>NC_136061.1:1578943443-1581410538 GCF_964261635.1 Lissotriton helveticus | reverse complement strand
CCTTCAAGTCTCCCCCAATACTCTTTTTGAACAACAACCCGCTGATCAAACTGAACTTTCTTGTCAAGGGATGTGTGCCCAGTATGAGTAGCTCACAACCTATGTTTGTGTTAGCTTATTGTCACCACTCTTGGCTATTTTTAAAGAACTACTCCCTCGCCCTACATTAGCATGCTTCACTATTCTTGTGTCTGGCTAAAAGAAGTCTATAAATCCCCTTGAACAATTTGTAAATCACATGCGCACCTACAGGTCCTACCCAGGCATGTTGAATTATCTGACCATTTTCACCTTAGTTACTATACCTGCCATAGAAGAATTAGACTTTTTGGATTGACCCACTGGATATCTCTCCTTTGATTATTACAGCATGTACTGATCAGAGGATTGCCATGACTGCCCCTCCAACGGGCGTCTCCCCTTCGGCTCTGTACATAATCTTAGTGAATGGCAATGACAAGAACATCTACAGTAAATGAAAATAAAATCTTACCTGTCTGGATTTGAAAAAAACACTGATGTAGTGCTAATTCAGGAAATGTACCTCGCGAGCAAGGAATCACATAACCTCTAAGAAGACTCGGTCAAAAAGGTGTTCTACGATGTGAGACCCACCTATAAAAAAGAAGATGTTGCTATTCTTTTGCAAAGGACATGAGTGGCACACATCTGTAAGTTGGGGATACTTAAGTCTCTCTATGCTCCCACAATCAATGAAACCAACATCCTCATTGACATGGGTAGGCTGAGGATATGATTTGGCCATATAAAGGTTATCCTAGTCAGGCACTGAAGCTTTGCCAGGAGTTGAATAGATATATCTTGTCTTCCTGATATATGTTGGAACAACAATAGTAAACTGCTACAGGACCTTATTGTAGATTCTCTCTTCTGGATCCATAGTGCCTTCTTAGCCCTAGGGAGAGAGCCTAATGTTTCTGTTATGTGTCCATGGAATTGAAACTAATACCACATTTAGCAAGCAATAAACAGAAAAATGTGGTGGCTAGAATGCTTGAATTAGCCTCAGCCACAGGTAATTCAGGTTGTATTGTTCCAATTGGAAAATAATTAGAGTTGAATTAGAACTTTTTAACTGTTCAATTAATTCAAAACATTACAACAAAAATAATAATGTAGCTATTACCCATCCACCTCCACCCATACAATAAGTCCAAATAGATCAACAGTAATTCATCGCTCAATTCATAACTGTACAATATTTTGTCTGGGTAAAAAAAAGTAACCTGTCCTTCATGAGGGAATACCCTCATTACACTTACAATCAGGGGATGGTCTCTTAGTCTGTATTGCTTTGTTTCCCAGGGTCTGTTTCAGTGTCGTTCTTGCAATTGTGTTCAACGTCCACAGTTCTCCTGTACCATAGAAAGCAGCTTGAGTGCTGGCATGATTCATCATTTAAGCAGCAAATGATGGCACTCATGAAAGATCATATATTTAGAATTCTACACAATCTGCATTGTTTGTTTATTTCTTCATTTCGTCATTCAAACCAATAGATTCTAATGGCAACAAGCCAAAACCCCATCTCATGAGGTTAATGTTTGCTCGCGTGGAGAGTGACAAGCACCGATATGTAGGGAGGCAACCTGGAGAGTTCAATTCTGTCACCCATCTGCCATGCTTTTTTCCCCTTAAATCTTTTAGATCTTCCATTGATAGAACCTTTGCATTCTACATTGCAAGTTTGGAGATCATTTTTATCTGAAGACCAGAGTTAATGATGTTCCCTAGTTCCATAACCTGGAAGGCCTTCCTTTAGAATGCCCCCCATTTTGGAGTTTGGCTCCTAGATTTTCTTCCATAGCAGCTGCTTCAGGGTGTTAGGTGTAACTGTTTAAAATTTTAAACAATATGCCATCTATTTCGCCTGCAAGACTAAGGTTTGCTTTAAGATGTATGTTAAATTCCAGCCTGATTTTGATTTGACTGGTACACTCTGGCAAAGAAAACATTTTCCTATATAGTGCAGCTTACAGTTGTCTAGTTGTTTGTATAACTGTTCTTTAACCCCTTTGCTGTGGCGGCAATTCCGCCGCAGCGCTAGGGGGGAGGGGGGCCCCGCGGCGCTCTCATGCTCATGACGGAACCGCTCCGTCACGAGCCTCGGGCGCGCTGTTCTTGTGACGGAGTGGTTCCGTCACGGCCCCGTCCGCTCAGTAGAACGTGCCGTGCAGGCGTGAAATCAGCGCCACGCAGGCGCGCCGAGCGGGCCGTGACGGAACCGCTCCATCACCAGCACAGCGTGACCGAGGCTGGTGATGGAGCGGTTCCGTCACCAGCATGGGAGGGGTTAAACATTATGGCACCTTATGGTAGGGCAGGCATCACTTTAGAAGCAACCACGCTCAGCAGCATTTGCACGCTAGGGCTGGAAGGTTATTTTTCAGCAGCCTCATTGCTCAAGATAAGTGCATGGTAGGAATCTTTGACGCCTCCTGTTGAGCCCTTTTGCTGCCTCTTTGATCCAGATGCACTCCCAGATATTTAAATGATTTAAAAAAAATGCAAAGTAGAGGAGCGCTGTTGATTAGACCAGTAGTTCAACACAACACTGGTCACTTTTTGTCCCTCTAATCCCACCTAAATGAGGAAACTAAGATTCAAAGAAACATTTTGTGAATAGTACACATTTTAGATCATGAAGAGGCAACAAGGAGTCCTGTGTGTTCCTTCTGTATTTTCTTTTTTCTTTCTTAAACTCTTTCCACATAAAATACATCAGATTCTACAGCAAACGCATTTCATCCCACAATCTGGGGACTTCTTCGGGGCAGCTAAATTTACATGTTGATCATAATTTAACTGCAAAGAATCGCTAACTCGGAGGTCCATAATTGGATAAATACAGCTAGATTCATGAAGCCAAATAGCGATCGCAATAGCTGCGAATTCGCAATTGCGAGCACAATTTGACGGAAAGGAATTCAAGAAACAGAAAATACCAAAATTGCGTATTCGCAAAATAAAAATTGCGAGTTTGCAATTAAATTCGCAGAATCCTGGAGGAAGGGCATTTGCGAATTTGAAATAGCGAAAATCCATGGATTCCGCGAATTCAATTGCGAACTCGCAAATCAGTCGCAATTGGCATTCATGAAAAATCGCTAAAAGCGAAAAACAATAAAATCGCTAATAGCGAGGCGCAAATTAAGAAGAACTCAAATCAGGTGGTCTGGTAACCAGTAGCGAAAAAAAAATATTTTTGAAAAACAGTTAGGTTAGTCCCAACAGGTGCAGGTCTGACCAAACACATTTAAGGACATGCAGCTGGAGCCTGGGGATTCCCACAATGCTTGGACTCTACATGCTGGTGAGGCGGCGTAGGCTGCAGCGAGCTGCACGCAACAGGACCGGATTTTCCGCCAGCGGGTCACCCTTCTGGGCCAAACCAGGGAGCAAATCTATGCCAAGAACCGCCTGAGTGGGGCTATGATTATCAAGCTCATCCGGGACCTAGACCCTCTGATGCAGCACCCTACAAGGAGGACCAATGCCGTGCCCACACATGTGCAGGTATTGTGCTGCCTGCACCTCCTGGCCTCCGGAAGCTTCCAGGGGATGGTCGCTGTTGCAGGGGGGATATCCCAGCCCACCATGTCCCACTGCCTAAGTAGTTTCCTGGAGGCAATGCTGACCCGGCTACACCACTATATATCATTCCCCACCAGCCAACAGGACCTCAATGAGACCAAGCTGCAATTTTACAATGTAGCACAATTCCCACATGTCATTGGATGTATTGATTGTACACACATCCATATTTGCCCACCTGCTGAAACTGAGTACATGTACCGCAACCGGAAAAGCTACCACTCCCTCAACATCCAGATGGTGTGCAATGCAAAAACAATCATCACGGACATTGTGGCACATTACCCGGGGAGCACACATGACTCCTTCATCTTCAGGCACAGCGACATCCACACACGACTGGCCAGGGGAGACTTTGGGGAAGGACACCTACTAGGTAAGTACACATGCCCTAAAATTGTACACTGTGATCATGTAGCTGCGCAGAACAGGCACTCACCCTCTGCTCCTTTCATTCAGGTGACAGCGGCTATGCTCTCCGTGAGTACCTCCTCACCCCATACCTCAACCCTGCAACACCACAGCAACGGCAATTTAATGCAACACACATACGCACAAGGAATTGTATTGAGAGGACATTTGGCCTGTTGAAAAGCAGGTTCCGCATACTGCACAAGACAGGTGGGGCCATGAAATACGATCCTGAGGTCTGCTGCCGCATCGTGGCCATGTGTGCCATCCTTCACAACATTGCTACCAAGCGCAGGATCCCTGTTGACATATCTGGCAGTGAGTCGGAAGGGTTCAACCAACCACCTGCTCATATGCGTCACGCACGTGGGGAGAATCCTGCTGAGGGACACAGGCGCCGTAACGCAATCTGCATGAACCATTTCTAATGCACCCACTCCCCACACCCATTACTTGATTCATGCATGAGGACATTAATAATGACATGAGTCAGATTAAGGTAGCCAGAATATTATTATTTGTTAAAGCACAATAAACTTGGCATTCTGCTAGCTTGTACATAAATGACATATTGCGGCATATGTCTGTACTCCAGGAGGGCATGCTTGTAACAGCAGCATGGCCCCTCATGTCAATGTCAATGCTCAATGCCGCCTCCGGGCAGATGCTCCCAGCCTCCTTTCCACATCTTCCTCCTGAGTAGGCCGTGAGGCAGCAGAAGGCCTGCTGCTGCGACGGGGTGCTTCCACCGGAGGGATGGACTGGCTGCTATAACTGGATGTAGCCTCACTTGTGTCGTCGGCCCCCCCCTGGCCATGGTTGGCAGCCTGCATGGCCTGGACTGCAGTGGCCACATGCTCCAGTGCTGTCGCAACGTCCTGGCAGCACTGGACCATTTGCACCTGCATTGCCAAGGAGCGTCGCAAGAGCTGGGAGGTAGCGTTACCTATTATATAGTTCGACCGCGTGTACGCCCACAGGCGGGTCAGTAGTTGGCGGTGTCTGCGGCGATTGAGTGCCCGCTGCCTGTTAATGGCCTGTGTGTTGGCCTCCATAGCAGCTGTCATCCGCTCAGACATTACTGCAACATTTCGGGCGGTCTTGTCCAGTTGCAGGTGGATGGCCCCGAGATGACGTGCCTGTGTCTGATGCACATGGAGCATCCTGCGCTCGATGGATAGCCCACCTTCTTGCACATTTTGCCCCCTACCAGCACGGGAAATGTTTGTGCGCTGACCCCTCACCAGTCCGCTGGACTGGCGACTCACAGCCGCAGGGCGGCGGGTTGGTTGGCGAACTGGAGCTGGTGTAGCATGTCCCACTGGGGACTGTGTGACGGGCAGTGCTACAGCAGCGCGTGCTGGCACAGGGGTGACACTGGCCACAGGGGCAGGTGGTGTGATGAGCGCTGGTGCGGCAGCTTGCACAGACGGCCCGGGCTGTGGGGAGAGATTTGTGTCTCCCTCTGTGTCCTCCATGATGTCCATGACCAGGCCATCGCTGTCTGTGCTTGGGACTTCTACGCCACCTGTGATGTAAAGTGGACGTTGATTAGTGACATGTTTCTTACACAGTTAGGCTTCCTACATGCATGCAGACTACCATTCCCTGAGTCGCTACAGGATTGACTCTCACTAAACATGTCTGGCTTAATGAGTCAAGATGGTAATTGTGGTCAGACTACATGTCCCACAATGCAATAGCACTTTAGTGGTGTGCTTTGGTTGCATGACTGGGGTTTGATATGGGGGGCTCTGGAGTCATGGACATTGTTAGGGGACAGTGGGTCGCAGTCGCATGGCACTTACCTGGTGTGTCTTGTGTGGCTCGGGAGTAGTCAAGCTGTGTCACACCCGCGCATGCCTGTGGATTTATTGTGTCCTCCACTCGGTCCTCTAGTGGTGTATTCAGTGGGACAGTGGTCTCCCCTCCACCTGTCGCCACACGCTCCCCCAGCCTCTCCGCTATCTTCTCCTTTGACCTCCCTCTGAGGTCATACCAGCGTTTTTTAAGTTCGTCCACGGAGCGCTGGGTCACCCCCACAGAGTTAACTTTTGCGCAGATGCGCAACCATAGCCGCCTCTTATCGGCCTCGGGCACCCTCCTCGAATCTTTGCCAAACAGGCAATTGTAGTCCTTGCAGACTCCTTCTATCAGGAACTCTAGCTCCTGCTCCGAAAATTTGATGTTTCGTTTGCGCCCACTAGCAGATCCAGCTGCAGCTTCCTCAGTCATGCTTGCCACTGGGGTGTATCCTGCACAACTCCTGTAGGCACACTGAAGGGGACCTCTGAATGTGATGCTTCCTGTACAGGCTCTCACTGCTGAATGAGGGTGGAACCTGCCTACTTCCTGGTTGTCATGTCATCACTGTGCTCAAAATGCGACTTCCCGTTTTTGCGATCTCGCACTTAGCGAGATCTCAATTTGCGATCTCGCTATTAGCGAGATCGCAATTTCTACCTGGGTATCGTTTGATTATGCGAATATTTACCGATTTTCTGAAACTCACAATCGGCGATTGCGGCCGACTGCGATTCGCTTTTTTTTCGCGCAAATATTCATGAATGCCAATCTGCGATTCCTTAATTGCGATTCGCTTTTTTTCGCAATTTAGGATTCGCAGATTGGGACATTGATGAATCTAGCTGATAGTGTCAAAAATGTCTCTTCTCGGAAACGGTCACGCAGAAAGCCATCACACATGTACTTGTAACATAATTCCTGCAAGTGCTTGTGAAGTTCGGACATCTTACCCTCACTGCCTTATATTAACCCCAACAAGCAGCAGTCTTAATTTCTGAGTGCATCCAACAAAAAACGTCTAGCGTGACATTTGGCATCTTTTGCAGGCAATGAGGAGAAGATGTCCAACGTTCACGAGCACTTGTAGGAATTATGTTACAAGTACATACATAATGGTTTTCCTGACTTTGGCTGGTTGCTCTCCTTTCTAGATGGTACTGATCCTGGAGTTGACTCAGTGATTGTCGTGTTATATAGTTATTCTAAGTATCTCCTCCACTCCTTTGGACTAATGTTGCAATTTCTTTTCTGTCTTCCCCGTGTAAGGCTGTTAATAAGACCCCAGAATTTACTTGAATTCCTATTTTCATGGCTGCATGCAATTTTGCCCAAGTGAGTTATGCTTGCTTTAGCTGCATTCTTAATTTTGGAAAAGTCGATTTCGATAGACACATTGATATGGGTATGTATACGAACAAGAGTGCATCATTATTATCAAATACCCCCATCATGAACTCTCCATAAACCTCGATTCAGAATTGCATGGTCAGACAGGCTTTGAGACCTAGGCCTGAGGTTACTTATTGATAGGTCACAGGTGGCGTGGCACGTAGCCGTCAGACAAAACGCGTGAACACAAAACTCGAATCAATCCCACAGATAGACGCAGCGACACCACAATAGTTCAGGGAGATTGGCCCTAATAAAGCACACATGGCCAGAGGGGTGCACGCATTCCCAAAATCATCATAAGGTCAGCTGCCAAGTAAAATTAGGAACACACAGCCAATCAGAACACAACATACCTATTTCATGTCATCAATGCAATATGCAACATGAAATAGGTATGAAAAGTGACTTGATATGACCATTACTGTTACTAAGATGAAATGTGTAATTAGATGTCCTTTTTCAGCTTCTTTATAACTTTTAATATGTTTTTAATTCACTGTTTAATTCTTTATCTATCAAAATGGGATAAGCCACTATGTACGTTTGATCTTTTGTAGGTAAAACCTCAAGAAGATGATAATTGTGCCAGTATGTTTGGAGTGAATAGACCGGGATCCTTATTCAAATCACCAATTTGGGAGTAGACGATGTTTTGATGCAAGCTTGAATTGATTGTAATATCTGGTGGAACAATTTTCTTAGTACTGGGCAGCCTGGATTGGCGCTTGGTTTAACAATTACCCACTTGGGATATGCATTTATACTGTATAATTTTAGTTAATATACAGCTAGAACTGGTATGATCAGACACTTTAATTACCCACTGGGGATTGATATGAGTCTGCTAATTAAAAGTATGTAATTCGGCGACATTGCGTCTACATATGTAGTAACCCACTGAGGTATTGATCTATTAACATCTTACAAATGGCGCATGTTTTGAGTTTAAACGGATTCCCTGTCCTAGATGCAACTTATCAATTGGTGCATTTAAAGATTTATATGGCATTGACTTGTGATTAAATTGCGAAATATTTTTGGGAATGAGTGAGAAAGATCATGAGATCATAACGTACTAAATGTAAATAATGAATATTGGCAAATGTGATAAACAGGAGGTGGCGATTGCCCATGAGTAAATGTATTTGTAAATTTAATGCAGTTTTGCTCGTAATTCACAGTTTACCACGTTAAGATGGCCGACACTGTTATGCAGTCCTATTTTGATGTCAGTTGTATAAACTGGTTTTTTTCGTGCACTGTTTATCTTTATTTAAATGTCATTTGAACAAACCAGCATCACCCGTGACCAAGGCGAGTGTATCGCCGAAACGCGTTGAGTTTTTTGAGTTTGGCTGGATGTTAAAATGAAGTCTTTCTAGCTACTTATGGATTGGCGTTTTACTGCGAGGAGTGCACCACGTATCGGCTGGATACGAGGTGGAATAGATATATATATATATATATATATTTATTTACTTAATGAACTATTATCTTTAATTAATGTTTAATCTTCAAAATTATATAAAAATAAAATATATATATATAAATAATGTAAAATATTTTAAAAAACATTCTAGAATAAATTAAAATATTAAACTATGAAAAATATTTAAACTTGAATTGCCCAATACAATCAGTGCAACAGTAGGAAAAGTGTTGGATAGCAAAATAATAAAAAATACTATTTCGACGCCAGTGAGTGCAACAGTAGGGAAAGTGTTGGATAGCGGAGGGGTAAAAATTACTATTCCCGCTCCAAAGACTGCAACAGTAGGGAAAGTGTTGAATAGCAGAGGGGTAAAAAACTTACTATTCCCACTCCAGTGAGAGCAACAGTAGGGAAAGTGTTGGCTAGCAGAAGGGAAACATTACTATTCCCACTCCAGTGAGAGCCACAGTAGGAAAAGTGTTGGATAGCAGTGGGGTCAAAATTACTATTCCCACTCCAGTAGGAGAAACAGTAGGGAAAGTGTTGGATAGCTGAGGGGTAATAATTACTATTCTCACTACACTGAGTGCAACAGTAGGAAAAGTGTTGGATAGTGGAGAGGTAAAAATTACTATTCCCACTCTAAAGACTGCAACAGTAGGGAACGTGTTGAATAGCAGAGAGGTAAAAAATTACTATTCCCACTCCAGTGAGAGCAACAGTAGGGAAAGTGTTGGATAGCAGAGGGGAACAAATTACTATTCCCACACCAGTGAGAGCAACGGTAGGAAAAGTGTTGGATAGCGATGGGGTAAAAATTACTATTCCCACTCAAGTAAGAGCAACAGTAGGAAAAAGTGTTGGATAGCTGAAGGGGTAAAAATTACTATTCTCACTCCAGTGAGTGCAACAGTAGGGAAAGTGCAGGATAGTGAGGGGGTATAAATTACTATTCCAACTCCAGTGAGTGCAACAGTAAGGAAAGGTTTGAATAGCAGAGAGGTAAAATGTAATATTTCCAATCCAGTGAATGCAACATTAGGGAAAGTGTTGGATAGCAGAGAGACAAAATTACTATTCCCACCCCAAAGAGTGCAACAGTAGGGAAAATGTTGGATACCAGAGGGGTAAAAATTAGTATTCCCACTCCACTAAATGCAACAGTAAGATAAGTGTTAGATAGCTCAGGGATAAAAAAATGTCTTCCCACTCTAGTGAGTGCAACAGTAGGGAAAGTGTTGAATAGCAGAGGGGTAGAACTTTCTATTCCCACTCCAGAGAGTTCAACAGTTTGTGGAAAAGTAAATTTTGCCATGTTGTATGTGCCTACGTGTTCCCCATCTTATGCTATATGTGCATGATCGATATGCATGTATCCCCCTATGAGCGATTAAAGACGCAATTATAGTTGTGTCCATCTCTAGTATGCCAGTTTCCAGTCTTCGTGAAAACAACGAATATTAGGCCTATGTTGCCACATTTTACAGTGTGCACGTTAATTCATTGAATTGTCCCCTTTTCTAGGCCTCAAAAGGGCCCGGACATCTGAATCAGCTCCAGTCTCCTGAACCCTCTCCGAGGAGCGATACAGCCCCCACCTGCATCCCTGACCCTTCACTTACATCCTGCCTCACAGTGCCCGGCCCGGCCTGGCTCTGCCTGCCAGTCTGCCAAGAGTATGTTATGCTTCCAGTTATCAGTCCAGCCCTCCTTCTCTGCATTCCTAAGCTACTGAATCGCATCAATAGTTTCAGCCATGGTCTAGCCTTCCTGTCTCCATGTAAGAGAAATACTGTATTAATATTCATAGAATATTCCTCGTACACGCAATACATGTAGAATTATGCATGCATCAGTCCTAATGTCTAGTAGCCTTTGCCCTGATAACTTTTGGATACTATCAATATGTACTCCAAACACCAGATACCAGATATGATATAGGTACAAGTCGTTCTGACACTCCAGACTGTAGTCTCCTCTTCTAGCGCAGAAGTCATAGCCCCCAGTTCTCCCTGGTAACACGTCATTGCCCGTTTGCGCGCACCACTAGGTTAGAGGTCCCAGCTGCTCAGGTAGCCCCCTCCATGTTTCCGCCCCGTTTATGACACTTCTGTTACGTTTACATCACATGTCTATGTCTACGCCCTGTACACGCCTTCTTGTTACATCATTTTGCCCTTATCTTTCGCGACTGCTACGAGTCACGCCTACTGCTACGCCTACTGTATTGAATGTAATGTAATTGTTTTGATATATATACTGTGTACTGTTACTGAAAGCGGCCCATGCCAATGTCCAAGCCCCGATTTCCATTCCCCCGCAGCTGCCTTCATTCTATTCCCGTACAGGCTGTCCTGTTCCTGTCCTTTATGCCTGATTAAAGCCTGTAGACTCAAGATACCTTGAATCCTGACTCTTATTTATTGAGCTATCTGTTTTATTGATTGTATTAAAAAATAGTACCGGTAATTAATTATTTATTTACCACAAGTTGGGGAAGTGTTGGATAGCGGAGATGTAAAAATTACCATTTACACTCCAGTGAGTGCAACAGTAGGGAAAAAGCAGGACAGCGGCGAGGTAAAAATTACTATCCCCACTCTGGTGAGTGCAACAGTAGGGAAAGTTCAGGATAGTGAAGGGATAAAAATTACTATTTTAACTCCAGTTAGTGCAGCAGTAGGGAAAGTGTTGGATAGCGGAGAGGTAAAATGTAATATTCCCACTCCAGTGAGAGCAACAGTAGGTAAAATGTTGGATAGCAGAAGGGCAACAATTACTATTCCCACTCCAAAGACTGCAACAGTCAGGAAAATGTTGGCTAGCGGAGGGGTAAAAATGAATATTCCCACTCCATTGAATGCAACAGGAGGATAAGTGTTGATTAGCTGAGGGATAAAAAAAAATATTTTCACTCCAGTGAGTGCAACAGTAGTGAAAGTGTTGAATAGCAAAGAGGTAAAAATTACTATTCCCACTCCAGAGAGTTCAACAGTAGAGAAAGTGTTGGATAGCTGAAAGGTCAAAATTACAATTCACACTCCAGTAAGTGCAACATAGGGAAAGTGCAGGATAGCATAGAGGTAAAAAATACTATTCCAACTCCAGTGAGTGCAACAGTAGCGAAAGGGTTTGATAGTGGAGAGGTAAAATGTAATATTCCCACTCCAGTGAGAGCAACAGTAGGGAAAGTGTTGGATAGCAGAGGGGCAAAAATTACTATTCCCACACCAAAGAGTGCAACAGTAGGGAAAATGTTGGATAGCGGAGGGGTCACAATTTGTATACCCATTCCACTGAATGCAACAGTAGGATAAGTGTTGGATAGCAGAGGTATAACAAAATGGATTCCCACTGTAATGAGTGCAACAGTAGGGAAAATGTTGAATAGCGAAGTGGTAAAAATTACTATTCCCAATCCAGAGAGTTCAACAGTTGGGAAAGTGTTGGATAGCAGAGAGGTAAAAATTACAATTCACACTCCACTGAGTGTAACAGTAGGGGGAATCAGGACAGCAGAGAGGTAAAAATTACTGTTCCCACTCCGGTGAGTGCAACAGTAGGGAATGTGCAGGATAGTGAAGGGGTAAAATTGACTATTCCAACTCCAGTGAGTGCAACAGTAGGGAAAGTGTTGGATAGCGGAGAGGTAAAGTGTAATATTCCCACTCCAATGAGAGCAACAGCATGGAAAGTGCTGGATAGCAGAGGGGCAAAAATTACGGTCCCTACTCCAAAGAGTGCAACAGTAGGGAAAATGTTGGATAGCGGAGGGATAAAAATTAGTATTCCCAATCCACTGAATGCAACAGTAGGATAAGTGTTGGTTAGCGGAGAGGTAAAAATTACAATTCACACTCCAGTGAGTGCAACAGTAGGGAAAGTGCAGGATAGCGAAGGGGTAAAAATTACTATTCCAACTCCAGTGAGTGCAACAGTAGGGAAAGTGTTGGATAGTGGAGAGGTAAAATGTAATATTCACACTCCATTGAGAGCCACAGTAGGGAAAGTGTTGGATAGCAAAGGGGCAAAAATGACTATTCCCACTCAAAAGAGTGCAACAGTAGGGAACATGTTGGATAGTGGAGGGGTAAATTTTTTTATTCCCACTCCACTGAATGCAACAGTTGGATAAATGTTCGATAGCGGAGGGATAAAAAATGTATTCCCACTCCAGTAAGTGCAACAGTAGGGAAAGTGTTGGATAGCGGAGGGGTAAAAAGTACTATTCCCACTCTAGAGAGTTCAACAGTAGGGAAAGTGTTGGATAGCGGGGAGGTAAAAATTACAATTCCAACTCCAGTGAGTGCAACAGTAGGGAGAATACAGGATAGCGGAGAGGTAAAATTTAATATTCCCACTCCAGTGAGAGCAACAGTAGAGTGCAACATTAGGGAATATGTTGGATAGCGGAGGGATAAAATTAGTATTACCACTCCAATGAATGCAACAGTAGGATAAGTGTTGGATAGCGGAGGGATAAAAAAATGTATTTCTACTCTAGTGAGTGCAACAGTAGGGAAAGTGTTGAATAGCGAAGGGGTAAAAATTACTATTTCCACTCCAGAGAGTTCAACAGTTGGGAAAGTGTTGGATAGCAGAGAGGTAAACGTTACAATTCACATTCCAGTGAGTGCAACAGTAGGGAAAATGCAGGACAGCAAAGGGGTAAAAATTACTATTCCCACTCCGGTGAGTGCAACAGTAGGGAGAGTGCAGGATAGTGAAGGGGTAAAAATCACTATTCCAACTCCAGTGAGTGCAACAGTTGGAAAAGTGTTGGATAGCTGAGAGGTAAAGTGTAATATTCCCACTCCAATGAGAGCAACAGTAGGAAAAGTGTTAGCTAGCAGAGGGGCAAAAATTACTATACCCACACCAAAGAGTGCAACAGTAGGGAAAATGTTGGATAGCGGAGGGGTAAAAATGAGTATTCCCACTCCACTGAATGCAACAGTAGGATAAGTGTTGAATAGCGGAGGGATAAAAACATGTATTACCACTCCAGTGTTTGCAACAGTAGGAAAAGTGTTGAATAGCAGAGGGATCAAAATTACTATTCCTTCTCTGGAGATTGCAACAGTAGGGAAAGTGATGGATACCGTAGACGATTGTTATAGCGGTACTTCCTGCTCACTGTTTCAATCGTTGTTACTGCATCTGTCAGAAGCGCCTAGAGACCTGACGCTATACAAACCTCAGATAACAATAACAATTGTTTTACTAATCACACTCAAACACTTAAAAATATATATATATTAATTTTATTATAATACAAATGAATTAACAATATTTAATAAATAAAAAAGTAATAAACATAAAAAACACATTTTATCATATTAATTACATATAACAAAAACCTACAAATCCTATCTATAGTAAAATATTAAATGCATTTACAAAGATATAATAATTTAAAATTAGAAAATATTTACATACCAAAGAAATAATTAAAACCTACATTTATTTATTTTATTTCCTACCTTATAACACCACACCAATAACAAAACACTTCGACATGTTTAATTAAATGTATTTACATAAATAACATAATCAATAATCAATAATCAATTACAAATAGTATTAATAAAAATAATTAATACATATTAATTGACTACAAACTTTAACACTATAATTTCCACAACACACACCTAAATTAACCTATAAAATTATAGAATACAATTAACACTATTTGTAAAATTAAAAACTATCTCCATGAACAACTAATAATTAAATAGTTAAAATGCATTTTTTACCCACCTTTTACCCTTTAAAAGTGAAAACAACACACAAAAATAAACAATTACCCAAAATAAATATAAAATAATTAACATTACTTAACAACTATATATTAATTATTTAAACACAAATTATGTCCCACCCTTTACTCGTATAAACACCAAAACACACACCTAAAATGTATTACACAATTACCATAATTTATTAACAATTAATAAATTAAAATTAATTAACAACCAATTTATTAATTCTTAAATTAAAAATAAATTACTTCCCTTTACAACTATAAACACCACAACACACACCTACATTTAATTGCAAGATTACCAAAATGAATAACCAATTCATTAATTAAAATTAATTAACCACCAATTATTAAGTCAATTAAAAATAAATTACTTCCAAACCTTTCCACCTATAAACACCATAAAACAGGCCTAAAATCAGTTACACAATTACCATAATTAATTACCAAATAATTATTTATAATACTTTACAACAAATTATTAATTTATAATAAATATCTTTATACATTTCACACTGTAACATCGCAATTAAACAAATATTAATAAATACAAATTAATCAATACATTTAAAATAATTAAATTACTTCCCAACCTATTCTCCTATGGGCCCACAACCTGCTACGCAACGAAAAAAGCTGAATTCAAATATGTTTTTTAAATAAATGGATTATAATTAAATTACTTCTCAACCCATTCCCCTATAATTCCACAACCTGCTACAGATCTAAAAGCAAAAAATAAAAAAAAATGACAAAAATGTAACACATATATTAAAAATACAAACAATTCTTATACAAAAAACATACATCACATACATATAAAATATATACTAAAATTTATAACAATAATAAAAATTATATTTTTAACAACTTTATTTTTGCAAGCGATATTAAACACATACAGGCACATGCATCATTATTGCATTTTGCGATTCCTTAATTGCGAAAAATTAGGAATCGCAATTAAGGAATTGCAAAATGCAATGCATCAAGAAATTGCAGAAAAATTTGCGATTTTTTATTATTCCTTAATTGCGACTCGCAATTTGCGAGTCGCAATTAAGGAATACCTCCCCATTCATTCCTATGGGCCTGGAGGCCCATAGGAATGAATGGGAAGAAATTCTCAATTTGCGATTTGCAATTAGCGAATCGCAAATTGAAAATGCGATTTCAAGGGTGCAGGGGTGTCCACAGGACACCCTGTTACACCCCTGAAATCAATCTGTGCACATATCTTGTGCACACACATGCCCTTAGGGCATGTTTGGGCACAACATGAAACTTTGAAAAATGCACAAAGATTTCTTAAATGCAATCGCAATTTGAGAATTCACAAATATTTGCGAATTCTTAAATTGCGAGGGCCTTGTCACTTTGCATGCCACAGGCCAGGCACTAGAGGGGAACACATTTGACCTCAGGGCAAAGTGCAACCACGAACAATGCTCAAATAAGTGAGATGCCCCTCATCACACATCAACCGATGGAAGTGCAGGCAAAAATGACAACACCCACACTGAGAGCAGTCCTATGCACATACAACGAGAGAAGGGCTGCCTTTGCCCATGTTCACAAGATCACCCCGTAACAATTATTTACCAGTCTAAACACCGAGCCAGGTACAAAGAGAGGGGAGGTCTAACAACTCATATTAAGCTGATACATTCCATAAGCAGTATCCCTCTTTAACATAACCCATCTATAATAGATACTCAGACTGGGACCACCTACCAGTGCCCCACTAAACTGATGTGAATGGTGTTTGAAAAACACATTCCTAAAGTAAAGCACAGGAACTCTAAAGAAAAAGAAAATTATTGATGATGGCACATGCAGTAATGTACTTTCTTCTTAGCTAACAAATTTACAAATCTCTTATCCAACAGGTCAGCAATCAAAGATCAAGTGCACCACCTTTCAGCATACACATCAGCACCACAGCAGGATCTACAGGGTACAAATTGAGAACTATGATCTGTACTGTGAACTTTTTTGCCTCAAACTTTGTTACCTAAAGACACTCCCAATTGCCATAGGATTGCACACATCTCCCCGGGTTTCATACCACCACGTAAATGTTGAATAAGTTGTCCATGTTTCTTATTTTTTTTACTATGGGTACAGATAGATCCATTCATCGCCAACGACCTACCTAGTCAACTGGAGTCTACGCAGAAATAGTCCCAGCGCTTGCATAGGGACCTCTTCCATATCATTTATAATTACAACAGACCCATCACTAGCATTCCACATGCGCTGCACAGCACCTTCTTACACAATACATAGTATCAGCACATGACTGGTCATGTTACGTCTGTTCACTGCTACTGCATGCAGTAGGCACATACAGGCTATACTTGTTCCAAGAGGTAGCCCCCAAAAAGCCAAATGCCTTCTCCACCTACACCTGTTTAGGATCAAGGCCGAAATACAACCCATCAGAGTAGAACCCATAGAGTAATATTGAATCTGACCTGATATGTAACCAATCCCACAGCACTTTACCTTTTCACTGAGCCTAACAATATTGAAACTGAGCTAGATAGGATGCACAGGAGGGGCACCTTAGGGAAGGATACTGTTTGGACCCTTAGAATTTCCAAAGAAGAGATTCTTGGAGGTTGCAAAACTACCAAACCAATGCACGAACATGTCTGATCTCACTTCCATCTGTGGTCCCAGGTTGGCCCTTAGCGTGTTTGGGGCTGTCTTCTTTAATAACAAATGAACCCCAGACATGGAATTCCAGTGTAGGGCCATTCACCTCTATGATACAAAGAGGAATATGTCTTGTAAGAGAGGGTTGAACAACAGCATAAATACCCCATGTCAGGAAAACTGGGATACTGAGGTAGATAAATATGCGTGGTTAGAAGGGAAGGGGCAACCCCTACATTTATGGAAACTTACACTGTATTCCTTGTGTTTCAGAGGTAAAGAAACCATCCCACTATGAACAAAATAAAACTGTAGCACAATGCTGCACATTGAGGGCATGCAATGGGGCACCTCTGTGGACACTTACTAGCACTGTGTCAAGTTCACCTACACTTATCTCGTCCCCAGATGGTGTGGCCTTTGCTGCCTCATCACCAAACATACCTCAACCCTGGTCATTCCAGGAGAAGATCTGTCAGAGTTTTATCAACATCTGCTAAAGAAGAAGACAACTCTTGCATCTGGCTGGGGAAAAAGAACTGCTTATTATTTTGGCTGGGCTCATTATAAGCACATGCAAAACAAATTCAGGGATGTTTTCCGATGCACAAGTATCAGCGGCAGGGTCCCTATCATTCTTCACCTTGCAGACAAAAGCAAACACCCACTGATTGCAGATAATCAGGTGGGAAATGCTCAAGATGATGAACACTACTGAGCTTGGCTTTAATGCAATCAAGGAAGAACTCCGAGCCATCCGCCTCATGGTGATGCAACATCTATATGTGTTGGACTTAATGACCGCAATGGAGGCCGGTGCAACCTGCTGCATGTTTATCCCAGGCAATGACATGGACAACTGTACTCTGACTCTTGCCATCTAAGCATTGCACCATTTACAATAATCCATGCATGAGGAGGTAGTTGCCCCTGCGCAAGAGTGGTATATCAACTAGTTCTTCCGGCTCCCCCAATGGCTGACCAGTCTATGCACGTCATTATTAACTGTTTTCATATTTCTATTGTTTTTGTGTGGTTTCCTGAAATTGGGGGTTTACTGCTGTAAAAACGCAGTATTCAAATTGGGTAGAATACAAGTGACTAGGGAAGTAGTAATAGTCAAAACTGAAGAACAGCCACCACACAACAATGTGACTGTCAAGAAGTATGGGTTAGATGGTTTAGTTGAAAATTCAACTAAAGAGGGGGATTGTTAATATTGGAAAAGTCAATGTCTATGCAAACAAATATACATGTATATATAAAAATGAGATTGCATCATTATTATCAAATTCGCCATCATGAACTCTCCATCAAACCTGACACAGAAATATGTGGTTAGGCAGGCTCTGAGACCTAGGCCTGAGGTTATTGGTTGATTGGTCACAAGTAGGATGACACATAGCCAGCAGACAAAACGTATGAAAATGAAACTCTCATCTATCCCACAGACAGGGGCAGCGACACCACAATAGTCCAGAGAGATTGGCCCCAATGGAGCACACATGGCCATAGGGGTGCACACATTCCCAAAAACATCATGAAGTTAGGAACACACAGCCAATCAGAACACAGCACACAGGATACATGCAGTGATCACATGCCCCTCATGCCGGACGTCTGGACACATTACCCACAGACACTAATTGTGCCCACCTAAGGTTGAGGCCCAGCTGCATTTATTATCAGGGTCCTTATTTATGACTCCAAAAACAAGACCCACATTCTTTACCAAAAAAGAATCAGTAGAAACAGTTTAGGATACCGAAAGAAACGTATAAATCATTGTTTGCATCGATTGCACTTTGAGTCAGTCCTAGACCTGTTTCTGTAACTGTATTGCCAGCCGCTGAGTTTAATTAAACCAATAGTTCCTGTTTTGCCAAATGCCTATTGTCTTTTGTTTTTTTTAAGGCAAATTCATATTCAAGCAACAGTACCATTCTTAATAATTTCCTATATTCTCATCAAAGGAGTATACAGCCTGATTCATCAAGCCGAAATCGGCTCGCAAAGGGCCAGATTCTGAGAATCTGGCCCTTTGCGAGCACTATTTTTGCATTTGGGATTCATCATCCCAAATGCAAAAATCGGTAATAGCGATTTCGCTATTTTGCGAGGAATTACATTTAAGGAATCTCTATTTGAGATTCCTTAAATGCAATTCATCATCCATTTAAAAATTGCGAATTCGCAATTTCGGCCCGCTATTTACCGCGAGGTCAAACCTCGTGGTAAATAGCGAAAACTTAGAAAAATGCTTTTAAAAGCATTTTTCTAAGTTGCATGTTGCACACACACATGTCCTTTGGACATGTGTGTGCGCAACACCTGTTTCAATTTGCATTTAAGGGGTGCTACAGGGTATCCGTTGGACACCCCTGGCACCCTTTAAATCGCTATCTAATTTGCGATTAGCAAATTGCTAATCGCAAATAAGGAATACTCCCCATTCATTCCTATGGGCCTTTTGGCCCATAGGAATGAATGGGGAGATATTCCTTATTTGCGATTAGCAATTTGCTAATCGCAAATAAGGAATGTGTAGGAATCGCATTTCTTTATGCAATTTCTACATGAATCCCGTTTTGCAAGTCCTTAATAGCGATTCGTTATGAATCGCTATTAGGGGCTCGCAAAACGGGAGAATGATGAATCAGGCTGTTGGTCCTTTGATTCAGGACCATGCTTTTACCTCAAATCAGTTTGTTGGAACACATGGATTTTTTCAGTTCCTTCTTCAGTTTCTCCTTGCCTCCATCTCCCACCCAAAAAACTGTTCATGCTTGGAGATCTATTCCCCTGCTGGTATTACCAGCGGGATATTGAAGGGCTGATATCACATTTTCCCACCCTATTTTGGGGATTCTGTGTAACTTAAAGATGTCGAAAGTCCTAACAGCTGGGGGAACATCCTGAGCAACGACTCTGGAACAACGAGTTCCGGAGTCATGCAAGCGGAACAATGACTTGCCTGCACAACGACTAGCCTGAACCATGTATGTGTATGGTTCAGGCTAAGACGGTCTAGGGAAGGGCAGTCCTGAGGAGCGTCAGAAGAACAGGAGAGGTATGAGGGGTTGAGGGGTGTTGGGTGTTAGTTTTTAGGGGTGGGAGGGGTTCGGGTAGATTTTAAGTGGTGGGGGGTTGCGTTTGTTTTTAGGGGGTGGGGGTTTGTATTAACTTTTAGGGATTGGGGACTTGTGATTGTTTTCAGGAGGTGGGAAGGGGGTTTGTGTTCGTTTTTAGGGGGTGGGGTTTTGTATTAGTTTTTAGGGGTGGGGGTTCCTAATAGTTCTTAGGGTGTTGAAGGGGTTCAAGTGAGCTATTAGGGGGTGGGAGGGGTTTGTGTTAGTTTTTAGGGGGTGGGAAGGGTTAGTGTTAGTTATTAGGAGGTTGTGGGCATGTGTATGTTTTCAGGGGGTGGGAGGTGGGGTGGGTATTGGGTAGTTTTTAGGAAGTGGGAACGGTTTGGTTTAGATTTTAGGGGGTGGGTTTACCATGCATTCTTTCACAATGAAAATGCGTGGTAAAAAAAATTGTGGTTGAAACGCGGTGATAGTACAGATTGCATGATGTTGGGGGTCGTTGCTGAGGAACTCGTTGTTCTGACATACAACCGCTGGCCGGGTTTATAGCCCTCCCTTCATTCTAACTTGTGTCCGTAGCAGTTCACTCCCACATAATTTGCTTCAGCAGCATCATATCCATTTCATTTCCTATCCACCGGAGGCCTAAAGCTTCAAGCTTGAAGGCTACATTAGAGCCAAAAGTGTCTCTATTTTGGTCTAATTGGGCTGTTTCAGGGATTTTTCAGCTGGTTTTTTCACTTTATTCCAATCATCAACAGTGCTTGACCCTATAAGGTTGGAGTTAAAGTCACTTCCAATAAGGTATATTGCATACCGATGCTCCGCCCTCACAGCCTCTAGCTTCTCCTGGAGGGCTGTCATTGTTGTTTTCTGCTTTCTGGTCAATATGGGATGTAGGTAGGTCTTTCCAATCATAATTGCTCTCGGGGGTGTCCTATGAAGAGATTTTGTTGCGTAGCTATGGACAATAATATATTATCTGCTGCTATCCCAGATTTTAGTGGTATTAATGGCGCTGTTGCTTTTTAGGTGGATTGAAACTCCCACACTCAAGTGGCCGTCACATGATGCGGGCATCTCAAGGGAGCTAAATTTGACATAATCTAGCAAGGGCTCTTCCTCCAGCCTCCAAGTCTCCTGGGAGCATATCACCATGTGTATACTTACTTGCTGCAGATCTCTTCTTTTAATTCCCTTTCCAGATATTCCTCTTACATTCCAAAAGCATATTTTTAATTCATCACTTCTGAGCATGGCGCTCTTGTTTACATTTAGTGATCTGACCAGCCAATCCAAATTTTGGTTCTCCTGAGGGGGTTGGGACTGGGCTATATTGACTTCTCTCCCCAAGCTTGGGTAATGTCCCCCAGACGTGTTTATCCGCTCCACGTTTGGCCTTGTCACTTTAATCACTACCCCCAGATTTTCAGTCAGGGTTGATTGTTTGCCTTTAAAATGCTTTAGCTCCGAAATAAAGAGCCAGCTTCCAAAACTGATCCCCTCCTATGCACTTGCTGGGGGAGAAAACAGAATGCTTCCCCATTGTCATTTCACTTCTCTTCTTGTGTGCCTTTACCATTCTTCAGTATTGAAGATGTTTCCCCAAGCGGTAAGATACTTTGCCTACATCCTCTTTTTTGGTGGGGGGAGGGATTAAGAACTGCTGGATATCTCTCCTTCTCATGACTATGAACCATAATCCCCCAAGATGCCAGCAGGGATCTATTTTCCTTCTATCAGGCCATTCTCAGTTTGTTCCAAGAGTTTCTGGGGTCTGGGTGTCCTAAGGCCTACTTATTCAATGTCCTCGGACCTCAGATCACCCAGGTCTGGAATTCTAGAGGTCAGTCTGAGTATGTTCTGCATGTTAAGGACATCCCAGTTGATGTGGGAGGATTAATCCAGTTGAAGGGTTATTCGGTGGATTATTTTTGTTAAGGAAGGTTCCGTCCAGGGTAGGTTCTTGAGATTTTCTTGTCCACCCATCACTTTCTGGGCCATCTGGCAGGGTTCATATTGTTTTTTTCATCACTGACGCCCACTCTGGTGCAGGTGAATATACGCCTCCTTTGCGTACAAAGGAACCTCCACTCCTCTCTTGGTTTCTATTTTATCTGCCCCTTCTGAGTCATGGGGGTAGGCTATAATTGCTGGCTGTGGTGAACTTCCATCAGGGGTTTCTACTCAGCCGGCCCTTGTCTGTGCTTCAATAAGCTTATCTGTTCCTGTCTTGTCTATCTGTGTCAGGGTACTCAACTTGATAAGGGACCTTAAAATGGGCAATTTCCTTGGCCCTCTGCACTGCTAGAGGCACTCTTGTGGTCTGACACCCTGTGACGACCTTTGACTACCATTATTTTAATTGAGTTTTGTGTGTTATTTTACCCTAGCCTGAATGTACGACATCTGCGTATGCCTTGTTTCTCTTAAAGGTTTCTTTCTTGTAATCTTGCAGGCTTTCAGTGGGAGCTGTCACCGAGTTGGTCAGCCTTGCCAAGAACAGAAAGTGTGGGACCTGCATTTGAAAGCATGAGAGAGAGAGTTTTGGAATGTACTTTTTGGTCTTGAAGTACAGTGTTATGAGCAGTGGTGCACAAATGTGCACTGTGTTGTACACTGAGAGATGAAGTATGTGATGCTATAAGCAGTAGTGCACAAATGTGCACTGTGTATTACAATTATTAATGTCTTACTATTGGCTTTGACATGGCCTCATGTCATCCTGAATTCTGACTCTGCCTTGTTTGAGCTTTTTCTGTGCACACAGCCACTCTTGCAAGTTGTTTGGGTTAATCACATTCAAGGATTGTTTGTGTGAGAGATTGTTTAATGTACCTGGAAGGCTTTCATGAGCTTTGTCAAGATAAAGGCTGGAACATGCGAGAATGTAGAGGTAATGTGAGAACTCCTTTCCACCATGGAGTGCTTGCTTGGAAGCTGGCCAGTCCTAGTAAGTTTCCTTGTGCAGGGAGGAAGACTCTCAAACCTTCTAGTGTGTGTTTTGGGATTATAAAGCTGAGGGTTGTTGACTTAGAAACCAGGATTTTGGAATCCGAATGGGGACGGACGCGTCTACTTCGATACAGGAGTGGGCTAAGATGCAGTGTTTGCACCAGGTGCAGTATTGAGTTTTGATTATTGCCATTGTGATGCATGGGTCCAGTGGATGTGGTTATTTGTGGCGTTTGAGTTTTGATTATTGCCATTGTGATGTGTGGCCAGTGGCTTTGATCACTTGAGGTGTTTTCTTTGTGATGTGTAAATGAGCTAGAGTGCACATTCAAAGTAATTATTTGAAGTATTCAGTGTGTATATCTTGCTGATCTCTTGCAGGACGTCCAGTATATTCACCTGAGTCTTATCTCATATTATTTGCTGCTTGTTTATTCATTGGTATTATTCATCTACTGTTGCATCTATCAAGTGTGTTATTGTTGCATACTTATAAATATATATCTCTATGAGTATTTGAATGTGATTCATTTTGGCATCTGAGAAAGCATTTCTGTTAGAGAGCATTGCATCAATAAAAACACTAAGCCTTTTTGTAAAAAAGGTAGTTTTTGCATTTTGTAAAACCCTTTTCTAGGTGTTGTTGTGTTTTTTTTTTCTTCTGCTTCACCGTGTTTGAGCCATCATGTGGGAGAATCTGTATTATCTAAAAGGCTAAGCAAGACACCCTCTGACGGGAGCTGCACTATGACATTTTGGCTTTGTCCCCTAACCTCTTCCCCAATTTCGAGCACCTCCTTCCCTTTCGCCTGCTTTACCGCCGCTTCTTCTGCCACTTTTTCCTCTCCTTTCTGGATAAACATTGGATAAACTGGGCTTGCCTTCTGGGGCCTCATTAGGCCAGTAGATTATTTGTGTGGGCCATTTTTATTGAGTTTGTTTGGTTTGTTTTTTGCTTTCATTGATAAAACTTCCCAGTTATCAGCCCGCAGATAGATATTAATATTGCTATTGTTATCATTGTTATTGTTGTTGTTATTATTGTTGATATCCTGGTCCATGATTTTTCCCCTTTTTGCACAGTCTTCCGTTGTTTTCCAATCTAGCTTGTTTTCAGCAGAGATGTTAACTTCTGGGGGAGTGGGTGCATTTATACTGCTGTCTCCCACCTGCAGGAAAGTAGAAGCCTCGGATTTCCCTTTTAGGGGCTTTTTTCCTTTGTGTATTGGAGGATTCTTTAGCAGCTGGCTAACCCCGGGGGCATTGTCACCCCCCACCCCTAATTCTATGCCTGTGGTATTTTCTCCTCTATCCTGGGATGGATTCATTCTTCTCAGTGCCTTTGAGAGGCTCTCCCTGATATTTTATTTTATGCAACTCAACTGTGAGTCTTTCTTTACATTTTGGTTAAGAGAGGACTTCTGGCAATTTGTAGATGACACCACACAGTTTATCTTTTTCAAAAGCTTGAGCCTGTTTTATGAAGTTGGCCAGCATAAGGAAGATCTCAAACTGAGTGTCAAATGTGTCTGCATGGAGTTTGCTGGCCTTAGCTATTTTCAGTTTGACTTGTTCATAATCTCATTTTCATGTTACGGGGTTTCGGATTGCTTTTGTTGTTCCTCTTCCTTACAGGATCCAATCTTTTAGAGCATCACTTTGTCATATACAGCCTCAATGGAGCCGAAGGTTTTATCATCTTCCTCCATCCATTTTGTTAGAGACCACTCACTGCTGTTGCTATTTTCTGTTTTTTTCACTTAGTGGCTACTGCTGTTGGGCAATTGCACTACCGGAGGCTTCATCCGGCATGCAACGTTGTATTTGACATATGTGGTGTCTGTAACAGGGCAATGCTGTCTTCCTTAGGGGATTTTGAGACAGACCCATGGGGCAGCACAGTTGTCTCTGATTATGATCACTGGGGAGAGTTGGATGGGGGGTAAGTTGATGCTTTTTCTGGAATATGTCCAGTTATTTAGCGTACCTTCAACAAATCGAGGGCTTGCCCCCCTCCTCTTCCCCTTTCCCCTGGGCTCTTATCCATTTCACATCTGTCCTTGCCCAAACATTCTACTACAAAGGTGAATGCCTCTTCCCTCTTGCAGTTGCTGTATCAGGCCCTTCTTTCATATCTGACACTGTGGTTAGCGTAAAAAAATGCCTTTAACCATTGATGATTTTAATTTTAGTTTTGTTGCCCGATATACTTTGATCTTGGCAACCCCAAGTCTCTCTCTGAGGCCTATTCTTCTGTTATTTGGCCCCTGTGTCGCCCTTGCTGCCCGTGACTTACTGAGTTGGGAATTTCAGGTTATCATTCCAGCTCCCCGGCTTTCTCACTTTCTATGAGACAGGCCTCTCCAATGGTCTATTCACTTCTTAGCGCACTGGCAGCAAAAGCGAGGAGCGGGCGAATAAGAAAAGCAAGTGCTATAACAAGAGTTTGAAGGTAAGGATAGGAAATGAAAGGAGACAAGGTGCCTAAAGAGGTGTCTGTTATCCGCCCTGATTTAGCAGAGGATGTGAGCTTTAGTATTACTTAATAAATATTTATATATTACTTGGTATATATTTATTTTCCACCGGGAGGAGCAGGAGTAATTGGAATGTGGAAGCAGAAGCAAAGTCAAAATAGCAGAGTGCAGGGTGCAGATTGTCTGGCCATCTAGTACGCCCCCCACCCCTCGGGAGATCAAGGTATTGTGGACTTTAGCTTGTTTTAGGCCTGCCCCCCTGGATGCTTGGGCCCCCACAGGCTTTCTTTTTCCCAGGTGAAGGACTCCTTCAGGTTGAAGCTCAGGGCTCAGCTCAGCATGTGTGTAATAGCAGCAGCCAACCAACCAATTAGCCAGTGACCTGCTGGAAAGGTGAGATTTGGATTCCCATTGGAGAAGGGTCAAGGCTAATTTGCATATGGCTGGTTCCAAAGTGGAGTGCGATGATATGCAAAATAATGATGGACTGGGATGCTACCCTGAGTAATTACCAGTGGCTGAGATTAATTCAAGTATTCCATCAATCACTTTTTCTGTTCTTTAGTATATTGCCCAAAGTGGGACAGATATGCCCAGATGTGGGTCCAATGCACACCATGTCGCTGGAACCAAGCTATACCTGGCTGATGAGCCCTACCTAGCCCAAACCAGTTATTGGTTGTTTTCCTTCTTGTTCAGAGAGGACCTTACCAGGCAGGTTGGGCTGGAATGTTCCTAATAGAGCAGGTTCAAGATTGATTTGCATATGGCTGGGTACAAATCGCTGTGGCATGGTGTGCAAAATTGCTATGGGCTGAGATGAAGCCCTGAGTAATTACCTGTGACTGAGATTATTTCAACCATTCCATCCATGGCTTTTTTGTATGCTTTAGTGGGATACTGGAAAGTTGTAAATTGAATCACTCAACTATAAATTTGTAAATTGATTGGGGCTTCTTCAATCTGAGACTCGTTCTTGGAAAATATTAGCCTAGAAATATAGAATCCAGAGAAGAAGAAGAAACTAGAGAGTCATCTGAAAAACGATATGGACCTTAGCAAAGCCTCAGTCAGATTGCCAAAGATGGCATGGGCCACCTGTAAGGCTTACATGGGAAGCCAACTGACTAAGAATGCTAAGAATGGTTGTATTACTGAATATTCACCCCAGAATATTGTAGCACACTAATGTCAAGGGCAGAATATCGAGGTGCTAAAATATCAAAAGGTAAGTTCATATTCAGAAATATAGATTTACTGTTGCTAACTCCACATCTATGTACCTTGAGGATATATGTTCTTCATTGGTACATATATGTGGAGTTAGGTATGGAAACTCTAAACTTATTTGCCAATTTATATTTTATCTTAAATATTCTTTCCTCGATGTTCTGTCCTGTGGAAATTCTCTTGTTAATATTTAGGGCTAAGGACTCAGTGCATACACACTAAAAAATCCAAAGAGCAATATTAGCAGTTAGAGGCAAGAATACAAAATCTATTCAATGTTAATATAATATTTTGATTGAAGACATTGCCTTCAAACTTCTGAGAGGCAGATGAGAGAAAGATGGTAGATGACTCTCAACAAGCAATATTCGGAAACACACTGGGTGTCTCATTCACAAAGGTAACCTTACATTTTTGTGTAAGCTAATGATTGGTTGTTATTCACAAAGGGATTTATGAGTAGTATCTTTGTGAGTAAGGAGTCTCCACATATAAAAATATTGGTATTTTTATGAATCAGGCCCTGCTATGGTTAGCTACTTTAAGCTCCTGCAAAATTAGCACAGGTCTCCTCAGAGCCTGAGGGTTCTTAACATATTTCACATCTCAGACTCAGACTGTTGAAAGTACAGAGATCCAGGAGGAGACATGGTGCAACTACTATGAGGATGTAGGCCATTATGCATATTCTGAACAGAAGTGAACAACATAATGAACACCTTAAATGACATCTTAAATGAAGTCCAATTATTATTTTCTCCTGCACTGGTTTTCGTGCTGGAACTTTCGGAACTGTCAAACCATAACAATTTTGGATTCATATATTGCTAGAAGTGACACATCCTGCGACAATAAAATAAAATCTAACCCGCCAATCTAGATGACTGGCAGCGAGACATGTTAACAATAGCAGCTCATGAAAGTATAACATAGCGACTCATGGATCAATAAATGCAGTTTATTATATAGTGCGGTTGTGTGACCTTACCATGTACTAAACTCACAAACATGTCTTGGATCCAGTCAGGCTTGTTTGTAGAACCTTATCTCAACCCTGGGTAGCTGTGGCTTCAATCAGTCAGGCTTTACCACAGGAACAAGTGCAAAGCATTTAGAATTACCAAAGCAATTGAATAAGAAAGAAACACAACACAAAGGAAATCCAGTGAATAGAAATAGATCTTGTTTTTATGTTTTTTTAGACACCAGAATACTGATTTTATCTCAAAATGCAGATAAGCATTGGCAACAATGACAGCTACTTTGAAACCGTTTGAAAACTTATTTAGAGAGTTGTGTTTGCCACTTTGGCTCGCACTAACAAAGTGAGGTGACTCTGCGACAGAGGTCAATGTTTTGGTGAAGTACAGCCAAAAACCAGTTTTCACTAGTCTACTAGTCTCCGGTCACAACAAAACCAGCAACTGTGGCTAGTGTCCATCTGGGGCAACCAAACTCCACTTTGATGACTCTCCTGGGTCAGGCGGACTTAGGTGCAACTTTTCAGTGTAATGGTTCGGTCTCCTGGGCTTGCTTCGGCAGTTAGTGGCGAACAACTTTGCCAAGGTGGCTTCTTCAGCTTTTCTGGTCCTGGAGCTATAAAAGGAAGTTAGCCAACTGAGTCTTGGTGTTCACCACTTCTGTTAGGGGCTTTGGGAAATGAGTTTTCATTGAGCAGGGGACCACAGGCATAATCCTCTTTTTGCTAGTCCAGGAGAAGCAGGCACAGTCCAGTCTTTTGGTGCAGCCTCTCTTTGCCAGGTCCAAGGAACAGCAGGGCAGTCTTTGGTCAGTCCTCTCTCTGGTACAGACATGATCTGATGTCTCAGTGCCAGGTGTGCCACTTTTATGCTAAATAATTGCCCTCTGGGATGTGGTGACCTACAGCCAATGAACTACTAGGTCCTCTCACTTTTTGCAATGGGTGGAATCTAGCTATCCCAGAGTGCAATATTCAGCCTACTCCCAAGATTGCAAACACCCCTCTCGGTGTGTAAAGCTTGGCACCCCCACCCCAGATGTGGTGGCCACTAGCCAATGAACTACGAGGTCCTCTCCCTTCCTGTAATGTGTGGCATACAGCTGTCCCAGAGTGTAATATTCTGCCTATTCCCAATATTGCAAAACCCTCTCTTGGTGTGTGTAGCTTGGTAGCCCACC
Organism: Lissotriton helveticus; assembly: GCF_964261635.1. Taxonomy (NCBI): domain Eukaryota; kingdom Metazoa; phylum Chordata; class Amphibia; order Caudata; family Salamandridae; genus Lissotriton; species Lissotriton helveticus. The sequence goes on along the minus strand of NC_136061.1, from coordinate 1,581,381,546 downwards.
CCAGAGGTGTGGCTTCCTGAAGGATACACAACCACAGGAAACCTGATTTGGCAACTGTTTTTCTCTCGCTGTCCCCGAAGCCAACCGGTCTACCAGGGCAAAAGAAGAACCCTTTCATGGGTCCCCACCATCTGCCCTTCAAAGAAGGCATTCCATTTGAAGCTCAGCTTTTGGTCTCACATCCTGTGTTGCTTCCTGCAAGGGAGAGGTGACACCTTTTCCAATGTCAGGCCCCTGTTGTGTCCTTTTCTTGGAGTTGTTAACACCTCTCCCCAGGAGGGCATAAGGCTGTCGTGTGGCCAACATTTGCGAATGACCACTGGAAATCTTAGGCAACACAGTAACAATCTTCTAAAGTTGCGTTTCATTCAAAAGCTACATTACATCTGGCTTGGGCATTAAATCAGATTTAATGTTGTGATTCTTTTGATACCTTGAAGTACCAACTTTAGTGCTCCCATTCTGAAGTCAGCACAGCTGAGATGTCAGTGTATGTTCCTGTACTTGCCAATGGAGCAACCAGCTGTTCACCAGTAAAAATTACATATTTATTTTTTACTGTGAGGACATATAAAAACACTTTTCTTACTTTTTAATATAAAGCACCCTCCATTAGGGCTCTACAGGCCTTCCTTAGAAGAGGCAAGATGGCGGACACAGCTGTGTCCAAGTGAGTCTGGCTGTTGTGCTCTCTGCCGCTAACCTACCTCTGACCCCCTGCTTCTGTGAGACACCTTATCTGCTTGGAATGCTACATTGAATCCAACGTAGCTGTGGAGAAGAATCCCCTGTCCCTGGTGAAAGGCTGCTGTATCGGCATATTTTATCCTCGTGCATGGTGGGGTGGCTGGTTTGTGGCTGGACTTCGGGGGCTCCGCGCTCCGGGGCGCTTTTATAAAGACTAAAGACTCAGATAAGGACACGATAAACTAATCTTACCCTGATATGATGATATGCTGAGTCTTCTCACTTTGTTCAGAGCAGCCCGCCAGAAACGCCGATTTCAGCTGTTATTTACTGTCGGATACCGGCGTGTATCCCTCGGCTCTCTCTCAGGGGGCGATTCCGGCGGAATAGGATCCATCGGAGTAGAACATACGAAACAGTGCCGCAGGGGTGCTCAGGCTACAGTTCGGCGCCGAAAGCCGGACATTTCCCTTAGAGAGTCTAACGCATGTGAGAATAGACTTGATTGTCCTACCAGGGTGCAGTTGGAGGGCTCCTGGCAAAACCTGGAACGGAGTAGTGAACTACCCACAATGAGACTTAAGAACACAGGTTCCAATACAGCATCAAAAGGCGCAACTACAATGGAGGTGGCTGCCGTAAATACTCCGATCTCTCTCGCCTCTACAGTGCAGGCATTCCCCGGTCTCAGAAGTATGGATATGACTGGTAAACTGCAGAACGGAAGGAAGGCTGATAAATCCAAGAATGGAGATAATGGTCGTAATGAGACCCTGACTCATATAGCTTCCTCAGCCGAACCCTCAGGGACAGTTGATCCTAATGCTTCCATGCAAAAGCCAAAGGTAACAATTCCGTCAATCTTTAATGAGAAAAATCATTGGCACAAGAGGAAACGTGTGAGCTGTCGTCTGTATCTGAGTTGCCTATTACCAGTGCGGACACATTTGCTGGAAACATTCAGCACTCCATGGTCAATAATGTCCCCGGTTCCCCTCGGACTGAGTCTGCTCTTGCTTATTCTGATACAAGAATAATGTCTGATGTGTCGAATTCCTCCTTTGAGAAAGAAATCACGACTGATCTAGACTCTTGTGACTCTGGAGGGAAATTTTATTCAATGTCTGATGTCTCCGTGGTATCAGAGGGTGAGGGTGAAAGTGTCGACCTTGACTGGGCAGATGGCAGAAGCTTAGCAAGTTCTGCCCTTATGGAGCAAGAAGAAAATGTTTTGAATTCACCAGGGGCCGATAACACGGTATTAACTGTACATGAGATTGGTAACACTCTACCATTACGGGTCTTCACTGATAACGGTCTTCTTCCCGTAGACCCCGGGACTGTAGCACAACGCCCTGAAGTGAATGGGGCTGCAGAGAGTCAAAGACTGCTTCTCGATGTAACGGATAGTAGTTTCACTCTCGCCACAATTTATAAGGCCATTATGACACATCGGGAGGAGACGAAGGCTGAGAGTCTCCGTATTCATGGTGCTGTGCGTAAGCTGCAGAACTCAGTTTGTCGCATTGCCAAAAACAAGTTTAGAACTCTCTACCAGAGTGGCTGAGGCTGAAGGTAGAATCTCTACAATAGAGGATGACTTTTCTGCCTGCAAGGCTGATGTCTCGGCCCTGCACTCAGTCCGGGATGATATTAGCTGGAAATTGATCGATATGAAAACGGCGAGGAGAAATAACCTATGAATTCTTGGGGTTCCCGAAGGCTTGGAGGGGAAAGATATCCGCCAATTTGTTATGGAGCTGTGTATGGAAGCCTTTCCCGAGCTAAAGGAATGGAAATGGGAAAGGGAGCTCCAAAGGGTTCATAGATTTCCCTTCCAGATCCGGGGAGGGTCGAGGGGAGCCGAGATTAAACCAAGGGCAATTCTCATCTGTCTTAACAATTTTGTATTACGTGAGCAATTATATGATCTGGCCCGACCTGACCGTAAGCGTAAGGCTAAAGGTTGTGAATTCTTTGTTCACCCTGACTACTGTCAGGCCACAGTACAACTTAGATGGCACCTGGATGATCCGGAAATGCTTAATGGTCTTCGAACTGGCTTCTTGGCCGTCACCTCTTGTGTTGTGTGGCGATTTTAATTTGCATTTACCCGGAGATTTTGATATTCGTAATAATTGCTGTTATGCTGGTAGAAATCACAAGATCTTTAGAGCTACTAAGGGTATTGTCAATGAGTTTGGGTTAGTGGATGCTTGGTGGATTAAAAATCCCGGCACCCCGGGTTATACATTTTTCTCCGCTCCACATCAAAAGCACGTTCGTATTGATTATTTCTTTGCCCCGTCAGAATTATTATCTAATGCCAAAATTGATTTCTTTCCTAAAATTGTATCAGACCACAATCCCATCATCCTTGAATTAGCACCAGATACCTCCCCTCGCTCCAATAGGAGATCATGAACTTTTGAGCATCAGTTACTGGTGGATCAGGCCTATTTACAACATATGGTGAATTGGATACCTGAGTTTTTTTAGTTAAATTCTGGCTCCGCTTCAGTTGGCATAGTTTGGGACGCTTTTAAAGCTAGAGTTCGTGGAGAAACAGTAAGCTTCTCTATAATTAAGCAGTGCAAGATTAGGGCTAAACAAGATATGGAATTGACTAAATTGCGCGATCTAGAGATTGGACTGATGCAGATAGACAGCACTAATCAAGCATATGAATAGAAGGTTCGTGATCTCGCTATTCAAAAGATGAAAATATATGAATGCTTTGCTGATAAATTAGCTGCCCAAATAGCCATTTATCGTGCTGATATGTATGAGGTGGGTGAAACTCGGGACGACTATTAGCCAAAAGGTTGAGGCAGAAGGAAGTGGCTAGGAAAGTAGATGCCATACAAGATGCAAAGGGTCTAATACATACTGATCCGGAAAAAAAAATTTTAAGGAGTTTTATAGTCACCTCTATCTAAATGAGACTTATCCTGATACCGTGGAGAAGCTTACTGAGTTTTTGGGTCCTCAGCAGTTCCCCAAGCTTACCACCACCCAGAGTGAAGCTTTAGAGGTTGACTTCTCAGCACAGGAACTTGAGTCAGCGATTCTATCCTTAGCGCCAGGGAAAGTGGTTGGGCCCGATGGGATTCCCTTGGAATTCTTTTTCCCAATTCTGAAGGAACAACTTCTGAAAGACTGTGTGACTGCACAAAGAGGTTCACCTCCAGCATCCTAGCAGAAATCAACAATAACTATGTTCCTAAAAAAGGATAAACCTTCTTTATTGCCATCCTCGTATTGACCGATCTCATTATTAATGCAGACAGTAAGCTTTACTCCAAAATGTTAGCCACTCAACTCTCCTCCATGATCTCTCTCTGGTATCACATCTACAACATGGTTTTATTCCAGGTCGTGATACGACAGATCATGTGCGACGCGTCATTGCTTTGATGGATTGGGCTGAGGTTACAAAAACCCTATAGGCGTTACCCTGTTGGATGCCGAGAAGGCATTCGACAGGGTTGCCTGGCCTTATCTGTGGGAGGTGCTACGTATGAAGGGGTTTGGTCCATGAACCCTCTAGGCAATTCAAACTTTATATTTGGCACCTAAGGCATACATTCGCTTATCGGGAAGAGACTCTGACTTCTTTCCGATTCTTCGGGGCACAAGGCAAGGCTGTCCCACCTCACCGTTATTATTTGCGTTCTATATTGATTTCTTTTTGGTAAAATTAACTGAATCTATATACATCAAACCAGTTAACATATGTGATGTCGAGTATAGAGCTCTCGCCTATGCAGATGACATTGTTGTCATAACTACTGATCTACGGCTGGCCTTATTAACTATAGAAGATCTGGCTGGGCAGTTTGGTAAATTCTCTGGGTATAAGTTAAAAATAAATAAGACTCGGATCCTGTATGTGGGTGGTGATCACCCGAGGGATATAACAGTTGTAACAGAGGCAACATATCTTGGGATCAAAATCAGTTTTAGACAAAATCAATTCTACTTTAGAGCGTCTTAATCATCTTCACTTATCATTATATGGAAGAGCAAATATTCTAAAACTGATTGTTCTCCCCAATGTCTTTATTTATTCAGATCTGTCCCATTAGAATTCCCCTTAACTTGTTTTAAAAGACCGGAAAATATTGCCTCTAGATTTCTGTGGGGTTATAAACGACATAGAAGGGCTCTCAAAAAAATTGTACTCCCAAGAGCTAGTGGGGGTTGGGGTATCCCTTATTTCTATTCTATTATTGGGCATCTGTGTTGCAATTCATTTCCCCTTTAGTTGTAGGGGAAAAAGCCAAATCATTGCCTTGCCATAACCCCTCAATATACAAATTTGCGATTGGGGAAGAGGTTAACAGCTGTCTCCTGAAATTTTGAAACCTAGTTATTACAAAAAAACTGAGTTTAAAGTTTTGTTTGCTGCTGTCTCAATTTGGAGACAAATTAAGCGTCATCTAGGGCTTCCCCATATAAATGGTTATACTCCTTTTGAAGCAGCTGGAACCCTCCCCATTATTTTCCGAGATGTAACAACCAGGAACTGGCATCAGCTAGGTATTAGCAGTTTAGGGGATATGTTTCAGGATCTCCAACCACTGTCTTTTATAGAGTTACAACGTAAATTTGGTGTGCAAAGGAAGGATATTTTTAAATTTTTACAAATTCATAGCTATTATGGTTCGCTGGGGCAATATAAGTCTAGGTTTAGGAAATCCCCTTTGATAGAGGGGATCGGAAAAGGAATGGCCATCGTTTTTTTCTATTCTAACCTAATACAGATATTGCCAGACGATCTAGAGCAATGTCATGATGAATGGAGAACTAATCTAAATGTAGGGACAATTGACCTCTATCCCTCTATCACACTGGCTAATGAAGTTTTGATTTCTGGCAGGATGCGGGCACAACACTAAATGATTTTGTATGACTTATAATATTCACCCAGAGAAGATTCTAAATGGTGTTCTGGACCTGTAGCCAGTTGTAGTAGATGTGGTTACTTTGCTGCCGATGCGCAGCATATGTTCTTTTTATCTCCCAAACTTTCAGTTTTTTTAACTTCTATTGAACAATTTTTGATAGCAATACTTGGTTCCCCAATATGTATTTCGGCAGAGTTGGTGATGTTAGGTACTGATTCTAACGTGCAAACCAGACCGAAGGCAAGTGTTGCCTTTCTTTTTATTTGTATGACTGTTCTGCGTGCCTGTATCACCAAGGAATGGATATCTCCAGATCCCCCGTTATTTTCTGCTTGGAGGGACAGTTATTATCCATGTACAATATTAAAGTTGCTATATTTAAACTAAGAATACTCGCAAAAGGACAAGAGGGTTAAAAATATGGGCCCCTATAACCGAATGGATTTAATGGATTGCAGAACTGCTCCTATGTTCTTTAGCTTATTTTTGGGAAAATATTAATTGTATTTCTTTATACATTCTTTTTTCTTTCTTGCATCTTCTTTCGATTTGTCTATATGTTTCAATTGTATCTCTGATGTTGCATGTTTATTGTTTATTGTCTTTGTATTTCTTCTGTTCCTTGCATAAAAAATAAAAATCTAATAAACAAAAAAAAAAAACGACTTACAAATACTAAAAAGGGAGATTTGGACGGTGTCAGTTTAAATGGCAAAGTTGAGTTGGCAGTTTAGAACTGCTCTACCAGTCTGTAATGGCAGGCTGAGAGAGGTGGTTTACTTTGTCTCACTTAGGGTGGCACAATAAGTTATGTAGCCAATGATGGACTCTTAAACTTAGAAACCCTAGGTACTCCTTGTACCATATACTAAGGGCTTATAAGTTAGTTGACTTTTGTCAATTGTGAATAAGCCAATCAAACATACACTTTCGAGGGTCAGAGCACTGGCACTGTGGTCTGGTTAGCAGGCCTCATTGTTCTTTCAGAATTAAAAAACCAGCAGCATCATGGTTAAGGACAACAACAACAGTTTACTCCAAAGAGAGAACCATTGGATCCGTTTTCTGAACACGACGAAGCCTTATGGACTTAACGATCGCATGGAATTTTTAGGTCATTTATCATTTTGATCCACTTACAAATATTCTGCCAATCGAACACTGTCTCTCATCCTTGTTTCCTGCATTACCACTTCAGTAGGTTATTTCTTTGTTCTGGTTCTTACACTTTGGCTGTTACCTTCGCTATTTTTGTTTGTCGTCTCTAGTTTCATGTTTTCTAGACTTGATACACACTCCTTTCATGTTCACACATATTTCTGGGGTACCGTTTTTAGCATCACTCACTCACAACACAGTTATGTCGAAGCACACGCCATGTGTGTTTCTATCTTATCAGGGTGGACTTGGTCATTTTTGCTTAATGACTAGCTCCATTCCATGATGGCGCTCTATTTTTCTCTACCAGGTGTATGCTATTACCCACATGTTACAACCTGACATACACTCTTTTATAAGTTTACACGCACCGCCGAATTATCATTCACTAACACTCAGTAACGTCACAGTGTACTCAGCGCGTGTTTTTTCACGTTCGTGTGGATCTAGTAACTTTCACTTTATGACTAGCTCCATTCCAAGATGGCGCTTCATTTCATCCCTCAAATATACGTTATCATTCACCGTCCTCATAGTTATTATCGCCTGCAAACTGACTGCAACCTATCACGCTGCTACATATGACTGACTGCACCCTACCAAATAGAGGTCACTGCCTACCGTCCTGATTGCATTCAACTTCCGGAAACTGTCTGGGCCTTACTAACATTGTTCACTCACATGCTTCATGCACACGTTCGCGGGACGACCGTACTATGTTGATACTAGTCTATACTTTCTGAACTTCACTCCCGCTGGAGTTCTTCAGGCTCATTTTTGATTGTTTTATATTTAGGTTGCAGCGCATTCATTATCGTACTCGCATCGTGAGCAAACATAGAGCTTGGATATTTATATCCCGCTGCATGGCTGCCCACCATATACGGATTTGATTGACTGTTATTAGCAATACACACGTTTTTTTATCCGCCACACTTCATTTTCCCACTAAACGGCCACACACTGTTCACCGTGACGCACAATTACCACAAAGTTGCACCACTCGAGCATGTCGTGTTACGTTTTGAGGTCCACTTGGTCACTCTGATTTCACTACGCCCGTATGTGCACCTTTTTTCTGAGCAGCCTTAGAACTTCTTTTTCAGCATGTACTTTCTTTATGGTTTTAACCACTCACCAAGATGTTTCCGACTCTTTGTTATTTCTTTTTTAGATGTGGGAGATAAGGTTTCATTGTATTGTCACACCCCTGTGGGGAGCTTTCTTCAGGTAAGCGCTTTTTATTTGTCTCGTTACAGAAGTTTTCCACTGATGAAGGGCACCGGGTTGCCCGAAATGCATCAGGATTGATCTATTAAACATATGTGTATGGATTTGTGCCCAAAAAAGGCAAAAAATGTGATATGAAGCAATATCGTATACTGATGTAAATAAATATCACAGAAAATAACAAATTGTTTAACTGGAGGACTATTTATTTTGATCAAACATTTACCCATTCATTTAGGATTAATAGTTGTGCACAGGGGGACATCTCCGTACAGGAGATGCAACTTGGTTGTAATAACTACAAATGTTTTAATTTTGAAAATAGTGGAATGTGAATTAAACATTGCCAAGGTCTGTGGAAGGGCTATTGATATTCAAAGTGTCTCAGTCTTTCATGTTCTCTTCACACCACTTTGCTTTGCGACTTTGGGCCTGATTTAGATTTCAGTAAATGGGTTACTCTATCACACCTGTGACAGATATCCCATCTGCCAAATTACAAATATTAATCTTGGCTTCGCTGTAGTCTGGTAATTCTGCGGGGCTTCCACTATATCATTGATTTTCTGAGTCAAGGAGTTTTCCAGCATCTGGAACGGGAGTTTAGCTTGGACCATAACTGGTTTTCATGACAACCCAGTCACCTCATCTCTTGGCTAGGCTCACACTGCATGCAGTACATTAAAAGCTCAATCAGACTATCAATGGGTTCACACAAGTCGTTATCAAAGCACCTCGAGTATTAAAGAGGAGCTAAATATATGAGACAATGCATTTTAGTGCTGTGACATGGAAACACCCACTGAAATATCCTGTTATGTGTATTTGCATGGCAAGCATATCACCCTGCAGGGTATACTGGCACTTTAGGAAGGGGTGGTGAGTAGGCTGGGGGTGTCCTGACTGGGGTATTTTGGATTAACGAGTTTTTACATTTTTTGCTAATTTCTGAAATGGAGCTTGCAGCATTGGTAGGTCATTCAAGGCAGAAAAAGTTCATGGGCACCAGCTCTGGCTCTTCAGATGTGTTAAACTAATCCTATGTGAATGGCACTTGGCACAGCTGCCTCTGACAATAGGCCAACACAGAGTCTAGTTCAGTAATAAATAATAGTCTTTGGATTACATACTAATAATCTCTATTACTATGATTCTTCCTTACTTGTCCCATTCCTTACTTTATGGAGTGAGCATTCCCATTCACTCCCAGCAATAACTACGGCATGGTTGTTTTCCCTTTCCATGAAAGGGTCAAAATAATGTCCTATAAAATCCTCCCCATCATCTATCCCTTCCTGTTTCCATATTAGACCCAAAAAAGAAAAGGCTGATGAAAGAACAGGGTTTGATGGGAAGGTAGTAAGGAAAGGGATGAGTGAGAAAGATTTGGAGTAAAGAAGATTAGCAGTAAGTAATCTGAACATTGCCTCCTCTTTTTCCATCCTTACCCATTCCTAACTTATGGAGGTATGTCAATGCAAAACTTCTTTCAGAAGCCCCAGAAAGAACACACAAGGACACAAAGTTAAGGAAGGGATGTATTGTTATTTAATTACATACATCTTAAAGACCAAAATTAAACTCTGTCTTAAGTTCCCTTCAAAACAGCTAAAGGAACTGAAAGAAACAGCTCACTGGTGAAAAAACTGGAACAAGAGAAAAAGGCTCGGTTAATCAGACATAGAAGCCTTTATGATAGTGGATGATCTTCTAGAAGATTGTATGTAAAAGGGGACTGGCAAAGAGAGTCCCTTATTTAGGAGGCCTTCCCTCTCAACTTCGAAACCAAGAGTTTTAATTTGCTCAGTGTCTGCACAGGAGGAAGAGGGTTGCACAGGGGACATTGAGTCAATAGAAGTAGCCACTCATCCACCTGAGACAAGAGCTTGAGAAGAGGGAAGCAAGGTCTACAAACGAAAAGGGGAAGAATCATGATCAACTCTACCAACTCCCTCATTAGTTGTGCCAAAAACCTTGGGAATTGGGGGGAAAGCTGTATAGGACGCCTGGAGGCCAAGGACTCATCAGAGAATCTGACCATAATGCCAATAAAGACTGGAACCCCATGAAGAAAGGAGACACTTTTGGGTTCAGGGAATAGGAAAATTGGTCTACCACTGGAAATTATTTTGACATTTTGTGTAAAGCAGAATTAGCATGCTTACCTTTGTACATCAGAATAATTTTAAATAACACAAGTGGTAATTCATTAGTTTTCATGTATGTTATGAAAGGAGACAGTTGGGGAAACGTTACTGCATTTAGGACCTTTATCTTTGTTTTCTTGACATTAGCAGCTAATTAGTACCTCCCAATCGCTATGGCAACTCCACAGGCATCGGCAAGTGCTATAGTAGATTCAGCTTTCTCAAAATGTAATATTTCTATTTTTATAAGATTATGAGGAAGATTCCTGAAATAAAAATATAAATGAGTTGCTTTATTTCTCCTTTGAAGGCTCCTTGGAGTGAGGAGAAACATGACAGCATTGGCTGCTTTGGGATGATGCAATTATTGAACTGAGAAAATAAAACATCTGGAGTGGGGAGTGCCTGTGTCTGACTCATCTATTACTCTCAAACCCGTTTATCTTGTACATGCACTTTGCAACCTCGCCCCTGTAGAGGATGAGTAATACCCTAATTTATTGGCACACGAATTACCCCATCGACATCAGTCTGGCCAAGAATTTGGGCTTTCCATAGATTTAGGATTAGCCTTTACCATGACCAGCAATATGTGCACAAGTGCCGTTTTCTAACAGGGGAATACTTCCCATAAATGCTTTTAGTAACAGTGATCCATGATTCAAAAATCTGTTAAAAAATAATTCACATAACGTAAAAATAATTCAGTTTTTTTAGAGCTTTGTGTGCTTTTACACATGTAGAATGACTCAAAAAATATCACCAGGGATATGGTATTGCCTCCGCTAAGAAGTGATCATATATGAGGCTTCAGTGGTTCTACTAGCACAGTGCCTCCAGGAGCACCCCATGCAGGTAAGAGGGGTGGAGCCTGGTTGCGGTGGCGTGGATTCAATAGACAACCACAATGGAAAATGTATTAAATAATAACTTTTCTCTTGTCGCCGTCTGTCGCAATCTCTCCCCACCTGGCCCCATGGCCCCAGCACTCTTACCTGCACAGGCCGCAGCTGTCTTCTTCTCTTGACATGGAGGCACTGAGAATTATTTAACTATTATAATTATTACACAAGACATTTTTAGGTGCAAATACATAATTCAAAAACACAAGTGCTTGAAGTGCAGAGAGTGAGGCTTTGAATATTTTATATATAGATTTTTTAAACAATCTCTTGAGAATTGCATCTAATAGGAAGCTTAGTTAATCCAGCCTTCTGACACCATTCATTTATGTGCATTTTCTGTACTAATCTTAAATGTACACCAAGGCTATCCCAGACAGGAAAAGTCCACAAATGTCCCCACAAGTTGTAACACCATGTACCTGAGACACGCAATGCATATTAGGGACACAATAGAGGTTTTCCCTGCTTTTGGTGGTCTATCTTTGGAAAATTCAGAATGCCAGTCTGCCCCCCTGTTCCCAAAATGGCTTCCGCCAGGGAGGCAGGAGCCGCTTGATTATAAAAAAATTGTATGAGCCTGGTGACCTCAGTAGCTGGCGCAGCAGAGGTGGTGTGACTGCCACCCAAGTCACCAGTTTAAAGGACCCACTAAGTAATTCACACAATAGTTTTGTTAATTGTTTTGGCATCATTTGGCAAATAGATTAAAGTGAGACATAATAAGACAGTTCAATATGAAGCTAAATATGTTATGCCATATGGGATCATTTTGGACAACAAGGTTACAAATATCCATTACCACAATTTATGCTAGAGAGTTATACATTCATTAGATTAAGATAATAGAAAATGTGTTTTTATATCTTATTAATTTAGAAATTGAACAGTTCTTCAAATATTTAGAAGAAACACACTCAGTTTGACTTTAGTACGGTCAAATAAAACCTTTATTGATTTTATACTACCTGTTTAATTAGATTTGTTTTAGCGCAAGCAAAAAAAAATACGCCAGACAGTGAGCAGAGTTAGCCATATCGTCCTTCTCCTTGGGAGAAAAGTAATTTATCTTCAACTCCTTGATAACATACCCATTGCCATTAATCGTGGTCTTAACAAACTCTTCATTAAGAGTTAGACCAGGGAATAGTTTTTGACCAACCTTGTAATCAGTACTCCCAAAGAGTCCAACGATTACTAAATGCCCACCTGGTTTTAAGAGTGTTGTGATATTTCTAATTGCCTTTGAGTAGCTGTTTAAATCTGTGCAAGCGGATTCTAAGCAAAATGAAGTGACCAGGCAGTCTGCTGGTGGTAAGACGACTGGATTCAGTGGATTGCTCTCTGTGATGTCACATTTAAGAACTTGCTTGACAGTTGCTCTTATCTTCTTTTCTTTTTCAGTGCATTTAGTCCTAAAAATGAATTTACAAAATTTAGCTTACACAATTAATATGTTGATCCTCAACTGTAGAATACACAAGAATTCCTTAAAAATGTACAACACAATGTAATTCTTGAGTTTAATTACGACTAAGCAATCTGTTTGTGACCCCCTTTCTATCTCACTATCTCTAATATTTTAATTAGCATTCCTGCTAAAGTAGTCCTGCCTTGCTGTGTGCTAGAGGCTACTACCATGAGGTGCTTCAGTGACCTGGTGGCCCTGTGACTGAAGGTCTGTCAGGTCAGGGTTTTTGCTGAGGTTCCGACATCGAAAATCCTACAGTTCTTCCCACTGCCAGGGTGCTGACAAGCACTTATTTCAGACCACCAGGACATAGGCTAACCGACAGGCATTATTCTTGATTGACTGCAGTAGTGTTCATTGCCATTACCATCAAGGCACATTTCTTCTGTTAGTTGTGGGTCAAAATTTAGTCCACACCTGAACTGAGTTTCACACGCAGAATAGTGGAGGATTCTTTAAACCAAAGTAACATGCTAGCTTTTACCTGGATTACATATGTCAAAAATAGTCTTTGAGACATGGGATTAAGTAGTCTCTTTAAGACTACAGATAATATCAGCCCATATTCTAAGGTGTTGATAAAGAAAAAGTACTTCGCACACAAAGAAATGTTGAGACTCATGAAAGTTCTTGCTATGGTGAGAATCCAATCATATATATCACTTTCACCTAGCGATGGCATGGTGCCCTATTTATTATGGATAAAGGCACTCGAACACCGGTTTTATTTAACATGGCTTAGAGTCAATATGATTCACTACATAGGGGGCTTTCCTGTAAAAGGGTTCTGGGTTGTTTCACTACTATGCTGTCCTTGTGATGGAGTGTCTGGACAGTCAATTGAGCACTTTGGGCCTCATTACGATGTTGGTCGGAAAGGCTTTGAACAGCATTCAGATTTTCCTATTCTGTGCCGGAACCCATGTTTTAGACCAACTCGGAAACATTTCCGACCGACCGATTACAAATGAAGGTAACCGTTTGGTCATTCTGAATGGGTTCTAACCAGCAGTTGGAAAATCCTAGTCGGTTGGAGCCGAATTGGACAGCTCAATGGACCGAAATTTCCGATCGACGTATTACGATGTCGGATTCGGACAGCCTTTCCGAATTGGTCTGTCCGACACTGAACGCCTATCAGAAACTGACTTTGGTGGCCCATAGCAGCCCCCCTTTACCTGGAGGTCTCCAGTTGGGGCCCATGGGGATACCCATCGGTCCCCCCTTTCAAAGCGTGCACATTGTGGCAAGCACCATGGGATGCCTGCAACATGGTGCAAGGTTTCCGCAACCACCCTCTTTTACAATGGGAGCCTGTACTGTCTGAAGGAACACAGGCTCCCATTGAAGTCAATTGGAGTCTGACCGAATGGTGTTCGGAAATATCATAATCGGTCAGTCGGACTCTCTGAACCCAAGTCGGTCAGAACCGATTCCGACAAGGAGTCGGTCAAATTGCTTTCCAATCGACATCCTAATGAGGACTTTTAAGTTATTTTTCACTCTACATTTGTTCCTTAGATTGCAGTTCGTCAACACTATTTTAAGTGGAAGATCTTTTAAAACACACCAAGAGGGTTTGCTTGTTTTACAATGCCTTGAGACCCCAACTATCTTTTTGAAAGACTTGACTTTTATGACCCAGGCATTGAATTTAAGGAAAAAATATGAATCATGAATTTTTGTGGTATTTCTTGACCTATAGATGTACACATCATTAACTGAATTATAATGATACTGTAAGCTGTGATTTTCTTCTATGTATGTTTAAAAAAGGTGCTATTATAGTCATACATCTGGCTGAATAAAGATTTCAATTGAATGATTGACATAGTGTTCAAAGTCACACATGCAAGCTTTCTGAAACATATTTATGCATAACCTTTTGTTGCACAACTGCCAATGGATCCTTGAATTGTGTGAAACAATCAGCCTGGTCTGGCTTTTTTAACCCAAGTGCTTGTAAACTTGATTTGTCCATTAATTCTTTCAAAATGAAAACAGAACGAAAAGTCCTAGGATTGAACAGGTCCTGACTGACTGAAGGGTGTTACACATCACATAGGGCCACAAGGCAGTTATGTTTTAAATGCCCTAATTGCACTCAAAATTTCAAAGTGGCATTGGGAGGGTAACAGACTATGGTCAATAAAATGTAACATTGAAACTAAAATCATGTACCTTAGAAATAACCCTGGGCATAGTGGGCATAGCGGGGCTACGCAGAGGGCCACTGAGTTGATAACAAACTCACGTGGAACTCCGTGGAGCCCCGCTACGCCATCCGACTCCCACCCGCCCTATTAATAATTACTTACAACTTTTAAAAAATGACATTAAAATAAATAAAAACATATTACCTTAGCAGTGGCGTCCTCCGGCTGACCTCCTCCTCTTCATCGCATTCTCTGTGAAAACTGCACGTGCGCACTCGCATTTATCGTGAGACATTTCTTGATGCCAACTGAGACACCGACCGCCACCGATTCCACAGGCTCAAGGAGCCCTTGGGCCATCAGAGGAAGTTGTATTACCACAATGGTGGCGGTGACTGCCAGGCACTGCCGTAGGGATTACAATGTCCCTTTTCTGCCGACCGTTTCATGGCGGTCAACCTGCCAAAAAAAGACAGGTGGAAAGGGACTTTGGGGGCCTGTAGCAGGACTCCCTTCCCCCGGCCCTCGACAGTGGGCTTTGGGGGCTACTATGGTGCCCCCTACGTTTCCCTGCACCATGGGGCAGGCAGTGCATGGTGATTGCTATGTAGTGCAGGGATATGTGTAGTGTCCCCTTTTTGTACTGTGGCTTGTGCTGCAGCCAGCAGCACCTGCGCAATACAAAATATAGGCATTGCGACCGCCGTGGTGACGGTCGCATCCCTATGCCTATGGCGAGACAGTCAACAGCCTGTCGGGTTGTCCCATTTACGAAAGAATGGTGGTCGGACAAAGGTCCAACCGCCATCCTAATCAGTCCTCTAGTTCTGGCAGAAAGTATATTTAATTCGTAATGTTTGCAAACATATTTTCTTGGTTTCACGGTTGGTTCAGCAGCCATTTTGATAGGTCACTGAATACAGACATTTAGTAAAAATATGGAAAGGACACCTGTAAACTTATTTTTGTAATGCATCTGGTTCTTTTTATATCAGCGTTATATTGATTAGTTTTTTTTTAACCTTGTTTAGTACAGTAAATGTTCATTCTCACATTTGTTTTGTTACTGCTATGTCAAATTGAAGTGATATAGTTTTGAACCCCTGCGCTGCTAGGCTCCCCCCGTGCTAAGCCTATTTTTGGCTATTTGGGCTAGTTTGCTCATGCCCCAGTAACTTTTTGTCCAAATAAGGTATCCACGCCAAATTTGTGTCCTTTTCTTTCCAACATCTAGAGGATTCTAAAGGTGCCCAGGCTTTGTGGATTCACCTGGAGGGGGCCTAGAAATAAGCCAAAATACAGCAACATTTGTTTTGTTTTTTAAAAATTGGAACAAAGTGCTGCAGATGAAAGTGTCTGTTTATTTCCTGCAAATGGTATCAACAAAGCGTTTGTGGTGCTGAAATCACCATCTTCCTAGCTTTCAGGAACAGGCAGACTATTGTCAGTAAACTCAAAATGTATTTACTGGGACATAGCCTATTTTTGCTATTTTTTGTGCTCTCAAACCCCTTTCAGTTAGTGGTAGATGTAGGAAAGTAGGATCTGCTTCTTATGGTTACCCCCGCTTTTTGCTTGATGTTGCACTGTTTTTGACTAGCCTGACTGGGATCTTGCAAAACAATACCCCAGTCTATCTGATTTCTCCTTTAAATTGACATTCATTTACTTGGATACACTCCAGATTGGATACTGGG
This sequence comes from Lissotriton helveticus, assembly GCF_964261635.1. NCBI lineage: Eukaryota > Metazoa > Chordata > Amphibia > Caudata > Salamandridae > Lissotriton > Lissotriton helveticus. The sequence continues at coordinate 1,581,365,188 of NC_136061.1, read as the reverse complement.
GTACCCTTATAAGTCCCTAGTATCTGGTACCCATGTACCCAGGGCATAGGTACCCTAGAGGCCTCCCATGGGCTGAAGCATGTATTATGCCACCCGTGAAATGCCATGCAAAATGGAACTACAGGTCTGCTGCTGCAACCTGTGCAAGCTGGTGCTTGCACCACTTACCTTAGATATAGGTTCACTATATCTATTAGTCACTACACTTAAAACGTATAAGCCACCTCTATAGCAGTCCTGATCAATCCTGAAGGCGGGGTGCTGGGTTTTATGTGAAAGGGTGCCCCTGCATGAGCAGCGCCTCTCTACAGCCTTCAGAGACCTTTCTCCTGGGTTGTGTGTGACTCAGCCAGACATATAGGTAGAGGTGCATTATAACCTTGCAGTAAATGCTATCTCGAAAACGGCTGCATAGAAACATATCATGTTTGGTATCAAACCCCTTGGAATCATACCTCCACACCGGTAACCGGTGTGGAGGTATGATTGCACCCTTTTGAAGCAAGTTTTGTGGGCTCACTGGTCTATCCAGCGCCAGTCTTTTCGACCCGGACAGCACAAAATGGATGCTGCTGACCAGAGACACATTTCTGCCCTCCTGTTGCTGAGCCAATCTTGAGCAGAGGAAGGCAGCACAATTGGCATCCTGTCACGGGGAGGTGTGACCACGTCCCAGACAGGATTTAGTGTATTGGGGCTGGGTGGGTGCACTCTGAGAGTGCCTGAAAGTCTGCACCTGGGGCACATTTGGTGTCCCTGGGAGTAACCTCCCCTCTTTCCTGTCCCTCCCCTAGATGGGTCCCATGAATCTGTCTAACCCTCTCCAGTGGATCCAAAAGGGCTTTCCTAGCTGTAAGACTTTAGATTTTACATGGACAAGATTCTACAAGACGAAACCACTGACTTTCAACTGTCTGGACACTCTGGACTTTGCTGGACCTCAACTGGGCCTGACTTCATCCCCTTTTCCGTACAAAGCTTTGTGTGTGCCCTTGCTCCATACAGGCTCTGTGCAAGATCAAGGATGCACTAAGAACAACTGAAGAATCTCCCTTGGTGTGAATGAGTCACTCCCCTGCATTTGCAGGCACCTTAACGCAGCTGACCTGTTTGCTGCTCCAGAGCTCCTGCAAACTCCAACGATCTCAGCAACACAAGAGGAGGTTTACGAAGGTCGCTTAGGTCGATCTGCCCTCTCAGCAAGTTTGAGGCCAGTACTCCTTGTGGAGACTGCATAACCTGAACCCCTATGCACCTCGTCCATTTGCAGTTGCATATGCTTGGTGGCGATTCCTGAGCTTGTGCATTGGACTCCTTGTAGTCCTGACCCTGAGCAGTATTTGCACCAAAGAACTCCTCACACCGAGTGTTCTGTGGCTGGTACTTTGCAATCTTCCTCAAGGTCCCCTCATGACTCCGGGTCATTCGGCCTGTTGGTCCTCCTGAGGGTTATCTTGATTTCTGTTGGGCTTTCTGGTTTCTCCAGATGTGCCCTGACTCCCCATTGCTCGGTAAGTCTCCTGGACCTTGCTGGTCCACACCGTAACCTGCTTGACCTTCCTGCATGGGTTGCTTTTGCCAAGGCTTGTCGGTGCTCCAGCCAGGCACCGACCCCTCAGCACTCGACATCCTTCATGGGACAGCTTGCATTTGGCTCATGGTCATTATTGGCGTCTCCTGGTCCTCGTGGCTGCAGAGTCAAACATCCCTTCTTTGCACCTGAAGCACCCGACATTGGTGGGCATTCCTCTACCGAACCCTCTGAAGTGACTCAGACTCTGTCTTCTCTACTTTCAGGTTTCTCCGTTTCAAAATCCAGGCTTGGATTCTACCGGACCCTTTTCACCTTCACAGCAGAAGTACTTCTTCACAGCCCTCCATTGAGAACGACGGCAGTTTCCAAAACCATTTAAGACCTATTCACCCGGCTCCTCTGGGACAGGTAACCCCGATTCTACAGTATTCACTGGTGGGGCTGCTCTCCAAACTCTTAATTTCCAAAGGGTTTGCTAAAAGTCCTACTAGAAGGGTCCTTAAACTTTAAAATTGCAATTGCGACTTCCCCATAGAATTGTACGGAGTCCGTGGCAGTGTGAGCACATACACCCGTTCTCCATGGGGTCCCTATCTGCTCACCATGGGTGGTTCCTAGGGGTCCCAGCCATTCTACGTGCTCTAGACCTTGTCTTGATCCCAGTTGTGATTGTTATACCACTCTTTTAGTATATGGTTTGGTCTCCCCCTGGGGACCACTGTGTATTGTGCAACTTACAACTGTTCTATTGATCTCATATTGTGTGCTTTGTGTTCTATCCTTGTGTAGAGGATGGTAGAGAGTGTTATATTAATAAATACATATTTTTTCATAACTGCTGTGTCGTTCTCCTTTCATTTGATTTATTTAGGAGGTGATATTCTGGTAAAACATGCTGCTTTACATTCCTTCAAGATTAAGCCTGAAGTCTGCTCTCCACAGCTACAACTAGGATAGCTTTCTAAAGGTTATCTTTTTAACTCATACATCATAAGGGTTGTTTAGACTGGTGCAAGGTGCCCACTTTAATTAGTGGACATCATATACCAGGCCAACTTCTCACAGTAGAAATGGTTATAAAAGCAATAATGGATAACGGAAAGCTATGCATTTATGAAAACTATTCAAAATTCTGAATTCAGCAAAGGCTCATTCGTGTAGATCCTTTAAGTTTTCTTTATAGAAACTAACACTTGAAAATAAAAAATATTGAGACTGATTTGAAAAAAATAGCCATTTGTGCCAATGTTTTCACCTGTAATATACCATTATATCTGCTGGGACCTTCTGTTTGTGGGGATATATAGGAGTTGTAGGTTCACCAAGAATGCGAGTAACCGAGAGCCACTAACTGAGCTGTGTCTTGCAATGGTTTTCATTGTGTACCGGGTATATAGTAATTCATTTGGTAACATATAAAGTGCCCAATTCCGATGCAGTTGGTAATGGCTCCGACCGTCTGTCGGAGCCATTCCGACGGCATTGGAATTGCCCATTCGGGTTCTGTTCCGACCAACCCATTTTTAAGAGAATCTGAAACAGTTTTCCGAATGGCCTCCGATAGGCTCGAAGAGCCCGTCTAAAAATTCGTAAAGCCTGCAGTAATCCCTCCGCTGTCTCTTTCTGGCTGAGGGATTAAAATGACTGCTTCCCAATGCCTTTTTGTGCTGGCCTTTTCAACACGGAAGGCATTAGGAATCTGTCTTTGAGGGCCCCCAGCAGGGCCCCAATGGGTACAAGGCTGCCGAATGGCAGCCTAGGGGGCACCATGATCCCTGCACTCAGTGGCATGCACCTTGAGGTGCCTGCCACTGAGTGCAGGGATGAACTGCACCCCTGCTCTTTACAATGAGAGCATGCATTCCATTCGGAATGCATGCTCCCATTGTAAAGTAAATGATTGGACCAAACAGGGTTCAGCTGCATCCTACATCCTGGACTGGAACCAACGACAGGCGGTCATTCGGTTCTAGTTCCAAATCGATGTCAGACGGACTCCGGTCCATTTGACATCGGAATCAGGCCCAAAGAGTGAAAAATAGGTACCAAGGAAACCTATATATTTCCGAAATGGGAACACAATATAGAGTTTAGAAGAAATGGTTATTTTCACATCTTCAAAATTGTGGGTACCCATACAAGCACATTCCACTCACATTTCTGTGATGGAAAGTTCTGGAATATACATGAATCCAAAAACTTCTACTATCCCGCATTTCCCAAAGTCTCCCATAAAAAAGATGTCTCACTTGTGTGGGTAGGCCTTATGCCAGCAACAGGAAACAGCCCAAAACGCAACATGGACACATCATATTTTCCCAATGAAAATTGACCCTGTTTTTGCAATGTGCCTAGCAGTAGATTTTGAACCCTAGCTCAGTCGGCACCTAGGTAACCTAGCAAATGTATACATTTTTGTAAACTAGACAACCAGGGTAATATAGCATGGGGTGACTTGTGTATCTCTCTCTAGATTCTGTCACCCAAAATCCCTTGTAAACCTCAAACATGGTAAAAAAAAACATTTTCCTCCTATTTCTGTGATGGAAAGTTCTAGAATCTGTATCTGTGGGGAGCCACACACTTCCATGCACCTAGCATTCCCCAAAGTCTCCAGATAAAAATGGTACCTCACTTGTGTGGGTAGGCCTAGGGCCCCCAACAGGAAACATACCAAAACGCAACATGGACACGTCACATTTTTCCAGTGAAAGCGGACCCTTTTTTTACAATGTGCCTAGCTGTGAATTTTGGACCCTAGCTCTGCCAGCACCTAGGGAAACCTAGACTCCCAGAGGAATTTAGGAAGATGTAACTTGTGTGGCTCTCACTATGTTCTGTTACCCAAAATCCCTTCCGAACCTCAAACTTTGTCAAACAAAACATATATTCCTCACATTTTTGTGATGGAAAGTTCTGGAATATGCAGGGAGCCACACACTTCCAGTCACCCAGCATTCGCTAAAGCCTCTCGATAAAAATGGCACCTCACTTGTGTGGGTAGGCTTAGTACCTGCAACAGGAAAGGGCCTAAAACGCAACGTGGACCCATCACATTTTTAAGTGAAAATGAACCCTTTTTACACAATGTACCTAGTTGTGAATTTTGGACCCTAGCTCTACAAGCTCCTAAGGAACCTACCATACCTGCACATTTATGAAAACTAAACATCTGGGGATATTCAGGATGGGGTGACTTGTGTGGCTCTCACTAGGCTCTGTTACCCAGAGTTCCTTGCAAACCCCAAACCTTGTAAAAAAAATATTTCCTCATATTTCTGTGATGGAAAATTCTGGAATCTGTGTGAATCCACAAGCTACCATCCACCCAGCATTCCCCAATGTCTCCCAATCAAAAATGGTACATCACTTGTGTGGGTGAGCCAAGTTCCCTTGGCAGGGAAAGGCCCAAAACCTATTGTGGAGACAACAAAATTATTTATCACTAAACAACCTGGTTTTGCAAGGGGGGCACCTGCGTTTTTGGTCCCGGGATCAGCAGCCATCTAGGGAAACATACCAAACCCACACATTTCTGAAAACTAGACACCCAGGGGAGTCCAGGGATATGTGGCTTGTGTCGATACCTCAACATTGTCCTACCCAGAATCGTTTGCAAATAGTAAATTTGGATACAAAAATCCCATTTTCCTCATATTTCTGTGTGGGATCACCGCGCCAGCAAAAATGTCCTACTGCCCAGCGTTCCACTTGGTCTCCCAATAAAAATTATACCTCACTTGTGTGGGTCTCCAATGCAGAATCACCTAAAAAAAAATATATAATGCTAAGAGTTTCCTCTGATATACCCTCAATCCCTATGTTTTTGGCCCTTCCCAGTTACAGGTTCTTGGTCCACCCACACAAGTGAGGTATAATTTTACTTGGGAGACTGAGGGGAACGCTGAGTGGTAGGACATTTGTGCCAGTGCAGTGATTCCTGACAGAAATGTGAGGAAAGTGTGGATTTTTTCCAGCTAAATTTGAGGTTTGCAGGGGATTCTGGGTAAGAAAACATTGGGGGAACCATGCAGGTTGCACCTCCCCCACCTATTTAGTATTTTTTTTACAAGTAGTGTAGATGACTTACATAATTCAAATGTCTTTTATCAGGAGCGAGTACCAGGAATGGTCTACATAGGATTGGAAGAGCTTGGAAATTTCCTATAGAATGCAGGCGGTTCTAATGACAAACCTGCCTTGGGCTTCAGACAAAAAAATTGCATTTTAAAAATTGCTAATCAGGCATTTGGTGCTAGAAAATGAAAACATGATTCCTTTAGTCAGGACACTTTCCATTTAATAAATCATGTAAAACATGAACAATTAATTCTTAGTTTGAATTTAATGTGACCAGTTTAGATTTTCTCCTCACTTTAGAATGTGGTTTTAACTTACAAGAAATGTTTAACTGATTACAGTAGTAGAATATGGTTTGTATTAAATTAACACAACATTTTAAAGTGTAGAATACAGAAAGCAGCTCATGATTTAGCTTGCTCTGAGAGCTCCAGCTTGACCTTCAATATAACAGGGGACTCTTTTCCTTTCCTTTGAAAGAAGGACATTGGTATTTAGTTGCTGGAAAATGTTTCAAAGTCTAATTTATTTCTCTGCTTTACAAAAAATAGAAAAGATGCATTTCAAAATGTAATTCATTGTTATGTTTTAATGATTCTTACTTAAACAATAGGTTCTTTTGCATCTACTGTTATATGTTTTTATTAAAATAATATGTTTCTTTAAAATAATGTTAGGAGATGAGGCTAAATTAAATAAAACTCAGAATGTGTTGTGGAGAGGATATCACCTGCCTGATTGGTGATGTGCGCAGACAGCAGAGAGGTGGAGATGCCCTTCTGGAGAATGCTGTATTCCAATTGGATGAATTATTATTTATTTATTTTTTTATTTATTTTTGTGGTTTATAGAGCGCGAACTTGACCTGTGAGGGTATCAGAGCGCTTTACATGGTATACAATGATACAAATAAAAAAGTTTAAAGTGCAGAAATATACAAGATCAACATGTAGGGTTACAATCACTAAGAAAGTTTGTAATCGTGCAGGACCCATAAGATCTCGGTGTAAGGATTTGGTGATCTGGGAAAGCGGTAGTCTTGGATTAGTCGGGTAATGCGGTGGTTGCGAGTAGGCCTTAGACGTGGAATTTACCCATGAGAAAGGTTTTGGCCTCATTTTTTAAACGTGCTAGAGAAGGGATTCTTCTGATGGCAGGTGGGAGAGAGTTCCAAATTCTTGGTGCTGCAACGGTGAACGCCCTGTTGTAGGTTCTATTTTTCTGAAAGGAGGCGGGTTGGAGTAGGAGGTTTCTAGCGGTCTGGGAGCTCCTGCTTCCTCCGGATATCACTAGTTTCTGTGCCAGGTAGGCGGGGGAGTTTGTGTATAGGGCCTTGTGTGTAATGCATGCAAGTTTCAGCTGAATTCTGGCCTCTAGAGGGAGCCAGTTCAGTGCTTTCATGTGTGGCGAGATGTGGTCGAACTTCCTGGTGCCTGTGAGTAGCCTAGTGGCCGTGTTGAGGTAGGCTTTTAAAGGCGCTAGGGAGATCTTGGGCAGTCCAGTGAAGGTGGAACAGCCATATTCTAGTCTGGAGATGACTAGTGCTTGAACTGCCATTTTTAGGTCAGGAGCATCGATGAAAGGTTTTAGCTTCCAGAGGTAGCTCAAGTGGAATCTGGCTGATTTAGCCATTGAGTCAATGTGGTCTCGCATGTTCAGGTTGCAGTCGAGGATTATGCCCAGGGATTTGGCAGAGTCCACAATGGTTGGTGGGCAGTTCAGGGCTGTGATGGCCTTGATCCACTTTTGAATCTCCGGGTTGGCTTTTGAAGGGGAGATTAGGAGAAATTCCGTTTTCTTTGCATTAAGTTTGAGTTGGTAATTGGCTAGCCATTGGACGGTCATTTACAGGGTCTCATTCAGGCGGAGGATCTCCTTGAGAGAAGAGATATTGATGTATATTTGGGTATCGTCCGCATACATATGGTAGGAGATGTTGGCAGTACGGAGAACTTTGGTGAGTGGCTCTAGGTAAAGATTAAAGAGGGTGGGGGACAGGGTTGAGCCTTGGGGGACTCCGACCGTGACCGGGGTGGGAGCTGATAGGTTGCCGTTAATGAGGAATCCCTGAGAACGGTTGTGGAGGAAGGACCTGAACTATTCCAGTACCACGCCATCCAAACCCATCCTGAATTTGAGGCGTTCAAGTAGTCTTTCATGGTTGACCGTATTGAAGGCAGAGGATAGGTCAAGCAGGATTAGAAGGCAGGTTTTGCCTTGGTCTAGGGCTTTGAGGGCATCATCCATGATGTGGAGCATAGCAATTTCAGTGCTGTGCCCTGGTCTGAAGCCAGATTGAAAGTCGTCAAGTAGGTGGAAGTTGTTGATGTGCTGGCTTAGTTGCTGTTGTACACACTTCTCCAAAACTTTGGCTAAAAGCAGGATATTGGAGGCAGGCCTAAAATTGTCAGGGGAGGCTGGGTTCAGTGTGGGCTTTTTCAAAATGGGGAGGACTTGGACGGCTTTCAAGGGGTCCGGGATCAAGCCTTGTTGAAGAGAGGCGTTGATAATTGTAGTCCAGCAAGGGACGATGGATTGGGAGACAGCAGCGAGGCAGTTGGAGGGTAGCGGGTCGTTGAAGTGGTTATTAGGCTTTAAGGTAGAGAGGATTTTTGAGATAGTATCTTCGGTATAGTATTCGAAGTCAGTCCAGTGGGCTTTGTTCTTTGGTGGGGCTAGGACGGTTGGTGCGGAAGAATGGGGCAGGACGGGAAGAAGTTGGGAGTAGGTGGTGGTACTGAGTTCAATTCCAAGTGCCGATTTTTTTTCGCCGAAGAAAGAGGAGAATTCATCTGTTGATATTAGCGATTTGGGGGATTCTTTTGGTGTTTTTGCCAGTTTATTAGATTGGAGTTTGACCAGTTTGAAGAGCTTTTGGGGTCTTGTTGCATCCAAAAGGAAAGATCTTGAATCCATAGGAGGTTGAGATAAGATTTATTCTCTAAAAAAGTAGATACAGCGCCCCTGAACTAACAGAGTGTCTATCTAGATCAGCCTTCAGTCTCCAACTGCTCTCAGCTTCACAGAACAACATTCTATGTTGCTAAGTGCTGTTGCCAAGTAACCGAGACCACATATGAGCATGTGAAATAGAAATTCAATAGCAACATTACAAAAGAAATAGTAATAATAAATAAATGAAGGATATAACACATCTTCCTTCCTCAAGCACAACAAAATAAAACTAAAAGCAAAAATGATAAGTAAACAGAAATAAGTAATAAAATCTTCAAGATACTTAGGTCTGAATTTTATTCTTGAACTTGGAGCCACTTGTGACTCTAAGACTTTAAGTGAATCCTCCACCGCACCATGTTGCAAAGCTTCACCTTGGAACACAATACACCTTGAAGAATTATCCACATCTGAAGCAACACAAATAGGAGTGTTTTCATTCACATCAAATGAACCACCCACCAGATGAGAATGCGAATCAGAATAAGATTCATTAGATTTTCCATGATTAACCTTCGCTGCATTTCTTTTGCTCCACCACTCACCTCCTGTAACCATAACAGCATGTTTACCAACTCTAACAATTTTGGTTTCCCCAACACCAAAAACCTCATTGTTAACATGTTCACACTCATCAAACCTGAGTTTTGATTTATCTTGTCAACATTTAACCTTAGAACGAATAACTTTTGTGGAAGAAGTTTTCGCATTGAGTTTAGCATTTGACATAAACCAATTTGGCGAAAGTTCATTGAAGGATTGTCTGCCTCTTAACATAGCAAACATAGCAAACGGGGTGACTCCTGTTGTCGAATGTGGAGTGGTATTGTAGGACCAAATTCTGTCTCCTACTACATCTTGCACACACAACCCAGAAGAAGAGGCCAATTGTATTGACTCCTTCAAAACTCGGTTGACCCTTTCCACCAAGCCGTTCCCTTGTGGACTGCACAGTGCAGTAGTAAGGTGTGTAATCCCAAGGTTTTGCAAAAAATTCCTCATATCATGTGACACGAATTGAACCCCATTGTCAAACACCAAGAAAGAAGGTATGCCTTCAGACCTAAAAAGTTGTCTCAGAAATTTTACAACATTCTCTGTATTGGGATCTTTCATAAATTTATAATAAACCCATTTGGAATGGTAATCAACCACAGCTAAAATATAGCTTTAACCTTGATTAAGTCCTCCAAAAGGCCTATTAAAATCAATTCCTAACTTTTCCCAAGGATTACGAGGTAATTATACTGGACACAAAGGGGTATTGGCAGTGTGAAGAGATCTTTCTGCATGTGTGCACTCAGAGCAATTACCCAAAGATGTCTCCACCGAGCCATCCATTCCCGGCCACCAGTAGTACAATCTCAATCTTTTCTTAGTGCTGGAAATTCCACTATGACCTCTATGAGTCAAAACAATCAATTTACTTCTAACAGAGATTGGGGGAAGGAGAAAGGAACCTCTGACAATAAAGTCGCCCTCGACACTCAATTCTTCCCTAATTTTGGAATAAGGAAGAAGATGTTTATCAATTTGGTTTTCTCTAGGCGACCCCTTAGACATAAATTTCTTAAGAATAGTTTGGCTGTTGTCTGAATTCAAAGCTTGTAACCAGTCAACATGAGAAATAGTATCCTTAGTCAATGTCAGACCATCAATTAAGTTAATGACAATCTCTTTGTCATCCAAAAGAGAGTCAATCTCATTATCATTGATGGGACACCGAAAGAGAAAATAAGCTTTAAAGTTCTTGCACCCAGCAATATGTCTCATTGAAAAATTAAAATCATACAGTTTTGAAAATAAACGTACTAACCTAGGACTGGCATTTCGTGACCCTTTATCATTCCACATAAAAATCAAGGGTTTATGGTCAGAGACCAATACAAATTCTCTTCCCCAAACATATCATGAAAAATGTTTTGCACCCCAGACACACTCTAGAGCCTCCTTTTCTATGGTGCTGTAGTTTTTCTCAGAAACAGATAATCTTCGAGAAGCAAACGCAATTATATGTTCAACACCCTCATATATCTGACTAAGAGTAGCGCCAAGACCCACATTGCTGGCATGGACCGTAATGAACTACAGTAATCCTTCATTAAAAGGTTTAAGTGCAGGAGCATGAATAATCAGCTCCTTCAAATTCTCAAAAGAATCTTGTTGTTCTTTGCTCCACAAAAGCTTGACTTTACTTTTGGTCAACCTCCTTAAAGGTTCACTAATAAAAGCAAAGTTCTGAACAAAACGCGAGTAAAATTCACTCAACCCTAAAAATGATCGTAACTGATCCTTGTCTAAAGGGTGAGGACACTCCTTAATGGCTTTTAATAAATCATTTTAGGACTAATTCCTGTGTCCGATATTACATGCCCTAAATAATCTACTCTGTTAAGCATAAATTTGCGCTTTTCTTTTTTAACTGTCATGCCAAATTTATCTAGGATCCCCAAGACATGGTCCAGAACATCTAGATGCTCCTCATCTGAATCAGATGAAATTAGAATGTCATCCTGATATGCCAAAACATTTTTTACATCTCCAAAAAGCTGAAACATAAGCTTCTAAAAGACCGAAGCCGCGGAGGCTAACCCGAAGGGCATTCTCAGGAATCGGAATGCCCCAAAGGGTGTGTTAAAGGTGGTTAAGTCTTTGGATTCCTCATGCAGCTCAATTTGATGGTAGGCTGCCTTCAAATCAATGGTAGAGAAAATTTTGGTCCCTTTCCATTGTGCTAGCATATCTTGTATGCGTGCCAGGGGAAAACAATCAACTTGTATATTCTTATTCAGAGATCTTAAATCAATACATAACCTTAACTCATCACAATTCTTTTTAAGCGCGACCACAATCGGAGAAACCCAAAGCGAAGAATCAACATGTTCAATAACACCATCAGCACACAACTGTTGAAGATGACTGTTCAATTTGCCTCTGATACTTAGTGGCACATGCCTTACCTTATGGATAACTGGAATAGCGTCTGGTTTCAAAATGATTTTATGCTGAAACCCTTTGATCGAGCCAAGTTTATCATTAAAAACAGATTTGTGCTTATCAAAAATGCTATCTAATGAGGCATTCTTCGCTTTTAAAATAGAAACATTTGAACTATGGAACTATGTTCTAATGAAATAGGCTTATCTGTACCAGGCCTTAAGATCATGCGAAACCTGCCTTGATCTTTCCAGCCAAGTAAATTGTACCCTCTTTTTGCCACATAGACTTTAGAATTGATGACACGTTCCTCAAAGCTAATGTTATCAGTAAAATAGCCTGTCATATCTATCTCTAGACCCCCAAAAGCCACTGTTCGAATATGTGGAGGAAGTAGCGTAGTGTCTTTCCATTCCTTAAAGAAAAATTCATCCGAAAGTATAGTGACAGGCAAACCTTAATCTACAGTAACTTTGGCATTAACGTCACCAATTTGTATGTCACACACAGAATCACCTCCATCAACTCCAGAAGAAGAGTTAATCATGTCCACAGACAAAAGGATTTTGTTAACAACAGTATTACAAGGGTTTACCACACCAAGAACAATAGATTCTATATTCATCACTTTGGCTTTGAATTTACAAACCGAAGAAAGACGTCCTGTCTTTTTACAATTAGTGCACACCTTGTTAATGGCCGAACAATTAGGAGCGTTGGCTAAATGTGATTTAGAACCACACCTACAGCACTGAAGAGATCTATCAGGTTTCTTCCAATCTTACTTTAAACTAGATGGTTTATTTCTTTGGTGTGTCCCAGATTGAGAAGAAACTTGAGGAGAAATCTTATTTACAGCTTCAACAGAAGAGTTCTTTGAGTTTCCTAACTCTTTTGGAGCTGAAACAGAACGTTCGATGCCTCTGGCAATTTCTAAAGTTTTTATTAGTGAAGGATTCCTACAGCACAAAATTCTTTCTTGTACTTTATCATTAAAGCAATTGACCACTATTTGATCTCTCAAATATTGATCAATCGGGCCTTCAAATTCACATGAGGCCGCAAGAACCCTTAATTCTGCTAAAATGTATCGATATTTTCATTTTCACGTTGTTTCCTAGTATAAAATGTATGCCTCTCAACAATTATACTAGGTTCATCCTTGAAATGATTTTCAAGTCTTAAAACAGCCTCTTGTAAATGCATTCCAATCTTCTGATGGTGGGTGCACAATTGGAGGTTGATGGTTAAAAATCCTTTGCCCTTCATTACCCAAACAATTATATAACATAGCATTTTTCCTTAAAGGCGGAAATTTTACCCCATCAATTGCTATAATGTAACTGTTAAAGGATTTATACCATTGTGTCCACTTTATCTTAGGTGTTCCAGGCTCAGGAAGAAAAGGGGAAGGAATCACAGCAGTTTGAGTATTCATATCTGAAATATAATTGACAGCAACAAAAATGTAGTAAAAATGAAAGAAGCAGTAAAATAAGCAAAAGAGTAATATGCAACAAAAGCAGATCAGTAGAAATGTAAAACTAAAAACCAAAAAATAACTCATAAAATATGATAAGAACGCAGGAATGAAATAGGCAGATAAGTGGTGTGCGCGTCACCGCGCTTTAATCCCCTGAAATAATACCACTAAATGAAATGTCAGAAAGGTGTGCACGTCACTGCGCTTCGTTGTGGGCAGAAATGAAATAAAAATAAAATATTTACTTGCGTGAAACCGATGAGAAGGTGTGCGCATCACAGCACATCGAGGAAAGGCAGGGAGTACGTTGCACGCTCGACAACCATGAAGATATGGAGTACATGATGTCAACAGCGTGATGAAAGGGAGGTGTGCGCATCACCGCGCAAGAAGCAAGATGAATGCCATCACGTCACACGCTAGACGTAAACGTGATGATGTGTGACGCGTTACAGCGTGAAGCGTCTTGAAGAAAATATCCAGGAGAGCGGATGCGTCTCAGAATAACAAAGGCTCAATGGAGTGTCTAAAGAGAACGATCAGGCATCATCCAAGGAGATCGTTAGGAGAGGAAATGTACCAATGTGAGTAATGTTGATATTTGAAAAATCGTTCGAGACAACTGTGTTTAAAAAACAACATGGTATCTCTTTGACGATTTGATAGTGAAAAGTTGGCTAAGTAGTGCGACAAATAACATCCAAGAGATGAAAGTAAAAATTTGTTCAAGAATAATTTCAATTTTCAGCGAAAGTTGCACCTTTCAGAATAATAAGCAAATCCACAGGAGTGAAAACTGCACATGTAGGGATAGCTACCAAATTCACGAAATTTCTTCAACAAAAGCTGCACATTTCAGGATAGCAGACAGCTTTATAGAAATTCTTCAACGAAAATTGCACAGTTTCAGGAAGGCAGTCAAATCCATAAAATCTTCAGAGAAAGTTGCAGATTTCAGAGTAGCTCAATAATTGCAAAAATCAGGCAGTAGGAGAATAAAGATAAAGTCAATAAATGAAGTTCAGTACCTTGTTAAGAAGTGAAGAAGATGAAGTAATCAGATGAAGTTCTTTAAAAGAAGCTGAAGGTTTAGTAATTTTTGTAAAAAATCTTAAAGTAATTTTGTAGAAATCTTCAAGTTAGCATAAGTAGTCGGATAAGTTCGGTAGTAAAATCCAAAAACAGTAAAAAGATGACACTGGGCAATTCTGTTAGTTCTGTAAAATGGAGGTAGAACCACAAATGTGTAAAAATGTGGGTTCTTTGGAGAGCTGTATCAGTCACCTCGTTGCTAAATTTATGTTGCATCAAAAAGGAAAGATCTTGAATCCATAGGAGGTTGAGATAAGATTTATTCTCCAAAAAAGTAGATACAGCGCCCCTGAACTAACAGAGTGTCTATCTAGATCAGCCTTCAGTCTCCAACTGCTCTCACCTTCACAGAACAACATTCTATGTTGCCAAGTAACCAAGACTACATATGAGCATGTGAAATAGACATTCAATAGCAACATTACAAAAGAAATAGTAATAATAAATAAATGAAGGATATAACAGGTCTACTTTTGGCGTCCCCAGTTCTGATCTGAAATATTCTTTTTTGCAATTGAGGATGTGCTTATTGTAGGCATTTGTCGCCTGGTGGAGGAGTTTTAGATGCGTTGCAGAGGGGTGTTGTCTCCAGATTCTTTCAGATTGCCGTAGGGATTTCCTCTCCATATTGAGGGAGCCAGTGAACCACGGGTTTCTGTCTTTGATTTGAGTTCTTTTTAGTTTGAGGGGGGCAAGGTCGTCCAGAATGTTTGAGATGGATCACGAGTAATGCTCATTGAGGTCAATGACCATGGTTATGTGCAAGGGGGTGGGGCGGTTTTGCAACGGGACTCTAGTCTCATCAGAACGAGATTCTTAGTATCTCTGGTCCAGCGTTTGGGAATCACCGGTTGAGACGACTTTGTCTTGCGGGCCCCAGGTAAAATGAAAGAGATGGAGTGATGGTCAGACCAGTCAGAAGGGTCTATGGAGATGAGCTTGACTGCGGAGTCCTTAGAGATGATCCAGTCGAGGATAGCCCCTTTTGAGTGGGTTGGCAGTGAGCAGGCTTGAGTCAGGGCTAGGTCACTTAAGAGGTCTTTGATGGCGTTGACGTGGGGATCTTTAGTGTCATTCCAGTGCAGGTTGAAATCACCCAGGAAAACCTCTGTCGTATTGGAGGAAATCTTTGTTGTCATGATTTCCAAGAGGTGATCAGTGAAAGAGTCGGAGCCTGGGGGGTGGTAGAAAATGTGCAGGTTACAAAGGTGTAATGAGTTGCTGCTGATGGAGAGTGCGAGGTATTCACAGGAGTCAGTGGAGACTGTTGTGAGTTCTGTGACAAGCAGGGAGGATCGGTAGATACAGGAAATGCCTCCTCCTTTCTTGTTGGAGTGTCTGTCCAGTCTGGCGATGTAGTAATTAGGTGGGATTAATAGGTCCAGACAGGGGGAAGAGTATTCGTTTAGCCAAGATTCGGTTAGTATGGCTAGGTCTAGGTTTTTGTCCAGGACGAGTTCAGCAATATCAGCGGCGTGTTTGACTGCTGAACGGCAGTTGATTAATAGACCAGATACCGGGGTGTCTGGAGGAGTGTCAGGAGTCTGGGTGGATATAGATACAGGTGTGAAGGTTGCTTTTTACCACACTTCTGTTATGGAGAGTGGCTCGCCTGTTAGGGTTGATGGTAACTGTTCTGATGGGGTGTTCAGGACTCATATCTAGCCAACGGGGGATGGCTGGGACAGAGTTGTGGTCTTGGAGGATGGCTAGGATTTCACTTCCTGTGAGGTCTAGAAGATTGGAGGAGATGGTAGGAGCGTTATAGGAGGGTGCGAGAGCGTGGGATTCCTCCTCAGAGAGGAGGCAGGGTGGTTTACGTGGGCGAAGATGTCTCATAGGTAGCGGGAGTGGGTGCTTGGGGGGCTCGGTGTTTGGTGAGGGGGAAATAAGCGGTGGTTTGAGGTTAGCAAGTGAGATCTCAGCAAGGTGGAGGAGGTTCAAGAGGTCCAGAATGGAGCTATGAATGCTCTGGGTGTGTTTAGCCGCTGTAGAGTGCAGACTTTCAAGGTCGTTATAAACAGGGGGAGCTAGAGGGCAGTGTTTAAAAGTTTCAGGAGCTGTCACAGGGGCATGTAAAGGTGGCAGGGGGAGGGATTGGCTTTAGCGGGCTCCGGGGTCTTTGGGACAGGAGTATCTAGCTCACGATGTTGACGGATGGATTGCGGGGACGATCTCGGAGGTCTCGGGCGATACTGTTATGGGTGCCGGGGGCCAAATAATAATGGACGGGGTGAACGGTGGTGGGAGCTATTGGGGGGTTAGCTCTCTCAGAGAGGGGACAATGGGAGCGTATCAGTCTCCCCATCAATGGGGGGCATTAGGCGGGAGGGGATCACAGGTGTAGGGGAGATTCTGTAGTCGGGGACAGGAGACATGTTGGGAGGATAGGGTGAGCAGAGGAAGAGGCCCTTGGAGGGTTGGCCTGTGGATGGCTAGGCATGTTAGGCTGGCAGGACGGAGGGTCATTGGTGCGGGTGTTGGTTACTCTATCTGAGTTATTCACATGGTTTATGAGGAGGGGGAAAAGGTCCGAGAATTTATTGAGGTTGTTGGTTGAGGCTTGAATTAGAACAATGCCGTTTTTGTAGAGGGTGATGGTGAGGTCAGCTCGCAAGGTAGTGGAGGGTGCTATTGTGAACTTGGTGCCGTATGGAATGTTCCTGGTTAAGCGAATATTGAGAAGGGTATTTCGCCAGGAGGCGGTTCTTCTGGAAAAGAAGATAAGGTCATTAATGACGGTGTCTATATCCGCGCTGTAGCGCAGGTCGGTTATCAGGGTCTCCAGGTGTCTTTTTAGGGTAGCGTGTTTGAATGATTTAGTGGCAGTTTTGGAGAGCTTTGGGGGGTAGACTATGGTATAGGCGTTGTCACCAGATACAGATAGGTCAGGGCTCGACATGATGTTTGTGTGGGGAGGGACAAGGGATCAAATTTAGAAGAAGGACATCAGAGAGGAAGGGAGCTGTTCAGAGTGTCCATTGGGTGAGAGTTAGCCCTTGTATGATGGCTGCCAATTTAATAGGGGTCCCTTTTATGCCCTGTATATGGTGATTTTACTTTAGTTTATACTGCTACATTAGCAGTATCTCATGTCTCTGACACTGTAGAGTTATTGGAGTTTTTTTCCAAACTATATTGTTCCAGGTTATTGTTATGCACCGTTTCAAGATGGCCACCGCTTTTCCTTGTGTAAATAGTCCTCTTTCTATGCTCATTAATGTGGGTCTTCCCATGGAGCCGAGTGCTCTTATGGCAGCAGAGACCATAAAATGGAGGGTTTGAGTCCTGGTCACCGGGGACCCCCTTCCCCCTTGTAGCCAGTAACTAGTGGGGGAGCTGGCCCAGATCGAGATCGGTGCCCCAGGAAGGTCCGCTTGTGCAGGGAATTATGGCCTCAACGCAGCTCCTTCTTGGCTGATGGGAACAATCTCTCCCTACCTCAATCAGCCAGACACAGTTTCTGAGACATGGTTACTAGCTTCTTATCAACCCCGAGCCCATCCTTACACCGCCGGGCTCCGCCGTGCGCGTCCAGAGCACCAGGGCTCAGCCGCGCCACTGTCACACCTCACACGCCGTGTCAGAGCACCAGAAACACCATGGCTCCACCGCCGACTGTCTCGGTGCGCGCCTCCGCCTCCACATCCCAGAGCTGGCTCTGGCTTCCCACGGCAGGGCAGGGCTCCGGCCCCCACAGCTGCTATTGTCTGCAGCATCAACCTCCGAGCTCCGAGCGCTGCAGTGTCACTCAGGGAGACCGGGACTAGAGCAACGCTGCCATTCCAGATCAAGGCAAAGCCACGTTGAGTGCGTTGTGTGCGACAGTCAATGAGCGACTCAGCTCAGAAACCAATCACGGACCGAGAGGGGCTCGCCGGAATGGCATTGGTGAAATCGGGTCGCGGCCCCAGAGTGGGAGGAGCAGGCACGCAACAGGCGGATATCACTGCGCGGGCTGATCCCAAGTTCGGTGCAAGTCGCAGGGCTAAGGCTGTGATGCCTCGGGTCCGGTGCAGGCCGCAGGGTTCAGGTCGGTGGGCCCAGGTCGACTCACCGGGGGAGTCACAGCGGGGACCAGGTACCGTATGTCAGGGTCTCGCCATAGGAGCTCCGTCCTCCCCGGGCAATGGGCATCTGCCAGGCAACGCGCAGACCACTCTAGAGGCTTTTACGTCGAACAGCGCTGGTGTCCAGGCGGCGCTTGGGTCCGGGCGGTGAAGGCACTGATCAGAGCTGCAGCGGTCGCGAATTCAGGTCCGTTCTCAGCCGAATTTCGATTGGTAATAAGGATCGGTGGGCACAGCAGTCCGGATCAAGTAACGGGCAAGTGGTGTGTTGGTGATGTGGTTTTACCGGGGATTTTCACCAGAAGGTGATCCCCAAGCCAGGAGCTCCTCGGGGCGCTCCTCCTCTTGCGAACATCATGCCACATGCTTTGCAACATTTATTTATGATTTATATACGTGTTCCTATTTTAGAAGTTTTAGTCGCAGATTTGGACTTCGACTGAGAGATAGAGACGAGCAGAGGAGGAGAGGGCAGATGCAGAGCAGAACAGTTTCAGACAAAGCTGAACAGGAAGAGGCAGATTCAGCTGGGACGGGGGCAGAATAGATGTAGGCTACGTGTTTCATTCTGATTGTTACTGAAAACCCCAAGCTTTATGCTTTGACTAACTGGTTTTGCCAAGGCTTATTTGCTCTATGCTTTATATCTCTTTATGGGGGATTCTACAATTATTAAATGTTGATTTAGCGTCATGCTAATCTCACTCTTGCTTTATTTTGATTTCTTCATGAGTTCTGACTGACATCATTTGCACCATATTTTCTTAGAATGGGGATTCTTTCATTTATGGAATGAGCTGTATGCACATTTTGATATGCTATGCACGAACTTTAGTTTCCTATTATCAATTCTGTAACCTTATTGACACCTGATTATTGAATGTAGAGTCAGGAAATCTTAAGCTTTAATGAGAAACTAAATCACTTTAAAACTACTCTCAACTCTCATTATTGACTGAAATATTTACTTGCATTTGATTTCTTGTCTGTGTTTATGAAGGAACTCTTTTGGTCAAAATATGGTGGCAAAGATTCATCACATTGAGAATAGAATTTTGCGGGAAAAAAGGGTAATGGTAGTTAAAGATAATGGTGCCACATTTACAAAAATTTCCGAAGAGAGATTTCCGCAAGATTTCCACCCTATCAGATGGTAGCAGAGGGAAGGTTTTACACCTTGACCAAAAGGAGTTGAGATTCTGTTAATGCCCTGGATGGAGCTAAATAATAATTGCCCAAGTTGGAATAAATGCCTGAGTCCTAAAAAGTCCTGATTCCTGATACCAATGCTCAGAAATTGAGAATGTGAAATAGGTATTAGAAGGCAATCCAAGAAGGTGGTTGCTGAAGAAGGTTGAAGTATTAATAGTGAGAAATGTGTTGCAGTAAATTTGATTGCCATAATTGTATTTGTAGTAATTGCGCTGGATCAGATTGTGGTATGCGTTATTTGCGTATGCAGTAATTGTGTTTGCGGTAATTGTCTGCTAGGTTAGTTTGCGGTGATGGTTTGATTTTGGGTTGTCATGCGGAGTTAGTGTGAGAGTCAATTGAATACTGTTTCAGGTCAGATGTGGCCCAAGGACTGAGATTTGAGTTGTGGGTACCGAAGCGGGATATTAAAAGATGTAGAAGACACCTTGATTGTGATTTTCTGACCATGATTGAGTAGTTAGTTGTGAGATGCCTTCGATAGCTCCACCTAATAAGGGGTACTTGTGTGAATGGATTGTGCAGTAGACCTTTTGCACAAAGAGTAAACTATACTGATTCAGGTGATTCCTTGCTGGTCGAGGTTTTCATAGCAAATGTGTATTCTTGAGTGATTGAATTCTATCGATCTTTTAGAAGGCAGACAATTACGGATATAAGATGGTTGTGTGATAGAATGTGTAAGGAGAAATTGTGAAGTAGGGCGAACCACTGCAAGGAGAGAAAGTGACTTCAGAGTGTACCGTGCTGTGATAGGTCTGTTGGTGATTATCGTATTGAGATTGGTTGAAATTCTTCAGAATTTAATACTGTAATAGGATTGGAGGAAAGAAATTATACATTTACGGAATTGAATAAAAACATTGCATTGAATAATCGCAGATATGAAATGGTATAAAAGCTTTTAAGGAATGTTTGGGAGGTAATGTGACAAATGCAATTTGGGCCATGATGAGGCACCAACTGAGGAAACCACTGCACATTTTATGTTAACACATTTTGGACTAAATTCATGTTTTTGGATTCGCCGATGGTGCAAGAATACTGAGAAAGAGGGTCCCTCCAATTTTCCAAAATATGGTTATTTTGTAATACAAATTATTGACAAATTAAAGGAAATTATATGCGAAATAAAGTCACCATCTAGAGCTGCACAATTCGAAGCCTTAAGTATGATGGAGCATGATTTTTGTAAATAAAATCTGCTCGATGAAATCTATCCAAACACGTGCTATTTACTATAATTTGCGGGATTATCAATAATAACATGAGAGTACAATGTGAAATTTGAACAAGGCACAATAGTTTGATTTTATAATGTGAATTATGTTAACTGAATGTTATTCTGTTTTCTTAACTGCAGAAAAATAAACAACAAAAGTAAAACAGCTTTTATTCTTCGTGAAAGTAGTGTAGGTTTTAAAAATTATTCTCTGTTTTGCAAAAATAATGTAGGCCTCAGAATTGTTAGGGTATGTATTTTCCGTACTCCTGCTGTTTGAGTGTTACAAATGCTTCCTTAGAGTATAGATATTCAGCCTGTTTCCAAAAGTCTTCTAGGTTTCTTTCCTGTCTTACCAGGGGATGTAGATGACAAATGTAACTGTTATAATATTCTAGATACCCATGTAACGAAGTTTCCTTCCTCTTCCATTCTTGGAAGTTGTACAATATTTGGACAAAGAGTGATTAGAAATTAATGGTAAAATCACTGTCAGTAGATGGTCATACCATCGAAAATAACCAATAGAGAGGCTTGCTGATGAGAGAGAGTGCAACATTTTATCGGAAGAAAGGAAGTAGCGTATTATAAAAGATTCCTGTGAGAAAGTGTTCCTCGGCACATGAATGGTGACCTGTCCTGCGTTCGTGTTGCTGCATGCCATGCTGATTCCTGATTCTCTGGCTGGTAAACCCTGTTGTTCCTAAGAGTCTTTCCTAGAGACTTTGCACATCATCGGCTAGTATGCTGGCCTTGCTATACTCTAACGACCGTGGAGTTAGCTTTTCAGACTAATAGCATGCTGTGCATTAGTATTTCAATTTGTAAGTGAATTGTTGTTTCACTGATGTTTTCTCTCTCACTCCTCTATACCTGATTTTCTGATGTTTTTGTGATTGATCTGTGATGATTATTGTGGATACATTTTGTATTCTATGAATCGAATTATGACATTCTAACTTGTATTTGTGTTTGACCATACATATTATGAAATAACAAGAAAAACGAATAGAAAAGAATAGAGCTTGTCTTCTTTACTGAGTTACTGATTTATTTGGATATGATTACAATGGCAAGTGTTTAGCATATTTCTTCATTGTCAGTCCTAGTGGGGAAATCGCATACAGTATTTCATTATTTGGTCCCTCTTACCTCTACCAAAGATTCAAAGGACAACCTTTGATATTGCTAATTGTATCATAATGATGTATGGGCCCATCATTAAAGATACGCTTCTGATTATTGTATAGGGGTTGGAGTGGATAGGTATGCTGACAAAAATTCCCCAATGCTTCAGCTGCATCAGTTGTTGGTAGTTGCATTGGATGGCTAGTTTAGACTAAAATACCAGCTAATGAAGAGACAGAGTTTAAAAGACAGGACAAACTTAAACAGTTTATGATATATGTGAGTTCATACCTTTATGTCACGTTGAGGCTTGTTGAATCTCAATGGAGTTAGCCGGTCCGTCGTTGACCCGAGATCCTGGGTTGAGCTTAAGGGCTGTCTTAGTGTGGCATACAGTAAGCTTTATGTGCATTGTCTGCTGTTGAGTGATGCGGTACTAGGCGGTCATTGCACTGAAAGGTACTACACAAGGAACTTTGCTGAATAAAGTAGTGGAGGTTCACTTCAGAAGCACAACTGGGGAAGCCCCGAGAATTATCTATTTGTAAGAGGGCATGATCGCGCTAGCTGAGGTTGTGCTGGAGTGTAGAAATTTCTTAGAGTGCATGAAAAAACGTTCATATTTCTTTTAATGGAGCAGACAATCTGTGTTTATGCAGGTGTTATTGTTTGCTAAAAGACTTAAAAGACATTGATACTGATTTTGTAAAAGGAGGGTCGGTAGGAGAAACACTGACGTAACAAAGAGCTGCGCTGGTATTGGACAGTGGTAAGTACACGTCACCAAAAGTGCTGCGCTGCTATAGGTGAGTTAGTGTATGCCGCACTGAGATTGAACAGCGTAAAATAACTTTGATTGGAAGCGGAGAAACATAACACGGGAGGGAGTTTGTAGACTTATTTGTTAATTCAAACTTTACAGAAATAAAAAGAGCATGAAGATAATTAAATTGCTGAAAACATTGTTTAGCAAAGCTCAGCCAATAGTAATTAGAGAAGGACTTTCTATAGCTCCCCAAGTTAGGCCTGCATCGTTTACGGCGATAGAAAGAGGATACCATACTTGTACTTGGTTAGAAAATTGGATGAAATATACAGAACAAGATGGTAATTTGGCATTTCCAGCAAATTGTACTTTTAATACTATGATTTTAGAAAGTTTGAGGAGATGAATGAACATTTGAGTCCAAATCCAAGACCTATGCAGTACTAAAGTCTTGAAGAGTGGGATTACGAAGCATATAAAAGAGAAAGAGACAGACAACAGAATAGATACAAAAATACAGTGAGTAGGTCTTCTGAAGCAAAGTGGGATGCTCAGAAAAAATTGTGGAGAAGAGACACTGTTGACAGAACGAGGATGCTTCCAGTTAGAGAGGTTGTGTTGACTAAAGGAGAAAAAAAAGGAGAAAAGGAAAAATACTGACTCACAAGAGAATAATACTAATATAAATAATAGTATAGACGAGTTTGATGAAGATTTCTTGAATGAATTATTAATGAACAGACCTCCACCATATCAAGAAGAACAGATTAGTACAGATGCGATTGCAAGTGCTTCAAGTGCTTTACCAAGTGCTCCTTAAATTCAGATTGAAGAACCAATAAATAGATCACCTGAAGTTGTAAGTGAAATTCAAGATCTAAATAGAGAAGAATTAGCGAGAATGAAATCAATAATGAACCCAGATGTTTTGTCAGTTCCACGACAATTGGTCCGATATTCCCAATGTATAATGAGGAAGGACTTACTCGAGTACATGTTTTAACTTTTCCAGGAAAGAGTAATGTATATTACCACACAGACTATAGAAAGGTAATATGAACAAATGAGAGTAGAGGTACTAATGTGAGTGTAGCTACAGGTTCAGAGAAACAATTGATTGATGTCTCAGAAAGGAATGAAACACCAAAACAAGTTATACATCTTGAACCTAAGAGAGTAAGGCAAGTTGAAAGGAGAATGAATATGCAAACACCTAATACAGAAATGAGTGAAAATGTACAGAAATCCTAAGGTCCGTGGCCAGAAGAATTAGATGATTGTATTCGAGAGATAGCTCCTGGTTGTAGTGGTTAGAGTAATGATACATACATAGATTTGAACAAACTAAAAGGAGATTTGGAAGAAATGATTGCAGGTACAATTAGTCCAGAAAGATTGAGTAAATATCCGGAGGATGAATAATTATTCTTGTGTGAGAATATCACGAGAAAAGCAAGAAGCTTGCACAAACCTTTTGCTGAAGTGGCACTGATGGATGTAGTTGATATAGAAAAGTCTAAAGCTTTGCAAAAGACATACAGGTTGGATTTCACAGACAAAGATTTGGAGAATCTGAATGTATCAGGGAGACAATTACAGATTAAAGAATTAGTTACCACATTAAGACATTGGAGAGAGCTAGACAGATGAAAAGAAAAATGGGCAGAAAATAAGGATGAAGCAAGCGTGTCAAAAAAAGCTACTTTGCCATTGTACTTTGTGGGAGAAGCAGAGAAAGAATCAGTATCAGGAGATGTGGTTACAGCTTACCCAATGAGAGAGGTACCAGGAGGGGAGTGTGTGCATGTTTCGTGGTCAAGACAAGAAATATTGTCATTTAAAAATGATTTCCCTAGGTTGCAAGAGAAGCCTGTTGAATCATACTGACAAGTGGAAAGATTTGTGAAGGTTTCAAAGGTTGTGCGGGTTGATTTGAAAGGTCTTTTTGATATTGTAGTTCCAGCGGATTTCTGGATTGAGTGTAAAATTGCTGTAGATTGGCCAAAAAAGAATATCCTAGAGATCCAAAAACAGGAGCACCTTCAGAAGAGGTAATGAAAAAATATAATCAGGTAATTACATATCTGAAAGGGAAGATTTCTCCGAAAGAAACAGAATGCCTTAAAATAGACAGGACTAATCAAGAATTGAAAGAATCAGTGCATGCATATTATGAGAGGCTTCTTCACGTATATAAACAGTATAGTGGTATAGAAAATTTCACAGAGAAAGATATGGGACACTTTTTGTATAGGTTTGTGTATGGATTGAGACCTGAGACAAGTGCTATGATTCAGCAGCATTTAATTTGTTGGCAGAGTAAATCAGTTGACAAAATACTTCGTTATGCGAAGTATTATGGAGATGACATAGAAATGAGACACAAGAAATTAAAAGAGAAATTCATGCTGGGCCAGATGAAAGCAGCAAAGAAAGGGGGATGCTTGAATGTTGATTTGCCTTCTGATTTTCAGGACAATGGTCAGACTATTACAGGAATGAAAGGTATAGTTTCAAATGGTAATATGGTAACGCAAATGATCCCGATGGGTCAAGGAAGAGGTAGAGGTAATTTGAAAGATAAAGAAGAATTGAAAAAGAGGTATCCTTGTCATATTTGCTGTAAATTTGAACATTAGTGATGCGATTGTAAGAGTCTGGTAAATAATACAGGACAGGCAGGAAATGGTGACCAAATGCATGTACAAAATCAGGGTTATCAGGTGCAGAAGAATCAGTCACAGATGAATAGAGCACAGATGAGTCAGATGCAAAATTAGAATCCACAAATGCAGATATCAAATAATAGAGGACCAGGTTTACAAATACCACAAGCTCCTTTTCCAAATCAAGATATGAATGGTCAAGTGCAAAAATACAATACGAATGTGGGTTTTCATGCCAATGGCCAAATGAATTTGAATATATAGGTGGTTTCACAATATTTGATGACAGATGAAAACAATTCAGATACATCATAATCGCAGTGCCGGGGGAGGGAGGAGTGCGATCTTGGCACATGTCTAAAGGTAGATCAGTCGGGTCCTTATGTGGATGGCGAGGTTGACGGCAATGCCATTACATTCCTCATAGATACTGGTGCTACCCATTCCACTGTGAGAACTGTGGAAATTACAAACCTATCCCTCTCAGGAGAAAGTTTCCAAGTTGTAGGAGTCTCAAATAAGTTAATCAAAATACTAGTGACGAGACCAATGAAAGTTCAAATTGGCAATTTCCAAGAACTACACAAATTCATTGTGTGTAATACCAGTCCGGTTAATTTGTTAGGTAGAGACGTATTATGTAAAATGAACTGTTCCATTTACTGTACCCCAGATGGAATAGCATTTCATACAAAAGATGAAGATGTGATCTTCAAAATGTCAAGGCAGTGAATTGATGAAATGTATCCATTGCCCACAGCGAAAGATTTGCCTGTTGAATTGAGAGATACAGTGTTGTCTGATGTGTGAGATTTTACAGGGAAATATATCGGATTGATGAAAGGAGTAATACTGATTCCAATAACAGTAAAGCCTTATGCTGAATTTCCAAGAATAGAACAGTATAAAATGAGTCCTGAGACGATTTCAGGAGTGACACCTGTGATTGATATGATGATTGAACAAGGAATACTAAAATAAATCCTCGGAAGTCCATGCAATTCACCAATAATGGGAATTCTCAAACCGAATGGGAAATATAGGAATGTACAGGACCTGATGAAGGTAAACCAAATTGTTATACCTTGCTGACCAATTGTACCAAATCCAGCTGTGATCCTATATCAAATCCCATGTGATACAGAATGGTTTTCAGCAATCGATCTGTGTCAAACACTTTTTTCAATAACTTACATCCAGATAGCCAATATTTATTTGCATTCTGGTTCGAGAACCGTGTTTTGGCACGGTGCCAAGTTCCTCAAGGGTATACTGGGAGTCCCTCAATTATCAATCAGATATTGAAGAAATGTTTAAATAATTGGCAATGCCTAAAGATTCAGTTTTGCTTCCATATATCGATTACCTTTTGTTGTCATCGAAAACGAAAGAAGAATGTGTGATGAATACAATTGCTCTACTGAGCCATTTAGCAGTAGGTGGGCATAAAGTGTCACCAGCCAAATTACAATTCTGTAAGAAAGAAGTTCTTTATTTAGGTCATGTCATTGAAAAGGTAATTCGGCAAGTCTTTCAAGATCGGATCAATGCTATTATGCAAATGAATCTGCCAAAAACACAGAAATAAGTTTGAATGTTTTTGGGAATGGTTGGATATTGCAGGCAGCGGATAATGACTTTCTCACTGATTGCCAAGCAATTACAGAGATTGGCACACAAAAATGTTACAGATCCAATACATCTTAATGTCGAAGGCATGAAAACATTCCTGGAATTGCGAGACAGCTCATGTCAAGCACCAGCAATAGGAATGCCAGATTTTGTCAAAGAGTTTGAATTGTTTTGCAATGAACATGATAGTTGTGCATTATCAGTTCTAACTCAAACTCACAAAACAGCATGAAGGCCAGTGGCAAATTTTTCTGCCACATTGGATCCTGTCACTGCAGCATTACCAGGATGTTTAAAAGCAAATGCTGCTGCTTGTGTGAGTCACAAAAAGAGTGAGTCCATTTTAATGGGTCATTCTATGAAAATGTATGTGCCACATTAAGTTGAGACTTTGTGAACACGAACTTGCACACAGCATCTTACAAGCAGTCGGTTAACAAAATATGAACAAGTGATATTAGGAGCTAAGAATGTGTCAATAGCAAGATGTACGACTTTGAATGCAGCTACATTATTACAAACACCAGGCTGTGAAGTATTTATGGATGAAGTTGATCATGATTGTCTGGATGTGACTGAGTTATGTTCCAAACCAAGGTATGATTACAAAGATACTCCATTGACTGAGTCTGATGTTATATTGTTTGAGGATGGATCATGTTTAAGAGATTCAGAAGGATGTTTGTGAGCTGCATATGCAATCTGCACAGTGGCAAATGTGATTGAAACATCTTGGCTGAAAGGAGTGAGTTCTGCACAAGTGGGCGAGCTAATGGCTCTTACTAGAGCATGTTGCTTAGCAAGACAAATGAGAGTAACAATGTACATTAATAGCCAGTATGGCTTTGGGGTTGTCCATGATTTCAGGCAGTTGTGTTCTCAATGTGGATGTTTGACCTCTTCGGGTTCATCAATCCAAAATGGAGAGTTTGTAAAAGATATACTGATGGCACTACAATCGCTGGAACAAATTGGGGTGGTAAAAATGTTCAGCACATCAGTCTGGTTGTGAATATGTCACACTGGGTAATAGATATGCTGATGAAATTGCATGATTTTGTGCTTTGAATATATATTCGATTAATGCGGACCAACAAATTGATCAAATTGGCCAAACAGAATGCAGGTTGATGTTCTCATCTGTTGAAACTTGGGATGAGATGAGAGAATTTCTGGAAGACGCAAGTGATTCAGAGAAAAATAGATCAAATCAGGATGTACACACAGATCAGATGATTAAGTGTGGATCTATTCGAACAGGAGACCAGTAATGCCGAATAGTGTGTTATCACAGATGGCAAGAGTCTACCATGGCCCAATATACATAGGTAGAGAAGCAATAATTAGGTTGTTTCGTCAAGCAGGGTTTATCGAAAATTCAGGGCTTTTGTAGAAAGTCTCTGTCAAAGATGTGCTGTATGTCAACAACAGAATGCAGGGAGGAAAACAATGGTTAGTATGGGACGAATTGGAAAGGCTGCAGGTCCATTTACAAGGATGCAAATTGATTTTATTGAAATGCCTCCTTGCCAGGAACTGAAATATTTTGTCTGGTTGTTTGTCTGTTTTCTCAGTGGGTCGGGGCATATCCAACAAGATGTAATGACAGTCTAACAATTGCTAAATTGCTTCTTAGAGAGATAATACGTAGGTTTGGTTTCCCAGTATCTTTGGAATCAGATAGGGGAACGCATCTTAATAATGAAATCATTTGGATGATTTGTGCAGCATTACAAATTGAACAGAGGTTCCACTGTGGCTACAGACCTGAGGCATCAGGTGTTGTTGGGCAGATGAACGGCACAATAAAATCTACATTGGCTAAGGTTTGTGCATCTACAACACGGAAAATCCCTGATGCACTGCCATTGGTGTTAATGAGCCTGAGAAGTGTACCTGACAAAAGAACAGGACTATCCCCACATGAAATTGTGACGAGACAGCTGACGGTCCCAGCAAACCAACTAATGAACATTACTGATGAGTTGGTACTGGATTATTGCAAAGGATTGGCTGATGTGGTACGTTCTCTGTCTCACCAGGTTGGAGAAGTTGCAACAAAAACACAGCAAGAACAAGGACATGATCTGTGTCCTGGGGACTGGATACTTGTGAAGAAGCTTGTGAGGAAGTCTTGCCTAGAAGCTCAATGTCATGGTCCCTATCAATTAATATTGGTGACGACAACTGCTGTTAAGTGTGGAGGTTTGCCAAATTGGATACATGCAAGCCAAACCAGAAGAGTCCCAAGTCCACTTGAAAGTGAAGAACTTGCTGGCGAAGAATGACGAGAACAAAGAAAAGTGAAATAGAAGAAGAAGAGCAAGTGAGAAGAGCAAAGAGAATTAAAGTACCATATAAGAAACACTGAGGACCTTAATAGACATATGTGGTGTCCACTGCATCGAACGATTGGGAAAAAGAATTTCTTGAATTCTGTTCAAAAGGCAATTGCTCATACAAGCCACCCTAGGTAAACTGTTTTTCTGAAACGGGTGCAGAAAAAGAGAGGGGAGGTTTATGAAAATATATTAATTCTGAAAAGTTCTGAAACAAAGCTGAAGAAGTTGAAGAAAAAAAGTTGAAGGAGAACTGACAGCGTTAAAAGGTGTGAGGTGCACAACTTAAAACTAATCTAGCAAAAGTTTATACAATTTAGCTTAGCAATTTTTCATTTCATTTTTGCATTTTACATTTTTGGATTAAATTAGATTTTTTAGAATGGATAGAATACAATCTGAGACTAGTAAACGGAATCAAGGCATATTTAAGCAGAGATGTCTTAATGTTTGTCTTGCTTGTGTTATGTTAATGATTATATGGTTGGTATTAACATTTGTAGTACCATATTTTGTTTATAAATGAAGTGAATGTTAATAATAATGAGCATGTAACAATTAATGCTAAAAGAGATATAAAATAAGATCCAGTGACTAATATTAAGGAAAAAACTGGTAGTGTTTTACATGTGGATAAATCTATTAGCGATTTCTCACTAAATGTCTTCACTAAACTCTTGTCTGAATATGTGGATACTATGGATGTGAGAGATGGCTATGTGTGCATGCAGTTACCTACATCTATGTCTGAGGGGATGACTTACCTTCACCTTCCCTTAACATCTGGTATTTAATGTAGTGTATTAACCAGCCTTTTCTATGGTAAGAAGATGTTCCAATATTATTATTCAAACTTCGGCTTGGTTTTCTCAGAGGTTCCTATTAGAAAGAATATGAATATAGTGTATACTGCTAGAAATGCAGATTACATGGGAGATGTTTTCCATTCTACTTAAACAAAAGATACAGTATATGCACATATGAGGGACTTCGAGACAACAAGAAGTATAGGAAAAAGATGGTCTCAGGTCCCACAAACCCTCCCCTCTAGCCAAACAAGATGAACCATAGATGGGCCTGTCTCAATTCTGTATTCTCTGAAACTTGTATACAACTTAACCCCTCACAAGGGAACCCAGGACCCAAGCTGGTATTGCTCTATCTTTTTGATAAATGTTCGTAAACTTCCACAAATCTTCCCCAGAGAAGATGAAGATGCGCTAATAAATAAATCCATTCATTGGATCCTCAGGGTGATGGGCTGCTGACCTCTAATACATTAGGATATTTTAGGAGCTAAAATTTTCCCACAACTTGGTACCAGGTTTGATAGAATCGAAAGAGGAGCCTAGTTGAAAATCTAGTGGCTTTTAATGCCCAAACTACTGCCCTGGTTAACACTGACATTCGATTAAGTAAAGGAGACCTGAGCATAATCTACTGAATACTTCCCACAATATTGGAAACTACACTTTTGGTAGATCTCCCAAATAGGGATGTAGATTAACAACCAACCACTGTCTTCCAACAATTCTAAAATGTATGGCTGGCTACCATGTGCTAGTGCCCTAGACTATGGTAGTATCACTTACTATCCTAATAATCCAGGCACAGACCAAAACAGCATCGCAGATCGAGTCTGTACTGCTTCCTCCTCTATCCAAATATCATCAAGGTTTCATTGAGTACCCTTATAAATACTGATTGCTATGTTATTCAGCTTCCTGCTTGACCCCCCTCCTCTCTTTCTATTGTTTCATTAAAATCTGTGGTACCCACAATTTCGTGGAATGTGGCTGGGCTGAAGTCAAAGATAGCTCTCCATGACTGGAACATCTATTTCGATAAGTACAATATTTGTTTATTCCAGGAAACGTGGTCCATTGAACCCCCTTTTAAACCTGGTTATTTATATTTCTATAATCCTGCATCACAAGGTCCTGTGGGACATCCTTCAGTAGGGCTCACTGTCTGGGTGATACGGTGTCTAGACTGTGAACTCCAGAAATTATCTATTGACAGGCCAACATTCTGGCCATATTTTTGTATGCGGACAAAACCTTGATGATCTCTAAGATACCTAGCGGTTTACAACGAGCGCTACTCCGTTTTGAGGACTTTTTTAGTTCTTGCAGTTTAGAGACCAACACTGCAAAGACCAAGTTTAAGTTGTTCAAGCAACATAGATCATTTATGGGTAGAGTAATGCTGGGTGGCATTCCACCTGAGAGGGCTGGAGTCTTCATCTATTTGAGGGTTACTCTATGGCCAACAATGTTGTGGAAAGCCCATGTGGAATAAATCTCCCTTAAGCATGGGCAGATAACTGGAGCCATACCTAAAGAAGAAAACACTTCATTTAACAAACCAATTACTCTAACCTTACATATATACGATGCAAACGCTTTGGGCTCAGCCTTATATGGCTACAAAATATGGGGGTTCTATAACATCTCTTACAAAACCAAATCTGAGAACAAGTTTCTAAGAAGCTTAGCCTGTCTTACCACCAGCACCCTGACTAAAACATTGATGTACAGTATGGGAAGGAGGACATTACTCAAAAAATTCAGATTGTGGCTGCTAATATTTTGGAATAGGCTATGGGCAACACTAGAATTAGCTCACAATGCTGCTGCTTTGAAGGATGGGGTGGGTGTAGATTGTTAAAACAAAAGTAAGTGGCTCTAGCACATTAAAAAGTTGTTGCTAGCCATTGGACTAAGGAAACTGCTGAACACCTGTCAACCAATACCTTCAGCTGAACTGCTGAAACCAGAATATTGGTCTTGGATTACCCAAAAAGAGCTCCAGGAGGCAGTAAGCTTTTCTTTGAATTGGAGGTTTTTTTATTTAAAAAATTGTAGCTTTCTGGAACCATACTGGGACATCATTACCTTGCCTTTCGATGGAACACTTTATTTTTTATTTAGGGTTGGAACACTTCCACTGCAATTATTCATGAGTAAAAGGACTTTGAATGTCATGTTTGCTTGACTGGGTTATGATAGTCTGAGCCAGAAATTGATTAAACAACTATGGAAGCTATTGGGCGGGCAAAGAAGCCGCACACTGCTAAGGATTCTAAGATCGTATCCCTGCCCTCTGTATGTTTGCTCTATAGCAAAGTTTCCTGGTCAGCTGTGTAAACAAAGATCCAAGTTGCATACTTTATAGTGCATCCAGACATATTGGGGAACATGCATCAAGAATTTTTGTCTTTGCAAATGGGCTGGTTTCGCAGAATCGGCTTGTTAGCGAACTAAAACATGTTTTTCAGATGCAGCAAACCCTTTTTTGCGATTCAATAATCTGTTACCGAATCGCAAAATGGGTTTGCGATTCGTTATTCGGAAGGGGCGTGTTTAGGGCATCCCTTCCTAATACCGAATCGCATCAGTATGTAGGAATATTTTGTGATCGAAATGGAGTCGCAAAGCATTCACATTTTACCACCTACTTTAAGTAACCCATTCGCAAATTGATTCCCCTTCCCCTTTGTGAATGTTTGTTACAGCGTTTTGTAAGAGCAAGCAGTGGTCCCAAAGACCTCTGCCTACTCTTAAAAATGAAAAGAAAAACGTTAATTTTTGTTTTTGAAGCGCATCCCGTTTTACTTTAAGGAAAACGGGCTGCATAAAAAAATAGCTTTATTTAAAAGCAATCACAGACATGGTGGTCTGCTGACCCCAGCAGGCCACCATTCCTGTAATTTTTGCGATTCCTAGGGGTTCACAAATTGCGACCTACCTCATTAATATTCATGAGGTAGGTCATTTGTGATCCCCTAGGAATCGCAAAAAGTGTTCAATACACTTTCATGCATGCCCTATTGCAATTTCCTAATTGCGAAACGCAAGGATTCGCAATTAGGAAATCGCAAAACGTTTCTTCATGCATCTGGCCCATTGAGATTTTTGCACATCTGTCACTTAGTTTTAAACATCGAGTATTGAAGAGGGATCTACCTACACATCCTAATTATTGCTTCCCATGGCCCTGAGGTATGTGGTTAGATGTTCCATATGATTCCAGCCCTCTGAATAATTTTCTCAATAAAGTGTTGTTTCTTAGTTATAAGCTCATTGTCATGTAATGTTACTTGTTTGATTCATAATGATGGAATACATTTTTATGCAACTTATATGTATGTGTTGGTGTCCCATCACAGCTGTGCTACCATGGGTTTGGCAGTCCATGGACCGCCAAAGTAATAATCAAGCCCTAAATCACTTTGGGCAAGAGGTTGTAAGATGTTAGCCAACAAATTCACATTGTCTATTCCCACTCCAATTTGAGCCATTTTCTGGAACGTGTTGGATACTAATGGGGTCACATTTACTATTTCTACTCCAGCCAAAAACAATTTGGGGAAGGAGTTGGACACTAAAGTGGTCACATTTACTATTCTTAATACCAATCAAAACCAATTTTGGGAAAACATCAGATACTAAAGTGGTCACATTTACTATTCTCACTCCAATCTAAACCTTTTCAGGGAAAGTGTTGGCCACTGAAGAGGTCACATTGACTATTCCCCATTCAAACTAAATCAACTTGTGGAAGAAGTTGGACACTAAAGAGTCACATGTACTATTCTCACTCCAACTCAAGACAACTTAAAGAAGATGTTAGACACTGAATATATAAAGGTAAAACAAGAAAATTCCCTTGGTGGTACCTAAATTGGATTTTATCTAAAAGATGATCTATTGCTATTATCCTGCTTCCTTCAGTTTACTACTAGTAGGAACTCACAACCATCATTCACCACATTTCTGAACCCCACATTAAAGTAGAACCACAAAGGCACTTACAATCTATACATTAATCAAAACATTCATCAAAATATTGCCAAGGTGTGTATCTCATTCAATATTTTATTTTATAAAAAGTTTTTCTGTATTTTTAAAAAAGAGAAACATCTGATGATTACAATCAGTGGTCGCAATAGTTTTTCTTTATAGTGTTAGCCACTGTTAATAGCACTTTCAAAAAATAATCTCATACAATGTCATACATCAAATTACACAAGAATATTAAAACATTTTTTTAAAAACACACTGGTTAATATGTGTCGACGTGTTTCGGTGGATCTTGTACCAGCAGTGGGAGACTAAATACGGCCATGCAAGTGAATCCTGATTATAGGACAATTGATGAAATCCTATAAGGGGGTGAAGTGAGCAGCGCCGCTTTGAGCCACTTTGATTAAATTAAGAAAGACAAGAAAAATGACTGCCTAGGGAAACATTACAGCAATAAAGAATTTATTACAGCATGATTAATCTGCAAAGCCTTCAAACCGAGAGGGATAATAACATACTCTCCGCAGGAAAAACTTTTTTTAATATAGGATACCAGCTGAGCTGAATATAAAGGACCTGAAATTGAACCTGGGTCACGAGTGGAGTTTAGAAAGATTATTGTGTTTTAATTGTCCTGAAGAAGGTGGTGCGAATTTGCAAGATCCACCGAAACGCGTCGACATGTATTAACCAGTGTGTTTTTAAATTTATTTTTTTAGTATTCTTGTGTAATTTGATGTATGACATTGTATGAGATTATTTTTCGAAAGTACTATTAACAATGGCTAACACTATAAAGAAAAACTATTGCGACCACTAATTGTAATCATCAGATGTTTCTCTTTTTTAAAAATACAGAAAAACTTTTTATAATATAAAATATTGAATGCGATACACACCTTGGCAATGTTTTGATTAATGTTTTGATTACTGTATATATTGTAAGTGGTTTGTGGTTCTACTTTAATGTGGGGTTCAGAAATATGGTGAATGATGGTTGTGAGTTCCTACTAGTAGTAAACTGAAGGAAGCAGGATAATAGCGATGGATTATCTTTTAGATAAAATCCAATGTAGGTACCACCAAGGGAATTTTCTTGTTTTAATTTTGGACTTACCCTGTTCCCTTGGAATCAAAGGGTTACTCTCTTCTTTTTGACCTAGACACTGAAAATATTGCATTTACTATTCCCGCTCCAGTCTGAACAATTTTGAGGAAGGAGCAAGACACTAAAAAGGTTATACTATTCTGGCTCCAAAGTAAAACAACTTGGGGAAAGTGTTGGACACTAAAGGGCTCACACTTACTATTCATACTCCAGTCTAAACCATTTTGGGGAAAGTGTTGGACACTAAAAGTGTTATATTTACTATTAATACTCCAATCTAAACCATTTTGGGGAAGGTGTGAGACATTAAATGGGACACATTTACTATTCCCACTCCAATCTAAACGATTTTGGACACTAGAGGGTTCCCATTTACTATTCGTATTCCTACCTAAACCAATTTGGGGAAGGTATTGGACACTAAAAGGGCCACATGTGTTATTTCAACTCCAGTCCAAAATATTTTGGGGAAGTGTTGGTCCTTAAAATGGTCACAATTGCTATTCTGCCACCAATCTAAATGAATTAGGGGAAGGTGTTTGCCACCAAACATATCAGATTGTATGGTTAGTGTAAAGGTATAACAAACATTTTATTATTTTATTAAAAGCATATAAACATATTTTTTTATTCATGCTACGGGGGGCACAACATGTGCCTCCCTGCGTGAATGCACACCAGTTCCTTTCTCTGCATGGATTTTTCAGTCCATGCCGTGCAGGAACTGTTTTTGGCAATCTCATTGAGGTACCCATTTTCAGGTCACCACCGTGGGAAGGTAAAAAAAAATGCCTGCTAAAAAGAAGGAAACTCCTAAACTGTCGGGTGATCTAACCATGGCTTTGGAGGTGCTGTGGCAGGGAGGGTCTGGCGCTATACTGCCAAAGTCTTAATCGAGCCTTTTGTGTCTGATTTAAATTGCTTCATGTTGGGCTTATTCCTAATTTTGTGGTTTTGGCTGCTGATGTGAAGATTTTTAATTAAGTATTAATACATATTTTGTACTTATCCTTCTTTTCTATGCCATAATTTTTCTTGGGACTAATTTATAAAAATAAATGGTTTAATATTTATTTTAAAATGGGTAAGTTATGGTGGTGTTTTCTTTTGTTAGGTTTTGTTGGTTAGCATGTAAGTGTTTTATAATGAAGATTTAAGATTTTGCAATTCATTCTAAGTAGTCTACTCCTTTGTTGTTAATGATTCTAACTTTACGTTGTAGCATGCCATAGATGTTATGGTTTGTTTACTCATTTTAGGTTTAATTTAGCTTACTGAATGCTCTATCAGTACTGGTTGTAAGTTTTGATCTTTACATAATTTAGGTAAGGCTCTTCCTAGTGTTGCTTGGAAGGCATTGTCACATCCTTCGACAGCATTGTTGTTTTCGGCTTGTTGGGACTTGGTTTCACCATGGTATTCAGAATTTGGGATGGCATCTGCCAAACCAAGGGGATCATTAGGATGGGGGGCGGACAAAGTAGTGAAATGGAAACGGCCGCCATAAGGGCGGGGATCCCATGGTGGCCATTAGGATGCACCCGCCACAGTGGCGGGCGCATCCTGCATTCCTGTCATTGTGGCGGGTAGTGCACTCAGCACCGCCTGCCACAATGCCAGGAAGGCAAGTCGTGCACTTCCATGCACAACATGACAGGCACCGCGCAGTGCCTGCCATGTTGTGCATGGAACTGCAGGGGGGTACCATAGGTAACCCCCAGGTGCACCCCCCAACCCCCAGAGTCCCTGGGGGGCCGCAACGGGCCCCCGCAAGCAATTTCCGCATGTCTTTCCGTGGCGGCAATGCCGCCACTCAAAAGCATGTTTCCACACCCATAGTAATATGGTTGGCGGTGTTTGACAGACACCGCCACCCTATAAAACTCTTTTCCGCCCAGTCAAGTTGTTGCCCGGGCGGAAAAGTGGCGGACGGTCTTTCCATCCGCCGCGGTCCCCCCGCCATAGTAATATGGCGGGGGAAATGGGTGGCGGGCGGGGACGGATTTCGGGCAGATCGCCACTGCTATGCGGGCGGTGCCGATCCACCCGAGATCCAAATGGGCCCCATAGTGTCTGTAAAATAGTCCATTGAGGGCATAGTTTATATTTGTTGTGTTGGTAAAATGGATTTTTGTTGTGTTGTTTATGCATCTGTCTGTCCTGTGAGGTCATGAGAATTCTTTGAGTCAGTCTCAGAATTGTAGTGGTTCAAGGTTCTCATGATTCTAGGAAAGGCGGTTGCTGAGGCAGGATGATTTCTGCTTGATTGCTGATCCAATTCACAAGAATAAAGAGAGTTGAATACTTACCAGCTGCTCCGGTGTACGTTAATCTTCAACAATTATCTATAAGCATGATGTAGAGGTTAGCTACCTCTGTTATAGGGACGTATGCTAGTGTAATAATGAATTTATTCCAAAGGCAAACTGGCAGTTTGATGCATATGCTAAACTTTGTACAGATTTCTGGAGATGTCAAAAAATGCTTTGGACAAAAACGGCAATAATAGTCCTGTATGGCTGTGTGTGGGTATAGTATAAACAATTGTTTGTATCATTGCCTGTTCAAAGTCTATTAGAACTGTATGTGGGGAGTACTTTTTTTTATTTTGATGTGGTTTAGTAGCTCATGGTAGATGCTGCTTTGTTTTATTCTGTTGGGGGAAAAACTATATTTAAGGCATATTTTAAATGTTTATTGCTGACTCATTTGTGGGGTTCTGATGTTTTTGTTGTATTATTTATTTTTAAGGCTTAATTAATGTTTAGAATTTGCCTGATTTTACTTACTTACAACTTGTCTTTGTCCAGGTGTTTGAGAGGTGAATGTAATTTCTGGTTCTGTTGGCCTGTGATTTGTCTGTACTTGTTGTTTAGTATCTAAACATTAGAAGAAACATAAGACTCGATGGTTTGGTTAGTTACTCGCAGCTTAGTGTTTTTAATCTAAGTTAGTTTACAATGTTTTAATTTAAATGTTATAATTTACTTGTTAAAGTATTTATAGTTTGTTTTCCAGTTTTCTTCCTTAGTGTTCTGTTGGGAATCCAGAAGAGTGTAATTCTTTTTCAGGTTTATTGCGTTTAGTATCAGATGTAGTCAATGTTTCTTTAACTTTTATATTGCTTTGTTAATGAATAAAGTATTTTTATTAGTTAGTTTGCTTTACGGTAGATGTTATTGGTTAGTGTTTGTTTAGTCGGAATATTTTTTGTGTTATTACCTTTTATGGGAGGTGATTAGTGTTTCTATTTTAATGTGAAATATGTTTGTGTTATTTTGAGTTATTAGGCAAATATTTTAATGTTTAATAATATAGTTTAATATTTTAAATGGTAAACAATTGTTGAAAAATATTATTTTTTAATAGCTTATTTATTGTAAGGTAATTTTTTTTATATCTGTTTAATGTTCATTTAAAATGCAATTTTACTTCAGATATATAGTTTGATGATACATATATACATAGGTTAAATGTAATTTTATTTGTTATATAATATGAAATATTGTGGCTTAATTCTAGTAATAGTATTGTAGATGATATTGTGTGTTTTGATAATTGTGCTAATTTATATAGTTATTTAAAGGCAAAAATATTTTTGTTTATGATATTTGTGTTTTTGAAATTGTTAAAAAAATATATTTTTGACTGTGATATTTTGGTCATTGATATCCCTGCTTTGGTTCATTAGACAATGGATTGTGCTAACTGTGTATGCGATATTTTTATGATGACATTTTTGTGAGGTGATATGGTTTTCCACTATATTATGTAATCAATTCAAACCTTTACCATTTTATCTCTGTAAATTATAGCTCTTAAGGAATACCCACTTTTCTCATTCAGATTTTTCACAGGTGTACATTTTACAAGGGTAGTGGAAACATGAATTTGCATAACGTTTTTCCTTTTTTCATTAAAAAATGCACACTTACGCAAGCCTTTTCTGGTACTGAGTACACATGCATTTCAGATGGAAATTGCATTGATGATATATATCTACAAAGTTGCGATTTGAGCAGTTGTGGAAACTTGGAGAACACTGATGTTTTCACCTTTTTACCAAACTCAAAAGTGCTTGAAATCCATCTATAGGGTCAATTAAAACCATAAACATGACTCAATCCTACAGTCCAGAACAATTGAAAGAAGAAGATTAATGGTTATTATACCTCTACCTCGGCCATTGCAAATCTTATTAATGGACCTTCACATTTTTTCCTTCCCTTCCTAATTATGTGGATAAACATGCCAAATACAGATGGTAAGTAACTCGAGATGGCTGATCGAGCACCAACCTTTTCCATAATTGCCTAAAGTGTGACTTTGCAATTCAGCCAGTTGTAATTATACCAAAATAAACTGATATAAGTAATTAAAGGGCTGGTGTGCATGTTCAGAGAACAAATATATGTGCGTTACTAAATGAACATAATCTAAATGGTTGTAATACATCTACCTCGGCCATTGCACATCTTATTAATGGACCTAAACATTTTTTTCTTCCCTTCCTAATTATGTGGATAAACATGCCAAATGCAGATGGTAAGTAACTTGAATGACTGATCGAGTACCAACCTTTTCCATAATTGCCTAAAGTGTGACTTTACAATTCAGCCAGTTGTAATTATACCAATACAAACTGATATAAGTAATTAAAGTGCTGGTGTGCACGTTCAGAGAACAGATATATGTGCTTTACTAAACGAACAATGGTATTCAACCAATAAAGTGCCAGGATACAAACTATGTATTATTAAAGGGCTGATGTGTGTGACAAACATTCTGGGTTAAGCATATTTTGCCTTAGCATGTCTGGATGTATTGTTAAAGTGCTGGTGTGCATGACAGAAAATGCTGAATAAAGCAAATGTTGCCTTAACATGACGGAACGGGGAACAGATATTATTGTTATCAATAGCAGCCCATCCTTACAGATCCAGTTTACCTACTTGTGTGCATTAACCTAAGAATGACAGGGTTTGGCGCAGCCTTATATCAGGTGAACTTGCCAACCATGCTGACAGATTCTGTTGCCTATTTGGAACCTAATCGTCCCCTCAAGGCCACCCCAGGTTCACTCAATACTCGACCAATGAGCTAATCCGTTTTTTTTTAAATTGACTAGTCTAATATTCAAAATTGTGTTACTTGGGTCCATTGACTCCACGAGTGCAATCCTACGAGACCTGATTCCCCGGCCGAGAAATTCTCGTCTTAATAGACTTCTTCATTGGTCAATCAGCACTGGGCAGATACTTCATATAATGTTGAGCCCCTGTTGACATAGTCAGCAATTGCGGTTATCACTTAGACTGCCCATCCTCCATTTTGGCATGAGATCTAATGTGGGTATCTCACCAAATCAAAGGGCCAAAAATGACAGTTTAACCTTCCGATGATAGGGTGCTGCACGCAGGAGTGATTTTCTTGGGGTTAAATATGATTTCAGAACCAGCCACCCATGAAGACATTTAGTCAACCTTTCCTGTCTGCAATCCAACTTTGCAGTCTGGTTGACTTGTTTACCAGTTTCTTAACCCCTTCGCTGCAGGGGTTAATCCCCCGCTGTGCTGGGGGGGTAAGTGGGCGGGCACAGCACCCGCATGCTCGTGACGAGCTGAGCTCGTCATGAGGCACGGCGCTCCTGTGCTCATGACGATCTCAGCTCGTCACAGGTGCATTACCTGCCGTGGAACGCTCAGCACAGCAGGGGAATTATCCCCGCATGCGAGCGTTCCACGGCTCATGACGAGCTGAGCTCGTCATGAGCACCGCAGCGCCGTGGCTCATGACGAGCTCAGCTCGTCATGAGCCTCGAAGAGGTTAAAGGTTTGCCCAGTGATATTGGAGCTTATAGATCGCCCAGTGCAAGCGTCCTGATACTATTCTCAAGATGTTACTTTTTGTGAGGTCGTATTGTTATGGGTGTCATTTCCCCGTTGTAAATTAAGTTCGGACCAGACTAAATTGGCCAAGGTATTATCAGCAGCTACACGTAGTTTATGCCAAAGCTTTACAAATGCTGCCAACCTGGCCAGTGACTGTTAAGTATATAAAAATTCTAGCCGCAGTTGTGCATGCACGGCCAACCTGGGTAGCCTGATGTTATTTAATAGGCTTTTATCAATAATTTTTCGGGCAGAGGAGCCTCGTTACTAGCATTATCTCTGATCCATACGCTAGGGTTGGCATCAGTTTGTTTTTTATAACTGCTCCCATAGATTCCAGATCGTGACCACAAATCGATCTAGCATGTGATGAGAATCCATAATTAATAGCCTGTGCGTTCCCCTAAATAGCCTTCTTCTGAGTTGCAAAAGAGACATTTGCATCTAATTTGACCCTTAGATAAAAGTAGGGGTTTACCTTGTCAATTTTTTTTCCATTGAGGAACCATTTTCGATTTTTGTTGGGGCCCTGCCCTGGTAATTTACTTCCAGGTCATTCTTTGCTGTATAAATACCAAGGGCATTAAACAGTCTTTGGAGCCCTATTTGAGTTTTACTGAACAGCAGTAAATCATCAGCGTATAAAATGGGAGACATTTTTGGTACTACCACGCTCGGCACGTGAGGTATCTGCCCATTTAGCTCTGTTGAGAGATCCACCAAATACAAATTGAAAAGAAGGGTGGTTGGCACACAGCTGTTTTAGGCCAGTTGTTGTTTGCACTTTCTTTAATATATGCATACCATCTCCAATTTTTATCTTGACTCATGTGTCCAACTATACCAGCCTATTTGCTCGGAGGATATTTGGTGGAATGTTCCATTACTGGAGCTCAGCCCACAGCTCAATTCATGGCACGCAATCAAAGGCTGCCTTGAAGTCAACAAAGCACCTATAGAGGGATGTTCCATTTACCTTTGTTCAATTTGTAATTAGGCTCAGGGTTATAAGATTGTTTAACCTGCCTTGACTCCTTAGGAAGCTGGTTTGATTTAAAGGGAGTCTTCCATTTTCATGCAACCAAGATTCTAGATCATGTATTATCAACGGTGAAACGTTTTTGAGCTCTCCTTCCATGAGCGCACTAGCTGGTAGTTAGAAGGTGAACATGCCAAGCCTTTCTTAAAAATGGGGTGAAGTATTGAGCCCCTCCAACTATCAGGGATGATGTAATTTTCTGTAATGTAATTAAACATTGATGCCAAAAAGCGTTGCCACTGTGATGTAAAGTCCTTAAATAGTGTCTGAGGTAGCCTATTTGGGCTGGGGGCACAATCATCCCGTGACTTTTAAATGACTTTCTTTCCCTCTGCCGATGTGATTATCCATGGTGACAAATTGTCTTTATTGGGACATTGATGGCTAGTTTTATCCATCGGACTTCCCTTAAAATGTAGTTTCAGGTATTGAATCCACTTCATCTCACTAATATTAGCACAGTTTGCTGTCCCAGGACCATTCTAACACCTATTTATTATCTGCCAGAATATTTTTGAGTCATTTGTTTTGAAGGCATGTAGCAGCTGGGCCAAATCTCTTTTTTTTTTACCAGCATCTCTCATTGCGAAATTGTTGTAATATTTCTGGGTCTCCTTGGTTTTGACGCAATTGTTGCAAACGTTTGCCTGTTTTCTTTTTTCTTTTTCAAATGTGGAGAGGCATAGTTATTGAGTTATAATATACAAGGCAAGATCCTATGTTATGGCTATTCTCTTTGCAGCTTTTGGTCATGCTGTCAGTGAGTGTTTCCCATGCCGCTATTGGATTAAGATCAGTTGGAGCTAGGTAATGCAAGCTTGCGACTGCCTCCTCTGCTATGCTGCTGACGGTGCATGGGGTACGCTTCAAATGTTTCAGATTTTCTATGTAGGTCTCCCCCTGCAATGTATGAACTGTCTCATGTTTGCACATTAGTGCATTCACCATAATTACCTGAGGGTTGTGGTCACTCTCTACACGGTGGGTTATGCTATAATCGCAAACCTGAATATATAGGGACATGGAAACAAGTGTATAGTCTAAAATTCAGCCCACATTGCCCCAGACTCTTGTCCAGGCAGGTGGAGTATCAGCTGGCTTCAGACCATTCAAACTTTATGGGCCCATTAGCTTTCAGGCCTTTATAAGTTCTTCTCCATGTTTATCCCTCTGATTTTTCAATGGCATTACTTGCTCAGGGAGGCGGCCAACTGCATCCTTGTGGTCCTCTGTTTTCTGGTGGAATAAGTTGAGGTTAAAATCTCCTGTGACTAGCCAGTAGGACTTGCGATTACTATTTTTTCATTGGGATAGGTGGGCTACCATTCTTCTAGAAGATAATGCTCTTTTCTTTGGTTTGATGTATAGATTTATTAGCAAGATCGATTCTTTAGAATTATGATCCCAACCTTCCACTTTGAATACCAACATATTAGGGTCATCCACATACACTTCTGCAGTTTTATTCACTTGGTTAGTGTTGATGTCAATTGCCAGGCCACCTTTCGCCCTTCCAAAGGAGCTTTTTCTTACAGACGGTTTTATGTATTCCTTATAGCCAATGAGCGGAATGCTATCTCGCGCCCAGGTTTCCCCGAAACATTAGAATATGAAATTATACCAGATATCCTGTGAACACTGGATCCATGGTTTTAGTCTGCAGACCACTGATGCTCCAGGAAGTGAATGACAGGCCACCCTGAACAATTACTGGTGGCAGCTGCTCAACTCAATCCCAATAACTCGAGACAGGGCTATGGGTAGCCAATTCCAGGTGTTTTGGTGCTCATTGTCTGTTAACAATCTTTTGCTGCTGGCCTGAATCTGATTGTTTTTGTGCTCAGCCCTGAGGGAGAACCCACAACTTGCTTCTCTTAGTACTGACAAGTTGGCCACCACTTGATTGTCTAATGGTGGCCCGACTACGGGCACATGGGAGTATCTATCCCCCTGGTGGACAATTACTTCTATGCCCAAGGCTTTTAGATGCTTTCTCTTCTCCAAGATCTGATCCGGAGATGAGAAAGCGACCAGAGTAGGATCCGTATGCTGTTGCGCTCTTGCTGGCAGGAACAAGATTGATGAAATGTCTTCAGGCTTAACATGCTCCATGCCTGGTAAGGTTTTAATCAGCTTTAGGATACTTGAATGGTTTAAAACACCATGGGCGCCTCTCAGTTAAAATTCTGAGATCCATAGTAGCT
Source organism: Lissotriton helveticus (assembly GCF_964261635.1). Lineage (NCBI taxonomy): Eukaryota > Metazoa > Chordata > Amphibia > Caudata > Salamandridae > Lissotriton > Lissotriton helveticus. The sequence continues at coordinate 1,581,321,022 of NC_136061.1, read as the reverse complement.
TCTGTCCGGTATTGATCGGACCACCAGGTTGATCACCAGCACTGAAATGAACTCTTGATGTCAGTGAGTTATGACCAGTGATAGCTCCATTTACAGCCAGCACTTTTTGTTCCAGGAGGCCTTACTCCCCTATAGGCTGGCTTTGCGTTTCTTCCTCCTTCAGCTCTTTGGCATGTGAGTACTCAGACATTTAATTGTGCTTTTTGTGAAGTCAATGGATTAGGAAATGGAGGGGTTCAGGAATAACGTGCCTGCTCCAGGCTAGTGCCTGCTATCACCTTCTCCGATCAGGGTTTGTCGTTCACAATTGGTTGTGAAGTCCCATTGTGTTTAACTATTAATCAAAAATAGTGTATTTTTGTAATCTTTTAGACTGATCCACTGATTATGTATCCCTCTCTCTAGGCAGGCATATCCTCAAACTGCTGATACTGGTAGGGCTGACTGATGCTTTAGGGCCGGCCTCTGGCTCTGGCCCTAGCTCTGGCTCTGAGTCATATATGGCACTGATGTTCCTCAAGGCGGAAAGGTGACCAATGTCTACAACACTTGCTTTATTTTGTGGTTTGCTTTTTGCTGATATGGTCTCTCTTTCCCACTTCCTTTTGGGAGTGGTTTGTGCCTTGCCTCGTTCTCTTTCAGATATCATCGTTGTTTACTTTGCTCCAGTTGATTTTGAACTGAATAGTGGCAACTGCCATGTTATAGTTGCTATCCAGGCTAGATGCTCTTAGGAAGTTTCACTACGGCTGCCGATTCTGTGGCGGATTGGCTATGAAAGGGTCCTTCCCCTGTCCTTCTTCTGTCTCTCACCTTGTAAATTGCCTTATCTCAAAAATTAATATGCCTACTTTAGGACGGTATTGATGTGGTTCCTCTATCTTGATTGTCCTGATTTATCCTCTGTTTGGGGTGAAACACTCTCTTCCTGTCCAGGTTTAGAGGAATGACGTAGAGTTACTTAGAGTTGTGGATGGGTTGTAGCTAAAAATTGCTGGGGAGTGAGACAAAATGATCCTATGGTCCTATAGTCAAGGATATCCTGTAGGTTTCCCACGGTGAGTGCAGAGACGCTCACAGCTGCAAGAAGACATATAATGGCTGTACAAATGGGCCCCTTGACTCTGACCCAGACTGCAACAATGTAGCTGTTGCAGCACAATGCGGTCTATAAAAGCAGCTCTGGTGAATGCCCAATTACACCAAGTGTGCCGACCAACACCAGGCTATGAGCTGCAGGTCAACCAGCAAGCCCAACCAGGTAAACTGAGGTAACTAGTAGGGGTTGTAAAGGGTTACCTGGGGGGGGGCTGCCCCAGCCAAAATGCTACCTCGCTACCACTCCACCCCAGCCACCGCTCCCCCCTCCGCAGCAAGTCATTCCCTGAAACCAAGGTCCAAGCTTTGGGGGAGGGAGGGGGCGAGGTGTAAAGCGACGAGGCTGCGGTGTAATGCAGTAACTGACCAGGAGCTCACCAGACGTAGCTAGGCTCGCACTCAGCAGCAGACTACTAAAGCTGCCTTGATCGTGTGCAATCTTGTGCACTCACTCACCCCCTACCTGTAGCCATCTTCAATGCCCCCTTGCTGCTCTGCTCACTCCACAGGCAGTGAAGGAGGGGGTGAAGAGGAGAACTAACAGCATCCTTAGTAGTGTTCTCCTGACAGCTGGAGTCTGCAGCAGCCCCTAAGGCTCGGCTCAGCTCAACCCTTACCGGCTGTCAGGGTCACGGATCGGTAGATTGATGAATCGAGGAGATTAGCACGGGTTGAGGGGATCTATAGCTGCGGTATTTCTTCCTAGGCTCCCAGACAGAGTATCCCCTTGAGTCTGCGTGCTGCTGCTGCCCCTGCGTGTGACGTCACATACCTTTTCAGACTCAATAAATCATCTGGGAGTGGAAGAGGCTCTACAGTGAATACAACACAACCTAGTTTTATTGTTAAAAACAACAGCAACAGTAATGATATACTCCAGAGTAACCATGGGTGTCATTCACAAAAAATTGTTTTAAGTTATCTGCGTAAATCCGCATAAACCTAGGCATAGGGTTTGGGGAAATTTAAAATTGTATTTACATTTTCAAGCACTCACATACGTGCATATTTCTATAAAAGGAAATGTCAATGTGCATTTCCACATGTGGAAATGAGATATTCAAGTGCATTTTCTCTATACACATTTTATTGTTACTGCAGTAGGCTTATATTCAAGTCAAGTCAAATAACTTTATTCGGTTATTAGTAATAACAACCATAAAAGCATATTACATTAGACATATATTAACACATACATACAATTTTTTTTTTTTAAACGACATAGAACAAGGGAGTTACAAGCAGAATGTACTGTGAAAATATAATAGATACTATAAAGATGTAAAAAGTTATTGTTAGCTAAGAATATATCTATCAGTGGCACTATTACCCCTCCATGCTTTTCCTAAATTTGAGTGCTAATTTTAAAAAGCTGCATACAAACAAAGTGCAATCACAACTTAACAGCTGAAGGTAGTAAAGTGCTGGTCTGATTTGTGTGAAATTCAATTTTTTGAGGCAAGGTTTTAAATATAGCCTCCGTGGTACAATATAAAAGGGGCAGATAAAGAAAAAGTGTGTCAGGTCTTGCGGAGACTTTTCGTCGCAGCCGCAAGCCGGCAACACTTGACTGCGGTGGGTCCCCTTAGGCACGGCCAGTAGTAAGTGAAATAAGTCCAGGCGAAACCTCGTCAGCAGGAAACGATCATAACTTGACATGGGCCATGACAAGTACGGTTCCATGTGCAAAGATGTTTTTAATAGCACATGTTTCCGTACACTTCCTTTCTTTAATTCACCATGCTCCCTAGCTAAATACCTGGATGAAATAAAAGCCTTCTTCACAGTGATAACATCCAATTTCGCAATGGATTCTGGGGTTGAAAAGAGTTCGGGCCGCCCTAATTCATTGAAGCAATTACTTAAGTACTTTATCCAAGGAACCTTAAGCCTATTTTCCCATGTTAGTGCTTCCCTCAATATAAGCTGGGTAAGAGCTAAATCACTGTTTAACCAGCAATTTAACCAGCAGAGTAAGGGGTTGACTGCTACCTTGTCACATAGGTATGACATACCCAGCTCTTTATGTACAGAAAAATTGGCTGTTCCCCTTGGAACCCTCAATATCTGTTTTAAAAAGTTGCTTTCTGCTACCTCCAGGGCTCCTAGTGAGGCATATCCCCATAACTCGCTGCCATAGCATGCAGTAGCAACCCTCTTGGCCTGGTAAAGTCGGAGCAATGTAGCCACCGGGCTATTGCCCATTTTTCTTGCAAAGTCAAGTATTGCTGCGTTTGCCCGGGTTACCTCTCCCTTTTTCTTCTGTACCGCGGGTCCCCAGTTCAGTTGGTAGTCGAACAGGACTCCGAGATAAGAGAATGTTTTTGTTACTGGGATTGTTTCCCCGTTAACATTTAGGCAATTTGGCTTTTTATTACCTTGGCCGACCTTCATTACGAAAGATTTGGAGTTATTAATGCTCAGGTCTCGAGACTTCATAAAAGCAAAGAAGGAATTTAACAGTATTTGAAGACCAATTGCAGTCCTGGATAAAAGGACTGCAAAGCAGAACCGGCAGTCCCTTCCGTCCAACATAAGGGTAATCTGCTCCTGTATTTAAAAGATGCTCTTCCAGATCATTTATGTATAGATTGAAGAGGCTTATATTATTCATGATTTTTTCCCGATAGAGTAACTCTTGGTCTCAGGACCCACTAATCCTGTGGATGTAAGTTCCTATTTCCCTGAAAACAGATATACTTCTTCCCTTGGCAGGAGTACATCTCGAAACAGTTTCAGGGTGAGCAAGGGCCATTATGTTTGAATAGCCACTAACTTGCAAGGTGCTCTCAAACACTTTGAATATCTAAAAACTTGCAAAGTGTGCACGCAGCAGGGAATGGTCACAATCCCTCCCCTCTGAGTTTAGCGCACTGTGAAAGTTGCACTATACTTTTGGACACTACTCTCCACATTCTGAGAATCAATAAAGTAGATCATTTTGAAGTCATTTTGAAGAGATTAGCACCAAAAGTATGCTTTCTCATATTTACCTGTCTCCTTCCAGCTCACACACCATGCTTAAAACTGGGGTCCAATCAAAAGCGCTTGGCTCATTTCTCAGCCACCTCTCGTATGCTTGGCGGTTCGTGTCTGTCCAATCACTTGCAATGATTTCATTAAAGCACTCACAAGCTGACATAATCGTATGAATGGAGGGTCCACATCCAATGTCAATAAGAAGATCACCTTTCACATCACCTGGAATACAAAAGAGGAGTAGACCAGACATGTACAGAGAGTCAGTGCAGTTTTGGCCAAAGTAGTTCTTCTGAAAGGATGATATCCCCCTTAAGTAACTGAATGACTGAAGCGCAATAAAAAAAGCTACTTCAGCTATTTTCTGTACAATAATATTACTTTAAATCTATTTGGGAGGGAGGGCTGTGACAACGGGATGGTTAAGCTACCAATTAGAGATTTGTAAACATTCTCCTATATCTTAACGTGAATCCTTTTCGCACTCGCTCTTCCATTCTAAACCTCTTTTCATTTCACATGTTTGTTTCCCTCCCACACTTCCTTCCTCTGTTTCAAGTCTACCCGAAGGTAGTCCCAGAAGGCCCAGGATCTGGTTAGCTGACGAGGAGGGTGTTAAGATATAACGCTCGGGAACATGTAGAAGTTTTACAAGTATTATTTATTGTCAAAAACAACACACCGCAGCAAGCGGAAGCATCGCAGCCGAATGTCAACTCAGTAAACTGTCAACTGTCAACCCTCGGAACCCTCAGCTGTCAACATTCCAGCTGGCTTAACCAATTACGCGCTGGGAACAAGCTCGCGCAGATAAGGGTAATGGAAAGAGAAAAAGGTTAAGACACAACACATCTCCTTCCCTAAAGAGGAAAGAATTTAGAAGCGTGCTGAAAACCCCCAGTAATTCACAGCGCGGTGCTACTCCCAAACATAGCAACAAAAAGGGGAGATGCCAATGCTGAAAACACTTATTTCATACAAATATTAATCACCCACGAACAGAAAATTCATTCTAGAAGGGGTATTGCTGTTTAATTGCAGTTTTATTTTATACAAAAAGTCACCAATTTTAATACAAATTTTACTATACATCAGAGAAGAACCAAGGGAGAGAATCGAAAAATGGACGGACACATTATATTACATTCAACTGAGAACATCAAACACTCACACAACCAGTCATATCACATTCACAACGCATTCAACCGTGATTCTAACACTCTAAGTAAAAGAAAGGGAGCAAGGTCTGCTTAAATTAGATGCCAAATAGAAAAACAATTTTTAGAAGAGAGTACAAAACCAAAAATTTTTTTACAGTTTCAAACATTCATTTTAGCTTGAAGCACATGGTCAATGTACGCAAAAAAATGTAAGGGGTTAACGAATCAACTCCTATGCAAAAGAGCAGACCATGAAGGTGTTGGTCTGCTCTTTTGCATAGGAGTTGATTCGTTAACACCTTACATTTTTTTGCGTACATTGACCATGTGCTTCAAGCTAAAATGAATGTTTGAAACTGTAAAAAATGTTTTGGTTTTGTACTCTCTTCTAAAAATTGTTTTTCTATTTGGCATCTAATTTAAGCAGACCTTGCTCCCTTTCTTTTACTTAGAGTGTTAGAATCACGGTTGAATGCGTTGTGAATGTGATATGACTGGTTGTGTGAGTGTTTGATGTTCTCAGTTGAATGTAATATAATGTGTCCGTCCATTTTTTGATTCTCTCCCTTGGTTCTTCTCTGATGTATAGTAAAATTTGTATTAAAATTGGTGACTTTTTGTATAAAATAAAACTGCAATTAAACAGCAATACCCCTTCTAGAATGAATTTTCTGTTCGTGGGTGATTAATATTTGTATGAAATAAGTGTTTTCAGCATTGGCATCTCCCCTTTTTGTTGCTTAGTATATCGGCTCAGCCTTGCTGAATAGAGCCAGCCCCATTTTTGTTTTCACTCCCAAACATAGTCACCCAATTTGCTGGGTTTACTGAGAACCCTGCCAAAACTGCTAGTGCTGGCTTTATCACCTTCGGGATCGCTCATAGTCGCACCGGCCGGTGCTGTAGAAGTTCCATCTTTGGTTTGTAAAGATTCTCCAGTCTCTTCATGCATGCAGTCGCTTCCTGTACCATCAAACTTATTTCCCTCTTGTTCATTTCCAGAAGCATAGCTCTCACTCGGGTCCTGGGATCCTACCGAGGCATCCGTGCTGAAGTCCTCGCGTTTACCACTAGATTCGATGTTCTCTAGGTCTTGCCCACCCAGGTTGTCCTGAGCTGTGGTTGCTGCTCCATGGCAATCCTCCTCTTGTTCGGACTCCTCTTCTGTCCCTAGTGACCCACTGCAGTAGTTTTCTTCTTGCATGGGGCAACGTTCACTGCCTATCCTTTTCTTGATATTGCCACAAATGGACATAGCAGAGGCGTGCCATGTTCTCCCATCACCGAGCAAAACAGAATTGCAGGAAACCTCCACGACTTTCAATGGTGCAGTAAACTTGTTTTCACCCTGTGTGTTGGTTCCCTCCACCTCATTCTCTGACTCCTCACAATACAACCAGTCAAAGTAATCCTTTTTGTTGTTGATTTGTTCATCTTGACTCGTACATTCTTTCCCATCCAGGTAAGTGTCACCAGCATAATCTCCCCTTGCCTTAGGGTTGTACACAGATAGTGCAGACACATGCCACACTTTCCCATCACTGAGGCGGGCAGAATTATAAAGGTTTTCTTCTTCCACCATAGTTTGTGTAATATTACATTTTTGCTTGAAAGTACTTTGTTTTTGTTTGGAGTTTTCCATTGCCGCTTCGCTTGTCCCTTCAGTTCTCCTTGCAGTCCCTTGCCATCCAATATTGTCCTTAGATAGTGGTGTTATCCCACTCATCAACTCAAAATGGCTATATTGTGTACAATCGTTTGGTTCAATCCAACTCACAGGTTCTGAATTGTTGGGATTTAGAGTTATCCCTAATTTTCTCTGATCTTTCCATCCCAGTACAGAAGGACCTTTTTCTGAAACGTATAACTTACTCCTGGTACTCCTGTCCTTGAATTTTAAATCCAGCTCTCTGCATCCAACCAAATCAACGATTTCACCTGTGTATGTTTTCAGTGTTATGTCGGCTTCCTTTAACTCATTTCCTAGTTTTTCTGCAAGTTTACTTTTCCACACATTCTTGTTAACAATTGTACAAAATGCTCCCGAATCAACAACTATATCTATCTGGACTCCTCCTACGGTGATGACACTCTCAGGTAATTCTTTTCCATTCTCTTTCTCCTTCTCTTTGGTATCACCATCTGTTATGATGAGCAGCACGCATAGGTTGTATTCAGACTCATCCGATGATTCTGATTCTTCTCCCTCTTCCTCTTCTACATATCTCACTTTTCTCTTAACTTTCCTGTAGCACACTTTTTGAAAATGACCTATCATTCCACATTGGATACATTTACTGTTCCTTGCGGGACATGTTGCTTGAATAAATATTCCATAAAATTATGAATTAAATGAATAGGTATATTCACAAGTAGAGACCCACGACCAGTTCCTTCAAAATGCAGTCTCTCTCTCAAATGATGCACATTTACATTCCGAACATTACACTCTTAGAAAAGAACATTAATACAAAGAACATTCCAAGCATTCCTTAAAGAAACCTACACTATAAAATAGCTTACCATTATAACATATTACAGGGCTACACTGACAAAGCGTTCCAGAGTATCCCACTTTGCAGGATGCCAAATTCTGTGGGACTGCAAATCCAAGAAGTCCCAGGAGCCAGTCAACTGAGGAGGAGGGGCTGTACTCGCAATATGCTACAAAGTGCAGTCTACAGGACACCCCAGCAAAGCCCAAGCTGAGGGCTGGCCTCTCTTCACCCCTCATCGCCAAGAAGAGGCAGGTAAGGGTCATCCTATTTGGCTCTGTCTGGAAGTAGGGACAATTCCACTAGAGGCAGGGATAATTCCCCTGGGGCTCTGAAAATGTTAGGCTGGGACGATGGGTAAAAGAAAAGACTCACCTTTAAAAGTATGTAAAGTTTTAGGGCCCGATGTAGGTCACCAAATACCGGCCGGTAACGGCCGAATTCGGCCGTTACCGACCGGTATTTGGTGATTGAGATGTAGGGGCCAATATTTTGCACAATCGGTAAATTTACCGAATCGGTAAATTTACCGATTCTGTAAAATACTGAATCGGTAATTTTACCAATTCGGTAAATTCCAGATGTAGGTAGCACTACCACCCAATCCTATTGAGTGATAAAATACCGAATACAGGTGTACATGCACATCTGTGCATGTACACCTGTGCCATGTCACACACAGACATGCCCTTAGGGCATGTCTGTGTGCCACATGGCACACATGCCTGTACTTGGGGTGCTAGAGTGTGTCAAAGTGACACCCCCTGCACCCTTGCAGGATTCGGTATTTACCGAATCGGTAAATACCGATTCGGTATTTCCCATTGATTCCTATGGGCTGCAAGGCCCATAGGAATCAATGGGAAATAGCGATTCGGTATTTACCGATTCGGTAAATACCGACTCGTACAGATTCGGTAATTTTTTACCTACATCTGCCTGCTTCAGATTTACCGACTCTTAAATACCGAATCGATATGATTCGGTATTTAAGAGTCGGTAAATCTAAATTACCTACATCTGGCCCTTTGTAGCCACATTAGCACCCTCAATTACTACTTAACTGACTACCCTTATGAGGGCTATTAACTCCGAAACTGGCACAGAGGAGGAGAGAATAACGCAGCTAGGTGCCCTTCTTAAACCCCTCAATATGTATTATGGGAAAACAGCAACATTACCAACTTGGTAACATATGCAGTTGAGAAGGAGAGCAGGGCTTCTAACAGATTTGGCAGCAAAGGAGGAGGTACAAGCTTCCACAATGGTCCTGTATGCAACCAGTGTGACACAAAGAAACATTGCTGTGATTATTGATTAGCCTCCCCAGTCAAACTCGCCTTAACCTAAAAGAAAACAGAAAAAGTGGCAGGCCCTTGGAAAATGAAATATAATGTTAGAAAATCCTCCCAATCCACAGACAGTTAACAAAACAAGCATTGGCATAGCCAATAGGTCTCGCCATGGGGACCTTGTGTTGTTGCACCAAGGATATTGTGCTACATTACTAAATACTTATAAGGTTCCACATGCGCAACCTACTGGCTATGCCAATGCTTGTTTTGTTAGGCGGGGGAAGTTAAAGGATTTTCCCAGAATCAAAGGATGTTGAGCGTCCCTGCCGAGATTCGAACCTGGTTCCCCAGCTTGGAGGTCGACCACTCTAGCCCTAAGGCTACATCCTCTCCCCATCTTTGTCTGTGCCACGGGGTGTCTACTCATCAACCCACCCATCAAACACCTCAAAATATTGAATCAGTGCATCTTCATACAGAAACACCAGAGACTGCACTGGCGACTTGAAGTCATAAAAAATTCCAACCTACAGAAGTACAGCAGACCATCCCACAACCCAATGCTTCATCAGCACCCGCATATCAGTCCTTCAGCACACCCTCTAAGTCCCAGCAAGCTAAAGGCATTAATTCACCCATACTTGCATGCATTACTCCATACAAAGGTAGCAGGTGACAATGGGTCTTATACAGCAACCAGCAAATCGACGAGGTTCCTTCCTCGGCCCCAGTGCCCCCACAGCGCCCGCCAGCTCTCCCAGTGGCTATTTTACAGTGGCTGGAGATTAATAACTGCTTTGTGTGTTACTTTCACTTGAATATTCACATGTAGTGGCAGAGGGGGTCCAGAGACACAGAATCTACTCTGCCCCTCACAGCAGCCGTTCTGTTCCTCAGATTTAAAGGTCACTCTTTGTGTGTGACACAAATGTAAACAGAACATCACACCCAACTGCTGTGAGCTGCGGGGATGGTGCTTAACAGCCTCTGACTTCAAGCAAGGCAGGGGAGACAGCCTAGTTTCTGCAGCCTGACAACAAAATCAATAAGCCTCATAGCAAAATACGAATTACCGGCGTATTTACAGCGATTTACACTGACGTTACAAACGCTGCTCCAAATGACAATCAAAGCACAGGCACCCCTTCACACAGAGTTCTGTAACGTTGTCTGCGTTATAAATGAAGGCACAGTGCTGGGTTGGTACTAGAAGAACTTTATTTATTATGTGAGTGACAGAGGAGCGCCGGCCGGCGCTTCCGATCGTTATCTCCTCATCGCGCGCTCTGCCTAGGCTGCGCGCGCACCCTCTCACACTGCCGTCGCACGTCACGCCTACGTGACGTGCAACCACTAGACTGCGTATGCTACATATCTCCCCCTTTTTATTAATCAAGAAAGAGTCACTTACAGTTCATCGTCCAATTCAAAATCTCGGTATCTGGAAGGTCTTACCACCTGCCTTCCACTCCTTGTGACCTTGACTGGGTTCCCCATGGACTCTTGACTCTGAGTCCCAGGGTTTACTGTCCCCTCATTCTCAACTCGTTCTTCCTGCGTGCTTCTCTCCAGCCTGTCCCATTCAAATCCTTGACTACCATTTTCTCCTTCTTCTCCGCTTTCCGTTCCGGCTCTCTCTCCAACTTGCTGTTCCGCGGCTGCTTGATCCGTCTCCACTTCGGGGCCCTCCTTGTCTTCCCAGTCGGCACTCTGTTGTTCCCAGCCCAAAACTTTGTTGCACCTGGCCATGCGGTCTTGGGACCACACGTTCCCGTCACTTAGTAGGGCAGCCCGATCATACACTTCTACCACTTGCAACGGCTTGCTGTACTTGCTGTCTCCCTTCTTCTGCAGGGTGGCCAATCTTACTCTTACCCACTCTCCTTGCTCCAGACCTGTGCCTTTGACATTCCTTCGTTTGTTGTAGTGGTTGCTGTAGATTGTCTGTGCTTTCTCCAGGTTGGCCCGCACCACCACGGGGGACCATTCACTGGTGATGAGCTTCTCTTTCCAAATTCTGTTGTCGTGGATAAAGGGTTCACGTCCTCTCAGTATTTGGAATGGACTATACCCCGTTCCTGTAGGAGTTATTCTGTAGGCCCATACCATGTTCTCTAGCGCCTACTCCCAGTTCTGTTCACTTGAGATGGCCGCTTGTATGGCTCCCATCACTACCCTGTTAAATCTTTCCACTAAACCGTTTCCGGCCGGATGGTAGATTGAGGTGTGTTTGACGGTGACGCCATTTCTGTGCATGAACTTATTCCATTTTTCAGACGTGAACTGGGGCCCATTGTCACTCAAGATTGATTTAGGTATTCCTTCCCTCGTAAAAGTCTCAGACAGAAACTTAAGGATGTTCTCCGTGTCCATGGCTTCATCTACTCTCAGTTCTGGCCACTTTGAATATCGGTCCATAAGCACACACACATATTTCTGTGTGCCTTGGTCGTCTAGGACCGGTCCCAAAATGTCTATGGATAGTTCTTCCCACGGATTTGAAGGGGGGTCAAACTTTCCTATCGCTGGCCTCAATGGTTTTAATGTCTTGTCCGCCCGTTGACATTGGGGACACTCTCTGACATGTCTTTCAGCCCTTATGTCCATGCCTGGCCACCAGTAATTTTGTTTGGCGCGTGCCTTGAGCTTCCCTATGCCCAGGTGTCCCTCATGTAGCAAGTCCAGCAGTTTTGAGGTGAGAGTACTTGGGGGAATCACCTTATCTCCTCTGTATATGAAGATCCCTCTGTCTCCTATCGACAGTTCTTCCCGCACTTCGAAGTACGGCTTGAGGTTTGCTCTCACGTTCCTTTTATCCGGCCATCCATGTACTATGTACTCCTTCACTTCCTTTATGTCGGTGTCTTCTTCATATGACTCTGTCCACTCTTGTAGACTGATCAACTTCTCTTGGTCCTCTATTAGAGCTACCAAATCTCCACTGCCGGCAGGGTCATCCTCTCCTGGCTCCATGGCGGCTGCTCTGCTCAGATAGTCCGCTACTCTGTTCCGGCTCCCCGGAATATACTCGACATCATACCTGAACTCGAGCAACTTTAGAGACATCTTGGATATCCGAGGGGTGGCACTGGCATGTCCGCTCGACGTCAGCACCTTCACCAACGGTTTGTGGTCTGTTCTGAGTAAGAAACGTGTTCCCCACAGAAATTGCCGGAATCTCATCATGGCCCATACGACCGCCAGCATTTCTTTCTCGATCACGCTGTATTTGCTCTCTGTATCCGTCAGTGCTCTGGATGCGAAGCTGATGGTTTCCATCTCCCCTCTGCCTCTGTCTTGCATGAGTACAGCACCCAGGCCTTTGTCACTGGCATCTGTCGTCAGTATGGTGGTGCCTTGTGGGTCGTACCCCTTGAGGGGAACAGCTCCTGTAACATCCCTTTTGATCAATTCAAACTCTGCTTGGGCTTCCGGTGTCCATTGGAACACTGTGCTGTCTCTGGTCAACAGCCTTAGATTGTGGGTCTTGGACGCGAAGTGTACCACAAACTTGCTGTAGTACTCCGCCATCCCCAGGAACGACCTGACCTCTTCCTTGTTCCTGGGCGGCGGTGCTTCAGCGATGGCTTTGACATTTTCCGACTTGGGGGTAACACCCTGTCGTCCGATCTCGTGACCTAGGTACGTCACCGACTGCAGTCCCAAACGACACTTCGACCACTCCGCTGTGAGGCCTTTGTTCTCTAGTGTCTTCAGCACCTTCCCCAGCTTTTGGTCATGATCTTGCTGGTCTCGCCCCATCACCAAGATGTCATCCTGGAAATACTGGACATCCTTGCAGTCTCTGAACAGTTGGTGCATCATTTTCTGAAAAACAGCGGCTGCTGAGGCCAGCCCAAAAGGCATCCGACAAAATTGGTAACACCCAAACGGGGTGATGAAGGACGTGAGTCGTTTGCTGTCCGGGTGCAGTGCAATTTGGTGATAGGCCGAGGTCAAGTCGATGGTGGAATACCACTGCACCCCCCTGGTCTTGGTCAACATTTCCTCGATTCTGGGGAGGGGAAATTTCTCCACAACGATATTCTTATTCAGTTCTCTCAGGTCCACACAGAGCCGGACCTTCCCATTAGGCTTCATTACGACCACCAGGGACGCCAACCACTCTGCACATGTTATCGGCTCGATTATTCCTTTCTTTTCCAACTCTTGGAGTTCAGTTTGGACTGCTTCTCTCACCGCAATCGGCACATTTCTCACCTTGTGGGCTACCGGAATGGCCCCTTCCTTGAGCACAATCCTGTGTTGGAAGTTTTCCATCCATCCCACTGTGCCACCAAATACCTTCGGGTAGTTCTCCTTCCATTTGTTCATGTTCGGCCATTCTTCTTGCTCTGTCAGTAAAATCTGCTCTTTCCCTCCTGGATCCAGTTTGATTCCTAGGTCTCCTTGGTCTAGCCATCCCAGGACCGAGGGTCCCTTTTCTGCGATGTACAGCTTGCACCATGCTGACCGGCCCCTGAATTCAAACAGTAGGCGGCGGAACCCCAACATGGGAATTCGGTCCCCATTGTAAGTGACCGGTCTGATGTCTAGCTTTTCCAACTCCGGTCCCAACGTGGGTCTGAATGTTTCTTCCCATACTGCCTGTTGGATGATGGTAAAGGGGGATCCTGTGTCCGCCACCACGGTGATGGTGATTCCTCCCATCGACATGTCCAGGATGGGTTTTGTGGATTTCCTCCCTTCTATGCTCATCACTTGGTCGTATATGCACAGGACCGTGATCACCTCTTCTTCTGCTACTTCTTCCAGATCTTCTTCACCATGCTCAACACATTTCACAGTTTCCTTCGAATGTTTCTTCCTACACATCTTTTCATAGTGGCCCAGGATTCCGCAGTGTAGGCACTTGGCTCTGAACGCAGGACATCTTCTGTCACGGGCATCGTGGGACCAACTGCCACATCTGTAGCACGATTTTTTGCTGTCACTCCCTTGTTGTTTCCCTTGCCACCTGCTCGTTCCTTGGGCTGCTCAGTCTTTTCCTCTTTGGTCCTTGCGGTGGCCTCCTTCTTGTATCCTATTCACCATTGTCGGAGTGACCACATCTTTCTTGGTGGCTGCCGCACACCTCCTAGCAAGCTCGGCCCTTTTTACGATGACCATAACTTCTTTGAGCGTGGTGTCGCCGCTCGCCCACAGCTTATCCTGGACCTGTGTACTCGTAGTGTGCATCACGATCTGGTCTTTTATGAATTCATCCTCCCACAATGCGTATTTACACGGGGCTGCTAGTTTCCTTAAGGCCCCTACATATTCTTCTATGGTTTCCCCAGCCCGTTGTTTCCTTTGCTGGAAGTTGAACCTGTCCACTGACACACATATGGTGGGGCGGTACCTCTCATCCAGGTCTTCTACTGCATGGGCATATACGTCCTTATCGGTGTCCTCTCTCTTCTTGGGCACCAGACTCTTGTAAATCCTGAGACCCTCTGGTCCCAAGTTCAGCAGCAATATGCGTTTTTTCCTTTGGGGGGTGAACTTCTCTTCATTTTCGTCCTCCAGGACCCCAATGAAATTATCAATATATTCCTTCCAATCCTCCCACTTCATCAGGGGTTCACCCGGTTTCGGTAGGAATTGCACCGGTGCGATAGCATAGCCTGCCGGTGTGCTCATCTTCACCTCCCTGCTCTCTGTCGCTTTTATGGCTTTGCTGGTGGGGCTCCCTGGGGTGCTGTCTTTTATTTCTGTATCGGCGTCCTCCTGGGGACTCCTAGTGCCAGTCCCCCCTTCTTCCCCTTTGGCAGCCAGCGCTGTCCCTACCTTCCACGGTGTGATGGGAAGGTGTACGCGGTGATCGGTCTTCTGTGGTTTTCAGCGCTGCCTCTCGGGCCACTGCGCCGCCTCTCTGGTTGCTGTGGCACTGCCACGCTCCTCTGCCTGTCTTCCTTGGTGGGTTCAGCTGTGCCCCCTTGTTCTCTCCACTGCTGGCCCAGTAGCGCCTCTCTGCGCAGTGTCCTCCGTGGCCTGGAGGTCGCCTGCTCTGCTGCAGCCACGTGGAGGTGGTGGTTCGATTTTCTTTTTTTTTTTTTTTTTTCTGTAGGGTGCCGGTGGAGGCCTCCCGTCCTCGTCGCCACTGTAACGTTGTCTGCGTTATAAATGAAGGCACAGTGCTGGGTTGGTACTAGAAGAACTTTATTTATTATGTGAGTGACAGAGGAGCGCCGGCCGGCGCTTCCGATCGTTATCTCCTCTTCGCGCGCTCTGCCTAGGCTGCGCGCGCACCCTCTCACACTGCCGTCGCACGTCACGCCTACGTGACGTGCAACCACTAGACTGCGTATGCTACAAGTTCAATCAGACAAAGGCAGTTAGTGTCCAAAAAGTGGCCCAGCCCGCATCTCCTCGAGCTGGCTTAACTTGAGGGAAGACCCGTTCATTCACAAGATTTCTCTAATAGAAGGACTCAAGTGAGCAACCAGTCCATTCCTAGAACATGAGGCTCAGCAAACTAAAGAACCTGCTTTACAAAAAAATAACTTCCTCTGAACCCCTTTACAAAAAAATAACTTCCTCTGAACCCCAAGAACCCACCATCCTCTGTTATCACACGTTATCAGTGGAGTTTCAGGTTCAGCCAAGTACCGAAGCAGCTTCTGCACAGGCAGCCAAGTACCATATAAGCTAAGCCACTGACCTCGTAGGAGTAGCCAACATGACAAAAGCCCCCAACAAAGTACGCAGCATGTCAGTCGGGTTGCATTAGCAGGAAAACAAGGCATGTGAGCACTCAAATAGTTAGCTAAAAGAACTGGTCAATGAAGAAAAGAAACAAAGCACATTGAACAGGATGTAAAAGTTAAACAAGGCCCTTAACCCCCAAGTGACCTCTGACTCAGTAGTAGTAGGCATAAACAGTGACGGAATCGGTGGGTGAAGTTATATGTTCTGGTTTTCTAATATATTACACTTAGTAAAAAGGGTCGCTTGTTTTATTAGCTAACACATTTGGCATTGTATGTGCACTGCCTCTCTACTTAGTAAATAAACATCACAAGAGAGTAAATAAATAAGGGGCAGATGTATCAACAATTCGTTTTGCGATTCTGCATTTGCGAAATTTTGCGATTCGCAGTTGCAGATTCGCAAAACGGGATGTATGTAAAAAATTTCGATTTTTAAGCAATTTCTTAAAAATCGCAAAAAATTCTCAGAATCCCTTGCAATTTCTTAAATTGCGAAATTCGCAAATTAAGAAATGGCAAAAAAACAGGAATCTGCAAAGCAGGAGCAGGTTGATGACATCACAACCAGGAAGAGGGAGTGATCACCTGGACCTGCTTGCCTGAGCCACACCCAGTGGCAGTTAGGAGAGTGTTTGGAGGCTGAACAGACCTGCTAGCTGTGAAATGGAGTCCCAGAGCACACAGGATGGCATGGCTGGTGAAAAGAGAAAAAGAAAACATATGTTTTCAGAAAAGGAGCAGGAAATCTTAATAGAGGAGATGGTGTGCAGCCATGAACTGCTTTTTGGAAAAAAAGCTTTGAAAGTACCTGAATCCAGAAAAAGGAAGATCTGGCTGGATATCCAACAAAAGATGAATGCTGTGGGAGTCACCACCAATACCATCGAAGAACTGAGGAAAAGATGGTATGACATGCGCCAGAGATCCAAAGAAAGGGTGGCTGAAAGGATAAAGGAGGCACACAAGACAGGAGGTGGAACTTCGACAGCAGAGCAACCGACACCACATGAGGATCTTGTGGAGGTCACTCTCCTGCCTGAGAGTGTCAGTGGAGTGTCCCATATTGACAGCTCTGACCCTACTCCAAGGGCTCAAGGTAAGAATCATGTGACAAAGTCAAAATGTTCTAGGTGATGCATGCACACAGTTTAGATACATGTACATAGTGCAAGGAATTTTGAAGTCCAGGTACACTGCATAACATACATATAGAAATGCATCATGGGAGTTGTAGTCTTACCAAGGATAGTTTTTATCTGGCAGCAACGAATCACTGGCCCAAATTGTGGTGTTGTTGGTAGTCAGAATGAGAGTGTCAGGATTGTCAGAAGTTCAAAACAGAAAGCTTTATTTGTTCCAAGTTGCAGAACTAAACACAAACTCATATGTCTCACTCTACATCCACAGCACAATCAAGGGCACCAAGGGATCCCGCAGAGGGAGATGACTCACCAGTCCATTTAGGCTCTGGGGCAGAAGGTGAAACAAGTGATGACAATGTGTCTACTCCAATTGTGCCTCCTCTGGATGATGACATTGACCTTCAAGGGGATACAAGAGACAGTGGCCAAGACACAGTGGTCCCTGTTGAGAGCCAAGTGCAACATGAAACCCAAAGAAGAACATGAGCATTCAGTGTTGAGAGATCCAGGAGCAGCAGTGTTCATCCTGAGACACCCACAGTATTTGCTTGTTTGGAGCAAGATATGCTTGATGTGCAGCGCCTACACATAAGGCACTACGGTCAATTAATAGACAGCTCACAAAACTCAACAACAATCAGCAAAACATGGGTGAGGGCATGAAGTCAATGGCAGCTGCAATTGACAAACTATGCATGACACTTGAGCACACAGAGACGGATGTATGACATTACAACGCATGCTTTTACATCGTTTGCCTTTACAACGCGGTTTTTACAACGCAAACCTTTACAACGCATAGCGCTTTGGGGTGCTGGATAGTGAATAGTTTAATTTACTATTCCAACTCCAGTCCCCGTGGACACTAGGGAAGGTGTTGGATAGTAAATTAAACGTATTCCCTATCCTAGAGCGCCCCCCAGCGCAATGCGTTGTAATGGCTTGCGTTGTAAAAGTTGCGTCGTAAAGGCACTGCGTGGTAAATGTTGCGTTGTAAAGGTTGTTTCCCCACAGAGACATCTAGAAACAGGACTGCTCATCGTGCACATGGAAGAATGCATAGTTATACAAAGGCCATTAACCGCCTATGTACAGTGACATCAAACTTTACTAGGCACAGCATCACCATGCAGAGGGAGATGAGCCAATGCACTCAAAATATTGCCAGAGGATTGGATCAAGTGACAAGTGCTGTTGAAATATTACAAACTGCCAACTCTGGTGCCAGTACCCTAATGGCTTCTGCAGACTGTGAGGACACCTCTAGCAGGAGTAGCAACAATCCAACTCCAACATCGCAAGTAATGCAGCGCAGAAGTGGCAGACATGGTGCTGCTACTACACCTGTGTTGGAGAGCATGGAATCCGAACACCGCCCTGCACCTAGCCGCCACCATAGAAAGAGAACATTTACATTGCACTTCTTACCCCTATGTTCATTACACATATGGCTGTTCTTTCACTTAATGGGACAGTACCATGACTGTGGTGCAAAATGTCATGGATTATCACACAAATAAGGTTTGTGAATTGTGATTAAACACAGCACCTGCAAAACACAGATATGTTGTGAGAGTATTTTCTTACCTAAAAGTAATTTTGTGTTATCTCAGACCGTCTCTGCTGGCCAGCCGCTGCTCCTACTCCTGCTGTTACCCTTCCAGGGGGAGGTAGGAAATCATCATCAGATGTGTCTGAGTCACTCACTTCAATGTCTGTGCCTTTTCTCATTGCCATGGTATGTAGCATTGCGCAGCTTGTTACAATCTTACAACATGTTTCAGGACTGTACTGCAATGCACCTACACTGTTGTGTATGCACCGGATGCGGATTTTTTAAATGCCAAATGTGCGTTCAATGACGCTGCGCGTTGACCGGTGTGCCCTGTTGTATCTTCTCTCACTTGCATTTGATGGATTTAAATATGGCGTTAGGATGCAATTGCGCACCGCGTAGGCACTGTCACCTGCATGGAAGAAAAGTAAGAGTAAGTGTATGTTCCACTGACAATTTACTAATGTATGGAAGGATGGATGTGTGAGATATATTTACCAAGCAGATATCCCTCTCCAAACTGTCCAGCACTCAGACGTCCATGAATCCCACTATGTCTGAAAATGAAGGAGTCATGTGTGCTGCCTGGGTATTGGGCCACAATATCACTGATTATGTATTTGGCATTGCACACAATCTGGATGTTCAGGGAATGGTAGCTTTCCCTATTCCTGAAGACATATTCTGTAGCTGCCGGTGGTATGATGGCAATATGGGTGCCATCAATGCAGCCAATAACATGAAGAAAAAGTGCAATTTGATAAAAATCCAGTTTTGTTTCTTGCAAGGCCTGTTGGGTGTTTGAAAAGTAGATGTGATGTTGAAGCCTGTTCAGCATTGCATCCAAAAAGGCATGAAAGAAGAGTAAAAGAGCACACTGGGAAACCCCACCAACCTCTGCTATGACGCTTTGAAAAGGCACTAAAGCCAGAAGGTGCAGTGAGCACAATACCTGCACATGGGTAGGAATTGATTGTGTCCTGCCTGTTGGGTGCTCCAAAAAAGATTTCAATTCATGTATGAGGTCCAAGATGGTGTGTGGGTGAAGTCTGTATTTATCATAGATGTCCTCTTCAGTGTGCTGGAACAGCGTGATGCGCAGTCTCAATATTCGCAAGGTCCGCAATTCAAACACGGGGTAGTTCCTTTGTAGATTGTGATTGTCGGTTGAGATGGTTTATTGAGCCATTCTATAAGATTTTTAGTACATTCGTAAGAAAAAAGAGGAAGATGGTCAAAAATTCCTTTGAAATCTGTCTCATTTCGAACCATGGGCCAATATTTTAACATAATCATTTTTATTTGATAGTTCCTGGTAGAGTACTTCGATACAAAGACTGATCTGTTGCCTGTTTTTTCAGTTTTTTGAGTGGCCAGTAATTCATCGTTTCCTATTGTTTCAGCCCTTTAGACTGCGTTCTCAATCACATTGACAGGATATTTTCTTTCCGTGAATTTTTTGATCATAGTACTTTTGTTGGCTTCATAATACTCAACCTTAGATGAGCTTCTCTTTACTCTTAACAATTGTGAGTAAGGTAAATGTTTTTATGGGCAATTTGGTGACAACTGTTGAAATGGTGTGCATTGTTCCTGTCAGTGCTTTTTGTAAAAACATCAGTTTCTAACTTTTTCCCATATCTTGTGATGGATACGTCTAAAAATGTAATCTTTTTAGTACTCATGGTGTTGGTAAATTTGATATGATCATCAATAAAAGAAAGATATGGAAATACAAAAGAGATATCATTTGGGGGAAGTTTATACCTGGGCTGAGATTTATGCCCTCCGAAGACAACAAAGACCTTTTTCCACAAGATTTGCTGATGGAGAGAGTTCCACATCCAATGAATCTATTGAGAAATCTGGATCCATGGGCGATAAACCAAAGAAAGACACATGTGCTCTTGACATTGTTTCTACAGAAGCATCTACTAGCTCGACACCTGGGGCCTCATTAGGATGACGGGCAGACTTTGTCTGCCCGCCACCCTATCGGTATTCTGGACCGACCGCCATAAGGGCGGGGGTCCAGTTGGGGGAATTAGGATGTGCCCGCCACAATGGCGGGCACATCCTTCATTTTTAGCATTGTGGCGGGTGGTGCACTCTGCACCGCCCGCCACAATGCTAAAAATGCATTTTCGCATTTGCATGTACAGGGGCAAGGCGACCGGGGGCGGAAAAGTGGTGGGCGGTGTTTGCCTCCGCTGCGGTCCCCCCCGCCATTGTAATGTGGCGGGGGGGAAAAGGGTGACGGGCAGGCATTTCTGTCGAGCAGATCGCCATCGCCATCGCCACCAAGGCGGTGGCGATCCGCCCGACATGGTAATGGACCCCTAAGTGTGCATTTGACGCCAAACCAGGAGGGTACACAGCTTAAAAAAATTCCAGCACTACACTCACCAAATTTCAAATGAAAACGTTACAGTAAGGGAAATCCTTCATACCAACACATCATTCAAAGGAACTATGCACGGAAATTAGTGTCGTTAAATTCATGAGAAATTGACATCTTAAACATTTCTTCAACAACATGGTTGTCATTCAATCTCCAAAGGAAAAAGGAACTCTGGTGGGGTTAAAAAATAAAAGCACATATACAGCACCAATCAGTCAGAAAATCCTTAACTCCTACAAAGCTATTGTGCTCAAAGAATTAAAAGAGGTGTTTAAGAAACCAAATCCTAAAGGCACAAAATTAACCATCAAAGAGAGACAAGCAATTAGTCAAGTAGCAAACAACTCCAGCATTACCTGTTGCAAAGCCGATAAAGGAGGAGCCCTGGTCATTCTAGAAACCCCTTTCTACATACAAAGTGTTAACGAACATGTTCAAGATGAAACAACGTACTTGAAACTGACAAAAAATCCAACTGAAGAATTTCTCAAAACACTAAAATCTATTCTAGAAAAAGCGTGCAACATGGGTACCAATACTGAAAATGATAAAAAAGGATCATCCTAAGAGCCCCCATCTGTACGTGCTGCCTAAAGTCATTCCGACCCATTGTATCCACCAGAAATTCAATCCATGAACCAACAGGTTGATACCAGACAGAAATCTACAACCAATAGTACAAAACATGTTTACATATCTATGAGATTCAACCGACTTTCTCAACAAAATCAACAACATTGCATTTGACAAAGATAGCCCATTAACTTTATGTACCATTGTGTATGTTCTCTCTACATTTCTATCCCTCAAGATCATGGAATCAATGCAGTTGAATCCTTTCTTATTAATCACACCATTGACGAGGACCTGAAAGTAGTTATGTTAGAGTTACTTAATTTTTCACTTTTTTCACAGCTATTTTCACTGGAAGGATGAATATTATCTGCAACTGTCGGGAACATCGATGGGCAATTGCTCAGCACCATGCTAACCTTTTTATGCACAGGTTTGAAATTGACAACATCTTATTGAATCCCACTTTTTCCTGTAATAAGATGGCCACCGCCTTCCGTCTTTTGTCTTCCGTATACGCGTTTTCTCTTTTTAACCATCTCACTCTACAAAATTGAGACACTGGTGATCAAAAACATTCACTCCGCCATTGTGTGAATTCTACGAACTTCGGAAGGTAAGGCGCCCATACTGGAGTCTTTATTCAAGTAAATGAATGTTAATTCTAATGTAGAAGGTTGTCCTGATTTTACCTCTTAATTTGCAGTTATTTACCCAGAAAACGCTGACCTTTGTAAAGTGCATTTTATAATCCGAGTTGGTTAAAAATTGAGTTCGTAATGGTCCTTTCATTTGACGGTTTTGTTTGACATGTTGTGGGCACCATAATAACAGTTGCTACACAATGACACTCTCCTTAATTCACTAGTGTTAGTAGCACTTCGATATTCTGTTCATGTTTTTCTTAAACCTTTAACACTGGCTTCCTGGTCGTACTGAGAGAGCTCAACGTGATTCGCTTGGCACATTTTCATTCACATGGAATGTTGATACTTGTCAAACACGGTGCAGAATTTGTACCTTTCTGGAGGGACTATAAAACAGATGATATAGTCACCTTTGTTTTTTTTTCATTTGGCATTTGTAAACAGTGATGGTTCACATCATTTATGGTTTTCGACCAGAGTCTTTTCCAACCTAGATATGGGGCTCCTGACTCAGAATCATTCCCCTGTAGAAAGATGTTGACCCGAAATGCATCGGGAATTTACACTAAGCAATCTAAGAATGTATTTAGGTGAAATTCCACATTGAGATGTTTCCTCATATCGAGGGGGTTTTGATGATTAACCCATAAGTGGGACATAACACGATGGCATCAACCGAATAAAAAGAAGATTTCAAAAAAAGATGTATTGTTTTTTTTTAAACATTTTGAATTTTCTTAAAGGGTTGTTGAACACTCTGGTGTGCAAAGTAGGGACGTTGTTTACAGTTAAACAACACAACTGTTATCTTCACTCACAGAATATGACATCAAAGAAAGGTCACTTAGCAGGACTGATCAGTTTTACTCACTGTACCGAAGCCTGTCAAATGTGTGACAGTCAGAAATCATTTTCCACACTCCCACAAAGTATTTTTCGACATTTTTAAAGTCACATTCTTCTTCTGCCTCAGCAAATCCTTTCAGAAACTCCACAGATTCAGCAGTTAAGGCTCCAAGCTTTGTTCCGATTTTTCTCATAGTGTCATCACCCCTAAGCATATATGCCTTAATAGGAACACTGGGCATCTAGGGTCAAGGGCGCTGAACAGAATATGAAGCGGAATTGAGTGTCTTTTCTCTTTACATAATGTATCCATAACTGATGCAATCTTTGACTTATGAACACCGCAAATCTAAGTAGCACAATAATAAAATCTGTGTGATTTGACAGTACAATAACTCAATTGGAACTATTATGAATAGCCCACTCACTATGTGGCACAACACGAAGGTCAGCTTCCTCCAATTTGCTGTTAAATCCTTGAACAATATGGCCCATACCTGTTGGTTATAGCTCTGCAGGCCCCAACTCCTCATTGACAATCATTCACTTGCAATCATTGGAAATTCAGTGTTCATTGAAGCAATGTTTTGATGAGTTAACATTTCTAAGTTCATATTGTTCATTGTTGATGACCAGAATTTATCAAGTTGCACAGGTATAGGTGTTAAACTTTGATGATGGCAAGATCAATTGTTCCACTTGGACACATTTGTCTGTTTTCCTATATTCTTTGACAGACAGTTCAAGATAATTGTCAAAGACAATGTGTAGTTCTGCAAGGCGCACACTGACTTTGATACCTGTAGAACAGTTTGAACGACCTCACTGAACTTTTGCATGGATGAAATCTTGACAATTTTTAATTGAGACATATAATCCACAACAGCAGTTTACAATGAGGACATCTTTTTGAAGTGAAATTCTTCAGGTTAAAGCTTTTTTTCGAACTCTTTTTCGAGTTTATGCATCACTGGTTTGGTTGCAGCATCTCCTTCAAATAATGTGTTTGTCGGAAGAAGACAGAATGTCCTTGATAAATTCACCCCTTCTTTTGCAACATCCATCTCTCTATGTGCTTGCAAAAGTTGTTGTTTCTAAGCTGTTTTGTAGTGGCTGGTTGGATGCAACTCCAACTATGGCAATTAAAGCCTGGAAGTTTAGCTTTAGTGGTTATATCAAACAACCTTTTCTCTTTCAATACAAATCTCTCCTGATTCAGTTCTGTGAATAGTTTTGATTCATTTTGCAGGGCATCTACTATATGTGCCTTTATATCATTATCCACATATTGTTTGGTCACAAAGTTGTTTAGTTGCACAGGGTCAATCATTTCAAAGGGGTTTCCTTGCTTCTGCATGAAATGGAGACGGCTGTCAACACGTTTATTAAAACATTCCCCTCTCTTTCCCACAAGTTCATTGTGAGGAACAGTTTTACTATTGTCCATTCATTTTGAATTTGTCATCTTTCTGAAAAAATTGCACATAGAAATGACTTTGTGGTAAACTAGCTGCCATTGAGCAATATATTCACTTTTACTAGTCTGATCAACATTTTCCTTGGACCTCTTCTGTGATCTATAGACTGTCTGTTCCAGTTTAATATCTGGATCCACAACATTGAGCATTCTCTCTCTGTCTTTCAACACAAAATGTCTTTAGATGATGTTTCTTCAGAAGTATGGGTTTCCACCTCTAGCTTCTTCACTCTTTCCAAATACAATGACCCATAGGGCAGGAGGTTTATGCAATCAAATTTGCGAAACACAGTAATAAGTGATTCCACAGTCTTCGTGAGCAGCTCCCAATCACCATGCTGATCAGCATGTACCAAGTTTTTCATTAGAGCTATCATATGCAAAATATATTCCCAGTACCTGCAACGTTCTGATTTTTCTTCACATTCTTTGACAAACTCTACAAACTTAGTTTTCAGGTTTTCTGATTTTGAACTGAGTGTATTGAACATTGCCTGGCTTTGCATTATGCCTTTTGAATGAAGTGCACCCTGTGCTTTGTTCACTTCTGAGATAAGATATGCAAAACCTAATGTGTCATTCTTGTTCGAGAAAGCATTCCAACACAATGTTTTTATAGCCTCATATATGATGACCATACCTTGTACCAAACAAACATAATGAAATATGCTCAATACTGATTACACAGTTTTGCTTCCAAAGATTTCAGCCTCAATAAGTGCATTGTCTATGCCACATCCACTGAGATAACTTCCTGCACACTGCAATGCAACTTTTGTCATGTGGAAAACGGTTCAGAGCAGGAATATCGACGGAGAAATATCGTGGGACATTAATATCACCGCAGAAATATCGTTTGGAAGAAATATCGACAACAAAAATATAGTTTGACAAGAATATCGACTGACAGGTAAGTAATATCGATAACAATATTATAGTTGTAATAAATATCGTTTACAAAAATATAGTTTACAAAAATATCGATTTATTAATAATGTTATGTATTTTAGTGTTTTATTGAGAATTGTTTGTCATTTTATTATATGTTTAGGAATTGTATTAATTATTAATGTATTTTATGTTTAATTTTGTGTTATTAGTTTCTTAGCGGGTTGTGGGTTTATAGGGGAATAGGGTGGGAAGTAATTTAATTATATAAAATTAATTGATTAATTAATGTGTTAATTTATTAATAATAGTTTAATAATTAGTTGTTAATTAATTCAATTAGTCAATTAATAATAATTATGTTAATTGTTTAATTAATTTTAGGTGTGTGTTGTGGAGTTTATACGTGTAAATGGTGTGAAGGGTGGTAAGTAATTAATTTTTTATTGATTCATTATTAAATACTTTTTAAAATAATTACCATTAATTAATACGTACTTATTAATTGTAAATATATAATTAATTATAGGTGTGTGTTGTGGTGTTTATAAGTGTATATGGTGTGAAAGCTGGTAAGTAATTCATTGATTAATTAATAAAAAATAATACATTTATTTTCATTAATTAATTAGTAAATATTAAATGTAATTGTGTAATAAATTTTGGGTGTGTGTGGTGGATATTATAGTGTTAAATATTGGGTAACTCATTATTTTTTATTATCTTTGTTAATAATAATATATTTAAATGTATATATTAATTATGTTTTTATTGGAAATTAAATCTAATAAAAATGTTGATATTTTTGTTTTTTATTGTTTTGGGTTCCAGCGCTTTCCCTACTATTGCACTCACTGGAGTGGGAATAGTAATTTTTACCCCTACGCTATCCAACGTTTCCCTACTGTTGCACTCTCTAGAGTGGGAATAGTGATTTTTACCCCTCCGCTATCCAACGCTTTCCCTACTGTTGCACTCTCTGGAGTGGAAATAGTAATTTTTAACCCTACGCTATCCAACGCTTTCCCTACTGTTGCACTCTCTGGAGTGGGAATAGTAATTTTTACCCCTACGCTATCCAACGCTTTCCCTACTGTTGCACTCTCTGCAGTGGGAATAGTAATTTTTCCCCCTACGCTCCCCAACGCTTTCCCTACTGTTGCACTCTCGGGAGTGGGAATAGTAATTTTTACCCCTCCGCTATCCAGCGCTTTCCCTACTGTTGCACTCTCTGGAGTGGAAATAGTAATTTTTAACCCTACGCTATCCAACGCTTTCCCTACTGTTGCACTCTCTGCAGTGGGAATAGTAATTTTTCCCCCTACGCTCCCCAACGCTTTCCCTACTGTTGCACTCTCGGGAGTGGGAATAGTAATTTTTACCCCTCCGCTATCCAGCGCTTTCCCTACTGTTGCACTCACTGGAGTGGGAATAGTAATTTTTAACCCTACGCTATCCAACGCTTTCCCTACTGTTGCACTCTCTGCAGTGGGAATAGTAATTTTTCCCCCTACGCTCCCCAACGCTTTCCCTACTGTTGCACTCTCGGGAGTGGGAATAGTAATTTTTACCCCTCCGCTATCCAGCGCTTTCTCTACTGTTGCACTCTCTGGAGTGAGAAAAGTTATTTTTGCCCCTCCGCTATCCAACGCTTTCCCTACTCTTGAAATCACTGGAGTGGGAATAGTAATTTTTACCCCTACGCTATCCAGCACTTTCCCTACTGTTGCACTCACTGCAGTGGGAATAGTAATTTTTACCCCTTCGCTACCAAATGTTTTAACTACTAATGTTTTTATTTTGTTATTAAATGTATGTATTTTTTTTTATACTTTAATGTGTTAATTAAATATAGAATATTTTATTTTATTCAAAATGTTTTATATTTGTGTTTATTTTATTTTTTATATAATTATTAAAGTTTACAAATTAAATAAAGATAATAATAAAATGTATTTAAGTAAATATATATATATGTACACATTTTTTGTGTTTATATTGATTAAATTAAGTTGATTTGTTTTAATTAGTTAAAATATCAATTTAATTTAATTTATTTTGTTAATATTAATATTATTTAATTATTTAATTTAAGTTATATTATTTTTTAAAGTCGATATTTTTTACATCTATAGTTTTTTACATCTATATTTTTGAGTCAATATTATTGTACTTACCTGTTTAAGTATAGGGAGTCGATATTTTTGTAATCGATATTTTTACATCTATATTTTCGTTAACTATATTTTTGTTATCGATATGTAAACATAGAACCATGGAAACTGCCCATCATTGGATGAAGATCATCAAATTCTACTGGATTGCTCATGAAATATCACCTACAATACAAAAAACATATTCATCAAGGACAATTGGCAGGATAGGCAGGTCTTTAAGCTATGCATGCATTTTTGGGAATTTTTTTAGAGCTGTGTATACTGTTGCGTAGTTTGTGACTAGTGATTGTATTACTGGTAAAAACCCAACCTTCTTTAGTGGGATGGTATTCTGGGAGATCAGAGCATTAACTCAAGCCCACAGTGGAACTGGCTTTTCTTCATCCTTCAGTCCACACCGAATAAGCGATATGATAAATGTATTTAAATCAGCTTTGCCGACCTCAGCATCAGGTAGAAGAAGATCCATGTCCTCAGCCACGTTGAATCTTTCTTGTAGACTGGGATGTGTTAGTGGCTTGTAGTAATTTTGCACATGGTATCAGTTTGCAGCTTTATTTGTT
The DNA here is from genome assembly GCF_964261635.1 of Lissotriton helveticus. Lineage (NCBI taxonomy): Eukaryota > Metazoa > Chordata > Amphibia > Caudata > Salamandridae > Lissotriton > Lissotriton helveticus. The sequence continues at coordinate 1,581,293,013 of NC_136061.1, read as the reverse complement.
TATGCCTACAGCTGACACAGCTTGTTTTTCAGCATCTACTTCATTGGTGCAGTTTTGAAAAAACACCATGACGTTATCATATATACGGGAAATTCCAGACAAAGAAGAGCCATCTTCAAAATCAAAATTATCAAGAACCGCAATTGTAAATCTTTTCCTGGTAAAGTAACTTGAAGTGGTGTGCTGTCGAATTCAGAAGATTTTACAGCATGAGCTTCTAAAAAGTTCCTGCTCATTACTATGTCATTATAGCTTGTTGATACACCAACCTTATTCATTGAAGTGATTAATTGCCTACTTTTTCACTTGTCATAGATTGCGTGGCCTGTCATCATGTGTAGCAGGTTTTTTTTTTTGCCATGATGTAATTCATATAACATGATTTGGAAAAGACAGTACATTTGCACAGTATAAGCCTGTTGGTTCACGGGATAGTGCTCCACTTCTTCGCTGATATCTTCAAAGCCATCATCAATGTTGTCGGCTTCTTATCTGAACTCAAGTACTTTAGTTTGTAGCAGTTTTGCTTTGCTAATATTAAACAATTCTATTTTAACTGTTAAGACAACATCAGGCATTCTCGTTGACTACAATGATTTGTGTAGCTCTGGGGCATCACACAATTTGTCATTAAGTCCAAAATCTAAATCTCTCAAGACATTTCTTAAAATGGTTCCTGCTGCTTTCACTACAAGAACTACAAGAACTTTGGGAGTCAAATCAGCTTAGACCACCATAAGTGGCTCATTATTTTTGTTAAACTAACAAAAACAAATTATGTAATTGTACATTCTCACCACTAAAATATTAATTTCATTATTATGGTTCAATACAGTTTCATCAATATTAACCATTATTTCTATGATCTGAGTGTGAACCCTTAGCCAGCACTCAAGAGTGGCTTTAAAACTTAATTTGCTTTTTCAAGCAGTGGAAATTTAATTGAAGGCTGGTGGTTACGTTGGTGCTGGGAGCTCATTGTTCATTTATATATTTGAATTTATGAATGCATTTGTTTCACGTGGGCATAGAAATCAGTTGCAAATACATTCATCTCACAGTTTGAAATTAAGTATACAGGTCTCATGGTTCCTGAAAAATGACATCATCACTGCAACACATCTGCCAATCTTTAAAAATGTTGTCCAGAAAGATTTGGCCCAAATTAGCATTGTCTACCAAAGCTAAATTACTACTCTATTGATACAAAAACACAAATAAAAAATAAAATATCTGGACAAGAAGTTTTTTATAGAGGTATATCAAGGGGCCTGGACTGTTACACACATTTATAATTTAGTTATGCTCCAGTTTTATATAGCACTTGCCCACGACCCTGTGAAAGTCATTGCACTGTATATAAAAAAAGTTAAACACTTCATAAAAAGAGTCTATGTAAGAATGGTTTTAACTTGCAGGTGACAAGCATGAACATTTTTGCATTGTGTGAGGGCCATTTAGATAGCTTCAGTCTACATTATCATTGCCCAAAAAAAATCTAAGTTGACCATACAAGCGATCAAAGAATGCCTACCTCAATCATAGCATTACAAGTTCTTGGCTGAAATTTGAGAACATCATTTCTCCTGAAGTTCTTGCAGCGTTTAATGAGAATGAGGCAGTGTGCAAAGAATGCATTAAGCAAAAGCACTAGGTCCAGATTTACTAAAGCTATGTACCGTGTATGTGTCACATAAGTGATTCAAACCCTGAGTAGAGGGTTTGGGGTAGAATGTACTATCCAATGCAAACTTGGATTTGCATTGGAAATTTCACCAATGTAAAAGCAAAGTGGCATTATGAGTACTTTTAGCTGCTATTCTGAAGCTCTCCAGGAGATGGGGACAACATTATAAGATGGCACAAGATGAATGGGGGCTTGGGATCCTTGCATGACATCACTTGGTGGATCTGCTCAGATGAGGAGCATGCAGGTGTTGTTACCCACTGCCATCTTGCTGTTCTATTGCTATCTGGCAGCAAATGCATGAACCCAGAAAGCAATTCAAATAGTTGCTAATCAATACACAGCAGCATCCAAGAAAAGGACTCTTGATGGGATGAATGAAACATGGAAGGGGCTTAGACAGCAAGACTCTGGAGAAATGTTAGTTTGTATCTTCAAATAGAACTGTTGAATCTGGGAAGGATAATTTGAGGCAGATGAGCACATTTCTGTATGCACATTTGATGAATGTCTGCAATGTCAGTGGTGTGCAGGCGGAGTGTTTACTTTAAGCTAAGTATTGCTTAGACAAATTGCTTCTCTGCACTGTGAATACAAGAATGCCCCATCTGAAGATGTGTGTTATTAGGTCTTTGCCACAAACAAGTTTATGTGTTTGTTGAACAGACCTATTCTTTCCAATACATTATATATTCTCAGAGTAGGCTGTTGGTCAGCCCCTTGCTTATTATTGGAGGGCCTTTAGTATATATTACTTTCCTGTGTCTCTTTTTCTTCCCTGTTCCTGATTCAATGGGGTCGATTCCGATTCGGGAAAAAAAACGTCCGTACGATTTGTATCCGGAGCCCTCTCCGTACGAATCGTACACGTCTGTCCGAGTCGCGAAGTACGATCCGTATTCCGTGAATCCGTCCGAATCGTCGCGATCCGTACGTATTGCAAGGCTGAAACCGTGAACCGTACGACTCGTACACATACCGTACGACTCGTACACATGCCATACGATCCGGACCGGGGTATGAGGACGCGATTCGTATGGTCCACATCAGGTAAGGGCGAGTCGTACAGAAAAGCACACAAACACATACACACCGTACGGTCCGTACCCCCCATGATCGCAGGGGTACGGACCGTACCCCTGCGATCATGGGGTGTACGAGCCATACCCCCATTGTACGATCGGTGTACGAGCCGTACCCCCATTGTACGATCGGTGTACGAGCCGTACCCCCATTGTACGATCGGTGTACGAGCCGTACCCCCATTGTGCGATCGGTGTACGAGCCGTACCCCCATTGTACGATCGGTGTACGAGCCGTACCCCCATTGTACGATCGGTGTACGAGCCGTACCCCCATTGTACAATGGGTGTATGAGCCGTACCCCATGTACGATGGGTGTATGAGTCGTATCCCCATCGTACAATGGAGGTACGGCTCGTACACCCATCGTACATGGGGTACGGCTCGTACACCCATCGTACATGGGGTACGGCTCATACACCGATCGTACAATGGGGGTACGGCTCGTACACCGATCGTACAATGGGGGTACGGCTCGTACACCAATCGTACAATGGTGGTACGGTTCGTACACCGATAGTACAATGGAGGTACGGCTCGTACACCGATCGTACAATGGGGGTACGGCTCGTACACCGATCGTACAATGGGGGTACGGCTCGTACACCGATCGTACAATGGAGGTACAGCTCGTACACCCCATGATCGCAGGGGTACGGTGCGTACCCCTGCGATCATGGGGGGTACGCACCATACCCGGGGGGCCGTTCCGTACCTGTTTCGGCGCGAACTCTGCTTTTACGGCTGTTTTCAGCTCCCGTAGAAAAAGGGTCGTACGGTGCATACCTGACACCTATTGTACTTGCTGGGTCATAAAAACCAGCCGCGAACCGTACAGATGTCGCGTACAGTGGGTTCCGAGGGAGAATCGTACGGAGATTAGAGTCATACGGTGTCTTGTACAACTCCTACGGAGTACGGCTCCTGGTACGAATCGTACTTCGTCGTACATACGGGGGACGTTGCAGGGTACAATTCGTACGGGAAAAACGCTCCGAACGGCTATTCGGAGCGTTTTTTTCCGAATCGGAATCGACCCCTATGTCTTTTCTCATTATTCTTCTGATTGTCCCACTCAAAAGCATCTAGCTCTCACAGTGTTCTGACTGGATAAGGTATCCTGACATAGGAGCTTTGCAGCTCATTGAAGGGGGCAGTTTCTGTCCCTCTCTCTGTGTCTGCCCACCACCTGTTGAAGCTATTTGTTCATCAATTAAAAAAGCAATTGCCCGCCACTTCTAGTGCATCTGCCTCCCAATTCGATAATGGCCAATCATCCCCCTTTACTATTCTAATGAGTTTTCTTGCAGAATATTTTCCGTGATAGTACATATTTAGTTTTATACATATTCTTATTTTTATTTTTTCTAATGTTTTTTAAATTATAAAAATAAAAATATATACCTCCTGTTAATTCACACAAAACAGCGGCCATTTACCAATTATTTTCACCTTTGATAGGAACTCTAGATGTACAAGGTTTAAACAGTGAGCTCTCACTTATAAGCTTCAGTCATATTTTATAAAAATGTGAACTGTTTTAGTATTGTGTTTATTAATTTAAGAGGTGAGTACCCCTACTAACATCACACATCCACTCTAGTTAGGTCAAAATATAGTGCTGAAGCAAGCTCTGCTTGACCACTGGGAGCTATGGAAGAAACACATGGCAACCCCCAGAGAGGTATATGTTAAGATGAAGTATTGGCAATACTGAAGTCAATAAAACAAAACAATAATATTTCCAAATCAATTAAAAACATTTAGAAAAATGTAATGTGTAAATAGAAACCACAAACCATTTGAATAGTTTCAGGGAGCTAAAGATATGATTTTTAAAGGCAAAAGCCCCAAAACAGTAAGACACCAATCACAATTTACTGTTCATGATAGTCTGGGACCTAAGAACAATTTCAGGCTGACCTCGATGGAGCAGAAGTTGGGGCCACCAAGCAGGTCATCAGGATCAAAGTTTTTACTATTTGAGTTAGACCCTGAAATCATAAATCTTCCAGTGGTGCAAGATCTAAGGCTGTAGCTTGCAATGGTCCCTTGAAGTTGGAGTTGTTGTCTCTGTGTTCCAGCTGAAGCCATCAATTTTGGTGTCACAAGCTCAGAGTGGGACAAATATGGATTTGTTAGCATCTGAGGTTACTTCGTGGTCAATAGACGTGCTGCCTTACTCTAATCCAACATTTTAACTTTGGACTTAGTCACTTTAAAAAAAATTAAAATTTTCCAGCAGGGAAGACTGAAAGCTAAAGTCAGGCAGGGATCCACAAGGTCAGATACCTTTTCTGCAATATTCTGAATGCCCCATCTAACAATGTCCCTGTCGGTAGGTACAAGCTGAAAGTATGGGGTGGCATCTGTGGAATCTGCAACACCAATAAGACTGGGCTGTGATCAGAAAGGGTGCAAGGCAAATGAGTTACTGATGAGATACAAGTCTGGACATCACTGGACACCAACCAGAATTCCAGTCTAGACCAGGCATTCTGAAAAGCCTAGATGCAAGTGCCCTCCCGAGTGTGCATATGAGTCTGTCTCCAGGTATCTAATAAATAATTGTCATGGGTGATCACGTTAAGCACTATTGTGGCTTGTGGGTGCAAGCTTGTAGAGTTGCCATGTCGATCCAACTGATCATCTATTACAGCATTAAAGTCAACCCCTAGATATTAGTGCTTGTGCCGAGACTTGCAATTTTTACCCAGATCTGAGTAAAGAAGTCAAGGCTATCCTTGTTTGGACAAAATATGGCAGCTAGTTTAATCGGCCTCCAATGTAGAGAACCCACTAATATAAAAAATGTGTCATTAGGATTGACATTTGAGTGAGTCATCTGCCATGGGAGTCTACTGCATACCAGCACCACTATGCCCCAAGCATAATTTGAATAGGCAGACGAGCAGATTTCCACAACCAGTTAGCAGCAAGTCTTGGGGCCGGTGGACCATGTAGTTGTATCTCTTGTAGGGAGCATATGTCTACCATGTGTCTATTTAGGTGAGCGTGGACTAGGCACGCATTTCGGTGATCGTTGAGCCCTCACATGTTCTATGTGATTCAAGAAATGTTGGAAATATTATGCGCAAGGCATTAATATAGTAGTAGCCTGGGAGAGTCTTAAAGTATGTGACCTTTTGTGAGCAATTGTGGACTGAGGTAATGTAAGGACAGAAAAGGCAAGCATGACCTAGAACAAAAACAGTAACAACCCAATCATTCAATTCCACAATGCCCCCACCCACATCAACCCCCAATCAATTTGTGGACCATCCATAGATACAGACCCAAAACACCTTCCATCCACATCAACCCCTCAATTAGGTTGTGACATACAGACCACCCCCAAAAAACAATTTGCAACCTGAGAGGGTTGGGAGTCATTCCTCTGGGACAGGCAATCACCGGGCGAAACAACCCTGCCATTAGCATCTGGGTGGCAATATTATTAAACCAGTGCAGCCCTGTACAAAGTAATTATGGGCGGAAAATTTGTTCCGCTCGCAGAATTTGCGGATTTTCCACGATTTCGCAATCAGCGAATCGCGGCAAAATCTGCGAATCCGCGAGTGGGACGAATTTTGCTCAGGAAGCACTTACAGGGTTAAAGCAAGTGTCCAAATTGAAGCTAATTTCTTTGTAAAATGGTTACAAAGAAATTAACTTCAACTTGGGCACCTGCTGTAACCCTGTAAGTGCTTCCTGAGCGGCGCCTCGTTGTCTACTTGCAAATATTCTCTGACTGTGCTCTGACCCTCGAAGCAGGGTCAGAGAATAGTTACAATTAGGCAACGAGGCGCCTGTCCCAACAATTAAACCTCAGCAGGAAGCACTTACAGATAAAAAAATCAGGTACGGTCGATGCAAGGCAGGTGTGCTTTCTCCCCAGATCTACCGTCTACAATTAGCTTTAATCCGTGATGGAGGTCTAGGCATCCACGAGTTTATAAACTTGAGGCATGAGAACTCGCACAGAAGCACGGCCCCAGCCCACACACACTAGGCTATGCAACCTCTTCCTGCCCTTTCCCCCACTGTGATGGATGGCTCACTCAAAGGACCTCGTGCCTATGGGCGCGGTGGCAAAGTTACACACACACGGGGTCACTGAAGACAACTCCTCCGGGCCTTTACGCTGCTGTAGTGCAGGAAAAGCACGATACATTTACCCAATGAGATAGCACTTACTGCTTTCTCCTCATTTGCTGCGCTGATCGGCCTCTGACCCTTTATAAACTTAAGGCATGTGAACTCGCACAGAAGCCCGGCCCCAGCTCACACACACTAGGCTATGCAACATCTTCCCGCCCTTTCCCCCACTGTAATGGACAGCTCACTCGATGGACCTCGGCGTCTATGGGCACGGTGGCAAAGTTACAGACACACGGGGTCACTGAAGACAACTCTTCCGGGCCTTTACGCTGCTGTAGTGCAGGAAAAGCACAATACATTTACCCAACGAGGTAGCACTTACTGCTTTTTCCTCATTTGCTGTGCTGATCGGCCTCTGACCCTTTATAAACTTGAGGCATGTCAAATCGCACAGAAGCCCGGCCCCAGCCCACACACACTAGGCTATGCAACCTCTTCCCACCCTTTCCCCCACTGTGATGGACAGCTCACTCGAGGGACCTCGGCGCCTATGGGCGCGGTGGCAAAGTTACAGACACACGGGGTCACTGAAGACAACTCTTCCGGGCCTTTACGCTGCTGTAGTGCAGGAAAAGCACAATACATTTACCCAACGAGGAAGCACTTACTGCTTTCTCCTCATTTGCTGCGCTGATCGGCCTCTGACCCTTTATAAACTTGAGGCATGTGAACTCGCACAGAAGCCCGGCCCCAGCCCACACACACTAGGCTGTGCAACCTCTTCCCGCCCTTTCCCCCACTGTGATGGACAGCTCACTCGAGGAACCTCGGCGCCTATGGGCGCGGTGGCAAAGTTACAGACACACAGGTAACTGAAGAGAACTCTTCCGGGCCTTTACGCTGCTGTAGTGGCGGAAGACGGCTGTAATGCCAGAAACCGGTCCTCGGAAGCTTGTTTACGGTCCAGGGAAGGCATGACTTGGCAGTTCGGGCTGGACTGTTCCCATTAGGCACAGGGTCAGACTGATTTGCATATAGCCATGTCTGAACTGGGCTGGCAGAGTGGGCTAAAGAACGGTGATGGATCAAACCCAGATCTTTTGACTGGGTGTGAGTGTTTGATTGGTTCAGATGCTCCGTCCATCACCACCCCCTTTTGTACCACTTTTGGCCACCATAAGTGTGGCAGGGTATGCTCAGACGTGAGTCCCATGCTCACTTTGCCACTGGATTCAAGCAAGCCGGGCTGAAGACGGCTGTAATGCCAGAAACCGGTCCTCGGAAGCTTGTTTCCGGTCCAGGGAAGGCATGGCTTGGCAGTTCGGGCTGGACTGTTCCCATGAGGCACAGGGTCAGACTGATTTGCATATAGCCATGTCTGAACTGGGGTGGCAGAGTGGGCTAAAGAACGGTGATGGATCAAACCCAGATCTTTTGACTGGGTGTGAGTGTTTGATTGGTTCAGATGCTCCGTCCATCACCACCCCCTTTTGTAGTGCAAGAAAAGCACAATACATTTACCCAACGAGGTAGCACTTACTGATTAGCCAGTAGAAAGTACTCCAGTTAAGTATGGTGCAAATCGCAAAAAAATCCACGATTTCTCTGGAAAATCCGCGAATTTGCAGATTTGTTTGCGATTTCGCGCGAATTGGCGAACCGCTAATTCGTAAAATTCGCCCATACTTAGTACAAAGTAATAACATCCTCATTGGCACATCATGAAGAAGCATAGAGCAAGGAAAGCAACGGAACCATCAATCAATTACTCATACAGTAGAGAGGCCTTTCGTGGTGGACTCCTCTTGGGCCCCCAACAAGGCATAGTCACAGGCATGATTAGTGCAACAAAAAATCAGTCATTGTCGCTAAGCTGGGCTCCCACTGGAGAGCAAGGTGATGTCGCCGGGGACCGCTAGGTGGCGCGCGAACAAGATGGCTGCACACCAGTGAGGCTCGTGCCCCCGGGCACAATATATACATCTACAACAGCCTTTGTCGCTCTGTTCCCTCCTGAACAGTAGGAATTAGGCCCGTGCGCTCAACGGAGCACAGGTGGCTCTTTTTCTGGCCAAAATTTCTTCATGTGAAGCAGAGAATGGGCAAAAATTGAGGCGGCGGCAGCAGCAGCAGTACTCCATGGACACGGCAACGGCGTATTATTGGCGTATTATTGGCACGAGGACTTCGGCTTGTACCTGGCAGGCAGGCCACACCAGAGAGAAACGCTGCTGCATCTCCGTTGATCCACAGAGAGGGCGCCCATTTCCCGTAGGCATTCAGGCTATACCAGAGCCTCTGCTGTAACGGTGAGGAGGCTGGCGGGGGGGCCCAGGTGGGAGCATTCGGGGCTAAATGCCAGGCCAACTCCTGGGACCGACGTGTCCCACAGGAGGCGAGCAGCCATCACGTGCATCTGCGCTCTCACTCGGCATTGCACGAAGAGATCTAATTGCCCAATTGCCAGAAGAGCAATATTCTGGAGCCATAGACCCCCACCCTAGCCCGCCTTTACAAAAGCAGATCCCGCATCCATAACCTCCCAATTTGGAGGATGGAGCGCACCCTGGTGGCTTGCGGACCACACGGCAAGGACAGACCGTAATACCGGTGCCCCTCCCCCTTCCATCTTATAAAACTTTGCCACTGACCTGATACGTGTCCCTCGCAGACAGAAGTAAAAAACCCAGGCTTAGAGCACTGCTGTATCTCCGGAGGTTGTTGGGAGGAACGCATGCTCCTGAGTGCCGCTTGGACGACATCACAGCATCAGCTGCGACAGTGTGGAGGCCAGTGGGGGGTCCTGGTGGGAGCATTTGGGGTGCAGGGTCGGGCCCGCACCCGGTGCGCTGCGCCTTATGTGAGGCAAACAACATTGAGTGCGCCTGGCCTTTTACTCAACCTGACACGAAGAGAACTTGAGATCAGGGCATATCAGGGGCAATAATTGAAGGCCAAGAACCTCCAAAGCGGACTCCATACCAACTGCCTGCTGACCTGGGATATGGAGTGGGCCTCCCTTGCCTGTTGACCACGGGACAGGGTTAACACTTAGAGCATATGCCCCTCCCCACCTACCCCCATTATAAACACTCATCGCAGACCAGATAAAGGGCACAGATACTAGTGCACAGGACATTCAAGAGGCCTGCCCACTATTCACCTTACCATCCCGAAGCAAGTATCCTACAATAGCCCATGCACCGCACTAACTAAGGCCGCACCTGATAAATAGCACTGCCCAGCAAGCTACCTTTCGACTTCCTGTCTGACCAAATCTACATAATACCCATCTTGTGCACAAGATCGTTCTCCTTTCCCGATCATCATGGGCAGAACGGATGACAAACAAACCAAGATCCCATTTGAGGCATGCAAAAAGTCCCGGACTTAACCAGACGACCATCCGGAGTCTGAGGCACCTGATGGCCAAGATGAGGACTGGAAAACCATACTGCTTACTATGAAAAGCAGTCTCACATCTATTGATGCAAAAATGGATGCCATGAATTCTCGTATGGAAGCAATAGTAATCAATCAATCAATCAATCAAATTCCTTTATTCGGTTTTTAAAGAAGCAAAAACCATAAAAGTACATTCTTAAAAAATAGTATATAAAAAGTACATCAACAATTTATAATAACTGCATTAATATTCACAAATTACTAGGCTTACCAGTGCCAAGAGTGCAAAAATACAAGCTCAAAATGGGTAAGGCATATAACATTTTGTTACAGTAAAGATAAAAAGCATGACAAATATTTTTCATCAATTGATTAGGTGTTCCTATTCCAGATTTGATCTGTGTTTAATACAAAGTTTTAGATGACTCCTTAGTCAGTCGCAACTCTTCCATATGTGCCAAACATAGTTTCTTACATTTTTTCCTAGAAATCTCATTAATCGATGTGGGGTTGTGATTGTACCTTGTCAAACCTAGGTCGGATAAAAAGTTTTTAATATACAGGAGCCAGGCAATCTTATCTGAGTTTTCGAGGGAAAGACAATCACTCAGGAGCTCCCTGTTCAAAACTAATTTCGTGGAGGACTAAATTTGGTGCCATAGAAGAGTTGGTTGAATTTTTACCAAGACAGTGATATATGGCAAACCCAGTTCCGCGTGACAGCTAAAAGTGGAGGTGTCACGCGGGACCGCTAAAAGGAACCTCAAGAAACTATTCTCTACCTATTGTAGAGCATCCACTCTACCATAGCCCCACACCCCAGCTCCAAACATTGCCGCACTGACAAATTTAGCTTGATAAATTTGTATCATTACGAATGGTGCTCTTTTACCAAGCCTATGTGAAAAGTTCACTAGTGCAGTGGTAGCCCTAATAAACAACAGTTTCCTGGCCTCTATTGCCTGTTTCCAGGAACACTTATCATCGATTAAGATTCCAAGGTAGGGATACGCGATGGACGTTTCCAACCTGGTGTGTTCTACATAAACACTCCGCGTTTTCTTATTTCTTACCCCAGAGGTCATAACAAACGTTTTTTTGATATTAATCCTTAAATCCAAGAAAGCCATGTAGCTATGATACCTATTAATGGAGTGTTGGAGTTCGAGGGGAGTTTGCGCTACAATCATGGCGTCGTCCGAGTAGAGTAGAGCGGGGATTGGTTGTTTTTTCACACAGGGTAGGTCCTGGCACCCCTCCAGCATTGCCTGTTCTAAACCATTTGTGTAAAGCGAGGTGCCAGGTGTGGCTGGGAGGGGGCCACATTCCTCCATTTGGCTTGGCAATGCCCAGTATTTTTTTATTACTGGCAACAGGTATTTGCGGGTATGGCACGGATGATTGATATGCCGTTACAATTATCCCCTGCTATGGCTGTTCTGGGGTGCATGTATGAAGTTGATTCTGTATAAAAATACCTAGCGTTGTGGTTCCTGATCGCTAAGCGCAAAGTCGCCTGCAGGTGGGGACAGGACTGTGCCCCTAAATTCAAGGACTGGTTGCATGACCTTACCACTTGGAAGGAACAATCACTCAATTATGCAGAACTACTACCATCTGCCTCCAGACCAAGGGACATATGGGCCCCTGAAATCATACCTCCTCTCCACAACGGAAGAGGTGGAAGACACCCCAGATGACTCTGACAGTTGTGAGGTGGGAGGAGGGGAAAGGCCTGCAGTGGTGTCTATACCTAATATGGACCAATAAACAACTGTGTGGCCCCATGCGATGGTGGGAATAGGCAAATGAAGTTTGCTGTAGTAATTTAGAGGTCTATAGTTGCAGATATCGGTCAATGCGTACCCCGTGACTTGTACTGCTAAAGTATACATCCTAACTAGACCTGGACATTTGTTAAAGTTTATACTTTATAACATACAATGTGAACAGGTATTGCACAATGTACTATGAGTATGTTATCGAAAATGATAGTACTGTGTAAGGCGGGTGTTTAATTCCTTGTGTTGGGGAATATTTTTCTTGTACTTATCTATGCATCGACCTATGAACTCAATAATAAAAATAAAAAGAATAAAAAGGTGAGGTGAGGTCGCCGGAGATCACCGCTTATGTGTTTTTACCAAGTTTTAGAGCAGATTTGGCAACTGTCCAAAAATGCATTTTATCTTTGAAAGAGACCCACAGCTAGGCTGCATACAGGAGGGCATTTGGTAACCCAGTTTGTTGGAGAATTTTCTTGGCGGGTAGAAAGTTGCAGCGGGCTGCCTGGACTGCTAGGGTGAAGTCTGGATAAAATGATAGATTGTTACCCTGGTGCTGTATTGCACCATATTCCTGAGCCAGCCTCAAAATGACATCTCAGTCTCAATAATTTAGCAGGTGGGGCACAGTGAGATTAGCCGGGGTGCCCACTAGCGCCTAAGGAACAAGTGAGCGGTAGGCCCGCTCTACAATGAAGACAGATGACAGATCAACACCAAAATGTTTACGTAGAAGGGTCTCGACATAATCTTTCATCTTCAAGGTAGTTGTGTTTTCTGGAATTCCAGTTATGTGGAGATTGTTGCTTTTAGAGCGGACTTCTAGGTCCTCCTTCTTGGCCTTGATAAGGTTCAGCACTTTATCTATCCACAGCAAATGTTCTTTTGATTCCGGCTGTAAATCATCTGTATCTGGAACCCGGTTTTCCAGCTGGTAGAGCCTCATTTCATGTTTGTTGACGCACTGCTTAACGAGGTCTAGGTGGCCTTGCAAGGAGGTTTATTTTGAAGTTAATTATTTTTAGGCTGGATTTTACAACCAGTATTATTGCAAGGAGACCATTGTCCTCCATGACGCCCTCCTCCCGCTGTGCTGAGTTGGATTCAGGATCTTGGTGTTGGTTGGCCTGGCAGGTAAGGTGTCTGTTATCGAAGAAGATCTTAGGTCCATGGGGGGTTGGCTGAGGTGCGGTTAGTGTGTGACCAGCACAGCCTATGTTTGGCAAATGGAGGAGGGGTGGGTGGTTCTTCCCCCACTGGGAGAGTGGAAGTCAAGGTAAAGATTTGGTTGAGCTGCTGATAAGAAAGCACGGAGCCCCGCCACACCCCAGGGCAACACTGCCACGGGGGGCATGAGCAGGCTCCGCAACCAAGCCAGTGCAGCATTTGGTGCTGTTTGGCTGGGGCTCCACTGCTAGGTGGCCCAGCCCGCCCCACCCTTCCGCAGAAGCTGCCACATGCTACAGGTTGACCCAGCATCACACTCATCTCTGCAGTCACTGAGGGGGGGCAACAATTATTTATTTTATTTATTTTAGGAGTTTTCTATAGCGCTGGCCAAACCCGAGGGTATTGGAACGCTTCACATCAGGATATGTAGGAGTCAAATGCAGAGTCAACAAGTACAATACACACAAAGATAAGCGTTGAGATAGTCCACAGGTAAAATACACACAAAGATAAGCATTCAGATAGTCCACAGGCGATGTGGGCTGAGGTGTGACACTGAGGAATAGGGTTCAGGGGATAGTAGGTCCTCGTTGAGGTAGAACGGTCAGGGAGAATTCTTGCTGACTCGGCAGAGTATTATCCTGAGAGATTGTCCTAGTGGTGTAGACCCCATGTGATGGGGATGATAGAGGGGATGAGGTCGGTTGCGGGTGCGTGCGATCTGAAGGCTGACTTGTTAGAGCTTGAGAGTTACGTAATTGGGTTCAGGAAGGCACGGTTAAGGTAGAGGGCTTTAAGGCGGCTTTTGAACTTTAGAAAGGAGGGAATAGTTCTGATGTCCACGGGATGCTGTTTTATATTTGCGTGTTTTCAGGGGGATGAGAAGGAGGGAGTTGGAGCTTCTGAGACTTCTAGATTGACCGGCTTTCTTGAGTTTAGAGGCTAGGTATTCTGTTTTCCCTTTGTGCAAGGCCTTATGTGTCAGGCAGGCCGTTCTGAAGCTGGCCCGCATTTCCACTGGGAGCCATTTTAGATCTCTGAGTGCGGGAGAAATGTGGTCAAAATTTTTTACCACTGAGACCATTCCGGACGCTGCATTGAGGGTGGTTTTTAGGGGTGCTAGGTGGGAGAGAGGCATACCAGAGAGGATCGCGTTCCCTTAGTCCAGTCTGGATAACACCAGAGATTGGGTGGCTTGTTTGAGATCCGTAGGTGGAATGTAAGGTTTGATTTTGTTGAGTAGCTTCAGATTGAAGAAGGCGCTCTTATCAGAGTACTTAATGTGGTTAGTCATGAATAGTTTGTGGTCCAGGGTGATTCCCAGTGATTTTACCGAGTTTGTCGGGGTGAGATTTGCATTGAGAGTATCAATGGCTTTCAGCCACTCCGTCATTTTCGGGTTTTCTTCCTTGTTGGAGATGATAAGGATCTCGGTTTTACCTTGATTGAGTTTAAAGTGGTTCGATGATAGCCACTCTTGGACTTCTTTGAGAGTATTATTGAGTCTTAGAATGTCGTTGAGGGAGGAGGATTCCAGGTATATCTGGGTGTCATCTGCGTATAGATGGAATGGGATGTTGGCTTTATTCAGAATGGCGGTGAGGGGTACCACGTATATGTTGAACAATTGAGGGGAGAGAACGGATCCTTGGGGGACGCCTCTGTTCACGGGGAAAAGGTCAGAAGTAAAGGATTTGATTTTGACTCTTTGGGAGCGATTCTGGAAGAAGGGTGAGAACCATTGCAGCACCTGTTCATTTGCATCAACTCTCTCTTTGAGAGCCTTGATGAGAAGACTATGATCTACCATGTGGAAGGCTACTGACAGGTCAAGGAGGATGAGTAAACAGCAATGGTCTGAGTCAAGGGAGTAACGGATGTCATCCACAATGTTAAGGATTGCAGTTTCAGTGCTACAAACTTTTCTGAAACCAGATTGATGCTGGTCTAGCAGGTTGATAGTGTCGATATGTTTGTTCAGTTGACCGAGAACGCATTTTTCCATAATTTTGGCCAAGAAGGGGAAATTGGAGACCGGTCTGAAGTTATTCAGGTCGTTTGAGTCTTGGCCTGGATTTTTCAAGAGAGGTGTTACTTGAGGCAGTCGGGTACGGTGCCCGTTTTTCGGGAGCTGTTTATGATTTTGCACCAGAGTGGGGCAAGGGTGAGTTTCAGATCTTTGGCCAATTGGGATGGTATAGGGTCCAAGTTGTGGGATGAGGGTTTGGATGTGGCGATTAAGTTGAGAATCTCAGTTTCCATGACGGGGTCGAAGGCGGACCAGGTAATTGCGGGATGCCTGCTCGAGGTGGTTTCGGTTGCTGTGAGGTTGTTGCCTGGAGGATGTGGGTTGATGTCAAGGGAAAGTTCGATCTTGTCGATTTTGTCGTTAAAAAAGTTGGCGAAGTTTTCGCATAAGGCTTAAGGAGTCACAACTGAAAATTGGTCATATAAACAGCACCAATCTTGAACTATATAAAAAGAGTATCAAAGACGTCACCAACATTGAACTATATAAAGAGAGCATCATCAGGCAGCCTATCTTATTTTCTTGGGGATACAAGTACAGAAGAACTCATGACAATAATCTTTGTATCATGTACTATCAGAATATATTGTACAGATAACACCTGTGTATATCAAGATATTAAAACATCAAAGGAATCTTACCTTTTTGATGCTCTCTTTATATAGTTCAATATTGGTGACGTCTTTGATAATCTTTTTATATAGTTCAAGATTGGTGCTGTTTATATGAACAATTGCCAGTCGTGACTCCTTAAGCAGGTCAGGACAGGGAGCCAACTCCCTTAGAAGCACTTGCTTCTATGAAAAAAAAAGCATGTGAGTGCCGAGGTACAACAAATCTTTGAATAGCTTCTTACAACTGACTCCTTTTGAGATTTTAGCTTATCTGATATCTGTGGTAGTGGGATGTCCTTGTTACCTTGAGGGGCACCATCATCATACAGAAAATAATCTGCACAAATATAATCAATTACAATAAACATCAAATTCCAGGATTGGAAGTGCGGCAATCTAAACCACCACTACCTTTGCTGTATTATTGTAGGACGTGGTGGGAGTGCTTCCCGGCGGGTTTAAGGGAGGACCGATCTTTCTCTAACTGTAGTGTGTTGGAGGTAATTGAGCCACGATCTAGGAGATCGTGGGGAGATAGGGAAAGGGGGAGCATTAGGTCCGCTTAGAGTCTGCAGGTGAGACGTGATCTAGGCGATCACGGGGAGAAGGGGGATCATGGGTCTACTTATAGTCTGCAGGTGAGACGCGATCTAGAAGATCAAGGGGAAATAGGGAATGGGGGATCTTGGGTCCACTATAGACTGCAGGGAAGTGGATTAATGGTGATGAACAGTGCGTTTAGAGGTCGAGGTGTGCTTCCCCCCAGACAGCGGTTTGTCGGTGGGGCTGCGGAAGCTCTGAGGGGAGAGTGTTAACTGGGTCAGGTGGAGGCTATGACGTGGGGCTGCGGTCTCTTCGCAGACAATAAGTAGTCACTGTGAAAGGTGCTCTCTACATAACCAATTCGGGACAGGAGGAGAGAGCCTTGGCGAAAGGAGGAGGTCCAGTTTACTCTGAAAGAATCTAGTAGAGGGACCCAGGGCAAGAGGTTGTCTCCCGGTTTTATTTCAGGGAGTGACTCACTTGCACCTCCTTCAGTTCAGCGGGCGGAGGTCTGTGTACCTCCTTCAGGTCAGCGGCCGGAGACCAGCCCCTCGGCTTGCGGCAGGCGGGTCTCGCCTGCACCTCTTTTTGAATGCTCCCAGCCAAGATGTGGCCCGGCGTTTCTGGTCAAACCGCCATTTTGAAGTCAGGTGCAGAGGGACACCAGTAGTGGGCTCCGGTGAGATGAGTTGTCCTCACTGAGAGGGATCAGGGGGAGGAGGGAGCCTCCATGCCTTGTGTCAGTCAGTCAGTCAAAATACACTTTATTCGATTTTTTTTAAATCATAAAAGCCATAAAAACAAACAAACAATATATACAATTTAAAACATCCAAATTGATTGTATATAGTTCATACAGAACAGTCATTATATACATAGTGTGCAAAATAGACAGGGCAAGAAATTTGGACCAGTCATACTACACATTATTTCCTAAATTTGAATTACAGCAGTGGCAGACAAGGACCTTGTTTTGATTCTATATGCTGCCACTAAAAAACTAGCCACAGAGTATGTAATGCGGATACTACCAAGGGACTGTAGATACGCCAAAGCTGGCCTTACTTGAATGAACCCTGCTTCTTTTAAAATCGGTAACAAATATTTGGTCCTCGGCTCCCTGTATAAAGTGCAAAACATAATAAAGTGCATCGTATCCTGAGTAGAAAATTCATCACATTTACATGGGGGTCCTCTTTCCGGTAGACTCCAAGACTGAAAACTACCCAACACATAGGGGATTAAATTAAATCTAAGTTTAATTAACAAATGTCTATGGAAGGGTTTAGTTACATAAGCGAGGTAAGGCTCCAAGGAAAGGGAGGTTAACAGCATATAATGTAATCTAACTGTTGTTTTTTTTAATTCCAGTTCCTCCCGGGCCAATCTCATGTTTCCCAACAGGTGTTTTTTAACCCAGGCAATATCCTCCATTCTAATAGAGGATGGCAGATAGAATAAGTTTCGACGACCAAGCTGTTCAAAAGTCTGTCTCACATATTCCAGCCAGGGAATTCTCTTCCTGTGATCAAGGGACATGAGATCCTCCAGAATGGCATGGTTAAGAGTTAGTTCGTTGTTAAGGCAAGTCTTTAACCACGATATTAGGGGAGCCAATCTGAGCTTATCTGTTACGTAATCTATACCCAACTCCCCATGAATCGAGTAAGTGGGGGTGGATTGGGGGACAGAAAGGAGGTGTCTTAAAAACTTCTTTTCTGCCCTTTGGAGCGTTTCATGCATCAAGTACCCCCATAGAGGCGCACCATACATGGCTATGGATATGCACTTGGCATTGTAAATCTTTAAGATAGCCGCCATAGGCCTCGCACCCGTCTTGCTAGCAAATCCCATAATAGCTGAGGCGGCTCTTGTCATGGCGAGCTTCTTTAATTTAATCTGGGGGCCCCAGCTACCTTTCTCATCAAAAGTCACACCCAAATAGGGAAAGTGTGTGACTCTCGTTACTACCTTCCCCTTACAAAATAAAGAAATAGATATGTCCTTCCTTTTCTGATGGGTTACCACCATCGTATGTGACTTAGTAGTATTAATTTTCAAGTCCAACTGGTCCATGAATGCACCAAATGAATCTAACAGGCGCTGTAGACCCACCCCTGTACGTGCTATCAGAACGGCATCGTCCGCGTATAGGAGAGCAGGTATTCTTATCTCTCCTACACGCGGTACATCCCCCCCCACACCTTCCAGATGTTTTGTGAAATTATGTGAATCCCCTGCAGGATGACCCCAGAATGGCGTTGCTCCCTTGCGTTGACTTCAGGGTGCCCGCTGAGTGCTTGTCGCCTAGAGTTACATGGGGAGTTGTCTCGATTAGGCTGCCATTTTGAGATCAGGCGGAGTAGGGGGATTGCACAGGGTGCTCACGGACTGAACCTGTGTATCTTGTAGAGGTGTCCGGGGCAGAAGACCGTCTGGGATCTTGTTGTCAGGCGATGCTCCCCTGTGCTTTATTCAGAGTACCCCGCATGTGCATAGAGCTCTGAGTGTCCCGTCTATTTGTCTGTGAAAGTCTGCCATTTTGAGGACAGGCGTGATGGGGGATCCTGGCAGGCGCTCCAGTTTCGGTTATGGTCTTCTCTGTGGGAGGCCAGAGGCGGGAGTGAGAGCCCGGGTTCGTGCGAGGGCATTCCCCCTCCCCTGCGCGCTCACTTCAGGCTGCCCCGAGTGCTTCGGAGCAAGAAATTGCCGGCCGGCTGGGTTGCTTAGACCGCCATTGCTAAGACAGGTGGCATTCTGGAAGAGGGTAAAAGCTCCTTTTCTGCGAATGGTTCAGCCCAGCGAGAGGCCATTGGAGGGAAACAGTCCCTGGGCTAGTGGGCAGGCAAGTTACCTTTGCACCTGCTTATGGATGCGGCAAGTGTGCTTACGGCTGGGGGTATCCGGCGAACTGTCCTGCCTGGGCCACCATGTTGGGTCCAGGCGATGCGGGTTCGGTCACGTCTCGCGTTTGATTCAGCTCCGTGATCTTGTTGTATTCTACCGGTGGGTCTACTTGAGTTGCAGCCTGTGTCCGGTGTCGATTTGGTGCTCCAGCGGTTCCGGGCGAGGTATACTTTGGTCTGTGGAGGACAGGGAGGAGCCGTTCAACACAGAGGCAGCAGTTGGCGGCCAGAGAGAGAAGCGGCGATGCTCCATGTCGTCCAGGCTCGATTCAGGCTTGTCCTGTTCTGGAACCTCTGGATGTTGGTGAGTACTGAGGCTTCATGCCACGGGTGGGATGGAGGGCAGACGGGAGGGCTCTTTAAGGGTGAATGATCCTTGCTTCTTGGAGCTCGATCTTCGGAGATCCCTTCCAGCGGCCATCTTGTGGCATTCTGCAAGGGACATCAGCAATGTCCCGAGGATGTTATAGGGCTGCACCTATATGTGCAGTGGAAGGTGCCTCTCGTGTAGCCACATAATTGAAGGAGTTTAAGCTCGGCCAGCAGAGCCTTCTCAAAGAGCAGCCATTTTGCTGCTCTGCAAGACCACGCCCCCAGTTCTCGGGGTTCCTGTATGGCATGGACTCGAAAGCCCATGGGCAGGAACCTGGGTGCATGCACACAGGGGGCATTGTTGTCCCCCCTGCATGCATCCCTAGGCTCAGGGGGCACCTTTTTTTCAGCACCGCCAGCCTGTTCATAGAGGAAAGACCTCTGTGAATCCACTGGTGGTACTGAAACTTCTAATATGCATGGCATGCCGCAACAGCGCCACCTGCATATTACATATCCCCTGACCGCCGCACCGCTGCCAGGGAACAGCGATTCCCTGGCAGAGCCGACGGTCCAATTGAGGTCCGACAATCCAAGTCATAAATGGGCTGTTGAACCGCCGTGCAGTAGTGGCTGTACTGCCACCATGGATCTGACGGTGCTCGAACTGCCAGACTGGTAATTTGGTCCACAATGTAATAGCTGTTGGGTTTTAATTTACTGTGACAACACAGTAACACCGCTATCTATTGTGCCCTAGAAGGCCTGAGAGAAATGTAAATTGCACCAGCCTAATTTGCGTAATTTCAGTAATTTCAAGTCAAGCTTATTATGTGAAGTTCTGGAATTGACAGCACTCCTCGTAGTTTTGTGCCATTTGCTGTAAATATATACAGTTAAACACACCATTCATGGTAAAACAATACCATAACCACATGGGAAGAACAGAACACGAGCTACTGCTGTTCACGGTGCTTTTATTTAAATGAATTTTCACACCAAGAATTGGTGCAAAGACATATTTCACACTTAAATATAGCGTGAAAGGATTAATGACCATTACGCATACTTTTGCTATAAGTCCACTTAATAACAGGAACACAAATTATACAAATTTGGCAATCTCCTACCTATAAGGGACACTTTAAGGGTGAATTATGAATATATAACAGTAGGCTTTTACCTAAATGGGCAAAGGAAATTTTCCTTGACATTTGCTTCTGAAGGATATGTAAACTGAGCAGAGCCCTGTTCTTAGCAGTTGTATACTTTTGTCAGCTATGTGGGAGGTGTAGACACAAGCCCACAAATTACCATACAGAGAAGTGTTAAGGCATTGGCAGAGTGGGCTGCTGTCCAGGGCTCCAGTCTTTAAAGGGGCCCCTTGTCACTGTCTTCTCAACTCTTGCCTGAACTATGTATCTTATTCTGACAGTTCTGCCCTGATAACCTGGATTGCTGCTTAAACATAATGGTCCATTTCTTTTCATTTATGTTTTTAGAAAGGGGAGACTGGGTGATATGGGAGTTCAATAGGGATATTTTTCAGATAAATGTTTTTAGCACCATGTAATATCCGTAATACATTTATTTAGAACAAAACAATGTTTCTTCCAGGACTATTGGAAGGGGACTACATGGCCAATTTCTAATAACACTACTAAGCTGAAATTGTACAACAATATTGAAAACTCCAATGGTACTGTTGGGCCTGCCAGTACATGTTTTCTGAACATTAGGGCCCTAATGTACTACTACTTTGCGCATGGGTTGCTTTACTTTTGTAATATAAACTAGCGCATAGTATTGTGCACTTTCAAAGCAAATCAAGATTTGAGGTGGGAAGATGAAATCAAAGTAACTCAAAGTACTTTGTGCCAAGGTGATGTACCATGGGTAATACATGGGCGATCCATGCAGCCACTCATGGGTTTTGATGCTAATCCCTATCTAATAACAATTTTACAGAGTGGTTTGCCCCCAAACCTTCCACCTCCTCAAGGCATTGGTAATGGGGGAGAAATATTGAATGTCTCTATACTTTTAAAATGCATGTGTGCTTCATTGTACAGCACGCATACAAAGCTTGACAAGGTTAAAGCATAGTTTTTTTACTGGTAAGGTTGCCCTCCAGTACAAAACATATGCTTGAGAGAACCCACACATTATTTCTATTGTGTGCAGGGACACATCCTTGCTCTATAGTGCAAGGATGTGTGTGTTTGGTGCATAGTAGTGGGGAAGAGAAAACCACATTACATCAAGTTAGATATGGTGCTCTTTTTCACCCTCCCTTTGACACAATGCAGCGCACCAACTTCGGTTGCTGTTCTGGTTTGTGTCACACTTGAGTAAATTTCCCCATAGATGTAAGCACATTTCAAACATGTAGTGGAGCATATGTTTTTTTATGTGCTACACGTTACACACTATTTCACCACATTTATTTATTTGTAAAATGGCATATGCATATACGTCTCTCCACAAGAGAGCTTCTTGAACAAAGTAGCTGTTAGAGGGTTGACTGTGTAAGATCTGTGTAATTTGCTAAAAGCTGATGCTGTCATATATCTAACTTAAAAGACAACTGTTGCCTAAGAGATGGGATTGATGCCCCAGCTCAAGTCTGGAATATCTGTGTAACATGTGCAATAGGTTTGCTCCTTGGGATCTGATTTTCACAATTGTTGTAACCAGAGGGATGGATTAGAGGGTGCAGTGATCTATGCAACCTGAGGAGTTGCTTCCAAGATCTATTGGGCAAATGTAAACTTGCGGAATACATTCTTGTGTGACGCCTGCATCTGTTTTAATATCTGTGTAACTGGAGATCTGTTTTTTTAAAGAACGCCAAAATGAGCACGATATGTGTTATATAAGCAAAGCACAGTTTCCTAAATTGTGAATCTGTGACATCTGTGCTAACCCTAACTAGTAATGTCTCAAAATGGTGTAGAATAGTTGGGCGTTTAAGAAACGTGTACAGAAATGTTCCTGAAATTATTGTAATGCACCCCAAATCTACCTCAAATAAATGACTTTTTTTCAAAAGATATCCTCAATTTTTCAGTTTTCAGTTGACTTATTTTAAATCTCTCTACTATATATGATGAGCTATAACTGCAATATTGCAATTTATTTATTTATTTATTTATTTATTTATTTGTGGGTTTGTAACGCGCCGGCCTCACACCCGAAGGTGTATCTCCGCGCGGTGCTGTGAAGTGAACAGGTCGGGCAGCGCTCGTCCTAGAACAGAGTTGTCTTTAGGCATTTCCTGAAAGCTAGATGGCTCGGGCACTCTCTAAGGGAAAGGGGAAGATTGTTCCACAGACGCGGGCCCATGATGGAGAGGGCGCGGCCTCCCTGTCTGGTCTTATTATGTCTGGGAACCTGTAGTAGCAGCTGATTGCTGGACCTAAGATTGCGGGAAGGGCGGTGGTATACAAATTTTTCGGCCAGGTAGTGTGGCCCTAGGTTGTGGAGACTCTTGTGCACCACACAGCAGATCTTAAATTCCACCCGTTTCCGGATGGGAAGCCAGTGGAGGGCTTTGAGGAGGGGCAAGGATGGCGTTCTGGGGGGGCATTGGTCACCAGACGTGCCGCGGTATTTTGAACCACCTGAAGTTTGTTAAGCACTCCTTCATTGGCTGCTAAAAATAGGCCATTGCAATAGTCCAGGCGGCTCAGAACGAGGGCCTGGACCAAGGTCTTTCTTGTGTTGTCTGGTAGAAGGGGGAACACTTTCCGAAGGAGGCTAATAATGTGAAAGCAGGATCCCGCTGTGGTGCTGGCATGGTGAGCAAGGGTGAGGTCATGGTCTAGACGGACCCCCAGGTTTTTCACCACCTGTTTCGGGGAAGGGGCCTGACCCAAACTGGAGGGCCACCAGTCAGGGGTCCACAGGATTTTTGCCTCTCCGAATAGCATGACCTCCGACTTTCCCACATTACACTGGAGAAAGTTCTTGGCCATCCAGCTGGCGATCGCAGTCATGCCGTTGGAGAAAGCTTGTCTTATCTCCGGGGTAAAGGTTTTAAAAGTGAACAGCAGCTGCGTGTCGTCAGCGTAAGAGATGGGCATAAACCCGAAAGACCTCATGATGTTGGCCAGAGAGGAGACATATACGTTAAACAACGTAGGGCTGAGACAAATCCCTGCGGGACTCCTCTGATGATGCTGGCCGAGGTGGAGCTAAAAGAACCCATATTCACCTTCTGGGTGCGCTCGGAGAGAAAGCTGGTGAACCACGCCAGGGCAGATTGTCAATGCCAATCTCCTTTAGTCTGGTAAGGAGAATGGCGTGGGATATGGTGTCGAATGCTGCGGACAAGTCCAGCAGCACCAACACCACAGACAAACCTCTGTCCAGGGACAAGCGTATAGCATCCGTGACGGAGAGAAGAGCCGTCTCGGTGCTATACCTAGGCCTGAACCCCGACTGAGAGTGGTCCAAACTGCCGGTCTGCTCAATGAAGCTGGAAAGGTGGTGGTTAACATGCTTCTCCATCAGTTTGCCAACAAACGGCAAAAGGGAGATTGGCCTCAGGTTGGTCATGTCTGACCAGGGGATGGAGGTGTTTTTCCTGATGGGCTTGACCATGGCCTCTTTCCACTCCCGGGGGACCAGTCCCTCGGACAGGGAGCGATTGATCACCGTCTGAATGGAGGGACTGAGGACACTCCCAATGAGGTGCATGACACGGGCGGGTACAGGGTCCACTGGGCTGCCTGATTTAATGGTCCCAATCAGAGAGTTGACTTGGTCCAAGCTAATCTCGGGGATAAAGGACAGCGCAGCGGGGGCAGCTCCGACTGTTCCGGGCTGAAGGCTGGGAGAGGGGTCCTTATCATCAACAAGTGAGCTTGATTGGGAGATGTTTCGATAAATAGCATCAATTTTATCGGCAAAAAACCCAGCAGTATCCTCACACAGTTTTTGGGACAATGTTTCTGGGCTGTCGCAAGCGACGGGCTTGGTGAATGTACAGAGAACCTGGTACAGCAGTTTAGAGTCATTACCAGCCTCAGAAAGTTGGAAGACAATGTGGGATTTACGGGCAGCTCTGATGTTCCTGTGATAGAGTCTCATGGCTGAGCCATAGCGGTCTTTATCGGCAGCACTGCGTGAAATTCTCCAGGATTTCTCCAACTTCCTGCAAGCCTTTTTCTCCGCACGCAGTAAGTCCGAGTACCATGTTCCTGCCTGCGGTCAAAACGCCGGTTACAGAGTCTTAAAGGGGCAATAAGGTTGACCGCAGTGTTCAAAGCACCATTGTATTTAGACAGGGCCGAGCTGGGGGAGTCCGAGGGGAGAAAGTCAGGAGGTATGAAAGCAGTTTTAAAAGTGTCTGCGGACACCTTGTGCCACTGCCTGCGCCATAACGGGAGGGGAGCAGGTTGGGGGCGTTCTTCAATGAGAGTGGGGAGGGAGAAATTGATTACAAAATGGTCGGTCCACTCCACCTGCGTTGGAGGATAACAGGTCAGGGAGTGCGAGTTAGACAGGATTATGTCGAGGGTGTGACCGGCCCGATGGGTCGGACCTTGGTTGCACTGTTTAAAGCCCAAGGCAGATAAGTCAGCCAGCAGGTTGCGCGCTTCTGCATTGTCAGATAGTTCACTGTGGACATTGAAATCTCCAAGGAGTACAAAATTAGTCCCTATGCTGATATGTGGAGCTAGTGTCTCTAGAAGGAGGGTCGAGGCCTCGGCACAGGGGCCAGGAGGACGATACACCAATGCTCCCTTCCAGCAAGCTTGTAATGTGGAACCAATTTTGAAAACCAGAATTTCAATGTCACTAGTACAGCATTGGTCAAGAATGGTAACAGTGAAAGTGTCTTTGTAAATAACGGCGACCCCGCCGCCGGTTTTGACAGGGCGGTCTAGCCTAAGAATCTTGTACCCCAAAGGGATCCCCAAGGTGATAGCAGGGACCAGATGGGGTTTAAGCCAGGTCTCCGTACAGAAGCAGTAATCAGGGCGGGCCGAGTGAATTAAGTCCCAAACCTCCGAGTGATGTTTCGGGAGGGATCTTATATTGCATAATATGCTGTTGCCCCTAGGGGGCCTGGGGCTAGGGTCCTCAGGGGTAAGTGTGCCTAAAAGGGGAGGACATGGGTATGACTGGTAATGACAGTGTTTACAAGAAAACGGGCCTCCGGGACATGGGCCAGAGTCCTGTGCGCAACCTTTCGGCGGCGGGTGCCACAGATTACGTAGGTCATTGGAGGAATACCTAAGTCTGTCTGATCCGCTACCGGGGGGTGCCACGGGAACAGGGATCATGGCCCCTGGCCCCGTTCGGTCACGGACGGGCACAGACGGGCTCCTCTCTGGCTCGTCTCAGGCGCGACTAAGGCGCCCCCTGCGCGCAACCGCTGCGCGCTTGGGCGACGAGAGGGCTTAAATGCCCTGCCTGATGCAATCAGCTAGAGCGCTAACAGCGCGATAGTCTGGGTGGGGTCACTGGCTCTTCCTGTCCCGCCCTCCGCTCAAGCGGCACTGGTTGCCGTGTCGGAACGGGGCGGGGCAGGGGAAGAATCGAGCGCAGGCCCTCTGAGAATCAGGAAGTCAGCACAATAATAACAGTGAGTATCACACAAGTTTTAAAATGTTGTAATCACAAATTAAAAGTTAAAATGTGCAGGAGCACGCAAACAGGTACCAGGTAGTAGGGAGCGCAGAGCGCTGTAGCACTCACAGCAGATATAAAAAGCGGGTCGGGGAGACTCTGCCACCGTCCTCCCTTCCGCAAGCTCCCGCTGCTCCTCGCTGCCTTAAATGCCCTGCCTGATGCAATCAGCTAGAGCGCTAACAGCGCGATAGTCTGGGTGGGGTCACTGGCTCTTCCTGTCCCGCCCTCCGCTCAAGCGGCACTGGTTGCCGTGTCGGAACGGGGCGGGGCAGGGGAAGAATCGAGCGCAGGCCCTCTGAGAATCAGGAAGTCAGCACAATAATAACAGTGAGTATCACACAAGTTTTAAAATGTTGTAATCACAAATTAAAAGTTAAAATGTGCAGGAGCACGCAAACAGGTACCAGGTAGTAGGGAGCGCAGAGCGCTGTAGCACTCACAGCAGATATAAAAAGCGGGTCGGGGAGACTCTGCCACCGTCCTCCCTTCCGCAAGCTCCCGCTGCTCCTCGCTGCCTTAAATGCCCTGTCTGATGCAATCAGCTAGAGCGCTAACAGCGCGATAGTCTGGGTGGGGTCACTGGCTCTTCCTGTCCCGCCCTCCGCTCAAGCGGCACTGGTTGCCGTGTCGGAACGGGGCGGGGCAGGGGAAGAATCGAGCGCAGGCCCTCTGAGAATCAGGAAGTCAGCACAATAATAACAGTGAGTATCACACAAGTTTTAAAATGTTGTAATCACAAATTAAAAGTTAAAATGTGCAGGAGCACGCAAACAGGTACCAGGTAGTAGGGAGCGCAGAGCGCTGTAGCACTCACAGCAGATATAAAAAGCGGGTCGGGGAGACTCTGCCACCGTCCTCCCTTCCGCAAGCTCCCGCTGCTCCTCGCTGCCTTAAATGCCCTGCCTGATGCAATCAGCTAGAGCGCTAACAGCGCGATAGTCTGGGTGGGGTCACTGGCTCTTCCTGTCCCGCCCTCCGCTCAAGCGGCACTGGTTGCCGTGTCGGAACGGGGCGGGGCAGGGGAAGAATCGAGCGCAGGCCCTCTGAGAATCAGGAAGTCAGCACAATAATAACAGTGAGTATCACACAAGTTTTAAAATGTTGTAATCACAAATTAAAAGTTAAAATGTGCAGGAGCACGCAAACAGGTACCAGGTAGTAGGGAGCGCAGAGCGCTGTAGCACTCACAGCAGATATAAAAAGCGGGTCGGGGAGACTCTGCCACCGTCCTCCCTTCCGCAATTACTTTTTGCAAATTGTAGTCCCCGTTAATTAACTAGGAACTGGTATGGGAAATTGCATCTGAAAATCTGTAATTTATACTTTTTATTAAGTGTAAGTTGTTCTGATAGTAGACCCCAAAATGCGTTTTTGCCCAGAGCCCCCAAAGTTTATGAGATGTCACTGTTTACAGACAATTTGTGTAATTTGTTTTCTCATGATTGCATAATATTTTTGGAAAAATTACACAAAATCCAAATATTGCATTTAACACCACATTTAAATGAAAAATGCATCAGTGTGTCCCAAATTATTAAAAAAATTGTGCCAAAAACACAAGTACCATGAACCACAGCCGCTCGCTTCCTGGTTCTCATGCTCCTGTGTCAAAGGTTTGCGCCACAGTTACGCAGCGAGGAATAATAGTAAACTTTTGTGAATTTTTCATACCAAGCATAATGTAATAATCACAAATGTATGCAAATGATGCCAGAATAATTTACATTTCGTCCAAGCCTACATATGACATTCAACCATCCAGGTCTTTGGGGGCAAATCCAGCAAAATCAGACAGGCAAAGGGGGACCACAACATAAATGGGGTTGTTTTTCTCAAATTGTTTGTTTGGGCTCTTTAAAAGAGATAACGTGAAAATTCACATATCCTTTACATTAAGGGACACCAGTTTTTCTCTGACATACCTAATTTTGTGTTTTAAGCACTGCCCATACGGTTTAATTACCTAAATAATTAGTGGGGGCCCCCACGGCCCCTGGGACCGCCAACTCCCCTGGACTTTTTAAAAAAAATGTGTGAGGGGCTCCTGACCCCCACACTGCCCAGGGAACCGCCAACTCCCAGGGGCATTTGCTTTTTAGGATTGCGGCCTTGCGGGACCCCCAATCCCCTGGAACCGCCACCTCCTTGGGGCTTTTTATTATTTTCGGTGGGGGCGCCTTGCAGGCCCCCCAAGCCTTGGAGACTACCACCTCCCCAGGGCTACATGATTTAAATGTGCCCATGCTCCCCCCCACGCCGCCCCAGGGACTGCCACCTCCCCACGGCTGTTTTCAAAATCAAAGTGCAGGGGGGCTCTACCCCCCACCCACACTGCCCCAGGGACTACCACCTCCCCGGGGCATTGAATATGTTGGGAGGGGAGCCACGCTGCCCCCCTCCTGGAGCCCTTGTTGGCCCTGGGGACTTCCACCCCCAGGGCCGGCTTATGCAATGTCCTGGGGTGCCCACCCCCGGGATATTGTTGTTTGCTATTGGAGGGCGGGAGCATGGCTCTCGCCCTGCCATAGAAAACTCTGCTTTGCTTTGTTGAAGCGAGAGCAGGAAACCTGCTCTTGCTTCGAAGAAGCAAAACAGAATTGCTTTGGGCAAGGGGAGCAGCATGTTAGCAGCTCTCCTTGCCTAAAAGCAATTCCGGCTGGGGAGCCGGCTGGGACTGTGTTGGCATTGGGGCTCCCCCCCGGTCCCCAACTTGAGGTGGCCTCAGGAGGGGGGCCACTCAGCCCCCTCAGTTTATGTAAAAATAAATGGATGGCCAAGCCCCGGGGGATGGGGTCCTCAGGGCCCAGAATTACATTTTTTTTTTTTTTTTTAAAGGAGGGCGGCGTGGGCAGCCCCCTCCCTTTTCAAACAACTAAAGTGGCCAAGCCCCTGGTGATGGGGTCCCTGGGACAGAAATGGCCCGAGAAGGGGGGCCACACTACCCCCTCCCTTCTTTAATGTAATAAAAAAAAAAAGAAGGCCAGCCTCGAGGGACGGGGTCCCCAGGGCCCAAATTGGCCTCAGGAAGGGGACCATGCAAGCCCAATCCAAAATAAAAAAAAAGCAGGGTATGCTCCCCGGGATGGGGTTCCTGGGGACAAAAGTGGCCCAGGGAAGGGGGGGCAGGCGCCCCCCCGAAAAAAAACAGCAACTCGCTGGAGGCCCTGCACCCTCCGTGGACAACTCTGCAAACGTGGCACGCTCTGCATTGGGGGATTAAGTCACTGTAGCTAGTGAGGGTCCCTGGTGGCCAACTAGGCCACCAGGAACTTCCAGTATGCCCCACATAGTGGATTGCTGAGAGGTGGTACGAGGCCATGCCCCTTTTTACACTACTCTGCAAATGCGCCTCTTCGTGCACTGCTGGTGGGGTGATGAGGTCCGCTTGTGTCCTGAGGACCTCATGACTAGAGTGGACTTCATCCTCCGAGCAGCAGTGCATAAAAGGTGTTGTGAATCATAACCCATATCAGTAGGATTCTGTCCTGCTGCTTCATATATACTAAAATGTATGAGGACATTGATAGGTTTTCATCTGATTAGTAACCACATTTGCATTTTTCAGTTGGCTCATTTTTTACGGATATTAATATTTTTGTTGAAAATTATTAAATGCATTTGCAGAACTGAGTTTATATCATTTGCATATTTCTCCTATCTCTTTTACCTTTTATAGTGGCAGTCTTCTGAATAAATCCTATTTTTCTTAAATGTCAAATACATTATTATCTGATTTTGTTTTGCACTAATATGCTACAAGATTCTTTGTTCCAGCTTAGATTTTTGTTCATCTAAAACTTGATGACCCATCCCAACAAGGCAAAATCAAAAGATTATTGCAAACATGGGGAGGAGAGGTGTGATGCGACCTACAAACATATGGACAGATGAGGTAATCATTTTGAATACAAAGTCACGTGGCCAACTCCAACTGGCAAGGCTATGTACCACCAAAGTTAATACAGTAGTGTATTTAATCTGGTCAAATGGGTCACATCTTTCAGGGTTTACAAATCGAGGAGGGATTAAGGTTCCTGAGAGGATTTCAAATTACTTCTTCGAACTGATGAAACCTGATGAAATAAGAATCATTATTGTCTGAAATAAAAAGCACAGAAGCAAAGAAATAAAACTTAAAATTTACTAGTATACCTTAACATGCTAAATTTAAAATATATCACTGCAGTCATGTTGCTACTTGCCTGATGAGAACGTTTCATGCAGGTTTTCCAGTATAAAAGGCAACATGTTGCCTGGGACATATTCCTTGGAGTTTGGATTGCAGTACATTTGAAAATAGCTCTCTGTATCAAACTCCTTTTGATACAAATCTTTTAAGTCGGATTCAGATTCCATCGTGTTAGCTTGAATATCTGGAACAAAATGTGGCAGTTTTATCTCACACAAAGCCTTTTTCTTGTTGCGAAATGGATCCTAGATACTCTGCCAAGCGTGTGATAGTCGTGGTGAAGGCCAAACGGACCTTATGTAACCTCTCAGTTTACAAAGCTCCTCCTCTTTGAAGAAAGCGGGGCTGCCAACACATCGAGCTACGCCTTAATCAAGAGTCTGGGAAGGTCTTGTAGCTGGCAAAAACCGCCTGGGGCGCATTAAATTAGCTGCATGCCTTGCTTCTTGTTGCACACACTGCACCCGGGGAAAGAAAGGTAAATCACAGAAATGTGACCGTATATCTTTTTACCAACACTTTCTGAAGAGCGATGTTCGAATCCGAGCATCGGCTCATTCTGTAATTCTCGGCAAATCCCTGAATCGCACTGTGCTTATTAAAACAAGCATTTACAATGCAATAGGTCTCGCAGCATTAAAGTTTGAGTTATTGGCATTGTGTATGACAATGCGTTGCATAAATATTTTAGCAAACTTTGAATTGGTGAGCAGTGAGACCAACACAACCTCTGTCAGGCAGGTAAAATGGCTGTGAATAAACTGCAGCATCATTGTCTATCTGATGCCGCCGAATAAACACTGTGACTTGGATCAGCTTTTTTTCTAGAACTGTGAAAAAAAGTGGCTCGGCTACCAGATACCATTTATAAACAATGTGATATTTAGCACATTGGATGACGTTGCTGTCTATTTAGCAAAATCAGTTTACCAATGACTACGGTCTCCACTTCCTCCAAACTTCAGCAACAACCCATATTAACTCACACATTGGCTTTTGAAATCAACAGGAAGGGAATCAAAGTCCTGCCCCGCTCGTGCAGAGTTTTGGACCATTCCTTTTACACCACCCAGATTTATAACATCTAATTGAGGGAAGCTGCAATTCATTTGTGCAGGCCAAGTTTCCAGAAATGGATGTAGCCACCATCTAGGCAGATAGCTCTCAGGGGCCTTGAGCTAGACCTGAAAACAGCCAACCGTTGACTGCCTCTTTGAAAGCTAACAGCTCAGAAGAATATTTAGTTACAGAGGATAGCTAGTACTTGCCCTGAGATCAAAGACAGTATAAAGAGGTGGACCAACCCTTGTGTAAAGAAAAGATTCAACTTTATGGTTTTTCACAATGTTTACCAGCTACAACATTTACTGTTCCAACAGATTAATTGAAGGGCAAATTCATCCATCAAAAAACCAAACCACCTATTCCAGACTGGGTTTTACTTTTGCTTTATGTCTGTTCTACTGATTTTATGCTATAGACCAACTACTAGTCCCCTTTCTTCCTTTACTACCCTTGACCCGTGTCACAGCCTCTTTCGACAATCCCTTGTTATTAACACGTTGAAGCTGACACCATCTAGAATAGAATGCCAAATAAACTAGGGAAGAAAATAATGCCTTTTGCTTAATCTTCATATCTAGACATTGCTGGTGCTTCAGAAACCAGAGATGAAAAAATCAGTTAGTCACCTTTAACCCATCAATAATGTTAGATTATGCATGGCACCCAAAATCATCTTCCCCGGTTTGCAACTACTAAACAGGGACAGGAGAGTGATAGAGGAGCCATACATAGCATGGCCTCTCCTCTCTGTCGCAAATATAAATAAATAAATAAAAATATAATAACATCTAGGCAGCTGACAGCTTGGGAAGCAGTGGGTATTAGCACCACTGACAACCTCTAGGAGGACCAATCTCTTGACAGCTACCAATCCCTAGTAGAGAATTATGCTCTGCATGCAGGCTAGTTCCTTCTTTATGGCAAAATACAACATGCAATCCAAAGAAAATGGGATTGTGACCAAACAGGAACCCAGAAGTAGGCAGTGTTGCAAACAATGAACGCAATAGGGAATAGGAGAAAGCTTATCACACTGCACTATAGAGCGATTTAAGAACATACTGGAACCTCCCTATAGGCTGTATGGGATAAATGGGAATTGGACACTAGATGGGCCTTACATGATAAAAAATGGAAAAAAGCATTGGCTGCGCGTCCGCTAAAGCCACGATAACGAGACACGCTCTGTGGTGGTGGGGGGGAGGAGCGTTGAAGCGCCGCGAACGATGGGCAGCCTCACCGGAAGTCAGGCAAGGTCGCTTGTGACGGGGGCGGGGCCGCGTCCAGACCGGAAGAGAAGGCAGGCGGAGTGAACGCGTCTCGCGGCCCGAGGCTCCTGTGAGCGGTGGAGAGCCCCGGGGCCGCCAGAAGGAGGTTGCGCAAGTGGTGCACATGCCCCATGCCTGCAGCGTGCGGAGAGCGGAGTCCCCCGAGATTGACCCGGTAAGTTGAAAAGGGCTGGGGGGGGTCTCGGTGCACTCGTGTGTGTGTGCTAGTGTATGTATGTGTGCGACGGCGAGAGGGGGGTCGGTGCACTCGTGTGTGTGTGCGCGCGTGTGTGTATGCGTGGGGGGGGTGTCTCTGTATGTATGTGCGTGCGTGCATGGGCGCTCGTGTGTGGGTGTCTGTAAATGCGCATGCATGTGTTGTGTGGGAGCTTCCCAGGAGACAGCAGCTGGCCACAGCGCGCGCGTTCGCGTGCGCGTGGCCCGCTCAAATCACCTCCTCGGAGAGAAAATGCGCACGGCCAGGTGCTGTCTCCTGGGAAGCAGACTCAGTGACAATAGATCTTGGCGAGACAGCGCTTACGCGCTATTCAACGCCACGAGACCTAATAAAAAAGTGACCTTGTTTAAAGTAATCTGGTGCTCATGTAAACCGTTCCAATTCCTTTGGGCTAATTTCGCTTTATATAAGAAATCTGCCAAAAACATTCAACAAGGTGTCGGGACAGGAAGCCAATGCATGTTCTTCTCTCACAGTCTTTGGTCCACCAATGTGCAAAGCAACGGGGCTTCTACACCTTGTGCTTCACTACTTCCTCGTCCTTCACCTCGCAGTCCTTACTGTAGGAGGAAACGTCAGACTCCACAAACATTGGTTGCCTAAGCCGCCTAAATAATACACTAGAGATGATGGCTGCCCCTTCAACATACTGTGCGATCGAAACCTCAATCCAAATTTTCTAAAGCCCAATATTTAATCACCCCAATTTTTACCAAAATAATTCAGCTCCATTGTGTCCAGTTAATCCAGCGGTTAGAGGCTACACTCCGCATCAGGAAAACACAATTTAGCAAAGTTAAAATACAATTTTGGATGCATAAAGGACAAAGCTAAGGCAAAAAGTGAATTTATTACCAACAAATCAAAACGCAGTACCGAGAAAAAAAGCTTGAAATGCCATGAAGGCTCAAATACAGAGGTATAGATAAATGCAAAGTCAGAAAAAGTTATAATCCCTAATGAGGCAGAATATAAGTAAACATTCTACGTGTCAAACTCATAAAGAATACCGATGGTATTCCACTTGCAAGTCTAAAGCAAATGAACAGAGTCTTGGAGGAAAAGGAAAGTCGCCCATGAGAAAAATAATGAAAGAAATTCCTCAAAAAACAGAAACCCAGATGTTTTATAGGTAATTCACAAGAGCTATTAACATATTTTCCAAATTCAGCATGGTATGATTATAGATAGAGTCGCATTGGAAAACCAGAAACAAAAATATAATATTCTAAATCTTTAGTGCCAACCCATTTTGTAAGGTAAGAGAAATCTTCCTCCTGCTCCCATAGCAACTACACTCCCGAAATGTACAACACAAATGAAACATTTTTTAAACAATGACTCATAGATTTAGCTTGGCTACCATGAGAGGCAAATGCTACAAAGGGTTGTTTGGTTCGCAGTGGAGGGTGAATGTGGACCAATTACTTAGGCAGGCCACACAACTGATAGTCCATTTCCTCACGTGAGGAAATGGACTATCAGTTGTGTGGCCTGCCTAAGTAATTGGTCCACATTCACCCTCCACTGGGAACCAAACAACCCTTTGTAGCATTTGCCTCTCATGGTAGCCAAGCAGAGCAGTCCAAGGCCTATTCAAGTGATGTGGTGTGTGCTAGTAATCACCACTCACTGGCATGCAATAATAACACTCAATAACAAAAACACACGCTACTCATAATTATGCAATAATTTACAAATATACACAAGACTGGTGGAGATACCTTTGACAACATTACATTGGACCCCTAAGGGTAATGACCCCAACATTCACGGCACAACCCCATTCATGTACAATATAAAACATAACTATATACAGGGGTGCCACATGCTCCAGCCTCGGGAGTGCTTGGAAGCAACAATAAAGCCTTGGGTCGTCTTCCTTTCTTTGACACTTTTAACTTATGGTCTCCTTTTTAAAGAATATTGATTTCCTTAGGAAGAGGGATTTGCTGCACTCCTGCAGCTCACCAGTGCTCTTCCTCTATCTTTGGTGGGGCCCCTACCATCGTGAGGATGCCACCAAAAGTGCAGCAATGTCTGTGCTTTTTTCGCTTTTCTCATTTTTGGTCATAGGAGTGCCTGGCCCCAATCTGGCACCCCTGCGTCCTTCCAATTATTGTGGCAGCCCAGAAAGCTCACCCCTGGCTGACCCACTGACTCTCCTCACAGGCTGTACTGCCCATGCCACCGTAAGAGCTGGCAGTTTTCTTTCCTTGTCCACTCCTGTCGGCAGAAGTTTGCCTTTGGTGGTGGCCCTCCCTGAAACACGGGCATGGAGAGCGGGACAGGCACACCGCCATTGTGGAGAGTGTGGCAGCACGCCCCCTTCTGCTTACTAGCTGCCGGGACCCGGAGTTGGGGATCCTGAACCCCTCCTCAGCCATTCAGAAGAGCGCATTGGTGCTCCCTCTGCTACTATGCATGTCGGCCACAGAGTTGGGGGTCCCGTGCCCCCTGAAATGAAATTCATCCCAGGTGTTGGAATCCTTTGTCCCTCTTAGCTCTGGGGAGAGAGCCCCATTCACATCCCCTCCTGGGGTAAAAAAGTCCACTTAATCCTTGCAACAACCCTCGGGCTTTGACCCATCCCTGGGAGTTTTGGTTGCTGGGAAGTAGAGCTCCAGCTGCTCTATGATTGTACAAATATCAAATCATTCTCCTGCTCATACCTTTTGGCCCAAATGGGCGATTTTGCTCAATAATTGGCTCATTTTGCTCCTGGAGGAAATCCTTAGCCACCTGGAGCATTATGCAGGGTGGTGTTTCACTGACTCTGCACC
The DNA here is from genome assembly GCF_964261635.1 of Lissotriton helveticus. Classification (NCBI taxonomy): domain Eukaryota; kingdom Metazoa; phylum Chordata; class Amphibia; order Caudata; family Salamandridae; genus Lissotriton; species Lissotriton helveticus. The sequence goes on along the minus strand of NC_136061.1, from coordinate 1,581,257,194 downwards.
CACTTTCTCCTCTTTTTCCCCTGATGCTTCTCTCCTTAGCACAGAAGTTCAGTTCTTCCCCCAACTATTCCTTCGGGGATTTAAGATGACCAGGTCCTGGGAGAGTCCCATTTGTCCTGGAATCCTTAGTCTATACGGATTTTGGGGGTTCCTCCTTCCAGTTGTCCATGGCTGCACCTCCAGTCCCAGAATCCAACAGAAAAACACAGCCAAGAGAGAGCTTGCTCTCTAGTTCAAGAGTTGAAGTGAGGGTGAAAGTTCTAGAAGCCTGGCATCCCTTGTCCATCCTGGCGTCATCCTGAGGTACCACATCACCTCTCTGCCCCTGTCCCAACCCTCCTGCAAAGCATACTAAGACAATTCAAAATGGCATCACCCAGAAGCCACGAGTTACATCTCTTCTGTGGACCCCTTCTCTGCCCCTCACTGACATCACTACCAGGACGTTTCTAAGTGAAACTTCTAAGAGAATCCCCTCCAGTGTTGGCTTCAGAGGTCTCAGCTTCTTCATTTGTTCAGTGGGTTAGGCTTTGGCTGGCCATCCCTGGCAGTGTGACAGCAAATTGATGGATGCAGATTCTTCATCCCCCCTTTCCTCTTCAAGAGCTGAGTGAAGAACTAATAATTGCCCTTTTTGTGTGGGGTAGCCATTGTTCCCGCTGTTCGAGAGAAAAAATGCAATTAATTTGGCACCGCAGGGTGACAAAGGGCCTGGGCTCTGATTCTGTATTAATCCTGAGGAATATGACAATCCTGGATGACCCATAACCTATACAGATGTTTTCTGGAAATCTCTGACTTGGGTTTGGCATAGAGGTTCCACTCCATTTAGATATGTCATTAGTGTCTGTAGGCCAAAGGGAAGTGAAACTGCACTCTAAGGCAGTCTTCCCCATAGGAGTATAATGGACCATCGCTGCAGACAAGACAGTAAACCATACTGACTTTCCCTAGGAGTCTATACTAACATTATGAGGGGTACCCCCGGTCAATAGTCAATCGTGCTGAGTCCCTTCTGTGCAAGGGTACCTGTGTGCAGTTACTGGGCAAAACACAACAGGAGTCTCATACAAACAGCCCGCACATCTGTGCACAAGTGTGTGTACATGTTTTCACTTGGAACCAGCCAAGTGCCCCTTACCAATGCAGTGTCACAGTAGCCTTGTCCTTAAAGGTGGTTGCTGACTGCAAACCTGTGCAGTCTATTGGTCATGTGATTACCACGGGCGAGTTACCCATTGTGAGGCTCACCCACAGTAAAAAGGTAAAAAAACGAGTGATTAAAAGGAAAAATGTCCAGTTGGATTTGATGGGGAGAACACATTGCCTTACAGTTAAGTATCTCTTTGAAGTCTTCAACTTTTAAGCTCTCCGATCATCCTCCACCATTTTTTTCATATGTTGAAATGCTCAATCGTGATATTCATCTAACTCAAAATAGTACCCTGATCTCCTCCTTTTCCGGGAGTTTGTATCACCTTGTTTCTCTCCTTTCTTGATGCTGTATCCTTTCATTGTAAACATTATTAATTTTAATAAGAATAACAAAGAAATTGCACAATTCAACATTATTATCATAGTTGCTCAAACATCTTGCAAAACTACCATACGAGCACTACTTAGCCATTCACATATTTTCCCAAAACCACTCCCTATCTTCTTTATTCAGGACCCTACAGTTTCCCAGTCCCCCAGCTCCTCTAATGACTAAATTTCATGTCAGATTAGTTATGTTAGTAAGGCCTGAGTCAATCACCCATTATATTCAGGGACATAAAAACAACACTTCTTTGCCACAGTTACCTTACAAACGTTGCCCTCTTTTGCCAAAATAATGTCTAAGGCAAGATAGGTCTGCATTACCATTGCTGTACTTACTAATGTCTCTGCATTCACCAGATAAAAGACCCCTCTGTATTCAAGGCAAGTCTATCCACAACTCTAGAGAAACCTCTAATTTCTACCAAATGCACAGCTATTCCCATAGTAGGAATAATAGCCCCCATTATGTCCAAGACCACTTGCCCAAATCTTTTCTTCATTCTCCTTAAATTGTGTTAATCTTTCAACTCCTCCGAATGGTAGATTCGAGGAAAAACTAAAGCTAAATAGCACAAACCCAACCAAATGTTGGCAAATTTATAAAATAAGCAGACTTCCCACCGACAGAAGAAATTCCTTCCATGATAGGTTCTCTCCCGGGGTGCGTGGCTTGGACGCCGATGGAGGAGGTCGCCTGAGAGCTGAGCTCCGTGATCGAGCCTCCGATTATATTGATTGAGAGCCTCTACAACCCCCGTTTCCCTTCACATGACAAGCGGAGGGGCACTCCTACGGTGCAGCTGCGGGACACCCCCTGGCCGACCCCGTAGACCCGAGAAACGGGCTCGCCAAGCTGCCCGGGGTGCCCGGAGCGAACGAACAAAATGGCGGCCATGAAGTGTCTCTGACTCCTGGTGCGCAGAAGACCGAAGCTGCCCCTGTGGGCCCTGAAAGATCTCCAATTTGGCAGCAGGACCGGGGGAAACGGCCTAGCAGACGGTCGCCGGGTAGGAGAACGACAAACGGACTAGCTGGCGAAGACCGCCCGGCTGGTCTCTGAGCGGCGCTGATGAGCAGCGGGCCTTCGGGCTGAAGGAGGAGTGCTCGGCCTTTCCCTGCCGAGGCTCAACGAAGACGTCGGCTTCGAATACTGAACTGGTGAGAGCTCGGATCACCCGAGGCCAGAACCTGATCCTGATCTGAGGTGGAAATTGCATCCGACCTCGACCGCAAGCTGAGGAGATAGCGAACCGCTTCCTCCCCCAGAGGCTGGCTAGACCGATGCGAGGGGCACCTCGGGACTTGCTGGGAAAAGTGAACGTTGGCATAGCGTCCTGGCAGGGAAGGGGATTTTGAGGCCGCGTGTGTGACCGCGGTATCCCCGCTGCCTGTCGGGCGGCTCCTGAGGAAGCCGGCACGGAGGCGCCCCATTGAACTGAGAGGGGCTTGATAGGGGATGGCCCGTAGATCTGGGGCCCAGCTTCGGAGGGCAGATTCCACAAAAACACTCAGAACACCGGGGCCCGGACGCTGGGTCCGTTGGGACCCCCTCCCGACCGCGCGGCAACGGACTAGCTCATCACCGCCTCGGAGACCCCTGGGTGGGGGCAGGAGTGGGGGCAAGGACTGCGGAGGACCCACCGCAGAGAAGAGGTAACTCAACAAATGGTAACCCCGCGGTGCCGAGCCTGAAAACACATGTCGTGAGAACCGGAGGGGGCACCCGAACACTATTTGCTGAACTTTGGGGCTTACACCTGTGACATTACATGGTGAACTGCGGCGGGAGCTGGCGACTAGGCCGGAGCGATCGCCTCTCCGGACGGCACCAGCCAGAAGACATCTGATGGATCGCAGCACTGTGCGGAGACAGATGACCACCCACTAGTAGTACTCTGCGGCCACTGGACATTCCACACAAGCCCCCCCCTCCTCCGCCGGTCCTCGGGCAGCTGGGCCCGGAATAGTCCCTTTAGCGCCTACGCACTTCAGGGACGGGACACTCTCCGAGGAGGTGCATCGGTGTCACAGCTGATGTTCCATGGGGCTGAGGACGACCCTTCCTGAAATGGCATAAGGGACCCATAGGGCTGACACTAGATGGACTGCTGCGCACTGCGACGGCCCTCGGACGTCTGTTTCCTCTCGTTGAACCCAATTTAATCCGAGCGGTCAGGAGCACTGCTTACCGAGACTGACGATGCCTCGGACCTCTGCAGCTGACGACGAGGTGCCTGTGAACAACGCGCCTGAACTCTGAGATTGCACTTCTGTGCCGCTGCTGACCGCCCCCGCGCTGACCGCACCCGATAGGTGTCCCTGACGACCACTGGGACGAACACCTGTCAAAGTAAGATTTAGCGAGGTTCCCCTAAATCTAACCCGCCACCCCATATCCGTCGACGACGAAACAAGAAGACACTACTGCCATGGGAAAACTCAAAGGGACTAAAAGCGGTACACAATCTACATCGGACGCAGAGATGCCGGACAAAGGAGACCATCCTCGGACTCAAGCAACTAGTCAACACCCCCACCCACTACGCCGGCCACACGCTTGATCCCGTCTTCTCATCCAGCAAGCACATCACCTTCAGCCACTCCACCGGACTCCACTGGACCAACCACAGCTGCGTCCACTTCAGCTTCAGAAGAACCACGACCCACCACCACCCGCTTCAGATTCCCCACAGAAGCTGGAGTAAGATCACCACCGAGCAGCTCACCACCTCTCTCAGCCAGAACCCACCCGCCAGCGCAACGGACCCCAACGAAGCAGCCCGGAACTTCACACAGTGGCTGACCGCCTGCGCCGACGACCTCGCACCACTGAAGAACCCTCCCAGCAGACACAGAAGCAAGAAGGCATCCTGGTTCACCGACGAACTCAAGGACTCAAAGAAGACCTGCCGCACCCTCGAGAAAGCCTGGCTCCTCGACCGGACCACCGACAACATGACCGCCCTCAAACACGCCACCCGCAAGCACCACCAGCTCATCTACAGCCAAGCTACAGAAAAAACTCCAGCGCATCCAGAACGCCTCCGCCCGACTCATCCTGGATGTCCCCCGACGCAGCCACATCTCCAGCCACCTGAGGAACCTGCACTGGCTCCCCGTCGACAAGAGGATCACGTTCCGGCTCCTCTCCCACGCACACAAGTCTCTCCACGACCTGGGCCCCAAGTACCTCAACGACCGCCTGACCTTCTACACGCCCACCCGCCAGCTACGGTCCACCAGCCTCGCCCTCGCAGCCGTACCACGCATCTGAGGAGCCACCGCCGGAGGAAGATCCTTCTCTTACCTGGCTGCCAAGACATGGAACTCCCTCCCCTTCGGCTGACCCAGGACCATCTCGCCTTCAGGAAACAACTCAAGACCTGGCTGTTCGACCAGTAGCTTACCCCTTCCCCTAGCGCCTTGAGACCCTCCCGGGTGAGTAGTGCGCTATACAAATGGGTTGATTGATTGATTGATTGATCCAGATCCCGATCAGCCACGAGATCCGCACTTACAACTCCAGCTGGACAAGATCTTGACGGCGATAACAGAAACCCGCACAGCGCTTCAACAGGATATTGCGCAAGTGGCCACGGGACTCGGTCTGCTCCGGGCAGACCACGGTAAACTATTTGACAGGCTCAAGGAGGTAGAAGATACGGTCCGCACTCTGGCACTGGCGCAAAAGGACCTCTCAACCACTATGGCCAATGTGCTGGATCGCATAAACGCACTAGAGAGACGAGCTGAGGACGCTGAAGGGTGCAACCGCAGGAATAACATCCGAATCGTAGGCCTGCCGGAGAAAGTGGAAGGGAAGGACATGATGCGATATCTTGAAGATTGGCTCCGGACGACGGTGGCGCCAGAAGGTTTGTCCACCTTTTATACGCTGGAACAAGCACATAGAGTCCCGTCCAGACTGCTAGAACAGGGCCGTCCCCCGCGTCCGGTGGTGGCACGGCTGTTACACTATCGAGACAGAGACCTGCTACTTCAGAATGCTGGTTTGATCGGCCCTTTTCAGGTAGAGAGCAGTAAAGTCAACATCTTCCCAGATTATACCTACAAGACGCAGCGCAGAAGGACCTCCTTTCTAGCCGTTAAGAGGGAGCTGAGAGGCGAGGGCCTCCAATACTCCCTGTTGTTCCCAGCTCGGCTCCGAATAATTGTTGATGGCACCACTAAATTCTTTGATATGCCAGAAGATGCCTGCACTTGGCTGGAACTATACAGAACCTGCGAAGACGACCTTGGTCCACGACCTGGAATTATCTCAGAAGGATTGCCAAAACGAAAATCCAGGCGGCTCCGAAATCGACACAGGGGTCTAAGACGGCCTTCACTATCGGAGACGACAGCAGAGCAGCGAGGGGTCCTAGAGGTGATATCTAACATATCGGGACCGCAAAGTTCTCCATTGCGGGAAGAGGTGGAATCTGACAAAGGTGATGACCCCTCAGAGACTGAGCGCTCAGAAACAGACAGCGTACCGATACCTGTGATCACCCCAGCGACGGCTGAAGGAATACTGGACGAATAACGAAAGAACCTGGTGAGCTGCTGAGGTTCGGACACGAACTATGGTGAACTGTTTGTTGAGACATGAGGGAGGGAACTAATAATTTTACAGAGGGGAAACGGGTGGAGGTTATGTTGCACATACCTAATTAAGGCTCGATCGCTCAACAGGAGCCCAAGTGAGGGGCGGCTTCCCGTTGGTACCCAACCCCCCTTATTGCCCTTAAGGCTTACCCACAGTGACTACTGTTGGGTTACTTAATAGTTTCTTTTTGGGAGTGTTTGGATGGGAACTAGATTACTTTCTTTAGGTCCTGTTCTGGGGGGGGGGGGGAATTTGGGGACATTCTACAATGTTGGGGGGAGGGCTCGCCATCGGTGCTGATGATTCATCGTACTTGGGACACCTGCAGCATAGCTGGGAAGGAGGGCGCAGAACACTGTGGGACAATGGGTGACTTATCTAATTTGAGGTGTATAACCTGGAACGTGAGGGGGCTCCACACTATGACGAGACGCCACAAAATACATGCCTATCTAGTGTGCAGGGTAGTTCAGATTGCATTATTGCAAGAAACACATTTGACGAAGGCTGAGGGGATAGCATTGCAGCTCAGATGGCGGGGCCAAGTATACAATACTACATATTCAGCGTTTGCTAGGGGTGTTTTAATTTGGATAAGGGCCGGGGTCCCATTTCAGGTTACCAGACAGATTATAGACCCAGAGGGGAGGTTTGTTGCCATAGTGGGAAAGCTGAGAGGTAGGGACATCGCAGTCTGTAGCGTGTATGCACCCAATGTAGATCAGCTTACCTTTCTGACGGAATTGTCAGGGTACCTCGCCCACTTCCTGGTAGGGCCAGTGTTAATGGGAGGAGATTTTAACTCAGTATTAGATGTAACGCTTGATAGGTCGCATCCCCCGTTGGCGGACTCCCCAACACACCGCACTGCTAAGGGTAGAATGGAATGGCAATCGAGAAGGGGCCTATCTGATATCTGGCGCGCTCAGCACCCGCAGACTCGGGATTATTCCTTTTTCTCGGGTATGCACGAACTCCATGTGAGGCTTGACGCGATCCTGTGTTCTCCAACCCTAATACCAATGATTGTGAGAACGGAATATCTGTCGAGAACGGTCTCAGATCATAATCCTCTATTGCTCGCCATGCAATGGTTCCCTAGCACCTCCTGTGTTCCCACCTGGAGGATACGCCCGGAAACACTGGAAGATCCACTTTTCCATGGCGCGCTGGAAGAGAGAATAACACAATACTTTGAGGATAATGCTGGCACAACGAAGGCGAGAGCAACAGAATGGGGTGCCTTCAATGTAGTCGTTAGAGGGTTTTTCATTTGTAAGCAAGTAGGAGTACGGAAAGAACTCTTAGATGACCTCGATAGAGTGGATGGGAAACTCCGGGAATTGGAGCTCTTGTGGCCTGGTCACCCCGAGCTACAAGAGCAGGTTAGTGCGGCGAAAGAAGCGGTCGTGAAGGATACAGAACGTTTGCGCAGCTTCGACTATAAGGCATATACAGCTAGGTCCCATGCAGAGGGAGACAAATCAGGAGCCTTACTGGCCTGGCTAGCCAACCCCACGAAGAGAGACTCCCCCATAGTGTCCATACGCACAGCGGAAGGTGATGAGGTATACACCCAACCTGAGATCCTACATTGCTTTACCAGTTATTATGAAACCCTATATCAAAGCAAATTGTTGGCCGACACCCCGGCTATAGATGCTTTTCTTGAGGGGCTCTGCTTCCCAGTATTGGACCCTGAGCAAACAAAAGACTTGGGCAAAGATATTGAGTTAGGAGAGATTCGACGTGCAACAAAACAGATGGCACATAATAAAACCCCAGGCCTAGATGGGCTAGCCATCGAATTCTACACAAAATACATAGATCTGCTGGCTCCACGGCTGTTAGAGGTCTATGGAGAAGCGAAACAATTAGGACACTTACCGCACTCCATGCGAGAAGCATTGGTAATTTCCCTACTTAAACCTGGAAGAGAGAGCGCTGATACAACATCATACAGACCATTGTCGATGCTGACTACCGACTACAAAATTGTAAGCAGCATCTTAGCGTCCCGTCTCTTAGAGCACATGACCACACTGGTCCATGAAGACCAAGCGGGTTTTATACATAAGCGCAATACTACTATGAACATACGCCGCTTTGTGCGGCTGCTAGAAGAGGATCACTTTGAGATCCACCACCCCATGATATTATTGGTAGACCTAGAAAAGGCGTTTGACAGCCTAGAATGGGAATACCTTTACAAAGTGCTTAGGCGCTTTGGTGTGGGGGAGGATTATCTGAAATGGACCGCTGTGCTATATTCCTCGGCAGTGGCCAGAGTGAAGGCGGGCACACTAATATCGCCTCAATACCCAGTGGAGAGAGGCACGAGACAGGGGTGTTCACTGTCTCCGCTGCTATTTGCATTGGCAGTGGAACCCCTCACAATGTCAATCCGCACGGGAAATCATTATAGAGGATTGCAGAGCAAAAATGGGCAGCAATACATATCGCTATATGCTGATGGTCTTTTGCTGTTTCTCGAAGACGCAGATGGGGCCCTAGTTGGAGCCGACAACCTTTTAACCAGCTTTGGCGAAATTTCTGGCCTTAGAGTAAACTGGTCCAAGACATGCTTATTTCCAGTGCACAAGGGTGAAATCCAACCCTCCACGACCAGAGCGGTCAGATGGGAACCCGTCTGCCTGAAGTACCTAGAGGTCTATGTCTATCACACCCCTGCTGACGTATTGGAGGGCAATATTACCAGTGACATCAGAGCGTTGAAGGGCAGCATGTCCTTTTGGGCCACTCTCCCACTGTCAGTAGCGGGTCGTATAGCGATACTCAAAATGGTGGCGCTACCAAGACTCCTGTATTACTTCAGAACGCTACCCATTTGGATTCCTCCTGCTACCTTCAAGCTCCTGAGGTCCATGATAGTGTCTTTCCTTTGGGGGTGGGTCGACGCAGAGTAGCCTCAACAACGTTAATGAGACCTAAGTCGGAAGGGGGTTTAGCGGTCCCCGACTTTGAAGTGTACTAATTAGCAGCTCAATTGCAGACCTACACCCAGGAAATGGCACGCGAATTTCGAGGGCCAGAAAACAAACGGGGCCTAGGCATACCTCGTCATGTGCTTTCTTTTATAGCGCTACAGCAGAAATTAGACCTTCGAGACCTCACGCAAGAAGAAAAAACGATTAGGCTATGCTGGAACCAAACACAGCGTAGGGCGGGCGTGTTGCACCCATACGCCCCCGAAATCCCGCTAGGAATGTTAACGGCATTACCACACGGCGGGGATTGGTCACAGTTGCAGAGGTGGGAGGAAGCGGGGATCCAAGTCCTGGAGGACCTATACGAAGACGAAACACTGATGCCGTTCCCGATGCTCCTAGACCGATATGACCTACCTAGAGGGGATTTCCTACTGCACTCAGCACTCACACGAGCAATACAAGTGCACTGGAGAGAAGGGCTCACAGAACCTAGAACAACGATGACGTGCCAATATATTATGATGGCAGCGGGAACGATTAAGGCGGTCTCATGCCTTTACTCCAGAATGACCAATGAAGGATTACCTCCTTTAATGGCGTTGAAGGGCAAATGGGAAACTGATATAGGTAAGGAGATCCCTGAGACAGTGTTGCAGCAGTTGATGAGAAGGGCTTGGAAGAGTACATGCAACGCGCGATTTCAACTAGTGCACTTTTACATTCTCCACCAAGCATACCTGACCCCGGGGAAAATCAATAGATATTTTGCCGCAGATTCAGCAGGATGCCCTAGATGCAAAACAGTTGGTGTTGAATTAGACCACATGCTATGGACATGCCCAATCTTAACTCCTTACTGGAAGGACGTGGGGGACACTCTTAATGAGGTAACGGAGAGGGGCTTAGTGATCGATATGGCCGTTGGGGTTCTATATTGGTTCCCTCATACACCTAAAAATAAGATCACGAGCAAATTCATAGATATGGGGCTCATCCTTGCAAAACGTGAAATTACACGACACTAGAAGGCAGTGACGGGTCCCACGGGCACAAGGTGGAGAAACAAATTTCTTAAATGGGCTGGTGGGGAAAGCATGCTGAGCTTTCAATCGGCACGGCGACAGCAGAATGACAAAGCTTTAGAAATGGTGCAAGCATGGGACGCGCTAGTGCAAGCACTGCGCGACTATGACACACAGAACGAACTAGCGAACTAACACCACGACTGGAGAACACCCCTATAACATGAGAGGTACATAGCACAAACCATTAACTGTCAACTTCTGTGTCTACTAACCACCAAGACTTTAACCTATTCTGTGCACCGATGGTGGGATCTGGGGAGGGGAGAGGATTATCACTAATTGCATTTATTGAGTAAATGGGCAAGACAAACTAGGAACACCCTTTACTGGGGTTTACTGTACTCGATCCTGTTTATACCTAGGTTCACCACCTAAGAATATAAGGAACAGGGCCACTTTCAGTAGCCTGGATAGCACAAGACATGTAATTAATGATATATGTTGTGTGAAACAAAACCCAAAAAAATTTGTTTAAAAAAAAAATGATAGGTTCTTTCCCTTTTGGAAAGTCCCCACTAAGGATTTGTCACATGTGCTTTCACCAACAAATTCTGCCTTGCCTCTTTCCATAGGACTGCACCTTACCATACATGTTTCACCTTTTCTTTATTGCTCCATCAATAAACTTGGATATAAACCCTATGTCCTGAACTCTTTGCAGCAAGTATTAAAACATTTATTAAAAGTCTCATCTCATCTCATTATATTCGAAGGCATTGGCTCTTAGAGTAGCCAAAATAATCAATAGACTTGTGAGCATTAACCAACACGGGTTTATACCGGGGAGAGGCACCACCCATCAAATACGAAAAGTCATTACCCTTCTTGATGTTGCAGAGGTAACAGGAGACCCGATAGCAATTATGTTATTGGACGCTGAAAAAGCTTTCGATCGGGTCTCCTGGGACTTTCTATGGTTTATATTGAGGAGGCTGGGCTTTGGAGAGGGAATGGTGAGAGCGATTCAGGTATTATATGAGGCCCCAACCGCTCGCATTCGAGTAAATGCTGGATATACACTTCCATTTAAAATAAAAAGGGGAACGCGACAGGGGTGCCCCTGCTCCCCGCTCCTGTTCGCTCTCTATATGGACCCGTATATACGCCGCATAGAATTAAACAATAATATCTGCCCAGTGAACACTTACGGAACCCAATACAAAATGCTGGCCTACGCAGACGACGTAGCGATTGTCACTCCTAAACCTATTGAAGCAATGGCAATGGTTGAGATGGAAGCCCAACAGTTTGGAGAAGTGTCAGGTTACGCTCTCAACACCACGAAAACACAGATTATTAAAAACTGTAAAGCACATTGCTTAGATAGTCGGGTGGTGGAAATCGGAATTTATTTAGGGGTAACAATCACAGCGGATCTAGATAAATTTGTGGAGGCAATCATAGCACCTATAATAAGTAAAGTCAAGAAGGAATTAGACAGGTTACACAACATACATTTTTCAATAGTGGGACGAACGAATATAATAAAAATGATTTTCTTACCAAAATTTTTATACGTATTTAGGGCTATACCTTTATCATTTGAGGCGAAATGGTTCAAAACCTTGGAGCATATGATAAACCGATTTGTCTGGTCGCATGGAAAGACCCGAAGGGCATTGAGATTTATGGCTCTACCTAGGGAGCGTGGTGGATGGGCCTTGCCAGACTTAAAACTATATTACTGGGCGACATCCCTTCAATACATGGCAGGGTTATTAGGAGGGGGAGAAAATGAAGGACAAGATCAGTTAGGAACCCTAGCAATCTACACATTGGCTCTAGGAGATCATGCTGAGAATCTCTTCCTGAAAATTACTGATCATAGTTATTTTAAGAGGACTAAATTTAAAACAATTAAAGCAGCACATAGGATTTGGATGTCATTTGCTAAAAAGTTCGGACTTGGAAGATATAATGCCTACACTAGGTTTAAAGGTAATCCTAATCTCCCTGAGGAGATATTTTCAGGGGTGGTTTTTAACGAGTGGGCGAGACGCGGGATCACGAAGGTGGGGGATATTATGGGAGCACAGGGGGTAATGCAATTTAGCGGTCTACAGGCAATATATGGGCTGGATACAACTCATTTTTTTAAGTATCTGCAAATAAGAAGCTTTATGATAACAAAAACTGGAGGGGTGGAGGGATTTAATTCAAATCCCATCTTGGACATTATAGAGAATGGCACTGAGGGCACAATATGTAGCAAAAAAGGGTGTACAAAGTTCCCCTAGGAATAATCCTGTAATAGAGTCTCTCTCTCAGAAATAATTAGTGAAAGCAAAGGTGGGAAGTCAGCAAGTTCCTTGTCGGAACTAAGAAGCCTCACACAACTAGTGAGCTGGATGACATGTCTCATTCAGCCTTTGTGGTGTTGTTTGCATCATCGGCTTCCTGCTCCTACGTCAAGCCGGCGCTGCAATGCCTGACGGGTAACAACACGTGTTACTCTTTAATGGAGATCTTTTGTTCCTTGCCGTGGTTTGCTAGCGTGTGAGGGACCTAGAAAAGTGAGGTAGTGAGCGAAGTGTGAGTCTTTTAAAAAAGTTGGATAGTCCACAAAGTAACCGTAGTGATTGTCACTCCTAAACCTATTGAAGCAATGGCAATGGTTGAGATGGAAGCCCAACAGTTTGGAGAAGTGTCAGGTTACGCTCTCAACACCACGAAAACACAGATTATTAAAAACTGTAAAGCACATTGCTTAGATAGTCGGGTGGTGGAAAGCGGAATTTATTTAGGGGTAAAAATCACAGCGGATCTAGATAAATTTGTGGAGGCAATCATAGCACCTATAATAAGTAAAGTCAAGAAGGAATTAGACAGGTTACACAACATACATTTTTCAATAGTGGGACGAACGAATATAATAAAAATGATTTTCTTACCAAATTTTTTATACGTATTTAGGGCTATACCTTTATCATTTGAGGCGAAATGGTTCAAAACCTTGGAGCATATGATAAACCGATTTGTCTGGTCGCATGGAAAGACCCGAAGGGCATTGAGATTTATGGCTCTACCTAGGGAGCGTGGTGGATGGGCCTTGCCAGACTTAAAACTTTATAGAGAATGGCACAGAGGGCACAATAAGAAGATTTTATTCTGAGTTGATAGAGCATCAAGCTGATGATATGGAAAAGTTTGAGAATAAGTGGATACAGAAACTGGGGGTTGAGAAGAACTGTTTTCATAGATCATTGGAATTGGGTCAGAAACTCCTATGTTCAGCACCACTCCAGTCACAACATTACAAGACTCTTTACCTATTATATCATACACCCGCCAGGATAGCGCAATGGGGAGGTACAGCTGGAATTACATGTCCAAGATGTGACAGTGATGAAGCTGATCTTGTCCATATGCTCGCGACGTGTACCCATCTAAAAACCACCTTTGATGAAATCGAACTATTTCTTAAAAATGCATTAAGGATAGAAATAACACTTACTCCAGCAGTGGTAATGCTTGGAATAAATCAGAGTGCTACCCAGGTATCTTATGAATATTTCATATTTTTGACTATGGCTGTTCTGAGACTATGTATTACCACAGCTTGGCTGGACCGTATACCACCCACATTTCATCAATGGCTAATTAAGTTACTGAATATGTATAATCTTGAAAAATCAATTTATGCTAGGAAAGGTGTAACTGGTAAGAAAATAGGTAAGGAAATAAGGGAACCTATTCAAATATGGGGAGACATAGATCCAGGATAGGAGTTATTAAAAGGAGTGACTCAACGACTTAATCATTTTGTTGGATTTAAGATGTTATATGTTTTTATTATATGTGATGACTGTAATGTTATTGTTTACGCCTCTCTATAATGTATAGCTTGAGATACACTGATTGATTATATAATCTGGATGTTATATTATCTTATATGTTAATTTCTATTACCCTGTATTTATTTATTTGTGTGCCCTGTACAAATATAAAATGGGGAAAAAATTCAAATAAAAACATTTTTTTTAAAAAGTCGCATCTCATCAACATATTTATGCCAACATTTTTTCAATAATTACACAACAAGATATGTTGTATTACTGTAATATGTTTATTGTTATTGTTTTTTGTGCTTTAACACTCATGTCAGTAAGGGGTGTCACTATGTGACTCATTTGTTTGTGCTGACCCTGATGACTCATGTGTAGGAGGATGGCTTAGTATATGGTGCTCATGTATGTAAGTGTAGCACCCTCACTAATCCAGACAACCCTTATGGTGATTTTAGTGATCTTAGACAACCTAAGAAAGCTTTCTAAGTGGTAGCTGTAGAGAGCAGCATTCAGGCTTAGTCCAGTAGGAGTGTAAAGCAGCTTGTATTACCAGTACTTAATCTTATGGTATAGGTTAAGTGAAAAATAACCATACAGTGTAGTTATAGAAAAATATGCATTTATTATTTACACTCACTAACACAATGCAATATCTCCTACCTGGAGATCTAATCACAAAACACTTAATACTTTTTCAATAGAATAGGTAAGCAGCACAAATACACAGTGGTCTCCAAAGTAAGCCCTACCATGTACACAAATATTGGAGTGCGAACCACAACTAAAGCCCAGAATTAACCCAGAAGATGTAGAAGAGTTGGGGCCCCGAGGAACCACCCAAGGTGAGTATCTAGGAACCCCACAGAGGCCGTGTGCTGAGTGGAAACACAACCACGTGGTCAATGTAAGTCATTGGGTAAGTTGAGGTTACAATTTTAAAGAAGGAGGACTCTTCACAGTGGACCTTGAAGAAGTCCTGTGGAACATGGACGGTTGGAGAGTCTTCTCACCCATAGATATCCCAGGAACCAGGATAACTACACCAGGGGAGTTGGGTGCCTTGGTGCGAAGTGACGTCGGAAACTGCTGTATTCCACATTGGAGGACTTCAGAAAAGATGCCGCTGGTGAAGAAGGTGAAAGTGTCCAGTGGAATCCAAAGATGGATTCAAGATGAGAGGTACCTGCAAGCAGAGGGGACAGTCTATGCCACTCAGGAGTGAGCAGGAGGCACGGAAGACCAATGCCCACCAATGTCGGGGATGCAGGAGAGTTGACGGTGCACTTGAAACTAAATATGTACGGACCAGGCAGTGCTGAAGAAGACCAGGAGCTGTTCATGAGTGGTCCCATATCAGATGTCAAGAGCCAAGGGGTTGGGGGTTGGCATGGGCACCAACAAGCCTTGGCATTGGCAAACAACTTTGTTTTAGAAAAAGGTGCAGTGTCGGGACCGGCAAAGTCCAAGTGACTCACCATGATCAGTTATGTCAGAGCAGGCCAGTGCAAGCAGGGGAGCCTACTGAAGCCAAATAAGACCCTCAAGAGGACCCACAGGACAGAGACACAGGAGTCAGAGGCACCTCGAACAGCTCACCAGAGGATGAAGGCCCACAGTGCAAAGGATATGGTGCAAGCAAATATATTGGCTGCAGGAGATGCTTGACGCTGGAGCTTCTTAGAATACGAATATCTCTGGAAGAGACAGTCAACAAGCCTTGGCAATGGAAAGTTGATGCAGTGATCAGGGCTACTGCTCCAGCGGTTCTGACGAGTGATACTGGCTTGCAACTTGCTAGGAAGAGAGTGCAGCCCTTGAGGGAGTTGCAGAACTACCACCTGTGTTGCTGAACCTTTCGGGGCCCATAGGAGCTTGAGACTAGCAGACCGGCCAGCTTCATTGCAGTGCCTGCAAAGGCAGCGGAGTGACTCCTTCACTCCAAGTGAGATTCCTTTGGATGTCTTAAATGTTCACAAACCTTGCGAATAACCTATCTGGAGCACATGCACAGACATTGCAGCAGACTTGCAGGACAACGAGACCAGGAGCAGCAGGAGTCTTCCCAGTTGCAGTCCTGGTTCCCAAAGCAAAGTCCGGAGTGCCCAGATGGTTGAAGTAGAAGGTGTTTTGGATCTGAATCTTGTCCCACATCCCACAATGAATCTAGGGACCCACCAAAAGGTAAGCCCTTTAGTACCCTCAGGATAGGGTTGGGACAATTCAGTGGTCCCTCCCAGAAGAGGGGCAGGACAATGCGGAGGATATTCCCATGTGGTTTGTCCAGTTTCATGCCAGAGTAGGAGCCAACGGCTCCTAGAACTGGGTTAAACTGGAGTATGCAAGGAGGGCACTAAATGTAACCTTCAAAGCAGTCTAGTGGCACTGGCAAGCATCCCCCCACCCTGTCCCAATACATCAAGTCCTGTCTGGGAGGTTGTCACACCTCCCTGTGACAGGAAACCTATTGCCCTGCCTTCCCCTGTTCAAGCTTGGCTCAGCAGCAGGAGGGCAGAATCGTGTCTCTGGATGGCAGCAGCCATAGTTTGCTGTTCGGGTCTAGAAGACTGGTACCGGGAGCACTGAGGGCCTCCCAGAGGAGCTTTACAGTGCCTGGAAACATACCTCCCACAGTTGGGGATATGATTCCAACATGTTTGACACCAAACACAACAGGGTTTCTTACTGCCAGTTTAGGGATAGCCATTGAATAGTGGCTCATGACCATTCTATGCACAGTAATGGCTGATACACTTACAACCCAGGAAAATGGACTCCAAAGGTTGTAGGGGTGTCCTGCTCTTGCAGGGGAAACCTCACACTTAGAACTGAGCACCCTGCTTTCAGAATTGAAAGGCCTGCCTTAGGGGTGACTTATAGGTTTTAAGTGCAGTGACCTCAGATATAAGGAACTTATATCTGTTGTAAGTGGGGCTAGCACCAGCTTACACAGGCTGCAATGGCATGCATGTAGTCACAATTTGAGTGGTCTCACTTGGGTAGTATAATACATGATTCAGCCCAATGGGAGAATACTGGTGTACCTATGACCTGGGTACCTTAGTACCATGTACTAGGGACTTACAAGGTTACACAAGTAGCCAATCTGGAGTGTACCTAAGTACTCACTTTGTCCAATTTAGGGAAGAAGCACAAAGACTGTGATCCTGATTAGTAGGATCCTAGTCAGACTGACACCAGCAGAAAGTGGGTTTGACCATGAAAGCAGATCCTGCTTTACTACAATATGTTTGTGCTGACTCTGATGACTTCAATGTTGTTTCCCTTTGGCAGCAATTTTAAGTTCTGAAACATGAGTGAAGGCACCACATTCAATCAATCAATCAAGTCATTTATAGAGCGCACTACTCACCCGTAGGGTCTCAAGGCGCTAGGTGGGGGGGGGGGGGTGCCGTTACTGCTCGAACAGCCAGGTCTTGAGATTCTTCCTGAAGGAGAGGTGGTCTTGGGTCAGGCGCAGGTCGGTCGGGAGTGAGTTCCAGGTCTTGGCGGCCAGGTAGGAGAAGGACCTTCCTCCTGTTGTCGCTCTTCGGATGCGGGGGACGGCGGCGAGGGCGTGGCTGGTTGATCTGAGGTGGCGCTTGGGAGTGTAGAAGTTGATCCGGTTGTTGAGGTAGCTCGGGCCTTGGTCGTGTAGGGCTTTGTGTGCGTGGGTGAGGAGACGGAAGGTGATTCTTTTGTTGACGGGGAGCCAGTGCAGGTCTCTCAGATGTCCGGAGATGTGGCTGTTTCGTGGGATGTCGAGGATGAGTCTGGCTGAGGCGTTCTGGATCCGCTGGAGTCTCTTCTGGAGCTTGGCGGTGGTTCCGGCGTAGAGGGCGTTGCCGTAGTCCAGTCGGCTAGTGACGAGGGCCTGGGTGACAGTCTTCCTGGTCTCGGTGGGGATCCACCAGAAGATCTTCCGTAGCATGCGTAGGATGTTGAAGCATGACGAGGAGACGGCGTTGACTTGTCTGGTCATGGAGAGGGAGGAGTCCAGGATGAAGCCCAGGTTGCGTGCGTGGTCCGTCGGTTTGGGTGCGGTGCCCAGGGCGGGGGGCCACCAGGAGTCGTCCCAGGCGGAGGGCGAGGAGCCCAGGATGAGGACCTCCGTCTTGTCTGAGTTCAGTTTCAGGCGGCTGGTCGTCATCCATTCGGCTACATCTTTCATCCCTTCGTGCAGGTTGGCTCTGGCGGCGGCGGGGTCGTTGGTCAGGGAGAGGATCAGCTGGGTGTCGTCGGCGTAGGAGACTATGTTGAGGTTGTGTTGGCGTGCGATGGCCGCGAGGGGGCTCATGTAGATGTTGAAGAGGGTGGGGCTCAGCGAGGATCCTTGAGGGACGCCGCAGATGACTTCGGTGGCCTCTGACTTGTACGGTGGTAGGCGGACTCTCTGTGTTCTTCCGTTGAGGAAGGAGGTGATCCATTCCAGTGCCTTCTCCTGGATTCCGATGTTGCCGAGGCGCTGTACTAGGGTGCGGTGGCAGACAGTGTCGAAAGCCGCGGAGAGGTCCAAGAGGATGAGGGCCGCTGTTTCTCCGTTGTCCATCAGGGTTCGGATGTCATCGGTGGCAGCGATGAGGTCGGTCTCGGTGCTGTGGTTCGCTCGGAAGCCAGACTGTGAGGGGTCGAGGGATCCATTCGTCTCGAGGAAGGCGGCCAGCTGTTTGTTGACGGTCTTCTCGATGACTTTGGCCGGGAACGGGAGGAGCGAGATGGGACGGTAATTCTTGAGGTCGGTGGGGTCTGCTGTAGGTTTCTTGAGAAGAGCGCTGAGCTCTGCGTGCTTCCAGCTCTCCGGGAAGGTGGCGGTGTCGAAGGAGGTGTTGATAATGTCCCGCAGGTGGGGTGCGATGACCGCGTCGGCCTTGTTGAAGATGTGGTGAGGGCAGGGGTCAGTCGGAGATCCGGAGTGGACGGAGTTCATTGTGCGGATGGTGTCTTCGGTGCTGATCGGAGTCCAGGGGCGGAGGGTGGTGGTGGGTGGCGTTGTTGCGGTTGTGGCGTGCGTTGGTTGGTTGCTGAAGCTGTTGTGTATGTCCGCGATCTTGTTGTGGAAGTAGGATGCGAGGGAGTTGCAGAGGTCTTGCGACGGGGTGATGTCATTGTTTCCGGCGTTGGGGTTGGAGAGCTCTTTCACGATGTTGAAGAGTTCCTTGCAGTTGTGTGCGTTGTTGTCCAGCCGGTCCTTGTATGTATTTTTCTTGGTGGCGCGGATCAGTTGGTGGTGTTTCCGGGTGGCGAGCTTGAGGGCGGTCATGTTGTCCGTAGTTGGTTCCCTTCTCCATACTTTCTCGAGGGCTCGGCAGTTCTTCTTGGAGCTCTTGAGTTCGTCGGTGAACCATGGGGTTTTTCTGCTGCCGGGTCTGCTGGGCGGGGTTCTCAGAGGGGCGAGTTCGTCCGCGCAGTTGTTGATCCACTTCGTGAGGTTGTCGGCGGCCTGGCTGGGGTTCGCTGAGCTGGCGGGAGGGTGCTGGCTCAGGGAAGCGGTGAGCTGGTCGGCTGTGATCTTGTTCCAGCTTCTTCGGGCAACCTGTTGCTGGTGTTGGTGGATCGTCGTTCTTTTGAAGGTGAAGTGGACGCAGCTGTGGTCCGTCCAGTGGAGTCCTGTTGCGTGGCTGAAGGTGACGTCTTTGCTGGATGAGAAGACGGCGTCGAGTGTGTGTCCGGCGAGGTGGACCTCTATTTAAAGTGATTGTGTTTTTTTCAGCAGTATGGTTGTGAGTTGGGGGCATGTTTATGTCTACACTAGTGGTTGGTGAAAGGAATCAACCAACCATAACATGAGAGACACCTTGAGACCCAACTCCTAATTCCCCTTTAATAGAGATTTGTCTTTGGATATATAGGCTTGTTCTGGGAACTCACAATGAACCTTGAAAAGAACTGTTGCAGCTTTAAATTCATGGCTATCAAGAACTTTGCGTTATTTAACATAAGGAACTGTAATTTTGGACATTATTCTCTTAGTGGGAGCAACCAGCATATTCTTATGGGAAATATAAAAACAATTCTTCAACAAAGTAGAGATAAGAAATGTTAACTAACCTTTTTACTTCCAGGTCTCCTTTTCTGCAGTACCCACCCTGACTTCCCTTTCCTCCCGTTTGGCCACATCAACAATTTGGTGTAATGTAAAACTTGGAGTTAGTGCTTCTTGAGAGCATTACTGCAGAGGTACTGGGCCTGACACTGAAACCCTAAAGGCATCTTCTTCCTTCTTCTCTTATTATTCCATAGTTTTTTCTACTTCTTTGTCTCTCTCATTGTATTCCATAATAAAATCATGTTCTTCCTTACTTAATGAACATGAATAAGCAGCATGCACATACGTTTCAGCTCTGATATGTACCACTTCTCTCAAATATTTTCCATATTTAAGGGCATATTTATCATACTTTCATGCACCACAACACAGCAAGTCACCTTGCTGCTCTGCGTGGAAGGGAAAGGGAGAAAGGCCCTGTATTTAACATCATAAGGCACACCCCTGTCTGTTCTTTGTGCTTTTGCATTTTTGGCAGGCTATCAACAATGCAGACACCCTTGCACAATAGTGCAAGGGTGCCTGTGTAGGCAGCAGGGTTGTTTTTGTGCAGGAAGGGACTCCTTCTTGCACAAAAACAATCCTGAGAGTTATGTGCCTCTTTCTATGCAGGCCACATAGAAAGAGAAAACAACAAGGAGAAATACATATTTTCTCCTCGTTTGGCCTCCCCTGGGGAAACTTAGCATTTTAACACATTCCAAGGTCTGCCACTAATGGTAAATATTGGAATGCGCCAAAATCCAATGGGTGGATTAACGGGAACACCCACGCTCCTCCCTGGGCAGAGTAATGCAAGGCAGTGATATGCGCTGCCTTGCATTACTTCAGAATTATCAAGCCATGCAGGGCCACACAAGGTGGCCTTGTGTAAATCTAACATTAGTGTTGCATCACACATGTGCCCTCTTGTATGGCACAAGGGTGATGCAACAATATGATGAATATGGGCCCAAATCTCCTTATTATTTTCACTAATGAATAGATTTTCCAGTGTTGCATTAAAATCGGTTATATACGGAGACAGAAACTCCTCATAGTTAAAAATAGCTATCAACACAATGCGACAGACTGAATACAAAAGCTCCAGTTGTTTGTAAGTTGCCACTTCCCCAGCAAACTTATGATGAAAAGTATATACAAAACATTTGTTAACCTTCATAATTTCAACATACTCTTTAATCATTTTTGCATACACATTATCTCTAAAGCCACTATCTAAATTCTGTACAGATATCCCTTGTCCTAATTCCTTATGATTAATTTTCAATGCAGCAACACTAGTCATGTGTTTTGAAACACTTTCCAGTCAGTACGCACACTAAAAGGCCAACAAATATTATTAATAATAAAGTTAATAACATCATCCGTAACGGTCTACAGCAAAAACAAACAAACTAAATTCTAAGCAAAAAACAAAAAGCTAAAACAAAAATACTTGGTAGCAAAAATGAAATTCTTCCTAATCTTTTTCATTTATTGCAGAGACAGGCAAAATGAAAGCAAAAAAATCAAGTTCAGTTCTCAAATTTTCTTCAGCTGCAAATCCAAGTTCTCGCTAATGTGAAAAAGTCCAAATCAACTCCATGAAATCTGATGGTAAAATTGTCTCTGCATATTTCTTTTAACTTGTTTTTAGTCTTTAAACAGGATTTCCTTGTCTTATCTTGGTTCTCATCAAAACACAATATTTCATAGTCTCTGTTTTACCCTCAAGCTGTTTTTTCATCTTTATCAGACCCTAGATATTGGTCATTATCATAGTATGCATTTCACCTGTTCAGTGGAAAGTAATCATCTTCATATGTATATTTATCCCCTATTGTAGCTAAATATACCCACTCTGGTGGTGCATAATTACGATTAGGAACTCTCCTTCTGGCTGATCTTTTATCAGTCGATGCTTCATTCTCATCAGTCTCCCAGGTTGACTTATTTCTTGTCTTTGACTCAGGCTCACAGTGCATTTGCTTACAAGTTCTTTTCTGGGAATTTCTTCAGTGACAGTCTCCTGTTCTAAGTTTCTCTTACACCTTCAACTTTCTCCTAATATGATACTTTGTTCAGGCCCTCATTTGTCATCTACAGATAATTTTCTACTTCCTAAGGGGGTTGTTTTGACTCTGATTCTCGGTTGCAACTTATCAAGTTTATCCCTTTAACCAGAGTCTATTCCTTCTTGCTTCCACCCATGCTTTGCTCTTTTGCATGGCAACAGCCCTTCACACTGATCACTTCGTAGCAGGGCTTCTGGTGTTTCAATCTCTTTATCTGAACTTTCACTCACTTGAAACTGTTGCCTTAGATTTTGCTCTAGATTTTGCTTTGAATTTTCAACTTGATGTTCAGAAGTTATGGAAGACATAGACGTTTCTTCACCTCCTCTGGATACATACTACAAACTTGGCCTGGACTGTCTTTTGAATTGTCAATTTGTTCAGCAGTCTGTGCACCTTTATCATCTTCTTCTGCCCTTTCCACTGTTTCCACTGCGATATCTCTCATTGTATGAGCAATGTGGATCCACTGAGGCAGTCCAGCACATTTGACTGCACTAGGATAACTGGAATGGGTCATTCCAGCTTTCATCTAGGAACCCATAGAGGACATGTCTTTGGCTAAAAAGTCCAGTACTCTGCATTTCAATTGTGACAGGTCATATGTCTGTAGTCTTCTGTGACTGCATCCACCTGTCGAGAGACAGATTTGACCACATCTCCCAGACCTTTGAAATAATCCAGAAAAATATATTCAGATAATGAAATTAGCGCAGTTGATGGTACGTGTACAAGTCTCATTGCTCTACCCACGATGATTTCATGGGAGAATTAATCTATTTTCCTGTTTGGAACACTTCTAAAACTCATCAGCATATGGGGAAGTGCATCAGTTCATTTCAGACCTGTTAAGGCACATACTTTTGCCAGTTTGTTCTTGAGAGTGCCATTCATCCTCTCCACCATACCAGAGTATTGTGGTTGGTAATGAAATCTTTGCTTTATCCCTAAAGCTGTACAGATCACCAGTAGCACTTCATTTTTGAAGTGGGTGCCATGATCAGTCTTAACATGAGTTGGGAAGCAGAATTGTGGTATCAACTCCCTCAACAACAAGTTGGCTACTGTAAGGCTATTTTCTCTCCAAGCTGGAAATGCCTCAACACATTTAGAGAACACGCAGAAAAATATCAAGAAATACATTGCAAAGTGGAATTTCAATAAAATCCATTTGCAATTTCATAAATTGGAGCTCTGATTTGCCAATGTGATTCATGATAGTAACAGCCATTTTGCCATGATTGTTTACATGACAAACTAAAGAGCAATTACATATGTCTTTAGCTGTTGTGTAGTTCCTATAAATCCTATATAGGATCTGCACCTTTAGGCAACATACACTGTAGGATTGGTGTCTGACTAATTCTGGACACCCCCACCGGGCATGGTGGCCTGTGTACCAGCTAGCTCACAGTGCCACTAGAAATTCCTCTTACCAGGGAGAGAATAGTTCTTGGCAACTATGGAACATGACAACCCTCATCTCTCAGGACTGTGGAAACAGTGTACTACGTTTTGCTCAGTCACTCGTGCTCACTTAGTCTCAAAGAGATACAAGAGATACATTTTCCAATAAGTACTTATTGAACAGTCGTTATTGTAGTGTAAAATAGGTGTGCTGAAACAACCATTTGACAGTAACAGATATAAATGATTAGCAGCACTAAGAAAGTCCAAGGATGGTATATTTCTACCATCTTGCTATAACCATGAATACAGGCAAGTATATAAAATACATGACACTAAAATGCGTACTCCTACGATGCTACCCTAACTAGATGTACCTAAGGTGTCCCTAGCATGTATGTAGGTGTCAAGCCAAGAATCCCTCTAGAATAAAATCAATCTGGAGTATTTGCATGCAGGAACCTCAGCGTCTCCTGTCAGTGTTTCAGCAGGGAAATCCTGTTCTCCTCGTGTTGTCTCAGCAAGATGTGATGTTTACATACCCAAAGGTCTCCCCCGGGGTTCTACCTTGCTGTGCCACTTGTCAGACTTAGGATGATGTCAGGAATTAACTTTATACTTAGTTATCATACAGGAGTTGGTAGTTCTGCTGAGGTTACAGGAATCCTCATGCATAATGTATGAGGCTTTTAACAGGGAAAATCCTGCATTATGTGTGCAGTGTCATATCTAGGTAAAAGGTCAGTCCCCAAGAACGTTTTTGTGTGTAATGTAGGGGAGAGTAAAGTTGAAAGGTTACAATGTTACCTGAGCTTATATTGGGGTATCTATATGGAATATAACACATCAACATATCAAAACCTTGCATTTTCCTAATACTTTTTGAATAGCCTGATTAGGCTACCTCTCTCTGTATGAGCGTGATTATGCAAATAGTTACATAGGGGCGGTAACATCAAAGCAGGTACCATCTACCTTTGATCTTGATTGGCATGCAAATCCTGCTAATTCTTTTTGGAACCCAATTACATCCATATTTTTTTCCATCATCCAGAGCAACTTCTTATAGATCTCTCAGCTCAATCAAAAACGCCAGCAGTTAATTTATAAAGAAACACTTTACATTGTTTGAACTCTGTGTAGCATTATCATTTGCAAAATTCTCAACTTCTCTTTCCTGAATCATTGTCTTTCCTGTGAGGCACAGTACCTTGCAATTTGTTCAGAATACTTATTTCGTAATGGGACCAAATCTTTGCTACCCTTATGGTCTTCACAACTGCTACTTCTTTTGGTTCCTAACTTGTGTCCAACAAATGAAATCTGTACATACTGTTTTTAATTGGAGTACCCATAGATGTCATTGTTGGAAATAGCCCTTTCCTTAGGGTTACTTCCATACTTTTTGCCTTCCTCCTCCACTTTTTGCAGAATTGGTTCTGCTGGCTTTAGGAATAAGGTGACTTTACTAATGCTAACCACTGCTAAAGTGCATGTGTTCTTTACTTAAGACATAGTAACATTGGTTTATCAACAATTGGCATATTTGATGTATTTACAAGTTCCTAGTAAAATGCACTAGATGTGCCTACAGCCTGTACAGTGAAAGGTACTAATGGGCCTGCAGCATTAATTGTGCCACACACTTAAGTAGCCCTTTAAACATGTCTCAGGCCTGCCACTGCAGAGCCTGTATGTGCAGTTTAAACTGCCATTTCGACCTGGCAAGATAGCCTACTTTCCAGGCATTACATATAGGTCTCCCCTAAAGTAGTGTTGTACTGGAAAAATATCGAGAAGGGCCACACTTACCGGTAGCCCAATAACATGATCAAATAACCAGTCAGTTCCCAGTGAAGAAATAGCAATTGTTTATTATCAAGAAACTCTGCGCAGAGGAGTCCCCTCGTCCACACCAAAATCAGTGCCGAGAAGACTGACGATTTACACACGAGACAAGTCATTTATACCTCATTACATTACATGAAATACCCTTATTTGGCAACCTCCCAATAGGTACAGGATCTTAATGAAGAACCATATATGGTACACAAAGTCTGCTCAGAAGTCTTTTTCTGCTATTATGGGGAAGGTCAGAAAGGGTAACTCCCTTTCGTCTTGGTACATGGGAGTAACGGCCCGGCGTCGGCAAGAATGTGCTTATCACCTCTTGAAGCCAGATGCGACCTTGGGTCTCAGAGACAAGAAAAGCAGCGTGAATTCAGCTGTCCTGTAACTCCACTAATTGGAACTCGCTCTGTAACAAGAAAAACAACACGTGATCACTACCCAGGACACGGAAGTTCCTGGCAGTATATTAACATGGAACATAGCGGGTCTGGCCCCAAAAATAAATGATGCAGATTGGCGGTCAGTAACTATGTCCCATTCAGTTATAGCACTTCAGGAAACATGGGCTAGGGAAGAATCCCATCTTCTGGGCTTTAAAACGTTCTTTACTCCGGCAGTTCCTACTAAAATGGGTAGACATAAGGGAGGTTTGTCTATGTATTTGTCTATTTCCTTGGGGCCCTCGGCCCAAGGGTGCTTCCTGGATTCCCCTTTTTTTCAGATCTTAAGGGTATCCTGGGGAGCTCTGGAAAATTTAGCCATCATTAATTTCTACAATAACATACCGAGAGCACAAGTTGAAACCACAATTAAGAAATTGTCAAGCACCCTTAAGACTATTACAGATAGTTGTACAGTGGATATGGCCCTCCTGTGGGTAGGGGATTTTAATTGTCCATTGTGCTTAAAGAGTCTACAAGGAGTGTGCGGCTGGGAAGACGAATCTAGAGGACCAACAAGCCACTTTGCCCACACTAAGGGGCCGATTAGGATGGCGGTTTTTCCGCATCCTCCGGGCCGGCGGAAGTGTCCGCCGGCCTGGAGGATGCGGAAAAACCGCGGCGGAGACTCCAAAGACCCACCGCCAAATTAGGATGGCTGGTGGGTCTGGAATTCCGTCCGCCGCTTTTCCGCCGCGGTCGGCTTCCGACCGCGGCGGAAAAGCTATAACATGGCAGGCGGTGTCTATGAGACACCGTCCGCCATATTATGATGTTGGTGTAAGTATGCTTTTCCACGGCGGCTTTTCCGCCATGGAAAAGCATACGGACATTCACTTTGGGGGCCCGTTGCGGGCCCCCTGGGTGAATGGGGGGTGGGGGGTGCACATGGGGGGTACCTATGGTACCCCCCTGCATTTGCGTACACAAAGCAGCAGGCACCGTGCGGTGCCTGCCGCTTTGTGCATGTAAATGCAACACATGCATTTTTAACATTGCGGCGGGTGCAGCTTGAAGCTGCACCCGCCGCAATGTTAAAAATAGAGGATGTGACCGCCACCCTGGCGGTCACATCCTAATTGCCATGGAGGGACCGCCGCTGCCCATGCGGACGGTCCCTCCTACTCAGGGGTGGCGGACGGACGCAAGTCCGTCCGCCATCCTAATCGGCCCCTAAATTAGGGGACTTACTTAATAACTTAATGGTGGACCACTCTATGGCATTTATTAAAGAGGCTTGTTCTGTGCCCAAAACATTTGCACCCACATTTAGCGCAAGAGGGGCAAAGTCAACGATTGACTTTGCCTTACTATCGTTACGCTATGCCTCATTGGTTAATAACTGGGAGACTCTTATAAGTGGCATTAGCGACCACTACCCCATTTCAGTTACTTTTAAGTTAAAGCTGGATACGCGGCCTCTTGATATTCAACGTAACTATGTTTTTAATCCTATTCTTGGCCAGCGTAATGGATTCTGTATTAAATGGGAGAAGGTAATACCAGAGAGCTTTCAAAAAAACCTAGTAAACGTCTCCCATAAAGAAATTACTAAGTGTTTGACGCTAGAAGAGAGCGAAGAACAAGTCTTGGTCTCTTTTGATAAAATGTGTTGTTTAATTAAACACTTTCTGACTAGAGAGCCACGTAATATAGTTAAGAAAACCCCAGGGTGGTTTGACCCAGATTGCTCTAGGGCATTGCGGGAACTCAAAAATGCATTGCACGCTACCCCATTAGATAGAGTTCAGGTTCAAAGGGCAAGGCGCAAGTATCGTGCCGCTTTGATTAAAAGGAAGAAAGATTTAAAAGCTGAAGCCTGGCAGGCACTCCATACAGCAGCAACACAAAGGGACACTGCTGCTTTCTGGAAGGCTGTCAATGCTCCTTTTTACCAAGACAGCCAAGGTCCTCGCCTAGATAATGCTATCACGGCCCAGGAGTGGGTGTCTCACTTCCAGGCCCTGTATAGCAATAAGGCTCTGCCTGAACTAGCTTATGAAACACCGATACCTCTGGAAGAAGAGGATTCCCCGTTCCCTCTTGACATACAGTTCAAACTAGAGGAGGTATATAAAGCCCTAAGCGAGAGCTCAGCCGCGAAAGAACCAGGCCCAGACTCTGTCCCTATTGATGTTTTTAAAATGTACCCAGACCTGTGGGCTCCTCTACTCACTAGAGTTTTGAATTGCATGACGAAAAGAGGTTTTATCCCAACCTGGAAGGAGGCAATCTTGGTCCCGATATACAAGAAGGGGGATAGGAATGACCCTGCCTGCTATCGTCCCATCTCTTTGTTAGATGGCTTTATGAAGATGGCGGGCAGGGTCATCCTTGCTCGCATTCAGGACTGGGTGGAGGGACAGGAAGTGTTGTCTCCCTTTCAGTATGGGTTTAGGGGAGGGCGGGGGACAATTGAGCAGGGGCTGAATCTTTCACTAATCATTTTGAAATATATCTACGCAAGGAAATCAAATCTGTATGTGACCTATGTGGACCTCAGCTCTGCTTTTGACTGCGTTTTACACGACAGTCTTTGGCAGACGCTGAGGGACATTGGGCTGGACAATAAAATAATTGTATACATCAGAGAACTCTATGTGGAGGCAGGTGCCCGAGTTAGATACTGTCAGAAGGGGGAATGTACAGACCTTTTTAAGATCAGCAGAGGGGTAAGGCAGGGCTGTATCCTGGCCCCCCTGCTATTTAATCTATATATTAATGGTGTGGGTTCTTGCCTAACACAGCAGTACTATGATTACCCCGTAATCAAGGGCAAACCCATCCCCATTTTACTTTACGCTGATGATGCGGCCATTTTCTCACAGACCAAGGTAGGACTCCAGAAAGCCGTACACACCTTCACTAATTTTATGAATGTGAGAGGGTTATGTGTAAACGTATCTAAGACGTCTACTATGTCGTGCAGCCCAAATAAACATAGACAATCATGCCCAATTGTTTTAAATAATAGGAAGGTAGAGTTAGCCAATATCTTTTGCTATCTGGGGGTCCACTTTGACAGACAAGGTACCTGGAAGCCGGCCGTGAAAGCACGGGCTGTGGCATTTAACAGAGCAGTCGGGGCTCTTATGAATTTTGCGAAGAAAATAGGAAACAGACCAGCAATGGAGCTCCTCCGAATATTCAAATCAAAATGCGTGGCTATTGGAACTTATGGGGCCGGTATCTGGGGCTGGCAGCAAATGGAGGAGATCCAGCGAATTGAGAACAGGTTCCTCCGATTTATAACTGCTACACCAAGGAGCACCCCAATATACGTATTACATGCCGAAGTTGGTCTCACTTTTATTACCGATATTATAAAACTCGCCCCAGTTTTACTTTGGCACAATGTCTGGACCAACCCTGCCACAGAATTGAATAGATCTATTATAGAGGACTGCTTGAATTGTGATGGGCTGAAAAACATCAAATGGCTTATTTATATTAAGAACTTTGTCGGCGAGATTGGTCATCCAGAATATTTTACGGACCCAGCATCACTTGAATCTCTCTCGCGACCTATGCTGAAAAAGATGCTGTTGGAACATTTGGAACTACAAAGGTGGAAGGGCGAAAGGACCAAAAAATCGGTCATGAGCCACGATGAAGTGACATTCCTGAGGGGTCTCCAGTTGTATCTTGCATTGGAACACCCCCTACATCACCGTAGGCTCCTGACTTACTTTCGCCTGGAAACCTTTTATAGACTCATATCATTTCCAACTTGCAATGATTGGGCGAGGGGAAAAAGGCTGTGTCCTTGTGATGACAAATCATTTCAATCAAACATACACTGCACTTTGTTCTGCACTTTATATAGCCATTCGCGACGACAAATTTTAAAGCCCCTTCTGTTAACTTGGGGCCTAAGGAATTCAAGAGACGCTTATAATAAACTTAGGTCCTTAGATGATTGCCTTACTATTAGTACAGTGAGCCTTTTTCTGAATACAATCTTAAGAGTGAGAAAGTCTATCGTCATGGGATAACAAGAGTTAGTGAGAGGTTTTTAATCATAATCTTTTCATACTGTCTGTACTGTTTTATTCTTTTTAACTTTTTAACGAAGTCAAACCTTAGCAATGTTTAAATCAGAATGGTAAATATGATATTTTAAATTGTGTCTTTTTATTTGTATACTTTTATGAATTGTTATTTCAATTCGAATAAAGTCTTGAACTTGCACACTACCCAGGCCCGAGTTGACAAATACAAAATGGCGTTAGTGTGGTTTCTCTAAATGAGGTGTAACTTAAACTATAATAAGAACCAAAGGCTACTCTTTGTTATTAACACTAAATGGTACATAACTATGAATACATATGCATGCAACTACATCAGGCTAACAATGTCATATTGGTAATGAGAGAAACGAAATTTCGGTACCACAGTAGGCCCTGGACGGCCCATGGTCAGGGTGTAGTGTATTTAAGAAGTAGGACATGTACTTTTAAGTTTTACATGTCTTGATAATGAAATACTCCTAAATTAATTTCTCACTACTACAAGGCCCTTCTCTCCCGTAGGATAACATTAGTGTTGTCATACTACATTTTATAAGTGTAATTTCCAATTAGCAAAAGAAGGGACCCCCAACTATGGTCTCTCTGGAATTACAATTTAAAAACACAACCTATGGTGAAGTAATTTTTTTAATTGCAATGTTGATAATGGCCCTTTTAGAAAGCTGTTGTTTTCTTACTGTAATCATTTGGTGCCTTGTGCCTGTCTCTGGAATGTACATCTGGAGTGGGTGACAGCTAGCTTCCTGCTTTCCCTGTAGACAACCCCACACAAAGGGATGGTCGGGGTGGCTGAGTGGCCATCCAAATGTTCATAATTCATCCTGAGGAGAATAGGAGGGAAACGTTGACGCTTACAATTTAAAGGGCTGTGTCCTGCCCCCACACAAAGGGCTGAATACCTACCTGTAGGGAGTCTGGAGTCAGGGCAGGAAAGGCAGGGTCTTGTGCACTTCAAATGCATCTTGCAGAAGTCTTCCTTCTTCAAAGGCCCAAATGAGTGTATTTTCTGGAACTCTGTCACCACCATTCAGAACACTTCTGGAACTGAGGAAATTCTACTAGGTAGTAGGACTGATGTGCGGCCAGGAAGGACTGCCACTTTTGTGAACTGCTGCCGAGTCTGCAGTGTGAGTGTGAGTAACTGATGCCTCCACTGACTGGGAATCAGAATGCTTTTTGTGAAACTAATGGCCCCCATAGGCAGTTAATATTTTCATTGTTTGTTGTGTGGTACAATGTTTTGTTTTTGCCAATGCTTGTTACTAGTGCAGAGTTTTGCCTGTACTTGTGAATGTTTACAGGGCTACACCTGCAAACCTCGTGAGGTCTTAGCAGGCACTACCAGAAGCAATGACTTTATAAACCACGCTCATTCTCAAGGTCACTGATTGCTGTCTGGAGACTGTTGATTGCAGCAGAGCATTATTTAGCTCCCTCAATAGTGTATTTGCCGGCCTTCACATGCCTGCCCAGATGGTCTTGGCGAACTGGAACTGCAAGCCGATCTGTACCTTCAGCTTCTCTTGGCTTCCTGCAGTGCAGCACCTGAAGGGAAAACAAATAAAGTCAGCGATCCCTTTAGCACTAATACGCTGCGTTGCTTGCTTAGACAAAAGCTGTGATAATTACCACTTCTGTCACGACAATTGTGCTGAGAACGTTCTCTGATTACAGCACATTTCCTTGCTTATAGAACACCTATGTTTACCTACATTATTTGAATGGTTCCTAATCACTACACTGGTTTGACCATGGGGTAAACAAATTGGTGCACCTTCAGGAGCAATTCTATTAATAGTAAACAAAAATCTACCTGCGCTCTACCAACTAAAAAGGCATCGTCCTACCTCTGAACATGCAACAATTATAGCTAGAAAAAGCTAGGCGTTCTGAATCATAAGTGTATATATCACAAAAATGCAATTCATCCAAAGGTCTAATCAACATATGTATATATCTTGGTACACATGATATGCATATAAATGAGAATTCTTTAGATGAATCTTAAATTGTAGAAATCCTTTAATAGTATTTTCTTGAATAATTGATCATGATAGTACCAACAGCCGACGCGTTTCGTCCTGACACATAGGACGTCATCAGGGCTGTAAATACATAAAAAATACATACATAAACTAAGATTCGTCAACATACATTATTTGTTGTATTCTGACTGTTATTAGCTGGTAACAAATAATCACAACCTTATTAGCACAAGTAACAAAAAAGAAGAGAAAGGAAATACTGGCTCCATCATTCTTAATCCATTATCAAGACATCAATGACTGAATCTCTCATCATATATAAAATGACCTCATTGGCAGTTAGCCAGGACAAAAAGGAGAAAAGTTTTGAGACAACTATATCCATATCAGTTACAGAATCTCATATGGTTAATCAAGGATTCCTTAATTCATCCTGAGTTCGTGGGCGAGGCAATGTTGATTTGTAATTATCCCCTCCCCTTGAGTTTTGGCATACTGGATTTTTATCCATTGCATGTAATAGAAGATTTTTATCCGATTTTTAGCTCACCTTATAAATTAAGAGAATAAGTTCTTTATTGAATCCTCACTGGGAACTTCATGTTATAAGAGCCTCCAAAATCAGCGTGTAACGTGGATGCGCAATCTAAAAATATAAAATGTCAGGCTTGAATTTCATTTCTTCCTACCCCCATCGGCACCGAGTCGTTAACAACTTCCTTTTGACTTCATATTTGTAACTCTCACAGTAGATGATTATACGGGCGTTACAATAATTGAGTTAATTTACCCTAGTGTTATGTCCCTATTTTAACAAAATATCCATTATTCTATTAACCCCTGATGTCAAGCAAGGGGCTGCACTAACCTCTATCCCATCTATTCCACATACCTGTGATATTTATTAAGATCTGACTTTCTGACTAAACTTACGTTTATCAGTCTGTGCTCCCTCTTCTCATGATCTCTTAGTACGTGCCGAACCTATGATTATTCACTTGTCGAAAAAATATACTCCAACCATCGGCTACAAAAGAACAAGAAATTCTGTCTAAGTCTACCCATTGATGGCAAATATTTCAATAACACTGTATCAATGAACTCTATTCGCAAGGGGGTAACTTTACCTTAAAGTAAAGTCCACATTACATGCTCGATCCTCTCATTACTTCACCATGTGAATAACGTCACCTCCTTCACTTCAAATTTCTCTTTGTGTAATCTGTTACGAAAAAATATATCTATCACAAACTGCTTCTTAGACACGGGCAAATCTAAAATGCGTGCTAGCTAACTTTCCGAATATTCACTCACCGTTCAAAAAATCTAATTCTTTCCGTAAGTACGCATCTACAGGTCCGATAAATCCCGAGTGCGAGGTTGCTTCCTGATTCGTTCTTTTTAAAGCAACACCTAACCAATCACGGCACAACATTCTTTCTACTTGTGTTAATGAATTACACTTGTGTGGCTCGGTGTGCTCCCTTTCTGGTCCGCCACCCATAATATAACCGGAAACCGGGCTATTCCGTAGCTCTTATCGAGGCCTATTTCCTTTCACTTCCCATGTGACCTCTATCCTCCTCCCATGTCAATAGCTATTTGTAAGCGTGTTTCTTATTGGATATTACTATGTGAAACCGATTACTATTGGTTGACGTGTAGTTACATGCTGCCTATTATACCGAACCAGGAAGATTGTGCACGTAAATGAGTCCCTTCCTTACATATGACTTGATGAGTGTCGGTGGTGACTGAATAGAAATATCTCACTAATCAAGAATATATTTTAGAGCCTTATAACACGGTTGCGATTGCCCCAAGATCTGAAATTAACAATGCGCTAAATGTACGGAGCATTTGGGGCCCGATGTAGGAAAAAATGATTTACCGATTTTAAAATACCGATTTTTACCGAATCGGTATTCTGAAATCGGAAAATGAGATGTAGAGAAAAAAAATCGGTAAAATACCGATTCGGTAACAATCGGTATCGTGTTACGACACTTACCGAATCGGTATTGACCGAATCGGTAGATACCGATTCGGTAATGGCAATACAACCGTATGGCCCAAAAGGCTCATAGGAATGCATTGGCAAAACCGAATCGATATTTCCCGATTCGGAATTTCCCGAATCGGTATAAATACCGAATCGGTAAATACCGATTCGGTAAACACGGAATCGGCAAGCAAGGAAAAGTGAAACTAATGAAAGCAGCCAATGAGGTGGAAGCACCCTCCCCCTCCCTAGCAGGGAGTGTCAACCCAGGCAGGTGCAACTCATCAGAACTTTCTGGAGAGGCAGCCAGAGCTGAGCAGTGAGAGTGAGCAGCAGAGAGAGTGTTTGGAGATCTGTGAACACAGTGGAAATGGCAAGCAGGTCTGAGAGCCAGAAGGCTGAGAGAAAGCGCAAGGTGAAGTTCAGCAGCATGGAGCTGCAAGTATTGGTGGAGGAGGTGGTGAGGGTCCACAGGCAGCTGTATGGGAGGCTGTCCCTCACAGTCCCTGAGTCTACAAAGAGGAAACTGTGGAGTGCCATCAGTGAGAGGGTCAATGCTGTTGGTGTGACCCCCAGGACCATGGATGACCTCAAGAAGAGGTTTTATGATATCCGGAGCCTCACCAAGAGGAAATTGGCGGAGCTCCACAAGCAGGCAGGACTGATCGGTGGAGGCAGGAACCCCGCGCCCCCCCCTCACTGAACTGGAGGAACTGGTGTCCACAACGATTGAGACGGAGAGTGTGGTTGGAGTTGGGGACATGGACAGCTCAGCCAGAGCCAAAGCAAAAGGTAAGAAGCATGCACAGCATGACACACCCTACCAGACACCTCCCCATTGGCCCCAATGTACAGCCAAACCCCAGTCCAGTACTGATAGCAAAATACATGAGCAATGCATGATGGGAAATGTAGACAGCTAATGTAGGAACAATTTACAGTGCACATTAAACTGCAATGCACTTTAAGAAAGAATCAGAGTAATGAAAATGACATGTGCAATGCATTTATTGTAGTGACAGTAAGACATTTCCGCTCAGTTGACAAATGCTACTTTATTCCTAGGGGTGCCATCAGGTAGTGGAGCAGCAGCTGCACATGTGTCAGCTCCAGCAACAGCGGACAGTGCGGTGGCAGGGCCAAGCAGCATGGATGCCTCGCAGGAAGTGGAGGACAGCAGTGCCATGGCCAATGAGGATGACTCAGGACATGCCCTCTTATTTCCCCACTCCCCCCAATTGTCACAATCCCCAACATTGCAGTTCTCACCAGAGGACACACCTACACGGTCCCAGCCAGCACCTGCCACAGCTCCAGCCAGGAGGAGTATTGTGGCCCCATTGACCATCATGGAGGGAGCTGCGGGTCAGGCACCAGCAGCCACACCTGTGACACCTGTGGCACAGCAGGCCACCCAGCAGATCAGCCCCAATCGCCGCCGCCCACGCACTTCCAGCAGTGCAATTCCATCACGGGAGGGCACCGTCTTCCAAGGGCTTGAGGGGAGCATGGTGCGAATCCAGCGGATGCAGGCCAAGTCCATCCTCGCTTGCCACCGGCAATTGCGTGAACATAACCTGCAGATGGTGGAAATGACAAAGGGATTTGCTGAGTTTGTGGCAAGTAACCTGGAAATTGCAACAGGAATGGGTCGCATGACAACTGCCATAACACAGCTGTGTGCCAAGATGGAACAGAATGAGCACACAAGGCGCAGGGATGCCCGTGTACAAAACCGGGCAATTAACCGGCTTGCCGCAGCAACAGCCCTGCTATGCCGCCGAGGGGCAAATATGGAAGTGTGCCTCACTCAAAACACTGCGGAGGTGACCAGGGGCATGGCCCGCATCACCAGTGCCATGGAGACACTCATCATATCCAACGCAGTGGTGAATCCTGCCCTGGACGTGGCCGAGGCTGGGGACAGCAGCAGCCGCAGCAGTCCGGCCAGCGCAGTGTCCGAGCCGCGCCGGAGCTCCAGGCGCTCCGCAGAGGCAGCCGGACATGCAGAAGGGGGGGAGCCGCATCCCAGTGGGTCTGCAAAGCGCAGCAGGAAATGACACTGCCAGTGTGGGTGAGGCAACCCGGCCCATTTCCTGTCCCCACATTGTAGTTAATCATTTCATTTGTTGCACATCAGTGCTGTAACGTTGTACCAAAATGTTAAAATTTACATTTTTTCACATCCATAACGTGTCTGTGCATCTGTACTCACTCAGAAATAGTTGTCTGTTATCTCCTCACGTCTGAACCTGCCATCAGTTGGTGTAGACACTCCAGCAGGTTGTGTTTGTGGCACAGCAATGTCATCGTCAGGGTTCTCGTAGTCAGATAACTCTACCTCTGTGCCCTTCTTGACCGCAAGGTTGTGCAACATTGCACAGACAGCAATTATCTTGCAGCAGGTGATGGGGGTATATTGCCTTGCACCTCCGCTCTTGTGCAAGCATCTGAACCTGCTTTTCCAGATGCCGAAGGTCCGTTCTACTACATTCCTTGTGCTTTTGTGCGCACGGTTATACCTCCTTTGGCTGGGTGTTGAGGGGTTGAGGTAGGGGGTAAGAATGAATGAACGGAGGGCATATGCACTGTCGCCTAGAAGGAAAAGGGGTAACATTACTCACATGCATACATGTACTTCACACTGCTATTTAGGTTATGGGGGTCTGACACTGTGTCTTACCTAGGAGGTATCCTTCACCGAATTCCCCTGCCGTCAGCCGTGCATAAATTCCGCTATTTTGGAAGATGTAGGAGTCGTGGGTACTCCCTGGAAATTTTGCAACCACGTCAGTGATGACACACTTAGCATTACAAATCACCTGCACATTTATGGTGTGCCGTGACTTCCGATTGCGGTATACGTATTCTGTGTCAGCAGGGGGGCAAATCTGAATGTGTGTGCCATCTATGCAGCCAATGATGTGGGGGAATCTTGCCATCTGGTAGAAGTCTGCTTTTGTCTGTACCAGTTCTGCATGGGTTGCAGGGAAGGAAATGTATTGGTCCATCCTTTGTATCATGGCGTCAAGGAACTTGTGGAAGAACCTTGACAGGCTGCTCTGGGTCACCCCTCCTACCACAGCTACTGCACTTTGATAGCTGCCAGACGCAAGCAGGTGTAGGCTGCATAGCACCTGCACGTGCACTGGGATTGCGTGTGCCCTTGGGGTGGTGTGCTGCAACAGGGGTTGGAGGTCCCTAATGAGCTCTAAGATGGTCTCTGGGTCCAGCCTGTACCTCTGTAGGATCTCTGCATCTGTCAGCATGAACAGGGTGATCCGCTGTCTATACACCTGCTCCTGTCTCAGCCATTCCCTCTCTCCTTCCTGCTGTAGCCGTAGCCGTCTTGCTATGACATAAAATGCCGCCATGGTGCAAGAAGAATTGCATTTTGGGTCCATTTTTATAGGTTGCACCTGGTTACCACCTGATTCAAATCTATGGTAACTACAGACTCTTAAATACCGAATTTGAAGCTAAATCGGTATTTCAGAGCTTTCCTACATCTCAATCTTCAGTTTTTCACACAGAATCGGATTTACACCGAATCGGTAATTTTACCGATTCGCTGACTTTACCGAATCGGTATTTTTGACGATTCGGTTTGTTAACTAATCGGTATTTTTTCCGATTCTGTGTTTTTTCCGAATCGGTATTCTACCGATTCGGTGATTTTTCCGAATCCCTATTTTTACCGAATCGGTTTGTTAACGGTTTGGTATATTTACAGAATCTGTGTATTTTCCGATTCGATATTCTAACGATTCGGTTACTTTTCCGAATCGGTATTATCACCGATTTGGGCGGTTTTCGGACTGCTACATCCCGATGGCTCGATACCGATCGGTAACGGCCGAAAATACCGATTTTCGGCCGTTACCGACCGACCTACATCGGGCCCTTAGTTCATTATGACCAGGCTTGCAAAACTCAGGATGTAAGGAATACATGATGCTAAAAAAAAAGTGCAATTCAGAATCAATATATAATCCATATTTAACCCTTCTACATTGTAAGGATATAAGGAGTACATTATACTAAAAAATAGTGCAATTCAGAATCAATTTTTAATCCATATTTTACCGTTCTACATTTGCTGATCCAGCGGGCCTCTGTTTGTCTAATTCGCAACTCCCAGTCACCCCCTCTTACATTTGGAGTTACTTTTTGAATACCATGGAACTATAAACTCTTCATTAACTTATGCTCATTCTCCATGTGTACGTACAGTGGTGATTTAGTATCACTGTTAATTACTGCCCGCCTATGTTCTTGTATTCTTGTTTTGAGGGGTCTTTTCGTGCTGCCAATATACACTTTTTTACAGTCACAGATAATAGCGTAAACTACACTCTTGCTGTTGCAATTAATGAATTCATTAATCCAATATCTTTTGGTGCTATTATATGCAAAGTTTTTGATTTTATGCAGACCTTGAGTACAATACGTGGTGACAAAAGACATGGTCTGTCTTTTGTCACCACGTATTGTACTCAGAGGGGCCAGATCAGAAAAACTCTAGGGAGAAATTTGAATCTACTTAAAGGCGTTCCAGGCCTGGCTACTCAGTTGGATGACAAACCAAAATTGATTTTCAAAAAATGGCCTGCTGTTAGAGAAAAATTGTCAAAAAACTATGTGCCATCTCTGGTCCGTAGCACTTTGAATTGGTTACCACCACAGCCAAAGGGTTTCTTTGTCTGTAGTTCTTGCATTGTATGTGCGCAAGGTCTGCATAAAATCAGAAACTTTGCATACAATAGCACCCAAAGATATTGGATTAATGAATTCATTAATTGCAACAGCGAGGGTGTAGTTTACGCTATTATCTGTGACTGTAAAAAAGTGCATATTGGCAGCACGAAAAGACCCCTCAAAACAAGAATACAAGAACATAGGCGGGCAGTAATTAACAGTGATACTAAATCACCACTGTACGTACACATGGCGAATGAGCATAAGTTAATGAAGAGTTTCAAGTTCCATGGTATTCAAAAAGTAACTCCAAATGTAAGAGGGGGTGACTGGGTGTTGCGAATTAGACAAACAGAGGCCCGCTGGATCAGCAAATGTAGAACAGTAAAATATGGATTAAATATTGATTCTGAATTGCACTATTTTTTAGTATAATGTACTCCTTATATCCTTACAATGTAGAATGGTTAAATATGGATTAAATATTGATTCTGAATTGCACTATTTTTTTTTAGCATTATGTATTCCTTACATCCTGAGTTTTGCAAGCCTGGTCATAATGAACTAAATGCTCCGTACATTTAGCGCATTGTTAATTGTCAGATCTTGGGGCAATCGCAACCGTGTTATAAGGCTCTAAAATATATTCTTGATTAGTGAGATTTTTCTATTCAGTCACCACCGACACTCATCAAGTCATATGTAAGGAAGGGACTCATTTACGTGCACAATCATCCTGGTTCGGTATAATAGGCAGCATGTAACTACAGGTTAACCAATAGTAATCAGTTTCACATAGTAATATCCAATAAGAAACACGCTTACAAATAGCTATTGACATGGGAGGAGGATAGAGGTCACATGGGAAGTGAAAGGAAATAGGCCCAGATAAGAGCTATGGAATAGCCCGGTTTCCGGTTATATTATGGGTGGCGGACCAGAAAGGGAGCACACCGAGCCACACAAGTGTAATTCATTAACACAAGTAGAAAGAATGTTGTGCCGTGATTGGTTAGGTGTTGCTTTAAAAAGAACGAATCAGGAAGCAACCTCGCACTAGGGATTTATCGGACCTGGAGATGCGTACTTACGGAAAGAATTCGATTTTTCGAACAGTGAGTGAATATTCGGAAAGTTAGTTAGCATGCATTTTAGATTTGCCTGTGTCTAAGAAGCAGTTTGTGATAGATATATTTTTTCGTAACAGATTACACCAAGAGAAATTTGAAGGGAAGGAGGTGACGTTTTCACATGGTGAAGTAATGAGAGGATCGAGCATGTAATGTGGACTTTACTTTAAGGTAAAGTTACCCCCTTGCGAATAGAGTTCATTGATACAGTGTTATTGAAATATTTGCAATCAATGGGTAGACTTAGACAGAATTTCTTGTTCTTTTGTAGCCGATTGTTGGAGTATATTTTTTCGACAAGTGAATGATCGTAGGTTTGGCACGTACTAGGAGATCGTGAGAAGAGGGAGCACAGACTTGTGGTAAATAAATAAATAATACCTCTCTTTTTGACTAGACATATAACATAACAGATAGCTCAATAAATAAGAGTCAAGATTCGAGGTAGTAGGAGTTTTGCAGGTTTAATATAGCATAAGGACAGGAACAGGACAACCTGCATAGGAATAGGATGGCAGGGCCCAGCAGCTGCTGGGGCTGGATCTGGGATGAGCGCGCTGACTTTTAATAACAATACATGAGCATATATACATAACGCAAACACATAGCATTACATTGCAGTAGGCGTAGCAGTGGGTGGAGCAGAAGGCGTGACGCGTAGCAGTCGCGAAAGATAAGGGCGAAAAGAGGTGTAACAGGGCGTATACATAGACATGTGATGCAAACGTAACAGAATATGTCATGAATGGGGCGGAAACCATGGAGGGGGCTACCTAAGGAGCCGGGACCTCTAACCTGATGGTGCGCGCAAACTAGCAATGACGTATCACTAGGAGAAGCTGGGGGCTATGAACTCTGTGCTAGGAGCAGAGACTGAAGTCTGGAGAGTCAGGGCGACATGTACCTAAACAGTATCTAGTATCTGATGTTTAGAGAACATGTTGATATAAACTGGAAGTCAGGAGGGGAAAGGCTGACTTGATTCTAAGACTGGACCATGCATTATTCTACATGTAGTGCGTGATGAAGAATATTAAATGACCATTAAATGCAGTATTTCTCTAACGTGGAGACGTGAAGGCTAGACAATGACGGAAACTATTGATGCAGTTCAGTAGCTTAGGAATGCAGAGAAGGAGGACTGAACTGATAACTGGAATCATAACATATTCTTGGCAGACTCAGAGACTGAGCCAGGCTGGGCCGGGCACTGCGAGGCAGGAAGTAAGTGAAGGGTCGAGGATACAGGTGGGGGCTGTATCGCTCCTCAGCGAGGCTTCAGGAGACAGGAGCTGGATCTGGTGTCCAGGCCCTTTTGAGGCCTAGAAACGGGGACTTTATAATAGAATAACGTGCACACTGAGAAACGTGGCAACGTAGCTTTACATAGGCCTGATATTCGTAGTATTCACGAGGACTGGAAACTGGCATACTAGAGGTGGACACAACTGTAATTGCGTCATTAATCGAACATGGGGAATGCATATGCATATTTAGTCATGCACACATAACATATGATGGATGACACGTAGGGACACAGAACATGGCAAAATTTACTTTTCCACATTCCCTCCTTGTCACTACGTTTCCATCAGGAAACATCAATATTCATGATACCATCTATCATTTCATACAGTATCATTTGCTCGTCTCGAATTATCCTGGAACGGGATTTAGAACGGGGCTTGGGACTAGGAATACAAGAGGTAGCACAAATGCCGCAAATCGCAGGGCCACATTGTATACAGAGGCAGCAGCTAAATATGATCGCTACTGCAATACCTAGAAAGGACAATATTTTCCATCCCCATGCGGAAATTATATTCCAGAACCAACCGGACCATGTCCAGGTGCCTGGATCTTGGTGTAACAGATGGGCAATTTTATGGAGTCTGGTTATAGCTGAATAAACAGACGGCGCGTTATTTGGAATGAAAATGCAGCAACTAGATCCGATGACTCTACAGGCCCCGCCCCTATCGGCCAGTATGATGTCAAGGACGAGACGATTCTGTAAAACGACAAATCTCATAGCAGATTGCTCTTCAGTTAAGTTACCTAGAGCAGAGGCAGTCTCATTTACTACAGCTTCGAGGGTTCTGGTTAACCTACGGATCAGCTTACTATTCTGGATAGGTCCTATAAAGAAAAAGAACCCTCTGTTGAAATCTGTATACTGTTCT
The DNA here is from genome assembly GCF_964261635.1 of Lissotriton helveticus. Lineage (NCBI taxonomy): Eukaryota > Metazoa > Chordata > Amphibia > Caudata > Salamandridae > Lissotriton > Lissotriton helveticus. The sequence goes on along the minus strand of NC_136061.1, from coordinate 1,581,215,392 downwards.
AGAGCAGTTTCAGTATAATCGACAATTGGAGACTCCCTTCTATGTCTAATGTGTACTAGATGTGTATTTCTATGATAATCAGGTGGGGCTAGGAAAACAGGTGGCAGTAGGAAGGCAATGTAACAGGTTCCCTCCCAATCGAGGGGCAGACGAACATATGCGGTTTGACCACAAATAAAATAAGAATGACGTGAAGCTTTGAAGATAGATTTCCCACTGTCACCATACTTGACAATAGTAGTACAATCACTATGTCCTACAGGTACGGAACCATTATTTCGGACACATAATTCGCCTTTGACTGGTAGTACTGAAATAGCAGGTAAGTCTGGAGTAGTATCAGACTGAACATTCAAGACCATGAAATTCGAAGAATAGTTACCTAAATTATACACTTCATTTTCTAGATCTAAACCTGTTCTGTGGGGGAGACCTTGCTTGTCTGGAAAACATGTACTGTTAAGAAAAGACATATCTGTTGAGGATGACGTTAACGTGGACCATGCTCCACACGAACCATTATGTGAGAATGGATAAGGAAAAAGTGGCAGAACTCCCTTCGGTGTCTGGAAAGGGGGGAGTCGACCACACACCCAACAATTAGTGGCATTGCTGGACTGGTGTGAGTAATGTAACATGCGGATGAATGAGTTATTTCGCATAGCGAGGCGGTAAGAGAGTTCATGAGGAGGCAGATCACTAAACGTGTGCTCTACTGTAGCATTAGCAGACTTATTTACATGAAGAACTGGGAAATACAAGAAAAATGCATAACTGGTGCAGGAAATCATAATGCTGAGAAACAATATGAAACATAGAAAAACAATACATCGGATTGAGTTTTGACTAACTCTCTCACTATGGGGGTCTATTTTATACATGTCAGAAACAGTCTAACCGTTTCACCTAGGGGAGGACTTAGACAATCAAACTGACTGACTTATTTTACTAGACCGGAGTTTTAGTTTATACTCCTGTTGTGGAGTTTTCTCTAACAGGGGAGGGGTTGTAGCAATGTCTTTTGCGGGACGGTCCTTGAGAATAATGCTTTGGCAATCCTTCAAATCCTGGGAAATGTTCTTTAAGACGGGTTTCAGTCCATTAAAAAGTTTAACATGAGAAAGGTGTACCCAGCCTTTGCGTCCTTCCAACTTCACGGCTGTACGGGTGGTGAGGAGGACCTGTCGGGGCTCTTTCCAACGAGGCTCCAGCGGACTTGATCTGTCAAAGTTGCGGACCATCACCATGGATCCTGGAACGATTTCGTGCGGTGCCACCTCGGTATTGTCTGGAAATGCGGCGGCAACCTGTGAACGACATGAGTTGAGGGCAGACATCAAGGAAGCTAGGTAATCTGTCAGCATATTACTTGAAACATCGGTAATACTTCGGGGTCTAGGAGTACCCCACATGTTAGGGGGGCGGCCGAATACGACCTCATACGGGGACAGACCTGATCTGGAATGTGCGACCATGCGCATATAAAATAAAGCGACTGGTAGAGCTACTAGCCAGTCCACACCTTTTTCTTTACACACTTTTGCAATACGGATTTTCAGGGTCTGGTTATGTCTCTCTACGAGACCGGCTGCTTCAGGATGGCGTACACAATGAAACTTCCACTGGTACCCTAGCAAAAGGGAAACATGCTTCATGAGTTCAGATGAGAATGGCTGGCCGTTGTCAGAATATACGACTCTAGGGAGTCCATAACGGGGGAAGAACTCACGAACCAACTGCTTGGCAGTGGTCGCGGCTGTGTAATCTGGGACTGGATATGCTTCTGTCCACCTGGACAAAGCGCATACAAGTACAAGGACATACTTGAAACCTCGACATCGCTCCATCTGAATATAATCCATCTGGAGGACTTCAAAAGGGTGGTCAGGGGGCTGGAATCCACCTTGTTCCACCGGGACACTTTTACCTGGATTAAACTGACAACATATCATACAGGTACGGACTTTCTGCTTGGCTGCAGCTCGTAAATGCTTGTTGAACCAAATGTTCTGGATACTGTCTAACATAGCTTTTTCTCCTAAATGTGCTGGACTATGTGCGGTATTAATAATGACTTGAACCATAGAGTCGGGGAGAAACCATGTGGCTCTACCCTTTGTTAACCATCCTTGATCTGTCTGGACCCCTCCTTGTTCGGACCATTTCTTGATTTCCTCGGGAGTAGCATGTAACTGGATATCTATGACATCTTGTGTAGGGTCCTTAACTGTCATACATGTAATCGGATCTGGAGTGTGTATCATGTTAACTGGAATGTCTAGAGTCTGTGCTGTAAGCTTGGCTGTGCGATCTGCTAGATCATTACCTTGGGAAATAATGTCAGTAACTTTCGTATGTGCTTTGCACTTCATAATAGCGATAGATGTCGGTAAGTGTATGGCATCTAACAGAGCTTGAATAAGGAGACCATGCTGAATCTTGGTTCCATGAGAAGTCATGAAACCTCTCTCCTGCCAGAGCACTCCGAAGTCGTGTACAACTCCAAATGCGTAACGTGAATCTGTGTAAACATTAACTTTCAAGTTCTTGGCGTGTATGCAGGCTTGTGTCAGAGCAACTAGCTCTGCTGCTTGAGCGGACAGGGTGTCAATACGGTGTGTTTCAATAACTTCGGTGTCAGTAGTCACTGCATACGCGGCGACTAGTTCTCCTGTACTAGTTCTTAGGCATGAACCATCCACATAAAGTGTCAGGTCGGGGTCTGGTAACGGAGTATCTGTCAGATCTTGTCTTGGCTTTGTCGTAATGTTAACTACTTCCACGCAATCATGTGTGGCTGGATTTGAATTAACTGATGGTAACAGTGTAGCAGGATTCAGGATGTTGCAGCGTCTGATTTCTATGTGTGGCTGGAACAGTGTCAATTCATAACCTGTTAAACGTGCAATTGTCAAGTGCTGAGTTTGTGTTCGGTTTAAAAGAACTTCCACAGAATGTGGAACTTGTACTGTCAAGGAGTATCCTAAGACTATGGAATCACTTTGTCTGATAGCTAGGGCTGTGGCTGCAACTGACTTGAGGCACGCAGGCAGAGCCTGGGCTACAGGATCTAATGTGCTCGAAAAATAAGCACAGGGCTTGTATTGTCCTGCTTGATCTTGTGTGAGAACAGATAATGCTGTACCTTCACGTTCAGTGACGAAAAGTGTAAAAGGCTTACTGTAGTTCGGTGTCGCTAGAACTGGAGCTTGGCATAGGGCTTTCTTTAACTCATTGAAACTAAGTGTATGTTCAGATGTCCAAGGGAGTACAGTCGATACGGCTGCCTCCTGTGTCGTTAACTGTATCAGTGGCTTGGCTAGAAATGCATACTGAGGAATCCATTGTCGGCAATAAGAAGTAAGGCCAATAAAAGCACGTACCTCCTTCTGGGTCTTGGGCTGAGGAAGACTCGCTATTAACTGGATACGGTCTGGTGTCAACTGCCTACCCCTCTTGGACAGTAAGTGTCCTAAGTAGACCACTTGCTGGACACAGAATTGAAGCTTAGAAGGGGACACCTTGTGTCCCATTTCGGCTAGGAAATACAGAACTGTAAGGGATGCTCGCTCGCAAGCACGTTCAGAACGGGCTGTGATCAGTAGATCATCAACATACTGGAGCAGGGCAGTGTCAGTTGGCATGTGAATGTTGTCTAGTTGTCTCTTGAGTGCTTGACTGTAAATACTAGGACTTTCTGTGAAACCTTGAGGAGCTCGTGTAAACATATAGCTCCTTCTATTTAAACAAAATCCGAAAAGGAACTGGCTGTCTGGATGAATGGGAACACTAAAAAACGCGTTCTTGAGGTCGATGACAGTGAAGAACGTGGCTTCGGAATCAATGGCCGTTAATAGGGAAGAGATGTCTGGGACAACTGGGTACTGCGGAATAATACATTTATTAAGTTCTCGTAGGTCAATCACTAATCGATATACTGGGGGTGCATTTGGATCAGTACGTTTCATGACTGGAATGATCGGAGAATTACATACGTTGGAGTCAGTTTCTACAACCACTCCTTGAGCAATAAGCTCGTCAATAATTTTGGATAAGGCTGCTACAGCCTCAGGTGGCAATCTGTACTGTCTGATTCGTGGTAACACTACACCTGGCTTGAGAGTCACACGATAGGGTGTGATTTGCATGTAACCTACATCAGTTGGACCTTGCGCCCATAAGTGCTGCGGAACATTAGACAGTCTTGAATCAAAATCTCGTAATACATAGTGACCCTTAAAGTCACGTAGGAACAATCGTATTCCCTCTGGGGAACAGCATATAACTGCACCTAACTCTTTCAGTGTCTTAATACCTAATAGGTTTTCTGGACATGACTTAGTAAGTAACAGATCAGTAGTGCGGGACAATGGACCTACTTCTAGAGTAACTGGCTTTGATATCTCATTTACGATAGGTTTTCCTGAAAATCCAAGGGAAACATTTCTTGAGCCTGAGAGCGGAGCCCCTGGAACTTCGGCGTGACTAATTGTGGTCCTACTTGCCCCTGTATCAATCAAAAACTTTCTGTCTTTCCCTAATACTTGACTGTGAACATAGGGACCTTCTTGATCTACAGGTATCTCGATGAGAGGCAAGCCTACCTCCCTCTCTAGGCTGTTTCATGAATACTGCTGGTACTCTGGATACTCAGACTGTGCATACTGGTACATCTGCGATGTAACATGCTGTGTTGCAGCGATAGGCTGCGGAGCTGTAACTGTCTGTGGTGCATTCTGTGGCCGAGGAATCTGTGAAACTTGTTCTTGTCTAGGCGGACGTGGTCTTTCTTTAGTCTTACCAGTAGCTATGTTGTGTTTCAGAACTGCACACTCATTTATAAAATGACCTGGCTGTTTACAATAATTGCAATTCCCTTTAACGGGAGCTGCAGGATGACTGGCTTGATTCGGACCCCTCTTCTGACTGTCTTGAGGGACAGATTGTGCAACTAGTACTTTCATTTTCGTGTCTTTCATACGTTTTCTCTCGTGTTCTTGCTCTTCTCTGATTCTATTCTGGTGGTATTGAAGCATCTGCAACATCTGGGACGGGGTATTAGCTTGCCAGGTACTTTCGACTTTCAAAACTCGATTTTTAATTTGTGGACTTGAATTCTCGACTAATTTAGTAACAAAAAGGTGAGGGTATGACTCACTACTTGTCTTGAGGCCACTGTTGATGCTGAAACATTTTTCAAATCTAGAATAAAAATCACTAATATCCTCATCTTGCTTTTGTTTACAGGCTGAGATTGCATCCCAGTCTTCTTTTCTCGTTGTCAATAATCTAGGTAAAACTTGTATTAATAATTCTGGTAATTCTTTACATTTATCTCCAAGACCGGTACCTGGTACTCGTGCCTTATCTTCGGCTTCTAGAACTGCCCAATCGATCTTTTTCTCTCCCACCTCCCATTCTTTTTCCTTGAGCTTTTCATACACCCCTGCGGGCAGCAGAACCTTTAACATTTTAATTATATCTGGGTATGTGTATTCTCCCATACGGAGCATGTCTTTTAATTCTCTATGGAACCCTGCTGGATCTTTGTCATGACAGGGAATTAATTTCTTCATCTCGAGGAGTTCCATCTTTGTAATTGGAGTGTAAACAAACACTCGCTGCATTTCGCCACCCGTTCCTTTAACTGGGTGGACTTCTCGTAACGGATTCTGTCTCTCCATGTAAAATGGTTTACCTTCTGGAGGTGAGGCATGAACAAAATGCGGGTTCAAAAACGTTCTATATTTGTGACGCTGTTCTAGAATGACACTAATTAAATCGGTACCTAGACCTTTCCATCTATACTGGAGTAACTCGTTCAGGACATCATGTAACGGGCCTGGATCAGAGTGCTGACCCTCATACAATGTGATGAGGTGCTGGATCATATACATACCCACCAGTCGTTGCTCGGCTGGGGGCATTTTCAGAAACATTTGTGCCACTATTTCGTCTGGAAAAGTGGTAGAATCAGTAATCCATCGGACTGCTGATCGGGCTAGTTCTTGTTCATGCATGGTACTTAACTCACTGTAACCGATTCGTGATTTCAGAATGTGATCGGTAGCTTGGAATACTTGTTCTAGTGAACCTTGTTCTGGTGCTGGAGAATGAGAAATAGACTTGTGTTCTAGGCGTAAATGGCGATCTGGAAATCTAGATTTTCCTACATACGCTATTCTGGCGGGATTCTCGTCCTCTACCTCTTCAGTATCAGAGTTACTTTCTTTCTCGCTTACTTGTGCTGCTTTACGTTGTTCGTGTATCTTTATTATTTCTCTACGGATTTTCTTGTACATACTTTCCATAGCACCGACGGTCTTGTGCTTACCCTCGGCTATATTATCACTCCACCTTGTCAGGGTTCTCATTTCGGCCGGATCTTTAGACGGGTAATCTTGTTCTCTTATTAGACAATTGATCAGAAACTTTAATATCATGAGCTGGATCTCGGCTTTCCTTTGAGACATGGCCTCGCTAATACTTTCTGGATCATCCCCTGTACGGATGAAACGATATATTCTGTCTAGATCTTCTTTCATATTCGGTAAGGTGACTAGATACTCGGCCACCTTTCTTACGCGGAATGAATATAAAACCATATTATCCTCGCCTGGGACTGGATCATAACCGCATTCGGCAAGGGATTTTCTTATTTCTGCTACAGTCTGATGTCTGGGCGTACGCTGTGACGCTTGTGCATGTAATTCGGCTGTCGTTAAACGCTTGTGTGGCGGCGGGGTTTGAGGAGTACCTCCTCCTGCGGCCCCTAAACTGGAGTCGTCTACTGAGGCTCTTCGTCCTGGCAGAGTGGGAAATGGAAATGTAGGCTGGACTTGTATGGCGGCCTGGACCGGGGGTACCGTAACAGGTACTCCTGTGTCTGGAGGAGCGGGAAGTGCCTGATTTACAGGGACTGGCGGAGCGCGAACAGGATTTGCATATTCTGGGACTGTGTCGTTCAAATAGGACGAAATAAAAATATCAGCTGCGGTCTGTTTGTGACGTAGCTTGGTCGGAACTAATGGTGGCGGGAAATTACTGGATGCCTCTGGGGTCGCTTTTGGCAAGCCCTCGGCAAGAAGAGGATACATACCCCTAATAAGGGCATGCCTCTGTCTGTCTGACTGTTCGGCTTTGACTTGTTCACCTATCTCGATTAGTTCTTTTTCTTGTGCTCGTTCTAAGGATTCTCTACTTAATTCTGACTTTCTGATTTCTTTTTCAGTTCTTTTATGAGCTTCTTTGCGCCATAACTCGATGGCATCTTTCTGTGACTGTCTGGCTTTCTTTTTCCATAATGCTTCTTCTACTCGCATGATGCACTCGGCATCCCATGTACCCGATACGGGCCATCTATACTTTTCTTCTAACTGTTTGGTATACTCTACCCATAAATCTAGATACAATATGGCGCTTATGCCATGCTTCTGATACATAAAATGACCTGGACTGTCCCTCGGCGGAACAGGAACTGCTTCTTCTAACAAACCCTTTCTAGTTTTTAGCTGACGTAATCTCGAAAAGAGAGACATTGTGAACTTGAATCGGAACACAATACAATACACGAGGAACAATAACAATTGGGAGAACAATTCAGGCATACCACGACATTGGAAATACATTGAACAACATCATAACATAACAGTTCGGACAGAATATTACCTGGAATACTGAGAACAGAAACACAAGAATTTCTCGAGAACGGAACAGACTAGAGTTACTGGATGCACTGCTGAAACAGTACGGAACATACCGGTCCCATAAAGGGACGCATCAAGACCCGTATCCACCTAGGTGAACACTTCGTTTGTGAGTCTGTGTACCACCAACCCACGGACAAGAGTCAATTTAGATTGACCCTGTCTAGATACTACCCCAGTAATGGTACTCACCGGGCAGCAAGAACGGAAGGCCTCGGATCGGACTGGACTGCTACGACGACGGACGACGAACTTCGGACTTCAGTTACGGGTGGGCCTCCGGATACCTCGGACCTTGGACTCTTGGCTTGGGCTCTGGTCGGGACTCGCCGCGTTCCTCCACCGTCTCGTTTGGATGCTGGACCGCCTCCTCCGTCTCCTCCGTGGGCCTGAGGGATACTTGAAGCAGAAATATCTGCCGGTGCACAGAAGAGTTCCGTCACGACTGCAGAGGGTCAGGGGGTCGGCGTGGCTTCACCGACGCGTGGGGAAAGGGCAAGTCCCTATTCGGGCGCCATTATGTGGTAAATAAATAAATAATACCTCTCTTTTTGACTAGACATATAACATAACAGATAGCTCAATAAATAAGAGTCAAGATTCGAGGTAGTAGGAGTTTTGCAGGTTTAATATAGCATAAGGACAGGAACAGGACAACCTGCATAGGAATAGGATGGCAGGGCCCAGCAGCTGCTGGGGCTGGATCTGGGATGAGCGCGCTGACTTTTAATAACAATACATGAGCATATATACATAACGCAAACACATAGCATTACATTGCAGTAGGCGTAGCAGTGGGTGGAGCAGAAGGCGTGACGTGTAGCAGTCGCGAAAGATAAGGGCGAAAAGAGGTGTAACAGGGCGTATACATAGACATGTGATGCAAACGTAACAGAATATGTCATGAATGGGGCGGAAACCATGGAGGGGGCTACCTAAGGAGCCGGGACCTCTAACCTGATGGTGCGCGCAAACTAGCAATGACGTATCACTAGGAGAAGCTGGGGGCTATGAACTCTGTGCTAGGAGCAGAGACTGAAGTCTGGAGAGTCAGGGCGACATGTACCTAAACAGTATCTAGTATCTGATGTTTAGAGAACATGTTGATATAAACTGGAAGTCAGGAGGGGAAAGGCTGACTTGATTCTAAGACTGGACCATGCATTATTCTACATGTAGTGCGTGATGAAGAATATTAAATGACCATTAAATGCAGTATTTCTCTAACGTGGAGACGTGAAGGCTAGACAATGACGGAAACTATTGATGCAGTTCAGTAGCTTAGGAATGCAGAGAAGGAGGACTGAACTGATAACTGGAATCATAACATATTCTTGGCAGACTCAGAGACTGAGCCAGGCTGGGCCGGGCACTGCGAGGCAGGAAGTAAGTGAAGGGTCGAGGATACAGGTGGGGGCTGTATCGCTCCTCAGCGAGGCTTCAGGAGACAGGAGCTGGATCTGGTGTCCAGGCCCTTTTGAGGCCTAGAAACGGGGACTTTATAATAGAATAACGTGCACACTGAGAAACGTGGCAACGTAGCTTTACATAGGCCTGATATTCGTAGTATTCACGAGGACTGGAAACTGGCATACTAGAGGTGGACACAACTGTAATTGCGTCATTAATCGAACATGGGGAATGCATATGCATATTTAGTCATGCACACATAACATATGATGGATGACACGTAGGGACACAGAACATGGCAAAATTTACTTTTCCACAGACTGATAAACGTAAGTTTAGCCAGAAAGCCAGATCTTAATAAATATCACAGGTATGTGGAATAGAAGGGTTAGAGGTTAGTGCAGCCCTTGCTTGACATCAGGGGTTAATAGAATAATGGATATTTTGGTAAAATAGGGACATAACACTAGGGTAAATTAACTCAATTATTGTAACGCCCATATAATCATCTACTGTGAGAGTTACAAATATGAAGTCAAAAGGAAGTTGTTAACGACTCGGTGCCGATGGGGGTAGGAAGAAATGAATTTCAAGCCTGAGATTTTATATTTTTAGATTGCGCATCCACGTTACACGCTGATTTTGGAGGCTCTTATAACATGAAGTTCCTAGTGAGGATTCAATAAGGAACTTATTCTCTTAATTTATAAGGTGAGCTAAACTGATAAAAATCTTCTATTATATGCAATGGATAAAAATCCAATATGCCAAAACTCAAGGGGAGGGGGATAATTACAAATCAACATTGCCTCGCCCACGAACTCAGGATGAATTAAGGAATCCTTGATTAACCATATGAGATTCTGTAACTGATATGGATATAGTTGTATCAAAACTTTTCTCCTTTTTGTCATGGCTAACTGCCAATGAGGTCATTTTATATATGATGAGAGATTCAGTCATTGATGTCTTGATAATGGATTAAGAATGATGGAGCCAGTATTTCTTTTCTCTTCTTTTTTGTTACTTTTGCTAATAAGGTTGTGATTATTTGTTACCAGCTAATAACAGTCAGAATACAACAAATAATGTATGTTGACGAATCTTAGTTTATGTATGTATTTTTTATGTATTTACAGCCCTGATGACGTCCTATGTGTCAGGACAAAACGCGTCGGCTGTTGGTACTGTCATGATCAATTGGTCAAGAAAATACTATTAAAGGATTTCTACAATTCAAGATTCATCTAAAGAATTCTCATTTATATGCATGTCATGTGTACCAAGATTTATACATATGTTGATTAGACATTTGGATAAATTGCATTTTTGTAATATATACACTTATGATTCAGGGCTCGTAGCTTTTTCTAGCTATAATGGTTCCTAATTACCAAGTGTTCGCCTACATTCCTTCTTTTGTTCATGAACAGCCATTGTTACTCGCCTACCAATCGGCCTTATAGCTCACAACTTACGAGCACGTCTCCAGAGTTGACTGTTTGCTATTGCCCGTTACTTAGGAGCATATCTCCAAAGATAACTGTGTATCTATATGTGTGTCTATGCAACAATTAATTGTGCAATGATCATAGTGCTTGTTGTTCATAGTGCTTGGTGGTACTTCCTACAGTGAAGAAACAGTTTACGAACCATCTTGATTCTTGTATATGATATGGGTGACATTGGCAAAGTTCTGGCTAAAACAATTTTTAATGTCTTCATTGTGAGATCTCATATTGTTGTTGCCTAAGGATAGTAACACTCTATCTTTATATTGTGCTCTGTCTTGTCGCATGAGCTTCTGTCTTGTGCATTAACCACACTCATATGCAGGATTTCAACGATGCTCGTCCCCAGCATAGCAATATAGGTAGGTGATAGTACTGATGGAGGGGGTTGTCTGCACTAAGGAACAACCCGTTAGTTTACCATTCCATCTGATACAAGGTTGGTTCTACTAGGGACCCATTGAGGTCGTTAGAGAGACAAAAACGGGAAAGTGGATAATCACAGGTGCATAGAGCTGTAACCCTTGTACACAGCATGCACCATAGTGTACTGTAGTGTAATTTGGTAACCAGTAACTCTGTTGTACAGGAGCTGTCCAGTCCAAACATAGATGACATGTCGCAGAACCATCATCTCACTCTCATCCACTCCCCTGTCCCACAGTTCATCCCTGTTCTAGCCACTTAGAATCGTGGATAGAGCTTGGACGGCCAGGTGGAGTTTGGAATCAACAGCCTGGGTCTACATTATGTCTCCATGGGATAACAGGTCAGTGCTTGACAACTGCTTTGCTGTGTTAACCTGCTGCTTCTTGCCTGGGAGTGAGAACAACTGGACCTGAATCTCTTCATTCTAGAACTAAAGTATCTCAAGGGCTTGTTGGCTTGCCTCCTGTTTCTAAAGTCTCGGGGATATCAAAGACTTCACACTGCAACCCACAACTGGACTCTGTCTGCTGTGAGTCTTACTCTGCCGAGTGGTGCAATCCAGTCCTGGGCCCTTTGAAGTTAGTTTGAAGTGCTGCATCTGTGAAAATCTATGTAACAAAGATGTTGCGCCTATCAGAACTGGCACATCTCCCTTGATGCCGATGTATCGCTGCTGCTGAACGGATAGTGAATCTCACTTCACCTTGAGGCTTTGCAACAGCATCTTTGACGTTGCAAAGCTAGGAATTGACCCATCATTTTCATCCCAGTGGTTCAACTTCAACACACCCCTTCAGTGTTTCCCTCCCGCAGCCATCTTTGCACCTTTGACGCTGCGCCGCTCAGAACTCATTCCTCACCTTTCTCGAATGGATTGAGAACAACACATCACCTCTGCTGCTCGACACATCATCCGCCGTTCCAGCAGCCAAGGGTTAGTCCCTGTAATCGACCATCGCAGTCAGCCTAAACCTTTGGATTTACCCCCGGCAAGCGTGACCAGATAGCCTTAATTGGCACTATTAATTTATAAGCACTACAAAGCAGGTTATTCTTCAAACATGTGTATCTTGACTTATGTATTTTTGTTATTTTTGTCTTGTTTTACTCATACACGTATTCTCTATGTTTCTAATATGCTGTGGTGTTCTTTTGTGGTGAATTCACTGTATTACTGTGTTGTGTGCACAAATACTTTACACTGTGTGTGAGACAGTGTCTCTGACCATCTAATTCACCTGGATTTTATGCTATTTGGTCACCTGATTTTTGTCTTGTTACTGTGGGAGAGCCTCATAACCTGGGACTCACCCACTGTAAACTTATGGTAAAATGGACTGTTCATGTTTACCATCAGTGTCTGCCTTGTGAGATAAGGCCGCTGCAAAACGGCCTGGTTAAGTGGCCTTGGGCTTGTTACATGTGGATACGTGTGCACAGGTGTGAGGACTGTGCACAGGAGGCTCCTGTTGTGCACAGCCCAGGGACTGAACACAGGTAGCCTGGTAAACAACACACTATGGCCACCTGGAAAAGCCCTTATAATGGGGGTACACATGTAAAGAAAGTTGGTGTGCTTTACTGTCTGAATTTAGTGACACTCTATTATACTCCTATGGGAAAGGATGCCTTAGGGCACAGATCCAGTTGCCTGGAGGCTGCAGAATCAAGGGTCTCATTAATGTACACTGTAATCTGTGTGTAAAGAACAATTCTGTGAAGTCCTAAAGCATATTGGTATGGTTAATCAAGGAATATCATATTTCTATGACTCAGCTTAGGATCAGGGTCCAGGTATTTTGTGACCCTGCTAGGCTGGGTTACCTACTTTTCTCTCCAGCTGCAAGGACAAAGGCATTGCCCATCAAAGCAAGCATTTCACAGTATTTAGATCAAATCTCCAGGAGGAAGGGAATGGGCGAAATTCCTTGCATTTATCAGCAAGCTGTCATCCTGTGCCAGGAAGAGGCCCTGCCCTAGGCCATTCAACTAAGGAGGGAGCCCACACATCTGGAGTCAAACCAGAGGGTAAAATCCTTCAAAGATTTTTATGGGGGAGGGCACTGGAATTGATGTCGGCAAAGAAGGAGCTGAGAACAACAGATCCCATGTGGCAAGGGACTCTTGTGTGACTCCATCTTGAAGTATCACAGAAGCCTGCGCAGGGGCAAAGAGGTGATGTGGCACCTAAGGATAAGCCAGAGGTTCATCCCTGCTGGTACCTCCCAGCCCCTCCCTGTAAAAGGTATTATGTAGGAAGGAGACTTCTTTTGGTTATGCTTTTTCTGGTGAACACTGGAACTGGAGGCTGACCCCGCGGACAATTGGAAGAAGGAACCATCTGACTGTTCCCTGGACTACGGAATCTGTCTCTAATTTAATGCAGGACCAGCGATGCACTCCCCAAAGACCAGGGATACTTGTCACCTTACACCACCTGAGGATCAACTGGGGGAAAGACTGGGCATCTGAGCAATGAGCAGAGAGGCCCAGAAGGAGAGCAAGGCAAAAGGCTGAAACTGGGAGCCTGTGAAACCAGTTCCCTGCAAAACCTAAATGCAAAGTCAAGCGCACACAACCTGCATCAGTGTTTGACAATTCAGTTTTGTAGTCGTGTGTTGAAAAGGATAAGATCCAACTCCAAAGTCTTTGATTTGTTAGGTGTTTATTCATTTAATGATAGCATTAGTTTCACAGGAAAAAACCAGCCATTTTTGAGACAAGGGTTAGCTCAGATCAAGTAGCACCTACCACCTAACTTCTCAAATCACCCAGTGACCACTACATGTAGAGCGCCTAGACATTTCTGAACACTTTCATAACCCCTCGCTGAACTTTGTACCTGCAAAACCTGTCACCTGGGGAGGCCAGGAAGCCTGAAGGGAGTCCCCAGACGGTGAGGTATTGCCGCCACATGCAAAACAACACCAATATGGTCATAAAAGTCCCAACGGAGCCCCAGTTATCGATGTTTGAAGTTCTGGTGACCTTTGAACCCCAACCACTGTGTGAGTGAGTGGAGCTCTGCTGCCGGATGCATTTTTATCCTCTGAGGGGGCCAGGCCCCCGGATGCTGCCCCCAAAAAGAAAGTCATCATGGAAGTACTGTCGTTCTTCTCCTCTGTGGGAAGAAAGTGGGGCAAAGAACCCTATCCCTGGACCCCGAGAATACGCTCAATGGAGGGAGTGCCATTGCGCTCCTCCGGTGAAAGAGGAATGGTCCCAGGACCCCATCCCTGAGCCGCAAAGACAAGGAGAGAACTGGTGTGAGGGAGCACCATTGCACTCCTGGGATTTAGAAGAAGTGGCTCAGGACCTCATCTATAGGCCCTGAAAAGGCCAGTGCTGCAGGGGGTGCCATCGCGCTCTCCTGTGGAAGGAGGGATGGGCACAGGACCCCATCCCTGGGCCCCAAGAAGGCCATCAGTACAGCCCGCATCTGCCCACAGAAGCGGGCACAACAAAGTGAAGTGCCGGCTCCTGCATCAGCGCGCACGTGTGCTGGTGATGCGGGTAGCCGGCAAGTGCACTTCCCGACCTGCTCTCCCACATAGCAAAATGCTTGCAGTGTGCCCGGGTGGAGACCGGGCACCCCAGAAAATGTAAAGCGTGGCACATGGCTACTCAGAATACAAAGAAAAGTGAGACAGACTCCCCCAAAAGGAATTGACCGGTCCCTAAGTTTAGGGGGACATTGAAAAGATAACCCCCCCAAAGGTCTTGTCTTGTTTTAAAGCACCTCCTATGCTCAAACCATTGTTCTTCAGTGTCGGATTGGGGTGGAGAATCCGCAATGACTGTGGCCTGAAAATGGAAATGTTCAATGTAAATTTTCATGTTGAGAGACAACCTCTACGGTTGAAAGGCTGTAACTACAAGTGTAGTGATTACAGGAGTGGTGTACTTTAGTGCCTATGTTGAAAATGCAGTATTTTATTTTGAATGTTTTCAAAGTGTTAACTGCATTGACCTTCTTGGACACTGATTATAATTGCGTTATTGATGTTGACATTTATGATGAGTACACAGCACTCTCAGTCATGCTTAGACATTGATTATTGCTAATGCTTTATTTGAATAATGAGACTGACAGCCACTTGTGATTAAAGATTGTCAGTATTAGGTGCCCTCAGTCATGCTTATATGTATTTAATACATTTCTTCCTATGATTAAATGCTTGTTATAATAATGGTGTGGACAGCCACTCACATTGGTGTCAGTATGAAGTGTTTTTACTTTAAGCATGTTCAACTTGTAGCATTTAGGGACAAGATAATATTTACACATGTGAGTTGATACTAGACCCCCCTCTATAAAGAGAGGTAAGAATAATTACACACTCATTCAAAAGTAATTTCATCAGCTTGTGTATATTTGTTTCTGAATACTATTGAGTGGTGGGTGTGTAATAAATGTACTTTCCCTTTTTCACAAGACAAAGCACAGACTGAACAACCATTTATTGAATCACATTTTGTTTATCTGTGAATGGTGATTACTAGCCTACACCACTTCCCTTGAGTAGGATTTGTACTGCTTTGCAACTCTACCCCATGAGAGTAAAGCACCACAAATACATGTTTGGTTCCCAGTGGAGGACAAATGTAAACCTATTACTTGTGCTAGCCACATAACTAATGACTCATTTTCCAACACTTAGCCTCCTACGTCAATCCTATCTGTTCTGTGCCAAGCTATCATTGGATGTGCACAGGTTAATTTGTGGTGTGTAACTGACTTACCCTGACTAGTATTGTTGTTCCTACTTGAACAGGTTGCATACCTCTGCCAACTAGAGACTCAATTTAGAACACTGGTGATCAGCGGTGAGCACAAGACTTATATTTGTGCAGTGCAAACAGTGATTGGTGTACACTACTATCCATTTCCCAGACCAATTCAGACCTTTTTAAATTTCCCCTGTTTGGTATATATTTATTTTCCAATATCATCTCTGTCTGGAGAAGCAGCAACTGCACCTGCAAAAATGAATTTTGAACTGGTCAAGCTAAACACCTACACTATGGTTCAGCTCAAGTATTTCTGCAAGGGGTTTGAGCAGTCTGCTAATGGTTTCACAAGGAAGGTGGAGCTGAAAAAGGCGCTGAGGGCCTGGACAGAACCTCGCAATGAAGGGCCTGTGACCTCAGAAGAGTAATGCAAAATAAACTATTTATGGAATGCTGAAAAATGCTAACATTCACCCCCAATCACAAGGATCTGGGTTCAATCAATCATTCTTTTGCTCACAATGCCACTCCAGTTTGGACCCAGTCATATGCAAATCAGTCTCCACCCTGTTTCTTATGGGAACAGTCCAGCCCTAACTGCCAAGCCAGGTCCCCCCTGCACAGGAAACAAGCATTCTGGGACCGGTTCTGGGGCACCACCCCTGATCAGCCAGGCTACCTTGAATCCAGTGGTGTAGTGAGCATAGGACCCACATCTGGCCATACCTTTCGTACTTAGGGTGGCAAATGCAAAAGAAACAATTGATGGACGAAATGCTGAACAATGCAAACACTCACCCCAGTCACAAGGTTTAATGTTTAATCCATCACTCTTTTGCCAGCATGCCACCCATGCAAATCAGTCTTGACCCTGTTACTTATGGGAGCAGTCCAGCCTGAACTGTCAAGCCAGGTCCTCCCTAGACAGGAAACAAGCATCACCCCTCATCAGCCAGGCTAGCTTGAATCCAGTTGTGCTGTGAGCACGGGACCCACGTCTTGGCATACCCTTCCCACTTAAGGCAACAAATGCAAAAGATGCAAAAACAGCAAAAGAAACAATTGCTTGTTTCCTGTCCAGGACAGACCTAGACTGACAGTTCGGGCTGGACTGTTCCTATGGAGAACAGGTTCAAGACTGATTTTCTTTTGGATGGGTCTAAACTTGAATGGCTTGGGGAGCATAGAAAGGATTTATTTTAGCCCAGATCTCTGTACTGGGTTAAATGTTTGATATTGTTCTGCATTCTGTCCATCAAACATTCTTTTCCTCAGAAGAGGATGAGCAGGAAATTGAGGATGATGGGGAGCTGCTCCAGGATTCACTGGAGAATCTTCAAGTGTATGTGGGACAGGGAGCCACCAGCAATATTTTTCCTCCAGTCAGGGAGCAGCATATCATCTACCTGCCTGACCCCAGAGTAGCTGGAGGACAGGATAGAGGAAAGAAAATTGAAATGGGAGCTAGGTAAGTTTATGTTTAAAAAGGAGCAAACTTTGGAGGAAAGAAGTTTGGCCACAGAGGAAAGGAAAATGCTGTTGGCTCAAGTGCTGAACCTAAAGGATCTGGACAGGAAGTCCAGGAGGGCTGAGTCCAACCAAGATGGTAGCAGCATTTCATCAGTGTCCTCTGATAAGAGAGTACATATACCTAACGATCTGGTGCCTGATTATGGAGTGGGAGATGATATCGACAGATGGTTTAAGGGTTATGAGATTTCTTTGCAGATGGATAAGATCCCTAAGGGTGTTTGTCCATACTGAGGAGAGGGACAACCTATTGGTGCTGGAGGAGAGGAACAGGATGAGGTACCCTCCATGAAGGATCCCTAATCAGGAAACATGGTTTGTCCCTAGAGAAGTACAGGCAGAAGTTTAGGGACAGTGTGAAACTATACCCATGGACCTGGGTAGATTGTGTTGAGTCTTTTTGCAAGGCACTGGATGGTTGGGTGAAGGGCAGTGAAGTCAATCATTATCAGGGGCCATCCAATTTGGTTGCAAGGGAACACATGTTCAGTCTTTGTTTTTCAGATCTGCTCCGACACCTGATTGATAGTCAGTTTACTGATCCCAGGGAGCTTGTTAGGGAGGTGGTTCTCTGGATCAGCACCAGGGTCCAAAAGAAGGTACCTGGGAGTCACCCCAGGAAGGGTGGTTCAGGCTCCCCCCAGCAGAGTGACGGGTTGGTCAAGGGAGACCCAGATCGGTGGTAGAAAAGGGTTCCAATGCCCCTTCTGAGAAACAAGGAGGAGGTTCTGGTGGGCAGTGGTCTAGAGCTCCCCATTTCCAGGTCCATTGCTTTGATTGTTCCCAGCTAGGACACAAGCAGGGCGCTCTGTATGTCCTAAGAAAACACCCACTTGAAGTATTTCTGCATGGGCGACCTATGTAGCCCTAGGGCAAAGTAGTCCCCTTGGGCAAGCCATAGACCATGCCATGACCTCCATTAGCAGAGAGGTGGAATCAGAGGGTGAGTTGGAGATCAATGACAGCGGAAGTCATCACTTCCATCAGGTGAAAGTGAATGGGGCCTCAGTCACAGCTCTGACGGACACTGGGGCTAGACAGACAACATTTGTGGAAAGGCTAGTTTCCCCAGAGCAGTACACTGGTCAGGTGTGTAGGGTGACAAAGTCCCAGGGTGTCAGGATCCAAGAAACTCAGGATTACTCAGCCTGTGGAATGCTGAATTGGAACCCCCCAAAAGGAAGTTCAAGAGTGACAAGTGTTTCTTGGGGGGGGGGGGGCACAATTTAAATGCAAAAATGGTAGCTCAGTAGTACTCTAAGGTATGCGGTCTAGTTGTTCTCACTAAACCATTGCTCCAGGATTCTATATGAAGCGCGCGCTAGAGAAGTTTGGCGCACTTCACTAAAGCAAATTCTAGACAACGCATCTTTCCCTGAAGAGTTGTTTAGTCAGGAAGTTTGCGTCTAATACAACGTGTTAGCTGGGGTCGCACAGCTAGAATTTCCAGTCTGTAGCCCATCGGGAGTCGGATTTCCTTTCTGAAGAGTAGTGACTCGAGTTTTCATTTTTCGAGTCTGCACATTGAAAATCTTTTCCACACATGACTGGAAATAGGGAAAAACTGGCACAAATATTTCTCTCCTGTGATTCTGAGAAGCACTCTTCCAATTCAGGAGGTTTTGGAGAATAACCTTTTGACTCCCATATGAGAGTGCCCTTCCAGCTGTTCCTGTCACTTCACGTTTGAGCAGGAATGGCGAATTGTAGAGACTGCATCAGAAAACTGAGCTAAGTAACCTTATATTTTCCATGTACAAAAGAATTTTGACGATGTAAACAAAGGAAAAGTCTGGCAAAATATTATGCTAACTAAGAAGACAGCGAAATATTAGTTACCAATTTGTTTTCTCCTGAGTGAGCAGGCAATCAGAAAAGATATACTGCATTATTGTTTATGAATTTTTGTTTCATTAATATTACAGCGTTAGATCGAGTAAGTCTAAACAAGAAATTACAATAGAAGAGAGGCAAAGGTCAAAGATAGAAGGGTAGGTTGAGAAGGACAGAGCATTGAATAAGGTAAGAGATAATTGTAGAGTAGAGAGTGTAATAGGATAAATGCTGTGTTTCTTTTTTCTTCTTTTCCTGTCACCTTTAGGTCTCTCAATAACCACCCTCGCAAAACAGAATTGAGGACAGCGCTAGGGAGAGAACGATAGAAAACCTGAGTGCCTTGGCAATCTCTTCTTCTGTTTATTATTTGATCCAAGCCTCCATTTCCCCCCCCTAGAGTCTGCTGGAAACCTGATTATACAATATAGGTGTCTGGGGGTTTTCTGGAGGAAATTGGGATAAAGGCAACATTCTGATCCTGTGCAAATCAAGGTGAGAGAGCTCCTAACACAGGGGCTGGAATTCTTCTGTCCTATGGCCCTGGTATCTTTACAGTGGGATGGGGAAGTGACTCAGAGGCAGGTCATAGATAGACCCCAGATGCCCATAGGCTGCATTCTAAGGAATTAGTTTCCCCAGGTGTCGGGTGTACTGAGAGCAGCAGCTGCCCAAGGTGCCCTGATAGTTCAGTGTTTTGAGGATACCACTCCCAGATGAGGCATATAAGACCTCAGATGTAGGGGCAGGGTGAGAGAGAGCTCACTCCTGTCACCTGTTCAACCACAGGGTACTGACCCCGGGCTGAGAGACCAGTGTCGGGATACCACCTCTGAACTGGCGGGAGGTGTTGCAGAAGAAGGGTGCAAGGCAACTGGGGCTACTGCCCCCGCTCTGATAAACCACAGAGGTCAGAGTCCCCTGGATGGTCTGGGGCCTGCCTCTGGACACTGACAGCTCTAATGGACTCTGTTGGTTGTTGTCCTTGGGGACAGAGTTTTCCTTGAGTTCGGGACAGAAGTCAGACCCAAGAGATGGAATTGGCCACATCACTTTGTTGGCATGGTGGTACTGTCTGACTACTGGGATGCATCTGTGAGCAAAGTAAGGTGAGATCCTGCACAAATGGAGTCTACAGATGAGGAGAATGGTTCCTCATGGGTCAGTACAGTAGCTCAGGAGAGTAAGGACAGAGGGATCCAACTGAGTTCAGTGAGGCGAAGAACTGGCAAGTGCCCCCGCAGTAGTGAGCTATTATCCATGTTCAATCACCTAAGCAGGAAAGTCGATCAATGTATTGATTAGTCTACCCTGGCTGTTGGCTGGAGGAAAGTTAAATTGGGAATAGCCATTTCTGCAGGGTCACCCCCAAACGTTTTGCCTGTCTCCTCCCCTTTTTGCTGAATTTGTCTTTGCTGGCTTTTGGAATCTGGGCACTTTACCACTGCTAACCAGACCTAAAGTGCATTCACTTTTTACTTAAAACATGGTAATATTGCTTTATACCCAAATTGCATTTTTGAGTTAGTTACTAGTCCCTAGTAAGGTGCACTACATGTGTCCAAGCCCTGTTCGTCAAATGCTATCACAGGGTATGCAGCACTGATTGTGCCACCCACTTAAGTGGCCCTTTAAACATGTCTCAGGCCAGCCACTACAGAGCCTGTATGTGCAGTTCAGACTCTCATTCCAACCTGGCAAGTTAACCTACTTGCCAGGGCAAAATGTTCCTTTTTATTACATATACGTCGCCCCTAAGGTAGGCCCTGGACATCCCACTGGAAGGATGTAGCATATTTAAAAAGTAGGAAACCTGCGTTATGCATTTCCTGGTAGTAAAATGCTCTTAAATGTGTTTTCCACTACTGCAAGGCCAATCTCTTACATAGGATAATAGTCAGAGCGGCTTATTACATTTTATAAGTGTAATTTCCAGTTAAGAAAACATGGGACTCCTAAATCTGGTGTCTCCGAAATCACAATTTAAAAACACAACGTATGGTGAAGTTGGTTTTTAAATTGCAATTCTGTAAATGCCACTTTTAGAAAGTTGCAATAAAAGAGTTGATGGACAGAATGCAGAACAATATCATACATTCACCTCAGTACAGAGATCTGGGCCTAAATCAACACTCCGTCCATCATCCCCTTTTGTTTTGCTTTGTTCGCCCTAAGTTGGCAGGGTATGCCCAGACGTGGATCCCTTGCTCACTTTGCCACTGGATTCAAGCTAGCCCGGCTGATGGCGGCTGATTAGCCAGAAACCGGTCCCAGGAGGCTTGTTTACGGTACAGGGAAGAAATGGCTTGGCAGTTTGGGCTGTACTGTTCCCATGAGGCACAGGGTCAGACTGATTTGCATATGTCCATGTCTGAACTGGGGAGGCGGAGTGAGCTAAAGAATAATGATGGATTAAAGCTAGATCAGTTGACTGGGGGTAAGTGCTTGCAATATTCAACACTCCGTCCATCATCCCCTTTGGTTTTGCTTTGTTCACCCTGTTGGCAGGGTAGGCCCAGACATGGGTCCCTTGCTCACTTTGCCACAGGATTCAAGCTAGCCTAGCTGATGACAGCTGATTAGCCAGAAACTGGTCCCAGGATGCTTGTTTCCGGCCCAGGTAAGACATGGCTTGGCAATTCGGGCTGGACTGTTCCCGTGATGCACAGGGTCAGACTGATTTGCATATGGCCATGTCTGAACTGGGGAGGCGGAGTGAGCTAAAGAATGATGATGGATTAAACCCAGATCAGTTGACTGGGGGTGAGTGCTTGCAATGTTCAACACTCCATCCATCATCCCCTTTGGTTTTACTTTTAGAAAGTTGGCATTTTTTACTGTAACCATTTAGCTATTTTGGGCCTGTCTCTTGAATAAACATTTGGGGTGGGTGACAGCTGGCTACCTCCATTCCTTCTTGACGGCCGCACACAAAGGAAGAGTTATGGGAGGCTGAGTGGCCATCTGCATGCTCATGGGTCATCATGAGTAGGATAGGAGGGAGAAGCTGACACTTATACCTGAAAGGGCTATGTCCTATTCCCGCACAAATGGATGCATACCCCCTTGTAGTGAGTCTGGAGCCAGGGCAGGAAAGGCAAGATAGTGTGCACTTAAAAGGCATCTCTCTGAAGTCTCCTCATTCAGAGCCCCAACTAGGTATAAGAACTGGATCTCTGACATCCCCAAATCAGAACACTTCTGGAACTGAGGGCATTCTACCTGGAAGAAAGACTGATGTGCTGACAGGAGGGACTTCCACTTGTCCAACTGATGTGCTGTGTTGGCCTGCTGCTTGCTGCTTCTTGCCTGGGAATGAGAAGGACTGGACCTGCATCTCTGCGTCCCAGAACCAAAGTATCTCCAAGGACATGTTGGCTTTAGGGGTGGGGGGAATTCTTTATTCCCCTGGTAGAACTGTAGGAATTTAGAAATTCCGCTTTACTCTTGTAATGCAGAATTACTAACAAATTCCGCTGTACCACTCCACCAGCGGAATTAACTAGCATTACCTAGGAGATGGCTGAATTAACAAGCCTAATACACTCTGAAATCACACAAACAACGCCCACTCCTGAGTCCTGCACGAAGGAATTCCGAAGTTGTCCTAGGGAAAAAAACTGAAACAGATTGAAGAACAAACACATTCACTCTTATATGAAAGCAAGAGCTCCCTAGTTGTTCAACCAAAAAGTGTGGAGGCAGGGAAGAGGGAGTGACATAGAGGTTGGGGGGCAGAAGGAACACTCACTTGCTATGTCTGCACAATACTTGCTTGGCACACACAGGCAATGTAATGTGCAGTCACGTGGTCTCTGAGTGTAATAAATGGCCAGAGCACCACCAATTATTTAGTCCATATACCATCAATTAGAAAGGTCCAAATTTGTGAGACACAATGTTAAATTATGAAGTCACTAAGTGAGATTGATGGTTCCAAATGCTTTAATCTTTTTAGATTGTTCAATTTCTTGTGCAATCTGAATTGACAAACAGCCGACACATGTTTCGTCACATTAGACTACTTTTTTAAGTCTCTGAGAAGTTTGCAGCGTGAGTATACAAAAAGTTCATCCAGCATAAATGAGTAGTCAAGATTCTTTATCCTCAGATCCCCGAGGACCAGAATACTCTGTTGGAAATTCACTTCTCATGCGAATAGCACAGCTACTATCCTAGACCATTCAAGCAGATTTATACAAATCAATGTGCTTTCATTTGAAGACATTAGTAATGTGCGTCCCATTATCATAAGCATTGATATGCCATGGTCCCCAAACGGCCGCATCTTCTGGGTCTGTGTGATAGACATTTGTGCTGATTTTCCAGCCTGGAACAAACACCCAGCACTAAAACTCAGTGTGAATGGCGCAACCCAATGCACTACCCTGCTTGCGGAACTCTGCATAGTTTTTTGGTCTCTTCGCGTAGCTCCATGTAGCAGAACTCCGCAAACTCCTCCATGGCCTATTCATAAGGAGTCAGCCCTGTGTTTGTTATGTGCTGTGTTTTTGTTCTTGTTAAGAGGATTTCAACAGAGTGTGGAACACAGACAATTAAAGTATGTCCATCACAGTTCCTTCACTATGCTTCATTGTCAGGCAAACTGCTGCAAACATTTTTAGATATCCTGGAAGACTTTAAGCAACTGGGTCCAAACTCCTGAAAAATTAGTAATTGGATGCATGAGCCCTCTGTGTTTCTGAGCAAGTATTGAAAGTGCAAATCCTTCTTTTTCATGGCCAAACAAATATAAATGCATAGTGGATTCAGGCATCCTGAGTGCGGGCATGTGACAATAACTCTTTTTCAGTTTCCTAAAAGATTCAAGGCACTCAACATCAAATAGTACTGGATCTTGAACTTCATTACATCTCAGCCTTACTAAAGGCTTTGCAATCTGGGTAAAATTGGGTTCAATAACGACAGTAACCAGAAATTTCCAGAAACATTCAAACCTTCATCTCGATGGTTGGGGCACTCAGTTTCATAATTATTGTATCACTTTTTTTGAGACTTTTTCTACACCTTTTTCAATATAGTGTCTGAGATAGATACCTACCTTCTCATCATACTGCATTGTGAGTTGTTGGCCTGATATATGATGTTTCCAATTCTGGAACCACCTTGTATCAGTCCAAATAACCCCTTATGGTGTCTGGTTGTAAGTCAACCTTGTAGACAAGCTATCTTAATGGTAGCATAGACTAAGCAGCCTTAAAGGCTCAACTCAAGAGGTCGTTAAGCGAGCTGTTTTACCAATCACAGTCCTGTAATATCAAATGAAAGGACACCACACAAGTATATATTATAAAAATATATGTATTTATTACTCAAAATAATCCCCAGTATTCTTTATGAACAAAGGGGCACAAGCGTTAAATCAAAAGCACAGTATAACATACAAAGTTGCACAATTATGGATGAGGGCGGGGGGCCACTCAGACCATATACTAAAAAAATGGTATAAGAGATACCAATAGATCAGTGGTTAGGCCTAGGGCTGAGGGAATCGCTGGGAGCAGTCGGGACAAGCAATGCTGAAGTCGGGAAAAGCCCGCGGGATTCGGGTGCAGCGCTGAAAGCGCACGCATGCACCAATGTTAAGTCAATGGTGCGTAAAAGTTACACAAATAGAGTTTTAGGACACTTCTGATGAACCTAGAAAGACAAACCTTAAGACACAGACCCTAGAGGTGTGTACCAGTGTGGGAACACCGGCGTTGCAATGTTACCTCACCCACAGGAAGCGGGTGCACAGGGTCGAAGTGGCGTCGGGTTTCGTCACGCAGGTTCTTGGTGCTTGAAGCTGAAGAGGCTGCAGGCGCTGTGAAGGAGAAGTGTCCGGTGGGATCCAAGGGTGGATCGAAGTCGAAAAGTACCTGAAAGCAGAGCGGACAGAGTCTGGGTCACTCAGCAGTGACCAGGGTGGAACCAGGACGGAACCAGGCAATGTCGGGCGCAATCAGGTGGTTGTCAAGGAGCTTCTCTCTGCTGCCACGTGGGCTCTGGGGCATCTGCGACGTCCAGGAGCGGGTCACGATCTGTCCAACGTAGGCTCTCACCGTTGGTGCTGTCGGCTTCAAGATTGGAGCAAACAACACTTGGCAAAAGCAATCCACGCGGAACTGGGAGATTGCTTCTCACTCGGACCAGGAGGGTCAGAGCGGGGGCTCCTTTTCAGGGGAGCTGATGCAAATCTGGAGCAACCAGAATCGCAGGTCGTATTTTGGTTTTCGTCGGCACAGGGGCCACAAGCCGGCTGGCAAATGACCGGGCCAATGCGTTGAGCCAAAAGAAGCAGAAGGGCCCCACGCAGCACTCGTCGAGTGTAGAGGGGTGAACTTCGGTGCAAGAGTGGCTCAGGGTTGGGGCTTCTCAAACCCCGGTGTACAGCTTCGAAGGTCACTCATGGGCTGCAAGGTCAGTGTCTCGTGGTCTTTTCAAGATGGCGTGCCCCATGCTTCCGGTCGCCTCCACACGTCTCAGCTCTGCAGGGACTGTGGATCGGGCTGTAAGAAAGCAGGCAAGCTTGATCTCGTTGATCTCTGTTGCTTGAGTTCCGGCGGGAACTGCAACAAAGCAGATGTCGAGGTGCTGGATGGTGCCTGTTTGCACAGGGTGGTCACTCCTTGACCACAAGGGAGATTCTTCAGTCTTCTACGTTGAGTAGGATGTCGAAGGGTCCAGAGTTTCGTTTCTTATGTTTTATCAGGATAATCTGAAGTGCATTGGCACTGCTCCCATTCTTATACCAATATAGGGGGCTGGATTTCCTGCTAGGTCCCCTCCTATGGGTGGGACCCAGGAAGGGGGTGGGTACACCCCTTTCCTTTGATCCAGGCCGCGCTGGGTCGGGGGCTGGAGTGCCCCAGAACCGGTTTGGCCGGATTATGCAAGGGGCAGCCTTGTGCGCACCAAGCAGTGTCTGGTTTCTTTCAAACCTCCCTGCTACAATCCACTATCTCCTGTCTGGGGTGGTGTGACACCTCCCTGTGACAGTAAACCCTTTGTCCAGGCCCCCTTGGCTGAGTTTCGGTCAGCTACAGGGGGTCAGACCCTTATCTGTGGCTCCTTTTAAAATTAACCGCATTTCAGTAAAGTAACATGTCTTCTCCCTCTAGAGGGGTGGAATGCTATCCCCGTCGCCAGGACTCGCGAGGGGATAGTATTCCAAATCGTATGACACCTTACACGACATGTTTTGATAAAGCCAAACCAAAGTTGCTATATAACCGCGAGGATTATAATGCACTTAAGAGTATATGGTATGGCATTATCCCGGAACAGCTTAGGGAGTTGTTCCCAACAGCTGCAGACAGGCTCAGCTCATGCTAGAGCTCCATCTCACATTAAACCACGCACTCTGCCTCCAGGATTGATAAGGCCTTCCATAGGAGTGGCTCACAGGTTTATATGTGTCCAGATATAGGTTTAGACATAGGTATACTATGTCTAAGCAAGGGGTGATTACACCACCTTGCCCCAGCTGAGTGATCAGCCAGTTGTGTCAATTTAAGAACCAGCCAGGGGTGGCAAAAGATATGCTGCAGCCCCTGGTAGGCCTTGGTGGCACCTATGCCCTGAGCACCTATAGTGCATGGTACAGGGGCTGACAAGGAGTCCATTTCCAATTGTGGTATGTACCTATAGCACATGTATTATAAATTTAGAGAGAGAACAGCAGGCTGGGGGTCTGATTAGCAGGCCCACAGCCTCAGTAAGTCTAAAACCAGTGAAGCAAAAGCAAAAAATTGGGGTGACCATAGGATAGCAGACCCTACTCTCCTACACAACCCCCCCTCCAAACGCAGGGACATTAAACTTAACCTTGACCAGATAAGTCTTCATGTTCTAAGTGGAAGTACCTGGAGAGACCATCTGCATTACCATGGTCAGTCCCTGGGCGGTGCTCCACTGTAAAGTCCATCCCCTGTAGGGAAATGGACCACCTGAGCAGTTTGGGATTTTCACCCTTCATCTGATTTAGCCACAAGAGGGGCTTATGGTCTGTCTGAACTAGGAAGTGAGTTCCAAACAAGTATGGCCTCAACTTCTTCAGGGCCCATACCACAGCAAAGGCCTCCCTCTCGATAGCTGACCAACGTTTCTCCCTGGGGGTCAGCCTTCTGCTAATAAAAGCAATGGGCTGGTCTTGACCATCTTGATTAAGTTGTGAAAGCACAGCTCCCACCCCCAACTCAGAAGCATCTGTCTGTACAATGAACTGTTTGGAGTAGTCAGGACTCTTCAGGATAGGTGCAGAGCACATGGCCTTCTTCAGGTCATCAAATGCCTTTTGACAGCTAACTGTCCACTGAACATTTTTTGGCATCTTCTTGGATGTCAAGTCATTTAATTGTGTCACAATGGACCCATAGTTTTTCACAAACTTTCTGTAATACCCAGTCAGGCCCAAGAAGGCTCTGACTTGTGTCTGGGTAGTTGGAGGAGCCCAGTCCTGTATGGTCTGGATCTTGCTCTCCAGTGGCTGAACCTGACCTCCACCTACTAGGTGGCCCAGGTACACAACCTTGCTCTGCCCTATCTGGCACTTGGTAGCCTTGATAGTCAGGCCTGCCTTTTGCAGGGCCTCTAGAACGTTCTTCAGGTGGATCAGGTGATCCTCCCAGGTGGAGCTAAAGACAGCAATATCATCTAGATATGCTGCACAAAAGTCATCCAACCCAGCAAGGACTTGGTTCACCAACCTTTGGAAAGTGGCAGGTGCATTCTTCAAACCAAAGGGCATTACCACAAACTGATAATGTCCACTAGGGGTAGAGAATGCTGTATTGGCTTTTGACTCTTCAGCTAGTCTGATCTGCCAGTAGCCAGCTGTCAAATCAAATGTGCTCAGAAACTTGGCAGAAGCCAATTTATCAATGAGCTCATCTGCTCTTGGAATGGGATGTGCATCTGTCCTAGTGACAGCATTGAGACCTCTGTAGTCCACACAAAACCTCATTTCTCTCTTTCCATCTTGGGTATGAGGTTTTGGCACAAGGACCACTGGGCTAGCCCATGGGCTCTCTGATGGCTCAATCACTCCAAGCTCCAACATCTTTTGCACCTCAGCCTTTATACAATCCCTGACATGGTCAGGTTGCCTGTAGATCTTATTCTTGACAGGCAGACTGTCACCAGTGTCCACCTCATGGGTGCACCAGTTAGTTTGACTGGGTGTGAGTGAAAACAAGTGTCTGTGGGCCTGTAAAACTTGTCTGCAGTCCATCTGCTGCTGGTCAGTGAGGCTGCCTGCCAAGGCTACTCCATCAACTGAACCATCATCAGGGTTCTGGGAAAGCAAGTCTGGGAGAGGGTCACTCTCTTCCTCCTGTTCCCCATCTGTGGCCATGAGCAAGCTCATGTCCTCCCTGTCCACAAATGCTTTCAAACGATTTACATGGAGTACCCTGTGGGGGCTCCTAGGGGTTCCAAAGTCAACCAAATAGGTGACTTCTCCCTTTTTCTCAATAATAGGGTAGGGTCCAGTCCATTTGTCCTGGAGTGCTGCTGGGGCCACTGGCTCCAACACCCACACCTTCTGCCCTGGCTGGAACTCAACCAGAACAGCCTTTTGGTCATGCCAAGCTTTCTGTAATTCTTGACTGGCCTCCAGGGTTTTGGATGCTCTCTCCATATACTCAGACATCCGGGAGCGGAGACCAAGTACATAGTCCACAACATCTAGCTTAGGCTTTTTGAGAGGTAACTCCCATCCTTCCTTCACCAAACATAGTGGACCCCTCACAGGGTGGCCAAACAAAAGTTCAAAAGGGCTGTAGCCAACCCCCTTCTGTGGGACCTCTCTGTAAGCAAAGAGCAAGCAGAGTAAAAGGATGTCCAATTTCCGCCTAAGCTTCTCTGGTAAACCTTGTATCATTCCCTTGAGGGTCTTGTTGAATCTCTCCACAAGCCCATTGCACTGTGGGTGATAGGGTGTGGTAAACTTGTAGTTTACTCCACATTCCTTCCACATTGCTTTTAAGTATCCAGACATGAAGTTTGTACCTCTGTCTGAAAGTACCTCCTTTGGAAAGCCCACTCTTGAGAAAACTGCAATGAGGGCTTTTGCCACCACAGGTGCTGTGGTGGTCCTTAGGGGAATTGCTTCTGGGTACCTGGTGGCATGATCCACTACCACCAGTATAAATCTGTGCCCAGATGCTGTTTGAGGATCCATGGGACCCACAATATCTATTCCAACTCTTTCAAAGGATACCCCCACCACAGGTAGTGGTATCAGGGGGGCCTTTGTTGTGCCACCTGACTTACCACTGGCTTGGCAAGTGACACAGGAGCGACAAAACTCCTTGACATTTTCTGACATATGTGGCCAGTGAAAGTGTGGAACAAGCCTGTCCCAAGTCTTGTTCTGGCCTAAGTGTCCTGCAAGGGGGATATCATAGGCCAAGTTAAGAAGGAAACCCCTAAACTTCAAAGATATAACCAACCTCCTGGTGGCACCAGGCTTGGGGTCTCTAGCCTCTGAGTAAAGGAATCCATCATCCCAATATACCTTATGGGTACCTTGAGCATCCCCTGCAGCCTCAGCAGCAGCTTGCTGTCTGAGGGGTTCAAGTGAAGCGCAATCTAATTGGGCCTGCCCCAGGTCTGCCCTTGAGGGTCCCCCTGTCCCCAGAAACTCAACCTGATCAGGCTCAAGTTCCTCAGAGACAGTCTCCTCTTGGACTGCAGAATCAGTTTCCTGTGAAACCTGATCCTCAACCTGGGGCAAGGGGGAAGGCACAGCCTTAACCCTTTTGCTCCTTCTCTTGGGTTGTGGTTGGTCTATTGTTCCAAGATCCACCACTGGTTCAGGAAGGCACTTCTTAGCCTGAGTCCTTGTCACTGCAAGGACATGTGCTGAAATCCCTAGCATTTCTGCATGAGTCCTGTACTCCACTTCTGACCAAACTGAGCTTTCAATATCATTACCTAACAGACAGTCTACTGGGAGGTCTGCACTCACAACAACTTTCTTTAGGCCATCTACCCCTCCCCAGGAGAAGTTCACAACAGCCACACTATGTGAAGTAGTGGAGTTGCTTGCATTGGTCACCAGGTAACTTTCACCTAGTACAATTTGTCCAGGGTCCACAAAGTCAGGTGTCACCATAGTGACACTGGCACATGTGTCCCTGTAGGCCTGAGCCAGTTTCTCATTGATCAAAGGCGTCTGCCTATATTTGCCCAGGTTACTGGGACTCACTGTAGTGGACAAAGCTAAGTCCACATCATATAGGAGAACTGCCTGAGTAGGGACTCTTACTAGGCCAGATTCCATCTCAGTACCCAAGGTTAACCCTACTATACCCTTTGATTGTGTACCACCACTGCTAACTATACTAGGGGGTGCAGGTGCTTTAGGAGCTGCAGTGGTGGGGACTGGATTTTTCTTGGTGCATTCACTGCCCCAGTGTGAAACTGATTTGCAGGTATTACACCAAGGTTTCTTTGGGCCATCATTCTTCTTTTTGTTGTTTTCATTTTGGGAACCACCCCCCTTATTACTAGTTTGGGGGCCTGAAGACTTCTGGTCCTTTTCTTTATCTTTCTGATTCCCACCCTTCTGGTCTGTTTTCTTCTGGTCACCACCTTGGTTCTGGGGTTTCTGCTTAATCCTTGTTCTGACCCATTTGTCTGCCTTCTTTCCCAATTCTCGGGGAGAGGTCAGATCAGAGTCGATAAGGTATTGATGCAACAGCTGGTTCTGACAGTTATTAAGGATCTGCTCTCTCATTATAAGATTGTACAATCCTGTATAGTCTGAAACTTTACTTCCCTGCAACCAACCCTCCAGAGCCTTAGTGGCACAATCAACAAAATCAGTCCAGTCCTGAGTCTGTGCTTTTTGGGTGTCTCTGAACAACAACCTGTATTGCTCAGTGGTTAGGCCAAACCCTTCAATAAGAGCACTCTTCAGGACAGAGTAGTTTTTGGCATCCTCAGGTCTAACTGTGAGGAGCCTATCCCTCCCTTTCTCAGAAAAGGAGTACCATAAAATTGTAGCCCACTGATCCTGAGGAACCTGCTGTACCATGCAGGCTCTCTCAAGAGCAGTCATCCATTTGTGGATGTCATCCCCTTCCTTGTAGGGGGGCACAATTTTTGTCAGGTTTCTATTATCATAGCTCCTGTCTTTCTCTCTAGGAATTATGCTGCCACCAGTGGCATCTAAGCCACACAACTTTCGTTCTCTTGCCAAGGCAAGTCTAGCTTGAGCCAGGGCTACCTCCTCCCTCTCTACCTGGAGTTTGACAGCCCTCATCCTGGCCCTATGCTCTATCTTCTGAGAGGAAGTCATTCCTCTCTGAGATTCTCTTGAGGCACTAGAAATATGAGAGTCCCCTGATGGAGATCTCACCCTTCTGTTGCCTGGGAGAATGATATTGTGGGATCTGGGGAGGTGCTGGCCCTCTCCATTCCCAAGTAGGTCTAAGTTGGCCTGGTTAAGCCTGGCAACTACAACCTGGTTACCCCTCTGATCCTCATTCTCAGGATCCTCTACATCTGAGTCCTCCTCCTCTTCTTCCTCCTCTACATCTTCCTCCTCTGGAGTGGTCTCAGTTACAGGGGGGTTTACTCCATCTCCTGAGTCTAAGGGAGCTGCACTCGCCTTATCTAAGTCATCGTGTTCCAGAATGGCTATCAGGGTAGGGCTGGTGGGACTTCTGCCCCTTTTTAGCCCCCTTGAAATGCACAAGGCAATCAAGTCTTTGTGGCTAAGTTTGTCATAGCTGGAAGTTGCCTTGGTCAGGTCAACTGTCACAGGCAGAGAGCTTGGAGCTTCACCTGTGCCAGACATGACTCTAGTGTGGTGTAAGTGATGCACCTACCTACACTAAGTGTTTACCTACTGTACCTTGCTAGTGAGTTGTAGTCAGGATGTGCTAATCCCTTCAACCTACAAATACTAAGTTCAGTAGAACCTAAATATGCTAAGCTTTTGATTTATATGTACCTAAGGTACTTGATGTGATCTTTCAATTTGATAAAAAGATTGCAATGGTAAAACAACAGCAAGCTCAAATCCGCACCGCTGCGCACCAATGTGAGACGTTGGCCTGATATATGATGTTTCCAATTCTGGAACCACCTTGTATCAGTCCAAATAACCCCTTATGGTGCCTGGTTGTAAGTCAACCTTGTAGACAAGCTATCTTAATGGTAGCATAGACTAAGCAGCCTTAAAGGCTCAACTCAAGAGGTCGTGTTAAGCGAGCTGTTTTACCAATCACAGTCCTGTAATATCAAATGAAAGCAAACCACACAAGTATATATTATAAAAATATATGTATTTATTACTCAAAATAATCCCCAGTATTCTTTATGAACAAAGGGGCACAAGCGTTATATCAAAAGCACAGTATAACATACAAAGTTGCACAATTATGGATGAGGGCAGGGGGCCACTCAGACCATATACTAAAAAAATTGTATAAGAGACACCAATCGATCAGTAGTTAGGCCTAGGGCCTAGGGAATCGCTGGGAGCAGTCGGGACAAGCAATGCTGAAGTCGGGAAAAGCCCGCGGTATTCGGGTGCAGCGCTGAAAGCGCACGCATGCACCAATGTTAAGTCAATGGTGCGTAAAAGTTACACAAATAGAGTTTTAGGACACTTCCGATGAACCTAGAAAGACGAAACTTAAGACACAGGCCCTAGAGGTGTGTACCAGTGTGGGAACATCAGCGTTGCAATGTTACCTCACCCACAGGAAGCGGGTGCACAGGGTCGAAGTGGCGTCGGGTTTCGTCACGCAGGTTCTTGGTGCTTGAAGCTGAAGAGGCTGAAGGCGCTGTGAAGGAGAAGTGTCCGGTGGGATCCAAGGGTGGATCGAAGTCGAAAAGTACCTGAAAGCAGAGGAGACAGAGTCTGGGTCACTCAGCAGTGACCAGGGTGGAACCAGGACGGAACCAGGCAATGTCGGGCGCAATCAGGTGGTTGTCGAGGAGCTTCTCTCCGCTGCCACGTGGGCTCTGGGGCATCTGCGACATCCCGGAGGTGGTCACGATCTGTCTCACGTAGGCTCTCATCGTCGGCGCTGTCGGCTTCAAGATTGGAGCAAACAACACTTGGCAAAAGCAATCCACGCGGAACTGGGAGATTGCTTCTCACTCGGACCAGGAGGGTCAGAGCGGGGGCTCCTTTTCAGAGGAGCTGGTGCAAATCTGGAGCAACCAGAATCGCGGGTCCTATTTTGGTTTTCATCGGCACAGGGGCCACAAGCCGACTGGCAAGTGACCGGGCCAACGCATTGAGCCAAAAGAAGCAGAAGGGCCCCACGCAGCACTCGTCAAGTGTAGAGGGGTGAACTTCGGTGCAAGAGTGGCTCAGGGTTGGGGCGTCTCAAACCCTGGTGTACAGCTTCAAAGGTCACTCGTGGGCTGCACGGTCAGCGTCTCGTGGTCTTTTCAAGATGGCATGCCCCACGCTTCCGGTCGCCTCCACGGGTCTCAGCTCTGCAGGGACTGTCGATCGGGCTGTAAGAAAGCAGGCAAGCTTGATCTCGTCGATCTCTGTCGCTCGAGTTCCGGCGGGAACTGCAACAAAGCAGACGTCAAGGTGCTGGATGGTGCCTGTTTGCACAGGGTGGTCACTCCTTGACCACAAGGGAGATTCTTCAGTCTTCTACGTTGAGTAGGATGTCGAAGGGTCCAGAGTTTCATTTCTTATGTTTCATCAGGATAATCTGAAGTGCATTGGCACTGCTTCCATTCTTATACCAATCTAGGGGGCTGGATTTCCTGCTAGGTCCCCTCCTATGGGTGGGACCCAGGAAGGGGGTGGGTACACCCCTTTCCATTGATCCAGGCCGCGCTGGGTCGGGGGCTGGAGTGCCCCAGAACCGATTTGGCCGGATTATGCAAGGGGCAGCCTTGTGCGCCCCAAGCAGTGTCTGGTTTCTTTCAAACCTCCCTGCTACAATCCACTATCTCCTGTCTGGGGTGGTGTGACACCTCCCTGTGACAGGAAACCCTTTGTCCAGGCCCCCTTGGCTGAGTTTCGGTCAGCTACAGGGGGTCAGACCCGTGTCTGTGGCAGAAGCATCCATTTTGTGGATCTGAGGCTCCTTTTAAAATTAACCGCACTTCAGTAAAGTAACATGTCTTCTCCCTCTAGAGGGGTGGAATGCTATCCCCGTCGCCAGGTCTGGCGAGGGGATAGTATTCCAAATCGTATGACACCTTACACGACATGTTTTGATAAAGCCAAACCAAAGTTGCTATATAACCGCGAGGATTATAATGCACTTAAGAGTATATGGTATGGCATTATCCCGGAACAGCTTAGGGAGTTGTTCCCGACAGCTGCAGACAGGCTCAGCTCATGCTAGAGCTCCATCTCACATTAAACCACGCACTCTGCCTCCAGGATTGATAAGGCCTTCCATAGTAGTGGCTCACAGGTTTATATGTGTCCAGATATAGGTTTAGACATAGGTATACTATGTCTAAGCAAGGGGTGATTACACCACCTTGCCCCAGCTGAGTGATCAGCCAGTTGTGTCAATTTAAGAACCAGCCAGGGGTGGCAAAAGATATGCTGCAGCCCCTGGTAGGCCTTGGTGGCACCTATGCCCTGAGCACCTATAGTGCATGGTACAGGGGCTGACAAGGAGTCCATTTCCAATTGTGGTATGTACCTATAGCACATGTATTATAAATTTAGAGAGAGAACAGCAGGCTGGGGGTCTGATTAGCAGGCCCACAGCCTCAGTAAGTCGAAAACCAGTGAAGCAAAAGCAAAAAAATTGGGGTGACCATAGGATAGCAGACCCTACTCTCCTACATGCATTTTTTGGGGGGAGACTTTATGCCCATTTTCTGCCAAATGATTCAACAATGCAATGGTAACAGTTTGCTATCCTCTCTTGCTTTGGATGCTAAGAAAGGATTGTGCATATACTGAATTACATGGAAAACTCAAACTTTCTAAATCCATTTTTAGGAATTTGGGGGGAATATTGAAGGGATCTCTGCATATCCTTATGGAATCCTGCATGACACAAAAACGTTATGCAAAATTTGAAATGAGAAAGGTAACTGTGAATCCTTATGCAATGGTACTGAAAAAAATGCTTAGCACAAGTCGATGCCTGTGTACCCTTCTGCCCGTGCTGGAGTTTTGAACATTATTTCTTATAGATGCAGTACCATAGCACAGCAAGGAACCACAGTTTTATAATTCTCTATTTGCCACTTGGTATACTAATTCCCATTACAGGAGAATTGTATAGACTGCCCAGGACCCCTTAAAGGATTCCCTGCTCAATCATTTTCTCAATGACTGGTTTCATTCCCTCTTCAGCCTCCTTAGTAGTCTGTACTGTCTAGTTCTGGGGACTATTGAACCTGTGTTCCACATTATGTTTCCTGGTCCTGCTGTCTTAATCAATCCAATTTCTTTCCCTGAAAACTCCCATGCCTCCGCTCTGACAGTGAGTCCTAAATCTGAAGGGAGGTGTTCATTTATCAGAACTGAGTACGTCTTGACTCTGGAGTCCTCTGCACTATGTTTAAAAAGTGAATCCTCATTTCATCTTCCTACTGAACTCAAAGGGTTTTATTCAATGTGTTCCCTGGTGCAGAAGGCCTCTGGGCAATTTCACCCAGTCCTCAACCTCAAGGGAGTCAACAAATATATACCTCACCAAACTTTCAAAATGTTATCCCTTCAATCCATGATTCCTTTGATCAGCAAGGGAGGTTTTCATTGTTCCATTGGTCTTTTGGATGCCTATCTGAACATACCGATTCACCTCAGTTTCCAATGATTCCATCTGATTCCTGTCAGTGGCACCCACTACCAGTTCCGGGTTCTGTCCTTTGAACTTTCTTCCACTCCCAGAGTTTTCCAAAAAATCTTGACTCCAGTGGTAGGTATCATTCATAGTGATGGCAATAATGTGTTCCCTTACTTCGATGATTTAATAATGAGAAATTCCTCTCTTCTCAAGGTGGAGGTGGATGTCCAAAGGGTCTGCAAGGTTCTTCAAAATTTCAGATTCCTTGTGAAACGAAAAAAGTAACTCCTCGCTCTGACTCAGAACCTGTGGTTCATAGAAGCCTTATTTTTTACTGTGCAAGACCAAGTGGTGTTGACTCCCAACAGGAAATCGAAACTGATATCTCATTTGTCTGCTGTTCTCTGAAATCTTCAAGCCTTAGTAAGAACAGGGCTGAAGAATTAGGAAGAGATTATCTCAACTCTGAGCATAGTGCCTTGGAGCTGATTACACTTGTATCCACTTATCCAACATCTTCTCAAGTTCTGGAACCCAGTATCAAGGTAATATGAGACTTGAATTTCTATAACCCAGACATCATACACGTTCTTCATTGGGGGTTGGTGCCTGCTAATCTGGACAAGGGCTATATTCTGGCTTCTACTCCTGCTCTAACACTTACCATTGACACCACTAATAGAGGCTGGGGAGCAGTTTTGGGAGAGCCCAGTGCCTAGGGGAAGTGGTCTTTCCATCAGATAACAATCTCCCCCCACTGGAAAGAACTGGCAGCTGTCAAACAAGCTCTTCTTTATGTCTTCCCTTTGATTCACTCTCAGAGCATGTGGTTCAAACAGACAAACAAGTGGTTTGTTCCTATATAACTCAGCAGGGATTCATGGGGTCTCCAGCCATGACACTCCTTTCCCATGGGATTTTCCTCTGTTCAAATCAGAATCTCCAATCTCTGTCTGCTGACCTCCTGAGCCACAGCTTCTAATATCGATATCCATGTGTCTATTTCCCCAGATTATTCTTCAAATATCTCGGAGGTTCAGAATGCCATGGATCGATCTATTTGCAATGGAAGAGAATTTCCTTTTCCTGCGATTCTTCTCCCTCACCCCCTTTCAAAAAGCCTTTGGTGAGGGATGCCTTTTCCATTCCTTTGTTGACAGGTTCTCTATATTGCTTCCCTCCATTTCCTTTGACACCAAAAGTACTAAGGAAGATTTGCAAGGATCAGGCAGAAGCTCTATTAGTAGTTACATCTTGGTCAAGGACACCCTAGTTTTTGATTCTTTTTCAATTACCTATCAAACATCATTGGCAATTTCCCCTCTCTTTACCGCCCCTGAGCCTTCCCCTCTGTTTTCATTTGCAATGAAATGTCACAACCTCGTGTTCTGGTATTTCAAAGTTAGAGACTCATATTGGGAGGTTGTTCTGTGGAGGTGGCAGAAAATCTTCAACAGTCCAAACACTCTTCAACTATAAAATGTTATAAAATCTTGGATTTCTTAAGAGCTGATATTCTGCTAGGTTTGTCTGTTTTCATGATTCAAAGCCAATTGGCAGTCATCTAAGCCTTCCTTGGTCCTAACACTTTTCCAGTCACAACTTTATCATGAGATTTAGCTTCTCTTCTCCACAGACGTTTGTCTGTTGCCCATTCCCCTGACCCATCCTAGGCTCTCCGTCCAGTGCTTATATCTCCCTGGGGTCTATCTTTTGACCCTCTTCTTTGGCAGACCTGAAACTCAGTTAAGGTTATTTTCTTGACGGTCATCTGCTCAGGGAGACAGATGGGTGAAATTGGAGTTTTGTTATCTCCCTTTACTTTTTTATTCCTGCCATACAAGGTGGTTTTATGACCAGGTCCTTCTTTTCTGCCAAAGGTGCCAAGTGCCTAACATTTTTCAGATGACGTTGTTTTATCTATTTTTCCAAATTCTTCTGCAGAAGAGCAAACATCTCTGCGTACCCTAGCCTACATAGGAACATTCTCAAAAGTATTTCATCTTTATGAAGAGTGGACTGGCTCTTTGTAACTCATGGGATGTTTGGAAGAGGCCTTCGCCCTTCCCTGTCAACTTTCTTGAGATGGGTAAAATTGGCTATCAGAAAGTCTTATGAGATGGCGAGCCTTTCTCTTCCTTCATCCATTCAGGGTAGGTCCCCATGAGGTGACTTAAAACCTGGACTGCATTTAAGGGAGCCTCACATAAGGACATCTGCTCTGCGGCCACTAGGGCCATCTCACACACTCACATGTCTCCCTCCAGGATGCAAGTTAGAGACTCCTTATCAACTGGTTTTGGGTCACATGTTCTATCAGCAGTGTATGAAGTAAAATGCATTATAGTTTTTCTGTTTCACCACTTATTAAAATTTAAATGCAGCGTTATCACTTCTGTTTGTCTTCTTTTTCAAAATTAGGGCTTTCCTGCATGGATATTTCCTCATACAGAGAGGCCTAAATGAGGAAGACGGAAAAGGATGTAAAGGCCTGGTTACTTACCAATAATCTTGATTACTCTGAGTCCAGGTCCTCCTAGTCACAGTCCTGGATGCC
The DNA here is from genome assembly GCF_964261635.1 of Lissotriton helveticus. Lineage (NCBI taxonomy): Eukaryota > Metazoa > Chordata > Amphibia > Caudata > Salamandridae > Lissotriton > Lissotriton helveticus. Next base: position 1,581,176,931 of record NC_136061.1, on the reverse strand, counting down.
CTCGACCCCATAGCCCTTCCCTGATTTTGATATTTAGTTTGTTTTCATATGCTTAATTAAATCAGGAAATGATGTAAGTGGGCCCCATTGTTATGGTATCTAGAAAGATCAGCCACCATTGTGACTATATTATTAGTTTGAGCATTCAATACCTGTTGTAACTTCTCGTGTGTGCTTAAGCCATCCCCCTGCTTTCGATTTGTTAGTTTCAGTGTCCTTTAAAAACCCTTGTTTGCTACTGGTCAGTCCTGCCTCTTTGTGATGACCATAATGATGGTAACAGTACATAGTGTTATAGTCGGATGTGTCTTCTAACATTTCACTGCTTGAGAATGCAGCAGATTGTTCTAAATAAAACAACATATTATTTACAGACTCAAAATCCCAATCGTCAGAAAATGTACTGGAGCTAATGATATCATTTAGAGAAATTTTAAATACATATAGTATTTTCAAAAGTTCAGTGGGACCAAATACATCATAATCAACCTTGTCCCTAACGATACCATCAGGAATTGGAATAGCTGTAATATTCACAAAGGATTGGTCTCTTTGTTCACGATGAGATAGTTCACATTTGATACTGCAGAGCATTCTGGGAGATAGTTTCCATTTATGAGTAAGCAAAAGACAGTCACTAGGCCAAGGCCAAATAAAAAAAACAATATTCCAGTTGTTATCCAGAGCTGGAGCCAAGGTGGTACTAGGTAAGTCTTTTTCAGAAAAGTGTAGAAATCATTAAGTTGTTGCTTACGGGAGATTGGGGCTGGTGTTGTTTCAGGTTCACTGGGATCCAGAGAGAGGGTATCAAAGTCGATGAAGTAGCCCGATACAGTTCGATCTATTGTTGGCAGCTCAGCAGGTTTTGTTGAACTGGCAGGCATCTCTTGTAGAGGCATATTGATATAGACATCGGTGTTGGGCCGAATTGATATTTGTCTTTCAATTGTGTTTTGCAATTCTCTTTCAACAGGAACTAGTTCCATTTCTTTGTTGGAAATTCCATTACTTGGTAATGGTGACTCTTCAAATGCTATGAGTCTTTCCGTCTGAACTTCCTGTATGGTAGCGAGAGGAGAGTGTTGGCTGCCCAGGAGCCCCAGAGGCCTACTATTCAGTATCAGCCACATAGTGTGGTTAGATCAGCTCAATGGAGACAAATCTCTTTTCTTTTTTGCCGGCAAGAGGCGGAAGAAGTACTGTTCTAGTTCCTTTGACAGCCAGGACAGGTACAGGCTTTCTGTATGATGGCCCAAATTATTTCTTGTCGACAATCTTTTCTCGGACCGGATCCCCGACTTTAGGGATCCAAGGAGGTCTTGCCATGACTGATTTGACGTCCTTATTGGTGGTGTGTTTTACTTTCATGTTGCTTTGTAGTGCCCGGAATTCATTGAGATCCTGTAAAACATCCAAACGCTTATTGATGTCAAATGGTTTTTCACCTGTGATATTACAATCCATTTCAGGTACCCACATTCTCGTCCCAAATAGGACCTCATAAGGAGTGACACCTTATAGGGAACTTAACTAAGTACTACCCGAACCTAATACCCTCGCTGATAAAGATTGCTTTAAGTCTCGGTTTTTCCTCTCCACAACTGAATTTCCCTCGGGATGGTACAGAGAGGAGTACCGCAATGCAACACCCAAACTTCCCATGGCTTCCTAGTAAGCCCTAGAGCTAAATGCAGGGCCACGGCCAGAATGTAATGTGCCAACTGCATGTGTCCCAATAAAGACTCGCAAATCTTTTATACCAGTTCGAGCATCAGCTGAGAACTGATGCCTTACCCATAGGAATCTAGACCATTAATCCACTGCCAGCAAGATGTATTTGTAAGACCCATCCGATTGTAGCGGGCCACAGTGGTCCAAATAGACAGAAGCTGGCGGTCTGTCTGATATTAGTTATTGTGTCTGTGCTGGACGAGCTATGGTGGAACCCTTCTTCTACTGAAACATTTTGCAATTTAGGACAAAACTCTTTGTCTGTTTAGTTAGTCCTGTCCACCAATAGCGTTGCTTCAGTAAATAAACTGTTGCTGTAAATCCTGCAAGTGCAGAAGCTACACCCTTGTGTGCTGCTAGTATTAAGCCTAATCTGTGATCTATGTTTGGTATTACTCTATCTCTCACTCCCGGAATTTGAGCATACAGAATGTTATTTGAATCTAACTTGTAGGAGTGCTTGAGTGGAAAACCTTTCGGTAAGGCTGTGCTGTGTTTGCGTGAAGCAATGACAGCTACCATTATCTGTCCGTCTATTCTCGTTTTTGAATGAGTGATTGCAGCAAGGTCAGCAGTACGTACTGCCCCTTTTGCAGCTTAATCGGCCAATGAATTCCCTTCAACGTGAACGCCATCACGTTGATGATTCAGCCTGTGTATCACGTGAGCTCTTGGTAGTTTGTTTTATAACTCAGCTACCTGTTCTCATAGCATTTTATGCTTAATTGTGCCACCTTTAGAGTCTTTAAACCCATTTTGACCCCAGTAGTGAAGATACTTATTGTATGACTGGACACAGTAAAAAGAATTACACACAATCAGTGTCTGGAATTCTCGATCCATATTTATTGCTGCCAGTAACAGGGCTTTTAATTTTGCCAGCTGTGTCATGCATTGTCCTAGAGACTGTGTCTTCGTACTGCTAGGATGGAACTTGCCTACCTGCATATGATCCTTTACAATTGCACATGCGGCGCTGTATTGCTGTTTACTTCCTACAGCTGGCTGAGCGGATCCGTTAGTGTAAATAATGTATTCATACTGATCTAGAGGCATTATTTCCTTTGGGAGAGGATAGTCTTGTTCATATTGCATAAATGCTTGTTTTTTAAGTGTAGAATCATATCTATATTCTACATCTGTTGCAGTGAGAAAATGAGCCCATTTTATACATCTTGGATGTAAGGCTTTAGCATTAGAAATGCTAGCCTTTGTAACAGCTTCCAAGGCTGGTACTGGAGTTACAACAATTATTTGTTTCCCTTGAGCCAGTGCTCTCTCTCTTGCTACAGTGGTCTATTCTGCTGTCAGAATATTTTCTGTAGAAGCAAAAATCATTTCAGCGTTTGTGTACAGGTGTGATTTGTATGCAATTGGGACTCTCTTAGCTACATTGAAAGTGATGTATGTATAACCTGATAACCGGGGACAACCCATATCACCAGGCTGCGGACATTTACACACGTCTGCAAGTCTTTTGATGCTATCATGTCAGCATGTAGAGAACAAAGGGTATCTGTGTGTTCCTGTGTCCAATGCCTAACTGAATAATTAGGTCTTATTAGGTTGTAGAAAGGTTTAACTTTTTCTACGTAATCCAAAATGTATGTTCTGCCAAAATTTAAGAGTCCCATTATGGATTGTAGATTTTTCAGCAATTTAGAAGGTTGTAGCAGTACATACTTTTCTAAAAAGTTAGCTGTCAGGCATTTCCCTTCACTTTGTAACTCATATCTCAAAAATAAGACTTTGAGGTGGACTAATTGTCATTTTTTTAAATTAAATTTGGAGCCCTCAGAGGCGAACCCCAAAATTATGTTGCCCACCCTAGTCAAGTGATCCTTTAAATCATCATCCGTCGGATACATATCATCTACATAGGACAATGCCTCTTCATCCATATTCTGAAGTAATTCTATTACCCTAGGGGAGAACAATCCAGGGCTAATCTTATTCCCTTGGGGGAGTCAACAGAATTGACGCTGAGAACATGGGGGCATATTATCAAGAAACGGTGTTAAAATATTCGCCGCTTTAGCGTCAGGAAACTGCTGCTAAAGCGGAGATAATGGGCTTGATAATATGCCCCTGTGAATTCCCATAGAAGCCCATGTTCTGGTGTGAACATGGGCTTCTATGGGAATTCTCAAGGGCATATTATCAAGCCCATTATCGCCGCTTTAGCTGCAGTTTCCTGATACTAAAGGGGCAATACTTTTAACGCCCTTCTTGATAATATGCCCCATAGTGCTGAGAATGCTGTCAAATACCTTCTCTCATATCTCTAATATCCTGGCATATGAGAGATTCACTTTAAAAGTTCTTGCAGTTTACACCACTTAGAAACACTTCCATATCCCCACTCCTGCATCAAAATCTTTATGGCAATTCCCAAGATTCCATGATGAAATCCCTACCCATCACTTCATATCTGCCTGCCTGCTGTTGTTCCAGGCAATACTGAAACTGGAAAGTTGTGATCGGTAATGTTATTTGGCCATGGATTAACCATTCTGTGGATGGTGACTCTGCCACAGTAAAAGGTAATTGGTCCAGTTTTTCAATACGTAGCATTGTATATTTTGCTCCCCTTTGTGCCATTATCTGCTTCTTAGTTAGATTGTATGCAGAAAATAGGGACGTACCTTTGATAAATTACCATGGAACATAAGCAGTGCGCAATGATTGCACCGTCCAACTTAATAGCATAATAGAACGTAGTTGAGATTTTCCATGTTCTAGTATGCACTAATCCTGTTCTAGTGCATCTATAGCAGAAGATACAATGTTACCCAGTGAATAAATCCTGGATGTTAATGTAGTCATACCATTGTCAACTACAGCTAACTTCTTTTCTAGGTTAATTCTATCTATTTCACAGAGACTCCCCACTGCTTCTTCTTGAGAGATTTTCCAGATTGCTTTGTAGACAGCACATAAGAAACGTTTCTGACGTGGCTTTCAGGTACCTAATAAAAAATCCCTTAGATCTACCTTGTCTGAGAGTAAGGAGAAGTGCTGTTTTACCTGGGACATTTTTGAGGTTTTTAGCCAATCGAGGCATAACTCCCCAACACTGTATAAAGTCACCACCCCAGTATGTTCTCTTTGTACATAGCATTGGTCCGGCCTATGGATACTAAACCCTTCGGTTGTACCCCTGAATCTTGATTGACATCTGTTTATGTCTGTGGATCAAACTAACCATCCCTTCCAATTGGGGTCTGATGAATTGTACTGTATGATGTCATCTATTTTATCCCCTCCATGTGATGTAAAATTCATGTGTGATGCTGTGGGAATCCGAGGTGTGTTCAAATCCTTGTTCTTGGCTAGACCAAGAAAGGAAGTCTGTTGCACAGTTTCATTCAGAATTATTATCTGCTGTGGAATGAGGCATGCTCGAAATAGTGCTTCTGTTCCCTGTACCTGCCATTCCTTTGAACCCCAGACTAATTCTATGTCTAGAGTATCCTTCCATAAGTCAAAACCCTGTTCAAACAGTTGGTTAATAAAGGATGCAGAATACATCTAGTTGGTGTTAGTTAGCATATTTTTCTGTGCAGATGTAGGTGCAACTTTATAATAGTATGAAGTTGGGTCTGAAGTGTTGAACCCGGAAAAATAAGAACATTTCTGTGCAAACATTTTCAAAATACCTGTTGGTGGTGTCGGGCAATGTTCCCATTGATGGTATGTGAAAACATTACGTGGGATACTGGATTTGTATAAAAAGTCATGACCATAATGATGGTAACAGTTCATAGTGTTATAGTCTGATGTGTCTTCTAACATTTCAATGCTTGAGAATGCAGCAGATTGTTCTAAATCAAACAACATATTATTTACAGTTTCAAATTCCCAATCGTCAGAAAATGTACTGGAGGTAATGATATTATTTAGAGACATTTTAAATGAATATAGTCTTTTCGAAAGTTCTGTGGGACCAAATACATCATAATCAACCTTGTCTCAAACTATTCCATCAGGAATTGGAACAGCTGCAATATTCACAAAGGATAGGTCTCTTTGTTTACGATGAGATGATGCATGAGGTTTTAGGACCAAGTTCACATTTGATACTGCAGAGCGTTCTGGGAGATAGTTTCCATTCATGAGTAAGCTATAGACAGTCACTAGGCCAATCCCAAATAGAAAAAACAATATTCCAGTAGTTATCCAGAGCTGGAGCCAAGGTGATACTAGGTAAGTCTTTTTCAGAAAAGTGTAGCAATCATGAAGTTGTTGCTTACGTGAAACTGGAGCTGGTGTTGTATTATGTTCACTGGGAGCCAGAGAGAAGGTATCCAAATCGATGAAGTAGCCAGATGTAGTTCGATCTATTGTTTGTTGCTCAGCAGGTTTTGTTGTGCTGGCAGACATCTCTTGTTGAGGCATATTGATGTCGACATCGGCGTTAGGCCAAATTGATATTTGTCTTTCATTTGTGTTTTGCAGTTCTCTTTCAACAGGAATGAGTTCCATTTCATTGTTGGAAATTCCATTACTTGGTATTGGTGACTCTTCAAATGTTATGAGTCTTTCTGTCTGAACTTCCTGTATGGCAGCAAGAAGAGAGCCTCAGCTACCCAGTGCCCAGGAGGCCTACTATTCAGTATCAACCACATTGTGTGGTTTGATCAGATCCATGGATACAAATCCCTTTTCTTTTTTGCTGGCAAGAGGCGGAAGAAGTACTTTTCTTGTTCCTTTGACAGCCATGACAGGTACAGGCTTTCTGCATGACGGCACAAATTCTTTCTTGTCCACAATGTTTTCTCTGACCAGATCCCTGACTTTAGGGATCCAAGGAGGTCTTGCCGTGACTGCTTTGACTTCCTGGTGGCGGTGCGTTTTACTTGCATGTTGCTTTGTAGTGCCCGGAATTCATTGAGCTCCTGGAAAAAAGCCAAACGTTTATTGACTTCCAAATGGTTTTACATCTGTGCTTTCACAATCCAGATCAGGTACCCATATTCTCGTCCCAAATAGTACCTCGTAAGGAGTGACACCTTCTAGTGATTTACCTCAGTACTACCCAAAACCTAATACCCTCGCTGTTAAAGATTGCTTTAAGTCTCGGTTTTTCCTCTCCACAAAGGAATTTCCCTCTGGATGGTATGAAGAGGAGTACTGAAATGCAACACCCAAACTTCCCATAGCTTCCTAGTAAGCCCTAGAGCTAAACGCAGGGCCACGGTCAGAATGTAGTGTACCAACTGCGTATGTCTCAATACTCACAAATATTTTATAACATTTCGAGCGTCAGCCGAGCGCTGAGGCCATACCCATAGGAATCTAGACCATGAATCCACTGCCACCAAGACGTACTTGTAAGCCCCATCCACTTGTGGGGGGCCGCAGTGGTCCAAATAGACACAAGCGAGCGGTCTGTCTGATATTAGTAATGGTGTCTGCGCTGGACGTGCTACGTTGGAACCCTTCATCTACTGACAAATGTCTGCAGCTTAGGACAAAACTCTTTGTCTGTTTAGTTAACCCTGTCCACCAATAGCGCTGCTTCAGTAAATAAACTGTCGCTGTAAACCCTGCGTGTGCTGTGCAGAACCTTCACACTCGTGTACTGCTAGTATTAAGCCTAATCTGCGATCTATGTTTGGTATTACTCTATCCCCTACTCCCGGAATTAGAGCATACAGAAAGTTATTTGAATCTAACTTATAGGAGTACTTGAGTGGAAAACCTTTCGGTAAGGCTTTGCTGTTTTTGCGTGAAGCAATGACACCTATCATTATCTGTCCGTCTATTCTCGTGTCTGAACGAGTGATTGCAGCTATGTCAGCAGTATGTACTGCCCCTTTTGCGACTTTATTGGCCAATGAATTCCCTTCAACGTGAACGCCATCACGTTGATGACTCGGCGTGTGTATCACATGAACACTTGGTAGTTTGTTTTTCAACTCAGTTGCCTGTTCCCATAGCATTTATGGTTAATGGTGCAACCTTTAGATTCTTTAAACCTATTTTGAACCGAGGAGCGAAGATACTCATTGTATGACTGGACACAGTAAAAAGAATCGCACACAATCAGTTTCGGGAATTCTCGATCCGTATTTATTACTGTCAGTAACAGGGCTTTTAATTTTACCAGCTGTGCTGTGCAGTCTCCTAGAGACTGTGTCTTTGTACTGCTAGGAAGGAACTTGCCTACCTGCATAGGACCCTTCACAATTGCACACGCAGCACTGTATTGCTGTTTACTTCCTACAGCCGGCTGAGTGGATCTGTTAGAGTAAATAATGTATTCATACTGATCTAGACGCATTATTTCCTTCGGGAGAGGATATTCTTGTTCATATTGCAGAAATGCTTGTGTTTTAAGTGCAGAGTCATATCTATATTCTACATCTGTTGCAGTGAGAAAATGAGCCCTTTGTATCCATCTTGGATGTAAGGCTTTAGCATTAGGAATGCTAGCCTCTGTAACAGCCTCTACTGGAGTTACAATAATTATTTGTTTCCCCTGAGCCAGTGCTCTTTCATTTGCTACAGCCGTCTATACTGCTGTCAGAATTTTTTCTGTAGAAGCAAAAATAATTTCAGCGTTGGTGTACAGGTGTGATTTTATGCAATTGGGACTGTCTCACCTTCATTGAAAGTGATGTAGGTATATCCTGATAACTGGGGGACAACCCCTATCACAAGGTTGCGGACATTCACACATGTCTGCAATTGTTTGGATGCTATCATGTCAGCTTGTAGAGAACGGAGGATATCTGTGTGTTCCTCTGTCAATCAGGTCCTCCTAGGTCGTAGAAAGGTTTCACTTTTTCTGCATAATCCAAAATGTATGTTCTGCCAAAATGTAAGAGTCCCAATATGGATTGTAGATTTTTCAGCAATTTAGTTGGTTGCAGCAGTGCACACTTTTCTAAAAAAGTTAGCTGTCAGGCTTTTCCCTTCACTTGATAACTCATATCTAAAAATAGGACTTTGAGGTGGTCTATTTGTCATTTTTTTAAATTAAATTCGGAGCCCTCAGAGGCGCACCTCAAAATTATGTTGCTCACCCTGGTCAAGTGATCCTTTAATTTATAATCCGTCGGATAAATATCATCTACATAGGACAATGCCTCTTCATCCATATTCTGAAGTAATTCTATTACCCTAGGGGGAAACAACCCAGGGCTAATCTTATATCTTTGGGAGAGTCAACGAAATTGATGCTTAGAACATAGCACTGAGAAAGCTGTCAAATACCTGCTCTCAGATGCTATATTTGGCAAAAAATCTATTTGAGATATCTAATGTTGTTTTGTATTTTTTCCGTACAATGTTATTCATTAATGCAGCACATTTTGTACTGCAAATGTTTTAGTGCATGTGTTCAGATGTCTGCAGTCTAAAACTAGACAGTATGAATTATCATGTTTCATTACAGGAAACAAAGGATCTCCCTGACCTGTTTTTAAGCTTATTGTTTTAATGGGTACTGTCTCTGTGGAGTTGGAGTAGTTTTTACTGGGATTACTTGGTGAGGTAACTCAGCATCTCACCCAATGTGGTTGTGATATAATGCTGGAGCAAGTGCTACCGCCCACTCCTGCCTGCATGTATGTTTTAAGTATATGGGAAGGAGATCAGAAAAAGCTGGTAAAATTACCGTTTCTCCCTTTGGGCACTCCATAACAATTTCAGGTAGCCAATCTTTTTCAGCTAAAAGGATGTCATAGCCGTAGGTCAGGTTCTCCCAAAAGAGACCCTTAATGTTTCTTCTTTCAAAGAATCAGGTGCTTGCTTGGTTTTATCCTTTTCAGGACCACCATGAGTTGAGGTGTTGTTGCTGTAGCTCCCAAACTATCTCTACCTAATTCAGTATAGGTGTCTTCAATAATTTTAGGTAATTCACATTCCTGTTGTAAAGGAATAAAATCCCTCAGACATTGGCGTATTGACACTGCGGCTGACTCCCCTTTTATGTTTGCTAATACAATTGCTGATACCTGAGCAACATTTCCTGTCAATTTCAGCCTTAAGTTCAGAGCAGGCTCTGCTTCATACTCATTGTGTATTTGTCTTAATTCATCTGGTATTACTGCTAATGAAGGGATACCATGTGTTCTGGTATATATGGAGCAACAACTGTACCCCAAGAGGTATACTACTCTATCTGGGAAGCTATCCCCATTGGCAAGCAGATTGTTATCATTCTGTGTTTTTCTTGAGGGCTAGTGTGTGGCAATACTGCTTCTTACTGTGTTATTTTTTTTAGCTATCCAGAATGGCATTTGCTCACGTCTAGTGGGCATTTTACCCATAACGGGGTGTAGTGTTGTGGTGTTATTTTAGTTGCAGATCCCTGAATTTGTCCTGCTTGCCTAGTCCTTGCTGGCTGAAGTGTGAGTGTTCTCATTACGAACTGTGTCAGGTTTCTGTAAAGTTTTATTATTTCTTTATGAAGTGGACGTACGTCTGCTACTGACATTGTGTCGATGTCTGGAGGCGGTGTGTAGGCCGCTAGGACTAGCCAAGTTGCTCCATCTCTTCCTAGTGGACCTTGCCTCACTTTTTCTTTTGTGTGTGGGAGGGCACTTTTAAACCAGTTTATGTGCTCCTGGTAGGTGAGCGGAACTTCAATGTCCACATACGGACAGTATTCCTTTGGTGTTTCATCTTCGCTGTAAGAATAAAATGTATTTTATTGTGCATCTGCTTGTGGGAATTTAACCCATGAATAGAATACCTCTCTTCTATATGATTCTGGTGCCTCAATCACAAATGTGACTGTCCCACCCGTAGCTGTGACTCCAGAGTCTGCTAGTTTTAGAGCAAGGGCTGTTCTAATATTTTTTTAAATGTTGATATCCTCTTCTTGTTCTTCCTCCCTAGCCGCAGCACGTTGTGCTGGCACAACAGCGTCTTCGGCAGCAATTATTTCTGAAAAAAAAATAAGTTTCAAGGAAACTGAGATAAGGTTTTATGCACAACTAGCAGCCCGCCCCAGCGTTGCCCGGGGCAGAAGGGGGCTGGAGGCAGCATTTCAGGCTTGCGTGCACCTTACCTCAGCGCTTGTTCCCAGTCGCACAAACCCAGGCCCCCGCTCCAGTCCGCCTCACTTCACCGCCCCCCACTACTCTCACTTAAATGTCTGCACCAAATGTGAAAGCCGTTTTAAAACCTATCATTTATTTTGCTATCCCGCTCCAGTCTGCCTCACTTCACCGCCCCCCACTACACCAAGCCAGTCTACACGCCCCGCTGCAGTCCGCTATCCCGCTCCATTCCGCCTCACTTACCTCTCCTCCCCGCGTACTTCACCGCTCCTCCCCGCGTTTCACATACCTCATGGCGCTGCAGTCTTGTTACGTTCTCCACTCCTCCATGCGCTGTTGTCCTCCATTCCGCTCCAGTCCGCCTTACTTCACCGATCTTCCCGTGGTTCCCGTACCTCATTCCCTCCAGTCTGGCTAAGTTTTCCACTCCTCCCCGCGCTGTTGTCCGCTCCTCCTCGCGTTCCTGTCCTCCGATGATGTCAGCACGCATGTTGTTAGCACACACGGCCGGCGCTACTTCTTAGGGACTACTTTTTTTTATTGTTTATTTTTTAAATAACGTTTATTTTTATTTTTTTTATAGCCTATGTCCATCTACTGGACCCCCCTTTCCAACGCTGTATTGGGTGTTGCGATTGGTGATGTACTTTTCGAGTTTACCTGGCTCAAAGGACACAGTTCTCTCTTTATAATAGTAGTATAGATAAAGGCCTAATAAACAGAACATCGAAGAATACAAGTTTACGCGTATTTGTGACATCATATTCTAACAGAACATCGCCATGAAAGAACAGGGTTCCCCTTCCAGAAAGGATATTCTGGAAACATCTGGCAACAGTTATAAAGCAGCCATGGCAACTTCCCATTGAAAAAAGAATTCCATTTTGCAAATGAACAAGATGCGAAACTGAAGCAGCAGTCTTGTCCCGGATAGTCTGATTCATTTCCTGCAAGAAGAGAATGCACCAAACTCTCACTGGCCAGGCCGCTTTGAAGAAAATGTGAAAAGCATGCTGTTTTCCGCTCCTCCTCACGTTCCTGTCCTCCGATGATGTCAGCACGCACGTTGTTAGCACACACGGCCGGCGCTACTTCTTAGGGACTACTTTTTTTTATTGTTTTTATTGTTTATTTTTTAAATAAGGTTTATTTTGATTTTTTTATAGCCTATGTCCATCTACTGGACCCCCCCCCTTTATAACGCTGTATTGGGTGTTACGATTGGTTGTGTACTTTTCGAGTTTACCTGGCTCAAAGGACACAGTTCTCTCTTTATAATAGTAGTATAGATAGGAACTATTTGTTCCTTTAGGGTTGTTACACCTGCAGCCAATACATTGGATATGCCTACTCAGCTGTGGTGCATGGTTCCCTTCCCACTCCAGACATCTCTGGGGAAATGCGAGTCGGGTTCTCTGAGAACAGCACGTCTGAACAACTCAGATTTGACGTTAAATAAGTACCAAACCAACGTCGGCTGTGCCATGTCATGTAGTTCCAATAAACTTATATAGGATCTGTGCGTTTAAACAACATAGACTGTGGGATTGGTGTCAAGACTGATTCCAGACACTTCCACCAAATATGTTTGCCTGTATACGAGCTACCTCACAGTGCCACTAGAAAACCCTCTTACCATGGAGAGAATAGTTCTTGGCAACTATCGAACATGACATCTCTGTCCCATCAGGATCGTGGAAACAGTGCAATACTTTTCGCTCAGTCACTCATGCTCACTTTGTCTCATAGATATAGACAGAGTAAATTGTAGGGACGTTTTTCAATAAGCATTTATTGAACCAGCATCTTTCTAGTGTAAAATAGGTGTGATAAAACAACCATCAGAAAGAAGCAGATATAAATGATTATAAGCACCACAGAGTAAAAGGATGGTAGATTTCTACTATAGTGCTAAAACAATGAATACAGACAGGTATCAAAATACATGACAATAAAATGCGTACCCCTACGATGCGACACTAACTAGATATACCTAAGTGTACCTAGCATGTATGTAGGTGTGTTGCCAAGAATCCATCTAGTATAAAGTCAACCCCATTACCAGAAGTGAGAGACTGTGGGACCCCATCTTGGTCTCCAGTTGGACACCCCGCAAGGGATGTCAGACCACTGCGAGTTGGAGTATCTGCGTGCAGAAACCTCAGCGCCTTCCATCAGTGTTTCAGCATGCAAGTCCTTTTTCTCCTCTCCCTGCCTCAGCAAAGATATGGTGTATATATACACCTAAAGTGGTACCCTCAGGGGTTCTACCTTGCTGTGTCATGTTGGACTTAGGATGACTTAAGGAATGACCCTTATACATAGTTATTATGCAGGAGATGGTAGTCCTGATGAGATTTCAGGTATCCTCATACATAATGGATTAAGCTAGTTTTCAGGGAAAACCCCACATCCTGTAAGCAGTACCGGTACTAGGTAAAAGGTCAGTCCCAAGAACCGTTATGTAGTGTAATTGTAGGGGAGAATATAGCTGAAAGGTTAGGTGGTTCCCTGAGCCTAAATTGGGGTACCTATATGAAACATAACAGAACATGAGCTGGTTTTAAACAGATTTGTTAGCTCGTTTACTTAATGTAAAGGGGAAAACTAACAATGCCATGCAAGGAGGCCTTATGATGTTCTAGACATAGTTGATAAGTGGTATACCTCTGCATGGTGATTATACCACAGCTACCGCTTTAAAATCTTACCTGTTAACAGAACAAAACTAATTGTACATCAAAACAAAATGCTGTTTCTTAGTTGTTGCGTATTCTCTCGTCTCTTGCATCTTATAACATCCGTTTTTTTAGTAAGTTTTAATGTATATAATGAATCTCCGATAGTTCTCACATTTGTGAGAGTTTTACCTATTGACATTGTAAATAACAATGCCTTCCTTTATGTCTTTTGAAAACCTGCAAGTGATGAACACAAATAAAAGGCATTGTCATTTACAATAGCTCAAGCTTTCGCAAATGTGAGACCGATTGCATTGCAAATTCTTGTTTAAGCAGACCAGGCAATGGATTTCTGTGGGGTCAGACGTTTCCTCAAAGCATAAGAACTGTGACAAATATGCCCTGAGTAATAAAGATTACTGGTAATGAGCAGCGTGGATGCAGTGAGGGGTGCCTTTTGATGGCACAGGGATACTTCAGGGCATCCACATAATCCACCTGAGTGTTCTGACATAAACATATATTTTTAAATCATTTTTTTAATCATTTTATTCCTATCAGATCACAGCAACTCCTTAATTATTGAATGGATAGGTGTACATGGTGCAGGGCTATAATGCTTTCAGAACTTTCCATCCACTGATTTCCAAATGTTCCAAACTAAACAGGCAGAAATTGAAATAAGCATTAGCAAAGCGAGTAGGTCTCCCGTATGCAAGATCTGTTGGCTTTGTCAATGTTTTTAGTCATATTCTACAGCGTCCATGCTTCTATGAAACGTGCCTGAAAGTTAAAAAAAAAGTGATATGTCATCAGCAATGTTGACTGCATAGCAGCGCTTTTATTTCTATATCTAACCATGCTGCACAGCAGACACGCTGCTATACAAAATGCAAAAAAATAACAATAACATAGCCAAATGGCTCTCCTACTTGCTTTGTTAATGTGTCTTTAAGCTATGTTGTACATCACCGCATCTGATGTGCAGCATTATTAAAAGTAAAAAGAAAATCGTTATCATATGGCCAGTGTTGACCTCATCATTGCAATTTTTTGTGTTTTTTTTTTTTACTTTCAGCCATGGTTGCGCTGCAGAGTCAATGGGTCTTGCCTTTTAAATGCATTGCTTTTACAAATGTTAGTTTGCACTAGCTCACCCATGCACTTTAACTTATTTTATTTTTAGTTTACCATTCTGGCTTGTCTGTTGGCCATGTGATAAACAAGAATGGATAAACATTATAAATGGTACTTGGCATGTCACAACACAGCCATGCATCACACTGCATATGTACTCCTGTTAGGACAGACAGTGGCACATAGGAACATGCAGGATATTTTGACTGCTTCGAAAACCCATTTTAAGATGGCTTTTTTGTCTGCAAAATTTTGTGTGAATGCATCACAATGGATGCACATATATGAACTGCAGTGCATACACATACATGCTTTATGACATTGCAGTGGCATTTTTGGCTCTGTCACTTTACTCTTAGTACCTGGTTAATGGCCATATAAGAAAGGCAAATAAAAAATGTGAAAAATAAAGTGCGTGGATGTGTGTAAAACAAAAGTAAGGGCTCTGGTAGCGCATTGCAGTTGCCACACCAATGGAAAAAAAGTGAACAAAACAGAGAAATGGCCAGGAGATGGGGAAATATGAGAGCAGGGTGGGGATAGGTGGCTCTTTCACCTCTTTCTAACCTGGGGATCTAAGTATCAATTTGGTTATAAGTAGTTGGGACCAACAGACAAGCAAGGATGTAGGTGGGCTTGGCAACCACTACATGTGTGTTAGTGAGATGTGGGCAAGCCTTGTCTGAGTGAGAATGAAGAGCGTCAATGCTTTTAAGATGTTTCCTTCTGCAAAATGTGGGATGAGGCCAAGCTTGATGGGTAACCCAGATTAACAATGCATAAAGCAAGCAGTTACAGTAGCTGAAAGGAGATGTCAAAAGCATTTTTCTGTATTTGTAGTTTTATATGCATGCATGAGTGTGGTATGTGTTCTATGTTAAGTGTGCTCTGTGCTGTGCCATGACAACAGTTCCAGCCAAACAGATAAAGTTCTCTGTAGGTGAGATCTAAATTGGTATTTATATATACCTATGGAAAACACTCATTTAGGGGCACATTCAGGCCTATTAGCAAACCAGGGACAAAGATGCTTTTAAAGGGATGCTCTCTGCTTTTCTTTTTGGTCTGATGATTTTCTATATTTCTATAACCCAATCAACAGAGTAGAATTACTCTTTAAACACGGCTCCCATGCCTGCCCCCTTTGTCTGTTCAACCAGAAGCAAAGGAGTTACAGTTGAGCCCGAGTGAGCATGCAGATAAAAGTGATTTAAGTTGCAGAGACATTGCAAAAGATGTGTTGTTAAATAAAAAAAAAGCAAAATGAAACACCAACCACTGACTTTGTTGTGAAATGTGAATCCTATGAGACAGACTTCGTCACCGATCCTTCATAGGTCAGCCATTTTAATACAGTTATACTGCTTAATAATATTTGTAATTTAAAGCACTTATTGTGAGAATTTGGCCTGGCATATGCTGTCCACTATTCTAGTGGGCACCTTGCACCAGTCCAAACGACCCTTATTGATGGTAGGTTAAAAACAACCTTTAAAGAAAGCTATCCTAGTGGTAGCTGTGGAGAGCATCCTTCAGGCTAAGTTTTGGAGGATTGTAAAGCAGCTTGTTTTACCAGTCTATAATCTCGCGAGTGATCAAATGGAAGGAGAACCACACCAGGTATATATATAAAATATATGTATTTCTTCTAAACACATCCCTCTAGTCTCTTTATGAGACTAGATCAAATGTACATTCAAGAAACTCACAATATACGTACAGCCCTAGGGGTGTACCAAACCATATATTAAGAAAGTGGTATAAGAACCACAACTTACATAGATACAAGGCCTAGAGCCTTTAGAACCGCTGGGGCCACCAGGAACCACCCAAGGTAGTGACACAGGGGACCCACGGGGGACGCGTGCAGTGTCTAAACACAGCCGCAAATCACCATTAACTTCTATGGGGAAAGTCGTGGTTGGAATTTTAAAGATAAAGGACACTTAGAAGAGGACTTGGAACAAACCCCTTTAGAACTAGGATGTTCTAGAGTCAACACCCACAGGAGCACCGGAGTACACGAGTTACAACACCCAGGGAAACTGGGTGCACAGGTGTTTTTTCGTGTCGGGTTTCGTCGTCGTTTTCAGTGGCGATCTGCTGCAAAGTGCTGCAGGCGTCCAAGTGGAAAGTGTTTTCGGTGTTATACAAGCCTGGATCGAAGATGAGAAGAACCTGAAAGCAGAGGGGACCGAGTCTGGGTCACTTGCCAGTGACTAGGAAGATGATAGGCGGATGCCCACCAATGTCGGGCGATTTCAGGTGCAGAAGGTGAAGCTTGACTCTTCAGCCACAAGGACCAGGACACGTCAACAATGACCAGGTTCTGTATTCGAGCTGTCCCACAATGGATGTCGAGTGCTGTAGTGTCAGATTCCGGATTGGACCCAACAAGCCTTGGCAACAGCAACCCATACAGAAAGAAGAGATAGGCTTCGGTGCAGACCAGCAAGGTCTGAGGGACTCACCTCGTGGTAGGGAGTCAGCGCACGTCTGGAGCAACCAGGGAAGCCCAAGGAAAGTAGAGTTACCTTCAAGGGGGCCCACCAGTTAACGGACCAGGGATTGCAAAGGGGCCTCAAGCAGAAATGCAAGAAGCGGAGTGTAGGCCCACAATCTTCAGTACAGATAGTGCTTGGGACTTGGGCCCAAAAAAAAATGCACAACTTCAGGAATGCTCGGAAAGTTGATGCACGGTGTCCAGGAGTTCTGATTCCACATCACTCGTGAGGGCTTCGGGTCTCACCTTTGCTGGGGAGTTGGGTCGGCCTTCGCGAAATCTGGAAATCCTCTTCCTGGGCTACAAATAGTTCAGAGTCTGGCAGGAGCTTTGGAGATGCAGACTGGCAAATGCTTTGTTGTTGCCTGTTTGAACAGGGGAGTCACTCCTTGACCCCAAGGGAGATTCTTCCGTCCTCTAGTCTTTAGTAGAGCATCGAAGTTCCAGGATTCAGTTTCAGAGTTTCGTGCAGTTGTAATCTAAAGTGCTGTTGCCAGGGTTTTCTTACTTATACTAAGAAAAGGGGTTGGACATACTCTGGGGACTATGGGAGGGTCTGAAAAGAGGGATGGCTACACCCACTTACTTTGTCCAGTTTCGTGCCAGAGCAGGGCTGGTAGCCCCTGCAACCGGTTTGGATTGGACTATGCAGAGGGACACCAAATATGCCTCCAGTGCAGACTTCAAAGCACTCTCAGAGTGCACCCACCCAGCCCCAATACAGTAAAGCCTGTCTGGGAGGTGGTTACACCTCCCTGTTACAGGAAACCTATTGTCCAGACCTCCCCTGCTGGAGTTTCAGTCATCAGCAGGAGGCCAGACTCGTGTCTGTGGCTGCATTATCCATTTTGTGATGCTGTGGCTCTTTTAAACTATTACCGGGCAGAGCTGTGTGTACATGTCTCTCCCTCTAGAAGGGTGGAATTTTACCCCCGCCGCCAGGACTGGCGGGAGGGGTAGGATTACAATGTGTTTGACACCAAACACAACGTGTTTCCATGCAGCCATTCCAAAGTTAGCATTTACCGCAAGGTTATAATGCACTTAAGTGTATATGGTCTGGCTGCAACACAGAACAGCCTCAGAGAATAGGCTACGAAAGCTGCAGAGGGGTCCAGCTCATGCATGGGCACCCTTTCACACAAAACCAAGCACTCTGCCTTCAGGATTGATAAGGCCTGCCAAAGGAGTGACTGATAGGTTTATATGTGTCAGTGATTAAAGGTAGATATAGGTAACCTATATCTTAGTAAGGGGTGCATGCACTACCTTACCCAGGCTGCAGTAGCACTCCTGTGGTGCCATTTTGGAAGGGTTCCCAGGGGTGGCATAATACATGCTTCAGAGCCTGGTACACCTCTGGGGTACCTATGCCCTGAGTACCTGGTGTACCATATACTAGGGACTCACAAGGGTAACCCAGTAACCAATCTGGAGTGTACCTAATGTACATGCAATCAATTTAGAGAGAAGCAGCTAGGCTGGGGTACTGGATAGTAGGGCCCCAGCCAGACTAAAGTCAAAAAACATTGAAACACAAGCAAAAAGTGGGGGTAACCATAGTAAGCAGAACCTACTCTCCTACACAACCCCCCCCAAAAACGCTGGGACATTAAACTAACCTTGACCAGTTGTGTCTTCATGTTCTAAGTAGAAATATCTGGAGAGTCCATCTGCATTGGCAGGGTTACTCACAGGTCTATGTTCCACTGTATAGTCCATCCCTGTAGGGAAATGGACCACCTCAAAAGTTTGGGGTTTTCCCCCTTTATCTGTTTTAGCCATAAGGGGCGCTTATGGTCAGTCTGAAAAGTGAAGTCAGTGCCAAACAAGTATGGCCTCAGCTTCTTCAGAGCCCAAACCACAGCAAAGGCCTCCCTCTCAATAGCTGACCAATGTTTCTCTCTAGGGGTCAGCCTTCTGCTAATAAAAGCTACTGGCTGGTCCTGACCTTCGTAATTCAATTGTGACAGCACAGCCCCTACCCCCAACTCAGACGCATCTGTTTGGACAATGAATTCTCTGGAGTAGTAGAATTGGTGCAGTGCACATTGCCTGCTTCAGGTCATCAGATGCCTTTTGACAGCTGACTGTCCACTGAACTTTCTTAGGCATTATTTTCGAAGTTAAGTCCTTCAGGGGTGTCACTATGGAACCATACCCCTTGACAAATCTTCTGTAATACCCAGTCAGACCCAAGAAAGCTCTGACCTGAGTCTGGGTGGTTGGAGCAACCCAGTCCATGATGGTCTGGATTTTGCTCTGCTATGGTTGAACCTGGCCTCCACCTACAAGATAGCCCAGGTACACAACCCAACTATGCCCTATCTGGCACTTAGTAGACTTGATAGTTAGGCCTGCTTTCTGCAGGGCCCCCAAAACATTTCTCAGATGGACCAGGTGATCCTCCCAGGTGGAGCTAAAGGCAGCAATATCATTTAGATATGCTGCACTATAGTCTTCCAGGCCTGTTAGGATTTTATTCACCAACCTTTGAAAAGTGCCAGGTGCATACTTCAGACCAAAGGGCATTACCACAATTTGATAGTGCCCACTAGGGGTTGAAAATTCTGTCTTTGGCTTTACATCATCAGCCAATCTGATCTGCCAGTAGCCAGCTGTAAGATCAAATGTGCTCAGAAACTTGGCTGAGGCCAAACTATCTATGAGCTCATCTGCTCTTGGGATTGGGTGGGCATCAGTCCCAGTGACTGCATTGAGACCCCTGTAGTCTACACAAAACCTCATCTCTCTTTTACCACCCTGTGTGTGAGGATTAGGTACCAAGACCACAGTACTAGCCCAAGGGCTATCTGAGGGATCAATATCTCCCAAATCCAACATTGTCTGGACTTCAGTCCTGATGCAGTCCCTGACATGATCATGTTGCCTGTACATCTTATTTTTAACAGGCAGACTGTCCCCAGTGTCCACTTCAGCTTGTTGCTGAGCAGTGAGGCTGCCTGCCAAGGTTACACCATCAACTGACCCATCATCGGGGTTCTGTGAGAGCAGGTCAGGGAGTAGATTACTCTCTGCCTCCTGTCCCTCATCAGTAGCCATGAGCAAGCCCATGTCTGCCCTGTCAACATAAGGTTTCAGTCTGTTGGCATGAAGCACCCTATTGGGGCTCCTGGGAGTTCCAAGGTGTACAAGATAGGTGACTTCTCCCTTCTGTGCAACAATGGTATGGGGGCGACTCCATTTGTCTTGGAGGGCTGCTGGGGCCACAGGCTCCAACACCCACACTTTCTGTCCTGGCTGGTACACAGTCAGCACAGATTTTTAGTTATGCCAGGTTTTTGGTTGCCTTTTTCATGTATTCATCCATCCTGGAGCGGAGACCAAGTACATAGTCCACTATGTCCTGTTTAGGGGGTTTGAGAGGTAACTCCCATCCCTCCTTCACCAGACATAATGGGCTTCTTACAAGATGCCCAATCAGAAGTTCAAAAGGGCTTTAACAAACTCCCTTCTGAGGAACCTCCCTGTATGCAAATAAAAGGCAGGGTAGTAGGATGTCCCATCTCCACCTAAGCTTCTCTGGGAGATCCTTGATCATACCCTTCAAGGTTTTGTTGAACCTTTGAACTAAACCATTGCATTGTGGGTGATAGGGTGTGGTGAATTTATAATTCACTCCACACTCCTTCTACATTGCAGTCAAGTAACTGGACATAAAGTTTGCAACTCTGTCAGAAACTACCTCCTTAGGGAAACCCACTCTTGAGAATACTCCAAAGAAGTCTCTTGACACCACAGGTGCTGTAGTGGTCCTAAAGGGAATTTCCTTTTTTTTTTATTGGTTCAGTTCAAAGCCACACAAAACAGACAGATTTATAAAGAAAGTATACAGTCATAGATACTCAAAGAATAGAAACAGTATCAAAACATGTTGTATAAGCAGCGAAATCATCAAATTTAACAAAAAAGAAAGAAAACAGTCATTTTTTATGAATCCAAATGATCTATCATTGCCTGCCAAATTTTATACCCTTTTTGCATTTTCCTAACTGATTTAATCCGATAAAGATTAAATTCTAAATAAAAAACATTGTAAAACTTTGCTCGCCACATTTCATATATAGGTGCTTCTGGCTTCAACCACATTGGGGATATACATAGGCGAGCTACCGCCATAGCCATAATTAAAATATATCTATTATTTTGATACCCTGGAAACGGATTATTATCATTAGATAAACCAAAAATAATCATCTCTCTTGAGATTGTAACATCACACTTTCTAATATAAGCCAGAAATGTTTCTATAGATATAAAGAAAGGTTTTAACACAGGGCAGTCTGAAAATATATGTACAATATCTGCCTGATCAGATTGGCACCTATAGCATTTCCCGTTGTTGGCGTTACCCCATTTCAACATTTTAAACGGCGTATGATAAAGGTTAAATAAAGTTTTATAATGCTGTGAGTATAAATTGGCTGACAAAATAATTTTAGCAGCTATATAAATTGACTCTTGAAAGGGTACAGCCAATGTACCCAATCTATTACACCATTTGGATTCCTGCAATCCCATATCATCCTGTTGTAAATTCACCAGATGATTGTATAAAGTCCCAATATGTGATGATTTTTTAAGTATTTCAATAAAATTATTATGACAAAGAGGTAAAGCATTTGGGTGTTTAAGAATAAAATCACGTATTTGTAGATACTTAAAAAAGTCATGTTGGGAGAGACTATATATATCTTTTAACTCCTGAAAAGAAGCAATTGTACCATCTTTAACCATATTGCCTATAGCTAACATGCCTTTCCCCCCCCCATGTACACATAGTGTGATCCCAGAATATTGGCGGAAAAAATTCTATAGAATTACATGGATTATAGAAATTAATACGGCCAAGGGAGATAAGCTTCCGTATAGACCGCCATCCTTTAAATGCAGACAATACCAATTTAAATCTAGTTCTTTTATAATAGCTAGGTTCTAAAAAGCGAAGCAGCATTTGTCGAGATTGTGGGCCAGGTAAAAGAGAAAAAATATCAGGGCTCTCATATATAGACGGAGTTCCACCAATCGCAAAATACTTAATATTCTGCATAAGACACGCCAAATAATATAACGCAAAATTTGGGACTCCCCAACCCCCACGTAATATTGGTAGTGTCATAAATTTAGACGCCCTACGCACAGATTTCCAGCCCCATAAAAATCTATCAGCTGTAGATTGTAATGTCCTCTGTTGAAATACAGGTATCTCCAATGGTACAGACCGGAAATAATATAAAACTTTTGGCAAAATGGACATTTTTAAAACGTTACGTCTCCCAACCAATGACAAGTGTAAGCACTCAATTTTCTCGAGTTGATTTCTAGCCGATTGCAATATATCTGACCAGTTCACCATGACTAACTCTTGAAGCGATAATCTAATTTTAATGCCCAGGTATTTAGCCTCTGGGATAACCCGATTGTCATTAGGGCAAAGTCCTGGTGAGCATTTAACCTGTGTTTTCTGGATATTGAGTTTATACCCTGACACAGTGCCAAATTCCCGAGTCAGGTTTTCAATTTCGCATAATACAGATTCTGGATCCGATGGTATGATCGCAACATCGTCGGCGTAGGCTAACACGCGTACATTACCCCCGGGTAAAACCATAGATTGTATATGTGGAGATGACATCAACGTTTTTAAAAGTGGTTCTATGTACATGGCACATAGTAATGGTGAACATGGGCACCCCTGCCGTGTGCCCCGAGTGATGTTAACTGCTGTTGATTCTTGGCCTGACAAGCATATCTTGGCCCTGGGATGTCTATATATGACTTGTAAAGCATATATAAATCGTGGTCCAAACCCCATTTTTCCCAAGATCGCCCATAAAAATGCCCATGCAACGCGATCAAACGCTTTTTCGGCGTCTAAAAGCACCAAACCAACATTTGTACGATTTGCAGTAGCATAATCTAAAGTTGCAATAACACGATGTATGTGATTGATCGTGCCACGACCTGGAAGAAAGCCATGCTGTTGTTCAGAAACAAGTGCCGGCACAACTTGAATCAGCCGATTCGCAAGAATTTTAGAATATAGTTTCGCATCTACATTAATAAGTGAAATAGGTCGATATGACCCAGGAAGATGCGAAGGCTTATCTTTCTTTTTAAATACAATTATACTAGCATCGTCCCATGATGGGGGGATTTCCATTTTGGGCATCTAAAAACGTCGCCAACATATCATCTTTAATAATAGGGAACAGCATATGGTATATCTCTAAAGGAAGTTTATCGGGACCAGTAGCCTTCCCCAGAGCCAGTTCTTTAAGGGCACTTTCAAGTTCTTGCATTGTAATTGGCAGCTCTAAATCTTCTTTAAGCATGGGGTCTAATTGAGTTAAGTCAAGTCTATCTATATATATTGATCAATTAAATCAATAGAAAAAATTTCTTGGGTATAAAGATCTGTATAATAATCATGAAATACCTGAAGAATACCCTCTGATGACTCTACTAGAATGCCTTGGCTATTTTCTATAGATGTTATACGCTGTGCTGTCTGACGCCCCCGCATTCTTTGAGCTAAACATCTTCCCACATTCTCCCCATATTCATATCTCTCAGCACGATGGCATTTATATTGGCGTGCTATGTCCTGGCTCCACACCCCATTAATCTTAGCCTTCCATTTGGCAACTTTGTCTTGTGCGGCACTACTATCTCGGTGTAAACTAATATCATGTGTTAAATTTGTTTTTGTTTTGTTTTTTTTTGTTTTTTTTTTATTTATATAGCGCACTATAACCCAGAGGTCTCTAAGCGCTTTGACAGGGTCCACAGGCAACTCAAGGGCTACAACAGATTTAATCATTTAGGAACCACCCCATGCTTGCTGAAACAGCAGTGTTTTTAATTTCTTTCTGAAAGACATTAACTTAGTGTCCTTTCGCAGATCTAGAGGCAGTTTATTCCATAGCGCTCGTAGGGTGTGTGAGAATGCACGACCTCCCACCGTAGCCAACCTACAACGCGGCTGGACAAGGAGAGCTGCTTCAGCCGATCTAAGCTCCCTAGCTGGTCTGTAGGAAAACAAACGTGCCTTCACGTAATTGGGTGCCCTTCCGTACAGAGCCTTATGAACGATGCAAAGCCCCTTGAACGTTAGCCTCTGCTTGACCGGTAGCCAATGCAAATCGCGTAAAAGGGGAGAGGCGTGTGTATGCCTTGGTTTTTTAAATATGAGTCTTGCAGCATCGTTCATAACGATCTGCATTCTTTTTAATAGTTTTTGTGGTAGTCCTATATACAGTGAGTTGCCATAGTCCAGCCTGGCTAAAATCATAGCGGAGACCGCACTCCTCAGAGAAGAAAAGGACAGCACAGATGAAACCTTCCTCAGTTGTCGGAGGAGGCCAACGCAAGTGCCGATCACAGCTGTGACCTGTTTTTTCATGGACAGTTTGTCGTCCACCCGGATACCCAGGCTTTTGACCACTGTCGCCGGTTCAGGGGGGGTACCCAACTCCTTGGGCCAGAATTGATCACTCCATGGGTTGCCAGCTAAAGTGATTGGCAACACCTCGGTTTTGTCCGGGTTGACTTTCAGGGAGTTCTCGGACATCCAATTAGCCGTGCTTCTCAATTGGATGATGAGTTGGGTGTCATCGGCGTAGTTGTACACCTGGCAGTCCAATTGGTTGAGCATCCGAATCAGGGGCTGTAGGTATATATTGAACATGAGTGGTGACAGAGCAGACCCTTGCGGTACTCCGCAGGTGATCGATGTTGCGGTGGAAAGCAGGTCACCTAATTGCACTCTCTGCTTCCTCCCTTCAAGAAAGGATGCGAACCAGGCAAGTGCTGTGCCCTGAATGCCGGACTCCCTCATCCGCGACAATAGTTGTTCGTGACAGACAGTATCAAATGCCGCGGAGAGGTCCAACAGCACCAGGGCACCTGGAGTTTTCTTGTCTGCTCTGTTCCTTAGCTCATCCACAATTGACAGCATCACCAGCTCCGTGCTGTGATTCGCACGAAAGCACGCCTGATTCGGTTCTAGCCATGAATTGGACTCCAGGTGTTCCGATAGAGTGGTCAAAACGTGTTGCTCTAAAACCTTCGCGAAAAACGGGAGCTGAGAAATTGGTCTGAAGTTTTTCAGACATTTCACGTCCGCCCCCGCCTTTTTTAACAAAGGGATAAGTCGAGCCTCCTTAAAGGAAGCGGGTACTTGTCCTACCTGCAGTGACAGATTTAGAAGATTAAATCGTGTTCTGCATTTGTTAAATCCTGCAAAAATTGTGCCATTTTGTTTTTCCCTTCCTGTTGAAGACTCCAGCCGTAGCTGCAAGTTTCACCACGTAAACCTGCCTTAAAGCAATCCCATACCATTGCATAGGAGGTAGAGCCCCTATTAAGATAAAAAAACTGCTGAGCCCATTCTAAAACTTGTTGCAAATAGATTTCGTCTGAGAGAAGTTTCTTATTAAATGTAAAAGACCTTTTTATACGCTGGATTTTAAGCAGGGGCATGTCTATAACAATCGGCGCATTATCAGATGTAATACTTGGCATTACAGACATTTGGGATCCTTCTGCCATATACCGAGGTACAAAAATATAATCAAGACGCACAAATTTCTTATGAGATGAAGAAAAAAAAGTAAAGCCAGGATCCCTCGGATTTGCCAAACGCCACCCATCAATCAAACCATGTTGACGTAGTAGTTGCCGTAGTTCCTTAAATACTTTAGGCTTCCTACCTGAGTATCGACTAAACCCCCATTCCCAAGTATTCAACTCCCCATGAATATTAAAATCACCAAGTAGAAATAATGGAGTACCAAATATAGCCAACACCACATTCAAAAATTCTATCACTGCAGTGTCATCGATATTCGATCCATATACTGTACATATAGTAGCCACAACATTCCCTATGACACATTCAGCAATTGCCCAACGTCCCAAACTATCCACTTTGATTTTCCCTGTTGCTACTATGGATTGTCGCCCCAATATGGCCACTCCTCGATTCATGGTAGATTGTTGTGAGGCTGCCAATTCTATATACCCAAGATCGTTCAAAACTTTTCTATTTGAGCATGGTATATGCGTCTCCTGGAGACAAATTATATCTGGTTGAATCAGACGAATCTCATGCATCACACGTTTTCGCTTATGAATATTATTGAGGCCACATACATTAAATGAGTACATGCGCAGATTACAACTAGCCATGGCTACTAAATAGATTCCTTACGCAATTGCACCCAAAAAACCCCCAATATATTTAGACTAAACATTCTATGGCTTTGACTGAATTTTCCCCCTTTTTCTCCCCAGCACAACCCCCGTGCCCCCCCGGACCCACCTCCCCCAGCACACCCATCCCCCCACCCCCTGTGACCCTCCCCCAAAACTAAGGCAAAGGAGCCTATCGCCCCGTTGATGTGTGTGAGATCACCTCTCAAGTTTGGGCGTATCCGTTAACCTATAAGAAAAAAGCATGAGGTGTAAACCATATAGACAAATATATATTCAAACTTTATAACTTTTTCCTCATGCTAAAGAGTTTAAATATTCCTTCGCTGGAGCCTCAGTTGTAAAGAACCGATTCTGCCCTTTATATACAGTCTTTAATGTAGATGGTTGGAGGAGAAAAACTTGAGCGCCCTTCTTTTGAAATGGAGCAATCAGCTGGCGCAATCGCCAGCGATTTTCTACGGTGGCATGGCAGTAATCAGGGCATACAAAAAATTCGATACCCTTCCGAGAGCGCTTTTTATCCGGTCTTGCAAGATCATATACTTTTTGTCTTGCCAGAAAGCTATTTAGAGATATCAAAATTGCACGAGGGTATTGATGACTTTGGTTACCACGTATTGTTTGCTTGCGAAATGGGAAGCGATGTGCCCTTTGAATCTCATGAGACCACTGCCAATCTTTAACCTCCGGAAAAGCTTATTCAAAAAGTTCGACCACAAACTGTCGCATGTCCTGTCCCTCACGTCCTTCGGGTAAACCCAAAACTCGCAAATTGTTACGGCGTAACCGGTTCTCCAAATCAACCAATTTTATATTCATGTCATCTTTCTGAGCCTTTATGCCGTCGATATCGGTTTTATTATGTGTTACTTGATCTTCCAATGAAGAGATACGTCCTTCCGCTTCTACCATTCTATCCGTAAAATCATTACACGATTTCGCCAGCCGTCGCACAGTATTTTGAAGTTTTTTGCAAGCATTATGCGTTTTCAAATGTTCGGCTTTAGCCTCCATGCGTTGATCTGAGATGGCTTTCAAAATAATGTCTATTGGGGTTTGACTTGAAATCCCAGGGCTGAAGCTAATTTGTTCAGCAGAGCTTGCTTGATCTTCTTGGCGGCATTGGTCCAATATAGCCTCTTGATCTATTGTAGTCGCATCTCCATTGGATATTTCCTCACTCCAATTACTGTCCACTTGTAAATTAGCTGTAGCGGTAAAAGAAGCTTCCTTACTAATATTTTCCAAAGAGGAAGTCTCCACTTCATCCTCTAAGTCGCCCTCCAAATCAGAGCCCTCAGAGTGTTCTGAAAGTGAATAAAATTCACTATCCTTGCTACTGATTGGATCACCTTCTGCCCCTTCAATCCTAGAGGGATCCACCTCAGCATCAATATCGGCATCGGCGGCATCGACGGCAGCGTCAATAATAGGATCATGAGCCATAGTTATTTGTGATGTAGAAAAACCAGGTGAGGCTATTGGAGAAACTACTGGAGAGACTGCTAGCTGTTCAAGTTCTTCCACCAAAGTCTTATCTTGATCATTTTCAGCGTCTAAAACCTCCAGATCATCAATGATTTTATTTTTATTTTTTTCACCCCCACCTCCAGCTGACAAGGTCTTTACCACTGGGTTTTTCGTTTTAGTATTAAACATTTGCGGTATTTTCGGAGTACCTGTCTGACTGGCATCAAAATCATCATTACTCCCATTTTGTTTTGACTTTGCTGCAAGGGCAGCCCGTGTCCCAATCTGGCTCTCACCACTAGGTCTTGTTTTTCCGCCGCGGGCTGTTTTAGGACCCATAGTAGATTAATTACTAAACACAGAGCGATGCTTGGAAAAAAAAAAAAGAGTTTCTGTTTTCCAATCTTTCAGTCTTTCAATTTAAGGTTAATAGCCAGAGTCCAATGAGCAACTGTATAGCACTATTCCCAATTCCAAAAGTATCTGCCCTTAAATAGTGCCAGTAACGCCACTACCAATGTCAGTATTAGCAATATTAACACAAGTTTGTTTTCAGCTCTTACACCAGCCCTTTTTCTTTTCAGCTCACCTTCAATTGCCAGATTTTAAACTCGCTGATGGCTGGTAACAGAAGACGTCTCAGTATCCTCCGCGTTTTATGTGTATTTAATTTGGCGTTTGTTGAATTTTGAATCTCTCCCCCTAGTTCTGGCGTTTTCCCGAGAGACTGTTTCCAAACACCGTTGTCGAAACCGCTCGTCTCCCCCATCGCACTTCTCTCTCGCTTCTCTCGCTTCTCGCTTCTCTCGGCTCACCTGCCTCCTCCTCCTCTCAGCGTCTCGGCGTCTCAGCTGCTTCTCGTCAGCGGTGCCTCCCAGGATCGGCAGGCACCGGAGCACACTATTCACGGTCCGCGGCTTGCACGAACGCCGGCTCCTTCACAACGCAACAGCAGTCCTAAGCAGCAACCCAGCAACCCGAAGTATCGACGGCAACAAAAAAAAACAGCAGCTGGGGCTCCAATATGGTATTCCTTCGGATCGCCCAAACGGAGCAGCTCACACGCACGCCTGTCGTGCAGGCGCCATCTTCCCTCCTACCTCCTCTGGGTACCTAGTGGCATGGTCCACCACCATCAGGATAAATCTGTGCCCAGATGCTGTCTGAGGACCCATGGGACCAACAATGTCAATCCCTACCCTCTCAAAGCGAACCTCCATCACAGGTAGTGCTATCAGGGGGGCCTTTGTTGTACCACCTGCCTTGCCACTGGCTTTACAGGTGACATAGGAGCGACAAAACTCCTTTGTGGCTTCAGACATGTGGGGCCAATGAAAGTGAGGGACAATCCTGTCCCAAGTCTTGTTTTGGCCCAGGTGACCTGCTAGAGGAATATCATGGGCTAGTGTCAATAGGAAGCCCCTGAATCTCAAAGGTATAACCAACCTCCTGGCTGTACCAGGCTTGGGGTCTCTACTCTCTGAGTACAAGAGTCCATCATCCCAATAAATCTCATGGGTGCCTCTAGCATTCCCAGCAGCCTCAGCAGCAGCCCGCTGTCTGAGGGTTTCAAGAGAAGGACAGCTCAGGTGCTCCTGACTCAGATCTGCCCTGGAAGGGCCTCCTGTCCCCAAGAACTCAACCTGATCAGGCTCAAGCTCATCAGGGACAGTTCCTTCCTCAAGACTACAATCATCTCCCTCAAGAGACTGATCTGTATTCTAAGTCAGGAGGGAAGGCACTGCCTTAACCCTACTGCTCCTTTTCTTGGAAGGCACCAGGTCCATTATTCCAGAATCTAGGGCCTGTTCAGTGTTAGACAATTTGGCCTGTGACCTAGTCACAGCAAACACATGTGCAAAGATACCAAACATTTCTGCATGGGTCCTGAGCTCCACTTCAGCCCAAGCTGAAGTCTCTAGAAAGGTGCCAAGCAAGCATTCTACAGGGATGTCTGCACTTACCACAATCTTCTAGAGGCCAGTTACCCCTCCCCAGGAGAAATTAACAACTTCCAGGGCATGGTTGTCCTGACATTGCTAGCATTGGTCATTTGGTACGTTTCACCAATTATGAGCTGCTCAGGAACCACAAGGTCTTGTGTCACCATTGTGACACTTGCCCCTGCATCCCTGTAGGCCATAGCCTCTTTTCCAATCATCAAAGGCGGCTGTCTGTATTTGTTTAAGTTACTGGGACTCACAAAGGAGGACATATCCATGCCTCCATCTCAGATCAGAAAAGCCTGAGTTGGAACTCTGACTAAGCCAGAGTCCATCTAGGAACCCTGGGTTAACCTTACTATACCCTTCTGCTGAGTACCACCACTTGGAGCTGAACTGGGGGAACAGTTGCCTTAAGGACAATGGTGGCTGGAGTTGAGTCTTTAGGTCTAGTGCAATCACGAGTCCAGTGGGTATTCTGTTTACAGATTTTACACCACAGTTTCGTTTCGCCTTTTTTTTTGGATGATTGGGAATCCCCACCATTAGAAGATTTTTGGGGGCCTTGTGAAGACTTCTGGTTTTTACCCTTCTCCCCACTCTTATTAGGATCTTGCTTCTTCTGGTTACCACCTTGGTTCTGTACCTTCTGCTTCACCCTGGTTCTGATCCATTTACCTGGCTTCTTTCCCAATTCTTGGGGAGAGGTCAGATCAGAGTCTACCAGGTGCTGATGCAACAACTGATTCTGACAGTTATTAAGGATATGCTCCCTCATAATCAAATTGTACAATCCTGTACAATCACACACCTTACTGCCCAGTAAACATCCCTCCACAGTCTTAGTAGCACAATCAACAAAGTCAACCCAGTCCTGAGTCTGAGCCTTTTGGGTATCTCTGAACTTTATTCTATATTGTTCAGTGGTTAGGCCAAACCCTTCATTCAGAGCACTCTTCAGGGCTGTATAATCATCAGCATCCTCTTCTCTGACAGCGAGGAGCTTGTCTCTACCATTGTCTGCCAAGGAGAGCCACAAAATAGCTGCCCACTGCTCCTGGGGGACCTTCTGAACTCTGCAGGCCCTTTGCAGTGTAGTTATCTATTTGTGGATGTCATCCCCAGCCTGGTAGGAAGGGACAATCTTGTTTAAGTTTCTATGGCCATAAGACCTTTCCCTACCACAAGGGAAGTTACTGCCACCATGGGACCCTTGTCTCACCTTTTTTCTAGCTCTTTCAAGCTCTAGGGACTTCCTTTCTAAGGCTACCAGCTGTCTATTTATCCTCAGCTGATGTTCCTGAATTTTCATCTGCCTTTCTCTCTTCTCCACAGAGGTTTCCCCCCTATGAGAAGAGATAGAGGTCCTTACAGATACACCAGAATGGTCAGACTCCACTGAAGGAGGTCTGGGTCTTCGAGGCATACCTCCCACTCTTCCTGGGACAACAAAGAGAGGGCCACCTTGGCCTTCCCCTTCATCTCCAGTAGGATCTGGATTGTCCAGATCCAGGTCATTGTCACCTGTCTGGTCAGCATCAGAGACTGAGTCCTGTTGGTTTTTACCACTGGGCTCTCCCCCCTTTGCTGCTGTCACATCCCCACTGCCTGACCCCTCAGGCACTGAAGCCTTTCTAAGATCATCTAACAGTGGTACGTCTCTGAGGTGTTGGGTATTGGCACTTTTGCCTGTCTTTAATTTCCTCATAGTACACAGAGTCCTTAATTCTAAAAAAGGGAATGTGTCATACTTGGATACCTGTAACCTACTGACAGCTGGCAGGGACCCACTGGTTCCTGGCCTTGAAGACATTACTAGTGAGGTGTGGTGTATGCATCTACCTATTCTAATTGTTTACCTACTAAACTCTCTTGAGTTGTAGAAAGGGTGTGGTAAGCCCTTAACACACAAACCTAAGTTCAGTAGAACTTACTGTATTTAAGCTTGCATTATATGTACCTCGGGTACATTTAGTGGTTTTCAATAAATCAAACACTTGAGATTATCTGGTAAAACAATGGCAAGCTGGAATCCCACATGCTGCACACAAATGTGAGAAGTTGGTCTCGCATATGCTGTCCGCTATTCTAGTGGGCACCTTGCACCAGTCCAAATGACCCTTATTGATGGTAGGTTAAAGACAACCTTATAGAAAGCTATCCCAGTGGCAACTTTGGAGAGCAGCCTTCAGGCTAACAGGCAGATGCATCAAAGAAAATACCCGGAGCAAACGGGCAGATTCTCAGAATCTGGCCGTTTGCTCCCGGTATTTTTGCATTTGCAATGCATCATCCCAAATGCAGAAATCGCAATTTAAGGAATCACTAAATAGCGATTCCTTAAATTGCTCTTGCATTTAAGGAATCCCAAAATGAGATTCCTTAAAGCAATGCATGAAACCCAAAAAAATTGCGAATTCGCTAATAGGGGGAGCAAATTACCATGAAGTTGAACTTCGTGGTAATTTGCTAAAACTTTGATAAATGCACTTTTGTGCATTTTTCAAAGTGACATGTTGCGCAAACACATGCCCTTAGGGCATGTGTGTGTGTAACATTTGTGCACAGGTCCATTTCAGGGGTGCAACAGGGTGTCCTTTGGACACCCTGGCACCCTTGAAATAGCAGAACATTAGCGATTCGGTAATAGCTAATCGCTAATAAGGAATGGCTTTCCCATTCATTCTTACCGAATCGCAAATAAGGAATCTGTAGGAATCGCTAATAACATTGCGATTCCTACATGCATCCCGTTTTGCGAGTCTTTAATAGCGATTCCTTAAAATTCGCTATTAAGGACTCGCAAAGCATAACTTTGATGCATCTGCCAGTAAGTCATGGAGGAATGTAAAGCAGCTTGTTTTACCAATCCTTAATCTCGTGAATGATCAATTAAAAGGAGAACCACACCAGGTATATATATAAAATATATGTATTTCTTCTAAACACATCCCTCTAGTCTCTTTATGAAGCTAGAGGCAAAAGTACATTCAGTAAACTCAATAACACACAGTAAATTAGCACAATATACGTTGAGCCCTAGGGGGTACCAAACAATATATTAAGAAAGTGGTATAAGAACCATGACTTGCATATATACAAGGCCTAGAGCTTTTAGAACCGCTGGGGCCACCTGAAACCACCCAAGGTACTGACACAGGGGACCCACTGGGAACGCGTGCAGTGTCTAAACACAGTCACGAATCACCATTAACTTCTACGGGGAAAGTCGCGGTTGGAATTTTAAAAATAAAGGACACTTAGAAGAGGACTTGGAGCAAACCCCTTTAGAACTAGGAGGTTCTAGAGTCAACATCCACGGAAGCACCAGAGTGCTCCAGTTCCTCACCCAGGGAAGCCAGGTGCATAGGTGTCTTTTCGTGTCGGGTTTCGCAGTCGTTTTCAATGGCAATCTGCTGCAAAGATGCTGCTGGCGTCCAAGAGGAAAGTGTCCGGTGTGATCCAAGCCTGGATCGAAGATGAGAAGAACCTTAAAGTAGAGGGGACTGAGTCTGGGTCACTTACAGTGACTAGGAAGACGATAGGCGGATGCCCACCAATGTCTGGTGAAGAAGGTGAAGAAGGTGAAGCTTGACTCCAGCCACGACCACAAGGAGGTGCAGACGAGAAACAGGTTCTGGATTTGAGTTGTCCCATAACAGATATCGAGTGCTGCGGTGTTGGTTTCTGGATTGGACCCAACAAGCCTTAGCAACAGCAATCCACGCAGAAAGCAGAGATAGGTTTTGGTGCAGACCAGCAAGGTCTGATGGACTCATCTCTTGGTAGGGAGTCAGGGCACGTCTGGAGCAACCAGGGAAGCCCAAGGAAAAGTAGAGTTACCTTCGAGGGGACCCACCAGTTGATGGACCAGGGATCGCAAAGGGACCTCAAGTGGAAATGCAAGAAGCGGGCTCACGGAACACTCGTGGAGTGTAGGCCCACAATCTTCAGTGGAAATGGTGCTCAGGGCTTGGGCTACAAGTAACCTAATACAAAACTTCAGGAAAGCTCGGAAAGTTAATGCACTAGCAAACGTTCACGGTGTCCAGGAGTTCTGGTTCCACGTCACTCGTGATGACTGTGAGTCTCAGCTTTGCTGGGGACTCGGATCTGCCTTCGAGAAGGCTGGAAATCCTCTTCCTGGGCTGCAAATACTTCGGAGTCCGGCAGGAGCTTCAGATATGCAGACTGTCAAATGCTTTTTCTGTGCCTGTTTGAACAGGGGAGTCACTCCTTGACCCCAAGGAAGATTCTTCCGTCCTCTAGTCTTTAGGAGAGCGTCAAAGTTCCAGGATTCAGTTTCAGAGTTTCGTTCAGGTGTAATCTAAAGTCCTGTTGCCAGGGTTTCCTTACTTATACTAAGAAAAAAGGGTTGAACATACTCTCGGGACCCACCTATGGGAGGGTCTGGAAAGAGGGGTGGCTACACTCATTTCCTTTGTCCATTTTCACGCCAGAGCAGGGGCTGGTAGCCCCTGCAACCGGTTTGGACTGGACTATGCACTGGGACACCAAATGTGCCGCCAGTGCAGACTTCAAAGAACTCTCAGAGTGCACCCACCCAGCCCCAATACAGTAAAGCCTGTCTGGGAGGTGGTTACACCTCCCTGTGACAGGAAACCTATTGTCCAGGCCTCCCTTGCCGGAGTTTCGGTCAGCAGCAGGAGGCCAGATTCGTGTCTATGGCTGCAGCATCCATTTTGTGATGCTGGGGCTCTTTTAAATTATTTGCCGGGCAGACCGTGTTTGCATTTCTCTCCCTCTGGAAGGGTGAAATTCTACCCCCGCCACCAGTACTGGCAGGGGGGGGGGGTAAGATCCCAAAGTGTTTGACACCAAACACGACATGTTCCAGTGCAGCCATTCCAAAGTTAGCATTTACAGCGAGGTTATAATGCACTTAAGAGTATATGGTCTGGCTGCATCACAGAACAGCCTCAGAGAATAGGCTCCGAAAGCTGCATAGGGGTCCAGCTCATGGATGGGCACCCTCCCACACAAAACCATGAACTCTGCCTTCAGGATTGATAAGGTCTGCCATAGGAGTGACTTATAGGTTTATATGTGTCAGTGAATAAAGGTAGATATAGGTAACATATATCTTAGTAACGGGTGCATGCACCACCTTACCCAGGCTGCAGTAGCAGTCCAGTGGTGCCATTTTGGAAGGCTTCCCAGGGGTGGCATAATACATGCTTCAGCCCCTGGTAGGCCTCTGGGGTACCTATGCCCTGGGTACCTGGTGTACCATATACTAGGGACTCACAAGGGTAACCCAGTAACCAATCTGGAGTGTACCTAATGTACATGCAATCAATTTAGAGAGGAAGCAGCTAGGCTGGGGTCCAGGATAGAAGGGCCCCAGCCAGACTAAAGTCGAAAAACAGTTAAACACCAGCAAAAAGTGGGGGTAACCATAGTAAGCAGATCCTACTCTCCTACATTTATATATTCATAAATGTGCCATAAAACAGAATATAAATACTAGCATTGGCAAAAACAATTGGCCAGGCTTATTTTAGTTGTGTGTTCTTTGATTTACTGTATTGTAAAGAACGGAAGTTGCTGTGTCGTGTGATTGAATTCACCAACAGACTGTCATACCAACACACTTATCCACGGAAAATACAAAAACTCAGATGCACAAAGTCAATAAACAGAGGTACATATTTATTTATTTAGTTGTCTGATACAGTCAGGCATATTTCAGCATCTCTAGGCTGATAATTGAGGGATGCATGCAAGGGCTGATAGCTAGGCAGCTTCATTCTGGATAGATAGATAGATAGATAGATAGATAGATAGATAGATAGATAGATAGATAGATAGATAGATAGATAGATAGATAGATAGATAGATAGATAGATAGATAGATAGATAGATAGATGGATATGTGGGGACAGGAGTCGAGCTAGGTGCCTCACAGGGTGGCTGAAGGATGCGTGATGATGGATAAGTGTAAGGAGGCTAAATAAGATGGTCAATGATTGTGTGGATGGTGGCCTTGGTACTTTCATACAGCTACAAATAGGTGAGTCAGTAGGTTGTTAAAAGAGAGTGAATGGATATTGCATTCATGGTCCCAATAGCAAATGCACTGGCCTTAACTGCCCCAACTCATGGTCCATCCTCTACCCTCCCCACCTCTCCAAACATGGGAAGAAAAACTTTAAACACAATCTTCTCTGCTAGCATCCCGGAACCCTATTTGCCGATCACCACAACATTCTCAACTTCTCCATCACAACCAACTACATCTTCTAAATGGCAAAGCCTATTTCTACAACACTTCCCTATCACCACCTCCCGCAAGATCCCACACGGTCTGAAACTCTCCACCACCCCATCTGCCGCCTTCATGGGTGAAGTAGATATTTCCATCTTCAAGTCTGGAAACATTCTCATCCAAGCCTCCGAACACCACCTTTACACCTTTGAACTCCACTTTCATGCACTTTCTCAACTCCTTTTACAACACGCAAACGCTCGACTATCACCCCCTTTACCCCGCGACCCTTCACCTCTCTCCTCTTCCCCTGCCCCCCTGACTCCTCTCTCTAACTCACCCCAACCCCGGGGTCTATCTCTATCCATGGTCTCTCCCACCCCCCCCTCCCCGTCCCCCGGTCTCACCGTTCACACTCCTCATCTGTATTCTTGACTCCCAACCTCTTCAGTCCACTAGTGCCCCCAATTCCCCTGCTACCCCTAATGCCCAATCCCCCCCAGACCCACTTTCCCCTCTTACAAACCAACCCAATCTTGAGCCCAACCTCCTCTCCTACCCCCGACTCTCCCCTCATATCAACAATGCAGTTTCTTCTACACCC
The DNA here is from genome assembly GCF_964261635.1 of Lissotriton helveticus. NCBI lineage: Eukaryota > Metazoa > Chordata > Amphibia > Caudata > Salamandridae > Lissotriton > Lissotriton helveticus. Next base: position 1,581,140,379 of record NC_136061.1, on the reverse strand, counting down.
CCATCTCCCTCTAAATTCCACCACACCCCACCCTATGATTCACTCCTCCCTCACCCTTCCCGCTTTACATCCTCCCTCAGTCCCTTTTTAATTCCCACGTCCCCCCCTCCGATTCCTCCCTCCCACACCCCCCTGTTCTCCCATGCAACACAAAAGACACCTGAAACGCCACCCCCCTCGATCCCCCTGTCATGTTCTCCAATCCTACCACCCAACCTGAACGCCTCATCCCCGTCCATCTCCTGTGCCCCCGCTCTACCCAATGTGAACGCCTCATCCCCGTCTATCTCCTGTACCCCTGCTCCACCCAACGACGATCCTCCCGCTCATCACAACCCTCCCCCAGGCTATCCCCGTCATCCCTTCTATCTCAGACCCTTAGACTACTCCTACCCCTCTAACTTCATTAACCCTATTGAGCCACTTCACTCCTCACTTCTTACCCAATCACTCCTTAATGTTGAACTTCTCCTATCGTCCCTTGCCATTGAACTCACCTCCCTTAGAACTGATGTCTCTCTCCTCACCAAAGCCCACTCCGTGGTTCATACCCACACATCGATCCCCTCACAATACACCATCCCCTCTTCTATACACTCTTCCATACACTCCAACATCCCTCCCGTCAACCCCCCTACTAACGGCCCACATGGCATGGCTGCCAACACCTACCCTCCTCCTGGCGCTGCTACCAATACCAATATCGACATTCCCCCCTGCCCACCCTTCCCCTTGAACGGCTCTACCCCATCTGAACCCGCAGAAATTACCCAAATCATCCCCCCTTCTATTCCCTCAACCCCCATACTAACGGCCACATGGCATGGCTGCCAACACCTACACTCCTCCTGGCGCTGCTACCAATACCAATATCGACATTCCCCCCTGCCCACCCTTCCCCTTGAACGGCTCTACCTCATCTGAACCCGCCGAAATTACCAAAATCATCCCCCCTTCTATGCCATCACGCTCCCCCTTCACAACTTGACACCTGCACGACAGCCCTAGAAGTTAACTCTCTTATAAGCTCTCTCATCTGCCCATCTTCATCTTTTCCCTCCACTCCCCTTAACCATCAGGCCACTATGCCAGTTCTCGTTGTTACAAGCAGACTTCCCATACTTCTGGCATCTCCTAGACCCCCCCGACTACTCTGACCTATCCCCCCTTGCTCCCCCTCCCAACTGCCCAACCCCACCCCCTCTCATGCATGCTGATTAACTGCCGATCCGCCTCCTGCCATGCGACTGAGATTGCGGAAACCATTCTCCACGATAACATTGACATAGCATTCCTTACCGAAACCTGGCTCAACCCTCACTCCACTCCTATCCTCGACCTGCTGATCCCCCCTGGTTATTCCATCATTAAGAAAGATAGAAGCTAACAAATAGGAGGTGGCCTTGCCCTAATCTTGAAAGATGATCTTAATCTCTCAACAGTCCATGTGCAAGACCCTTCCATATTCAAGTACCTATGCGCTGAGATCAACTTTCCTGGCTCCCCCGCCATTAGGCTTCACACTATCTACCACCCTCCTGGTAATTGTATCGCCTTTACTGAAGAGATGTCTGATTTGATTACCCAAGCATCGCTTTCCCACTCTAAAAATCTCTTTTTGGGGACTACAACATCCACTGGAATAAAAATGACGACCCCGCAGTCTCCTTATTCAACGGCATCATGGGCATCACTGACCTGACTCAACTCTGCAAATCCCCAACACATGCCAAAGGGGCCACCCTTGATGCGATTCTGACCTGCAAGGATCTGGCCTCCCTCTCAAACATCCTTCCTGTCGACTGGTCCGACCACCACCTCATCCTCTTCACCCTGAATTGCTCCATTATGCGCCCCACTTCCATCGGCAGTCTAGGTCTGAAACCTACTCGTAAACTTCACCTTATTCCTCCGGGCAAATTGGAATCCACTATTAAAACTCACTTACTCCTTGCCCCTCTCTCCCTCAGCACCAATGACCTAATCGACCATTATAATAATTCTATTACTGAAGCCCTCGACCAAATTGCCCCAATCACAATCAAACAACAAAAAAACTTTCCTCCCAAATCATGGTTCAATTCTGACCTCAATAACGAAAGACGGGCCCCCAGAAACATCCCTCCTCTGACAATCTGACCCTCCTCAGAAAGTCCAGAGCCCTATACAAAAAACACATCTTCCATGAAAAAGCCTCCTATCTCCGGGCCAAACTGGACCAGGCCAGAAACCGCCCCAGACAACTATTTAACATTGTTAAAAAACAAACATCCTTCGGCCCCCCCCAAAATGCTAGCGTCTGTTGAACGATGCAAATAAATCGCCAGCGTCTTCTCTAATAAAGTCAACTTGATTGAACTCTCCTTCACCTTCACCTCCACCCCTCTCCCACCCCAACCTCCCCTCAATCAACTCCCCCACAACATCACTAACACTAGTCCATCCTCTTCCTCCCCGCCTCAAAGTCCCCCTAACTCCCTAACCTGTCGCCCCCAACTTGTCTCCACTGTCACGCACCACCAGGCTAAAAACCCTGCCTCCTGGATCAAATTCTCCCCTGTTTCCGAATCCGCGGTCACCAATATCATCTCTAAGCTAAAACCCTCCTCTCACACTAAAGATCCTCTTCCCGCACACCTGGTCCAAGAACTCAAACATGTCATTGCTCCAGTCTGGACCAACATCATCAATTCCTCTCTTTCCTTGGGCTGTGTTCCAGTCTCCCTTCAGCTAGGCCAAATCTCACCCATCCTCAAAAACACCTCCGCTGACCCTAACGACCTTAACAACCTACGCCCCATCTCTAACCTACTTTTACTCTCTAAAGCCCTGGAAAAATGTGTCCTGACCCAACTAGATAACCATTTCGTCTCATTCAATCTCCTAGACACATTCCAATCTGGTTTCAGAAAAGGATGCAGTACTGAAATGGCCATGCTCAATATTACAGATGACATCCATCGCTCCTTAGACAAAGGTGAATCCTCTCTACTAATCTTCCTTGACCTCTCGGCTGCCTTTGATACTGTCCATCACCCCACCTTTCTTAACACCCTCGAAGTTCGCTTCGGTCTCGAGGGCACCGTTCTCAAATGGTTCTCCTCGTTCCTTCAAAATAGATCCCAACAAATGAAGTTCAGCCACTGCCTCTCCAAGCCCCAACCTGTCTCACTTGGTGTTCCGCAAGGCTCCATCCTCTCCCCTACCTTATTTAACCTATTCATGGAACCTCTCACCCTCATCCTTAAACAAGCTAAAATATGCTACCACCTCTATGCGGATGACACCCACCTGATACTACAGGATTAAATCTCGCAATGACATCCTTCACCTCAACGAGACCCTGATTAAATTACAAGCTTGGTTCCATCTTAATCCTCTCAAACTAAACCCACAAAAAACTGAAATCACCCTTTTCACTCCTACAAACAACTCCCTCCCCATTCACCTCTGGATCAAAGATATTACAGCTCTCAACTGCCCCCTCACCCCCTCGAATACTGTCAAATCCCTGGGCATCAGCATTGACCATAGCATGAATGTCATCCCACACATCAAAAATGCCGCCAAGGGTGCCTTCTTCACCCTCCACCACCTCAACCAACTCAAACCTTTCATATCAGCAGACGATTTTAAAACCGTTGTCCAATCACTTGTCCTTTCCCGTATTGACTATGGTAACGCCACACTCGCTGGCACCCCTAAAGCCCACCTAGGACCGCTCAAATCTGTCCTCAACCTTGCCGCCAGACTTATCTCCGATTGTAAAAAATTCAACCACATCTCTCCGGTCCTAAAAAACCTCAACTGGCTCCCAATAGAAGGCAGATCTACCTACAAGATTGCATGTATCACGCACAAAGTCCTTCAACTAAGCACCCACTCCTACCTGGCTGAGAAACTGCAAAAAGCGGGGTGCTCCAGGTCCCTGAGGAGCACCAGCTCCCTTGTCCTAATCCCTCCCAGACTCAACCACGAAAAAAACCAATCTCGTGCTTTTTCTGGGAATGCCCCCACGATCGGGAACTCTCTCCCCAAAGATCTTCGATGCAACCCCTCCTACCCTCTCTTCAAAAAGAGACTGAAAATACTACTTCGAAACAAATACTGGGGATTGTAACCTCACTGGTGTCTGACTCTACACTCCTTCCTCCCTGATTCTCGCCTCCTCCTCAACCCCTTCCCCGCCTCTCATTCTTCCTCCCCCCTTTTCTACACTCCCTTCTCCCTCTGAACTTCGACACTCTCCCCCCCATTGATCTCCATCCCCCTTACCCCCCAGCTCATTCAATTACCCTATTTTATGTAACTCATGTTTTTAATGCACATTGTCTTATTCTGTTGTAATTGTTTACCTATCATGTAAAGCGCTCTGATACCCCCGGGTCAGTAGCGCTATATAAAACCTTGGAAATAAATAAATAAATATATAAATAAACAAGAGAATGAAGAGTCCACCATGCAACCTCGGGCACTGAATGTAATTCAGCTCCTAGTAGGGAGGTGCCTTACCGTTGCAGTTTGGCAAGTGGTGGAGCCATTTTCTTGTAAAATGTGTCAGAGTATGTGGGGTGCGTAGCATGGTCTTCAGTGGTGAAGGTTTTCAGCTGTAATATGCATGCGTGGAAAACAAATAAGCAACCGTAGGGTGACCAATCAGCACTTGTTTACAGCGTTCAGAGCGCCATAACTGTGACATGAAGCACTACATCAAATATCATTTGTGGCAAGAGAGTTGACAAGGGATTGTGTGGATACGTTGTAGCAATAGAGTACAGGTGTATATGTTAGTGCTTCATGCCCCACATCGGCCGTTATGTGGTTTGTAAATTGAAGGTTATCTTACATGGCATGCCACACATACATTGTTGTAAGGGGTGGCCATGGTGCTGGGTAGGTGATTTGAGACAAAGGACAGTTCCGAGTAAACAGGCACTGACTTTGCCCATGCCAAACCTATTTTGTGATAGGGACATTTTCACTGTTGCTTTCTGTTCTATATCTCTTTTTTTGTGTCGAACAATCATCCATTGGTGTTAGCGAGAAAAAACTCAACATAGTGATGGAGGAAGACAAAGAAAATGAGAATAAAAGAAGGGACAGCGTGGCGAAAGAGGCAGAAATTTGTGGTGTGGTAAACAATGAAAAAGAGAAAGGAAATGGAAAAACCTATGCCAGATGAAGCGGAAGGGAAGGAAAAAGGGAATAAAACAACAAATTCAAGGATAACAGGGAGGGATGGAAAGAGGTACAACGAGAAAGAAACATAAGCAGCAGACAGAATGAAAAACATGTAACTTTGAAAGAAGAGAGATGGAAAAACAAGTAGGGAAATCCAAGATGGGGAGATGATGAAAGAAAGGAAAAAGAAAAGGCCAGCAAAATACGTAAACATAACAGATCTCATAAAAAGTTACAAATTGGGGCGGTGGTAGAAAGAAAGGAAAAAGACAAGTAGAAAATTGCCCAGAAATAGACAAGGAGTAACAAAGAGATAGAGCAAAGAAAATTGAAAATTAAAGGAATTTATTCCTGAAAGGATATTGATTATGGACATTAAGGGAAAGCATGAAGAATAAGAAAAAACATGAGAGGGAGATCATGAGATGGAAACCAAACAAGAGCAGGAGGCAAACTGAAGGGGAGAGTTGGAGCTATTCAGCACAAGTTGGATACGGATGCGATGTAGAATGGACAGAGATGTAACAGAATTGGTCAAGAGAGATGGCAAAGTGGTGAGGAGATAAGTGTCATAAACAGAAATAAAAAGGGGGAGAGTCTGAGAAAAGAAACTGGAGCTTGGATGAGCAGAAAGGAAAATTGTGCAATACACAAAGAGCAAAAAGGGGAAATAGGATATTGCCAGTATCCCGGAAGGAGCTGGAAGACGCATGTGAAAAGGAGAGAGATAGCGGTGACAAAACTGAAGAGAGAGGGGTTAGAGAATGACAGGGTTGAGAGGAGGAAGAGCAAAGAGACAGGAGTCACGTAGCAGGAGAAGAAGAGGAAGAGGGAAAGTAAAGTAATGTCTAGGTACTTACCAGTAATATTCATTACTCTGAGTCATAGCACTCCCGTCACAGTCCCAACCACATGAGCATAGCTCCTCCCACCAGAACTTCAAACAAACTCTAAGCCCATCCCTTCCCTCCAGGCCACTTCCACATCTTGTGGCATATAACCCATGGTCCCCCTAACCACATCCTGTACCACCAAGCACAAGAAGCCGAACAGGGAGGGAGGGAAGGGAACCAGGACTGTGACAGGGAGGGCTACGACTCGGAGTAATGAATATTACAGATAAGTAACCGGACATTAACTCCTCGTTATCTCTACCCGTCATAGTCCAAACCACATGAGCAGATACCAAAGCAAGAATCCGCTTCGCACAGTAGCAATAATAGACTTTATTAGCACAAGCAGAAAGTCACACCACCTGAGCAGAACACTGCATTCCCAAACCCAGCAGACTCAGTCCCACCCACCACAAAACGATAATGGGACATAAAGGTGTGAGGAGAACTCAAAGTAGCAGCCCTGCAGATCTCGGCCTTGGAAGCCCCTTGAAAACAAGCCCAGGAAGCAGCCGCCCCAGAGTCGATCTCACCTGAACCGACCCAGGTGCCAACACCACACAAGCCTCCTACGTAGACCCCCCAGCCCACCGTAGCCATTGACTGAGAGTAGCCCCAGAAGGCTTCAGACCTTGACTAGCCAGTCCAAAGGTCACAAAAAGAGAATACACCTTACGGAAAAGGGTACTACGCACCAAGTACACCACCAGAGCCCGCTGAATGTCCAAACAGTGAAGCCGCACCACAACCTCAGAAAGAGGATCTGGACAGATAACAGGCAAAACCAGATCCTGTGAGCAGTGAAATGAGGCAGGGACCTTGGGAACAAAGGAAGGATCAGGCCTCAGAACAACCCGATTAGGAAAATAATTCAAAAAGGGCTCAGAACAAAGCAAGGAGCCCAACTCACCAATCCTCCAAGCCGAGGTAATAGCGACAAGGATAAGCACCTTGATCGTCAAAAACCTCAAAGACACCTTATGCAGAGGTTCAAAAGGAGCCCCCTACAAGGCCCTCAAAACTAAAGGAAGATCCCAACTAGGAGCAAAGGACTTATTGACAGGTTTCTGGAGGAAACAACTCCTCACCAACTGGGACACCAAGGAGACCACCGGCTCACATTCTGAACCCCTAAAGGCCCGTACAGCTGCCCACTGAGCCCTCAGGGAGGACACTACCAGACCCAAGTCGAACCCATCCTTCAAGAAATCCAAGATATGCACTGGATCCACCTGCAACGCAGACAACCCGGCACCGTACACCAATCCAGAAAGGACACCCAATGCCTGGCTTAGGACTTGAGAGTATAAGGGCAACTGGACCACTGAATAAACTCATCCACAGAAGGAGAACACCCTAAAGCCACGAGGTTCAGCCTCTCTACAGACAACCCGCTCGTCACAAGCAGACCAGACACCCCCAAGACAGAGGGGGAAACCACAGGGGACAAGGGACCACCGGCAACCTCCAGCAAGGCCCAACCGCCAACCTCAACATTTGAGGGAACCAAGTCCTCCTGGACCAATCCGGAGCCACCAGGACCACTGAGGTCAGATCCAGCTTGACCTTCAACAAGACCTGTGGAATCAGAGCAATCAGGGGAAAAGTATACATGAGGCCGCCCTCCCACCGGAAGGACAGGGCATCCACACTCCAAACCACGTCTGACTGAGCCGCAGAACAAAACCTCTCCCTCAAGGCGTTCCCCGAGCAGCAAACAGATCCACCTCTGGTACCCTGAGCCAGGCCATCAGGCAACCAAACAGCTCCAGTAACAGGCAAATGTCGGACATGGAGGGAAACACCCTGCTCAGGTGATCCGCCTCTGAGTTCAAAACGCCCAACAGATGCAAAGCCCTCAGAGACAACAAGTTTGACTCTTCCCACTGGCAGATCTGCTGAGCCAACAAGTTTAGGGAAGCCACTTTTGCACTCCCCCAGCGGTTGACATAACACACCTCCACCTTGTTGTCTGACCGCACCATCACTCCATCACATTCCTCTGGAGGGCCCAAGGCAGAAAATGAGTCAAGGCCAACTGAACCACCTTCAACTCCCTCCAATTTAAAGACATTCCCGCCTCATGCACCGACCAAAGCCCCTGCACCAACTCCTGAGCCAACACCGCCCCCAATCCCAGTTCGCTGGCATCAGTCATCAGGACCAACCTCTCCTGGAACACAAAATGCGAGCCCTGCAAGATGTTCTTTTCCACAAGCCACCAGGACAACTCCTGGGCAATGGCAACACCCCGGAATCAACATCTCGTAATCCAGAGACGCCAGATCCCAATGCCCCAGAACCTGATTCAGCAGGTGGTACAACTGCAAAATGGCCCAAGGAACAATCATCACTGTAGCAGACATTAGCCCCTGAACACACAACCACTCCAGAGCGATGGAAAAAGGAGCCCCCAAGACCCTCCTTAGTTCGTGCACCAGAGTCAGAATGCACAGTTCCGACAGGAAAACCTTCCCCAACTTGGTGTTGAAAACCCCCCCAATGAACAGCAGTTCCTGAGTGGGGCAAAGATGAGACATCTCCAAGTTAGAACCCACCCGAACTTCTGAAGGAGCCTGCTATTCTCCTGGGTAAGGGCCTGAGCCTGAAGGAAAGAAGAGGAAGAAATCAACTAATCGTCCAAGTAAGGGAACATCTGGATCCCCTGAGCTTGCAACAACCCCACCAAGGGCGCCGACACCTTAGTAAACACCCTAGGAGAGGCTGACAGCCCAAAAAGCAATACCTTGAACTGGTAATGATCCACTCCCACATACAAATGCAGGAACCTCTGTGAAGCCGCAGGTTCCGGCACATGAAAGTAGGGGTACTGGAGATCTAGAGAAGCCAGGAAATCTAACACCGACAGGAAGGGAAGAGTCAGCTACAGAGACACCATTTTGAAGGACCGATGAGGGATACACAAGTTTACAGCCTTCAGACCCAGGACAGGCTGGTAGTCCCCATTTGGCTTCTGGATCAGAAACAGGATCAAGAAAACCCCCGACCCTGCTGCTAACAGGCACCCTCACCACAGCCCCTTTGGAAACCAAGTCCTGAACACTGTCCAACAGAGCCCGACACTTTGTCCGAGATCTGGGAACAGGGGTAGCTTTGAACACATCTACTAAAAGAACCCCAAATTCGATCCCGTAACCCAAACAGATCACCTGCAAGAACCACTGATCTCGAACAAATTCCACCGAAACAGGAAAAAAAGACATGAGGCGACCCCCAACCGGCACTCCCAATGAACTCCCCACATAGTCATGACTTGGAGGGACCAGAAGAAGAGGAAGCACCCTGTTAACCCTGGGACTTGTGGAAGGAAGGGACCCCCCGGCCACGTCCCCTATCATGAAAGGGCTGGGCTGCCATTTTAGATTGAAACGCTTGCCCAAAAGTCCGCTTATAGCCCGCAAGCTTCCCCTTCTGAGAAGAGCGGACCGAGCCAACAATTTCTTGTCTTCAGCCGTTTTCTTAATCAATGCTTCCAATGGCTCTCCAAACAGTTTAGAGCCTGTGAAGGGAAACTTCATCACGGCAGCCTTCTGAGCAGCCTCCGCCTTCCAAGGCTTAAGCCACAACTGCCTCTGAGCAGCCACCGAGGCCGCTGCGGCATTAAGGGAATTGAAGGACAAATCTTCCAGGAAATGCAATCGTTGCTCCAACATGAAAAAATATAATGAGGGATCCTCATCCTGCAAGAGATGCTGAAAAATACCCTGACAGTCTTTCAGAAGCGGCTGAACCACATAGCTGGTGTAGGCCGCAGACCGAACTGCAAGATTAGAGGCAGCAAAGGACCGCTTCAAGCCCCCTCAACCTGCTTGTCCCCCGGATCCGAAGGAACAACATCCTTGGACACCACCCGGCTCTGAGATGCTATACCATCCAGCAGGGAATCCACCTTCACCACAGCCAGGAATTCATCAGCGAACCCCTGTAAAAGATACCTCTTTGCCAGAAACCGGGGAAAGGTATGTTTGCCAGCATCCTTTCACTCTCCTTCTAGCACATTTCTCACAAATTTATGCACAGGGAGACTTTCAGGCTCCTTCATCTGGTAATTGGCAAAAAAGTCTTCCGACTCTCCACCCTCCACAGGACTAGGGAACCCTAAATTGTCCAGAACATGTTGCAGAACACTGTGAAGGTCTGCCCCTGGACAAAGTGACCCTTCACCTCCTCCTCCGATTCCACGTCTGGATCCACATCTGCTGAGGCATCCAACTTCTATCTGCCACTGCTGCCTCAATCATCTTCTGCACATCAGCCAGGGAAGGAGCAGTGGAAGACCCAGCGACCACCACCTCCTCCTCACATCTGGGCACACTCACGTCTGAACTTCTACCCTCCATGATGGATCAGGTGAGCAGAGAAACCAGCCTCCAAAAAAAATCCCTGACCAATCACATCAAGACCCCCAAGGGCCAATCAGGGAACGCCACCCGGACCCACAGTCAATACCTCACAGGACCTTAGGGAATCCCCCAAACTGCCCAATCAGAGACCTCTCCATTCTCATAAAATGAACAGGACAAACGTAGAGAGAGACAGAGACCGCAAGTCAAGTGGGGAGAAGCGGAAACCTCCAGCGGTCCCAACAACAGGCAGCCACAAAAACCAGCGGTGACCTACAGTTGTCCGTACTCCGCCTTCACCAAAGTACTCAAATTACCAATGGCACCCCGTGGAATCCAGGAGGTGGAATCCACCATTAAAACACACTCACAGGAGTAACCACCGGCAACAGAGGGGCACTCAGACTCAAAAATGAGAACTGGGCCCCCGTGCAGAAGACCTCCGAGGAGGAGCTGACCTGCCATGCCCCTGGCATGCTGAGAAAGGCAAAGCTGCACCCAACACACCTCCCCTCCCTCTCCGGGTGTTCACGCTAGAGCAGGTAATGAACCCGGAAGAGGGGAAGCCACAGGAAGAGCTGCCATTACCACACACCAGGTAGTCTGGATACCCAAACCCCAGTCCAGCTAAAGCAGGAACTTTAAACAAATTCAGGCAGGTACGTAGGGAAACCATCGGCCACCACCGCAGGCCGCTGCATACTTACCGGTCGGAGGTGTTGCAGCCAACCCCCAAGATGAGTCTCGCTCGGAACATCTTGCATCCAGCAGAAAAAAACAACAGGATGTGGATGGGGGATCATGTGTTGTGTGTCACAGGATGTGGGAGTGGCCTGGAGGGAAGGGATGGGCTTAGAGTTTGCTTGGAAGTTCTGGTGGGAGGAGCTATGCTGATGTGGTTTGGACTGTGATGGGAATGGCTGATGAGGAGGTAATAGAGGTCATTCCTTGCTACTATCCCAGTAGAAGATGCAGCCACAGCATCCCTTCCAGCTACTGCATGTTGTGTGGCTTGCTGCTGGACTCTACTGTCAATCTGTCTGCACTGCTCAATTGAACCACCCAAAGCAATTCAGTACAACTGTATTCCTGTAGGGGTGCTGCCCCAAATCCATTCAAAGATCCTGGAGAACTGGGGGCGGATTTATGTCGGACTTGCGCCACGTTTACGCCGCCGTTGCGTCACGCAACGGCGCGGAAACGTGGCGCATCCCTGCGACCTATTTACAACGTGACGCATCTAGGCAGATGTGTCACATTGTAAAACCCTGCGCCACATGAAACCTGCGTCAGGTTTCATGTGGGCGTTCTGTCGCAGGGTGGGCGTTCCCTCATAGGAAAGCCCCGTAAAACTGACACAGTGAAATCTATAAGATTTCACTGAGTCAGTTTTACGACGCTGCTGGGTCAAATCCTTATGCCTGCTTGAAGCAGGCGTAAGGAGTGACGCACCACGTTATGTATGGGTGGCCTCAGTACATTGCAGGAGTTGCGTCGCACTTGCGACGCTACTCCAGCAATGCGCCGCCCGTACACCACAAGATGCGTCACGCATCTGCCCTTCCTTGCACCATGGTGCGCCGCATTGGAAATGCGGCGCATCTGTGGTGCCGCAAGGAGGGAATTGCGTGACGCATCAGTTCTGGCGCATCCCTGCTGATTTGCAGAGCTGCATCTAAACTTCCTCTGTGCCTGAATAGGCTCAGGGGGAGTTGGATGAGTTCATCTAAATCTCCAGAGGCAGACCAGCCAGATATAAAAAATTACTAGTGAGAGGGCTTTGAAAGCAATGACGCACCTGCCATGCAGGAAGCATAATTTTACAAATTTAGGTGCTGCACGTTTCTTGCCATGGTAGTGCTTGTGATAATATCTGTATTTTCCAAAATGTTCCTTGTCTATTTATTTGTCTTGCAGTAACTAAAAATCTAATTAAATTCATACCATCAAATCCTAAACATCTCGCATTTTATGCGTCACATGAGTGAGTTAGCATTCAGTATCCAGGTTGTTGGGTCACCTGATATTCCCACTGTAAATCCAGCCAAGAGAAGGAAGAGTACAACCAGAAAATTGTATTGCAGCAGAGTACAGTCCTAGGAATCTGTAACTTTTTATGACGTCTCCAAAAAAGCAGCTACAAATACAGGCAAAACAGGGTGAGAGGTGGGTGACTTGGAGATATACAGAGCCTCAAGAAGAGATTATATAAGAGTCCCTCATCTTGTATCACCATTTATTTTAGACGTTTACAGACTCCCATATAACCAGGAAAGGCAGTGCCTAAGGAAGACTTCTATGGGTCTTGAGACCCTTTTAAAAGTACAAGGAAAATGTAATAGATGAACAAACTGGGGATGCTCAAGAAATGTCAATGAAAACACCCTGATGAATCTGATTACTGCAACATATCTGTAAAAACTGACTATAGTGGAATCACTAAGGAATGAGATATACATTGTGTGTCAGCAAGACTGACACACAATGGGGTCTCTTTAGAAAAAGAAATGCAAACATCTTAACTCCAGCTTTTCAGCAAAGTGCAAGTGAAATTCCAAGTACAAGAACTTGTGGAGAACTCAGAAATATGGTGGGCCAAAAATAAGAAATGACAAGGGTGCTCGATCAAAATACTACCAATACTTGTTAATCAAGTCGGGATGGCAGTGATGATGATTTCTTGTTGAATGTCTTTCAGTTATATCTGCACATCCCATATAAAGTAGCCTACCATCCGTTTATTAGGTGCTCAAATGCTTCTTTCAGGGCAAATGTACACACACAGCGAGTCCCTCAACCCAAAATATGTAAATTAATGTCAGAAAAATGCCCTTTGGTATGCATCATTGTCCCTCTGACTTTCAGGACCTGTTGGGATCTTTGAAGTTATTTGTTTTACAGAGTTATATATTGATATTGCAGGCAGTGGGTTGCAGTGCTTAAGCACTTGAACAAGGGGAGGAAGGAACTAGGAGGTAGTATGTGGGAATAGGGGCCTCCCTCAGCAAATCTCGCATGGAGGTCCCAACAGGGTTTTATTACGCCACTGAAACACCCATGTGTTCTCAGAGAAAGTAAATGAAAAATCAAAACCATGTGTACATTCTAAAAGGAATTCTGGAACAAAAAAGTATGGCAGTTACACAAAATAGGAAGCAAAAGACAGTAGCTCAATACTTGTGATTAGCAAATCAATCAGACAAAATTCTCTGGGAGAAAATGAGCAACAGATAGATCCTAGAATGCCATAAAGGTAAGATTGAGAGCAGAAGTAAACCTTTAAATGTACTGAAAACTCCTAATAACAAAACTATTATACATGCATTTCAACTCAGTATATACCCAAGAATCTGAGGCTCTTTGCACTGCTGGTCACTCCCATCCCCTAACCATAGATCTCAATACTCTTTTATTTCCTTGTCTAAAGATATTTATTTGTTAAATATAACTGTAAGAAATTGGGTTACTGGTTGACTGGAGTTTGAGCCCTGGCCAAGCAGCAGCCACAATCCTTGTCAGGATAAGGCAAGAGCAAACTCCAAATTAACCTGTGCTCAACTCCCTGGAAGCTTGACACAGAGCAGTCAGGCTTAACTGAGAGGCAATTAGTAAAATCTTTGTGCAACACTTCAAACAGTAAAACAGTGAAAACACTACAAAAAAGATCCCACTTCAGGTTAGAAAAAGATAGCAGAATGTAATAAATAATACTAGTCCATAATAACATAAATCCAATCAGTACAAATGGAGTTATGAATTTTTAAAGAAAGAAGTGAAAAATATTGCCTAAAAGCACAAAGCACCAACAGTGGCTATCTGATCACTCTGGACGAGGTCAAAGTCAAACGTTCAGGTCAACCGTGATGGAGTGTTGTTTGGTTACCATTCCAGAATAGCCCTCCAAAAGTTTACCTTCTCAAATTTGTTCCCAAGAGTCATGTTTACATTGGAGAGGGCTGCGAAGAACAAGGAGAGCATTGTGGGAGGCTGTCATCATGTCACCAAGAGCAGGCTGGTGAGGCGGAGTTGTAGGCTGCTGTTTCACATTGGCGGTCCTCCATTGGCAGTCCATTCTGCCCTGCAAAAAGATAGGCTGTTGGTGGCTCATGTTGGTTTTTGGTGGGAGCTGCATGGTCTCAGTGCGAACAGGCCCGTTACTGGTTGTAAATAATCCAAAAGCCTGATTTTAGAACCTGTGAGCCTCACCAAGAGTCCAGGACCTGAATGGCACCATTTGGGGACCAGGAACTCGCTACAGTTGGGTCAAGGAGCTTGCTGGGGAACCTTTTATCTCCCTGAGGAACAGATCAGGAGGCCAGCAGACTAGCCCTTGTAGTCACTCTGGGGTCCTAGGTTCAAGATGAAGTTGCAGGACCAGTTATTTTTCCCCAGGCAAGAAGGCAGCAGGCAACTAGTCAGAACAGTAGATCCTCTGTTCCTTTAGAGCAGCAGGCCAGCAGAGTGGCAGCCTTTGTAGTAGCAGTGGACGTTCTTCTTCCTGGCAGAGTATTTGCAAGTCCCGAAATGTAGTGAAAGTTGCTGTCTAAGGTCCACTTCTTATACCATGGTGCCCTGATTCTGGAAGGTGGAAGAAGCTTTCAGAGAGAGACTTAAAAGTAAACGTATTCTATTGCCTCCCCTGCCTTGGCTATAAGCTGGTTAGGGAGACAATGCAGGGTCATTAGGCCCTTTTTGTCAAGGCAGTGAACTGGATATTCATCTATGAGTGGGCTGTGCGCAGCTCCGCTTCCCATTCTGCCAGCAGATGGGCCACTCAGGCACACCTAGTCCCTGTATTGTGTGGCGGTCTGGGAGGAGTTCATAAAGTCTAATTGCCAGTTACACCCAGTCATGTGAACCAAGCCAGGCGACAGGGACAAAAGGGCTAAGGGCAGGAAAATGCCAGTTTTCTAAAAGTGGCATCTTCCAAATTGCAGTGATAAATGTGGCCATCCCTTTAAAGAGGGTTTATGATTAGAATTCCATAGACACTAAACATGACTAAGCCATCAGTTCCCAATTGGACATTACAGCTTTTTAATTGTAATAAGGAATCCCCCAATCTTATCCTTCGGGAGGGATAGGCCTCATCATGGAGTTTTTCACTACCAGGACATGTAAAACTTAAAAGTACATGTCCTACTTTTAAAATACTTTCTGTTAAATGGATCCTACTTAGGAAATTAGGACTGCGTATCTAGAAGGCAGACCATCAGTATTTAGGGACTGTGCCCAATTACCTCCTCCAAACTTACCTGCCAAATTCCTGACTAGCTCACAGTGCCTCACCTGAATTTCTAACCTTACCAGAGTAACAAGTGATTTCAACAAACTCAAGCATAATACTCTAATCCTAAAGGGAATCGTGGAAATAGATCTTACCTCTTTTGTTGTTTACTCATGCATGCCCAGGGTAAAGACAAGGAAGACTTAAGAAAGTTTACAATACATTTATTGCAACTATCGTAATCTTGCATACAATGTACGAGCTACAATTATTAGGCAAATGAAGGAGAATAATCTAACCAACATTATGAACATGGTAAAGAGAATACATATTCCAACCATGGTAAAACGATTTTCCTATCTATATCTACCCCTACTCTGAAAGTATAGTAACAGTGCCCTCTGCGTGATCTCTAAGATCAGCTTTGGCCCTTATACCTATATAGTATGCGGTGTGAAACAATTGCCCCCTCCATTTTTTGTGCAGCTTGAGATCTTCATGATTGGTCAGGTGTGTTTGTTGCAGACATACAACATGGGCTCAGCGGTGGTGTATTTGGGCCCGGATTCTATGTCACTTATGTACAGACCCTATTCCACATACGTTCCAAGTGAGTATGTTATAGCGATTCACTACCCAACATTATTGCTTTTTTCGAATGGATAGAGATCCAAATATATCTGCCAACAAAGAGTATCTATATGCCTTTACAATAGTTGGGTCCACGGCTTTTTAACTTTAACAATAATGGTTCACTTGAGAAGGCTTCAGTTGACGAAACCTGTAAAGCAAAACGTGCTAACAACATAACCATATGGGCAATCGAATATGGGGTATGTGACCTGCACAAGAGAATAATTTGTGGAGCAACAAATATAATAATATGGGGACTCAGGGGACACCCATACTCAAATCCACCATCCAAGTATGCAAATCATGTTTTCTGTGCAGGAGCGAGTAATAAGAGGACCATGTTTAGTAGTAAATGGAGTGGCACAAAATGTAACCATCTCAGTAGTAGGGCAGGGGAATTAGCCGAGTAGAAGTAGCTATGCTCTGCAAGTCACCATTACGGCAAATCTCACAGTAGCCCCTTCAAGGCAGCAGCATAGCATACTTAAAACCAGAGGGTTAAATCTTCATCCCTGATCATCCGCAGACCCCCCTCCATTCACCACATTCATAATGTATACAGAATTACTATCCCAGTAAATTGTTGGTAGTTTGTGGGGTTATGGAGGGAAACAGTGCAATTCTGCCCTCTGAATCTGAGTTGGAAGCACTGCTTGATATTGAGGTGTCATGGAAAGGTGCTTGTATATCTCGAATGGAGGTTGCCTTCTGGCTCTCCATCACCTATCAGGGCATTAGGACTGCATTCCTCTGCACTCACTGTCCCAGTCATCGCTGACATTTTCAAGGAAGGCATTGCTTCTAGGGTGGTAGGCATTGGGGGACTTCAGTTCTGTTTGTGTTTGGTAAGTTTTGCTCCATCCAGTCCCAAGCTGCTTCTGGTGTGTCAAAAAAGTTGATCTTGTTGTCGTGAATCACTTTGGGTTGAGAGGGGAACAACAAGGCATAGCATAGGCCATCTGTTCGTATTCTCTGTTCAACTGTTTGAAATTAGGCTCTCTGGTGCTGCACTTAGAGCGTATAGTCAGGGAACAGGGAGACATGAACATTGTCGACCTAGTATTGGTGCTGCTTCTTGTGCACTACAGAGGAGGGTATCCTGTTCCCTGTAGTTCAGGATGCGGTCCAGAACTTGGCACTGCGGCGTTCCAGGTTGTGGTTTTTTCACAGGGACACAGTGTGCCCTCTCAACTGTAAAAAAGGCACATAGGCCAGATGGCGCTGCTTTGGTTTTCAGCCAGTCCTTCAAAAAGTGTGTGATGTTAGGACCCTCAATTCTCTCCGGCAGTCCTATAATTTACATGTTCGTATGATGTGCCCTGCCTTCTGCGTCTTCTTGCAATGTCTGCTTGAATTGCTCGATGGCAGAGGTGTAGTCGGCCTACCAGGGGTCTGAGTAGTGTGGGCAGACTCATTAGTTTTCTTTCTGTCTGCCAGTTTCATATGATCATCTGTGAGGAGGCTAAGATCAGTGGTGAGCGTTCCTAGCCATTGTTCTATCAACAGCCGAGACTCCCATATTTCCTTCAGGATGCTATCTAACTGTCCTGCTAAGGGCCCATAATGGTGGGAGGGATGCAGTCCTCCACCACCATCGGTGAGCTTTTGGAGCTTGTGGACTGGGATTCAGCCCAACCCTGTGTGTCACTACCTCTCCCCCTGGTGAGACCAATTATTTGCAAGAGCTGCAGACTATGGTCCCAAGAGAAGTGCCTCAATAAGCCATTAAGGCAATCAGGACTGTGCTGCTGATGTGGGTCTGGAGGTGCCAGGCAGTGCTCAGTTCTTTTGGATGCATTCCCACACAGGTGCACCTGAGATAAGGACCTCATGGGGTGTAACATGGGGGAGTTCCCAATATCGACCTACGCAGGGCTCAGCAGTACCAGTTCAAGGGGCAAAAGTAGTGTCCCATACAGGTGCTTTCTGCCAAGGAGCTTCTGTTGCCATACAGTAAAAGTCCCAAAACCAGCCCCAAACTATAGCCACTGTTCATTGGTCGGAAGGCAAGGGAAATCCCAGAAAGTTGCGCTGAAATATTCTTTCTTGCTGATCAGCAGCTAGAGGCAGGAAGCTGCGGAGGCCCACCACAGACTCCCAACCCTGTTCAACACCAGCATCAATTTAGAGAGTCACTCAATGTTCCCAGGGCAGTCCACGCACAAACAGGCTTTTTCCATGCGGGTCCCTCAGCCTCACTATAGTTCCAAGCGGGCCTCTCGCAGGTTCTAGTGCAGCTTCTCTCGCCCTCAGCCAAGATGGCTCTCCTCCACAGCTCCCATCAGGATTCCACAATGTGCCTCCTATTGGCTGCTTCAGCCACTCTTCTCTCCTCCGAGGATCATCTGCAGACACTCCGTCCGGTGCCTACAGTCAAGGCCCAGAGGCCTCGAAGCTCTGTGCTTCCGGTGGGCAAGTCAAGCAAGTACAGATGCCATTGTTCTGGCTGCTCAGCTGTCCAGCCAGTGGTCCCACAGATGCACAACTACAATCTCCAACGAGATGTGAGGGCCCAACAATATTTGTATACCCTTCTGGCATCCGTGCTGTGTGGTATTCAGCACCGACTCATTGCCTGGGCCACAGATCGCTGGCTTGACCTAGGCCCAAGAATGCCCAGTGTAGGATTCTCCATCCTGGGGAGCCCCCCCGTGGTAAGTACAAGGGACACCCCATCAGCTGTCCAGGTAGGCAACATTCAGGGGCCCCACCATTTTGTTGATGGCCCCCCTTGTGGTCAGATAATGCAAGTGGCTGGACCCAAGCCTGGGAACTCCCCAGTAATGTGACCACCATCTTCAACCATTGGCCACGCCCCTTCCCAAATTCCTTCTTTATAGCAATTTCTCCTGAATTTGTGGAATCCAGCTGGAAGGCACTGGCCCATCCTTCACTCTGGCTACAACAGAAACATTTTCAACTGGGTGTTGGCTTGACCATCACGGAAGTCTTGCAGATCCTGTAGGACAGTGAACTGATCATTTACATCACTGGGCTAGTCTGCCATCCTTGTGTCTGGACCGTCAATGTCTGGAACATACGCTCTGATGCCAAATAGGACCTCATATTGGGTCTGGCCACCAAGAGATAATTTAGGACGATTATTTAATAAACTCTGAATCCCTACAAGTAATGAATCCAGCGCTTCAGGAATGATGACAAGGCTGCTCGTACCATGACCTGCCAGCACCGCTACGAGCACCACATCACTTCACACCACAGCCCTGGTCTCACCAACGCCGCTGGATGCTGGCACCAAGCCGCTGCCTGCACCATGTCCTGAAAGCACCGCACGGCACACCGCTGCACTTCACACTGCAGCCCAACACCTGCTGATGCCTGTATTCTCGACTTCAACCACAAGGAGTTTGATCTGCAACCCATGTGACTTCAAGGGTCCAACGACATCAGCATCGACCTCCGGAACCGAGGCCGGCTCTTCAGAGCTCAACAAGAGGTTGTAGATGCCCTGCATTTCTAAAGATACTGTTTTTCAGGTCTTCCAGTCACCATAGCTGGCGCGCAACAATGCGGTCAGCCAGAACTGTTTGGATTTGTTGTACACGATGCCATGATAGCCCGGCATGGAGCTATTGCCTTCAAGGAACTGTATGGTATATTTTTATCGTTTTTGGTCTTGTTTGGAACAGATAAAATATTGGTTATTTGTCTAAAACTGTACATCTATCTGTTGGTTATGTGCAAATGCTTCACACCCTGCTTCTGAGATAAGCCTGACTGTTCATGCCACGCCACCAAGGGGGTGTGCAGGTGTTATTTTAGAAGTGTATCTCCTTTATCCTGACAAGGAAGAAGTGTCCCTACTTGGACTGGACAACAACCTGCCAACTAGAGACCCCATTTCCAACACCCACCCTAGAGGTGTGGCATCCTGAAGGCCACACGCCCACAGGGAAAATGATTTGGCTACTGTTTTCCCCTCTGTGTCCCCAAAGCCAACCTGTCTACCAGGACAAAAGAATAACCCTCTAGTGGGTGTCCACCATTTGCCCTTCAAAGAAGGCTTTCCCTTTGAAGCTCAGCTTTTGGGCTCACATCTTGTGTGGCTTCCTGCCAGGGAGGGGTATCACATTTTAAATAGCAGGCCTCTGTGATGTAATTTTCTAGGAGTCGTTCATACCTCTCCACAGGAGGACAGAAGGCTGTTTTGTGGTCAACATCTGCAAATGGTCACTGGAAATCTTGGGCAACAGAGAGGCAACCTTCTAAAGATGCCTTTTATTCAAAGGTTACATTATATCTG
Organism: Lissotriton helveticus; assembly: GCF_964261635.1. Lineage (NCBI taxonomy): Eukaryota > Metazoa > Chordata > Amphibia > Caudata > Salamandridae > Lissotriton > Lissotriton helveticus. The sequence goes on along the minus strand of NC_136061.1, from coordinate 1,581,119,817 downwards.
ACTATAGTGATTTCTGTACTAACCATTGGAAGCTGAATGGATCAGAACTTCTTTCTCCCTCTCCATTGATAAAGATATATAAATATATAGTTATAAAACTAGCCAAGTGTAGGGCATAATGTAGTTACCCAAAAAGCCAGGTCTTCAGTTTCTCGCAGAATTCAAGTACTGAAGAGGGGCTCGAATGTGCACTTGCAGGTCATTGCATGCTTAAGGAGCTATGTAGGAGAAGGCTTGACCACTGGATCATGTTTTCAAGAATGCCTGAGGGATGTGGAAATAGGAGTCCGGCCGAGTGGAAGTTTCTGGAGGATTTGTGAAAACAAATGCATTGAGGTATGTTGGGCCAGTGTTATGTAGTGCTTTGAGAGTATAGGTGAGGAGTTTGAACTGTGCTGGTTTATGTATGGGAAGCCAAAGTAACTTTTTTAGGCGAGGTGAGGTGAGATGTGTATGCGGAATTGGAGGTTGAGAGTGATTCTGGACACTGAGGGGCATATTTAAAAGGGAATGGCGGAGCGTGGCAATAGGCGCAAAATGCTAAATCCACGCTCCGCCATTCCGAAAATGCAGGGATGCGCCTCATTTACTAAGATACTATGTACCCTTGCATTTTCCGTAGAGCAAGTGTTAATTAAGATGCCTAGCGCCAACACAGGCACCCTTGTCACATTGTGCAAGGGTGCCTGAGTTGGGGAATTATTGTTTTTGTGTAGGAAGGTGTCCCTTCCTGCACTCAAACAATCACAAATGGTGATTTGTAACTTCTATATGTGCTGCGTTGTGCAGCACACACAGAAGGTACAAATCGTCATTTTTGGATGACTGCTTATGTGAAGGAAGGGGCATCTTCCTGCACATCAACAATCATTCATGGCATTTTGCTGTTTCTATGTGTGCTGCACAATGCAAAGCAAATATGCCCCTGAGTTCTGAATGGTCTACAGCCTTCTGGTGAGTTATTTGTTAATCCTGGGTTAGAGAGTGTTTGCATAGTATAGCTTGCTGGTGACCAGACCATTGGTGATGGTTTTCAGGTGTTGGTTGGGACCATATTTTTGCATTTTCAGGGTGTGAAAGCATAAAACAGTGTTGGAATGACTTAGATAATGTTAGGTTTGCAGTTGAGGATGGTCCTAAGGTTCTTGAAGTAGGTGTGAGGGGGTGTGGGTGTCAGTCCCAGCTCTGTCAGCCACCAGGTGGAGTCCCACAGTAGAGAGTTCTTCCTGAAGATTATGACTTTGATCTTGTTGGTGCTCCTATCTTCTTTCTCTTTGGGCCCGATTCACAGAACACAGGCATTTAGTAGTAGTAATGTTAGGATTTTGTCTTGAGTCTGTCTTAAGTCTGTCTTAAGTCTGTCTTAAGTCTGTCCTAAGTCTGTCCTAAGTCTGTCTTAAGACTGTCTTAAGTATGTCTTAAGTCTGTCTTAAGTCAAACTTAAGACAAAATTCTAACTTTACTACCACTAAATGCCTTCTGTGAATACCAAAAGTAGTAGGACAGACTTAAGACAGATTGGTCCACCTCCTTCACTGATGCACAGGGCCCCCTCAAGCACATTAACACAACAGGACGCAGACCTTGAGCCAGCTGATACCTGGAGGAACTCAGTTTGATGAATCGTCAGTGCAGACTAAGGAGCGCATATGGAAAATGAACAAAGGGCCCGATTCACAGAACTTACTTAAGACAACATCCTAAACTTACTACTTTTGGAATTCACAGAAGGCATTTAGTAGAAGTAAAGTTAGGATTTTGTCTTAAGTCTGTGCTAAGTCTGTCTTATGTCTGTCTTAAGACTGTCATAAGACTGTCTTAAGTATGTCTTAAGTCTGTCTTCAGTCTGTCTTAAGTCAAACTTAAGACGAAATCCTAACTTTACTACTACTAAATGCCTTTTGTGAATACCAAAAGTAGTAGGACAGACTTAAGACAGATTGGTCCACCTCCTTCTCCGATGCACAGGGCCCCCTCAAGCACATTAACACAACAGGACGCAGACCTTGAGCCAGTTGATACCTGGAGGAACTCAGTCTGATGAATCGTCAGTGCAGACTAAGGAGCACATATGGAAAATGAACAAAGGGCCCGACTCAAAGAACTAACATAAGACAAAATCCTAAACTCACTACTTTTGGTATTCACAGAAGGCATTTAGTAGTAGTAAAGTTAGGATTTTGTCCTAAGTCAGTCCTAAGTCTGTCTTAAGTCTGTCTCATTAGAAATTACTAAGCATGGGCGAATTTTGCGAATTTGCGATTCGCGAATTTGCGGATTTGCGAATTCACGATCCGCAAAATTCGCGAATCTGTGCAAATTTGCGGATTTTTATATTTTTGCGTGTTCGTGGGGCTTTTTGCGTGTTCGCGGGGCGTTTTGGCATGTTCGCGGGGCGCTTTGCGTGTTCGCGTTTTTTTTTTGGGCGAGACAGTGATGCGCCCTCTGGTTCATCACTGCCACCCTCTCATTTTTATGCCCTTCTGCCCTCTGTACCACTCGTTTTTGTGTCTTTCTGCCCTCTGCCCCACTCGTGTTTGTGCCCTTTTGCCCTCTGCCCCACTCGTTTTTGTGCTCTTCTGCCCACTGTCCAACTCGTTTTTGTGGTCTTCTGCCCTCTGCCCAACTCATTTTTGTGGTCTTCTGCCCTCTGCCCCACTCGTTTCTGCCCTCTGTCCCACTCGTTTTTGTGCTCTTCTGCCCTATGCCCAACTCGTTTTTGTGGACTTCTGCCCTCTGCCCCACTCGTGTTTGTGCCCTCTGTCCCACTCGTTTTTGTGCTCTTCTGCCCTCTGCCTAACTCGTTTTTGTGGTCTTCTGCCCTCTGCCCCACTTGTTTCTGCCCTCTGTCCCACTCGTTTTTGTGCTCTTCTGCCCTCTGCCCAACTTGTTTTTGTGGTCTTCTGCCCTCTGCCCCACTCGTTTCTGTCCTCTGTCTCACTTGTTTTTGTGCTCTTCTGCCCTCTGCCCAACTCGTTTTTGTGGTCTTCTGCCCTCTGCCCCACTCGTTTCTGACGTCTGTCCCACTCGTTTTTGTGCTCTTCTGCCCTCTGCCCAACTCATTTTTGTGGTCTTCTGCCCTCTGCCCCACTCATTTCTGCCCTCTGTCCCACTTGTTTTTATGCTCTTCTGCCCTCTGCCCAACTCGTTTTTGTGTTCTTCTGCCCTCTGCCCCACTCGTGTTTGTGCCCTCTGTCCCACTCGTTTTTGTGCTCTTCTGCCCTCTGCCCAACTCGTTTTTGTGGTCTTCTGCCCTCTGCCCCACTCGTGTTTGTGCCCTCTGTCCCACTCGTTTTTGTGCTCTTCTGCCCTCTGCCCAACTCGTTTTTGTGGTCTTCTGCCCTCTGCCCCACTCGTTTCTGTCCTCTGTCCCACTCGTTTTTGTGCTCTTCTGCCCTCTGCCCAACTCGTTTTTGTGGTCTTCTGCCCTTTGCCCCACTCGTTTCTGCCCTCTGTCCCACTCGTTTTTGAGCTCTTCTGCCCTCTGCCCAACTCATTTTTGTGGTCTTCTGCCCTCTGCCCCACTCGTGTTTGTGCCCTCTGTCCCACTCGTTTTTGTGCTCTTCTGCCCTCTGCCCAACTCGTTTTTGTGGTCTTCTGCCCTCTGCCCCACTCGTTTCTGACCTCTGTCCCACTCGTTTTTTTGTGCTCTTCTTCCCTCTGCCCAACTCGTTTTTGTGGTCTTCTGCCCTCTGCCCCACTCGTTTCTGTGCCCTTCTGCCCTCCGCCCCACTCGTTTTTTTTCCCCTTCTGCCCTCTGTCCCACTTTGTGCCCTTCTGCCCTCAGCCCCACTTACAATGGCGCCGGCAAGCTGCCAGCACCATTCTAAAACAGCTACAAAGTCAGCTTCAACAGGAAGCACTAATAGATAAAGTAAAGCAGGTGCTCGAGTTGAAGGTCAAATTAAGTTACACAATCATTGATCACCCAGAGTTTGGGGTGATTAACGATTCTGCAACTGAATTTGAGCTTCAACGCGAGCACCTGCTTTACTTTATCTATTAGTGCTTCCTGTGGAAGCTGACTTTTGTAACTATTTTAGAATGGCTCTGGCAGCTTGCTGGCAGCTTGCCGGCGCCATTCTAAAATAGTTACAAAAGTCAGCTTCAACTTTTGACCCAATCAGTTCCGCTCGCGGATTTTGCGGGGAATTCGCGAATCTCGCTTATTGCGAATTTGCCGAAAATCCGCAAAATCCGCGAGCGGAACGGATTTTCCGCCCATGCTTAGAAATTACGATACCACAGCATGCTGCCCCCCGTAGCTGGACTCTGAATCGGGCCATACTTCTTGAACCCGCAATTATTGACACACTAAAACATGCCACAGCAGAGTATTTGATTTTTAATCAAAATTCAGCAGCTCTTACTACTATATGGGATTCCTATAAGGCCTTTTTAAGAGGATTGCTAATCTCCGAATCTGCTTTACATAATAAAAAAACAAGAGAAGAAATTGGGGAAATAGTAGCTAAAATTGCCCAAAAATCTTTAATAGTAGAACAAGTACCAACTGACCTGGACACTCGGCAACAACTCTCCCTGGCTAAAAATGAGTTAATAGACTTCCTAGAAGTAATTAATAAGGAAAAATGGGAGGCAAGCAGACTTGCCCACCATGATTATGGGGAGGGGTGCGGAAAATTTCTAGCATGGAAAACAAAATCGGACCTGGTTAGAAACACAGTGAGGAGCCTTAAATGCCCCATTACTAAGAGGGTCTTAGATAAAGATATGGACATTGAGGAAGCATTTGTAAATTTCTTCTCAGATGTATATTCTGAAGACTTAAACCCCTCGCCAGATATGTTGGAGATTTTTTCAGGATGTCCGACTCCCCTTCATCTGTATCAGACAGGGAAAAACTGAGTAGCCAGATCACGATAGACGAAGTTACCCAAAGTATTAAAACTTTAAATAAGGGGAAAGCTTCAGGCCCGGATGCCATTCCAAATGAAATTTATATTGCTCTGAAAGATGAGCTAGCACGGTTTTGATGTCAACTGTTTAACTCCTTGTTTCAGGAAGCGCAGGAAGTCCCATCATCGTGGAATGAGGCAACTATTACATTAATTCAGAAGCCAAATAAAAACCCACATAATTGCGAATCCTATAGGCCTATTTCATTGTTAAATAGTGACCATAAAATTTACACCCAAATTATTACAAGAAGACTGGATAAAGTTGCAGGCTTATTGATACATCCTGATCAAAAGGGTTTTGTAAAAGGAAAGCTACTAAAAGAATTAACACAAGATCTAATAGGGGCAATAGATTTGGCAACCACCTACCAGATGCCATTGGCAGTATTAACATTCAACGCTGCGAAGGCCTTTGATCTTAATAGAAGTACTTAACTGATTCAATCTGGGAGGAAGCTTTGTGGAGGCCATCAAAGCTCTATATAAGGAACCCTCGGCAAGGATACTTGTTAATGGGAGTCTAACAAAGCAACTTAAAATCCTCCGGGGGACCAGACAGGGCTGCCCCCTCTCGCCACTCCTTTTTAATCTCTACATAGAGCCCCTGGCCTGTAAATTAAGATCATGTCAAGCGATTCCACCTTTTACTTGTATGGGTTGTGAAAAAAAGATGGGGCTCTATGCAGATGATTTAATGATCCTGACAGGAGACATGGAAAAAGCTCTTCCAGATATTTGGGCCCACTTAATTAACTTTGGAAAGGTATCCTGGTACTCCATCAATCAGCAGAAAACAGAGCTAATGCTGTGGAATTTCCCCCATAAGAGCACACTTGTAAAATCGCAAATAAGATATCTTGGGATCCAAATAACAAAGGTTATAGATAAAAGTGCTCAACTAAAGTTTGAAAAAACCTTGGGGCATATTACCAAGTGAATTTTTCCCGCTAAAGCAGCGATAATTTTATCGCTCTATTACCTAGCTGTCGCTAACACCAGCTAGCGACAGCTAACAGGCGATAGCGGGAATTTAGGGGCCCACTATGCATGTCAGCGATAATTATCGCTAATGACATGCAAAGTGGGCGTGCCATGATGTTAGCGACTAGAAATAGTCGCTAACATCGCTATCCCCTATCACCAACTTTTGGAAATAATCGCGCTAAGCGCGATTATCTCCAAAAGCTAACACCTGCCCAGAGCAGTTCTTAGCCATGTTATCCAATGGAAGGTGGATAACATGGCTAAGGGCATTGTCACGATAATGCATGAATATCGCTGATTTTACAGTGATATTCATGCATTTCCCATGATTTTTACCGCTTTTGAGATAAACCTTGATAATATCAAGGTATCTCAGCGGTAAAAATCGTCGGAGCGCGGCGATATTTTAATACCTGCTAACCAAGCTTAGCTACAATTAACGCTATAGCTTGGTAATATGCCCCTTGTGCAGTGTAAAACAGCAATTGAAGGCATGGGAGAAATTCCCATTATCAATTATAGGTAGGTCTAACCTACTGAAAATGTCGATCCTACTTAGGGTTACTTTCCTTTTCGACACTATCCCCCTAGAATTCCACAAAGCATGGTTTAAGAAAGCTCAAGGGCTCTTCTCCTCATTTTTTGGGGGAAGGAAGACCTCTAGAATTTCACAAAGGAAACTTAGGCGGAAAAAATCTAATGGTGGCATATCTCTATTTTTGTGCCTTCCACCTCAAAAGTTTTCGCCAACTTCTTAATAATTTCCAGACATACTCTCCTCTCTGTATTGCCTTAACCACCCCTTATAATCCTCAAGCCGACTCATTTCTTTTAAAATTTGGCCACCCAAAATTCTACAGAAAGATTAGGCTGAAGACTCTCACCGCTGCCTTAAAAGTTTGGGTTCAAGTAAGGACATTGCTGGACATACCACACTACAATCAAGAAGCACCAATCTGGGACTCCCCGGGCACCCCGGCATGTTTGCAGGATTTTTTGACTCTACCATTACACAGAGCCGGGACAGTTAATTGGGGGGAGCAAATAGTGGAAAAAGATCTAATCCCATGGCAGTGTTTTTCTGATTTAACAAATAACACCATTTCAAGATTTAAATACGTGCAAATCCTTGGCTGGTCAAGATCAAGCAGACATGAACTAAAAGAAAACGGGGACCTAATAAAACTAATTGCCACTAGATCAACCAAAAAGGAGGTAGCTGCTTGGTACTGGCTACTGATGGAGACTGGAGACAACAAAGCAATCCTGTTTACAGAAAGCTGGAAGAAGGACATGCCGCACGAAGACCTCGACACTCTCGGGCAAGTATCAATGTCTACACTGTGGTCATGTGTGAAAGCTGCCTCTCTGAAAAGAAACCATCTCTATAGTGTCCACAAGGCTTATTGGACACCTTCGAAACTTTCTAAAATGGGTGACGGAGCGGCAAGGAAGTGCCCGAAGTGCGGTGACATCAACGCAAACGAGGTACATATGTTTTGGCAATGTCCTTCGATCAATCTCTTCTGGGATCATGTGAGTAACATTATTTCTGAAATTATGGGCGGAATGGTGGGGCTAACCACATCAATAGTGATTTTCGAGGTATGCGTAAAAGAGACGGTAAATCAAGTTTTGTCCAGGGACCAGAGGGCACTACTTTTCATATTAATTCTCTTGGCGCAACAGGAAATATGTATTAAATGGGTTACACCTATCCCACCTACTAAGTCAGAATGGATTAGCTCAGTCCAACATATCTCAATTCTTGATCGAGCAAGTAAAAGAAGTAAAAGAACAAGGTTTTGGGATATTTGGGTTCGGTGGTTTATATCTTTTGCCTCTCTCGAAGCTGGTTTTTATACTGCCCTACACTGTTTCTGGACGCCTTTTCTTTCTTTATTGTGCATGCTTAAGAGTAGGCAGCCTCTTTTTCCCTGCGGTCCAATGATTACAAATTGGCTCGTATTGGCTGAAAGGATAGAAAACTAGCTAAGGCTAGATGGGAGTGGCCTACATATAGGAGGAGCTTGGTCTTTTTCTATTAAAAACTCCTTTCGTAGATAAATACCCAGGTGTCAGACTAACCCTCTCTTCTCTGAGAAGTGACTGGGTATCTTTTCTTTGTGTCCACTTCAGATAGTGGATTGCAGTCTTTCGATTAAGCTATATCCTCCAAACGTACGAGCTTTCTTTGTAAAATGAGGACTATAAAAAAAAATATTAAGACCAACTTCAGACAAACTTAGGACAGACTGAAGACAGACTTAAGACAAAATCCTAACTTTACTACTACTAAATGCCTTCTGTGAATACCAAAAGTAGTACGTTTAGGATTTTGTCTTAAGTTAGTTCTGTGAATCGGGCCCTTTGTTCATTTTCCATCTCCGCTCCTTAGTCTGCACTGATGATTCATCAGACTGAGTTCATCCAGGTATCAACTGGCTCAAGGTCTGCTTCCTGTTGTGTTAATGTGCTTGAGGGGGCCCTGTGCATTGGTGAAGGAGGTGGACCAATTTTTGTGTTTGAGTTAGCGAGTGCTTGAAGTGAAGATCCAGTCCTTGATGTTGTCACAGCTGCGGCAGTCTGTTATGGTGATGGTTCATGTGTATTGGAATGAGATGGGAAAGCTGATCTTGACGAGGGTGTGTTCAGTACAGGTGACCAGTGTGGGTTCTTTGTCTCAGAAGGTGATGATGGAGGTGAAAATGAGGTCCAGGAGGTGGTTGAGTGTAAAGTTTCCAAGGTCATTGAGAAGTGTTGTGTAGAAGAATTCTCCCTTGGTATTGTGCGTTGTAGTGTGGCAGCAGTTCTAAGAGCAGTGACTGGGGTTGAGGTCGCGGAAGATGTAGTGGGGTAGAGGTGGGTGGGAGTAGGACCAGAGTTTGTCGTGCTAGGCAGGGACATGTCTTGGATGGTGTAGAAGGGCATGCTTTTCATTGTTTCTGTGACATGTCTGTCTTGCTCGCATCACTAAGTAGGTCCAGGGAAGGAAGCGGCGCTCAGGGGGTGCAGAAAAATGCAGGAAAAATTAAGGGAAGTGACAAAGAGAGATGGAACAAACAGTGGGCAATGACGAAAGAGAAAAGGCACAAAAGAAGAAAAAAGGTCATAAAAATGGCCATTAAAAAAAGCAGTGACAAATAAAAAATTCACAAACAAAGGCAAATGACAAAAAGAGAAAAGGTACAAAATAAAGAAAAAAGGCACTAACAGAAATCAGTGACAACAAGAACTAGCCCAAATACATCGCAGTGACGAAAATAAAGAAAAGGTACAAACAAAGGGCAAAGATAAATGGCACAAAACAAGCATGATGACATGTAAATGGGTGAGAAAAAAGAAAAATGGCAAAACTCACTGGGCAGAACAGATCTTAAGAGAGCGATAGAGAAAGAGAAAGAGAAAGAGAGAGAGAGACCAGGAGAAAAGCGAGGTGGAGCTCAACAAGCTGGAGCTGTGTCCGAGAGGGCCATGCCTACACGGAGGTTTGGCAGCAGATAACTTCTGGGGTAAATAAATGCTCCCTGCTTAATGGCGTGTCTGCACTGCGGCCGTCATCAAGTAGGTCCCCCCAGTGAAGGGGTGAAACACATGCATATGCTGCTATGTAGCCCCTTTTCTAATTACTTTATCACAATGTCTTTTTAATTTGATAAGGGTTACTTTATGTGTAAACCTTTCTCTACTACCACCCTGGACGGCTTGACATACTGGAGATAATATTAGGCAATGTATGGTCAATGCAATGGTTTCTTTTAGGAAATGTTGACGTTTTCAATCTCCCAAGTCCTTATTATATTTCTGAATAATACTATAGAGATCACGGTCAATATCTTAGGTGTGATCTTCAATACTGCTCCTCAGTAAATTATTTAAATAATATTAGTATGTATTCAAATCTGAATTAGGCAATGTTCTTTTTTTTGCATAGAGATATTCATACTTGATGTAGTGTGTTAACAATTCAACAAATTAATAATAACAAAAAAGGGCAATGTGCAGTACAATAAAGAGGAGCAAACCAATTGAAGTCAGCTCACGTGCAATAAAATTACTCCCAAGCATCATTAAATGTAATTACTTGGAACAACACAAAAGAGAATAATTGCCGTCTTCAGAGAAGAGGTATTATTCAAATTACAGTCAAACCTGTGAGAAATGTAAATTAGGCAAGCAAGAATGGATGTGGTGATGGAATAATAGCATTGAAGAGTCAAATATCAAGGGGGTGGGCATTTTAAATGTAGTTGTGGTACAGAGTGATTGTAACCCTCATCTGGGCAGAGGACTTTACAGATAGGAACAACACAACTCAGCATTAGCATGCCAAAAACACCTACAAAATTAAAAGACATATCTCATAGAGCAGCGCATATGCATCTCTGCCAAGTTTTCAGATTGCTTATGCATGACATTTCTGTAGTTTGAGTGTGCATATGAATGGCATTTGCCTGCCAAATATGGGACTTTTGCACTAATAAATCAGGGCAATGACCAGTATATGAGTACCTCTCTGTGTTTTCTGTTATTGCATCCAGACAAATCATACGAGAATAAGCACACACCTAATACAAGCTAGTTCTATTGATGTTGCCACATTTTTGTTAACAATATTTTCAAAATGAGTCATATCAATTATTTTCTTGTGAATAACAAGAAAGAAAATAGTGGACTGGGAATTAAACATTGCAAAGGTCAGTGGAAGCGTAACCCTGGGCGTAGTTCACGTAGTAGCGCTAAGCGTAGCTACGCAAAGTGCACTTTGCACTATGTGAGCTACGCACAGCTACGCAAACTGTGTAATAAACTGTGCAAAATGCTGTTCGCACTGATTACACAGTGCCGGATGCTTGTCCGCACGGTGCAATCAGTGCAAACCGCATCTTGCACAGTGCAAGCGGTCGTTTTCTGCCGGTCGAGAAGATTTCTACTCGAGCGGCAGCTTTCTCAACGCGGACTAGTAGTGTCTCATAGAGAGCGGTCGGGAGCATACACGACCACTTGCAATGAGAAACCTGACCTCCCCACGTTGAGAATCTCGCCGGAAGGATTATTTTCCATGCTCGCGATCGTCAAACTGATGCTGCTGATCGCGAAAGAGGAAAAAGCCTCGTCGGGATGTCATTTTGCTCGCTCGCGGTCGCCAACTTGACGTTGAGGACCGAGAGCAAGCAAAAAATGAACGCTGCACTACGCTACGCGTGTTTGCACTGTGCTACGTGCAATTCGCCTAGTGCGAAGTAGCGTAAACCTATGCGAGCGTAGCGTTGTACTTCGCCCAGGGTTAGTGGAAGGGCTACTGATATGCAAAGTTTCTCAATCATTCACGTTCTCTTCACACCACTTTCCTTTGTGACACTGGCCCTGATTCAGATCTCAGTAGGTGGATTACTCCGTCACAACAATGATAGATACTCCATTCACCAAAATATTAATCCCATATAATATAATGGGCGGGCGGGATATCCATGAGCATTTTGAAGGAGTAATCCATCTGCCGAGATGTAAAGCAAGCCCTTGTTCTCTCACTGTTTGCTACTGCTGCCCTTTATCTCATTTACATATTTATGCAATCTTCCATCTGCAAATACCACACACCATCTACTTTCTTTTTTCAAACTGTAAGTCTGCATGTACTTTTCGTGTTGCTTCCTTCACCACCCCCACTTTCACCTGACCTGTAAACACATTATTTTCCTGTTATTTAGCACTTTCAATATTTTGACAGCTGTGTACACCTATAACACACTTTCACATAAAATAGCATATACAATGGTGTAAACATGACCGTTGGTCTGTGTGCTCTGCAGAGAAGCCAAGGTTTGGATGAGCATGTAGTTTGAACATTTTATGACCCCCTGCATATACTGTGAAAAACTCACAGTGACCTGAATTGGAATTCTAGAGCTCTCAAATTGACCCTTCTTGCACTCCACACATAACCTAAACATATGTATACACCTATAAGCAACTCAGTTTACAGTATGAACTGTACAAGAGTCATGTGTTGCACAGAAAGAACTACAGAAACAATACATCAAAAAGTGGAATGTAAACATGAACTCAGACTGTACCACTGACATGTATTACGTTAACGGTTAACAGTCACTATTGAGAACTAAGGCCCAGAATCTGAAAACTGTCATGGAACGCAGTGCAGCCCCTAAAGAGGCTGTGGTGCATTCTGTGACAGAGAGCAAGAGAACACCTTATTTGCAGAGATATGGCACTCTCCTCCCCTTTTCCTAGTGTCAGCGCTTATTTAGCTGCTGTGAGTGAGGCACACACATTAGCGCCAAAGTGCTAGGTTGTGTACCTCAGTCTCGCATATGTTTTGTCTACAAAATACTATGCTTAGACACATTTTCCTACTTTCAATGTGTGTGGCACGGATGTACGTCGTTACAACGCATGCTTTTACAAAGCATGCCTTTACGATGCAAGTTTTACAACGCAAGTCATTACAACGACTTGCGTTGGGGGGTGCTGCAGAGTGAATAGTATAATTTACTATTCCAACTCCAGTCCCCGTGGATAGTAGGGAAGGTGTTGGATAGTAAATTAAAAGTATTCCCTATCCTAGAGCGCCCCCCATCGCAAGTCGTTGTAAAAGTTGCATTGTAATGGTTGCGTCGTAAAGGTACTTCGTTGTAAAAGTTGCGTTGTAAACGCTGTTCCCCGTGTGGCACAGTGCAGCTCGCATGCAAAATCAGAAAATAAAGGAGAAATGAAATATTTTCTCCTTTTAACACATGCTTTACAGCGGTGTTCATTTTGGCACTAAACCTTGTCTACTAAAGTTAGTAGATAGGGTTTAACTTCAAAATGCATGGTGGTTGCATGGGAACACCCATGTGCCACCCATGTAGGGCCCTTTGACGTAAAGTAATGCAAAGCAGTGTTTTGTACTGCTTTTAGTTAAATTTCCAGAATATGGTGAACCATGAGTTCCGTAGGAAAACTAGAACATGGTTTGAAGTCCAATGTTGTTGCCTAGAAAAAAAGGAGATACAGAAATAAGAGACCTAAAAGACTATGCTCACAATTAGAAGGACTCCTTGAAAGGAAATTGCCAAGTACCTAGCTTACAGTATTCCCCTGCATCCATCACTAGTCTGTTGTCAAAGCTTCTGATGACTCAAGGAAGGTCAGGACTAGCCATCTCAGCTAGAGAAGGAAGCCTTTTCTTTGAACAGCATCAAACACAGATCCTATAAATTCACGTCTTTGGGAAGGAACAATAAGAGACTTTGATTGGTTGATAAGGAAGCCAAAATTCACAAGGGGTTGCGCTGTCCTCGTTGTATACTAAAGGGCTTTGTGCTGGGAGGGGACTTAAATTAGGAGACCAACTAGCTAAGGATGGACAATGATAACCCAAGAATGGGTGAGACATATCAATGGAGCAAATATTTCTGTGATGACCCAAGGGGAGATCATTAGTCCAAACGAGAGTACCTAGAACTGGTTGTATGACACAACCATGCAGTCTTTACAATGACTGCAACTTTACCATGCATGCCTTTACAACAAATTTCATTGTAAAGGTATGTTTTGTAAATGCATATGTTTTGTAAAGATCCCACCTCAGCCCACCCTGTCCTGATACCTAAAAATCAGCCCTCCTGCAGTGTAGTATACAGGCCCTAGTCCTATTAACTAGCGTCACCCCCAACTCTGAGGCCCTACCCTAGATAAAATGCCCGATCCCAGCAGCCCGGCCCTGAGCTCTAAAAACTGCCCACTAGCCCTGAAAACTGTCCCTTTGCAGCCTGCCATGAGCCCTAAAAACTCAACCTCTTAAAAATTACCACAACCGCAGCCCCCCTCCCTGAGCCCTATAACCAGCCTCCGTTCCTCAAAACTACCCCCACCTCCTTCCAGACCCAGCCCAATTTCCCCAGCCCCGTCCCATTCTGCGCTTCCTGCCGCATGCCTTTTGGTTCCTCTCCCATCTGCTTGCAGAGCAAGAACGCCGACTCCCTTAACCCCGCATATGAGTGGTTAAGGCAAGCATTATTCAGCTTGTGGGGAAAAGGGCGTGCATGCTTAAGGCCATGTTGTTAAGGCTGTTACCCCAAACTGCTGGTGATGGTTCCTGGTTGAAAATCTGACCAAATGCTGCAAGATTTGAGCTACTAACACATGAAGATATGTGTCTTGAAGGGCAGACTTCATTAGAAAATCCACCAGAGAAACTAGGGAAATGACCTGTTGCAAGGTTTTCGTTTGAAATTAATCACTGAGATGAACCTGTTCACCAACTGAGGTTTTATGATCATTCCATAGTTGCCCAAGACTTTCCTGACAAAAACACTCTTTGTGCAGCAGTGAGTTAATACTTTCCTTTAAGGCTACTCTCCTCAATGTTTCTCTGGGCTAGTGGGTCTGTACAAATTGAGGTTGTTGAGACTCTGGAGAGAACTCCAGAACGCAGCCTTGAGAAACAACTTGAAGGATCCAGTTGTCGAAAATCCATCTCTTCCATACTTCTTGGAACGGTGACACATGACCACCACAGGACTATAGGGAGGGGCCAGACTAGTCACGAATCCTGCTTACAACCTCTGCTATTACCAGACTTGCGGGAGGCACTAGCTGATTGAGAGGTCCTAGGCTGAAACCTGGATTTGCTGAGCAGGAGGTCTTTTTTTTCTCCTGTTTTGTTCAGACTTTATTATGCTGCCCTTCCAAAGACATCTGTTTGTGATCAAAAGCCTAAACATGTTTCTGGCACTTAAAGGACTTTTTAGGAACTTCTAACTAACTCCTCACCAAAAAGCATGCTGCCTGAAAAAAAGTAGCACACAATTGTTTTGTGCTGCTGCCACTTTTCATTACTATAAATGCAAATGTCACCTGTCAGCTACAGAACTGGAGAAAGCCATTGTAGATGCTCTTACATTATCAAAGATGTCAGAGAGCAATTTTGCTCCGCTTCTATGTAACCCAATAGATGTGATGGCAGAAGAGAGTGCCTGGAAGTCCTTAACCAAGGACTGGGAAGTATACTTAGCATAAAGCTATGACCTTAAGGCAAGACTAAGATCAACATTAGCTTGTTCTAGACTGCCTCCACATCCCTTTCCACTGGGCCATTTAAGGTCACATCCTGTGAATAGAGTCGGTTTCCAAGTGAGGTTGGTAAGTAAGGGAACAAGAATAAGAACTTACAGCAACCCAGTCTCTCCCTTTGTCAGATGATAAAATCTCCCCATGAACGTTGGCACCAAAACTCTATCTAGATCTATCTAGATCTCTTCATTCTCATTTTATATGGCTCTGAATGTCAGGGTTCAGGGAACGTTAGGAACTGACTTCCCCTGAAACTCTCTGAACTGTTTCCCACTCGCACTGGGCTGACCCTCATGAGGAGGAAACTGAAGGTTGGGAGCAAGATAAGGGACAACCGTCTCCAAGTCCTCCTTCAATATATATTTCCCTCAGGTGGAAATGCTTTCTGTACCATTTCCTTCAGAGGAGATTCACATTTTGGTTCAGAATTGGAGAGAGATGCCCTTCATCTTTTAGAACCATGACACTTTAGTTCTTTGTGCTGCCTCTAGTCTGATGATGGAATCTATTTCTTTGCTTTCTCGAATTCAATATTTGGATGTTTCATTGCTTAAAATATTTGTTTTCCTTGCACCTCACCCCTGGCATTGTTAACAGTACCTTATAGGTTTGCCTTCCCTTCCTACTGGAGTCTCGTGATTCCTGGCCTGTTACTCTCTTGGGTTCCAATCATGCATGGACTACCTTACATTCTTGTTTAACAGATATGTTTGTTTGGTTTTAAGGTTCTTCCTGGTAGAATCCTGCCTTTGAGTTCTGCAGTGTGTATGTGTGAATTACCAACTCTGCATTTTGCTCAAAACTCAACCACAAAGTGGAAAGGGACATATAATGACAGTGCCTGCTTCTGTTTGCATACTTTCTGCGAGGAGTGACAGGATATGGTGGATTATCCAACAGAGATTCTCTCAAAGAAGTGGTCCTCTTCATGGCAAATGCAGCTACTTTTGAAAATTTAAATCCTGGTGCCCATGAAGTATTATTACGGACAAATGTATTGATGTCTAACCCAACGTAATGCGCTTCCAAAGTTTTCTTTGCTTGTCTTTGCAGAATAGATCTAAGCTCTTGTATCCTGGTAAATAGCTGTCGACTACTCTTACGGCAGATTATTAGCTATTGGTTCATCCCTGAAACAAATATTCTCCAGGGAAACCACTGGTCAAAATGAATACAATAAACCCCCGCTTCTAACCTAGGGAAGAAGGAAGCTATGGTTCATACGGGAACTAGGCCCATCATGACTGACAATCCTGTATTTGGATAAAAGGGTGTTAAAATTAAATGAAAGTTCATATCACAATAATTCTAAAAAAGTTAACAATGTGTTATTTTAGGTCATCTAAATAGTTTGTATTACAAATTAATTTAAAAGGTTATGAATTTTGAGCAATAGCTTGTCATTATTATTAAATTATTAAATTAGGCTC
The DNA here is from genome assembly GCF_964261635.1 of Lissotriton helveticus. Lineage (NCBI taxonomy): Eukaryota > Metazoa > Chordata > Amphibia > Caudata > Salamandridae > Lissotriton > Lissotriton helveticus. Next base: position 1,581,103,403 of record NC_136061.1, on the reverse strand, counting down.
TTTTGATATAGATACTGAAATATTTCATGTACATTGACAATTCTTTATATAATTTATGAGTCAAAATTCTCATAAGGTCTATCACAAAGAAAAACACAATAGAAGGTGCTGACATCAAAAGGAATGTATACTAGAACATTTATTGTTATTTATTTCCAAAGCAAATGTTGCTGGTTTAGCATACAGGTTTTTCACATACAAAGGTTCTATCAAGACTTTTGTGACCTTATTCGAAGACAGCAAAAGGAAAGAAATTGTACTACATTTGCCTTGCGTATTATACACTAACAAAGTTATTAATTTCTGTCATCATGCACTTATCACTTCATATAAAAACTTTACTGTAAGATAAATCATTTTTCCCTAAAGTGGAAGGATCTAACAAATGTCTGGCCGTTCTGCTTCCATTGGACCTGTCAGCAGTATATCAAGATTGAGGTCCGTATTCCAAGTTACTGGGTCAGAAAATTCCCACAGTATCTACTGTTATCCCGCATACCAGAATTATGAGTTTGGCAGCTAGCATTGCACATATCCCAGGATACATTTCGGCAGGTCAAGCCTGTCAAAAGTTTTCGGGGGTAAAATATCCATTAATTACTTGGTCATACAGATTTTGGTGTGGTAATCAACAAAGGGGGCAAGTTCAAAATTGTGGGTAATTTATCCCACCCAGTAAATTCTGACCCAGCGGAGTCAGATGTTATCAGACATGACAAATATTGGCTCAGACACTGGGCCCCTCCTATTGAGGGCCACAGAGGCATTTGAGAGGTAATCTACAGCTAATCAGTCACTTCATTTATACATTTGTTTTGGGAGAACACATTTCTCTTCTGCACAAAGTAATCAACAAGCAGATAAAGGTACACTTTTTATGGTGGGGGCTCCCCTGCTTCTTTTTTTCTTTATATGTTGGCAGCTCCTAACCCCGCTTTTTCTGTTCTTTATTGGGGTGCCCCATACCATAGCTCTCTCTTGCCTTCCTGCCATTGCATTTCTTCAATTGCATCTTCTGCATTGATGATCATTTACACCAACAGTAAGAGAGGTGCACAAAGGCCGCAAAACATCTATTTATAAAAGAACCTTTGGGGTCGGCAGGAAATAGAAGCATACTACAATGCAAAAGTAACTGACATTTCTTCAACTGGTTTAAATTTTACATTTTTTGCAAAGCTGAATTAGCATGCTTACCTTTGCACATCAGAATAATTTTTCATTAACACAAGCGGGAATTAATTTGCTTTCATGTAGCTCAAGTAAGAAGACATTTGGGAAAACTATTTACTGCATTTAGGATTTTATCTTTATTCTCTTGACATTATTAGCAGCTAATTAGTGCCTTCCAATTGCTATGGCACTCTACAGGTATCGGCAAGTGCTATGGTACATACAATGTCCATTAAAAAAGTAAATTACATCGTCAACTGATGTACTGTCTCTCTTATAGTGTGAAACCCAGAAGTCACGATGTACTGGTGATATCCTATGGTCTTGTTCCACTCTTTCATCACCTAAACCATGGTTCAGCTTTCGAAAAATGTAATATTGATATTTTTATAAGGGTAGGAGGCAGATTCCTGAAATAAAAATATGAATGACTTGCTTCATTTCACCTTTAAGTGAGTGAGGTGCCACATGACAGCATTGGCTGCTTTGGGATGGTGCACTTATTAAACTGAGGAAATTAGAAAACATCTGGAGTGGGGAGTGCCTGTGTCCAACTCATCTATTACTCTTAAACCCTTTTATCTTTAGAGTTGTACATGCCCACCAGCCTTTCCATGGCGGCATCACTAAATTGGAGGTTGGTAAATCACTATGTGATCGTGGAAGGACCCCCATAGTTTGCTCTGCCTCTCTTGCCATAGAGGCACTGAAAATGATTTAACTATTACAATTTCACACAATAAATTTTTTAGAAAAAATACATAATTCCAAAACATAAGTGCTTGAAGTACAGAGAGTGAGGCTTTTAATTCATTTATATGGAGATTTTTAAAAATCTTGACAGGACAATCTCCTTAGTTGCATCTAATAGGAAGCTTTTGCTAGTGCAGCCTTCTTACACCATTCATTTACGCACATATCCTGTACTTGTCCTCAATGTACACCATGGCTATTCCAGACATGAAAAGTCCACAGATGACCTCCACAAGCTGTAACACCATGTGCCTGAGACAGGCAATGCAAAAATAGGGACATATTAGAGGTAAATAGATAATTTCCCCCCTGCTTTTGGGGGTCCACAATTGGAAAATTTAGAATTCTATTTCTCCCAAAATGGCTTCCCCCAGGGAGGCAGGAGCCACTTCCTAGTAAAAATTATATGAGCTTGGTGACCTCAGTAGCTGGCACAGCAGAGGCGGTATGACTGCCACACACCCACCAGTTTAAAACGACCCACTCAGTAATTCACACAGGTTTACTGTTAATTGTTTTGGTATAATTTGGTGAATAGATTAAAGTCAGACATAATAAGACAGCTCAATAAGAATCTGAGGATGTTATGCCATATTGGATCATTTGTAGACAATAAGGTTACAAATATCCATTTCACTAAATGTATGCTAGAGAATGAATAATTCAATTGATTAAGAAAAAAGTAAAGGTATTCTTATATCTTACTTTAGAATTTCATTTGTTCTACAAATATTTAGAAGAATCACACTAAGGCTGGCTTATTACACTTCAATACAACCACTTGTTTAGATCTTTCCAAAATGTTTGATTGTATACTACTTGTTTAATTAGATTTCTTTTTGTGCACATAAATAAAAATACCCCAGAAAATTACTAATGTTAGCAATATCTGCCTTTTCCCTGGGAGAATAGTAATGCATCTTCATCTCCTTGATAACATAACCATTACCAAGTATTGTGGTCTTGACAAACTCTTCATTAAGATTTAGACTAGGGAATAGTTTTTGACCAACCATGTAATCGGTACTCCCTAAGACTCCAATCATTACTAGATGACCACCGGTTTTTAACAGTGTTGTGATATTTCTAATTGCCTGTGAGTAGCTGTTCAAATCACTGCAAGCACCTTCTAAGCACAATGATGTGACCAGGCAGTCTGCTGGTGGTAAGAGGACTGGATTCAGTGGATTGCTCTTTGTGACGTCACATTTAAGAACTCGTTTAACTGTTGATCTTATCTTCTTTTCTTTCTCAGCACATTTAGTCCTAAAAGTGAATTGACAAAATTTAGAGTACACAATTATTATGTTGATCGCCACTGCAAAATACACAAGTATTTCTTTAAAAGGTACAATACAAAGTCATTCTTAAGTTTAATTACTGCTAAAGAATATGTTTGTTACCCTCATTCTATCTCACTATCACTACTAAATCAATTGTTTATCTTAAATAACATTGCCTGCTAAAGTAGTCCTGCCTTACAGTGTGGTATAGCCTGCTGGCTTGAGGTGCTTCTGTGACCTGGTGGCCTAGTGACTGAAAGTCTGGAAGGTCAGACATCAGAAATCCTACAGTTCTTCCCACCGAGAATGAGATGCGGGCAGTGGTTAGTTCCTTCTGGTGGGTGCCAGGGTGCTGACCAGCACTTATTTCAGACTACCAGGACACGGGTTCACGATTGGCTACAGTAGTATTAACTGTCATTACCATCAAGTCACAGTGCTTCTGTTAGCTCTGTTCCTCCTTGCAAATATGACATATGTTCACGATAAATAGATAGATAGATATATAGATAGATAGATAGATAGATAGATAGATAGATAGATAGATAGATAGATAGATAGATAGATAGATAGATAGACATCATTCTGCGTGGAGGCTCTGGGGCCCATTAGGATGGCGAGCGGATTGCTCCCGCCAGGCTGGCGGTGGCTACCGCCACCGTGGCGGTAGCACCTAAACCCCCCCCCACAATATTAGGATGGCGGGGGACCGCGGTGGACGGAAAGACCGTCCGCCGCTTTTCCGCCTCGGTCATGGTGGCGGTGTCTATTAGACACCGCCAGCCATATTATGATGGGCTTCAACAGATGCCTTTCCATGGCGGCATTGGCATGGGGTCTTCACTTCGGGGGCCCCCTGCGGGCCCCCATGGTGAAGGGGTATGGGGGTACCTGTGGTACCCCCCTGCATTTGCATACACAATACGTCAGGCACCGCGCGGTGCCTGCCGCTTTGTGTATGCAAATGCATACATGCATTTTTAACATTGTGGCAGGCGGTGCTGAGAGCACTGCCCGCCACAATGTTAAAAATGCATGATGCGCCCGGCACTGTGGCGGGCGCACCCTAATATGCAGTGTGGGACCGCCGCTCATCTCGCGGGCGGTCCTGTTTTTCGCGAGGGTGGCAGACGGGCAAAGTCTGCCCGCCATCCTAATGGGGGCCTTTTCTGTGTTCACACACCTCAGTTTCACTCAATACCGTGGCCTGAAAGCATGTTGGCAATTGGCCAGGTGGCTTCAAGCTAGCCATCTGGTGAACGGTTATTGTGTTGGTGATGCATTTTTCAGTTACTCTGCGTGTGTTTAAAAGGGGGTTGGACTAGACTTGACAAGGAATGATGGGGCTGTATGCAAAACACATTTTAGACTTGCTAAGAAATTGGGACATAAGCCCCCTGAACGAATGATTATGCTTTATAAAAGTAAATGCCTTTCTGTGGGCACTTAAGGAGCTGGTGAGTGGGAGTATATGTCTGTGAAGACTTTGCAGTCAGTAGAGAATAGGTTTTTAAATAGGCTCTTAGGATTCTCCAGGTCTACTGTGAGTCTTGTATTCGATAAGGAAGTGGGGCTACGTTTTTTAGGAGATGTTGTGGGTTTGACTCCTAATCCGTTGTAGGTCAAAATTTGGTCTACACCTAAGCTGAGTTTCACACTAGGAACAGTTGAGAAATGTTAGAACGAAAGTAACATGTTAACCATTTCCTGGATTAAACATGTCAAAAAAGTTCTTCACGACTTGGAAGGGAGCTGTCTTTTTGAGACTACAGATAATATCACCCCATATTCTAAGGTGTTTATAAAGGAATTTTTTTTGCATATAAAGAAAAGTTGAAACTCATGAAAGTTCTTGCTCTGGTGGGTTCACTGATAGAATATCGATATTAAAAATATTCATAGTAAAAATATCGAAGTAAAAATATAGATAGTAAAAATATTGATTCCCTATACTTAAACAGGTAAGTATGAAAATATTGAATACAAAATATCGAAGTAAAAAATATATAAGTAAAAAATATCAATTTAGAAATATAAATAAAATAAAATTATATATATTAAAAAAAATATTAATATTATCGTTAACAAAATTAATTCAATTTAATATACATTTTAACTAAGTATAAACAGTAAACTTAATTTAAAAATGTCAACAATCAAACAAATATGTATACATATATTTACTTTAAAATAATTTATTAACTATTATATTTTTTAGACATTTAAATTATAATAAAATAAAATATGTACATATATCAATACTTTAAAATAAAAAACATTATAATTAATTAAAACATTAAACTATTAAAAGAAAAAGAAAACTTACATTTCGCCTCATAACAAATAAAAAAGTATGGAAAATGTTGGATAGCGGATGGGTAAAAATGACTATTCCCACTCTAGTGAGTACAACAGTAGGGAAAGTATTGGATAGCGGCGGGGTAAAAATTTCCACTAAAAGTGAGTGCAACAGTAAGGAAAGTGCTGGATAGCGAAGGGCTAAAAATTACTATTCCCACTCCAGTGAGTGCAACAGTAGGGAAAGTGCTGGATATCGAAGGAGTAAAAATTACTATTCCCACTTCAAAGAGTGCAACAGTAGGGAAAGTATTTGATAGTGGATGGGTAAAACATACTATATACACTCCAGGGAGTGCAACAGTAGGAGAAGTATTGGATAGCGGAGGTGAAAATAATTACTATTCCCACTCCAGTGAGTGCACCAGTGAGGAAAATATTGGATAGCGCAGGCGTAAAATTTACTATTCCCACTCCAAGGAGTGAAACAGTAGGGAAAGTGCTGGATAGCGGAAGGGTACATATTACTATTCCCACTCCAGTGAATGCAACAGTAGGAAAAGTAATGGTTAGCGGAGGGGTAAAAATTATTATTCCCACTCCAGTGCTTGAAACTGGAGGGAAAGTGCTGGATAGCGGAGGGGTAAAAATAACTTTTCAAAATCCAGTGAATGCAAGGGTATAGAAAGTGCTAGATAGCGGAGGGGTACAAATTACTATTACCACTCCAATTAGTGCAACAGTAGGGAAAGTATTGGATAGAAGACAAACAAAAGTTACTAATAACATTTCAACAATTAAAGAAAGATATATATTCTTAAAAATAAGTAAAAAATATTTTAAAAATATCCCTTTAAACATATTAAACATATAAAAGTAACACATATTACAATGTTAACTACATGTAATAAAAACCTACAAACATAATATTAAATAAAAAATACATGTATAAACAATATTTATTTAAAAGAAATAAATATTCACAAAAAATATTTAAAACATACATTTATTTATTTGTTTCCTACCCTACAACACCACATCAATAACAAAAGACATCAGCATTTGTATTGAAATGAATTTACATAATGAACATAAGTAATATTAATTTTAAAATATATTATTATTTAAAAAAATAATACACTTCCATTGGTTACACATTCTTTAACACTATATTATCCCCAACACAGAACTAAAATTAATTACACAATTCCAAATAATAATTACTAATGAATTAATTTAAATTAATTAACATTTAATTAATAATTCATCAATAAAACATAAATTACTTCCCACCCTTTATACCTATAAACACCAAAACACACTCCTAGAATTAATTACACAATTACCATAATTAATTACCAAATGCCTAATTTAAATTAATTAACAACTAATAAATAATTCATCAATAAAATTTAAATTTCTTCCCACCATTGACACCGATACACACCATAACACACACCTAAAATTAATTACACAATTACCATAATTAATTACTAAATAATACATTTAAATTAATTACCAACTAATTATCAAACAATTATTAATAAATGAATTTACACATTTAACACTATGACATCACAATAATACAAATATGAATAAATAAGAATTTTAATACATTTTACATAATTAAATCACTTCCCATGCTATTCCCCTATAAACCCGCAACCCGCTATGGAACTAAAAACGCAAAGTTCAACAAAAAATAAATATTAATAACTATTATAAATAATCAATAAAATATATATCATTAAATTACTTCCCACTATATTCCCCTATAAACCCACGACCTACTACAGAACTGATAATGCAAAAATCAATTGAAAAAAATAATAGCTACTATGAACAATCAATAAAATTGATATATTAAATTACTTCTTACCATATTCCCCTATAAACCCATAACCCGCTATGGAACTAAACCGCATAATTCAATTAAAAAAAATTGTTAATTACTAGAATTTTAATACATAATAAAAATTTAAATAATTCTTATCCAAAAAAACTAACATCACACACATATAAAACCTGAACTAAAATGCATAACATTCATTTAAAAAATTGATATTTTTAACAACTATATTTTTACAAACGATATTTGATACTTCGACATTTTTTAAATCGATATTATTTACCTAAAATCGATATTCTTGACCACAATATTTTTTCTGTTGATATCTCTGACCCAAAATATTTTTACATCAATATTTTATCTCAGCACCCTCTGGTGACAGCTCAATCGTATATATCACTTTCAACTAGCAATGGCATGGAGCCCTATTTATTGTGGATAAAGGCACCCAAACATGTGTTTTATTTAACATAGCTTAGAGTCAATATAATTCACTACGTAGGGCCTTTCCTGCCACAGGGATTTGGTCTGTTTCACTACCATGCTGTCCTTGCTTTGGAGTATCTGGGCAGTCAACTAAGCACTCTATGTTATTTTGCACTATGTTTTCATCCTTTAGATTGCAGTTCCTCCTCCCTATTTTAAGTGGAAGATCTTTAAAACACACCAAGAGGATTTGCTTGTTTTACAATGCCTTGTGTACCCAACTATCTTTTTTGCAGAATTTTATGACCCAGGAATTGAATTTAAGGGTAAAATATGTATTATGAATTCTTGCGGTTTTTGTTGGCCTATAGATGTACATGTCATTAACTGAATTATAATAATACTGATATGCTGTGATTTTATTCTATGTGTTTTAAAAAAATGTGTTTATCATATCTGACCGAATAGAGATTTTAATTATTTGATTGACGTAGGGGGTCATTACGATGGCGGATGGACTAATTTGTGGTAGTGGGACCAGCTGCCTATGAGGCGGCCTACTCACCGGCCGTAGTAGGATGCAACCGCCACAGTGACAGTCGCATTGCATATCTACTGCATTGCAGAAGGGATGCAGTTAGCAGACCCCGCTGCAATACAAAAAAAGCACTTGCATATACCTGAACTTTGTGACACACATGGTGCAGAGATATATAGGGGGGCACCATAGGTACCCCCCAGTGCCCTTTCCCTAGTCCCAAGGATGAAGGGAGCCTGTTACGGGCTTCCAAACCAGTTTCCGTCTGCCGTTTTGTGGCAGGTTGACCGCCGCAAAATGACCAGCGAAAAGGGATATGATATCTTGACGGCGGTGCCTGACCGGCACCGCCGCAATGTTGGGCTATGTGGCTGCTGCTAAAGGCGCTGGGAAAATGAACACCTGTCAGAACCGTGGCGGTCGGTCTTTCCAACCGCCACGATTCCACCCGCAATGGTAATCTGGCCGGCAAGAAACTACAGTTCTATGGTGGAGGGCCTGGTACCGACAGACTATCAGTGGCGGCCCTCCGCTATCATAATGACCCCCATAGTGTTCAAAGTCGCACATGCAAGCTTTCAGCAGCATACTTTTGCAGAACCTTTGTTGCATAACTGCCAAAGAATCCATGATTTGTGTGAAACAATCAGCCTGGCCTGGCTTTTTAACCCAAGTGCTTTGTAAACTTGATTTTTTCTGTTAATTATTTAAAAATTAAAACAGAACTTAAAGCCCTAATATGGAATAGACACATCACATAGGGCCACATGGTAGTTGTGTTTTTAATGCCCAAATTGGACTCAAAATAGCAAAGCAACATTTGGGAGGGTAACAGGTGAGGTGGGAAAAATGAAGACAGCTGTCCATAAAATGTAACATTGAAAACAAAATCATGTAGTGTAGAAACACTCCAGATTCAATTGGATGCTTAAAGGTATGAGGAGAAAATCTGCTTTGATTCACTTACATAACATAACATAACATAACATAACATAACATATAACTTGCCACGTGCCTGGTCAAAAAAATCAGCAAGATGCTTAAAATACATTGCACCTTCTTACAGTGGCGGCCATCATGGTTCCCGTGTGGTGGGGTGGGGTGGGTGTGGGCACGCAGGGGGGGGGCGCAGAGGAAACATAAAATGATAATAGCAAAGGTATTATCGTTTTATGTTTCCTTTACTTTGCAGTGCACTACTTTAAAGCAGTGGGGAGACACTCTTCCGCCATAGAAGAGGAGCCACCCCTACCTTCTTATAGCTGGTATGTTTTTAGATAGACATACTCATTTTAAAAGTATAGCTCTCCATATAGAAAGATTTTAACAGACAAGACCCTATTATGCTGTTAACTTCACCTGCCCCCAAACTCATCTGAATTAGTTGTACAATTGCTACAGAACTAAAGCACGGGGAACTCAAGTTAGTGAACATGATGTTGAGTTGTTTAGGTTTTTTTGTGCATTGATATTGTCTAGTGCTTGCGAAGGAAGAGAATCAAGTTGTAATGCCATCTTCCATGATAGGCCAATTGGTGTAACAATGGGAAAATGATTCCCTGGCCATCTCTAACTTACTAAATTGGTGGTTTTTACAAACAACCTCAAACATTGTATCAAGTGCTATGTAAAAATTAATAATTTCCATGGCAAAGTAGTGCTTTAGAAAAACCACCTTGTGCTTGAAATACTGGACTTTTTTTATTTTAAAAATGTTTCTTTATTGTTGATAATGTAAGCATAACATCCAGTCGTACATGTACAGTGCAGTTATTTAAATATCATAAATACATCACATCATCCGGAGGGACAGAAGAGTCTCTTCACTTAGTCTTCTTTGTTCATGTCATGTATAAATATTTATAACTGTGTGTGTGTGTTCTTCTTTCCTCCTTACCCTTAGGTTGGCTACAATTATGTACAAGAATATATGGTGCTTCGTCTGTCGAAACCCATCCGGGTGAATAATGATTAAGGGCTGCCATGGTTCCAAGTGTTACAAAAGGGGGTGGTGATGGACGGAGCATCCGAACCAATCAAACACTCACCCCCAGTCAAAAGATCTGGGTTTAATCATCACCGTTCTTTAGCCCACTCTGCCACCCCAGTTCAGACATGGCCATATGCAAATCAGTCTTACCCTGTGACTCATGGGAACAGTCCAGCCCGAACTGCCAAGCCATGCCTTCCCTGGACTGGAACCAAGCTTTCTAGGACCGGTTTCTGGCATTTCAGCCGTCTTCAGCCAGGCTTGCTTGAATCCAGTGACAAAGTGAGCAAGAGACTCACGTTTGAGCATACCCTGCCAACTTATGGCGAACAAAGCGGTACAAAAGGGGGTGGTGATGGACGGAGCATCCGAACAAATCAAACACTCACACCCAATCAAAAGATCTGGGTTTAATCCATCACCATTCTTTAGCCCACTCGGCCACCCCAGTTCAGACATGGCCATATGCAAATAAGCCTGACCCTGTGCCTCATGGGAACAGTCCAGCCCGAACTGCCATGCCATGCCTTCCCTGGACCGGAAACAAGCTTCCTAGGACCGGTTTCTGGCATTTCAGCCGTCTTCAGCCAGGCTTGCTTGAATCCAGTGGCAAAGTGAGCAAGGGACTCACGACTGAGCATACCTTGCCAACTTATGGTGAACAAAGTGGTACAAAAGGGGGTGGTGATGGACGGAGCATCCGAACCAATCAAACACTCACACCCAGTCAAAATATCTGGGTTTAATCCATCACCGTTCTTTAGCCCACTCTGCCATCCCAGTTCAGACATGGCCATATGTTCCAAGTGTGGCGTCATGGGAGGGGGGATCCCTGCCACCCGTCCTATCGTTGAATTACTGAATTCCCTACAGGGGATTGACCAGTAGGTATGTCTTCAGTGGGTCCCATATGTCTTTTGGTCTAGATGTGGGTTGGAGCAGTGCTGCATATGTTAGTGTTTGTTCCTGCCAGAATAGCATATCCCTGAGCCATTCCTTAAACTTAGGAGTTCTTCCCTGTCCCCATCTGCAGGCTATACTTCGCTTAGCTAAGAGATGTCCCAGTAGGGCCTATTACCTATAGGCTGCGTCTGTCTGCTGGGTATAACCCAGTAGGGCTATCAATGGGGATGGTGGCACTGGCATCATTATCATTTGCGCCATTGCATTGAGAACCTGCTGCCAGTATTGGTTAATACTATCACAGGTACATGCAAGGTGTAGGAAGTCCGCACTTTCCATCCCGCATCTATCACATCTAGCATTGTCTTGTATTCCTAATTTATGCATCTTAACTGGTGTGCAATAAGTGCGATGAAGAAACTTAAAATGAATTATGCGCAGGAAGTACTGGAATGTTTGTCATGGAATGTTTGCTGCTTCAGCCTGAGATAGGGGCACTGCTGAGACTATGAGAGTGCCTGATGTGCTGAGATGTTAACTGACCCACCCCTCTGTTATCTTGCCTATCAATCCTTTTTTTATCTTCTATTTGCTATACTTATTGTTTGCTTTCTGCTGCTAAGACTAAGGTCCTCATTTAGAGTTTGGCAGACAGATGACTCTGTCACAAACATTACAGGGTACCTTGTCTGCAAAGCATTAGATTTGGGCAGACCATCTCATTTTACCAGCTGTGCCCCTGTTGTCTCTACTGGTGGAATCCTTTCACTGATGGCCAGAAGAATTTGGGGTCATCAATTTAAGTATGTCAGACCATCCCCCTACTCACCAAAGAATTCTGATGTATTATGTTCTATTCTGGAATGTAAGGAGAAATCTTTGAAAGCTTGTCTTTGTAAAATAAAAAGGTTTGCAGAGCAACCAGTGGGAACATTGTGGACACTCAGCCATCTCTTAGTGCCACAGAGGAGATGAATGGTGACAGCTCCCCTGAAGGCAAAGAGATCTGCACTAGACATTTAGAGCTCACTAAATATGATTGGCTGACAAGTACCAGGACATCGGAGAACATCCCTCTTCCTAAATGGACCAGAGTACCGCTCACCAGGGTGTAAATGACTCCCTTAGTTCCCTTTGTTTGGGTATAGCTTTCAACACTGCTCAATGTATCTCCTTTACCTTCTGGTGTTGGCAGTTGCTTATTTAGAGTTTCATATAGCAATACATTGAAAGTGGATAGTATACTTTTTATTCTCTGTTACCATGTTTGGTGGTCAATTTGCATTGTTTGGTTTAGTTGTTTGTTGAACTGTGTGGTTTTTCACTCAATACTCAGATGGCTTATCTAATTCTACATGAGCATATGTGACAGATTGATCCAGCACAATGAAACTACTGAGTTAACCTCTTCCATTTGTCGGACGGCCCCAGGCCGTCCGACGTCATGTGGGCATGTACGTCGGACAGGCGGGGCCGTCTGAACCCCGCATGCATCGTTTTTTGCCGCACCGCAGAGGAATGTCCGCCGCAGCAAATCGGTTAATGTAAAAACTGAGAACAACTAACATGGCTGGATTACTAATACTCTGTATTGGGAGAGAGGACAAAAGATTGCATTCCCCAAGCATTCATTATAGCCTGGAATATGTGAGGATAGCATCTATTCTCAAACTCTACAAGATATTATCTTATCTGAAATGCGGAGCTGTACTCTAGGAGACCCAGCATTCATGAGATGAGGCAGTCAGGTTGCACAGAAGATGAAAGGGGAAGGTGATATTTGGGAGAGCAGCAAGTCACTAGGCCTTCAGAAGATCGAGAACCAATTTCAGAGGCACTTGTTACAATTTTTTGCAGCGACCCCAATGGCAGAACTCAGACATGAGTTGGACTTACACTGCATTGGAGATGTTACTGCAATGAAACCACTCTTGTTTTGGCATCGAACATGGTCCAAACCGTACTTATTACCATACCTCATGACAATGTGTGAACTTTGGGAAAGTAGCAATTCTCATAAGCTACTATGGTTCAAACACATTGCAAAAAACCTTGCCACCATTGGGTGTCAGGAATATTGGACTAACCCAGAGTCTATGAGGTCATCAACCTCAGACATAATAAAATGAAAATATTGGATATAGTCAACAAATCAACTTTATAGTAAACTGCTACTTGCATTTTGGTTTTGAAGTCTATATAGACCATCTATTGCTACCAATTATGTGAGCATTTTTCATAAAATTTAGGCTGGGGTGTAAAGACCCTCACACAGAACTGATCAAAGTCTAGCAGTGACTGCTTTTGTCTCTGCTCGCCGGGTTCATATGAGACCCTCATTTATTTTGGGTTACTCTGTTCCTTTTCTTTTCCAGCCAGGAGGAGGTTTCTTCGCCTCCTTTTTAATAAGTGTGATATCAGACACTGTGTTGCCACTCTAATTTTTGTCTAATTACTGATATTCATTTTGTTCTTGACTCAGTGGCCTCTTACATTTACCTAGCATGGAAAGTGACGCGGCCCTGATATAGATAGCAGAAAGCCAGTCTCAGAGTTCCATATATTTATAACAATTTTAATGTTGTTTCACTATTTTTTATAACTGTGTCGATCTAAAAGTATTTGAGGAGTTTAACTCCCTTATCCTGACTAGAAGGAAGGGTCTCTATTTAGACAAAGGTGCCAACTCTTGCCAACTAGAGACCCCCATTTCCGACTGTTGGTAGGAATAGTGAAGTATTGTGGACTTACACTTTTTTCGTATGAAGATGAAACATAGATTGTCGTATATCCGTCAGTTGAAGACAATCACAACATGAAGGCAATTAACTTTTGCATTACCCATGTTTCATCATAGAAGTGCTCTTATTCCCTAAAATGAAACTTTGATAAGACGGAGGTTGTGCTGTTGGGCAATCCCCCTACTTCCTGGGGTTCCCACCTATGCCCTATGACCATGGACAGTCCCCCAGCACAATACCAGTCATAAGGAGCCTGGAAGTGTAGCTTGATGACCAACCTACTATGAGTCATCAGATCAACAAGGTGGCGGCCACTTACTTTGGCATGTTGAAATGTCTCAGGAAGATAATCTTTTGCCTCGCCATCTCTGCTCAGAGAATTGGGGTCAAGGCCTTGGTTGTTACCAGTCTGGACTATGGGAATGTGTTATATCTTGGGACAGCAAAAACACTTCTTAAACGCCTCCAGATTGTTCAAAATTATGCTGCTTGGCTTTTGCTCCACTCACAATATTATCATCCACAGCCAATATGTTGCTTACTTTACATTGGCTACCTATCGAGCGCTGCATACATTTTAAGGCATGGTCCCACATGTACAACTGTCTCTCAAATACCAATATGCAGCATTAAACACGGTTATTGACAAAGGGAGAAAGATAAAGTGTGGAAAAAAGTGTTCATGTGAAGACTGAGGGAGGAAAACTCATTCAGAGGCATAGGGTAACAATTTCAATCATGTTATGGCAGAAGGGAACCAAAACGTCTATAGGAACTGGTATCCCTAATATATGGGGCCTACCCGTACAAACAAAATCAATTATAGAATGTATTCAAATGTTCTCATCACAGTGTGACTTCATCTGTGGTAGGGGGATATATATTGGGTGTAGGCCCATACAGGGGTGTCGACGTTTCAACCCTAATGCACAAGGGTGAGTAGATTCCTCAGCTGCAGGTTTCCCTCAGGACAGGGGGGACCTGAAAACAACCGTAGAGTTCAGAATTAGTGGTCCGGTTTAAGTACATGATTCCCCATAAAGGTGGGTTTGAAATGTGCCAATGTGTATTAAGATGAATTGCTCACGCAGATGAAGGTCGGGGTGAGAGACCATAAGAATTACTTCATGGTTTTTAGGTTTGAATCCAGTACAATCTTCAAGGTTTGGGCTGAATCCCACAAAGCTAAAAAGTCATAAAAAATTGGATATTTAGGACAGACTGGGGTGTGTGTGCACAAAACATAAAAGTATATCAGCACCCAACTATGAACTCACCCACTGGGTTGAAGCGGCGGGAGTCTTTCAAGTAGAGGGCGCAGTAGCGAAGTTCGTTTCTGTAAGGATGGCACGTTTTAGTGACAATACGAGAAAGAACGGGTTTCTATTAAATGCGAGTTTAGGCGCAGCCAGCATGTCTATTTACCTCAATACTAGATCATCTCACCGGGAAAGAGAGAACAGCCGCACCGTCGGCGTCTCAGGGAACTGCACCATGAGCGTCTGTCAGGTCATGGCTTAACCCCTTCAGTGCTAATGACAAGGGTAACTCGTCATGGAGTTTCCATTGATTTCAATGGAAAGTCAATGGGAAGAGGGGGATGTACCTTAGCAGCCAAGTGGTTAAATGGCCAGTGTACACGTTAACCACTGGTGCGTGCTGGTTTACCGATGTGCTGTTCCGTGCGGTTACAGTGAAAACAGACTTCACTTAAGTGTGATGTTTACCGGTCACGGGAAGAAGACTGGCAGAGGTTGTGAAAACCCTTATCGTGCGAGTTAGAAATCTGCGAGTATGGCTGGCATCGACCCAGCTCTGGAGATCTCTGCACTTCACAGTGATATTGGTGACTAGGATCACCTGGAAAAGGCCTCTCCAATGATGTTCAAAACACATTTTTTTTTTTACCATCGCCCAGTCTGCCGGACTGATGTCATAGCACTGCTCCTGTTGGACTGCTTGGGCAGCTGCCACAACCTGGTGAGAAACAAAATGTACCACATTAGCAATGCCCTTCCAGAAGTCCAAACTCATACCATCCATTATGTTGATTAGCGCATTCGCAGGAACAGCTGGTAGCCTCATCACTCGTCCCATGATAACCTCGTCACTGTGTTGCCTGACGGGAAGTTCGCGTGAGACGCCAACGTGCGAGCGAGCAGCAGCGGAGGAGCCGAGGCTTCGCTGAGCCGAGCCTAGGGGGCTAAGGGGCAATTGCGGGGCCACTGAAAGAAGGCAAGGAGGGGGCAAAGAGCGTTGGAGTGCTCTGTGTCCCTCATCTGTATTCTGCAGGGAGGGCACTTTGACCACCGGACTCCCAGGCAATTTTGAACTTTGCAGGGGCAGTGGCAGCAGTTCAGAGCGCACTCCACGAAGCGCAGGCACACAGCAGAGGAGAGCTAGGTCGATATTCAGAGAAGACAAAGAAAGGATGCTCGCTTCCTGTTATTAAATCCCCCGCAAGGACCTGAATACCTCGGTCCTGGGGCACGAGGTACGACCGGTAGCTGAGCCTCGGCGCTTCCCGCATCTTCAGCGTTTTCAGCGTTGTCCAGCGATCCCCCGTGTCTTCAGCGTCCTTAGAGGGGAGAAGGGCTACAACCAGGCTTGTGAGGCAAGGAAAGGTCCGAGAGGGGCAGTGCCTCGAGGACTCCAGGCCGAACCCCCGGGGGCAACGACGACGGACACGTGCTGCAAGGTGCTGTGAGGTGAGGTGAGGGGAAGGTAAGGGAACAAGCGCTGCCACTGTTAGAGGCGGCAGAGAAGTAAGAGCCCGGGGAGTGACCAAGACGGCAATCTGACTAGGTCTCCTTGCCGCGGTTCCCCCTGTGAGCTCTGCTCAATGCCCCCCTCGGGGCAGTAGTGGGTCAGAAGTGAGCCTCCACCAAACTCACACCAAACCCACATCAAACCCACACCAAACCGATAAGAAGCCCCCGCCACAGTCACCCCACAGCCGCTAAGCCTAGCACAGGTGGCAAACACTTTGAGCAGCCACAAATTCATCGGCATCCACAGGCAACCATTGGCAACCAGCCAGCCTGACAACACCTGACTGTCCCCCGAAGAACTTGCACATTTTTAGACAGGAGCAGGAGCTCCACTACACTGCCCTACTTTTCTGCACAAACAGGTAAACAAACAGCTAAATTGCCAAATTGGTAAACCGCTATACCGCCAAACCTCAATTGAGTACTGGTGTACAAGGGGCAAACAAGGGAGGTAAAGTTTGACCAAGCAGTTACGCTAAAAAAAAGAGAGCCCACTCTCGCTGACCGTTTCTACCAAGCGCAAACCATCATTAGGCTTAGTAGCCGGATAAAACTCAATAACTCTATACCGCGTAGCCGGAACAAACCTGAAATCGTAAGACAGGCAAGTTTGGCAGGAAAGATAGCAGAGCCAGAACATCAAATATTTGAGACAACAAACCTCCTATTGGGTAAACACAGAGGAAGGAGCTCACTGGCTCTGTTAACAAGCACTAAAAAATAAAAGAATGATATCGACAACGACCTAACAAACAGCGCTAAGCAAGAGACTAAAAAAAGCTAAATCTGGAAAGTCCCCCCAAGAGGGTTCCTCTTTAGTACAAAAGGGGGAGCCTGCGGAGCAGGGAGAGAGAGAGAGAGAGCAGGCTCGGTCCCAACTCCAGACAATCCCGGCTTAACCTCAGGAATACAGCAGCAAAAGATTAACAAATTCTTCTTTTTAAAAGACCCAGTGCCCGCAATTTTCGCACCAACAAAGGAGGCCTTAAATCTACCGAGCCCAATCCAGCCGGACAAGATAAAAACACCAGCCTTCCTTGAAACTCCAAATCAGGCAAACCAGCCAACGGACCTATCCCCATGATGTCATAATAACATCTAGCACCTCAAGTGCTAATACAGGGAATAAACACCACCAAGAGAAAAAACTGGAAATACTACTGGCCCAAGTTCATAAAGCAATCGGGCCACTTAACAACACGGAACCCACTAGGGGTATGGACAACATAATCCCAACAAGAAAGCAAGATATGAAGGGGGAACATCAAATTTCCCCGTTCTTATTGACATCATTGGGAAAGGAGTCGCTGGAAAACATCTTTTCAGGACACACAAACAATAGGAATCACACAGACCACGAGGAGCCATTTAAAGAGTGTAAAGTCGGAGAACCAGGTGAACCGACAAGCCAGAGACTAGAAGGGGAGGGACCTTGGTCGAACTCCCTTTTAGTATCAAACGTCTCACATTTGACAGAAATAACCAAAACAACAACAAAAAGGACACCCCCATTAGGTCACACTACAACTCAACATCTAACCCCAAAGGAGCGTGGGTCGGGCCCAGTTGCATCAACCCCGCGCAATAGTGGTTCTCAAAGAATACTGATCAACGACAGTACCAGCCACAATAGCAGAGCAAGCAAACATCATCAGTCGGCACCAATTTCAATCTTCTCAGCAAGTATGATTGAACAGCTGGACAAACCATTAAGGAACGGAGGCAGCCAACAGCTCACTCTACACTGGGGGAACGCTCTAATAAGCTCACTGGATCAGGCCATAAGAACACTTAACCATCAATCCGACAAAATGGAGGTCCAAATAGACCTAATAAATATCATTGCAGAGCACATTGCAAACATAAGCTCCAAGACAGACTCAATAATGTCTTTATTGGCAAATAAGGGAAACATGGACCAAGCTCCAAACATAGTTACATAAAACACAGGAAACACAAACCAACTCACAAACAAAGGCAAACAAAACAACTGTGAGTGTGGGAGCATAATAGAGAAACTTGCGACCATCCCACATATTTTAAAAGACATCCTTGGAGCAGTGAAAGTCCGCGAGTAAGCACGAGGGAATTCGGGAACTCACCGAAAAAAACCTTAACAAAGAAAAGTCAAATGGCCCTTTTGACTAAATAAAACAAAAGCACAACAACGAGGGGGACGGTAACTTCAAGCCACCTGAACTTAAAAAGGCCGAAGAGGCCGAAACAGAAAGCCACGACGCACAAACAAAAGAACAACAGACAATCCCCCATTTGCAGCATCAAGACAAACTAGCAAAAAGACAAAGGAAGCATGCTAGGAAGGCAAGGCCCAAACAAAAAAACAAACAAACTTCGGCCACCGAACATTTTTTCTCAATATTTACAAAAAACGCGAGCCGAGATCCTGCAAGGAACAACGATTCCCCGATCCCCTCCACCAGCAGACTGTAACTATCATAATCGGAACGGGTAAGCTATAAGTCGATAACGGTAGAATCTGCTCACGAATTAGAATCATTAACACCCGAGGGACCGAACCTGAGTCCACAACAAGCCATAGGCACGCTTAGTCCTAAGAGGCCAAACAAACAAACACCGTTTCCGAGAACACTGTCGGAAGGCCCCCGAAAAAAATATACAGGAAAAGCCTTAGCCTTATGTGACACAAGTATAAACACAGCGGTCGGTTCGACCTCAAAACATCTGTGAAACACGAGAGCATGAAAGTCTGCCCACCAGCTTTTGGACAATCATACAAGCAAGCAAAACTGGAAATTGAAATCCGCACAATTAGGAACAGAACAGACTCCACTAAAGATCACCACAAACGGGCGAGATCGGAGATGTATCATACGAAGAAACACCCGCGAACATGAGTAAACCACGCAGCACATTCATCTTGGAAAGGTAAAGTCAACGGAAAAGAGGAAAGTGGCAATTACGGGTCTGGAAAAAGCTAAAGACATAAAAAATCTGGTCAGCAGAAAAGAAGACCTCCAACCGGACCCCCAAGGAAGTCAAAAAAACGATCTGGACGACACCGAACCAATATTGTAATTTATCTAGGAATACATAACAAAGGGAAGGCAGGACATTTTAAACAGAGGGAATGTGTTAAAATTAACCAAGGTAATTCCAGAACTAAGTGGAATAGTCTCCCAAGACATTGTAGCCGTTGAGTTTCAACAAAACAAAGACAACCCAGACATAGAAAACTCGGTTATCACCTGTACCTCAAAGGAGTTAGCAGCCAAGATCTTTGCCAACAGACTAACATTCGAGAGCTGGGGAATAACTATGAAGAAACATAAGTGCCCAAGATACCCCCATACCCTTTCTAAGAGCTCATTCCATTCAAAGGGCGAGGAACCACAAAGCCCCACGCAAAAAACGTGCCTCGAGGAGCCGAGGCCTCCTCCAAGGAAAAAAAATTAGAAACAATGCACAATCAAATAAACCAGACAAACAAAGGAGGGCCCCTTTGGGACGATCAGAATTGGTCATGGATCCCAATGGCACTAAGCTAAAAGAGTTCCTAGAAACGACGCAAAGTTATTATCAAGAGAACTAAAACAAGTCCACCATACGGAAGAAAGAAAGCTGGCAAAGATCAAAATATGTTCATGGAACGTACATAGATTCAGTAGCATGGACCAGGACCATGAAACTCAATCTTTCTTCCAAGAACAAGACATAATTCTCTCACAAGAAACCTGGAACACGACTTACCCCGCAAATTCGGGATTCATTGAACATCACATATTAGCAGAGAGACTATCCAACTACGGGCACCCACAAGGAGGCCTATCAATGTACGTGTCACAAAAATTTAACTGGGAGACAGAGGAACAGGACGTAGGGCTAAGCTGGGTCCAAGTTACAAAAATCATAATAAAGCCTCAACTGCAGCTGCTATTTTTAAACGTTTACATTCACCCTGACCGAGAAGCTAAAAACGAAAAAATGGCAACGCTTACCAAACTAATTAAAGTCCTACAAAAATCTAACAAACAAAGCTCACTGATAATAACAGGGGACTTTAACTGCAATCTAAGGAGCTTTGATAAGGGTAGAAACAATCAGGAGAAAGGTGCAGTAAAGGGGTTCAAATTAGCCTCACCGCGCAAACTAAAAACAATGTGCCTAAGAATCCTAAACAGCGACAAAAACGGTTACTCTCCGCCGGTACCAACCTACATGAGTGGCAAGGTTAAGTCTACTATAGACTTCACAATAGTAAGTGACAGTCTAAAAAACGCCATTGAGGATTCAACGCATTGAAAGCGACCACCTCCCCCAAATTTTAGGAATGACCATTGCAGTTCCTAGGGATGGAAAATTGTCCTCCTTATTGCAACAACCTGAGAAATTTAACCTCCGGAAAATAAAGTGGAGGGGAGGAGAAACGAGGAACATTCAGACCTCAGCCAGTAACTTTATTACAAAACGCGGCCACTTAGAAGACAGACACCTTGCAAAAAACTGGGAAAACCTGGTAGAGGATCTGATGGAAAAGCACTGCGCTCCACGAGGGACACAAAGAACAGCAAAAGTACAGATAGAACCCTGGTACAACACCAACTTAAGACTCGAAAAGAGAAAAATAGGCCAGGAGTTACGGACCCAACAGAGAATGGAAAAACATGGAATCAAACCAAATTGTAACATCATTAGGAGGTTGAGGAAAAACTACCGGAAAAAGTTGTGGGCCGCTAAAGCAGTATATAAGGAATCGATTTGGGAAAAACTTTTAATCACGAGCAAGAAAACAAATTCTCGAGATTTTTGGAGTATCATAAACAATCTAAACAAAGATGAAGCACTGTACCTGGACCCTGGAATTGGGGATAGAGTTTGGGGAAACCATGTGAGGAACCTTTACTTAAAAAAGGAACTACACAGCAGCGAGAAGAACCAAGGAACATCAAACGATACGGAAAAGGTTAACCTAAAAGCAATCAAAGTCAGTGAAAGAACGCACAAAGACTTGGAGAGTGAAAAAGAAGGTTTTCAACAATTCACTCTGACGACATGCACCCAAGTAAAAAAACTAATTCAAACACTTAAAGTAGAGGGGGCCCCTGGTCTAAACGGTCTTCCAACTGCAGTATTTAAGTTCAATGACGAGTTCTGGGCCGAACATCTAACAGTGCTATTTAACCAAATATTTATAAAAGGAAAAATGCCTGCCTCTTGGAAAGGAAACATCATCCACCCGATTTACCAGAAAGGTGACAGAAGAAACCCGGGGAACTACAGGCTGATCTCCTTAATAGACGAGGAAGCTAAGCTCTAGGCCTCATGTCTCTTTGAGCAGTTGCATGAGTGGGCATAACATAACAACATAATTCCTAGTTTCCAAATTGGATTCAGACAAGGGATAGGGACTTTAACAAACCTGACCATCCTGCCCTTACTAACGGAGAAAACCAAAAAAAAGAAGCATCGTTTATATGGGTGTTTTGTTGATATAAAAGCAGCCTTTGACCGAGTGAGCAGGTCCAGACTTTAGGAAAGCTAAAAGAGCGGGTGCTGCCTCAAAGTCTATTACATGCTATAACTGGTTTGTACTGCCGCACTTGGGCAAGGGTAAAACAAGGACAAGGGTCTAGCGTAACAGCTAAAATCGAAACCCAGGACGGCCTAAAACAAGTCTGTGTCTTAGCCCCCTGTCTATTCAACTTATTTCTAGCAGACATAGGCAGCAACTTAGAAAATATCGAGAGCCATGCCCCGAAACTTGGCAATGTCTCCGTTCCAATCCTTCAGTATGCAGACGACATAGTATTATTAAGTAAAACACCTATAGGCTTGCAACGCCTAATAAACACGTTAACATCATACTTAGTACAAGAAAACTTGGAACTGAATAAAGAAAAAACAAAAGTGCTCCGGTTAGTGGATGGCAAGAAACTGAAGTTTAAATGGTCAATTTATGATTCAGTGCTAGAAGAGCGGGACTCCTATAAGTACCTAGGAGTAATTTTTGGACAATAACATTCAAACGAAGAGCATACCTTGTCAAAATAAGCAAAGGAGCAAGCACTAATCTATGCATACAGGCAGCTACAACTAAAAATGGTCGGCTCGAACTATACCCATCTTCTAAAAGTAATGGCTGCACACATTTTACCAACACTGTCATACGGCTTAACTACGTGGCTCGGAAGGGAGGCAAAAATACTAAACGATCTACAAAATACAAAGCAGTGTTTAAACTGCCGCAATCAGTGTCTCCCGCACAAGTCCGCCTTGAATTTGGACTACAAAATCAAATACATCCGTCAATGTCCAACTTCGTTAAATTATATCACAAACTTCGCTCTGCCCCAATTGGGTCAATGGATAACATCTGCTGGAAGGAAATAAACCACCAGGAATACCAGCCTTCCACCAACTCATGGGGAAATTATCTGAGTACCTGCTTGACCAATTTGGAACTACTAGACGTATGGAACAAAAAAACAGACCAGGCACACTTTTGTAAAGCCGCCAACGTTGCAGCAAAAAGGAAATCACTACTAGAGGACAAAAAATCTCTAACCAAATGGCGCCATGCATGGACAGTAATCTCCTCTTACACTTACCAATAACCACAGGAGTACTTAGCCTCCCACATTTAAAAAAACTTATGTTGCCTACCGAATGGATCAGCACTACTCTAAGGACTTAAGACCATCTTGGAAATACCAAAACGAAAGCCCCCACTGTAGACTGTGTGGATACCACGACGAAACCCTAACGCACTTGTTATGTGCATGCACGGCACTCGTGGCTTTAAGAAGACGGTGCCTACGGGACATCTTTATCACTCTAAACATCAACACATGCCGGCAAGCCGTAATTAGCCGGATGGGAGGGACCTCCTCCATTTTGGCCTGTGCGTGTTCTTAAATTCATGGCTGAGTTAACAAAACGACTACAAGGAAACTAACTGAAAAAAATAAAAAGAGGCATGCTTGTCGAGAACAAGGAACGGATAGAGGCGGAAGAGCATTGAGGCATTAACGAAATTAGCAGACCTCGCTCACAAACTTGATCCTAAGACTGTACTGTACAGGGGAAAATCGAGAACGTATTTTTTTTTTCTTTTAAATTGTATAGTGACCTTTACCAGGGAACGTATATTTTCACAGTATGTAACTTTGTATTTTTAATTCGCTCGAAGATTGTAACGATTTTTATTAATCATGCAATAAAACTGAACTTGAACTTGATAACCTCGTGGGGCGACAATCCTGTCCTCCTAACTGAGATACTCCTCAAACTCATCAAAACAAGAGGCAATGCATCTGGAAACTTCAGAGACGTAGAAGCACATACTTTTGCCAATCTGGATTTTAACGTACCATTGATCTGCTCCATCAACCCAAATGCCTCTGGTCTGAACTGCAATGCAACCTCTGCTCAACCTGTAGTGCGGCACATAACATTGTTAGGACCTCATTATTAAAATGAGTTCCATGGTCTGACTCAAGAGAAGTTAGAAATCCTAATCTTGGAATCAACTTCCTAAAACACTAATTTTGCCAAGTCATGGTTATCATTCCTACGAGTAGGATGAGCTTTAACACATTTTGAGAAAACGCAAACAATGACCAAACAATATTTTAAACTGTTGCAAGGGGGTATTTTTATGAAGTCCATTTGCATCCGTTTGAAAGGCCCTGCAGATTTAGCAATCTGACTCATGACACCTTGTATTATCCTTCCTTGGTTTTGTTGCTGACACATAACACAACAATGACATAGCGTTATTGCAGTTCTGAATCTAGGATTGTACAACAGCTGTTGGAAAAGGCACATCATTGCTTATCTCCGAACATGTGCAGGACTGTGGTAGTGTTGTGCCATTGGCGACAGTAGGCTATCAGGCATCACTGATCTGCCATCAATGTAAACCCACACATCATCTTCTCATTTGGTGCAACCTGCTCACACCCAACCTTGTTGTTCTTCTTCTTTCACCTCAACGTGCAGTTTCCTCACCTCGTCGCATGTATCTAAAGCTAACAAAAACAAATTGCAATCTGTGACGTAGGATGTGTCTTTCAATATTTCCTCATTAAATGTCAGTGACGGCCGATGCAGGTTAAAGTGGTGGGTGGGGAGGGAGTCCACAGATGACGTCGAGGGAAAATATATATTTTTTAAAACACTTACCACACACTCACTGCATCGCTGAGTCCGTGATGAGGCGAGCGCAAGGTAAGTCTTTTTTTATTTATTTTATTTTCCCTCGTCATCGTCTGTCGACTCCCTCCCTACCCCACTGCCCCACTGCTCTTACCTGCACCGACAGCGACTGTTAAATATATGTCCATTCAAGGCACAACACCTTGCCATCGCATCAACGGTTGCCGACTGTAACATAGTTGGAATCTCGTTGATTAGCAAAACCTTTCACAGAAGGGGAATCTGGGCAATAGCTCACTTGAAATCCCTGAAAGAACCCAGCACCTTGAAACCTTAAAGGGTGATATGTTTGCACTTTACAAATATGGTTTATTTATACAACAACAATTTGGGCAAGCAAATGTAGGGACTGCAAAAGGCTCCTCACACACTCTCCCATTTCTAATAAAAGAACCGGACAATGTCATGAACCATCGCTGTGACCACAATTGCCCAAAATCATGTACGACTCCAAAGTCATACTGACTTCAGGGGGCAAATCCTCACTCATCAGGAGAGGATACATCCCCACATCTGATTTCTGTTGAGTAAGTTTAAAAACAACGGGCCCGATTCACAGAACTAACGTAAGACAAAATCCTAAACTTACTACCATTTTGGTATTCACTGAATGCACTTACTCATTTTGGTATTCATAGAAGGCACTTACTCATTTTGATATTCACAGAAGGCACTTACTCATCAATGAAGAATCCTAATTTTACTGTAACTGGGTCTGAAATTGGGGTAGACAACTTTTTGTTCGTGACTCCAACAACCTGGATACTTTCTTCCGAGAGTGATTTGTTTGTAGCCTCTGTTATTCTGCCAGTAGAGCTGGTAGCACCAGCGTCGAAAAGGAATGAGACATGATTCCCATCCACTTCTTCATCAACATAGGGATCACTCAGGTCTACCTCTAAAGCTGTGTCAAGTACGCAATCTTCCTCCCCCATCAGGGACCATCATGCTAACAGGTCCTGATCACTATCATTATATTAGATAAAAAAACTGCTTTGCTGAATTATGCTTCTGGAAAGAGTTGTATCTAGGTACCTAAACATTTTGTTGTAGCATTGAAGCTTGGGGCATTTGTATTTGCTGTGGTACATTAGAAATCTGAATTCCCTGTCCTTGCATCTTAAATGCTACATGCTATTGTCAGAGCTATGAGCTTTTCAACTTAGGAAGAAGACCCTCGTTGCACCCATGAAGCTTCCACAACTCCTCCAACTGTACACACAAAATAAACAGCTTTCAGCTTTCCTTTATTGTTTCTCAAACAAGAACCATCAACAAACAACACATGAACATATTCAGGCAATGGTTCATTGAAAATATCAGGATGTTGCTTCATGTACAACTCAGTCACATTCAAGAAATCATGCTCAACCTTTTTAGTAACATTCTTATTTCCAGCCAATGGAATCAAAGTGGCCGGGTTCAACACTGCAAATCTCTTAAGAGTCACATTCTCTGCGACCTACAAAATCTATTTGTATTCTGCCAAACAACTATTAGTGAGGTACTATGTTAGAGTGTGAGTCAACAGTATCTCCACTGAAGGGGGCACAAATACTGTCTGTAGATACCCCATGGCAATACTTTCACACTGCTCAAGACTCACACATGTAGATGCATCCAATTTCTGACATCTAGGTAACGAAGCCGCAACATGGTCAGATGTCGCTGGGATGTAGGCAGTAGGCCTGCAATTGCTTTCATTCATTTGTGTCAACAATGAAAGAGAGCACGCTTCCCTTTCACTGCAAAATAACACAAAGCACTTGTTGTATTCAAGCATTCCTAAAGCTAATGCCCTGCACAGGCATCCTCGCAGCTCTGTGAAGGCAGTCATGAAACTCTCATCCCAGGATAACAGATCGGACAAGTCTTTGTGAGGCAACTTCTGGAGAGATTTTGCAGTTAATGAAAATTTGTAATACACTCTCTATAATATCCCGTCATTCCTATGAAGATGCAGACTTCCTTTTGGCTAGTTGGAGGATTCATGTTAAGAATCACTGTGACTCTTTCCTCGCTCCTTTCTCAAGTTCCTAAGTCCTAAGTACAGGACAACAGTTTTTCAAAACTGCATCTTAGTCAACGCCACCAATAGGTTGTCAATATACTACACTAACACTGAATGATTCAACATTATTTAAGACTTGAGATACTTTTGAGTATCTGATTGTAGATTGAGGGGCTTTCTGCATATCCCTGTGGGACTCAGCACCATCCCAAAACATGACTGCCAAAATGAAAAGAGAATACAAACTGGCTATCTTTGTGCAATGGAATAGAAAAGAAAGCCTGGCACAGATCAACAACTGAAACTTATTCAGCTTCACATGGAATTTAAAATAATATCACAGCTGGATTCAGCACCACAGGACAACATGGAACAACACTGGTATTGAACCAGTGTAAATCCTAAACAATACAACATTTGACATTTGGCTTCTGCAAGCCCATAATGGGAGAGTTACATGGACTTTTCATTATCTCCTTCAATATCCCCTGCTCAATTATTGAGACACTCACAGGAGTAAATTCCTGCAACAGTATATGGGGACAAATTGTATTGTGAGTTTCTAGGTCATTGGGCATTTGGTTAAACTGTAATTCAGACTCAGTCAACAACTTTAATTGGTTTTACATCTTTACCTGCAAAGTTCCAGAATTCAGATAGCACTGTGTCTCTTAATTCAGTGGGCAAATCCTCACTCATCAGGAGAGGATAAATCCCCACATTAGATTTCTGTTGGATAGTTTTAAAATTAATATTCTCATTATTGGTATGAAATCCAATTCCTCTGGGCGTGCAATACATCGAACAATTTCATTTGCATAGTAAATCACATCCATGCAGATTCACTGGACTTGTGTCACACACCACAAATTGATGTTGATCATTGAAGGATCCTATGTTAACTGTAAGTGGTACTCAAATTGCAGTAGAGAACTTTTTATTTATGGCTTCACCAACTTGGATACTTTCAACTGAGGGGGGTAGGTTTGGAACCTCTGCTGTTCTTAGACTGGGAAGCACCAGTGTCGACAAAGAATGAGACATATTTCCCATCCACTTCTCCATCCACATAGGGACAGCTCTGGTCTATCTAAAAGGTCAGCGTCAAGTGCACAGTCATCCTCCCACCTCAGGCACCTTCATGGTAATGGGTCATGATCACTATCATCCAACTGGATCAAAAACTGCTATGCTCTATTCTTATTTTGGAAAGAATTTCTATTTCTCTGTTGATTTTGAGTTGCATTGTTTTTTTGTAGCTAAACATTCTGTTGTGGCATTTGAGCTTGGGAAATTTGTATTTGCTGTGATATATTAGAACTCTGCATTCCCTGTCCTTGTATCTATTGAGTCTGTCCTATGTTATTCCCTTGAGACTGCGCATATTTCACATTCTGCAACTGATTCCCTATATTATTTATAACAGACTTACACTTGTGTCTCCAATGTACACATTTTCCGAAAGCATGACGTGGATTTATATTTTGCAAAAGTTACACATCAACACCAGTTTTTGGATCTGCAGGAATACTATGACCTCAACATAGGGACGGAAAATTCTGCTGTTGAAAATCGTTAACACCCTGTATCATCGGAACTTGATTATACGTTCCATGTACCTGTATTGTGTTATCACAACCCCTCTGATTTTGACCTTTCTGCATTGCTTTTATCTGGACAATCAATAATCACTCATTGAGCTTCTGTACCTCATCTCAATCTCATCACCACATTATTTTGTCTGTACAAACAAAAAAAACAGGTTATGGGTCAATGGTCACTGCACCTATCAACAATCAGGTTATAATAAATCTTTATCTCAGGGTACCAGGAAACTGAGGCTCAATACCCCCAAGCCTTCTAGGGAGAATCCCACAATTTTAGATAAGAACAAGATGGCCCAGCACTCCACTCAATATCAAAATCAGTCTAGTTCAACTAAATTTCAGAACCATTCAGCAGGTCTTGTATACATTTTTTTATTCATAATGTTCTTAAAAACACACGACCGTAGCCAATGCGTGCACAAAAACAATCCTTCCTTCAATGGAGGCACCTTTGCACATTTGAACCATGCAGCAACTTGTGCACCAGTACAGGGGGAAAGCACAGGAATGCTCTATATTTCATAAATGTTGTGGTCTTCATTTACTATATTTTGGAATAGGGAAGAGATACAAGCCATTCTGCTGTTCTGCCCTATATCAAAAGGAATAGGCAGAAATGCACCATATCTTTGAGATACTGTGCATTCCAATCCTCTTCCACAGCGTTGGTGCACAAATGGCTTTCATGCGCCAAGGCAGGCACCCTTGCACCCTGGTGCATGGGTGCCTCCAGTGAAATCAAGTTGTTTTAGTAAGGGAGGGGACACCTTGCCTCACAAATACAACCCTTACGCCATCCCTGGAAAGGGGTCGGCTCTTGATGCATTCCTAGGTTTACAGCTTGTTGTAAATCTGGTAATGTGTCAAATCCCATTGGTGTTAGGGAGGAATACCCACTGTAACACCCATGGCATGCCTCCCCATTGCAGAATGAAGCAATGCAGTGACCTGTGCTGCGTTACCTCACTCCATATCTAAGAAGTCTTGAAAAGTCATGCATGGTGGTTATCCGTTTCCACACAGATTTTGGTAAGCCCAGTGAGCTCCCCGAATCATCATTCAAAATTACTTTTAGGGCTCCACTGGGCTTGCAAATAAGCCCCGGTGCATTCTTGCCCTTTCACATTGGCGTAGGGCAGTGCAGCAAAAACACTTGGGGTACTGCCCTATGCAAATTCTTCATAAATGAAGCCCAAGTATATTAGGTCTTTGTTCGAGGCATCGCATCATATGCTGCCTGCTTTACTGATTCAAAATGGCACATGGTCCAGTGACGGAAAATCACCAAGTTGGAAGATCAAAATCCTTTTTAAGTAAACAAAATAACTGGATTCAGAGTATGACTTCATTTTCAGGGTATTATAATTATTCAAAACCATCTGCACTTGAGTTCACTTGGAGAGGGTTGCCTTATATTCTAGTAGGAAAAGTTTCCTAAGTCGCCTATTTAGCATGTTTTTTACAAATAGCATAGATGACTTACATAATCCAAAGGTCTTTTATCAGAAGCGAGTACAAGGAATGTTCTAGATAGGATCTTGTGAGTAATTGTACTGTGTCTTGTTTTATTTTTCTCCATTACAAGGTGTTATTGGAGAATTATCTTGCACTTTGAGTTTATTTTGGAAATGCACTGACTTCTGTAGTGGATACTCTTTTCAAAGTAATTTAAATGGACTGGATTGGATCTTTGAGGGACCAATTAATTTAATACCTTAAGATTCCCTCAGCTACTTCAAATTTCTTTTGGAGTCACATGCTTTATAATCGTAATGCCCTGTAGTACATGTCTGTAATTCCTTGTTGTTTGGGATGGGCCAGCCCTGTTTGAACAACTGATGGTTGCTCCCTAACTGTTTTGTACTGATAATGACCAGATAATTGAATATGTTCGAAACGCCGTTGTCTTCTTCCTTGGCAAAAACAAGAGGAAGAATTGAATGTTGTTTGTCTTTGTGATCCCACAAACCTGCTTTTGTATATAATTGTTTCTTTTTTGTGCCTTGATTACCATTTATGTTTACACTTTAGTTTGTCCTTTGTTGTTGACATATGTTTCTGTAACCTTTGGAGCAACTTCTGTATTATTGTATATTGTAATTTCTTATTTATGAAAAATATAATTTTTGATAATAATTGTTTAAGGGATTATTTCATGATTTTTCTAAAATGAGATTTCTTTGAATAATTTGAAGTTGTAAACGTTTTGTATTTGCACAAGGAACCTGAACCACTGAAACATTCATATTGTTTATATGCCCCAGGTTTGGGTTACAGGGCTGCCCCAGTTTGTTGGAATCACTTTGAATTTGTACAGCATTTAAAAACGACTCCCTGACTTGCCAGGGTTTGATTTGCTATACCACACTCGAGATGTATTTCAATGGGAATATTTTTTTCGGAAGCTCAAACAGTCGTTTGTAGCTTTTTACAATAATGGCATCCAATGATATAACGTTTTTGCCAGGCAGCAGTTTACTGCCATATGTGAGAGTTGGTCGCAGTTTGCTGGCAACTACTTTAAAAAAGGAGCACATTTAGGATGCCTAAGAGAATTAAATAGAGATGCAAATGCAGCCATTAATAGGTTTGCCTTAGCTCTTAACTTCCGTTATTGGGGGATAAAAGACCCTCTTGAGTCACAGGCATGTCCGGCACATGTAAGAGCAGTGGGGCAGGGGCAGGACAGGGCAGTGGGGAGGAAGTCGATAGAAGACTAGATTTGTAAAATTAACTAAAACAATACATAAAACAACTAACCTTGCCCTCGCTGCATCGCTGCATCAGCAATTAGGTGAGCAAAATGTAAGTTTTTAAAAATGTTTTATTTCATTTTATCTATCCGATCGTCTGTTGACTCCCAGCCCACCCTGCCCTGCCCCACCCCACCACTCTTACCTGTGCCGGTCATGCCTTATGAGTCAATCCCTACTCTCAGATATTTTTATTCATCCGCTCTACCAATTTGTTGTCCTTGACAATACCGTTAATTCTCTTTCTTAATTTTATCAATCACCATGTCCTGGCAACATACTCGACACGTGTTTCATCGCTTTCGCGAATCCTCAGGGCTTTATATGGCTGTGTTACACCAAAAGGTCGCTCCGCTGGTGATAATTCCGACCCAGCGGGCCCTTGACCATGGACGAACGAATATCAGTGAAAAAGCTGCCGACCCCTGTATGTGATGATAGTCCCTTGTCAATGGATTGCGTGTAAACTCCAATCGGCACTTCTATAAAAGATGTATACGGGTCGTGAATATATATCCAATCTTCCGGGGGCTTCAAACTGCTCATGTGTAGCTTCGAGTAGGGTGCGACCAACTAAATGAAACATGTGTCGGCTGGCTGTTGTACTTAATAAAGGACTCCATCGGACTACTCTTCCTCTGGAGATTCCCACATCTCTCTGTCGCTTTGTACACTGTGTATTTGTCTGAATTTTACTGTACATATGTTTTACATTTGAGTGCATTGGGAATACCTGTTATTCTTGTTTTTTGGTAGTTTCTCTACCAAACATTGAGTGGTTCTAGGGCTCTCCACTCACCCAGGTGCACCACTCCCCTTGCCAAGCCTTTATCAGTGTGTCTACTGTAGATTGTGCACCCATTGTCCTTTCCTGACCAAAAGCCTTGAGGTTTTCTCAAGTATATGGTTTTAGTTTGGGGGTGTTGGGGTATATGTTTTAGGGGTTGAGGGGTATTTTAAGGGTATGTTTGGGTTTTGGGATGCAGGGGTATTTTAGGGTTCAGGGGAAGGTTTGGGTTTTGGGGTACAGGGGTATTTCTAGGGTTGAGGGGTAGGTTTGAGTTTTGGGGTACAGGGGTGTTTTTAGGGTTGAGGGCTAGGTTTGGGTTTTGGAGTACAGGGCTATGTATAGGGTTCAGGGCTATGTTTGGGTTTTGGGGTACAATGGTATTTTTAGGGTTCAGGGGTATGTTTGGGTTTTGGGGAACAGGTGTATTTTTAGGGTTCAGGGGTAGGTTTGGGTTTTTGGGTACAGGGGTATTTTAGGGTTAAGGGGTAGGTTTGGGTTTTGGGGTACAGGTGTATTTTTAGGGTTCAGGGGTAGGTTTGAATTTTGGGGTACAGGGGTGTTTTAGGGTTCAGGGCTAGGTTTGTGTTTTTGGGGTACAGGGGTATTCATAGGGTTCAGGGCTAGGTTTGGGGTTTGGGGTACTGGGGTATTTTTAGGATTCAGGGGTATATTTGGGTTTTGGGGTGCAGGGGTATTTTAGGGTTCAGGGGTAGGTGTGGGTTTTGGGGTACAGGGGTATTTTTAGGGTTCAGGGGTAGGCTTGAGTTTTGGGGTACAGGGATGTTTTAGGGTTCAGGGCTAGGTTTGGGTTTTGGGGTACAGGGGTATTTATAGGGTTCAGGATTAGGTTGGGGTTTTGGGGTACAGGGGTATTTTTAGGGTTCATGGATAGGTTTGGGTTTTGGGGTACAGGGGTATTTTTAGGGTTCAGGGGTAGGTTTGGGTTTTGGGGTACAGGGGTATTTTTAGGGTTCAGGGGTAGGTTTGGGGTTAGGGGTACAGGGGTAATTTAGGGTTCAGGGCTACGTTTTGGGGTACAGGGGTATTTCTAGTGTAAGGATGGGTTAGTGTTTAAGGGTGCTGGGGTATTTTAAGGAGTAAGGTTGGAATTAGTTTTTAGGGTGAAAAGAGTAATTTAAAAAATATTATATATTACCTACTGGCGGTCGCCAGTAGGTATATATAGTTAGGATTTTTTCTCTATGGGTTTTTTGAAAATTCTATGTCTAATAACTTTGGCGTTTGTGGACGGAATTGGCTGAAATTTTCAGGAAAATGGCACATTTTGTTTCTGAGCAGCCCCTGAAAATTGGGGGGGGGGGTTCGTCCAGGGGGGGTCGAGAAAAAAGGGGGGGCCCAAAACGTGTTTTTAACATTGAGTTTTCCATAGGGCGGTTGGCCTCACTTTTAGCCCGAACGGCTGAATGGATTTGCACGAAACTTGGCAAAATTTTAGGGACTGGTAGCCCGATGTGCCTTTTGTAGGTCTCAATATATGTGCTCCAGTGGATTTTGAGAAATTAACGTTTAAAAAAAGATATATATCTGTAACAGCGGACCGGGCAGCGCTCCAGTTCGCGTACTTTTCGCGCAACGGAGCTTTGTGAAGCGAAGCTGATTGGTTCTCCGGCGTCTGTCAACATTCCAAACAGTCCGTAGCGGCCGCCATCTTGTCTCTCGGTAGGATCGAGAGACAACAGGAGGCGAAAGCGAAGGGGCAAATGACGATAAGGGGGCATAGTAGATTCTCCCTGACCTCTTAGGTTTGATGTACCATTTTGCCAAGTTTGGTGTAATTCCGTTCAGCCATTCAGGCTGTAGACGTATCTAAATGTCAATAATCGAACGGCTGAATGGATTTGCACGAAACTTGGCAAAATATTAGGGACTGGTAGCCCGATGTGCCTTTGCTAGGTCTCAATATATGTGCTCCAGTGGATTTTGAGAAATTAACATTCAAAAAAAGATATATATCTGTAACAGCGCTCCGCTTCGCGTACTTTTCGCGCAACGGAGCTTTGTGAAGCGAAGCTGATTGGTTCTCCGGCGTCTGTCAACATTCCAAACAGTCCGTAGCGGCCGCCATCTTGTCTCTCGGTAGGATCGAGAGACAAGAGGAGGCCAAAGCGAAGGGGGAAATGACCATAAGGGGGCATAGTAGATCCTTCCTGACCTCTTAGGTTTGATGTACCATTTTGCCAAGTTTGGTGTAATTCCGTTCAGCCATTCAGGCTGTAGACGTATGTAAATGTCCTATGGAAAATTGCATGGGGAAAACACATTTGAAAGTGTTGAAATTTAGAACCAATTAAAATGTTACTTTGGTTTTGTATTTGTGTGTGATGAAAGTTAATTGGTTATGTATATATGTCAAATGAGAGGAAACCACAGCCATTTTGTGATACTACTGTCTGAGGTACATTTGTGAGGAATTTTTGGTGGTGAATTTCTGGTGTTTGATTTACACAGTACTAACACTTCTCCTACTTTTAAAAAGGTGAGTTGTTAATTTGTAAGGGGAACTATGTTGTACACTTGAAGATAATTTGAAAAATGTTTTCTGTTATTTATTTGCAGTCCTTCTGTTATACTAAATACTTGATAAAGTTAGTTTTATATTATGTATTACTAAAAACGATAAATGAAAGTGATTATTTTTTTCTGCAATTTACAGCAAGCAATTTCTAAATAAAATGGCTCACAATGAAGAGACCGTGGCAATTTCTTTTGAATTGTCCACTACATTGATTGAAATTGAGAGCACCAATAATGAAATATTGTCACAAGGAGGAGATGACTTGTATGATTCCATTAGATTGATTGAAATGGACAGCACCAATAATGAAATATTGTCACAAGGAGGAGATGACTTGAATGATTCCACTACATTGATTGAAATTGAGAGCACCAATAATGAAATATTGTCACAAGGAGGAGATGACTTGTATGATTCCATTAGATTGATTGAAATGGACAGCACCAATAATGAAATATTGTCACAAGGAGGAGATGACTTGAATGATTCCACTACATTGATTGAAATTGAGAGCAGCAATAATGAAATATTGTCACGAGGAGATGACTTGAATGATTCCACTACATTGATTGAAATTGACAGCACCAATAATGAAATATTGTCACAAGGAGGAGATGACTTGAATGATTCCACTACATTGATTGAAATTGACAGCACCAATAATGAAATATTGTCACAAGGAGGAGATGACTTGAATGATTTTTTTGATCAATCTGTTGATGGCGAATTTATCGAATGTTTGGAGGCCATAGAGTTACAAGAATCATCATTGCAGACTTTTCATGAGGAAATTGCTGATGAGGACATGTTACTAGTTCTTTCAAATTTAGGAAATTCTGAAGAATAAATTTATATTTAGAAATCAAAAATTGTTTGAGACATTATTCATTTTTATTTTTAATTTATGAGGTTGTAGCGAAGAGATTGTAGTATAAAATGAGACTTATAGTATAGAGTGCAACATTTTTATGTTACATGGTAAGTTTACTCATATTTACTTCCCTTCTGCCACTATATTATCTCCAATGTGTATTTGACATGTCTTCTTCATCTCCGGCCTCCTTTCTCTCACTGTGTGTCTCCGATGCATCTTATCGCTGCTATTTTGTGTAATTACAGAAGAGAGTAAAATAAAATAGTTCGGAACGTGAAAAGGGGGCAAAGTAGAGTACCCCTCACCCCCTAGGCCTTTTCAGGCGGTCCCAAAAGGATCAGTTTCTGCTTTCCTGAGAGATTATGGTATGAGTTCCATATACCACAATAATTTGCATTACAACATGCAAGATATCTATCTCCTATTACCAACTTTTGGAGATATTCGCGCTAAGCGCGAATATCTCCAAAAAGTAACACCTGCCCTGAGCAGTTCTTAGCCATGTTATCCAATGGGAGGTTGATAACATGGCTAAGAGCATTAGCTCGGTAATGCATGAATATCGCTGACTTTTTAGCGATATTCATGCATTGCGGCCGTTTTTTATCGCATTTGCGATAAACCTTGATAATAGCAAGGTTTATCTTCGATAATTTCTGACGATGCTTAGCGGTAAAAAATTCGTTGGTAAGCATCGTTAGCGATAAATATCGCTTAACTTTGGTAATATGCACCAACGTCTGTTAACGTTCGATTCGAAGGAAATGAGGAAGTGTTGAAAAACATTGTTTGCGCCATCTTGCCTTTTTTGAAATGCCACACTTTTGTCGTGCACGGCAGCCATTTTAGATGCCTTGACCAGACCCACTCTCTGCACGCTGTCGATTCGTAGCATGGCTCCCCACCCTCGCAAGCATCTTCCCCAGGCACTGGTCACCCCCGCTCTCTGTCTTATGCATGGGCAATAAACCTCCCCCATCTGCGCTGCTCTTCCCTGAGAATCACACTCTGTGCCCGCCCGACACCTCCCTTTCGCCCTATTTACTACCGCACCCTCTGACACTCCTTTTCCTCTGTGTCCGATTGTCCAGGCTATCAGCTAGCCCTGCAGATGTAGTTTATGGCTCCAGCTGTAAAGAATCACCCCTCTTCAAAGGAGTTATAGTAGATCAAGGCCCACACCCGATGAGATCCGTCACACCACACGTGTTCCTACTATCTGAAAACCATCCTGTATTGTGATTGGGGAGGGGACCGAGCCTGAAGCAGAAGATTCCAGGAATGACTCTTTGTACATCAAAGTTTTTACAATTATGTGTCACATTAAAAATATATAGCACTCCAACAAAGTAGTAGGAATATAAAACTTTAATAACATATAAATATATACAACAAAACAAAAACAGTAAAAACATTTAAACAACGAAGAGACCGTGGCAATTTCTTTTGAATTCCTGATGAGGACATGTTACTAGTTCTTTCAAATTATGAAAATTCAGAAGATGTTGCCTGGGGGTGGGTCGTCAGTAGCAGTCTGTTGTGCGAATAGTTCCAAGGCAGCAGAACGCGCTGAAATCTAGATGGCACGAAAGTGATGTCTAGTAAGTTGCCGCCCAGCAAATAACGGCGTGGGGCGCCGCGGGGGGTGGATTGTCAGTAGCGGTCTATTGTGCGAATAGTTCCAAGGCAGCAGAAAGCGCTGAAATCTGGATGTCACGAAGGTGATGTCTAGTAAGTTGCCGCCCAGCAAATAACGGCGTGGGGCGCCGCGGGGGTGAGTGAGTCCAGTAGGCACCACAGCTATTCTTACCGGCATTGCAGAATTACTGCTGGGGACAATGCCTGTGCTGTAGCAGGGTCACAGCAGAAACAAAAAGGATTCTGTTGAAGATGTTGTTGGTTTTCAATTTGAAAACAGTTCTGGTGTCAACTGCTATGCTAATGTAGTGGTTAATGTTTTGTTTTCTCTAGAAAATGTAAAAGAGGGGGAGGCAGTCCAAAGTTCCGTTAAAAGGGCAAAGGAAAGGATCGGTGGTTTGAACTATCAGTCAAAAAGGGGAGGGGGTGCAACAATTTTTCCTACCGGGTCACACTGTGCTTTCACCGGAACTGAGGTCTGCAGGATTCTAGTAATTCAAAGTGAGGCTGGCGCCAGCATGGGAGCGCCGACGTCCCACGGATACAGTTTCGTCACTCCACGGGCGATCATGGCAGTCATTCCCCATCGGGGGTGTCTGCGGGGGTCGGAGACTCCCGCGGCTCCTGTAGAATCTTCAAGGTCGTGGAGGACTACGGTGGTGGAGTCAACCAGTGACCGGGCCATTTCTTTATGCTGGGCCCGCTCTTGCCAGGTCGACCGCCATTTTGAGAGTTCGGTAGCTACTGGCGATCGCGGGGTCAAATGAGCGGACGGGCTCCACCCTGCCGGGCGAGACGTTGCAGCATCGCCACAGTGGAAGAACCCTTTTCCGGGCGCTTGCAGCGCTGAGGGTGCAGGTGGGAAGCCTCCACTGGGGAGGCGGGAGAGGCCTGTTCGCATCGTCTCTCCCTCCCAGTGCACCCCACGGCGTCTCGCTTGAGATTTGTTATGGCCGGACCAGGCGATGAGGACGAGGGGGGGGGGGGTCGGAGGCATGTGCAAGACATCCCCCCCCAGTGTTGTCGCAGCCATTATTCAAGAGAGAAGAAGTGTCCCGTCCGTCTTCGGGCCGGGCTTCCGGTGGATGTCGGCCGGACGCCCCTGGCTCTGGCCCCATGAACGGGTTTCTTGGTTTATCGGCTGCAGCCGGATCCCGTCGGCCTCGGCCCCCCGACCGTTGGTGGCCGGACCGGAAGAGCATGTGGCGGGACTACCTGCAACTCCCAAGGGCCACCGCGGCCGGACTGGGAGAGAGAGGGGAGGGTCGAGGAGACATTCTGCAACTGTTCAGCGTTGTAAAGGCAATACCCTGGCCGGGTCCCGTTGGCCTCGGCCTCTCCTCCGGCTACACCCTACGTTAGGATCTCCTGGCCGAGGCGTGGCAGCAGGACCCGCCTTATATGGGCTGCTCCCGGCTGGGCGTAGCCGCAACCCTGCCCCACCTTGGAAGTTTCCAGAGTGGGGGCGGATGTTCTACTGACTTGCATTTTCCCTAGTCTATCGATTTTTTTGGCGTGGCAGGCGGTGGGACAGCGAGGGGTGATTTGGTTTCTCTTACTGTTTTTCTGGTCTCTCACCACTGGCATATTTCTAACGTTTTCTTGTTTCTAGGACAGTAATAGGTTTTATCATTACATTATGTTATCGTTTCTTTGTTCGTTGTTTAATAAAAGTTCATGTTCATCAGTGGCCTACTGATTTTCGTTTTCCTATTCTTTTCTTTCCAGGTTGTTTCATGCTAAAGTTTCTGTTAACAGGATACAGTGATCACTTCGTTATTATTGCATATGTCCTTTTCACTAGGGGTGCTCTCTGGTCGGGCCAGATGACGTATCTCTAGTAAATGGTCCGGGTGAAACAGGTGCATCAATCAGTGGGGAGTAGATAGGCATGACAGATTACAACGGGGGAGAAAGGTCCGCATTACGTACCCTTTCACTATTTGCAAAGATTTTCCTACGTATATTTGCAAACAGGGAATACCTCCAAAAAGAACCAATTCCCAAACAGTCAATGTTTGGGGAAACAATCAATCAATGAGGAACGAAATAGGCACGAAGTGTTAAAGGTTTGCGTTACCTACCCTTCACTATCTGCAAAGGGAGAGAGAATATTCCTATTCTTCCTCGTTTGCAGGCAGAGAAGATTCTTAAGAGAACCAACTTCGAACAATTCAATGCTCGATTCAAACAATCAAGAAGGGGTACTGTGAACACAAATGAACGCCGCTTATGTACATACACA
The DNA here is from genome assembly GCF_964261635.1 of Lissotriton helveticus. Taxonomy (NCBI): domain Eukaryota; kingdom Metazoa; phylum Chordata; class Amphibia; order Caudata; family Salamandridae; genus Lissotriton; species Lissotriton helveticus. Next base: position 1,581,064,028 of record NC_136061.1, on the reverse strand, counting down.
TTGGTATTATCAACAGGTTGTTCCTAATGTTTCTATTTTAGGGAGGTCAAAAAGAGATCCCATTAGTGGCCTACTGATTTTGCTCGATTCCTTTTGTTTTTTTACACGATTTTTCGCTATCTGCAAAGACTAAACAGAGTATTGCGACTCTGTGCTTGTTTGTAAATAGAAAATGAACCAAAGAGAACATTCACTCAAATGGAGAGAGAAGCAGGCACGACGGATTACAACGGGGGCAAAGGCCTGCGTTAACTACCCTTCACTATCTGCAAAGAGAGAGTACTCCTAATAGAAATGAGGGGTGGGGGGCAGCATTCAAAGCAGATCAGTGTGCATAAACACGAAAATGTTTTTACTTACCACGTACTTGACATTCGACAGCTTATGATATTTGCTATTAAAAAACCATTGAAATTCACTGAAAAAACCATAGGTTATAGACCATATATAGTTAGGAATTAGCATTTAAAAAACCTTATTTTACTCACACAAAACCATTGAAATTCCATATATAGTTAGTTGCACTAACTATATATCGCGCACCCGCAATCCACTGCTGATCATGTCACATATTACATCATTCATGACATGGTCAGTGACATCACTGATGACATCACTGATGACATCTCAAATGACATCACTGATGACATCACTGATGACATCTCATTTGACATCATTCTTGTGCTAATACGATAAACCTCTTCAGACTCTAATATAACCTTAGATACACTCAGTGTATACAGACACTCACACACTGCCACTCATCCATGGAGTTACTCACACACCCAGTCAGTCATGCAAAGAAACAATCTCACCTCCATTTCTTCAACTATACAGTTAAACACACCTTACTTATTGAAACATATACTAACACATATTTACTCTCTTATACAATCCCTGATACAAGTTCACAATGATCGATACAACCACTCACTCATTCAGTGGCTCTCATGCACAGTTATTTATATATGCCAACTCTCACATGTACTGTGTTTTACATATGTATTTAGTATGACATGTAGCATTGAGATATCCATTCACTCATCAATACACTCATGCACACAGTCAACTGCCCATGTAGCTGTTTCCACATGCACTCTTGAACTCATACACCTAGTGAATAAACTGCTCACACATCTATGCACAGAGTCACACACCTTCCAGCCACCCCCACACAAACTCAATCTCCCATAGAAATACTTGGGCAACCAATTAATAACACATATAGCCTCTCGTATAGCTAATGATCAACACATGCAGCAGTTTACATCACAACAGACATAATGATGCACAAATTAAGACAGTTTAGTCACTAACCCATGCATTCAGTGAGACATATTTAATCACTCACTCATACAGTCAGTCACGCACCTACTAAATCCTTCATCCAGACACTTATACATCCACTCATTCTTCAATATGTAAGACATATTTTAACTTTACAGAAACATACAGTCACTGGATGTTGTCATCAGTGATGTCATCAGTGATGTCATTTGAGATGTCATCAGTGATGTCATCAGTGATGTCACTGACCATGTCATGAATGATGTAATATGTGACATGATCAGCAGTGGATTGCGGGTGCGCGATATATAGTTAGTGCAACTAACTATATATGGAATTTCAATGGTTTTGTGTGAGTAAAATAAGGTTTTTTAAATGCTAATTCCTAACTATATATGGTCTATAACCTATGGTTTTTTCAGTGAATATATATATATATATATATATATATGCATATATATATATATATATATATTTAAAAAAATATTTGTACAAAATTATTAATGTAATATATATATATATTTATATACATATGCATTATTTTGTATTTAGTATATATATATATATAGATATATATATATATATATATATATATATATATATATATATATATATATATATATATATATATATATATATATATATATACCTACTGGCAGTCACCAGTAGGTAGTTATAGTTAGGACTGTTTTCCGTAGGGAAATCGCAACATTCTATTGGGAATAACTTTGGCGCCGGTTGAGGAATCTGCCTGAATTTTTCATCAATTTTGCCTCGCGGCTCTCCGCTCCTTCCCTGAAAGTTTGGGGGGGATTCGTCAAGTGGGGGCTGATATAAAAGGGGGGTCCCAAAACGTGTTTTCCCCATGTTAATTTCCATAGGGCGGTCAAACTCACTTTCAGCTCGAACGGCTGAATGGATTTTCACCAAACTTGGCAAAATTGTAGGGACTGGAAGCCCGATGTGCCTTTGCTATGTCTCAAGATATGTGCTCCAGAGGATTTTGAGGAATTTGAGTTTAAAAAAATATATATATCTATAAGAGCGCCCCGGTACGCGTACCGGGGAGCGCACCGGGCGAGCTACGCGACTTGCGCACGGAAAGCTGATTGGCTCTCGGGTGTCTGTAAACATTCAAAACAGTCCGCAGTGGCCGCCATCTTGTGTCTCGGTAGGATCGAGACACAAGAGGTGGCAAAAAACAAAGGGGGAAATTACCAAAATGGGGCAGGGTACACCCCCCCGACCTCCTAGGTTTGATGTGGGGGCCATAAAAGGGTCCCGCGGGACAAAAACATTTTGTTTTTTTTCCGATTTTCGCGGGGGGAGCGCCCGGTACGCGCACCGGGGAGCTTACCGGGGAGCGTACCAAGAGGCAAACCCAGTGAAACAGTAAAATAATAATTTATAGTGATTAGAGGTAGGGTAGCTCTGCATAGAGTTGTTGTGTTGTTTGGGTGTTTTAAGTACCAACATGTAGGTACCAATGCTGAGTCTTAAATTTAATGTACACCGTTTCCTCTGTAGATATCTTGCATGTTGTAACAGAAGTTATTGTGGTATATGGAATCCATAGCATAGTCTGTCAGGAAAACAGAAAGAACATGGAGGCAGGAGATGAAAAAGAGATGTCAAATACACATTGGAGATAATATAGTGGGAGAAAGGAAATATCTATGAGCAAAATTACTATGTAACACAAAAAAGTTGCACAGTATACTATAAGTCTGACTTTACGTTAAAATCAATTTGGTACTAGTTTAAGAATTACATATAAAAATGAATAATGTCTCGAACAATTTTTGATTATTAAATATAAATTTATTTTTCTGATTCTTTTTCGAAATTTAACAGAACTTCTAACAACACATTGTCGGAAATGTCCTCATTTTCAATCAGCGAATCTACTGCTTCTGCACATTGAACTAATTCATAGTCCCGTGATTCATCCATGAAATCTAAGTCTTCATTATCTACAATACATTTTTCACCGTTGTTCTCCAGAACAATCTTGAAGGAAATATTCTGCTCTCCTTCCATTATCTTGCTGTAATTTGCATAACAAATAACAGTTTTTTAACAGTGAAGTTATCTTTGGGCAGTGTATGGTATCAGGCTGGAAGTAGAAATATAAAATAGTGTATATCATAAAGCCTAAGTAAATTCATAATTATACAAGACAAGCCTAACTCCATCCATAACTATAACAGAGAAGCCTATCTCAATCTATAACTATTACAGAGGGATAGTATATAACTATCAGAAAATGTTTTCCAAATTAACTTAAAGTGCACAACATACTTCAGTTTTCAAAATAACATCTTACCTTTGAAAAAGAAGTTTAAGTTCTCAGTGAAAATCCTTTTGAAATGTACTTCAGGAAGTAGTAGTCAAAATGGCTGTGTTTCCCTCTCTTTCTTTATATATATTCATGTACATAACCAATCAAATGTCATGAAATAATAGTAGAAAATGAAAGTAACAATTTAATTGGTTGTAAATTCTAACACTTCAGATGTATTTTGTCAAGTAATTCACCTCAGGATATTTAGAGAGGGCTACAGGCCAAATGGCTCAATGGAATTCCACCAAATTTGGGAAAATGGTAGGGACTGGTATGTAGTATGGCCTGTTCTATATTTGGTGAAAGTGTCTCCAGTGGTTTTTATGTAAATTAACTTTTAAACATTTCTGGGAGCGGTTCCCGGTGTGCGCCCCGGTACGTGTACCGGTAAGCGTAACGGGAGTCCTCCATTTTGTGTTTCGGTAGATTTGAGACAGAAAATGGAGGACAAACAACGTTGGGAATGGGTATAAGGAGGCATCGTAGGTACTCCCTGACCCTCTAGGCTTTCTGAGGGGTCTTAGGAGGCCCATGTAGGTGGGAAAAAAAACAAAAAAATTAAATTTTTCACGGGGGGAGCGCCCTGTACGCGCACCGGGGAGCGTACCGGGGAGCGTAGTTTGGTGAAAATAGTGAAAAAAGTTAGAAAAAGATAATCATTTGGAGTGATCAGAGGTAGGGTAGCCCTGAAAAGAGCTTTTGGGTTCTGTGACTGATTTAGGTACCTACAAGTAGGTACCAATACACAGTCTTTAATTCAGGAGGAATATTCTATTCCCCTCATCTGAGAAGTGCACACCATCTCCTCTGTAGATATCTTGCATGTTGTAACGCAAGTTGCTGTTGTATATTGAACCCATTCCATAGTCTCTCATGTAAGCAGAAACAGATTTATTCACATGTTTCCGTGCTTTCTCAAATTGTGGACAAAATTGGTTGGACCAGTTCCTTTTCTGTCTTTGGCATATATTGGAATATACTATGGCAGTTTGTGGAAAAAGTGTCATCAATTGCCCAAAGGTGTCCTTTAAAACCATCTCCAGACCTACCCCAGTTAAAGTGCCTAGGTCATTTCCACCACAGTGCAAAATTATGAGGTCAGGGTGCGGCAGATGGTAAAAGGTTTTCACCAATGGTATCAATTGATGACATCTCAATCCTCTTTGGCCAATCCATTTTATGTGCACATTTGGTAAATCAAGGTTGTGAAAATTTCTGGTAGCTGCATACCTTTGAGCCCAGTGAATGTAGCTATGTCCAATAATCCAGACAGAGTACATGGTGGGAGGAGGTTCTGGTGCAGTCAGATGAAGTGTAGGAATGAAATGGCAGTTGGAACAGTAGGAGTTTGCAAAAAAAAACTGTGGAGTTTCAGTGATTGGTGGATTCAGATAGTTAAAAACTGAAAGTTAGGGTGCATGGTTCTGTTATGTGAAAGAGGTACTTTGAGTGGTTAAGAAAAAGTCATTTAAAGAAAGATTGCAGTGGATAAGCTGGTGTATTGAGAGGTCAAACATGCTTGCTGTTTTGATTTGCAACATTGTAGAATAAACTTTTAACCCTGGGAGCTCAGTGAGGAGGGAGTTGCTATGGTAACAGGTAGAAAGGGCTGAGGTGGGGAAGGGTGTTGATTTGAAAATAGAGAGGGAAGAGTTTTGATTGGTTACCATGAGGAATATGTGTGTAGAATTAGAGGTTTTCTGTGCCATTAATGGTTGCAGTGCCTGGAGAACATACCTTTTGCTCTGCTAAAGAAATATTGGTGTGTGTATCTGACACTGTTCTGAATCTCCTAAAGCATTTGTAAAGGTGAGTTATGATTCATTTAGATAGAGAGTTAAGATTAAGAAGCACATTGATTTTCTTTGCTGTTTGTGTTTCTGTGCAGTGTTTCTAAAATGTTAATTGAAAAACGATTTTAGTGCAAAACAATGGGTTTTAGCAGTGAAAATGAATGCTTGTAAATAGGATCTGTGCTCTGTTCATAAAATATTAAATAAAAAACGATTTTAGGGCAAATTAATGGCTTTCAGTAGTAAAAATGAATGCTTGTACATAGGACCTGTGTTCTGTTCCTAAAATGGTAATTGAAAAACGATTTTAGCGCAAATCCATGGCTTTAACATTTTTAAGAAGGAATAAATAGTGTGTGCATAATTATATAAAAATATTTGAATCTTTTACAAACATGTTACCTGTTTTAACTCAGATTGGGAAGCAGACTGAGTTTCTTTGCTGTTGGTTTGTTTCATTTTTTGGGTAATGCTTGGTAGGAATGTTTGCAAGAGATAGGAAATGTATTTTGTAAAATAGTGACTTTTCAGTACTGAAATGGAATGATTGTACATAGGACCTGCACTGTGTTTCTAAAATGTTATGTAAAAATCGATTTTGGGACAAATCAATGGCTTCTACATTTTTGAGAAAGAAAAAATAGTGTGTGCATGATTACATAAAAAAATTTGAAGCTTTCACAATCATGTCACCTGTGTTACCTCAGATTAGAAAGCACACTGAGCTTCTTTGCTGTTGGTTTGTGTTATTTTTGTGGTAATGCTTGGTAGGATTGTTTGAAAGAGAGAGGAAATGTATTTTGTAAAATAGTGAGTTTTCAGTACTGAAATGGAATGATTGTACTCCAGCAATGCATCCTTTTACATGGGGAAAGCTGCACGTGAAAGCGTTTGCCTCAGTCTTATATCTGCTGTAAGGCAGTTGCAAGATTTGGACGTAAAAGTATCCTAAAAGTGACGCAGTGAAATCTCATAGATTTCACTGTGTCACTATTACGAGGTTTTTTGCTGAGAAATGACCCCTCTGTGTACATTACACCTGACAGAGTTATAATGTGGCGCAGAGGTTTAAAAAGTGACGCATCTACCTACATGCGTCACTTTTCAAATATGGCGCAAGAAGGCACATGTTTTATGCCGCCGATGCGTCACAAAAAGTGACGCATCACTAGTGCAAAACTGACGCAGGGCTTTATAAATGAGGCTCATTTATTTTTTTGCACACTACTCCAGTTTAGTCCTGTCCACTGCACTCTTGGACACAAGCCTCACTTTTGTGCTCCCCTAGACAGGCTTCATCACAGGAGCACTCCTGCTTAGGCGTTATAATCTTTTTTTAGAATAACATTTGAAAAACAGAGAAAAGGTTATATGTATAAGCTTTTCATTACACTACTAAAATATTTTTGGTGCAAATGAATGAGTTTTACATTTTTGAGAAAGAATAAATAGTAGGACCTGCACCGTGTTTCTAAAATGTTATTGAAAAATCGATTTTGGGACAAATCAATGAATTCTACATTTTTGAGAAAGAATAAATAGTGTGTGCATTATTACATAAAAAAATTGAACTTTTCACAATTATGTCACCTGTGTTACCTCAGATTAGGAAGCACACTGAGCTTCTTTGCTGTTGGTTTGTGTTATTTTTTTGGTAATGCTTGGTAGGATTGTTTGCAAGAGAGAGGAAATTTTTTGTAAAAAAGTGAGTTTTCAGTACTGAAATGGAATGATTGTACTCCAGCAATGCATCCTTTCACATGGGGAAAGCTGCATGTGAAAGTGTTTGCCTCAGTCCAGGCAGGCGCAAGATTTGGACGTAAAAGTGTCCTAAAAGTGACGCAATGAAATTTCATAGATTTCACTGCGTCACTATTACGAAGCTTTCTGCAGAGAAATGACCCCTCTCTGTACATTACACCTGACAGAGGTATAATGTGGCGCAGAGGTTTAAAAAGTGACGCATCTACCTACATGCGTCACTTTTTAAATAATGTGCAACAAGGCACATGTTTTATGCCACCGATGCGTCACAAAAAGTGACGCATCAGCAGTGGAAAATTGATGCACGGCTTTATAAATGAGGCTCATCTTTTTTTGCACACTACTCCAGTTTAGTCCTGTCCACTGCACTCTTGGACACAAGCCTCACCTTCTGTGCTCCCCTAGACAGGCTTCATCACAGGAGCACTCCTGCTTAGGCGTTATAATCTTTTTTTAGAATAACATTTGAAAAACAGAGAAAAGGTTATATGTATAAGCTTTTCATTACACTACTAAAATATTTTTGGTGCAAATGAATGAGTTTTACATTTTTGAGAAAGAATAAATAGTAGGACCTGCACCGTGTTTCTAAAATGTTATTGAAAAATCGATTTTGGGACAAATCAATGAATTCTACATTTTTGAGAAAGAATAAATAGTGTGTGCATTATTACATAAAAAAATTGAACTTTTCACAATTATGTCACCTGTGTTACCTCAGATTAGGAAGCACACTGAGCTTCTTTGCTGTTGGTTTGTGTTATTTTTTTGGTAATGCTTGGTAGGATTGTTTGCAAGAGAGAGGAAATTTTTTGTAAAAAAGTGAGTTTTCAGTACTGAAATGGAATGATTGTACTCCAGCAATGCATCCTTTCACATGGGGAAAGCTGCATGTGAAAGTGTTTGCCTCAGTCCAGGCAGGCGCAAGATTTGGACGTAAAAGTGTCCTAAAAGTGACGCAATGAAATTTCATAGATTTCACTGCGTCACTATTACGAAGCTTTCTGCAGAGAAATGACCCCTCTCTGTACATTACACCTGACAGAGGTATAATGTGGCGCAGAGGTTTAAAAAGTGACGCATCTACCTACATGCGTCACTTTTTAAATAATGCGCAACAAGGCACATGTTTTATGCCACCGATGCGTCACAAAAAGTGACGCATCAGCAGTGGAAAATTGATGCACGGCTTTATAAATGAGGCTCATCTTTTTTTGCACACTACTCCAGTTTAGTCCTGTCCACTGCACTCTTGGACACAAGCCTCACCTTTTGTGCTCCCCTGGACAGGCTTCATCACATCTGCACTCCTGCTTAGGCCTCATAATCTTTTTTTAGAATAAAAATTGAAAAACAGAGAAAAGTTATATGTATAAGCTTTTCATTTCACTACTGAAACATTTTTGGGGTAAATTAATGTCTTTTACATTTTCGAGAAAGAATAAATAGTGTGTGCATGATTACATAAAAAAAATTGACCTTTTCACAATTATGTCACCTGTGTTACCTCAGATTAGGAAGTAGATTGTACAGATGAGGTGAGGCATGTCCAGAGGGACAGAGGAGATGAGGCTTGTGTTCAAGACTGTAGTGGGAGAGAGGCTTTTCTTGGACAGCGTAAATGGTGAGACCTGTGTCTAAGAGTGCAGTGGACTAGGCTTCATGAAGCCTATCCCCAACTGCACTCTTAGACACAGGTCTCAAGTTCTTTGCACCCGTGGACAGACCTCTCTTCTACCACACTCTTCAATAGAGGCCATACCTCTTGTGCACCCCTAGACAATCCTTACCTCATCTGCAACCCTGAATAGACTTCAACTAATTGGCATGCTTACACAGGCCTCAGCTTATTTACACCCTTGGACATGCGTCACCTCTTATGCACCTATTTACTATCAATTATACTCAATACATTGAGGCCTGTTCAGAGGACAGAGATGAGGTAAGGCTTGTCCAAGGGTGAGAGGAGGTTAGTCCTCTCCACTGTTGTCATGGACACTGAATGCTTGTACATAGGACCTGCACTGTGTGTCTAAAATGTTATTTAAAAAAAACGATTTTGGTGAAAAAAATGACTTTTAGTTTTTTGAGAAGGAATAAATAGTGTCTGCATGGTTAAATACATATATTTCATCTTTTCACAATAATGTCACCTGTGTTACCTTAGATTAGGAAGTAGATTGTGTAGATGAGGTGAGGTTTGTCCAGAGGGACAGATGAGGTGAGGCCTCAGTTCAAGACTGTAGTGGGAGAGAGGCCTTTCCTGGAGAACATAGGTGGTGAAGCCTGTCTGTAAGAGTGCAGTGGACTAGACTTCATGAAGCTTATCTCCTACTGCACTCTTAGACACGAGTCTCACTTTCTTTGTACCTGTACACATACCTCTCTTCCACTACACTCTTCAATACAGGTCTCACCTCTTCTGCATCCTTGGAGAATCCTCACTTGATCTGTAAACCTGAATAGACCGTTTGCTTTTTGTCATTGCTTTGTTGTTTGATAATAGTGGTCTATAATGTGCTAATTTTTTTTAACACAGATTGAAATCAGGATTTTAAGAGTAAGGAAAGATGCCCTCAAGGCAAAGAAGAAGGAACAATGAAATACGGTTACAAACAAAAACAGCATTGGAATTACAGCAGTCCTCCACAACAAAGACTTCAAAAAACAGGAAAGAACCTCCTGGTAAGATAACTAAGTCTTTCTTACAGAACATATGTAGAAGAAAAAAAATGTTGGACAGCATGTAGAAAAATAGAATGAGAGAGTAAGTTTGAAAAGGAAGGAGAGGCCCTCAAAAAATGTTAGTACTGAAGCAGGAGAGAATAATATGTATCGGAATAGAAGGCAGAATCAGTTTAGACGAATGTTTCGCAATAGGGTGGTTTTAAATTTGTTAAAAAACATTAGGAAAGGAAAACAGAGAGCTGCTTTTTATAAGAAAAAGAAAAGTGTAGAGAAGGTTGTTGATCAGGCTTTTGAAGTTAAGAAAAAATTATTTATTTTAATTATCAATAGAATTAGGACACTTAACAAGACAATTGATGTTTTAAATCAAACAGTAGATGGAAAAGAGTAATTAATCGGACAAATTTTTGTAAAGTTTTTTCGGGAGAATGGATGCACAGTTCAAGTTGTGAGCCATTTTGTAATGAGGAAATTACTTCCAGGAGAATGATTTAGTGCATGCAGTTGACACCAGTGGTCGAGCGTATGAAGTGAAAGACGGTTGTCCGATTGAAAAAGAGAAACTTGTGCCTAGAGAACCAGAAGAGGTGTTAACTGATGAAGTTTTAGGGAGACGTACTAAGGGTCCAGTGTACACTTGGAAGTGTAGTCGTATTTGTAGTGTGCGACAGGAATCAATTGATTTGTTTTGTAATTTCTTACGTACATATAGTAAGAAAAGTCTAAAGCAGAAAGTGAAGTTGTTGCAAGACTTGGATCCTTGCAGAGTGAGAGAAAACACAGGTTTGCAAGGGCATTCACTGGCTTGTCTTTCTAGAAAAGTCTGTCAGAGTGTTTTTCATCATTTTAGGAGGTTAGCAGTGCATCATACCAAAATGAGGAAATTAGTGAGAATGTTGTATTATGCAAAAAGTCCAGCACTTAAGCTTAAACAATTAAACAGTGCTCTTTTGCATGGAACTGAATTAGATGTGAAGAAGATGTGTGAAGAAATTGAGATTTGTTATTTTGGTGAAAAAGAGGACAGTGTAGAAATTGACACAGCAATTCAAGGTAATGTGGAAGACAATATACAGATTTCAAGTACAGAAAAGTTTGAGCAGGAAATTACCAGGTTTAAGGTGAAATCAAGTGAAAGGCCGAATTTTACTTGTGTGTGTTGTCAACGAACTCATTATAAGCATCAAACTAGAGTAGTTGATTTATACGTAAAAAGTGAAAAGATGAATAATTATGAGTGGAAGGATTTTGCAACTTATTTGTGGGTGGAGAATTGCTTTGATTTGAGTTCTGATCAGCGTATTTGTAAATATTGTTATGATAAATTAAATTAAAACAGAATGCCTGCTAGAGGTGTTCATAATAATCTGGAGTTGGTAGACATTCCCCGTGAATTGATGGATTTAAATACATATGAGTCTATTTTGATTCAATGTGTCCATCCTTTTCAGGCAATTGTTCGCATGGAACCTAAGATAGGGAAATTGCCTCCTACAGATTTGCAGAGAGGATTAAAGGGAAGAGTTGTTTATTTGCCTCTTGATTTCAAAACAATATTGATACAGTTGGTATAGAAAAAGTAGAAGAGGAACCTTTAGTTATTCTAGTTAATGGGGTTCCGACAAAGAGTAAGAAAATCTCGCAAGATTTAGTGGATGTTAAGAAAGTCAAAAAGGCAACGTTGTATTTAGTGAAAAACAATGAGTATTACAAACATGTATGTGTTGCAGCAGAGGAAACAGCTGCAGATGAAGACAGTGATTGTTAAGGCGGCCAAATTGAAAAAGTTGATGTGTCTAGAAGTGAAGAAATATATGAAAATTATACTGTTCATCCTTTGCATTCCAAAGAAGTAATGGGGAATGCAATTGAATTGTTTCAAATGAAAGCAGCAAAAGGAAGTCCCATTAGTGTATGGGAAGAAAGTTTGGAAGCTCGTTGTTTTCCTAAGCTATTTCCAACAGGTCGAGGTGGACGATATGACGATCGACCACTTCAAATTCCTGCATCTGAATATCGAACTGTAAGATTATATGCTGAAGATCCAAGGTTTCGTCAATGCATTCCCTATTTGTTTCATTTACTGTATGAAAGTGACTTGTCTGGGCTTTCTTATGCAGTAAACCATATACTGAAAAGTGGAGCACATCTGCAAAATGTTTCGGTGAGGGACTTTATGGAGAAAGTGAATCTGCAAGATAATATTTTGGAATCTCATTTAATCAATCTCATGGCATGTCAGCGTGGTACAAACGAGTATTGGTACCGTCGTCATCGGGAATTGAAATGTATGCTAAGAAACTTAGGAACTCCTACATGGTTGCTCACTCTTAGCTGTGCCGAGTATGCATGGGGCGACTTACTTCCATTTCTACGAGAGGCAAATGCAAATATACAAAATATAGAATTCAAAACACCTGGAGAACTGTGTTCTTTGGATCCAGTGAATGTATGCAGATATTTCAATCATAGATTTGAAGCTATGATGTCTTTTATTACCAACAAAAAAAATCCTCCCCTTGGAGAGGTTTTGGATTTCTTTTGGAGAAAGGAGTATCAAGCGAGAGGTACTCCTCACATACATATGTTGTTGTGGATTAAAGATGCACCCAAATTTGGAACAGATTCGGATGAGACAGTGATGAGCTTCATTGAAGAGTATTCAACATGTGCTGTTCCGAAAACTACAGAAGAAAACAGTTTAAGGCAACAAGTTGTACACTTTCAATCCCATCGTCGTGGAAAGTACTGTCGTCGAAAATTCAGAAACAAGGACAAGTTCTACACAAAATGTCGTTTCAGCTTTCCACGACCAGTGATTTCTAAAGGAAGAGTAAATAATTTGATGTCTTCTCTGCGACATACCGTGACGAGGAAATCACCAAAAAATACATACAATTTAAAAAGAAATGAAGAGTCCAAGTACATCAACGACTACAACCCAGTGATTTTGTCCATGTGGAATGCTAACATGGATATTCAATTCGTTGCTGACAACTCTATTGCTGTGGCTCGATATGTGATGTCTTACATCACAAAAAAAGAAAAGACAGAACTGAAGGAAATGTGGGAGGACATTTCACATGAAAAGAGTCTAAGCAAGAAATTATACAGTTACAGTCTAAAGATGTTGTTGCATCGAGAAATTGGAGCATATGAATGTTCTGATCGATTGTCATCAGCAAGTCTCTATGCCAAATCTAGAACCATCATTTGGGTGAGTCTAGGTCTTGCTGCAACACGAAATCGAGTTTTGAAATCTGTACAAGAAATAGAGTATTTGGCGGAGAAAGAACCAGAAAGTACAGATATTTTGAAGACAAACATGTTGGATACATACTATCCAAATAGAAGTAGTCATCTTGAGAACAGTTGTTTGTATGAAGTTCTGCAAAACTATATTTATGAGAGAACCATCAGAGAAGATATTAACAATGGAATATATGCTATCATTGGGCTTGAAGGATGTCTAGTGAGACAGGAAAAAGGCCATTTGATTAATCATCGAAAATTGAGTTGCGAAAATCCAGAGAAAAGGGAATTTTACTATTTAGCTCTTTTGCAACTCTTTAAGCCATGGCGTACAGAAGAGGAACTACTTGGAGATTTTCTCTGTTACGAAGATTCTTTTAATGCAACCAAGGATACCATAGAATGTCCTGTTTTTCCAAATTATCTGCAAATGTTGAACGAAGAAATAGAGCAATAAGCCACAAATGCTGCAGAGATTGCTAGAGACAGTTCTCAAGACAGTCAGAGTTCTGCTTCATTGAGTCAGGATCCACTTGGAGGACCAATTATTCAAAATGAAGCTGCCACTGCCATGGATGAGGTGGAAAGAGCTATGGAACAAGCTCAAGATGATGTAGTTAACTTAGAAGATTTGGTGAAACAACTAAACCTTGAGCAGAAACAGATATATGACGAAGTCACAGATCAGATTGAACATGGATTCACTCATGAGAAAAAAGAGTGCTCATGTACATCATTTAAACCAGTCCAACTGTACGTAAGTGGAGAAGCGGGAACTGGAAAAAGTTTTCTGATTAAAGCAATTGCAACTTATCTGCATAAAAGGACTGAATCACCGCTATCTTGTGTTGTTACCGCTCCAACTGGGCTGGCTGCACATAACATTAAAGGGATTACTTTACATCATTTACTGATGCTGCCAGTGGAGCATGATAACAAATTGCAATATCACAAGCTATCTTCCTCTCGGGTCTGCTGGTGGTTATGCCTTACCGCACACTGGAATGATTGACTGCTTCCGGCCATTTTCTAGACTAAAAGATATTGAGATTCTGTTTTTTATTGGACCTGAGCTCTCCGCTACTTTGAGTGGATTATGATTGCCTCCTGCCACTGAATAAGGGTGCTTTATTGCCGGAAATATCACCCCCGATCCGGGCCTCTTGATTATCTTGATGCATGCCGTTTCTTCGTCCCCTGCCTCTCTTCTGTGTGCCCTGATGAAGGTGTGGCCTTAGACCTGGCCTTGCTGGATAAGGTGACCCTGCCTGGCGCAGTCTACACCACTTAGCGCTCGCGTGATAGCGCTTGCTTGCTTTTAAAAATTCCTGTTCGGATATTTGATTTAGAATTTCATTTGTTTTACCTAGCTTTTAGCTGCGCTCCCCCCTGGCCCATTACTTGCATTTAAATGAGTAACCACACCGCTGTTTAGCGGATCCGGGATCACGGGGCCGCCATCTTGAGGAGGACGCTCCCTCTATCGCCAGGTCAGCGCTCTAGCGCTTCATTTTCATTGAGCCACACGCCTACTTGAGGCGAGGAACCGCCGGCGGTCAGCCTGGATAAGGTGACCCTGCCTGGCGCAGTCTACACCACTTAGCGCTCGCGTGATAGCGCTTGCTTGCTTTTAAAAATTCCTGTTCGGATATTTGATTTAGAATTTCATTTGTTTTACCTTGCTTTTAGCTGCGCTCCCCCCTGGCCCATTACTTGCATTTAAATGAGTAACCACACCGCTGTTTAGCGGATCCGGGATCACGGGGCCGCCATCTTGAGGAGGACGCTCCCTCTATCGCCAGGTCAGCGCTCTAGCGCTTCATTTTCATTGAGCCACACGCCTACTTGAGGCGAGAAACCGCCGGCGTTCAGCCTGGATAAGGTGACCCTGCCTGGCGCAGTCTACACCACTTAGCGCTCGCGTGATAGCGCTTGCTTGCTTTTAAAAATTCCTGTTCGGATATTTGATTTAGAATTTCATTTGTTTTACCTTGCTTTTAGCTGTGCTCCCCCCTGGCCCATTACTTGCATTTAAATGAGTAACCACACCGCTGTTTAGCGGATCCGGGATCACGGGGCCGCCATCTTGAGGAGGACGCTCCCTCTATCGCCAGGTCAGCGCTCTAGCGCTTCATTTTCATTGAGCCACGCGCTTACTTGAGGCGAGGAACCGCCGGCGGTCAGCCTGGATAAGGTGACCCTGCCTGGCGCAGTCCACACCACTTAGCGCTCGCGTGATAGCGCTTGCTTGCTTTTAAAAATTCCTGTTCGGATATTTGATTTAGAATTTCATTTGTTTTACCTTGCTTTTAGCTGCGCTCCCCCCTGGCCCATTACTTGCATTTAAATGAGTAACCACACCGCTGTATAGCGGATCCGGGATCACGGGCCGCCATCTTGAGGAGGACGCTCCCTCTATCGCCAGGTCAGCGCTCTAGCGCTTCATTTTCATTGAGCCACACGCCTACTTGAGGCGAGGAACCGCCGGCGGTCAGCCTGGATAAGGTGACCCTGCCTGGCGCAGTCTACACCACTTAGCGCTCGCGTGATAGCGCTTGCTTGCTTTTAAAAATTCCTGTTCGGATATTTGATTTAGAATTTCATTTGTTTTACCTTGCTTTTAGCTGCGCTCCCCCCTGGCCCATTACTTGCATTTAAATGAGTAACCACACCGCTGTTTAGCGGATCCGGGATCACGGGCCGCCATCTTGAGGATGCTCCCTCTATCGCCAGGTCAGCGCTCTAGCGCTTCATTTTCATTGAGCCACACGCCTACTTGAAGCTCGTCACTCAGCGCAGCAGTTACGCGCAGCGGGCGCGCCTTCGCAGCGCCTGAGTCGAGCCAGAGTCCTGCCCGTCTGCGCTCGTCCGCGCTGGGCCGGGCTCCGGGCTTGGCACACTCTTCTCCTTGGTGAGTAAATCTATCATATTCATCATGATTCTTACATACTCATATGAAGAGTTGTATGCGCTACGCGGTGCCCTTAATAATAACTGCTCTATCTGCCCTTTCCCGCCTCACAAGTTCAGCTGTACTCGCTGCAGCTTCTCATTAAGAACCCCTACTAAATGCAGATCTCTTCAACACCAACGTAGACGAAAGAGGCAGGCATGCTCCAGGACAGCTTCCACTCGCCCCCCCTTTAAGATTTTGGAGCATCAACTGCAGATCCTTGCCACAACATAGATATAATATCCATGATTTTCTTGTTGAAAATCAACCTGATGCAGTATTCCTGACTGAGACGTGGCTCCGGGATTGCTCAGGTCCGGACATTGCAGATGCAATTCCTTCCAATTATGCCATTCTTCGTCAGGATAGGGTTTCTGGCAGGGGTGGCGGAATTGCAATTGTCTACAGAAATGTATACACTTGTAAATTGGTAGATGCCACTCAAAAAGATTGTGAATCAGCCCTATTTAAACTGACCATTACCCCCCAATTTACGTTGTCAGGATTATTGGTATACCGTCCCTCTGGGACAGCGAGCTCATGGATAACATCATTACCGGATTTTTTAGCTCCAGTACTGCTCAAACCGTCGAAATTCACGATCTTAGGGGACCTAAATATACATCTAGAAGACCACGAGTGTCCTTATAGAAATCAGTTTCTCTCCATTCTGGAAGCTTTTAATCTTCAACTTCAAAACACAGGTCCCATACATTGTGCCGGTCATCTATTAGACCCGATTCTGTCCAATCTTTCTTTAGACTGCTCTCGAGAAGCCCTACAAATTGCCTGGTCCGACCATTTAGCTGTCCCTTTCTCTTTAGATATGGCTGAAACAGCAATAAGACCTGAGGTGGAAACTGCTAGGCCAGCTCGGAATTGGGGGAAGATCAACATGCCAGAATTCAATAAGCTGTTGATCAAAACACTTCCGTGCACTGAACTACCAGTTGCTGCACTCAATTGTGCCACTGAACTCTGGCTAACTAATGCTGTTAATTCGGCGTTACCGATGACATCGAAGTCTGCTTCCTTACATCATCCCCCGGCTCCGTGGTACTCTGAACAACTTAAATGCCTCCGCTCACAATGTAAGACCTTGGAGCGTAAATGGAGACAAGGTTATTCCCCCTCACGTAAAGTCATCTATAAAGAAGCCTTGAAAAAGTACCACAATAGCTGTAAAACTGCTAAAGCAGATTATACTAAAAAAACTGTGACTGACGCACAAAATTGCCCAAAGGTGCTATTCTCTGTTGTTAAAAAATTGACCGGTGCAAATTCTACTCCTCCCCCCCCGGCACTTGATGCCGCCCAGTGTCAATCCTTGGCAGATTACTTTATAAATAAAGTGGATCTTATCTACGACCATTTTACCACACTCCCAAGGACTACTTTTACTGCCCCTGATATGGTCCAGGAACCGGTGAACACCGCCATTGATGCAGTAATCACTACTTGGCAGCCTTTAGATGCCATCTCCTTTGTCTCCTGTTTAAATAGTGTGCGATCGGGCTCCCCATGGGATGCTCTCCCGGCCAAAATATAAAAACAATTAGATCCCCTCACACACTCTATTATTATCAAACTACTAAACGCTTCTCTGAGTGAGGCCCATGTCCCCCTACCTTGGAAACACGCCATGGTTGTACCTTTATTGAAAAAAATGGGTGCAGATTCTTCCAACTCTGCCAATTTCCGCCCTATATCATTGTTGCCTATCTTTTCGAAGATACTGGAGAGACATATCAATTCCCAGCTTTCCAAACTGGTCGAAAACACTGCTTTTCTCCATCCTTCGCAGTCGGGCTTTCGGCCGCGGCACTCAACTGAGACTGCCCTCCTGGGGGTAACAGAGAGTCTTAGGCACGGTGTCGATCAGGGAAACACCATGGCGCTCATCCTGCTGGATTTGAGCGCAGCCTTTGACACCGTGTCGCATTCCATCCTTATTGACTCTCTGAAATCTCTAGGTGTGGCAGGCCAGGCCCTGGCCTGGGTGGTGTCGTTCCTTAGCGACCGAACCTTTCAAGTGTTCTCCCCTAAAGCAGCTTCCACCATCTGCCCATTTACCCGCGGTGTTCCCCAAGGTTCAATTCTTAGCCCGTTATTATTTAATATTTATGTTAAACCCTTGGTGACCATAGTTGAACAGGCTGGGCTAACCTTGTTCTCCTATGCAGATGACACCCAGATTGTCTTCTCCCTATCAGGGAGAGATGAGAACAATACCTCCGCACTCAAGTCTGGCCTCATCCTTGTGGCCGACTGGATGCGGAGAAATTGTCTCAAGCTGAATGGGGAGAAGACCGAGGTGGTCATTCTGGGTCGGAACAAACATCTCTGGGGCCCCCGTCATTGGCCCATTGAACTGGGAAATGCGCCAACACCATCCTCTGCAGCTCGTAACCTGGGCGTCATTATTGACGACAGGCTAACTATGAAGCAACAGGCCACTAAGGTTGCAGCCATTTGCTTCTCAACGCTGCGGTGGCTTCACAAGATTCTGTGGATGCTCCCCCTCTCCTCTCGCAGAACCGTAGTCCAGGCACTTGTAACATCACGCCTGGACTATGGCAATATTCTCTACCTGGGCGCAGATAAAGCTACCATACATGTGCTTCAGGTTGTACAAAATGCGGCTGCGCGCCTGTTAAAGAACGTCCCTAGACGCACTTCAGCCGCTGCCGCCTTGCGTGACCTTCATTGGCTGAGCGTCCCCGAACGTGTTAAATTCAAGGCACTCTGTTACATGTTCAAGACCAAGCAGGGTAGCGCTCCAGCTTATATTCAAGGATTGGTAAAACCTTACAGACCCTTGCGCTCACTACGGTCATCGGACACTGGCAATTTCACAGTGCTAAGATGTAAGCTGACAAAAATGGGAGGACGTTCCTTTTCTGTTTTGGGCCCTAAATATTGGAACTCCCTCCCACTGGCACTAAAGTTAGAGACCAACTTACTTCGCTTCCGTAGGGCTCTGAAGACACTACTTTTCACTAAGCGTAGCCAATAGTTGGTTGTGGCCTCAAGTCAGGTGCTGCACCGTCCTTTCTTCTACAGTCTATCCCTGGCGCCGGGAAACCCACTGTGGGTAGCTGTGCGCGATAAAAGCTTAAATAAATAAAATAAATAAATAAATCTGGAGATGCGTGTTCCGAAGTTTAGAGAGTCCTGAAGAAAATGAAACTTCTTATCATTGATGAAGTAAGCATGGTGTCAAATATAATGCTTGCTTTTGTGCATTTGAGAATGCAAGAAATTCTTAGAACAGACTATGATGTCTTATTTGGAGGAAAACATATTATTGTTTTTGGAGATCTACTGCAGTTGACTCCAGTGAAAGGACAACCTTTGTTCAAAATGCTCACGCATGAAGATACCAGGAAGTGCCTAGGAAGCATTGGAAACGTTCATATATGGTTGAACTTCAAATATGCAGAACTGCTTCAAAATATGCGGCAGGCAAAGGATGAAGATTATAAAAATATTTTACAAGATGTAAGAATCAGAAAAGTAAGTCAGCAAGGGAAAGAAGCTTTACATGGACGATTAATTTCAAATTTGTACCCAAATGAAAACATTCTTCCAGAGAATATTTTTAAGAAAATTAACGAGAAGAAATCTGGCATATGTTTGATGCGAACTCTGAAAGAATGTTCAATGTTCAACAACAAAATGTTAAAGTTAGAAAATGAAGAGATAGTGAAACTGGAAGCTATAGATAAAATTGAACATATGGGAGCAACAATTATTTTGTCTGAAAATTTGAAATCAAAATTGGATTCATTAGAGAAGACTATATCTGAAACTGCTGGTTTTTAAAAGACTCTGAATGTGTGTTTAAATTGTCGTATCATTTTGAGAAGGAATTTAAATGTTGAAAGAGGTCTGGTAAATGGAGCAATGGGTCATGTTGTTGGTTTTGTGAATTACAAAAATAGAGATGGAATTGAAATTTTAAAAATTAAATTTGATGGCATTGATGAAATAGAACAAATTTGTCGTTGTTCAGCTAGATTTTTGCTTGTGAAAGACTTATATGTTCGCCGAAAACAGTTTCCTATTTGTTTGGCATATGCGGTGACAATTCATAAATCTCAAGGTTTAAGTGTAGATAGCGCTTTGGTGAACATTGGAAGTTCTGTGTTTAAAGAGGGTATGGCATATCTGGCATTATCACGAGTCAGAACTTTACCAGGATTGTACTTGATTGAGTGTGATGAAACAAAGATTTGTGCAGATCTACATTGTGTTAAAGAATACAATAGGTTAAGAAGAGAGTATGCTCCACATTTGCCTCAATATCCTCTGATTGAAAAACATGTGGTAGGCCGAAAAAGAAGAAATGAGAGTAATTGCAGTGAGGTAGTAGCAGAAAGACAAAAAGTAGATGAAACTGTAATTGTAAGCAGAAGGAAAAAGGATTCTGTTGAAGATGTTGTTGGATTTCAGTTTGAAAACAGTTCTGGTTTCAACTGCTATGCTAATGTAGTGGTTAATGTTGTTTTTTTTCTTCAAAATATACAAGAACAGATTGTTGAAAACCGGGATCAAAGATTCTGTTGTTTGTTGAATTCCGTGTTTGAGAAATGTACCAGTGATAGAGCAAAAATAGAAAGTGTTTCAGAAATTCGAAATCTTCTAGACATATGTACTGGTCAAAATCAATTTTCACAGAATATTCAGCAGGATTGTCAGGAATTTTTAATGTATATGTTTGATGTATTGGAAGATGAAGGTGTAGATATAAAAAATCTTTTTAGCCTTTCTTATCAATGGCAGCATGACTGCGACAACTGTACTTTATCAAGTACTACTATAATAGACACTGAAAGATTTATATATTTGACTTTACCAGACTGCAAATCACTGCCTTTTAGTAATCTAGTTAAAGCAGCGGATCACAATATGGTGTGTACCCAATGTAAGTCTACAATGCTGTCCACATTATTTCTACAAAATTATGGTCAGTATGTCATTTTAATGTTCCAACGATGTAGACCTGATGGAACTAAATTGACAACTTCTATTAAAAATTTCGTGGCTTCACAGTTATCAATATCAGGAAGAACCTTTGCAACTGTAGCTATTATTTTTCATGACGGTCCTTCTACAACATCAGGGCATTACACATGCTATTTAAAAAGTTGTAAAGGTTGGACCCACTATAACGACACACATTTGACTTTCAAACAACGTTTGCCTTTTGGCTTAAACAATTCATACCTAGTGTTTTTACAACCAAAATTTAGGTAAAGGTAATTGGCCTATGAAGACGGAAGCAGTTAATAAAGGTTATTTTGCTGTTTAAAAATATATTCTGAGTAAAAGTGATCCAGGTAATATAAAAAATTGACTTGTCATATAGGTACTGTAAGTAGATCTCATAGTAAGTGATATTAGTATTATACAAAATGATGAACATGAGTGAGTCAGAGATGGTTTTACAAATACTTAAATATTGTGAAAATGTTGTAGAGCCTTTCTTTCAGAACGTCGGAAAAAAGGTAATTTCAGAGTTTCTTGGAATTAATTTGAAAATATACTCATACATCTGACACTATTTGGCCAAAAGAAAAGGTACAGGAATGAGTAAAGAGTCATGACTGAAAAAAGGAATATATGAAAATAATGAAAATATTTAAGATGTTCTTGGAGCTTTTCTTCTAGAAAGTCGATGAAATGGATTTTTTAGTGAACAGCAGAGTACTTTGCAACGAGAAAAGGACCTCCATGATATACTATTAGGCCTCAAGGAAAATTAAGTCAATGAAAGATTAGTGTACATTTGTCATTTATCAGTATCTAAGTTTTTTTTAAAAACACAATCTTTTAGATTGTGTTTTTTTTTCCCGCTGTCATATGATGAGTAATTTGAACTCACTGTTTTAAGTGAAATTCAATATATTCTGAGAACAGCAAAAATAAACTATGTAACATATTGTACAAGTTATTCTATACTTTGGATTGTTTAAATTAAATTGTATTCCCATTCTCTGACACTCACTTTCCTTTTTCCTCTCTCTTTCAGCTCTTTTTACTCACTCACACTGCCTTTCTCTCACTCTGTTTCACACCCATTCGTTTACTCCACTTCTTTCACAACCCCTCATTCTCATTTCAACTGTCTGCATCCCCTCTCTCCCTTGCACCACTTTTCAGCTTTCAGTCTCTCTGCTTTACTTCCCTTTTCCGTCTTTTCCTCCTTTGCTCTTTTAGTAATTCCTCTTTACTCACTGAGCAGTATTGTCGCACTCTATCACTATAACTCACCCACTCTCCCTCGCTTATCTTTGTTTGCTCCTTTCTCTTGACCTCTTCTCTCTATTTTTCGTTCACTACCTCTATGTCCTCAGTGCCTCACTCTCCTTGTGTTATGTTCACTTGTGTTTATCTACCTTCTATCATTTCTTTTACAACAACTTCACTGCTCCTCTCTCATCGTTCTTCATCCCATTTCTTTTACTCTGGTTCCATTACTATCCCTCATTTCCTTTCTTTCAATGTCCTTCTCTTTACTTTCATCACCAAATTTTTTTCTCTCAGTACCACTGTTTTAGTCGTCTTCTCCACTGTTTCCTTTTTTTGCTTCCTTACTCATTTCCTTTTCTCACTCATTGTACTCCACCTCACTCAGTTTTTCTCTTAGTGTGTCTGTCTACTAACTTCCTCACTCCATTTCCCTCAATCGTTGTATATTATTCTCTCTCCCTTCATCCCTTCACTCTATGACTGTTCTTCACTTACTCTCAGTTATCCTCTATTTCTAAATCTTCTAAATGCATCCTTATTAGACTATTTTCCGTCTCTGTTATTATCTTTTTACTTACTAATGTTTCCTGACTTAGTTTTGCTAACTCACATTGTTTTAGTATCTTTCTTACCTTCAGTTCATTTCTCTGTTCTTCTCTTCCTCTGTGTCAGTGAATCTATATGCCTTACTCTTAGTAATTTGCTCTCATTCTAGTTCTTTTTTTCTCTTTTTATCCTTCTACCTTACTTTATTTCCCTTTCTGTGTCCTTCACTCTTACTTTATTTCTAAATACACTGTTATGATTTTTAACCTCTTCATTTGTATCCTTTAATTTAAAATACACATTTTACTAATTATAACTTATTTTTTCTTCTCTCTTTCACAGATACAAAGTTACATTAATTATATGGTAAGCATGACTATAAAAATGTATTTTGTCATCACCCTTTGCTTTAAGCTCACTAATATTTTCTCAACCAACCTCACTCCTGTGTCTTTATTCTGCTTCCCTCACTTATTCTTATTCTCCATGTTTACTCAAATTTCCCTATTCCCCTCTCATATTCAACTTCTTTCAATCCCTATTCATTACTTCACTTACCCTCTGTTCCCTTCCTTTGCTTCTTCACTCATTCTGTTTTTCTTAATTATTTACCTTACTCCTACACACACACCTCATCTCCCTCTCAACACATACACACACCACTAACATACACCCCATACACACTCACACACACACCTCATACACACAAAAAATCCCCCCACACACACTCTTCACATACACACACACATTCCATACACACACATACATCGCACACATATACACCCCACACCCATACACTGCTCACACATACTTCACACACCCTCACCTTCACCTTCACGCACACCAAAACACCCCACACAGCCACACCCACAGACACACCTTACACACCCACACCCCGACCTACACCACTGACTCCCTATAAGTCACACACACTGCATTACTTATCTTTCTTAGCTATTTCACTCAAACCCATTCAGGTACTGTTTCCTTTACTCTCTTTGTACTTTCTCTTTGTCACTCCCCATGTCTTATCCTAATTCAATGTTTCACTCTCTTTCACCCCTCTTTACTTATACTAACTGGTCTTTTCTTACCCTACCTCACCGTTCTTCATTTATCCCAGTTACGCCACTACCCTTCATTCTCAATTTTTTTCTGTCCTTTCTTTTTCTTTCAACACCCACTCACATTCTCCCACTATGTCTACTTTAGTCTTCTTCCTCTCTCTTCCCTTCTTTCGCTCCTTTAGTCATTTTACTTTTCTCACTTTCACCCTATTACACCTTCTCTGTTTTTAACTATGTAATAAACAATCCCTCTGTGTTTCTCCCTCTAGCTCTCTATCTCTTAGCCTCTTAACATTACTCTATTTGTGTTCTTCCCTCATGCTAACTCCTTCATTAATTTTTTTTTTTTTTTTGGTGCGCTCCCCGGTACGCGCCCCGGTGCACGTACCGGTACGCGTACCCTGCAGAAAAAAGATTGACACAGATTCTTTAAAAATATAGGTTTATTTTTATAAAGTAAAGGTAATTCTAAAAAGAACCGTTTTTTTCTTCTTTTTGTTGTTTTATATTTTTTTATGTTTTTATGAACATTTTGTACTTTTTTTGGCTTTTCTGAACACTTTTATATTTTTTTTGTATTTTTTATGGGGAGAAACAAAAACCAGGGAATTGTAAATGGCTCAACTGGAGCATAAAAAAATCAGGAAAAATTTTGTTTTTTTGGACACTTATGGTTATGACCAGCAACCATGATAAGTTCGATGCTTTGCTCACCATAGCAAAGTGTCTTGTTACAATATTTGCACACGATTTTGTAATAGGCAAACTTAGGTTGAATAGTAGCCAATGTGTCTCTTGCCCCCAGACCCGATGGAGTGGGTTGTTTTGATGTTGAGCGTCTAGACGTTGATGGGGGTAGCTTACTGCAGAGGTCCCTTAACTCTGCATTAGAATAATTGTTTGGATGCCAACGCATCATGTGGCTAATCATTGTATGATTCCCGAAGGAATATTTTTTGTTAGGGTTCCCCCTGGATAGCTCAGCACCACAAATTAAACAAGTCACCTTTGCAGCGTTGACTTTTTTAAAACCCCTTGGGAGTTTGTAGAACTCCCATATAAAGTGCTCTTTGGTTGTGTAGGGCTGTTTATCTTCAGGCAGGAACTCCCTTGTCTGTGCCTCCTCTTCATCATCCTCCTCCTCTTCCTCTTGACCACCAATGCAATCTTCTGGTGGTCTTTTAGATGGTGGTGGTGGTGGTGGTGGTGGTGGGGCAGATGCTCCAGCTGCTGCTGCTACTGTAGCCATTTTCTACTAGTAAAGAGTAGAGATAGAACTCGAAACAGGTCTTCCTCAGTCAAAGAACAAAGTCAGAATAAGGAAAAAAGGTGGGGGCTTTCATCATTTGGAAAACAAAAGTGTTCTGGACTAATGAAAAGTGTTATTTTCAAGTCACATGATCCAGGCTTTCATCATTTGGAAACCAAAACTGATCTGCACCAATGAAAAGTGTTATTTTCAGATCACATGACCCGACGCGCTTATGCTACGTGCCCCGGGGCACGTCGCGTAAGCGAGTCAAGACGTTGCGCGATCGTATGCGATCGTGTGCTTTCGGGTGCGCTTACGCAGTGCGTCATATGACGCATCACGCGACTACGCGAAACGTCACGATGTTGTTTTTGTACGCGGGAATCGCGCTAACGGGACGCTCCCCGGTACGCGCCCCGGGGCGCCCCATAACATAGCGCTTACCCGTACGTTCACCGGTACGCGACCCGGGAGCACCCGGGGGCAAAAAAAAATAAAAAATTACATATTTACACAATATAAAATTTGTTATAAAAAATATTACTTTTCATACCTATAGAGATTTGCTATTAAAAAACCATTGAAATTCACTGAAAAAACCATAGGTTTCACACCAGTTATAGTTAGCTGGAAATTTTACTCGCATAAAACCATTGAAATTCCCATGTTATAGTTAGTTGGACTCACTATAACTTGCGCGTGCAATGCACTGCTGATGACGTCACATATTACATCACTCATGACATGGTCAGTGACATCACTCATGACATCACTGATGATACCATCCTTGTGACAGAGTGACATACCTCCTTTCAGTGTAATGTAACCCTTGAAACACATATTCAAAAATAGAAACTAAAATTTACAAAAAAATGGAGATACCCATACCAGTTACAACAACCAATTCAGTAATTCCACCATCTATATACACATGCACTGATTCACCAACAGTTCTATATAGTCACTCATACATATACTCACTCATCATATGTAGTGATACACCTATACATCCTGTTACACACCGACAGTCATCCAAAAGTTACTCACACACATACTCACACATGCAAATAAACTATTGAACATCCATTTATTTGCATATACAGCTATACACACACTACCACTTTACTTCTAAGAAAACTTACACATACTTACTCTCTTAAACAATCACTTATATAAACACATACTAATTTAAATAGGAACTCTTACAATCTCTTACTCTCATATATACTCACTTATATACATCAATATTCACATACACTAGATTAAAACATATGTAGTTACTGATAAAGAAACTATTGAGACACTCATTTACTCAGTAACACACACATATACACAGTCATCCACCCATACAGTCCTGCACATATGCTGTCTTCAAAACACATACAAAGAGAGAGTCAGTCATTCATGCATCTATGTGCTAAGTAATACCTCTACCAAACCATACAAACACTCATACTGATACTAAGAAAAACATCTAATAACCTATATACATACACATGTACCTACTCACCAAGCCATTCAGCCACTTATACACAAAGTGAAACACTAATACATATATTTAAATATTTAAACATTACTCTCTAATATATGTATTCACTAAGATACACTTAATAAACCAGTTAACCAATCAATTTTTTTTTGAAAAAACATCCATGTAAAAACTTTTTTAAACATTTATTCTTCCATCAACTTTTACATATACATATATAACACATATTTATTTTTCAGAAAGACACATATTCACTGGATTGTGTCATCAGTGATGTCATGAGTGATGTCACTGACCATGTCATGAGTGATGTAATATGTGACGTCATCAGCAGTGCATTGCACGCGCAAGTTATAGTGAGTCCAACTAACTATAACGTGGGAATTTCAATGGTTTTATGCGAGTAAAATTTCCAGCTAACTATAACTGGTGTGAAACCTATGTTTTTTTCAGTGAATATATATATATATATATAAATATATATATATATATATATATATATATATATATATATCCAACAAAAGTGTGCCCTGATGCGAGGGAGCACTCGGCAGCCAATTTGGTTAAGGAACCATTTATTCAAAGGTGAAACCAAGGTGTTTCTTCCAGAAAACAGTCTTTAGCCAACGCGTTTCGGAGCAGGGAACTCCTTCTTCATGGGCTTTGCACTGGTTACGCAGAGAAGCTCTCAGGCGCCATAACTGCATGCACTTTAATAGCCCCCTCGTGGGCCTTTCAGGTGAGTCACATATGCAATGCATGCTGGAACCTTTAGTTTTACACTTGAGCTGAGTTATTCCCCCAGTGGGTTCCGAGTAATCCAATGTTCATAAAATAATGTTCACAAACCCCAGTGGGTGCCAGAATTAACGTTCGTGGTTTCACATCTTGATTAGCTGCGCCATCGGGATAGTGGAATTCTACCCCTTCGGGCCCCAGATTCAGCTCTCCTGGTGATGCTCACCTCCGCGGCCGGAACCGCCGCGTTTAAATCCAACAAAAGTGTGCCCTGATGCGAGGGAGCACTCGGCAGCCAATTTGGTTAAGGAACCATTTATTCAAAGGTGAAACCAAGGTGTTTCTTCCAGAAAACAGTCTTTAGCCAACGCGTTTCGGAGCAGGGAACTCCTTCTTCATGGGCTTTGCACTGGTTACGCAGAGAAGCTCTCAGGCGCCATAACTGCATGCACTTTAATAGCCCCCTCGTGGGCCTTTCAGGTGAGTCACATATGCAATGCATGCTGGAACCTTTAGTTTTACACTTGAGCTGAGTTATTCCCCCAGTGGGTTCCGAGTAATCCAATGTTCATAAAATAATGTTCACAAACCCCAGTGGGTGCCAGAATTAACGTTCGTGGTTTCACATCTTGATTAGCTGCGCCATCGGGATAGTGGAATTCTACCCCTTCGGGCCCCAGATTCAGCTCTCCTGGTGATGCTCACCTCCGCGGCCGGAACCGCCGCGTTTAAATCCAACAAAAGTGTGCCCTGATGCGAGGGAGCACTCGGCAGCCAATTTGGTTAAGGAACCATTTATTCAAAGGTGAAACCAAGGTGTTTCTTCCAGAAAACAGTCTTTAGCCAACGCGTTTCGGAGCAGGGAACTCCTTCTTCATGGGCTTTGCACTGGTTACGCAGAGAAGCTCTCAGGCGCCATAACTGCATGCACTTTAATAGCCCCCTCGTGGGCCTTTCAGGTGAGTCACATATGCAATGCATGCTGGAACCTTTAGTTTTACACTTGAGCTGAGTTATTCCCCCAGTGGGTTCCGAGTAATCCAATGTTCATAAAATAATGTTCACAAACCCCAGTGGGTGCCAGAATTAACGTTCGTGGTTTCACATCTTGATTAGCTGCGCCATCGGGATAGTGGAATTCTACCCCTTCGGGCCCCAGATTCAGCTCTCCTGGTGATGCTCACCTCCGCGGCCGGAACCGCCGCGTTTAAATCCAACAAAAGTGTGCCCTGATGCGAGGGAGCACTCGGCAGCCAATTTGGTTAAGGAACCATTTATTCAAAGGTGAAACCAAGGTGTTTCTTCCAGAAAACAGTCTTTAAAACTAAAGGTTCCAGCATGCATTGCATATGTGACTCACCTGAAAGGCCCACGAGGGGGCTATTAAAGTGCATGCAGTTATGGCGCCTGAGAGCTTCTCTGCGTAACCAGTGCAAAGCCCATGAAGAAGGAGTTCCCTGCTCCGAAACGCGTTGGCTAAAGACTGTTTTCTGGAAGAAACACCTTGGTTTCACCTTTGAATAAATGGTTCCTTAACCAAATTGGCTGCCGAGTGCTCCCTCGCATCAGGCCACACTTTTGTTGGATTTAAACGCGGCGGTTCCGGCCGCGGAGGTGAGCATCACCAGGAGAGCTGAATCTGGGGCCCGAAGGGGTAGAATTCCACTATCCCGATGGCGCAGCTAATCAAGATGTGAAACCACGAACGTTAATTCTGGCACCCACTGGGGTTTGTGAACATTATTTTATGAACATTGGATTACTCGGAACCCACTGGGGGAATAACTCAGCTCAAGTGTAAAACTAAAGGTTCCAGCATGCATTGCATATGTGACTCACCTGAAAGGCCCACGAGGGGGCTATTAAAGTGCATGCAGTTATGGAGCCTGAGAGCTTCTCTGCGTAACCAGTGCAAAGCCCATGAAGAAGGAGTTCCCTGCTCCGAAACGCGTTGGCTAAAGACTGTTTTCTGGAAGAAACACCTTGGTTTCACCTTTGAATAAATGGTTCCTTAACCAAATTGGCTGCCGAGTGCTCCCTCGCATCAGGCCACACTTTTGTTGGATAGATATATATATATATATATATATATATTACCTACTGGCGGTCGCCAGTAGGTATATATAGTTAGGATTTTTTCCCAATGGGATTTTTGAAAATTCTATGTCTAATAACTTTGGCGTTTGTGGACGGAATTGGCTGAAATTTTCTGGAAAATGGAACATTTTGTTTCTGAGCAGCCCCTGAAAATTTGGGGGGGGTTTGTCCAGGGGGGGCCGAGAAAAAAGGGGGGTCCCAAAACGTGTTTTTAACATTGAGTTTTCCATAGGGCGGTTAGCCTCACTTTTAGCCCGAACGGCTGAATGGATTTGCACGAAACTTGGCTAAATTGTAGGGACTGGTAGCCCGATGTGCCTTTTGTAGGTCTCAATATATGTGCTGCAGTGGATTTTGAGAAATTAACGTTCAAAAAAAGATATATATCTGTAAGCGCGGACCGGGCAGCGCCCCGGTTCGCGGACCTTAAGCGTACCGGAACTTCGCGTAGCGAAGCTGATTGGCTCTCCGGTGTCTGTCAACATTCTAAACAGTCCGGAGCGGCCGCCATCTTGTCTCTCGGTAGGATCGAGAGACAAGAGGAGGCCAAAACAAAGGGGGAAATAACTATAAGGGGGCATAGTAGATCCTCGCTGACCCCCTAGGTTTAATGTGGAGGTTTTAAAGGGGCCCCGCGGGGCAAAAAAAAAAAAATTTTTTTTTTGTTTTTTTTCGTGGTTAGCGCCCGGTCCGCGAACCGGGAAGCGTTCTGGGGAGCGTACTACAATGAAAAATGAATGATAGTCTTTTCAAATGTTGTATGTTAATTGATTGTTGGATTTTTTGATTATTTTTTATTTCCTTTATCTTCCCAGGGAGCGACCCGGTACGCGAACCGTTGAGCGCCTCGGTTCGCGGACCTTAAGCGTTCCGGGAGTCCACCATTTTGTGTTTCGGTCGAATTAAGATACAAGATGGAGGGCAAATAATGTTCGGAATGGGTAGAAGGGGGCACGGTAGAGTTATCTTGACCCCCTAGGTTTTCTGAGGGTGGCTGAGGAGGTTTATATGTGCGAAAAAAAAACATTTTTTTAAAAAAAATTCGCGAGGTTAGCTCCCGGTACGCGTACCGGGTAGCGCCCCAGGGAGCGTACTTTGTTGAAAATTAGTGAAAAAAGTTAGAGTAAAATAATAATTGTGAGTGATTAGATGTAGGGTAGCTCTGAGAAGAGCTTTTGGGTTTATGGTACATTTAGGTACTTATAAGTAGGTACCAATGCACATTCTTAAATTCAGAGTGAAAACTCTGTTGCCCTCATCTGAGAAGTGAACTCCATCTCCTCTGTAGATATCTTGCATGTAGTAACGCAAGTTATTGTTGTACAGGGAGCCCATTCCATGGTCTCTCATGTAAGCTGAAACAGATTTGTTTACATGCTTCCTCGACTTCTCAATTTGTGGACAAAATTGGTTTGACCACCTCCATTTCTGTCTTTGGCATATATTTGAATATACCAAGGCAGTCTGAGGAAAAAGTGCCATTAATTGCTCAAAGGTGTCCTTTAAAAGCATTTCCAGACCTACACCAGTCAAAGTGCCCAAGTCATTACCTCCACAGTGCACAATTAACAGGTCAGGTTTTGGCAAATGCATAAAGGTTTTCACCAATGGTATCAATTGGTGACATTTTAATCCTCTGTGGCCAAACCACTTAATTTCCACATCTTGTAAATTGAGGTTAGGTAAATTCCTGCTTTCAACGTACCTTTGAGCCCAGTGAATATAACTATGACCAACAATCCAGACAGAAAACATGGTGAGAGAAGGTTCTCCTGCAGTCAGATGAAGTGTGGCAATGAAATGGCAGTTGAAAAAATGAGAGTGTAAAATGAAAAAAAAACTGTGGAGTTTCTGTGTTCATGAAGCAGTAACAGTGATTGGTGGATTTTGATTGATGAAAACAGAAAGTTAGGGTGCACAGATGTGTTCTTTGAAAGATGTATTTTGAGTGGTCAATAAAAAATCATTAAATGAAAGAATGCACTGGATATGCAGGTGCAATGAGAGTTCAGAGTTCAATTGCAACATTGTTGTGTGAACTTGCAAACACCAGAGTTTTTCCAAGAGGTGGTTGCTATGGAAAATAGGCAGAAAGGGCAGAGGGGGAAGGGTTTTCATTTGAAAAAAAGTGAGGGAAGAGTTTTGATTGGGTGACATGAGAAATATGTGTGAAGAATTACAGCATTTCTGTGCTTTTGATAGCTGCAGACTCTGGAGTGCATACCTTTTGCTCTGCTGAAGACAAATTGGTGTGTTTCTTAGACTGTTTTCAAACTCAAAGTATTTGCTAAGGTGAGAAAATATTTCTTTAATTTAGATAGAGAATAGTGTGCTTTAAGGAGAAAATTATGATTTATGTGGCGCAAATTGCTTGTAAATATGCTCTCACATGTGTATGGAAAATTTTGATTTTTAATGTTTGTGTTACATAGCCATGTTAAAAGTGACCCAACCATGCTGGAAAGGCAATCAAAAAATGCTTTCATGTGTTTTAATGACATTTTAAGTCATTTTCCCATGTGCAGTGTTTAGAAATTATGATTTGAAAATCGTTTTTGGGGAAAAGGAATTGTTTTTAAATTCATGACAAGGACATAATGGTGTATGCTTCTTTATAAGGCAATTGACTGTCCCTGATGTTATTTTTCTCATTTTAGTGTAAGACCTTTCTCTGTGGCGCAAATTGCTTGTAAATATGCTTCCACATGTGCATGGAAAATTTAGATTTTGAATGTTTGTGTTACATAGCCATGTTAAAAGTGACCCAACCATGCTCGAAAGGCAATCAAAAAACGCTTTCATGTGTTTTAATGACATTTTAAGTCATTTTCTCATGTGCAGTGTTTTGAAATTATGATTTGAAAATCGTTTTTGGGGAAAAGGAATTGTTTTTAAATTCATGACAAGGACATAATGGTGTATGGTTCTTTATAAGGCAATTGACTGTCCCTGATGTTATTTTTCTCATTTTAGTGTAAGACATTTCTCTGTGGCGCAAATTGCTTGTAAATATGCTCCCACATGTGCATGGAAAATTTTGATTTTGAATGTTTGTGTTACATAGCCATGTTAAAAGTGACCCTACCATGCAGGAAAGCCAATCAAAAAACGCTTTTATGTGTCTTAAGGACAATTTAAGTAATTTTCCCATGTGTAGTGTTTTGAAGTTATGATTTGAAAATCGTTGTTGAGGTAAAGGAATGTTGTTAAAATTTATGTGCGCCATATGCCCCCAAATTTCTTTTTTAGGGTTGCAGCAGGGTGTTCTTGAGACACCCCTGCACCTTTGGAATAAATTCCTAATTTGTGATGAGCAAATTGTTAATCGCAAATTGCACCTTCATTTATATGAGCCTCCTAGCCCATGGAAATGAATGGGTAAAATAGCAATTAGCAATTTTCTCATCGCAAATTAGGAATGGTAAAGAATCGCTAATTATTCCTTAAAATTTGCTTTTTTGGAAATGCAAAATAGTTATATGATACATATGGCGGTTGATGTCTAACAAGATAAGAAGCTTATGGATTCATTTATGGTGACTGGCGCAATGAAGTAGACATCACTTACTTCATTGGTAGAGCTTTACATGTATTATCTTCTCTGTATTCTTCATCAAGCGTAACTTTAATCTGCAATCCTGAGTAGGCCTCACTTTAAACAAACCTCTGAATAGGCTACATCTTATTGTTATCCTGTATTAATCATTTAAAATGCTAGGGACAGATTTATGATAGGTGTATACCTCTTTTGCGCCACTTAGAAAACATTGTCCATGGGGAAATGACTTAAAATGTCCTTAAGACACATGAATGTGTTATTTTAAAACGTTTGCAATTTTTTTGGGTCACTTTCAACATGGCTATGTGACTGAAACAGTCAAAATCTAAATTCGCAATGCACAGGTGGGAGCATATTTACAAGGAATGTGCTCCATGGGGAAAGGTCTTATAATGTAATATGGGAAAAATGACATCAGAGACACTGAAATGCCTTATAGAGAAGCATACACCATTATGTCCTTGTCATAAATTTGCAAACCATTACTTTTCCCCAAAAACGATTTTCAAATTATATTTTGAAAACACTGCACATGTGGAAATGACTTAAAATGTCAATAATTCAAAATTTGCGATTCCTTAAATGCAATGTATCAAAAAAAAAATATGTAAAAAATGATATTAAGGATTTGGAAACTACCACCAACTTCTAGTTTGTGGTAATTTGCGAATTCTTTTCAAAAAGCATTTTTTTCACAAAAAAAAAAGGTCCCATATGACGCCCATACATGCCCTTAGGGCATGTAGGTGTGCCATATGCTCCCAAATTTCTTTTTCAGGGGTGCAGCAGGGTGTTCTTGAGATACCCCTGCACGCTTGAAAAAAATCCTATTTTGTGATGAGCTAATTGCTAATCACAATTTGCAACCTTCATTCCTATGAGCCTCCTAGCCCATGGAAATGAATGGGTAATTTGCAATTAGCAATTTGCTCATTGCAAATTAGGAATAGTAAAGAATTGCTATTTATTCCTTAAAATTTGCTATTTAGGAAATGCAAAATAGTTTGATGGTACATATGGTGGTTCATCTGTAACAAGATAAGAAGCTTAGGGATACATTTATGATGACTGGCGCAATAAAGTGCACATTACTTACTTCATTGGTAGGCCTTTATATGTATTATCTCCTCTGTATTCTTCATCAAGCGTAACTTTAATCTGCAATCCTGAGTAGCCCTCACCTTAAACAAACCTCTGGATAGGACACACTTTATTGTCATCCTGGATTAATCATTTAAAATGCTAGGGACAGATTTATGATAGGTGTATGCCTTTTTTGTGCCACTGTGCGTCACTTTTATGATGCAGCGGTGGTGCAAAAGATTTGCTATGAGGCGACAACATTACAAATTGATGCATTTAGGCAGATATGTCATGGTGTAAAAAAAACGTACCACATAAAACCCAAGCAGCAGTGATGCAAAAGATGCACCATGTCGCAAGACAGGCCTCACTTGGGGCCATATGTATCAAGCTAATTAGCATTTGCAAAGATCAAAATTCTATGAATTTCGGCCTTTGCGAATGTTAATTAGACAAATGGTATGTATCAAACAAGTTTGATGCAAAATAAGGAGTAGCAAAATTTGCTATTCCTTATTTTTGCAATTGCACTGAAGGATTTGCAAATTTTGTGACTACTTAAATGCAATGTATCAAACAAAAACTATGTAAAAAATGACATTAAGGATTTGGAAACTATTGTGGTAAATTGGTGGTAATTTGTGAATTCTTTTCAAAAAGCTTTTTTTCAAAAAAACAAAAGGTGCCATATGACGCCAACACATGCCCTTAGGGCATGTATGTGTGCCATATGCCCCCAAATTTGTTTTTTAGGGGTGCAGCAGGGTGTTCTTGAGACACCCCTGCACCCTTGGAAAAATTCCTAATTTGTGATGAGCAAATTGCTAATCGCAAATTAAACCTTCATTCCTATGAGCCTCCTAGCCCATGGAAATGAATGGGTAACTTGCAATTAGCAATTTGCTCATCGCAAATTAGGAATGGTAAAGAATCGCTATTTATTCCTTAAAATTCGCTATTTAGGAAATGCAAAATAGTTTGATGATACATATGGCGGTTCATCTGTAACAAGATAAGAAGCTTAGGGATACATTTATGATGACTGGCGCAATGAAGTGCACATTACTTACTTCATTGGTAGGCCTTTATATGTATTATCTCCTCTGTATTCTTCATCAAGCGTAACTTTAATCTGCTGAAAATATAGGTTATAGACCATATATAGTTAGGAATTAGCATTTACAAAACCTTGAAAATTCACTGAAAAAACCATAGGTTAGAGACCATATATAGTTAGCTGGACATTTTATTGACATAAAACCAATGAAATTCCATATATAGTTAGTTGTACTAACTATATATCACGCACCCGCAATCCACTGCTGATGATGTCACATATTACATCATTCATGACATGGTCAGTGACATCACTGATGACATCACTGATGACATCTCAAATGACATCACTGATGACATCACTGATGACATCTCAAATGACATCACTGATGACATCACTGATGACATCTCAAATGACATCACTGATGACATCACTGATGACAACATCCAGTGACTGTATTTTTCTGTAAAGTTAAAATATGTCTTACATATTTAAGAATGAGTGGATGTATAAGTGTCTGGATGAAGGATTTAGTAGGTGCATGACTGACTGTATGAGTGAGTGGTTAAATGTGTCTCACTGAGTGCATGGGTTAGTGACTAAACTGTCTTAATTTGTGCATCATTATGTCTGTTGTTCTGTAAACTGCTGCATGTGTTGATCAGTAGCTATATGAGTAACTATATGGGTTATTGATTGGTTGCCCAAGCATTTGTATGGGATACTGAGTGTGTGTGTGGGTGGCTGGGAGGTGTATGACTCTGTGCATAGATGTATGGGTTCAAAAGTGCATGTGGAAACAGCTGTATGGGCGGTTGACTGTGTGCATGACTGTATTGGTGAGTGAATAGATATCTCAGTGCTACATGTCAAAGTAAGTACATATGTAAAATACAGTACATGTGAGAGTTGACATATATAAATAACTGTGCATAAGAGCCAGTGAATGTGTGAGTGGCTGTATGGATCATTGTGCTCTTGTATCCAGGATTGTATAAGTGAGTAAATATGTTTTAGTATATGTTTGAATAAGTAAGGTGTGTATAACTGTATAGTTGTGAAAATGGAGCTGTGATTGATTCTTTGCATGACTGACTAGGTGTGTAAGTAACTCCATGGATGAGTGACAGTCTGTGAGTGTCTGTTTACACTGAGTGTATCTAAGGTTATATTAGAGTCTGAAGATGTTCATCGTATTATCACATGAATGATGTCATCAGTGATGTGATCAGTAATGTCAAATGAGATTTTATCAGTGATGTCATCAGTGATGTCATTTGAGATGTCATCAGTGATGTCATCAGTGATGTCATTTGAGATGTCATCAGTGATGTCATCAGTGATGTCACTGACCATGTCATGAATGATGTAATATGTGACATCATCAGCAGTGGATTGCGGGTGCGTGATATATAGTTAGTACAACTAACTATATATGGAATTTCATTGGTTTTATGTCAATAAAATGTCCAGCTAACTATATATGGTCTCTAACCTATGGTTGTTTCAGTGAATATATATATATATATATATATATATATATATATATATATATATATTCACTGAAAAAACCATAGGTTAGAGACCATATATAGTTAGGAATTAGCATTTACAAAACCTTATTTTACTCACACAAAACCATTGAAATTCCATATATAGTTAGTGCAACTAACTATATATGGAATTTCAATGGTTTTGTGTGAGTAAAATAAGGTTTTGTAAATGCTAATTCCTAACTATATATGGTCTATAACCTATGGTTTTTTCAGTGAATATATATATATATATGTGTATGTGTGTGGTAAGTGCATTTACTAAGTTTAAAAAGTGTATAACTTCACCACACATGCCTTAGCGTTGTAAAGGCATGCGAAGTAAAGTTTTTAATTTTTTTATTTTTTATTTTGTCCTCATTAGCCGCCTTATCGTTCCGAGAAATAACCAACCACCATAAAAGTCCTTGAAAGGCAGGTAACTAGAAAATAGTTCCATTCTTCCCAGGATCAAACCAAGTAACTTGGCGGGAGGTACCTTCCGGACGATCTTACTCCGTCAAAGTCTAAATCAGGCTGTCGGCCCGCTTTCGTCGTGGCATGGGGGAGCCTCCCATTGGACCAGGAGTACTCAGCCTAATCATCGGACCCGGGGGAAAAAAAAAAAAGAAAAAAAAAACGGGGTCCCTGATAGTTTTTATCTCCACTTAAGCAGCAAATTCCAAAAGGCCAAACTACGGGGACTACAAGACCTTGCCATGTCTACTTTGGATATTTCATAGAGTGATGTCAACCACTCTGCATGAGTCGGGGGGTTGGCGTTGACCCAGTTTTTACAAATTTTTCTTCTTGCTACCAGGATAGCATAAAACAGAAATGACCTCTCTACCCCCCCCCCCCTGATGTTATCACTTAGTCAAAAAATAACTAAGGACCAGGAGAAAGGAATCAGGAGTTTGAGGATTGATTCTAGAGAAGCCTTAACTTCCTGCCAGAAGCTACTAATGTTGGGACATTCCCAGAACATATGGACATCTGAGGCTGCTAGGAGGAGACATTTATTGCAGCACTTCCCTGGTTGGAACTTAGAGAGTCTTTGGGGAGAGAAGTATGCGCGATGCAAAGTAAATAGATGGTTGCACCTCAGCCAGGCAGGTTTGATGACTTCATACAGGAGGCTAAAAGATCTCGTTCATAACTCCTCCGCCTGGACTTCTCCATTCCCTCCCCACAGTTCAGCCGGGAGGCTGAAGTCTCCATCCGCTTCCTCCATAATGGTCCAATACAAAAAGCGACTTCCTTACCACCCCTTACTTTCTCTATGAGATTTTTCTCTAAAGAACTATGGGGCATATTACCAAGCAATAGCGATAATTATTGCTATTGCTTGGTTAGAGACAAAAATTTACCGCTGAGCTGCGGCGATTTTTATCGCAGATAAACCTTGGTATTACCAAGGTTTATCGCAAATGCGATAAAAAACAGCCGCAATACATGAATATCGCTGAAAAGTCCGCGATATTCATGCATTACCGAGCTAATTCTCTTAGCCATGTTATCCACCTCCCATTGGATAACATGGCTAAGAACTGCTCAGGGCAGGTGTTAGCTTTTGGAGATATTCGCGCTTAGCGCGAATATCTCCAAAAGTTGGTAATAGGAGATAGCGATGTTAGCAACTGTTTCCAGTCGCTAACATCTTAGCACGCCCACTTTGCATGTCATTAGTAATACATATCAGTGACATGCAAAGTGGGGCCCAAGATGGTCGCTATCTCCTACTAGCTGTCGCTAACTGGTGTTAGCGACAGCTAGGTAATAGGGAGATCATTTTATCTCTGCTTTCTTGGCTTTTAAATCCAAAAAAGCGGAGATAAACCCCCTTGATATTATGCCCCTATATCCCCCGAGTTTAACCTTTTTCTTTGTCTGTTCTCGAACCCAACTTGACAGTTGCATATATATAAATGAGGATAAAGGTGAGCTGACCCTCTCAGAAAAAGCATCCCATTCTACTAAAATCCCTCCTGCCACCAGCTCTCCCCATCTTAATACCCCTGCCTCCAATAGCACAGATGTAAAGCTATCTACAAGGTGCGGAGAGAGCCCCGGAAGATCCCAAATAGGAGCGAAATTAGAAAAGTATGCCAGCCCAATCCTAGCTTTAATTTGGGTCCATTCTTTTACAAGCAGATATAGGATCTTTAACTTCACTCTCTTGAAATATCTCTGGTGCCCGAATTTAAACAAGAAACCGTCAAGTGGGAGATTATAGCCAGATAACATTGCCTTAAACATGCAACCATTTGAATTGTCTTCGGGGGTCTTTAATAACATCCTAGAGTGGGACAGATGGAAAGCCCAAGCATAATATTCCAGGTCTGGCAGTGCAAGGCCCCCCTTCTCCCTCCTTCTCCTTAACTTTTTCCAGGCCAACCTGGTAGATCTAAAACCCCAGATGAAAGAGTTGATGTCCTGTTGGCATTTAAAGAGTTGCTTAGAGTCAAATGCCAACGGAATTAAAGATAAATGTATATTTAGGAAGGATAGTCATTTTCACTAAACTCGTTCTCCCATAAACAGTAAGAGGGAGAAAGGACCATGCTTTCAACAGTGCCTTAGATTCGCGGGAAATCCGATCTAAATTAATCTGGGCCAAAATACCAATGTCATTTGTAATTCTGACTCCCAAATAGCGGATTGAGGGTGTTACTGGGAGATGAAGGTTTGCAATATTCCAAGCCATGAGATCGGTTTTCCCGGCATTGACTTGATAACCCGAAAACGTCCTGAACTCCTCGGCCCTCTTTATGACCTTGGGAAAAGCCTGGTCGGGATCAGTTGTATATACGAGAATGTCGTCCGCATACAACCCGACCTTTTTCTCCCAGCCATGAAAGGAGAAATGCGGAATGTTGCGATCATCCCTAAGGGTCTGAACAAAGGGTTCAACATAAAGATTGAACAGGAGGGGGGAAAGCGGACACCCCTATCTTGTCCCCCTACGGATTTGAAAAAGTTCTGTGCGGGTGCCATTAATCAAGAGGCTAGCCCTCGGATCACTGTATAGCAGGCTAATTGCTCGACAAAATTTAGGACCAAATTGGAATTTCTTCATTACGGCATCTAGATAGGGCCAATCAACCCTATCGAATACCTTCGTGGCGTCAAGTGTCATGATCGCAAGAGGCAGGGTAAAAGTTGAAGCAATATCTATTGCCCCGACCAAATCATAGGTCAAATCAGCCAAGTGCGTCCCCGAATAAAGCCCTTTTGGTCCTGGTGGATATTCGTTCCGATCTCATTACCCAAACGTGCCGCCAAAATTGCTGCAAAGATCTTATAATCATTGTTTAGGAGCGAGATCGGGCGATAAGATTCACACTCAACTGGGTCCTTTCCTGGTTTTGGGACTAGGGCGATATTTGCCTCACCCCATGACCTAGGCGGTGCCTCACCGCTGATTATTATGTTGTTAAACAAGTCCGTCAAGACTGAGATGATAGTCAAGTCTAACACCCGATACAGTTCGCCTGGTATACCATCAGGCCCTGCGGCCTTCCCCTGCTTCAGCTGTTTGATAGCTCTTGTGACTTCTGCCTCCGTTATTTCCTTGACCAGATGATCGCTCTGTTGCTTAGTTAGTATTGGAAGGCCCACCCTCTCCAGCCACGTATCTCTCTCCTCAGCATTGACTCCGATTCCCTCCATATATATATTCTGAAAAAAGACCCGAAATGCGTCCCCTATTTCCGAGTCTGAGTTCCTATTGTTGGCTTCGCCCTCTACCCTCACTTCTTTAATATAGTTTCTGGCTTGGTCTGCTTTGATTTTCCAGGCAAGCAATTTGCCCGCAGCCTCACCGTATTCGAAGTGTGAGAGCTTGCTAGCCTGCCACCTTTTAGTCACTCTCTCCTGCAATATAGCATCTAATTTATTTTTTAGCGCAGACCTTCTTTCCGAATTCGCTGGGGATAGGGGGTCGTCCGAATCTATGAGCGCCAGGTCTCTCTCTATATTTGATAACTCCTCTCTATATTTCCTCTTTCTATAGGAGGCACGGTTGGTGATGCACCCCCTTAGATAGGCCTTCCAA
This sequence comes from Lissotriton helveticus, assembly GCF_964261635.1. Taxonomy (NCBI): domain Eukaryota; kingdom Metazoa; phylum Chordata; class Amphibia; order Caudata; family Salamandridae; genus Lissotriton; species Lissotriton helveticus. The sequence goes on along the minus strand of NC_136061.1, from coordinate 1,581,023,215 downwards.
GTCTTCCACACAGATACCAGGGGGGCAGAATTTAAATTGCGCTCCAGAAAAGCAGCGGACTCAGATATAAGAAATTCCCTCTACTCTTCTTCAAGTAGGATGGTACGATCGAAGGACCATGAGGTGTGAGTGAGGTTCTGGTCTAATTTTAATGAAAAGAGAATAGCCGAGTGATCAGACAAGTGAGAGGGAAGGTAGAGCAAGCTTTTTAGGGAATCTTTGAGGGTGAAGCTAAATAGGGCATAGTCAATACGAGATTTGTGCTTATATTTATAATTGTGAAACGAAACCACCAAGGTGTTGCCTGCTCTCTCCCGCCAAAAATCCACCAGCCCCAAGTTCGACATACAAGTCAAAAGCGTAGCTCTCGCTTTGCTGTGTGGTACTGCTCTAGAGCTGGGGGATTTATCCAATTTCGGGTCTAGGACCAGGTTGAAGTCTCCCATCATATCAGGGGGTTCTGAGACGTGATCAGATGATTCTGTATTGTGTCAAGGTGGGAAGGGTCATCTTGGTTGGGGCCATAGTACCCGACCAGAGTGAACACCCTCCCATCGAGCTGGATGTTGGCTATTAGCCATCTACCGCTTGGATCCACCCTATAATCCGCGATCTGAGCTTTGGCTTCTTTTTTTAAAAATAATGAATATCCTGCGAATATTGGCATTATGGTCCGTACTGAGAAATTTGTCAACCCATTTCAATTTCTTCATTATATCAATGACCTCTTGCCTTAGCAAGTGTGTCTCCTGGATTATTATGACCTGCGCGGGGGAATCCCTAATATATTGCATAATTTTATGCCTCCTTCCCTTTACACGCAGGCCATTAACATTCCAGGACAAAAACATATTCTCCCTCATTTATCTTTGCCAGCCATCCTCCCCTCTCCAGACCTGCCTACCCCTGGGAACCCTGTACTTCTCCCTACAATCTCCTGCCTAACCTGGGTTATACTGTCAAACTGGTGACTGAAATGGTGCTTGGAAACTGCATAATGCAAAAAAACAAAGAGCTGCTTATGAGGACTTTTTAATGCTTTCTACCACCCCCCACCCCCCTCCCCCTGGAACCCCCCCCAACTTACTCTGGCTAGATGTCCTGCCAGTGTGCCATCTCCGACATACCCCCAACCCTGCCCCTATCCATCTTAAATGGTCGATATTGGCCAGCTACTGAATAGGAATCAAATATATAGGTGGTGTGCAGAAGAAACCAAGATAAAGATGAGGAGAGGAAGAAAAGAGTGGAAAAGACCATTAATCCGGTTATGCAAAAGGTTTGTCCCTATAGAGTAATGTTAATGTTTGATTCCCTCATTCGTTACATAATTCTTTTTTTTTTGTAATAACCCCTTTTCTTTTTTTTTTTTTCCTGGTACTCTTTACTGAACTCCTTTGAGCACCTTATTCCATGTGTTCCAGTACTATACTGTACTCCTACCCCTTAGACCTTGCTATCTGTTGTATAGACTGTTATATAGACTAGTATATAAGCCTAAGGAGACGGCCAATGGGTATCTGAATAGGTATAGAAGCAAAGACCACCCCATGGAAAAAGAGAGACACTAGGGACCCTTTTGTGCAAACTCGCTGATAGAAACTAGCAGTTCATCTGCTTCTAGAGGTGTCTTGATGTTATGCATTTTGGTGTTAAACATTATTTTCAGGAAGGCGGGGAACCTCATCTGCACTGTGGCCCCCAAAGCCCTGAACTTCTCCATTCTCTGCCCGAGCTCCCACTGCCTTTCTAATGTGGTTTTTGACAGATCTGATCTAGGTTCGAAGGAGAAGTCCAGGGCCTTCAATGTCTTAGCTTTGAGTGCAAGATTCAGAATCTTCTCCTTTGTTGCGTAGGTTAGAAAGTTCACAAGGATTTTACTGGGCTTTGTCCTACCTGGATTCAGACGGAAAGGGTCCCGGTGTATCCTTTGTATATCCAGTTCTAACTCTGCTGCTGACTCGTCTAAGTTAAGGGCATCTCTAAGAAGGGAAACAACGTATTGTTTGATTGGTAAAGTTATATGCGGGGTAAAAGATTGAGGAGTGATGGTACTGCGGAGTGATGGTACTGCGGAGTAATAAATGCGGAGTCATGGTATGCAGGATTTCTGTTTGCGGAATGACGTCATATATTCCTCTGAAGGACATATTTGAAGACATGGCACAACCTTTCCATCCAAAACTGAGGATAAACCTTACATAAAGCTTAAGGGATGATACCCCTTCACAACGCCCTTTCTTGAGATGCACAACAATGTGACAAGATGTGCATTTCAGATCATCCTCCTTATTAACAGGCATCATCAGTTTACCAGGGATATCCAAAAACCTATTTTTTTAAGGAATTTATGATAATTTATGAGGCATGGTCAGAGTTTTCTGATGATAGTAGATTTAATAAGTTATTTCCTACACTGCAATACTCAGTTAAAAACTTCACCCAAGTTAGTTTGACTCCATTTGAGTTGCTTACGGTGTGATTAGCTCTTTCTAGAGTGCTAACTATTTTCTAAAAGGATTTTGATTTATTGCCCTTGCATGTATGTAGGATGTTTCCCCAGAACGGGTCCTCACACTTTGTTTTTTCCATCACAAATTAGCTTTTTGTATGTTGTTGTAGCCGTGCGGAGATTATTAAGGAACTGATTATGGAATGTATGTAGTGCAGCCACCAAACAGCTCCAATCAGTCAGTTCTTGAATTTTTAGGCAAGGTAGGAGTTCAGATAGAGCCTGGTCCTCTTGAAGAGCTGATACAGGCTTACAAATTACATTTCAAAGAATTTACAACACTCTTTTTGTCTCTGTATTACCCGAAGATCAAGACTTCAATTGTGAATCTTCCAGATGATGTGGGTAACCATTGTTTTCAAAAGGAGAGATTTTTATACCGCAGGTTTAAAACAGGTTCTTTTCTGCCAGTACCAGGAGTACGCATCTTGCATTTACCAAATGACAAGTGTAGGTTCATTCTAGTTGGAATAACCTAGAAGTAGAAACTCAACCTATTGACTGTCATTTCAAGAGGATGAGCTAAACGTACCACAGACCATAGTAGTTTTGCAATATTTCCATGATTTAAAATGTTAAAGTGGCTTTTAGAACAATGTTTGGGCAAGAAGAGTACTTTGTATCTGTTAGTGAAATTTAAATTCTTGTGACCCCAGGAATTTCTACATATGGTTACCTCCCTTTTATTTCTGTTTGGAAGTTAAGACTGTAGTGTGAGGCATAAGAAGAAAGCTGCATACTTAAGCTGGAAATAGGCTGGGTTGATCACCTGCATATAGAGTGGCATAGGTGAACTGGTGGAACTGAAGTTGCTGTAGAAATAAAGAGTCCAAAGGTAGAAGACAGATGATCGTCTCTGGACTGCGAGTTAAGGAGAGATAAACAATGTATTGCTTCCAGAGGAAGCATCAATCTGAGGGACAAACTGAGGCCTAAAGGCCCCTGGGACAGATAAAGTTGTTCTGAGAGTGAGACCAGCATTGTCTCTTTGTAACAGAACCAGTAGGCTGCCAAATAGTACATTTGCCTGTAGTGTCAGTACTAAATGTACAAGAACTGGACTGTCCTTTCATATAATCCTGCAGTGCTGGGCTGTATTTATTTCTGGCACATCTCCAAAGGAAAATTAAAGTACCAGTTGACAGAAGATTTAAGGTAAGAGATAGCGTAATTCTAGAAACCTTATAACAAGATGGGGGTAACTGATAACCCACAGATACTCAAGGTTATCTCTTGTGTTGTGATAAAATGCCTGGGGGAAAACCTCCAAGGTGAAACATAAATAGTGGGAAAACTAAGGCTGGGGGCTAGTGGAAACTACTCATCCTGGTAAGGACAAACACTGCAAAGCTGATTGAGCTGTATGCCCAATGAGATTCAGAGTAAACACTGATAGGCACAAAGAAGTGGGGTTTGTAGCAAGGATATAAAAAAAAGGAAGGGCATAAAACACAAGGTCCTGCAGAGCAATACATTACTACAGTATGGTGGAAAAGTTGGTGCTCTGAATAGAGGGGGCAAATTGTAATGTTAGCAATAGATGGTGCTTCTAATACACCAATGCTTTCAAATCTACCTCAAGCCATCACTGAATGGTAAGCAGCTCTAGAAGGCAAATTTGATTCAGTATTTTTAATGATAACCATTGCCTTTGTGTAACCGTAAGGCTTGCAGACAAATGCTCTTCCTAATGCTAACTGTACCTAAAGGCAGTGCCTGTCTAGGATACTTTGAGCCTCTTTCACATCTAGACTCTAAAGATGAGAACATGTTGATTACCTTGCTCAGCTGATCCAATATAACTATTTTTACAACTAAAGGTTGTCCTCTATCTTTCTCATAATCTTAGCCTCCAGCACATCTTTTCTCCCTGTGTTTTCCAAAATCAAATAATTCCTTTATAAAGTCTCTTTGTAGAATACTACATATTTGTATCTTGCCTTTGTTTACCAGCACTCCTGTTTATGCAGTTGCCTAGGGACTACATTGTGTAATGATTCTGTGATTCACAAATGAATGTTTTTGTTGATATGCATTCTAACAATGCATTTGGCATGGAGTGTAGAGTTTCTTTGCCAATTTCCATTGAGATGAAATTTCTGTGGGCACACGGAACCAAGGTTAAACACACTGTGTTCTAGAAAATTACAGAAGATATGTTCGGCTGTCATCAAACTGCAGGTTGTGACACGTGCCTAAGTGGCATGATTAGAGGATGTGGAGGTCGTCCTGCATTTTCTGTGATTCCTGGAGCAGGTAAAACGGCTAGCCTTAGACTTGCTTCTGAAATTCGCAATCATGGACACCCTTACATCTATGAGAGATGAGGAAAATTAGTTTAGGGCCAACTCAGCACACTGGGTGATGGTGGCAGTAAATAGAGGAATTCTATTGTTGCAATACACCAGTCGTTTCCAATTCTAAATAGCTTTAGTGCTTTAATGATTGATATTGATTAAATAAGTTCATGATTATGACACTGCTCGGAAGATTTGTGAGGAACAATTACATTTCAAGTCTCCTCTCAGTCCTGATTTCCTTCCCAAACATCAGTGGACAGGGCAATGTGTACTCTTGTCAAGGGAAGGTTTGCTCATATTGACATGATTGCTGATATGATTATTTTAGAGGCGAGTGCAATATGCACTTCCCAAGTTTGATCAAGGTATGTTGGGGGAATGGTTAGTGTAAGACATTGAGTTATTAGTTTTGCAGGATGTGAATCATGTGCAAATAATAGGTTCACAGTTGTCTCCTTACTGTAAACCAAGTACCCCATTGTAGAGCAAGAAACTCTCACAGTAGCAAAGCAGAGCAGTCCAAAGCCTACTAAGGGAAGGTGGTGTGGCTAGTAATCTCTATTCGCTAGCGTGCAACATTCAATAAATCATTTTCCATTCAGCGCTTTTTTTCTAAACAAAAGAGCACATATATTTCACACATTCTACTAAATATTACACATGAATTAAAAAAAAGATATAGCAGGTAGACAAAAATAATTTGGTGACATTTTCAAACCACATTTGACCCTTAGTGGGTCACGAGCCCCAGAATCACAATACCCCCCCCCCAGCTATTCTAGATGCAATATCATAATGCAAGAGAATGTCATTTTAAATTAAACAGACTTATTGGCTTTGTCATAGGGTCACTATATCAATATATAATTAAAGCCTATTGGCTTAATCCAGGTGTCACCATACTATGTGAACAATATTCACATGTAAGGATTCGACATTGAAACCAATAGTAACTTTTATCAACATTTAACTACAATATACTTTGAACAAAGCATTGCAAATCAAAATAAGGTGTGTCAGAGTCTTTCTTTACACTCATCAAGCCACAGAAAATGCTGACACAATGCTGACCACTAGGAGTCCCTGCCCCCTTTAACTGAGGAACACAAGCTCCAGCTCCAGGTAAACTTGTAAAAAACTCCCCACATCATGAAACCTATGACCTGAAAGACAACAGGTGAATTATCTTTAAATCATTCCTGACGGGATATTGCACCTCCTAAAGATACCCACATTGTGTAAAACCAATGTTGTAGGTGCCTAGGCCTATGTTGGATTACCACATAAGAAAGAACTATATCTGAATGAGCCCCCAGAAGGATTTCCATGACAGAAAAATTAATATTTTATTAGCGGGCTTGCTGTGCTCCTTTGCGTCAGTTTCTTTTGTTTTCTATGTGTAAGACGTGCACAGTCCCAAACAAGGCTCCCGTAGCTGCCAAAGATCGTTTGGTGCCACATGGTGACCCCCAAATGCCCCACAGCCCCAACTTGCTTCCCGTGCACCGCACCCCTGCCTTGATGCTGTTTGGGAGCCAGCAGCACTTTTTTCTGCTTCTGATGGGCAGGTGTATAGTCTTCTCTGCTCTAGCCTGCAGCAGGAGCCATGCTCAATACCCTGCCCATTCTCCTCATCGGCAGGGAGGTTAGACGGCCTGTGCATCCCCTGCTCTCCTTCTGTGTTGGTCTGTCCCAGGTATGGGGTCACATGTTCAGCCAGTAATGCATTCTCCAAGCAGTGCCTCTTCTTTGTGCCACCCTAGGGGTAACAAGGGGCCCTCAGGACCTTCATCCACCTAAGGGTGGAAATTGAGCATCCATTGGTGCTCGGTACGTTTGCAAACTAGAACACCCAACACAAAATAAATTCTAAACTGACGGAAAAAGAAAACATAGCTTAATCTCAACAAGAAATATTTGTTAAGAGTTTGCACTGGAATTCATTCACAGAAAAAACAGTGAAGAGTGCTATAGTAAGCAAAATGAAAAAGAAGAGAAAAGGAAAAAATGCTCATCACAGCAGCTTTTAAAATATTTCACTCTTGCGAATGTATAATAAGCAGTGTGGGTACAATTCTTTAAAAAACGTAAAAATGTCAAAGTCATCAGCTAAAGGCGCTCCACTTTTGTAGATGTATTCTTTTTTGTAAAATCAGCAAAAACCTACGGGTCTTTGGACAAAATATTGGTAAAAGAATATTGTGAAACAAAACTATTACTGCAAGGATATTTTTATGCCTAAAACATTGTAGACATAAATATGAAAGGTAAGAATATTGTTTGAGTTGTTATTTTTATTATTGTTGTAAAAAAATATAATTTGTTAAAACATTGGGCCTCATTGCGATGTCAGACATTATAGCGGAGTGGAACGGCCCAACCATAGGTCGGCGGTTTGGCCAGCACAATTTGGATGCAATTGTAAACAGGGTGGTCGGAAACATCTATTTTACAATACCAGCTTGTTGCAGTGGGAGGAAAGGCTCGCAGCACAAGTTGCAATTGTAAAATGGATGTTTTGAAACATCCCTGCACAGTGCGGCAGGCACCTCATGGTGCCTGACGCACTGTGCAGCGATGTTTAGGGGTGCACCGTAGGTGCTAACCAGGTCCCAGAGTGGAGGACCAGGGGGGAAGAGGCCCTGCTAGGGTCCCCCAAAGTCACTTTCTGACAGCATTTCAATGTCTAAAAGGCCACCATGATTAGGCTGTTGGAACGTGACACTGTAACCAGATGGTGGAGCCGAGGTTGGCTCCGCCATCATTAATGAGATGACAGTTCTGCTCCTTTCATGACGGAAGAGGGGTGGAAGCCCAAGATAGCTCTCCACCCGACATCAAAATCAGGCCCATTGTTGCATATACCATTGTTTTAAACTTAACTTGTTCTTTTTTTGCATTGTATTTATTAACTGTTTTATGTCCATTGTTTTATTTAAAAGGTTTATTTTTTAAATTCTTTATTGAAAAACATTTTTTGCAGTTTTATTTTTCAAAATTATGTTTTATTATTACTTTTTAAATGTAAGTTTTTAAAGGTTTTAGGAGCTGGATGTTGGAGTTATAGAGGAAAAGATTTTTAAAACATGTTTGTTGTAATTTTATTTTATTTGAATATTTTAAGAAAAAACTAAACATTTGCAAGAATGATGTTTTGAGATGTAACTTAAAATGTCATATTGTATGATCATTCATTTTCAAGATTGTTTTTAATTTTTCAATGATAAATGTAGAATATAATGTTATTCAAATAATTAGCTATCGATAAAGTAATTCTTTTGTATAACATGTTTGGTAAATGTTATATATAATTTGTTGTTTACTAAATGTCTTTATATTAATTAATACTTGTTTGTTTTTTGTTGTTCATTTGTTTTGGCTAGTGTTAGAATATTTATTATAAATAGTTTATTTCTATGTTTATATGGTTTAAGGGTTGCTTTCCTCTGAATTAATTACGAATAGGAACTTTTTTTGTCTTATTAACATTTTGTTAAGAATATTGTATTATCTGCTTATGTTTTTGTAGAATTAGAAATAAATTGATTATTATTTGAAATCATTTATAACATTTGTATATGTAATTATGAACTTATGAAAGTAATCATATTACACTTTGTTTTATAATTCTATCTGTTTGTATGTTTTGCAGAGGAATAGTATATTTTTTTGCTATTAATTGTAAGTATTATCTTTATTCTAATATATTTGTTTTAACGTGTTTGATTTGATAATAACACTAATACATAATTGAGTTGTTTATGGTTATCATATAAATACATTTTATTTGCTTTAATTAAATAGAAAATATTATTTTTCATAACTATACTTTTTTTATGTTAGTTGTAGTGTAACACACTTGCTGCTGCACTCACTGTGGGGGAGCCGCTGACAACCTCTGAGGGCTCCTGTCACTTAGATGTTTAACATTGAGTATTGAAGAGGTATGTACCTATGCATCCTAATTGTTGACAGCCATGGCCTTGAGACGTGTGGTTAGATGCTCCATTTGATTCCAGCCCTCAGATTAACTTTCTTATTAAAGTGTTGTTTGTCTATTATAAGCTCACAGAATATGGCTTTTGTCAGACAATGGTATTTGTTTGATTCATTATGATGGAATAATTTTGTATGCATTTTATACATAAATATTGGTTTTACTACTTAGAATTGTTTCCGTGTATAGCATCGTACATGAAGGAATCCATGAAAATGTTTTATCCTGGTATTAGATGATGTAACTTGAAATGCATAATTCTAGCATCTCTTTTCTTGCATGATGGGATGCTTTGTTTTTACATGTGATTGTATTGTTCATTTATTGTTGCAGTTTTTAATATTGATTTTATATGTTTCATGTATGTGTGATTTGTATATGCTTTGATGGCCTAGTTTTGAAATAATGCTACTTTGAAATGAAATGAAAAACATACATTATGTATTTAGTTTCGTGGTTTACTGTTTGTTTTGTCTTTTTGTTATTATTTGGATTTTTATCAAATTTATTTTGATGGACTTTATAATTTCATCATTATTATAAATGAGTGATGTGTATTTATATGTTATTTTTTTAATTGCAATAATGTCTTTTATTTGTTTTATTTAGAAGGAATGACAATATGTTTATAAGTTTTTGTTTATTGTAGAAAAAGGTTCTTCAGGCCCAGAATTAGTCTGTTCATTTTGCACCCCTAGAATATTGCCCCCAGGACCCGAAAAAGACATTGCCCGGGCCGCCTCCGGCTGCTTTTCCTCATTCAACACTGTTACTTTAAAGTTGTTTTTGGGAGCCTCAGCAATTATAATATTATTCATATTGGGAGTCTCCACATTCAAAACATCAGTAATTGGTATGTTTTCGGGATTTTCGGGGTTTTCAGGGTTATTAAGGGAGTTGGATATTCCCTCCTCTAGGTCAGAAATAGCATTCTGTTGCCCCTCAATTGAAGGACTTTGATCCCTATTCATTACTGGAATAGATACAGTCTCGGTCTCAGGCTCAGTCTCTAATTGTGAATTGTTCTGGTTTGGAGTCTTTCTAAACATTAGCTCAAGCACAGTCCTCCCTCCTGCACTGCTTATTCTTCTGCGAGTTGCTACAATTTCCTGCCTTGAAGACCCCAGGGGAGAACCAGTTGCAGCTACTTGCTTTTTAGCTTTTGCTGTTTTTACCTGTAGCTGGTCTTCATTATCCATCAGTCCTTCTCGTTGTTGTCTCTCTGCCTCCTTCCGCAGCACCCTTGCCGCTTTTGCAATCCTCGCTCTGGTGGCTGCAGCTGAGGCGCTTTTTGGCGGCATCACTATGTCCTTCTCCCTCGGAGCCTTCCTCCGCAAAAGCTTCTCTAGACGCCAAACTGAGCCGTGCACAGTGGAGCTGGCGTTCCGTCGCGCTAATTCCTGTAGCTGACACGGCTTCCGTAGAGCTACTGAGTGTGTATACACTGTTTCCGTGGAGACGCCACGTAAGGGAGCCGGGTTCCACCAAAGAGTAAGTGTATCGAGTATATGAAAGTGTCTGAAGGCTTTTAGTGCGTTGTAACAGTATCGCATTATCGTGCTGCCGCAGGAACTTGCAACTGTATCTTACCCTCGGTTTAGACGTGTCATTTACGATTCTGTGTAAAAAAAAAAAAAGCGGCGCTTTCATTGAGTGATTTTTTTCCATGGCGCCCGGGGTTTACAACTGTCGGAGTGCCAGAATGTCAGCGTCTCTTCTCAGTTTAGCTCAGCCAAGCAGTCAAGGGTTTTCCGAAACTCTCCTTTCTTCAAGCCTTCTTTCTCGAGTAATGTAAGCATTTCTTAGAGCATACTATAAAATTTATAAGTCCTCCGTGTAGAATCCGTGTAGAATCCGTCACAAGAGCGATCCGATTAATCACATCCTGGGAGCTCAGTAGAGTGCTGCAGTCAGCCTAGCGTCTAGGCCGCCATCTTGCCTCCCCGCCACGAAACTTTTTCTACAATAAACAATAACCAGATCGAGCCTAGCGTAATGGCAATAACCCCAGGATTAGACAAAATAATTACTACTGCGGAGGAGGTACCAAGTGTACCAAGTGTACCAAGTGTATCAAGTGTATCTGAGGCTCCTCAACGTGTAGCTTCTAAACAAACTATAACAAATAAAGATGCCAATGATGCCAGTGATGCCAATGATTTGCTTCCAAGTATCACGTTACAATTGCCTGCACAACCGGGACAGCTGCAAGAGGGGGAAAAAGACCTCACTGAGTTCTATTCTTTTTCCGATGACACTGAAGAGGTAGCTGACAATTTGGGAGATTGGTCCGAGAGCCTTAAATCGTCTGAGGATGAAGATGAATCAGAAACACATATATATTCCTCAGAAGACAGCTATGACGAGGGGAGACAAATGGCTAATACTGTGAAAACTAAGCCTAAAGGTAATACAAGAACTGTATTAAAGAAAATAACAACAGGCCAACTTGAATATAATCAGGCTACTTCCTCGGACATGCCAGGTGATCCAGAGATAACCCCCTCAGCAGTGGAGACTATCCTCCAGGCTATAGCAGCTCACAGGGAAGAGACTGCCCAGGACAGTAAAAGATCTCGTATAGCCTTGCGTAAAATGCAGGGGGTGGTAAAGAAACTGTCTAAGACATGTACACGGATTGGGGAGCGTGTAACTGAGATGGAACAAAGGGTAATGGCAGCAGAGAAGGACTCTTCTGAAAATTGTGAGAAAATTAAACTACAGGAAACAGAACTGATGGACATTAAATGGAAGCTGGAAGCTTTCGAAAATAGGCAACGCCGTAATAATCTTCGCATCCTGGGAATACCAGAGAAAGTTGAGGGAGAAAATATACGAGCCTTCATTATTAAACTCTTCAGTGAAGCTATGCCTGAACTACAAAGCTGGAACTGGGAAGCTGAAATTCAAAGGGTACATCGTTTCCCTTTTAATCCACCACCGAAACCAGGGTTGTATCCAAGAGCTGTTCTAGTATACTTTGGTAATTTCCTACTAAGGCAGGCGGTAGCAGAGAAAGCGAGACCAGACCGGAAGATAACCTGTAATGGGTTTTCTTTCTTCTCGAGACCTGATTTTTGCCACGTAACCGTGGAAAGACGATGGAGGTTACGAATGCTGATTAAATCTTTTCAAGAGAAAGGTGCTCTGGCCTATCTGAACAACCCTGCTACTCTTAAGATTGTCCATCATGGTCAGACAAAGTTTTTTCAGTCAGAAATAAAGGCAAAAGCATACTTAGATGAAATATCGTAGATAGAAATTAAATCACTTGGGTCATAAATACTTAATAACCTAAGTGAGATATGTTTGTTTCTTTATCTTCTTGACGGGGGAATTAAGTGTGCTCTTTCTTTTGAGATTGTAATAAAGCAATGGAGGTATAATCCAGGGATGTATGGCATAGACTGTACATAGTTTTGAGATAGCTTTGAGATATAATATGATATACTTGAATGTGATGCAGAGTTCTTTGTAGAATCCTTTGTTGTTTTTTTTCTTTCTTTTTTGCTCTTTTATGACACTTTTCTTTAAAAAATTGTTAAGGTAGCTCAGTAGAAGTGCAGCAACTTCATCACACAGACTCTGGGTGAGTCTGGAAGCCTCAGCAAGAAGGGAGGGAGTGGAGCAGGGGTGGGCAAGAGGGAGGGACGACGAAGAGGGAGGAGGGGGGAAGGAAAAGGAGAAAATGAAAAAAAATCTGGCATAATAATAGGAACAGAGTTAATTTTGGAAAATATAAAGCAGGGTATGTACAGGGAATATGATTTGAGCAACATTAATCGACAAAACTACACTATGAATAATGGGTAAGCTTAGTATACAAACCTGGAATATAGGAGGTTTACTGACTAGAGATAAACGTGTACGACTTGAAGAATTATTAAAGCTATACCCGGTAGACATTCTATGCCTTCAGGAAACCCATATTCCATGGAGCAAAAGAGCGTTATTAAGACTGAGGGGATACAATCTGATAGTAGCTTCATCTCAAACGACAAACATAAGGGGGGTTGCAATATTGGCTAAGAGTTGTCATGGACAAGGAATACGCTGTGCATCAGATTCATATGGAAGATGGGCAATTGCTAAATTAGGTAGTGGGATTACGATATGCACTGTCTATGGATCTCATCAGGATGATCCTATAATTTTTGAAAAATTAGAAGCAGAATTAGCCATTTGGCAAGGTCCACTAATTTTTTGTGGTGATCTTAACATTTCCTTAATACCATCCTTGTCACCGTATGTAACTAGATTAAAATATACTGGCCGGAAACCAAAGGTGTATCGGGCTATTAGTAATTTAATTTGTAGCCTTGGGCTAACTGATATCTGGATGCAAAATAGCCCAGCAGATTCTGGCTACACGTATTACTCACACCCCCATCAAAAATATGTGCGGATAGATTACATTTTCACATCTAAAGATTTAACATCCTCTTCACATATAAGCAAACTTCCAAAAACACTATCAGATCATAATCCCCTATTATTATCAATTGATTATAATACTAAATATATTCAAAAAACAACATGGTCCTTTGATAGGAAATTACTATGTAACCAAGAATATATTGATTTTATTAAAGCCTGGACTGAGGAATTTTTTAGCATAAATCGATTTAGTGCCTCAAGAAATATTGTTTGGGATACTTATAAAGCTGCTCTAAGAGGGGAAACCATAAAGTACCAATCTAAAATTAGGAACGGGGAAAAACAGGAATTTGAAGTAAAAATAGCTGCACTAGCTAAAGCCGAAGAAGAACACATCAATAAAATTAGGCAAAGACAAGATACAAGTCAGGTGATGATGCAGGTAGCTATAATAAAATCAGAATTAAATTCTAAACTAAGTCAGAAAGCTGCTGAGACATATCAATCACACAGGAAGCAAGTCTATGAAAGTGGAGAGAAAGTCGGCAGACAATTGGCACTTAGTACGCGCCAGAAAATTACAAGAAGGGACATTGTTACTATAATAGAAAACGGGCAGATCCATACTCATGCAGCTGAAATTAACTCCCAGTTTCAGAGGTATTATCAGAAGCTATATACAGAGGATACCAAGAGGTCTAAGATAGAAACAAAAGTTTTCATAAATAATTTTCTTAGTAACTCCGAGGCTATGAAAACATTGGACAATGACACAAGGGAGGATCTTGAAAAAGAAATAACAATTGCAGAAGTCAGGACTGCATTATCATTATTAGCCTCTGGCAAAGCGGCAGGTCCAGATAAGATACCGATTGAGCTATTTAAGATACTTAGCCCTCAGTTACTACCGATTCTACATGATTTGTTTCTCGGAATACAATTTAATGGTGTACCTCCAATTTCCTGGGAGGAAGCTAATATAATTGTCTTTCCAAAAAAGGGTAAATCCCCAGAATTTCTCACGTCATATCGGCCTATATCCCTTATCAATTCGGACTCCAAATTATATGCAAAAATCTTAGCACTCAGGCTCAGTGGGGTCATTGAACAGCTCGCTTCTCCATGGCAACATGGCTTCATCCCTGGCAAGGGAACCACTGATCACATCCGTAGGGCAATTGCCTTATTTGACGCCACAATGGCCAGGGGGGAGCGTATGTCAATGATTCTACTGGATGCTGAGAAAGCTTTTGATCGTGTCATCTGGAAATTTCTATGGGAAGTTATGATACGTAATAATTTTGGCCCCAAATGTATTAACTCAATAAAATCAATGTATCACCGCCCCAAAGCCAAAGTTCTCGCGGCCGGACTATTTTCTGAATACATTAATATAACAAGAGGTACTAGGCAAGGCTGTCCGTGCTCGCCGCTGCTATTTGCTTTATATATCAACCCTCTTATCCTGAAACTATTAGAGAGCACTAATAATAAACCGGTTGTCAGTCATCAGTTTGAAACGAAAGTACTGGCATATGCTGACGACATTGCAATCGTCACACCCGATCCAACAGAAACTATTCATGAAATAGAGGTAATTACTTCTGAATTTGGGACTTATTCTGGGTACTCTCTCAACAAAGGAAAGGCGATTATAATAAGCACACCTGACACAGTTTGTATGGATCCACGAAGAGTTGAAAAAGCTACTTACCTGGGCATTGAACTCTGTGCAAACACTAAGCTAATCTCACAAATTAATTTTGATCCATTACTGAAAAAAATTAAGAATGATTTTGAAAGGGTCAATAGTCTTCATCTATCCATTATAGGGAGAGTTAATTATGTTAAAATGAATACGCTACCCAGATGTCTCTATCTATTTAGAACAATACCACTAGCCATTAAAAAGGAGATTTTAATATTGATTAACTCACTTATATCTAAGTTTGTGTGGCAGAATGGGAAAATCAGGAGATCTATTGAACTATTGTCCCTTCCTATTGATAAAGGCGGCCTTACTATACCTAATATGTTATTATATTATTGGGCAGCACAACTAAAGCAGTTTACACCTTTGTTTAAAGGATATAGCGAAGAGAATTCAGAGGACCATGCTGAAATACCGTCAATATATGAACTTATAGTCGGTCGGGAGGCAAAAGGCTTGTTATTGCGAAAAACTGAGACTAGAAATTACAAAGATTTTAAAGGTGAAATTATGATTAATGCTTGGAAAACCTGGAGTAAAATTTCTAAATATAGTCAAGTTGAGAAAATTAATCGCTATACACCACTTTTTCATTCTAATCTTATTCTAGGACGGGATTCAGATGTTTTTTTGAAACAATGGGCCAAGATAGGAATTAAGACAATAGGTGATTTTCTAATAAATGACTATGACACAACTTTTCTAGATGTGAAAATTAAATATAAACTACCGAATGGGGATTTTCTGAAGTTTGCACAGATATTTGCTACACTAAAAGCTAAGGAATCACAAATTTGTTTGCATAAGCATGAAATAATGGATGTAATTTTTAGAACAAACACAAGAATTGGAATTCTATATAATATTCTTTTAAGCATGAAGAATGATGACCTCGATAAAACGGAAAAAAAATGGTGTTTAAAATTGAATAATCCAAATGTGGATCTAAACCAGGTGTTAAATATGAGTCAAAAGTTATTGATGGCAAGTAATCTTAAGGCACAATTGTACAAAACTATCTTTGACCTATACTTTACCCCTGCTAAACTATTTACTAGGGGCAAACGTGAGAATGATTTATGCCCAAGATGCACTCAAGGGCCGGCAACTCTTACCCATATGTTCTATACCTGTCCTAAGTTGGCATTAGTTAAAAGCATGATAAATTCCTTTTGGGTGGAAATTTTTGGACATATAATACCAGAATCCGAAACCTTATTTCTCTTTGGCCATGACCATACCCTAAATCTGGAAAAATCTGAAGAAAGATTAGTTTTCATTGGCATGGCTGTTTTCAGGATACTTCTATCTGCGAGATGGAAAGATGTAGTGCCTCCTAGTTTTCAGATGTGGTTAGCACGCTTTTTGGCAGCTTATAGATATGAATCTGCAATATTTAAAACAAGAGGGATAAGATCTAAATTACGAGGAGATATGCTTTGGTGTCCAATAACTGAATGGAAAAATCGCATTGTCCCTGGTGGTATTGGATGATTGATGACTATAATTATAATTGACCGTAGAGTTTGGTTATATTGTTGTATAATCTTTATCTCTCTAAAATGTTATTTATGCTGATTATTTAATTATTTCTGTGAATCTCAAACCCTGCGATTTATTTATTCATAATACTGTATTATTTGAGTTAATTTTGAATTGATGTATTATTGTAATGATATCCTTTTATTATGCCTGAATAAAAAAAAAACTAAAAAAAATGTTTATAAGTTTTTAATATTTTTACAAAATATTTGTTATAACTGATTACTAACATTAAAATCTAAAATGTTTGGTGGCAAACACCTTTCCCTAATTGATTTAGATTGGCGGTGGAAAAGCAAATGTGACCAGCTTAATGTCTAACACTTCCCCCAACATATTTTATATTGGAGTTGAAATAACACATGTGACCCATTTTGTGTCCAACACTTTTCCCAAAATGCTATAGATTGGAGTGAGAATTGCAAATATCATCACTTTAGTATACAACACCTTCCCCAAATTGGTTAAGGTTGGAATGGAAATAGTAAGCGTGACCCCTTTAATGTATCACACCTTCCCCAGAATGGTTTAATTTGGAGTATGAATAGTACATTTAACCCTTTTAGTGTTCAGCACTTTCTGAAAAATGGTTTAGATTGGAGGGGGATTAGTATGAGTGAACCCTTTAGTGTCAAACCAATTCACCAAATTGTTTTACTTTGGAGCTGGAATAGTATGACCTTGTTAGCGTAACCCCAAAATTGTTTAGACTGGAGTGGGAATAGTAAATGCAATCCTACAGCATCCAACATCTTACTCAAGTCAGCTTACGTTTGAATGAGAATAGTATATGTGACTTTTTAGTGTCCACCATCTTCCACAAGTTGATTAAGTTTGTAGAGGGAATAATCAATGTGACCTCTTTAGTGGCCCACACTTTCAGTGAAAAGGTTTAGATTGGAGTGAGAATAGTAAATATGACCCCTTTCATGTCCAACACCTTCCCAAAAATGGCTTAAATGTGAGTGGGAATTGTCAATGCAACCCTTTTAATTTCCAAAACCTTACCCAAAATGATTTACGGTGTGATTAGGTGTTTGGTAGTTTGTGGACCACCAAATCCATGGTGGCGCAAGAGTGGCAGGCCTGACAACCGTATTATGACCTAGGCGGGTGGACCACCATAGGACCACTGCAGCAGCCAGGGAATCATGATCCTTGGTGGTGGACAGCAGTCTGAGGCCGCAATATAATTGACGGTGCCGCTGCAGCACCACCAAGCATATTTTGAGTTTCTGCACCACCAGCGCTTCCATGGCAGTGTTAATGCCATGAAAATGCTGGCGGTGAGGAAACTAAGGGGGACATACAGACCCCCTGTTGCCTCTGGGCATGCACACCCTTTCCTGAACGGGTTTTCGCGCTCCCACTGAGGTGACTTTCTAATAGGCACCACTGTGGGACAGCCAAAAGACAGCCCTCCAGACCACGAAGAAACTCTAATCTGGCAGGTGGTCGAGTTTGGTGGTGTGGGAGTGGGGCGCTGGTGTGGCAGCCCGCTCCCAAACCTTAAACTCATAATCAGGCCCTTACATTGGTGTGAGAATATTACACCTTTATCCTAATATGTTACAGTACAGTTTGACTAATAGATGTATAGTTTTTAGTGTCCAACATTTTGCACTAAAGCATTATTTTTTTCATAGTGAATGACATGGTTGTTTTTATATTGTTGTTTATTTAGTTTTTCTTATTTTAGGTAATGTATATGTTTACATTTTTTTAAACACATGAAGTAATTTAAATGTAAAATGGCTTTGAATTATTTTGATGGATTTACTTTGGACTTTTCATTGTTGCATTTTGTAAAGATGTGTGGCTACCGAACTGTTAGTATGATTTATTTACTTATTAATGAGTGGGATATGTTACATTTTATTATGTATGTGTATTTGTTCTAGATTGGTGTAATTTTACTGTATAACTACAAGTCTGTCAGTCCATGAACTGCCAGACTTGTAGGGGAGTGATGGTGGTGTTCTCCTGATTGCCCTTTTACGAGTTGGGCAGTCAGACCACCACAGTTCTGCCCCAGCCGTGAATTTGCGGCGGTCAGTAAACAGCAATTTATGCTTAGCGGGACCGCTATGGTCCCACCAAGAATCTTAAAAAATGTTCTCTCTGCCTGTGGTGTCATGGATGTTCCTCCTCCATGTACACCGTGGCAGAGAGGATACAAAATTGGCCCTGCGGAGCCCACTGCACAACATGTGCATCTCTGTTTGCGTGCACACCAGTTCCTGCACGGCATGGACTATTGGTGCCCATTTCAGGCACTGCCGTGGGAATGTTAAAAAAAAATGCCTGCCAGACAGAAGGAAACTCCTAATCTGGTGGGCAGTCTGACCATTGCTTTGGCGGTGTTGCAGCGGGGAGGGCGCGGTGAAGCACTGCCAAAGTCGTGATAGGGCACTTTGTATGTGATTTAAATAGCTTCATGTTGGGTTTATTTAGAATGTTGTACTTTCGGCTGCTGATGTGAAGATTTTAAATTAGGTATTGTATGAAGGTAGGATTTGACTACATAGTTACCCCCACTTTTTGCCTGGTGTTTTGCTGGTTTTTTACTAGTTCGACTGGGTTCTGCTAATCATAACCCTAGTCTATCTGCTCTCCCCCGAAAATGTAATGATAATAATTTAGGTACATTTCATATTGGATAATGGGGTACCCTTATAAGTCCCTAGTATATGGTACAAAGATACCCTGGGCATAGGTACCCCAGAGGCCTCCCATGGGCTGAAGCTTGTATAACGCCACCCATGTGAGTCCAAGCAAAATAAAACTACAGGTCTGCCATTGCAGCCTGTGTAAGCTGGTGCTTGCACCACTTAGGTTTGATATAGGTTCACTATATCATTTAGTCACTAAACTTAAAACTTATAAGTCACCCCTATGGCAGGCCTTGACAATCCTGAAGGCAGGGCGCTGGGTTTTACGTGAGAGGGTGCCCCTGCATGATCAGAGCCACTTTGCAGCCTTTGAAGACCATTCTCCTTGGTTGTCTGTGACTCAGCCAGACATATATGTAGAGGTGCATTATGACCTCACGGTAAATGCTATCTTGAAAATGGCTGAAACAAAACATGTCTAGTTTGGTATCAGAGAATGGATAAAAGGTGCACACCGATTTTAAATTTCGTAATAGTGTTGAATCTTTAAACTTCTGCCAATGGTTCTGTGGTACTACTACCGCTGTCAATACGGATGGCTAATGTCTAAAAGCAATGAAAACAGCAGAGAGGCCTGCTGGTACCATGCACTGTACACTAGGTTTTTAAATGAAAACCCTCTATGTTTGCAAAAAATAATGAGGAACTAAATGAATTTGTTCTGTGTTTTTATATGTAGTTTTCCATACGTTCACTAACATATTTATGAATCACAATTTGAATTCAAATGTACATCAAACATACATCACATTTCTTTCTGGTATATAACATTAAAAAATCTTAAAGATGTACATAGCAAAAAATAAACATGATAATGTAATGCAACATCTTATTTGTTCAATTCTAAATCCATTTTTAGTGTGCAGCCCGATGCATTTCAGGACAGTAAGGTCCCTTCCTCAGGGGAAAAAACCCTGTAACAAATATTCTCTGATTATACATGATGTTATAAACATAACGGTGGAATATATTCACTCAACAGACTAGTGTTTACAAGAATGTTAAATGAGAAGTATATATACTAAACACACCTGAACCAGAGTGGTGTGAGTCAAAATGAACTAAGAGAACACCGAAGTTGTGTGTCTATGTGTGCTCTAGAACTCAACAATAAAGGATGGTGTGAAAAAAATCAAAGTGACACCTCGGAGAGACCAGATTATAATTGAAGACTTGTTCTCACCGAAGAGATGAAAATGGTTCCATTCTTAGTAAATATTAGATCTACGACCCTGTAAAAAAATCGCTGAGTTACAATGTTGTGCTTAACGAGAGAAGCGAAGTGAATAAAAAACAATCTGGTTTGGCTTACCTCAATATCTCGGGAGATATGTGAGGTTACTGTAAAGCAGACATTCAGTTGAAGTGAACGAAGATCTGAAAACAAACGTGAACAAGCAGTAAGCTTAACTGTTAAGAGGCAATAAAACCGATTCCTGAGGGAAATAGTAGTACCTAGATACAACCCAACTAGGGATAAATTGTAAAAACATTACTAGCACAAATAACCAAGTGACTCGCAGTGACGGTAAGTATATTGTATAACGTACCCAGGTCTGGGGTAGTTATGCAAAGTTGCTTGGAAATGTCTCTATAGTTGTAATGCCCAAAAGGTCTGAAATCGAATATGAGCAAATGATTAGCTCACCGTTAGTCAGTCGAGATAAAGGTTACTGTGGAAGATAATGTCGGATGTGTGTAACCATTCCTTAATGCATAAATGCCAAAACCAACCTAGAGGCAATTCGATGTGGCCGCTATATTATTGTTAGAGGTGAAATCTCTCCAAAATATCACACGCTAAAACCGGATAATGAACGAGTCCTCAACTAGCTGAACCTCGATATAAAAACCAGCTACAGCTTACCAGATAAATGTTAAGATGCACGCCGAGTTGTAACCATTCAGCAAGGTAGCTCAATATTCAGTCCGAAAATGCCGGGACGGACGCTAAGAGATTTAAACACCGGGATAGTCCGGAAACAACCTGGTCATGTGACCACAATAAAAATAAATGATGGACTACGAGTAGTTCCGACTGAAAGTACTACAGATTAGGACATAACGAAAAATGAATACAAGTAGTATTATTGTCCCTACCAATGAAACATCATGTGTAAATAAGCCACACACATAATCAGGGTGTGAACACTCAACCTTTATAGATGGGTCGATGCAACATAAATAAAGAAAAATGAAAAAAGAAAATGAAGGAAATAACTATCATTCGTAATCAGCTGTTAAAAGATGTAATGCAATGATGAAAACGTCACGCTAGACTTGGTGATGACATGGGTGGACTGACAGTTAAAGAAAATTGTTGTGCCCAAGAGAAAACGGGACTACAAGAGAACAAAAAACGATGTTATGAAGAACCAGTTGATTCATAAAGAATGAAGAGGCAGTCTAGGTGGTAATACAGTGAACTTAATGATTAGAGAAAAATAAGAGATTGCAGAGAACCAACACCAATAAATAAAAAAATGGAGACCGGTGTGTTCACCAAAATTGTGGCCTGGCTCAGGTTAACAGGTAATAGTCAATGATAAATCCAATAGGCAACAGATATATGTTGTCGTAGCACTAAATCAAATGCACAAATGTCACTGAAATACAGTGGATAATTACTTGATGTTGTCGCAGTAACTGTTTTAAATAAAACAACTCATATCAAGGTGATCGTTAAGCCCAGAGGGCATCATTGTGTTAAGGTACTTGATCCAGTATATCTCCCTTTGGAGAAGTTTTTTTGTGTTTTCTAGCCCTGGATATTTTTGTACACTTTCTACTATTTGAAACCGCAATTGGGAAATTGTATGTCTTAGATCATCCCAATGTTTAGCTAAGGGAGATTTAGAGCTATGGTTTCCAATCTTCATCTTATGCTATATGATTCTAATTTTAACTTTTCTTTCTGTTTTCCCAATATATGCCATGCCACGTGGGTATTTAATGCTATATTTTATATTTTGGGAGTTGCAATCACTTGTGTGCTTTAAACTGATATTTTTGCCAGTAAGTGGGTGGGTGAGTACATTGCCTTGGATGACATTGTTGCAATAGATGCAGTTGTTGCATTTAGTAGTGCCTTCATATTCCACACCCGATTGACTTGTAGGTGAAGATGATAAAAGTGCCCGTAAATTTTGTGCTCTTGTGTATGCATATAAAGGTTTCTTTGAAAAAATGCCGTTAAAATCAGTTTCGTGTTCAAGAATTTCCCATCTTGAGTTATTAATTCTTTTCACAGATTTCAAGGCTCTGGAGTATTTAGAAACGAAAACAAGTCTGTTTTCCTGGTGGTTCAATTGAGGTTGTAACAAATCCTTCTGGTCATTCTGTTGTGCTTGTTGTAAACAGTCATCCAATATATTTACGGGATACCCCCGAGCTTTAAATCATTGTTTATATTCTTGTTCCATTTCTGCTGCACTTTGTGGATTGGTGCAGATGCACCATACTCTGATTAGCTGGGAATATGGAAGATTTTTCAGTAGGCTTCTAGGATGAAAGCTAGTATTTGCCAATGTGCTATTGCGATCTGTTGGTTTCTGAAAAACTGTTGTTTCAAACTTGTGGTTATTGATGGATTTAGAGATAAGTACATCGAGGAACTATATACTGTGGTATCAAACACCTTGGAGTCATACCTCCGCACTTGTAACTGGTGTGGGAGGTATGATTCCACCCTTTTTAAGCGAGCTACATGGGTCACTGGTCTTTCCAGTGCCAGACTTCTCGAACCGGGCAACACAAAATGGTTGCTGCCGACCAGAGACACATTTCTTCGATCCTGCTGCTGAACTAAGCTCAAGCAGGGGAAGGCGGGACAATAGGCCTCCTGTCACAGGACGGTGTGACCACCTCCCAGATAGGAGTTAGTGTATTGGGGCTGGGTGGGGGCACTTTCAGAGTACCTGAAAGTCTGCAGCTGGGGCACACTTGGTGTCCCTGTGCATAGTCCAGTTCAAACAATTTCTGGGAGCCATTGGCTCCTGCTGTGGTGCAACACTGGACAAAGGACATGGGAGTAACCTTTCCTCTGTCCTGACCCTTCCCCAGGAGGGTCCCCTGAATCTGTCCAACCCTCTCACGTGTGTACATAAGTGCTTACCTGGCTGTAGGACTGAGGACAAGATTCTGAACAAGAAACAACTGACCTTCGACCATCTGGACACTCTGGACTTCGCTGGACTTCTACTGGGCCCGACTTCGTCTCCCTCTCCATCCAAAGCATCGTCTTTGCCTGTGCACCATACAAGCTCTGTGCAGGACCTGTGAAGCATCAAGGACATCTGATGAATCTCCCTTGGGGTGAAGGCGTCACTCCCCTGCATTCGCAGGCATCATAATGCAACTGACCGTCTGCCAATCCTGCGCTCCAGCAGACTCTGGCTGATCCAGCAACACAAGAGGTGGGTTCTCATGTTCTTTAAGGTCGAGCTGTTCTCTCACCAAGTTTGAGGCCATTATCCCTCATGGGGCCTGCATAATCCAAACTCCTGTGAACTGTGTAACTCTGGCCCACTGGGCTAGTACTTTGGGATCTTGCTCGCGGCCCCTTGCGACTACTAGTCATTCGGCCTGAGGATCCTCCTGAGGATCATCTTGAATTCTGTTGGGCTTTCTTGGTTTCTGCAGATGTGCGCTGATTCCCTATTGGTTGGTGAGTTGCCTGGACCTTGCTGATCCCCACTGTAACCTGCTTGACCTTCCTGAGTGGGTTGCTATTGCCAAGGCTTGTTTGTGCTCCAGCGTGACACGACGACTCAGCACTCGACGTCCTTCGTGGGACAGCTCACGTACAGCTCCTGGTTGTCCTTAACATCTCCTGGTCCTCGTGGCTGCAGAGTCAAGCATTCCTTCTTTGCACCTGAAGCACCCGACATCGGTGGGCATTCGTCTACTGAGCTCCTGGTCACCCAGAAGTGACCCAGACGCTGTCCCCTCTGCTTTCAAGCTCCTTCCATTATGAATCCACCCTTGGATTCCAACGGACACTTTCTTCCTTCCCAGCAGCAGTTCTTCTTTGAAGTCCTCCGTTGAAAACAAGGGTGGTTATTTACACCATTTCAGACCTATGCAGCCGGATTCCCTTGGATAGGTAACTCTGGTACTCCAGTATTCACAGGTCAGGTGGCTCTCCAACCTCCTAAGTTCCAAAGGGCTTCCTCTAAGTCCACCGAGAAAGGTCCTTACCACACTGCACCCGCCCTCTGTGGGGTCCCTGTTTACTCACCTAGGGTGGTACCTTGGGGTCCCAGCGATTATTCGTGCTCTAGACACTGTCTTGACTCAAGTTGTGGTCCTCATATCACTATTTTAGTATATGGTTTGGTCTCCCCCCTGTAGCCCACTGTGTATTATGCTACTTACAACTGTTACTTTGCTAAAGTATTGTGTGCTTTGTGTTTCATCCTCGTGTAGAGGAAACTAGAGGGTGTTATGTAAATAAATACATACTTTAATAACTACTGTGTGGTTCTCCTTTCATTTAATTGATACTAAAGGGGATATTCATTCACTAAAGCTGATTTACATTCCTTCAAGATTAAGCCTGAAGGCTGCTCTCCACAGCTACCACTAGGGTATCTTTCTAAAGGTTATCTTTGACCTCATACATCATAAGGGTCGTTTGGACTGGTGTAAGGTGTCAACTTTAATTAGTGGATAGCATATACCAGGCGGTCTTCTCACAGGTATTAATACATATTTTGTAATTATGACTCTTTTCTATATTATAAATATGTTTTTTTTACTGATTTAAAAAATTAAACTGTTTAATATCTATTCTAAAATGGGTAATTTATGGTAGTGTTTTACTTTGTTAGGATTTACTGTTTAGTATGTAGGTATGTAAGTGTTGTATGATGAAGATATAAGAGTTTGCAATTAATTCTAAGTTGTCTACTCATTTGTTCTCAATAAAGATTCTAACTTTACATTGTATCATGCCGTACATTCTACGGTTTATTAACTCATTTTAAGTTTATTGTGGCTTACTGAAAGCTCTTGTTGTAGCTTTGATCTTTTTTGGAGGGCTTCTATGAATTTGCAGAATTTGGGGTGAGTTCTTCCTGGAGTTGCTTGGAAGGGATTGTACCATCCTTCTACAGCGTTGTTGGTTTCGGCTTGTTGAGCCATGACTTCACCTTGGTATTCAGAATTTGGGTTGGCATCTGCCAAATCAAGTGTCTGCAAAAAAGTCCATTAGAGGACGTGCTTTATACATGTTTTGTTGGTAAAATGGATTTTCTACGAGCATTTTATAGATGTTAGCTACTTCCTTTATATGGACATATATTATTGTAATCTATTTTTTTCGAAGGCATATTGGCATTTTGCTGCATATGCTAAACTAAGAACATATTTTTGGAGATGTCTCAAAATGCTTTGGCCAAAAATGCTAATAACAGTCCTGTAGGGCTGTGTGTGAATATACTATAAAGTATTGTTTGCATCATTACCTGTTCAAAGTCTATTAGAACTGTATGTGAGGAATAATTGTTTGTTCTTATCTTGATGTGATTTAGTAGCTCATAGTAGGTGCTACTTTGTTTCTGTTGGGGGAAAACTTTGTTTAAGGCATATTGGTTATGTTTATTTGAGGCTCATTTGTGGGGTTGTGGGATTTTTATTCATTATTTTATTCTGAGGTTTAATTGATGTTTAGAAGTTGCCTGATTTTACTTACAACTTGCCTTTGACCACCTGTTTGAATGTTGAATTTATTTTGTGGTTCTGTTGTCCATTGATTTGTATGTACTTGTTTAGCATCTATCAATTGGAAGAGACATACGACTAAAGTATTTCATTAGTTACTTGTAGCTTAATGTTTTTAAACTAAGTTCGTTTATATTGTTTTAATTACAATTTTATAATTTACTTGTATTTATAGTTTATTTCCCAGTTTACTTCCTTGGTGGTCTGTTGGGAATCCAGCAGAGTGTCATTCTTTTGCAGGGTTATTGTTTTTGGTATCAGATGTGGTCAATCTATTTTGTGCCTTTTATATTGTTTTGTTAATGAATTAAGTATTTTTATTGGTTAGTTTGCTTAACTAGAGGTTATATTGGTTAGTGTTTGTTTAGTCTGAATATTTTTTCTGTTACATTTCATGGTGGGTGGTTATTATTGTTTCTTTTATAATCTGAAATTTATAGTTGTGTTATTTAGTGTTATAATGCAAATATTTCAATGTTTAATAACATATTTTTATATTTAAAATGGTAAACAATTGTAAAAAAGTATTATTTTTAAAAAGTTTATTTACTGTACAGTAACTTTTTAAATATTTGTTTTAATGTTAATTTATATGCAATTGTATTTAAAATATATATTTTGAGGATACATATGTTAAGTTTAATTTTATTTGTTGTGTAATCTTATTTATAACTTGTAGAATAATTTGCAATATGTTGGCTTATCTTTAGCAATAGTATTGTAGTTGATAATGTGTGTTTTGATCATTTTATTAATTTATATAGTTATTAAATGGAAACATATTTTTGTTTATGATATTTGTGTTTTGATGATGTTAAATAAAGATATTTTTGACTGTGATACTTTAGTCATCAATATCTTTGCTTAGGTTCAATAGGCAAAGGATTGTGATAACTGTGTATCCAATATTTGTATTATTATATTTTCCTTAGTTAGTATTGTGTTTCACAATATTATGTAATTGATTCAGACCTCTAACTTTTTCTCTTTGAAAATTGTAGCTCTTTAGAAATACCCTATTTTCTCATTAGGGCTAAGTTGGTGGTATTGTACTAGGATACGGCGCCTCAGGGGACTGTACACCTTTCAATATCTAATTCTCTATTAGAAACGGTGCTATAAGGAGAAGAGAACCACACTTCCTCTTCTAACATAGGCTATGCCTTTAAACATTTGAACGCTCCTTAGCACTCGTTACAGTATTTAGCAAAGATTTGCACATGTGTATTTCACTCATACATAAGTCATGCAATATTTAAGAATTGAGGTCCTCGTAATTCAGTTTGTTCCGCAGGTGTTGCTTTTATTTCGGTAGATGTTACAGCCAACACGTGTTTCGTCAGTAGGGAATGTAACCCTTGACTTTTTCAAGGCTGTTAAGTGAAAAGAGTGACATTTGTAACATTTCATGGTTTGGTCTAAGTATATTGTTATTATACATCACTGTATGTTACATAGGCAGGTGGTGGTAGGGTTTGTTTACAGTGCACATATACATTTGTGGATGTTATCCTAATGGAAGTTGTATTCAGAAGTCATCTTCATTTGTACATGATTTACCCTCGGGAAATTGGGGGTTTAGGTGCACCCATTAAGATATGGGGAAACCAGTGATTCATCGTGTCATGCTTCTCAATGGTGATTATGCATTGTGAGACTATTTTTGGTGAGGTTTTAAGTCGTGTGGTTGAGAGTTGAACCATAGTGGCATGCATACTATCAAAATATAGTAAGTGCTCGGGGTACCTATTTTCCGCGAGTGTTCCTTTTTCTGTATGAAAAAAATGGATCAAGAGGATATATTTTAAATATATTCACAAACCTATTAGGGGTGTTGACGTTGTCATACTTTCTCTAAACTGTTCATTCATGATTACTCACCTTCCTTGAGGTGATAATTCCAACCCTCAAAGGGGTTTCCGTTTGGGGACTTTGGTTCGTTGGTTGGTTTTTCTTCAGTTATCAGCCGCAGTATCGGTTAATATTAAGGCAGCTGTAAATTAATATGAAGCTTTGTTAGGAATTCATTTCTTATGTATTGCTTGGTGGCTATTCTACGTACTTCTCTTAAAATATTTGTCGCCATTTAATAAGGTAGGAAAGGAACCTTTGTTTGGCGGCTTGAGTTACCTGTCAACCCGTGATAAGTTCACATTTAGTTGGGCTCACGTGTTATATCGACAGGCTATAGAGTAGTAACACCGAGTTTTATATTTTCCACATATGTGGATTTCACCTTAATACCGTAATTTAACGTGCTGTTATTTAAAAGTCCTTTCACTGAATTATACGGGCTGAGTACAATGCGTTTACTTAGTACGTCTACGCGTGACTTATTGTGCCCCTCGCAGTAAAGAAAAGCCGTGATAGCATGGTCAGGCTACTGGTTTTCTCGTGGTTGCTATTAATATCTTTCCTGTAGGCTTACCTTTCGCCGCTGATGCTTCCGTATCTCCTAGTGTCCCCGCTGCTCCGCGTTTGGTGCAGTGATCTGTTTCCTGGCTTTCGCGCTAGTTATTTTCTGCCGGGAATGTTCCGTGTCACGTGATTCGTGACCATTTCCGGTTTTGTCAATGTTGTTATGGTCCGTGTTAGTGGGTTAATTCCCAGTAAGTACGGCGGCCATCTTATCCTTCCTATATTAACAGGATAGTCTAGCCCTTGGGATGTATATTTACCCGGGTTGCCACTATGTTACCTAGACGGGTCGTGATTGTGGATTCCTTATCATTTATTTTCTAATTGTCTATTATTCGCGAACTTTCAGATCTGCGTCCCTTAGTGTTTGGGGGGGTGCTCATACGTGCTCAATATTGTGAGTGTATTGTTATTATATCAGAGAATTCTATTTTTCTGTGTTCATAATCGTTATGGACATAAGTGTCTATTCGTCCGTGAGTGTTGATTGGGATTAGTGTCAACACGTTTTTTGGTGCGCAGTGCTTTACAGTATGGAGTGTGAATCCTATGGTGGTATGGTTCATGTTCTCCATCCAAAATGGGTACAGTACATGTTTTTTGCCACTGGGTGGTCTTACCGTGGTTGTAATAGTAATACTTGATATACAGGTATCATACACATTATTGAGATAGTGCATACATATTTAAAACCTTTTGTGAAGTCATACTGTTATTTCAAAGGGTGGTCATTGTTACTCACATAAGCATATTAGTTAAACAGGCATCAGCTAACTAATAAATTACATTCGCATATTGAGTATTTTGTACATATATGCAGGTTTCAGTTCATAGTCATTCTGTCTCTGTCTGGTTATGATGTTGTCAGTTATGTCCCTAGAAAAAAGTGATACTCTGGGTCCATGTTAAGACCGTGTTCCACACTTTTAAGAGTCATGATCCAAGTCGCTTCCCTCCTGCGTAGTGTCAGTTCCCTATTACCACCTCTTGGATGGCAGGGTGTGTGTTCAAATCCAAAATATTTGAAGGAGTGATTGGTAGTTTGTTCAGGGCATATGGACATGTGTGCAGCTACAGGATATCGCATGTCGCCTTGTTTTACTGCCCTAATGTGTTCATTTATCCTGTCCCTTAGTGGTCTCTTAGTACTACCTACGTATCTCTTACCGCATTTGCAGTCTAGAGCATAAACTACATACTTGGTTAGGCAGTTTATAGTAATTAAGATGCGGTATTTTTTGGTGTCGTTTACTCCTTGAAAATCTTTCTTCTTTTTGTATGCCCATTTGCAGGCTGCACAGCCTCCACAACTTTAGAACCCTGGTTCTGTTAGCCATGTGTTCTTTTTGTTTGCTTGGGGGTAACTTGGGCTTAGTATATTTCTCAGAGTTCTTCCTCTTCTGAAGGTTATTGTTGGTCTTTCTGTTATGTGTTCCTTCAGCATAGTGTCTGTCCTTAGTAGGGGCCAGTGTCTGTTTAGACTCTTTCTTAGGATTGTTGCCCAGTTATTATAACCAGTTATTAGTCTAATTTTATCATCCTTTCTTTTCTGGCTCTGTTGTTTGTCCCTTAGTGTGTCAGCTCTAGTTACTGTGTCTATTCTTCCAGCTGCTATAAGCAGTTGGTTTCTTTTGTACCCCCTGTTTTCAAATCTTTTAATTACCCCTTTCTTTTGAGTTTGGAATTCAGTTTCGTTGCTGCAATTGCGGCGAGTCCTGATTAGTTCTCCATAAGGGATTGCTCTTTTCTGATGTTCTGGGTGTGCACTGGTTGCATGTAACAGGGAATTGCACGCTGTGCTTTTCCTGAATAGTCTGCTTTGAATTGTTTCATTTTCTATGTAGAATTCTACATCTAGGAATGCGAGTTTTTTATTACTAAACTCCATTGTGAATTTTATGTTTTGGTCATTATGGTTCAGGTGCTCATGGAATTGGTGTAGTCTCTCAGTTGTGCCTGTCCATATCATGATGCAGTCATCAATGTATCTGCCCCAGAACAGTATATCATTGTTCCATTCTGATGCTGGTGCGCCCCAGATTCTCGTCTCTTCAAATCTCCCCATTACTAGATTAGCGTATGAGGGCGAAAATCTGGAGCCCATGGCCACCTCTTGCTTTTGCCGGTACCATTGATCTTTGTATAGGAAAACATTGTTATCCAAAATGGTTTCTACCATTTCTAAGATCATCTCTGTGTGTGACCATGCACTCGCTGGTCTTTTGTTCATCATTCTTCTTACAGCAGTGAGCCCCGTTTCTCTTTTTATGCATGTATATAAGGAAACGACGTCTAGTGTGACCAATAACATGTTTTCTTCCCATGGTAAGTCTGCCATGATGCCTAATATGTGTTTTGTGTCCCTGATGTACGAGGGGGAATTTAACACTAAAGGTTTTAGGAACATGTCCACAAATTCTGATAGTCTCTCTGTTGGTCCTCCTATGCCTGATATTATTGGTCTACCTGGTGGAGTGGTTAGGTGTTTGTGTACTTTTGGTACTGTGTAGATGCATGGGTACCTTGGTCGGTCTACTTTTAAGTAGGCTAGTTCATGGTCGTCTATGAGACCCAACCCATGCAATTTCTTCAGGAGTGTGTTAATGTAGTCTGTAAGTTTCCATATAGGGTTGTTTACTATTCTCTCATAACACTCATTGTTATTAAGTTGGGTGAGAATTTCACTGTCATAATCTGTGCTTCGCATTATCACCATATTGCCCCCTTTGTCAGCTTCCCTGATCGTGAGTGCTCTGTTCTTGCTTAGTTCTGAGAGTGCTTTTCTCTCTCCCTGAGATAAGTTGTCTCTGTGTAAATGTGTAGCAGTGTTTTTGGAGTTATGTTTTTCAAGGTCACTCGTGACAGCTTTAAAGAATAAGTCTATATTGTTACCAGATGTAAGTGTTGGAGTCCATGTTAATTTTCCCCTTAGACTGCTAGTGATGTTATAGTCCATATTTATATCTAGATCTCTCATAATTCGATCTGTGAGTAACACCTCATCTTCACAGTCAGTTAGTGATAGCAGTAGTCGGGTGTCCACAATGTCTTGAATACAATAATCACCAGTTGTCATCATACTCAAATTTTGCTGCAATTCTTTATTCGTTGTTTTGTTCATTTCGAAATGTTTTTTCAGTTTTAAACGTCTTGTAAATTTGAACAAATCAATTTTGGTTTTACAGAAATCACCAACATCATTCGGACAAAAACTCATGCCTTTTTCTAGCACAGAAATCATATCACTTGTAAGTTCAGAGTCACTCAGATTCATTACAGCTACATTCCTTATTTCTTCGCATTCTGATTCCAGGACCTGGTTCTCACCCCTTGTCTGTCTTGACCTGTTGCCACCCCTTTTGCCTCTCCTTGTTTTCCTTGCTGTCCTATGTTCCTGTTCTCTCTGTTTCCCTTTTTTATTCTGTGAAGTTCCAATAAAAAACTATTGTTAGGGTCAGTTGTGCCTGTAGCTCCCATCAGTCCCTCACTTTCACTTTCGGTTGAATTGATAGTGTCTATGGATGTCGAGCTTGATCCCACCGAAGTGGTTTCACTCTGGTTTTGGATGTTTGTTTTGGGGACCAGGTGATCATATTTTTTGGTGAAGGTGAATACCCTCCCACTCAGGTAGTCACGTTCGTCTCTCTTCAGCTTCCTACTTTTTCGTAGTTTTATGTCTATGACATGTCGCTGTATTATATCGTTTAGTATAAGGTAATTTTTGTTGGTCACATCAGGCTGGTTGAGTTCCTTTATTTCTAGTTCTAGTTTGTCAATGTCAGCTTGTAGCGTGGCCACCTTTCTTTCACAGTTTTCAATCAGGATCATCATTAGGTTATTGGAGTTACTAGTTAGTTCTTTCTCCCAAGCTGTTAGGAGATCAGGTTCCAGGTCCTCATAAGTTGGAATAATTTGTGATCTGAGGCCTCTTGGAACTCTCTTAACTTTAATATACTGTTTTAAGGTTGCTGCGTCCCACCACCTGGATGTTTCATTAATTTTTAGTTTCTCAAGTCTTACAAATTTCTCTCTAAGACCTTCATTTCTGGGGGGTTGCATGTTCTGTCCTGTTGAGGTGCTAGCTTGCTGGGTTCCCAAATTATTGAATAGGTCTTCGGCCTCTCTGTCTCTATTTATTCTATCATTATTTGCGGAGGTCATGGTGGTCCTTAGGGCTGCCCCTAGTTTTGAATTGCTATTAGGGCTAAGTTGGTGGTATTGTACTAGGATACGGCGCCTCAGGGGACTGTACACCTTTCAATATCTAATTCTCTATTAGAAACGGTGCTATAAGGAGAAGAGAACCACACTTCCTCTTCTAACATAGGCTATGCCTTTAAACATTTGAACGCTCCTTAGCACTCGTTACAGTATTTAGCAAAGATTTGCACATGTGTATTTCACTCATACATAAGTCATGCAATATTTAAGAATTGAGGTCCTCGTAATTCAGGTTGTTCCGCAGGTGTTGCTTTTATTTCGGTAGATGTTACAGCCAACACGTGTTTCGTCAGTAGGGAATGTAACCCTTGACTTTTTCAAGGCTGTTAAGTGAAAAGAGTGACATTTGTAACATTTCATGGTTTGGTCTAAGTATATTGTTAT
This sequence comes from Lissotriton helveticus, assembly GCF_964261635.1. NCBI lineage: Eukaryota > Metazoa > Chordata > Amphibia > Caudata > Salamandridae > Lissotriton > Lissotriton helveticus. Next base: position 1,580,990,358 of record NC_136061.1, on the reverse strand, counting down.
TATACATCACTGTATGTTACATAGGCAGGTGGTGGTAGGGTTTGTTTACAGTGCACATATACATTTGTGGATGTTATCCTAATGGAAGTTGTATTCAGAAGTCATCTTCATTTGTACATGATTTACCCTCGGGAAATTGGGGGTTTAGGTGCACCCATTAAGATATGGAGAAACCAGTGATTCATCGTGTCATGCTTCTCAATGGTGATTATGCATCGTGAGACTATTTTTGGTGAGGTTTTAAGTCGTGTGGTTGAGAGTTGAACCATAGTGGCATGCATACTATCAAAATATAGTAAGTGCTCGGGGTACCTATTTTCCGCGAGTGTTCCTTTTTCTGTATGAAAAAAAATGGATCAAGAGGATATATTTTAAATATATTCACAAACCTATTAGGGGTGTTGACGTTGTCATACTTTCTCTAAACTGTTCATTCATGATTACTCACCTTCCTTGAGGTGATAATTCCAACCCTCAAAGGGGTTTCCGTTTGGGGACTTTGGTTCGTTGGTTGGTTTTTCTTCAGTTATCAGCCGCAGTATCGGTTAATATTAAGGCAGCTGTAAATTAATATGAAGCTTTGTTAGGAATTCATTTCTTATGTATTGCTTGGTGGCTATTCTACGTACTTCTCTTAAACTATTTGTCGCCATTTAATAAGGTAGGAAAGGAACCTTTGTTTGGCGGCTTGAGTTACCTGTCAACCCGTGATAAGTTCACATTTAGTTGGGCTCACGTGTTATATCGACAGGCTATAGAGTAGTAACACCGAGTTTTTATATTTTCCACATATGTGGATTTCACCTTAATACCGTAATTTAACGTGCTGTTATTTAAAAGTCCTTTTACTGAATTATACGGGCTGAGTACAATGCGTTTACTTAGTACGTCTACGCGTGACTTATTGTGCCCCTCGCAGTAAAGAAAAGCCGTGATAGCATGGTCAGGCTACTGGTTTTCTCGTGGTTGCTATTAATATCTTTCCTGTAGGCTTACCTTTCGCCGCTGATGCTTCCGTATCTCCTAGTGTCCCCGCTACTCTGCGTTTGGTGCAGTGATCTGTTTCCTGGCTTTCGCGCTAGTTATTTTCTGCCGGGAATGTTCCGTGTCACGTGATTCGTGACCATTTCCGGTTTTGTCAATGTTGTTAAGGTCCGTGTTAGTGGGTTAATTCCCAGTAAGTACGGCGGCCATCTTATCCTTCCTATATTAACAGGATAGTCTAGCCCTTGGGATGTATATTTACCCGGGTTGCCACTATGTTACCTAGACGGGTCGTGATTGTGGATTCCTTATCATTTATTTTCTAATTGTCTATTATTCGCGAACTTTCAGATCTGCGTCCCTTAGTGTTTGGGGGGGTGCTCATACGTGCTCAATATTGTGAGTGTATTGTTATTATATCAGAGAATTCTATTTTTCTGTGTTCATAATCGTTATGGACATAAGTGTCTATTCGTCCGTGAGTGTTGATTGGGATTAGTGTCAACACGTTTTTTGGTGCGCAGTGCTTTACAGTATGGAGTGTGAATCCTATGGTGGTATGGTTCTTGTTTTCCATCCAAAATGGGTACAGTACATGTTTTTTGCCACCGGGTGGTCTTACCGTGGTTGTAATAGTAATACTTGATATACAGGTATCATACACATTATTGAGATAGTGCATACATATTTAAAACCTTTTGTGAAGTCATACTGTTATTTCAAAGGGTGGTCATTGTTACTCACATAAGCATATTAGTTAAACAGGCATCAGCTAACTAATAAATTACATTCGCATATTGAGTATTTTGTACATATATGCAGGTTTCAGTTCATAGTCATCCTGTCTCTGTCTGGTTATGATGTTGTCAGTTATGTCCCTAGAAAAAAGTGATACTCTGGGTCCATGTTAAGACCGTGTTCCACACTTTTAAGAGTCATGATCCAAGTCGCTTCCCTCCTGCGTAGTGTCAGTTCCCTATTACCACCTCTTGGGTGGCAGGGTGTGTGTTCAAATCCAAAATATTTGAAGGAGTGATTGGTAGTTTGTTCAGAGCATATGGACATGTGTGCAGCTACAGGATATCGCATGTATTATTTTTTTCATACAGAAAAAGGAACACTCGCGGAAAATAGGTACCCCGAGCACTTACTATATTTTGATAGTATGCATGCCACTATGGTTCAACTCTCAACCACACGACTTAAAACCTCACCAAAAATAGTCTCACGATGCATAATCACCATTGAGAAGCATGACACGATGAATCACTGGTTTCTCCATATCTTAATGGGTGCACCTAAACCCCCAATTTCCCGAGGGTAAATCATGTACAAATGAAGATGACTTCTGAATACAACTTCCATTAGGATAACATCCACAAATGTATATGTGCACTGTAAACAAACCCTACCACCACCTGCCTATGTAACATACAGTGATGTATAATAACAATATACTTAGACCAAACCATGAAATGTTACAAATGTCACTCTTTTCACTTAACAGCCTTGAAAAAGTCAAGGGTTACATTCCCCACTGACGAAACACGTGTTGGCTGTAACATCTACCGAAATAAAAGCAACACCTGCGGAACAACCTGAATTACGAGGACCTCAATTCTTAAATATTGCATGACTTATGTATGAGTGAAATACACATGTGCAAATCTTTGCTAAATACTGTAACGAGTGCTAAGGAGCGTTCAAATACCCTATTTTCTCATATTAATGTTTCACAGTTGTACATTTTACAAGGGTAGTGGAAAAATGCATTTGCATAATTTTTAAACTTTCATTCAAACATGCACACTTACAAAAACCTTTTTAGGTACTGAGTACACATGCATTTTAGATGGAAATTGCATTAATGGTATATGTGAATACCCACAGAGTTGCTGTTTGAGCAGTTGTTGAAACTTGGAGAACATTGAGGTTTTCACCTTTTAATCAAACTTAAAAGTGCTTGAAATCCATCCATAGGGTGGATTTTCGCTTGTTTATTTATAACACATGAGACAACATTTCTTAAGATCTTGATTCTCTGAAACAGGGTATGCTATTGCACTCTCTAGTACCACCTTCTATGTGCCTTATTTAAAGTTAGGTTCACAAACCCTCTCTCTTATCAGATTATTTGTTGTGATTTGTGGATAGATCAGTGATGAAAAGAGCCTCTCTGCTTCCATCACACAAATCGGTCCAAATGGTAATAAGCATGTGTACAACCACGGTTGAGGCTAATAAAAAGATTGTATAATTGTATTGTTAATATCAAGAGCAACAGTAATGATATACTTCATTGTAACCATGGGTGTCATTCACAAAAAATAGTTTTAAGTTATCTGTGTAAATCTGCATAAACCTAGGCCTAGTGTTTGAGTAACTTTCATTTTTTGTTGTTGAAATTTCAAGCACTCAAATACATGCGTATTTTTACAAATGGAAATGTACATTGTGCATTTCCACAAGTGGAAATGAGAAGTTCAAGTGGATGCTCTCTATTATATTAACATTTTATTGTTACTGCAGTAGGCTTATATGGTTCATTATTGTTTCCGGAAACTCCTGGTCCCAGGATCCGCTCATTTTGTGGATGTAATTTCCTATTTTCCTGAAAATATATATACTTCTTCCCTTAATAGGAGTAAATCTGCAAACAGTTTCAGGGTGAGCAAGGTCCAATATGTTTGAACAGCCACTAACTTGAAAGGTGCTCTTGAACTCTTTGAATGTCTACAAACTTGCATAGGGGAAAGAATGTGGCCTAACAGCTAGGGCGGTCAACCTCGGAGCTGGGGAACCGGGTTCGAGTCTCGGTAGGGAAGCTCAACATTCTGTGATTCTGGGCAAATCACTTAATCTCCCTGTGCCTAACAAAAATGAATGCGTCTGAATGTAACATAACTGCTTCTCATGCAAAGTGCTCTGATACCTTCAGGTCCAGTTAGCGCTATTTAAAACTCAACAAAAAAAAGTGTGCTGCCACCAGGGATTTTTCACAATCCCTCTCATTTGAGCACAGCGCACTGTGACAGGTGCACCATACTGTTGGACACTATTCTCCACATTCTGAGAATAAATAAAGTAGATCACTTTGAAATCATTTTGAAGGGATTATCACAAAAATAATACTTTGTCATATTTACCTGTCTCCTTCCAGCTCACAAACCATGGTTAAAACTGGGGTCCAATTAAAAGTGCTTCGCTCATTTCTCAGCCACCTCTCATATACTTGGCGGTTCGTGTCTGTCCAATCACTTGCAATAATTTCATCAAAGCACTCACAAGCTGAAATAATCGTATGAATGGAGGGTCCACATCCAATGTCAATAAGAAGATCACCTTTCACATCACCTGGAACACAAACGAGGAGTAGGCAAGACATGTGAAAAGAGTCAGAACAATTTTGGACAAAGTAGTTATGATAGGGTGATATCCCCATTAAGAATGACTAAAGTGTAATAAAAAAGCGTCTTGAGCAATTTCATGTACAATAAAATTACTGTAAGTGTATTTGGGAGGGAGGGCTGTGACAACGGGATGGTTAAATTGCCCAATTGAGATTTGCAAATTACTCACAATCTCTCATATCTTAACTTGAATCCTTTTCATACTCGTACTTACATTCTAAACCTCTTGTCATTTCACATTTGTCTCCCTCCCATACTTCCTTCCTCAGTTTCAGGTCTACCCAAAGGGATGACGAATTCTGCGGTACTGAAAGCCCCAGGAGTTGGTCAGCTGAGGAGTAGAGGTTATACTACAATGCGTTACAAAGCGCTCAACAGTCTCCCACTGTGCAGGATGCCACAGTCTGTGGCACTACAAGTCAATCAATGAAGCCTTGTAGTCCCACAGAGCTGCTTTTACGGTTACCCCCAATTTTTGCCTGGTGCTATGCTGTTTCTGACTAGTCTGACTGGGATCCTGCTAACCAGGACCCCAGTGTCTGTGCTTTCTCCCCTAAATTGGTTATGGTAAGTACTTAGGTATCTCCCAGATTGGATGCTGGTGTACCCTTATAAGTCCCTAGTATATGGTACTGAGGTATCCAGGGCATAGGTCCCCCAGGAATACCCCATGGGCTGAAGCCTGTATTATGACACCCATATAAGACCACACAAACTGTAACTACAGTCCTGCCATTGTAGCCTGTGTAAGCTGGTGCTAGCACCATTCACGAAAGATATAGGTTTCCTATATCTAAGGTCACTGCAGTTAAAACCTACATGTCACCCCTAAAGCAGGCCTTTCAAACCTGAAGGCAGTGTGCTCGGTTCTAAGTGTGAGGGTTCCCTTGCATGAGCAGGGCACTCCTACAAACTTCTGAGTCTATTCTCCCAGGTTGTAAGTGTATCAGCTATTACGATACATAGTATGGCCATGCGGCATTAGACGATGACCAACTCTAAACTGGTTGGAACAAACCCTATCATCTTTGGTATCATACATGTTGGAATCATACCCCCACACCATAAACAGATTTCAATGGTCTTTACAAGGCTTCTACGGGAGGCCCTCAGGGTTCCCGTACCAGTCTTCTAGATCCGACCAGCACAACACGGCTGCTGCTGACCAAACAAATGATTCTGCCCTCCTGCTGTTGAGCCAAGCTCGAGCAGAGGAAGTCAGAACAATGGGTATACTGTCACAGGGAGGCATGAATACCTCCCAGACAGGGTTTAGTTTATGGGGGCCAGGTGGGAGGGCTTGCCAATGCCACTCAGTCTGCTTGAGGGGCACATTTGGAGCCGTCCTTGCATAGGCCAGTTAAAACCAGCTGAGGGATCCGCCAGCTCCCACTCCCACTAGATTCGTCATGGGGCAAGATTCATTTCTAGACACCACCATTTATTCTTTGACTGTCTGGGCACCCTGGACTTCACTGGACATCAAGACTGCAACTGGGAAGACCCCTACTGCTCCTGGTCTCGTCGCCCTGCTTGTCTGCTGCAATGTCCTTGCCTGTGCTCCATTCAGGAACCTTCCAAGGCCTTTGGACAATCAAGACACCTGAAGGAATTTCCTTTGAAATGAAAGAGTCACTTCCCTGCATCTGCATGCTATGCAACAAAGCTGACCGGTCTGCTGATCCAGAGCTCCCACAGCTCCAAAAGGCTCAGCAACACAATTAGTAGTTCTTCATATCCCTTGAGGCCAGCCCAGTCCTCTCACTAAGTGTGAGGCCAGTATCCCTTGTTAGAGCCGCAAGAACAAACCCCTATGTACCAGGTCGACTTGTCATTGCCAAGTCTTGTTGGCTTCCTTCCACCAAGATCTTCAGGCTTCAAGTAGCCCCCACTTCAAGCATCTCCTGTGACCAAGATCTTTGTCCTCACCACATCTCTTGAATCGTGGGCCTGCATCTTTAGTGAGCTGCTTGAGTTCCTCTTGCGGCTCCAGTGCCACTGGCGTATGGGTCTCCTTGAGGGTCTTCCTTGATTTCCGTGGGGCTTTCCCTGACTCCCCTACTTGTGGTGAGTCACCTGTTCCCTGCTGGTCTCGAAACTGCACCTTCTTTGCTTCCCGTGTTATTTGCTGTTGCCAAGGCTAGTTTCTGTTTGACCACTCAACTCTCGACATCCGACATGGGATAGATCATGAATGGCTCCTGGTTTTCTACAGAGTCGCCTAGTCTACACAGCTGCAGCTTCAAGGCCATCGTATGCTCTCCTGCAATACCTGACCTCGGTGGGCATTTGTCTTCCGTACCTATTGCTCACTCCTGAGTGGCATAGACCCTGCCCTCTCTGCTTGCAGGTACTTCTCATCTTGAATCCACCTTTGGGTTGTACCGGACACTTTCACCTTCTTCAGCAGCAGAATCTTCCTGAAGTCCTGCAGTAAGTTTGACGGCAGTTTCCAACACCACTTCACACCTATGCACCCGGCTTCCCTGGTGTAGGTATCCTGGTTCCTGGGGTATCCACGGGTGGGGTGGCTCTCCAACTGTCTGTCTCCCATGGGGTTTCTTCCGGGTCCACTGGGAAGGGTCCTTCTTCTATAAAATTGCAACCGCAACATATCTAGTGACTTGTATTGAGATCGCAGTTGTGTTCCCATTCTATAACTGGCCTCCGTGGGATTCCTGGTTACTTACCTCGGGTGGTTCTTTTGGGTCTCCGGTACTTCTACGTCTTCTGGGTATAGTCTTGACTTGAGTTGTGGTTCTCATACCTATACTTTAGTATATGGTTTGGTCTCCCCCTGGTGACCACTGTGTATCTGTGCTACTTACCTGTTTCTATTGAAAAGTATTGTGTGCATTGTGTATATATCCGGCTAGGAGATATCTGTATGTGTTAGTGAGAGTCTTATAATAAATACATATTTTTATAAATACATTGTGTAGGTGTTTTTCACCTAATCTATACTAATGCTCTCACAAAACAAGCTGCTTTACACTCCTTCTGGACTAAGATTGAAGCCTGCTTTCCACAGCTACCACTTAGAGAGACTTCTATGGTTGTCTAAAAGCACTAAAATCACCATAAGGGTTGTCTGGATTGGTGCAGGGTGCCCACTTACATAAGTGTACAACATATAGCAAGCTAGCTTCTGACAGAGAGGCTGTACTCACACCAGGCTACAAAGTGAAATCTCCTGCTGCGTGGGGCACCCCAGCAAAGTCAAGGCCAAGGGCAGGCCTGTCTTCACCCATCATTGCCAGAAAGAGGCAGGGAAATGCCATCCTTCTTGGTTCTGTCAGGAAGTAGGGACAACTACAGTAAAGGTAGGGAATCTTCCCTTTTTATCCCTGGAGCTCTGAAAAGTTTATGCTGGGCTGATGGGTAAAAGAAAAACCTTATCTTTAATAGTAGGTAAAGATTTAGTAGCCGCATCAGCACCCTCAATTACTACTTACCTGACAACCCTTATGTGGGATATTAACTCTGAAACAGGCACAGTGGAGAAGAGAATAGATACAGCTAGGTACAGCCACAATACCAATTTGGCAACAAATGCAATTGTGGAGGAGAGCAGGGGTGGTAATAAAATTGTTGGCTAAGGAGGAGGCATAAGCTTACATAACGGTGCTGTTTACAACCATTGCGTGACACAAAGTCCCCAAATAGCCAATATTGAGGTCATTACTGATTAGCCGCCCCAGTCGAACTTGCCTTCCCCAAGAAAATACAGAAAAAAAGATAGGCCCTTGTAAAAAACATATTCTTTTAGAAAATCCTCCCAATCCACCGACAGTTAACAAAAAGGGAGGCCTTCGGGTTGCTATTACACAGCTGGATGACAAATCTCAAATTCCCATCTGACCTATGGAAGTTCATTGTTCAAGTGCATTGCAAGAAATTTAAAAGTATTGCCCGATAAGCATCAGTATTTGGTAAAACCGCCATTAGCTTCTAGCTCTTCATTGATTGCTCTTTCAGGCTTGCACACACAGAGGGAAATACTATCTCTTTGCTAGGACTGAATTTATCTCATTGTCTCATAAGGCATGATCGAATAGCAAGGATAGCATTGTTTGTCCAACTGGGAAGTCAATGAACAACTTCAGTGATGATTTTATTAATTTACATCAGCAGAGCCCCATATCTGAAAGCCAAACCTCCTTATGGATACCCACTGCCATGCTTTCAATTACCTCCAGATTGTACCCTATATGCCAAGTTTGAACAAGTACCTCCACTACAGACAAATAGGAATGAAAACTGGCTGGATTTAAAACGTAACATTTCTAATTGGTTTACAGCAAACTCGGGATGGCCAAGAGATGTGGTGATTGTGTCATCATCAACTTTAGGAGGCCTTAGCTAGTGTAAAACGTATTAGTTTACTTGAATCATCTGGCTGGATCCCAATGCCTAATAAGAGTACAGCCCTTGGGATTTTTCTACAAGCCTCCATACAATATCAAGCTGTGGCTTAACAGAAGAAACGAGGGAAGGGTGTCAAATGTGGATTCCATTTGGGCCACAAATGGCATTTTGGTATTTTAAGTAACCAATTATCTCCTTTGGTTACTGTCCAGGAAATTAGCTGGCCCTGCCCTCTGAACAAAATCCTGGCCTCAGGCGCCCCCTTTAGACCATGTCCTACAATACAGGGTTATGCCTGGGGACTCATTAACCACCTCAAAATCAAGGATAATCAATTATATGTTCCCTGGGGGATTCAACTATCCTGTGGTTTTTCAGGAGTGCACTCTAAATTGCATAATGAGATTGGCTAACATTTAGAAAGTTATTTGGTATAATTTGTATTCAAGAAACTTGGCATACCACTGATTTCTGTGTTGACGGTTATCAATCACATTGTGATCCCTCAACCCTATCTTCTTCAGGGAGGGCATAGTGTCGTTGGGCTATTCTTAATCTGTTATTGTCGCTTGCATAAGTGTGAAGAAGACACTGTGTATTACCTCCATTAACAATTATTGTTGTCATGTGCATGGTCCTTTGATTTGTTGATTATTAATTTTGAGCATACTATCATTGATTATCAATGAACTGTGGTAGTAGATATGTTGGATGAATTTATTTAAAATAACATTCGAAATAATCGGTTATATTTAAAGATCTGGCTGGGGATTTTAACTGCCTCTTATGTATGCATATTAGAATCCTGGTATGTGGGGTAGAGGAAACTGAAGGGCATGAGATCACCCACTTTAAACATACTTACTATGTGGATGCCCAAAATAAGTTTATCTTCACCAACGAGCCTTGCACTTTTGCCTGGGGACTCCATCCTCCAACAGCTCTTGCACCCAGGAGGGTGATCCTCGCACGCCCGTAGGTGCTTAAATTCAGCTTAGGGCTCCCACAGCGTGGGACGCGCCCGGGCAAAGCCGGGTCACGGGTGGGCCCCTCTGCACCCATCAGTGGCCAGAAGAGGCTGGGCTGGGCCAAGTCCCTAAATTGTCAAATAGGAACCCCGGAACCATGGTAAGAGTGAATATAACCACGTTATAATAGCATACACATTCAAATGTGCACCTTTTTTCGGTTTTTATCTTTGTTCTCAATCATGGGAAAACCTAAGCTCACAGCTGTTTAATCAGGCAGTAAAAATAACAATGCAAGACTGAGCGCACCTATATGGAATTATTCAAACACCGCTTGGGATTAATTAATAGCGAGATTGTCAATGTCAAGGAGCATTTAGCAGCTACAAAGACAGAACTTAATGCAGTGGCAGAAGATACTATACTGGACATAATTGCACTGGAGACAGATTCAAATATAAAATCTCCAGCGAAAGAGTATAATAGCCTTAATGCATAACACCAGTACAGCGCCTTGTGTAACAACAATACCACTGGAAATATCAGTTCTAACAGAGAGTACAGATTCAACTACTCCCTTAGTAAACAAAAGTAAACTGCCATTGCAGGTAGAAGCAAAAGAACCCCATAAGCAGCCACAGTTATTGCCTAAGAAACAGAGTAGGGGGTTAGGGGTTACCTCAAGTAATGATTGTCCCCACAACTTGGACTTGCTATTTTTAAAATTACATAGGAAAATTGATTCAATTGAAAGGAACTTACTGTCTGAAATTATAAAAATTAAAGCGATGTAACCTAGATCTAAAAATTAATTACAGAATTAATACTACAAAGAAACGCCTCAGTGTAACTAATTTAAATGCTACAATTGGCAGGATAGTTACAGATCACAACCAACTAATTATCACAAATGATACTCTATCAGGCTCTTTGGGATCAGCAGTACTGGATCGAGGAAAAAATATATGGAGACTGAGGTCATGAAAAATAGTCACACTGCTTTGCATTCTATGCAGTCAGCCCATTGTGAGATGAAAACGACAAAAATTTAAAACAAAAATGTGGATAAATCTCAACCCACCCCGCAACCTCCATGGAACTATCAGAGATCCCTAAACTTACCACCTGAGGGAACACCTTATACCATCATTCTTAGAAATGTGCCAGAACTAATGGATGGGGCCAACGAGGATTGGGGAGATCTGAAAAATAAGGTTGTGTATTGGTTTACTAAACACTGCTATTATAACCCAAGTACCATGGCTCAAAATATCATTATGGTAAGAAGTATATCTTGGGTGAGGAAATTAACAAAAGCCTGTGAAGAGGATTGCGTTGTCGTTTCCTTCAATACCCAAAGATGGTTAGAGCTTTGCTGGAAGAGCTATGTAGTAGAGGGGCAATGTCCTCAAAGTCTCAGAAAGATGCAATTACTGCAGTTCCCTGAGGGTTCTTCTGCAAACCAGGCATGGAACACCTTAGCCACCCTCTAAATGGATCAATAACAGTAGATAAGTATCGACCACTTGCATTTTCTAATAGATTTTTACCCCATAGAAGATGCAACGACTTAGATTGACTACACCAGGTTGCTGAACAAAATTCTACCCTACTGTAACTAACTAAGTATTACATTCAATCCAAAATTCAAAATATAAGAACCTGATGCTAGTAACATGGAACATTGCGGGTATCAATAGGAAACTGAATGACAAAGCATGGCCTGAAGTATTAAATAATTGCCAAATCATCTGCATACAATAAACCTGGCACGCAGAACCCTTTCATATTGATGGATTCTTAACAGTTAATACACAAGCAACTCCCTCTCCAAATGAAGTGCAAAAAGAGGCTTGCAGTTCTAGTTTCCGTTACATGCCCAATAATCCTGAAGAAAGTCTATGTTGACTTACCTTATTTTAAATTCTTGGGGTTCCATTCTATCGATAATCAGTGTTTTGTAATAATTAATTTTTATAGTAATGTATTCGATAACACCTGAAATCAAGTTATACTGGCACTTGAGAAGGAGCTCGATTCATTTTTAAAACATATTAGAAGTGATTGTTTTTTGATCTAGGTTGGAGATTTCAACAGTAAGAAATGTGGTATTCTAGAAGGGAAATATTGTGGATACGGGAATGAGTTTGGTGGAAGATATTCTCATTTCCCACATAAGCTCTATGGCGAATCTATCAACGGGGCAATGCAAAAATATCATTTAGAATAATTTGATCAGTCTACACAGGAGGGACAACCTCATCTACTGAATAATGAAGGCCACAGACAGTTTCAATCATTGATCATATATAAATCTCAGCATATGGACAAGATCAGATAGTGAAAATGGAGGTAATAAAAATCTGTTTTAATGACCATCATCCGCTATTCGTAACAGTGACATTTTTTTATTTTTTATTTTTTTATTTATTAACCATTTTAATAGCACACGGTATAAACATCTCTTGTTTGTACAATGTCAAGAAATTGTGCAACATCAAACAATCATCAACTCATCCCCTTTCTGTATAAAAAGACATTAACAATCAGGCATGGCATCATGTTATAAATCCACAAATATATCTGCATCACAGAACATGTTACCTTTACTAGAATTGTCAGGTGTTATATAGATTGTATATGACACCCTAAAGGCACCCAGGTACTCATCCCCCTGTTCACTCCGAGCCAGCAAATATTCTCACAGAGGAGCCCAAATGTCCTTAGGTCGTGAGGCCTTCAGTAATTCTTCCACATACAGTTCCAGCTGTTCACTACAATAAATAATATCTGTGATCCATTTGGTGGTGCTCGGGCATTGACGACTGTCCCACGTAAACAGCACCCTCCTCCTTGCCAACAATAGCGCAATTTGTACAAAGCGCCCCACTCTAGCTTTCAGACCAGACACGTATCCTAGCAAACATGCCAGTGGAGTGCAATCAATCAGTAGGCCCGTCATTGTATGTATAAGCGCTACAGCCTCCATCCAGTATTGATACACCAGCCTACAATTCCATGCAAGATGAAGAAAGTCAGCATCCCCCTGCCCACATCGCTTGCAACTATTCGAATCTCTGAGCCCCATCTTGTGTAATTTCTGGGGTGTGTGATATACCTGGTGAAGGAACTTCAGGTGTATAATGCGTAGATTACTGTTAGACGACAGTCTCCCTGTTAACAAGCATATCTTTTCCCATACATCCTCTGTGATCGGGGGATCAAGTATAGCATTCCAGCATTCTAGGCTTTTGTCACCTTGGCGAACTGTCTCCTCCTGCACCCTCCTATACAAACTAGTCAGCAGTTTTGTCTTTGATGGAGCGCCTATTACCAACTGCAGCTAATAATGGTTCATCTGGGAAGCTAGTATAGTGATCTTGCACTGCCCTGCGGAGACTATACCAAGTATACTTAAAGAGAGGTGTGGCATTTTGTATGTAGTCTAGGTCTGCACCTGTTACATACCTCCCATCAGCATAAAAGTCGCCCATATGTGTTAACCCTGCCTCTCTGAGAGCCGCAACTGGACCCCACTCCCAAGCCACTGAGAAAGCAGCATGCCCAGCAGTAGGTAGCGCAAGAGCATAAAGGGGCAACCTATTGGATCACTTCCCAATTTCTTGCCATGTGAGAATGGTGGTGTCAGTCTTGTTTATCTCTAACTTAGGTGGCTGTATGTGTATGTGTGTGATAATGCCGTTCAATTGCACGGGGTACGCGTCTCCCTCCTCCACAGCCACGTGCGGAATAAAACCATGTGGACAAAACCAGAAATACGCATGCTGTGCCTGTCCGCACAAGTAGTACACGTAAAAGTCTGGAGCATTAAATCCTCTTTGTCAAACGGCAATGTTAATGTGGCCCAACTTATTCTTGGCTGCTTCGTCCCCCACACAAGTCTGAGCAGTTGAGACTGCACTGTTTTAAAATAATGCTTAGTCAGGGGAACCGGTATATCACAAAACTAGAAACTTCGGCAGGATTGACATTTTTATAACCGCTATGCGTTCCGCCAGCGAGATTGGCAAGCCAATCCAGTGATCAATCTGCTTTACCAACTCGGTGTAGGCCCGACCGTAGTTTTCTCTGGTTACAGTTTCAGGGTCACAGTGTATCCATACACGCAGATATTCAACAGGGTCTTCTGACCAAACCAAAGGGTACTCAACTTGGGGTGCCACTCTGGCAGGTGTAAGGGGAATTAGAACCAACCTCTCCCAGTTTATTTGCAACCCAGAGAAGAGGCCAAGCCTAATATATTCTCTAATAATCGGGTAGAGATAGGTCTGTGATTCACGCACTTATATGACCATGTCGACGGCGTATAGAGAAATTCCAATTGGGCGAATATTAAATTTCAAGGCGGCCGCCCTATGGGATTGCCGAATCTTGCATGCCAAGGGTTCTAACACAATGGCAAAAAGAAGAGGGGACAGTAAGCAGCCCTGTCTGGTACCCCGCTCAATGCCAAATGGCTCTGGTGTGATTCCGCCCACCCTGACCCTCGCAGAGGCGTCCGCGTACAGGACTGGTATCCAGCACACAAAGACAGCGGGGAAACCCATTCTACCCAGGATGTATCGCATATATTTCCATTCTATAGAGTCAAATGCCTTGGCCACGTCCAGCAACACAGCCAAGGCTGGCAACTCCGGTTTGAGCACATGGAGCATGGCAAAAATTGTGCGCAGATTCAGGGACGTAGATCGATCCGGGATAAAGCCGGACTGATCCGGCAATATGAGCAATTACATCAATGGTTGCAATTTTGTGACTAAAACCCTCACCAAAATTTTTGCATCAATAATGATCAGGGAGAGTGGACGATACGACTCGCACAGCTCTTGGGACTTATCCTTTCTTAACATGGTGATAATCAAGGCCTGTCATAGGGACGGTGGAAGGTAACCCACAACATGTGCCTCGTCATACATTGCCAAGATATGGGGCATAAGGATACCAATATATTGTTTATAAAATGTGTTCGTCAGACCATCAGGCCTGGGTGCTTCCTTGTTAGGCAATGAAAGGATGGCTTCTCTGACGTCTTCCTCCCCTATAGGAAGGATGAGGTACTTTCTATGAACGTCTGACAACCAAGCACAGGCTGTATCCTCCAAATAGTCATCCATTGCAGCTTCATGCATACCTCCACGAGACGTATATATACCTCTATAAAAAGATCAGAATTGTTCTATAATACTGCTCTGGGAGTAATGGTCACCACCGGCGTCATCTACAATGTGATCAATTGGGGGGCTGTCCACTCTGTCCCTCAGTCTACCAGCCAAAACCGTATCCGGCCTTCCACTTTCACCATATGCTCTGGCAACATATTGTTTTGATAGATATTTAATTTCTGTATTTGCCAGCGAGTTATATTCCTCAACATACTCATTAATGCGTGCAATATATCAGATGCGGGTGCTATAATGTATTAGGACTCCAGGATCCCTAATTGTTCCTCCAATCTCCTCGGTTGCCCCCTCAGATCACGTAAGATTCTTGCGGAGGTGCTTATGCACACCCCCCTTATCGTCACTTTAAAGGCGTCCCATAGAATTGCGTGGCTGTCAACTGTGCCCGTGTTTAATATTGTATGATACCCGGTCTTTGTTTGTGTCATCAAAGACCGGGTAAAGCAGAGAGTCAGCGCGAAAACGCCAAGGAAGGGTCGATGCAAGCTATGGGGCACCGCTACTGTAAGAACAACAGGATTATGATCTGATAGGCAATGTGTGGATCTTCTCCACCCAACCATTTGGCCTCCCCGTTAAGTATCCAGTAATCTAGACGGGATCAGCTATTGAATGCCGGAATAATGTGTGTGCACACCCCAGCAGGATTGGATTTGTCTACTTGCGGGTTAAGGTGTGTGTTAAGGTCACCCCCACATAATAACGCAGCCTCCGGCCATGCGCGCAATACATTAAACAGCTTCATAAAAGATGTTGTGTCATCCACCACCAGTCCATAAATATTCACAACAGTCACCAACACCCCCCCAATTTCCCATGCACCATGGGCAATCGACCCTCAGCATCAACACATGAATTAATAGGCTTAAACAGGACACCCCTCTTAATAAGAATGAGTACTCCCTCGCGTATGTAGAGTAGGAGGAGGCCAGGCGATAAGATGCCCATCTGCACGCCACTGAACCTTCTGTGCTTTTACTCAAGTGGGTCTCCTGTAGGAGAGCGATGTGAACTTTATATCTATCAAGAAGATCTAACTTCTGTCTTGTCTTCTTGGGTGTATTTAATCCACGGATAGTCCACGTAATGCAAGTGTAGCATTCACCTGTCATTTATGTCTCAATAGGAAACTGTACATGCAGCATTTTACTCTGAGATACGGACACATGCGTGTGAACCAAATCTGCTTGTCACTGTAAAACTGGACATCACACCCCAAATATGGGAAGTATAAACAACCCCTACCTCCCCCCACCCACTTTGGCAGCCCCAAAGTGCCAAAGACAAAGTCCTCCCTCCCCTACAACCCCAACAATAACATTAGCAAACCTCGCAGCTGGTGGTTTCTGCCCATCGGGGGACTTAGTGGCTCAGTCCACTCCCTGTTCGTATAGGGAGGGGGCCGCCGAGCAGTTTTGAATATAGCCCACTACTTGGGCCAACCACAGAAAAACCATTAGCACCATTGTACGGGACCATCACGTGAATGGCCACAACTCCACACCTTAGACAATATAACCAGGATCAGCAACCCAGACTCCCTGCATTCCAAGTTCATAATACATTTCTATCCAACAAAGTGGGCTGTAGCAGGCAATAAATATAAATATTTAACTACGCTACGTAACATTATTCACAACACATAGTAAGAATGAGCCCTGCCAGCTCCGCATATCCAATAGTCGGAAGTGCACACTTAACCCAAAGTCTGTGCCCTCCTTACTGTTCAGTCATCAACATCTGACAGAGGAGCTGGAGATGTGCTACGACGTTGTAGGGTTCTGGCATGTTCCATAGCTTGCTTAGGATTTGAAAAAAAGAATTCTACCAACGTCTTCCCCAATGCGCAGCCTCGCAGGATAGAGCATGGCATAAGGAATTTGTTCTTTGAGTAGCACCTTCTTGACATTTTGAAACTCCTTCCTAGCCGCCTGCACCTGTGCCATGAAATCCGGATAGCACAATAGAACGTTGTTTTGATACGTGATCGTGCCCTTTTGACGAGTTATCCTTAAAATGGCATCTCGTCTCTGAAATTGAGCGGGCGTGCAATTATGGGGTGCGGTGTAACACCGGGAGGAGGGCGCGCCACCAGGGAGCGATGAACCTGCTCCACAGCGAACATAGGTGACAGTACATCAGCACCACATACTTCCTGCAGCATCGTTTCATATAGTCTTCAAAGCGGCCCACGTTTGTAAATTCTGGAAGGCCTACGACGCAAATGGTATTGCACCTTTGATCGCGCCTCGATATCCTCATTCTTCGCCTGTATGACTGCGAGCAGTTTCGTGATATCTGAAGTTTTCACCGCCACTTGCTGCAGCCCGTCCTCCACGTCTGTTATCCGCTGTTCGGCTTCGCCAATACGTGCCGCTTGTTTGTCAAGCTTTGCTGAAAATTTGTCCATTCTCACGTTGAGGGCTTCTATTTTTCCGTCAATAGCTTGAAGACTGGCTTGAAGCCAGCGACTTCTCCAATGCCATGGGGCTCTGAGATCTCGATTCCTGCTCTGAGTCAGAGGCCGCGTTTTGATTAGGCTTGCCGCCCTTGCCTTGTTCGAAGGTGAGGCAGGGCTGATTCCTCTCTGGTTTCCCAATATTCGCTTTCCTTGCAGCAGGTGCCACCAGCAAGGATCAAGATAATGCCACGCGGTGCAGAGTGTGGGGACACCTCTTAGGGCCCGTCCAGAGGGTGCACCACAGGCAACAGAGTAGGCCCAAATCACCTTTTCCCTCACGCTCGTCCCGCACCACTAGTAGAAACACCAAGGTGCAATCAGGAGAATATGTTTAAATCCCACAGCCTCTCCACTCAGGCCAGGTCGAGTGAAAAGCGCTATATCCCACAGGTGGCAGTGAGACACACAGCAATAAGCGCCTCAAGGCCTACTAGGCCTCTCCCAAGTGCAGCCCACCACCACTCCCTGCAGCTTCAGATCACGTTGCCAAACAGCTATACCCAGGGGAGCACAGCAAGCGGGATTCGCAATGAGGAGCCACTTCACCCGCACTACAGTCTTGTTCACTCACCGCTCCATGGAAATCTCAGAAGCGCCGGTAGCTCGATTGTCCCAGCAGGTCCGAAATGGGGAACCTCAACCTCACGCCTAGTAGGATTTACACCAAGGGAGTAGCGAGCCAGGTATGTCCGTTATAGGCAATGAAAGTATGCGCTAATCAGCTAATCAGCGTGAAGTGCACTAGCAATGCACTGCAGCAGCTCCTCCGCAGCTGTAGGACGCGGGGCCTGCGCGTGGCCCACCCCACAAGCGGGTGCCGGCTGCTTGCGTAACTCTGCTGCCCAGCGCGCTCAGCAGGACCACGGCCCGGCTCACTCCAGAACCCGCCTCCACCTAACAGCACCACTTATCTTCTGATGGGGCCCGCCGTGTTCCACTAGCACTCTGCCAAATCACCAGCAGCCCTCCGCTTCTCTAATCCGCAAGGTAAGGCAAAGAAAGCTCACAGTGAACGGGTCACAGGCAGGTAAGTCCGCCATTACCGACATGTGGCTGGCTCTCCTAACTAGCCGTCAGTTTGAGTTTGAGTTTGAGTTTAAAATATTTCTTAAGCGCACGTGCACCTAGCGGTTTCTTGGCGCTGTATTGAGCTGAACCCCTGAGGCATCAGGAATAGGAGGATGGAAGGGGGAGATTAAGAGGGAAAAGCTTGTGTAAAAAGGAAAGTTTTCAATGCCCCGCGAAAAAGAGTATACTGGGGGCAAGATCTCAGATGAGCCGGAAGGGAGTTCTAAAAGGTGGGGGCGAGTGTGGAAAATTTGGAGCCGCCCCACTTTTTACGTTTAAATCGGGGAACTAGGAGCAATTGTTGGGTGGAGGAACGCAACACCCTGGAGGGGAGATAGGGGTAAATTTCAGAAGTGATAAAAGCAGGGGCTAAACCGGAGCGGGCATTAAAAATGATGCATCCTAGTTTAAACTGGGCTCGTTCACGAATGGGGAGCAAGTGAAGAGTCTTGAGGAGGAGAGTGACGTGATGGGACTTGGATAAATTAAAAACCAGGCGGGCCGCCTGGTTCTGGACTAATTGAAGGCGTCCTAGGCTGTACGCGGGCATGCCACAATAAAGGACATTGCCGTAGTCCAGGCGGGAAATCACCATTGCAAGGAGTATGAGTTTGAGGGCCGGAAAAGAGAAAAACCGGGAGACTTTACGGATAGTACGAAGGGAGTAAAAAGATGAAGACACCACAGAACTGACTTGGGAGTGAAGTGAGAGTTGGTGATCCAGTTTGAAACCAAGGGTTTTAACTGAGGAAGAAGGGGTTGGGGGAGAACCCAATAAGGGGGCCAGAAGGAGGGGGACCAGGGACTGGAGCAACCACCTGTCAGCACCAGCTCCGTTTTGTCGGGGTTGAGCTTCCGGTGGTTGTGGTTCATCCAGTCCCGGATGAAGGTCATGACAGATTGAAAATTGGAAGTGGACTCAGGGGAAGACGATAGGGAAAAAATAAGCTGGAGGTCATCCGCATAATTATAGGCGGAGACCTCCAGCTGTTGGAGGGTAAAAATAAGAGGAGCAATGTACAGATTGAATAATAATGGGGACAGGGATGAGCCCTGGGGGACCCCGCATTTTACCGGCTGGAAGTCCGCTGCAAAATCTCCCAAGCGCACTGCTTGGGTGCGGCCACTCAGAAAGGAGGACAGCCAGACCAAGGCAACACCCCCGATTCCCGCCGCTCTGACACGGGACAGTAAGATGGAATGATCAACCGTGTCCACTTCGGACACTTCGGGACTCCTGCCACGCCTGAAAATCACCACAGCCGGACCACCGCCACAACAGCTACCTGGTCCCACCAAGTAAATCAATGGATGGCACAGTAGAGGCAGGATAGATGCAGGATATTGATCAGTGACCGGCAGAGCTACACTACAGTGCGGCCATCTTGCCGATCACCAAGCCACGCCCCCCTCCTAACAGTGACACTTAATGAGACTCCTCAGGAAGGGCCCTGATTATCCCCCTCTATATTCACACAAGGAGAAAATGAAATTTCTATCAAATGGTCTGGAGGGATGTATGACGTTACAACGCATGCTATTACCACGCATGCTGTTACAACGCAAGTATTACAACGAAAACCATGACAACGCATTACACTTGGGGGTGCTGGATAGTGAATAGTTTAATTTACTATTCCAACTCCAGTCCCCGTGGACACTAGGGAAGGTGTTGGATAGTAAATTAAAACTATTCCTTATCCTAGAGCGCCCCCCAGTGTAATGCGTTGTAATGGTTTTCGTTGTAATACATGCGTTGTAACAGCACTGCGTGGTAAAAGTTGCGTTGTAAAGGTTGCATACCGTCTGGAGTAAATCCTAATTAATTTGTGGATAGACTAATGTATGACGGTAAACATGATATTGAAATCTGTAATAAGGGGGACTCTACTGACAATCAGATTATTGGGGCTTTCTATAGGATTAAAAATTAGGAACAAGAATAAAGCCCGGAAAAAAATTAGTTGGTTCAATTGCCAATGTACTAAGTCTAACCGGTCCTTAAAAAAGGCTTAAAATATTAGGCCTAGAGATAGCGAACTCATCAAAAAATAGAGGGTGATATATAAATGGACCCTTGCAAAAAGGAATGGGGAGATTCAAGATCCTGCATGGGAAAAATGTACTCAGGCTGCAAACACAAAGGATGCCCCCTTATTTTGGAAGACGATTAATCATCCGTGTTTTAAAGATCACTCCGCAGTTAAAATTGAGAGTTTGGTGCTGCCCCGAGAGTGGATAAGTCATTTTGGACAGGATTTTAATCCAGAAAATGAAACCCCCATATTGGCAGAAAATAGTGACCTTAATGGTACCCTGGAGCCATTAGAAAATAAAGATTTTATAACTTTTTATTCCCCTAACCTGGCCCCTATTACTCTGGACGAGGTCACATTGGCCCTAAATAGATGTGTAAATCAAAAGGGCACCAGGTCCGATGGGGTTCCAATAGATATTTTTGAAATAGATAGGGTTTTTTGGGCCCCACTCTTACAAAAAGTGTTTAACGCCGTATTGGGGGCCTGACCCCAAGAATATGGACTGAAAGTATTATTGACCGATTTTTAAGAAGGTTGATAGAAGTGACGCCACTCCTCGAAACAACTTAAAAATTGATGGGCAGAATTCTCTTGGAGAGGTTGGAAATATGGGTAGATGAAAATAAAATCCTCACTGAATCACAGTATGGATTTAGAAGAGAGATAGGGACAACTGAACAATGACATTATTAACTTGAACCTATTAATCAGAAAATACACAATTGTAAAAAATGGCCACTTACACCTTTGTTTTGTTGATCTCACTAGTTTTTTTGACCTAGTAAACCATGCAAAGTTATGGCAAACTTTGATTCACATGAGTGCACCGAATGACATTATCGTGTACCTCTCACAAATACATAGTTGTTTGAGTACAAGAGTTCGATATGGGTTAGAGGGAGAGTGCACTACAAGCTTCACAGTATCACAGGGAATCAGGCAGGGATGTGTCCTTGCTCCACTCCTCTTTTCCCGATACATAAATGGAGTAGATGAGGGTTTGCAAAAGCTAAACGCTGATGTCCATAGAGTAGGTAAACGTGCTGTCCTCACTTTGCTCTATGCAGATGACGCAGTTCTTCTATCGAGAACCGCACACTAACGGGCTCCAGTCTTTAATCGAGAAATTTGCAGAATATATGCACGAAAAAGATTTGATACTTAACTTGAAAAAGATATTCACAATGGTGTGTGGGGAAGGAAAAGTAAAGACTAGGGCCCACCATGTAAATAGTGTCCCTATTGTAGCAACTAATTCATTTGTATACCTAGGATTAGTATTTACAGCAATTGGACATTGGGGAGCCCACATTGAACACTGTAAATTGAAGTTTATTCAGATAAAGAGGCAATCTTCAGATTAAAAAAAAGGGTAACAAACCCATTAGGGAAATCATGACACTATACAACGGCAAGTGTCTCACTGGAACCTGTTATGGCGCAGCGCTTTGGGGAGCGGCTAATGGTTCCATCCTCCAGACTCAAGAAAACATCTTTCTACGAAGCTTGTTAGCTGTCCCCAACTCCACCCCCACATATAGCGTGCACAATGAATTGTAAGCCGTTTATATTAATGATTTTATTAGTACAGCAAATTTAAATGCCTGGTATGGGATATGGAGTAAGGAGGGTACAAAATTTACTTGACATTATCAAGGACTGCCTCGCACTCAAATTCAAAATTTCAGAGCTTTATTCGATTATTGATAAACAATCATAAAAGCATACAGCAATAAAAATTACAAGATAAAATACACAATAAAACATGAGTCTCAACTATGGGAAAGAAATCCAATGGCTAATGTATATTAATAATCTTTTAAATGAATGTGCCACAAATACGATTTTAAATATCCTTCCCAAATACTTGAGAATAGTTAAAAAAAGACCTAACAACTGGTCTCATAGAATGACGGAGTTGGCTAAGGGAAATTAAAGCTAACACAAAACAGATGACGGAGGCATATTGCGATAGGGCTCTTGGGATAGGGATAGAATATTACTTACTTCAGGTTACAAATATAAAACACAGATTTTATCTCACAAGACTAAGAATGGGAATATCCTATCTTTTAATAGCCTTCCCAACGATGGGTAAGTGGAAACAAAATCCTTGTGATGGGAAATCAGATCAGATAACGTTGCATTTTATTTTATTCTGTGACTTTTATAGAGACAGTAGGAAGATTATTTTATGACCATTTTTTTCAAGGGAGATTCTGTTTACATATAAAATTGCATTCGAGTATATCAGTAGCTCAGTAAAAGACAGAGTTTGTAGTCAGAGGCGGTTTATATCCAGAAGGCAATCAGAATAAGAAAAAATAATTCACATCTTAAGGCCCTTGTATATGAAGAAGATGGTTTGCACATTGATAAATGATGTCCAGGGTTGTAGTTCTGCTCTAGATCATATATTTCCCACATGCCACTTTATGTATAATTTCTTCTTTGGGTTTGCTGTATATTTTGTGATGAAATGTGAAGATGTTAGGGTCATAGCCCTGCTCTTGATTGTATATCTTGTATGTGGCACTTTATCTATAATGTCTTTTTTGGGCTCGATGTTGAAATGTTTGTAACTTTTTAAATTCAAATGCACTTTATTGTATATTCCGTGATGTAAAGATGTTATTACTTTTAGGATGCTTTTATGGTGTTACTTTCCGAATAAAGCTTGATTTGATTTGATTGATTTGAAATTTATCTTTAATAATATCTTGATTTTTGTGAGTGACATTGGGGCTGCTACCTCCAAAGATTATCCAATTTACACAGGGGTGGGGGGGAAATTAAGCACTATGCATTTTATATTGTTGTCCAAAGAGTTCAGTCTTTTAATAACTGTTTTTTTAATTATACCATAATGTAAAAGTGACCATAATCCTCTTGAATTGCCTACGAACGTGGTCAGAAAAAAGGGTATGAAACAAGGGATGTAGGTCCAATTGTCTTTTTGTCAAATAATTAGAATTAAATGAGACTCAGTCGAGCTGACTAATTTCATTGAAAATTGTTTTTTTTTAAATCTGGATGCAGTGACTGTTCACTGCTGCCCCAGCTAGCTCAATAATAAAGAGTTTTTTTTACTTCATGATAATCAATTTCACATTTGCTGAACTGTAAATTCCAGGTTTATTAAACCACTCCGATATCAGTTGTTAATGCTGCCTGCTCTGAAGCACAATATTATCTTAAGTTAGCCTTAAATAGCTCCCCAAGAAATAGGGAGAGAGTTATGTCGGCTCACAAACCCATGCTGAGATCCAGAGAGATACAAGTTAGAAATTCAGAATGGGCCAACTCACAAGCAGAGGAGACTGCCAAGGGCCCGAAACTTTTTGGGGGAAGTGGAAACCGTCCTTTATTTACAGAAGGGCCATCCTTGAAGGTCGATTGCTTAATTTCAGCAGACATGTGGTCTTCTCACTTTCTTCAAGTATTTAAATCTGATAACCCTACTCAGTGAGGGTCAGGGCCTGGCGATATCATAATGTTTGATAAGGAGACCGCAATCCAGTTTAATCCCTCTTTTGGGGTAGATGAAATAGCCCAAGCTATTAAAAAGTGTCAGCGTGGAAAGGCCCCGTGCCCAGACCTTATCTTATCTTATAGGAATTAATAAAGTGTGTAGTAACCCTTAGGCATCCTAGTGCACGTTATTGCATCCGTGTGGATATTTTTTAAGTAAATATTGATATTTGGGTGCCTTTGCTCACTCATGTGATTAGAGCTGTAATCAATAGCCCAATAATGCCCACATAGAATGAAGAAACTTCAGTTCCTATATTAAAAAAAGGTGACAGGAATAACCCAGCCTACTATTGCTCAAAATCGTTGCTGGACTCCATGGTAAAAAGTTTGGGCCAGGTACCCCTTTCAACGCTGGAGGATTGGACAGGGACTAATAACATTCTCCCAGACGTCCATAATGGTTTCAGATCAGGTATTGGTACAGCGGAAGAATGTCTAAGGGCCTTATGAGTACGGCGATCCTGGGACTGCCGTACCCGTGGATGGCGGTCCGACAGCAGTAATCGCATCGGGCCTCCCGCCTTATTACAATAGTGGCACGGGAACTGCCACAAGATTGCTGCCACCCCCAGGATCCCGCGGCAACTGGAAAAGCTGGCAGGAGTCGCGGCATGGCCCATGCCAGCACAACTGATCAGATTATGAGCTTCATTTCCATCAAGCATTTCATGGCGGGTAACCAGCCATAAAATGCTTGACCAAAAGGCAAATAAAGGGACTCCCAAAAGGGCCTCCGGGCATATCTGCCCATGGGGATGCGTGCGGGGGCACATGATGTGCCCCCCAAAAAGTACCTGGTTCTATGGTGAGTGCAACACTGTGTACTAATGGCTGGAGGCACTGTCACAGCTGCAGTAAGTTTTTCAGGCTCTCCTATGAGGCAAAAATTCCCGTGTGACACTGCTGCCACCATACTACCAGCCTTTGATTACTAATATAATCTGACTGGCAGGTTTACCACTGGCTTGGTGGTCTAAATCTCTCTCTCTTGATTGGAAATAATGTCCATGTTAAGAAAAGTGCATTGTACTTAGCATTTATGGACCTCTGTTGCATTTCTGATACAGTGAACTGTTTGAAATGATGGCTAATTTTGGAAAATACTAGTGTGGATATGGCATTGGTCACTTTATCGTATTGTCTGCATTGGGACACCATGGTCAAAATACATTACGGCCCACTGGGGGAATGCACTACACTTTTAATTAGTAACCAGGGATTGCGGCAAGGATGTATATTGGCCCCATTTTTATTTTTTATTTATTTTGTTGGGCTAGTAGGTTTTCTATTACAAAATAGGCCTGACATCCCAAGGGTAGGTATTCATGCTATTATATGCGAGGATGTTGTCTTTATGGCTAGGACTGCTAACTGCCTACAGAATTTGATGTACGCCTTTTGTAGTTTTATGGGCTCTTTAGAGATAAAGCCAAATCCCTGGAAGTCCTTTACTATGATCAGTGGGTGTAAAGGCATCACAACTAAAGTGTATCGAATAGAGAGCATCCCTGTAGCCAAAGTGGGCAGTTTTAATTATCTAGGAATCCTTTTTGATTCATACCATAAATGGGGCCCACTGTATATTTTGAGATCTCAGCTATTTTCAAATGTGATCGAAGCACTATTTTGCTTCACCTCAAAGTTGGGTCATAGGCCTATGAGAGAGAAGCTTACTCTTTTTAAGACTACATGCATTTTAGTTGCTACTTATGGGGCAGGGTTGTGGAGGTATTATAATTCTGACACTCTTCAAAAGTTACAAAACAGATTCCTTCATCGACTGCTAGTGGTTCCCCAAGGATGGCCACTTATGTCTGCCATTCTGAGGTTGGACTTGACTTGTTTGGAGAATATAACTAGGCTGGCCTCTCTGTTGCAATAGTAAAAAATGTGACAAATTCCAGAGGTAGGTCTAACAAAAATAATCCTAAAAGAATGCATGGCCTTGGGCAATATGGATAAATATCCCATGAATAGCTTCTGTTAGAGACGTATTTGCAAGTATGGGGGAAAGAGAGTGCATTGCCAACCAAGATACAGCCTCGGACACTACAAGAGCTGGGTTAGGGTCCTTTTTTCTGAACAGCGCCAGTCTGAGCAGCAAATAAAGGTTTCTGGTCACTATTCTATAGCCAATTACCCTGCATTGTGCCCCAAATAAGAGCAGGATTTGTATCTAACTTTTTATTGAAAACCCTCATATAGATTGTATTCAACCTGCCTATTCCTTGGCTCATTTTGTTTTCTTTTCAAAAGGGAGCGTGGTTGCAAAGCTCTCAAACTACCCTGGTGACAATAACTCCTAACAAAACACAACCCCCTCTATGCTTTTTTTCTCATAATATCGGACATCACACTTAACTCAAAATATCCATCCTCTCAATATTATAAGATATAAGAAGGGAATGTTATACATACAACAGTTTCGGCAGAAGTTAGTTGCACAGTGATCAGGTTCATTAATTGATTGCTAAATGTAAGAAAAATAAATTGATCCTGTATTTAAAACACACCATTGTTTGCTGATTGTTTTATACCTTACTTTAGCATAAGATAAGTACTTTGCGACATTCACCCATGTGCGTCTTGGCACTGAATAACAAATGTTTGTTGTTACCCAACAGTACTAATTTTATTGACCTCAGAAGGAAGAAAGGCTGAGTGGACCTGCAAGGATTTGAACCTGTGTCCATGTAATCAAACACAAGCCCTTAAAGTGGGCACATTAGTCCACTAAGCCACCAGACACCACCAAGCAGCGAACTCACAGAGTAAACCAAAGAATATTCAAAATTGATTAAAATAGTCATAGACTGAATAAAACATTATGGTCTATGACTATTTTAATAAATTATTAATTCAATGCTCAGTTATCATTTTTAGCTTGTCAATGTCAACTTTTTTTTGCAGTTTATAATCACTGAATGCATTGTGTGCTTTTCTGGCAATATTGCCTAACATTGGGGGTCATTAAAATGGCGGACTCGACATTGTAGTGACTGGGACTGCCTGCCTGTAAGGCGGCGGTCCCGCACCACAGATTACGATGCGACTGCCACCATGGCGGTAGCAGCCGGGCCGTTTAACATTGCGGCAATGCTAAACAGCCATGTCTTGCATTTCTGTGCACTACGTGACAGGCACCCTGCGGGGCCTGCCACTTAGGCCATGGAAATGCCCAGTGAACGCCCTATACCCCCCACACAAGGGGGGCCTGCAACAGGCCACCAAAGGCAATCCGCGCCAGCCTGTAAATGGCAATTTCACCACCATACACCGGCTTGCGGGGATGCACTATTGTAATATGGCGGACGGTGGCTGCTATGCACTGCCACCATTTTACAGATGCTGACCGCTCCGCCAGGCAATCATAACGATTGCCTGTGGCGGATCCGTGGGTGCGGTCTTTCTAACCGCCATGGTTGCAGACAGATTTGCCCCACCATCCTAATTTGGTTGGGGAAATCACTGTTGGATGGCGGAAGGCCTGCGACAGCATGGCTGGAGGTGGAGGGCCTTCCGCCATCATAATGAGCCCTAAAGTTATTTTGACTGACTGACAAAGTCTATCCATCTAGTAAGTTCTTTACTGCTAAAATGTTCTTGCTCTAGGATCTAAGCTCACTTCCACATCTCTCTCTGTCTAAAACTTGCATTCCCCTTTTTCACATATTTTTACTCCAGGACCATTCCTCATCCCCTCTTGGGTACAGAAATGTCTAAGACCACTTGACACTGATGCAAAATCAAAAATCTGGAACCACCGGATTTGCTACTCTATTGCTGTTTATTTCACTTTATACCGAAGCCCACCTGGCCCAGCTAAATGGTACCCCTGTATTTGACTTCACAAGGAAAAAGTGTTGAATCAGCCATGTCTGAATCTGAACTTATGACTTGTAAGTCATAATCCTGGGCCCCGGATATACCTTTAAAATTGTTAGCCAGAGATTTTCATTTTTGATTTGTATTTCTAGATCATTACAGAAGTAATTAATCCACAGTCTTCACATGCAGGTCCCAATCACTTCTCGATCAGCATGTACCAACTATTTCACTAGAGCTATCATGTGTAAAACATTTTCCCAGGACCTGCAAAGTTCAGGTTTTTCTTCACATTCTTTGAAAAATTCTACAAGCTTTATTTTCAGGTTTTCGCATTTTGAACTGAGTGTATAGAACATTGCCTAGCTTTGCATTATGTCTTTTGAAAGAACTGCACCCTGTGCCTTGTTCAATTCTGAGATAAGATATGCAAAACCTAATTTGTCATTCTTGTTCCAGAAAGCATTTCAGCAAAATGTTTTATGGTCTCAAATATGATAAGCATACATTGTAACAAACAAACAAAATGGGTTCTGCTCAATACTGACTGTACAGTTTTCTTCCAAAGATGTCACCCTCAATAAGTGCAAGATCTATGCCACCTTCACTGAGATAACTTCCTGCACACTGCAATGCAAACTTTGTCATATGGAAAAGGCCCATCATTGGATAAAGATCATCAAATTCTACTGGATTGCTCATACAAATGTCAGCTACAATACAGAAAACAGCTTAATCGCAAAAAAATGCCAGGATAGGCTGGTCTCTAAGCTGAGCAAGCACATTTTGGAAATCTTTTAGACCTGTTGCGTAGTTTTTTACTGGAAATGGTATTACTGGTAAAAACCCAACCTTCTTCAGTGGGACAGTATTCTGGGGGACAGTATTCTGGGAGATCTGATCATGAATTTCAGCCCACGGAGGAACTGGCTTTTCTTCACTCTGCAGCCCACACCGAATAAGCAACATGGTACATTTATTTAAATCATCTTTGCGGACTGTAGCATCAGGTACAAGAAGATCCATGTCTCAGCCACTTTGAAACTTTCAGGTAGACTGAGACGTGTTGACGGCTTGTAGTGATTTTGCAGATGCATAGACTAAATATAGAATCTCAAATATCGACTTACCTGAATATTGTTGAAAAAATATTGTGGCTCAAGAATATTGACAGACAAAATATTGTGGTGAAGAATATTGACTTTGGGTAAGTAATAGCGATGTAAAAAATATCGAAGTGTTAAATACCGTTTGCAAAAATATAGATGTTAAAAATATCGAAGTGTTTAATATCGTTTGCATCAATATAGATGTTAAAAATGTCGATTTTGTATAAATGTAATGTATGTTAGTATATATATTATATGTGTGTGATGCATGTATTTTTTGTATTGATTTTTTGTATTTTTAGTATATGAGTAAAAATGTTAGTAGTTATTACATTTTTCTTGTTTGAATTTTTTGTTTATTAATTCTGTAGCGGGTTTATAGGGTGGGAAGTACTTTAATTCTATAAAATGTATTAAATGTTTTGAGTACTTATACATTTTTTTTAATTTGAATTTTTGTTTTTACTACCGTAGCAGGTTGTGGGTTTATAGGGGAATAGGGTGGGAAGTTATTTAACTATATAAAATGTATAGAATAATTTTCATTTATTAATAAATATTGAATTGAGATGTTATAGTGTTAAATGTGTGAATACATTTTTATCAATTATGTAATCATTAGTTGTTAATTAATTGTAATTAATTATAATTAGTAATTCATTATGTTGATTGTGTAATTATTTGTATGTGTGTGTTGTGCTGTTTGTAGGTGG
The DNA here is from genome assembly GCF_964261635.1 of Lissotriton helveticus. Classification (NCBI taxonomy): domain Eukaryota; kingdom Metazoa; phylum Chordata; class Amphibia; order Caudata; family Salamandridae; genus Lissotriton; species Lissotriton helveticus. The sequence continues at coordinate 1,580,960,678 of NC_136061.1, read as the reverse complement.
AATGGTGGGAAGCCATTTAGTTTTTAATTGATGATTTAATAATTTGTTTTTAATTATTTCTAATTAATTAATTGGCAAATAATTATGTTAATTGTGTAAATATTTTATGGGTGTTGTGCTATTTAGAGGTGAGAATGGTGAGAAGTAATTTAGTTTTTCATTGTTGTTTTAATAATTAGTTGTTAATTCATTTTAATAAATTAATTGGCAATTAATTATGTTACTTGTGAAATTATATTTATATGTGTTCTGCTTTTTATAGGTGAAAATGATGGGAATGTTGGTAAGTGATTTAGTTTTTAATTGATGATTTAATAATTAGTTGTTAATTAATTTTATTTATTTAATTGCAATTAAATATGTTAATTGGGTAACTATTTTTATGTGTACGTTGTGCTGTTTATAGGTGAAAATGGTGGGAATGGTGGGAAGTAAATTAGTTTTATTTGATGATATAACTAGTTGTTAATTAATTTTTTATTAATTGGCAATTAATTATGGTAATTGTGTAAAAATGTGGGTGTGTTGTGGTGTTTATAGGTGAAAATGGTGTGAATGGTGGGTAGTCTTTTATTAATAAATATTAGTAAATTAATTAAAAATCATTAATTCATAATTAATTATGGCATTTGGGTAGTTCATTTTAGGTGTGTGTTGTGAATAATATAGTATTAAAGAATGCATATTAAATCAATATTTATGAATGATTATATTAATAATCATTTGTTAATGTTGTTAATTATGGAAATACATTAAAATGAAAATGTTTACGTTTTTTATTGGTGTGGTGTTCTAGGGTAGGAAATGAAATTAATACATTATTGTTTTTTTGTTTTTTAATTTGTTTGTTAATATTTGCTCATTTTAAATAAACATTGTTTAGAAATTTATTTATTTTAGATAATAGTTCTACCTTTTTGATATGTGTAATAATATATTTAATGTTAAAGTTTAATTAGCTATTTTTTAAGTATTGTTTATTTATTTATTATATTGTTTACATTTTTTTATTATTTAAATGTTAATATTAATATTTGTTTCTCTGCTATCCAACACTGTCCTCACTGTTGCACTCACTGCAGTGGGAATAGTAATTTTTACCCCTTTGCTATCCAACACTTTCCTTCCTGTTGCACTCACTGGAATGGGAATAGTAATTTTTACCCCTCCGCTATCCTGCACTTTCGCTACTGTTGCACTCACTGGAGTGGAATAGTAAATGTCACCCCTCTGCTATCCAGCAGTACCCTACTGTTGCAGTAACTGTAGTGGGAATAGTTATTTTTACCCCTCTGCCATCCAGCACTTTCCCTACTGTTGGACTCACTGGGAGTGGGAATAGTAATTTTTACTCCTCCACCATCGAGCATTTTCCCTCCTGTTGCACTCACTAGAGTGAGAATAGTACATTTTACCCCATTGCTATCCAGCACTTTCCCTACTGTTGCACTCACTGGAGTGGGAATAGTAATTTTTACTTATTTGCTGTCCAGCTCTTTCCCTATTGGTGCACTCACAGGACTGGGAAAAGAAATTTTTACTTATTCACTATCCAGCTCTTTCCCTACTGCTGCACTCACTGGAGTGGGAGTAGTAATTTTTACCTCCCTGCCATCCTGCACTTTCTCTGCTGTTGCACTTTGTTGGAGTGAGAATAGTAATTTTTACCCTTCCACTATCCATCACTTTCCCTACTGTTGCACTCACTGGAGTGTGAATAGTAGATTGTACCACGCCGCTATCCAGCACTTTCCCTACTGTTGCACTAACTGGAGTAGGAATAGTAATTTTTACCCCTCCGCCATCCAGCACTTACCCTACTGTTGCACTCACAGGAGTGGGAATAGTAAGTTTTTACCTCTCCTGCATTTAACCTACTGTTGTATTTATTGTATTGTAAAATGTATGTTTTTTATAGTGAAATGTTTGAATTCATTCTACAATGGTTATTTTTTTAATATTATTATTACATGTTTATATATTTAGGGGCCGATTCCGATCTGTGTCGGAAAGCACTCCGACTGTGTCAGATCCAGGGTGTTTTCCGACCGATCCGGACACCTGCAGTGCGACCGAGCGAGTATGATGTGGCTGTATGCTGTCGACCCGGTTTGGTCGGACTCCCATAGAAGTCAATGGGAGCCATTCGTACAACGCGTACATAGGCTCCCATTGACTGAATGGGTACGTCGCTGACAAGTGCGCCCCCTACAGTGGGTACACGTCGGTGCCATCAGTGCCGTACATGCCTGTGTTGGAGAAACCCATTGGTCTCCCCCTGTGTCCAAGTCGTAAGACTGCGGGTAATAGGGGGTCCGACGTGGACCCCCCGAAGTCCAACTCCGGGAGCTATTGCGAGTCGGACACTCCGACTTGATCCGGATGTCTGAATCAAGCATCGTACTTGCTCGGTCATGAAATGTCTCCATTGCGCACCACGGTTTGCTTGTGACTGAGTCATATGGAGCGGTTTGGACCCAGAAAAGATTCGGATGGAGATTTCGTGCTTGTTCGCATCGTACTTCGACGTCGGGACCCGTGTACGACTCGGACGGAAATTCAGCCTCCGAATTGGGTCTGCTAATGCCGAACCTGATTTGGTGCCCTTCCGACTGACATCAGGATCGGTCCCTTAAAAGCTAAAAAATAATAGTTAATAAATTATATTTAAGTAAATATATTCATATGAATACATTTTCATGTTTGTGTGTTTATATTTTTTTAATTAAGTGTATGTCTTTTATTTAGTTAAAATGTATATTAAATGTAATCTGTTTTGTTAAAAATATTAATAATATTTATTATATTTATTTTATTTTATATATATTTTTAAGTCGATATTTTGTACATCTATATTTTCTGCTTCGAAATTTTGTATTCGATATTCTTGTACTTACCTGTTTAAATATAGGGAGTCGATTTTTTTGTAGTCAATATTTTTGCATCAATATTTTTGTATATTGATGTTTTCTACATCAATATTTCATCAGTGAAACTATTTTACACATGTTGACAAGGCTGTTGGATTATAAATTTGCAGCTTCATTTGTTTATGCCTACCGCTAGCAGAACTTGTTTTCCAGTAGCTACTTCTTTGGACAGTCTTGAAAAAGTACATTGGCATTATCATGTATAATTGACGTTCCAGAGAAAGAAGAACTGTCTTCAAAATCAAAATTATCAAGAACAGCAATTGCAAATCCTTGACTGGTAAAGTGGCTTGGAAGTGGTGTGCTGTCGGAGTCACAAAATTCTACAGCATGAGCTGCTAACAAGTTCCTGCTCCTTACTATGTCATTATGACTTGTTGATACACCAATCCTATTCATTGAAGTGATTAGCTGTCTATTTTCACACTTGTCATAGATTGTGTGGGAATTCATCATGCGTAGCAGAGTTTTCTTTTTGTCGCGATGTAATTCATAAAACATGATTCGGAAAAGACAGTATAGTTGCACAGCATAAGCCTGTTGGGTCATGGGATTGTGTTCCACTTCTTTACTTATATCTTCAAAGCCTTCATCACTGCTGAGGGATTGCATTCCAAACTCAAGAATTTTAGTTTCTAACACTTTTGCTTTGTTGATATTAAAAAATGCTGTAAAAAATGTTAAGATAACATCAGCCATTCTTGTTGACTGCCATGATTTGCGGAGCTCTGGGGCATCACACAATTTGTCATTCAGCCCAAAATCTAAATCTGTCAGGGCATTTCTTAAAATGGTTCCTGCTGATTTTACTGCAACCTGTGAACTTATTTTGGCAGCAAGACTTTTCAGAGTCAAATCAGCAGAGAACACCTTGGGGCATATCAACAATAGATGGTGATAACTATCTCAAAGCGCGCTTAGCGCTATTGTATTTTTCGCTGAAATGTATCACCCGGTTAGCGTGTTATTTACAATACGTTTCTCCAGGGCGATACATTTCCAGAGATAGGGGGGAAATGACAACAACATTGCCTGAAAACAAGTGTTGAACTCATGAATACAGCGATAATCTTGCTGATACGACCATGTGGTCGTATCAGCAAAATCCACCACCAATGTAAAACATACACATAGACAACACAGGTTTTTTGCAGATGTCTGGAAGCAGCGTTAAGGGCCAGTTAGCACTGAAATGATTATCACTATGCCGGACGGGGCTTTGTTGTAAATATCACGAAGCCCTGTTAGCGATATTCCACAATGAAGTTTTCACGAGGCATGGCCACCTTGCATCTCATTAGCGATTCGAGGCGAGGTGGCATGAAACCGGGCTCTAATGCCAGGAAACCCTTAAAGATAGAGCGATAATATTATCGACGCTTTTTGTCCAAAAACGGACGCTAAAGTGGCGATTATATTATCGCAAGCCCTTGCTAACATGCCCCCATAAGTGGCTCATTCTTTTTATTAGACTGACAAAACAAATTCTGTCACTGTACATTCTCACCAGAAAAATCTTAATACCATCATTATAGATCAATACAGTTTCATCAATTTTGACCATTATTTTTTAGATCTCACTAAGGGGTCGATTCCGATCTTGGTCAGTCAGCCCTCCGAGACGTATTAGTAGCCTTACATTATGGCCGAATCAAACCAGGAGCGGGACCGTCTGGGCGATGGAGTACGATGCGGAAAAGTGCCAAACTCCCAACCAAAACGTAAGCTCCGACTCCATCCACATTTACCATCGGAGCCTGATCCGGAAACACCTACTTCGCGTCGCACGGCACCATAAACAAAGCTACTTCCGGCCGGCCAAGTGCAATGCGTACTTCCTATGTTGCGGACGGGTCGATACGTACAGTACGTCACAGCACCCGGAAGAGCTGCATATCAGCTACAAATCGCGCCACTAACACAATCCACGGATTCGAAACTGAGCAGCTAGCAACGGTTCAAGATGGAGCAACATGAATCCAATTGCGCAGGTTATGCCAGTTCTGTACATATATGACCATATCAGGAACAGACGCGGACAGCGCAGACGGTAAGTTGGATACCCACCATACAAACAAACTACACGTACACACCAAGTGTCACACACACCCAGGGGGTCCATACCCTGTCCACCAGCAACAGGCCTCATCAGTGAACCCATGGCCACGACCACTGCCACCCCACCCATAGGGGCATGTAGCACACCCATACTGCCATCCCACCCATAGGGGCATCTTTCCTATCACTGATGCCACCCCACCCATAGGGGCATGTTGCCTAACACTGATGCCACCCCAACCATAGGAGAATGTTGCCCACCTACATCACTGATGCCACCACACCCATAGGGGCATGTTGCCTATCACTGATGCAACCCCACCCATAGGGGCAAGTAGCCCACCCATACTGCCACCACACCCATAGGGGCATGTTGCCTATCACTGATTCCACCCCACCCATAGGGGCATGTTGCCTATCACTAATGCCACCCCACCCATAGGGGCATGATGCCCACCCATACTGCCACACACCAATAGGGGCATGTTGCCTATCACTGATGCCACCCCACCCATATGTGTTATACTGCCTATCACTGAAGCTACACCAGCCATAGGGTCATATTGCCTATCACTGATGCCATCCCACCCATATGTGTCATGGTGCCTATCACTGATGCCACCCCAACCATAGAGGCATGTTGCCTATCACTGATGCCACCCCACCCATAGGGGCATGTTGCCTATCACTGATTCCACCCCACCCATAGGGGCATGTTGCCTATCACTAATGCCACCCCACCCATAGGGGGATGTTGCCCACCCATACTGCCACCCACCAATAGGGGCATGTTGCCTATCACTGATGCCACCCCACCCATATGTGTCATGCTGCCTATCACTGACGCTACACCAGCCATAGGGTCATATTGCCTATTACCGACGCCACCCCACCCATATGTGTCATATTGCCTATCACTGATCTCACCCCACCCATAGGAGCATGTTGCCTATCACTGGTGCCACCCCACCCATAGGGGCATGTTGTCTATCACTGATGCCACCCCCCATAGGGGCATGTTGCCTATCACTGATGCCACCCCACCCATAGGAGCATGTTTCCCACCCACATCACTGATGCGACCCCACCCATAGGGGCATGTTGCCTATCACTGATGCCACCCCACCCATAGGGGCAGGTTGCCTATCGCTGATGCCACCCCCCCCCCCAACAGGGGCATGTTGCTTATCACTAATGCCACCACACCCATAGGGGCATGTTGCCCACCCATACTGCCACCCCACCCATAGGGGCATGTTGCCTATCACTGATGCCACCCCACCCATATGTGTCATGTTGCCTATCACTGATGCCACACCACCCATTGGGTCATATTGCCTATCACTGATGCCACCCCACCCATATGTGTCATGTTGCCTATCTGTGATGCCACCCACCCATAGGGCATGTTGCCTATAACTAATGCCACCACACCCATAGGGGCATGTTGCCCACCCATGCTGCCACCCCACCCATTGGGGCATGTTGCCTATCACTGATGCCACCCCACCCATATGGGTCTTTTTGCCTATCACTGATGCCACCCCACCCATATGTGTCATGTTGCCTATCACTGATGCCACCCCACCCATATGGGCATGCTGCCTATCACTGATGCCACCCCACCCATAGGGGCATGTTGCCTATCACTAATGCCACACCACCCATATGGTCATGTTGGCTATCACTACTGCCTCACCCACCCTTAGGGATCAGTGTGTCTGACAATATTGACACCCCCGCCCATAGGGTGGATGATGCGCCACACATCCTTCAAACATCAACCACAGGTATGTCAGCCAAATACATTTTCCTACAACATCATGCCAACAGTGTGTAGTGCCTGACAAATACCCCAACAGTGATATTTGATTTAAGACACACAATGTAACTTCCAACACATGTGTGACCAACACCAGAGTATGGGCTGCACAAGTAAAGCTTTGCAATAGCACTGGGCCAATGTGTTAAAAAAAACCATCAGTGTGTACATCCAAAGTAAATTGTGTGGACACAAACTGCAGCTAAAGTTGAGCATTGTGACAAAGGGACTAAATCCCCCATCATCACAGTGACCTCAAGGTAAGTGTCATCATGGAAATGGCAGCACATGCCAAACAGTATGTATGATTCCTGGGCATGTCAGCACAACACTTGTTCAGTCAACCATCATTTACCACCCAATGTAGGCACTGGTGACATATGCCTGGGTATGGTAGTGCCCCTTAAGTCACCTGCACATACACAATACATATGTCTAGCAAGTTGCACAGAGGACACAGTTGACTTCACACCAATTATGCCTACACCTGCGTGTACAGTGGAGATGGGCCAACAGTCAGAGAAAGTGACAAATTGTACAATGTGAAGCACATCATATGTGCATGGGTGCAAGGCACAGATGTGGCCATGCCAATGAAATGTTATCATCCCTGTCCAAAAATAGTTAATCATGACACACCCAGTCAACTGCAAAGGATGACATGGATACCAACCTGAACAGGAAACATATCTCATGGTCCACATGGAGTGCATCACATCAACACCTCAGTATCAGACATTTGTAAATCCTGCATCATCACAGCAAGGTCAGGGTAAACAGCATCAACATAATGTACAGATAAATCAAATGCACAAGGATAACAAACAATGCTTTATTCAGCAAATTGAAAGCTGAAAGGGAAAATCCAAAACAAAATGAAGTCCAATGTCCTCTCAAAACACAAAGTCCAATGAGGGTGTGAGTGACACCTGTCACCTGTTGCTTGCCTGCACTGCTAAGGACTGGGGAAATCCACTCTGTGGGACAAACATGGGGCAGGCCAGGCACTGCAGGGGCGGGATCAGGGCTCATCAGAAGGAGGCTGTGAAAGGGTGGTGGGTGCAGGAGAGTCAGTGGCAACTGCAGTGGAGATGTCTGACATGGTTTGAACTCTCACAACTGTGGTGCACAACTCGGATGGGGTGGGTGCTGGAACCACTGCAGTGGGCAGTTCAGGTGTAGTGGACATAGTCCCCACTGCAGTGCCCATGTCAGACTGGGTGGTTGTGGACTCCACTGCTGTGCCTAACCCATGGGAGTGGAAAGGGGTACAGGTGGGGTTGGCAGGACAGCTGGGGGGGGGCACGGTCCCCACACTAGTTGCAGTAACAGACAGACTGATGGTGGTGTCAGTGGAAGAGCAAGTGGGAGTTGGGGAGGGCCTGAGCATTCTGGGAATGATGTATCTCTGGGTGGGGGAACCTGGGCCAGGGAGTGGCGGCGGAACCTGTGGTGTGCTGACCTGGGGGATGGAGGAAGGAGACTGTGGAGTGGAGCTGGGGGGGTGGGGGGTGGGGGTGATGTCTTGCTCTTCTGGGTACGAGGTGACTTGCAGGTGGGGGCCTCAGTCTGCCTGCGCCTGGGGGAGGGTGTCCGGGTGTGACAGGCACTCTTCTCTGTGTGAGGGGACTTCCTCTTCCCCCTGTAGTCTGGATCTGCTGGATCGGAGGGGAAGAGGCCTAGGGCACACAGGAATAGCTTCTTAGGAGAGGGGGTTGCAGGTGAGGCAAGGGAAGGGCTCTTGGAGGGAGAGGGATCAGATGCCTGTCTGTGTGTTTGCGACCCACCCCCTGTGTGTGTGGTATCAGTCCCCTGACTTTGCTTGCCCGCACGTTTTGTTTTTTGTTTGTGTGATTGTGTGCTGTCTGTGTCTGTGTGTTTGGGTGACTGTGCTGGTGTGTGTGTGCTGGGGACAGGTAGTGTGCTAGGAGTTGTTGATGGGGCAGAGGCTGAAGGGGTGAGGGACTGTTGGAGGAGGGATACTGCTGTCGTCAGGGAGGAATGCCAAAACAACAGTTGATGGACAGAATGCAGAACAATGTCCTGGACTGGAAACAAGCATCCAAGGACCGGTCTCGGGCTTTCAGCCCTCATCAGCCTGGATAGCTTGATTCCAGTGGCATGGAGAGCACGGGACTCATGTCTGAGCATGTTCGTCCCACTTGGGGTGGCAAATGCAAAAACAACATTTGGTGTACAGAATGCAGAACAATGTCATACATTCACCCCAGTACAGAGATCTGGGCCTAAATCCATCTTTTTTTTGCTCACCATGCCATTCCAGTTTGAACTCAGCCATATGCAAATCAGTCTTGACCCTGTGCACCATGGGAACAGTCCAGCCCGAACTGCCAAGCCAGGTCATCCCTGGACTGGAAACAAGCATCCAAGGACCAGTTTCGGGCTTTCAGCCCTCATCAGCCTGGATAGCTGATGAGGGCTGCGCGTAGAGTAACGTTACTCTTCACTGCAGCAGTCAGATCCTGCCAGACTGTTCCAGGCAATCGATTGCCCGTGATCTGGCATCCATCCAGACACAGGATCACCCCACCGAGGGCTCCTTGTAAACGGTTACCATACCGCCAAGACCACAATACATCCTTACAGTTGCCATTTCACTACGGGCAGTGAACCCGGCTGAGTTCTCTGTGAGTAATTTTACTCTCCTTCACCCCATCTGTGAAATAGTGCTGCAACTCAGATGTCCCACACATCATAGGTCCTGATGAGACCCCACATTCAAGCTGGGTCAAAACACCGTCGACGATAAATGGAAATGAACCGACAAGAAAGCACTCATGATTGTATAGAGTTGCTTTACCATTGTGTATGACCTCATTTAAAAAAAATGGTCGCTTCCTTTGATGAACATTTCCACGAAACCTTGTATATAATTTCACTAAATGTCACTTAACTGTTTTGCTTTGGTTCTTATATTACACTTGGGACACCTTGCACTGTCAGAAATGTATTCTTTGTAGATTACCTGTAGGACTATGTGTAATGCTTTGCAAATTTTTGAAACAATATAAATTTTCTTTCAAATAGACCTTAGTATTACTTTAGCTCTCGCTTTCATATCCCGTATAAACCCTCTGTTTTGATTAGTTATCATGCATTTGATTTACCAATGAATATTATTTCTAACACTCCACTTGAACCACTGTATTCTGGTAGGAGCACGTCCAGCAGGGCCTGGTTCTCCTCCTCTGTGAATGCTGGGGCCCTCTCCAGATTACGTGCCATTGCAGGATCCAGAGGAAATATAGACAGCAGGAGTGGAATCTGATATGTGGTCCTGTAGCATCTGGTGCAGGCAAGTGAGCTCCCTGGGGGCCTGCCAGCCTTAAATCAGTGCTGCAGAGGCAGAATCTGTGACATTGCCACTTCCTGATAGGTCTGACAAGGTTGTATTCTATGAATCTGTCCAATCCATGGAAATGTAAGTCTCCTACACGTCTTCCGCATCTTTCAAAACTTTCAGCTTCAGGACACCCTAGGATTGCAACATTGTTGTAGGCATCCAACTGAATTTCCAGCGCACGACTCGGACAATTTTTGAATTTGCATCCGTCGCCATGACAGCCCATTGCCAATGAGTGCGCATGGCTCGGTACACTGACTATGCGATGCGTATTTTTTTAAATCACACGCATCCGTCCTAATACAATTCTATGGGCTATGCATGCGCACGGCTCGGTCCATGCCTGTACTACGCGTATGCTTAGAAGTCACCCGCGTTGGTTCAGATTACAATCCACGGCTAAACCCTGCACATGGCTCGGTCCAGAACTGCACGACGCGTCTCTGTAGAAGTCACCTGCATCGGGTCACATTGCATACGCGTCATACATGCATGAACCGAGCCATGCGCATGCATAGCCCATTGTCGACAATGCGACCCGATGCGGGTGACTGCAAAGCATATGCATTGTGCAGTCAATGGACAACGTGTGAGCACTACTCTGTCCATGCATGTACAGCGCGTCTGCATTCTAGTCACCCGCGTCAGTTCATATTGGTATGACTTGCATACGGATCCCACACAGATTTCATTGCCATGGCCACACCTTCAACACCACAGCATGTCCCCATAGATTCCAAGGTTGCAGATTGTTATGTGTGACTTTTTCTGAAAATCAGTGTAATTATGATTGACATGGGCATGAGTCATGGACACAGTACCAGTTTGAAGATGTGTATGACCTGTCACATACACCATGAGTACAGGTTTGCATGTTATGTACATCATAGCAAGACCCATGGACACATTAATGATGTACACCCTCAGTCTGTGTGCATGTTGTGTCTGTGATGTTTGTGGTTCCATGTGCCCAATGGGAGCCAGTGTCCACCATGTGCTTTGTGCATCAACATTGTATGCTGTGTGTGTGTGTTGCTCAGGGCCATCCATGTATGGCCTGTAGGGACCACAGGGGCCACTACCTGTGGGAGTCATGATTGGTTGTGGGATGTCCATGATACGCCATGTCATTTCGGTGCAGAAGTGGCAATGCAATACAGGGACCATGGCTATCTCCATGACATAGAGTTGTGATGCCTGTGAAAGATCAGTCCTCACATGTCACTGTAATGTGTGTTTAGAATGTGACAGCAGTACTAAGGTACTGTGCCACAGCCCATTGAATTGTCATTGCACTCCATGGAAATCATGTACACATGTCTCATTAATATGTGAGATGATGGGCATGTAGCTGACATATGTGTCCATGACCAACATCACATACCTCAGTTCATTGTGTATTGCTATGATGTATCATGTGATTTTTTTCAGGGTGAGTGCCACATGGGTAGATGAATGTATAATCTGACTTTACCCATCTCTGTACTGCATGGCACCAGCTGTCCATAGACCTTTCCCGGACCGTGAGACCATCGTGGAATGCGACAGCATCTAACGGTACCGCTTTACCAGGAGACTGATCGATGAGTTGGCGGAGCAGAAGGAGCCACATCTGCTACCTAGCCGGACATACCCGACAGCACTGACACCAAAGGTGAAGGTGATGGCAGCCCTGCACTTCTTTGCCACCAGTACCTTTCAACACACTGTTGCTAGTGCTGGTGGTATGTCACAAACTATATTCAGCCGTGTGCTTCGTGATGTCTTGGAGGGGATGTTGCATTTCCTTGACACATACATCAGGTTTCTTAGCCCTGGTGAACTCACTGACGTAAAGGATACTTTTTATAGACTGGGGAGGATGCCAAACGTCATTCGTTCTATTTATGGTACACATGTGGCACCTATACCACCACTGGCACATGAGCAGGCCTACCGCAACAGGAAACATTTCCACTCCATCAATGCTCTGGTGGTATGCCTGCTGGACATGGTGATCACACATGTGTGTGTACGTTTTCCCGGTTCTGCCCCCGATGCCTACGTCATGAGGAGGAATCGCATTGCGTTGATGATGTCACAAAGCAGTGTGCCTGGCTTGTTGTTGTGTGCTGTTTTCCATTGTGTGTGTTTGGCAATGTTGTATCCCACCCTCTTACAAGACTCAACTAATGTGCTATTCTTTGTATGTACGTGACTCTGGATACCCCAACATGCCGTGGTTGCTGACACCCCTCAGGAACCCTGTGACAGCAGCAGAAATGCGCTACAATGAGGCACATGGTCGAACCAGGAGAGTGATTGAGCGGACCTTTGGTCTCCTGAAAAGCCGCTTCCGATGTCTGGACAAGACCGGAGGTGCCCTCCCATATGAGCATGCTAAGGTGTGCAAGATCATCATAGTATGCTGCATGCTACACAACATGGCTGTGCGGAAGGAGGTGCCTCTCATACAGGATGATGATGACCAACATCCCCCACCTGTGGAGGATCAAGGCCTGGGCCAGGAGGCCAGTGATGATGATGATGAGGGTGATGTCCGCTCACAGCTCATCAACAATTTCTACACCTGATTGTGAGTTCCCAGGGTAGTTATGTCAATGTATTGACTTTGCCTGAGATGTGTGAGTGCTGCTCAGTTGCTGTTTGAGTTTGCCCGTGTGGTACTTGACTGGATGCGTGCAGTGATGTGTCCTGTCTGATGGTCTGTGGTCCACAATTTTGTTGACATGCCAATTTGTTACTGGGTAAGTTCCTTGTGACATGTTTTGTGCATGTTCATTGCATTTCCATCCTGTTCTGGTGTGCTTCTGACTGAGTCTTGTGTCTATCCTTCCAAAGGTACTTTGGCTGGTGCTTGGTCAACTCTGACACCCAACAATCAGAATCTAATGCTAGGGTGGAACTTCTAGTATCCCATCATGTGATGTGACAAAAACCCCTGAAGCTCAAATCAACAAGACTTGGTGACCGTGTGCCCACTGTCAGGTGGACTTACCTTGCTACTGTTGTATAATAAAGTTGTTGCTGATGTGTGATTGACCTGTGCTTCACTTGTTATGTGTGTTGTCTATCTTCACACATCTGACTGACCTTTGGTTACCTCACCTGTGAGCTTGTTAGCACTGACTGTGGATTGGTATGGTGTCTGTGCATTCTACTGTATTTCTGGTATCCATCTTTGTAGACAATGTGTCGCATGTCAATGGTGAGTATGTGTAGTGGGGCCCAATTGGTGTGTTTCCCTCATATGTGTCACATCAACACGAGTCACATGACGGTATTGACATTGCTGTAGTACTGTGCATGCACTGTGAACTTCGACATTTCATCAGCTCCATGACACATACCAAGTTTTAATCACAACATAGGCAGGTATAGTGTAAGAGTGAGTTTATTTAAATACATATGTGGAGATAGTGCTGTACATGGGGTTTAGAATCCAAAGCTCACAGATGAGTTAGAAGTCCTGGTAGATGAAATGTCCAGAGTGAAATCCTCATTCATCTCCTACATTGGAACAACATGGACCCTCCATGTCATGTTGAGGTGTTGTGTCAAGTGCAACAAGGTGAACGCTTTGCACACGAAGGCCAATATTTAAAACAGGTCCAGGGTTCCCGGGGGATGTGCACGGACAACAGTGGCTCACTTGTCCCTCTTCGCACGGCCCCTCTTCTTCTTCGGGGGGGGGGGGGATCCTCAAGTGCAGACCTCGGTGGTGCATCAGACTCTCAACCAGATTCTTCCTCCCTCCCTGTGGATTTGCAGATGTTGCAGCAGCAGATGGTGTGGGCACACAGGGAGGTGTGGCCATATTTCTGCTGATCTGGCAGAGACAAGTCAAATTGTCGCTATGCACCGCAGTAAGTTTGTCCCACTTGGCCTCCATGAGTGCACGGTGGCCAGCCTGCTCCTGTTACATGTCCTTGAGGATCCCCACTGCCTGGCCTAATCATCCATTGCTATCTTGGCACGCATCTATGATGTGTAGCAGTTATGGGTCATCATGCAGGCCATGCCACTCTGCAGGTAGTGACCTCTTACTGACACCCCTCCCACCACACCTAGCCATACGGGCAGGACCTGCGGTGGCACTCACAGGCGACCCTGGGACACCTTGGCTGTTGCAACTGGTGTTATTGTCCGTTGCTTCCTGGGTGGCTGGTGTCCCAGTGCGGGTTGGATTTGGTGTCCTAGGTCTGTCCGTGTTGGCAGGGGTGCTCGGCAGTGCTCAATTTGAGCAGGTGCTTTCAGGTACTCAGCACCTACACTTCTTTCGCAGGACCGGGGCTACAATTTCTGAACCTGCAGGTGGTGGTCTCAATATTTATTGTTCAATTCAAAATAAAAAGAATAACATACATCGTATGGTGACTGGCTGATAAATGTTCATAAGCAGGCCGGCATACGCCTGTCCAGGCAGGCATGATTGTGTATCACCACATTAGAGGTGAGACAAGGAAGCTGCAAGAGCGTATTTTGAACTTGGGAGTGAGGGCTCTTGAGGAAGAAGAAATGAAAGTAGGTGTGGACTTTCCACTTGTTGCGTAGCCAGAGTAGCATATCCGGCAGCCCTGCATTGCTGCTATCCTCAATGTGCTCGATGAGGCTGTGGCTCAACACAACTTTATTGAGCCATGGCATCACCAGTAGAATCTGTGGGCTGCACCCCAGCATGGTAATTGCTGAGCGTGAGTGAGTCCAGTAGGTACAACAGCCATACTTACCGGCATTGGCAGCATTACTGCTGGGGACAATGCCTGTGCTGTAGCAGGCAGGATCACAGCAAGCTGAGCAGTGGATGCCGATGCTGTTGCCATCCCTCGACCTACTAATTGCAGGCAGCACTAGCAGTGACATGACCTGCTGTGCTCAAGCAGCCACCTGTTCCGCAATAAACCCAGTCATACCAAACTGATTAATATATGCAAAAAGGCATTTTCATTTGGTGTACATTTTGTTTTTGCACTCAGTGTAGGTAAGAATGTAAAACATCTTCCACTTCTTTAGGAATGACAACAGGAAAACGCAGAGTTCAAAATAGCAGAGACATGTACAGGCTGACGACAGGGGTCATAGGCAGCAGCAGTGTTAGAGATGAGAGACAGCAAGAGTAAAGAGGAAGAAACAACAAGAGAGGAGAGAGATAAAACGGAGCAAAGTAGAAGAAAAGGAGGAGAGCAAATCAGATACGACGAGAAAGCAGCCATGATGTGAAGAAGAGAGCATTAAGAAGAGAGAAGATAGAATGAAAGGATCTGGAGGACAGGACAGAGGAAAAAAAGCAGATAAATTATAAAATGGAGACACAGCTAATCACTGCTAGAGAGTGTTGGTAAAAAGCCAAGATCAAGGGGAGAGAGAGCAGAGCATGGATAACAGTTAAGAGAAAAAGGGCAGGGCTAAAATGAATAGAGGGCAAATCAGAAATACAGGGTGTGACAAAAGTGATAGAAAACAATTAGAGAGGTGAGAGGATAGACTCTTAGAGCAAAGACTTAGGGGAAAGACAACAGATCAAGGTTAGAAGATAGAGACTGAGGCAGTGAGAGTGTTGAAAGTGGGGCTCAACGGAGGAAGACATGTGAGGTGGACTCCTTGGCAAAATATTCAGCACCTGCACTTTTTTTTTTACAAATTAAGCTCTGGTGCTCGGTCTCATGCCAGTTCTTGTTGGCGTGGGTGCAGGGGGTGCAAATGTCAGTGCTGCTGGAGCTGAATGATGACTCACACCGGAGGTGCCAGGTTGTTGTTCATCATCCGAAGAAAACAAAGCCAGATCCACACCAGAAAGCTCGTCCTCCACTAAAGTCTGGGCATGGGCCACCTCTTTACTTGCTGCGGTGTCCCCACTAGCACCTGTGTTTAGAAGAGTAAGACATTTTCAGTTATGTTACTACAGTCATTGATGGTTCATATTTCTATTTAGCAACAGGAGGGAGGAAGAGGTATAGATCGATTCAGCTTGCAATGGCTAGTAATTACAATGAAGGGAGGGAATGGATCACTCGTCCTGTGCAACCAGGTTATTTACGTATTTTCATTCCTTCCTAGATGCCATGATATACGTACACAGGAGTGGGGCGGTACATCTTGGTTCGCCGCCTCAGTGTACTGTAGCTGCTTTTCCATGGGGTCACCATTTGTGCAAATATGCTGTGCCTCCACCTGGAGGTGGGCTGGCTGCTGCCACAAGCGTGTGTAGAGAAGAAAAAGGCTCTAGGATCAAATGGGGCTGCAACTTGTTGTCCAACAGTGAACAACCCTGGTGCGGTGGATCAGTAGCTGGATCCACACATGCAACAGCTTTGTTTGTGACTTTGTACATCACAATGTTCACCATTTTACCTTTGCCTTTAGGTGATGTGAGTGTTTTTGACTCACAGCACGTGGCACAGACACGCACTCTTAATTATCATCTCTGTACACTCTTGGGAAAGCTGACAGTTTACATCCAGGCGGGGGCACAGCATATTTGCTAACATGGTGACCCAATGGAACTACTACTACTGTACCGTGATGCGGGAAACCAAGATATTCTGCATTACGCGTGTGTACGTATGTGAGGTTTTGAATGGAGGCAACACAATACGTTATGACACGGGTTGCACAGGACAAGTGAACCATTCACCCCACCTCGATTTTTGGAAAAATGGTTCATGTACATGACATTTGCAACAGGACGTCAGGATGCATGCCTGTACACTGCATTGTCTCCAGTCGTCACAGACAGAGAGTGATATTGTTGTTGCACATTGCCCAGCCATCATGATGCCTTTCAATGTGCATGTTGGAGTGTGTACATGGGCAGCTCATGTATGTATTTAGATGTACATGGTCATTGGTACTCAAGGGCCATCAGGTGGCTGACATAGGAATGTCATCCCTGTTCACATTTGACTCTGCTTCCCTGTGAGGGAGTGTGGCAGCAATGACAAGATAGCTGACAACGTTGGCCTGTTTTCTGTTGGTGCAAAGTTCCCAGGAGGGCCTTGTGTTCCCCACAACAGAGCCCAGTCCCATAGTACTTGCCAATCCATTACCACTCCCTGTGAGGTGAGCATCGAGCAGTTTGGGCTTGCTGGGCCATGTAGGTGGCTAAGGATTGTTAGTGACTGCAACTCCCAGCATGCTCTGGGCTACACCCCCCTTCCCAGCATGCCCTTACTTCCTTCCTTTGGACTCTGCTTCCCTGTGAGGGTGCGTGCCTGTGCTGACCAGATGGCTGACCGCGTTGGCCTGTTGTCTGTTGGTGCACAGTTCCTAACAGGGCCTTGTGCTCCCCACTACAGGGCCCAGAGTTCCTGCAAGTACATTTCCCACCCTTGTGAGGTGAGCATGGTTCAGGGAGGTGTTGATGGTCCAATTGGGAGGGGGAGCATTATCTGTGGCAACAACCCCATCATGCTTTTGGATACACTCACTGTACCAGCATACCCACTATTCATTCCTGTCAGTCACCGTCACTGTGAGGTAGTGGTTGTGGTGGCAGAAATGTGTGACACTGTTTATTTAGATTGGTTCCACTGGCTTGCTATATTTGGTGTTAGGTTTGTACATGTCATGACATAGTTAGGTATCACCATGAGGTGGGCGGTATTGTGTTTGTCTGACTAGCATGCACTCCTTGGACTGATTCACTTTTGTTTATTATGCCTTTGCTATCAGTGCATGTTTTCACTGCCCCTTACAGTGATGTGTGTGTATTGTGACACAATTTTGAGTATATTGGTTGTGTACTCACCAGGCTCTGGTATGTCTGGTAGGCCATGGATGCTCTCTGGTGGTAGCATGTCCCGCACCTTCTCCTCCCAGGACCTGAAGTAGACTGGTTTGGCAGGATGGCCACTGCCGGTGCGGTGGGCCAACTCGTAGTTCTTGCGGATGAGGTTCTTGACCCTCCTGCGCACATCATACCACCTGTTCTGGATGTCGGTCTTTGTGCGCAGCATTGGTGCTTGTGTTTTCACCTTGTCCACAATCCTCTCCCACATCTTGGTTTTCTGTGACATGGGGGTCCTTTGTACCAATGCACCAAACAAATATGGCTCCACTCTGAGGATTTCATCTACCAATATTTCTAACTCACTGTCTGTGAACTGTGGATGCGTCTTAGGGGGCATGGTGATGTGTGACGGTGGTGAGTGATGTGTGTGTGTGCGCAAGTGAGGGTGGGTGGGTGGCTGACTATTTTGCTAGGATCTGTGTGAGGGTGCTTTTGGAGGGGTGTTGATGGTGTTAAGGTTGTTTGATGGGTGAGTTGTGTGTGTCTGTGTTTGCTGCCTGAAGTAGTTCTGTGCTGTCTGATCTGTTGTATGTGCAAAGGGTCATGTGGATTTTGGAATTATAATAGGTGGAGTTGTGTGTGTGTCTTTGTTGGTTCTTTTTTTTTTTACTATTTATTGACTTTGTCAATGCTTGATTGGCCTTTTTTTGAATTTGTTTCCTTGTGGCTTTGTGGGCATTTAGGAGACGTTCTTCGGACAGAGTCGGACGCTCATGTTGGCTCGTGCGGGCTGCTCCATGTCTTTCACGCTGGTTTTGTTCAGTGTTGCATGCGAGTCGGTCGCGGGTCTCTCTCTCTCTTCAGGTTCCTGATTTCAGTGCTTGTCGGTCATGCAGCTTGTGCTCTGTGCTTGTCGGTCTGATTTCAGATGCATTGCATCGTACTGGCCGTGTTGGACATCACGGGTACGTCTCGGTCGGGTTAATTCCGGTTTGCAAACCCAGGGTCAAGGGTTTGGGTTCAATGTACTATCCAATGCAAACCAGGATTTGCTTTGGAAATTTCACCAATGTAAATCAAAGTAGTATTATGAGCTACTTTAAGCTGGTATACTGATGCACTCCATGAGCTGCAGAGAAAGGTATAAGATGGCGCAAGATGAAGGGGGGCTTGGGATACTTGAACGACATCACTTGGTGGATCTGCCCTGAGGAGGACCATGGAGGTGCTCCGACCCATCACCATCATGCTTGTTCTTTTGCTATCTGGCAGCAAAATGTCTCAGGGGAAATGTCAGTCTTTGTCTTCAAATAGAACTGTTGAATCTGGCAAGGATAATTTTAGGCAGATGTGTGCATTTCTGTATGCACATTTGATGAAGATGTCAGTGGTGTGGAGGCCTGAATATTTAGTTTAACCCCTTCCATGCTCATGACGAGCTCAGCTCGTCATGCAGTACACTGCTCCTGTGCTCATGACGAGCTCAGCTCGTCATGAACAATGGGATTTAAGGGCCTGCAGCACCAGGGGAGAATTGCTATAGCATTCAAGGTGTTAAGCATAGTTTAGCCTAAGCATTGTTGTTTGGACTGCATAGGCAAATTGGTTTTCTGCACTGAGAATACAAGAGTCATAGGTAATGCCGAATTGCCATCTCTGAAGATGTGTGTTATTAGGTCTGGGCCACAAACACGTTTACATGTTTGTTGAACCTACTTATTGTTGCTATAGAAAAGTAGGATCTGCTTTTATGGTTACCCCCACTTATTGCCTGATGCTATGCTGTTTCTGACTAGTCTGACTG
This sequence comes from Lissotriton helveticus, assembly GCF_964261635.1. NCBI lineage: Eukaryota > Metazoa > Chordata > Amphibia > Caudata > Salamandridae > Lissotriton > Lissotriton helveticus. The sequence goes on along the minus strand of NC_136061.1, from coordinate 1,580,940,971 downwards.
GGATCCTGCTAAACAGGACCCCAGTTTCTCTGCTTTCCACCCTAAATTGTTATGGCAAGTACGCCGGTACATCCCAGGTTGGATACTGGGGTACCCTCCTAAGTTCCAAGTATATATTATATAGGTACCCGGGGCATAGGTAACCCAGGGGTCCACATGGGCTGAAGCATGCATTATGCCACCCATGAGGGACCAATCAAACTGCAACTACACGCCTACCATTGCAGCCTGTGTAAGCTGGTGCTAGCACCACTTACGAAAAATGTAGGTTTCCCTATTTCTAAGGTCACTGCACTTAAAAACTATAAGTCACTCCTAAAGCAGGCCTTTCCGAACCTGAACACAGGGTGCTCAGTTCTAAGTGTGATTGTGCCCCTGCATGAGCACGACACCCTTACAGCCTTCAGAGTCCATTCTCCCGGGTTATAAGTAAGACAGCCCTATAACATATAAAGGGGCACCGCGTCATTACACAATGAACATCTAAAAACTGGCTGTAACGAACCCTGTCATGTTTGGTATCAAACATGTTGGAATCATACACTCACACCTTAAACGGTGTGGGAGGTATGATTCCAAGCACTGTAAAGGCCTCCATTAGGTCCTCAGTGCTCCCAGTACCAGTCTCCCAGCACAACATGGCTGCTGCCAACCAGAAACACGAATCTGCCCTCCTGCTGCTTAGCCAAGCTCTAGCAGGGGAAGGCAGTACAGTAGGTATCTAGCCACAGGGAGGTGTGACCACCTCCCAGACAGGGTTTAGTGTATGGGCCTGGGGACAGGGTGGGAGTGTTTTCCAGTGCCACTCAGTCTGCTTGAGGGGCACATTTTGTTCCCTATAGCATAGTCCAGTTCAAACCAGCTCAGGGACGCGTTGGTTCCCGCTCTGGCACAAAACTGGACTGAGGTCATAGGAGTATCCTCCCCACTGTCCAACCCCTCCCCTGGGAGGGAACCATGAATCGTAATAATTAAGGGCTTACCTGAGGGTGGATCCCTAGAATCATCATGGGACACGATTCAATTCAGACACCACTTCAGCTTCAACCATCTGGACACTCTGGACTTCGCTCTGGGCATCAAGGCTTCAACCTGGAAGACTCCTGCTGCTCCTTATCTCTTCGCCCTGCTCGTCTGCTGCAACATCCTTGCTTGCTCTCCATACAGAGGACCTTCCAAAGCCTGTGGGCATCCAAGACACCTGAAGGAGTCTCCCTTGAAGTGAAGGAGTCACTTCCCTGCATCTGCAGGCACCGCAACCAAGCTGACCGTCCTGCTGATCCTGGGCTCCCACAGACTCCGAAGGACTCAGCAACACAGGTGGTGGTTCTCCATATCCCTCTCACCAAGTTTGTGTCCAGTTTCCCATGTAGGAGCCACAGGAACTGAACCCCTGTGCACCCCTCAGACTTGCCGTTGCAAAAACCTGTTGGCTTCCTTCCATCAAGATCTTCAGGCTCCAAGTAGCACCACTGTCAAGAATCTCCAGTGACCAGAATCTTCGGCCACATCACATTGCTTGCACCATAGGCCTGCTTCTCTGGTAAGCTGCTCGAGGTCCTCTTGCTACTCCAGTGCCCCAGGCATGTGGGTCCTGTTGAGGGTCACATTTGAATTCTTTGAGCTCCCCTAATTGCTCGGGCCTGCCCAGACTCCCCTGCTTGTGGTGAGTCTCCTGGACCTTGCTGGTCCTGACATTGCACCTTCTTCAACTTCATAGTTCGTTGCAGTCCCCAAGGTTTCTTTAATGCTCCCATCAGACACCGACCCCTCAACTCTTGACATCCGACATGGGACAGCTCTTGTATGGCCACTGGTCTTCCACAGTGTCACCATGTCCACACAGCTGCAGTTCCAAGGTCAGCGTCAGCTCTCCAGCAAAACACCATATCGGTGAGCATTCATCGTCCATGCCTCCTTTTCACTCCTGAGTGGCTTAGACTCTGTCCCCTCTGCTTGGAGGTTCTTCACATCTTGAAACCACCTTTGGGTTCTACTGGACACTTTCACCTTCTCCAGCAGCAGCATCTTTCTGAAGTTCTCCATTGGATTCGACAGCTGTTTCCAATGCCACTTCACACCTATGTACCCGGCTTCCCTTGTGTAGGCTAGTAAACCTCTCATTGACATCTGGAGTAGTCCCACAATGCTGGAAAAAAGCTCTTGTCAGACCGATCAGGAAGAATTCTTCAATTCCATGGACCAATTTGTCTAATCTCAGACCTATCTCCCTTTTACCATTCCTGGGGAAAATCACCGAAAAGCATTCAAATAAACATCTATCCACCTATTTGGAACAATCTGGCTGCCTCGATCCATCCCAGTCAGGTTTTAGGCCAAAATATAGCACCGAAACGGCCTTGCTGTCGATACCAGACGATCTTCGGCTGTACCAGGACAAAGGTTATTCTGTGATCCTGGTACTGCTAGATTTATCTGCAGCGTTCGATACTATTTCTCACAACATCCTTATCGAACGCCTGTCTGAGAGTGGAATCGGTGGTACGGCATTGGAATGGATCAGAAGCTTTCTCTCCAACCGCACCCAATCTGTCACCATGGGTGATTTTAGGTCGGAGGAGGTTAACATCACCAAGGGGGTCCCGCAGGGCTCATGCTTGAGCCCTACCTTGTTTAACACCTATGTGGCCCCCTTGGCAGATGTAACCAGAGCTTACGGATTCCATCCAGTATCATATGCTGATGATACGCAGCTGCTCTTCCATTTCAAACATCTTACACCGGAGATAATACAATCTTTCTCCGATGGAATGAAGGCAGTTGCAAGGTGGATGTCCTCCAATTTCCTCCAGTGCAACGTTGGAAAAACGGAGGTAATGCTTTTTGGTGATGTAAAGGTCCAATGGTCTCCTGACTGGTGGCCCCCCGATCTGGGACCAGTTCCTGAGCCCAAGGCAGTGATCAAGAATCTGGGAGTCAGATTTGAACCAGAGCTGACTATGAAACATCATGTCTCCATTACTGTAGGAACATGTTTCCACGTAATAGGTCTCCTCCGGAGGATTTTTCCTTTCCTCCCTGATTCTTATAGGAGAACTCTGGTTCAAGCTCTGATTATCAGTCGTCTTGATTACTGCAATGGCCTCATGGCAGGAGCTAATGAAGAGGTTCTCAACCTCCTACAGGTGGTTCAAAATACAGCTGCGAGGCTGGTGCTTAATGCACCTCCTAGGTCTCCTTCTAGACCTTTATTACAGACACTACACTGGTTGCCAATACGGCAACGAGTGAAGTTTAAGATCGGCTGTATAATCCATAAAGGCCTTAATGACTTGGGACCAGAGTATTTGGCAAAAAAATTTGTTCCATACGCTCCTATTCGCACTCTTAGGTCTGGCGAACAGTTTCTGCTAAATATTCCTAAAATTACTAAAGCTAGGCAAGGAGGCAGGGCTCTGTCTGTGGTGGGCCCAAGTTTTTGGAACTCCCTCCCGCTCTCTTTAAAACTATGTAGGAATCATCTTGAATTCAGAAAAAGTTTGAAAACCTTTTTGTTCAGCTTATGCTAAACATCTATCCGCCGGTTTTCTTATCAGGTCCCTGGCCATAATGCATATTTCCTCTGGCTTTTTGTCTAAGTTCCTCTATCCCTGGTGTCAAAAGCGCGGAGATACTCCTTCGGGAGTTTATTCATAGCGCTATACAAACCTATAAATAAATAAATAAATAAATAGGTATCCTGGTTCCTAAGGTATCCATGGATGGGTGGCTCTCCAACCTCCTGTCTTCCACGGGGCATTTCAGGGTCCACTGGGAAGGGTCCACTTTTGTTAAAATTGCAACCATGACGTACACGTTGATTTGTACGTAGAATGCGGTTGTGCTCCTTCACTGCACATGACCTCAGTGGAGCTCCTAGATACTCACCTTGGGTGGTTCCTTTGGTCCCCAGCACTTCTACATCCTCTGACTCTTGTCTTGACTCGAGTCGTGGTTGAAATACTATTATTTCAGCATATGGTTGAGTCTCCCCCTGGCGACCACTGTGTATTCTGTCTTAATTTCTCATTTCTGCATTGTGTACATCTCCAGTTAGGAGATATCTGTATGTGTCAGTGAGTGTCTTATGATGAATACATATTTTTTTAAATACACTCTGTGGTTCTTTTTCACTTAATCTATATCTATACCTATAAGAATATGTTCAGGTAAAACAAGCTGCTTTACACTACTTCTGGACTAAGCCTGAAGGCTTCTCTCCACAGCTACCACTTGGAGAGCTTTCTAAAGTTAAATCGCCATTAGTGTTGTCTGGATCAGTGCAATGTGTCCACTTACATACTGTCATATAGTTACTGCTTATCGATATATTGTGTTAAGTTAGCGTGGGCTTATTAAATGTTTAAACGCCATTTTTCCTTTTGCTGCTTCTGCAGACGACACTTAAATGTTGATTTTGCTTTCAACCTACAAGAGCGTTGTGATTTACATGAGAATAATATGTTATTCCTCTGATATCAGCTTTGCTTAGTAAACTATGTCTGTACAGAGAGTGCTGAAGCTTCAAGGATAACTCGACACAGAATTGTTGTGAAGTCTGATCTCCGCACCTTCATAGACATAACATAAGTGCAGCTCCTGCCAAATTCAGGCTTTAGGCGCGTTTTATATTGCTTTGCTTGGAGCACATACACACACTTGATACCATTCACATGCAGAGAGAGCTGGTGGATGCTGATGTGATCTCTTCATTCTAGGATCTTGAGGTATGGGCCCGCCCTGCTAAAACCCAAAGAGACCTTCTTAGATATTAATATAATATGCTAGTTAGGGAGGGTGAGAAATGGGTGGTGTTAACCCTTATTCATTACAGCATCTTATTATGCTGTCACCTTTTGCTTTCTATGGACTAGTAACTATGCTGATAACTTTGCTTCTGATAATATGTATCCTTGTATTATCTAAGATACTGCGTTTGAGAAAAGGGCATTAGTAAATAAATATTTCAAATGTGCACGTGCCCTCATTTACTCCACGTTCTGGTTTGAAATGATTGTATAACGAAAGAGTGTTCATGTGTTCCACGTAACCTGAGGTATCGTAAGTTCATGTTCTGGTTTGTCTAAGCATTGGGAGTTTGATATGACCAATGAGACACTGTAGCTAGCCTGGTAAGGGGTTTTGGGTACTGAGGTGAGTTTTGGGTCACCCTAATTCACAGAGGTTCCAAATCTCTATGCACAGTTCTGTGGGAGAACGGAAACCCTGCTACATGGCGCCCAACCGTTGGTGGTTTTATATCATGACACTCTAGTAGTATATCATTCAAACCTTAACCCCTTCACTGTCGTTTCCGGAAAACGGTGGTGTCGGCAAAACCTACCTATTTTTGAAATAGGTCTTTTCAAGCTTGAATCTTTCTAAAACGGTTTCCTTGAATTACTACCCAGTTGTGCTACAAAGTTTCCTTTGTTTTTCTCACTTCCTGTGCAGTCATGGCCCAGCCTGTGGACATTTCGCAGCATAGTCGCATTGCGGTGCGCAATCATCTGCAGACTTTCCAGGTCCCATTAGAAGGCTTGGCTGTGATTTTAGTGGTGAGTGCGGATGCAGCTTACCCTTACGAACTCTTTTATTCGTGGGTGACGTTTCCGGCTGTGGACGCAAACTCTGGTGTGTTCCACACTTACACTCCCTCACCTGTGCCGAATGAATATACTCCGTACAGGGCACTGGAAGTACCTATTGATCATTGGCAGCAGCGCGTTTGGTTTGGTGGCGCCCTACCCCATTCGTTGACCGCTCCGAGGTTAGGTCCTTTGTCCTTTCCAGGCGCAAATTGGCCTGTTTTGGCTGGATTTACCCCTCATCCTCAACACGGCAATTGTACCCTAGCGGAGGTGCGGAGGCTACATGTTGTATCCATTGCCGTGATTCGTGCATTAGTGCAATACATAGGTCGTCATCTCCTGGGTGGACCCCCGGGGGGTCCGGCTCTTCCAGCGGATCATGGCGGATTGAAGCTCAATCCGGTTATGGTCAATGCAGTGTTTGGTAAGCGACCAGACGATAAGGATGACTTTCCTTTTTGGCTTGCCGAAAAATTTGACCAACTGGAAGCAGTGTTTCCTCACACGGCTCCTGGTGAAAAACATAGAATCTTGACGATTAGTTTACCTAAAGATTTAGCTCCCGAACTCATTGACTGTGAGAGCTGGGGTAGAACTTTTGCGGCTGTTTATGCGAGGTGTTTTGGCACCCCATCTATGGCTGTACTGCCTACGATCATTAAACGTGTTCAAGACGATCACGGACCGAAAGCAGCGGTTGAATTGGGTATGCGCCTGTGTGGCTCATTTGAAATAGTTTGCGATCTCGTGCTTGCTAATGTCAAGGGAGACGCTGTGAACTTTCAGGTGTTTAACGCATTGGCAGCTATTCCCGATCCCGAGAAACCCCGCCAGTTAGCGAAGATTGTAGTGGCTGCTTATAAAACAGTAGGTCGCACAAGTAAGGGTCTAAAGTATTTTTCTGACAAAGAGAAGAAACACCGGCAGGGGCAGTCTGCTGAGGCAGTTGTCCAGCCCAAGTCCAAAAAACAAAATTGGCCTAAGAAAAAGTATCAGGGGAAGCAGAAACAGCAGACTCAAGAATCTTATCCTGCGGGACGGGGTGGTCAGCAAGGACGTGACCTGCCCTGCAAGACAGAAGGCACGGGTCAGCAGGACGGCTTAACGCCGAAGAGACCGCAGTTTGCCAAAAAGAAAGTCACAGCTTTAACAGCGCATCGATATGCCACAGATAGTGAGAACGCGGCTTCGGAATCTGACGTGGGCTCTGACCTTGCTGGACAGCGTGGCGGAGATTACCATTGTGAGAGAGGCCCTGCGTCCGCTACTGAAGGTGACAGCGACTGATATTTACGTTGTAATAGAAACAGCCGATACAAGAGTTGCTCCCCCTGATAGACTTTATGAAATTGTCCTGTTAATAGAAGGTGACATACAACGTACCATCAAAGGGGTGTTTTGGGAGAATCTTTCATCTACGTATGACATTTTGCTTTCGGAGGCTGACTGGCCCCCACCTTTTGTGCTCGCGGTGCCGCGAGGGGAGGAGGTAATCCTCCCAAGTTTCACGAACACTGTCTCGAAAGAGCATGCGCAGCATTTTGCAGAAGAGTGGACTAGGGCTCTAGCGCCGGCTCTGTACCGCAACCAATGTGGTTGGGATAAATTGTCCCCATGCCACGAGATTCCTTTACGGTCTCAGCCTCAGCCTCAACCTCAATATCCCATTCGGCGTGAAGCAAAAGCTTCCGTCCCGGCAATCCTTGAGCAATTGGAATATCAGGGAGTTATTGAAACCTGTGTGTCACCGATGAATAACCCACTTTTTACTGTGACCAAGCCTGACGGATCGTATCGTTTGGTATTGGATTACCGGCATTTAAACTCGCATTGCCGTAACTGTGCAGTACAGAATACTCACGGCTCTGCCCTAGTGGATAGTCTAGTGCGTAAGCGTTTTAAAACAACGCTTGACATTTCCAACGGTTTCTATGCCCACAGATTGGATAGCTTTAGCTCCCAATGGACCAGTTTTACAAGCGCTGGAGTCCAAAAACAATTTCGGCGTCTCCCAATGGGCTATAAGAATAGTCCTGGTATTTTTACCGCCTGCATAGTCTCTCTTTTGGAGAGGATCAACCCAGATGCTGGCTCGTATGTGGATGACATATATCTCACAGACGACGAAATATGGGAGCATCTGTGTCGAGTAAATTTGATAATTTGTGCCTTTGCAGACATGGGCTGCAAATTTAACTTAGCAAAATCGCACATTGCAGAGTACACAGTGTTGTTCCTGGGCTATGAGCTCAACAATGAAGGTAGAGGTTTGCCTCCTCACCTCTTGGAGAAATGCGCACAGTTGCGCGCTCCTATAACGCTGAAAAAATTACAGTCTTTACTGGGTTTTTTAAATTTCGGGAGGACATACATTCCGGAATATGCCCAGCGTATCAAGCCTTTGTATGCTTTGATACAACCAACTTTTTCCAAATCATGCTGGCTGCCTGAACACTCAGCCGTTTTGCAATCCTTGCAGGCTGATCTGCTCGCTTCTACATTTTTACTGACTCGTGATAACCACACCAACCTGGTGGTAAGAATTATTACTGGGACAGTGGGTTTCACGTACCTCACTTTTAATGAAGGAGACACAGTACCTATTGCTTACAAGTCACACTTGTACACTTCGGCTGAAATGCGGTTTTCCACTGTGGAGAAAGTTTTAACGGCTGTGCAGATGGCGATTCTTAAGGAAGGTGCTCTGTCACAGGGAAAACGCATGTTGGTGGTTACACCCTGTCCTCATTTGGAGGCAGTTACGAAAGCCAGTGTACCGAATTCAAAAGCTTTGCACCCTCGGTGGATTCAATGGGCTGCTTCCTTGACGTCCACGGATGTCACGTTTATTTTTTACGCCTAATTACGGTCGCAAGAGTACTTGCAGTATGAGTTTGTTCATCCTGCTCCTCTAGCTATGCGACCTTTGGAGGACTTCCATTGCATCATTTACACTGATGGTTCGGCGCAGGTTGCGCATGGCTCTAAACACGCCTACGTTTCCGCATGCGCCATTGTGGTCGGTGCCATGATGAACGATGAGTTCAAGTCCAGGGTGGTACACACGCAGACTCTGGGGGACTGCACCGCACAATTGGCAGAGCTTCGTGCTCTCTTACTAGCGTTGGAGTACGCTGATCCTAGTGTGACTACTCTAATTGTGAGTGATTCTTACTACTGTGTCCAGTCTTACAATGAGAACTTGTTCTTTTGGATTCAGAATGATTTTCGTGATTCCAAGGGTAGCACAATAAAACACAAGATGATCTGGGTTCGAGTGGCTGAGCTTAAGGCTGCGTTGCCACTCGTTTTTGTGATTCATACTCTCGGCTATCAGCATGTGGGAGTTCACGCTGTCGGTAACTCGCTTGCTGATGAAGCAGCGAAATCAGCGGTGTCTACATACTTAGTTGCAGCAGTTACACGGTCCAAAAGTAAGATTGATGATGACATCTTGGCGGCTGTTGCTGCCACTGAGAAGGGAGGTAAACATCCTACGGGGTTCCCTTCGAAGTACACATACCACTTAAGTCCCGAAAAGGTTCCTTTTGTGAAAATTCCTGAAGTTGGGGAACGTTTAATTCCCAACTCGGATCGCAGAGCTAGTTTCATTACAGCGGCGCATGAAGGTGTGGCGTCTGCACATGCGGGCGTCTCGGCCACTGTAGCTCAATTACAACAACGGTTCTGGTGGCGTCGACTGTACAAACAGGCGCGAGATTATGTCCTTCAATGTGACATTTGTCAGCAGATTAAACCTTCGACTGCTGCGAGTCCGCAACAGACACAGTTGTACATTTCTAATAAACCACTAGGTTGTGTTTATTTAGATCACTGCGGTCCTTTTTCCTCTGATACTGCGTATAAGTACATCTTAGTAGCAGTTGATTCATGCACTGCACACGCTTTGTGTGGGTTTGGCCCCATCGCAGGGCTGATTCGCGAACTGTCATAAGAGATTTGCGTGTCTTTGAAGGGATTTTTGCCTGTGGTACCTTCCATTCGGATCAGGGTCCGGCTTTCGCCTCTAAGGCGTATAAGGATGCCATGACTTCGATGGGGGTCCAAGTCAAGTTTTCGTCTCCCTACAGACCTGAGGGTAATAGTGTAGTGGAGCGAATGAACCGTGATTTAAAGCAATCTTTGACAGCTCGTGTTATAGGCACTGGCAGAAACTGGCTGGCTCACCTCTATGGCGTGCAGCGTGCTCTTAATAATCTCCCTAGAAGGTCTCTGGGTGGGCGGACCCCATACGAAATGCTCTTTGCCATCAAGATGTACGTCCCTGACCTTGACGGTCTAGACTGCGTGGCTCGCGCCACAACCTTTGACGTAGATGAACATTGCAATGTTTTACAGGATCTACAAAAGACCAGAGACAGTCTTGCAAAGGAACATTTGCCCTCCACATCGGATGTTGCGTTGCAGATCCCGGTAGTCGGCTGGCTACCCCAAGTTGGAGAACTGGTTCGAGAGAAGATCGATAACAAGAAAGAATTTGGTCCTTCCTATCGAGCTCCGGTTCCAGTCCTTGGAGTGAAGGGCACAAGAACAGTCATTTTACCACCACTTCCTGGTCGTAAGGAAAACAGGTTTATCTCAATTGACAATGTCAAGATACACAGAGTGGCCGATTCTTCTTAGTATGACACCGGAAGTCTCCTGTCCTTCCATTGTGAGAAATTCTGTTTTGGCCACTGCTTCTAATACTAAAACTGAAGTGGCCATCGAATTGCCTGCAATTTCCAGTCCTCTATTAAATACTTTGCCTGGTACAGACCATGATGAAATAGACTACACTTACCCCACTGACTTATCCATGCCTGACCTGTAAGCACGTTTGGCCACGGAATCCAGATTTTCATTTGACACTGTTTCCAATGCCTCGAAAAATCCCTCACGTTTTGCAGTTTATGCCAGCTTATTTAAAAAACATTTTTTGATTCCCCCTTGGACCTATATTTGGCTGGTGCTTTCTTCAATTTACCTTTTTATGTCAATTGGTTTTGTGTTTTATTTTTTTCGGATAGTCAATGGACACTATGTCGAGGAAAGAACATGCATTCGTCATCTCAATGGAACTTTGGCACTGCTTTCCTCGTCACATTCTGCACACAGACTAAAAAGAGACTTGGCATTTGTTAATATCACGGCTTGGCCTGTCTTAGATGGGATTGTGTAGGATGCAGTTAGATTTCAAATACATGGCCCTACAGAGGTTGTTAATGTCCCTAATGTGCTTAGAGTAAACATGGGGGATGTAGTGAAACAAAACATGCGTTCTGATGATTGGGATGTTCAGGCCGTAGAAGCTTTGTTTTCTGATTTAAAATACTATGCTGCCTTTGATGCTGAAGATTTGTACTTGGAATCTGCTAATTATGGTGATTTGTTTTGCTTTCAACATTTTGGCAATCACTTCTTGCATAAAACAACTTCCAGAAGGAGTACTGTAAATTATACGCAATGGGAGCATTGCCCAGCTCCTACACAAGGCAGTTCAAATACGTTTTTGAAAAAGTACACTTATTTTACTGACTTCAATCAGTCCAATCCCGGGTCCTTTTATTTTAAAATGACACAGAAGCCTATGTCCAAGGTTAGACTTACCGATACCAAATTATTGTACTCTAAGTCCTTCCTTGATCAGCTGGCTGTTGGCGGCTATGAATTATGGAAGGAAATAGTAGACCTTAAATCTGTTTGGGGTTCTTAAAGCTGGCAGGTACAAGGCACAGAGGCTTTGCACCGAGCATGCCTCATCCCAAACCAAATGTTGTTTTTGAATTCCTCTATTTCGCAGACAACATGCTTTGGATTGGCTACTTCTAAAAAATTAAATGCTCCTACTATCCCTGAGTTAGAAGAATATTCTGGCTGGAGTAATTACACTCAGTTTTCAATAAGGGACTTGCAGACCCTTTTGCTTAATTCATCCTTTACCATATCCAGTTTGGATTCAAAAGGTTGGCTGGTGTGGCACAGAAGTGCTGATTCATGCCAGCGCCGTTTTCTGGGTTTGTCTGACGGCTTTAAGCAGGTCAGACCTGATCCACGTTTTGACACTGAACATTCTGTCACAACTTACTCTGTGGGCAAGTTATGTCAAAATTGGCTAAAACATTCTACATTGGCTGCTGTTAAATTACATCTTGCAAAGCTGAATGAGGATGTAGATTTAAATGATTTTATAAAAGGCTCGGCTAGTGGTAGATCAAAAAGATGGATATATGCTGTTTACAATGAAATCTGGAAGACATCGCAGATTGAGGCGGCAACACGCCTTAGAGCTATTGATCAAGCGAATCTGGAAAAAAGTGCTTGCTGTGGTAGATAATAGTATTAACATGCTTTCTTCCCGCATTTACACGTTAGATAATATTGTGTCCTCTATAGTGGATATTGTGCTGGATGAAGTATCTGTATTGTACCATGGTCAAAATCAATTGCGTTCTATCATACAATTTGCGTGGACCCTGCAGACATTGAAATCTGGCAAGGTGCCATGGCCCTACATGAATGTCTCCTCTCTCTTTGCCCCCTTTAATTTAACTGACAAGCAGCGCTTGCTTTCCATGCGAGATGCATCCTTTTCAATGTTACATATTGAGAGGTTGGAGTCCTTGCCTTTTTCCGTGGCGGAGGCCTCCGCAGCGACGTGGCTTATCCACGGTTTAATAACATTACCCTTTGCTTTGTATAAATGTACAAATTGTATGCGATATGTTGCCATAATTCGATATGAACCATTAGGTAGTGCTTTTCTCCATGAAGTCTGGTCCCTTCCTTTTACTTACAGATGTTTGAAAGACGGTCAGGAGGTTTATCTGAATGGGGAGGAGTGTACAGAAACACCAGATCACTCATTGATGTGTAGACACATACAATTACACGGTTCTTGTAACCAGGACCGGCCAAATTTAGCCTGTGTTTTGAAGGGAACGCCAGTTCCAGCTATCGTCCCCACTTTTACCTTACTGGCGAACGGAAGTTATTTACTTTTGAATAATAAGAATTGTTGCGTGTTAATTAAAGGGGTAGGTTATGTGGTGACTGTATCTGAACGTGTAGTTTGCTGCAAAAATTTACTGTACCCACCCACGCATGGGAACGGGGATGTTTCCATCTGGCCGCGCATCCCAACCTTGAAAGTGGAGTTACAGCAGCAGCAGCTCCTGAGGAAGCCAAAGGACACAAGGGGAATATTGATACACTGCTCAGAGTTCAGTATCAGTATCTACACTTCAAGAGACTGCCAAGCAAGAAGTACTGGTAAGGCAGAAGCGGCATATAGGGCCAGAGGGGGCAAGAGAAAGGTGAAAGCATTTACTACTCAATCAGGCAATGTGAGCACACCAGGAAGCTACTCACAAAGCGGGCGCCTGAGTCTGAACTTGAGCTTGAATTGGAGTCTGCCTGGCTTAAAAGGGCAGAAAGACTTACAGAAACAGAAACAACATCAGCTAGCCATAGAGGCCATAGAGGCATAGCTAGAGGTATCTGAGGCGGGTGCGGCTCTCAAGGGAGACAAAGGGGTCATAATGGCTCCAAAACTTGTCCGTGGAGGGAAAGCAAAAGTACCTGAGGGGGCTGAGAAACAAGCCCTGGGGCAAGCCGTGAAAAATAAGGGGGGTGATAAGGACCCACAAGTTACGAATGAGGAAGGGGCAATGGCTAATAGCAAAACGAGAACTAGGAAGCAAGCAGCAATCAATGCTATGCAGCCTTCAGGTCAAACAAAAGGTATAACGGGATATTTTACCCCCACGAACACAACAAATACAGCAACAAATACAGCAAAGGAGTGCGCCACCAATACTATAACTAATGCCTCTGAGGTTTCTGGCACCCCTCCGGTAGAGATACAATGGAGTAACATTATGGACCTTAATGACATTATAGAGAACGCAGAGGAAAATACACAGCCTGATGTGGATATTGTGACCTCAGAGACTTCAGAGACAACAACAACAACGCTAGCACAACAAACTGAAATGTTGATACAGAAAATAACGGCAAATAGTGGTCAGAGTGGGCTAGAGGATAACGCGGATCCAGTGGATAAATATTTTTCAGTAACAGATGGATCAGATGCGTCTGAGGAGACATGCTCAGGCTTGGAGGAAAACGGTGGCATTAATACAGACTCAAGCCTGCCTCTAAGCTTGGAAGGGGGAAGTGGATCTTCACCAAGAGGGAAAAGTCAAGAGCTAAATCAAGAGCCAAGGAAGAAAAGGATGTCTCGACGTCAAAGAAGTACACTATCGCAAGAGAAATCAGGCAGCAGCCGCAGACGGTTAAGTGCGGCTAGCACTGAAACGGAAGCAGCCTTAAACTGGGACTACTCAGATACACAGCAAATCTACAATGACATTGAGATTGAAAAAGAAGATCCTAAAGCTGGGGGGGCGCATGGACAGGCACAGACACAGGCACAGGCACAGGCGGCGGAACCCACTCTGCAGCTAATACTTAACTCAATCAAACAACTGCAGGATGCTACAAAAGCTGAGGGTAAAAAAAACCGCTTAGCAACCAAAAATCTGCAAGGAGCTATAAAGAAGGTTGCAAAGATATGTACAGCCACGAACACGAGGATGACACACCTGGAAGAACGAACAGGGTTGATGGAGGACCAGCAAGCTAAAGACTCAACTAGATTGAAGGGGTATGAAAAACAGATGGTGGACGCCCAGTGGAAGCTGGAGGACTTAGAGAATCGTCAAAGACGAAATAACCTTAGAATCCTGGGTATAGAGGAAGGGGTTGAAGGCGGGGATATCAGGGCATATGTCCTAAGAATGTTCAAGGGAGCCTTCCCGGAATTAAGTCATTGGGATTGGGACAAGGAAGTGCAAAGAGTGCATAGGTTCCCATTAAATCTCAAAAAGAAAGGTTCCACCACCTCCACTGCTGAGGGGACATCAAGACCAAGAGCCATATTAATATATTTTGGCAACTTCTTGCTGAGGGAAGAAGTATACGCAAAAGCTCGTCCCAATGCTAAACGCACATTTGAGAACCAATCTTTCTTTTCAACCCCAGACTACTGTCATAGCACAGTTGAAAGAAGATGGAGATTGAGAGAGCTACTGGATCCATGCCACAAGATGGGCCTGCAGGCCTATTTAATGAACCCGGCCAAACTAAAGATAATCCACAAAAACTCTACCAGGGTCTTTTTTTCCGAAATTCAAGCGAAAGAATATATGGATATGATCAGAGCCAGCAGTGAGACTAGTAGTGAAGCTAGAGACAAACTTTGAAGACTGAAAAGGGGATATATTCATTAACTTACATGCTGGTTGAGCAAGAGAAAAGCTGGTTCATGAAGGGTTCAGCTGTGTTACAATGTAAATAGAGTTAGTATCTGTGTAGAGATTACAAGAAGTACGAATCTCAGGGGGAAGATATACGGGCGATATGGTCAAAATGGGCAAATGGACAAATGGACAAAATGGAATGAAATGGTTTTTTCCTTTTTTTTTTTTTTTCCCTTGGGGAGAAATGGTTAAAGTGGCTCTAAAAGAGGAAATCTAAGGGAAATAATTAATCCAGATGGTCTATTTTAATTTAAGTATACAGGTCGGCAAAGGGGAGACGACAGCCAAACTCCATCACAGAGGCCAGCGGCCTGCTTGCTCTAACAGGTGGGGGGGGAGGTGGGGAGAGGGGGTGGGGGAAGGGGGAAGGGGGGGGGAGAAAAACGTAAAAACACATCACATCAAGACAAGATGGAACAAGGGGATAATTATCTTTTAAAAGACGAAAGAATTGTAGAAAAACTGTATGCTGAAATGAGGATAAAACAAAATTATCAATGCGGATAGGCACATTGAATATATGTGGTTTAAATGATGGAAGGAAGCGAAGGGAGCTGAGGGAATATTTAAAAACAATCCAGGTTGATATGCTGTGTCTACAGGAGACCCATATAGAGGTGTCCCAGAAGGGCTTATTGGGTCAGTTAGGTTTCCAATTGCTTGCATACACAACACAAGGGACGAGAACAAGGGGGGTGGCGGTATTAGCACGGCAAGGTATGGTTAATGTTAAAAGGCAAAAAGTTGATTCATATGGGCGATGGGTGTTGATGGAATGCAAGGTGAAGGGATTTAATTTTACTCTATGCACAGTGTATGCCCCGACAGTTGATGACCCTGAAATGCTTAACCTGATAAGTACACAACTGGCTAACTGGCCCCAACCTCTGGTGGTATGTGGAGATCTTAATATTAATGGTCTGAATGGCTTATGGAAACAAGACCCGGGAAAATTTGGGGGGAGGAAAAAGAGAAGCCATACGGCTTTGATAAGGTTAATGGAAGACAATGGATTAATAGATATCTGGGAACAACAGCACAAGGTGGGGGGGGGGCAGCACGTATTTTTCCACACCCCATAAAACATTAGCAAGATTGGACTATTTTTTGGTATCCCCTATAATAGCGACCATGAGCAAAGTTAGTAAGCTTCCTCGTGTCATATCGGACCATAATCCACTGATTTTGGACATTGAAATTGCATCACAAAACAATCTAAGCTTAAACTGGACATTTGAGAGGGCACTATTACAAGATGTCAAATATATTGAATACATGAGAGGCTGGTTAAAAGAATTCTTTGAGGTCAATAGAGGAACAGCCCCCCCAGCTATAGTATGGGATACTATGAAAGCAGGCATAAGGGGGGAAACACTCAGATATTCAATTAGACGAAACAAGGTTGAAAAGGAGGAGATGGCAGGAAGAATAGGAACTGTGGCAAACATTGAGGAAGAACTAGTGGGAGCTATAAGGTCTAAACAAGACACTGCTGTAATATCACAGAGATTAGCAATGGCCAAAGCAGCGGTGGGGGAGATACTTGCATCTAAAGCAGCAGGGAAGTATTTGGCCTAGAGGAAAGAACAGTACGAATACAGCGAACAGATTGGCCGTATACTGGCCGTGCGAACTAGACAGGAGGCCACAAAGGGCGATATCGCAGAGGTAATGCTTCAGGATGGCAGCATGGTTACTGCACCAAGGGACATATGTGCCAGATTTCAAGAATTCTATCAATTACTATATAATCCTGATCAAGGGGCTGAGAAGTATGAGACAGAGGAATTTCTGGAAGGAGCTAATTTAGAACAACTAGGAGATGCTGACAAAAGGGCTCTGGAAACGATGGTTAGCCAAGGGGAAATGCATAAAGCAATTTTGGATCTCCCAGCAGGGAAAGCTGTTGGTCCTGACTCCATACCACTAGAATTTTATAAAATCTTTTTTCCTGAAATCAAAGAGGATTTTTATAATTTAATAATTAATATACAAAAAGATATGCCTCCCCCAGAGTCATGGAGCGAAGCAACTATGATAGTGTTCATCAAAAAAAATAAACCACCAACTAATCCAGGGTCATACAGACCAATAAGTTTAATGAACAGTGATGCGAAAGTTTACTCGAAAATTATGGCAAATAGATTAGGGAAAGTAATAGGTAAGATAGTATCCCCTAGACAGCATGGGTTCATCGCTGGGAGAGGCACCACAGAACATATCAGGAGAGTTGTAACCCTGTTTGATGGAACGACAGCCTCACGAGATCCTATGTCATTAATATTATTAGATGCAGAAAAAGCATTTGATAGGGTCTCGTGGGGGTTCCTATGGGCAGTATTAGAGAAGGTAAATCTTGGGAGTGGTTTTATAAAGGCTATCAGGGCTTTATATGTCAATCCAAGAATTAAACTTAGAATTATGGGCGAATGGAGTAAAGAGATAAAGATTGGACGGGGAACTAGACAGGGATGTCCTTGCTCTCCACTTCTCTTCGCCCCATATATATAGATGCATTTATTAGGAAAATAGAACAGAATATAGACATACGGCCAATAGTCTTGAATGGACACGAAACAAAAATTCTGGGGTACGCGGACGATCTGGCGGTTACCTCTTGCGATCCTGAAACTGCATTACGGGCAATAGAAACAGAGGCAGCTATATATGGAAGATTATCAGGATATAAGCTAAACGTAGATAAAACGCAAGTTGTAATAAATAACAAAGTAACGTTGGCAGATCAAAGAGTCACTGAGACTGCGATATATTTAGGGGTTTCAATCTCCTCCGATATTACAACCATAGTAGAGAAGAATTTAGAACCTGTAATACGCAAGGCTAAAACTGACTTTAACCGATTAAATAACCTGCATTTGACTACAATTGGCCGATGCAACCTGATAAAAATTTCCTTTCTGCCTAAAGTGCTATATCTTTTTAGGTCCATTCCCCTACTATTCGACAATAAATGGTTCAGAGAGCTAGAAGGGGTAACAAACAGGTTTATATGGGCAGGAGGAAGAACGCAACGTAGCCAAAGATTTTTGTCGTTGCCCCGAGAACGTGGTGGGTTGACACTCCCAGACTTCAAAACCTATTATTGGGCATCAGTTTTACAGTTTATAAGAGGGATGCTGGGGGGAGATATAATGGACAAATGGAGAGGGAGGGATATGACCCCGGATGTATATGAGCTTCTGGTCAAGGATTCGGATAGCTGGCTGCTCAAATATGATGAGAAAAGTTACTACAAGAAGGTACGGTTTAAGACCCTGGGGGCTGCCATAACAATATGGTCTATCCTTAAAAAGAAGCTAAAATTGGGTAGAATGAACTATTATACACCACTATATGGGAATCCATCGTTTCCAGGAATATTTCATGATTCCATAATGAAAGATTGGGACAGGCAAGGGGTAAAAACTTTAGGAGACCTTGTAGGTCCTACAGGGGTAATTATCACTTACGAAAACGCGCAAAGGCTTTATAATTTAAGGCGAAGAGATTTTTATAAATATTTACAAATTAGGTCAGTCCTATCAAGAAAGAGGGGCGGAGAGGCTGACATGCAAAAAGTAGATTTGATGGAAGACTTGAGAAAGGAGTCAGGCTGCTCTATATCGCAGCTGTATGTTGAAATATGTAAATTTAAGAAGGATGACTCTAAAAAAATGTTTGAGAAATGGGGAACTAAATTAGGGCTGACTGGGAACGAGGCCGAGAAGTCGTTAATAATGTCAAATAAGGTGCTGAGTTCAACAAATCTGCAAGCACAGCAATATAAAACACTGTATGAATTGTATTATACTCCCCACAGGGTGGCACAGTGGGGTGGAACAAGTGGGATAATATGTCCAAGATGTCACTCTACCCAAGCCGATACGATTCACATGTTTGCTTCATGTCCCAGGTTAGATAGCTATAAACAGGATATGGAACAATTCTTTCAGAAAACACTGGGAATGAATATAACACTGTCAAACGAAGTTATGATCTTAGGAGTTGCTAAGGATGGCGTGGTTGTTCCTCATTATGAGTTTTTGTATATAGCCATGGTATTAAGCAGACTATGTATAGCATCGCTATGGAAAGATCCTAGTCCACCGACTGTACATCAATGGGTTTCTAGGTTGCTGGCAATCTTTACCTTGGAACAGGCTCTATACGAAAAAAAGGGAAGGGTAAGAAGGGAAGTTGCGAGGCGAATATGGGCTCCAATAATAACATGGAAGCAAAAGCTGGGGGAGTTATAAGCATACAGTAAGATAACTAATAATTTGTTTTAGGTACTAAATTGAATTTGTAAGATCTATTATGGATAGAATTTATTAAATGCAAGCACGAATTTATAAACTTGTTAAAGGATTAAGTTAATAATGAATGTTATTTGATTTTCTTATCTCGTGGAAATATATAATGAAAATGTAATTGTAATCTTGATGATGATGAATAAAAAAAATTTTTAAAAAGAAAGTGGAGTTCAATGGCATGAACAGAATAAGAGCTCTATTGTCCCAAAAAGAAGTGGCCTTGAGTTCGGCTCGAGAAACATTCGTGCTTCACATAGCTAACACCCGCACAGAGGTTAAGGCCCTTTTAAATACTGATTTACCGTTGCATTTCAGCGAACTGGTTCATTCAATCTTTAACGCGTCCTTGACAACGGGGCTGGCGCACTTTTTTAAAATAGTTAGCAGTGGTCTCGTGACTTCATTTGAGAAAATATTTGGAGTCATTCCTGCTTTCTTCCATTCTATTTTTTCAAGTCTATTTGCTGGATTCCCGGTTTTACTGGCACTAGCGGCAGGCGTTCTGGTTATTTTTTGTTTCCTTAAATATGGATGCCCTTCCTGTGCAAGAAGCCGCGCAGCCCCTCCTGGCACTGTTTCGCAACAGGATGCTTGAATATTATGGCACACTGCCGCTTGCAACTTTAAGCAGGGCGTTTGGATTATCGTTTCGATTTTCCTATTTCACCTGTGTTTAATTTAATTTAATTTAATTGTGGGTTTATATAGCGCTAGGAATCGACTCCAGGAGGAGTATCTCCACGCTTCGACCGCTGGGGAACCCGTCCTGGCTCACCCTGAGAGATGGTCCCTAATGGGTATCTCTAAGGTGCGACCAAGCATCCCCGGCGGTCTGGGGGGGCCATTGTGAAGATGAGGCAAGCTGATGCCCAGAGTTGCCGAGTGTGGTTTCTGACTAGAGTAGGCACCGAGGCGAGAATTATCGAGTCCGCTGACCCTGGTCCACGACCCTGCCGCGTCGGGAATCGAACCCTGGTCCCGGGCCGTTCTCTGCTTACGGGTCTGCCGCCTCTAACCAGTGAGCCACACTTCTCCAGCCTGTATTTCATTGCCTGAGCTGTGATTTTGACTGGGCCATTGATTTGTGTCTCTGCAAGACGGTTTCCCCTGACGTCGATTTTAATCAGCTGATGTGTCCCGTCGTGGCTCACGAGTTGGTTTGTTCTGGCGATAGGATTATGGCCTTGGCATTGATGCATGGACTAATGGGTCCTTGGAACATACTCGCAGCAGCGCAAGATTTCTTGGCACAGAGCTTTCTTGAGAACCCACTGAGGTGTCCTCTGATGGTGATAGAGGCTCCGGTACTAGAAGAGCACGTATGTTCTTTCCCACTTTTGAATTGGATGGCTGAACTGTTTTCGGATGAAGACGGTGATTTCATGTTGGAGGCTGTTGCTGCATATTTTGCATATTCGGTCTTGCCCTAAAAACTTTCTTGGTTTCTGATCATGACACCTTTTTCTTTGCATTTTTTCACCTCCCAGACCTATTGACTTGAGTACTGGAGAACACATTATTGACATTTTGAAATTTTTTTAATTGGTTCATGGAATTTTTTTCCGTCGATTTTTAAATTATACCATTGCTCATCGTTCTTGAACTCTGTTTTCATGAAGAGGCCCTTATCTTATCTTATCTTATCCATGCTCGGATCATGGGGGGTGTCATATAGTTACTGCTTATCGATATATGGGGTGTTAAGTTAGCGTGGGCTTATTAAATGTTTAAACGCCATTTTTCCTTTTGCTGCTTCTGCACACGACACTTAATTGTTGATTTAGCTTTCAACCTACAAGAGCGTTGTGATTTACATGAGAATAATATGTCATTGCTCTGATATCAGCTTTGCTTAGTAAACTATGTCTGTACAGAGAGTGCTGAAGCTTCAAGGATAACTCGACACAGAATTGTTGTGTAGTCTGATCTCCGCACCTTCATAGACATAACATAAGTGCAGCTCCTGCCAAATTCAGGCTTTAGGCGCGTTTTATATTGCTTTGCTTGGAGCACATACACACACTTGATGCGATTCGCATGCAGAGAGAGCTGGTGGATGCTGATGTGATCTCTTCATTCTAGGATCTTGAGGTATGGGCCCGCCCTGCTAAAACCCAAAGAGACCTTCTTAGATATTAATATAATATGCTAGTTAGGGAGGGTGAGAAATAGGTGGTGTTAACCCTTATTCATTACAGCATCTTATTATGCTGTCACCTTTTGCTTTCTATGGTCTAGTAACTATGCTGATAACTTTGCTTCTGATAATATGTATCCTTGTATTATCTAAGATACTGCGTTTGAGAAAACGGCATTAGTAAATAAATATTTCAAATGTGCACGTGCCCTCATTTACTCCACGTTCTGGTTTGAAATGATTGTATAACGAAAGAGTGTTCATGTGTTCCACGTAACCTGAGGTATCGTACGTTCATGTTCTGGTTTGTCTAAACATTGGGAGTTTGATATGACCAATGAGACACTGTAGCTAGCCTGGTAAGGGGTTTTGGGTACTGAGGTGAGTTTTGGGTCACCCTAATTCACCGAGGTTCAAAATCTCTATGCACAGTTCTGTGGGAGAACGGAAACCCTGCTACAATACGTGTACATCATATACTGAGCCAGCCTCTCACTGTTTCAATAAATTATATGTTCTTAAAGTAGGGTGTTGAGCAGTCCCTTCCTCATGAATGGAGGTATTTTAGTCTATCTTACTTCCGGTGTGTATCTTTCCCCCCTGTTCCTGATTATATATCTTTTCTCACTATTCTGGTGTTTGTCCCTCTCAGAAGTATCTATGTCACACTATTTTCTGATTGGATAAGTTATTCTGCAATAAGAGCTTTGCATCTCATTGAAGGGGATAGTTTCACATTACAAAGCTAATCACTTGCCACTGCTAGGATGTCTGCCTCCCAATTTGTTAGTGGTAAATCGTTCCCTCTTTGCTCTTTTACAATATTTTTGGTGTTTTGCAGAATATTTCCCATGCTAGTGCATATTTAGTTTCCTACATGATCCTGTTTTTATTTCATTCTAATGATTTTTTAAATTACAGAAAGTAATAAATATTCCTCCAGTTAATTCACAAAAAACTGTGGCCATTTGATCATTATTTTCACCTTTGATATGAGCTCTAGATGTACATGTTTTCAACAGTGAGCTCTCAATTATAAGCTTCAGCTATATTTTATAAATATATGAACTTTTTAAGTATTGAGTTTTCTTAATTTAAAGGTGATTACCCCTATTAACTTCCACTTTAGTTAGGTCAAAACACATTGCTGAAAGAATCTCTGCTCAACTGCTGGTAGCTATGGAAAAAACAAATGGCAACATCTAGAGAAGTGTTTGTTAAGTTGAAGTACTGACAATACATAAGTAAAGAACATACAACAATGAAATTCCCAAACCAATTAAAAAAAAACCTGAAAATGTAGTGAGCAAAAAGACACCACAAACTATTCAAATAGGTTAAGAGAGCTGAAGGTATGATTTTTTAAGGTAAAACCACCAAAGCAGTAAAGAATCAATCAAAAGTCACTGTTCATAATAGACCAGAACCTCAGAGCAAATTTCAGGCGCCTGCGCCTTCAGGTGCCTGCCACATGGTGCAAAAATGAAAAAAGTATCCCCTTTCTCTGTGGGAGCTTGTGCTATGGCCTGTTTACAGCCGCAGCACATGCTCCCATAGAGAAATTGGAGTATGCAACCACGCCATTGTATTCCAGCGGTCAGACTGATACTCTGTATGTCGTTCCATCCGACATCCTAATAGGGCCTTAAGTAAAACATTTCCTAGAACTGTCTCAGGCAGAGATGGGGACATGTTATACACTCCTAAAGCCAGCTCAGGAAAAAATATAGCAAAGTCAACATAGTGGAATAGCTGTTGGGTTTTAATTCCCTATGATAACACAGTAACACCAATATCTAGAGTGTCCTATTTTTATCTAATGGCATTCTGCTCTACCCACTTACAAGTAAGCCTGGGAGAAATTTAAATTACATCGGCCGAATTTGCATAACTTCAGGAATTTCAAGCCACGCTGGTTATGTAAAAGTTTGCAAATGACTGCACTTGACGTAGATCTGTGCCATTTGCTGTAAATAGATACGGCTAAACACACCATTCATTGTAAAAATGTACCATAAATACATGAGAACAACAAAATATGAGCTACGGTTGTTCATGGTGCTTATGTTAAATGCATCTTTATGCCAAAAATTGATGAAAATACATATTTTGCACTACAATATTGTGTGAAAGGATGAATGAGCATTTAACTATGTCAAATTTTACTAAAATCCCACTTAATTATGGGAAAACAAATGACACAAATTTGTCACCATCCTACTGACAAGGTACACTTTATAGGTGAATTTTGAATGTATAGCATTAGGCTTTTAGCTATATGGCAAAGGCATTTTTCCTTGACATATGCATCTGAAGGATATGTAAATTGCAGTCCAGCCAGGGCAGGACCCTGTTCTTAGCAGTTGTATACTTTTGTCAGATATGTGGGAGGTGTAAACACAAGCCCACATATGACCAGGCAGATATGTAGTAGTAGTAGTAGAAAAGCTTTATGCGATTTTTGTAAAGTTAAAAATCATAAAAGCAACATCATCAAAAAATCAATACATAATGTACACAAATATAACAATACATTTGGAAAAAAAAGAAAAATAACTGTGAATACAATAAATTTAAGGACACATTAAATTTTTCCTTTTTCTAAAAACACTCTTTAAGAATCCAATCATGATAGCCACACACAGTTCATCGTTTAAAAGCTGGAGATACAATAAAGCTGGGCGGCAGTGGTGCCAAGGCCCATGATTTTTCAAGAGTGGTTTAATCCATCGGGCTCCCTCTTTTTGATAAAAACCGCAAAAACAAATCACATGAAGTGTTGATTGTTCAGCTCTCCCATCGCATGGACAATTAATAAGCTTTTTTGACCAATCATTGACATGAGGAAATGAGACTAGGCGAAAAAAGATATCAAATCTGAACCTAGTGAGTAGGAACCTGTCAAAACCCCTGGTACACCAATTCAAATAGGGTTGCATATTGCCAGATGTAAGTAACATTTGGTGCCGCACTACTGAAACTTTGTTCAGCTCTACCCCTAGCCGCAGGGATTCCAGATGATACCAGCAATCTTTCTTTAGGTCTTTCCTCAAGATCCTACAAAGCCCCTCTGGTGCAGTATAAAAATCGGATTTCCCCATGTCTCGACAAAACTTTTGAATGTATGATAACCACGCTATTTTGTGAAATTTATCAAGAGTCATAACATCACGAATGATCTCTCTGTTAAGTTCTAGCTCAGCTACGGTCCAAACCCTATGCCAAAGTAATAATGGTTGCATCGCAATCAGGTCACTAATGTGTCGGACCCCCAGCTCTGCGTGGCAATTAAACACAGATAGACTAAAAGGTACAGCTAAAATGAACCTTAAAAAAGCATTTTCTACAGTTTGTAATTCCCTGGTGTCTAAGATGCCCCATACACCAGCCCCATAAGTGGCTGTACTGACACATTTGGCCGAATAGATCTTAAGTAGGATTGCGGGGGGTCTTTTTCCCATCTTACGCGAGAAAGCCATGAGTGCTGCAGTCGCTTTTTTGAACGACAGGATTCTACTCCTAATTGCTGGACCCCAATGTCCCCCGCCCTCAAGGACTACACCCAGATATGAGAAGGTTTTAGTGGTCTGCACTTTTTCCCTGCGTGCAAACAGTTTGCATGTTTTGGACTTGCCCCTGGTGCACGTCATCGCGAAGGTTTTTTTAACATTTAAAGTCAAGCCCCTAGCCTCCATAAAATTAATATAAGGCTGACTGCAATCCTCTCTCTGTCTTAGCCATAATGACAGCATCATCCGCATATAATAGGGACACTACTTGTTTGGAATTGATTCTTGGTGAATCAATAACTTTGGACACCAGGACATCCTCTAATTCATTAGTATATAAATTAAAAAGAAGAGGCGCAAGGACGCACCCTTGCCTCACTCCACGTTTCACATGAAAGGGTTTGGTGCATTCACCGCTGGTTCCAAATCTCACCCTTGCCCTTGCCCCAGCGTAAAGTTGCCTTAAAAAAGAAATAATAGGCTCTTCTATTTTAAGGTTTTCCAGCACCTTCCACAACCGATCGTGCCTAACGCAGTCAAATGCGGCACTTAAGTCAACAAATGCTGCGTAAAGTTTTCCCGCCTTGGCCTGAACGTATTTCCCTTGAAGGAGTATAAAATTCAGGACCTGTTCCACAGTGCCCATCCCTTCTCGGAATCCGTACTGCACCGGGGATAGAACTCCTGCTTCTTCCACCCAGGATAATAGCCGGTTCAAAACAACCCTTCCCACAACCTTCATAAAAGAATCAAGAAGGGAGATAGGACGATAACAAGAGGGGCTCTCTCTATCTCCCTTCTTGAAAATGGGAATGATGATAGAATCGGACCAGGTCCTGAGAAGACCCAGCTCACTACTTGCGTCCATAACTCTCTTCAGTATAGGGGACCATAAGTCGACTGAGTATTTGAACAAATCGATTGGAACTCCATCTATACCTGGGGCTTTGCCTCCCCTACTCTGCTCTATGGCGGTGGACATTTCGCCAATTGAAATTCCTAGGTTTATTTTTTGGAAAATCCGAGATGCCTCCTTTTCTATGCCCACCATGTCAACTAGCTTTGTGGTCCCCTCCGGATTATAAACTTCCGAGAAGAAGTCGATCCAGGAATTTTCGCTAATGGCAACCTCAAGCCTAGCATTGTTTGCAACGTTTAAAAAAGGTGCATTAACTGCACGCCAAAATTGGGCACTATCCTTGGATTGTGCCACAAGAACCAGATTATTCCAAGCCTCCTGTTTGATGTTCTTCTTGCAGTTCTTTCGGGATAGACAATAGATTTTTCTACAAGTAGCCACCTCGACCGGATCCCTATTCTTTTTGTGTAATGCAGCCTTGAGATGGGAATGTGCCCTTGAACAGGGAGCATCGAACCAAGAATTGGTCGTCGGCCTGGAAGTAGAACCTCTCCCCTGTCGGGACAAACTATCCCGGATGTTTTGTGTGATAATCTCAAAGGCTGCCAGGGTCTCCTCGTAAGAGGCCTGAGCAGCTAGGCACCTTTCGATTGAGGCAAGGGATCCCCTGACAATCTTGGCAAGCATGGCCTCTACATCAATCTGACTCCATTTAATGGCATAGCCATTTTGTCTGGGCATATCACAGAATTTTAACCATGACAATCTTTCTGTCAATGTATTATGCTGGACCTGTGGTAGTTTAATGGCAAAAGAAAGGGGAAGATGATCGCTAAACCCTACAGAATGAGTAGTGTAGCCTGTATACCAGGTGGCGTGACTTTCTGAGGCGACAATAAAGTCTATAATGGTACCAAGCCCTCTCCCCACAAAAGTTGCACTGAAATCAACACAAGGGGAGCACAATCTATTGACAAAGTCTAAATTAAAAGATGCCAACATTTCGTTCAGCGATTCGCCCCCATCCAGGTGGGAAAAGTGAGGAGATAAAACTTCAACACCTGCCCCTGTAAATCCACATCCCCCCCCCACTTGATCACACAAATTATGATTAAAATCCCCCCCGCAAACAATAATACAATCCCTCCCTTTTGGGCTGATTGCCTCATATAAGTCTTTGGTCAGGGAAGATACCAGATCTGCGACTAAGAGTTTGTTCAAATTATTATAAACGTTAATCAAGATAATATCAACCTTGGAGGCCAACCGAATTGATAAAATCTGATGGCAAGTTCCTAATTTGACTACCTTGATGTTCTCAACACCCAGCAAGTTCGAAATATATATACAAAGCCCCCCACTATTCCTCCCTCGTTTGGAAGGCGAAGCAGCAGCATGAAAAGTACTATACCCATTTAAATGAACAGGCTCAATAGTCCAGGTTTCTTGGAAGCACAGGAATCCAAAGGAACTGACAAAATCAACCCAAGAAGAATCCAAAACCCTATCCCCAATCCCTGCAATATTCCAAAATAAAAACTCGATATTCCCTTGTAAGCTAGAATTAACAGCTAGTACCCTATTGCTACGAGCAATAGGAAGCTTGCAAATCTGCCTAGCTGTACTAGCATCAAGGGCTTCGGAAATAACAGGGCCTGGATGACAAATGATAACTTCAGTACTGGCTGCAAGAACTACAGGGTTAACAGGGCCCAATTTACAAGTTGTGGCTAAATGAGTTTCATCGCGCAGCCCTGGAACGATGACTGGGGCAATAACATGACGCAGCCCTGATAAAATGTCTGGGCAGCTGTCAATGGGTACTGGAGATAAAGAAATTGTCGAACAGATTGGTGCAGAGAATATGCGACTCAGTCAATCCACTCGCTCCAATTCTCGCAAACTATCGTAACGATTATGGAGGGGAATTTGGAGCCGGTTTATTGACCAAGGATCGGGTGGGGCACAAGGGTCTGTTAAATACTGGTTCCAAGGATCCAGGTAAGCCAGATGAGCAGAATGTGCAGGATTTACTAACGGCGGGGCAAGTGGAGGTCTAAGAGCGTGATGGTGACCCTCAGGGTAATAACGTTGTCTCCTCATACAGTTAACCTGTGGGTGCCTAAACGGCCTAATTAAGCTTTCCACATTGGGAACCCACGATCTTGGCTTTTCCACTGGACTTAACAAGTTCCTGGGATAGAAATAAGGCAGTTCTCTTGGGGTAATCGAGCTGCTGCTTGTGGGGGATGGCTAGTTCAGAATGTAGCTAACCGCCCCTTTATCTTTAAAACTGATTATAACAATGTCCCCTGTGATGTTTTTTGGGCTGGGACCCAACCATGCAAGTCGCCGAACCATAAGTATTTCACCATTTAAGTAAGGGGTTAGGGGCCGGTTCTGTTTTAGCCAATGAATGGCTTTGTTTTTAAGTTGGACCTGGTCTTCCCTCTTGCCTGCTTCTAAAACTGGGACACCCGTTAAGATTACCACAAAAGGGGCCGCTTCAGGGGGCAAATTGACTCTATGTCTTTTAGGAATATAAGGCCCAACAGTGACATCTACAACTATAGGGTTGGGTAGTAGACAACTAGGTGTCACACGCCCCGTGACTTCCTTATCCTGCCTATTGGTATCGTGTCTAGGGGTTGCAGTAACCTGCGACGCCATACTTTTAGGTTGTTTGGTGTATTTATCCTGAATCCGAGTCACAGGAACCGGGGGAACGATGCCAGAGGTAGGGGCAGGGAGTGCCCCAGTTGGGCCCTTAGTGCTCTTGTGGGACCCCTTAAAGGCTTTCTCTTGATCATCCAACTGAACAGTTATCCTCTTAAGCCTCTCCACCAAAGGCAAGGTAAATGATCTAATCATTTTCTCAATACTCCCCAATAAGTCTAGTCCCTGTTGATCTGGAGGATGGATGGTCGTAACAGGCGGAGAGAGTAAACCCAAGGGTAGGTGGTCTAACTTCTTAATACAGGGAGAGGACGTAGCTTTTTTTCTCGCAGTACCATGCCCCTTCCTTCTCCTTTTCTTAGGCGGAGGACCATGACAGAGGTGTGCTTCCGCATCAACGGGCCGTTTATTGGTCTTAGGAGATGGCTCAATCACTACTGGCAGAGTATCTGTCAGAAGTTCCACCTCATCTAGGATACTGACCATCGAGGCGGAAAAGTTGGTAATAGAATTAGAAACAGCCAGGGAATCTGGGGAGGTAACCCTGTCCTGAAGTAGTAGAGGAATACTGGAATCAAGCGGAGGCTCAGGACTTTTAGGACCTTCAACTCTATCAGTTAACAGAGGCAAACCTAAAAAAAATGGAGCCCTCTGAGGATCTTTTACTCTTAATATATTCAATTGAGCGGCGCCTATTGGCATGTCGCTCGGCCAAGTCTAGGTCCCTATCAACCGTGGATACCGTCCTAATGACAAAATTATCTAACGTACCCCGTTTAGCTCCCCCCTCAACAGTAAAAATAGGAATGGGTGAAGACATTTCTATATATATAAATATATAATACAAGTGTTGGCAATAACATAAATGAATATACAAGAAACAAAGTGGCACCAGATAAAAGCATTCCTTGCTTACGTAGACTACAGGAGACAGTGAGAAGCCCGGCCTGGCCTGTTCTGGCCTCGGAGGGCCTCAGAGGGCCCGCCCTTTGCCCGGGCTTCGCCCCAGGCGCTCCCGCACAGCGGGATTCACAAACAATTAAATAGGTTGGCCCGTAAATGTGTGATTGGGGCGGGGCAATCAAGGAGAGCGGGCCAGGTGTAACGGCCGCGGGGTTGCCGGGACTCCTGGGATATCGAGTCCCGGTCCCGGCGCTCGCAGCCCTGCAGCCCTAACAGTCACCCACAGCAGCTTCCAATGGTCCAATTTTGGCAGCAGTGATGATGCGGGACCCGCGAAGCGGGTTCCGCGAGCAGTAGTGATTTCCTGGTGGTCCGTGAAAAGGCAGCAAAGTCTCTAGTAACGTCCCACAGAAAAAACGGCAGGTAGGGCTTTTAACGATGTGTGAGTGGGGCGGGGCGATCAGGGAGAGCGGGCCAGGTGTAACGGCCTCGGGGTTGCCGGAACTCCTGGGATATCGAGTCCCGGTCCCGGCGCTCACAGCCCTGCAGCCCTAACAGTCACCCACAGCAGCTTCCAATGGTCCGATTTTGGCAGCAGTGACGATGCGGGACCCGCGAAGCGGGTTCCGCGAGCAGTAGTGGTTTCCTGGTGGTCCGTGAAAAGGCAGCAATGTCTCTAGTAACGTCCCACAGACAAAACGGCAGGTAGGGCTTTTAACGATGTGTGAGTGGGGCGGGGCGATCAGGGAGAGCGGGCCAGGTGTAACGGCCTCGGGGTTGCCAGGACTCCTGGGATATCGAGTCCCGGCGCTCGCAGCCCTGCAGCCATAACAGTCACCCACAGCAGCTTCCAATGGTCCGATTTTGGCAGCAGTGACGATGCGGGACCCGCGAAGCGGGTTCCGCGAGCAGTAGTGGTTTCCTGGTGGTCCGTGAAAAGGCAGCAAAGTCTCTAGTAACAGATATGTTTTAAGGCATGGGCAAAGAGGGCTCCCGCCCGGGGCCCCAGTTTTTATCAGGGGCCCCCTATCAGAGATTTTTCAACTCTGTGCCTGACCTATCTCTCTTATTCTGATAGACCTGAATTGCTTCTTAAATATACATGTCTATTTCTTTCAATTTATGTTTTTAAAAGAGGAGCCTGGGTGATGTGGGACTTTGTTATGTACATTTTCAGAGAAATATTTTTAGCCCCATGTAACTTCCAAAATAAGTTTTATTTAGAACAAATCAATGTTTCATTCTCTACTAATGGAATGGGACCACTGGAACAATTTTTTATAACACTGCTACAATGACATTTTGCAACAATTTTGAAAACTTAAATAGTACGGTTTTGCCTGGCAGTACATGTATTCTGAACTTTGGTGCCTAGAACACTTTGCACTGGGGTTGCTTCACTTTTGGAATGCCAACATAGCACATAACATTGTGGTTGTGTGTACTTTCATCACAAATCAAGGTTTGCATTGGAAAGATGGAATCAAATTAAGTAAAAATAATACGGGTCTATTAGTATGGCGTTCGGACTCCAGTCCGCTTACCACCCTAGCGGTGCTGGGACTGTCCGCCAGTGGTGCGGCAGTCCTGCACCGCCAATTAGAATGCTACTGCCACCATGGTGGTCGAATCCTGTATATTTAACATTGTTGCGGGTAGTGCTGTATTCAGAACCTGCCACAATGTTAAAAGGGCATGGTGTGCATTTGCATGCACAACGTGACAGGCACTGCGTGGTGCCTGCCACCCTGTGCATGCAAATGTTGGGGGTACCATGGGTAAACCCCAAGTGCAGCCACCCACCTCCAACCCCCTGGGGGCCCGCAACTGGCCCCCAAAGGCATTCTTCGCATGCCTTTCCATTATCGAAGTCTCCGCTATGGAAAGGCATGGGACCGCCATCATCGTAATATGGATGTCAGTGCCGCCACCATTTTGCATGTATTTTCCGCCCGGAAGGCAATCGGGCGGATTGCCTACTGGCGGACTGTCTTTTCATCCGCCTGGGTCCCCACCGCCATCATAATATGGTGGGGGAAATGTTAAAAGGACGGACAGAAATGTTGGGCGGATCACCACCGCCATACGGATGCAGATGCGATGAAAAATCGCTAACTCTCCTCGAATACGATGATTGAGCAGATTGAACTTTTATGATTGAGAAGTCTCTGTGGATAGTAAATTGAGAAACACCGTCCGTGAAGCACCGGAATTCAAATATCCTTATTTTGTGACGATCGCCCATTTAAAATAAAAGTTACAGAACAACGATTTCTCTTGCCTTTATTTAGAAGTGGTCAACAAAAATTGTGTTTGACTTTTGGATCGCTTGAAGCATTTTTTAGGGGTCAACTGTTTTATACTTCATACTCCTGAAGATGGTCTCATGGTCGGATGCTTAGAGACCGAAACGTCGACTTTAACACTACTTTCTGGAAAATAATTCATGATAGAAAAAGTGTATACAATTGTGACATTGAAGGACTGAATAATTGCATTTGCTTTCCTCTTGTTACATTGTGTGTCTAATTTTGTAGTACCCTTGATGAATTTCATAAGATAAAATTCATTTTATATACACCCGAGTCTTTTGTATATCTTTCCCTAATGTGATTAGTCCATGGGTTCCTATTTTAAATAAGGAACTGAGAATTTTAGAATTAAGCTTTACAAAAGGTTTCGAAAAGAAATTCATTGGCTAGTTTAAGAATAACTCTTGCACTTGAGTATACACTAAAGCAATATAATTGAATATTATAAATAAATTCCCTTGAAGGCATCTTTTACCCGTTTATTTTATTTTGCCCAGGCCCTCAAGGGTAGATTGGGTTTCCCATTATATTTAATTATGTACAAGGCAGCTTTAAGCCACTTAGGGCCATATGTAGGTGGCCAAATACCGGTCGGTAACGACCGGTATTTTGAGTTTCAGATGTAGAGGGCCAAAATATTACCGATTCTGTAAATTTAGCAAATCGGTAAATTTACCGCATCTGTAAATTACCGAATCGATAAATTTACAGAATCGGTAATATGGGATGTAGGTGGCACTGAAAACAGTGCCAAAGGCCCTTAAGAATTTTTTATTTACCATCAAATACTATTTGATGGTAAATAACGAATTCCTGTGTACATGCACATCTGCGCATGTACACCTGTGCCATGTGGCACCCATACATGCCCTAAGGGAATGTATGCGAGTCACATGGCACACAAGCCTGAATCAGGGGTGCAACAGTGTGTCAAAGTGACACCCTGTCCCCCTTGTAAAATCAGTAAATTTACAGAATCAGTATTTACCGATTCGGTAATTGCCATTGGTTCCTATGGGCCTCAACCATAGGAATGAATGACAATTACCGAATCGGTAAATACTGATTCGGTAATTACCGAATGTTACCGATTCGGTAATTATTTTGGTAAATATACCTACATAGCATTTACCGATTTGTAAATACCGAATCGGTAAAATTCGGTATTTACGAATCGTTAAATACTATTTACCTACATGAGGCCCTTAATGTGGCTTAACGCTGCCTTATACATAAGCACCCTTTCACGCTATGGTTAGCGTGAAAGTGCCATGCAGTGGGTGTTGTGGCAACACCCAATGTATTGGATGTTGCCCCCTATGTACAAGGGTGGTGTACATAGGAGGCAGCGCCAAAATTAAGACCAGGAAAACCCTGGTCTTAAGTTGGCGAAACGAGGAGAAATGCATTATTTATTCTCATTTTTTCTCTTTCCATGGGTGCTTCCTTGTGCAGCACACATGGAAAAAGCTACATGCCATGGTTTGTTTATGTACAGGAAGGTGTCCCTTCCTCTCCATAAACAAATATTTAAAAATAATGCAATTTTGTTACGCTCATGTGTGCTGCATGAAGCAGCACACAAGAAAGTGACAGAATTGCATTTTAGGATTGTTTATGTGCAGGAAGGGACACCTTCCCAGGGGGAAATGCAAGGCTGCACCACATTCTTGTAAATATGTTGCAGCATTGCATTTCAGAAATGGCGGAGCGTTTCGTTAAGCCACGGAGGCTAATGACACGCTCCGCCACTTCCTAGTACATATAACCCTCAATTTCCTAAGTTTAGAATCTATGACTGTGCTGACCACAACTAGCAATGTCTAAAAAAAAATTTAGAATATTTGGAAGTTTAAGAAACATCAAAAGTCAGCAAAAGGCTTCCTGAAATTATTGCAGTATGCCCCACATCTCTCAAATAAATTACATTTAAAAAAAAATTAATCTTTAATGCCTTTCTTGGTTTTCAATTCACTAATTTTAAAGGCTCTCTTCTATATATATAATGAAGTATCATTGCACTATTGCAATGGCTTTTGCAACTTGTAGTCCCTCCTAATTAACCAGGAACAAGTATGGGAAATTGCATCTTGAAAATGTGTAATTTATACCTGTTATTTAGTGTAAATTTTTCTGATAGGAGTCCCCAAAATATGTTTTTGCCAAGGGACCCAATAGTTCTTAAGATGCCAGTGTCTACGAACTATCCTAGGAGGGCATGAGTGCGTTGAAAACGGGTGCTAAATTCAAAGTTCTTTTGAACAGGTCCCCCAAAATTAGCTCGGACCAGGGCCCCCAAAGTTACTGTTTCCCTCAAATTCATGCAAATTGCTTTCCTCGATATTTCATACAATTTGGGGGAAATTACACAAAATCCAAATATGGAATTTAACAATATATTTATATGGGAAAAGTGTTCTTGTGTCCCAAATTATAAAAAATATGATTCCCAAAACACGAGTACCATGAACCACAGCCAATCACATTCTGGTTCTCACGCACCTGTGCCAGAGTTTTGCAACGCAATTACGCCTTGAGGTATAACAGTAACATTTTGGAAATTGCACATACCAAGCATAATGCAATATGCACAAATGTATGCAAATTATGTCCGAATAATTTATATTTGGTCCAAGACTACATATATTTACCTTCCAGGTCTTTGGTGCAAATACAGCAAAATCAGACAACCCAAAGGGGCGACCACAACAAAAATGGGGTAATTTTTCTCAAATTGTTTGTTAAGGATCTTTAAAAGAGATAACATGAAAATTCACATAGCCTTTACATTAAGGGACAACACTGTCTCTTTGACAGGCCCAGTTTTGTGTTTTAAACAATGCCCATTGGGTTTCATCACTTGTTGCAACGCAAACATGACACCACTCCTGTAAAGCCCTCTATAAAGAAATGTCCCCCCCAGAATGAAAGGAGAAGCTGATTGCCACCCCTTGACATCCAACATTTTATCAAGCTTCATGTGTTCACTTGAGGCATGAGGTAGATTTAAGAATAGGTGGCCTTGCTATCCAGTGCACACCATTAAATTGCACCAGCCGTGGGCTTCTGAGCAGAGCTTCAAGCACCTGCACTCATTCTTTTGCAAATTCGGGACCACTTGAAGGGGTAACAACGAATTCCCCCTTCTCGTTGTGTGTCACGGAGTTCATACCCCCGGATGTGTATTTTCCAGCATACCAGAGATAGTTGGAATATTTCCCCTTCTGAAAACCACTGCAGACACTTGTTAAGCTCTCCTGACAACCTATATAGTGTAATATACACCCCCAGCCCTTTATTATGACACCAGCAGAAACTGTGGATAAACTTCAGTGACTACTGGTTGGGGGGAGGTGGGCGGGTTAGGAAATAAATAAACCAGAAAACTTACCTGCTGGTCACCGTCACCTCTCCCCGCAGGAACCAGGAACAGGAAGCACCTAGGCTCCCAGACTCCCATAGCCAATCACAATGCTGCTTATAGCTGCATTGTGATTGGTCTGAGCGCCGTGGTTTGGCACTCAGAGATGCAGCCTGGGCATGTTCTCCACCCAGGTTATAATACAGCCTTGATGGAAAACTTGCAAAGTGAGCATGACTATTCCGTATCGGATCAGTTACCACTGAACTGTGGCTGGACGTGGACTAACAACATCAATTGAGGGGATCCATTATCTGGTCCACGAGCTCCAGGATAGGCGGATAACCGGAACTCATGGTTTCTTGGCCTTGTGCACTCCTTCTTTCATCGGTCCTGAAGAGGCCAAGAATATTTGGCCGAAACATGTCAACATTTCCTTTAAGAAGTCCCCACAAATATAACAGCTGTGTATTCAACATCAAGTACACATCATTAACAAATTGAAGAGAAAAACTACACTTCCTGTTTGTGTACTAATATAAGGGACTATCTTCGATTGTGGGTAAAATCTATAGCACATCCTCCACTGTATATTTAAGGAATGAAGAGGAGTTCTTTTTAGGATTGTTTAACATTGATGAATATTTTTGTTTGTCTTGTTTGATGAATTGCTATATAGTTTTTGCTTATTGCTTGGTTTTAATCTTTTATCATGCGACACCATATATTAACATATATTTTTGTACAGAAGAATTGATTAATACAACCCAACATGATTGAATAAAGGAATGTATGTATTTAGGCTGTTGATCGATGATTAATTGAGGTAATAATTTTAATGAATTTGCAGTGCATGTATTCTTCCCCACATCTCAGTTTTTTGTTGTAAATTGCTTTGGATATAGCCCTTGGGATGCGGGTGACAAGGGCTTAACCCTCACCTCTTCTTTGCATAGGACAGTAGCCTGTAGCACATTCAGAATACTTTTTTGTCTGTGAATTCTAGTGCTTGCAGTTTTTAGACCTTGCCTGCAGGCGGTTTTTGTTGTTTCTGTTTGAACATCTCTTGTGGACGATACAATACATTGAGTGGGCTGTGGGTCAGCCTCTCACTCATGGTTGGATGGCTTTCTTCTTCTTTAGCGTTCAGCACTCCATGGGACTAAATGTGGTGCCCTGCTCTTCCCCCATTTACTAATCATCCTCCCTTCCTCCAACTTTGTAAATCTGTGTGTGGAGCTGCACACTACCCCCTCTCTAGCAGTCTATGTAAATATGTCCTGATCAATTCATAGTGTTGAGTCCTTGCTTCACAAGAGAGCTGCTTACCTCAACCCTGTGACTGGGCACCAATTTCTCCCTTTGGCTCTGCACTACACTACAAAATAGGGGAGAAGCGGCCTCTTTCCCCATGTAGGTCTCTGCAGTGACTTCTCATTGAACTTGCACCTTCCGTTTTTGGGCAAATGCTGGCACCGTCTATTGGAAGTAACACCAAGGAAAAAAACCTTGGCAAAGATAATAGCTCAGCTTTTATAGGGGTGAGAAATATAAGCTTAGTCCTCATGGTCAGATCATAGAGTTATGGGGTTAACTGTCTCTTCCTCGTCCATATAATTCTGCCTCATCATCATTCCTAGGATGGTATCATACAAGGGCCTACAGACACCAGGGCTCTCAAGTTGTAGGTGCATGATTCTAAATGCACTGCAAATGGGGGTCCAAATCATGAACAGCAACAGCCATCTTGAAGGCTGTAGGAATGTGCACATTAATCAGATTCGCTTAATTCGTGCAGCACGGCAATGAAATCAAGTAGTATGTGTGTGCACATGGACCCTGTCACATCCCTTATCTGTGAATACTGGGATGCTACAGTATACTGATAATTAAGCTTACCAATGGAAGAGTCTATGGATGTTATTTCAAGCCCCTGCACTGCCAAAATGTCACCTATTGTGACGCTCCGGCGGTGCAGATTACAAAATCATATATATGAGGTTACACAAAGCCACTATGCATGGCTTTGAATGACCTCATGGATATGGAGTAAGGCAGGACAGCACAAATAACTGCTCTTCCTTACTCTACGCTCAGGAGGCATTCCATGAGCATTGTGGTGGTGGGTTTTCCCATGCAACACCCATGCTATTTGACGCTGCCCCAGATTTACAAGAGCATGTAAAACTGGGGAAACGCTAAATCTTTACACCTCCCGATGTGATGTGTAACAGGGAGAAGTTTCTTTATTTCTCCTTGTTATTTCCTCTTTCTATATGTGCAGCATTCTGCAGTACACATAGAAAGAGAAAAACGCCTCTTAGGATTGGTTCTGTGCAGGAAGATGCCCCTTTCTGCAAAAAACAGTCCTGCCGACAACACCGACACCCTTGCACCATGCTGCAAAGGTGCCTGTGTTAATGCTAGGCAGCCGGAACAGAGCCAGCACAGGGAGGAAGGACAGGAATGCACCATGCTGCATTGATACAATTCATGCCCTTTCACTTTGGCATAGGACAGTGCAGCAAGATGACTTGCTGCTCTGCCCTACGCCAAATTCCCATACATAAGGGCCTCTTTGAATTTGTTGACCTAGAGCCAAAGGGCCAGGGCACAATTTGCCCATGCTTCACGGTGCTTGCATAACCTCTGCTGTATCGTACAACAGTTCAGATTTCAGAGGCTACAGTGGAATATGTATAAGCCCAACACAGTAAAATTGCAAAAGAAAATGACTGGCCACATAATTGGATTTTCCAAAGCTGCAATTTTCATCAGTAGCAGAACATGCTCACATAAGCTGTTTATGGCGCTTTTAGCACTTTTTATAAAAACGTACTTGCATAAAAGGTGTTGCTATTCAAAGTCAAATTCAAAATAGGCTTTATTCGATTTAAAAGACTTAATCATAAAAACACATTGCGGCACATAATATAAATACAATCATAAAATCATAGCTACACATTGTAGCACCTATTGTCTAAACAGTCATATCAGATTGTGTTAAAAATTGTTAAAGTATCATCTATACGAAACTTTAAAAGGCCAGGTCCGTAGTCCAAATTGTTTTCCTGCATCTAATCACAGCTTTCGGATTCTTAGATAATGGCTAATATACACATCATGTTCTAAAAGTTGTAGTATAAAAAAGACTGGGCGAAATAGAATATACAGAATAATAACATGTGCATTGTGGATTGCATAGATATATCATCACATGGGCATGGGCATAAGGCTCTTGATCAAACGAAGAAAAGAAGAGGTGTCAGCACGAGGAATCACTGTTGTTTAAAAGAACCCTCACTCACCAATCTAGTTTGTGACATGCTTCAACATTAGGTTCCCACCAGAGAGGCCGGATGCCTCCCTGGTGTGCTACAATGCCTGAATTACAGCGGAGCAGGTATTTGTGATGTGATGTAAGTGCAACAGTGAAGTAGTGCAAGTTAAGATACCTTGGTTAATACCCAGTAGAATTTTAATGGTGGAAAACAGGATTATTAAAATGTATTTTTTCCACTGAGCCAGGATTTTTTTAATTCTTTACCATTCACCATTCACTCACTTCTGACCCTTCCACTCACACTCCTACGCCACACATAGTATTGTTTTTCAAAACCTGTGCTCCCACGTAGTTGTAGGTCGCAAAACACCACGTTCCGCAGCGCGGCGGGAAGACCCCGATGATGAAGCATACCACCAAGGGTCCTTTTGGTGGGTGAGGGGTATTTAAAGAAAGCTGTGTGCTTTCCACCATTGTAGGAGACATACGTAGTCTGGAGGAACACTTCTATACTTTCCCCTAAGGGTGGATCCCTTTGTTTTTTGATGATATGGCCTGTGACCAGGACCCCCTTTGTTCGAAGAGGATCCCTAATCAATCAGACCAATATTAGCAGGCGTATGTCCTGCTGCTTCATACATATTAAAATGTATAAGGATATTAAGAGGTTTCCAACTCATCAGTAACCACAATTGCAATTCAGTTGTCACATGTTTTAGAGATATTAATATGTGTGTTGAAAATTATTACATGCATTGGCAGAACTGGGTTTGTATAATTTTCATATGTCTCCAATCTCTTTTACCTTTTTATTGTTGCAGTGCTCTGAATACATCCTATTTTTCTTAAATGTCAAATACATTATTATATGATTTGGTTTTACATTGATATGGTATAAGATTCTTTGTTTCAGCTTTGATTTTTGTTCATCTACAACTTAATGACCCATCCCAACATGGAAAAGACTAAAGATTATAGCAATCATGGAGGGGGGGGCAGGTGTGATGCGACCTACAAACATGTGGACAGTTGAGGTAATCAATTTGAATACATACTCACATGGCCAGCTCCATCTGGCAATGCTATGTACCATTTGGTGGTCCAAAGATAAAAAATAGTGTACTAAATCTGGTCAAATGGGTCACATCTTTCTGGGTGTAAAAATCGAGGAGGGATCAAGGCTCCTGAAACGATTTTAAATTACTTCATCGAACTGATGAAATTTGATTAAATAAGAATGATTATTGTATGAAATAAAAAACACAGAAGCAATTGAATAAAATTTCAGGTTTACTTCTATACCGTAACATCCTAAATTAAAAGTATATCATTGCAGTCATTTTGCTACTTGCCTGATGAGAAGGTTTCATGCAGATTTTCCAGTACAAGCGGCAAAAAGTAGCCAGGGGCAAATGCGTCGGAGTTTGGATTGCAGTACATTTGAAAATAACTCTCCCCATCAAACTCCTTTTGATATAAATCTTTTAAGTCGGATTCAGATTCCATCGTGTTAGCTTGAATATCTGAACAAAATGTGGCAGTTTTATCTCACACAACACCTTTTTCGTGTTGCGAAATGGATCCTTGATACTCTGCCAAGCTTGTGATAGTCGTGGTGAAAGCCAAACGGACCTTATGTAACCTCTCAGTTTACAAAGCTCCTCCTCTTTTTTTTTTCTTTAACTCAGTGGGAGCATAAGGTAACCTTTTATTTCATGTCATACAACCCTGACCCAACCTATGCTCCTCCTCTTTGGAAAAACCCGGGGCTGCCAACAAATCCTGCTACGCCTTTAATTACGAGTCTGGGAAGGTCTTGTAGCTGCCAACGTATGCCTGAGGCACATTAAATTAGCTGCATGCCTTGCTTCTTGTTGCACAGACTGCACCCGGGGGAAGAAGCGTACATCACAGAAACGTGACCGTATATCTATTTACCAACACTTTCTGAAGAGCTAGGTTCGAATCCCAGCATCGGCTCATTCTGTAATTCGTGACAAATTGCGTAACCACACTGGGTTTATTAAAAACAAAAAACGTGACCTTGTGTATAGTAATCTGGTGCTCATGTATACGATTTTGATACCTTTGGGCCAATTTCACTATATATAAAAACTGCCA
Source organism: Lissotriton helveticus (assembly GCF_964261635.1). Lineage (NCBI taxonomy): Eukaryota > Metazoa > Chordata > Amphibia > Caudata > Salamandridae > Lissotriton > Lissotriton helveticus. Next base: position 1,580,900,583 of record NC_136061.1, on the reverse strand, counting down.
AAAATGTCAAAGTGGGAGCGACAGGAAGCTAATGCCGATCCTGCTCTGGCAGTCTTTGGTCCACCATCTTGCAAAACAAAGCAGCGAGGCCACACCTTGTGCTCCACTCCTTCAGAAAGGAACTTAAAACCTGGCTATTCGATAAATAATGCACCCCCTCCCCAAAGCGCCTTGAGACCCTCTGGGTGAGTAGTGTGCTATACAAATTCCTGAACTTGAACTTGAACTTGAACTTCCTCGTCCTTTACCGGCAGTCCATACTATAGGAGGACACTTCAGACTCCACAAACATTAGTTGCCCAAGCAGCCTAAATAATACACTAGAGATGGTGACTTCTCTTTCTAGATACTGTGGGAACCAAACCCCAGTAATCTCCTGAATCAGAATACTTGATCACCCTCATTTTCACCCAAATAATTCAGCTCCATTGTATGCAGTTAATCTAGCGGTTACAGGCTACACTCCTCATCAGCTAAACACAATTTAGCAAAGTTAAAATAAAATGTTGGATGCATAAAGGACTGAGCTAAGGCAAATAGTGAATTTATTACCAAAAAATCAAACCGCAGTACCGAGAAAAAAGGCTTGAAATGCAATGAAGGCTCAAATACAGAGGTATAGATAAATGCAAACTCAGAAAAAAAGTAATAATCCCTAATTAGGCAGAATCTAAGTAAATATTCGGTGTCAAACTCATAAAGAATACTGATGGCATTCCAACTGCAAGTCTAAAGCAAATTAACAGTCTTGGAGGAAAAAGGAAAGTTACCCATGAGAAAAATAGTGAAAGAAATTCCACCAATGACAGAAACCCAGATGTTTTATAGGTAATTCACACAAGCTATTAACATATTTTCCAAATTCAGAATGATATGATCATGGCTAGGGTTGCATTGGAAAACCAGAAACAACAACATAATATTCTAAATCTTTAGTGCTAACCTATTTGGTAAGGCAAGAGAAATCTTCCTCCTGCTCCCTCAGCAACTGCACTCTAGAAATGTGGATGTATGACATTACAACGCATGCCTTTACCACCAATGCCTTTACAACGCGGTATTTACAACGCATGCCTTTACAGCGCATAGCGCTTTGGGGTGCTGGATAGTGAATAGTTTAATTCACTATTCCAACTCCAGTCCCCGTGGATAGTAGGGAAGGTGTTGGATAGTAAATTAAATCTATTCCCTATCCTAGAGCGCCCCCGAGCGCAATGCGTTGTAATGGTTTGCGTTGTAAAAGTTGCGTCGTAAAGGCACTGCGTGGTAAAAGTTGCGTTGTAAAGGATGTTTCCCCAGAAATGTACAGCACAAATGATTTTTTTTTTAAATGACTCATAGATTGAACACATCTACACTAACAGCGGATTTCCTTGAAAATTATACTTTGAATAGATGATGGAAACTTCTGTAATAATATAGGTTTTCTAGCAATGTTGTACATTGCTAATATATTGACATAATTCAGTTGGTTCTCCACAGAGATATGGTTTGTAGAGGGACACTGATTGAGAGGGGGAAATGAGCAGGCAGTTAGTTGAATAGAACACCAGAAACTACATCCATTTTAAAAAACAATGGCGTTTAACATGAAAATGTGACAACTATTCATAGCATTATTTGCACTTCAAAGTGACGTAGAAAACCCAATCTATGTGCAACATCATTAGTTAATTGGTTACAACTCTATTCATCATTAAGAACACTAATTATCAAGGCTAATTTTTACACAACATTTGCACATTTTGCATACTTTGAAAACGCTACAACAGTTCCTCCTCCGAGTATTATAAGAATCACTAAAATCCCAATTAATTAACTTTATTAGTTAAAGGGAGAAAATGGGCCATCAGTTTTGTGGCCTGAACAAGTAATGGGTCCACATTCACCCTTCACTGGGAGCCAAACACCCATTTGCAGCACTTGACTCTTTCATGGTAGCTAAGCAGAGAGTCCAAGGCCTACTTAACCGCATACGCGCTAGCGGTTTTCCCGCTGCGCGCTGCGTTTTTTAAAAACACGCGTTACATGACGAGCTCAGCTCGTCATCAGCGTACGACAGGCGTCGCTGATGACGAGCTCAGCTCGTCATCAGCGTCGAAGGGGTTAAGGGATGTGGTGTGAGCTAGTAATCACCATTCACTGGCATGCAATAAATAATTATCCAGTCAGCACTTTTTTTTTTAAAGAAAAGTAAAAGTACATTAATTACACACAGGCTACTCATTACTATGCAATAATTTACAAATACGAACAAGACTGGTGGAAATACCTTTGATAACATTACATTGTACCACTAAGGGTCATGATCCCAACACTCACAGTACAACTACATTCATGTACGATATAACGTATAACTATATATGGGGGTGTCAGTTTACATTAGGTCAGTGCTGTCACATTTCAGGACTAGAGTCATGGGTTACTTCATTGATACTTCATTCCATCACTGACTTCAGTGACCATAACCCCTCTACTCTTATTATGAAGAATCAAGCATTGCAATAAGGAGCTCACAACATCAATATTAAAACTTTGCAGCCTTTCAGGGATATCAGTTACTACCAGCATTAACACACATTTCAATTCAATTCAATTCAAAAGTGCTTTATTCGAGTATTACTCATAAAAGCAAACAAACAAACACATAATAAAAATACAATTAAATTACAGAATCGAATATGACTTAAGCACAGTACATATTAAAAAGACAGTTAAAATTCATTTCATCCAGTATATATAGACCAAAAGTGCAAAGTTCATATAATAAAAACAGATTAAAACAGATAAGACACCTCGCATGGGGAACAGAGAGTAGATAATCTAGCAATCTCTGTTCAACTAACCAGAGAGTAGTTACCCTACTAGCAATCTCTGCCTAATTACCCACGCCCACCCCAGAAACTTTGCGGTCGCTATTGTAATCCAATTTAAGGAGGTAGTTTTTATTATGGATAGAGCTACCATGCTGCTTTTAGTACCCAAATTTCTAGACATAGGAGCCAACCAAACACGTCTGGGAACAGAATATGCATAGCAAGAAAACAGAAAGTGACCCAACGTTTCCTTTCCTTCCCCACAGACTGGGCATATAGCTGGGCATCCATCTCTCCATTTTGCAGTTAAATTACATAAAGGTAGAGAGCCAGCCCTCATTTGAAAAAACAGTTTCCTGTCCATGGGTTTCGTTATTAGATCCCAATAGATTTCGTACATGGGAAAAAGCTTTGCTTCAAGAAAAATAACCGTCATAGACCCATGGTTGTTACTAAGAAGACTCCTGTTTTCTACCTGTTCCCAGAAAAGATTTTTTTATAAATGTCTTAGATGGGAAGGACGACCCAGTTGGGTCGGACCACAGTTCAGTTAACCCTAGTTCACCTAATGCTGCTTTTAAAGATCTGAACCATCTAATTTTATGAAATCGGTCTGCTTTGATGACATCAGCAAACCCTGCTGCATATTGTGACAACTCAGGGGTGGTCCAGATTCTACGCCAATATAATATTGGACGAAGTTTGCACATTACCGATATTTCTTTCCTACCGAGATCATATCTAAGAGGCAAAAGGGGACTACTCTGTGGGGTGCCTGTTAATTTCCGAAGGAAATTATTTTCTGAGACCTGTAGGTCCTGAAGATTTTCTTGTCCCCACATCTCAGCCCCATACAAAGCTGACCCTATGGCCTTTGCCTCATATATGATCAAAGGAGGTTTGATTGGTTTAGTCAAAGATTTAAAATGCTCCTTAATGATGGTACCAGCCAGTTGTTTATGTCTTAAAACTGCGATGTTTATATGTTGGTTCCATCTGTTGTCGTTTGAAATATGAATCCCCAGGTAGGTAAAAGAATTTACTACTTCGAGGCAACGCCCACTCATGGTTATTTTAGATTTAAAATTTCTACAAGGATTAAAAGCCATGAGTTTTGTTTTATCTGCGTTTACCTCCAAGCCATGATCGCTACAAAATTTATCAAAAATTACCAATGCCTTCTGGAGACCGCTAGGGGATTTTGATAAAATTAGGGTGTCGTCTGCAAACATTAAAATAGGAACTTTTGCACCTGCAAGGGAGGGAGCATCCACAGACTGGGATTGCATGCGGGCAACAATTCCATTGATAAAAAGAGTGAAGAGTGTTGGTGCCATTGAGCAACCCTGTCGAACTCCTCTGGCGACTGGAAAATCAATGGTATCGTTGCCATAGCCACCCCATTGGATTTTAGCATAAGTGCCCTCGTGGAGTCTCATAATCAAAGTTAAAATAGTCATTGGGACCCCTAAAGCTGCAAGGACCTCCCACAATTTTGCCCTTGGCACCAGGTCGAATGCAGCCCGTAGGTCAACAAACGCTGCGTACAGGCTGCAACCTCCCAGAACCACGGTCCTCCATTGTATCAATTGAAAACGGAAGACCTGGTCCACAGTGCTAGTTGCTCTGCGAAACCCTGCCTGGAAAGGAGATAAAACATTCTGCTCCTCAGCCCAATCTAACAAGTTGTTAATAATTACACGCCCAACAACTTTTTGAACCGTGTCAATTAAGCTAATTGGGCGGTAATTACAAGGTTGGGCACGATCTCCCTTTTTATATACTGGAATAATAACAGCACCACACCATGATACCGGGATTTCTGCGCCCCTGGCAATATGATTCAATAAAAGGCAGATGTATTTACTCCACCTGTCGGTGTCATTTAAAAAGACATCCGCAGGGACTCCGTCTATACCCGGGGCTCGGCCAGGGTGAACTGATTTCAGGGCAGACAGTACTTCACTCTGCACAAAGATGTCATCATCTGCATACAGGTAAGTTAGGCTTAAGCTGTTAAAAAATTGGTCCCTGGAGGAGTACTGCTCACTGAAAAATTTAACCCACGCATCATGGGAGACGTTGTTATTGGGAGCTTCTGGAGGCCTATCATGACCCCATTTGACAATATGCCAAAAAAGTCTAGAATGTTTACGGTCGCTTGCACACTTTAGCTTCTGCCAGTGATCTTCGTCCCATTCTCTTTTAGCCCTTACAATACAATTTTTGTAGTGCTTCCTAGCAGAACGAATCCCATCCAAATTATTACTTTTAATTGCAGCTCCTAGGTTTAATCTTGCCATCCTACAGGCTGGATTATACCATTTTGCTGATTTGTATGGGCAGACCCTCTTATTATTCGCAGGTTTCAAGAAGAAGCCTTTAACTTCCTTGAAGAGAGTCATATGTGCATTAGTTATGTCCTCATTGCCCTGGGAACACCCGTCTACATTCTCCAATGCCATGATGGCCTTGTCTGCCGCTGCACTTATTTTTACAAGGATCTGCTGATCTGCCTTGACACCTGCCCACCTTAACCTACGCATATTGTTGGATGGAAGAATCATTGGGGGCACAAGTTCATCACAAGGGTTTAGGGCAATTTCATTAGATGTCCACCATTTGTGCGAAACACATAGAGGATCGTGATCGCTTTCTGGCCTGGCTATTACTACCATGTCATTGAGAGATGACCATAGTGTCATACTACAAATGACATAGTCGATACGACTTTTATTACGCCCGTTATTAAAAGTCATGGCAGGAACACGGTCTGATTTAGTTCGACCATTCAGGGCTCGAAGCCCGTGCTCCAAACACATTGCGTTCAAGCCTAATATGTCAGACGTCCAGCGAGTTATTGGCGGAGATTCTAATGTGGGGATGTTCCAGAGCTTATCTTCCTCTGCTCCAAGAGGAGAGTCACCAGTGATAAGGGGTTCGAATGTGCGATTTAAATCGCCTGCAATTAGAATGTTTTTACCTGCAGAATGAGTCTCAAGAAAATTAAAAAGACTCAAAAGAACCTCTGATTTACCTTTACTGCCACCTCTAACATAGATATTATAAATATCTATGGTGATGGATAAATCACTGGTCAATCTGATAAGCTGAATGTCTTTATGGTCAAGCTCCACACATTTTACATTAGTTTTTAGAGACTGCCTGATCCATATAGTAAGTCCCCCCATCGGCCGCCCTTTAAGGCCCTTAGTAGCAGGAACATGAAAATTTATATACCCCAGAGCGAAAATAGGGTCACACGCCCAAGTCTCTTGAAAGATACATAGATCATATTTGTTAATGAATCCAAACCAGTCAGCACAATCCATCCTGGAACATAGTCCAGCCACGTTCCAGGACAAGAGCTTCCCTGAGTTAGATGTCGTAAGAGAGCAAGGGTTTATGGTAATCTCATGACTCTCCCTACCACCAGAGTTCTGCACACTGTTATTTTCATTGGGGGGTGCTACTAAATCCTCAACGGAATTCCCCCGAGTACAATCTTTAGTAACATTGCCAACCCTATCAGTGATACCTCCATCACAAACAGACAAAAACAAGGAATTACAGCTAGATGGTTGTCAATCGCAAGCATTTAAGTTCGATAATGCAGAGAAGCGGTTTTCCAACCCCAATCCCCAATCCACTGAAGCAACATCCTTCCTCCCCCTCTTTGTCACAATGTTCCATTTGGTTCTTAAAATACTAGGATTTGGACCGCTTCCCTTTCTTGGGTAAAAGAAGTCCAAAGTCAGTGGGACAATTGAGGTTGATCTCCGTTGTGGTGGGAAAATGTTGGGCAAGATGTTAGGTAAAACCCCTGGGTCGGAAAAATGTAAAACAACACACTCCCCCTTAAACTTTTTCGCTCTGTCCCCAATCCACTGTACCCTTCTTGCTTTAACAAGTTCTTCTGAAAGTTGCTGCTTACCCCAGGGGGAAATAACCATATTATTGGTCAACCAAGATAGGGATTTATTAATTAGGGAAGATGTTGTTTCCCTCTCATCTTGGGCCAATGGTGGAACGTTGGCAAGAACAAGTACTAGTGGGGAAGCTTCAACTACAAGCTCAAAAGATCCTTTTACCACAGCTTGGTCATCAGTATCAGGAACTGGGATAAAGACGTTAGAAGCATCACCAGCCGGAACACTCCTGGGTACCAACTGAGGATTTGAGACAGAGGTAGAAATTAATCCACTGCCATCAATTATATCTGGTTTACTTAGGATGGCCTCAATCCTAGTAGAAACATTTTCTGGGATTTTATCTATCTCACCCACAGTTTCTTTTAATAGACCTTCTAATCGGCTAACCTCGGATGTTAACTTATCTATTTTGCTGACCAGAGGTTTAACCACACCTTTGATTTTGTTATCAATCAGAGCCAGCAGTCTGTTGAATTGGGCATTAGAAAGTGTAAGAGAAGCCTCATTGGTCAAATCAAGCTCCTCTTCCTCTGAGTGTTTCCTAGGGGGGTTTGCTACTCTGTTCTTAGCTGACCTTAAACCCTCCCGTTTCCCCGAAACTAAAGTGGGAGCTGAAGGGGAGATTAAGGGTTCACTAGTATTAGTTATCTCTACCAGTGCTTCATTAATGCTGCGGTCTACAATTCCAGCAACAATACCACTGGGCTGAATAATACTGGTATCAGGAGCAGGATCAAGCATTTCGCCATTAGAGCAACTGTTAATCTGAAGGCCAAAAGGATCATCTAAATCAATATCAGTGAGAGAGGGTTGGGTGGTTAGATCTATTCCCAGGGAAGATCTCCTATCACTGTTGATTCTTTCAACAACCTGTACAAGTTAATTTTCAATAGAGTTACTAGGAGTAACTAACTTTTTAGGCGGCATGTTTATATATGCGCACAACTTCTACAATATACACTTGTAAGAATCACCAAATTGCAAGAAAAATTGACACAGCGTTAACAGCACCTCCAATAAAGGGACCTGGCCCAACCCAACCTTGTCCAACCTCGGACGGCCTCAGACGGCCCGCCCTTTGTCCGGGCTTCGTCCGGGCGTCCCGCTCGCGTCCCGCGAAGCGGGTGTCAGCGGCGCTTTTGTGCGCCTCCTGGCGCCCTCGCGTCACTGTGAAGCGCGCCGCCGCGTAGGCTGCCGGGAATTGAAGTCCCGGAGCGGCGACGCGTGCAAGCTGTTAAGAAGATGACTCTCGGCGGTGGCGGCTTGTTTCCAGATGCCCCTGCGGCCAGAAGAAAAGGTCCGGTCTGTGGCAGCGTCAGCAGGTAAGTGGATGACTCCCCCACACATTTAAATAAAGCATTGTCATACCATCATGATTAACTTTATTTAAATAAAGCATTTGTAAGTATTATGAATAACACTTAGAAACAAAGCATTTTTCACATACAGCATGCGTTTGTCTTTTTTAACAACCTTTAGGCCACAGAACATGCAACCATAAACTCAGCCCCCATAAGGCACTGCACTCCCAGATGTAGAGTACATGCTCCAGCCTCGAGAGTGCTTGGAAGTAACAATGAGGCCCGGGACAGTCTTCCTTTCTTTGACCCTTTCAAGTCAGGGCCTCCTTTACAAAGGACATTGATTTCCTTAGGAAGAGGGATATGCTGCTCTCCTGTAGCTCCCCAGTGCTATTCCTCTATCCTTGGTGGGGCCCCTACCATCCAGAGGACGCCACTAGCAGTGCAGCAATGCCTGTTCTATTCCCTTTTCTCATTTTTCATCATAGGAGTGCCTGGTCCCACTAAAGCACCCCTGTGTCCTTCCAATTATTGTGGCAGCCCAGAAAGCTCACCCCTGGCTGACCCAATGGCTCTCCACAGAGGCAGTACTTCCTGTGCCACTGTGGGAGCCAGACAGTTTCTTTCCTTGCCAATCCTGCGGGCAGGGATCAGTGGCACCCCTTCCCGAAACACAGGCACAGAGAGCGGGGCAGTCACACCACCATTGTGGAGAGTGCGGCAGCACTCCCCCTTCTTCCTCTTAGCTGCCGGGACCTGGAGTTGGGGATTCTGACCCCTCCTCTTCCATTCAGAAGAGCGCAATGGTGCTCCCTCTGCTACTATGCATGTCGGCCACAGAGTTGGAGGTCCTGTGCCCCCCGAAATGAAATTCAGGCCAGGTGTTGGGATCCTTGGTCCCTCTTATCTCTGGAGAGAGAGCCCCATGCACAGCCCCTTCTATGGTAAAAAGTGCAATTAATCCTAGCTTTAACCCCCGAGCCCTGACCCATCCCTGAGAGTTTTGAGCTGCTAGGAAGTAGAGCTCCATGTGCTCTGTGATCACACAAAGGTTTGATCATTCTCCTGCTCATATCTGTTAGCCCAACTGGGCCATTTTGCTCCATCTTGGGCTCATTTTGCTTCTGGTGGCAATCCCTAACCACCTGGAGCACTATGCAGGGTAGTGGCTTCACTGGCTCTCTGCACTCACTTTCTCCTCTTTTTCCCTGATGCCTCTCTCCTTCTTGGCATAGAAGTTTAGTTCTTCCTCCAACTAGTCCTTAGGGGATTTAAGGGGACCAGGTCCTGGGGTGATGGATATAGGGGGTTCCTCCTTCCAGTCGTCCTCTAGTCCCAGTATTCAACAGAAAAACACAGCCAAGAGAGAGCCTGCCCTTTAGTGCAACAATTAAAGGGAGGGTGAAGGTTCTAGATGCCAGACACCCCTTGCTCATCCTGGAGTCATCATGAGGTGCAATATTACCTCTCCACCCCTGTCCTAAACCCTCCTGCAAAGCATACTGAGACAATTCAAAATGGAGTCACCCAGAAGCCACTGGTCGCATCTCATTTGGGGACCTCATCTCCATCCCTCACTGAAAACACTGTCAGGACCTTTCTTACTGAAACTTCCAAGAGAAGCCCCTCCAGTGTTGGCTCCAGAGTTCTGGGCTTCTTCATTTGTTCAGTGGGCTTAGGCTTGGGGCTGGTCCATCCCTGTTACATTGTGACAGAAATTGATGAATGCAGATTCTTCATCCCCCTTTCCTCTTCGAGAGCTCATTGAAGGACTGTTTCTTCCTCCCTTTGTGTGGGGTAGCCATTATTCCTGCTACTGGAGAAAAATGCAATTTAGCACCACAGGGTGACAAAGGGCCTGAGCTCTGATCCTGAATTAATCCTGAAGAATATGACTATCCTGGATGATCTATATGCTATACAGATGGGTCTTGGAAATCTCAGATTTGGGTTCGACATAGAGGTTCTACTGTTTTTCGATATGGCATTGGTATCTGTAGGCCACAGGAAAGTTAAACTGTACTCCAAGACAGTCTTCCCCATAGGTGTATAATGGACTGTCAGTGCAGACATGACAATAAAATACACTGACTTTTCCTATGAGTCTATACTAACATTATGGGGAATCACTAACTGAATAACGAAGGTCAGAATATCGACATACAGAAATATCGATGCAAGAATATCAAAGGCAAGAATATTGACATCCTATCTACAACATGGTAAGTTCAAAAATATCAAAAATAAAATATCGATGTTAAAAATATCATTATTAAAAAAAGAAAAATTGGGTTAAAGAAATATGTAAAATAAAGTAAATAATACTTATAAATAAAATAATGACAGTTACATTTTTTAATAATGTTTAAAATTAATAAGTAATACATATATATAATAAAACATAAATTAAACATATACATAAAATATATTCTTTATATACTCACTTAATAATTGGTTTGAATAAATATTTTTAAATTTACTTTCAATATTTTTTTAATTAATTATATACTACACTATCTAAAATATTACAAAAAATATTAAATAGGTAAAGAAATAAAACTACTATTCAAACTCCCCAAAAAACTACAGTAATGAAAATCTTGGATAGCGTAGAGCTTAAAGTTACTATTCCCACTCCAGAAAGTGCAACTGTAGGAAAAGTGTTGGATAGCGTAGGGGTAAAAATTACTATTCCAACTCCAGAGAGTGAAACAGTAGGGAAAGCATTGGATAGCGTAGGGGTAAAAATTACTATTCCAACTCCAGAGAGTGAAACTCTAGGGAACGTGTTGGATAGCGTAGGGGTAAAAATTACTATTCCCACTCCAGAGAGTGCAACAGTAGGGAAAGTATGGATAGCGAAGGGGTAAAAATTACTATTACCACTCCAGAGAGTGCAACAGTAGGGAAAGCGTTGGATAGAGTAGGGGTAACAATTACTATTCCAACTCCAGAGAGTGCAACAGTAGGGAAAGCGTTGGATAGCGTAGGGGTAAAAATTATTATTCTAACTTGAGAGAGTGCAACAGTAGGGAAAGTGTTGGATAGCGTAGGGATAACATACTTAAAAATAATTTTTGTATTTAAAATAATTAATGATTTAATTTTTAAATAACTCTAAATTATTTACAAATACCCATTAATAACTATTTAAAAAATAATTACAATTGAATAAACAATTAATAATAAATTAATAATAAATATTAAATAATAAATATTAATTAAAAAATAATAAATATTAAACACTGTAATATGTTTCATAACAAAAATATATTAATTATTAAAAATTGATTAACAATCAAAAACAGTGAACAATAAAATAATTTTACTGCAAAAAAATAATATTTATTAAACATTAATTATTGAATAATAATTACTTTTTAATATAAAAATTAAAAATATCAATAAATAATATTTAATATTATTGGATTACCAATTAATGACTAATCAACAAACAATTATTTTTCATAACCACAAAATTATAATATAATATATTTACCAATTAATAATTAATGTCCAATAAATTAATTATCAATACCCAATAATGCATTTAATAATAACAACTTAATCAGATTTCAATTACTTCCAACACTTTTCCCCTATAAACGTACAACACAATCCAATAATAAAATAATATACTTAACATAATTATCAATTAATCAATTAATAAAAGTTAATTACCAATTAATAAAAATTAATTACCAATTAAGAAAATTAATTACCAATTTTTTTTTATTACCAATTGAAAAAACGAATTACCAATTAATAATTAATTAAAAATAAAATATTTATCAATACCAATAAATAAAAATGTAATTACTTCCCACCCTATTCCCCTATAAACCCACAACCCTCTCCGCTCCGGTACTAATACACAAATTTGACTTAGAAAAACATTATTAACATATATTCAATTCAATATATTCTTTATTCGGTTGCCATACTTTTTAGGAAACCATAAAAGTACATACAAAATATTTCATAGTATAAAACTTTTAAAAACAGATAAAAAAGAGAGGAATTAGTTGTACATAGAATCATTATTACAGTGCAGGGAATTCAAAGAACACAAATCTGGTTAAAGAACTAGTGCGTCAGGAATTAATCATAGTTATGGCGATATTTAATACAGGCCTTCATAAAACAAGCAATAGATTTAGCACAGGGTTCGGAATCTAAAAATTGTAGTGCAAGGAAGGCAGGGTGACAACATCGCAAACCCTGGTGCCTCAGAAGAGGAATAATCCATCTCCTTCGTGGAAACTCGTAATATCTACAGAATAAGACTATATGCATTGAAGATTGTGCCGAGATTCCATCACACGGACACACTGTGCGGATCTTGGACCAATCATACTGCTTTGGGAAAGTTATAAGACGGTGATAGATGTTAAAGCGGAACCGTGTCAGTAGATATTTCTCATAGGTATTCAAGTTGTACAATTAATACGGTTGCACCCCGAGAGCGATCTGGATAGTTAGGATCTGGCGAATGGAGTTTTTGCTGATTTCTTGAGTTAGTCGTAACTCTCGTAGATGAGATAAACATATATTTTTTAGATTTTTCCTTGTTGTTTCTAAAATAGTTAGTGGATGGAAAAAATAAAATACTAAGTTTAAATCTTTCAAAAAGTTACACACATAGGCCAACCAAGAGATCTTATTCCAATTTGCCAACCCAAGACAGCCAGTGATTAGAGAACGTGTCAATTTGCAGTGATCCGTAGTCCAAACACGGTGCCATAAGAGAATTGGCTGTATTCTGATATTATCTGTTATGTAATCCAAGCCTAGTTCAATGTGGCAACCGTAGGTCGGAGAGCTCTGCGGAACTGCCTATAGGTATCTTATAAAACCGTTCTCTACCTTCTGTAAAGAATCTACAACAACATGATCCCAAACCCCAGCACCATATATTGCTACACTGAGGCATTTCGCCTGATATATTTTGATCATTTCTTGGGGAGTCCGCTTCCCTAACTTTTGGGCGAATGCTACCAGAGCAGACGTAGCTCTGAGAAAAGTTAGTTTTCTTGCAAGAATGGCCTGTTGCTAATGAGACTTATTATCAATTAATATTCCCAAAGATGGATAAACATTGGTACATTCCAATTTGGCATTATCAATAAAAATAACTTTTGACTTTTTTACACTATTGCCTGCATGCATTACAAAGGTTTTCTTAATGTTGACCATGAGGTCTAGGGATGCCATAAATTTGTGGTATCTATCAAGGAGATACTGTAATTGAAGTGGTGTTCTGGCCATAATCACTGCATCGTCCGCGTATAGTAATGCGGGAATTGGACGACGATCAAATACAGGCAAGTCCTGACTCCCTTCCAACATTGCAAGTTCTAAGCCGTTGGTATAGAGGTTAAAAAGAAAGGGAGCCAAGACACAGCCCTGTCTGACACCCTTTGTCACGGGAAATGAGTCGGTAAGTTCCCCGCCAACATATAAAAATAGTACACATATAATTTAAAACCAGTAGAATACTAACAAAAAACATATAACACATACATATTAAATACATAATAAAATACATAACGATAATACAAATATCGATATGAGTAAGATCAAGATTAGTAACATCGATATATTTGATATTGATATTACTAACTTCGATATTACTTACATCGATATTAAAAAATTAGATATTACTTACCCTAGGGTCGATATTCTGGCCAATGATATTCTTGACCTCGATATTCTGTACCTTCGACATTACAAACTCGATATTTCTGTAGGTCAATACTTAGGATTAAATACTTAGACTGTGCACCCATTATGGGGCCTACGCTTTTTCTTCTTTGTTCCAGAGAGGGATGTCTTAGCTCAGAGACACTCCGTCGGAGTAATCATGTGCTTTATAAATTTTGAATCTATGCTAATCTACCCTAGCTCAATAGATATCTTGCTGAGTCCTTTCTTTGCTATGGTTACCCGTGGGCAGTTACTGGGCTGCACACAACAGGAGTCTCGTACGTACAGCCCTCACATCTATGCACAAGCGTGTGTACATATGTTCACTTGGAACCAGCCAAGTGCCCCTTACCCATGCTGTGTCACAGTGGCCTTGTCCTTAAAGGTGATTGCTGGCTGCAAACCTGTACAGTCTATTGATCACCCATTGTGAGGTTCACCCACAGTAAATAGGTCAAAAACCAAGTGATCAAAAAGCAAAACGTTCAGGTGGATTTGATGGGCAAAGCCTATTACCTTACAGTCAAGTATGTCTTTGAAGTCGTCAACTTTTTAGCTCTACGAACATCCTCCACCATTTTTTTCATATGTTGAAATGCTCAATCCTGATGTTCATCCAACTTAAAATAGTCCCCTGATCTCCTTCTTTTCTGGGAGTTTGTATCACCTTGTTTCTCTCCTTTCTTATTGCTGTATCCTTTCATTGTAAACTTTATTTATTTTAATAAGAACAACAAAGAAATTGCACAATTCAACATTATTATCATTGTTGCTAAACGATCTTGTGAACTCCCCTAACAACCCTACTTAGCTATTCACCTATTCTCCCAAAACCACTCCCTATCTTCTTTATCCAGGACCCGACAGATTCCCAGTCCCCCAGCTCCTCTATTGACCTAATTTCAATTCAGATTAGTTAAATTAGTAAGGCATCTTTCAATCAATCCATTATATTCAGGGACATAAGTACAACACATTTTTGCCACAATTACCTTACAAACACTGCCCTCTTTTGCCAAAATAATGTGTCTAAGGCAAGATAGTTCTGCATTACCATTGCTCCACTTACTAATGATTCTGCATTCACCAGTTTAAAAGACCCGTCAGTATTCATGGCAAGTCTATCCACAACTCTAGAGAAACCTCTAATCTTTACGTCATTCACAGCTATTCTCATAGGAGGAATAATAGCCCCATTATGTCCAAGACCACTTGCCCAACTCTTTTCTTCATTGTCCTCAAATTGTGTTCATCCTTCAACTCCTCCACATGATAGATTATTAGAAAAACTAAAGCTAAATAGCACAAACCCAACCAAGTTATGGGCAAATTTAAATAATAAGTAGTCTTCCCACCGACATAATAGATTCTCTTCATGATAGGTTCTCTCCCTTTTGGAAAATACCCACTAAGGTTTTGTCACATGTGCTTTCACCAACAAGTTCTGCCTTACCTCCTCCCAGAGGACTGCACTGTACCATACACATTTCACATTTTCTTTACTGGTCCATCAATAACTTTGGATGTAAACCCTATGTCCCGAACTCTTTGCAGCAAGTTTTAAAACAAGTATTAAAAGTCCATCTCATCAGCATATGTGTGCCAAAAATGTGTTCCAATGCCTAAACAACAAGATAAGTTGTATTACTATAATGTCTTTATTGTTATTGCTTTGTGTGCTTTAAAACTCATGCCAGTAAGGGGTTTCACTATGTGACTCATTGTTTTGTGCTGACTCTATTGGCTCAATTGTTGTTTCCTTTTGGCAGCAGGTGTCAGTTCTGGAACATCCTCAAATGACTTGCTGACCCTGCTGGAACATTTGTTTGTGCTGACTCTGGTTACTTAATTGCTGTTTCCCTTTAGTAGCAGCTGTTTGTCTGGAACATGCTCAAATGACCTTCTGACCCTGATGACTCATATGTGTAGGAGGCTGGCTTAGTATATGGTGTTCACTTATGTAAGTGTAGCTCCCAGCACTAATCCAGACAACCCATATGGTGATTGTAGTGGTCTTAGACAACCTAAGAAAGCTTTCTAAGTGGTAGCTGTGGAGAACAGCATTTGGGCTTAGTCCAGAAGGAGTGTAAAACAGCTTGTTTCACCAATACTTAATCTTATGGTATAGGTTACTGTGTGCAGTATAGAACTGCCATGTTGACTTGGCCAAATGCACCCACTTGCCAGTCCCTAAACCTTCGGTTTGCTACATATTAGACACCCCTATGGTGGGCCCAAGGGCAGGGTGCATTGTAAGTATAAGGTAGGACATGCTCTGATGTGTGTAGCATGCTCTAATAGTGAATTACAGCCATTTTCGTTTTTCACTATTGAAGGCTACCTGTTCTCATAGGCCAGAATGGGCAGTTAAGATTATTACATTCTTATAATCCGAACTGACTCAGGGAACACGGTGGAAATTCGAATTTAGTATGCCTAAACTCAGAATAATAAAATACATCTTTTAGTAAAGTTTATTTTAGTATTCTGTGTTTGCCACTTTTAGAAAGTAGGTATTTGCTTGCCTAACCATTTGAGCCTGCCTCTGCTGGGGTGTGTATTCCTTGTCTGGGTTTGTGTGTGACAGGGCTGGGGGATTCCAGGAGACAGGCTGGGGCAGCCCAGTGGTAAATAGAGAGAGATCTGCATCTAGATGGGAGGGAGGAGTTGTACCTGGGACCTGAATAGGGCTTAGCCTTCTCTCTACAATGCTGGCTCCACCCCCTGTGGCTTGTCTGATGTCTCTGCCCTGGACTGTGAAAGGAGAGGAGGAATCATGTCAGCAGAGTACTCCAGAGCTGTATCTTCCCTCCCCTGTGCTGGTTCCACCTCCTGTGGGACGACGGATGTCTCTGCCCTGCACAGTGAAAGGGAGGAGAGAGTCATGTAAACAAAGTGCTCAGGAACTGGTTTGGACTAGGCATAGGCCTCTCTGCCCTCAGAGAACAAAGGATTTTGGGGTATAAATATTGGGACCCTGATCCCAAGAAATTAGATCACTTCTGGAACAAGAAACCTTTCTGCCAAGGAGAAGAAATAAGGAAGCTGCAGGAGTTTGTACTGCCCCTCTGCCAGTGTGCTGTTTACTGGGTTGGCCTGCAGTGGTTGCTTCATTGCCAAGGGAAAGGAGAAGGAACTTTTTAAGGACTTTCATCTACAGAATATTCTCCAAGGGTTTCAACTGTACTTGCCTCCTGCTGAAGTCTCAGGGACAAAAGACTTCACCTTCAGCTCCCTCCTGAATTTCCTTGCTGGGAATTCTGACTCCAGATACTTGCGTGCTGCTGGGAGCAGGAAGCACGACGCATCGAGAAGAAGCATTCACCGCCGCAGCTGAAATCGTCCCAACGCCGGAGAAGCGAGCCTTCGTTGCATCTCCCTGGAAACGTGTGTTCATCGAAGCTGTCTGCTATCGCATCACCGGAGAAGCGTGTTGCAGGGCCTGTTGCAGCTCCAAAGTACAGAGTCATCACAAGGCAGCCAGGGCATCATCTTAAGTGTGGTATTGTGGATTTTGTCGTTTGTGGTCTTGTGTTTAAGTCTATATAAAGAATACTTATTTTTATAACATCTGTGTTGTGTCCATCTGTAGTGTCCTCACTGTATTACTGTGTATATTCACAAATGCTTTAACACACTGCCTCTGAGATAAGCCTGTCTGCTCATGCCAAGCTACCAAGGGGGTGAGCAGGTGTTATTAAGGAGTGTAATCCCCTTATTCTGACTTAGAAGTAAGGGTCCCTATTTGGACAAAGGTGATAACCATTGCCAACTAGAGACCCCCAGATCTAACAAGAACCATACAATGTAGTAAAAAAAAATATGTATTTAATATTAACACTCACTAACACAATGCAATATGTCCTACCCGGAGATCTAATCACAAAACACAAAATACTTTGTCAATAGAATATGTATGCAGCACAAATACAAAGCTATCTCCAGGGGAAGCCCAACCATGTACTAAAATCGTGGAATGCAAAGCAATACTTAAGTCAAGAATGGACTCAGAAGACGTAGAAGAGTTGGGGACCCAAGGATCCACCCAAGATGAGTATTTAGGAACCCCACGGAGGCCATGTGCTGAATGGAAACAAGACTGCATACTCAATTCAAGTCAATGGCTAAGTTACAGTTGCAATTTTTAAATTAGAAGGACTCTCCACAGTGGACCCTGAAGAAACCCTGTGGAATATAGACCGTTGGAAAGTCACCCCACCCATAGATACCCCCAGGACCAGGATACCAACAGTAGGGAAGCCGGGTGCCTAGGTGCGAAGTGACGTCGGAAACCACCGTACACCCCAATGGGGGACATCAGAAGAGATGCAGCTGGTGAAGAAGGTGAAAGTGTCCAGTGGAATCCAAAGGTGGATTCAAGATAAGAGGAACCTGCAAGCAGAGGGGACAGAGTCTATGCAACTCAGGACTGAGCGGGAGGCATGGAAGACTAATACCCACCAATGTTAGGGATGCAGGAGAGTTGACGGTGCCCTTGAAGTTACAGCTGTATGGACGAGGCAATGCTGAAGAAGACCAGGAGCTGTTCATGAGCTATCCCATATTGGAAGTCAAGAGCCAAGGAGTTGGAGGTCGGCAGGGGCACCAACAAGCCTTGCAGTGGCAAACATCATAGTCGTAGAAAAAGGTGCAGTGTCAGGGCCAGCAAATTCCAAGTGACAGATCAAGCTAGGGAGCCTACTGGAGCCAAAGAAGACCCTCAAGAGAACCCACAGGACAGAAGCACGGAATCGCAAGAGGACCTTGAACAGCTCACGTGAGGATGAAGGCCCACGGTGCAAAGGATGTGATGCAAGCAAAGATATTGGCTGCAGGAGATGCTTGAGGTTTGAGCTTCTTGGAGCTCAACGATCTTCTCTGGAGGAGAGAGTCAACAAGACTTGGCAAAGGCAAGTCAACTGGGTAATCAGTGATACTGCTCTAGTGGTTCCGATGAGTGATACTGGCGTCCAACTTGCTAGGAAGACTCAAGGAATAGCAGACCAGCCAGCTTCATTGTGGTGCCTGCAGATGCAGGAGAATGACTCCTTTGCTCCAAGGGAGATTCCTTCGGGTGTTTTAGATGTTCACAGATCTTTTGTAGAACCTGTATGGAGCATAGGCACAGACGTTGCATGAGACTTGCAGGATGATGAGACCAGGAGCATCAGCAGTCTACCCAGCTTTAGTCCTAGGGGCTCATTATGATGGCAGGTGGAGCACAGGCACAGACATTGTATGAGACTTGCAGCATGATGAGACCAGGAGCAGCAGGAGTCTACCCAGTTGCAGTCCTAGGGGCTCATTATAATGGCAGGCGGACATCAGTCCGCCCGCCATCATAAAGGTGCTGGGACTGCCCACCAGACGTGCGGCGCTCCCACCAGTCCAATTAGCACGCATCCTCCTGGCCTTTTAACATTGCGGACGGTGCTGCTGGCTGCAGCACCGTTCTCATTGCCAAAATGCCACGATGTGCATTTCCATGCACAACGTGGCACGTACCATGCAGTGCCTGCCACCTTCTGCATGGGAATGTTGGGGGTACCACACTGAGGGGGCCCCCAAACCCAACCCCCGCCAGCCTTTCACTGACAGCACTGCCGCCATGGAAAGGCATCTCCCAGTACACATCATAATATGATGGACGGTGCCTGCTAGTCACTGCCACAATATTAGTGGCCCTTTTCCATCTGCCAGGCAATCGGTGCAATTTCCACAGGCGGAAAAGCGGTGGAAAGACGTTGCGTCCGCCGTGATGTAGAAGTAGACCTCAGCAAGTCCTACCAGTGCTAGGGGTTCACCTTTCTCTGCACGCAAGTCCTCAGAAAAAAGTAAATAAAAGTTGGCACTGAAACTGAAATAGCAAAAAGAAATTTTATTAAACCTCATAAGGTGGAACTACATTCACACAACACCCTTCGGCAGTGTATGAAATAGCACAAGGAGTAGAAGAACCATGGGTCTTTTGTACCCACACAGGAGCTCAAAATGAGGCGGTACAAGTTCACATAGGAAGAGTTACACACATAGATGGACATACAGAGAATGCACAGTCAACAAAAAAGGAGGGGCTATGAGTGACTTTAGTTAGAACCTCCTGACAGTAACAGACTGGAGCAGGTGCATGGGCAGCTACAGACTCTTCTGAGCATGTGCAGAGTAGCAGGGGCTAAGTAAAGCCAGTTCTTGAGCAAAGCACAAGGGCAAGCAACAGTGAAGAAGGAAAGAGCACATGGTGAGCACATGGTCAACAAGATGGCTGCCGGGAAACAAGATGGCTTCAGCAGATTAGCCCAGCACCATGTGACTCTGGGCAATAGCTTGCCTAATCTTCCCGACAGCCCCCAGTGCCTAGAGACCCTTATGGGTGATTTTGCGCTTTACAAATGTGGATTATTATTATTATTATTATAAATCATGTATACCAATCTACATCATTTTATCAACTTCTTTGTCTAGTACACGCTGGGCATTCATTTGTTTATCATCACGTCTGGCAGGTATACAAGCAGTGATACAGATGTAGCAAAGTATTGGACCACATTGTATACATATTTTTTTTTACAAAAGGGGGTGGTGATGGACCGAGTCTCTGAATTAAGCAGAATACTCTCACCCAGTCAAGAGATCAGGGCTAGATCCAACACCGTTTTTTAGCTCATTGCACCATCCCAGTTTCAGAACCTGGCTGTATGCAAATTAGTCTGTCCCTGGCCCAGTGCATCATGGGAACAGGGCAGACCAGACTACACAAGCCAATTCTTACACTGGGAAGGAAACAAGCTTCCGGGGACCGGTTTCTGGCATTTCAGCCGTCTTCGGCCCGGCTTGCTTGAATCCTGATGGTGCAATGAGCAAGGGACTCACATCTGAGTATACCCTTCCACGCTTAGGGTGGACAAAATTTTTACAAAAGGGGGTGGTGATGGACAGAGTCTCTGAATTAAGCAGAATACTCTCACCCAGTCAAGAGATCAGGGCTAGATCCAACACCGTTTTTTAGCTCATTGCACCATCCCAGTTTCAGAACCTGGCTGTATGCAAATTAGTCTGTCCCTGGCCCAGTGCATCATGGGAACAGGGCAGACCAGACTACACAAGCCAATTCTTACACTGGGAAGGAAACAAGCTTCCGGGGACCGGTTTCTGGCATTTCAGCCGTCTTCGGCCCGGCTTGCTTGAATCCTGATGGTGCAATGAGCAAGGGACTCACATCTGAGTATACCCTTCCACGCTTAGGGTGGACAAAATTTTTACAAAAGGGGGTGGTGATGGACAGAGTCTCTGAATTAAGCAGAATACTCTCACCCAGTCAAGAGATCAGGGCTAGATCCAACACCGTTTTTTAGCTCATTGCACCATCCCAGTTTCAGAACCTGGCTGTATGCAAATTAGTCTGTCCCTGGCCCAGTGCATCATGGGAACAGGGCAGACCAGACTACACAAGCCAATTCTTACACTGGGAAGGAAACAAGCTTCCGGGGACCGGTTTCTGGCATTTCAGCCGTCTTCGGCCCGGCTTGCTTGAATCCTGATGGTGCAATGAGCAAGGGACTCACATCTGAGTATACCCTTCCACGCTTAGGGTGGACAAAATTTTTACAAAAGGGGGTGGTGATGGACAGAGTCTCTGAATTAAGCAGAATACTCTCACCCAGTCAAGAGATCAGGGCTAGATCCAACACCGTTTTTTAGCTCATTGCACCATCCCAGTTTCAGAACCTGGCTGTATGCAAATTAGTCTGTCCCTGGCCCAGTGCATCATGGGAACAGGGCAGACCAGACTACACAAGCCAATTCTTACACTGGGAAGGAAACAAGCTTCCGGGGACCGGTTTCTGGCATTTCAGCCGTCTTCGGCCCGGCTTGCTTGAATCCTGATGGTGCAATGAGCAAGGGACTCACATCTGAGTATACCCTTCCACGCTTAGGGTGGACAAAATTTTTACAAAAGGGGGTGGTGATGGACAGAGTCTCTGAATTAAGCAGAATACTCTCACCCAGTCAAGAGATCAGGGCTAGATCCAACATCGTTTTTTAGCTCATTGCACCATCCCAGTTTCAGAACCTGGCTGTATGCAAATTAGTCTGTCCCTGGCCCAGTGCATCATGGGAACAGGGCAGACCAGACTACACAAGCCAATTCTTACACTGGGAAGGAAACAAGCTTCCGGGGACCGGTTTCTGGCATTTCAGCCGTCTTCGGCCTGGCTTGCTTGAATCCTGATGGTGCAATGAGCAAGGGACTCACATCTGAGTATACCCTTCCACGCTTAGGGTGGACAACATTTTTACAAAAGGGGGTGGTGATGGACAGAGTCTCTGAATTAAGCAGAATACTCTCACCCAGTCAAGAGATCAGGGCTAGATCCAACACCGTTTTTTAGCTCATTGCACCATCCCAGTTTCAGAACCTGGCTGTATGCAAATTAGTCTGTCCCTGGCCCAGTGCATCATGGGAACAGGGCAGACCAGACTACACAAGCCAATTCTTACACTGGGAAGGAAACAAGCTTCCGGGGACCGGTTTCTGGCATTTCAGCCGTCTTCGGCCCGGCTTGCTTGAATCCTGATGGTGCAATGAGCAAGGGACTCACATCTGAGTATACCCTTCCACGCTTAGGGTGGACAAAATTTTTACAAAAGGGGGTGGTGATGGACAGAGTCTCTGAATTAAGCAGAATACTCTCACCCAGTCAAGAGATCAGGGCTAGATCCAACACCGTTTTTTAGCTCATTGCACCATCCCAGTTTCAGAACCTGGCTGTATGCAAATTAGTCTGTCCCTGGCCCAGTGCATCATGGGAACAGGGCAGACCAGACTACACAAGCCAATTCTTACACTGGGAAGGAAACAAGCTTCCGGGGACCGGTTTCTGGCATTTCAGCCGTCTTCGGCCCGGCTTGCTTGAATCCTGATGGTGCAATGAGCAAGGGACTCACATCTGAGTATACCCTTCCACGCTTAGGGTGGACAAAATTTTTACAAAAGAGGGTGGTGATGGACAGAGTCTCTGAATTAAGCAGAATACTCTCACCCAGTCAAGAGATCAGGGCTAGATCCAACACCGTTTTTTAGCTCATTGCACCATCCCAGTTTCAGAACCTGGCTGTATGCAAATTAGTCTGTCCCTGGCCCAGTGCATCATGGGAACAGGGCAGACCAGACTACACAAGCCAATTCTTACACTGGGAAGGAAACAAGCTTCCGGGGACCGGTTTCTGGCATTTCAGCCGTCTTCGGCCCGGCTTGCTTGAATCCTGATGGTGCAATGAGCAAGGGACTCACATCTGAGTATACCCTTCCACGCTTAGGGTGGACAAAATTTTTACAAAAGGGGGTGGTGATGGACAGAGTCTCTGAATTAAGCAGAATACTCTCACCCAGTCAAGAGATCAGGGCTAGATCCAACATCGTTTTTTAGCTCATTGCACCATCCCAGTTTCAGAACCTGGCTGTATGCAAATTAGTCTGTCCCTGGCCCAGTGCATCATGGGAACAGGGCAGACCAGACTACACAAGCCAATTCTTACACTGGGAAGGAAACAAGCTTCCGGGGACCGGTTTCTGGCATTTCAGCCGTCTTCGGCCTGGCTTGCTTGAATCCTGATGGTGCAATGAGCAAGGGACTCACATCTGAGTATACCCTTCCACGCTTAGGGTGGACAACATTTTTACAAAAGGGGGTGGTGATGGACAGAGTCTCTGAATTAAGCAGAATACTCTCACCCAGTCAAGAGATCAGGGCTAGATCCAACACCGTTTTTTAGCTCATTGCACCATCCCAGTTTCAGAACCTGGCTGTATGCAAATTAGTCTGTCCCTGGCCCAGTGCATCATGGGAACAGGGCAGACCAGACTACACAAGCCAATTCTTACACTGGGAAGGAAACAAGCTTCCGGGGACCGGTTTCTGGCATTTCAGCCGTCTTCGGCCCGGCTTGCTTGAATCCTGATGGTGCAATGAGCAAGGGACTCACATCTGAGTATACCCTTCCACGCTTAGGGTGGACAAAATTTTTACAAAAGGGGGTGGTGATGGACAGAGTCTCTGAATTAAGCAGAATACTCTCACCCAGTCAAGAGATCAGGGCTAGATCCAACACCGTTTTTTAGCTCATTGCACCATCCCAGTTTCAGAACCTGGCTGTATGCAAATTAGTCTGTCCCTGGCCCAGTGCATCATGGGAACAGGGCAGACCAGACTCACAAGCCAATTCTTACACTGGGAAGGAAACAAGCTTCCGGGGACCGGTTTCTGGCATTTCAGCCGTCTTCGGCCCGGCTTGCTTGAATCCTGATGGTGCAATGAGCAAGGGACTCACATCTGAGTATACCCTTCCACGCTTAGGGTGGACAAAATTTTTACAAAAGGGGGTGGTGATGGACAGAGTCTCTGAATTAAGCAGAATACTCTCACCCAGTCAAGAGATCAGGGCTAGATCCAACACCGTTTTTTAGCTCATTGCACCATCCCAGTTTCAGAACCTGGCTGTATGCAAATTAGTCTGTCCCTGGCCCAGTGCATCATGGGAACAGGGCAGACCAGACTACACAAGCCAATTCTTACACTGGGAAGGAAACAAGCTTCCGGGGACCGGTTTCTGGCATTTCAGCCGTCTTCGGCCCGGCTTGCTTGAATCCTGATGGTGCAATGAGCAAGGGACTCACATCTGAGTATACCCTTCCACGCTTAGGGTGGACAAAATTTTTACAAAAGGGGGTGGTGATGGACAGAGTCTCTGAATTAAGCAGAATACTCTCACCCAGTCAAGAGATCAGGGCTAGATCCAACACCGTTTTTTAGCTCATTGCACCATCCCAGTTTCAGAACCTGGCTGTATGCAAATTAGTCTGTCCCTGGCCCAGTGCATCATGGGAACAGGGCAGACCAGACTACACAAGCCAATTCTTACACTGGGAAGGAAACAAGCTTCCGGGGACCGGTTTCTGGCATTTCAGCCGTCTTCGGCCCGGCTTGCTTGAATCCTGATGGTGCAATGAGCAAGGGACTCACATCTGAGTATACCCTTCCACGCTTAGGGTGGACAAAATTTTTACAAAAGGGGGTGGTGATGGACAGAGTCTCTGAATTAAGCAGAATACTCTCACCCAGTCAAGAGATCAGGGCTAGATCCAACACCGTTTTTTAGCTCATTGCACCATCCCAGTTTCAGAACCTGGCTGTATGCAAATTAGTCTGTCCCTGGCCCAGTGCATCATGGGAACAGGGCAGACCAGACTACACAAGCCAATTCTTACACTGGGAAGGAAACAAGCTTCCGGGGACCGGTTTCTGGCATTTCAGCCGTCTTCGGCCCGGCTTGCTTGAATCCTGATGGTGCAATGAGCAAGGGACTCACATCTGAGTATACCCTTCCACGCTTAGGGTGGACAACATTTTTACAAAAGGGGGTGGTGATGGACAGAGTCTCTGAATTAAGCAGAATACTCTCACCCAGTCAAGAGATCAGGGCTAGATCCAACATCGTTTTTTAGCTCATTGCACCATCCCAGTTTCAGAACCTGGCTGTATGCAAATTAGTCTGTCCCTGGCCCAGTGCATCATGGGAACAGGGCAGACCAGACTACACAAGCCAATTCTTACACTGGGAAGGAAACAAGCTTCCGGGGACCGGTTTCTGGCATTTCAGCCGTCTTCGGCCTGGCTTGCTTGAATCCTGATGGTGCAATGAGCAAGGGACTCACATCTGAGTCTACCCTTCCACGCTTAGGGTGGACAACATTTTTACAAAAGGGGGTGGTGATGGACAGAGTCTCTGAATTAAGCAGAATACTCTCACCCAGTCAAGAGATCAGGGCTAGATCCAACACCGTTTTTTAGCTCATTGCACCATCCCAGTTTCAGAACCTGGCTGTATGCAAATTAGTCTGTCCCTGGCCCAGTGCATCATGGGAACAGGGCAGACCAGACTACACAAGCCAATTCTTACACTGGGAAGGAAACAAGCTTCCGGGGACCGGTTTCTGGCATTTCAGCCGTCTTCGGCCCGGCTTGCTTGAATCCTGATGGTGCAATGAGCAAGGGACTCACATCTGAGTATACCCTTCCACGCTTAGGGTGGACAAAATTTTTACAAAAGGGGGTGGTGATGGACAGAGTCTCTGAATTAAGCAGAATACTCTCACCCAGTCAAGAGATCAGGGCTAGATCCAACACCGTTTTTTAGCTCATTGCACCATCCCAGTTTCAGAACCTGGCTGTATGCAAATTAGTCTGTCCCTGGCCCAGTGCATCATGGGAACAGGGCAGACCAGACTCACAAGCCAATTCTTACACTGGGAAGGAAACAAGCTTCCGGGGACCGGTTTCTGGCATTTCAGCCGTCTTCGGCCCGGCTTGCTTGAATCCTGATGGTGCAATGAGCAAGGGACTCACATCTGAGTATACCCTTCCACGCTTAGGGTGGACAACATTTTTACAAAAGGGGGTGGTGATGGACAGAGTCTCTGAATTAAGCAGAATACTCTCACCCAGTCAAGAGATCAGGGCTAGATCCAACACCGTTTTTTAGCTCATTGCACCATCCCAGTTTCAGAACCTGGCTGTATGCAAATTAGTCTGTCCCTGGCCCAGTGCATCATGGGAACAGGGCAGACCAGACTACACAAGCCAATTCTTACACTGGGAAGGAAACAAGCTTCCGGGGACCGGTTTCTGGCATTTCAGCCGTCTTCGGCCCGGCTTGCTTGAATCCTGATGGTGCAATGAGCAAGGGACTCACATCTGAGTATACCCTTCCACGCTTAGGGTGGACAACATTTTTACAAAAGGGGGTGGTGATGGACAGAGTCTCTGAATTAAGCAGAATACTCTCACCCAGTCAAGAGATCAGGGCTAGATCCAACACCAGTGTAAGAATTGGCTTTGTAGTTTGGTTTGCCCTGTTCCCATCATGCACTGGGACAGGAACAGACTAATTTGCATACAGCCAGGTTCTGAAACTGGGATGATGCAGTGAGCTAAAAAACGGTGTTGGATCTAGCCCTGATCTCTTGACTGGGTGAGAGTTTTCTGCTTAATTCAGAGACTCTGTCCATCACCACCCCTTGTTGTTAATTATTTTGTCCACCCTAAGCGTGGAAGGGTATGCTCAGACATGAGTCCCTTGCTCACTGCACCATCAGGATTCAAGCAAGCCGGGCCGAAGAGGCTGAAATGCCAGAAACCGGTCCCCGGTAGCTTGTTTCCTTTCCAGTGTAAGAATTGGCTTTGTAGTTTGGTTTGCCCTGTTCCCATCATGCACTGGGACAGGAACAGACTAATTTGCATACAGCCAGGTTCTGAAACTGGGATGATGCAGTGAGCTAAAAAACGGTGTTGGATCTAGCCCTGATCTCTTGACTGGGTGAGAGTTTTCTGCTTAATTCAGAGACTCTGTCCATTCACCACCCCTTGTTGTTAATTACATTGTATACATAGGCACCATGTCAGGAGAATGGCAAGTAATATACACAGAACTGTTAACAGTTTCCAGCCCCAGGTGACAAACAATGTCCATAGCCAACCGGTTAAAGTCCCTGTTCCAGTATCAGGGTGAATCTCAGCAGCAATCTTATGCAGCTTAGAGATCGCATCAAAAACTGAAGGGACATGATCTGGAATGTACACACAGCAACTACTTCTGATGATGCGACATGCACCACCTCGATAAGCCAGGACTATGTCCAGGACCATACGGTTTTGGAGCACCACAATCCTCGCAGTCTGTAGATCCTCTGTGATGTTTCCAAGTGCCATAGCTGTCTGATTGGTCACAGCTTCTACGACCCTTGTCAAATGTCTGATTTTCCTACTGTTCAAGGCAGCACCGACAAAGACAAATAGCTCCATAATATAATCAACATATTGCTGCAGTGCGCTGTCAGTCTGATCCACCTCGTCGTGATTTGCTGTCCTCTTAAATCTGTTTTTGGAAATGTCATTAAACAGTTTTGAATCTTTGTGATATGATGCAGGAGCCGAAAATACAGGTGGCAATAAAAAGGACACATAGCAAACTCCAGGCCATCCAACAGGCAGATGGTAGTACCCCTTATTCCCACATATAAAATAGGTATTATGTGAGGACGTGAAGCTACTGTTATTAAGGCCAGCAGTGTTCAGAACTAAAGTACATTCACTTCTCCTCATTGGTATACTCTCAGCACTACTCACACATAAATCTGCTTGGGCTCTAGTAACAGCTATAACAAATGGTCCATTACCCTTAGCAGTTTGAGTATTTGGGTAAACATAACGTTTAGAAGCATTTCCACGTCGGTACTCCTCCATATCCCATTTAGTCCCTATAGCTTGCGGATCACCTTCCTCATCACGATAACACATTTTATTAAGATAGTAGTTTAATCTCCCTACACCAAAATCAGTAATATTAGCCATTTCAGAAGCCAATAAAAGTGCAAACCAGGCTTAACAATAACCATTGTGATAAAATGGAAGAGGAATGAAAGGTGTTCCTCCCTTTTTCTGATGAGCTGGCATCATTCCACACACCAAACAGTTAGTAATGTTCATAGCATTGTGCGTGTGGTGCAACATCTAGATGAACCTGTTGTTCAATTAGGACTGTCTATGCTTCTGCTCATGATAAGGGAGAGTAAAATAGTGGTGTTCAACAGGTGCTGGAGTAGTGGCAGTCAGAATGTGTCGATCAGGAGCCAATTCCTCTACAGCACAAGTTATCACTGCCATAGTGATCACACTGGTGAGCCACTTTGAGAACTGGCGATCCTGAGTAGTGTTGGACTGCTCTAGAAGAATTCCTTTAATATTGCCTACACGGTATTCATTACCAATCTAGCATCCCAAGGCTGTGTCCCTTAAGAGACATTTTTACCGCTTTGGAGTATCTTTCACACAGCGATGTGACTCAAAGGGTTCATCCAGATCAGTGTGGCTTAAGTTTTTGAATCACCCTGTCCTGAAGAGGCCAATATTGGTCCAAAGGCCAAAACGCGACAGTGTTTACACGTTATATAAAGAGGAGTCTATCTAAATTATTGAAAACATTTTGGAATTCTATTCATTGTAACAATCTTCATATTTCGGTTCTACATTTAACCGAACCGATTGTGCATGACTACCTCGAAGTGCACTTCCTATATTTAATAGGAGGGCACTCAGCTTTTGCTTTAATGGTTTTCTCTGGGTGAAAAGAAATTTTGTGATTTTGTTTCATTGTATGTATTTTGTTTATTTGTTGCTTCTTGTTGTATATATTTGTGTACATATGTATGTATATATGTGTATACTGTAAATCTCAAACTTATGAAAATTAAGAAAAGGAAGAAATCCTCTTTGATTACGATAAATAAAATACGTAATCACGTCTTCAAGGATATGTGCTGGTATTTACATTTATACAATAGTGAATGAGTGGACAGTGTCCCCAGTATAGGAGAATTTATAGTCCCCTATTAGAGAAATTTCTAGATATTCATTCCTCCTGTTCCACTTTTTTGTTTTGCCTGTATCGTGATCACAGTGAAAGTAAACCCAACAATACACATTATCCTCTTGTTGCAAATCCTCGCAGCAGTTGATGTCTTCTCCATAGGCATATTCATCTTGTTGTTGAAATAACAAAACAGTTGGAGCTCTAAAGTCCTGGATATCCGTTGGTTTATTCACTGAGGGTTAAGACATGTGTCACTACACAAAAACATCCCCCCTCTTCAGATCAGTTTCTCACTAACCCAGGACGGTTGCTCAACCAGTCTTTTTCAACAATGGAGTTTCTTTCCGGGGCCGCTGTTGATATCGAGATGCACCAGGAATCGTATGGTCCGGGGAGACTTCCTCAGGTTCTTCAGGTGATATGGCTTGGCCTCTCTCTGTGTCCTGGATGTCTCGATGGTCGATGGAGGCAGCAAGTTCCACCAGGGTAGACAGCACCTTCTTGCAGTGGGTAGAATGCACCCAGTTCCTCCTGTTCGTCACTCGTATTGTAGTTATTGTCGCCAGGAGGACCTGATCTGGGCCACGCCACCTAGGCCACCTAGGCTCCAAGTTGCTCGATCTCTGGAAGGACCGGATCATCACATGATCACCGGGCCGTAGTTTGTGGCCATCACCTTTTGACCTGTCAGGAAGAGCTTCTTGAAAGTGTTGATGAATAGAAAGCAAGCTGTCAGTCAACTGTGACAGGTAGTCACTCATCAAGAGACAAGGTACATCATGCATGGGGCGTGACTTAGGAAGTCCCCAAATATTCATAGGCCTTCTAAATACCACTTCATACAGTGTAAGGCCAGATCATGAATGTGACACTGATCTAATGGACAACAATGCCAAGGGTAGTGCGTCAGGCCATTTCAAGGATGTGGAAGCTTGAATCTTAGCTACCTTAAGCTTGAGGGTAGCATTGTATTGCTCCACTAGCCCTGTTTATTGTGGGTGGAAGGCAGCATGAAACTTCTACTTAATCCCTAATCCTTTCAGGACATACTCAACAACTTGCCCAATAAAATGGGGTCCGTTGTCACCCCACAAAAGTTTACAAACACCAAATCTGGGGAAGAATTCTTTAAGAAGCACCTTTGCTGTAGTAAGAGCTGTATTATCTTTCATAGGGTACACCTTTATCCACTTACTGAAGGCACATACCACTACTAGAACATATTTTAGAATATTACAGTGTTCAAGCTGGATGTAATCCATTTGCAAAACTTCAAAAGGTGCAGTTGGTGTAGCAAACCCTACTGTAGGAGTTTGTGTCCTTTTTTCCAGGATTGTACTATCGAGGAGGCTCCATCATGTGCCAGCCCATGTGCCATATGAATCATAGGCTGTAGGCATGTCTAGCACTTTCTGCCTGGCATCATGCCAACGTTCATCCTGTAACTTTACCACATACATAGTTGTGGTGCTTTGCGCATTGCAGTCTCACAGGCTGTGTGATCTGCAAAGGCATTACCTTGTACTATTTTATCAGTCACTTTCTTATGTGCGCAACAATCGCTATTTTCTTCGGATATGTCAAGGCAGTCAGGAGATTATGCACTAGCTCTCCATGCACTATTTGCGTCCCATTGGATGTAAGAAAGCCTCTTTCCTTCCAGAGTAACCCAAAATCATGAGCCACTCCAAAACCATAGCGGCTATCAGTATAGATGTTCACAGACAAGTCAGTAATAAGTTCACACGCTCTCGTCAAGGCTATTAGCTTAGCTGCCTGAGCTGACTTCTGTGGGATACGAGCTGTCTCAACTACCGTCTGAAGTGTTGTAATTGCATATGCAGCTGATGTTGTGCCATCTGGTAATTTCAGACAGGACCCATCAACCCACAGTTCCCCATCAACATTCGAGAAGGGCGTATCTAGCAAGTTGACATGACCCTTTGTCTATTCCTCAGTCAGGAATATAAAATCATGAGGCGCTTGTGACTGGGACTGAGTCACTGGATATGGCAAAAGAGTAGCTGGATTCAGGGTTGAACATCTTTTCAAGGTGATATGGGTGCCAAAAGTGTCAATTCGTATCCTATCAACCTAGCACTAGTTAAATGCTGCTGAAAAATATGCACAAGGACGCTGCTTGTCACCGTGTGTATGTACTAAAATTGAAAGTGCACAACCATCTCTCTTGTGTACATAGAGTGTGAAAGCCTTAGTGTAGTCTGGAGTGCCTAATACTGGTGCAGAACGAAGAGCTTGACGCAACTGTTGGAAAGCATTCTGGCATTCAGTCATCCATGGAAGGGGCATTGGAGTGTCTTTAGTCAGAAGAGCCAACAAAGGTTTAACAATGTTTGAGAAGCGAATGATCCATTGCCTACAAAAAGAAGTAAGACCAATGAATGCACGAACATCTTTCTGAGTACGGGGCACAGGCATGTCTAAAATAGCTTGCATGCGGACTGGTGTAAGTGCAAGTCCCTCCTTAGACAGGATGTGACGTAAATAAGTAACCTTCTGTCTACAATACTGCAATTTCTTCCGAGAAACTTTGTGATGGTGTGATGCAAGAAATGAAAGCAATGACAGTGTTTCTTCTTCACACTGTTCAGGCGTATCAGCTGCCAACAAGATCTCATCGACATATTGTACGAGAGCCACCCCTGTTGGCACAGGGAAAGAATCAAGCTGTCTTTTTAACGCTTGGCTGTAAATACTAGGACTCTCTGTATACCCTTGAGGAACTCTACAAAATCTAAATGACTGATTATTTAAAAAGTGAAACCGAGCAAATATCGGCTGTCAGGATGAATAGGGATTGAGAAGAAAGCATTCTTCAAATCAGTCACAGTAAAGGTAGTCGCTGTCGGAGGAACCATGGTAAGGAGTGTTGTGAAGTCAGAGACTACTGGGTATTGGGGCACTACGATGTTATTAACTTCAAGCAGATCAATGATAAACCTGTAGATGTTAGTATCAGTGTCTTTCTTCAGAATGGGAAGGATAGGGCTATTGCAAATATTGTAAGGGACTTCTTCCACAACCCCCACTTCAATCCGATCATGAACAATATGTATTAGTGCCTTCTCACCTTCTCGAGAAATTCCATACTGAGGCAATCGAGGCAATGAAGCACCCTCCTTCACCTGAATATGCAATGATGAAATAACCATTTGTCCCACATCGGTATCTGATGTAGCCCACAAAGTACTAGGAAGTGAAGCCAACACAATATCCTCTCTAATGAGACAATACACACCTTCTGGGGAACAACATATCGTAGCCCTAAAATACTTGAGCATATCAAGACCCACAATATTGTCTAGCATGTTAGGGGAAAGCAAAAATAGACATGGAGCAGAAAATGTATCAACATGAAATGTAAGTGGTTGTGACAGTGGGCTAGGGAAGGTGTCCCATCGAAACCTATCGATGTAAAGGTTAAGCCAGACAGGGGAGCCCTTGGAGCCAATTGTTTAGACAAGGCGCTACGAGTAGCTTCTGTATCAACCAGAAACCAATCAGTAGAACCCAAAACATGTGCATTAACATAGGGACACTTCTGATCTACTGGGACTTCAACTGATTCCTTATCCTATCCTAGGCATTCCCATGCATAAGCAGAATCCATCAAATCAGAAAATAAATAATCAGACATTTGATATTGGTTTCATCTATCAAAAGTATTAGAAGATTCTGAGTATGCTCAACAGTCTCACATCTGGTGCGACCATCCATGCCTGCCCTATTTCCTGAATACCCCAGGCGGCTTCTCATTTGCCACTGTCTACCCTGATACTGCTGAGCACGCAATTCTTGACATTCAACAGCCCAATGTCCAATCCTTTTACAATAAGCGCACTGATCAGAAGACAGAGTAGGTCGACTATAAGAGGGTGTGCTCGGATAATACAACGCACGTCTGCAGCCTGAGCTAACATAACCTTTATTTTCAACTCCTTATTTTTTTTATCCTCATTGCCCTTAGCTTCTAATTCCTGATGCTCATAATACTGAGCCATATTCAAAAGAGAGATTGGGGAAGACATAGTCCATGAACTTTCGCTGGCCTTTAGGCGACTAGCTATTCCTGGCAAAATGTTCGCAACAAATTTATCGACAAACAGATGCCTGCCCGTGTCATCTGTCAATGACTGGCCACTAAAGTTGTGGAATGCCTCCTCTAAATGTGTAAAGAAGTCAGAGACCGATTCATCTGCCTTTTGCTTACAGGATGCTAACACAGTCCAATCTATATTTTTAGGAGTGAGAGTTTTCAATTTAACTAGTATAACCTTTGGAAGATCTAAAATTTCTTGTTGTAGTTTCTGTTTGGATTCCCTTTCTGCATCGATCATCTCTAGTTCCTTCCAAACATCCCCAAACATTGCATGGTCATCGACTTTACTAATAGACCTCCACATATTAGGGAGTAGAATAAGCCCAAAAAACATATTAATATCAGACAAAGTCATGGTACAGAAACGAATGGCTCCTTCCACTTCTTCATAGAAAGCGGACGGATTTTGCCGTGGGTCAGGCAAAGCAGCTTTAAGAGCCATGACATCCGCTCTACTCCAAGGAGTAGAAACCCAATTATAAATAAAGTAACCCTTCGCATCAGTGGAATCTTTATTATCATCTGTTCCCGTACCCCTGGGAGGGACATACAAAGGCGCGGCTTCCCGCATTGGTTTCCCATGAACTACAATATCCTTATCTGTCCCTGGATTGTCATCCTACAGCACGGAGGTCTGAACTGCATGTTCAGCTGCAGCAGCTCCCTTTTTCTCCTCCCGCAAACGGAAAGCATCAGTTCGTAGTTTAACCACACGTTTAATTAAGTTAGCAACCTGAGAAGGGAGAAAAAGACTGTCACGCAATTGTTTATATTCTTTTGCTATATCAACAGGCTCTAACTCTGTGGAATGCTTTCTAAACCGTGCAATTACTTCTGCGGCAAACATTTCTACAAAATATAACTGCTCTCTATCCTGCCATTGTTGTACATCAGCTACAAGATCTGAAGCAGAAATGTTATCACGGGCTGCTTTATGAGCAACAGATCTAAGAGTGGCCGAACGATTAGCGGTCAGAAAATTAGTAGAAGTTCTATTTGATATAACTCAGCGCTGGTATCAAAGCCCTACTTTTTGATCTACCCAAGATGTCGCTCAGACCTGCCCTATAGTGTAACAGATCAGGAACAGACCAAAGGTGTAGCCAGTAAAGCATGGGTGTCAGTCACACCAGAGAAACGATAGGGTAGATACCAAGGTATTGTCTAAAAATGAAGTAAGTGTTCTGGGGTAGTTTAAGGGGCGTCCTCAAAAATCTGCTTTCAGTTGTTTCCAGCGTACCAATGTTAGTATGCCCCCAAAGTTTTGCACCATCTGCAACATGGCTGAAAGAGAAAAACGAGTAGTAGAGACAGAGTAGTAGTGAGTAATGAAAAGTACTAGATAGAAATAGATGTAGTGTAGAGAGTTATAGATAGTATATGGAGTAGTATATCTATTTAGTAGAGTGAGTAGCGAATGACTTTTAAAATAGAGTACATATTAGAGAGCAGTAGTTAGTTAGTACTTTTTAGTATTAGAGTGTAGTAGAGAGTAGTAGAGTAGTAGAGAGTGAGTATAAAATTGTGGATAGTGTAATTTAGTGAGTTGTGAGGAGTGTGACTTGTATGTAGTAGAGAGTAGTTAGAGGGTGTATTAGAGTGTAATTAGTTGAGTCTGTAGTAGAGCGTCAATTGAGAGTATTAGATAGTAGTAGAGATTGAGTAAAGTGTGAGTAGCTAACAGTAGTAGTAGAGTGAGTAGTAAGTAAAGTGTAGTAGAGTTTTAGATAGTTATAATACAGAGTATTATAGTGAGTAGTAATGAGTAGTATTTTATAGATGTAGTTATTAGAATAGTTTGAGTAGGGTATTATAAACTGAGTATTATAGAGTTAGTAGTAGAGAGTGAGTTGTAGAGTGAGTAATACTGAGTAGTAGATAGTTTTATATAGTGTGTAGTAGATTAGTAGTGAGTACTATAGAGTAATTGTTATTAATATTGTAGAACGTTAGTAGTATAATTATTTTGAGTAGTAGAGAGTGTGTAGTAGAGAATTATTAGTGAGTAGAGTACTAGAGAGTATTAGGATTAGGGTATTATAGAGTATTTGAGCGAGTAGTATAGAGCATTTGAGGTGTGGCGAGTGAGTAGTATATTGTAGATATAGTTATTAGTATAGTGTGAGTAGGGTATTATAAACTGAGTAGTAGAGTACAATGCAACGGTCTCGCCTTTGCAAAAGTTAGAGCTATTGGCATTGTAAATTACAACACTTTTAAGCCACTTTAATTGTTCAATCACCATCGACCAGTGGTGTTGGCTCATCGCAAGAAAGTACCATCCAATCAACGCCAGGTGTAACTCAGCTGACGAGTGTTCAACAACCACAGCCGCAATGACAACCACAGGTGCAACTAGTAAAAGCGCAAGTACATGGGCAATCAATAGCCTAAACTTGCCTAAATGCAAGACCTATTGCATTCCAAATGCTTGTTAAACTGAGCAATTGTTTTGTCTTTGCTTCAGGGAGAAGGGAAGATAAAAACAGTGTGTGCGCCAGAGAAAGACAGAGAGTGAAGTAACGTGGAGACGAAAATGAAAGAGAGGGCCAAGGAAGAGTGGCAAGGGAGAGAACAGAATAGAAAAAAAGAGGATAAGTAAGAAAAAGAAAAGACAAGGAGGAAAAAATAACAGAGAAAGAGAAAGTAAGATAGAGAGAAAGAAAGAAGATGAGAGAGGGTTAGTAAGAAATGTGGCAAGTGTAATTGTTATGCAGCCAAACACACACACACACACAGCCACACACACACACAGCCACACACACAGAGCCACACACACACAGAGAGCCACACACACAGAGCCACACACACAGAGCCACACACACACAGAGCCACACACACAGAGCCACACACACACACAGAGCCACACACACACACGCACAGAGCCACACACCCACACACACAGAGCCCCACACACTCACACACAGAGCCACACACACACAGAGAGCCCTACACACACACACAGAGCCACACACACACACACCGAGCATAATTCCAAGAGCCAATGTAGTTAAAACAAGAGACAGCACATCGTACAGTGTGAGCTACACAAGTCTTGAATATCAACAGTAGGTCATCAGCTCTTAAGATAGACTAGCGGGTCAAGTGACCGCTGCAGAGCTTCATGTGCAACAAGTAGGGCTGCTCAGCTTTTCATTATTCAGAGGTTCCAATGGCATTAAGTGACACTGAAGAAGGCCCTCTTTGTGCTTGGCACCAGCATTGACTAAGGAGCGAGCTCTCACCAATCAGCTGCCGGCGGTTTTAATGTGACCGGACTTTACAGGCCGCTGCTACATCTCATCAGCTCCTGAGATAGACTAGCGGGTCAAGTGACCGCTGCAGAGCTTCGTGTGCAACACGTAGGGCTGCTCGGCTTTTCATCATTCAGAGGTTGCTAGGTCGCGTCCATCATCATACAAGAATTAACAACTCCTTGTATTTAAGTGCCAAGAGACAGCACATCGTACAGTGTGCGCTACACATGTCTTGAATATCAACAGTAGGTCATCAGCTCCTGAGATAGACTAGAGGGTCAAGTGACCGCTGCAGAGCTTTGTGCCAGTCCGTACCGCTGCTGCCTAAAAGTAACCGTGGGCGCAAAATCCGTTCAGTTCACAGAATTTGCGGATTTTTGGCAATTTCGCTATCTGCGAATACCGCGAATTTACCTAAAAATCTGTAAATTCGCAAGCTGGTGGATTTTTTTCTTCGTCGCGCTTGAAAAATACAATATCGCGCGGGCGGCATTGACTTACTGTGATTCTGTGTTCGGCGAGTTGTTTTTTTTCCCGGTTTGCGTGTGTTGCGCCATTTTGGATCTTGCTGCGTGATCGCGCGAGAATTTTTGGACCGCGATTACATCATCGCAGCCCGCCATCTTGCACAGCGAGAGTTTGACAACGCGAGTACGTCATAAGGGCCCACGATCACGCATTGCGGGAGTAAACAATTGCGAACACGTAGATGCGGCGCGCAGCTGACTTCCGGCAGTAGATTTGAACAGCTCGCTTTCCCGAACTTGAAAAAATTGCAATTCTGCACAATAAATCCACCACAGGCAGCATAAACCTTCTTAAAATGATGATTTTGATCAGAATAAGTCCTCAGATTGACATTTGGCTGCACTTTTTTGTGAAAGGAGTACATTTTTGGGGGATGGGAGGAAGGAAGTGCCCCGGAGTCTCCAACTTCCTGTTCCTGTCCAGCAGGCTCCTCCCAGTGCTTTGTCCATGTCCTGGTCACTTTTGATTTGGATCTGGAGCTGGAAGGATTACTTTTTGTGGCTGCTGCTGGATATTTGTATTTGAGGACTTTTGGGACTTTGGAGTTTGGATCACTTTTGGATTTGAGATTTTACAAGTAAGTTGGTGTTGTTTGTTTGGGGCATTGCAGTTGCTACAACTACAATTGTATAACTTTTTCACAACTTAAAAAATATATATTTTGGGTAGCCACAGTATCCAGTAGGCCCAGGGTTAGTCATGGGTGCATGATAAAACTGTTTCTGTGAGTTTTTGAACTTAAATCTCATTTATGTCATGAAATTTTAGCTCACTGTTATATGTGGATTTTTTTTTATTAATTTTGGGATGCCTGTAAAGCCTCACTAGCCAGTAGGCCCAGGGGTAATGAGTGGTGAATGGACCAAGTCTTTCTGTGGGGTGTCTTGAATTTAAACATCATTGAGGGCATGGATGGCATTGGATTGTGATGATTTGTGTGTGTTTTTTGACTTTTTGGGGTGTTGTTGGGGCCTGGCCATGTGGTAGGGGGAAATGTTGAGGCCTGGTCCAGGCAGGGCCTGGCCATGTGGTGGGGGTCAAGTGGCCATTTTGAAGCCAGGCAGTGTGCTCAGGCCTGCACCCAGTTTGCCTTGCTTCATCCGTTATGCCCAGGGGTACTCAGTGGTCCAGGGACCAAGTCTTTCTGTGGGGTGTCCTGAATTTAAACATCATTGAGGGCATGGATGGCATTGGATTGTGGTGATTTTTGTGTGTTTTTTGACTTTGTGGGTGCTGTTGGGGCCTGACCATGTGGGTGGGGGCCATTTTGAGGCCTGGTCCACGCAGGGCCTGGCCATGTGGGTGGGGGTCAAGGGGCCATTTTGAAGCCAGGCAGTGTGCCTGCACCCAGTTTGCCTTGCTTTCATTCATTATGCCCAGTGGTAGTGCGTGGTGCATGCACCAAGTCTTTCTGTGGGGTGTCTTGAATTTAAACATCATTGAGGGCATGGATGGCATTGGATTGTGGTGATTTGTGCTTGTTTTTCAACTTTTTGAGGTGTTCAACTGATGTTTCTCTGGCTTCCTTTGCTTTTAGGTGAACAAGAGAACCAACAGTGCCAGGAAGAAGTCCTGCAGCGGTGTGTGCAGCACAACGTCACGTGACATCACGTGTGGCCACAGACAACTCTGCATCTAGTGCTACTGCGGCCTGCTGTTCTGACATCTGAAGAAGGTGGGCCCAAAGAAAGGTGGCAATAGCGTTTCTACGAAAAAAGTTGCCAGTGCCACTGCCAGTAAGAAGGAGCAGAAGAAGCAAGTGGCACCACCAACCAAGGAGACTGGTGTGCCCACAGACACCTTTTTTGGGAAAGAAAAACTAAGTCTGAAGCAGCAGGGGTGTCCACGGGGGACCAAGCTGGGAGCTGCACCTCCGCTTCATTGGGCTCAGTGCCACCACGCCGAGTTAGGTCCAAGCCCATGAGTGTTGCAGAGGCAGCCACTTTAATTGTTCAATCACCATCGACCAGTGATGTTGGCTCATCGCAAGAAAGTAGCATCCAATCAACGCCGGGTGTAACTCAGCTGACGAGTGTTCAACAACCACAGCCGCAACGACAACCACAGGTGCAACTAGTACAAGCGCAAGTACATGGGCTAGAAGAGGCGCAAGTACATGCGCAAG
This sequence comes from Lissotriton helveticus, assembly GCF_964261635.1. Lineage (NCBI taxonomy): Eukaryota > Metazoa > Chordata > Amphibia > Caudata > Salamandridae > Lissotriton > Lissotriton helveticus. Next base: position 1,580,861,372 of record NC_136061.1, on the reverse strand, counting down.
GAGAGGCGCAAGTACATGCGCAAGGAGAGGCGCAAGTAGAGGTGCAAGGAGAGGCACATGGAGAGGCACATGGAGAGGCGCAACAAGAGGTGCATGGAGCACAACTGCCCACAATGCTTGTTCCTCCAGAAGTAGGGGCACATCAGGAAATCAAGATTGAAGCGGAGGTATCATCCGAGGAAGCCACTCCTCCTGATGGCGATCCATTGTCTTCCAGATCCCCAGCAAGAAAAAGGTCAAGGAGGGCTACTACAAGTTCTTCTTCAAGCCCCCTTCCTTCTGATGATCTTGATGTTGATTGGAACCCACCAATGCAGTCTGAGAGTGAGGCCCCACATTAGCCGACAAAGGTAGCTAAGCCTAAACGGAAGATTCCCGCCAGGCTTCCACTTATGGGTGATGACGACGATCAAGAAGTGTTGTATTCTGATGCTGATGAACGTCTGACGACGACCCAGTCATCACAGTCGTCACTCCAGGCCCAGCGGGCATACAGCAGACAGATATTTTTACCCTATCCCGAATTGCTGCTGAGTATGATGTGGGCGGCGTGGCACTGGTACCACCACCAATGCAGTTAACTACCACACCAACACGACCTACAGCTTCCATATTTTGTCGTCAGAAGGTCCGGCAGGGACCTCCATCCAGCTCGACCTCCATTACCTCAAGTAGTGGTGCTGTAAGTGCACAACAGAGTGAAATTCAGCCACGCCCATCCTCCACTTCATCCGGCATTGAAAGTAGCTCCTTCACCACCAGCAGACATCTCCAGTTCCCAGTTTGGGACTTTTTTAGTGTTAGCCAAAAGGCAGAAAACATGGTCGTTTGTTCGATTTGTAAAGCTGTAGTTAGTTGGGGTAAGCTTGGTACCAACTATGGTACCGGATGCCAAAGAGGTCATCTCCAAAAACACCACACTATCATTTGGGAGGCGCACATGAGGAAGATCCGGGAAACCACACGTACAACAAAACCAAATGTATCCATTCATATTGCATCTGATGATGACGAGGGGCTGATCGTGCTGGGGGGGAGTGAAGAAGCGACAGACACCCAGTACCCTTGGCAGCAGCACTGAGGTGGTAGCGCCCACACCCTCTACCCCAGCAACATCTATGAGACACACTAAGAGTCTGGGAGAGACACCAATGCAAAAAAGTACATCAATGAGCCTAACTGGTTTGAAGAAGTCTGCATCATCATCATCACGTAAAACGGTCCAGACCACCATTAGAAGCATGTTTTGGTCGAGGCGCCATTTAAACGCAACCACCCAACGGCACGTCTGTATAACGCAAAGCTGGCTAAAATGCTAGCGCTGGACCTTCTCCCTTTTTCTTTCGTGGAAGGGGTGGGTTTTCTAGAACTTGTAGCAACAGTATGCCCTAAATGGAAGGTTGCTATTTTGCCATGGTTGCTGTTCCACCACTACATCAAGATGTGCTGGAGGTGATTGGCGCAGCTATTCAGAAGAGTGCTGTTCACACTATCCACCTGACAACAGACATGTGTACCAGTTGCCAAGCCCTTGATTACATGTGCATCACTGCACACTGGGTCTCTTTTGTAGGGGTTAAAGACAAGTTAAAAGCAGGTGTTGACACGGACACAGTTTTTCCAGCTACTCGGAAACATGCAACAGTAGCCATGTTTGCCATGGAGAAATCTCATACTGCACCTAACCTTTTGGAAAAGTTTGACAGGAAGGTCTATGAATGGCTGCATCCAAGAAATCGCATGATTGGTTATGTTTCCACGGATAATGGCAGTAATATAGTTAAGGCCATGCAGCAAGGTGGCTATTTCAGAGTTCCGAGTTTGGCGCACAGTATTAACATTGTTGTGCAAGATTTCTTGAAAAAAGAAATCACAGTCAGCAAGTTACTCACAACCTGCCGAAGAATCTGCACACATTTCAGCCATTCTTTTAAGGCCCGGAAGAAGCTGAGGAGCATGCAACATGAATGTAGAATGCCAGTCAAAGGACTCATCCAGGAGGTGACAACACGTTGGAACTCAACCTTCTACATGCTTGAGCGTCTGTCTGAGCAGTGAGGGGTAATCAATGAGTATGTCTTTGCACTGGGTTCTACTATGAAAGACATGAGGCTAGAGTTGGAGGAATGGAAGCTAGTTGCAAGCCTGACAGACATGCTTCGTCCTTTTGAGGTCTTCACGCGTGAAGTCAGCAGGGAGGACTGTTCTTTGGGCAAAGCTGTCCCATTGTTGGTCATGCTAGAGCACCAACTGAAGGCGGTGTCTTCAACGTTCTGAGATGATGCTGAAAAGCAAGACGCATATCAGTTGGCGGAGAGGTTATTAAGCCGCCTAGTTGACAATGAAAGGCTTAAAAAAATACATACAGAACAACATTACATTTGTGCCACTATTCTGGATCCACAGTACAAAAAGACCTTGGCCAGCAAAGCATTCATTCCTTTTGATGAAGCAGATGTTTCAAAGTACAAACATTGGCTAGCTCTGTCAGCCACTCGGTTCGAAAAAGAGCGGCAGAAAATTGAAGGAGCCGGCAGAAGTACTACTGAATCAGCAGGCCATTCGGCGTCAAGTTCCACTTCTAAATCTGTGGCCGAAGGGAGTCACTTTCCCTCACAGCCGTTACCGACACCAGCAACTGTATCATCATCCCCACCTGCACCAGGCCCAGCCATAATATTGTCGGAAGCGATTGGCTAACTCATCAAGGGTTTGCTCGTTCCAGTGATGCAAAGGCCACAGATGGTACGCAAAGTGGAGCAACGCTGGAGAACCTTGAGTCAATGGTGCATGCCTATCTGGATGACCCAAAATAGTTCTTTGTTAATCAGAACCCATTGCTGTATTGGTATGGGAAAAGGCCTCTATGGCGACTGATCACCAACCTGGCTGTAAATTATTTGTCTTGCCCACTCGCAAGCGTGTCTTCTAAACGTTTTTTCAGTGCTGCTAGTGCCATTGTAACTTCAAAAAGGAGCCGCCTCTCGCCCAAAAATGTGGAGAGGTTAACACTGATCAATGTGAATCAGCACTTCATACCACCAGATTACAAAATACGTGAATGCACGCAGGAAGAAGAGGACACCGACTTAGGTGACATAAGTTCTTCTCTGTTAGCTGACCTACTCCCGTCTCAATTCATAGAGTTTGAGGACGAGCTCTACTTCCCTGACACCAAGGCCTGAAAATGACTTCCTTTTTTTCCCATCCATATTCACTTTAATTCCTGTGTGTCTTTCTTTGTTTTGCAACTTTTACCACAACAAAACTCTAATCACCTAATCACAACAAGTCTATTAGCAGCACTGTCTTCATCTTATTTCCTTATTGATTTGAAGGTGCCGCAGTATGCATTCCTGAGGTTCACAAGTTCACAACTCAATCATGCTCCTCTATCCTCCTCCTCCAGACTCCCGCTATCCATTTCCCTCAAGGCAGATGGCTGGATTACGCAGACTAAAGAAACTTTGTCTTCATAGATGAGTCCCCTCAAGTGGGACTGGAATTTCTGACTATATACTTGCTGATTGCTGACAGTTACTTCTGAAATTGACAGGAGAGGCTGCCCTGTGGGCCCTCACTTTCAGAAGAAGATGTGGACAAAAAGTGGAACAGGTAATGAATAATGAGAAGAAGATGGCATGCAGTAGACAGCAATGGCTGTCTGGCTCGATGAAAGCAATTGCTGTTTGTTTGATGTGCATGAAATCAATCATATGTCTTCTGTTATTATTTAATCTTTTACACACTAAATGTAACTCAAGTCTACTCTGCTGTTTTTTTACCTTGTTTAATTCAAAATGTACTTCAACTGCAGGGGCCACTACGTTGCAATTTCCAATATGCAAAATGTCCTTGGACTTACTGTTTGCCAATATACCATGATTATTGATTAAATAATGTATCTTGTTTCTTTACAGTCACTCACTGGGATGGATCGATCATCAGCGTCGGTTTTTGGAAGATCTATGGCCAATTTGTGAGTGGCAAACAGGTAAACCAGTCTACAACAACTACTACAGCAGAACTACATGTCTGTCTAGTCGTGGTATGGAGTGGTCGAGGCATTGTAGTGTTGTTATGCCAGGCAGAGTCCAGACAGCAGTTAATGTAAAATTGGGGCTATGTGGCTTGTTGCATACAATTAGATATGCTTTGTCTGTCTGTGACCAATAGCCTAGGTATGCTACATCAAGTTGCTTCACTCAGAGGTGCCTGCCTTGCCCGTCTGCATGGCCCTGCCGCAAGCATGGGCCAAAAATTCGTTCCACTCACGAAATTTTCTGTTTTTCGGCAGCAAATTCGCAATCCGCGAATCTTGCGAAATTGCCGAAAATTCGCAAATTCTTCAGTGTAACGGATTTTTGGCCCATGCTTGCAGCAGGGCCATGCAGACGGTCAAGGCAGGCACCACTGAGTGAAGCAACCTGATGTAGCATACCTAGGCTCTTTGACACAGACAGACAAAGCACATCTAGGGTTTAGGGTTCAGTGCGGTTTACTAGGGTTTTTGGGTTTAATTTGGTAGGGTTCCCGCGGAGTCTAGGGCTCAGGGCCCGATTGAGGCTCGTTCATAATGATGTTGACAAGGTTTTAGGGGGGTTTGGCATTTTTTGGTCAAGAATTGGGCGAATTTTGGCCTTTCTTGGTGTTTTGCGGGCGCGTGTGTTTGGGTGAAAACTAGTCATACACCTTCCAGTGGATCGATTTTGTTCTGTCTTGCTGAGATTCTTGGGAATTGCTGGAACAAGTGTCTTGGTAAGTTTCAAGAGGATAGAAGTAGTGGAAGTGCTGAAAACAGCACTTTTTCGTCAAGGCGCGATTTGCCATGTTTTGGGGATAGCAGTATTGCATGTTTTTGGGGAGCTATTTAGGGGTGTTGATTGCAAGTGCTTTGAAGATAATCCATGGTGGAAAAGGGGGGTTTGAGCCTAGTTGCAGAGAGCGTTTTGGCACGATTTAACCTTAGGCCTAGCAGTATTGCATGTTTTTGGGGGGCTGCTTGGAGGTGTTCTAGATTTTTGGGGGTGAGTTGAGGGGTCTGGGAGCACTGCTGGGAAGGTCTAATTTTGATTGCAAGTGGTTTGAAGAAAATGCATGGTGGAAAAGGGGAGTTTGGGCCTAGTTGCAGAGAGCGTTTTGGCATGATTTAAACTTAGGCCTAGCAGTATTGCATCTTTTTGGGGGGCTGCTTGGGGGTGTTCTATATTTTTGGGGGTGGGTTGAGGGGCCTTGGAGCACTGCTGGGAAGGTCTAATTTTAATTGCAAGTGGTTTGAAGAAAATCCATGGTGGAAAAGGGGGGTTTGGGCCTAGTTGCAGAGAGCGTTTTTGCACGATTTAAACTTAGGCCTAGCAGTATTGCATCTTTTTGGGAGGCTGCTTGGGGGTGTTCTATATTTTTTTGGGGTGGGTTGAGGGGTCTGGGAGCACTGCTGGGAAGGTCTAATTTTGATTGCAAGTGGTTTGAAGAAAAACCATGGTGGAAAAGGGTGGTTTGGGCCTAGTTGCAGAAAGCGCTTTGGCACGATTTAAACTTAGGCCTAGTAGTATTGCATGTTTTTGGGGAGTGCTTGGGGGTGTTCTAGATTTTTGGGGGTGGGTTGAGGGGTCTGGGAGCACTGCTGCGAAAGTCTAATTTTGATTGCAAGTGGTTTGAAGAAAATCCATGGTGGAAAAGGGGGATTTGGGCCTAGTTGCAGAGAGCGTTTTGGCATGATTTAAACATAGGCCTAGCGGTATTGCATGTTTTTGGGGGGGTGCTTGGGGGTGTTCTAGATTTTTGGGGGTGGGTAGAGGGGTCTGGGAGCACTGTTGGGAAGGTCTAATTTTGACTGCAAGTGGTTTGAAGAAAATCCATGGTGGAAAAGGGGGGTTTGGGCCTAGTTGCAGAGAGCGTTTTGGCACGATTTAAACTTAGGCCTAGTCTTTTTGCTTGTTTTTGGGGGGCTGTTTGGGGGTGTTCTAGATTTTTGGGGGTGGGTTGAGGGGTCTGGGAGCACTGCTGGGAAGGTCTAATTTTGATTGCAAGTGGTTTGAAGAAAATCCATGGTGGAAAAGGGGGGTTTGGGCCTAGTTGCAGAGAGCATTTTGGCTTGATTTAAACTTAGGCCTAGCAGTATTGCATGCTTTTTGGGGGCTGCTTGGTGGTGTTCTAGATTTTTGGGGGTGGGTTGAGGGGTCTGGGAGCACTGCTGGGAAGGTCTAATTTTGATTGCAAGTGGTTTGAAGAAAATCCATGGTGGAAATGTTTTTTTTAGCAGTATTGCAGGCTTTTGGGGGGCTGTTTGGGGGTGTACTAGATTTTTGGGGGTGGGTTGAGGGGTCTGGGATTACTGCTGGGAAGGTCTAATTTTGTTCTAAAATAGCAGTTTGCACCTAGCTTGAGGGGAAAGATCTGCAAAATTCGCCAATACTTACTAATTATTATCCTTGAAAAGGAGACTCAGACTACGCACTTTCGAAATGATGCTTGTATGTAATACTGTTGACTCTGTAACTGAAAGTGTTATTTTTGCACTACACATCGTACCCTATATATTTTTCTCCGTGGTGTTTTAATATCACTTCCTGTTTTTCCATCAACAATGACAGGCCGGCTTTTACCCTGTTCAATGGGAAAAACGATGAACTCAGGCTTACCATTAGCGATCCGCAATTCCGCATCCGCCAGGCAGGCAGTGGACAAGGTGTCTTCTGGTCACCAACATTGATCGACGGAGCGTCACATGGAATGGAGGGGTACCGCGAACAAGAGAAATGGCTGGATGCATGCAACTTCCCAAATTCAACAGGACAACTACAACATACAGTTACAGTATCCATCTTCATTTCTACTTATCTTTTAAGTAATGTTATTGCTGTGAACTTCTATGAATGTGACTCTGTGCATTTGTTTGCTCTCTGCTTCAATTCATCCCTCCAGCCATTGTATACATTTTTCTTTTTCTATTTTTTAAACTAATTTAATGTACTAAGTGGTTCTTCTCTTTGGTGGCAGATAGGCAAGTGAAATTGCGTAATTACTGCAGCCCTGTACTGTCTCATTGTTTCTTCATAGTTAGTATGTTGTAGAAAGTAATACTTACTTTTCAGTAACCTATCCATTTAGCAAACAACTTCATGAATGCAGTAGTGCATGCACTTCCTTTATGTCCCTTAAAAGATTTATGGATAGCTTCGTATCCAAAGATTTGTTTATCTTCATTTGTTGTTTGTCCATGCTGTGTTTTTTTCCTCTCTCCACAAACCTTTCCCCCCAAACCCCATTCCCATCCAATGTTCAAACCCTAACCTTCCTCCCCCGGGCTGTGTGGTTTTCATTGAGGTGTGACTAAATGACAACAATAATTTCACACACTTGCTGGGGAGAATAAGGTGCAAGCAACCTCCTCAAATCAATTTTAAGGCAGCTAGATGAATTCTAGGATATTGTAATTCTGGTAAAAAAAACAAGTATTTTAAAATAAATTCTGAATTTCATGCCCACCATCGATTGGATCCATCTTCAACATAATCCCCCTACATGTCAAGAAGACTTGTTACGCTGCTGTGTCACTGTTCTTGTTATAGCCATAATCATCCATGCAATTTTTTTTCCCATACTTATCTTCAGCATTGCTTAGGCTACAAATTTACTGTTCCTTCTAATACTCCTCACAGGCCACTCAATGTCTTATTTTTTTACTTTGTTTTTCATATGCTGCTACTGCTAGTGTGGTGCCACTCCTACTAAAACCACAACAATGGAATTTCAGTCCTGGATGGATTTCATGGGCAACCGTAATCGCCATTTGCCATGCAGCCAGCACTGTGTCTAGCTCTATTCTCAAACACGAATCACAGGTAAGATAAGCATTTTGGGGAGGTAGAATAATGGGCTAGGACACGGAGGAGAGACTGACAGTAGTACTAGTATAGTACTAGTAGGCCCATTGAATTCACTAACTCTGTTAGTGGCACTTTTGAACAATTTTGGACGTTTTACATAATTCATGCTGGTAAGTTTGAGTAACCCACGCCCACCACCCACAAAAAATTATGAACGCGTACACTATGTTGAAGTATGTAAAATATTTAATTATATATTACCCTATCAAAAATAAACTTGTCCCAAAGACCCAAACCACCCCCTCCCTTACCCAAACAATTGTCCATTTCAAATGTCCTGAGAAAAGTCCCAAAGAATCCCCAACTCCCGATTCCCACCCCCCCAACAGTCTTTAAAAAAGGGGCAAGGGACACAGTCACTTCCGGCGGTGTGTGGACAGGTGGTCCCGCCGCTCTTTGCGGAGGTCCCGGATCTGTTGCTGCTACTTCTCCACCTTGCGCGCCAGGTAGTCCACTCGGAGACGTAGGCGGTGCAGGCGTGCCATCCAGGTTTTGAGGGGGGCAGCTGCTGGTGTTGTTGCAGCTGAGCGGCAGCGGCGGGAGGCTGTCCGACCACAGCGCCGTGCTGGAGGCTGCTGGCTGGTGGACCCGGGGGCACTGGAGGAGGAAGCAGCTGTTGCCGCCTCCTCCTCCTGTTCCAAAGCCCACAGCCGGCGATATTCCACACAAATGGCCTCCAGCTTCCGGGCCCTGGCCCAGACAGCCATCTCCTGTCGGGTGAGCTTTTTTGAAGCATCTATATGAAGAAAGAAAGAAAAATACTGTAACCAATACGCTTTAAAAATAACTCAAAATAATTCAACAGAAAGTTGTCTCATAGTAACACTAGCAATTTGAAAGCACAGTATAACAGTTTGGCATGTATCTTTGTGCCGTCTTTGTAGGCCTGTAACATTAGTAGGAGTTTCAGGAATTCTTCTAGCAGGCAGCACTATGGACTCAATACATAGTCAGAGAGTCAGAGAGTACACCAGTATTCTTTTTTTCTCTAGTTTTGCGAAAGAAATTACTTGTACGTGAACTTGTGGTAGCCGGCATAATGCCAGCTCAGTCAGCTTGCACCCAGGAAAAACAGACACAAGCCATGATGACGCAGATTCGCATTACTTTAAGCAGTACATGCAGGTGGGGATAGGGAAGCTCTTACTTTTCTATAGGGGTGGCACTGGCCATACCCGGTTACATCAAGGGCTACTGCTCAATGTAATTTATATTTCGCACTGCCCACCCCCCCGGGCCTTCAGTACTACAAAAGGAAAATGAAGATTATTCATTTCTGATCATGTATCCAGCCGATCACATGATCTCTTTGCTTACATGATGGATGACTTTAGGTGCTTTGTTGTGATAGATTGAGTGAACAACAGCGATAGTCCACCCATGATTGACACAGCAGAAAGAAAATTATGAAAATAGGGAGTGAGTGTGGTAACCATAATTGCCGGAGGAAGGGACTTGACTTGATATAATTGTCAACTATACAATACATACACAATATATGCTGTGCTTGTCAGGATGCACTCCGCAGGGTGCGATCGCAGCAATAAGGGCTCCACCTCCTGACCTCCCCAACACCCTGATAATAATTACACAGGGTGTTCGAGTGATCGGGCGAGGGAAAATAAAGAAAACAGGGAGGGACGGAAGGGAACAGCAGGGAAGGGATAGCTGAAAAAGAAAACACACCACTGTTAAACTTCACATATGAAATCCTACTCTCATTTCATTCTCGCTAACTTCTCTCTATTCACCTGGTTCATGTTATCCAAAAAGGTGCCCTCCTGCTGCGGTAGACATCTAGACACTCATAACGATATGTGTTTCTGATCACTGAAGATAGAAAAGACCCGTTATTCCTCAGACTCATACATGTGTGTGCAATGCTAATGGAAACATAAAAATAGGAACATAACGCACCCCCTAGTATTTAGTTCATACAGTGCAGAAGATCCTAAGCAATATTCCCTTGAAAGACTGAGATCCTTCTCCTTTCCGATCCGAAAACAAGTAAATCCAAATTTAATAGAAAAGGGTTCCTTCACCGAATCCGATAATATCCAAGAAATTAATATCAGACGGTAAGACGTAGCCTCCTACCACTATCTTCCGCTGTAAAGTTCTGAATAAGGAGTCATCCAGCAGAGAAAGAAACCAAACAACCAGAAACCAGTCTCCAAACACGGTAAAGTGTAGAGCTTTCTACCACTTTCCGCTTTGGCACGTAGGAAAGAACAAACAACTCCAGACTCCCCCAGCTATGTGGGACTTCGTAGCAGTAATGCGCAGCAAAGCCACGGCGCTCCGCTCTCTAACCAAAACGATAATTGTAATGCAGAGTAGCTAACAGTTCACAGCAACACAGCGTTTACTCACGCTTATGACGATGCACGTTTCCTCGGCATCGAACTCCAGAAATGCCCGCTCACCAGCCGGCTCTGCAGGACGACAGAAAACATAGACCCGGAAGCAAGGGTCTAGAGGAAAGGTGCTAGGCAGGCACCTCGCTCGGAGCCCCGAGCAGGAACAGGAAACGAAGCAAAGGGAAACTCCGGGACAGGAAAGAGGCAGAGTGCAGCAAAGAGTCCTTCCTCCACACAACATGAGAGCCTCCAGAAACCAGGTACAAAACAAAATCACGCACAAAGACTCCTGATCCCGCCCCTATTTATAGGACAAGGAGCCACACAGTGCATTATGGGGGATGTAGTTTTAATGATCAGGTAGGCGCCGCTACGTGATCCTGACAGTGCTTGCAAAGTAAACTACTGTACTGTTACTTTAGGCAAGGGAGAGTTTCTGAACAATCACAACTTCTAGTATTTGGATTCCCTCTGCTTTGCTACTCTGACACAGACATGCTGTTCAAACAAAGTAACACTCTTCATGCACTGAGCGTCTGCTATACATACACCTCTGCTATCTATGAGGAAGAAGATACCATCCAGGCTTTCAAAGTAAACGTCTATCATTCTTCTTAATGTCTCAACTATACCAACTTTACTTCTTCTCAACAACCAAATAACACCCTTTTCATTTTATTTGGTAAACCACCGTCTTGACTTTCATTTGAGTTTCACCCAAATTATATATTGCAATGCACACCACACATAAATGTTCTGATTCACCCACACAGGCAGTCATCTTTTCTTTCTCCTCCAACCATCCTTGCTTCAAACAGCCATGCATCTGATTCCTTCCTATCAGCCACCTCTGCCTGCATTCAAAAACACTTATCATTCTTTACAGTCATAAATGTTACCACTCGCTCATCCTTCCATTCACCCTAAGTTCTTTCCCTTTTCGTTCATCACATCCCTCAAGTTCGTCTGATATGACTTGGCTTCATGATAAAAGTTACCCAGCTGAGTTGAAGTCAAATAGAGGGGGCCATTGCTTACTCGAGATCTACCGCTGCTAATGCTATTGCTAAGTCAAGGGTGACTGTCTTCTCCGTGATTGGCAAAAAAGTAGTTCTAAATTAGTAACTGTTCTTAACAGTACAGTGTACTTGTGTGCTGTCTACTGTACACTACATCATACACTCCTTTGCGAGCCTACTCTAAAATGTCAATAAGTGAGGAATATAATAACTTACCACCATCCGCCCCTGCTGAGCCATCCCCCTCAGCTCCTCCTGGTGGCACTTGTAGCGCCACCGCATCCACCCTGGAGTGGACCCCTCTGCGCTGCGGGTCCTGGCACTGGTGGTGGGAAGTACCGCATCCGATGTTGTGACGCCTAGAAAAAACATGTCATAATTTTAGATGCCATACACCACCCCCTATTTCGTCTCGTAATGGAAGAGAAAATGTTATACAATTTTTAATTATTGGGACTGAAGAAAAGTCACGGTTATGGGGAGGGTGTTAACTTATATGCTTAGCCATAACATGCAACACTTTTTGGCACAACTGATGAATGCTTGCTTTTTTACGTGCAACATTTTTCTAATTACAGACAGAACCTACTACTCCTCATCACCACCAGTAGGACTTGAAGTTCCAACAAGGTGAGAGCTCCCGAGTCCCGCACAGTTACTTCTGGCTGAGGTATGTGGAAAGTCAAACTGCACCTATCATCAACAATGTCCTATTTCTCTTGTCCATACTTCTGTATGGGCAGAATAGTCCATGAAACACTAGCGGTATGGTATGTGCTACTATCAAATCAAAAAGCCAACTACTAGCTTATTCTTGGTTGACATTGACATTTTGTCGTTGGAAGTTGTCAAAGCACTAACATTAAGAAGACTGGAATACACAGCAAGGGCAACCCAGAGGACTGCACTCAGTGCCTCTAGAGCTATTGCTGGATCAGAGTTTTGTTTAACACGTTTGCCGACTGGGCGAGCTTACCTACCTACACAGACCGACTCATAATAATAGTAAATAGTAGTAGCACAGAGAGTGATGGTAGAGAGGCAGGATAAGAATGTAGAAACAGTCTACAAGAAGATCAAAGACTATTTTGTAAAAACTAGAATTAGGAAACAGTTTGGAATGAATAGGAGCTGTAAAAGTTAGGGAAGTATAATTATTTTAACAACAGAAAAACTTACTCGGGCCAGCAGAAGAGCCTGCAGAGGACCGTTCCAGCCCACTTTCTTCCGCCGGAGTCTGGGGTGTAGTCTTCTTGCCCCTGGGAGGTGCTGAATGTGAACATGAAATAAACACAAACATGGATGATTGTTTTTTTGAAATATTTGATTTCTTTGACCACAATCTAAAATGATCTCGGGGAAACAAATTACCAACAATTGCACTACATGTATTGACCTATCTGGTCTGGTCAACTAGGAGGATACTAATACAGTATTGCTGGATTCGCAGACCGTCTACTTGGAAAGTTATGTAAATCACTAACTAAACCAAAAACAAAAAGGTTCTACTACGACTGCCAACACTCAGCAGTACGCGACGTGAAAGACACAGTCTGTCATCATGATTGTAGACCACCAAAACATGTCCTACTACTAATAACAAGTCAGTCAGTCAAAGTACAACTTATTCGATTTTTGAAAAATCATAAAAGGCACATACAATACATATACATTAAAATCAACAATTCATTTATGTACAAAATCAGTGCAGGTCATGATTAGGCTGTTGTACATCGTATTTGGCACGTAAAATTAAAAATCTGTTAAAACGATACCATGTTTACAATAGGGTGTTCAGTGGAACACGTTTGTTCCTAATTCTAAAAGCTACCGCTAGAAAACTGGCAACGCTAAATGTAATGTAAATATTGCCCAACATCTGGAGGTAGATTAATGCGGGTCTGACTTGAATGAAGCCAGCCTCCCTCAAAACAGGTAACAGATGTTTTTTCCTGGCGGCACAATAAAACCCACAAAACATCATAAAAGGCATGGTATCTTGTTTTGAAAAATTATCACACTCACAGGGAGGGGCGTCTTCTGGATTAGCCCATGATGGGTAACATCCTAAGGAAAAGTGAATCAAGTTAAACCTGAATCTTGCTAATAGAAATCTATGAAGAGGTCTTGTAACAAATTTCAGGTATGGTTCCAGGGCGCGAGAGGTAATTAACATAGTGTGTGCTCTTACAGATGGTTTCATTATTTCCTTCTCCTCTCTGTTAAGACGCGCCCTCTCTAGAAAATGGGCCTTGACCATTTTACATCTTCTGTCCTGATGTTAGATGGAGATAAGAAAAGGGCCGGTCTACCTAAAACAGAAAATGTGTTTTTTAGGTACTTCAGCCAAGGTATTTTCATGGCATGGTCCAAAGAAATGACATCCTCCAGAATAAGATGGTTCAAAGTTAACTCTGAATTAAGCCATGTCTTTGCCCAGAGTAAGAGGGGTGCCAGGTTCAACTTATCTGCGATATAAGGCAAACCCACCTCCTCGTGGATAGAAAAGGTAGGGGTGGATATGGGGACTGAGAGCAATTGCCTGATTATCCCATTTTCTACCCTTTGGATTTTATCATGGGTAGCACAGCCCCACAAGGCGGCCCAATAACAAGTCATAATATACTCAACCTATCAATCCACCACTATCTCTTCTTCTTAGTGGCAGCAGGAGTACAAAGGAAGGACTAGACTTGAGTCTCTAGTCTCTCTAGCATTACGCAGTTCTGTAAAGTACTACACTCATACATATTCAGGCCAAATGAGCACAAAGTTGCAAACAAGTAAGCATAGTAGCAACGCCACTGAGGAGGCGAGCACCTGCAATCACAGAAGCTATTTAAACATTATTTTCCCTGCAATGTAATCGTATCGGCAGCATTCTTGCTCTTCGGGAAAAACATATATTAGCAATGTAACACAGAGCAGAAGAAAACAAAGTAGTTATTAAATAGCTACTCACCAAGGCCAGGGATCTCCACGCCTAGTAGGTGGACCAGGTCCTGCTCCCGGTCAAGGACGTCTGCCCACGGGTGCATCGCTTGGTCATAGGTGCGCCGGACCCCCGACTCCCTACGCATGGCCCGGCACACCTTATCCCACAGCTGGTGATGCTCCCGGAGGCCATTCCCTTGACCGGGCCTGCCCCCTGCTGCCACGGTCTTCGGGAGGAGGAGCTGAACACAAAATATAAGTGTGGCCACCTCCACCGTGCTGAAAATCTCCCTGGCCACTACATCCTCCCCCCTTAATCGCCCGCAAGGGAGCCGGCTACGGGGTGCGGGACCCTTTCCCTTGCTCTTCCCGGCTCCCTTTGCCATAGTCCTGGACAGGAAAGTTAAATAAAAAATAGGGAAAGAATAGGGAAAAAGTAAATAAAAGAAAAGAGTTTAAAAAAGTAGTTTAAAGTAACCAAAAGTAGAAAAAAACACAAAATATAGATGTAAAAAAAAGAGGGATAGATAATGAGTAAAAAAGATCCAAAAAAAGTTCAAAGAAACAAAGGATTGCAAAGATTAGGGTAGGATTGAAAAAGCATGCCCAGAACCATAGCAATGACTAAAAAACAAGATGGGCGCACCCATTGAGGACCTCGTGGGTAAGTTTGCGCGATATTTCCCCCACGAGCAGGCAAAATCGTACGCAACCACGTAATCGCGCCCCGCGCACAACGCAAGCATGCAACTAGTGCCTAGCGCGCGGAAACAGAAATACGCAACGCGAACAAGATGGCCGCATCCATGTACGACCGCATGGGTAATTTCGCGTTCGGTGCGCTGCAAGAGGCCCGCGAACCAGCAAAGCGCCCCGCGAATATGCAAAAAAAATCCGCAAATTAACGGATTATGCTGACCGCGAATTAGCTTTCGCACAAATTTGCGTACCGTGAATTCACGCATTTCGCGCATTTTGCCCATATTCAACAAAAACGTGTTCCTCATCGCCGGAGCTCCAACGTATTCTAAGATCAAATACCCCTTTCGGATGACCAAACCCCTTCCTCGCAGCTCGACATGTTGGCATCTAGATAGAAGTGCAGTAACACTGCATACAAAAATGTAAAACTATTCAAACTGTTGTATGCATTGCAACATTGGGATAAAACCATAACAATGAGACACTAGCAAGACCTTTATCTAGCAGGATGGGTGGGGGGCGGCAAACCAGATTAGCTGCAGTGGGAAAATATAAAGAGAGGCCTAGCGGTCCTCAAAGGCCACTACTTAACACTCAGCATAAAACTTAAAGATGACTAAGCGCCCGCAACACAACAGGCTCCCTTACAGGTGTCGACAT
Source organism: Lissotriton helveticus (assembly GCF_964261635.1). NCBI lineage: Eukaryota > Metazoa > Chordata > Amphibia > Caudata > Salamandridae > Lissotriton > Lissotriton helveticus. Next base: position 1,580,845,808 of record NC_136061.1, on the reverse strand, counting down.
GGACTAAGGACTAACACAGCTCACTGAACGTCTGAACCTCGCCTGTCTCAGCTGTGGCTAGTGCAACATCTGAACAAAAAAGGGAACCAAAATGGCCACTGAATAACCTCCCCTTGCGCATTTCCAACTGCATTGAACCCATTGCGCTGCCTTCATAAATACCAGCTTTTCGCAAAAGGATAAACCGTGGGAGCGAACTTATATAAAGTCGGAGGGGGGCTGCACCACTACTCAAAGGGTGGAGGCGGGGGGGGGGGTTGAATCATAAGCAGCAACAGACCTACTGCTGAAAACCAGCCAAGCAGCCGAATGACGAGAAGTGTGTGCAAGAAAACAGAGGTGGGGCCAGGCTCGATAGCTACTGCTCCACGCTATCAAGGCACGCTGGAAAAAAAGAGTAAGCAGCAGTAGTATTAAGCTCTTAACCTAGCGCTCAAGAAGCGGATCATACTCAGTTCACCTCGCCACACGCGCCTACACGGACACAGGTCAGATCATGCCATGAACACCAGCATGTTTCTCTGAGGTCAAGCACAAAAGAGACTGAGAAACGCCCCGTCCTTTTCAGACTGGGGGGCGTGTTTTTGAATGAGCATGTCACTAGGTAGAAAGAAACGAAAAAACACGCCCCCAATCCGAAAAGGACGGGGCTTAGATGGAACTGCAAAAACAAAGGGGACCGAAAATGGCCACTGAATAACCTCCCCTGGAGTTCTGGACTTTTTGGTTCCGTCCAGAGGTGTCAGGGACAACACCCGAAGACCCCGGAGTTCAACCTGTCTTGGTGCACAAACAAACAGAAACACGGGCTTCTCGATGGTGGCGTCAAAGACCAAAGGTTTATTACTGCAGGGACACAGAAGTCACAGAAACTACACATGGGCAGTATCTAGGAGCCTGTTCAATTTGTACAAAGAGGGTTGCTCCTTATATACTAAATATTGGGCTTCAGGCAAATTCTTTACATGTTACCACAGTTCTAAACATTCGTGTCTTAAACAATAAATATTTGGCGTTTGCACAGGAATCGTCAACAGTATCTGATGTCAAAACATTACGAATGAGGGGTTCCCACTAGTCCATCATAATCCCATGTCAATTCTTCATTCAAGACCCGGACCGCCTCATCGTAAATTTCGTTACCTCCCCCTAATAAAGGCCCAGAAGGAAAGGAGCAGAGCCAGGTGCAGAAGATAGAAAGACAGGATAAGAAATGTTTGTGGGTCGTAAATGGGCACGGTTACCAGCTTCGGCCGCCTAATCATGATCAGGCCACCGAACACAAGAACCAGTATAGCAGGACTGGCCTCAGGCTGGGGAGGCAGCTCTTGCCGAGTCATGCTGCCACAGCGTTGCTGGCCTAAGGTGCACGTGTCACTAGCAAGGTGAATCGCCGGTTAAAGCCTACGTGTCCTTAAATAAGAAAAAGTCATTGCGTGTCCATTGACTATGTGAGGGCAAGGAATACAAAATGGCTTCCGTGTTCTAAGATGGATGCCATGGGTAAATCACAAATGTGTTGGTAACAGGAGTGCTCTTGCTCGTAGCATAGCGAAAACACCAGGATATACTAAATGGATCATTTGCGGTTCACTGATACCAAAATTAAGTATTTACGACAATGATTACAAACATGAATAAAATCGTCACGGAACCTCAGACCCTCCTTTTGCCCTTACATAGGCAATTACTCAGTCTATATCAGAGTCTAATTCTATGCTCATTAGGTCAGCAACATGTTGTTGCGTCATCATCCTGTCTCGTGCCTTTTCTCCTAATGTAGGTGGTTTTCTGAAACAGGTTGCAGCACAGAGACTACACAAAGCGGGACCACATTGGATAATAAGGCAGCACGAGAACAGAAATACTAGGATGACACCAATGACCATCAGAACCTTCCATCCCCACGCTGATATCAGAGTCCAAAACCACTCCATGAAGGACCAGTTTCCCTTATCTACGTGTATAGAGTCGGAAATTTTGTGTAGCTTAGAGATTGCTTCATAGACTGTTGGAGCATTATTTGGAATAAAGACACAGCAGCTCGATTGGATCATTCTGCATACCCCACCTCGATCTGCAAGTATTACGTCTAGAACCATACGGTTCTGCAACGTCATGAGACGATCCGCCTGAAGCTCAGCTGTTAAGTTACTAAGGGCACCAGCAGTTTCTGTAATAGTAGATTCAACTACCCGTGTTAGTTGACGTAGATTTCTACTATTGGCCATAGGCCCCCAAAACGGAAGGAAACCTTTGAAGAAGTCTCCAGCTTCTTGACCAGCGGTATCTTCCTTGCTGAAGACACCTCTTGCTACTCTGGTTTTGTGATAATCTGAAGAAGCAGTGTATGTCGGGGGTAACAATCGAGCAATATAACATGAACCTGAAAAGTCAGCAGGCAGCCATGTATATGCTCTGTCCTGACAGATGAAGTAGGTACCCCTAGCAGTCAGAAAGGCAGGGGAGGAGTTAGACGGAAATACGTAAGTCTCAACGCACTCACTCCTCCCTAGCTAAGCTCTCGGATTTCTCCCATTTCCTTGCAAACAGACCTGACCTCGGTGAGGCACGACCCAAACTGAAGTGGAGCTTTTACGCTTGCTTTCTCCCAAACTAAGGCGATACTCTGTAGAGTTCCAACTCAAATACACCCGTAATTCATCTCTAGGGTAAGATGGAGTATTATTGACGTCTTTAATCATATCAATAATTCCCTGGACTAAAGCTTTGTTGGCTGAGTTGTATTTAGTGGACCGTGGTGGACGCGGAGGATAGATCTCAAGGGCATATGAAAAAATGGTCTGAAAGGCCTGAAATGATCCATTGTAGCTAAAAGGCAAGACTAGATAGGGAATGCCTTTATCCATAGTGTGAGGTATCAAGCCACACACCCAGCAGTCTGTAGTATTAACTACCAGTTGGTGTTGATGCAAGAGCTGTACAAATGTATTGTTAATAAATTCTGAGCGTCGAGCTTGTTCGTGTTCAGGGAATGAGTGAAAAGAATGCATAGAAGAAACAGTTGAAGTAGTAGGATCAAGGGGAGGTACTGTAGTTACTGGCATAAAAATCAAGTGTACACCAAAGACGATTCCACCCACCAACGTTATCAAAACAATTAAAAATGTAACTGCACACTGCATTAGAAAGCATTTGCTGTGAAGTATTCTGTACAGTCTATTTCTGCGAACATAAATTACATTTTCTCTTTGCAGCTCAGGAAGCTCCATCTTCTACGACCGTTCGCGACCACTGATGATGTGTACGTAGATGAAAATGCCTCTATCAGCCCTGGGAGTTCCCAGAACTAACAGAAAGATCGACCTTGTGTCTGACCCCCGCAGATTCAACTAGGTACACAGCCACGACCCTACGGCTACCCAGACGGCAAGGCAATTTTAAAACAAAAAGAAACAATACAAAGTATTAGCAAACTTCCTGGCTGGAGGCAATGTATAGCAAATTCAAATTTGAAAATAGGCAGTTTCCTGCTTTATTTGTCCATATTGCGAGAACGTAAGTTGTATCTCAGTTTTGCAGGAGCTGTCTGATCTGGAAACAATGTATTCTCAGCTGACGTTGCAATGTTCACGTTCGCAGATGGCAAATGTTCTTTTGGTGCAGATGGCAAATGTTCATTGGGTGTGGATGACAAATGTTCAGGGTTCAAAAGAGCAGTTTCAGGAGGAGAGTCAGAATTTGGTGAATCCGTGATCAGTTCTGCATCGCTGAAAGGTATGAATCTGGGGATTTGTTCCGTTTCAGAGGTACCGATTCCTTTCTTTACCCAGTTGTCGTAAGGAAGTGGCAGAGGCACACGTTTAGCATGTGTCGTATGGATCCAGTTTTTTCTTCCGGCCACACGAATAGCAGTTCTCGTTGCTAGCAGGACTTGGAAAGGGCCAATAAATCTGGGCTGAAGATTTTTTGTTCTTGCAAAATTTTTGATGACCACCTGATCACCTGGTTTCAGCTGATGGCCTGGACTCTCCGGTGGCTTTGGCAATGCATCGAAAACCTGTTGGTGAATAAGACTCAATTTAGCAGTCAAGTCGAAAAGGTAATCAATTAACATTGGGTATTCCAGCTGCTTAAATTCTTTCGGTCTAGGTACCCCCCAAACATTTGCAGGGCGGCCAAAAACTATTTCATAAGGACTAAGCCCTACTCTGGAATGTACGGTTGCTCTTGTTGATAGCAAAGCCAAAGGCAATGCGTCTGGCCAGGACAAACCCGTGGATGCTTGTATCTTAGCAAGTTTCAGTTTAAGGGTGCCATTGTAACCCTCGACTAAACCCGCGGACTGGGGATGATTCGCACTATGAAACTTCTGTCTAATCCCTAGGCCGGCACACACACTCTGCATAACTTTCCCTACGAACTCACTTCCGTTATCCGACCATACAATCCGTGGCATTCCGTATCTGGGGAAGTATTCTTTAAGAAGAATTTTGGCAGTGGATAAGGCAGTATTGTCCTTCAGTGGGTATGCTTCGATCCATCTGGAGAAAGCACAAACTACCACTAGGACGTATTTCAGATTATTGCAACGATCCATGTGAATGAAGTCTAGCTGGATCACTTCAAAGGGGCAGGAAGGAGGAGCGAAGTGACCTGCAGGTGTGGGGATTCCCTTGCCAGGATTATGCATCAAGCATACCATACAATTTCTCACCACTCTCTCTGCACACTTACTAATCCCGTCATTCTTCCAGACCGGAGCCAACATCTTACAAATCCCTTTTGAACTGATGTGCGCTGTTCCATGTGCCATCGTTACTACTGCAAGCACATACGCATCAGGCAACATCCAACGCTGTTGTTCCGACAAGTCAATCCAACACCCACTCGAGTCCAATTTACCCGTGCTCTCTCTCCATGCAAGTTTTTCCTCCTCAATCGCCTCTTTCTGAATTTCTTTCACGCTTTCCACTGTGTCTTCACACATTCCAGACTCAGGAATCCATCTTGCAGACGTTGCAACATACATTCTACTCATCATATTTCTAGCTGTCTGTTTTGCAGTCTCATCAGCAAAAGCATTCCCACGACCAACATCATCCGTGATTGCTTTATGAGCACTGCATTTCACAATTGCAACTTCAGTCGGTAAGGTTAGAGATTCCAACAAGTCATTAACTAGCTGACCATGTTGAATCTTAGTCCCATGGGACGTAATGAAACCTCTCTCTTTCCACAAGCGGCCAAAACTATGGGCCACGCCGAACGCGTACTGACTATCTGTGAACACATTCACTCTCTTTCCCTTAGCTAAAACGCACGCTCTTGTTAGCGCGATCAATTCTGCAGCCTGGGCAGAATTCTGACTCACTCTTGCAGTCTCCACAATCGTACTCAAAGTTGTTACTGCATAAGCAGCAGTCACATCATCATTCTCTAATTTGAAGCAAGACCCGTCAACATACAACGTGCCATCTGGATCTGATAACGGAGTATTTTTTAGATCAATTCGTCCTTTTGTTTCTTCCTCAGTTTTGAAACAACAGTCGTGTGGTTCGGAATCACTCGACTCTTGGCTAGTCGGCAACAATGTTGCTGGATTCAATACATTGCATCTTTTGATCTGAATATGACTAGCTAACAGTGTCAGTTCATAACCTGATAATCTAGCACTGGTAAGGTGTTGCGTCTTGGTTCGGTTCATGAGTGTATCCACAGCATGAGGAACCATAACTACTAGCATGTTGTTCATTACTAACCCAGCAGATTGTCGAATGGAAGCTGCAGCTGCGGCTGTAGCTCTCAAGCAACTAGGCAACGCTCTAGCTACTGGATCTAATGTTGATGAAAAATACGCACAAGGGCGTTGTTTATCACCAAATTTCTGCGTCAACACACTCAATGCACAACCTTCTCTCTCGTGGACATAGAGCGTGAATGGCTTACTGTAGTCGGGTGTACCCAATACAGGTGCTGAACACAGTGCATTTCGTAACTCAGAAAAACTCTGCTGACATTCAGCAGACCATGGTACCGGACTCGGAACACCTTTCCCAGTCAAGGCTACCAATGGTTTTGCTAGAAGAGAAAAATTTGGGATCCATTGCCTACAATATGAGGTAATACCTAAAAAGGCACGTACTTCTCTCTGCGTGCTAGGAACATTCATCTGTGTAATTGCTTTTATTCTCTCTGGGGTCAACTTCCTTCCCTCCTTTGACAAGAGATGACCTAGGTAGGTCACTTCTTGGCAGCAGTATTGCATTTTTGAAGGTGACACCTTGTGATTCAAATCTGACAAGTGATGCAATAAAGAAATCGTAGCTGTTTTGCAAGTTTCCTTGTCATCGGCAGCCACTAGAAGATCATCGACATATTGTACTAAAGCAGAACCACGAGGAAGTACGAAGGAATCTAACTGGCTTTTTAATGCTTGACTGTAAATGGATGGGCTTTCACAATAACCTTGTGGAGCGCGTTTAAATCTGAAACTTCGTCCTCCTAGAGAGAAACCGAAGATATCTCTGCTTTCTCGGCTATCGGAATGCTGAAAAAGGCATTTTTCAAGTCGACAACTGAAAACCATGCTGCTGTAGCAGGAATCAACGTTAACAATGCAGTAATGTCTGGTACCACAGGAAACTGTGGGATCACAATTTTATTAACCTCTCTAAGATCAATTACGAACCTATATACTGGAGGCTTTGTTGGGTCAGTTCGTTTCAAAATAGGCAGTACAGGACTATTACAGACATTACCTCTAGTTTCTTCTATAACGTCTTTCTTGATCAGGTCTTGTACTATCAGTAGGAGCGCACGCTCACCTTCACTAGAGATTCTGTATTGTGGAATTCGTGGAAGTTTGACATTTGCTTTCAAAGTTACTACATAGGGTGGAATTTCCAAGAGACCTACATCTTTAGGGCCAGTCGCCCAAAGAGTATCAGGGAGTGAACGCAGCTCTGGTGGGAGCGCATCCATCGACAAGTACATCGGGGAGATTATTCTTTTACCCAACGTAAGCTGTACTCCTGCTGGAGAACAGTACAATGTCGCGTACAGGCGTTTTAACAAGTCTAAACCAAGCAGATTTTCGTTACAACCTGTCGTCAAAATCAGGGGTGCTTTCAATTGACGGGGTCCAACAGAAATAGACAAAGGACCAGAAACAGGGTTGTGAACAGGGGCGCCCGAAAAACCTACTGAAACGTTTGTTGAGCCAGACAAAGGTGCGCCAGGGAGTTTCGCATGTATGATAGAACTTTTTGCTGCACCAGTATCCAACAGAAACGGTTCGACTATACCTGATGTTGCTACCGCGACATAAGGCCCACTCTGATCTACTGGTACTGATACTACTCCCTCTCTTTGTCCATGGCTGTCCTAGTATTCACTTTGCTGAACTTCCTCACTAGTTTCATAATAGTCTTCCACATGATATTGTGGAGACCTATTCTGTTGGGCAGATTGTCCATTTCGCTGGTCGAAATAATTAGAGGGGCGATCACTTGTCTGTGGAGGCATAGCACCTCTTCCTCGACCTCTAGAATTTTGCATAGAACTATTACGACCTCTCTGAGCTGCCGCAGCATTATTTTGTGCCCGAACTGGACACTCATTTTTGTAATGACCTTCCACTTTGCAATAAGCACATTGATTCCATTGGTATTGTGGTCTTTGAAAATTATATTCCGTTCTTTGATATGACCCTTGCTGCATATTAGTCTGATTCGTGCGAGGCGGATAAGCTTGCTGTAAAAGTACTTTAGTTTTTAAATCTTTCGTCTTTTTATCTGATTTTTCCTTCTCTTCTTTATCTCTATTTTCATAGTACTGAGCAGTCGCAAGTATTTGCGCAGTCGTAGAGACAGCCCACGCACTTTCAGAATTCTTTAATTTACTACTAAGTTCTGGCAACAGATTGTGCACAAATTTATCAACAAATAATCTCTGGCCTCCTTCTGTGCTCATATCCTGACCACTATGATCCACAAAAGTCTCTTCGAATCTTGTGAAAAAGTCGGAGACGCTTTCGTCTTTCTTTTGTTTGCACGCGGACAATTTGTCCCAGTTAACGCGCAATGCTGGCATCAAGGTTTTCATTAAATCGATTATTCTACCAGGCAAATTAGCAATTAAAGGTTCAGGTTTGGAACCACCTATTTGTTGACCATCCGCTGCAATTATAGCTGCCCAGTCACCACCTAGGGCAACTGGATGATTCTCTTTACGAATTTTAGCCCAAATTGGTTGCGGTACTACATTACCAAATAGCAGATCTATGTCAGCCAAATTCAATACACAAGCGTCAACTGTTTGAGCCAACTCTTTGTAGTATCCTGCAGGATTTTTACGCGGATCTGGCAAGGCCTGTTTTACTGCTAATACTTCAGCTCGCTTCCATGGAATATGTATCCATACTCTCTGGAATTGGGCCGGAGCGGCTGCAATACCAAGGTTTGCGTTAGCTTGCACAGCTTCACGCCAAATTGGTGGAACCTCTCTCATTGGATATTGACGATTTTGTTTCGTACTACGTTTCCCTAACTCTCTTGGTGAACGAAGGGATGGGTCATTCCTATAACTTAAAATCAGTTCCATCGCTTCTTTTATATTCTGACCAACTATCATACCTGTAGCAAACTCTTTCTGAACATTAATTAATTCTCCTAGATTTGATTCAGGGTCATCCTCTTCCAATTCCTCACGTAGAAGGAAACACATTTCATCGAACACATATCGTTGTGTCGGTTCGTTCCATTGCATAAATGTATCTAATACATCTTGTACATTATATCTTCCAACTTTCGAAACCCATCTAAGAGCAGTGGAATCTAATATTCCTCTTTCTTCAGTACTGGGAAGCTGACTACGCCTCTGCACAGCGTCAGAGGTAGGAGTCTTAATCAGAGTTTTATAGAAGGGAGATAGAATATTAGAGACAGAATCAGTGATTCTCCGACGAACAGAAAGCGGAGTCATAATATTTACAGAGGCAGTGAATAGAGTAGCAGTTGGAACAGATAGATCAGGAACAGTAGGAGTAGCAGGCAAAATAGCTTGTGAAGTAGCAGGTGTGAGCGACACAGGCATAGGTAAGGAAGCCGGCAACCCTAGAAGAGGGGTTGTCGAAGGAACATTAATATTGACCACAGGAGGTACAGGAACTTGATTCAGGGGAGCGGGAACAGGGACACCAGGTTGTCCAGCAACCGGTAATTGAACATTCGGTATAGGTGGAGCCGTAGCACCCTGTGCATACGGTGGGGGTGATCGTAACAAGTAAGACAACAGGGGATCCTTTTCAGGGTCCTCTACTATCTTAGCCGTACTCGATGGCAAAGCAGGATAGCACTTGTCTATCGCTAAATTACGCTCTCTATCGGCCACCTCCATCGCTTTCTCAGACTCGTTGAGTTGCAGCTGCCTAGCAGACTGTTCTAAAGTCAACTCTTGCTCTTTCTGTTCTTTCTTCAACTTTTTAATTTCTCTCTGTTTAGATTCTTTTCGCCAATAACGGAAAGAATCAAACATTGCCGGCCGGGCTTTCTTCTTAAACAACCTTCTTTCTAGATTATCGAGAACCTCGGGTTCAAAACTACCATGTAGTGGCCAACTAAGGACACCATCTTTCTCTGTGTAGCGGATCCATACCTCATTATAAGAGATAGGGCCCACACCAAATTTGCAATATAGATCATAAAGGGGAGTTCCAATCGGAGGAACCAAACACGAGTCCTCCAACCGGGAATCACTGTTGCAACTAAAACAAGACAACATACAATTTTTCCGACTTACCATTTTATAATCCGGAACACAAGACAAACCAAGACACAAACAGAAAAGATGCGCACTCGAACCAAGAACTTAGGCCTACCAGAACTGACAAATGTATCGATACCTGAACTGAACAGAATGATTATCGTAACCAGAATAACCAGTGATAACCTTACAGAACTGAACTGAACTGAGAACTAAAAGATTATCCAAATAGGAGCAACCCTTACAAAATAACCAACTAGCAACCACTGAATACTTAACTGAGGCACTGAAGACGTCACCAAGGAGAAACCCGTCACGTTTCGCCGTACTGAGGACTGCACCTCGGGTCCAAGACAGGGCGACGGTCAAGGCAACGGACCACTGCAGCCGTCTGAACGGGAACCCTCGTGGAAGAGAACGTTGGGGCCACTTTTGCGATATGCCGGGATCGATGAAGTGGGGCGCCTCCCTCTGAAATCTTCACACGAAGCTCCTCGAACTCTTCAGGCTTTTGGACCGGTACCGAATGACGTCGCCCCACGTTGGGCGCCAATTGGAGTTCTGGACTTTTTGGTTCCGTCCAGAGGTGTCAGGGACAACACCCGAAGACCCCGGAGTTCAACCTGTCTTGGTGCACAAACAAACAGAAACACGGGCTTCTCGATGGTGGCGTCAAAGACCAAAGGTTTATTACTGCAGGGACACAGAAGTCACAGAAACTACACATGGGCAGTATCTAGGAGCCTGTTCAATTTGTACAAAGAGGGTTGCTCCTTATATACTAAATATTGGGCTTCAGGCAAATTCTTTACATGTTACCACAGTTCTAAACATTCGTGTCTTAAACAATAAATATTTGGCGTTTGCACAGGAATCGTCAACAGTATCTGATGTCAAAACATTACGAATGAGGGGTTCCCACTAGTCCATCATAATCCCATGTCAATTCTTCATTCAAGACCCGGACCGCCTCATCGTAAATTTCGTTACCTCCCCCTAATAAAGGCCCAGAAGGAAAGGAGCAGAGCCAGGTGCAGAAGATAGAAAGACAGGATAAGAAATGTTTGTGGGTCGTAAATGGGCACGGTTACCAGCTTCGGCCGCCTAATCATGATCAGGCCACCGAACACAAGAACCAGTATAGCAGGACTGGCCTCAGGCTGGGGAGGCAGCTCTTGCCGAGTCATGCTGCCACAGCGTTGCTGGCCTAAGGTGCACGTGTCACTAGCAAGGTGAATCGCCGGTTAAAGCCTACGTGTCCTTAAATAAGAAAAAGTCATTGCGTGTCCATTGACTATGTGAGGGCAAGGAATACAAAATGGCTTCCGTGTTCTAAGATGGATGCCATGGGTAAATCACAAATGTGTTGGTAACAGGAGTGCTCTTGCTCGTAGCATAGCGAAAACACCAGGATATACTAAATGGATCATTTGCGGTTCACTGATACCAAATTTAAGTATTTACGACAATGATTACAAACACGAATAAAATCGTCACGGAACCTCACCCCTTGCACATTTCCAACTGCATTGAACCCATTGCACTGCCTTCTTAAATACCAGCTTTTCACAAAAGGATAAACCGTGGCAGCGAACTTATATAAAGTCAGAGGGGGGCTGCACCACTACTCGAAGGGTGGAGGCGGGGGGGGGGGGTTGAATCATAAGCAGCGACAGACCTACTGCTGAAAACCAGCCAAGCAGCCAAACGACGAGAAGTGTGTGCAAGAAAACAGAGGTGGGGCCAGGCTCGATAGCTACTGCGCCACGCTTTCAAGGCACGCTGGAAAAAAAGAGTAAGCAGCAGTAGTATTAAGCTCTTAACCTAGCGCTCAAGAAGCGGATCATATTCAGCTCACCTCTCCACACGCGCCTACACGGACACCGGTCAGACCATGCCGTGAACACCAGCATGTTTCTCCGAGGTCAAGCATGAAAGAGACTGAGAAACGCCCCGTCCTTTTCAGACTGGGGGGCGTGTTTTTCTTTTTCCCCTCTTCTCCATTGGCTGGATGGTAAACAACGGACGTGTTTTTGACTTGTTGTTTACATTTCAGCCAATGGAAAGAGGAGAGAAAGAAACGAAAAAAACACGCTCCCAATCGAAAAAGACGGGGATTAGAGCGAGAGAATGACGTCACTGAGACCACTTCTCCAATGGCTGGCCGCCGTTTAGGAGGCCAGCCAATGGAGAAGAGGGGCGGGGTTTACCCTCGCTACTCAGAGTCATTAATTCTCGCCAGCGAGCCTGTCCATGTGCGCAGCCTACGCTAGCCGAGACCTAAAAAGTGCTATGACATCAGCAATGTTGGCTGCACCACAGCGCTTTTATTTGTACTTTCAACTATGCTGCACTGCAGACACGCTGCTAAACAAAATGCAAAAAAAAAACATTCATAAAGCTAAATGGCCCTCCTACTTGACTTTGTCAATGTGTCTTTAAGGCGTGTTGACCTCATCATTGCAATGTTTTGTGTTTTTTTTACTTTTAGCCATGCTGCACTGCAGTAGCGCTGCATAGTCATTGGGTCACGCCTTTTAAATACATTGCTTTTACAAATATTAGTTTGCATTAGCACACCCATGCACTTTAACTTATTTTAGTTTTAGTTTACCATTCTGGCTTGTCTGTCGGCTATGTGGAATGGAAAAACAATAGAAATGGCTTTTGGCATGTCACAACACAGCCATCCTCTATGCATCACAATGCATATGTAATCGTGTCACGACAGACAGGGGGACATAGACACTTGCAGGATATTGTAGCTGCTTGGAAAAAAACATTTTAAGATGGCGTTTGGCATGTCACAATACAGCCATCAGCAATGCATCATAGTGCATATGTAATTGTGTCACGACAGACAGGGGGACATAGGCATATGCAGGATATTGTAGCTGCTTGGAAAAACCATTTTAAGATGGCTTTTTTTGCAACATTTTGTGTGAATGCACCACAAAGGATGCACATATTTGAATTACAGTGCATACACACGCATGCTTTATGACATTGCGGTGGCATTTTTGGCTCTTTCACTATACTCTTAGTACGTTGTTAATAGCCATATAAGAAGGGTAAATTAAAAATTAAAATAATAAAGTGTGTGGATGTGTGTCATACCGACTCACTTATCCACAAAAAATACAAAAATCCAGATGCACAAAGTCAATAAAAAGAGGTACATATGTATTTATTTAGTTGTCTGATACAGTCAGGCACACATTGGCATCTGTAGGTTGATAATTGATGGATGCATGCAAGGGCTGGTAGCCATGCAGCTTCATACTCAGGTGGATAGACAGATGGCAATAGGTGGATACAAAGACGGATATGGTTGGTTGATACGTGGGCATAGGAGTATAAGTAGATGCCACACATAAGGTGAATAGATACATGCATGATGATGAATACGTGTAAGGAGACTAAATACGATGGGTTAATGATTGTGTGGATGGTGGCATGGGTGGATTTATAAAGCTACAAACAGGTGAGTCAGTAGGTCGTTAAAAGAGAGTGAAAGGCTATTTCGTTTATGGTCCCAATAGCAAATACAATATAAATGTAATACTATGCTGTAAACGTGCGCCATGAGGTCGTGAACAGATGGTTGCATTGAAAGATTGTGAGTGATGTGATAACAATGTACACTTTAGACAATCCTTTAGTGTTTACATCTACTGTTGTAAAAACTGTACATTGTGAGAACTTTACATTACAGCCTCACCAACGACCCCGCCACCACCACCGCCAGAGCCAACCTTCACGAAGGGATGAAAGAGGTAGCCGAATGGATGAAGAACAGCCGCCTGAAACTGAACTCGGATAAGACGGAAGTCCTCATCCTGGGATCTTCACCCTCCGCCTGGGACGACTCCTGGTGGCCCTCCGCCCTGAGCAGCGCACCCAAACCAACAGACCTCGCACGCAACCTAGGCTTCATCCTGGACTCCTCCCTCTCCATGACCAGACAAGTCAACACCGTCTCCTCGTCGTGCTTCAACATCCTGCGCATGCTACGTAAGATCTTCCGGTGGATCCCCACAGAGACAAGGAAGACGGTCACCCAGGCCCTCGTCACCAGCCGACTGGACTACAGCAACTCCCTCTACGCCGGAACCACCGCCAAACTCCAGAAGAGACTCCAGCAGATCCAGAACGCCTCAGCACGACTCATCCTGGACATCCCCCGTCGCAACCACATCTCCAGACACCTGAAAGACCTGTACTGGCTCCCGGTCAACAAGAGAATCACCTTCCGCCTCCTCACCCACGCACACAAAGCCCTACACAACCAAGGCCCAGGATACCTCAACAACCGCCTCGACTTCTACGCTCCCAAACGCCAGCTTCGATCGACTAGCCACGCTCTCGCCACCATCCCCCGCATCCGAAGAGCCACCACAGGGGGGAGGTCCTTCTCCTACCTCGCCGCCAAGACCTGGAACTCCCTCCCGACCCACCTCCGCCTGACCCAGGACCACCTCGCCTTCAGGAAGCAGCTCAAGACCTGGCTGTTCGAGCAGTAGCGGACCCCCCCCTAGCGCCTTGAGACCCTCCGGGTGAGTAGTACGCTATATAAATGCTTTGATTGATTGATTGGTTACTTGCAGAGCTTAAAATGGCGGTAGTGTCACAGGAAAAAGATGTGTAGAAATATATTCATCAAATGGAGGTGAACATCGGGAAATTTGGAAATATAGGTCACACCACAGTTTAGTTTGAGGGGTGAGAAAAGTAGAGTGGAATAATTTTGGCCAGGGTCCTAGGACATGTAGAAATGGCATTTTCCTGTGCATTAAAGTGGAGGTAGAGATGGGCGTGTTGGTACAGCAGTGTACAGTTTAGATCCTGCATTTGCTACTTAATGCAAGTCAATGAAGAAAAAGCAACTAGGGATTCAGATTTGGCAGCCTATGATACATCATATGGAAAGTGAATGTCCTGATTAGTGTTTCTGTCTCTGCTTAGATTGATTTTGTGCATTATTGTTTAACCACATGTTTTTGCAGTGCTCGGATCTCCTCTTTTTTTTTTCAGTTTTTTTTCTCCTTTCTTTTTTTTCTCCTTTGCAAAATATTGCTTAATATGTTGGTTTATGCATGATTCGTATATGTTATATCTTTGTTATGAACTGAACAATAAAAAAAAAAAAGAAAGCGCTTGGTAAGATTTGTTGATATATGGGACAGAGGCGCCCACTTAGCTGCGCTGTAGATTTTGGCTGCTTGTGTACAGGCCGTAAGAAGCCGCTCCACGAGAATGTAGAGTCCACCCTGTGCCCTCGGACACTGAATGTAATACTGCTCCTAGTAGGGAGATGCCTTACCTTTGCAGTTTGGCAAGTGGTGGAGCCATTTTCTTATAAAATGTGTCAGAGTATGCAGGGGGCGTAGCATGGTCTTCAGTGGTGTAGGTTTTCACCTCTCATCTGCATGCGTGGAAAACAAATAAGCAACCGGAGGGTGACCAATCAGCACTTGTTTAAATCGTTCAGAGCACCAGAAGTGTGACATGAAGCACTACATCAAATATCATTTGTGGCAAGAGAGTTGACAAGGGATTGTGTGGATAGGTTGCAGCAATAGAGTACAGGTGTATATGTTAGTGCTTCATGCCCCACATTGGCCGTTATTTGCTTTGTAAATTTGAGATGTGATTTACATAGCTTAACAGGGTGGAAGGGTTACCTTGCACGCCATGCCACAAATACATTGTTGTAAGGGGTGGCCATGGTGCTGGGTAGGTGATTTAAGACAAAGGACAGTTCCGAGTAAAATGGCACTGACTCTGCCCATGCCAAACCTATTTTGTGATAGGGTCATTTTCACTGTTGCTTTCTGTTCTATATCTCTTTTTTGTGTCGGACAATCATCCATTGGTGTTAGCGAGAAAAAACTCAACATGGTGATGGAGGAAGACAAAGAAAATGAGAATAAGAGAAGGGACGGCGTGACGAAAGAGGTGGAAATTAGTGGTGTGGGAAACAATGAAAAAGAGAAAGAAAATGGAAAAGCCTATGCCAGATGAAGCGGAAGGGAAGGACAAAGGGAATAAAACAACAAATTCAAGGATAACAGGGAGGGATGGAAAGAGCTACAGCGAGAAAGAAACATAAGCAGCAGACAGAATAAAAAACATTAACTTTGAAAGAAGGGAGATGGAAAGTAGGGATGGGGAGATGATGAAAGAAAGGAAAAAGAAAAGGACAGCAAAAAACGTAAACATAACAGATCTCATACAAAGTTACAAATTGGGGCGGTGGTAGAAAGAAAGGAAAAAGACAAGTAGAAAATCGCCCAGAAATAGACAAGGAGTAACAAAGAGATAGAGCAAAGAAAATGGAAATTTAAGGAATTGATTCCTGAAAGGATATTGATTATGGACATTGAGGGAAAACATGAAGAGTAAGAAAAAAACATGAGAGGGAGATCATGAGATGGAAACCAAACAAGAGCAGGAGGCAAACTGAAGGGGAGAGTAGGAGCTATTCAGCACAAGTTGAATACGGATGCGATGTAGAATGGATAGAGATGTAACAGAATTGGTCAAGAGAGATGGCAGAATGGTGAGGAGATAAGTGTTATACACAGAAATAAAAAGGGGGAGGGACTGAGAAAAGAAACTGGAGCTTGGATGAGCAGAAAGGAAAATTGTGCAATACACAAAGAGCAAAAAGGGGAAATGGGATATTGCCAGTATCCTGGAAGAAGCTGGAAGACGCATGTGAAAAGGAGAGAGATAGAGGTGACAAAACTGAAGAGAGAGGGGTTAGAGAATGACAGGGTTGAGAGGAGGAAGAGCAAAGAGACAGGAGTCACGTAGCAGGACAAGAAGAGGAAGAGGAGAAGCAAAGTAATGTCTAGGTACTTACCAGTAATATTCATTAATCTGAGTCTTAGCACTCCCCGTCACAGTCCCAACCACATGAGCATAGCTCCTCCCACCAGAACTTCCCAAAAAACTCTAAGCCCATCCCTTCCCTCCAAGCCACTTCCACATCTTGTGGCATATAACCGATGACCCCTCTAACCACATCCTGTACCACCACACACAAGAAGCCGAACTGGTGGGAGGGAAGGGAACAAGAACTGTGACGGGGAGGGCTACGACTCGGAGTAATGAATATTACATATAAGTAACCGGACATTAACTCCTCGTCATCTCTACCCGTCACAGTCCAAACCACATGAGCAGATACCAAAGCAAGAATCTGCTTCTCACTGTAGAAAAATTAGACTTTATTAGCACAAGCAGAAAGTCACACCACCTGAGCAGAACGCAACACTGCATTCCCAAACCCAGCAGACTCAGTCCCACCCACCACCAAATGATAATGGGATATAAAGGTGTGAGGAGAACTCAAAGTAGCAGCCCTGCAGATCTCGGCCATGGAAGCCCCTTGAAAACAAGCCCAGAAAGCAGCCGCCCCAGAGTCGATCTCACCTGAACCGACCCAGGTGCCAACACAACACAATCCTCCTACACAGATGCCCCAGCCCACCGTAGCCATTGACTGGGAGTAGCCCCAGAAGGCTTCAGACCTTGACCAGCCAGCCCAAAGGTCACAAAAAGAGAATAGACCTTACGGAAAAGGGTACTACGCAGCAAGTACACCTCCAGAGCCCGCCGAACCTCCAAACAGTGCAGCCGCACCACAACCTCAGAAAGAGGATCTGGACAGATAACAGGCAAAACCAGATCCTCTGAGCAGTGAAGCAAGGCAGGTACCTTGGGAACAAAGGAAGAATCAGGCCTCAGAACAACCCGAGCAGGAAAAAATCTGCAAAAAGGGCTCAGAACAAAGCAAGGTGCCCAATTCACCAATCCTCCAAGACGAGGTAATAGCGACAAAGAAAAGCACCTTGATTGTCAAAAACCTCAAAGACAGCTCATGCAGAAGTTCAAAAGGAGCCCCCTGCTAGGCCCTCAAAACCAAAGAAAGATCCCAACTAGGAGCAAAGGACTTAATGACAGGTTTCTGGAGGAAACAACTCCTCACCAACTGGGACACCAAGGAGACCACCGGCTCACATTCTGAACCCCTAAAGGCCTGTACAGCCGCCCACTGAGCCCTCAGGGAGGACACTGCCAGACCCAAGTCAAACCCCTCCTTCAAGAAATCCAAGATATGCACTGGATCAACCTCCATTGCAGACCAACCCAGCACCGTACATCAATCCAGAAAGGACAATGCCTGTCATAGGACTTGAGAGTATAAGAGCGACTGGACCACTGAATAAACTCATCCACAGAAGGAGAACACCCTAAAGCCACGAGGTTCAGCCTCTCAACAGACAACCCGCTCATCGCAAGCGGACCAGACACCCCCAAGACAGAGGGGGAAACCACAGGGGACAAGGAACCACCGGCAACCTCCAGCAAGGCCCCACCGCCAATCTCAACATCGGCGGGAACCAAGTCCTCCTGGACCAATCCAGAGTCACCAGGACCACTGTGACCGGATCCAGCTTGACCTTCAACAGGACCTGCGGAATTAGAGCAATCAGGGGATAAGCATACATCAGGCCCCCCTCCCACCGGAAGGACAGGGCATCCACACTCCAAACCGCTTCTGACTGAACCAGAGAATAAAACCTCTCCCTCAAGGTGTTCCCCGGAGCAGCAAACAGATCCACCTCCAGGACCCTGAGCTGGGCCATCAGGCAACCAAACAGCTCCAGTAACAGGCACATGTCGGACAGGGAGGGAAACACCCTGCTCAGGTGATTCGCCTCTGAGTTCAAAACCCCCGACAGATGCAAAGACCTCAGAGACAACAAGTTTGACTCTGCCCACTGGCAGACCTGCTGCGCCAACAAGTTTAGGGAAGCCACCTTTGCACTCCCCTGGCGGTTGACATACCGCACCTCTACCGTGTTGTCTGACTGCACCATCACACCATCACATTCCTCTGGATGGCCCAAGGCAGAAAATGAGTCAAGGCCAACTGAACCACCTTCAACTCCTTCCAATATAAAGACATTCCCGCCTCCAGCACCGACCAAAGCCCCTGCACCGACTCCTGAGCTAACACTGCCCCATATCCAAGTTCGCTGGCATCAGTCATCAGGACCAACCTCTCCTGGAAAACAAAATGCGAGCCCTGCAACAGGTTCTGATCCACAAGCCACCAGGACAACTCCTGGGCAATGGCTACACCCCCGGAATCAACATCTCGTAATCCAGAGACGCCAGATCCCAATGCCCCAGAACCTGATTCACCAGGGGGTACAAGTGCAAAAGGGCCCAAGGAACAATCATCACTGTAGCAGACATTAGCCCCTGAACACACAACCACTGCAGAGCCATGGAAAAAGGAGCCCCCAAGACCCTCCTTAGTTCGCGCACCAGAGTCAGAATGCACAGTTCCGACAGGAAAACCTTTCCCAACTTGGTGTTGAAAACCCCCCAATTAACAGCAGTTCCTGAGTGGGGCACAGATGAGAGATCTCCAAGTTAGAAGAATAGAATAGAAAAATGTATTGTTTGATTAATTAAAACCTTACATTATCTATGCAGTTTTTCTTGATTATAAAATCAATTAAAAAATCAGTTCTATAAAAATAATAAACTTCCAATTTGTTACGCTATTTACAAGTTATATACTTCCTAAATTACATTCTTTCAATTTTTGATGTTCTAACTTAATTCTCAATTGCATTAAAAACCTTACAAAAGCAGAGCTTAAAATGATATTGTCCGTATGGAGGCATCTTATCAGAGCTTGTCTACAACTCCTTATTCCGCGAACATTAAAATGTCTCTTTAGAATAAATATTCTTTCAACTTTCAAATCTGGACAAACACACAGGAGTTGCATAATATTCTTTTCGCCAAGTTTGCATAGGTTACAAGTCCTTGGACCTTCTGTTCTCAACCATGGCATTAGATGACATGAGCCCGGAAATGCTCCAAAGCGAGCTTTTATGAAAATTTGTTTAAATTTCACAGACCAAGGAATTTCGAGGTACGGTTGCACTTTTACGTTGGTATAGCCATTCAAGAGAGGCAATGCATGTTTTCTTTTTGAGAAGGTATCTTTATCCTGGAGTAGTGATAAATGCTTTGTTGTACTATTAATGACTTTTTAAAAAGAATTCAGAGTAATTGGCATTTCCCAGACTAAGTTTACTGAATATTCCTCTAATGATGTAAATAGATATTTCCACGCCTGCGCTTTCGAGTTTAAGTTTATTTCCTGCCACAATAGTTTGGACAGTTGATTTACAGTGTCCATTTTTAACCTTTTCCACAGTTTGATGAATTGTCCTTTTTGCACAAGTACCTGATTATTTATCCCAAATTCCATTCGTATCTGCGCAGGTGATGCATTGTGTGGGAGTAGAAAGAAGGCTTTATAGATTTTCGTGATTGCATTGTTGATTAGGATTCAATGATTTCCACACAATGCTTCACTTCAATATGTTAAGGTTGGTAAAAGCTTTGCTGATAGTACTTTCATTAATGGACCGTAACTCTGCCCTCCTAAGGATTTCTGCATAATTCTGAATGCCACTAACAATGATTTAGTTCTCCGTTGTATATCAAACTTTTGTGGCTGGTATGATCCTCGTTCATCAAATAATACTCCCAAATATCTATATGTTTTCACTTGCTCTAGTTGAGCGTTATCCAGGAACCATTTATACTTATGCTTGGACCTTGAATATGTATTTATCTCCATAATTTTTGTCTTTGATTCATTTATCACCATTCTATTTTCTTTGGAATAGGTAGTTATCCTATTTAACAGACGTTGAAGTCCAACCTTAGTTTGACTTAGTAGGATCACATCATCTGCATATAGCAGGTTTGATATCGGAGTTTTAGCTAATTTAGGTGGGCAAGCTTTCACCTCATCCAGGGCTTTCGTTAGGTCAGCTAAAAATAGATCTCCAAGTTAGAACCCACCCTAACTGCCGAAGGAGCCTGCAAACCTCCTGGGTATGGGCATGAGCCTGAAGGAAAGAAGAGGAAGAAATCAACTAATCGTCCAAGTAAGGGAACATCTGGATCCCCTGAGTTTGCAACAACCCCACCAAGGGTGCCAACACCTTAGTAAACACCCTGGGAGAGGCTGACAGCCCAAAAGGCAATACCTTGAACTGGTAATGATCCACTCCCACACAGCAACGCAGGAACCTCTATGAAGCCGGGTGATCCGGCACATGAAAGTAGGCGTACCGGAGATCTTAAGAAGCCAGGAAATCTCACACCGACAGGAAGGGAAGAATCAACGGCAGAGACACCATTTTGAAGGACCGATGAGGGATACACAAGTTTGCAGCCTTCAGATCCAGGACAGGCTGGTAGTCCCCATTTGGTATCTGGATCAGAAACAGCATCGAGTAAACCCCCGACCCTGCTGCTAACAGGCACCCTCAACACAGCCCCTTTTGAAACCAAGTCCTGAACACCATCCAACAGAGCCCAACACTTTGTCCGAGATCTGGGAACAGGGGTAGCTCTGAACACATCCGCCGGAAGAACCCCAAATTCGATCCTGTAGCCCAAACGGACCACCTGCAGGACCAACTGATCTCAAAGAATTCCACTGAAACAGAAAAAAAGACGTGAGGCGACCCACAACCGGCACTCCCAATGAACTCTCCACATAGTCACGACTTGGAGGGCCCAGAAGAAGAGGAAGCACCCTGTTGACCCTGGGATTTGTGGAAGGAAGGGACCCCCCGGCCACGTCCCCTACCATGAAAGGGCTGTGCTGCCATTTTAGATTGAAACGCCTGCCCAAAAGCCTGCTTATAGCCCACAAACTTCCCCTTTTGAGAAGAGCAGACCGAGCCAACAATTTCTTGTCTTCAGCCGTTTTCTTAATCAATGCTTCCAATAGCTCTCCAAACAGTTTAGAGCCTGTGAAGGGAAACTTCATCAAGGCAGCCTTCTGAGCAGCCTCCGCCTTCCAAGGCTTAAGCCACAACTACCTCCGAGCAGCCACTGAGGACGCTGCCGCATTAAGGGAATTGAAGGACAAATCCACCAAGAAATGCAATCGTTGCTCCAACATGAAAAAATATACTGAGGGATCCTCATCCTGCAAGAGCTGCTCAAAAGTACCCTGACAGTCTTTCAGAAGCTGCTGAATCACGTAGCTGGTGTAGGCCGCAGACCGAACTGCAAGATTAGAGGCAGCAAAGGACCGCTTCAAACCCCCTCAACCCGCTTGTCCCCAGGTTCCGAAGGAACCACATCCTCGACACCACCAGGCTCTGAGATGCTATACCATCCAGCAGGGAATCCACCTTCACCACAGCCAGGAATTCATCAGCGAACCCCTGTAAAGGATAGCTCTTTGCCAGAAACCGGGGAAAGGCATGTTTGTCAGCATCCTTTCACTCTCCTTCTAGCACATTTCTCACAAATGTATGCACAGGGAGGTTTTCAGGCTCCTTCATCTGGTCATTGGCAAAAAAGTCTTCCGACTCTCCACCCTCCACGGGACTAGAGAACCCTAAATTGTCCAGAACATGTTGCAGAATACTGTGAAGGTCTGCCCCCTGGACAAAATGACCCTTCACCTCCTCATCCGATTCCACGTCTGGATCCACATCTGTTGAGGCATCCAACTTTTGCCTCTTAGGTTCCTTGGGCTCACGAGCCAAAAAGGCTGCAGCCACTGCTGCCTCAATCATCTTCTGCACATCAGCCAGGGAAGGAGCAGTGGAAGACCCAGCGACCACCACCTCCTCCTCACATCTGGGGACACTCATGTCTGAACTTCTACCTGATGGATCAGGTGAGCAGAGAAACCAGCCTCCTATAAATATCCCTGACCAATCACATCAAGACCCCCAAGGGCCAATCAGGGAATGCCACCCGGACCCACAGCCAATACCTCACAGGACCTTAAGGAAGCCCCCAAAGTGTCCAATCAGAGACCTCTCCATTCCCATAAAATGAACAGGACAAACGTAGAGAGAGACAGAGACCTGCAAGTCAAGCGGGGAGAAGCGGACACCTCCAGTGGTCCCAACAACAGGCAGCCACAAAAACCAGCGGTGACCTACAGTTGTCCGTACTCCGCCTTCACCAAAGTACTCAAATTACCAATGGCACCCCGCGGAATCCACCATTAAAACACACTCACAGGAGTAACTGCCGGCAACAGAGGGGCATTCAGACTCAAAAATGAGAACTGAGCCCCCGTGCAGAAGACCTCCGAGGAGGAGCTGATCTGCCACGCCCCTGGCACGCTGAGAAAGGCAAAGCTGCACCCAACACACCTCCTCTCCCTCCCCGGGTGTTCACGTTAGAGCAGGTAATGAACCCGGAAGAGGGGAAGCCACAGCAGGGGCTGCCATTACCACACACCAGGTAGTCTAGATCCCCAAACCCCATTCCAGTGAAAGCAGGGACTTTAAATGAACTCAGGTAGGTACGTAGGGAAACCATCGGCCACCACCGCAGGCCGCTGCATACTTACCGATCGGAGGTGTTGCAGCCACCCCCAAGATGAGTCTCGCACGGAACATCTTGCATCCAGCAGAAACAAACTACAGGATGTGGATAGGGGGATCATGTGTTGTGTGTCACAGGATGTGGGAGTGGCTTGGAGGGAAGGGATGGGCTTAGAGTTTGCTTGGAAGTTCTGGTGGGAGGAGCTACGCTGATGTGGTTTGGACTGTGATGGGGATGGCTGATGAGGAGGTAATGGAGGTCATTCCTTGCTACCATCCCAGTAGAAGATGCAGCCACAGCATCCCTTCCAGCTACTGCATGTGGAGTGGCTTGCTGCTGGACTCTAGTGTCAATCTGTCTGCACTGCTCAATTGAACCACCCAAAGAAATTCAGTACAACTGTATTCCTGTAGGGCTGCTGCCCCAAATCCAGTCAAAGATCCTGGAGAACTGGTCTTTAGTAGCATCTAAATTTCCTCTTGTGCCTGAATAGGCTCCACTGGAGCTGGATGAGTTCATCTAAATCTCCAGAAGCAGACCAGCCAGATTCAAGAAGTTACTAGTAAGTGGGCTTTGAAAGCAATGACGCACCTGCCATGCACGAAGCATAATTTCACAAATTTAGGTGCTGCACATTTCTTGCCCTGGTAGTGCTTGTGATAATATCTGTATTTTCCAAAATGTTCCTTGTCTATTTATTTGTTTTGCAGTAACTGAAAACCTAATTAAATTTACACCATCAAATCTTAAACATCTCTCATTTTACTTGTCACATGAGTGAGTTAGCATTCAGTATCCAGGTTGTTGGGTCACCTGATATTCTCACTGTAAATTCAGCCAAGAGAAGGAAGAGTACAATCAGAAAATTGTATTGCAGCAGAGTACAGTCCTAGGAACCTGTAACTTTTTATGAATTCGCCAAAAAAGCAAGCTGCAAATACAGGCATAACAGGGTGAGAGGTGGGTGACTTGGCGATATACAGAGCCTCAAGAAGAGATTATATAAGAGTTCCTCATCTTGTATCCCCATTTATTTTAGACGTTTAAAGACTCCCATATAACCAGGAATGGCAGTGCGTAAGGAAGACTTCTATGGGTATTGAGTCCCTTTTAAAAGTACGAGGAAAATGTAATAGATGAACAAACTGGAGATGCTCAAGAAATGTCAATGAAAACACCTTCATGAATCTGATTACTGCAACATATCTGTAAAAACTGACCATAGTGGAATCACTAGGGAATGAGATATAAATTGTGTGTCAGCAAGACTGACACACAATGGGGTCTCTTTAGAAAAAGAAATGCAAAACACCTTAACTCCAGCTTTTCAGCAAAGTGCAAGTGAAATCCCAAATGCAAGAACTTGTGTAGACCTGAGAAATATGGTGGGCCAAAAATAAGAAATAACAAGGGTGATCGATATAAATATTACCAATGCTTGTTAATCAAGTCCGGATGGCAGTGATGATGATTTCTTGTTGAAGGTCTTTCAGTTATATCTGAACATCCCGTATAAAGTAGCCTACCATCCGTTTATTAGGTGCTCAAATGATTCTTTCAGGGCAAATGTACACGCACAGCGGGTCCCTCAACCCAAAATATGTATTAATGTCAGAAAAATGCCCTTGTTATGTTACGTTATGTTAAAAAGATTTCTAGTGCGCACTTACACCAAACGGTTTCATGGCGCTGCAGACAGAAAGACTGCGGTCAAGGATGGTAGTGGGACGTTTATTTGTAAGCTTGTGCAAAGAGGAAAGTTTTAAGAAGGGTTCTGAATTGGGAATAGCAGGTCACAGATCTCAGGTTGTTGAGGAGGGAGTTCCAGAAGTGAGGGGCTAAGAAGGAGAATCTAAGGACACAGTGTTTTTTCTGTTTGAAAGTGGGAATTGTGAGAAGATGAAGGTGGGAAGAGCGGAGTTCCCGGAGGGGGGTATAACGTTGAATTCTTGAGGAGATAAAGGCAGGGCCTTGACTAGCGAGGGCCTTGAAGGTGGTACGGCCCAGCTTGAACGCACATCGTTTTGCCACCCGAAGCCAGTGAAGGCTCTTCATTAGATGAGTAACATGATGGTGTTTAGGTTGGCGAAAAATGAGTCTAGCTGGCTGATTTTGTACAAGCTGTAGGTGATGAAGCTGGTATGCTGGGATACCAACATAAAGAGCGTTCGCGTAATCGAGGCGGGATGTGACTAGTGCCAGGATAACGAAAGTGAGGGCCTCGGTAGTCAGAAACCTACACATTTTTCGGATTCTGCGGAGATGGAAGAAGCAGGAGGAGACAACAGCGTTAATTTGAGGCTTCAGGGGCAGGTCGTTACAGATGATAACTCCAAGACTTTTTACGGAATTTACTGGTTGGGGGGAAGGTGCCCAAAGAAAGAGGCCAAAAACCGGGGTTCCAAGGGTTTAAGGGTCCCCCTGTTAGAACAAGCTCAGTTTTATCTGGGTTGAGTTTAAGTTGACTGGAGTACATCCATTCACTAATAGATGTCATAGTGGATTGAAAGTTGTTAATGGCTGTGTTAGAGGGGTCAATGTTAAATATCAACTGGAGGTCATCTGCGTAGTTGAACATTTTTACTGGGCTGTTCTGTAGTAGTACCATCAGGGGTTGCATGTATAAGTTGAAAAGAAGGGGCGATAGAGCAGAGCCCTGAGGGACTCCACAGGTCAGCTTTGTGTTTCCTTCCGTAAAATTATCCAGTCAGACTGCCTGGGAGCATCCCTGGAGGAAGGAGGTGATCCACTTATGGGCCAGGCACCGGATGCCCGTATTGCCGACACGGTAGACCAGAAGTTCATGGTCGACCGTGTCGTAAGCTGCAGACAGATCTAAAAGTACCAAGGCCTGGGTGATGTTGTTGTCAGCTCCTCTCCTAAGTTCATCCATGACAGCTAAGATGACAGATTCCGTGGAATGAGCAGGCCTAAAACCTGCTTGCTGGGGATCCAAGAAGTGGGAGTGCTCAATAAATTAGCTGATGCAGTTAGTAATGTGAGCCTCCAGTATCTTACTAAGATAAGGGAGCAAAGAGATGGGGCGGAAGTTGCTCAACACCAGGGGATCGGCGTTAGGTTTCTTTAATATTGGGACAACTACGGCATGTTTGAAGGTATCTGGAACCGTACCTGTTATAAGGGAGTTATTAAGGAGTGAGAGTGGCGGATCGGGGCAGGTAAGGAAGGCCCCTTTCAGAACGTGAGGAGGGCAACAATCATTAGGAGAGCCTGAGACCACCTTATTCAGTAGGGTCAGGAATTCTTCTAGAGTGATCAAGGGAATTTGATCAAGTATAAGAGGATTAATACAGATTGTAAGGGGGATGAAGGAGAGATGGGAGTGGGGATGTTGTCCTTAATGTGGGTAATCTTGTCGATAAAAAATGAATTCAGGGAATCACATAGGGCTTGTGAAGGGACAGGTTTGGCAAGTAACCTGTCGGGCTGAGCCAGCTCGTTGACAATTGAAAAGATGTCCTTGGCTTTGGAGGATGAGTTCAGAATTTTCTGAGAGAAGTAAGCGGATTTGGTCTGGAGGATAGCCTCTTTGTATTTTCTTAGCAAGACTACATAGGTGGTTTTATCCTCAGAAGCATAAGCTCGCCACCAGCGGCACTCGGCCTGTCTAAGTGCCAGTTTTTTCTTTTTTAAATCGTCAGAAAACCAACGTTGGGCGTCATGAGGGCGCTTAAGTGAGATTCTCTTCATAAGGGCTACTTTGTCACTAGTTACTTCTAGCCAATTGTCAAGATTAGAAGCCTGAAGGGAAGGGGAGATAGCGGTCGTTTCGTTAGGGGAGGAGACTGTAAGGAACGCGTGGAAATCAACCATGTTGGCTCTTTTCCAGTTCCTGGCCCAGAAATTGCCCGTCAGGGGGAGCATAGTATAAGGAGTATAGACCATAGTAAAAGGAATAAAATAATGATCAGACCAGGTGCAGGGACAAACCAGTGGTGAGGTAATATCTAGGTTAGAGGTTCAAACCTGGTCTAGAATATGCCCCTTGGCATGAGTAGCTTTGTGGACATGTGGGTGATGTTCTTGCCTAATAGAGAGCCCGTGAACTCGATTGAAGTGCAGACTCGTGAGTGTCAGATGGCGAGTAGTTGAAGTCGCCGAGAATAATGATTTGTGCGTGGTTGATAACCAACTGAGAGATAAGATCACTAAAGAGTTGAGGGAACTGTGGCATGTGGTCAGGGGGACGGTAAAAGAGAGCACAGATGAAGGAAGACCTAGGGGAGTGAAATTTTAGAATAAGACTGTCAACGCGCGGAGGGATAATAATCTGTAAGGTGGTGAATTTGTGTTTGTGTTGGATAATAGCTGCTACACCGCCTCCTGGCTTGTCCAAAGTTCTATTTGCATGGAGTATGTAAAAACCGGTAGGTGTAGCTGCCAGGATGTTGGTATAGGAGTCAGCATTGAGCCAAGTTTCTTACAACATGTCAGGTTTGTCAGCATCAAGTAACAAAAAGATTTCAAGTTGATGCTTTACTAAGGATCGAGTGTTTAAGTAGATAATGGCAAGGGAACCTGCTGTCTGAGAATGGGAAGTAATGGGTGCCAGAGATTCTTTAGGAGCGAAAGGATGAACATGCCTGGGACTCTGGGTATAGTGCTCAGGACCGGGATCACTGAGATGCAGGATTCCTTCCTTCATGGCTCTAGCTTGGTGTCAGGGCTAATGGGCCAGTGTCCTCGTAGTTTGGGGAGCACACCAGAGTTGTAGGATATCAAATGGGCATTATGGCTGGTCCCTGGTCCCGGCCGGGCGCGGACGGGGGAAACGAGCTTGCCTTTGGCGCACCTCTGGCGTGCCGCAGGCACGCCCACTGCTCACGTCTGCTGCGCGGTCTTGGCATATGCTGAATTTATGCTCCGAAGGGCGTTCGGTTAGTGTACGATAACAATCGGACTGAGTCAAACAGAAGCCTCTATTGGTTCTATTATGCCCTCACTACACAATCTGTCTAATTCCTTTTTCAAAGGCTCCCTCAATGACAATGGTACATTCCGTACTTTATGTGCTTTTGGCGAAACATCTGCTTTTAAAATAATGCAGCGTCTGAATTTCCTTAAACACCCCAACTCTTCTTTAAAAAGATTAGGAAATGTTGACACCCTACTGTTAATATCATTATTTTCTGTCAAAAGTACCTGCAATGGGTGATTAGGGTTTAGGATTATGTTTAAAGCTCTTTGTTCTCTCCATCCTAAAATAGATTTGCCCTTTTCCACAACATATATTTTGGCCTCGGTTTCTCTCTCAAAAAATTTGATCTTGGACTCAAAATAACCCATCACTGGTAACTTTTGACCACAATATCCAACAGGATTGATGTCAGAAATTAGAAGAGACTTAGAACCTAAATCATTCCACACATGTTTGTTGATAATGGTGAAAGGAGAACACGAATCAGCTCACTTAGCTAATCTCTTACCCTCAATGTAAATATCGCATTTAGGAGGGTTATATTCCACACTGTTTGAAATGTCATCAATTTCATCTATCATGTATACCTCGACATCACTATCCCTTTGATCATCACAAATATCTTCATCGATTACATTGTTAACTGGATTCGATTGAAAGGCAGCTGAAGATTTACAAACTCTAGAATAATGTCCAAATCTTTTACATTTGTAACACCTGCTTTTGGCAGCAGGACAATGTATAGCATCAGAAGAATGTCTATTACTACCACATCTGTAGCATATCTTATTAAAACCTGATGTAAAATTTCTTCCCTTCGCTTCCCCTTGGACATCATCAGAGACAACACTCTTCCTGTTTTTATCACTTATTTTTCACACTTTTGTCGTGGTTTTATCATTTTTGGCTTCAGAAACAGATAATTCCTTTATGTAAAATGAGTCAATTTCAGTACGCTTTGCTATGCTAATAGCTTTCACTAACGTTTTTTTACAGAAAAGAATGGTGGATTTGCTATTTCGACTTGCACATCAACATTAGTTCTCATTAGTCAGGAGCCAACTCAATTTCACACACACTGAACAATACGGAGTGCTACTTGGCGTTGGATGCACATCCACCTAGGGCATCAAACCGCAACCGCTTTCCCAAATGTCAGTTCGTAATGGAGGTCAACACAACATGAAAAACACACCAGTGCACTTCCAAAATAGTCTCTTTGATCCCTTCGCTATTTTAGCGTTTCACCAATAGTCCATATCCTTCATCAAAAGTCAATTTCACAAAACCAGAAGGTGTAGAAAATTCAAGCCTTTATTTTGTCCACTTTATGGTCCACAGCCGACGCGCGTTTCGCCCCATTCGGGCTTTCTCAAGGCTTTGTATGTTATGATCAAATCAGAACCCGGCTTGCAGGGATGGCGTACACAGCTGATTTACACTCGCGCTGAGGTTGTGGAACGTAACATGGCTCCACACCAGGATTTTGTTTGAGAAGACTGATTCGCTACACTGCAGTTCTGATTTGAAGAAAAGGATCCTGCAATAATACTAATGACTATTCAGACTAAGCTTATATTGTAGATCGACTGGACAAGGATACATGTTTATTATTCTAACAATCGTATATAGATTTTGGAACTGAAATATTTATTTATAACATACAAAGCCTTGAGAAAGCCCGAAGAGGGCGAAACGCGCGTCGGCTGTGGACCATAAAGTGGACAAAATAAAGGCTTGAATTTTCTACACCTTCTGGTTTTGTGAAATTGACTTTTGATGAAGGATATGGACTATTGGTGAAACGCTAAAATAGCGAAGGGATCAAAGAGACTATTTTGGAAGTGCACTGGTGTGTTTTTCAGCTTTCACTTACGTAGGGTCACCTAGATCTAGTAACTTTTCTTGAATCTTTTTATTATTTGTGGTGTTTATCATTTGATCCCTTATAATCTCATCTCTGAGATCTTTGATCCTGCAAGTGATTGCCAACCTTCTCAAAGCAGCTACATATTGTTCAATTTTTTCACCCTGAATCTGTTTACGAGAAAAAAAATTGTGTCTTTCCACTACTATACTTAATTTTTTACCGTAGTTTTCCGCTAGCATAGACAAAGCGATTTCATAACAGTCATCCTCAATATCACCGGAACCTTCAGCGTCGCTTCTAGAGATAGAAAGTGGTTTAGGTAGTGTTTTTAATACATTCCTTCCTTTTACACCTAAATGATGCTTTAAAATAGCTAATTTCCTGTTGGGAACATAATCCCCACCACCAATTGCTTCCAGATAAGTTACAAAAGCTTCTTTCCAGGATTCCTAAATCATAGGAGGAGAACCAGGATCTTGGAGAAATGTAGGAGGTGGTGCAATGACCTGTGAAGCCATACTAAATTAAATTCCCCAAAAAATAAAGAAAGAGAAAACAAAAAAAAAAGTAAATAAACGTTTAAAATCTTTGGTAATGTTTAAGGAAGTAAACTTGGTAGAACAAAGCTATACTGCATCAAAAACAGAACAGACTGTCACTTCAGTATTCAACTTTGTAGAATAGCTTGTCACTTTAGCATCCAACTTGGTGGATTAAAGTTAGACTACATCAAACAAAAAAAAAACGAAGGAAAATACTGCTGTGTCTCGAAAAAATGGTGACACGCAATGCGACCGTGGATTCAGGCACGTATTCACGTGACACGTATACCGGCAGGTTCAAAGGAAAGCTTCCTCAGGGTCGCGTCACTACGTATGATGCACAAACAGCAGCTTCAATGTTAAGGACCAGCCGAATACTCGCTCGCTCAACAACACGCGAAGCGTTAAAAAAATGGCAGAATCTGCGTGCCTCTGTTGCGATGAAATTCAGGTTCCCAAACCACAAATCGGCATGGAACAATCCCCCGCAAGATCGTACTTCACTCCTGAAAGGACAGACACTCACCGCTCCACTCCACCGTTTGAACAACAAAATCTTAAGAGGAAGACACAGACTGCTTTCCAAGTTAAACATCGTTTACAACGCGGTGTTTACACCGCAGTGCCTTTACAACGATGCCATTGCAATGCAAGTCATTACTACGACTTGCGCTGGATGGCGCTATTGGACAAGGAATGTTGTACTTTTATATGCCAACACCGTCCCTACTGTTACGTGGACTGGTGTTGGAATATAAAATTATAATATTCCACAATCCGCGCCCTCCAACGCAAGTTGTTGTAACGACTTGCGTTGTAATGCCCGCATTGTCAAGTACCGCGATCAAAAAGATCACGTTCTATTGACATACATCCCTTCCCAATCTCGCGCACAACGCAGTGGCCAGCGACTGCCTTCATGTAAGTAAAATGATTTCTACTTACAATTGTCCAGAATATAAACTGTGTCCGTTGGGGGTCTTCGTCGAGAAACAAATTTTGCAGTGATATCTTGAACACCGCCTTGTGAAAAAAAAAAAAACTGAACGTTGCTCCCAAAAAAAATTCAGCCTTCACTAAATTCTTCATTTGCATTTCGCTCCCACCCTCGTCGCCATTTTTGAGGGCCAGGGACACAAGTTTGCTTGAAGAAAGATAGTTTAATGTTGTCAAGCAGGAGCAACCCCCAACAGCTGGCACACACCACGACAACCTCCACTACTGGACTCCTCAACCGGATTCCAGGAATGGAAGCCTCCGTTGCCAAGCAGCAGCTGCCAAGATAATGTACATCATAAGAATACAACAAAGAGTAGCATATAATACATTATTTAAATACAATTGTTAAAAAAAAGATATAAAATGATAATAGCTTCATGTGGCAATAAAACTTTCTACAGAGATTTACACTTCTTTCGCACTGGGCATGGATTAAAAAACTGGAGTAAGTCCCTTTTTTAGCCTAAGGTGGCTATATTAAAAAGTCTTGCTCCTGGGTTTAAGCCGCGCTGTAATATAGGCTAGGTACATAAAAAGTTGTTATTCGAGGGAGTCGATTAGCTTGTGGCGATCAGCTTCTGCTATTTTGTTGTATGCTGGCTTGCGTTCGGGTAGCTGTTGCCCATACTGAGAGGTTAGTTCGATGTTCTTTGCCCCTTTGGATTTGCTTCGTCCATTGCCTGCCTTCTGTCATTCTTGTTTCTTTTCGGCTTTCTCCAAGAATTTGACACGGTGGCTTTCTAGTTCAATGTTTTTTCCATCGAAGCAAGCCTTGACCACTTGCCGGCATGTTGTTATTCCTTGGTTATTAAGGGATGGTTTTAGATGATATCTGCGCTCTTTGTCCAGACTTATGCAGGTGCATATTAAATGCAAAATGTCTTCCTTTGCGTTCCCACATATTCGGCAGTTCGTTGTCGTTAGGGGCCTTTTCCATGGGAGGAGATGATTTTGTGATGGAAGTAGGCCCAGCCGTAAGCATAAGAACTTCTCCTTTGTGTGCCTGGTAAACCCAACTCCTAAATAGCTTTGACAAAAGCTGTTTCTGTAGCTTTGGATAACTATCCAGCCATGAGCCCGGTTGGCTAGGCTTGCTTTGTCCTCTATTAACGAGATTGATCTTACTGATTTGTTAACTAGCTGTTTGAAGGTGTTGTGGGACCCGCCGCACGTCTAGGCTTCTTGTCGGCACAAGGAGTTTATTGAGTACTTTAAATATTTTGCAGCTGCGCCGTTGCTCTTACTTTCTATCTCTTTCCTTAAGTAATGATTCAGACTTGCTATTTCTCCTCCCTGGATTTTGTGCCATGTTTTGGCATATGCACCCATTCGCTCCAGCGTTTAATTTCTCAGGCCGAATTCCAGCCTTATTTTTGCCTGCGAGGTGTAAGTGGGCAGGCTGAAAATCATTCTCATGGCCTTTGCTATTGTGCTGTTCAATAGCTGAGCGTCCCTCCCTTGGAGGCATTCTCTCCCATAAGTTATGGCCGGGGTTAATTTTGCATGGGACTGCAGACTGCTTTCGTTTTGATGCTCTTTAGTGCAATCGCTTTGCTGGTTCCCCTCCATTTTATTGCTTCCTTTTGTTGTTGAAATTAGCCCTTTCTGTCCACAATTACGCCCAGGTACTTATTTTGCTCCACTGTTTCCAGTGTGAGCCCTCCCATGTGCCAGCAGAACCCTGCTGATGATGTCTTAGCATTTATTCTCATTATTTTGGTTTTTGAGAAATTGATGCTTAGGCTATTCGCTGTTGAATAATTGTAAGTTGTGCTGATTAGATTTTGTAGCCCTATCGGTGTTCTACTGATTAGCAAAATGTCGTCTGCATACATTAGATTGGAGAGGCTGAGACTACCTTTGCTTGGGGCGTGAGAATTACTTTCATCCAGCTGCTGTGCAAGGTCAGACATAAAGATGTTAAATAATGTCGGCGCTAACACGCACCCTTGTTTAAGGCCCTTTGATGTCCTTATTTTCCTTGACAGGCAGTCTCCTGGTCCCAACTTGACTTGGACGCATGTATCCATGTTTAGTGAAATCAGCTTTGTTAGTAATGCGGGTGGAATTTTCCTTTCTTCCAGCATCAGTCATAGTAAATTTCTATTGATGTTGCCGAACGCTGAGGTAAAATCGATAAAACATACGTACAGGGGCAGATTGGCTGTCTTTATGGCGTCAATAAAGAGTGATAGAGCCAGAATGTTTGATGTTATTCCCATTTGTTTCTGGAACCTTGTCTGGGTGATGGGGATTACAGCATTTTCATTCGACCATTTCGAGAGCTCCTCTAGAAGAAGACCAGCGTAATATTTGGCCTCATTGTCAATTAAGGCTGCGAGTCTGTAGTTTTTGGGGTCCTTTACGTTGCATTTCTTGTGGATTGGCGCTATTAAAGAGCCTTTACATGATGCTGGAATTGTTGCAGTGTCTGAAATCTGTTTGAAAAGTGGCAATAAGGCCGCTGCCCAGTATTCCGGGTTTTGTTTGTACAAAATGGGAGGGATCCCATTGGGACTTGGAGCCCCCTTTGGCTTCCCTCTCGAAATCCTACCTA
The DNA here is from genome assembly GCF_964261635.1 of Lissotriton helveticus. Taxonomy (NCBI): domain Eukaryota; kingdom Metazoa; phylum Chordata; class Amphibia; order Caudata; family Salamandridae; genus Lissotriton; species Lissotriton helveticus. Next base: position 1,580,811,762 of record NC_136061.1, on the reverse strand, counting down.
GGATTTGTTTTTCGGTGGGCGCCAATGAAGTAATGGCCAGTTATGGGGTGCAAACTTGAATTTTTCTGTCATTATCTGGTCGCCTAGTTATGGCAGTCTTTGGCATTGTATTGAAATGGGGCTGGAGGTAATTGGTCCAGGCTTCTTCGGTTAAGTAAGAATCAATGCTGGGGCTTCTACAATTCTGTAGTGTGTTGACCGATTTCCAGAATCTTCCGCTTGTGTTGTTTCCTTTTGCGTCATGAAGAAGCTTAGCCCATAGCTCTTCCTCTGCTTCCCTTTTTTATGCCAAATTATTCTCTTTTTGCTCTGTTTTAGTTTTTGCAGTTCCTTTTGAGCCGCGATGTCCGGTCTCTCGATGTAGTTTCCGCAGTAGTTTGTTAATGTTTCTTTTAAGGAGCTTTATATTGGTATTTTGGTTTGTGGCCTTATCATAGCTGCCCATTGCTTCCGGACGCTTTGTTTGTATTTCGCGGCTTCGGACATCCGGGTTGTGTGGATCTTAGCTTTCCTTGTGTGTGCCTGCCCAAGACTGCTCGTAAATTGCTCCCAGGCACTTATATAGTCAGTCTGGTTTGCAATGCTTTTTTCCCACCGGCTTTTTGCGTAATTTATGAAGCCTTCCAAGTTGTTCGTGTTACATTTTATTCTTTTCTGTACCACCGAAAGCGATCATCCTAAATTTGTTGCTGGCGTGGATAGCACAGCCCCCTGGAAGTTTAGGGTAAATTCTTGCGGCTGATGGTCGCTGGCTGACATTGTGCCTATTTGGAAGTCCTTGACTTTCCCAAAAAGTTGAAGAGATGAAAATGTGAAGTCTAAGGAAGAGCTGACGGTCAAGTTATGGAAAGTGGCTGACGGGGGGCTATCATTTGTGAAGCGGCCATTTAGAGCTGCCAGATTGAGATGTTCTAGGTCCCTTATGCTGTCCCTTGCCAGCCGATTTTGTTTGTCCCATTTACTTGTCGCCTGTTGTGGAATGTCCCACGCCCGGAACTGGTCTTCTAGGAGTGTATCCCTTATTTGGGGCCCTCCAAGGAACATATTAAAATCCCCTGTTACTATAAGGTTGGGTGTTGCCACCTCTGCCAGTGTTTTTGACACCTCTTCCGTCAGGAGGTTCATTCCAGCTTTTTTCTCCCGGGGATGTAAGTATTCATTCATTAATATTAATTTTTGATTTTGGTCTTTTCCCCTAACTTCCAGATCTATTGTGAGTATGCTATTGTTGCCTGACTGTTTCGCGTTAATATTCTTAGGTTCATTGAAGCTCTTTATGGCGGTGTATATTGTTAGGCCACCTTTTAGGTGACCATATTTGGCGTTTCTTGTCGCTGGGAGATGATATGAATTAAAGCCCTGGATTTTATGTGGTTGATCTAGCCAGGTCTCCTGGAGGGCAATGATATCAAATTTTTGGAGGTAGAGAAAAAGCTGAGTGTTATCTTTTTTGTTCACTATGCCATTTATATTCCAGGAGCATATTCTTAGTTGTTGTTGTATTGCGGAATTCAGTTGAGTATTTTGTCAGGACTTTTGGGCCCTTATGTTGATTGTCCTTGATATCCAATGCCAGTCATCTTGTCCAAGTGACCCTTGCGCTTGCTTGTTGGTCTGAGAATTCATCCTTGAGACTGATAGGCTTCTGGCCCCCTTTAAGACACTTTCAGTTTTTGCTGGAGTTTGTTTATTTAATGAGTTTTGGCTTTGCCTGGCATAGTGGTTCCGGGTACCCTATTTTTTCCAGTCTTTTTAGGCGTATCCCCCAGGTTAGAAAGTGTTATTCTGATTCCATTATTCTCGTTGCTGTTTCGTTCCTCGCCCATATTGTTTTTGTAATCTCATGATCTGACAGATGGTTACAATGGGTAAATTCCACTGCCTCTAAGTCTTTAGTGCTGATGTCTGTCAGACTACTGAAAGTTGATAGTAGGTGTAAGATGTTACCTCGATTGAGGGTGTCCCCTCTGCCTCTTGACTTATATTCAGGAATGAACAGAATTATGCCTCTATCGGCTTCCGCCTGCCCGGCCTCCCGCCTTTTGTGATCTTCTGTGACAATATCAGTCTGTGTGCAGTCGTGTCTCTTGACAGGTATTGTCTCTTCCCCCTGCCCTTCTCGGTTTACCATGTTGTAGGCGGCTATGGGACCCTCTTTCGGGGGAGAACCCTTACTTTCATCTTCCGACAGTCCTCCCCTTGTAGTTAAGTGGGTAGGATTCTCCCTTTGTGTCGTCTTTACCGTCTCTTTGACCGGAGATGTTGTTACGGTCATGGATGGGCTTTCTGTTTCAGCTACTTCTTCTTCTTCTGTGGTCGTATTTGTCCTTTTAAAGAATGTTTTTACATTGGCAGACTTTTTTCTTCCTTTCCTTTTTTGTTTTCAAGCTCTTTAATTTTCTGCCCTAAGTTCTTCCTTACTTACTTTCAGAGTGTTTTCGTTGTGGGGACTTTGGAGGCTAGAAGAGTCTGATGCTTGCCCCTGCGTATGACCTGGCTGTATGGTCGCTTGCACCAGGGCTTCTCTCCTTTGATTGTCGGCAAACTGCCTTGAGGGTTTCCCTGTGACTACTGCATAGGTTTCGTGAATTAGTTTGCTAACTTCCAGACCGGATGGGCTGTTTGACTCGCACTCACCTCTTCGGCTGTTGGACGTAGTTGGTGTGTTCTGCGGATTTCCAATGTCTAGCTGTTCTCTTAAATGACTGAGGTATTGTTTGGTTGCCTCTTTCTCAATTTCTGGGTTAATTTTGCTTGCATTTTCCGGTGTCTTTTTTAGGTCCAACAGGATGCCTCCTAGAAGTTGTGGGATTGTTGTAGGTTTGTCCACGATTAAGTAGCAGGCACAACTCGGCTGCTCTATTTTTGTTTCCGCTTGTACCCTCTTAATCATGCCATTCATGTCTGCCAGTTTGTTGTCAATTTTGGCTACGTGTATGGCCAAGAAATTTAAGAGGGATAGCTGGATCTCCATTTTTTCCGAGTGGTTCTGCATTGCCTTTATCGATAATTGAAGCGTGTTTAACAAGGACGACCACAATACTTCGGCACTTTTTGGATCTTCTTCTGTTGATGGGAACGTGTCAGAAACTCGTTTGCTGTCTGCTGTAATGTCGTCGGCATGACTGATAGCTGGTGAATATGAAGCTACTAGCCCCTCCCACTCCTCTGTTGTTAGCTGGGAGTTATATTCTATGTTGGAGGCATCTGGTTGTACATGTGCCTTGTTTAGATCAGGTATTCCAGTTTTTCCTGTGAGTTCGATTACCTCTGTTTGCTCTCTTACCGGTGTTTTTTCTGTCTCTTTGCACCCTCCCGTGTGATTGTGTTTTTGGTCTGGCTGAATCCCTAGGTCTATGTCCTGGTCCTGGTCCTGGTCTGTGTCGGAAGCCACCTCCACAGCACTGGTGTTGCCTCCTGGGTTGGATTTTGTTTGATCCAGCACCTTTGGAGACTCCATAACTGACGGACTTGGAGTTTTTGGCTTGGCGGTCCTGAATAGATCTGTCTTGCTATTGGTGTAGCTACTATTCTCGGCCCCTGTTGCTGTGGTAAATGACTGCACATTTGTCTGTATTAAAATCTTTGGCTCAAGCGGGTATCCCATTTCGTTGCTAGTACATGTATTCATGTCGTTATCCGCCCTACTGTCGCCATTGTCGGGCCTTTCAGTTTGTGCACTGCTTTCCTTGGGGGTGTGCAAATTCCAAGTTTTTCCACATTTTTTATTTTCTTTGCCTCCTATGATGAAGCTTTGAGAGCACCCCTCAGGCTCAATTGGCGAGGGCAGGCCCTTAAGATTGCTGTTTGCGGTGCTTAGGAAAGAGCCAGTGTTACATGTAGAAGGGGTCCCAGTCACTAGACAAACAATTCAAAAGGGGCTGTTTTCTGAATTTAGTAGAAAAATAGAAGACACTTTTGGAGGAATGTTGTTTATTCACACCCTCTTCATAGATAGGTTATGCGTACAATTTATCATATTCTTATCACAATTTATACAATTGAACATGCCCTTCGGCAATTGGTTTGAGGAAAACATCAATGTACTTGCTGATGGCTCTAGGATGGAACCACAGCCAGAGACAATCGGTCGACCTGGTGGTTCCTCCATGCGCTTGTGAATCTTAGGTAGGGTATATATTGTGGGCAGTCTTGGGTCCTTCTGGTTAAGATATCTGAACTCAAGTTTGCTCAAAAAGCCTTCATCTCTCCCACCCGTAGTCAAACTGAGGATCTCTAGTGTCAGTGCTTTAGTGGGATCTCCACGTAGCTTCTTATAGCTTATCCCATCGCCTAGTTGATGGAAGATCTCGTTCTTGTATTTTTCACAATCCTGAACCACAATTGCTCCCTCCTTGTCAGCAGGTTTTATTACAATATTCTTGTTTTCCTTAAGGGTAGTCAAAGCCTTACGTTCTTCAATAGTCACATTAATTCTGGAATGTTTGTGTGTAGACAAAGCCTTGTCTACTTCCCTGAGTACAGTGTGCTCATAGGCCAAGATCTGGTGGGTCATAGCGTTGCTTGGTAGTACAAAAGTAGAGGGTACTCTCAGACCTGTGTTGGACAACGTCGTTGAAGGGGGGATGTTCTTGAAGAAATATCGCAGTCTGATTTTCTGGAAGAAACTCATGAGTTCAGTCTTGATAGCGAATCTGTTGGGGTAGGAAGTTGGTACAAAAGATAGACCTTTGGTGAGAATATCAAGTTCATTATTGGTCAAAGTATATGAAGACAAGTTTACCACAGGACTGGATTGTCTCTCTACCACCTGTAGACTTTGCGTCGTGTTGATATCTCCCTGTGGTTCTCCTGTAATTATTTTGTCTGGTTGTCTGATTGGCTGTTATTCAGAATTAACTGGGTTTTGGCTGAATTTGGCTGGTATGGCTAAGTTCCCTGTCTGGAATTTCCATCCTGTGATATTGCCCGGCTTGTCCGGCTTGTTCAGATCCTTCCAGACCTTCCCTCCAGCCCTCCTTGTAGCGTCTTGTAGCACCTTGTGCCCCTAGTACTGGGCGGCTCACAACTTGGGGTGATGCAAAATTGTTAGTGCAGACGATGATCCCACCCTGGGCTGATACTGGACCTAATCAGCCCTGCAGCCACGCTCTCCGTTCTTTCTTGTTCCTTCTTGTTGTTGTGGGGATTAGGTGAGACGGGGTAGACCGGGGGTGTCCCGGGGATGGCCCTGGCCCTGTTGGTAGTGCTGGGCTTCACCCCTACACACGGCCTCTCGCGATTTCCCTCCAGTCTCCCCAGATCTCCCAAGAGCAGAAAGGCAGAAAGGCAGAAAGAACGGTCTTTTTCCCAGTGCCTTACTCCTCGCGCCTTTCACCTTCTGCCTCACGCTTTTTACTCGGTGCTCCTGCCCCCCGCAGTTGGGGTTGATAGGTGATGGGTGGCGGTGATGGCGGACGAGCAGAGGAGCGGAGGAGTGGAGGAACAGAGGGGTAGCCGCTTTCCGGCTCCGCTCAACTCCACACTCGTCTCCGCTGCTGACCGCAAACAGGAAGAACAGACTGCCGGCCACAAAACAGAGGAAAGATGGAGGAAAACAGAGGAGCAGAGGAGCTGTTTTCCCGCTCCGCTCGGCTCCGATGCTGCTGGCTGACTGCTGGCTAACTGCAAAACCTGGACCGGATCGCTGATGGAGATCTGCAATAGTTGTCCCGCTACACAAGAAGGGACCTTGCGATGACCCCTCTAATCATAGCCCTTGTAGTCACTCTGGGGTCCTAGGTTCAAGATGAAGTTGCAGGACCAGTTAATTTTCCCTAGGCAAGAGGGCATCAGGCAACTAGTCAGAACAGTAGATCCTCTGTTCCTTTAGGGCAGCAGGCCAGCAGAGTGGCAGCCTTTGTAGCAGCAGTGGACCTTTTTCTTCCTGGCAGAGTATTTGCAGGTCCGGAAGTGTAGTGAAGAGTTCCTGTCTAAGGTCCACTTCTTATACCATGGTGCCCTGATTCTGGAAGGTGGAAAAAGCTTTCAGACAGAGACTTAAACGTCAATGTATTCTATTGCCTCCCCTGCCTTGGCTATAGCTGGTTAGGGAGACAATGCAGGGTCATTAGGCCCTTTTAGTCAAGGCAGTGCACTGGATATTCAGCTGTAAGTGGGGCTGTGCGCTGTGCGCATCTCCGCTTCCCGATCTGCCAGCAGATGGCCCACTCAGGCACACCTAATCCCTGTATTGTGTGGCTGTCTGGGAGGAGTTCATAAAGTCTAATTGCCAGTTACAGCCAGTCATGTGAACCAAGTCAGGCGACATGGACAAAAGGGCTAAGGGAAGAAAGTGGCATCTTCCAAATTGCAGTGATAAATCTGACCTTCCCTTTAAAGAGGGTTTATCATTAGAATTCCATAGACACTAAACATGACTACGCCATCAGTTCCCAATTGGACATTACAGCTTATTAAATGTAATAAGGAATCCCCCAATCTTATCCTTCGGGAGGGATATCATCATGGAGATTTTAACTACCAGGACATGTAAAACTTAAAAGTACATGTCCTACTTTTAAAATACTTTCTGTTAAATGGATCCAACTTAGGAAAGTAGGACTGCTTATCTAGAAGGCAGACCATCAGTATATAGGGACTGTGCCCAATTACCTCCTCCAAACTTGCCTGCCAAATTCCTGACTAGCTCACAGTGCCTCACCAGAACTTCTAACCTTACCAGAGTAACAAGTGATTTCAACAACCTCAAGCATAACACTCTAATCCTAAAGGGAATCGTGGAAAAAGATCTTACCTCTTTTGTTGTTTACTCATGCATGCCCATGGTAAACACAAGGAAGACTTAAGAAAGTTTACAATACATTTATTGCAACTATCGTAATCTTGCATACAATGTATGAGCTACGATTATTTGGCAAATGAAGGAGAATAATCTAACCAACATTATGAACATGGTAAAGAGAATACATATTCCAACCATGGTGAAATGATTTTCCTATCTATATCTACCCCTTCTCTAAACGTATAGTAACAGTGCCATCTGCGTGATCTCTCAGATTATCTTTAGCCCTCATACCTATATGGTATGTGGTGTGAAACAATTGCCCCCTCCATTTTTTGTGCAGCTAGAAAGCTTCATGATTGGTCAGGTGTTTGTTGCAGACATACAACATGGGCTCAGCGGTGGTGGATTTGGGCCCGGATTCTATGTCACTTATGTACAGACCCTATTCCACATACGTTCCAAGTGAGTATGTTATAGTGATTCACTACCCAACATTATTGCTTTTTTCGAATGGATAGAGATCCAAATATATCTGTCAACAAAGAGTATCTAGATGCCTTTACATTAGTCAGGTCCATGTCTTTTTAACTTTAACAATAATGGTTCACTTGAGAAGGCTTCAGTTGACGAAACCTGTAAAGCAAAACGTGCCAACAACATAACCATATGTGCAATCGTATATGGGGTATGTGACCTGCACAAGAGAATAATTTGTGGAGCAACAAATAAAATACTATGGGGACTCAAGGGACACCCATACTCAAATCCACCATCCAAGTATGCAAATCATGTTTTCTGTATAGGAGGGAGTGATAGGAGGACCATGTTAAGTAGTAGATGGAGTGGCGCAAAATGGAACCATCTCAGTAGTAGGGCAGGGGAATTAGCCGTGTAGCAGTAGCAATGCTCTGCAAGTCACCATTAAGGCAAATCTCACAGTAGCCCCTTCAGGGCAGCAGCTTAGCATACTTAAAACCAGAGGGCTAAATCTTCATCTCTGACCATCCGCAGACCCCCACTCCATTCACCACATTCATAATGTATACAGAATTACTATCCCAGTAAATTGTTGGTAGGTTGTGGGGTTATGGAGGGAAAAAGTTCCATTCTGCCCTCTGAATCTGAGTTGGAGGCACTGCTTGATATTGAGGTGTCATGGGAAGGCGCTTGTATATCCCAAAGGGGGGTTGCCTTCTGGCTCTCCATCACCTATCAGGGCATCAGGACTGCATCCCTCTGCACTCACTGTCCCAGTCATCGCTGACATTTTCAAGGAAGTCATTGCTTCTAGGGTGGCAGGCATTGGGGGACTTCAGTTCTCTTTGTGTTTGGTAAGTTTTGCTCCATTCAGTCCCAAGCTGCTTCTGGTGTGTCAAAAAAGGTGATCTTGTTGTCACAAATCACTTTGGGTTGAGAGGGGAACAACAAGGCATAGAAAAAGGCCCTCTGTTCGTATTCTCTGTTCAACTGTTTGGAATTAGGCTCTCTGGTGCTGCACTTAGAGCGTATAGTCAGGGAACAGGGAGACATGAACATTGTCGACCTAGTATTGGTGCTGCTTCTTGTGCACTACAGAGGAGGGTATCCTGTTCCCTGTAGTTCAGGATGCGGGCCAGCACTTGGCACTGCGGCGTTCCAGGTTGCAGTTTCTTCACAGGAACACAGTATGCCCTCTCAACTGTGAAAAACGCACATAGGCCAGATGGCGCTGCTGTGGTTTGCAGCCAGTCCTTGAAAAAGTGTGTGATGTTAGGAGCCTCAATTCTCTCCGGCAGTCCTATAATTTGAATGTTCGTATGATGTCCCCTGCCTTCTGTGTGTTCTTGCAACGTCTGCTTGAATTGCTCGATGGCAGAGGTGCAGTCGGCCTAACAGGGGGTCTGAGTAGTGTGGGCAGAATCATTAGTTTTCATTCTGTCTGCCAGTTTCATATGATCATCTGTGAGGAGGCTAAGATCAGTGGTGAGATTTTGGAGCTTGTGGACTGGGATTCAGCCCAACCCTGTGGGTCACTACCTCTCCCCCTGGTGAGACCAATTATTTGCAAGAGCTGCAGACTGTGGCCCCAAGAGAAGTGCCTCAACAGCCCATCAAGGCTATCAGGACTGTGTGGCTGATGTGGGTCTGGAGGTGCCAGGCAGTGCTCAGTTCTTTTGGATCCATTTCCACACAGGTGCGCCTGAGATAAGGACCTCATGGGGTGCAACATGGGGGAGTTCCCAATATAGGGCTCAGCAGTATCAGTTCAAGGGGCGAAAGTGGTGTCCCATACAGGTGCTTTCTGCCAAGGAGCTTCTGTTGACATGCAGTAAAAGTACCAAAACCAGCCCCAAACTATAACCGTTGTTCATTGGTCAGATGGCAAGGGAAATCCCAGAAAGTAACGCTGAAATAATCCACCTTGCTGATCAGCAGCTAGAGGCAGGGAGCTGCGGAGGCCCACCACAGACTCCCAACCCTGTTCAACACCACCATCAATTTAGAGAGTCCCTCAATGTTCCCAGGGCTGTCCACTCACAAACAGGCTGTTCTTTTTCCATGCGGGTCCCTCAGCCTCACTATAGTTCCAAGCGGGCCTCTCGCAGGTTCTAGTGCAGCTTCTCTCGCCCTAAGCCATGATGGCTCTCCTCCATAGCTCCCATCAGGATTCCACAATGTGCCTCCTATTGGCTGCTTCTACCACTCTTCTCACCTCCGAGGGATCCCCTGCAGAAACTCCGTCCGGTGCCTACAGGCAAGGCACAGAGGCCTCACAGCTCTGTGCTTCAAGATGGGCCAGTCAAGCAAGTACAGTTGCCATTGTTCTGGCTGCTCAGCTGTCCAGCCAGTGGTCCCACAGATGCACAACTACAATCTCCAACTAGATGTGAGGGCCCATCAACAGTATTTGTATACCCTTCTGGCATCCGTCCCGTGTGGTATTCAGCACCGTCTCATTGCCTGGTCCACAGTCGCTGGCTTGACCTAGGCCCAAGACTGCCCAGTGTAGGATTCTCCATCCCGGGGAGCTGCCCAGGTTCAATACAAGGGACACCCCTTCAGCTGTCCAGGTAGGCAACATTCAGGGCCCCACCATGTTGCTGATGGACCACGTTGTGGTCAGATAATGCAAATGGCAGGACCCAAGCCTGGGAACTCCCCAGTTATGTGACCACCATCTTCAACAATTAGGCACGCCCCTTCCCAAATTCATTCTTTATAGCAATTTTCTCCTGAATTTGTGGAATCCAGCTGGAAGGCACTGGCCCGTCCTTCACTCTGGCTACAACAGAAACATTTTCAACTGGGTGTTGGCTTGACCATCACGGAAGTCTTGCAAATCCTGTAGGACAGTGAACTGATCATTTACATCACTGGGCTGGTCTGCCATCCTTGTGCCTGGACCGTCAATGTCCGGAACATACGTTCTGATGCCAAATAGGACCTCATATTGGGTCTGACCACCCAGAGATAATGTAGGCAGATTATTTACTAAACTCTGAACCCATACAAGTAATGAATCCAGCGCTTCAGGAACGATGACAATGCTGCTTGCACCATGACCTGCCAGCACCACTACGAGCACCACATCACTTGGCACCACAGCCCTGGTCTCACCAAGCCACTGGATGTTGGCACTAAGCCGCTGCCTGCACCGTGACCTGGAGGCACCGCACGACGCACCGCTGCACTTCACACTGCAGCCCAACACCTGCTGATGCCCTCATTTCCGACTTCAACCACAGGGAGTTTGATCTGCAACCCATGTGACTTCAAGGGTCCAACAACATCAGCATCAACCTCCGTAACCGAGGCCGGCTCTTCAGAGCTCAACAAGAGGTTGCAGATGCCCTGCATTTCTAAAGATACTGTTTTTCAGGTCTTCCCGACACCATAGCTGGCCCGCAACAGTGCGGTCAGCTAGTACTGTTTGGATTTGTTGTTCACGATGCCATGATAGCCCCTCATGGAGCTATTGCCCTCAAGGAACTGTATGGTATATTTTTATCGTTTTTGGTCTTGTTTGGAACAAATAAAATATTTGTTATTTGTCTAAAACTGGTGTGGTGTCTTTTTGTAGTGTTTTTTTCTGTTGGTTATGTGCAAATGCTTCACACCCTGCTTCTGAGATAAGCCTGACTGTTCATAACACGCTACCAAGGGGGTGAGCAGGTGTTGTTTTAGAAGTGTATCTCCTTTATCCTGACTAGGAAGAAGGGTCCCTACTTGGACTGGACAACAACCTGCCAACTAGAGACCCCATTTCCAACACCCGCGCTAGAGGTGTGGCTTCCTGAAGGCTACAAGCCCACAGGAAAAATGATTTGGCAACTGTTTTCCCCTCTCTGTCCCCAAAACCAACCTGTCTACCAGGACAAAAGAACAACACTCTACTGGGTTTCCACCATTTGCCCTTCAAAGGAGGCTTTCCCTTTGAAGCTCAGCTTTTGGGCTCACATCTTGTGTGGCTTCCTGCCAGGGAGGGGTATCACATTTTAAATGGCAGGCTTCTGTGATGTCATTTTCTAGGAGTCGTTCACACCTCTCCCCAGGAGGAGAGAAGGCTGCTTTGAGGTCAACATCTGCAAATGGTCACTGGAAATCTTGGGCAACAGAGAGGCAACCTTCTAAAGTTGCCTTTTATTCAAAGGCTACAATAAATCTGACTATAGTGATCCATTCCCCATTCCTTGATTTTTGTACTAAGCATTGGAAGCTGAATGGATCAGAACTTCTTTCTCCCTCCCCATTGATAAAGATATATAGTTATAAAACTAGCCAAGTGTAGGGCCTAATGTGGTTACCCAAAAAGCCAGGTCTTCAGTTTCTCGTAGAATTCAAGTACTGAAGAGGAGCTTGAATGTGCAGTTGCAGGTCATTGCATGCTTAAGGAGCTATGTAGGAAAAGGCTTGACCACTGGATCATGTTTTCAAAAATGCCTGAGGGATGTGCAAATAGGAGTCCTGCCGAGTGGAGGTTTCTGGAGGATTTGAGAAATGGTGGAGCAGGGCATTAGGCACAAAATGCTAACTCCACGCTCCGCCATTCCGAAAATGCAGGGATGCGCCTTATAGACAAAGATACTATGTACCCTTGCATTTTCCGTAGACCAAGTGTTAATTAAGATGCCTAGCGCCAACACAGGCACCCTTGTCACATTGTGCAAGTGTGCATGAGTTGGGGGATTATTGTTTTTGTGTAGGAAGGTGTCCATTTCCTGCACTAAAACAATCACAAATGGTGATTTATAACTTCTATATGTGCTGCGTTGTGCAGCACACACAGAAGGTACAAATTGTCATTTGTGGATGACTGCTTATGTGAAGGAAGGGGCATCTTCCTGCACATCAACAATCATTCATGGCATTTTGCTGTTTCTATGTGTGCTGCACAATGCAAAGCAAATATGCCCCTGAGTTCTGAATGGTCTACAGCCTTGTGGTGAGTTATTTGTTAGTCCTGGGTTAGAGAGTGTTTGCATAGTATAGTTTGCTGGTGACCAGACCATAGGTGATGGTTTTCAAGTGTTGGTTGGGACCATATGTTTGCATTTTCAGGGTGTGAAAGCATGAAACAGTGTTGGAATGACTTAGATAATGTTACGTTTGCAGTTGAGGATGGTCTTAAGGCTATTGAAGTAGGTGTAAGGGGGCGTGGGTGTCAGTCCTAGCTCTGTCAACCACCAGGTGGAGTCCCACAGTGGAGAGTTCTTCCTGAAGATTATGACTTCGATCTTGTTGGTGCTCCTATCTTCTTTCTCTATGGGCACGATTCACAGAACTAACTTAAGACAAAATTATAAACACTCTAATCCTAAAAAAAGTCGTGGAAAAAGATCTTACCTCTTTTGTTGTTTACTCATGCATGCCAAGGGTAAACACAAGTAAGACTTAAGAAAGTTTACTATACATTTATTGCAACTATCGTAATCTTGCATACAATGTATGAGCTAAGATTATTTGGCAAATGAAGGAGAATAATCTAACCAACATTATGAACATGGTAAAGAGAATACATATTCCAGCCGTGGTGAAACGATTTTCCTATCTATATCTGCCCCTTCTCTGAAAATATAGTAACAGTGCCATCTGCGTGATCTCTCAGATTATCTTTAGCCCTCATACCTATATGGTATGTGGTGTGAAACAATTGCCCCCTCCATTTTTTGTGCAGCTAGAGAGCTTCATGATTGGTCAGGTGTTTGTTGCAGACATACAACATGGGCTCAGCGGTGGTGGACTTGGGCCCGGATTCTATGTCACTTGTGTACAGACCCTATTCCACATACGTTCCAAGTGAGTATGTTATAGTGATTCACTACCCAACATTATTGCTTTTCTCGAATGGATAGAGATCCAAATATATCTGTCAACAAAGAGTATCTAGATGCCTTTACATTAGTCGGGTCCATGTCTTTTTAACTTTAACAATAATGGTTCACTTGAGAAGGCTTCAGTTGACGAAACCTGTAAAGCAAAACGTGCAAACAACATAACCATATGTGCAATCGTATATGGGGTATGTGATCTGCACAAGAGAATAATTTGTGGAGCAACAATAAAATACTATGGGGACTTAAGGGACACCCATACTCAAATCCACCATCCAAGTATGCAAATCATGTTTTCTGTATAGGAGGGAGTAATAAGAGGACCATGTTTAGTAGTAGATGGAGTGGCACAAAATGGAACCATCTCAGTAGTAGGGCAGGGGAATTAGCCGTGTAGCAGTAGCTATGCTCTGCAAGTCACCATTAAGGCACATCTCACAGTAGCCCCTTCAGGGCAGCAGCTTAGCATACTTAAAACCAGAGGGCTAAATCTTCATCTCAGACCATCCGCAGACCCCCCACTCCATTCACCACATTCATAATGAATACAGAATTACTATCCCAGTAAATTGTTGGTAGTTTGTGGGGTTATGGAGGGAAACAGTGCCATTCTGCCCTCTGAATCTGAGTTGGAGGCACTGCTTGATATTGAGGTGTCATGGGTAGGCGCTTGTATATCTGTAATGATAAATTTCTCTGTATGTTTTGGTGCTTCTGTCAGTCACCAGGTCATTACTTACCGCACTCTTTCTCAGGTTACAGAAAGACACCACATTTCACAATACTTACCCAAGAAAGGAATAAACACTGACAACATATAAGACCATTGCTGAGGAGCTCACAAATAACAACAAGTCACAACACCTCCCAATCCAAGAGGGTACGCAGAAATTCACAACACCTCCTAATCTAAGAGGGTACACAGCACATGCTCCTCCTAGCAATGTAATTTAGACATCCCTGATGGGAGGCACTTTCCCTTCCGTATCAACAATTACCCATTAGAGGGGAATCACCCTTCCCTCTGTAAGTACTTGGTAAAAGGGTCTCAACCTTCCCTCACAAGGAATACCAACAAATGATATGCTCTAGGGTTTCTTTATTACATGATAATAGGATGACAAAAGAAAGAAATAACTAAACATCACAGTAAACATTAGCAGCAATCATCAGCACATAGATATACATAGAGCCTGAAAATAAAAGCATAGTTAGATAAAGTTAGATATACATCGAACACCTCACCATAATCTTAGGCGTCTTGTCATCTGAAGAAGGGTCCGTCTCTCTTTCCCTCACTGGTTGGTTCCGGACTCTCTGTGGCACACACACGTCTGCACGTCTGCACCGTGATGTATCATCAGACCGCCAAAACACCGGACCAGCATCTCAGCATCTCTCCAGCTCTCCGCCTCTCAGAAACTCTCTCTCTCTCCTCTCTCGGACCCCCTTTCTCTAATATAGAACTCTATCCTCTATCGAAGCTTCTGGAAGAACCCGCCTACCTTTCTCACAAGATTCCTGTACTTTTCCACACCAAGCACCCAACAGCAGCTGGCCAAGCTTTTGTTCTGGCGCCAATGCGAAGAAGGCACATTCCTCCTGATAAGAACTGGTCTGCTCTGGTTCACTGCCGGTGAACAACACATGTAATCTCAAATATCACCTCTCACCTACAGAGGCTCAGAAGATGGCTGCAGTTTAGAATATGGAGTTGCTCAAGCATAGGCCTCTACTACTTGGAACGCAGAATACTATTATACCATGTCAAAGCCAATAGGCTAAAGTCATAATTCACCTAACTCAAATAACACTATGCACTTAATCCCTCAGTATCCACTATGGAGCACATGTGTGCACCATCACCAACAACTCTGCACCTCGACATCTCACACCTTCTATTCTTTGGCAAGATTATTGTAATGCAAGACCATCCTACATGAAGGCTAAAGTAATATAGCACACTAAAATCAGTACACAATGGTGGTGATCGAGGGTCATCACAGATCATCAGACCACTAAAGTGGTGCATGCACTACATTGCACCCCTTGACCCTTGAACATCACCATTCACATATATCAAAAATAAAATCACTGAACTAAAGGCACCGCTATGACTGCATCATTTAACTGCAAAATTGTCATCATTGCAAAGTAACAAGCAACTGAATATCATGACTGAAAAACAAAACTATCATTGGGGCACTATATCTGTTAACTGTAAAAGCAGTATCAATGCATAATAACCAGCAACTGAATAAAACCTAACTGAAGATTTGAGTGTCATTGAAACATTACATATCTCATTTAAAGGCAAAACCTTAAAAAATAAATTGTCAGAGTGCAACATTTAAGACTGTAGGCCATATTTGAAAGAGTAAAAACTGCACCACAGAATCAAAAACTTAAGCAATAACTCTTGTGTGAAAGTGACTACTCAAAAACATTGAATTCAAAGCAGATCATAATTAACTGGTTTTCTCTTTTTGTACTTCTGAAACTTCATAACTCAGGTAAAATATCTCAAAATAATTCAGCTTGTGTCATTTGAACCTCTAATAATGAAACTGCAAATTCTACTGCCAAGGCAGCCAACTGTAGCTCAGAAAATATCTACTCCAAGTGCAGCACAAATTTTCTATGGGAAAAAAGTGTTCTTTTCTGTGAAAAATGCAAAACAAAAAACACCACTGTCTCTTGTCAGGGTGCACAGGCAGTTCTCCTGTGCGAAAGACACACAGCTCTCATTCTTTTAAAGTCAGCCTCACTCGAAGAGGACAGTTCCAATTGCAGAACACTCTGCTGAACCCTTTGTCGCTTAGAAAGAAGCAGTCCATCTATGTAGATGACAGCTCTTTGGCATCCAACTTCCTCAGTATCCCCTCGGCAAGGAAGAACCCCATCTGATCTGGTTCTCCATAGATCATCAGCTCCGGTCTGCCATCAGCCACAGGACATCACCGTCCGCTCCGGTCTGGCTCCAGGCTTGGAAGAGTTCCACTTTAAAAAAAAAATAAACTAAAATAACAAAAATAAAAATAAAAAAGACAAAAAAACAAACAGGGTGGGGCGGGGCAAGGAATCACTTGCAGCCCATCCCAGCAACCTGAAACGATAAACAAGTATCACATGTCTTGCAAAAAACTTCAATTCAAAAGCACATAATTTTCTTTTTACATCTCTCAAAGTCCAATATTTTAATTTCTGTCTGCAAAGCTCTCCTCTAGATCTGGGGAATAGCTTAAGAATGCTACCTGCATTATATTCTCTATGTTTATTTGGGCAAAATCTAATTTTTCCTTACACAGCCAGAAGGGCTGGGGCAGTCAACTGTTCTCATTTCTCATTCCCAGCTATCAGACCCCTCCCTTACATGACTGTCCGCGTCTCAGAGCTGGCTCCGTTTCAACCATAACAGAGACACACTGCTCTGCCTCGCACCCCTCCCTTACAAAGAGCCCGGGGAATAGGAGGCTCCGTGGAATGCATGTTATCTCCTCAAGGTCAAGGCATGTTAGTTTCCAGCCGTTACCAACCCAAAAGCCGTGAAATTTTCCGTTCGTAAATGGAAGAGCATGATGTCAAAAAACCCTTACTTTCGTCTAATACACAAAAACAGACTCAACCTCTGTTGACTCCCATTAAAATCCGGGGTTCTATTTCTAAATGCTCTGCTCTTCTGTTTAGCTAATTCAAGCAAATTTAAACTATCATGTATAAAACAGTGACAACCTTAAAAAGTTGCATACAAAATCTCATGGTACTTCTGTAACAATATCTGGGGTAGCATCAGTCAAAGAAGGTCTAGGTTTGTTTAATTTGTAACCGTCAACTGTCATGGGCAAAGAATTATCACATTTGCGCACCAGCTACATAAAATCATTTTAAACATTAGTTGTTGGGGTCACCAACCCTGCTTCTGTGAAATCCTCCCCAACTGCTATTCTGTCTATAAGGGCCATTTTACCACTAGTGCGACCTCCCATAAGCAAATCACATTTTCTCTCACGCTGCTCTGTCCAGTATCTTTTAGTGTGCCAAAGCACATAGTCAGGGGCATTTGTTCAGCATCTGAATTGCTAAAATGGGCACTTTGCTTTTGGGTAAAATCACAAAATACATTTTTAAAACCTGGAAGTAGCCAGTCATACTCAATTCGCTGTTGTACACTTTCAAAATCATATGCCTGCATTTTTCTTTTAAAGCAAAATGTATCATGCACTGTTAGGTCTGATTTATCTCCACAACCAGTGATCGTTAATTCTAAAACAGTCTTCTTATCTTTCCTCTCTTCGGAAGAATTCATTAAAACAGCCTGTGCAATTGGCAACCTGACTAGATTTTCTGTAACATTTTTCACATGTAAATCATGCACGTTTAAGTCTGTTGTCAAAGGAATATTTTCACACTGGGCATCAATTAAGATTTCCTTCAGCTCTTTTAGCAAATGCTCAAATTGTGGCTGCACGTTAAACAACACATTCAAAATAATCCCACTACCTCTGTCTGAAACATCTTCCCACCTTTCAGGGTTATATTCTGAGATGTTACATTCACGTTGCAGCTGCGCACATTTTAAATGCATTTCTTTTTACTGAACACTGTAAAGGGATCCCGCCCTTTCTGCCTAACGTAAAAAAGCTATTCCCAAGCCCTTTATACAAAACACATTTAAACACACAGCAATTCTCATTCAACACAACACAATTAGTTCACTCCTGAGCCAGAAAACCATATGGGCTATCCCCATGCAAATAAATCAACTGATATCTGAGAGTCTGCTTTCAATTGCAAAAAAAACAACAATAGTTTCCCCTTTTAAAATCAACGTTCATATCCTGCAACCGACTACGCCAATTGTAATGACAAATTTCTCCGTATGTTTTGGTGCTTCTGTCAGTCACCAGGTCATTACTTAAAACACCCTTTCTCAGGTTACAGAAAGACACCACATTTCACAATACTTACCCAAGAAAGGAATAAACACTGACAACATATAAGACCATTGCTGAGGAGCTCGCAAATAACAACAAGTTACAACACCTCCCAATCCAAGAGGGTACGCAGAAATTCACAACACCTCCTAATCTAAGAGGGTACACAGCGCCTGCTCCTCCTAGCAATGTAATTTAGACATCCCTGATGGGAGGCACTTTCCCTTCCGTATCAACAATTACCCATTAGAGGGGAATCACCCTCCCTCTGTAAGTACTTGGTAAAAGGGTCTCAACCTTCCCTCACAAGGAATACCAACAAATGATATGCTCTAGGGTTTCTTTATTACATGATAATAGGATGACAAAAGAAAGAAATAACTAAACATCACAGTACACATTAGCAGCAATCATCAGCATATAGATATACATAGAGCCTGAAAATAAAAGCATAGTTAGATAAAGTTAGATATACATCGAACACCTCACCATAATCTTAGGCGTCTTGCCATCTGAAGAAGGGTCCATCTCTCTTTCCCTCGCTGGTTGGTTCCAGACTCTCTGTGGCACACACACGTCTGCACGTCTGCACCGTGATGTATCATCAGACCGTCAAAACACCAGACCAGCATCTCAGCATCTCTCCAGCTCTCCGCCTCTCAGAAACTCTCTCTCTCTCCTCTCTCGGACCCCCTTTCTCTAATATAGAACTCTATCCTCTATCGAAGCTTCTGGAAGAACCCGCCTACCTTTCTCACAAGATTCCTGTACTTTTCCACACCAAGCACCCAACAGCAGCTGGCCAAGCTTTTGTTCTGGCGCCAATGCGAAGAAGGCACATTCCTCCTGATAAGAACTGGTCTGCTCTGGTTCACTGCCGGTGAACAACACATGTAATCTCAAATATCACCTCTCACCTACAGAGGCTCAGAAGATGGCTGCAGTTTAGAATATGGAGTTGCTCAAGCATAGGCCTCTACTACTTGGAACGCAGAATACTATTATACCACGTCAAAGCCAATAGGCTAAAGTCATAATTCACCTAACTCAAATAACACTATGCACTTAATCCCTCAGTATCCACTATGGAGCACATGTGTGCACCATCACCAACAACTCTGCACCTCGACATCCCACACCTTCTATTCTTTGGCAAGATTATTGTAATGCAAGACCATCCTACATGAAGGCTAAAGTAACATAGCACACTAAAATCAGTACACAATGGTGGTGATCGAGGGTCATCACAGATCATCAGACCACTAAAGTGGCGCATGCACTACAATATCCCGAAAGGGGGTTGCCTTCTGGCTCTCCATCACCTATCAGGGCATCAGGACTGCATTCCTCTGCACTCACTGTCCCAGTCATCGCTGACATTCTCAAGGAAGTCATTGCTTCTAGGGTGGCAGGCATTGGGGGACTTCAGTTCTCTTTGTGTTTGGTAAGTTTTGCTCCATTCAGTCCCAAGCTGCTTCTGCTGTGTCAAAAAAGTTGATCTTGTTGTCATGAATCACTTTGGGTTGAGAGGGGAACAACAAGGCATAGAAAAAGGCCCTATGTTCGTATTCTCTGTTCAACTGTTTGAAATTAGGCTCTCTGGTGCTGCACTTAGAGCGCATAGTCAGGGAACAGGGAGACATGAACATTGTCGACCTAGTATTGGTGCTGCTTCTTGTGCACTACAGAGGAGGGTATCCTGTTCCCTGTAGTTCAGGATGCGGGCTAGCACTTGGCACTGCGGCGTTCCAGGTTGCAGTTTCTTCACAGGGACACAGTGTGCCCTCTCAACTGTGAAAAAGGCACATAGGCCAGATGGCGCTGCTGTGGTTTTCAGCCAGTCCTTGAAAAAGTGTGTGATGCTAGGAGCCTCAATTCTCTCCGGCAGTCCTATAATTTGAATGTTCTTATGATGTGCCCTGCCTTCTGTGTGTTCTTGCAACGTCTGCTTGAATTGCTCGATGGCAGAGGTGCAGTCGGCCTACTAGGGGGTCTGAGTAGTGTGGGCAGACTCATTAGTTTTCATTCTGTCTGCCAGTTTCATATGATCATCTGTGAGGGGGCTAAGATCAGTGGTCAGCTTTTGGAGCTTGTGGACTGGGATTCAGCCCTACCCTGTGGGTCACTACCTATCCCCCTGGGGAGACCAATTATTTGCAAGAGCTGCAGACTGTGGCCCCAAGAGAAGTGCCTCAACAGCCCATCAAGGCTATCAGGACTGTGTGGCTGATGTGGGTCTGGAGGTGCCAGGCAGTGCTCAGTTCTTTTGGATGCATTTCCACACAAGTGCACCTGAGATAAGGACCTCATGGGGTGCAGCATGGGGGAGTTCCCAATATAGGGCTCAGCAGTACCAGTTCAAGGGGCGAAAGTAGTGTCCCATACAGGTGCTTTCTGCCAAGGAGCTCCTGTTGCCATGCAGTAAAAGTACCAAAACCAGCCCCAAACTATAACCATTGTTCATTGGTCAGAAGGCAAGGGAAATCCCAGAAAGTAGCGCTGAAATAATACACCTTGCTGATCAGCAGCTAGAGGCAGGGAGCTGCGGAGGCCCACCACAGACTC
This sequence comes from Lissotriton helveticus, assembly GCF_964261635.1. Classification (NCBI taxonomy): domain Eukaryota; kingdom Metazoa; phylum Chordata; class Amphibia; order Caudata; family Salamandridae; genus Lissotriton; species Lissotriton helveticus. Next base: position 1,580,791,204 of record NC_136061.1, on the reverse strand, counting down.
CCAACCCTGTTCAACACCACCATCAATTTAGAGAGTCCCTCAATGTTCCCAGGGCCGTCCACTCACAAACAGGCTGTTCTTTTTCCATGCGGGTCCCTCAGCCTCACTATAGTTCCAAGCGGGCCTCTCGCAGGTTCTAGTGCAGCTTCTCTTGCCCTAAGCCATGATGGCTCTCCTCCATAGCTCCCATCAGGATTCCACAATGTGCCTCCTATTGGCTGCTTCTACCACTCTTCTCACCTCCGAGGGATCACCTGCAGACACTCCGTCCGGTGCCTACAGTCAAGGCACAGAGGCCTCGCAGCTCTGTGCTTCCGATGGGCCAGTCAAGCAAGTACAGTTGCCATTGTTCTGGCTGCTCAGCTGTCCAGCCAGTGGTCCCACAGATGCACAACTACAATCTCCAACAAGATGTGAGGGCCAATCAACAGTATTTGTATACCCTTCTGGCATCCGTCCCGTGTGGTATTCAGCACCGTCTCATTGCCTGGTCCACAGTCGCTGGCTTGACCTAGGCCCAAGGCTGCCCAGTGTAGGATTCTCCATCCCGGGGAGCTGCCCGGGGTCAATACAAGGGACACCCCTTCAGCTGTCCAGGTAGGCAACATTCAGGGCCCCACCATGTTGTTGATGGACCACGTTGTGGTCAGATAATGCAAATGGCTGGACCCAAGCCTGGGAACTCCCCAGTTATGTGACCACCATCTTCAACCATTAGGCACGCCCCTTCCCAAATTCATTCTTTATAGTAATTTTCTCCTGAATTTGTGGAATCCAGCTGGAAGGCACTGGCCCGTCCTTCACTCTGGCTACAACAGAAACATTTTCAACTGGGTGTTGGCTTGACTATCACAGAAGTCTTGCAAATCCTGTAGGACAGTGAACTGATCATTTACATCACTGGGCTGGTCTGCCATCCTTGTGTCTGGACCGTCAATGTCTGGAACATACGTTCTGATGCCAAATAGGACCTCATATTGGGTCTGACCACCCAGAGATAATGTAGGCAGATTATTTACTAAACTCTGAACCCATACAAGTAATGAATCCAGCGCTTCAGGCACGATGACAATGCTGCTTGCACCATGACCTGCCAGCACCACTACGAGCACCACATCACTTGGCACCACAGCCCTGGTCTCACCAAGCCACTGGATGCTGGCACTAAGCCGCTGCCTGCACCGTGACCTGAAGGCACCGCACGACACACCGCTGCACTTCACACTGCGGCCCAACACCTGCTGATGCCCTCATTTCTGACTTCAACCACAAGGAGTTTGATCGGCAACCCATGTGACTTCAAGGGTCCAACAACATCAGCATCGACCTCCGTAACCGAGGCCGACTCTTCAGAGCTCAACAAGAGGTTGCAGATGCCCTGCATTTCTAAAGATACTGTTTTTCAGGTCTTCCCGACACCATAGCTGGCCCGCAACAGTGCGGTCAGCTAGTACTGTTTGGATTTGTTGTTCACGATGCCATGATAGCCCCTCATGGAGCTATTTTCCTCAATGAACTATATGGTATATTTTTATCATTTTTGGTCTTGTTTGGAACAAATAAAATATTGGTTATTTGTCTAAAACTGGTGTGGTGTCTTTTTGTAGTGTTTTTTTCTGTTGGTTTTGTGCAAATGCTTCACACCCTGCTTCTGAGATAAGCCTGACTGTGCATAATACGCTACCAAGGGGGTGAGCAGGTGTTATTTTAGAAGTGTATCTCCTTTATCCTGACTAGGAAGAAGGGTCCCTACTTGGACTGGACAACAACCTGTCAACTTGTAGCGATTCTGAGCGAAATGCAGAAGGAGCGGCGTCGAAGACGCCGTAAAACTACAAGTCCCAGAATGCCCTGGGCCCTAGCAGTCCGGAAACGGCGACAGAGAGAAGGTTATAAAAGCACCTCCCAAGAAGTAGGAGGTGCTTGTCAATCTTCCCGGATTCCGAGCCTGTACCCGACATCATCCCGCTATTTGGATTCATACAGCTGAACCCGCGGACGCTTTCCTTCCCGCTCTTTGGATTCATACAGCTGAACCCGCGGACGCTTTCCTTCCCGCTCTTTGGATTCCTTCAGCTGAACCCGCGGACGCTTTCCTTCCCGCTCTTTGGATTCCTTCAGCTGAACCCGCGGACGCTTTCCTTCCCGCTACCTGAGTGGAGGTAAGACTTTGCATGGCCGTGCAACCTTGTGTGGCTACTTTTTGTCTTCTGTTTGAACTTTCTGTTACCACCACACCGGAGTAACTCTCCCGTTCAGACTTCCCCGACTTGCTAGTAACTGTGTGTGACAAACTGTCAGCATGCACAGTGACACCTAGTGGGTTCCTCCTGAACTACGGTGCTTTTTCAGAGTCCTGTGCAATAACAGCCTGAGGAGTATCGGCAGAGTTCCTGACCCTTTACACGCCAAGACCCGACCTCGAACAGTGTGGGGCGTACAGTGAGTGGTTCCCCATGCACCCTTCTAAATTGTTGTCTAGCCTTTTCCTTTGAACGTAGTAACGGTGTCCTTTATTTTCTTAGTGTCAAAGAACCACGCTAGACCAGACCAAGAGTGTGCCCCCCAGGACATAACCCTTCCCTCTTCCCCCGGAGTGCTATCTGTCTCCAGTGTGTTCACCGCATTGGGAGGGTTGGCATTTAAGGGAATTGGGAGGTATCTCTTCAGACTGTGGTCCCCGCGGGCAAGAAGAGACATGTTAGTGGTAACTCCGAACATCTTGGGGTGCCTAACCATCTGGACCCTGACAGATTGACAAGCCCACGACAGTCGTCCTGCCCGGACCCTGGATACCGGCCCAGTACTTGCCTCTTTACTCGAAAGCTTTAACGTGCTTCAAAAAGAGGTGCACGCCTCCCGAGTAGAAAATCAAGAGATGAAAAGGGACATGAACATCATGCGCAGGGAATTCGCAGGTCTAGCGTGCAAAGGCCCTGGAACAGGGTCCTACATTAGGGAGGCCACACTCCCTCCACCGGGACACCCCACGCCCCCTCCCTCTTCCCAGGGAGCTGCAGGGGGTGGATTCTTTACTTCCGCCGCAGGTCCCTCGACCTCCACGGACCAAACCCCTACGGTCCACATCATACAAAACCAGGGTATTCCGCTAGCCCCACCCGAACGGTTTTATGGTGATCCTAAGAAGTTTGAGACCTTCCTGAACCAGTGCAGGCTCCATTACCTTTGTAAACCCACTGTGTTTAGGGACGATGCGGCGAAAACCGCATTTTTGATGTCCTATATGGGGGGGGAATGCCGCCAGCTGGACCATCCCTCTAATGGAAAGAAACGATCCTGTGTTACACCAATTCACGGTCCACATGTTGACCCTGTATAAGAAACTACTTACACTGCGACAAGGATCACAGGACTTGTTGTCCTATATTACGTCCTTCAATCGCCTCGTGGTTGAAACAGACTGGCCACATGAAAAAAGAACCTCCTTGTTCTACCAAGGTCTAAGAGGAGAATTGAAAGATGTACTATCACAGGTGGTTCAGCTACCCGCCACCTGTGAGGAGTTGATCGATCTTACGGTACAGTTGGATCATCGGTTGGTGGAAAGACGTGGGGATCGGAACAAGGGTGAGATAAGGGGCTGGTATCCCAAACCAAAACCCCTTATGGACGAAAACCCCAAGTCTACTGAAAGTACCGAGCCTATGCAAATCGGGGGTATTCGTGGCCCTCTTACCACTGAAGAACGTGAACACAGGAGGAAAATGAAGCTTTGTTTATACTGCGGCAAGAGTGGGCACTTCATAAGGGAGTGCAAGGCCAGGGCCCAACAACCAGACAGAAATCCAGCGCCACGTAGAACCGCAGCTCTGGGAACAAAAGAGACATCGGAAAACTGAAGAGTCCGAACCAGATAGAGATCACTGGGTTGGACGCAAAAAACACACCGATCTCCTCGTTACTCGCTAATACGTTGATGCCAGCTGTGGCCCACCTCAACTTGGCAGTCTCCTTGTGGGTGACAGACGAAGAAGTCATCAAGGTGGATGCCCTGCTGGATTCCGGGGCTACCGGTAACTATATGGGTATCGAGTACGCTCGCTCCTTGGGAATCACATGGGAAAAGAAAGAAGAACCTGAGTACGTGAAAGCGGTGGACGGCTCCGCGTTATCCTCTGGACCCGTAGTGAGGCATACTCAGCCACTGCGAATGCACGTCCAGACAGAACATACTGAGCACATCCAGTTTGACCTCATCGCTGCTCCTCAGTTCCGTCTCATCCTTGGGATGCCATGGCTGACCTTGCATAACCCCACCGTGAGCTGGGCTGCACGCACGGTATCCCTGGACTCGGCGTATTGTGGGGAACATTGCCTTCATCCTATCCCCTTTTCCTCGGTGGCAAGGGACGGAGATTCCTCTTGTGCACTATTCTTGGCAGTAGCCTGCGCAACAGAACTGACGTGTAGCGCCACCACCCTGCCAGATGTCTATGAGGAGTTCCGACCTCTGTTTGATAAACAGAAAGCCACTCGTTTACCACCTCATCGGGTCTATGACTGTTGTATAGACCTGTTACCAGGTGCGGCCATACCCTGCAGCAGAGTCTATGCCCTCACTGAAAATGAAAACACGTATTTGAGAAACTATGCACATCGACGCCAGGCTATCTACAAGTTACCATCCGCAAACCGACGGCAAAACAGAACGCCTCAACCAAACGGTGGAACAATACTTGCGTTGTTTCTCCTTACAAAACACAACAGATTGCGTTACGCTCTTATGGCTGGCTGAATTCACTTACAACAACTCTAATCATTCTACCCTGGGTTGTTCGCCTTTCTTCTGTCTGCTGGGCTACCACCCCAACATCCTTCCCTTCGAATGGCCTGTTACCATCAATCTCCCTAGCATCCAGGAACATCATGCACACCTACAAGCGGTCCGCCTTGATGCCGTCCGCCATTTAGCTGCAGCTCAAGAGGCTCAGAAACGGTTCGCAGACAAGAAACGCAGTCTGGAACCGGATTATCATGTTGGTGACAAGGTGTGGCTATCGACCAAAAACATTCACCTTAAAGGCATCAACAAGCTAAAACCGAAGTACATTGGACCGTATAGCGTGGTGGAAATCATCAATCCTGTAGCGCTGAGACTTGCCATCCCTCTTTCCTGGCACATCCATCCTGTTTTCCATGTGTCTTTGCTCCAACCCTGTCCCTTAGACACTAGACTAGCCATCCACCCACCGCCTGTGCTGGTTGAAGGGTTGGAGGAGTATGAAGTGCAGGAATTATTGGATTCTAGGATATATCGGGGTAGGATCCAATACCTTGTGGGTTGGAAGGGGTTTGGAGTCGAGGACAGGTCCTGGGAGCCAGAGCAGAACCTTCATTGCCCTGAGTTAGTGGCTCAGTTCCATCAGGCCCATCCGGGCAAGCCAGGTCGACCACCGAGTCGGCAGTCCTCGAGAGGGGGTTCTGTTGCGATTCTGAGCGAAATGCAGAAGGAGCGGCGTCGAAGACGCCGTAAAACTACAAGTCCCAGAATGCCCTTGCCCTAGCAGTCCGGAAACGGCGACAGAGAGAAGGGTATAAAAGCACCTCCCAAGAAGTAGGAGGTGCTTGTCAATCTTCCCGGATTCCGAGCCTGTACCCGACATCATCCCGCTATTTGGATTCATACAGCTGAACCCGCGGACGCTTTCCTTCCCGCTCTTTGGATTCCTTCAGCTGAACCCGCGGACGCTTTCCTTCCCGCTCTTTGGATTCCTTCAGCTGAACTCGCGGATGCTTTCCTTCCCGCTACCTGAGTGGAGGTAAGACTTTGCACGGCCGTGCAACCTTGTGTGGCTACTTTTTGTTTTCTGTTTGAACCTTCTGTTACAACCACACCGGAGTAACTCTCCCGGTCAGACTTCCCCGACTTGCTAGTAACTGTGTGTGACGAACTGTCAGCATGCACAGTGACACCTAGTGGGTTCCTCCTGAACTACGGTGCTTTTTCAGAGTCCTGTGCAATAACAGCTTGAGGAGCATCGGCAGAGTTCCTGACCCTTTACACGCCAAGACCCGACCTCGAACAGTGGGGGGCATACAGTGAGTGGTTCCCCATGCACCCTTCTAAATTGTTGTCTAGCCTTTTCCTGTGAACGTAGTAACGGTGTCCTTTATTTTCTTAGTGTCAAAGAACCACGCTAGACCAGACCAAGAGGGTGCCCCACAGGATATAACCCTTCCCTCTTCCCCAGGAGTGCTATCTGTCTTCAGTGTGTTCACCGCATTGGGAGGGTTGGCATTTAGGGGAATTGGGAGGTATCTCTTCAGACTGTGGTCCCCGCGGGCAAGAAGAGACAGGTTAGTGGTAACTCCGAACATCTTGGGGTGCCTAACCGTCTGGACCCTGACAGATGTCGGGTACAGGCTCGGAATCCGGGAAGATTGACAAGCACCTCCTACTTCTTGGGAGGTGCTTTTATACCCTTCTCTCTGTCGCCGTTTCCGGACTGCTAGGGCCCAGGGCATTCTGGGACTTGTCGTTTTACGGCGTCTTCGACGCCGCTCCTTCTGCATTTCGCTCAGAATCGCTACACAACTAGAGACCCCATTTCCAACAGCCGCCCTAGAGGTGTGGCTTCCTGAAGGCTACACGCTCACAGGAAAAATGATTTGGCAACTGTTTTCCCCTCTCTGTCCCCAAAGCCAACCTGTATACCAGGACAAAAGAACAACACTCTAGTGGGTTTCCACCATTTGCCCTTCAAAGAAGGCTTTCCCTTTGACGCTCAGCTTTTGGGCTCACATCTTGTGTGGCTTTCTGCCAGGGAGGGGTATCACATTTTAAATGGCAGGCTTCTGTGATGTCATTTTCTAGGAGTCGTTCACACCTCTCCCCAGGAGGACAGAAGGCTGTTTTGTAGTCAACATCTGCAAATGGTCACTGGAAATCTTGGGCAACAGAGAGGCAACCTTCTAAAGTTGCCTTTTATTCAAAGGCTACAATAAATCTGACTATAGTGATCCATTCCCCCCCTCCTTGATTTTCGTACTAACCATTGGAAGCTGAATGGATCAGAACTTCTTTCTCCCTCCCCATTGATAAAGATATATAGTTATAAAACTAGCCAAGTGTAGGGCCTACTGTGGTTACCCAAAAAGCCAGGTCTTCAGTTTCTCGTAGAATTCAAGTACTGAAGAGGAGCTCGAATGTGCAGTTGCAGGTCATTCCATGCTTAAGGAGCTATGTAGGAGAAGGCTTGACCACTGGATCAACAGCTGAAAGGGTTTTGAGGAATTTCAGAAAATGGCGCTCTGCCTAGAGTATACGTTAGATTCTGTGAGGAGATAAGTTCTGATGGGTGGCGCGTATAGGGCGAACGGATTAACCCAAAAACCGTTCCAAGACAATCTAAGATTACCAAAAACTGTAACACAGCAATGCTCTCGCAGCCACAAAAACAGTGTAAAATAGAAAAAAGAAAAACAGTAGCAATACAGATGAAAGAAAGCAGCAGATCTCTATGTTCAAGTTCTTTTTCAAATGATGATTTAATTGGATCCAAGCTCAGCCGACACGTGTTTCATCGCGTTAAAGTGGAGTCAACACGACTCTTCAGGGCTGATGAAAATAAATAAAACATGTGTATAGTACATTCCAGTATGTCACATTTTGTACATAGATTCATGACACGGACGTGCACGAAAGTGAAAGTGACGGATTGTTACGTGCCTAGTGGTCGTCTTTGTGATAAATGGACCATGCGCAACCACCAGCACATCCTGGTGACGATGGTGATAGAGTGTGGTTAACGGCTAAATTATCCTTATCTAATTGACCATTTGGTATACTCATTGATAATATATATAGACTTTTATAAAATCACATTAATTGGTGTTTCATGCTCACGAGGAACCCGCGTTTGTGGGGTGTCAGGGTGTAGGAGTGTTCAACGCTCAATGCAATAGGCATGCCAGTGAGTATCTCATGCTATAAAGTGGTAACATGTGTCTGAGAAAAGGTACATGCTACTCTCAGGCCCTACTAGTAGCAGTTAAGGCATACCTAGTAGATAGCTTCAGGCATCCACGGTTAGATGCGGGATTTGAGCGAGCTTGATGGCGTATCTAAGTTTAGAATAAAAAGAAAATATATACATGAATATGTATATATAACAAACGGGAGAAAAATAGGAGCGGGCAATCGGTGCGTTTCGCAGGGTGCACTAAAATTTGAATATTGCAAAGGCTCACCCTGATGAGATATTGGCGAGTCTGCCAATATGTCTAATCGATCAAGACCCTGGTTCCGGGTTGACAAGTGTGTCTTGCACCAGTAAGGTAAAATGTAAACACAAAATTGTTGCACGTCTGATTTCAAAAGGAGACTGCATGAGAAGGAAAGAAAAATGGGCTGTGTAAAAACCTACAGCAAAAACCACCGTACTAGAAAATAACAGAGTGAAATATACACAGTCCGAACTTTAGAAGATCCGCATAGTACATACCTATGCACGTGTGCGTGAATAGCCGTACCGGGAGGGGACCCGACTGTAGGGTTTACAAGGTGGATTCTTAGTATATGAATCTTCGTGGGTAGCTTTAGGCTGAGTATGAAAAAACATAAAAATTGAGGTTAAACTAAGTGTTGTCTCCGTAAAATAACCTATGACTCAAACAAAAGCGCAGGTACACAAATCGTTGTATCCTTACCTGATAGCCGGTGTCCCTCCTCCGTAGGTTCCCGGTCGCCGTGTTCCATGGACGGACACGTGACCGGAAACCAGAAGGCCTGAAATAGTATAGGCAGGTCGTTGCCTAGACCACACAGATAATATTACCACGTCGCACCGAGACCGCCATCTTGGGTGTACAGATGTCGGTAGTCCGGAGCCTCATATGCGAGCAAAAAACGGCACAGGTTAATATGAAAGACCGGAAGAGGTTGTAGACGTAGGGGCATAATGAAGTTGGAGGGGTGTATCTATCTGAGCAAAAGATAAAATATATATAAAAACTCAAGCCGGATAACTGTATAGCATGCCCTGGATACAGTCCAGTATATACGCAAAAGTACTGGCGTGAAAACTATACAAATGGTCACATGTATCCTATGTTGACTAAGTAAGAGTAAGTGGCAAAAGGAAAAGTTATTATGTAATAGTGGGCTAAGTCGAGTCGCCGATTTGGAAACCCGAGAAATCATAACTCGTTCAGACTAAGAAAGGAAATTATAATCAGTACTCAAGTCCACTAAAGTATCTCAACCATGAGAGCAAGCCACTTATTGCCAGATAAGAGCCTAAAATGAAAAAGGGGAGTGAATAATTCCATGAAGTGATAAAAGAAATTACTTGTAAAATAAAAAATAAAAAATTATTAATAACTGTGAACGTGGTTGTGATAAAGTGGTGACCTATGACTTGAGCACCCCTGAGTAAAAATAAAATTCATGCTGTGACTCGTGACATTACAATATTCATAGGTACAATCACGTCAATATGCCTATAAAGTAGTAGGATTACAAATTATAAAGGTTGATGAGGCTACAGTTTGGCATTACTTAATGAAATGCTAAAATATTCAAACCTTCACATCGTGGTAATCAAGCACAAGAAAAGAGAAAACAAAAAATAAAAACATTAGCTGGTCATGTGGCCATATTTACAATGAAATCGTTCATGCAGTAACCATTAAGTCAGACGATTCCATATCATTATTACAGTTGTGTCTTCATATAGCAAGTGTGCCAATCAAATGCAACATTTTGTAGAAGCAGAGGGAAGATTAATTCCCTAAAAAGAACTGAAGCTCTGGGTCATAGTTAAACCCGTGTTCCACGCATTGCAAACGCATGATCCACGTGGCCTCCCTACGCCTCAAAGTCAGTTCTCTGTTACCAAAAAGAACTTGAACATAGAGATCTGCTGCTTTCTTTCATCTGTATTGCTACTGTTTTTCTTTTTTCTATTTTACACTGTTTTTGTGGCTGCGAGAGCATTGCTGTGTTATTGACCACTGGATCATGTTTTCAAAAATGCCTGAGGGATGTGCAAATAGGAGTCCTGCCGAGTGGAGGTTACTGGAGGATTTGTGAAATGGTGGAGCATGGCATTAGGTACAAAATGCTGCCTCCACGCTCCGCCATTCCGAAAATGCAGGGATGCGCCTTATATACAAAGATACTATGTACCCTTGCATTTTCCGTAGACCAAGTGTTAATTAAGATGCCTAGCACCAACACAGGCACCCCTGTCACATTGTGCAGGTGTGCATGAGTTGGGGAATTATTGTTTTTCTGTAGGAAGGTGTCCATTTCCTGCACTAAAACAATCACAAATGGTGATTTATAACTTCTATATGTGCTGCGTTGTGCAGCAAACACAGAAGGTACAAATTGTCATTTGTGGATGACTGCTTATGTGAAGGAAGGGGCATCTTCCTGCACATCAACGATCATTCATGGCATTTTGCTGTTTCTATGTGTGCTGCACAATGCAAAGCAAATATGCCCCTGAGTTCTTAATGGACTACAGCCTTGTGGTGAGTTATTTGTTAGTCCTGGGTTAGAGAGTGTTTGCATAGTATAGTTTGCTGGTGACCAGACCATAGGTGATGGTTTTCAAGTGTTGGTTGGGACCATATGTTTGCATTTTCAGGGTGTGAAAGCATGAAACAGTGTTGGAATGACTTAGATAGTGTTACGTTTGCAGTTGAGGATGATCTTAAGGTTATTGAAGTAGATGTGAGGGGGTGTGGGTGTCAGTCCTAGCTCTGTCAACCACCAGGTGGAGTCCCACAGTGGAGAGTTCTTCCTGAAGATTATGACTTCGATCTTGTTGGTGCTCCTATCTTCTTTCTCTATGGGCACGATTCACAGAACTAACTTAAGACAAAATTATAAACGTACTACTTTTGGTATTCACAGAAGGCATTTAGTAGTAGTAAAGTTAGGATTTTGTCTTAATTCTGTCTTAAGTCTGTCTTAAGTCTGTCTTAAGTCTGTCCTAAGACTGTCTTAAGACTGTCTTAAGACTGTCTTAAGACTGTCTTAAGACTGTCTTAAGACTGTCTTAAGTCTGTCTTAAGACTGTCTTAAGTCTGTCTTAAGTCAAACTTAAGTCAAACTTAAGTCAAACTTAAGACAAAATCCTAACTTTACTACTACTAAATGCCTTCTGTGAATACCAAAAGTAGTAGGACAGATTTAAGACAGATTTGTCCACCTCCTTCACCGATGCAGATGCCCCCCTCAAGTACATTAACACAACAGGACGCTGACCTTGAGCCAGTTGATACCTGGAGGAACTCAGTCTGATGAATTGTCAGTGCAGACTAAGGAGCGCATATGGAAAATGAACAAAGGACCCGAGTCACAGAACTAACTTAAGAGAAAATCTTGAACTTACTACTATCCCCCCTCGATAACCCTTACCTCTCCAACCTCCCAAAAACTACTGATACACTTTTCCCATCAATTCCTACTCAATTACTCCTTAAGGTTGAACTTCTCCTTTCATCCCTCGTTTTAGAATTCTCCTCTCTCAGAAACGATATCTCACGCCTTGTTAAATCCCTCTCCTCAGATCTTATCCACACATTGACTGCCTCACAACACGCCATACCGTCGCTGATCGACACTCATCTCAATCCACCCACTTACAGACCTCCTATTTGTTCCACCAATACCGGCACTCCACCCCTCCCTGGTAACTACACTATCGGATCTAAACACACTGAACCCTCTTTAAGCGCCTCACCCCGCAAGATCAGCACAACCTCCACTCCTCAAAAAGATTTTTGCTCTATAACCTCAGAAGCTAATTTATCTGGGAACCCCCCTGTTTCTCCCGCCTCTGACTCACCCACTATCCCCCCTACCAGTCAATCTACTATTCCATTTCTCTTAGGAACGAACAGACTCCCCCCGCTTCTGACCTCTCCCAGACCCCCAACTACTTAGACCTTTCTCTCCTGCCCCTGCCTCACCCACTATCCCCCCTACCAGTCATTCCCCTATTCCAGTTCTCTTAGGAACAAACAGACCCCCCCACTTCCAACCTCTCCCAAACCCCCACAACTACTTAGACCTATCCCCCCCGGTCCCCTCACCCCATTACCTGTCCCTTCTCCCCTATGCTGCATGTCATAAACTGCAGATCCGCCTCCTGCCACGCAACTGAGATTGTGGAAACCATTCTTAACGAAAACATAGATATCGCATTCCTTACTGAAACATGGCTCAAAGCCCACCCCACCCTTATCCTCGACTTGCTCATCCCACCAGGCTACTCTATCAATAAGAAAGATAGAATCGATCAAATAGGAGGAGGCCTGGCCCTAATCTTTAAAGGTGAACTTGACATCGCACTTGTTCTGCTCCAAGACCCCTCATCCTTTGAATACCTTTGCGCCAACCTCACTCTTCCTGGCTTTCCTACAATTCGGCTACACACTATTTATCACCCCCCTGGAAATTGCCTCCCCTTTACTGAAGAGATGACTGATCTTATCATTCAAGCATCTCTCTCCCATTCCAAAAATCGGTTCCTTAGTGATTACAACATTCACTGTAACAGAACTGATGACCCTGCTGTCATCCTATTTAACGAAGCCCTAGACATCACTGACTTGTGCCAACTATGCCATGCTCCAACTCACTCTAAAGGCGCCATCCTTGATGCGATTTTGATGAGCAAGGATCTGGCCTCTCTCTCCAATATACTCCCTGTAGACTGGTCTGATCTCCACCTTATCCTCTTCACCCTGAATAGCCCTACTCCTCGCCCCTTCACTTTGATCACTTTACCTATGAAACCTACTCGCAGCTTTCACCTTATCCCACCTGGCGAATTGGAATCTACAATTAAAAATCACTTACTCCTCCTCCCTCCCTCCCTTAACACCAGCGACCTTACTGACCATTACAATAATTCCATTTGTGAAGCCCTTGACCTAATCACCCAATCAAACTTAAAAAACAAAAATACATCCCTCCCAAGTCCTGGTTTAATGCCGAACTTAATTGTGAAAGGAGGACTCTCAGACAATCTGAACGTACCTGGAGGAATCATCCCACCTCTGATAACCTGGCTCTCCTGAGAACTACTAGAGCCCAATATAAAAAACATATCTTCAACAAAAAGGCCTCCTTTCTCCGGTCTCAACTTGACCAGGCTAGAAACCGCCCCAGAGAACTCTTTAATATCGTCAAAAGACAAACTAGCTCAGGCCCTACTAAATTAGACGCCTCTGTGGATAGATGCGAAGAAATCGCTAGCTTCCTTATGAATAAAATCAATAACATTGAACTATCCTTCTCTTCCCCCTTCTCTCTCACCAACCTCCCCTTAACCAATGCATCTCCTCCTTAACATTCTTAACTCACCTTCATCCTCCCCTCCACCACATATTGACCCCTCTCAACCCACCCCTGCCCTCCCCCATCTCGATTCATCTCGGACTGGACACCTTTTGAAAAACAAGGCTTCATGGAGTGAATTTAGCCCAATTTCTGAAACCACTATCATCAACATCATGTTGAAACTCAAACCATCCTCACACTCCAAAGACCCTCTTCCCTCCCATTTAGTTCAAGATCTCAAATTTATCATAGCCCCAATTTGGACCGATATCATCAACTCCTCACTTTCCACTGGCTGTGTTCCTGACTCCCTTCAGCTAGGGCAAATCTCCTCGATTCTTAAAAACCCCTCTGCTGATCCTAATGACCTTCACAATCTGCGCCCTATCTCTAACCTTCCCTTCCTCTCTAAAGCGCTTGAAAAATGTGTCCTATCCCAACTAGATAACCATATCAGCTCCTTCAATCTCCTCGACATTTTCCAATCTGGCTTTAAAAAGGGATGCAGTACCGAATCTGCTATGCTCAATATTACTGACGACATTCATCGCTCTCTAGACAAAGGTGAATCCTCTCTATTAATCCTCCTTGATCTCTCGGCTGCATTTCATACTGTCCACCATCCCACTCTTCTTAACACCCTCAAAGATCGCTTTGGTATTGAAGGTACTGTACTTAAATGGTTCTCCTCGTTCCTCCAAAATAGATCGCAACAAATTAAGCTTGGTCACTGCCTCTCCAAACCTCAACCTATCTCACTCAGTGTCCCCCAAGGATCTATCCTTTCCCCAACCCTTTTCAATCTTTTCATGGAACCACTCACCCTCATTCTCAAACAAGCCAAAATCAGTTATCACCTCTATGCCGATGATACCCAACTTTACCTCAAGATCAAATCCCACAATGACATCCTTCACCTCAATGATACTCTGATGAAAGTCCAAACCTGGTCCACCTCGACCATCTAAAACTTAATCCTAAAAAAACAGGAATCATCCTGTGCACTCCCAAAAATAAGCCCCTTCCCATTCAACTCGGGATTAATGATATCAAAGCACTTAATTGCACCCTCTCCACCTCTAACTCTGTCAAATCACTAGGCATCAGCATTGAGCAAAATCTTAACCTCATCCCCCACATTAAAAATGCAGCCAAAAGTGCTCTTTTTACCCTTCACCACCTCAAAAAAATTAAACCTTTTATTCCAGCTGATGATTTCAAAATCGTGGTAAAATCACTTGTCCTTTCCAAGATCGACTAAGGCAACGCCATGCTTGCTGGCACCCCTAAAGTCCACCTTGCACCGATCAAACCTGTTCTCAACCTAGCCGCCAGACTTATTTCTGATTGTAAAAAGTTTGACCATATCTCCCCTGTCCTCAAAAACCTGAACTGGCTCCCAGTTGAAGGACGATCCACATATAAGATTGCTTGTATCACGCACAAAGCTCTTCACCAAAACACCCCTTCTTACCTTTCTATCAAGCTACAAAAAGCAGGATGCTCCAGGTCCCTGAGGAGCACTAACTCCCTTACGCTAATCCCTCCTAAACTAAAACGTAAAAAGACCCAATCTTGTGCATTCTCTGGAACGGCTCCGACAATTTGGAATTCGCTCCCCAGAGACCTTCGCTGCAACCCCTCTTACCCTCTCTTCAAAAAAAGACTCAAAGTACTTCTCCTCAACAAACACTGGGGTTCCTAATGTTTTTGACTCTGACCCCGCTCATTACCGCTCTACTGTGACTCACATTTTACCCATCCCCTCTCCTTCTTTCCATTCTCTCACTCCCCTTCTCTACACCCCCTTCTCTCCTCTAATTTCAACTCCTGTGTATCCCTCTTTTTATCCCGTTGCTTCTTTGCACCCCTCACGCATTCAAATCAATGTTTTCACCTTTCTGTGAATCTTCTTGCACATTGTAAATTGTTTATTATTTATTAATATGTCTAACTACCTTGTAAAGAGCTCTGATACTCTTGGGTCCAGCAGCCCTATATAAAACCTCATAAATAAATAAATACATAAAATAAATAAAGGGCAAAGAAAATTGCCACAAAACAGAGCATGATGCCATGTAAATGGGTGAGAAAAAAGAGAAATGGCAAAACACAATGGGCAGAACAGATCTTAAGAGAGCGATAGAGAAAGAGAAAGCGAAAGAGAAAGAGAGAGAGAGCGAGAGAGAGACCAGGAGAAAAGCGAGGTGGAGCTCAACACGCTGGAGTTGGGCCCGAGAGGACCATGCCAGCATGGAGGTTTGGCAGCAGATAACTACTGGGGTAAATACATGCTCCCTGCTTAATGGGGTGCCTGCACTGCGGCCGTCTTCAAGTAGGTCCCGCCTGTGAAGGGGTGAAACACATGCATATGTTGCTATATATCCCCTTTTCTAATTACTTTATCACAATGTCTTTTCATTTTGATAAGGGTTACTTTATGTGTAAACCTTTCTCTACTACCACCCTGGAAGGCTTGACATACTGGGGATAATATTAGGCAATGTATGGTCAATACAATGGTTTATTTAAGAAATGTTGACGTTTTCACTCTCCCAAGCCCTTATTATATATCTGAATAATACTATAGAGATCACAGACAATATCTTAGGTGTGATCTTCAATACTGCTCCTCAGTAAATTATTTAAATAATATTAGTATGTATTCAGATCTGAATTAGGCAGCTTTCTTTTTTTTGCATAGAGATATTCATACTTGATGTAATGTGTTAACAATTCAACAAATTAATAATAATAAAAAAGGGCAATGTGCAGTACAATCAAGAGGAGCAAGCCAATTGAAGTCAGCTCATGTGCATTAAAATTACTCCCAAGCATCATTAAATGTAATTACTTGGAAGAACACAAAAAAAAGAGAAAAATTGCAGTCTTCAGAGAAGAGGTATTATTCAAATTACAGTCAAACTTGTGAGAAATGTAAATTAGGCAGCAAGAATGGATGTGATGATGGAATAATAGCATTGAAGAGCCAAATATCATTGGGGTGGGCCTTTTAAATTTAGTTGTGGTACAGAGTGATTGTAACCCTCATCTGGTTAGAGGACTTTACAGATAGGAAAAACACAACTTAGCATTGGCATGCCAAAAACACCTACAAAATGAAAGACATATCTCATGGAGCAGCGCATATGCATCTCTGCCAAGTTTTCAGATTTCTTATGCGTGACAATTCTGTAGTTTGAGTGAGCATATGAATTGCATTTGCCTGCCAAATATGAGACTTTTGCACTAATAAATCAAGGCAATGACCAGTATTTGAGTACCTCTCTGTGTTTTCTGTTATTGCATCCAGACAAATCATACGAGAATAAGCAGACACCTAATACAAGCTAGTCCTATTGCCACATTTTTGTTAGCAATATTTTCTAAATGAGTAAAATCAATTTTTTTCTTCCGACTAACTAGAAAGGAAATAGTGGACTGGGAATTAAACAATGCAAAGGTCTGTGGAAGCGTCACCCTGGGTTTAGTTCGCGTTGTAGCGCTACGCGTAGCTACGCGAAGTGCACTTTGCACTACGCGAGCTACGCGTAGCTACGCAAACTGCGCATTGCACTGTGCATAATGCTGTTCGCACTGATTACACAGTGCCGGATGCTTGTCGGATGTGCAATCAGTGCAAACCGCATCTTGCACAGTGCAAGCGGTCGTTTTCTGCCGCTCGAGTAGATTTCTACTCGAGCGGCAGCTTTCTCAACGCGGACTGGTAGTTTCTCATCGCGAGCGGTCGCGAGCATACGCAACCACTCGCAATGAGAAACCTGACCTCCCCGTTTTGAGAAACTCGCTGGAAGGTTTATTTTCCACGCTTGCGATCGTCAGCTTGATGGTGCTGATCGCGAACGAGGAAAAAGCCTCGCCCGGATGTCATTTTGTTAGTTCGCGGTCGCCAACTTGACGTTGAGGACCGCGAGCAAGCAAAAAAAGACCGCTGCACTATGATATGCTACGCGTATTTGCACTGTGCTACGTGCAATTCGCATAGTGTGAAGTAGCGCAAACTTCGCGCTCCGCCATTCCGAAAATGCAGGGATGCACCTTATTTACAAAGATACTATCTACCCTTGCATTTTTCGTAGACCAAGTGTTAACTAAGATCCCTAGCGCCAACACAGGCACCTTTGTCACATCGTGCAAGTGTGCCTGAGTTGGGGAATTATTGTTTTTGTGTAGGAAAGTGTCCCTTCCTGCACTCAAACAATCACAAATGGTGATTTGTAACTTCTATATGTGCTGCGTTGTGCAGCACACACAGAAGGTACAAATCGTCATTTAAGGATGACTGCTTATGTGAAGGAAGGGGCATCTTCCTGCACATCAACAATCATTCATGGTATTTTGCTGTTTCTATGTGTGCTACACAATGCAAAGCAAATATGCCTCTGAACTCTGAATGGTCTACAGCCTTCTGGTGAGGTATTTGTTAGTCCTGGGTTAGAGAGTGTTTGCATAGTATAGTTTGCTGGTGACCAGACCATAGGTGATGGCTTTCAAGTGTTGGCTGGGATCATATTTTTGCATTTTCAGGGTGTGAAAGCATGAAACAGTGTTGGAATGACTTAGATAATGTTACGTTTGCAGTTGAGGATGGTCCTAAGGTTCTTGAAGTAGGTGTCAGGGGGCATGGGTGTCAGTCCTAGCTCTGTCAGCCACCAGGTGAAGTCCCACAGTGGAGAGTCCTTCCTGAAGATTATGACTTCGATCTTGTTGGTGCTCCTATCTTCTTTCTCTTTGGTCCCGATTCACAGAACTAACTTAAGACAAAATTCTAAACGTACTACTTTTGGCATTCACAGAAGGCATTTAGTAGTAGTAAATTTAGGATTTTGTCTTAAGTCTGTCTTAAGTCTGTCCTAAGTCTGTCTTAATACTATCTTAATTATGTCTTAAGTCTGTCTTAAGTCAAACTTAAGACAAAATCCTAACTTTACTACTACTAAATGCCTTCCGTGAATACCAAAATTAGTAGGACAGATTTAAGACAGATTGGTCCACCTCCTTCACCGATGCACAGGGCCCCCTCAAGCACATTAACACAACAGGATGCAGACCTTGAGCCAGTTGATACCTGGAGGAACTCAGTCTGATGAGTCATCAGTGCAGACTAAGGAGTGCATATGGAAAATGAACAAATGGCCCGATTCACAGAACTAACTTAAGACAAAATCCTAAACTTACTTCTTTTGGTATTCACAGAGGGCATTTTGTAGTAGTAAAGTTAGGATTTTGTCTTAAGTGTGTCCTAAGTCTGTCTTGAGTCTGTCTTAAGTCTGTCCTAAGTTTGTCTTAAGTATGTCTTAAGTCTGTCTTAAGTCAAACCTAAGACAAAATCCTAACTTTACTACTACTAAATGTCTTCTGCGAAAACCACGTTTCCCTTGCTTGTACACATTACCAAAAGTTCACAAAAATGCTAAAAATCCACCAGGTAGACCAATTATCTCTGGTATAGGAGGCCCAATGGAAAGGATTGCAGAGTTTGTAGATATCTTTCTGCAGCCCTTTGTAGTAAATTTGGCCTCCTATATCAGGGACACCAAACACATCTTAAATATACTTCCAGATGTGACTTGGGATTCAACGATGACAATGGTAACGTTTGATGTAATATCGTTATATACGAATATCAAACGTGAGCAAGGCTTGGAGATGCTTGAAAGGTTCCTTTACAGGAGACCGGCAGAATTGTTAGATCACTCAAACATGTTACTATCAATGTCAAGGCTGATTTTGAAGCACAATGTCTTTCTATTTGGAAAAGATTGGTATAAACAACAATGTGGAGCCGCGATGGGATCCAAGTTTGCTCAGACTCTGGCCTGTCTCTTTATGGGTGGGTTCGAGGCGGAGCACATGTGGGGACCTTCCGTGTCTAAATGGCAGGAATTAATTGTGTATTACGGTCATTATATAGACGATTGTTTTATCCTTTGGACAGGTTCGGATGTGGAATTGGTAACATTTTTTATCATATGAAAAATAACAATTACAATATGTCTTTCACAATGTCTTCAAACAAAGAAAGAATTGTGTTCTTGGATGTCAAATTAATAGTATACTGCATAGAAAAAGCACCTCTTGTAATTCAACGCTTCACACTACAAGTGCCCACCCAAAAGTTCAGATCAATTCTATACCCAATGGGGAATTATATAGAGCCCGATGGAATTGTAGTAATGATGAAGATTTTATCTGTTGTGCTAATGACATGGAATCAAGACTTCTGGTTAGGGGTTATGGTCCTACTGTTATTAGACAGGCCAAGGATAGAGCTTTTAAACTAAAAAGACAGGATACCCTTAAACCTAAAGTAAAAAATATGAAGGAACAACACTACTTACGATTGGTGACTAATTACAATTCATGGTCCTACAAGATCTATAATATACTGAAGAAACATTGGCATTTATTGACGTTGGATCGGACACTAAGCCAATATATTTCCAAATATCCCAGTATAACATATCGTAAGGGTACTACCCTTAGGGGTTTGATCAGTCCTAGCTACCCAAAAACCAAGAGTAGGGATCGAAATTGGTTGAACACACTGAATTGTGGTTCTTTTAGGTGTGGCCGATGCAGCATGTGCAGATTGGCGGATCATGGTACAGTGGAATTCCAATATAATAATTCTCCCAAATATAGGATTTACCAACATATTGATTGCAGTACTAAATATGTTGTTTATGCTATCAAATGTAAATGTTCTAAAATGTATATAGGCAGCACAATTAGATGCTTAAATGAACGTATTTCTGAACATTTCAGAGCTATGAAAAACCTAGGCCCACGGTATCCTCTGGCTAATCATGTCCATGAGTGCCAAAGCCAAGGCAATAATCCATCTTTTAGCTTCCATGGTATAGAAAGTATACCTATTGACATCAGGGGCGGTAACAGAGAACTGCGACTACGTCAATGTGAGGCACGATGGATATTGAAACTACGTGCCATTGAACAGGGTATTAACATTGACTCTGAATTACATTACTTCCTGGGATGTTGAATATAACTCTTGCATTGTTATATGGCATGTGCCCTTCAGATCTAAATGTTTATAAGAACGTATATGAAGAGCCTGTATTTGCCAGGTTATTGTGTTATTGTTACAATGTATAAGTACAATTCAATTTGTGGGTTAATAATGACAGATTTTGTATTGCAATCCTAAACAATGTGATGTTGAATAACATATAGGGACTAATGTGGGAACATAAGGTTGAAAATATGTGGTGCTATAATGTGCTGGTTAGTAGTATACTGTAGGCAACCTAGGAACATGCTGAGAAATGTTCCCGTACTTGCACACTTTTGGCAGTGTATCACTCACTCTGGGCAAAAAACTTCCTCCTTTGATCTCTTCTTGGTCTGGCTTTTTTTCTGCGACTTCCCCTACTTTTGTCCTTTCTTTCTATCATATAGTATTTTTAAATTCTTCATTGTATTTTTATTGACAACATCCAAATAATTATGTGATGTCATCTTGATATATTGGAATGTACATAGGAGTCAGTAATAGTTTCCATATTGTGATGGTTTTTTGAATATATTTAGAAATGAGGTGTAATATTATTCCTATTCCATTTTTTAAAACTTAAACTGCGTCCAGCCAATATAACTGTCCATCTAGGTAATATCGCGACGGTGTTGTTTCCTAATCCCTCTGGAATTCGTCACAAACGATATTTTAACACCATAAATAAGCATAACAATATGGCGTCTACATTTAACACGGTTCGCGTCGAATAGTCCATTTTCTTTTTTCGTAGTACTTCCATATTTCAGTCTAATCAAATACTTTGACAACAGGGCGTCCACGCAACACGCCGGACCGTGATAAATAATATGCGCAGTATCTTTGACTATGGCTTTGGTGAGCACTGGAAATTATAAATGTATTAAATGTTCCCATGTGGTTAAATGGAATTACAAAGTGGGGACATTTCGAACAGCATAACCTGCTTGTGGGGGGGACCGGTTTAGTGATGATTCCTGGCGGATGGGCTGAACGCTTTTATCTGTTAATGGGTCCGTGTTATGTGTACAATGACTTACGGGGCTATTTTGGTAGGACCGTAATAAGACATGAGATTGGTACTAAAGAAGTTTCTGGTTAATATGTGTCCATGTATAATTTATAGAAGATAGGATACTGATGGATGCCTATACCTTTGTTTTTCTAGATATATGTCGAACAGGAAATGTGAATTAAGACGGAGTATTTTGTGATTTCCTATCCATGCTGAGATTGACATTTTGGAGGCTTATATTTGAATTTGGATATTGAAATCTGATTTGGTAAGAGACTGAAGCATTCTATAATTATAGAATTGTAGTTTCATTACGAGGTAAAATGGTAATTAGGATATTTATTGTGTTCACCCTGGATACAGTTTGAAGGACGTATTTATATGGAAAAGAATTCCTTGTGCCAACTATATATATGAATACATTTTGTCCAGGGTGAGTTCTACTTATTTATATATCTTTTAATATTAAGAGGTTAGTGTTTCCATTATATTGGAAAGTCACAACATGGAGTTGTGTTTTTTTTTACAAAGTTTGGGTGATAGGTCTAATATCAATGTACAGTAACTATGAGATATGAATAGCCTTTTCTTAATACCTTTGGATAAATCATGTGCACGGTCGGTTTGCACCTTTTTTTGGTGCTCTTTCCTTTTCTTTTCTTTTTTTCTAGTCTCATTTTATTCTTATCTTTGGTGGTGGTGTTGGCATTTTAGGCTTGGTATATTTATTGGGAATTTATAATTAGTCCTTAATTTACTATTATAGCCCTGAGGAAGACTTTGGGTCACACCCTCTGACGAAACACGTGTTGGCTGTTGGCCGTTGGCTGTTGTTTGTATTACCAAGATAAAGAACTTGAAAAGTCCCAAAAATTCAACTTTTGAAAGAACCCTTAAGTGTATAGCCCTAACAGCTCGAAATGCCAAATTAGTAGAAGAATATACAATTTTCGACAGTATTAAACATATAGTGAAAACACCAGAGTAACTAAAGTTAAAAAATTAAAATGAAAAAACTTGGTACAATTTAAAACATAAGCAATTTATTACACATCATTAAAAGCGATGTTCGATAACATCAGTACAGTGCCATACATACAATTAACATCATGATAAGATTAAAAATGATGTCAATACAATAAAATAAATAAAGATCAGAGTTGTTACAGTTGTCGACGCAGCGTTTCGGTGTGTTTCGATACCACCTTCTTCTGGACAAAACAATTCTATATAAAGAAAATATACAATTAGATAACATCCTTTAGACTTAATAATTAAACAGTTTATCAGGGGCACAACCATGTTCTCACATTTAATGTTACATCATCTACTAAAATATACATTTATATTAATACAATAATGTGGCATTCGACTTACTATGGGCTATACATTTTGATCCTTGAGTCTGTGACATGGAGTCACTCTTTGGTAGCTAAAGGTAAATGGACCATTGTGCATACCTGCGAAAATTTAATTAATCATTCCTCATTTCAATTGGAGGTTGTATGTTGTTGGTAGCTCATAGGATAGAGGCTCGTCTTTCATACATCATATAAAGCATTCCTTTCTGTGATGGGCATAAAATGTAACAGAACGAATATTCATCAATTCGCCCTTTTCAATTTTGTAATTTTTAAGAAAAGCCACAGTTTATGCGTGGCATTATTCATTGTTATTACCTGTGTTTTTCAGGAACTCGGTAGTGAGGAAATAGCCAGAGGGGGGCCACCGTATTTTAACGAGAGTATCACTATAAGAAAGCACATGGTAATATGAGAGAATAAAAGAGGTTTATATTTACTGAATACAACGTAATTTTGCATGACTTTTCGCACAACCGCTACTCAGTCTGATATTTAAGAGTATGTTGCCTGCACATAAAGAACAGGGGGAAATACATGGAGATAGAGACAAATATGGTATGCCTTTTTAGGACAAAATACTCACCCTTTAATCAGGGTTATAGGACCCTCGACACAGCGTGACTGGATTCTTTTAATTTCTACCAGCCATGAGTTTCCTTTTGCACGGTCTCTTTAATTTGACCTACGAAAGATAGCATTTATTTGTTGTTTAAGTATTTTACAACCCACGTTGATGACTGTTATCTACATATTTAATATCCATCATCTCCGGACTGCTCTCGGAGGTTGTTGGTATTACTACATTCCTGTTGTTTTGTGGGTATCTAGTCGCACAATGATCACAATAATTTCACAATTCAATAGGGGGGAACCACCTTATGGCATTGGTGGTGGGGTACCCATTAACATTAGTGATATTAAGCAACATAAATGCCACATCGTAATATGAGCAATGACGATGATAACAGGGGACATAAGGTGGTACCCCCCTATTGAATTGTGAAATTATTGTGATCATTGTGCGACTAGATACCCACAAAACAACAGGAATGTAGTAATACCAACAACCTCCGAGAGCAGTCCGGAGATGATGGATATTAAATATGTAGATAACAGTCATCAACGTGGGTTGTAAAATATTTAAACAACAAATAAATGCTATCTCTCGTAGGTCAAATTAAAGAGACCGTGCAAAAAATTTTTTAACTTTAGTTACTCTGGTGTTTTCACTATATGT
Source organism: Lissotriton helveticus (assembly GCF_964261635.1). NCBI lineage: Eukaryota > Metazoa > Chordata > Amphibia > Caudata > Salamandridae > Lissotriton > Lissotriton helveticus. The sequence goes on along the minus strand of NC_136061.1, from coordinate 1,580,767,231 downwards.
TTAATACTGTCGAAAATTGTATATTCTTCTACTAATTTGGCATTTCGAGCTGTTAGGGCTATACACTTAAGGGTTCTTTAAAGAGTTGAATTTTTGGGACTTTTCAAGTTCTTTATCTCTATCCTCCTTGTCCCTAACTGGATTCAGAAGGAGACCTCCCTTTTCTTTTTACCTGTATTACCAAGATTGCATCAAACAAGTCTTCTTGAACATCTTTGAAAACAAAAAAAATAAGGACAAAGGACGGATGACTACAAATGTCTATGGACATTTGATTTGAGCATTAATCTCTTTATTTATATTTTTTAAATAACTTTTAATTGCTTGGGGTTCCTCTTTGCGTTCAATATCTTAGGTGTGATCTTCAATACTGCTCCTCAGTAAATTATTTAAATAATATTAGTATGTATTCAAATCTGAATTAGGCAGCTTTTTTTTTGCACAGAGATATTCATACTTGATGTAATGTGTTAACAATTCAACAAATTAATAATAATAAAAAAGGGCAATGTACAGTACGATCAAGAGGAGCAAACCAATTGAAGTCAGCTCATGTGCATTAAAATTACTCCCAAGCATCATTAAATGTAATTACTTGGAACAACACAAAAAAAAAGAGAAAGATTGCAGTCTTCAGAGAAGATGTATTATTCAAATTAAAGTCAAAATTGTGAGAAATGTAAATTAGGCAAGCAAGAATGGATGTGGCGATGGAATAATAGCATTGAAGAGCCAAATATCAAGGGGGTGGGCCTTTTAAATTTAGTTGTGGTACAGAGTGATTGTAACCCTCATCTGGGCAGAGGACTTTACAGATAGGAAAAACACAACTTAGCATTGGCATGCCAAAAACACCTACAAAATGAAAGACATATCTCATGGAGCAGCGCATGTGCATCTCTGCCAAGTTTTCAGATTGCTTATGCGTGACAATTCTGTAGTTTGAGTGTGCATATGAATGGCATTTGCCTGCCAAATATGAGATTTTTGCACTAATAAATCGAGGCAATGACCAGTATTTGAGTACCTCTCTGTGTTTTCTGTTATTGCATCCAGACAAATCATACGAGAATAAGCACACACCTAATACAAGCTAGTCCTATTGCCACATTTTTGTTAACAATATTTTCTAAATGAGTCATATCAATTTTTTTCTTGCGACTAACTAGAAAAGAAATAGTGGACTGAGAATTAAACATTGCAAAGGTCTGCGGAAGCGAAACCCTGGGCATAGTTCGCGTTGTAGCGCTACGCGTAGCTATGCGAACTGCACTTTGCACTACGCGAGCTACGCGTAGCTACGCGAACTGCGTAGTGCACTGTGTAAAATGCTTTTCGCACTGATTACACAGTGCCGGATGCTTGTCCGGATGTGCAATCAGTGCGAACCTCATCTTGCACAGTGCAAGCGGTCGTTTTCTGCCACTTGAGTAAATTTCTACTCGAGCGGCAGCTTTCTCAACGCGGACTGGTAGTTTCTCATTGCGAGCGGTCGCGAGCATACGCAACCACTCGCAATGAGAAACCTGACCTCCCCGCGATGAGAAACTCGCCTGAAGGTTTATTTTCCACGCTCGCGATCGTCAACTTGATGTTGCTTATCGCGAACGAGGAAAAAGCCTCGCCGGGATGTCATTTTGTTCGCTCGCGGTCGCCAACTTGACGTTGAGGACCACGAGCAAGCAAAAAATGACCGCTGCACTATGCTACGCGTGTTTGCACTGTGCTACGTGCAATTTGCGTAGTGTGAAGTAGCACAAACTTTGCAAACTACGTGAGCGTAGCGTAGTACTTCACCCAGCGTTAGTGGAAGGGCTACTGATATGCAAAGTGTCTCAATCATTCACGTTCTCTTCACTCCACTTTTCTTCGCGACACTGGGCCTGATTTAGATCTCAGTGGGTGGATTACTCCATCAAAACAATGATAGATACTCCATCCACCAAAATATTAATCCCATATGATATAATGGGCAGGCGGAATATCCATGAGTGTTTTAAAAGAATAACCCGTCTGCCGAGATGTAAAGCAAGCCCTTGATCTCTCACTGCTTGCCACTGCTGTCCTTTATCTCATTTACATATTTATGCAATCTTCCATCTGCAAATACCACACGCCATCTTCTTTCTTTTCTCAAACTGTAAATCTGCATGTACTTTTTGTGTTGTTTCCTTCATCACCCCCCACTTTCACCTGATCTGTAAACACACTATTTTCCTGTTATTTAGCACTTTCAATATTTTGACAGCTGTGTACACCTAGAACACACTTTCACATAAACATGACCGTTTGTCTGTGTGCTCTGAAGAGAAGCCAAGGTTTGGATGAGCATGTAGTTTGAACATTTTATGACCCCCCACGCATACACTGTGAAAATCTCTCAGTGACCTGAATCGGAATTTCAGAGCTCTCAAATTGACCCTTCTTGCCCTCCACACATAACCTAAACTTATGTATACACCTATAAGCAACTCAGTTTACCGTATGAACTATACAAGAGTCATCTGTTGCACAGTAAGAACTACAGAAACAATACATCAAAAAGTGAAATGTAAACATGAACTCAGACTGTACCACTGACATGTAATATGTTAAGGGTTAAAAGTCACTCTTGAGAACTAAGGCCCAGATTCTGAAAACTGTCATGGAATGCAGGCAGCCCCTAAAGAGGCTGTGGTGCATTCTGTGACAGAAAAACCTTGGGGTCTTAAGTGTGAGGAAAAAAGGGAACCTCTATTGCAGGGTAATGATAGCATTCAAGTCTATCGATTACCAGGGCAAACTTGCTATTAATTTAAGCATTTAAATGATACACACAGGACCAAATAGTGATTGTAGGTGAAACCAGTAATCAAATGTAGGATTCCCATCAAAGTCTTGTTGTGATCAATACTATCATCTGGTCATCCTTCGGGGATGGTGTGTCTCTAGATCATTGAGACATTTCTACCAACCTCCGGTCGGAGTTGGGTTCTGACCCACAATCACTCCTGGACCATGTAGATAATAATGTGTGATGGGAACCAGTGCAGTGCAAAACCAAAAAGAGTGTATTGGAGTGGTGCATTAAAATAGGATAGGGGACAAAAAGAAGAAAACTTTAATAGAGATTGGCCTCTTCCTAATTAAAAACCAGGAACAGTGCATGAAAAGACAGTTTCAAACAAATAACGGTGAAGGGGCCAACATGTTTCAGCCTTAAGGGCTATACCCTAGGCTTTCTTCAGGGCCTCTGTTCTTTAATTTTTTATGCTACTGCATGTGTTTATTCAGAAAAAGTGGTGAATAAAATATACAACAAAGGATATAAATGACCGGAAAATAAATATTCTTTTCTCCGTGTCAATCCGAAATGTCTCACACCTGAAACAACAAAACACCATATGAAGAATACTGTGTGAAAATGTAATGCTATTCACCAATGTTAGGTACGAAATAAATTATCACTCACCCTGGTAGACCGGAGACCAGGCCTCACCTCTCCTGGACCAGGCTCAGGAATTAGGAGGCCCGCTCTAAAGGTATGAGGAAAGAAGTGGCTCAACATTAACCCTGGAACTTTCATTGTTGCCCCTTATAGTTTAGCTGAACTATAAGGGGCAACAATGAAAGTTCAGGTTGTTGTTTCAGGTGTGAGACATTTTGGATTGACACGGAAAAAAGAATATTTATTTTCCGGTCATTTATATCCTTTGTTGTATATTTTATTGACCACTTTTTCTGAATAAACACATGCAGTAGCATAAAAAATTAAAGAACAGAGGCCCTGAAGAAAGCCTAGGGTATAGCCCTTAAGGCTGAAACATGTTGGCCCCTTCACAGTTATTTGTTTGAAACTGTCTTTTCATGCACTGTTCCTGGTTTTTAGTTAGGAACAGGCCAATCTCTATTAAAGTTTTCTTCTTTTTGTCCTCTATCCTATTTTAATGCACCACTCCAATACACTCTTTTTGGTTTTGCACTGCACTGGTTCCCATCACACATTATTATCTACATGGTCCAGGAGTGATTGTGGGTCGGAACCCAACTCCGACCGGAGGTTGGTAGAAATGTCCCAATGATCTAGAGACACACCATCCCCGAAGGATGACCAGATGATAGTATTGATCACAACAAGACTTTGATGGGAATCCTACATTTGATTACTGGTTTCACCTACAATCACTATTTGGTCCTGTGTGTATCATTTAAATGCTTAAATTAATAGCAAGTTTGCCCTGGTAATCGATAGACTTGAATGCTATCATTACCCTGCAATAGAGGTTCCCTTTTTTCCTCACACTTAATACCCCTAGGTTTTTTTGTAGTTAAGAGTATTATTAGGGATTGTAACCTAGGCTGGTCTATAAACTTCCCTCAGACCCTTCACACAGTATTGGTTTTTATGCATTCTGTGACGGAGCAGGAGAGCACCTTATTTGCAGAGATATAGCACTCTCGTCCCCTCTTCCTAGTGTCAGCCCTTATTTAGCTGCTGTGAGTGAGGCACACACTTTAGTGCCATTAGTGCTAGGTTGTGTACCTGGGTCTCGCATATGTTTTGTGTACCAAATACAATGCTTAGACACACCTCATAACTTTTCCTACTTTGAATGTGTGTGGCACAGTGCAGCACGCATGCAAAATCAGAAAACGAAGGAGAAATGAAATAATTTCTCCTTTTAACACATGCTTTACAGCGGTGTTCATTTTGGCACTTAACCCTGTCTACTAAAGTTATAGATAGGGTTTAGCTTCAAAATGCATGGTGGTTGCATGGGAGCACCCATATGCCACCCATGTAGGGCCCTTTGACGCAAAGTAATGCAAAGCAGCGTTTTGTACTGCTTTGAGTTACTTTTCCATGCAAAACATTTCTGATATCAATTACCCTTGGTATGTTAGTCTATATAAAGGTTTAGCATTGGGTTATTATTAAAAAGTAATGCTAACCCGATGCAAAGCCTTTGTGAATTGGGCCTAAATCTTGGCTTCGCTGCCGGAGTCCGCGCTGTAGTCGGGTAATGCTGACTGGACTTCCTCTGTATCCCTGATCTTTTGAGTCAGAGTTTCCCAGTTTCTGAAATGGGAGATGAGCTGGGAGAATAACTGGTTTCCGTGGCAACAGAGTCACTTCTTCTCTTAACTAGGCTCACACTGCCTGGCACACATTAAACACTTAATCAGACTACCACTGACTTTAAACAAGCTGTTCTGAGATGAAAGCGCCTCGAGCAATGAAGAGGAGGTAAATATGTGTGACAATGCATTTTAGTGCTGTGACACGGGAACACTCACAAAAATATTGTGTGATGTGTATTTGCATGTCAAGCACATCACCCTGCAGGGTATACTGGCACCTTAAGCAGGGGTGGGGTTAGGGAGGGTGCCCTGACTGGGGCCTTATGGTTAGCCAGTTTTTCAACTTCTTGCAAAATTCTAACATGGAGCTGGCAGCATTGATATATAGTGGGAGGTCGTACCTTGCTCTAGGAGTTAGTTAGAGAATAGGTTGTGGGCACCAGAACTGGCTCTTCAGATGTGCTAAACTAATCCTAAATGTTTGGCACTTGGCACAACTCCCTATTGCAATAGGCCAACACAGAGTCTACTTCGGTTATACGTAATAGTCTTTGCATGGCTTACTGATAATCTTTATTACTCTAATTCTTCCTTACTTGTCCCATTCCTTACTTATGGAGTAAGTGTCACCATTTACTCTTAGCAATCACTACTGCAAAATTATTTTCCCTTTCTATGAATGGGTCAAAAGAATGTCTAATAAAAACCCTCCCCTTCTTTTATCCCTTCCCGTTTCTATAGTAGGCCCAAAATAGAAAAGGCTGATGAAAGAACGGGGTGGGATGAGAAGGTTGTAAGGAATGGGGTAAGCAAGGAAAAACTGGAGTGATAAATATTACCAGTAAGTAATCCGAACGTTGCCTCCTCTTCTTCTGCTTGTCCCGTTCCTAACTTATGGAGGCATGCCAAAGCAAAGCTTCCTTCTGCAGTCCCAGAAAGAAGAAATAAGGACACAAAGTTCAGAAAGGAATTTATTGTTATTCAATCCCATATATCTTACAGACCAAAAATAAACCCTGTTTTAAGTTCCCTTCGAAAAAGCTAAAGGGAATGAAAAAAACACCTCGCCGGTGATAAAAACTAGAACAAAAGAAAATGGGTCTGTTAAGCAGACATAGATTGCTTTATAATTTGCAAACCAAAAACAATTCATATCCCTGAGCATCATTTAACCTGGAATGAGAAATTAAGGTGGAACAAGAGGACCACGTCGCAGCACTGCAGAAGTCCCTAATAGAAACACCAGACCGCTCAGCCCATGAAGCTCTAATTCCTCCTGGTATGCCCTGTAACCTTTGCCAGATAAGTAAAAAAGATAGCTATCTTGACTTATCTGTATAAGGTGGAGAAAGACAGCTTTTCACCTCTTTTCACAGGGCCAACATTTACAAAGAGGCTATCTTATTTCTAAACTCAGATGATCTAGAGAGGTGAAGGTTTAGGGCCTGTACCACATCCAAGAGTCACACTGAAGCAACAGGTTCCGAAGACTCTTGACGTAACAAAGGCAGTCCTGTCTCTTGGTCCCTCTGGAATGCTGAATTGATTTTGGGAAAGAACTTAGATTTCAGTGACAGAACTACTCTGTTGTCAATTATTCTAAAATATAAGTGACGGCATACTAGAATATTTAGTTCTCCCAATCACCTCGCAGTGCTGATAACCACCAAAAGATAACTTTTAGTGTGAGATGTTTGAGAGATACGTCTTTAAAGGTTCATAGAGGTGCTTCTGAAGGTGAGAAAGGACGGATGGCCAATTTGCAGTTAATGCAATTTGTGGAGAACACTAATCTTCTACATCCCACCCAGTTTGGATTCCGGCCCCGACACTCAACGGAGTCGGCGCTTCTCATGGCAACCGAAACCATCAGGCAGGGCGTCGACGAGGGCCATACAATGGCTCTGATCCTATTAGATCTGAGCGCTGCGTTCGACACTGTAGCTCATTCCATCTTGCTACAGTGTCTGAACAAAGGAGGGGTAGGAGGTGCAGCCCTAAAATGGATCCAGTCGTTCCTTTCTGAACGTGGTTTCCAAGTCAGGCTAGGTGACTGTTACTCTGAGCGAGTTGCTCTAGACCAGGGTTTCCCGCAGGGCTCATCCCTGAGCCCAACTCTTTTTAATCTTTGTCGCCCCGGTTGCCACCATAGTGGAGAGTCACGGCTTGCGCTTAGTGTCATACGCTGACGACACACAGCTGGTCATCTCCCTGTCGCGAGCACCCGGTCTTGCGGCAGACATCTTCAGAGCATGCATGCAAGACCTAGCTGCCTGGATGTCTGCCAACTGTCTCAAGCTCAGCGGAGGCAAGACCGAGGTGCTGGTGGTAGGGGGAGACCGAGCGGCCTGGACGTCAGCGTGGTGGCCACCCTGCCTGGGACCCACACCAATCCCCTGCCAGGAGGCGAGGAATCTTGGTGTTTGGTTCGATTCCAACCTTACCTTCGGACCCCAGGTTAACCGTGTGGCTGGCTCCTGTTTCAGGACCCTCAAAACCCTCAGGAAGGTCCTGGAGCTCCTTCCCATCAAAGCTCGCCAAACACTCGTGCACGCATTAGTCACATCCAAAATGGACTATGGCAACCTCCTCTACCTGGGGACTCTTGAGAAGAACTTAAACCGCCTGCAGGTCTTACAAAACGCCGCAGCCCGGCTGGTTCTCAGACTGCCCAGAAGATCTGCATCTAAAACCGCACTCCGAACACTACACTGGCTCCCGGTGAGAAACAGGGTGGAATTTAAAGCACTCTGCACCTGTCACCGGATTGTCAACGGCAGGGGACCTCTCCCCCTACAGGATCTCTTGACACAATACGAGCCTCTGCGTTCCCTTAGATCTTCTGGCACGGGACGCCTGTCCATTCCTAAGGTTTCCAAAGCAAGGATGGGTGGCAGGTCCTTCAGGTACCTGGACGCATCCAGCTGGAACAAACTCCCTGTAGCGTTACGCCTGGAACCCTCAGAGTCCATCTTCAGAGCTAAACTAAAAACATTTCTCTTCGCCCAGTAGTGGCTCTCCTCAGCATTCCGCTGCTAGCGCCAGTATCACAGCGCGGGGACACGCCGTCGGGCGTCACCATGTGCTCTACAAAACTCCCTATTATTATTATTATTATTATGGGAGAGCCCAGGAAACAGTTTAGAATCCATTTATTCCATGGACAATAAATGTTCAGAGGGGGTTTGAAACACCTTGATAAAGAACCACTGAAATGTAAGGGTTGAAACTGAGAGACCCTTTTCAAACTCCTTCTAGAGAAACTGAAAAATCTCAGGAGTGGTTTCAGAAACTTGTGACACAAACCTCGCCCGTACCACCTATCAAATGAACCCCAGTGATGTTCCTAGGCTCTGTTAGGGGATGACTCTCTAGAAGAGTATATGGAACAGGAAACTGAAAAGATAGTCTCTTATTTAGGAGGCCTTCCCTCTCAACCTCCAAATCAAGAGTTGCAACCTGGCCAATGTCTGTAAAGGAAGAAGAGGGTTGCTCAAAGACGAAGAAGTCAATGGAAGTAGCCACTCATCCCCCTGAGACAAGAGCTTGAGAAGGGGGAAGCAAGGTATCCGAACCCAAAGGGAAGAATCATGGTCATCTCTGCTGACTCCCTAAGTAGTTGTGACAAGAACATTTGGATTGATGAAATGGGGGAAGCTATATAGGAGCCCTCGAGTCCAAGGACTCTTCAGAGCATCTGACCCTAACAACTCCGAGACTGGAACCTCATGAAGAACTGAGGTGCTTTGGGGTTCAGGGAATAGGCACATAGGTCCACTATTGGAACCCCCCCACCTCCATCTATCGTAGATTTTGTTATACACCTGGGGATCTAAGACAAATTCCAGAGAGGTCAGAAAAGCACAGCTTAACTAGTCGGAATGAGAATTAGGAGCCTCGAGGATGTGTACGGCTCTCAAGCCCTGAATATAGCTTTCCACCCAGGAGCAGATGAGCATAGCCAACCTGTTGTGGGATGAAGAACCTGTGCCAAACTGGTGATTCATACTTGACATTGCCACTTGGTTGACAAAATGAACTACTACAGAATGTCCTCTCAACAGGGCTAAAAATAATAGTAGAGCCTTCCAGACTTCTGTCAACTTTTTCCAGTTTGAGGAGTGTGTGCTCTTTGCTAAAGTTCAGAGACTTTGAGCTGTCTGGTTCTCCAAAATTTCTCCCCAAACTAGAATGCTGGCATTGGTTGTTAAAATGTTGGGGTTCAGAGAGAGAAAGGGAATTTCCTTTTCCAGAGATGGCGGAGCCAACCACCAGTGGAAATCCTGTCAGATCCAAGCCAATGCTGGAATCATCACATTGTAATCGTCCAGAGGTGGGTGGCAATGGTCTAGAATATGGTGAACCATGGAAAACTGGAACATGGTTTGAATTCCAATGTAGATGCCTAGAAAAAAAGGAGATACAGAAATAAGAGACCTAAAAGACTATGCTCACAATTAGAAGGACTCCTTGAAAGGAAATGGCCAAGTGCCTGGCTTACAGTATTCCCCTGGATCCATCACTAGCCTGTTGTCAAAGCTTCCGATGACTCCAGGAAGGTAAGGACTAGCCACTTCACTTAGAGAAGGAAGCCTTTTCCCTGAACAGCATCACACACAAATCCTATAAATTCACGTCTCTGGGAAGGAACAATAGGAGACTTTGATTGGTTGATAAGGAAGCCAAAATTCACAAGGCTTTGCGCTGTCCTCGTTGTATACTACAGGGCTTTGTGCTGAGAGGGGACTTGAATTAGGAGACCAACTAGATAAGGATGGACAATAATAACCCAAGAATGGGCGAGACATATCACTGGATCAATTATTTTTGTTATGGCCCAAGGGGAGATCTTTAGTCCAAACGTGAGTACCCAGAACTGGTTGTATGACACAACCATGCAGTCTTTACAATGACTGCGTCTTTACCATGCATGCTTTTAAAACAAATTTCATTGTAAAGGCATGTTTTGTAAATGCATATGTTTTGTAAAGATCCCACCACAGCCCACCCTGCCCTGATACCTGAAAATCGGCCCTCCTGCAGTGTAGCATACAGGCCCCAGCCCTATTAACTAGCCTAACCCCCAACCCTGAGGCCCTAGCCTAGATAAAATACCTGATCCCAGCAGCCCGGCCCTGAGCCCTAAAAACTGTCCACTAGCCCTGAAAATTGTCCATTTCCAGCCTGCCATGAGCCCTAAAAACTGCCCCTAGTCCCGAAAACTGCCCCTTTCCCGTCCCCTGCCCTGATTCTTAAAACTCAGCCCCTTAAAAATTACCCAACCGCAGCCCCCTTCCCTGAGCCCTATAACCAGCCTCTATTCCTCAAAACTACCCCCACCTCCTTCCAGACCCAGCACAATTTCCCCAGCCGCGTCCCATTCCGTGCTTCCTGCTGCATGCCTTTTGGTTCTTCTCCCATCTGCTGACTCCCTTAACCCCGCATATGAGTGGTTAAGGCAAGCATTGTTCAGCTTGTGGGGAAACAGCATGCATGCTTAAGGCCATGTTGTTAAGGCTGTTACCCCAAACTGCTGGTGATGGTTCCTGATTGAAAATCTGAGTAAATTCTGCAAGATTTGAGCTACTTACACATGAAGATATGTGTCTTGGAGGGCAGACTTCATTAGAAAATCCACCAGAGAAACTAGGGAAATGACCTGTTGCAAGGTTTTCATTTGAAATTAATCACTGAGATGAACCTTTCCAGAAACTGAAGTTTTATGATCATTCCATAGTTGCTCAAGACTTTCCTGACAAGAACAATCAAGAATGACAGCTGCAACCTCTTTCCTGAGAGAGGATCTCAAGTATGCTTCTTTTGTGCAGCAGTGAGTTAATACTTTCCCTTAAGGCTACTCTCCTCAATGTTTCTCTGGGCTAGTGGGTCTGTACAAATTGAGGTTCTCGAGACTCTGGAGAGAACTCCAGAACGCAGCCTTGAGAAACAACTTGAAGGATCCAGTTGTCGAAAATCCATCTCTTCCATACTTATTGGAACGGTGACAGATGACCACCACAGGACTATAGGGAGGGGCCAGACTAGTCACGAATCCTGCTTTGAACCTCTGCAATTAACAGACTTGCGAGAGGCACTAGCTGTTTGAGAGGTCCTATGCTGAAACCTGGATTTGCTGAGCAGGAGGTCTGTTTTTTTTTCCTGTTTTGTCAAATACTTTTTTCTGCTGCCCTTCCAAAGACATCTGTTTGTGATTAAAAGGCTAAACATGTTTCTGGCTCTTAAAGTACTTTTTAGGAACTTCTAACTAACTCCTCACCAAAAGCTTGCTGCCTGAAAAAAGTAGCACACAATTCTTTGGTGCTGCTGCCACTTTTCATTCCTATAAATGCAAATGTCAACTGTCAGCTACAGAACTGGAAGAAGCTATTGTAGATGCTCTTACATTATCAAAGATTATGTCAAAGAGGAATTTTGCTGCGCTTCTATGTGACCCAATAGATGTGATGCCAGAAGAGAGTGCCTGGAAGTCCTTAACCAAGGACTGGGAAGTATACATAGCATAAAGCTATGACCTTAAGGCAAGACTAAGATCAGCATCAGCTTGTTCTAGACTGCCTCCACATCCCTTTCCACTGGGCCATTTAAGGTCACATCCTGTGAATAGAGTCGGTTTCCAAGTGAGGTTGGTAAGTAAGGGAACAAGAGTAAGAACTTACAGCAACCCAGTCTCCCCATTCGTCAAATGATACAATCTCCCCATGAACTTTGGCACCAAAACTCTATCTAGATCTCATCATTCTCATTTTATATGTTTCGGAATGGCAGGGTTCAGGGTACGTTAGGAACTGACTTCCTCTGGAACTCTCTGATCTGTTCCCCACTCACACTGTATTGACCCTCATGAGGAGGAAACTGATGGTTGGGAACAAGATAAGGGACAACCGTCTCCAAGTCCTCCTTCAATATATATGTCCCTCAGGTGGAAATGCTTTCTGTACCATTTCCTTCAGAGGAGATTCACATTTTGGTCCAGAATAGGAGAGATAACCCCTTCAAATTTTACAACCATGTCACTTTAGTTCTTTGTGCTGCCACTCGTCTGATGCTGGAATCTATTTCTTTGCTTTCTCGAATTCAATATTTGGATGTTTCATTGCTTAATATATTTGTTTTCCTGGCACCCCACCCCTGGCATTGTTAACAGTACCTTATAGGTTTGCCTTCCCTTCCTATTGGAGTCTCATGATTCCTGGCCTGTTACTCTCTTGGGTTCCAATCATGCATGGACTACCTTACATTCTTGTTTAAACAGATATGTTTGTTTGGTTTTAAGGTCCTTCCTGGTAGAATCCTGCCTTTGAGTTCTGCAGTGTGTATGTGTGAATTACCAACTGTGCATTTTGCTCAAAACTCAACCACAAAGTGGAAAGGGACATATAATTACAGTGCCTGCTTCTGTTTGCATACTTTCTGCGAGGAGTGACAGGATATGGTGGATTATCCAACAGAGATTCTCTCAAAGAAGTGGCCCTCTTCATGGCGAATTCTGCTACTTTTGAAAATTGAAATCCTAGTGCCCATGAAATATTATTACAGAAAATGTATTGATGTGTAACCCATATAACACATAGAAAACGTAATGTGCTATTAGTATTCTGGTAAATAGCTGTCGACCACTCTTAAGGCAGATCTTTAGCTATTAGTTCATCCCTGAAATAAATATTCTCCTGGGAAATCACTGGTCAAAATCAATACAGTTAACCCCAGCTTTTAACCTAAGGAAGAAGCTATGGTTCATGTGGGAACTAGGCCCATCATGACGGAAAATACTGTATTTTGATAAAAGGGTGTCAAAATTAAATGAAAGTTCATAACACAATAATTCGAAAAAAGTTAACAATGTGTTATTTTAGGTCACCTAAATAGTTTTGCACTACAATTTAATTTAAACGGTTATGACTATTGAGCACCAGCTTGTCGTTATTAATAAATTATTAATTTAGGCTCTATTGATATAGACACTAAAATATTTCACGTAAATGCACAATTCTTTATATAATTTATGAGTCATAATTTTCATAAGGTCTATCACAAAGAAAAACACAATAGAATCAAAAGGAATGTATACTAGAACATTTATTGTAATTCATTTCCAAAGCAATTGTTGCTGGTTTAGCATACATGGTTTTCACATACAAAGGTTCTATCAAGAATTTTGTGACCTTATTCGATGACAGCAAGAGGAAAGAAATTTGACTACATTTGCATTGCGTATTATACAATTACAAAATTATTGATATCTGCCCTCATGCACTTATCATTTCATGTATAAACGTTTACTGTTAGATAAATCATTTTTCCCTAAAGTGGAAGGATCTAACAAATGTTTGACAGTTCGGCTTCCATTGGACCTGTCGGCAGTATATCAAGATTGAGGCCCGTATTCCGAGTTACTGGGTCAGAAAATTCCCACAGTATTTACTGTTATCCCGCATTTCAGAATTATGAGTTTGGCAGCTAGCATTGCACATATCCCAGGATACATTTCGGCAGGTCAAGCCTATCAAAAGTTTACTGGGGAAAAATATCCAGTAATTACTTACATACAGATTTTGGTGGGTAATCAACAAAGTGGGCAAGTTCAGAATTGTGGGTAATTTATCCTACCCAGTAAGTTCTGACCCAGCGGAGTCAGATGTTATCAGACATGACAAATATTGGCTCAAACACTGGACCCCTCCTAATGAGAGTCACTGAGGCATTGGGGAGGTAATCTACAGCTAATCAGTCACTTCATTCATACATTTGTTTTGGGAGAACAGATTTCTCTTCTGCATAAAGTAATCAACAAGCAGATAAATGTACACTTTTTTATGGTGGCGGCTCTCCTGCTTCTTTTTAGGTCTCGCCTACGCAGCGCGCATGCGCTGCATAGGAGGAGACCTTCAGCCATCGGTCCCCTTTTTCACCCACAACCGTACACGCGTTCCATTGCCTTCAATGGCAGCGCGTGGACGTGTGGAGATTCACTTGCGGGAGCAAGCGCTGCCATATGGTAGCAATTATCGCTCCCGCAAGTGAATCGCGCAAGCCACCCTCCTCCCGCACGAGGCGCCGCCCCCTGCTGCAGCGCGAGCTTGTGCTTGTTCTTCTAGGGTTGATCTACTTCGCCAACATGTCGATCACCATGCTCGAGCCAGCCCTGCCAATCTGGATGATGGAGACCATGTGCTCGCGGAAATGGCAACTTGGTAACAATATCTGCTTTGCTGAAGTACAGTTTTCTCAGCACTCCAGCTCCTGAAATGAATTGTTTGGTTTGCTCGGTTGTACTCCCATGCTCCCTTGAGATCCCTGCAGTGGTTGGGCTGTGCACAGGGTGTTTACACAGCTGAGTGCTTCGCAGGTGCTGCTTGCAGTCAGATAAGGTTATTGATTCTGCTGCTTTCCAACGGAGCACTTGCTATTTGCTTTCCCTTGCTGCTTTCCACTGTGTGTCGGAGTCTTACAGTACATCGCTCAGCTGTCGAGGGGCTCAGACCTTTCAATATGAGGCGCCCTCACTCTGCAATCATAATTTCTTTTGAGTGCATGGAGGAGTGGTTATTAAATTGTGGTGCTAATCCATGAACGCTGTGTGACCCTTCCACAAAAATTGTAGCGTCTGCACTGGTGTCACCTCATCAAGATGTATTAATGTCCCTCCTGTTTGTCATGAAAAAACACTCATTGGGGCACAAAAAGGACCCCTGGGGTCACAGTTGCAGTCCTTTCGAACCCCTGTGATGAAAAAGTGTGACACGATTGTGCTTGAAAGTAAGTTTGACACTTTTATAGTGGTCTACGCGAGTTGCTTCGTTCACTGGAGTGATTTTTCAAGTAAGTGTTCGCCTGATATTTTGTCAAGCCATGCAGTTTCGAATGCTGGTTTTTGAGCCTCACAATTGTAAGCTATTTTTTTGAATTAATAACTTATCAATTGCAAGACGGCATCAGTGACTCACAACTCCCTACTTCGGGCGTTCATAGATGTTACACTCTATTTTTAGCTTGAAATTTGTGTGTCCGTTATGAACGCACCTAAACACATCTATGTGGTACCAATAATATATCACGGAAAATTCGATAACATGAGCTACCTGAACGTTTCTTGAATGCATTTTACTGGTCCTTTTGCACACACCTTGAGTGACTCCTTTTCCTTTACAAAGGCTGAACCTTGTTAGTGCCGTGATCTATATTTATATAATTGTTTTTTGGCAAACAGCGAACCTAAGAACTATTTACCATTCATAGGCATATTTCCCAGGCTTATTTAGCAGCCGCTTATCATTTCACAGGCTGCTGTTCTTTTGTATATCCCCAGCCAAATAGCTGGCCATTAATTAATTATGCTGAACATGCCACAATTGGGCATCTCACAATTTGTGCAATCCCAGCTGGTCATATAATCCTGACAAATATGATCTTTTTCCCTGTAGATCGTGATAATCTATCACCCTCTTCTGAAGCTATATCAACAGCCAACAATTAGACTGTTTCTGCTGTGCTTCAAAAGCATATTTACAAGGTAATTTTCGTCATCAACGTGGCTCACAGTCCCAGAATAGATCTCCAGTCTACAAGATAGTGAACCTGACAATCTTGTTTTTTCTCAGTGCCTTTGTTGCCTTGAAGCTTCGGATTTAATATTCTGCAGCATCCTGTCGATTGATTTCAACCAGTATCACTGACCCCTTTGGGAAGTGTTTTTTGTTGAACCTGAATGTAAGCTAATTCTTTCAATATTTAGTATCATTATCGTTTAAAATCAGTGAATCACCAGTAATTGTTGTCTTAAATGCAGTCGCCACACCGACTACAACAAACCTTGATAATATTTTGTTATGAATCTTCAATATTTCCACTAAAAATTTGTGTATTTTGTTCCTTTCTAAATTTGAGTATATGCATAAACTTATATTATGTTATACAACCAGGTTGTAAATTGTTTATGTAATATTATGTTTATTTTGTCACAGCTCTTCTTAGGGTCATCATTCACAATGCACTAAACTCAAGTCCTGATGATGGTCTTATGAAACAATCTTCGGAAGACCGAAACGTCGACTACGAAGTCTAATTCTGCCTGATATTTATTAATCATCATTGATTTTCATTTACTTTGTTGATTTGAAATCATTGCGTCATTATTTCTTAGCAGTGTAGACTTATCTTGAGATGTATTGTAGGAGTACATAGGACGCTCCTTTTATATCCCATATGCATTTCACAGTACCCTTTTTAAATTTTTGATTCAATATCTTTGTTGTGAAGAAAATAATAATCTTTTGACTACCAAAAACCTGGTTATTGTATTTTTTTCAATTTTTCATTTTGTTAGTGTGGTAACATTATTGATTTGGTGTAGTTTAATCACATTCAGTAACTAACTGATAGTAGTGTGGGTAACTTATTCAGTGAAGTCCCCTTGTGGCTCCAACTTAGTACTTTAAACAAAATCCCTTGCTGGCCTTTTCCTTAAATACTTTTATAGGAGCACCTGGAAAGGCTCCCACCAGAAAGCTGGCATCATGGTATAAAATGACTTCACACACAGTGCTTTCTATTTTGAGAAGGCAGTCATTTTGAGAAAGTAGAGTACAGTGCCGCGCCCCCCACCCTCCTCTCACTCATCATGCCCTGGCCCTCCCTGGCCGGTCCTCGGGCGGCAGAGAGCTCATGCTTTCTTCCAGCCGAGTTCTCCGGCCCGGGGTGGTGGGGTGGCAGGGTGCATTAGGAGGGGGCAGGGGTGCACAGTCTCTGTCTCATCCCCAGACACAGTCCATCTGTCTCTACACTCATGTCTAGGCAGAAAACTAAAGCGAGAGGGGTGTCAGAAGCAGACAGAGGGACATCAGTCCGTGTGTGTGAGAGGGACTGGGGACCCCTCATGCTGGGGGTGTTGGGAGGGGCACACAGGACTTCTGAGTGTCTTTGTCACACACAGCGAGTCCTTTATTTTACAAACAAGAGGCCAGGGGGCAAAACTCATCAGTCATTTGTCAACATCACTTCCAAATTCGGCGTTTATTGAGTTCAGGGTTTCTGGTGGAGCTACACTTCAAATGCAACATAGCGTTTAGAATCGGCATTACAACACTGTATAAACAGGTAGAAATAAGTGCGTTAAACAGTTTTCTTTCGCCAAAGGCAGTAAACCGGTCTGCCTTTGGTGACCTTTGCAGCACCTAGCAGCTTCCTCCCCGCCTGCGCCTATGTGAAGTTTTTTTGTGCAGAGCTGGTTGTTTTTCACCTCAGATTCAACCCCAGCAAGGATGGAACTTTTATGAGGATTTTTCTCCGCAAGTTCAGCTTGTGCAGAGATTTTCTATGCAAAATGCCACAGTTCTTCAAAAGAAAATGTTGAGCCAAATTTACTGAGGGTTGTTCGGGTCCTCACTCGGCGCTGTACAGTTTTGCACGCCCCTGTTTAACATGCATCCTTTACCCATGCTTCCTTTACCCATGCATCCTATGCATGCATCCTTCACGGTTGTATACTTTACCCATGCATCCTTCACTTTTGCATCCTTCACCCATGCATCCTTCACCCGTGCGTCCTTTACCCTTGCATCCTTCACCCTTGCATTCTTTACCCATGCATCATTTACCCATGCATCCTATGCATGCATCCGTCACTGTTGCATCTTTTACCCATGCATCCTTCACTCATGCATCCTTCACCCTTGTTTAACTTCTTCGGGAAGTGTCAACATAAGGAATACGTAAATCAATAAAGCTATTGGGTAATTTTGTTAAGTGGATGGTTGAATAATAAAGTATATTCTGTGTGAAAAAAAGTCTTGACAAACATGGTCTGTAGCTCTTTCAAAACAACAGCATACAAATATTTGTTGCACAAATGCCCTGTTTGAGCTTGACTGGTGTAACATAGGTCTCCCACCCTCTCAGTGGTCATCCATTCGGACGCTTTCCTTGCACATCAGTAAGGCGGCCCTCCTGGCTATTTTGAAGAGGGTCATTAAGCATTATTGCCTTGGTTTGAGTCTGTGACTCTGGCGTCTCCTATGACTCCAGAGGTTCTTCACGGGGCTATCCAGATCTGAAGATCCATGCCACAAACACTCTTTATCCCAAATGCCTAGACTTCTTGTATTTTGTCCAGGCCTTACTTTTAAGCTGGTCTTCCCTGCAATGTTTTGCCTGTGCCACCTAGTTTGTTGTTTTATTGTACTGCTGTTTACTTTTAAGGAAAGACTGGGAACTCTGGGTCCATTTGGTATTTCTCTGACATCTAAAAACACCAGAACCCCCAAACTGTCCCTGGCGTTGCTCCTCCTTTTCAGTACCATTTTATATGTATCTCACCTCTCAGAATCTTAAAGCAGTCATAGATTTGCCTCCACCTATTGTAGGGGGAAAATGAGATGGAGAATAGAATTAAGAAAGAGTTAAAATTCTGGATGATTGAGCAGAAGAGAACGGATTAAAAGAAGGAAAAAAGTTAAACAGAGATGAGAGACACAAGCGAACCCGCATGATTACACACCAAGCAACATATTTCAGCTCCACAATCCACAACGTACCTCCAATCCACACCATATAGTGTCACCACCTGAGCACCAAAAATCATTCACCACCACCATTTTACATCAGCGCACCACCCAAGCATCACGTTAGTCTGCCCTCGAAATCTGGCATCTGTTGATTATCCCCTAGTGTCCGTCCACTGCTCGTGTTCTAATTAAATTACTGTTTTCCAACCTTCACTCCCCCGTTATTTATGCCCCTCTCCCCAATAACCCAAAAAATTATAACAAAGAAGCATGAGAACAGACAGGAAGAAGTTGCCAGCAGTGCAAGTACAAAAAAGTAGAAGACATTTTTATGTTAAAATCTTTTTTTTAATCAGGTTTTTCAGTTGTATATAATGGTTTCTTGGTTTGTATAAAGGTAACAAAAATGCCTAACACTTTTTATTATAACTTTTCAACATAATGCACGGCAGCCACAATGCTCCACAAGATAGCCAAAAGTTCTGGCTAAACACATAAGGTTCCTCAAACCACTGTGCCTGCCCTTACAAATAGGTGAACACTACCACCTCTTGGTTATTTCAGTTATTCTCAGTAGTGGGTATGTCTTTCTCCTACTACCTATTTCATTGTCTCATATCACTCTCTGTTTGGATATTCATATCTAAAATCAAATGTGTGTGTGGAAACTAGTTCCCTGTGCTGCTCTACATGACCTTCTCTACCCTTCTCTAGTGAAAAAAGGGGAGGGGGGTTGGCAACGCCTCACGGGAGTAACCACCAGGGGGATGTGTCAAACTGGTACTCGCTTGACTCCCCGCTATATCATCATCAGCAGTTGCCAACCATGAAAATAAAGGGGATAAACCTGTGCGCAAAAGGAAAAAACTCTGTGTAGTTATGTGAGTGACCCACCTAAGCACTAGGACCTGTCCTCCAAAATATGAGTTATAGGACCTACTCAGTTAAAAAGAACTGGGCTCCACTAGCACTTCCCACTTTATTCTTTGCCGTGTGCCTGTTCTAATAAAAACCAACATGTTTCATCGCCGCGTTATACATCACCGGCGATTTGATCAGGGTTATTCTGGGTCAGCGTGATTCTTGCACTTATCTTATTGATTTTCTCCCTTTATTGTACCAGGTCGCCTTATGTTATGGTGCGTACCAGGCTCCCGTAGAAGAAAATTATTTTAAAAGAACCCCTTTTATCCATATGTGGGTTCGTGTGTCCGCCCTTTGGTCGATATCGTTTGTGCAGTCAGATGTGGCCTCCGCTCACCCTGCTCCCTTGATGTTTGTAGTAAACACATAAGGTCCCAAAAGCGAGACCTATTGGCTATGCCAATGCTGGTTTGCTCTATATGTGGGCAGCCCCTAACCCCTGTTTTTCAGTTTTTTTATTGGGGTGCCCCATTCCATAGCTCTCTCTCTTGCCTCCCTGCCATTGCATTTCTTCAATTGCATCTTCTGCGTTGATGATCATGTATACCAACAGTAAGAGAGGTGCACAAAGACCGCTAAACATCTATTTATAAAAGATCCTGTAGGGTGGGCATGAAATAGAAGCATACTACAATGCAAAAGTAACTGACATTTCTTCAACTAGTTTAAATGTTAAATTTTGTGCAAAGCAGAATTAGCATGCTTACCTTTGCACAAAAGAATAATTTGTCATTAACACAAGCGGGAATTCCTTCGCTTTCATGTTGCTCATTTAATGAGACATTTGGGGAAACTATTTACTGCATTTAGGATTTTTATCTTTGTTTTCTTGACATTAGCAGAAAATCAGTACCTTCCAATTGCTATGGCAACTCTACAGGTATCGGCAAGTGCTATGGTACATACAAGTACATTAAAAAATCAATTACATCGTCAACTGATGTACTGTCTCTCTTATAGTGTGAAACCCAGAAGCCACGATGTACTGGTGATGTCATGTCCAGTTTGGTCTTGTTCCACTCTTTCATCATCTCAACCATGATTCAGCTTTCTAAAAATGTAATATTTATATTTTTATAAGGGTAGGAGGCAGATTCCTGAAATAAAAATATGAATGAGTTGCTTCATTTCACCTTTGAAGATTGAAACATGACAGCATTGGCTGCTTTGGGATGGTGCACTTATTAAACTGAGGAAATTAGAAAACATCTGGAGTGGCGAGTGCCTGTGTCCAACTCATCTGTTCCTCTTGAACCCTTTTATCTTTAGAGCTGTACATGCTCTTTGCCACCTCACCCCTATAGAGGATGAGTAGTCAACAAACCGATTAGCAAACGAAATACCCGATCCAGCAGTCTGGTCAATAACTTGGGCTCTCCATAGAGTTAAGATTAGCCTTAACCATAGCCAGCAAAATGTGCCCAAGTGCCGTTTTCTTACAGGTGAATACTTCCCATACATATTTTAGCAACAGTGATTCATAATTCAAAAATCTGTTAAAAAAATTATTCACATAGAGTAAAAATAATTCAGTTTTTTAGAGCTTTGAGTGCTTTTATGCATATACAATGACTCAAAAGAAATCCCTGGGGATATATCGTATTGGCCTCCGCTAAGAAGTGTTTACATATGAGGCTTCAGTGGTTCCACTAACACAGGGGCTCATTACAGTGAGCACATCCTCGGCTTTTAACATTGCGCATTGCGAATGTGCTGCTGGCTGCAGCACCGTGCGCAATGTTAAAAGAGCATGCACTGCATTTCCCTTCACCACGTGGCAGGCGGTGCCTGCCTCTGAGTGCATGGAAATGCAGGGGCAGCGACACCTCCCCCCCCAACAAGGGGGGCCAGAAATTGGCCCCCAAACCCAATCCCCACCAGCCTTTCCATGGCGGCATCGCTAATTTAGCGGTTGGTAAATCACTATGTGATGGCGGAAGGACCACCACCGCCAGCCCAGTGGTGGCGGTCCTCCCGCCATCATAATGACCCCCACAGTTCACTATGCCTCTCTTGCCATAGAGGCACTGAAAATGACTTAACTATTACAATTTTACACAAGACATTTTAAAGAACACATACATAATTCAAAAACATAAGTGCTTGAAGTACAGAGAGTGAGGCTTTTAATTTTTTAATATGGAGATTTTTTAACCTCTTGACAGAACAATCTCTTTAGTTGCATCTAATAGGAAACATTTGCAAGTGCAGCCTTCTTACACCATTCATTTATGCACATTTCCTGTACTGGTCCTCAATTTACACCATGGCTATACCAGACAGGAAAAGTCCACAGATGACCTCCACAAGCTGTAACACCATGTGCCTGAGACAGGCAATGCAACATTAGGGACATATTAGAGGTAAATAGATAATGTTTCCCTTGCTTTGGGGGGTCTATAATTTAAAATTTTAGAATTCCATTTCTCCCAAAATGGCTGCCCTCGGGGAGGCAGGAGCCATTTCCTAGTAAAAATTGTATGAACTTGGTGACCTTAGTAGCTGGCACAGCAGAGGCGGTATGACTGCCACCCACGCACCAGTTTAAAAGGACCCACTCAGTAATTCACACAGGTTTACTGTTAATTGTTTTGGCATAATTTGGCAAATAGATTAAAGTCAGACATAACAAGACAGCTCACTAAGAAGCTGAGGATGTTATGCCATATTGGATCATTTGTAGACAATAAGGTTACAAATATCAATTCCACTAATTTATGCTAGAAAATGATCATTCATTTGATTAAGATAAAAGTAAAGGTATTCTTATATCTTACTTTAGAATTTAATTTGTTCTACAAATATTTAGAAGAAACACATTAAGGCTGGCTTATTACGCTTCAATAAAACCACTTGTTTAGAACTTTTCAAAATGTTTGATTGTATACTACTTGTTTAATTAGATTTGTTTTTGTGCAAGTAAATAAAAATGCCCCAGATAACTAGCATTGTTAGCAATATCTGCCTTCTCACTGGGAGAACAGTAATGTATCTTCATCTCCTTGATAACATAACCATTACCAATTATTGTGGTCTTGACAAACTCTTCATTAAGATTTAGATCAGGGAATAGTTTTTGACCAACCATGTAAACAGTACTCCCAAGGACTCCAATCATTACTAGATGACCACCTGTTTTTAAGAGTGTTGTGATATTTCTAATTGCCTGTGAGTAGCTGTTCAAATCACTGCAAGCAGCTTCTAAGCACAATGATGTGACCAGGCAGTCTGCTGGTGGTAAGACGACTGGATTCAGTGGATTGCTCTTTGTGATGTCACATTTAAGAACTCGTTCAACTGTTGATCTTATCTTCTTTTCCTTCTCAGCACATTTAGTCCTAAAAATGAATTGACAAAATTTAGAGTATACAATTATTATGTTGATCGCCAACTGCAGAATACACAAGTTTTTCTTTAAAAAGTACAATACAAAGTAATTCTTACGTTTAATTTACTGCTAAAGAATATGTTTGTTACCCCCAGTCTATCTCACTATCTCTACTAAATCAATTGTTTATCTTAAATAACACTGTCTGCTAAAGTAGTCCTGCCTTACAGTGTACTATAGCCTCCTGGCTTGAAGTGCTTCCGTGACCTGATGGCCCTGTGACTGAAGGTCTGGAAGGTCAGACATCGGAAATCCTACAGTTCTTCCCACTGAGAATGAGATGCGGGCAGTGGTTAGTTCCTTCTGGTGGGTGCCAGGATGCTGACCTGCACTTATTTAAGACTACCAGGACATGGGTTCACGATTGGCTACAGTAGAATTAACTGCCATTACCATCAAGTCACAGTTCTTCTGTTAGCTCTGTTCCTTCGTGCAAATATTACATATGTTCACCGATAGATAGATAGATAGATAGATAGATTGATAGATAGATAGACAGACAGCATTCTGCGTGGAGGCTCTGTGTTCACACACCTCAGTTTCACTCAATACCGTGGCCTGAAATCATGTTGGCATATGGCCAGGTGACTTTAAGCTAGCCATCTGGTGAATGGGTATTATGTTGGTAATACATTTTTCAGTTACTCTGCGTTTGTTTGGAAGGGGACTGGACTAGATTTGACAAGGAATGATGGGGCTGTATGCAAAACAATTTTTAGGCTTGCTAAAAAATTGGGACATAAGCCCCCTAAAGAAATGATTATGCTTTATAAAAGTAAATGCCTTTCTGTGGGCACTTAAGGAGCTGGTGAGTCGGAGCGTACATCTGTGAAGAGTTTGCAGTCAGTAGAGAATGGGTTTTAAATAGGCTCTTCGGACTCTCCACGTCTTCTGTGAGTCTTGTATTCTGTAAGGAAGAAGGGTTACGTTTTATGGAAGATCTTGTGGGTTTCGCTCCTATTCTGTTGTAGGTCAAAATTTGGTCTACACCTTAACTGAGTTTCACACTCAGAATAGTGGCGAATTGTTAGAACGAAAGTAACATGCTGGCCATTCCCTGGAGTAAATATATCAAAAAAGTTCTTCGCAACTTGAGAGTGAGCTGTCTTTTTGAGACTACAGATAATATCACCCCATATTCTAAGGTGTTTATAAAGAAAAAATAGTTTGAATATAAAGAAAAGTTGAAACTCATGAAATTTCTTGCTCTGGTGGGTTCACTGATAGAATATCGATATTAAAAATATTGATAGTAAAAATATCAAAGTAAAAATATAGATAGTAAAAATATTGATTCCCTATACTTAAACAGGTAAGTTAAAAAATATTGAATACAAAGGTGGTCATTAGGATGGCGGGCTCGCCCGCCATAAGGGCGGGGGTCCCGTTGGGGGTATTAGGATTTGCAGAAACAAAGCGGTAGGCATCGCGCGGTGCCTGCTGCTTTGTTTATGCAAATGCAGGGGGGTACCACAGGTACCCCCCGTGTGCACCTCCACCTCTCCTTCAATCTGGGGGCCAGCAGGGGGGCCCCAAAGTGAAGACTGCATGCCTTTCCGTGGCGGCATCTTAAAAAGCCCATGCTAATATGGCTGGCGGTGTCTATTAGACACCACCACCATAATAGACCTTTTTCGCCCCGGTCCGCAGCTGTCCCCCCAGCCATACTAATATGGCTGGGGGTCATTTAGGTGAGGATGGCAGGCGGGCTACCGCCAGCCTGGCGGGGGCAATCCACCCGCCTTCCCAATGGACCCCAAAATATTGAAGTTAAAAACTATAGAAGTAAAAAATATCAATTTAGAAATATAAATAAAATGAAATTATGAATATTAAAAAAAATATTAATATTATCGTTAGCAACATAAATTACATTTAATATACATTTTACCGAAATATAAAAAGTAAACTTAATTTAAAAAATATCAACACACAGACATGTATACATATATTTACTTTAAAATAATTTATTAACGATTATCATTATTTAATTTTTTTAATGTTATATTATATAAAAATAAAATATATACATATATCAATAATTTGAAATGAAAAAAATCTATAATTAATTAAAACATTAAACTATTAAAACAAAAATAAAACGTATATTTCGCCTCACAATAAATAAAACAGTAGGGAAAATGTTAGAGAGCGAATGAGTAAAAATGGCTATTCCCACTTTAGTGAGTGCAACAGTAGAGAAAGTATTGGATAATGGAGGGGTAAACATAACTATTACCACTCCAGTGAGTGCAACAGTAAGGAAAGTCCTGGATAGCGAAGGGTTAAAAATTACTATTCCCACTCCAGTGAGTGCAACAGTAGGGAAAGTGCTGGATAGCGAAGGAGTCAAAATTACTATTCCCACTCCAGTGAGTACAACAACAGGAAAAGTATTGGCTAGCAGAAGGGTAAGCATTACTATTCCCACTCCAGTGAGTGCAACAGTAAGGAAAGTGCTGGATAGCAGAAAGGTAAACATTACTATTCCCACTACAAAGAGTTCAACAGTAGGGAAAGTATTTGATAGTAGAGGGGTAAAACATACTATTCCCACTCCAGTGAGTGCAACAGTAGGAGAAGTATTGGATAGCGGAGGGGAATACTATTCCTACTCAAGTGAGTCCCCCAGTAGGGAAAATATTGGATAGCGGAGGTGTAAAATTTACTATTCCCACTCCAGTGAGTGAAACAGTAGGAAAAGTGCTGGATAGCGGAAGGGTAAATATTACTATTCCCACTCCAGTGAGTGCAACCGTAGGAAAAGTATTAGACATTGGAGGTAGGGGTGGGCGGAATTTGCGTAATCGCGTTACGCAAATCTCCACGAAACGGTAACAAATTTCCGCGAATATGCAGAATTTCCGCGAACACGTGGAATTGCTTGTTCACAAAGATTTTTTACTGTTCGCAATCGCTGTTTGCGTGCTCGGGGGAAAATATCTTGCAAACACGCATTTTGTGAAAGCGAACAAGCAAAACATTTTGCAAAGTCGCGGAATGCAGAATTTTGGGCAATTTTGTGTTCTCAGCGGAACGCAAAATTACCCAAATTCCACGAACTGAATGGAATTTACCACCCAGGACTAAGCGGAGGGGCAAAAATGACTATTCCCACTCCAGTGAGTGCAACGGTAGGGAAAGTATTGGAAAGTGGAGGGGTAAAGATTTCTATTCCTACTCCAGTAAGTGAAACAGGAGGAAAAGTGCTGGATAGCGGAGGGGTGAAAATTACTATTCTCACTCCAGTGAGTCCAAAAGTAGAGAAAGAGCTGGATAGCAGAAAGGTAAAAATTACTATTTCCACTTCAAAGAGTGCAATAGTAGGAAAAATATTTGATAGTGGAGGGGTAAAATGTACTATTCCCACTCCAGTGAGTGCAACAGTAGGAGAAGTATTGGATAGTGGAGGGGAAAATATTTACTATTCCCACTCCAGTGAGGGCTCCAGTAGGGAAAATATTGGATAGCGGAGGCGTAACATTTACTATTCCCACTCCAATGATTGCAACAATAGGGAAAGTATTGGATAGCAGAAAAACAAAAATTACTAATAGCTTTACAACAATTAAAAAACAGATATATATTCTTAAAAATAATTAAACAATATTTACAAAATATACCATTAAACCTATTAAACATATAAAAGTAACACATATTATAATGTTAACTACGTCTAATAAAAACCTACAAACAAGATATAAAAAATAACATTTATAAACAATATTTATTTAAAAGAAACAAATATTCACAAAAAATTATTTAAAACATACATTTATTTATTTGTTTCCGACCCTATAACACCACACCAATAACAAAAGACATGAACATTTTTATTAACATTAATTTCTATAATTAACATACTTAATATCAAATTTAAAATATATTATTATTAAAAAAGTAATAAACTTTCATTGGTTACACATTCATTAACACTATAATAACCACAACACACACCTAAAATTAGCTACACAATTCCGATTAATAATTACTGATGAATTAATTTAAATTAATTAACACATAATGAATAATGCATCAATAAAAAATAAGTTACTTCCCACCATTTTTACCTATAAACTCTACAACACACACCTAGAATTTATTACATAATTACCATGATGAATTACTAAATAACTAATTTAAATAAATTAACAACTAATTAATAATTCATCAATACAATTTAAATTACTTCCCACCATGTACACCTATAAACACCATAACACACACCCAAAATTAATTACACAATTACCATAATTACTATTTATTTATTTATTTATTTATTTTAAACATTTGTAAAGCGCGAAACGAAGGCCCTTGGGCATCTCGGCGCTAAGTAACTGCAATGTTTGGCCAACAAGGGGACTGGCAGATCATTGATTAAAAAGCCAAGTTTTGAGGTTTTTTCGGAAAGACCAGAGGGACGTGCTGGTCTTGATCGAATGAGGCAGTGTGTTCCAAAGTTTTGGAGCAGCCACAAGGAATCTTCTGTCACCCCAGTTGACAGATTTAGTTCGGGGGATCACCAGGTCCAGGGAGCTGGAAGAGCGCAGTGCTCTAGATGGACAGTAGGGAGTAAGGTTCTGGGTGAAGAATGCTGGGGCAGCGTTGTGTAAAGCCTTGTATACCAGGCACAAGGTTTTAAACTTAATCCTCTTCCTCACCGGAAGCCAATGGAGTTGTTTCATGGTGGGTGAGACCGGATGGAATTTGGGGATTCGCCCTAGGAGCCTGGCGGCCGCGTTCTGTATAGACTGCATTTTTGTTAGCACTCTCTCCTGGGCCCCTAGAAACAAAGCATTACAATAGTCTAGGGTGGAGAGCACCAGGGAGCTTACCAGCGTTTTCGCCATGTTTTCAGGTAAAAAGGGCAGAATTTTTTTGATGAGCCTAAGTTTATGAAAGGCTCAAGAGGATATCTGGTTGGCATGTGGAAGGAAGTTCAGACGGTTGTCGAACATGACTCCCAGGTTCCTCACTTTGTCAACCGGGACTGGGGGCTGGCCCATGGATGACGGCCACCAAAGGGGGGACCACTCTGAAGAGAGATTGCCAAAAATTACAACCTCCGATTTGTCGGAGTTTAGCTTCAGACAATTGTGTGACATCCAATTTCCGATAGCCGACATGCCTTGATTGAACATGTTAGCTTTCTGAAGCCCGTCATTTTTGATGGCAAGGACCAATTGTGTGTCATCAGCGTATGAAGTGAGGCTCATCCCGTGTGCCCTGATGACGTTGGCAAGGTCCGACACATAAATGTTAAATAGTGTCGGACTAAGGGATGAGCCTTGGGGGACTCCAAACGGAAGTGACAGAGGGGAGGATTCAAAAGGTCCCACGGTAACGACCTGGGTCCTGTTGGCCAGGAAGGAGGCAAGAAGATTTTTGGCGTTACCTTGAATGCCAATGCTTTCGACACGGTCGACCAAGGTGGTATGGTCGACCGTGTCAAAGGCCGCCGACAGGTCTAGTAATATCAGGACGGCGGTGCCTCCCGCATCCCGGATAGATCTGATGTCATCCGCCGCTTTGACCAAGGCCGTCTCGGTTCCGTGAAAGCGACGGAACCCAAACTGGGATTCATCTAGGCATTTATTATCCTCGATGAAGGAGGAGAGTTGGGCATTCATAATTTTTTCCACTGTTTTTGCTAATAGCGGGAGACTGGCGATGGGGCGGTAGCTTTTAAGTTCTTCTTTGTCAAGGGTGGGTTTTTTGAGCAACGGTTTTATTAGGGTTTTCTTTAGTGTCTCGGGATAAGTGCCAGTGATAAACATGGAGTTGCAGATGTTGGTTATAGAGGGTAAGACTGCATCCATGATAGGTCTCAGTACCTTCAAGGGACATGGGTCGAGGGCCGATCCCGATTTTATGGTGGATATAGTTTTTAGCACCTGCGGACACGTGACCTCGCTGAACTGCGAGAGAATGGGTCCTTCAGGTTGAATTGATGGTCTATGAGAGAGAGTAACATTATTGGCGAAAACCCTGTAAATGTCATCAACTTTGCTAAAAAAGAACTTTGATAAAGCGTCGCAAAGGGTTTGGGACGGGGGAGGTGTGAGATCCACAGAGAAACCCGCTAGTTGTTTGGTGGTCTCATATAGGCATTTATTGGAGTTTTGAGCGGTTTCAATTTTGTTGCAATAATACTTTTTTTTTGCGTCCAGGATAAGGTGTTTGTATTTTGCTACCGATTCTTTATATAGGAGTTTGGCTTCGGGTGTGTAATCCTTCCGCCAGTGTCTCTCTCTATTTCGGCACTGTTGCTTTTGGGTACGCAGTTCCTCTGAGTACCACGGGGCCGAGGGGGTAGATCTGTTGCGTGACCGTTGTTTAACTGGGACCAGATCTTTTGCTGCTGAGCTCACCCAGTTGTGAAATTGGGACATGGCGTTGTTAGGATCCGGAGATAACGTAGGGCGGGTATCATTAAGCAAGGTTTCCAGCCTGCAAACATCTAAGTCGTCCCATGCCAAATAGGGGAGACAGGGGTTAGGGTGGGGTTTGTCTACCAGGGGGTCGCCCACTGGAAGTGAAGTCAGGATGAGATGGTGATCCGACCAAGTTAGAGGGAGTATTTCTGTAAGTTTGAGGCCCGAGGCGTTAGAAAAAATGCCGTCTAGTGTGTGACCTCCTTCATGCGTAGGGGAATGAACCAAAGGGGATAGACCAAAAGTGGACATGTCAGCTAAAAACGTGGCTGTGTCGGGATTGTCGGGCACATCAAAATGGAAATTAAAATCACCTAGAATGGTGAAGGAGTTCTCCAGCGCGGATGTTTCCAAAAAGGATCTGTGAACCCCCAGGAAGTCACACCTGGGTCCCGGAGGTCGATAAAGGAGGATCCCTTTGAAGGTGTAGGAAGGGGTCCGTTTTATTGCGAATTCTAAAGCTTCGCAAGAAGTCTAGGGAATTAGTGTGTGCCTTACAATATAGGTGTCACGGGCAATGATAGCAATGCCGCCGCCTTTTTTCTTGGTTTGCCTGTCCAATCTGTAAGTGGTAAACCCCGCAGGGACGGCTATGACAAGATCCGGATCAGAAGCTTGTCCCATCCAAGTTTCCGTCATGAACAGGATGTCTATTTTATGGTCCTGTATCAGTTCATGGATGTCCTGGCTGTGTTTGCCCAGCGAGCGGACATTTGTGAGCGCAATGGTGTAAGATTCCGTAGGATAGTGCTTGCCAATCTGATGAGATTTGCGAATGGATGGTAGCGTAGCGTGACAGCCTGGGCAGTATGCTGCAAGCTTTGTGGCGTTAGGGTGGAATATGCAACATAAATGAGTGGTCGTGGGGCGTAAAGACAGTAGCTGAGCTGCTGTATAACGGAATCGGGGGGTAGGGAGGGATGAACCAGGGGGGATGGCCCTGGGCCCGGGCCAGGCGCGGACGGGCGCAGACGGGCTTGCCTTTGGCGCGCCTTCGGCGCACCGCCGGCGCGCCCGCTGCGCCCGCCCGCTGCGCGGTCGGGCGTCTCTGTTATTAATATACATAGTAGGGCGGGGCGGGAGGAGGGTGGGAGGGGCGCAGAGCAAACCGGGCAGCCTTCCCGACACAAGATGGCGCCCAAAGTCAAGCTGATAGCTTCCCAGCGCGTTAACTATGTATATTAATCGTTTTTAATAATTAATTCATTTAAATTATCAAACAATCATTAATAAATTAATTTACACATTTAATACTATAACATCACAATTATACAAATAAAAATAAATAAGACTTATTCAATACATTTTATATAATTAAATTACTTCCCATGCTATTTCCCTATAAACCCACAACCCGCTATGGAACTAAAAACGCAAATTCCAATAAAGAAATAACTACTATAAATAATCAATAAAATATATATAACTTAATTACTTCCCACCCTATTCCCCTATAAACCCACAACCTGCTACAGAACTAATATTGCAAGAATCAATAGAAAAAAAATGTGTTGCTACTATAAATAATCAATAAAATGTATATAATTAAATTACTTCCTACCATATTCCTCTATAAACCCACAACCTGCTACAGGACTAAAATGATTCAATTTTTTTTTTATTAATTACTAAAATTTTAACACATCATAAAAATGTAAACAATTCTTATACAAAAAACAAACATCACACACATATAAAACATAAACTAAAATACATTACATTAACAAAAAATCGATATTTTTAACAACTATATTTTTACGAACGATATTTAATACTTCAATATTTTTTTAATTGACATTATTAACCTGAAATCGATATTCTTGACCACAATATTTTTTCTGCCGATATTTCTGGCCCTCAATATTTTTACCTCTATGTTTGCGCAAATCAATATTTTTACATCAATATTTTATCTCAGCACCCTCTGGTGACAGCTCAATCGTATATATCACTTTCAACTAGCAATGGCATGGAGCACTATTTATTGTGGATAAAGACACCCAAACATGTGTTTTATTTAACATAGCTTAGAGTCAATATAATTCACTACTTAGGGGCCTTTCCTGCCACAGATCCTTGGTCTGTTTCACTTCCATGCTGTCCTTGCAATGGAGTATCAGGGCAGTCAACTAAGCACTCTGTTATTTTGCACTATGTTTTCATCCTTTAGATTGCAGTTACTTCTTCCTATTTTAAATGGAAGATCGTTTAAAACACACCAAGAGGGTTTACTTGTTTTACAGTGCCTAGTGTCCCCAACTATCTTTTTTGCAGAATTACATGACACAGGAATTGAATTTAAGGGTAAAATATGTATCATGGATTCTTGTGGTGTTTGTTGGCCTATAGATGTACATGTCATTAACTAAATTATAATAATACTGATCAGTTGAGATTGTATTCTATGTGTTTAAAAAAATATGTGCTTATCATATCTGACCGAATACAGATTTTAATTAATTGATTGACATAGAGAGTCATTACGATGGCGGACGGACTTCATTGTGGTACTGGGAGCAGCTGCCTATGAGGCGGCCTACCCACCGACCGCAGTAGGATGGGACCCCCAGAGCTGCAGATGCATTGCCTATCTACTGTATTTGCATATACCTGCACTTTGTGGCACACATGGTGCAGGGATATATAGTGGGCACCATAGGTACCCCCCAGTGCCCTTTGCCCAGGCCCAAGGATGAAGGGGGCCTATTACTGGCCCCCAAATAAGTTTCTGTATGCTGTTTCATTGCAGGTTGACCGCCGCAAAATGACCAGTGAAAAGGGATATCATATCCTGGCGGCGGTGCCTGACAGGCACAGCCGCAATGTTGGGCAATGTGGCTGCTGAGACAGGAGGTGGGAAAATTTACACCTGTCAGAACCGTGGCGGTCGGTCTTTCCGACTGCCACAATTCCACCCGCCATGGTAATCTGGCGGGCGGGAAACTGTAGTACAAGGGCGGAGGGCCTGCTGCTGACAGGCTGTCAATGGCGGCCCTCTGCCATCATAATGACCCCCATGGTGTTCAAAGTCACACATGCAAGCTTTCTGAAGCATACTTTTGCAGAACCTTTGTTGCATAACTGCCAAAGAAGACATGATCTGTGTGAAACAATCAGCCTGGTCTGGCTTTTTAACCCAAGTGCTTTGTAAACTTGATTTTATCAGTTAATTAGTTAAAAATTAAAACAGAACTTAAAGCCCTAATATAGAATAGACACATTACATAGGGCCACATGGTAGTTGTGTTTTATTGCCCTAATTGGACTCAAAATAGCAAAGCGACATTTGGGAGGTGGGAAAAATGAAGACAATGGTCCATAAAATGTAACATTGAAAACAAAATCATGTAGTGTAGAAACACTCCAGTTTCAGTTGGATGCTTAAAGGTATGAGGAGAAAATCTGCTTTGATTCACTTGCCAAGTGCCTGGTCAAAAAAAATCATAGAGATGCTTAAAATACTTTGCACCTTCTTACAATAGCGGCAGTCTTGGTTCGCGGGTGGCGGGGTGAGACGAGGTGAGAAATGGCGCACAATGCAAAAAATTATAATGAAATAAACACTTACCTTGCCGTGCTGGGCCCCACATTTCTGCTCCTGCTCTCATCGTCGGACTGAGGCACAGGAATCACACCCAGGCTCCCCTGATCAACCACAACGCACTCAATCTGGGAATGGGGGCCTGGGCATGTTTTCCACACGGGCTGTAATGCAGCCTGCATGGAGAATGGGAAAAGTGTGATCGACTGGTTTGGGCAGCCCGAGAGGGCCGAAAAAACTGTAATTTCAAACTTAGGAGTAGGCAAACCACTTCTCCCATACCCTGCACCGAGAGCAGAGCAGAACCCCCAAAACGCCCGCCTGCAAAGGAAACATGAAATGATAATAACAAAGGGGCATATTACCAACAACTAGCGATAATTATCGCTATGTTGGCATAGCGGCAATATTTTTATCGCCGCGCTGTGGTGATTTTTATCGCTTAGGAACCTTGCTATTATCAAGGTTTATCTCCTAAGCGATAAAAATCGGCTGAAATGCATGAATATCGCTGAAAAGTCAGCGATATTCATGCATTACCGAGCTAATGCTCTTAGCCATGTTATCCACCTACCATTGGATAACATGGCTAAGGACTACTCAGGGGCAGGTGTTAGCTTTTGGAGATATTCGCGCTTAGCGCGAATATCTCCAAAAGTTGGTAATAGGAGATAGCGATGTTGGCGACTGTTTCCAGTCGCTAACATCTTGGCACGCCCACTTTGCATGTCATTAGTGATAAATTTCACTGACATGCAAAGTGGGGCCCAAGATGGTCGCTATCTCCTACTAGCTGTCGCTAACTGGTGTTAGCGACAGCTAGGTAATAGGGAGATAATTTTATCTCAGCTTTCTTGGCTTTTAAAGCTAAAAAAGCAGAGATAAACCCCCTTGATAATATGCCCCAAAGTTATTATCATTTTATGTTTCCTTTACTTTGCAGTGCACTGCTTAAAAGCAGTGGGGCAAAACTACTCAGCCATAGAAGAGGAGCCGCCCCTACCTTCTTATATACAATATATTTGTAGATATCATGCTCATTTTAAAAGGGTAGCTCTCCATACAGAAAGATTTTTACAGACTAGACCCTATTATGTTGTTAACTCCACCTGCCCCCAAACACATCTGTATTTGGTGTACAATTGCTACGGAACTAAAGCACAGAGAGCACAAGTTAGTGAACATGATGTTGAGTTGTTTAGGTTTTTTTGTTCAGTGATATTTTCTAGTGACTGGGAAGGAAGAGAAACAAGTTGTAATGCCATCTTCCATGATAGACCAATTGGTGTAACAATGGGAAAATGATTCCCTGGTCATCTCTAAAAAATGGTGGTGTTTACAAACAACCTCAAAAGTTGTATCAAGTGCTATGTAAAATAATTTTCATTTCCATGGCAAAGTATTGCTTTAGGAAAACCACCTTATGCTTGAAATACTGGAATTTTTTTATTGTTGAAAATGTAAGCATAACATCCAAACAGTCGTACATGTACAGTGCAGTAATTTAAATATCATAAATACATCACATCATCAGGAGGGACAGAAGACTCTCTTCATTTAGTCTCATTTGTTCATTTTATGTATAAATCATTATTGCTGTGTGTGTGTTTTTCCCCCCTCATATCTCTCCTAACCCTTGTGTTGGCTACAATATGTATGAGGATGTATGGTGCTTCGTCTGTAATAATTATTAAGGCTGCCATGGTTTCAAGGGCGGCCTCACAGGAGGGGGATCCCTGCCACCCATCCTATCAATTAATTACTGAATTCCCTTCAGGGGATTGACCAGTAGGTATGTCATTAGTGGTTCCCATATGTCTTTTGGCCTAGATGTGGGTTGGAGCAGTGCTGCCAGAATAGCATGGGGTCCATTAGGATATCGGGCGGATTGCCTCTGCCAGGGTGGCGGTGGCCACCGCCACCCTGGCGGAGGCAATACGCCCAACATCCACTCTCGTTTTCCCCTCCGCCAGATTAGGATGGCGGAGGGGACAGCGGTGGACGGAAAGACTGTCCGCCGCTTTACCGCCGCGGTGGCCTTGCAACCGCGGTGGTAATAGATTAATATGGTGGCGGTGTCCAATGGACACCGCCAGCCATATTACGATGGCAAAATGTGTGGGCCTTTCCGCGGTGGCAATGCCGC
Source organism: Lissotriton helveticus (assembly GCF_964261635.1). Classification (NCBI taxonomy): domain Eukaryota; kingdom Metazoa; phylum Chordata; class Amphibia; order Caudata; family Salamandridae; genus Lissotriton; species Lissotriton helveticus. The sequence continues at coordinate 1,580,732,217 of NC_136061.1, read as the reverse complement.
CATGGAAAGGCATGCGGAGATTGCTGCAGGCCCCCTGCAGGGCCCCCAGGTTGGTGCCACTGTTGGGGGGGCACATGGGGGGTACCTATGGTACCCCCCCACATGTACATATGCAAAGCGGCAGGCACCGCGCGGTGCCTACCGCTTTGCATGTGTGAAGGCGTCAACTTATGTTTTACATTGTGGCGGGCGGTGCAGAGAGCACCGCCCGCCACAATGTAAAACATATAGGATGTGCCTGCTACTGTGGCGGCCACATCCTAATACCCCCAACGGGACCCCCGCCCTTATGGCGGCGGTCCCGATCTCCGTTAGGGTGGCGGGCGGACAAAGTCCGCCCACCATCCTAATGGACCCCCATATCTCTGAGCCATTCCTTAAACATAGGAGCTCTTCCCCATGCCCATCTGCAGGGTTTACTTCGCTTAGCTATTGGAGAAGTGTGGCTCAGGGGTTAGAGGCAGCAGACCCGGAAGCTGAGATCGGTCCTGGACCAGGGTTCAATTCCCCGCCTCGGCGGGTCTTGGGCTAAAAATTCCTCGGACTCGATAATTCTCGCCCCGGTGCCTCCTCGACTCACGGGTTCACACTCTGCGAATCTGGGCAATAACTTGCTTAATCTCCACAACGGCCCCTCGCGGCGGGATGCCTGACTTTCACCTTGTGGATACCCTGCTATCTCACAGGGGAATACCAGGAAGGGTTCCCTAAGCAAGCGCCGGGAAACCCACTGCGGGTAGCTGTGCGCTATATAAGCTCAACTACATTTACATTTACATTTACATTAGCTAAGAGAAGTCCCAGTACTGCATATTTCCTATAGGCTGCGTCTATCTGCTGGGTATAACCCAGTAGGGCTATAAATGGAGATGGTGGCACTGGCATCGTTATCATTTGCGCCATTGCATTGAGAACCTGCTGCCAGTATTAGTTAATTTTGTCACAGTTCTATGTAAGGTGTAATGTATTGTATTGTATTGTAATTGCATTTATATAGCGCTTACTACTCCTGACGAGGCGTCGAAGCGCTTTTTCAGCGAGTAGCAGCTACTCCGGGACCCATAGAGGATTAGTGTTGAATTAGTATAGTGAAACATGCAAGTACATTTTAAGTGGTGGATAGGTTAGTCAGTTATTTGGATTTAGAATAATAGCAGAAGGATAGAGGAGGACAAAGGTTTGTATTTATATAGCGCTTGTTGACGCACTCTATTCAGGAAACCTACAAAGGATTAGTGGTGAATTAATATGATGAAATATGAAGTAATATCAGTGGTGGATATTAGTCAGTTACTTGGAGTGAGAAGGATAGCGGAGGGATGAAAGGGGAAGAAAGATTAGCAATCATATAGCACTTGTTACCCCTGATGGGTGTTGAAGCACTTTTCTGGCGGGTAGCACGCCACTCCGGAACCCATAAAGGATTACTGTTGAAAATTAGTATAGTAAAAAATATGAAGTGATTTGAGTAGTGAATATGTTATTCAGTTATTTGGGTAGTATATTGGTATAGTTTAATATGGAATTTAAGAAGTGAACATGTTAGTCTGTTAATTTCGATTGAAAAGGATAGTGGAGGGATAAAAGAGTGAAGGATTTTTATTTTTTATTTTTTTAGATCTTAGCAGTAGGAGAGGCTTTTGGATGAGTAAAAAGGAATTTTAGTTTAGAAAAGTTTAGAGTTTAGAAAAGTTTGTTTTAGGGGAATGGTATAGTAAAAGAGGTGTCAGATGATGCAAGGAGGGGTAGAGTAGCAGAGAGTCTAGAAAGGGTATTTTGGCAATCATAGTAGTGGTATGGGGTTTGGGATAAATGAGAGAGTGGATGTAGAGGATACATTGATAGATGTATAGGATGAGAGATAGGGAAGTGCGTTGGAAGGAGTAGTAGAAGAAGTTTGAGATGAGTCAAAAGGTTGGGCTAGAAGATATATTGAGCGAAGTATGGGCTGTGAAATAGGGTAGTGCATTGGAAATGCTAAATTAGAAGAAAGTGATAAATATATAGAGCCATAATTACATTGAAAGTATATACATACATTAAGGAGGTAAGTATGATTAAAGATTTTGATAGAGGTACAGGATGAGAAATAGGGTAGCACATTGGATATGCTTTTTCAGGAGAAAAGTAACAGACACACAGATCCAAGTACATGAAAGGTACATAGATGAACAATGGAAGTATGTATATGTAGACCAAAGATTATTTTTATTTATTTATTATTATTATTATTTTTCTCTCAACAACAGAATTATTTTACATGTTTATACAAAGTAATACACAAAGATAGGTACATATCTATAGTGAAAACAATGCTTGAATACAGAGGGATATGCTGTAAATTTCTGTTTGTGTATGGTGCTTATGTGGGGAAGAGCCAAATCTTGAGTAGTTTTCTGAAGATAAGGTGGTTGCCGGTGGACCTTATTGTGGGGGGGTAAAAAGTTCCATAGTTTGGCTGCTTGAACAGAGATGGATGTGCCACCCATGTTTTTTTTCTTGTATGGTGGGATTTTGAGGCGAGATGCTCCTTTAGAGCAGAGGTTCCTTTGTTGAATGTGTTTGGTGATTTTATTCCTGATGTAGAGTGGTCCCATTCCATGTATTACTTTGTGGGTGATACAAAGCAGCTTGAACGTGGATCTTCAGGCAACCGGTAACCAATGCAGGGCTTTCAAGGCAGGGGAGATGTGGTCTCGTGGTTTGATATGCAAGAGTAGTCTGGCAGCCGAGTTCTGAATCTGTTGTAGTCTTTTCATAGTCGTTGAAGGTGATCCGTGGTAGAGGCTATTGGCGTAATTGAGTTCGGACAGAACAAGGGAGATGGTAGCTTGGACCTTGTGTGGAAATCCCAAATGAGGGAAAATTCGTTGCAGCGTTTTTATAGTAGCAAAGCTTGATCTGTCTAGTTTATCCACTTGGGCATTCATTGACAGCTTGGAGTCCATGGTCATTCCGAGGTTTCTTACTTCCTTCGATACTTTAGGCAGTGATCCCAGTTCATCAGGCCATGCGGCAAGTGGGTTGTAATGATTCCAATCGCCACTCGTGAGTATTTCAGTTTTTGAAGCATTCAATTTGAGATGGCTCCAGGTCATCCACTGATCCACGGCTCTGAGACAGCTGAAAATTGGTGATTTTCCAATCTCTTTGGGGCATTCCAGTTGAAGGAGTATTTGAGTGTCATATGCATAGTTATAGCACATCAGGTGAAATTTATTGATAAGCACTGGTAATGACTTCATGTAGATGTTGAAAAGCATGAGCGAGATGATAGAACCTTGAGGGACCCCTGCTTTTGTGGAGTACGGTTTGGATGAGAAAGGTGGGGTAAGGATGACATTAGTTCTGTTTCGAAGGTAGGGCGAGATCCATTCTAGAGCAGTTCCCTCTATGCCGGCTTCATAGAGTCTTTGTTTCAGAGTGTCATGGTCAACCGTGTCAAAGGCAGCTGAGAGGTCCAAGAGGAGAAGCGCAGCAAGCCTGTTGCGGTCAACTGTATTCTTTAGGTCTTCCCAGATGACAAGGAGGGCAGATTCAGTGCCTCTTCCCAGAGGGAATCCTGTTTGGAAGTCTGAAAGTATGTTATTCTCTTGATGAATTGTGACATCAGGGCGAACGCTGCTCTTTCTATCAGTTTGCCCAGGAACGGTCCATTTGCAATGGGTCTGTAGTTGTCAGGGTTCAGCGGGTCCAAGATTGTTTACTTCAGTAAAGAGCGTATGTATGAATATTTGAGTTCTTCTGGAAATATTCTAGTAGTTAAGGAATCGTTGATGATGATTCTTACTGGAGTGGCAGCAGAGGTTGTTAAAATAATTGTCTTGTAAGTTTGTGGAGGACAGGGGTCAGAAGGGTTGCCGACAGGCCTGCTTGCTTTGACCAGGTCCAAAAATTCATCGTGTGAGATGTGTTGGAAGGAACTGGGAGGTTTGATTAGAGCATTCTTGGATTGTTGTTTTGTACAAGGGTTAGTGCTGGTGCTTTGTTTCTGTTTTAAGTACGATTCCAACGTGTCTGCTTCGTCCGTGTAATGATTTTCCAGTTTGTCTGTGAAATCTTGAGTAACAGGATGAGTTTCTTCTAGGCAATTTGGTTTGCAAAATTCATTGAGTATTTTGTAGAATTCTTTATTTGCACATTTAGCGTTTTGAATTTTGTCTGAATAGTACCATTTCTTAGCTTTTTTGATAGCCGACTTGTATAATCTGTTAATTTTCTTTAGGTGAAGTTTGTCTTGTTTGTTTTGAGCCAGGTGCATTGCAGCTTTCTAATTTGCTGTTTTATGTCTTTTATTTCTATGTTTCTCCAAGGCGCTTTTTTTCTTTTGTTCTGTTTTGTGGTTTTGAGTGGTATCAGGATGTCAAAAGCTTCCTGTAGCCACTCATATAGATTTTGAACATAATTTATGGGTTCCAGATTTGTATTGGATGTTAGTTGTGTTTCCAAGTGTTCCAAATTGAGTTTGTTCCACGGCCGATAGGTGGATGGATGTAAGGTAGTTTTAGGTGAGTCGCTTAGCGTTGTTTAATGTTGGAAGGTAAGCAAGTGGTGGTCTGACCATGTGACTGGAGATATAGTTTGAAAGGTAACTAGTTCAGTATTAGCAAAAATGACATCTAGGGTATGTCCAGCGGTGTGTGTGAGATTGTGGACAATCGGATGCAGGTTCAATGCGTCTAGGCCGGTGATTATTGTTTTTGGATGAGTCATATTGGGATTATCAAACCAAATGTTAAGGTCACCAAGAACGCATAGGTTGGAGTGTATTGTTATCAGGTTTGAAACTGGGTCTAGAAGTGCGTCTGGGAATGTTGCCTTGCTAGGTGGAGGTCTGTAAAGGAGCAGGAAGTTACAGGAGGAAGACGGTGTAGGATTGCATCTCGTTAGAAGAGCCTCCCAATTCTTTATGGAGATGTTGTCAATTTTAGTCATATATATTGTTTGCCTGAATACAACAGCTAGACTACCTCCTTTTTTGGCTACACGATTTTGGGTGATTATTTGATAGCCTAGAGGAATGGCTTCATGCAGGACTGGAGCCATATCTTCTCCCAACCATGATTCGGTTATGAATAGTATGTCTGGTTTTGCATCGGTGAGAAGGTCGTAGATGTGATGCTTGTTTTTAGAGAGGGATTGAGCATTTATTAGTAGACAGTTTAGTGAGTGGCCTTTGGTTATGATGGGACTTTGTTTGGTAGAAGAGTGATCAGTCTTGTGTGGGTTTGTAGCAGTGTTTTAGTGCTTGTATTAGCTGTATTAGGATAGCAATTGTGTAGCTGTTCTGTATTGTGTTCCTCATCCAGCATGCTAAGAAGGCATTTTGATGGGTCTGCGTGTGTATGTGTTGGAGATGGTGTTTGAGAGTGAGTTGGAGTGCTGTGTTGCATTTGTGGTGTAACATTGTTGTGAAGTAGACATGGGGAAGCAAAGTTGTGAGGTGTGGCATGTTGCTTATATTTTTTGTGTGTGTTTAAGGCGGATGTATGTTGGTACAACGCATGCTTTTTCCACGCATGCCTTTACAACGCTGGTTTTACAATGCAAGTCGTTACAACAACTTGTGTTGGGGGGCGCTGGATAGTGGAATAGGTTAATGTACTATTCCAACTCCAGTCCCCGTGGATAGTAGGGAAGGTTTTGGATAGTAAATTAAACTATTCCCTATCCTACAGCGCCCTCCAGCGCAAGTCGTTGTAACGACTTGCGTTGAAATACCTGCGTTGTAAATGTACTGCGTGGAAAAAGTTTCGTTGTAAAGGATGTTTCCCGTTTAAGGCGGAAGGTGTATGAGTCAGGGGAGGTGGTGCAGCATGTGGGTCATGTAGTAATGTTCCAAATTGTCCAATGGATGAGAGGCGGTTAGAAGAGAGGTGCTGTATTGCTGTATCTGTGTTAGCTGTGGTGGAAGAGTGAAAGCTTGGCATTGGAGTTTGTTCCTTTGTGTGGTTTGAAAGGTAGGTATATGTTTGTATTTTGTGATGGTAAGTATTATGAGGTGTTGCGCTTTGAATTTCTTGTTGTGCTGGTGTGTGTGATATGTTTTGCTTTTGAGGAGTAGTGAAAAAGGGTGCTAATGTATATGTTTCATGCAATGGATTTGGTTGTGTAGTATTGTTTGTGAGAGGAGGTTGTGACGTAGAGGCGGTGGTGATGTGTTTATGAGTAGAGTGTATGTTGTGTGTAGGAGGGAATGGAGTAGAGGTGAGAGTGTTTATCTTAGACTGGTTTGTTGCAAGAGTTACAAAGTGTGGTGGTGTGCAGTCTGTGTGTTGTGCGTTAGTGTTATTATGGTAGAAGGGAGAGGAGGGTGTCTGTTGGACAACTAATGGAAGGATGATTATATGTTTGTTAGTGATAAAAGGTGGTCTGTTAGGTGTAATTACAGCAGGGAGAGTGTGTTTGAAAGGGATGTAGTTATGTATGGTGTTGATTGGCGTTGTGTTAGTGATGAGTGTATTGGTTAGTGGTATGGGATATAGTTGTATACTGTTTGTAGATGATGGTGGATATGTGGGGTAGTTGGGATAGTAGGGTGTGTAGATGTGGTTTGGTTAAGTTTGTACTGCATGTTGGTACATAAATCTGTGCATAGTGTTGTGTGTTGTGTACATTTGGTGTGAGTGTTTTGCTCTGTTTATGGATGTGGATGGTGTGGGCTGGGTATTTCTAAATGAGAAAAAGGGCAGCATTTCTGGCCCTAGTCTCTACCAGTCTCAAGCAGGTAACTGCCCTTATCCTCTCCGCCCTTAGCCTCGACGCCCGGGCTGAAACACCCTAAGCCTGGCCTTTTATAGCCCTAGTAATCAGGTGACCCTTCAGCCATTGGGAACCCTAGCCCTAACACTATCCAATCACAACACTAGCCCTAAAATCTAGAAAACAATAGGAGACCAGGACCTTACAGCCAATCTTAGCCCTAGTCCAAGCACCCAATCAGTTCAAAAACACTGATCTCTATGTCCAATAAAGGCCCTAGCCCTACCAGTAGTCCCAAAACAAGCCCATACAACCAATGGCACAGGTGGCCCTAATCCCTACTTCCAATAGAAAGCCTAACCCTAATCTTAGTCCCACAAATTAGTCCAGCAACCAATCACCCCAGAAGCCCTAATCGCTACTTCCAATTAAAGGTTCAACCCTAGCCCTAGTCCCACCCTACTCCCAACAACCAACATCATAGGAAGCCCTAGTCCCTACTTCTAATAGGAATCCCAACCCTAGCCCCAGCCCTACAATGATTGAAGCACAGACCCAGAAACCAATCAGAACCCTCAAATACCCAACCAATGAGGACATTAACCCTAATCCAATAGAAACACCAGATACAACCACCAATAAGTGTAGACATGTACCAACCACTAGCAGACCATATAAGGTCCCAGCGACCTCAGACAAGGTTTGCTGGCCAGGGAGTTGGAAGCTGCTTCTCCTATTCAGAATCTCCTAGGAGACAGACAGGCTCAATCCACACTTTGGACTTCAGCAGGTAAGGGCCTCACTAACTTGAAATCTAACAATACTGTTTGAATAAAACTTTACTCCCTCTGCTGGCGAAAAAACGAAGTGCAAAGGCCCTAGTAAACACAGTTAAACGGTTTACAGAAACACCCTCTGATGTAGAAAATAACTGTTGCTGGGTGGGGGGGTAGGGGGGGGCTGGTTTCACTGGCTCGTGAACACAAAATGGTGGCTGGGAGTGCACCGTTTTAACATACAAGTCTTAGCACAGAGCAAAGGAGAAATTTGGAGGGAAAACAGAATTGTCACCAAGGAATGAGAGGGACAAACTACAGAGGTTGGACTGCAAATCCCACAATTCAGCACGTTAAATGGTAGCAATCATGGGCAGTGAAAACCACAAGTTTAAAACACAAAACCGGTGATAAAATATGCAATCACAGGCAGGCTAAAGCTACAATTTTAAACTTTAACAACCACAGGCAAAGACAGTAAACATAGAAAGTGAAAATCGTTTTTTTAACAACTATTTGTCTGTCTCCTTACCACTTCCTGTCTCGTATTCTTAATTTATGCATCTTAACTGGTGTGCAATAAGTGCGATGAAGAAACTTAAAATGAATGATGCGTAGGAAGTACTGGAATGTTTGTCATGGAATTTTTGCTGCTTCAGCCTGAGATAGGGGCACTGCTGGGACTATGAGAGTACCTGATGTGCTGAGATGTTAACTGGCCCACCCCTCCGTTATCTCGCCTATCAATCCTTTTTTTTGTCTTCTATTTGCTATACTTATTGCTTGCTTTCTTCTGCTAAGACTAAGGTCCTCATGATGGGCCCGATTCACAGAACTAACTTAAGACAAAATCCTAAACTTACTACCATTTTGGTATTCACAGAAGGCACTTACTCATTTTGGTATTCACAGAAGGCACTTACTCATTTCGGTATTCACAGAAGTTAGGATTCCTAACTTTAGGACTCTTAAATGCCTTCTGTGCATACCGAAAGTCTTAAAGTTAGGTTTTCTTCTCAATTTAGTAGTAGTAAAGTTAGGACTCCTAACTTTAGGACTTCTAAATGCCTTCTTTGAATACCGAAAGTCTTAAAATTAGGATTTTTCTCAATTTAGTAGTAGTAAAGTTAGGACTCCTAACTTTTGGACTCCTAAATGCCTTCTGTGAATACCGAAAGTCTTAAAATAAGGGTTTTTCTCAGTTTAGTAGTAGTAAAGTTAGGACTCCTTACTTTAGTACTCCTAAATGCCTGCTGTGAATACCGAAAGTCTTAAAATTAGGATTTTTCTCAATTTAGTAGTAGTAAAGTTAGGACTCCTAACTTTTGGACTCCTAAATGCCTTCTGTGAATACTGAAAATCTTAAAATAAGGATTTTTCTCAGTTGGTGGAGTGCATTTTCACGTTTCTTCAAGGTATTTCTTGATGCAATGATGAGTAGGCTGAATCATCATATTTACCTCTCTAGCAATCCACAAGATAACCAAATTTCAAAATTGGATTTTTACCAAACTGCACATTTTCCACATGTGATTGGATGCATAGATGGAACACATATTGCCATCACTCCTCCTGCTGTTACTGAATATGTTTATAGACATAGGAAATGCTACCATTCTCTGAATATTCAAATGGTGTGTAATGCCAAATACATAATCACTGATATAGTGGCAAAGTACCCTGGAAGACTCTTACATCTTCAGGAACAGTGTATTGCATGGACGTTTGAGTGCTGGGCAATTTGGTGAAGCTTTTTAACTTGTAAAGTGCATTTTTCATTTACAATTTCCTCATTCTCTCAGGTCACCACAAATATTACTAAAAGTAACCCATCTTTCATATTTTTATGAAGGTGATAGTGCATATGCTGTACGTGATTTCATTTTGACCCCTTACCTAAATCCTACAAATGTACATGAAAGGAGGTATAATAAGGCAAACCGTTCTACACGTGGAGTCATAAAAAGGACTTTTGGGATTCTAAAAAGCAGGTTTCGTAGGATTCACAAAAGTGGAGGTTCTTTACAGTACAAACCATCATTGTGCTGCATAATTATAACAAGCTGTGCAATGTTACATAAGATGGCCATGAGAAAAGGAACACAATGTGAAGTAAGTGACCCTGAATCTTCAGACAATGATGATTTACCTGCACCAAGAAGAGGTGCTGCAGGAGTAGGAGCTGCAGCAGGACGTGCAAGACGTGCAGAAATCACACACAATTACTTTTAGGTATGAATGAAAAGCATGACAACTGTTTTTAAATTTCCAATGTTTTACTTTATGTAATGAAACAATGAAAAGACATTGTAATTTGCATAGTATAACCTGCTGCACAGGACATTACAAGTACAGTACTGTTTGAGAAAACATTGAAATTAAGTTTTCTGAAGCATTTTTTAAACTTTAACAATTTACTTTCGGCGCTGTCTAATGCTGGAGCGCTGAGCTGCCTCACTACTCCTACCAGCTGTATTTGAGACGGCATGTCTCCCACTCCTGTGTTCACTAATGTCAGGAGTTGGTGTAGGGTTGCTGCTACTCCTACTAGTAGTGGACTCAGTTTCCAAAGGTTCAAAAAATGCACGTGCCCCAGAGTTAGAGGTCTGCATCAAATCAACAACTGTTGTAACTTTATCAGGCCCTTTTGCCACATTCCGGGTGCATTCACTAACCATGCGCTGCATGTAAATACTGTGCCTACTGAACTGTGCAGTGACACTACACAGTCTATTTATTGAAGTGCAGTACCTAAGCATTCTGGTGTTTTGTCTACGTGCTGCGCTGACCCTGTTTTCCTCTGACTGCTCCATTACCAAACAAAGTCTATCCACAGAGCCTGCTATTTGCCTCAACCCATCCCCCATGCAAGCAATGCTTTTGTTTTGCTGGACGAGATGTCTATTAATGGACCTCAATGCTTTATGTTGTTTCTGCTGCACTTCCAACATGTTGTGCTCTAAACCTTCAAAAACAGTAGGATTGTCTGATAGAACAACCCTGTTGGGACTGGCACAATCTAAGGTGTAGGCTCTTCTTCTGGCTCCATTTCTTTGCTCAACATGTTCAGCATTACTCAATGTCTCATTGGCTCTTTCTGTTGCCCCTTCAGGTTCTACATCATCATCAGCAAATGGTGGCAAAGGGCCCACACGTCTTCTTTTGGACCTGATGATTGGATTTAAATCTACTTCCTCATTTGAATTATCTTCACCCGGTGTAAAGTCATGTGCATGTGAAGAGTGTCCTTGAAATTCCTCACTTTGATCTTCAACGTGTGCTGTGAATGTAGAAATAAATATATCAGATTGCTGTGTGCCTATCTGTACATTTACAATAAATACTGCCTGACTTTTTACAAAAACTGCCCTCCTTTTTTCATGTATATTATAGTCACAATGTTACAGAAATAGAAAAAAACTATCAATTGTTTGGTAAAACTATAAAGGCTAATGTTGAAGAGTATGATTTCAAAATAAAAAGTGGCAAAAATCCTCACTACACTGAATAAAGTAATTAAAGCCTTTCCTAACATAAAAGACATACATGACCCAGAAATGAGCAAACAAACATGCATCCTTCTTACCTTCTTCTCCATGTGTAGGCTCCGAACTGTCAATGTCTGTGACTCCACTGACACTTTCATGCAACCAGCTCTTCATGTGGAGTGGGCTGATCCACAGTTGAAGTTCCCCCACCAGTCTTACTTGCTGCTTTGATTCTCTCAGCAAGCTTTACTTTGGACCTCAGGCACATGTCATACCATCGCTTCTTCAGTTCTTCGATGGATCTTGGGGTCACTCATACAGAATTGACATTTTCTTGTATTTCCAGCCACATTTTTCTCTTTCTGGCTTCAGGAACTTCCAAGGCTTGCTTACCAAACAGCAAATCATGGTTGCAAGCCATTTTTTCTATCAGTGTTTCAAGTTCCTTCTCTGAAAATGTTTGCTTCCTCTTCCTTTTTTCACAAGAAGCACCTTCTTGTGAATTCTCAGGCTCCATGGTGCAGGGAAACAAGTCTGCTTAGCTGCCTAACAAGCTTCCAACTGCCACTGGGTGTGGCTCGGGCAAGCAGGTGCTGTTAATCAAGTGCTCTCCCTGACTATGACTCAATCATTTTTTTCCAGCATTAGCAGGTTCACGCTTTTTTGCGATTTCTTAATTTGCGAAATTCGCAAAATAAGAAAAGGCAAGAAAATCGCAAATAAATCTGCGATATTTAAGAAATCGCAGATTTTTCACAAAAACCTAGATACATCGCATTTTGCGATTTCTTAATAGCGACTCGCAAAAAATCGCTATTAAGAAATCGCAAATACAAATGTTGATACATCTACCCCTAGGCCTTCAGAAGATCAAGAAGCAATTTCAGAGGCACTTGTTACAATTTGTTGCAGGGACCCCAATGGCAGAACTCAGACATGCGTTGGGCTTACACAGCATCGGATATGTTGCAGCACTGAAGCCACTCTAGTGTTGACATCGAATATGGTCCAAACCGTACTTATTACCATACCTCATGACAATTTGTGAACTTTGGGAACACTTCTCATAAGCTACTGTGGTTCAAACGCATTGCAAAAAACCTTGCCACCATTGGGTGTCAGGAATATTGGACTAAGCCAGAGTCTATGACGCCGTCAACCTCAGACATAATAAAAGAAAAATATTGGATATAGTCAACAAATCAACTTTATGGTAAACTGCTACTTGCATTTTGGTTTTGAAGTCTATATAGACCAACTACTTCTACCAATTACGTGAGTATTTTTCATAACATTTAGGCTGGGGTGTCTGTATGTAAAGACCCTCACACAGAACTGATCAAAGTCTAGCAGTGACTGATTTCTCTGCTCGCCGGGTTAGGATGAGACCCTCATTTATTTTGTGTTACTCTGTTCCTTTTCTTTGCCAGCAAAGAGGAGGTTTCTTCGCCCCCTTTTTAATAAGTATGATTTCAGACACTGTGTTGCCACTCTAATTTGTGTCTACTGACTGACATTCATTTTGTTCAATACTCAGTGGCCTCTTACATTTGCGCAGCATGGAAAGCGATGCAGCTCTGATATAGGTAGCAGAAAGTCAGTCTCGGAGTTCCATACATTTATAACAATTTTAATGTTGTTTCACTATTTTTTATAACTGTGTCGATCTACAAGTATTTTAGGAGTGTAACTCCCTTGTCCTGATTAGAAGGAAGGGTCCCTACTTAGACAAAGGTGCAAACTCTTGCCAACTAGAGACCCCCATTTCTGACTGTTGGTAGGAATAGTGGAGAATTGTGGACTTACACTTTTTTCGTCTGAAGATGATACACAGATTGTTAAAATAAACTGTTGATAAGACTGAGGTTCTGTTGGTGGGACAGTCCCCTAGCCCAATACCAGTCATGAGGAGCCTGGGAGTGTGGCTGGATGACCAACTTACTATGAGTCATCAGATCAACAAGGTGTCCGCCACTTACTTTGGCATGTTGAAATGACTCCGGAAGATACTCTTTTGTCTCCTCATCTCTGCTGAGAGAACTGGGGTCAAGGCCTTGGTTGTTTCCAGACTGGACTATGGGAATGTGTTATATCTGGGGGCAGCAAAAACACTTCTCAAACACCTCCAGATTGTTCAAAATGATGCTGCTTGGCTCTTGTTCCACTCCCATATATTCTCATCCACAGCCATTATGTTGCTTACTTTACATTGGTGACCTATAGAGTGCTGCATACATTTTAAGGCAGCACAACTGTCTTAAATACCGGCAGCAGCGGTCCATGCAGGTAAGCGCAGTACGGGGTGGGGTGGGGCTGAGCGGGGGGGGGGTGTCGACAGATAATGGATTAGAAATTATTCATTTATTTATTTTTCCCTCTTCCATCATCTGTCGACTTTCTCCTTCCCGTGCCGCCCACACCACCGTGCATGCCTGCACCGACAGCAGCTGAATACCAAATCTGTTTATCTTAGAGACTTGAGGGTCAATTAGGATGTCGGGCGGTGGCACCACCACGATGCTGGCGATGCGGAAAATTCCTTTTTTCCGTCCGCGAGCAGTGGAACTCATGTCCGCCACATAAGTATGGTCAAACATAGACCAATTCCCATCTGCCGCAGAGTGACGCGCACTGCCATCAAAGTGCGCCCGCCACCACAGCAGTGTGAGCCAATGAAGACGCACCGCCATGTGGAATGACGTCCTCCCCGCTGCACAAATTAGGATACCCCAAACAAGCAGCAGCACCGCAGCGGAGACACCGCCCAACCAGAGACGGTGGAAGCTTGACAGCGGAGCGTGAAACCAGACTCCCGGTCCACACCACCCGGTCACGCCTGCCATGGACCCTGCCCTACTCGTGTTCCTGGTGCTGTACTTGCTACATCACCAGCAACTCATGGACTGCCGCGTCTGCCACTTCACAAATACAACACAAAACACACGGGCTGACACAGGGTCCAAATCCACATCAGACACCCTGCTGGGGACAGGAACATACCCACAAGGGCACCCGCACATGACCCAAAGGCCACCAAGTCAACCCTCCGCATCCTGGACACACATCTTCCGTGATCATGCAGCAATGTCCCGGTCACGATACCGCAGCGGTGAACACAAGGGAATACATGTGCACAATGCAGGAGGCAGGGCCAGTCCAAGTCATGGGCAGGGCACAAACACCCCAGGGACACACCTCCTCCCATCACACATTAGCACACCCAATGAAGGCACATGCCATGTGCCCCTCCCGTGCACCCCCATGCACAACAACAAGCCAAGTCAATCCACACCCTGCACCACACAACAAACAAAGAGGGAGACAGCCACAGCAGGAGTGGATGCACAGGAACAAACAACACACAGCACTGTAGGACAGGGCCAGGGAAACACACACACCGCAACACCACCACACTCAGGGAATAAAACATGAGTATAAGCACCAAATGAACACATACAAGGAACAAACATACAAATGGACACACAGCCTGCATAGTAACACATACATACCACAGACTGACACACACACATACACCAAATGCCAACAGCAATGGAGCACAACAAATAGGAAAGCCAAAGTGGGATGTACACAAATGGAAGGCCATGGAGACACACAACAAGCACATGCACATCACATGCAAGACAAGGAACACACAACATCCCCCTCAGACCATCAAACAACACATGGCTGGTACAGTCAGTGAAGTCAAACCACAGGCACCACAGTGCAACAACACAGAGAGACAGCAAGGCAAACCAGGTAAAGGCACAAGGAACAAAGGAAGGCCTGGAAGTCAAACTGGGAACAGCCAAACGTTCATACAACCACCTCACAGGAGTACAACAGCAGCAAAACACACAGGGCCCATTGACACACTCCATGACTGCCAAACACCAGGAGGGATGTACACACATACCCCCTCACACCAGCAGCACACAACACCAGTGACAAACACACTGAAGGCTGCCAATACTTACCAGTCCATACACACACAAACAAACACACACCTTGGGTGCAGCCACAAACAGCACACACACACAGGGATGCCACTACAAATTCCTGCATAAAAACAACACACAAACACAAAACACTACAGAAACACACACAGAACACCAACAAAAACAGATATTTCCTGTCAGCCAAACTATGGATAGGCAGTGGGAGCACAGACACAACATGAGTGCACAACCTCATCACTCATGAACAAAACACACACAACAAACCACAAATAACACAGGACCTGCACTATTACAGAACAACACATCCACATCAAACCAACTACAGATGCACAGGAAAAAAACTGAACAAACACTGCAGGACATCGGGGGATGTACGTCAGGCATTGACAAGGCCACATACACACAGCACTGTACGCACAACAAGCAGTGTGTGCACATCAAGCAAACCAGTCACACACAGACATGAGTGAAACAACATCAACCCACGCAACACAAATCAGCACAACACAAACACAACAGCACACCATGGAATTGAAGCAACACCACAGCCAACACACATACATCCAAAACAACATCAACAGATGCACAAATCTGGGATTCAAAGGCCGAACCATCTTGATCAGAGCACTGGGCAGCACACACAGCTAAAGCGCACATGAGCAACTATGACAAATAAATATCACAAGAACATCACATGTAACCCATTGGGGACATTTTCTGAGTAGCACATTTCTCCTGGCCAAAGAACTGCACCACAAAGTACAGTGTCACAAATGAAGTTATGGGAAGGCACACACATGTAAACCAAGGGGACAGCAGACATCAAAGTGAAGTCTCATGCATGTCAGTAGTGGACATGTAAGGAGTGTACCATACACAGTGTTATAGAGGGAGTGCAGACTCACAATGGGTATGCATCTAAAGCACACATAGGGGACGGCATTACACCACACACACCATGCCATACAGGAGGATAAAAGGCACCATGTGCCTGCAATGCATGAGAAACACAACCACAATGGCAGTGTGGAGCAGCAGGTCTGCACAGTCTACACAAACAGACTAAAGACACATGGATGACCAAACAAACACAAAACTGATGTGCCAGTCACACACTCTGCACAATCGCAAGTGAATAATACATGTCGGAGTCAGACAGAACAGCATGGACACACCAACACATTGCACCTCGCACAACAGACAACTCACACATGTGCATACAACCACATCCACAGGGCTCAACAATCAAAAAACAGACACACAACTCCTGGGTGACACATGTGTGTTTGAAAATCCAGGGACACACACACACATCAACACTTCCTACAAAGTCACACCCTTCACACTGCACACCTCTTGACTACCCATGAGCACACATCGCATGTAAGCCATGGGACCAGTATTATGGGCCACCACAAGATGACCATACACATACAGATAAAGGAATGACCACATACATGATGACATTGCTCAGCCAGCATGCAAACCTGTGCACAGAATCACACCCTGTGCTGGCAGTGTCCCCAGACCTGACATGTGAACAATGTAGTCAACAATTGAAAACCTTGAAAATCAGAAATTAATTACAGGTAAAATTGACACCACAGGTACCACAAGTATCAGTGTCTGAAAGAACTGAAGTCCCGGTCACCCCTGTGAAAAAAGGTTGTACGGCATTACAACGCGGGCTTTTACCCCGCATGCCATTACAACACAGGTTTTACAACGCAAGTCGTTACAACGACTTGCGTTGGGGGGCGCTGGATAGTGGAATAGTTTAATTTTCTATTCCAACTCCAGCCCAGTAGGGAAGGTGTTGGATAGAAAATTAAACTATTCCCTATCCTACAGCGCCCTCCAGCGCAAGTCGTTGTAACGACTTGTGTTGTAATAGCAGTGCGGGGTAATGCCCGCGTTGTTATGGATATTTCCTGTGAAAAAATATTAGGCGGGCAAAGACCTTGGCACTGTTGAAGTGCCACATAGAGCATGGTGCACAGTCAACCATATTCACACACCAAAACAATTTTATTCAGTAAGGACACTGACAAAACAGACAAAAGGAGTAACTGTCATTATTCACAAATTGCACAGATGTAACAGTAGATCAACAGTAGACAAGAGAAAGGCACAAAATTCAGAGCAGGTCCATGAGAAGCAAGGTCAAAACAGGAAGGCCAGTGGGCATGTCTAAGTGCACAGCAAGTACATGAGAGGCTGCACAGGCTAGGTCAAAACAGGAAGGCCAGTGGCCAGTTCAGGGTGCACAGCATATCCATGAGAATCTGCACAGGCAAGCTTAATACAGGAAGGCCAGTGGGCAGGGCAAAGTGCAGAGTGAGTACATGATAGGTTGCACAGTGAAGAGTCCAACACAACAGAGCAACAGGGCCAGTGTCCATGGCAAAGTGCACAGCAAGTACACGAGAGGCTGCACAGGGAAGAGTCCAACACAGCAGAGCAACATGGCCAGTGTCCATGGCAAAGTGCAGAGCAAGTACACGAGAGGCTGCACAGAGAAGAGTCCAACACATCAGAGCAACAGGGTCAGTGTCCATGGCAAAGTGCACAGCAAGTACACGA
Organism: Lissotriton helveticus; assembly: GCF_964261635.1. Lineage (NCBI taxonomy): Eukaryota > Metazoa > Chordata > Amphibia > Caudata > Salamandridae > Lissotriton > Lissotriton helveticus. The sequence continues at coordinate 1,580,714,709 of NC_136061.1, read as the reverse complement.
GAGGCTGCACAGGGAAGAGTCCAACATAGCTGAGCAACACGGCCAGTGTCCATGGCAAAGTGCACAGCAAGTACATGAGAGGCTGCACAGGCTAGGTAAATACAGGAAGGCCAGTGGCCAGTTCAGGGTGTAGAGCATATCCATGAGAATCTGCACATGAGAGGTCAGGACAGGAAGGCCAGTGGGCATGGCAAAGTGCAGAGCATAACCCCGAGAATCTGCACAGGCGAGGGCAGGACAGGAAGGCCAGTGGGCATGGCAAAGTGCAGAGCATATCCATGAGAATATGCACAAGCAAGGGCAGGACAGGAAGCCCAGTGGGCAATGCAAAGTGCAGAGTGAGTACATGATAATCTGCACTGGCGAGTGCAGGACAGGAAGCCCCATGGGCAATGCTAAGTGCAGAGTGAGTACATGAGAATCTGTACCGGCGGGGGCAGGACAGGAAGCCCAGTGGGCATGGCAAAGTGCAGAGTGAGTACATGATAATCTGCACAGGCGAGGGCTGGATAGGAAGCCCAGTGGGCATGGCCATGTGCAGAGCAAGTATATGAGAATCTGCACAGGGAGTGTGTGCAAGTGTCCCCTTCCATGGGCAGCAACCCAGACAGGGGGGACAATGGGTAGAACAGGCCCACCTGTTAGAGAGACAGTTGTGTGAGGGGGACTAGCACTCACACTTGGCTGTCAGGCAGACTGGGAGCTGGCTGTGTGTTGGGGACAGCAGGAGCACCTGACTGGGGAGAGAGCGGCCCAGGTGAGGTAGGGCTATCATTGGCTTGGCAAGCCGAAGGGCTGCTTGGACCAGGTGGTGTAGTGGCACGTGGAGGTGGAGTCATGCAGACCTAAGACACAGTGTGGGTGGGAGATGTTTGAGGGTTGCCTTTCCACTTCTTGGGGTTTCAAAATGGCCTAACTGCACTGGGGTTAATGGGAACTGGTGTGGACACAACAGGCACACACACCAACAGAGGCGCATCAGGTGCAGACACTCGCAATCCCTCTGGTGACGTGCTGGATCCAGCAGAACACTTACTCTGGCTTCGCCTGTGACCCTCCTTCTCCTGTTTGCCAGGTATAGCACCTACAGTGCCCTCTTTCCCCTGTTTGCCAGATGTACCCCCTACAGTGTCCTCCCTCTCCTGCTTCACTGGGCTTGGAATGGGAGTCGAAGGGGTGGGGAAATGTGCATCTAAGCCCTTCCTAGGTGTACCCTTGCCATGCACCACCTCCTCAGTGGGCACAGAAACTGCATGCTTTGCTTTGCCCAAAGCTATAGGGACTGGAGAGTTCTTAGGTGGGGATGCCTCTGAGGCATGTGAGCCTGAGGTCTGCTTCTTAGCTTTTTGGGCCTTGCTTTTCCCTGACGAGCTTTTGTCTTTGCATTCTGGGCTGGCTTTGCTCTTCTGTGGGGTTGGTGTCTGCGGGCGGGACCGCTTGTGTTGTTTCTGCTCGGTGCTTTGTGTGCTGTATCGTGACTGTGACGCATGTGAACAGTGGTCATTATCATCAGACATGGCCAATAACTGGGGGGTTGACAAAGGCCCTGGAGCAGGAATAGGAGTATTTGCCTGTTGAAGGGCAGACGTCACTGTGGACAACAAAGCCTGGACAGTATGGTGCAGCCCACCCACATCAGAGTGTATGCCCTCCATGTAGGCAACCACTTGGGCTAATTTTTTGTCATGGTCACTGAAGGCATTGAGTAGAGCTGTCTGGCCCACACAAAGCTGGCGCAGAAGCTCAACAGACTCAGCACTGAGGGCAGCAGGGGGGGACAGGGTCAGGGGTGCCAGGTGTGAATGAAACTCATCCCCTCTTACTGACATGGACACAGGCAGCACCAGAGGAAGTGGATGGGAGTGTGGGCACTGGCCGCTATGTGGTAGAAGATAAGGCAGGGTCTTCATTCCTCTGAGGCGCTGGTGACATCTGTGTCACTGGGCTCCTGTGCAGCTATAGTGCTAGTCTCACCCCAACTGGTGTCTGGATCCGGTCCCTCCGTGACCACTGGTGAATCTGCATGAGAGAGAGATGCAGGGTCAGATTAGTGGCAGCAACCGGACAATGCACTGCAATCAATGCAGTACAAAAGAGGACCAAATCTGCACGTTGCACACCAAACTCTGCAATCACATTGCAGCAACTCACTACATAGTCCCCAGAAGTGGATGTGATCCTGATTATCTGTCATGACTGATCCATGTTAAGGCCACACAGCGCAACGCCCCACCCGTGGCTGAACTCTACCAGACACACAACTTGCTCTGCCCACACCTACGGACATGATGGGTGCACACCACTTGTTACCACTCACAGACCTGGATGGAACAGGAGGGGACAACACAGACACAGACTACAACATGACAGTCCACAATGGCAAAGAGCCCATGCCAAACACCATGCTGTACTCTGGGGCCCAAAGACTGGTGCTCATTGTTGTCACATGTCTAGGCCACAAAATTCTGGGTGCATGCAATGGACACATTGATGATGTCACACTTAGATTGGCCAAACTGCAGTTCCCTCCCAATGTGATTCCCCAGACTACCCCAATGCTGAAGAAACATGAAGAGCACATCTCAGACTGCTGTGGGAATGTACAGAATGGAGAATTACCTTTGTAGGAACATTGTGGGCAAATGCATGACACTGGCACCCAGCCCAGCAGCCACTCACATGACACTGCATCACTCCACCAACATCACATAGGCCAGCGCTGGCACAGGCTCTGTCCACATGTACCCGCTCCCAGCCAATGTCACCCTCACCAAATACTCACCCCTGCCTTGCTGCTGATGCTCCTTCGGACGTGCATCTTGCTCAGGATGAGTCACCGCCAAGATGCGACCCATCAGTGGTGTCATGCTATGCCATGCCAACTCCCAGTGCAAGGAAGCAGCCCCAAGATCATCTCTGCCACGTTCTTTGCCAGCTGGCTGATATCGTCCCACCTCTTGTGGCAGTGGGTGCGCTGTCGGTTAGATACCCCTAGAGCTCGCACCCTTGCTGCAATGGCCCTGCACACGGCCTTACACTGTCGTACCTTGAGCTGCAGGCATGGGAGACAAGAGGGGGAAATGGTCAGTGACTCAGTGTCATGTACCAACATCTATCAGTACAGTAGCAAGACACAAAGTGATTACAAAATCTAATATCTGTCCATCTTACACTGGGGTACATCTTAAATGGGCACTCTGCATGGGCTAAGCTGATGTGATTGCATGCAGTTGTGAGTGGGTACACAGTCCCTGCACATATCACACACATGCAGGATGCCAGCACTGAACGCCCTATGTGCCTTGCACACATCTCCAGTCCTTTGTATGTCTGGGTACCACATACATCACATATCGACCTATGGCTGGGGGTGGACTCACTGTGTGCAAGACTGTACAGCACTCAATGTCCATGCCCTGTGAATATCTCAGTATGTCATTTTTGTGGCATCGAGGTACATGTACTCAAAAACAACATATTGATCCACACAAATCTGGTTGTGTGCAATCTACAGGGCTGAGATGGTGCATAGCTGGATTTGACTGTTAAAAACACAATAGTGAGGACATAATAAGTGAAGTGATGTGACCTCGTCTTGGTGGGCGGGCATGATGTTGAGCATCTGGGCTAACATTGAGTTGGACAACAGGGGCACACAGCCATTCAGCCAAGCAATCACTGCCCTGGCACCTGCATGACCAACATACTGCGTCACTATATGGCTGACAATGCAACACACTTCCCTCATACCTACAACTGCAGGCAGGGAGACATGTGACATTGGTAAGCAGACTCCTTCCTCCTGGAGACAGCATGTTTGTCAGTACATGACACAACCCCACACCCTCAGGCATATACTGCATCTGTCCAACCACATGTGTTCCCCCCCGCCCTACACCTCAACGTTTGAGGACTTACCACGACATTTGGTGCACAATACAGTCTTTGGTACTGCGCGAGTACCTCGTCCTTCAGGACCTCCAGCTCCTCGCTTGGGAATGGACTGGAACGGATCTTCTCTGTCCTTGCCATCCCAGTGGACATGGAACACAGGTGGTGAAATTGGGTGGTGAGAGGGCTCAGGCAGCAGTCCCTGGAGGCAGTAGCAGATGAAGGGTCTCAGGCATCAGTCCCTGGAAGCAGCAGCAGATGAGGGGTCTCGGGCAGCAGTCCCTGGAGGCAGCAGCAGATGAGGGGTATCTGGCAGCAGTCCCTGGAGGCAGCAGCAGATGAGGGGTCTTAGGCAGCAGTCCATGGAGACAGCAGCAGATGAGGGATGTCAGGCAGCAGTCCCTGGAGGCAGCAGCAAATGAGGGGTGTCTGGTAGCAGTCCCTGGAGGCAGCAGCAGGTGAGGGGTCTCTGGCAGCAGGCTCTGTGAGCAGTGGAAATGTGAGGCTCCCTCCCACACATACATGGCCCCCTGGGGTTGTTTCAAAGGTGCCAATCTGCAACAATTGGTTGTCCCGGTCTGCCTCATTCAAAAGCATCCAATGACCGCCATCCTGGTGGCGCAGCACGCCTACCGCAATTTTCAAAATTTGAATCATGCCACCACAATCATCGTTCCCATTGGCTCAAGGGCATGCTCCATGTTGGTGATACACCGCAGGGGAACGGTGTGCGCTTCCGCGATGGTGCATCTTTCAAAAGCATCCAATGACCGCCTGCGCAGTGGCGAAGCACACCTACCGCAATTTTCAAAATTGCATCATGGCACTACAATCATCATTCCCATTGGCTCAAGAGCATGCTCCATGGATGATGATACACCGCAGGGGCCCGGTGTGCGCTACCGCGATGGTGCATCTTTCAAAAGCATCCAATGACCGCCTCAGCTGTGGCGGAACATGCCTACCGCAATTTTCAAAATTGCATCATGCCACCACAATCATCGTTCCCATTTGCTCAAGGGCATGCTCCATGGCGGTGATACACCGCAGGCGTTCGGTGTGCGCTACCGCAATGGAGCATCTTTGAAAGGCATCCAATGACCGCCTCCGCAGTGGCAGGGCACGACTACCGCGATTTTCAAAATTGCATCATGCCACCGCAATCATCCTTCCCAGTGGCTCAAGGGCATGCTTCATGGCGGTGACACACCGCTGGGGACAGACGGTAGCTACCGCAATTTGGGTGGTGGAGCATGCCCACCGCCATTTGGGCATGTCTCCCTGCCGATGACTACCGCACCTGTGTGAATGGGGGGTGCTGGTAACACACCGACGGGGACTGGCGGTAGCTACCGCGATTTGGGTGTCAAGGCATGCCCGCAGCCATTTGGGTATGTCTCCTTGACAATGACTACCACACCTGTGTGAATGGGGGTGCTGGTAACGCACCTCCGGGGACTGGCGGTAGCCACCGCGATTTGGGGGACATACTTTGGCAATGGCCATCGTGCACACTTCAACAGTGCACAGTGGCCACATTTTGAAGACCACATCATCACTATGTGCATTTACATTGGCCTATGTGGTATTTGACGGACTTGTGTATTGTAAATAGGGAGGTGTGCACTTTGTGTAGCTCAAACATCCACCCATGTAACCTGGTGTGTCACTCAATTATCAAGTCAGACTCTGTTTTTGCTGTCATCCAGAACCTGATATGCTGTGGTTATCTCATGATGGATTTCATTGACATGTGTCCACTTTCATCTCAACTAGGAGGAAGCCAAATCTGATTCATCACTTGACAGTGCTGGAGGACATGGAGGATGTGGCGATCATTTGCAAATTCCGTCTTGATAGAGCCACCCTGAAAACCCTTTGTGATATGTTGGAGCCCCACCTGCAGCCTTGCCGGACATATCCAACAGCTTTCACCCCAACTTATAAAGTGATGGCAGCACTCCGTTTTTTTGCCGCTGGATTGTTCCAGGACACAGTGGCCAGCGCTGGTAGGATGTCTTAACCAATGTTCAGCATGGTGCTGCGTGATGTTCTGTCTACCATGATGATATACAAGGACAGATATATCCATTTCCCCAGGGGTGCTGAATTGCCAGCTGTGAAGGGGGACTTCTATTCCCTTGGGAAAATCCCCCGTGTTGTTGGAGCTATTAATTGCACATATGTCAGTCTTGTGCCACCACAAGCACAGGCGTAATTGCTCTGACCTTGATGGGTTCAATGCACACGCAGACACCTTTTGTGATGAACTAAGCAAAAGAGGTTACCCCAGAAAACTTCTGAAACACTCTAAGAAACAAGCACGCTTCACCCCCCGAGAAGAACTTCTCAAAATAAAAACCAAAAAAGAGTTGGACAAACTCGTATGTGTCACCACATATGGAGCACACACGAACAAATTTCGACAGATCATCCTGCGTAATTGGCATTTGTTGGAGGGATTAGACTTCCCTTTGCAAAAGCCTATTTTCGCCATGAAGAAAAACTTGAGCGTCGGCCAACAAATTATTCGAGCTGATAGTTTCATACAGAAACCTAAAAGTGATTTAATTTCCAAATGGAACCTCAAACCCGTCACAGGCCACCACAAATGCGGCACTTGTGTGGCCTGCAATAGTGTTGTAGAAGGAGATTAATTTTGCCACAATGGCATAAAATGGAGACACAGTTTACACACAAACTGTAAAAGTAAAAACGTAATCTATGGGATTCTGTGCGCCTGCAATACATTGTATATAGGGAAAACAAGCCAACAGGTAAATGTCCGGATAACCCAACACCGCTCGCGACTCAAGAAAAAAGTACAAAATGCCCCAATGGTTGAACATTTTGCTACTGCAAACCACAAAGAAACTGACTTCAGATGGACCGTTCTGGCTGGAATAGATCCACAGCATAAATCACCTAATGTAGAGAAGGCACTGTTGCGCAAAGAGGCATATTTAATACTGCGGTTCGATACTATCAATACCGGCCTCAATTCAATGAGTGAGCTATCAAGGCTGTAAATCGGCACTCCAGCCGATGGGAATCTAGGCCCGTTAATGCAATGATGGGTTGAAGTGGTAAAACCTGTATTCTAGCCCAGTGGACTACAGGCCCCATAATGCACCTCTAGGGCATAGTAAAAACATCCCCCCTCTGATTGGCCAAGCAAGAAGGAGTTGGCCTCCTTGAGACATTGAGGGAACCGACTCGCATCCACTTTGTGTGATGGAATGAGGAAGTGGAGAACGCTGTTGAACTGACAGGTATGACGATCACACAGCTACCAGCGGGCCAGCGGTTACGCTGTAATTCTCGGCGTTTGCACTTTTTAACGGAAAATTAGGCTAGACAAAACCACAGTTTCTAAATGTTTGTCTACTAAAATTGTCTCAAGTCGCGCCGTCGCTGTGCTTCAGGAAACATTCAGCGCGCGCGCATTTCCCTGTAACTTAAAGCGTGATTACTAACAAACACCCGCGTTTTCTCAAACAGAACCGCGGCATTTGAAAATAACCCAGAAGGGACCCAGGCATAAAACCGGCACCGCTGAGAACTAAGGCACCTTTGAACTCTGCCAGTTTGGAACAAATTCAGTAAGTCATGACCCGTGTGCGCAAAACTGCACTTGGGAGTCTATTAGATAACTTCATTGAAAAAGCAAGTAATGTGCTTATTTCACTTACAGTGTACCAGGTGAAACACGGACACCGTCATTGTTGAAAATTAAAGCAGAATTTGGTCCCCCTTGTACCTGACAACCAGGTATGAACGCAATGCCTGTTTTACGGTTAATTCAAAACGAATGTGTATATACAGCGCTTCATAAAAATCCCTGACTTTTTTAGATTAACGCACAGACCCCACTGATTCACAAGAGTGTTTTGGATGGACCGAATTACCTCAAATCCCCAGAGGTACGTGTCTTTTTAACGTTGTACATAAGAGAAGGATTGAGTAGGTTGAGGGGAGCATTCTGTAATGAGTATCCACAATTTTTGTGTCTTCACTAATAGGTTTAACAAACGGGGAATGGAATACATTTGGCCCTGAAGAGAGTTTGAGAAGAAATCTCCCAAACTCGAAACGCGTAGGCGGACAGGATCAAGTCCTAAGTTGTTGAGAAATAGTTAAAACTGTTAGGAACATTAAGCCTTCTAACATTTCTACTGAGAGGTCGTTTTGTTATGTGGAAGCTCATTGAAAGGCTTCATTTTGGTCAAATATTTTTAAATTTTGCATGATAAGGTCATGAAATGATACATTGAAAAATTCCCCTTTCACTTCTTTTTGTAATATTGTGTATTGGTTATATGTTTTCACAATTTATATGTATGTTACGTCAAATTATTGTGCAATCACGCAACTTTTGATTTGAATGTTATGTTGTACGTTTACGGTCAGTACGTTCAAGACATTGATACTTCTCTTGACTCAAGTGATATCTATTGTTGATAGAATTGTTGAATAAAACGGCATAACTAATTGCCAAGATAAACATATTAAGCTTTGTTTATCTTTTTCATCCCGAATCAAAATGGTGTGAAATACTATGAAGTGTGGGTTCCTTTGTCCTTTTCATAAAGTATTTGGGCCCGTACCCCACTCCTGTCCGAATGGGCCACACTCCCCCTTTTTTTGTAAAAACCACAAGCAAGGGAGCACATATTCCGCAATCGCAAACATTACCACTCCATTAATGTGCAAGTGGTGTGCCTGGCAGATATGATCATCTCGCATGTGTGTGCCAGATTACCCGGCTCAGCCCATGACTCGTACATCCTGCGGAACAGCACTTTGCCCCGTCTGATGGCTAATCTGCTTCCAGAGCGTGCATGGATTGTGGGTGAGTATGCCTAGTTGTATGGCGTGCTGGGTGTGTGACCTGCTGCCCTCTTCCTGTGCAACATTGCTATGTCTAATTGTCATACCTAGGTGACTCTGCATATCCCAACCGTCCATGGCTGCTGAGCCCACTGCGGAATCCCAGGACCCCGGCTGATATCAAATACTATGAGGCCCATGGGAGGACACGTCGTGTGGTGGAGCGTACTTTTGGTCTGCTCAAGTCACGTTTCCGCTGCCAGGACAAAACCGGAGGTGCACTGGCATACTCGCCCGGGACGGTTTGTCAGATCGTAGTGGCATGCTGCATGCTCCACAAACTGGCCATCTGCAAGGAGATTCCCCTGCTCCTGGATGATGGTGAGGACCCAAGGCCCCCACCTGCACAACAACCTGAGTCTAGAGATGGGGACAGTGGAGAGGAGAAATTTGGTGACATGCGTCAACAGCTCAACACCCGCTACTTCACATGAAGGTGGGTGAGGTTGTACAACCTACCCATTGTCTGGTGATCTTGCTGTTGTCGTGAAGGGCTATGTGCGAATAGTGAAAACGGCCGGTTGTCAACTAAGCTGTGGGTGGATATGTTACTGAGACATGTTATCTGTGAACATACATGGGACGTGTATGTTGACAGTTGTTGCCCATTATGTTGTCTGCATGTTGGATTCTGTAGATGGTCGGTGTTGTGTAATGTATGTAATGCCACACTCACACCAGTTATTGTTGTTCTTTTGTATTTCCCTAGGTGCCTTGAACTTTTTCTTGCCTACATACAGTACATACTCCTGATACATTATAGACATATTGTAGACTGTACATCCTGCACTAAAGACAAAGCTGACACAAATGAAAAGTGTGTAAGGTAGTTTATTTCAAAGTTAACATGTGAGGGGGTGCAATTTTACTTTGAGGTGGTGATGGAGCAGTTATTTGACAGTCATGTTAAATGAGAAGAAAGAGTAGATACCACATTGATGTGGTGACCCAGTCCAACAGATAGATGCCATTCACAAGGCAGTGTGGTGAAGGACAGTCCAAACAGTCAATGCAGTGGGGAAGAGGGTTGCCATCAGGGCTGGCTCCTTGACTGGCGTTTAGCAAGTGCTTCGCCTCCGGATACTCCCAGGCTCTTCTTAGGACAGCCCCTGGGACCCTGCTGCATGGCCAGTGGCGTCTGAGGACTCACCCCTCTCTGTGGGTTCGCAGGGGAGGATGGTGCATTGTCATCTTGCGGACAAACAGAGGGAGGTGGAGGTGTTGGTAGTGGCGCAGTGTCTCTCAGTAACGCCACTTGCTGGCCCATGAGGTTCACCAGTTGTCCAATGCGAGTGTCGATGGACCATCAGCAGGAGGAGCTCACGTAAGGGGTCGTACGACCGGCCTCTTTGTCCCTGGGTCGGTTCGTATGCCCCAAGGACTCTGGTGATGTGGTCCAGGGATGAGGTCCCAGCCTCCTGGTGTCTGGGGTGACCTTGGCCCTCCAACCTACCCTGCTGCCACCGACCTGTCGCCTCAGCACTGTGGGTCCATGCACACGCTCCCTGCTGTCCTTAGTTGTTGGGGTGGTGTGGTCATCCTCTGGGACAGGGAGGGTGTTGAGGTGGCACTGGTGGTGGTGGTGGTGGCGGTGGACGCACAAGCTGTAACAGCAGGGGTCTGCTATGCAGTAGTTGTTGCAGCAGATGTGGTGGTGGGGAGGATGGGGTCTTGGGACCTGTTGCTCCCTCGCACACCAGATGGGCCGGCCTCAAGCTCATAGTCTTGAAAATCCGGGGAGTCTACATCCGAGAGTCCATGTACAGGGGGGGAAGATAAGGCTCTGCAGGTCGTTGGTGTTATCCTCTGCAGTGAGTTCTTGGTCACCTGTGGATTAGATGGGAAATGGTCATTGTAGTGCACTCTGCAAGCATTGTGTTAGCTGTGTGTCATCCACTGTCTGTACATTACACAATTTACTGATCTTCACATCATTTACTATGTGCACTACAGTGCCTCCTAACATGATGCAGTGGTACATACATTACTAGAAATATTCGCATCACTTTTCGTTACACTATTTTATTCCTTTTTTTCGAAGATACATATCCGTAATTTTTGTAGTCTTTTTTTCATATCCATAGTCACGTGATCGGCACAACGGCCAACCGAGATGCCGCTGTTTAGAAAACAGGCAATAGTAACTCTTTTTTAACGGAAGCGCACCACATACATCACAGCACACGAACGAGGAAGCAGTGAAAGACGCTACGCGCCCCATAACTGTAAGTTTTCATTTAGATTCCGGGAAGTGTATTACAATACACACACCATCGTGATCACCTATCGTGATTATTTACGATCTTGATTTTTACCTCTAGTGTTTTGTGAACCGGTTTAATAGAAATACGATCAACCACCGACATGGGAGTTTCATGTTCATATTTTTCTCATCTCACTTATTTTAGACTAGCACATATCTCACACTGTGTGTTACACATTTTGAGCACTAACATGTTTTTTCACGCATGGAGTGAAACATTGAGTTTTATCTGATTAGGTAGATTATTACTGCATTAGTGAATATATTTTTGTTGTTTACTTATATAGCACATGTTCCCTGATGAAGGGCATTCAGTGCCCGAAATGCATTGGACAGATCTATGATGTCAAAGGAATTGATTGATATATAAATGGAATACCAAGAAAAGATTTGAAATGAAAATAATTTCAGTCATACGAACAATGGAATAAAGAATGTGTTGAATGAAACAACGGAATTGAGTAAAGCTTTATTGAAAGGAATCCTTGACTAAATATCTTGGAGAAAAAAGTGTGCACCAGGGGATGCAACTAATGACATATTAGAAGCACTTTCTTATGATTCATTTACACAGGCGTCCAGGACAAGAGACGTCACACGGGTGGCACCTGGAACTTTAAAAATCAAACCAATTTACAATGATATAAACAGAAGCTGTGCACCAGTCTTCACCACGTTCACATTGTTTGAGGATTCTTGTCAAGAAGACAAGTAGCACGCAAAATTACACTTCTATATATTGAACGTTATCTATATAAAACAACAAACATCATACAAACATGCAATACGAGGACATCTCAAAAAGTACGGAGGCAAGAGCAGATACCTTTGCATTCAGTGGAGATGAAGCCGCAAGAATATATTCTTTAATTCACGAGAAAATCGGCCAAGCATCGACAAACAGAACTAAGGAACAAAATATAAAACAATTACTATATCTATCCAAAAGACAGGTCAATCAAAAACTACACGCTAGTACGCTAATAAAATATCACAGGGTGCAACGCATCCCGTGGGGACTACGGATTGTTCTTAAACCCTCCCTGTGTAAAAATTCAAAAAAATTTCAAGAACGATGGTATGCCATCTTGAATAAGTGCTCGCTGGATTTGATTCTCTTGATCATAGAGGAACTCTCGGGGACACTAAGTGAGTTGACTAAGGAAATAGATGACATTACAGGAGAACTGGCAAATATGATGTCCATCATTATCACCTGTCGTGATTATTTACGATCTTGATTTTTACCTCTAGTGTTTTGTGAACCGCTTTATTAGAAATACGATCAACCACCGACATGTGAGTTTCATGTTCATTTTTTTCTCATCTCACTTATTTTAGACTTGCACATATCTCACACTGTGTGTTACACATTTTGAGCACTAGCATGTTTTTTCACGCATGGAGTGAAACATTGAGTTTTATCTGATTAGGTAGATTATTACTGCATTAGTGAATATATTTTTGTTGTTTACTTATATAGCACATGTTCCCTGACGAAGGGCATTCAATGCCCGAAATGCATTGGACAGAGCTATGATGTGAAAGTAATTGATTGATATACAAATGGAATACCAAGAAAAGATTTGAAATGAAAATAATTTCAGTCATATGAACAATGGAATAAAGAATGTGTTGAATGAAACAACGGAATTGAGTAAAGCTTTATTGAAAGGAATCCTTGACTAACTATCTTGGAGAAAAAAGTGTGCACCAGTTGATGCAACTAATGACATATTATAAGCACTTTCTTATGATTCTAGTAATGACTGACACATGCTTCTGGGTGTGGTGAAGGGAGGGCTCCATACTGCTGGGGTTTTGGAAAGGGGGCCTGGTGGGAGTTGTAGTGCTGGCTGCCTGTACATTTACCCCCATGATGATGTTGGGAGCTACGTTTTGGGGGATTGTGAGTGGGTGGATGTTGGATCTGTGAGACATGTTTTTGTGAATGTGTGGTGCAGATGAATGGGATTTGCCATAGAAGGTGTTGCTTTGTAGTTGAACAAGACAGTGCATATCATTGTGGTGGTAGTCATTTGTTTGTACTTACCAGCCTCCACTCCCCCAGATACTCTTGTGAGACTCTCTGGATGCAGTATGTCAAGCACCTTCCCCTCCCATGGTGTAAATGTTTGTGTGGAATGGGAGGGCCACTGCCAGTCCGGTTAGCCAGCTCCCAGTTCTTGCTCCTCTTCTCTTTGACAACCCTTTTGAGATCATGCCACTGCTTCATGATCTCCTTCTTGGATCGCGGGGTGATCCGTATTGCTTTGACCCTTTGGACTAACCTTGCCCACTTTTGAGTCCTTGTGGCTAATGGTGTCTGTTGGACCAGGCTTCCAAACAGTTGTGGTTCCACCCTGACTATCTCATTTACCATGACTGACAACTCCCTTTCTGTGAATTTGGGCATTTAATGTGTGGACATGGTGTGTGGTGTGCAAAGTGTGGGTGCAGGGGTGTGAGGGGTGGGTGTGGTGGTGGTGTCGGAGGTGTGTAATGTGCTGGGGGCTTGTTGGTGCTGGTGTGATGGTGGTGGTGTTGTGTGTGTGCTGTGTTCTTTTGCCTTTCCTCTCAGATCTGGTGTATGCCCTTCTCTTCTGGAGTGTTGCAAAGGATTGTTGATACTCTGCTCTGTGGGTGTGTCCAAATGGGGTATTCCTGTCAGATGTGTTGTGGGTATTGTCCTGGAAATTGTATGTTTCTGTTTGGCATGTGTTTGTGTCAGGGATGTGATTTGTGTATTTGGGGGGCATGGCTAGTTTGATTTGTGCAATGTTTAGCATTTTTGTGGGGTCTTTGCATCGTCCGCCATATTTTGTATGGTTCATCCACAGAGGTAGCTATGCTGCAGCGCTTTCGCTGGCTATCCCATTCATTCCAGTGTGCGAACGCGGCAGTCGGAAACAGCGGTTCGTACCATGGGTCCATCGGGAATATCCTAATTTCCCATGCGGTGTCTACCCTATGCTTGCGTCGGGTTGCGTCGGGTTGCTGATTTTCTGCAGCTTCTCCAACCTCCTCGGTCGGAATTTGGCCATCACCGCCCGTGTCGTGCGTTTTTTCTTAGGCCGGTTCCACCACTGGTGATCCTATTTTGACTGCTGGTTTTCCACGGTCCCGGCGGGCGGTTAATTTCCGCTTCCATGGTGGTCGGGGTGATTTTACATCCGCCCTCCTAATGGGCCCCCTGGTTCATACACGTTCATTGCAATCTATTCATAGGAGGTTGACCAGGAAAATCAGGAGAATCAGGAAAAACCACCAAGGAGGCTAAGCATTCTTTTTCCTGGATCTAAGAATTTGGAATGATCTACTTCAAACACTCTGGGAATGTCATTCACTCTCTCAGTTTCACAAATCTTTAAAGACATGGCTGTCTCAATTTTTTTAATTTTCCTAACTCAGCATCTTCCCCTGATACACTCTGGTCCGATCTATTTACCATAACTGAGTGTAGTGCTGGGAAACCAAATAATAGAAATAATCCCAGTATATACACATTAGCATTTGGAAGAGATCCCAGTATTGGATTGCATTGCTTTTCAAGTTTCAGGCCATTTAAAGAAAAATCTGAAAAAGCAGCAGTGGTTTGAGCAACTTCACCAAAGTCCTGGCACTAAAAATTATGGCAAAGCTCAATATCTTCCCAGATATGGGAAACACTCTCATATCAGCTTATATATTGAGTATATTTAGGACAAACAGTGTCAGTCCATCAATTGGTACAGTCAAATAAAAATTCAAGTCAACAACAAGTTTGTTTCAAAGAGGTTCAGGTGGGTGCATATTGTTACTGCAATACTTGCAGAATTCACATTCCCACTCATTGGCTGTCAAATTAAATCATTTGTAGATGTGTACCTTTGACTTGTAAACTTGGCTCTTGTTGATCTCCTCACAGTTGTTTTCTCATTATCTATATCACATTAATTGATTGTTCAGAGCTTTAAGAAATAGTTGGTTGTCCTTGTCATGCGGACAGAGAGCTTCACAAGATTTCACCTCTTCTGAGACAATGGTCTCTGGGTGCAACTCGCTTTCTTACTGCACTGTGCCAATCATTTGGGTCTGTGCCTCTTGTAGTCAACTCTCTTGGCTATGACCCTTCGGAACCTGCAGTTGCCTCTCTCGGACCCCCCACTCAGTCCAAATTAGTGCTATCCCAGCAGCTTGCTAGTCCCCAACAGCTTGACTAATGTGATCTCTCTGCCTCATTGTTACAGGAAAACTAGGAAAAGGTGCTGTTGTATCATCAAAGGGATTTGAGTATGGCTGGCATCGACCAAGCTCGGGAGATCTCTGCACTTCACAGTGATATTGGTGACTAGGATCACCTGGGATAGGCCTCTCCAATGATGTTCAAAACACGTGTTTCTTTACCATCGCCCAGTCCGCTGGACTGAGGTCATAGCACTGCTCCTGTTGGACCGCTTGGGCAGCTTCCACAACCAGGTGAGAAACAGAATGTACCACATCAGCAAGGCCCTTCCAGAAGTCCAAACTCATATAATCTATTATGCATTCGCAGGAACAGCTGGCAGCCTCATCACTTGTCCCATGATAACCTCGTGGGGCGACATTATTGGCCTCCTAACTGGAGTACTCCTCAAACTCATCAAAACAAGAGACAATGCATCTGGAAACTTCAGAGACGTAGAAGCACATACTTTTGCCAATCTGGATTTCAATGTACCATTCATCTGCTCCATCAACCCTGAAGCCTCTGGTCGGTAACTGCATTGGAACTTCTGCTCAACCTGTAGTGCTGCACATAACATTGTTAGGACCTCATTATCAAAATGAGATCCATGGTCTGACTCAAGAGAAGTCAGAAATCCGAATTCTGGAATCAACACCCTCAACACTAATTTTGCCAAGTCAAGGTTATCATTTCTATGAGTAGGATAAGCTTCAACACATTTTGAGAAAACACAAACAATGACCGAACAATATTTTAAACTGTTGCAAGGGGGTATTTTTATGAAGTCCATTTGCATCCGTTTGAAAGGACATGCAGATTTACCAATCGGACTCATGACACCTTGTATTCTCCTTCCTTAGTTTTGTTGCTGACACATTACACAACAATGACATAGCGTTATTGCAGTTCTCAATCTAGGATTGTACAACAGCTGTTGGAAAAGGCAAATCATTGCTTATCTCCCAACATGTGCAGGACTGTGGTAGTGTCGTGCCATTGGCGACAGTAGGCTACCAGGCAACACTTGTCTGTCATCAATGTAAACCCGATCATCATCATCTCATTTGGTGAAACCTGCTCACACCCAACCTTGTTGTTCTTCTTCTGTTACCTCATCGTGCAGTTTCCTCACCTCATCGCATGTATCTAAAGCTAACAAAAACAAATTGCAATCTATGATGTAAGATGTGTCTTTCAATATTTCCTCATTAGATGTCAGTGACGTCCGATGCAGGTTAAAGTGATGACGACCGGGGAAAATATATCTTTTTTAAAACCACTTACCATGCACTCACCGCATTACTGAGCCAGTGATTAGGCGAGCACAAGGTAAGTGTTTTATTTATTTATTTTATTTTCCCTCGTCATCGTCTGTCGAGTTCCTCCCTGCCCCACTGCCCCACTGCTCTTACCTGCACTGACAGCGACTGTTAAATGTATGTCCATTCAAGGCACAACACCTTGCCATCTCATCAACGATTGCCGACTGTAACATAGTTGGAATCTTTTTGATTAGCAACACCTTTCACAGAAGGGGAGTCTGAGCAATAGCTCACTTGATCTCCCCGAAAGCCCCCAGCACCTTGAAACCTTAAAGGGTGATATGTTCGCACTTTACAAATATGGATTATTTATACAACAACAATTTAGGCAAGCAATTGTAAGGACTGCAAAAGGCTCCGCACACACTCTCCATTTCTAATAAAAGAACCAGACGATGTCATGAACCAACTCTGTGACCACAATTGCCCAAAGTCATACTGACTTCAGGTTGCAAATCCTCACTCATCAGGAGAGATTATATCCCCACATCTGATTTATGTTGGGTAAGTTTAAAAGCAACGGGCCGATTCACAGAACTAACTTAAGACAAAATCCTAAACTTACTACCATTTTGGTATTCACAGAAGGCACTTATTCATTTTGGTATTCACAGAAGGCACTTACTCATCAATGGAGAATCCTAATTTTACTGTAACTAGTTCTGAAACTGGGGTAGACAACATTTTGTTTGTGACTCCAACAACCTGGATACTTTCTTCCGAGAGTTATAGGTTTGGAACCTCTGCCATTCTTACAGTAGAGTTGATAGCTCCATTGTCAACAAGGGATGAGACATGATTCCCATCCACTTCTCCATCTACATAGGGATCACTCAGGTCTACCTCTAAGGCTGCATCAAGCACCATCATGCTAACAGGTCCGGATCGCCATCATGTTATTAGATCAAAAACTACTGTGCTGAATTCTGCTTCTGGAAAGAGTTGCATCTATGTACCTTAACATTCTGTTGTAGCATTGAAGCTTGGGGCATTTGTATTTGCTGTGATACATTAGAATTCTGAATTCCCTGTCCTTGCATCTGAAATGGTACATGCTCTTGTCAGAGCTATGAGCTCTGCAACTTAGGAAGAAGACCCTCCTTGCATCCATGAAGCTTCTACAACACCCCCAACTGTACATACAAAATAAACAGCTTTCAGATTTCCTTTTTTGTCTCTCAAACAAGACATGATCATATTCAGGCAATGGTTTGTTGAAAATATCAGGATATTGCTTTGTGTACAACTCAGTCACATCCAAGCAACATTGCTCAACCTTATTAGTAACATTCTTATTTCCAGCCAATGGAATCAAAGTAGCCGGGTTTAACACTGCAAATCTCTTAAGAGTCACACTCTCTGCGACCTACAAAATCTATTTGTATTCAGCCAAACAACTATTAGTGAGGTACTATGTTCGAGTGCGAGTCAACAGTATCTCCACTGAAGGGGGCACAAATACTGTCTGTGGATAAACCATGGCAATGCTTTCACACTGCTCAAGACTCACACACGTAGCTGCATTCAATTTCAAACATACAGGTAATGCACTCGCAACATGTCAAGTGTCGTTGGGAAGTAGGCAATAGACCTGCAATTGCTTTCATTAATTTGTGTCAACAATGAAAGAGCGCACGCTTCCCTTTCACTGCAAAGTAACACAAAGCACTTGTTGTAATCAAGCATTTCTAAAGCTAGTGCCCTGCACAGGCATCCTCACAGCTCTGTGAAGGCAGTCATGCAACTCTCATCCCAGGGTAGCGGATTGGACAAGTCTTTGTGCGTCAACCTCAGGAGAGATTTTGCTGTTAATGAAAATTTGTAATACACACTCTATATTATCCCGCCATTCCTAAGAACATGCAGACTTCCTTTTGGGTAGTTGGAGGATCATGTTAAAAATCACTTTGACTCTTTAATCGCTTCTTTCTCAAGTACCTAAGTCCTAAGTACAGGACTACAGTTTTTCAAAACTGTATCTAAGTTGGGGAGATTGTATGTCCATTTTCTGTGAGATGATTCAGTAGTATCAACTTTGCAAGCTTCCTTCATAGTCAACGCCACCGATAGGTGGTCAATATACTACACTAACACTGAATGATTCAACATTATTTAAGACTTGAGATACTTTTGAGTATCTGATTGAAGATTGAGGGGCTTTCTGTATGTCCCTGTGGGACTCGGCACCATGCCAAAACATGACTGTCGAAATGAAAAGAGAATAAAAACTGGCTATCTTTGTTCAATGGATTAGAAATGAAAGCCCGGCACAGATCAACAACTGAAAATCATTCAGCTGTACATGGAATTTGAAATAATATAACAAATATAACAGCTGGATTCAGTACCACAGGACAACATGGAACAACACTGGTGTGGATCCAGTGTAAATCCAACACAATGCAACATTTTACATTTGGCTCCTGCAAGCCCAGAATTGGAGAGTTACATGGACTTCTCTTTATCTCCATCAATATCCCCTGCTCAATTATTGAGACGCTCACAGGAGTAAATTCCTATAACAGTATATGGGGACAAATTATGTTGTGGGTTTCTAGGGCATTGTGCATTTGGTTAAACTGTAATTCAGACTGGGTCAACAACTTTAATTGGTTTGACATATTTACTTGCAAAGTTCAGGTAGCACTGTGTCTCTTGATTCAGTGGAAAAATCCTCACTCATCAGGAGAGGATACATCCCCACATCTGATTTCTATTGGGCAGGTTTAAAATACCATCCTCATCATTGGTATGCAATTCAATTCCTCTGGGCGTATAATACACCAAACAATTCAATTTGCATAGTAGATCACATCCATGCAGATTCACTGGACTTGTGTCACACACCACAAATTGATGTTGATCATTGAAAGATCCTATGTTAACTGTAAATGGTTCTAAAATTGCGGTAGAGAACTTTTTATTTGTGACTCCAACAACTTGGATACGTTCTCCTGAAATGGGTAGGTTTGGAACCTCTGCTGTTCTTACAGTAGACTGTGTAGCACCATTGTCTACAAGGAATGAGACATAATTCGCATCCACTTCTCCATCCACATAGGGGCAGCTCTGGTCTACCTAGAAGGCTGTCTCAAGTGCACAGTCATCCTTCCCCCTCAGGCACCTTCATGGTAATGAGTCATGATCACTATCATCCAACTGGATCAAAAACAGCTATGCTGCATTCTTATTTGGAAAGAATTTCTATGTCTCTGCTGATTTTGAGTTGCATTGTATTTTTGTACCTAAATATTCTGTTGTGGCATTTGAGCTTGGGGAATTTGTATTTGCTGTGATAAATTAGAACTCTACATTCCATGTCCTTGTATCTGTTGAGTCTGTCCTATGTTATTCCCTTGAGACTGGGAATATTTCACGTTCTGCAACTGATTCCCTATATTATTTATAACAGACTTATACTTGTGTCTCCAATGTCCACATTTTCTGAAAGCATGACATGGATTTGTATTTTGCAAAAGGTACACATCAACACCAGTTCTTGGATCTGCAGGATTACTATGACCTCAACATTGGGACGGAAAATTCTGCTGTTGAAAATCATTTATACCCTGTATCATCTGAACTTGATTATAAGTTCCATGTACCTGTATTGTGTTATCGCAACCCATCTGATTTTGACCTTTCTGTATTGCTTTTATCTGGACAATCAATAATCTATCCTTGAGCTGTTGTACCTCATCTCAGTCTCATCATATATTTTGTCAGTACAAATAAAAAACATGGTATTGGGCAATAGTCACTGCACCTATCAACAATCAGGTTATAATAAATCTTTATCTCAGGGTGCAAGGGACCTGAGGATCAATACCCCTAAGCATCCTAGGGAGAATCCCACAATTTTAGATAAGAACAAGATGGTCCAGCACTCCACTCAATAACAAAATCAGTCTAGTTCAACAAAATTTCAGCTCCATTCAGCGGTTCTTGTTTAATTTTCTTTATTCATAATCATTTTCATTTTGATAACTTTATTTCGGTCGTGGACCATAAAAGTGCAACTAAAATACATACATGCGCTAAGATAAAATACATAAATAGGTAAAAACATTGGGTTAAAAAATTATTAAACAGTAAGTTATCAAAAAGGGAAAGAGGTAGCGGTAAACAGAGTTTATCACAGTTAATCAAGATAGACCTTCTACGCCACATACCATATAGGTAGCGGGAAACAGAGAACACAATGAGGGGGGAGGTGTCATGTCTTAAGATTCTGCAGGCTTGTGCACATTGCTTCAGTCCCAAATTTCTGCACAATGGTGCCAGCCAGCATCTCCGTATTTACTATAGGCTGGGCAGAAGAACAAAACGTGGACAATGTCTTCTTTACTGCTTTTGCAAGCTGGGCAGATTCCATCTTCTCGTCCAGCCCATGTACAAGTCAATGACCCGATAGGCAGACAGCCATGTTTTAATTGGGTGTACAATTGCCTTGCTAATAAAGGCTGTATTAGGTCCAAAAATTGCTCCCTCTTGGGTGCGAGTTTCACCTGCAGAAATTCTATAGTTAGCCTGCCCATGGTTGTCGAGCTGTATAGCAAACTTAAGTTATAATGTCTCAAAGAGGCCAACAGCTCTTTTCTCGGTACCGCTGGGCAGCTCACCTCCGGGGTCTCCCATAGTTGGGGGAGGCCAATATTGTGTATGCAAGGTCATTGATGTGTGTTAACCAAGGTGTATTCTTGCTCTTCAACCGCTGCCAAACTACAGAGAATTCAGCTCTATAATCCACTAACTCCGGTGCTGTCCAGATCCTTCTACAATACAGGAGAGGTCGAGCGGCTAACAGTTCTGTAATGGGCTCTAGACCTAGGTCTAATCTCAGGGGTACAAGCGGGGTACTCTGGGGAAGACCCGCCAAGTTCCTCATGAAGGCCTGCTCCACCTTGAGGAGGCTTTGCGTGTTCGTATAACCCCAGAGTTCTGCGGCATACATCACAGTTGGCCTAGCTTGGGCACCATAGATCTCTAGGGGAGAGGTAACTGGCTTGAATTGGGTTGTTTTTTTAAACTTGCCTATGCCCCCTACGATCTGCGAAAGCCTCAGGGTGGATTTTGATACCTGTGGACCCCAACCAAAATCTTCAGTCAGGGTCTTCTTAAAAGCACACAACCGTAGCCAACGCGTGCACAAAAACAATCCTTCCTGCAATGGAGGCACCTTTGCACATAGGAACTAGACAGCAACTTGTGCACCAGTGCAGAGGGAAAGGACAAGAATGCTCCATATTTTATAAATATGGTGGTCCTCATTTCATATATTTTGGCATAGGGAAGAGCTTCAAGCCTTTCTGCTGTGCTGCCCTACATCAAAAGGAATGGGCAGGAATGCACCGTATCCATGAGATACTGTGCATTCCTATCCTCTTCCACAGCGCTGGTGCACAAATAGCTGTCATGTGCCAACGCAGGCACCCTTGCACCCTGGTGCATGGGTGCCTTCATTAAAATCAAGTTGTTTTAGTAAGGGACAGGATACCTTGCCTGACAAAAACAACCTTTACGCCATCCCTGGGAAGAGGTCGGCTCTTATTGCATTCCTAGGTTTACAGCTTTTTGTAAATCTGGTAACGTGTCAAATGCCATTGGTGTTACATAGGAATACCCACTGTAACGCCCATGGCATACCTCCCCATCGCAGAATGAAGCCAAGCATTGACCTGCGCTGCGTTGCCTCACTCCATATCTAAGAAGTCTTCAAAAGTCATGCATAGTGGTTATTCGTTTCCATGCAAATTTGGGTAATCACAGTTCTCCCCATATCCAAGTGACTTTCAGGTCTCCACCATGCTTGTAAATAAGCCCCGCTGCATTCCTGTCCTTTTACATTGGCGTAGGGCAGTGCAGCAAAAAGACTTGGGGAACTGCCTTACGCAAATTCTTCATAAATGAAGCCCAAGTGTATTATTAGGTCTTTGTTCGAGGCACCGCATAATATGCAATTTCTGCTGCCCTCTTTACTGATTCAAACGGTACATGGTCCAGTAACGGAAAATCACCAAGTTGGAAGATCAGAAAACTTTTTAAGTAAACGAAATAACCGGATCCAGAGTATGACTTTATTTTTAGGGTAGGATAATTATTCAAAACCATCTGCATGTGAGTTCACTTGGAGAGGGTTGCCTTCTCTTCTAGTGGGAAAACTTTCCCTCTTCGCCTATTTTGCATGTTTTTTACAAGTAGCATAGATGACTTATATAATCCAAAGGCTTTTTTTATCAGAAGCGAGTACAAGGAATGCTCTAGATAGGATCTTCTGGATAATTTTACTGCGCCTAGTTTATTTTTCTCCATTGCAAGGTGTTATCGGAGATTTATCTTGCACTTCGAGTTCATTTTGGAAGTGCACTGACTTCTGTAGTGGATACTCTTTTCAAAGTATTTTATATGGACTGGATTGATTCTTTGAGGGACCAATTAATTTATTACCTTAAGAGTCCCTCAGCTACTTCAAATTTCTTTCGGATTCACATGCTTTATAATCTGAATGACCCGTAGTACAATTTCTGTAATTCCTTGTTGTTTGGGATAGGCCAGCCTTGTTTGAAAAACTGATGGTTGCTCCCTAACTGTTTTGTCCTGATGATGACCAGATAATTGAATATGTTCGAAATGCCATCTTCGCCTTCCGTGGCAAAAACAAGAGGAAGGATTAATAATTTTTATTCAGCAAGCATATCTTATTTTTATGCAAAAGAGGTCCTGCTAATGCTTCCCCCTTAATTTATTGTTTAAATCATCTAATATATTTCCTCCACATCCCCAAAAGAAAAAAAAGGGAAGATGAAATGAAAAGAACATCATGTTTTTTTTAACTTGACTGGCCAACACATCGAGTGGTACCTCTAAGAACACTGGTTTGTCTTTTACATGTACGATACCACTGACTGTCAGTGAAACAAAAATGGGGTGAATAGTTTTGTACATTACGTTGTAATTTTTTTTTTCTTCTTTCTTTTAAAATGTTATGGAATTAGGAGGTCCAGTATGTGGAAGATCTTTATTTTTATTACGATTGTCTAATTGATCGCCTTGTTTTCTTTTTATTTTAACAGTTTGTATACAATGTGAATTTTGTAATTTTCTTTTAAAGATATCTGTGTCATATCTAAATAAAGATTATCATCATCAAGAGGAAGAATTGACTGTTGTTTGCCTTTGTGATCCCACAAACCTGCTTTTGTATATCATTTTTTCCTTTTGTGCCTTGATTACCATTTATGTTTACACTTTAGTTTGTCCTTCGTTGTTGACATATGTTAGTGTAACCTTTGGAGCACCTTCTGTATTATTGTATATTGGAATTTATTATTTATGAAAAATATAATTATTGATAATTGTTTAAGGTGACTGAACTATTTCATGATTTTTCTGAAACGAGATTTCTTTAAATAATTTGAAGTTGTAAATGTTTTGTTTTTGCACAAGGAACCTTAACAAGTGAAACATTCATTTGTTTATCTGCTCCAGGGTTGGGTTACAGGGCTGTCCCTGTTTGTTGGAATCACTTTGAGTTTGTAATAGCATTTAAAACATACGCCCGTCTTGCCAGGGTTTGCTTTGCTAAACCACACTCTAGATGTATTTCACGGGGATTTTTTTTTCCGGAAGCTCAAACAGTCGTTTGTAGCTTCTTACAATAAAGGCATCCAGTGATATAGAGTTTTTGCCAGGCAGCAGTTTACTGCCATATGTGAGAGTTGGTAACAGTTTGCTGGCAACAGCTTTCAAAAAGGGGAAAATGTAGGATGCCTAAGAGAATTAAATAGAGGTGCAAATGCAGCCATTAATAGGTTTACCTTAGCTCTTAACTTCCGTTATTGGTGGATACAAGACCCTCTTGAGTCACAGGCATGTCCGGCACAGGTTAGAGCTGTCGGGCAGGGGCAGGACAGGGCAGTGGGGAGGAAGTCGATAGAAGACTAGATATGTAAAATTAACTAAAACAATCCCTACTCTCAGATATTTGTATTCCTCCACTCTACCAATTTGTTGTCCTTTGCTAATACCGTTTATGCTCTTTCTTAATTTTATCAATCACCATGGCTTTCATTGTCGTTAGATTTAACTTAAGGCCCTTCTTGATCGAGTATGTTGCCAGGACATCTATATTTCTTTGTATATAACTGAACAAAATCACATTTTCTACATACCACAGATTCGATGAAGGGTCACCAGCGAGCTTAAATGGATGTGAATTAACCCCCTCTTAGTCTGAAAAGGACTTGCCTAAAAATAAACAGTTGGGACACTAATAAGCAACTTGTCTTCAGGTCAGATGGTGTGTAGATTGTCCTTGAAATATGTGAACCACACCAAGCCTTTATCTCGGACTGTAGAGCAGTTGAATAGCCCTGGTCAAGGATGATGGCATTCCCCATTGAGCCACAAACACAGATGTGTAAGGATGAGTGGGCCATTAACATTTTATCAAGAATTAAGGAAAGACCCAAGAGATTAGTTTAGGTTACCGTTCCATGACAGTAACTTGTTTGTTTCATTAGAAATATTCCTCTATCTAAAAGTAAAAGTCCAGCAAAGTATCTGTCATCATGGTCAAGTAATGTTATAAATCAATAGTTTGCTAGTGATGAATTATCACCCCCCATTGTAAATCGGAGCGATAATCAAAATTCTCCTGGAGCATGTTACCTTCTCACTCTGAAGGACATAGTTGAAGACATGGCACAACCTTTCCATCCAAAACTGAGGATAAACCTTATATAAAGCTTAAGGGATGTCCTTTGGGCCTGATACCCCATCATGACGCCCTTTCTTGATTTGCACAACAGTGTGACCAGCTGTGCATTTCAGAGCATCCTAATTAGAACAGGTATCCTCAGTTTACCTGGGCTATCCATAAACCTATTTTTTAATGAATTTTGATAATTTATGAGGCAGGGTCAGAGTTTTCTGAAGATAGTAGATTTAATAGGTTATTCCCTAAACTGAAATACTCAGTTAAAAACTTCACCCAAGTTAGTTTGACTCCATTTGAGTTGTTTACCGTGTGATTAGCTCTTTCTAGAGTGCTGACTATTTTCCGAACGGATTTTAATTTATTGCTCTTGCATGTATGTAGGATGTTTGCCCAGAACTGGTCCTCGCACTTTCTTTTTTCCATCCAAATTTGCTTGTTATATGTTTTCGTAGCCCTGCGGATGTTATTGAGGAACTGATTATGTAATGTATATAGTGCATCTAGCAAACAGCTCCAATCAGTCAGTTGATGAATGTTTAGGCGAGGTAGGAGTTCAGATAGAGCCTTGTCCTCTTGAAGAGCTGATACAGGCTTACAAATTGCATTCCTAATAATGTACAACACTCTTTTTTCCTCTGTATTACCCGAAGAACAAAACTTAAATTGTGAATCTTCCAGATGATGTGGGTAACCATTGTTTTCAAAAGGAGCGATTTTTATTCCCCAGGTTTAAAACAGGTTCTTCTCTGCCAGTACCTGGGGTACGCAACTCGCATTTACCAAATGACAAGTATAGGTTTATTCTACTTGGAATAACCTAGAAGTAGAAACTCAACCTATTGACTGTTATTTCAAGAAGATGAGCTAAACTTACCACAGACCTGAGTAGTTTTGCAATATTTACATGATTTAAAATGCTAAAGTGGCTTTTAGAACAATGTTTGGGCAAGAAGAGTACTTTGTATCTGTTAGTGAAATTTTTATTCTTGTGACCCGAGGAATCTCTGCATATGGTCACCTCCCTTTTATTTCTGTAAGGACGTAAGACTGTAGTGTGAGGCGTAAGAAGAAAGCTGCATACTTAAGCAGGAAATAGGCTGGGTTGATAACCTGCATGTAGAGTGGCATAGGTGAACTGGTTGAACTGAAGTCGCTGTAGGAATAAAGAGTCCAAAGGTAGAAGACAGATGATCCTCTCTGGACTGCGAGTGAAGGAGAGATAAACAATGTATTGCTTCTAGAGGAAGCATCACTCTGAGGGACAAACTGAGGTCTATAGGCCCCTGGGACTGATAGAGTTGTTATGGGAGTGAGACCAGCATTGTCTCTTTGTAACAGAACCAGGAGACTGCCAAATGGTACATTTGCCTGTAGAAGGTTTGCTCATATTGATATGATTTCTAATATGATTATTTTAGAGGCGAGTGCAATATGCACTTCCCACGTTTGATCAAGGTATGTTGGGGGAATGGTTAGTGTAAGACATTGAGTTATTAGTTTTGCAGGATGTGAATCATGTGCAAATATTAGGTTCACAGTTGGCTCCTTACTGTAAACCATGTACCCCATTGTAGAGCAGGAATCTCTCACAGTAGCAAAGCAGAGCAGTCCAAAGCCTACTAAGGGAAGGTGGCGTGGCTAGTAATCTCCATTCGCAAGCGTGCAACATTAAATAAATCATTTTCCATTCAGATCTTTTTTTCTAAATAAAAGAGCACATCTATTTCACACACTCTACTAAATGTTACACATGAATTAGAATAAATATTTAGCAGGTAGACAAAAATAATTTTGTGACATTTTCAAACCACATTTGACCCTTAGTGGGTCATGAGCCCCAGAATTGCAATACACCCCAGCTGCTCTAGATGCAATATCACAACGCAAGAGAATGTCATCTTAAATTAAACAGACCTATTTGCTTTGTCATAGGGTCACTCTATCAATATATAATTCAAGCTAATTGGCTTCATCCAGGTGTCACCATATTATGTGAACAATATTTACATGTAAGGATTTGACATTGAAACCAATAGTAACTTGTATCAACATTTAACTGCAATATTCATCTTTAATAAAAGCTTTACAATGTTTGCCAAAAATCTTTGTAAAAAATATACTTTGAACAAAGCATTGCAAATCAAAATGAGGTGTGTCAGAGTCTTTCTTTAGACTCCTCAGGCCACAGAAAATGCTGACACAATGCTGACCAGTAGGAGTCCCTGCCCCCTGTAACTGGGGAACACAAGCTCCAGCTCCAAAAACTCCCCACAACATTAATCCTATGACCTGAAAGACAACAGGTGAATTATCTTTAAATCATTCCTGAGGGCATATTGCATATAATCTACCCTAGGCCTATGTTTGGGTACCACCGAAGAAAGAACTATATCTGAATGAGCCCCCAGAAGGATTTCCATGGCAGAAAAATTAATATTTTATTAGCGGGCTTGCTGTGCTGCTTCGCGTCAGTTTCTTTTGTTTTCTATGTGTAAGACGTGCACAGTCCCAAACAAGGCGCCCGTAGCTGCCAAAGATCGTTTGGTGCCACATGGTGACCTCCAAATGCCCCACAGCCCCAACTTGCTTCCCGTGCACCGTACCTCTGCCTTGATGCTGTTCGGGAGCCAGCAGCACTTTTTTTCTGCTTCTGATGGGCAGGTGTATAGTCTTCTTTGCTCTAGCCTGCAGCAGGAGCCATGCTCAATACCCTGCCCATGCTCCTCATGGGCAGGGAGGGGAGGAGGGGAGGAGGCCTGTGCATCCCCTGCTCTCCTTCTGTGTTGGTCAGTCCCAGGTATTGGGTCACACGGTCAGCCAGTAATGCATTGTCCAAGAAGTGCCTCTTCTTTTTGCCACCCTAGGGGTAATAAGGGGCCCCCAGGACCTTCATCCACCTAAGGGTGGAAATTGAGCATCTAAAGGTCCTCGGTAAGTTTGTCAACTTTGCAAACTAGAACACTCAACACAAAATACATTCTAAACAGACAGAAAAAGAAAACATAGCTCAATGTCAACAAGAAATATTTGTTAAGAGTTTGCACTGGAATTCATTCACAGTAAAAAAAAACAGTGAAGAGTGCTTTAGTAAGCAAAATGAAAAAGAAGAGAAAAGGAAAAAATGCTCATCACAGCAGCTATAAAAATCTTTCACTCTTGTGAATGTATAATAAGCAGTGTGGGTACAATTCTTTAAAAAACGTAAAAATGTCAGTCATCAGCTAAAGGCGCTCAACTTTTGTAGATGTATTTTTTTTTGTAAAATCAGCAAAAACCTAAGGGTCTTTGGACAAAATATTGATAAAAGAATATTGTGAAACAAAAATATCACTGCAAGAATATTTTGATGCCTAAAACATTGTAGACATAAATATGAAAAGTAAGAATATCGTTTGAGTTGTTATTTTTTATTATTGTTGTAAAAAATATAATTTGTAAAAACATTGGGCCTCATTGCGATGTCGGACACTATAGCGGAGTGGAACTGCCCAACCATAGGTCGGCGGTTTGGCCAGCATAATTTGGATGCAACTGTGAACAGGGTGGTCAGACACATCTATTTTACAATAACAGCATGTTGCAGCGGGAGGAAAAGGCTTGCAGCACAAGTTGCAATTGTAAAATAGATGTTTTGAAACATCCCTGCACAGTGCGGCAGGCACCTCATGGTGCCTGGCACACGTGCAGCGATGTTTACGGGTGCACCATAGGTGCTAACCAGGTCCCATAGTGGAGGACCAGGGGGTAGAGGCCCGGCTAGGGTCCCCCAAAGTCACTTTCTGTCAGCCTTTCCATGTCTTAAAGGCCTCCATGAAAAGGCTGTTGGAACGTGACACTGTAATCCAGACAGCGGACCCGAGGTTGGCTCCGCCATCATTAATAAGATTACAGTTTTGCTCCTTTCATGAGGGAAGAGGGGCGAAAGCCCCCAGATAGCTCTCCACCCGACATAAAAATCAAGCCCATTGTTGTATATAATATTGTTTTAAACTTAACTTGTTCTTTTTTTGCATTGTATTTATTAACTGTTTTATGTCAATTTTTTTATCCAAAAGGTTCATTTTTTAAATTCTTTATCAAAATTATGTTTTATTATTACTCTTTATTTGTAAGTTTTTAAAGGTTTTAGGAGCTGGTTGTTGGAGTTATAGAGGAAAAGATTTTTAAAACATATTTGTTGTAATTTTATTTAATTTGAATATTTTAAGAAAAAACTAAACATTTGCTAGAATGATATTTTGAGATGTAACTTAAAATTTCATATTGTATGATCATTCATTTTTAAGATTGTTTTTAATTTTTCAATTATAAATGTAGAATATATGTTATTCAAATAATTAACTATCGATAAAGTAATTTTTTTGTCTAACATTTTTGCTAAATGTTATATATAGTTTGTTGTTTACTATTAATACTTGTTTGTTTTTTGTTGTTCATTTGTTTTGGCTAGTGTTAGAATATTTATTATAAATAGTTTATAAATAGTTTATTTCTGTGTTTAGGGTTGCTTTCCTCTGAATTATTTACGAATATGAACTTTTTTTGTCTTATTAACATTTTGTTAAGAATATTGTATTATCTGCTCATGTTTTTGTAGAATTAGAATTAAATTGATTGTTATTTGAAATCATTTATAACATTTGTATATGTAATTATAAACTTGTGTATACATGTATTGAAAGCAATTATATAACAATTTGTTTTATAATTCTATCTGTTTGTATGTTTTGCAGAGGAATAGTATATTTTTTTGCTATTAATTGTAAGTATTTTCTTTATTCTAATATATTTGCTTTAACGTGTATGATTTGATAATAACACTAATACATAATTGAGTGGTTTATGGTTATCATATAAATACATTTTATTTGCTTTGATTAAATAGAAAATATTATTTTTCATAACGATACTTTTTTCCTATGTTAGTTGTAGTGTAAACACACTTGCGGCTGCACTCGCTGTGGGGGAGCCGCTGACAACCTCTGAGGGCTCCCTTCACTTAGATTTTTAACATTGAGTATTGAAGAGGTATGTACCTATGCATCCTAATTGGTGCCAGCCATGGCCTTGAGACGTGTGGTTAGATGCTCCATTTGATTCCAGCCCTCAGATTAACTTTCTTATTAAAGTATTGTTTGTCTGTTATAAGCTCACAGAATATGGCTTTTGTCAGGTAATGGTATTTGTTTGATTCATAATGATGGAATAATTTTGTATGCATTTTATACATAAATATTGGTTTTACTACTTAGAATTGTATCCCTGTATAGCATCGTACATGAAGGAATACATGAATCATTTTTATCCTGGTATTAGATGATGTAACTGGAAATGCATAATTCTAGCATCTCTTTTCTTGCATGATGGGATGCTTTGTTTTTGCATGTGATTGTATTGTTCATATATTGTTGCAGTTTTTAATATTGATTTTATATGTTTCATGTATGTGTGAATTTTATTTACTTTTATGGCCTAGTTTTGAAATAAAGCTACTTTGAAATGAAATTAAAAAGAGTACATTACATATTTAGTTTCGTGGTTTACTGTTTGTTTTGTCGTTTTGTTATTATTTGTCTTTTTATTAAATTTATTTTGATGGATTATTTGATAATTATAAATGAGTGATGTGTATTTATAAGTTTTTTTTAATTGCAATAATGTCTTTTATTTGTTTTATTTAGAAGGAATGACAATCTATGTTCATATGCTTTTAATATTCTTACAAAATATTTGTTATAACTGATCACTAACAATAAAATCTAAAATGTTTGGTGGCAAACACCTTCCTCTGGTTGATTTAGATTGGCGGTGGAATAGCCAATGTGACCAGCTTAATGTCTAACACTTCCCCCGACATATTTTATATTGGAGTTGAAATAACACATGTGACCCATTTTGTGTCCAACACTTTTCCCAAAATGATATAGATTGGAGTGAGAATTGCACATATCATCACTTTAGTATACAACACCTTCCCCAAATTGGTTAAGGTTGGAATGGAAATAGAAAGCGTGACCCCTTTAAGGTATTACACCTTCCCCAGAACGGTTTAAATTGGAGTATAATTAGTAAATGTAACCCTTTTAGTGTTCAGCACTTTTTGCAAAATGGTTTAGATTGGAGGGGGATTAGTATGAGTGAACCCTTTAGTGTCAAACCAATTTACCAAACTATTTTACTTTGGAGCTGGAATAGTATGACCTTAACCCCAAAATTGTTTAGACTGGAGTGGGAATAGTAAATGCAATTCTACAGCATCCAACATCTTACTCAAGTTAGCTTAAATTTGAATGAGAATAGTACATGTGACTTTTTAGTGTCCAACATCTTCCACAAGTTGATTACTTTTGTAGTGTGAATAGTCAATGTGACCTCTTTAGTGACCAACACTTTCCCCGAAAAGGTTTAGATTGGAATGAGAATAGTATATATGACCCTTTTCATGTCCAACACCTTCCCGAAAATGGATTAAATTTGAGTGGGAATTGTCAATGCAACCCTTTTATTTCCAAAACCTTACCCAAAATGATTTACGGTCTGATTAGGTGTTTGGTAGTCTGTGGACCACCAAACCTACGGTGGTGCAAGAGTGGCAGGTCTGACAACTGTATTATGACCGTGGCGGGCGGACCACCATAGGACCACTGCAGCAGCCAGGGAACCAAGATCCTTGGTGGTGGAAACAGTCTGAGGCTGCAATATTATTGACAATGCCGCTGCAGCACCACCAAGCATATTTTGAGTTTCTGCACCACCAGCAATTTCATGGCAGTGTTAATACCATGAAAATACCGGCAGTGAGGTAACTAAGGGAGGCATGCACACTGTATCCTGAACGGGTTTTGGCGCTCCCACTGAGGTGCCTTTCTAATAGATACCACTGTGGGACAGCCTCCAGACCACAAAGAAACTCATAATCTGGCAGGTGGTCAAGTTTGGTGGTGTGGGAGTGGGGCGCTGGTGTGGCAGCCCGCTCCCAAACCTTAAACTCATAATCAGGCCCTTGCATTGGTGTGAGAATAGTACACCTTTATCCTAATACGTTACAGTACAGTGTGAATAATAGATGTAAAGTTTTTATAGTTCAACATTTTTCACTAAAGCATTATTTTTTTCTCTAGTGAATTACATGGTTGTTTTTATATTGTTGTTTATTTAGTTTTTCATATTTTAGTTAATGTATATGTTTACATTTATTTAAACACAAGAAGTAATTTAAATGTAAAATGCCTTTGAATTATTTTCATGGATTTACATTGGACTTTTCATTGTTGCATTTTGTAAAGATGTGTTGCTACCGAACTGTAAGTATGATTTATTTACTTATTATTGAGTGGGATATGTTACATTTTATTATGTATGTATATTTGTTCTAAATTGTTGTAATTGCACTGTATAACTACAAGTCTGGCAGTCAATGAACTGCCAGACTTGTAAGGGACCGATGGTGGCGTTCTCCTGATTGCCCTTTTACGAGTTGGGCAGTCAGACCATCACAGATCTGCCCCAGCCGTGAAGTTGCGGCGGTCAGTAGCCCGCAATGTATGCTTAGCGGGACCGCTATGGTCCCACCAAGAATCTTAGAGATTTTCTCTCTGCCTGTGGTGTCATGGAGGTTCCTCCTCCATGTACACAGTGGCAGCGAGGATACAAAGTTGGACCTGTGGAGCCCACTGCACAACATGTGCATCTCTGTGTGCATGCACACCAGTTCCTGCACGGCATGGACTTTTGGTGCCCATTTCAGGCACTGCCGTGGGAATGTTAAAAAAAAATGCCTGCCAGACAGAAGGAAACTCCTAATCTGGTGGGCAGTCTGACCATGGCTTTGGAGGTGTTGAAGCGGGGAAAGAGCGGTGAAGCACTGCCAAAGTCGTGATTGAGAACTTTGTATGTGATTTAAATAGCTTCATTTTGGGTTTATATCTAATGTTGTACTTTTGGCTGCTGATGTGAAGATTTTAAATTAGGTATTGAAGGAAGGTAGGATTTGACTACATAGTTACCCCCACTCTTTCCCTGGTGTTGTGCTGGTTTTTTACTAGTCTGACTGGGCCTTGCTAATCAGAACCCCAGTCTATCTGCTCTCCCCCGAAAATGTAATGACATGTATTTAGGTACACTTCAGATTGGATACTGGGGTACCCTTATAAGTCCCTAGTATATGCTACAAAGGTACCCCAGAGGCCTCCCATGGGCTGGAGCATGTATAACGCCACCCATGTGAGGCCATGCAAAATAAAACTACAGGTATGCCATTGCAGCCTGTGTAAGCTGGTGCTTGAACCACTAATGTTTGATATAGGTTCACTATATCTATAGGTCACTAAACTTAAAACTTATAAGTCACCCCTATGGCAGGCCTTGACAATTCTGAAGGCAGGGCACTGGGTTTTAACGTGAGAGGGTGCCCCTGCATGAGCAGAACCCCTTTGCAGCCTTCGAAGACCATTCTCCCTGGTTGTCTATGACTGAGCCAGACATATAGGTAGAGATGCATTATAACCTCGCAGTAAATGCTATCTTGAAAATGGCTGAAACAAAACATGTCATGTATGGTATCAGAGAATGGATATAAGGTGCACTCCAATTTTACATTCCTTAATAGTGTTGAATCATTAAACTTCTGCCAATGATGCTATGGTACTGCTACCGCTGTCAATACGGATGGCTAAAGTCTAAAAGCAATGAAAACAGCAGAGAGGCCTGCTGGCACCATGCACTGTACACTAGGGGGCCCATTATGATTGCGGATAATCCGCATCCTCTGGGCTGGTGGAAGCCACCGCCGGGCCGGAGGATGCGGATTATCCGCTGCGGACTGAAGAAATCCCCCCTGTCAGATTAGGATGGCAGGGGGATATTTTTTCAGTCCGCAGCTTTTCCGCCGCGGTCGTCTGCGGTACTATGCCTTTCCACGGCAGCATTTCCGCCGTGGAAAGGCATACAGTCTTTTGTTTGGGGCCCCGTTGCGGACCTCCATGGGTGAAGGGGGGGTGGGGGTTGCACATAGGGGGTACCTAAGGTACCCCCCTGCCTGTGCGTGCACGAAGCGGCAGGCACCACGCGGTGCCTGCCGCTTCGTGCATGCAAAGGTAAACATGCATTTTTTAACCTTGCGGCGGGTGCTGCTTGAAGCAGCATCCGCCGCAATGTTAAAGGTAGGGGATGTGACCGCCAGGGTGGCGGTCACATCCAAATTGCCATGGAGGGACCGCCGTTGCCCATGCGGATGGTCCCTGTTCTTCGTGGGTGGCGGACGGACGCAAGTCCGTCCGCCATCATAATAGGACCCTCTATGTTTGCAAAAAATATTCAGGAGCTAAATGAATTTGTTCTGTGTTCTTATATGTAGTTTTCTATACGTTCACTAACATATTTATGAATCACAATTTGAATTCAAATGTACATCAAACATACATCACATTTCTTTCTGGTACATAACATTAAACAATCGTAATGATGTACATAGCAAAAAATAAACATGATGATGTAATGCAACATCTTATTTGTTCAATTCTTCATCCATTTTTAGTGTGCAGCCCGATACATTTCGGGATGGTAAGGTCCCTTCCTCAGGGGAAAA
Organism: Lissotriton helveticus; assembly: GCF_964261635.1. Classification (NCBI taxonomy): domain Eukaryota; kingdom Metazoa; phylum Chordata; class Amphibia; order Caudata; family Salamandridae; genus Lissotriton; species Lissotriton helveticus. The sequence continues at coordinate 1,580,679,831 of NC_136061.1, read as the reverse complement.
AACCTGTAACAAAAATTCTCTGATTATACATGATGTTATAAACATAACGGTGGAATATATTCACTCAACAGACTAGTTTTTACAAGAATGTTAAATGAGAAGTAAATATACTAATCACACCTGAACCAGAGTAGTGTGAGTCAAAATGAACCAAGAGAACACCGAAGTTGTGTGTCTGTGCGTGCTCTAGAACTCAACAATAAACCTTGGTGTGAAAAAAATCAAAGTGACACCTTGGAGAGACCAGATTATAATTGAAGACTTGTTCTCACCGGAGAGATGAAAATGCATCCATTCTTAGTAAATATTAGATCTACGACACTGTAAAAAATCACGGAGTTACAATGTTGTGCTTAATGAGAGAAGCGAAGTGAATAAAAAAACATCTGGTTTGGCTCACCTCAATATCTCGGGAGATATGTGAGGTTACTGTAAAGCAGACATTCAGTTGAAGTCAACGAAGATCTGAAAACAAACATGCACATGCAGAAGGCTTAACTATTAAGAGGCAATATTACCGATTCCTGAGGGAAATAGTAGTACTTAGATACAACCCAACTAGGGATAAATTGTAAAAACATAACTAGCACAAATAACCAAGTGACTCACAGTGACGGTAAGTATATTGAATAACTTACCCAAGTCTGGGGCAGTTATGCAAAGTTGCTTGGAAATGTCTCCGTAGTTGCAATGCCCAAAAGGTCTGAAATCGAATATGTGCAAATGATTAGCTCATCGTTAGTCAGTCGAGATAGAGGTTACTGCAGAAACTAATGTCGGATATTTGTAACCATTCCTAAACGCATAAATGACAAAACCAACCTAGAGGCAATTCGATGTGGCCGCTATATTATTGTTAGAGGTGAAATCTCTCAAAAATCTCACATGCTAAAACCGGATAATGAACGAGTCCTCAACTAGCTGAAACTCGATATAAAAATCAGCTACTGCTTACCAGATAAATGTTAAGATGCACGACGAGTTGTAACCGTTCAGCAAGGTAGCTCAATATTCAGGCCGAAAACGCCGGGATGGACGCTAAGAGATTTAAACACCGGGATAGTCCGGAAACAATCTGGTCATGTGACCATAATAAAAATAAACGATGGACTACAAGTAGTTCCGACCGAAAGTACTAAAGATTAGGACATAACGAAAAATGAATATGAGTAGTATTATTGTCCCTACCACTGAAACATTGTGTGTAAATAAGCCACACACATAATCAGGATGTGAACACTCAACCGTTATAGATGAGTCGATGCAACATAAATAAAGAAAAATGAAAAAAGGTGTATAATTCGTAATCAGCTGTTAAAAGATGTAATGCAATGATGAAAACGTCACGCTAGACTTGGTGATGACATGGGTGGACTGACAGTTAAAGAACATTGTTGTGCCCAAGAGAAAACGGGACTACAAGAGAACAAAAAACTATGTTATGAAGAACCAGTTAAATTATAAAGAATGAAGAGGCAGTCTAAGCGGTAATGCAGTGAACTTAATGATTAGAGAGAAATAAGAGATTGCAGAGAACCAACACCAATAAATCAAAAAATGGAGACAGGTGTGTTCACCAAAATTGTGGCCTGGCTCAGGTTAACAGGTAATAGTCAATGATAAATCCAATAGGCAACAGATATATGTTGTCCTAGCACTAAATCAAATACACACATTTCACTGAAATACAGTGCATAATTACTTGATGTTGTCACAATGGCTGCTTTAAATAAAACAACTCATATCAAGGCGATCATTAAGCCCAGAGGGCATCGTTGTGTTAAGGTACTTGATCCAGTATATCTCCCTTTGGAGAAGTTTTTTCGTGTTGTCTAGCCCTGGATATTTTTGTACACTTTCTACTATTTGAAACCGAAATTGGGAAATGGTATGTCTTAGATCATCCCAATGTTTAGCTAAGGGAGATGTAGAGCTATGGTTTCTAATCTTGCTCTTATGCTATTTGATTTAACTTTTCTTTCTGTTTTCCCAATTATGCCATGCCACATGGGCATTTAATGCAATATATTAAATTTTGCGAGTTTAAATCACTTGTGTGCTTTAAACTGATATTTTTGCCAGCAAGTGGGTGGGTGAGTACATTGCCTTGGATGACATTGTTGCAATGGATGCATTTAGTAGTGCCTTTATATTCCACACCCGATTGACTTGTCGGGGAAGATGATAATAGTGCCCGTAGATTTTGTGCTCTTGTGTAGGCATATAAAAGTTTCTTTGAAAAAATGCGGTTAAAATCAGTTTTGTGTTCAAGAATTTCCCATCTTGAGTTATTAATTCTTTTCACATATTTCAAGGCTGTGGAGTATTTAGAAACGAAAACAAGTCTGCTTTCCTGGTGTTTCAATTGAGGTTGTAACAAATCCTTCCGGTCTTTCTGTTGTGCTCGTTGTAAACAGTCATCCAATATATTTACAGGATATTCCGAGCTTTAAATCGTTGTATATATTCTTGTTCCTTTTCTGCTGCAATTTGTGGATTGGTGCAGATGCACCGCACTATGATTAGCTGGTAATATGGAAGATTTTTCAGTAGGCTTCTAGAGTGAAAGCTAGTATATGCCAATGAGCTATTGCAATGTTAATGTTAATGTTAACTGGATTTGTAAAGCACAACTGCTACCCTAAGGTGTCCTGGCGCTAGGGTGAGGTCCTACCCGTTAAATGTCTGAGTGGGAGTAGCTGGTTAGTTGTTAAAGAGCCACGTTTTTAGGGACTTCCTGAAGGCCAACAAATTGGTCATACTTCTTAGATGTAGGGGAAGCTTGTTCCAGGCGTTAACTGCATTGGGGATGAAACTTCTGCCCCCCATTTTGCTTTCTTTCTTTGTGGTGTTGTTACAAGCTTGGCCTCTGATGAACGGAGTGTTCTTTATGGTGTATACCAGCGGAATTGTTGCCTTAAAAAGTCAGAACCAGCTCCTTGCAGGGCCTTGAACACCAGGCAAAGTGGCTTAAATTGGGTGCGTTTTTTGACTGGTAGCCAGTGGAGTTTTTTTATAGATGGGGAGATAGATGCATACTTGGGGATACCTGTAAGGAGTCTCGCCGCAGCATTCTGCACCATTTGCAGTTTATGCATGGAGCCTTCTTGCAACTTAAGGTATAGACCATTGCAATAGTCCAGCCTGGACAATACCAGGGCTGAAACTACGATTTGTTGTGCAACTTCCGGAAGTAGGCAGATTATTTTCCTACAGGTTCTGCGAATGAGTGAGGTGGTTGAGGTCACTGCGTTGATCTGGTCTTTAAAGCTTAAAGTTTCATCAATCCCGATTCCCAAATTCTTTACCTTTTTGGTGGTGGGTGGCAGAGGGCCAAGGGCAGATGGCCAGCAGTTTGGGGTCCAAAAGGAGAGTTGTTGCCAAAAAGTACCACCTCCGTTTTGCTGGAGTTGAGCTTTAAGCAGTTGTGTGTCATCCACTCACTCACTGTATGCATACAGTTCTGAAGCCTAAAAGCAGTATCACATTGTTTAATGGGTCGAATATTGACCACAATTTGGGTATCGTCAGCGTATGATGTGAGATTAAACCCAAAAGTCTCAATAAGCGGGGCAAGTGAGGAAACATAAATGTTAAAAGTGTGGGGCTTAGAGAGGAACCCTGGGAACTCCGCAAGGTAGGGTGAAAGCTTCCGCTTCCTCAAATTTATCTAGTTTAACCATTTGAGTTCCGTGTTAAAGAAAGGATTTGAGGAGAGCTTGAGCCATATGTTTGACACCTATTTCTTCCAAACTGTCCACCAGCAGGGTGTGGTGGACTGTATCAAATGCCGCCAAGAGGTCCAGCATGATCAGGGCGGCACTTCCTCCCTGATCGAGAATGGCTCTAATCTCTTCCGTGGATTTGATGAGTGCCGTTTCCATACTGTGCCCTTCTCTAAACCCATATTGTGTGGGGTCGAGTGTCTCGGAACGAATGAGGAATTGGTTGAGCTGGGCATTTTTTTTTTTTCAATAATCTTCGCTGGAAGGGGCAGTCTGGAGCTGGGTCTAAAATTGTTTGGATCCTTGGCGTCTAAGTTAGGTTTTTTTAAAAGGGGAAGGATGGAGGCCTGTTTCCAGTCCTAAGGTAAGTAACTTTCCTAGTACATATTATTATAAATAGACAAGAGTTTACTTGCCACTATCATAGCCGCGAGTTTTACAGTTTCGATAGGGCGAGGATCGAAAGGAGAGCCCGACTTTGAATGGATGAGGATTTTAAAGGTGTCTTCATCTCTAAGGGGGTTGAAAGAATTAAAAACGGAGTCTTTTGTAGAAGTGGTATGTGAGGAAGATGAGTTACTATTTGACAAGTTCAAGAAAGCTGAGAAAATGGCATTAACTTTATCAAAAAAGAACTTTGCTATGTTGTTACACAGGTCTTGACTTGTGGGGGTGTTGGTTTCTGAAAAACTGCTGTTTCAAATGTGTGGTTATCGATGGAGTTAGAGATAGGTACATCGAGGAACTGAATACTGTGGTATCAATACTGTGGTATCAAACACCTTGGAGTCATACCTCCACACTGGTAACTGGTGTGGGAGGTATGATTCCACCCTTCTTAAGCGAGCTACTTGGGATCACTGGTCTTTCCAGTTCCAGACTTCTCAAACCGGGCCACACAAAATGGTTGCTGCCGACCAGAGACCCATTTCTTCCATCCTGCTGCTGAGCCAAGCTCGAGCAGGGGAAGGCGAGACAATAGGCATCCTGTCACAGGACGGCGTGACCACCTACCAGACCGGAGTTAGTGTATTGAGGCTGGGTGGGGGCACTTTCAGAGTACCCGAAAGTCTGCAGCTGGGGCACACTTGGTGTCCCTGTTCATAGTCCAGTTCGAACCAGTTCTGGGAGCCGTTGGCTCCTGCTGTGGTGCAAAACTGGACAAAGGACATGGGAGTAACCTTTCCTCTGTCCTGACCCTACCCCACGAGGGTCCCCTGAATCTGTCCAACCCTCTCACATGGGTACATAAGTGCTTACCTGGCTGTAGGACCTTAGATTTGATGAGGACAAGATTCTGAACAAGAAACCACTGACCTTCGACCGTCTGGACTCTCTGGACTTCGCTGGACTTCTACTGGGCCCGACTTCGTCTCCCTCTCCGTCCAAAGCATCTTCTTTGCCCGTGCACCAAACAAGCTCTGTGCAGGAACTGTGAAGCATCAAGGACATCTGAAGAATCTCCCTTGGGGTGAAAGAGTCACACCCCTGCATTCGCAGGCATCATAATGCAACTGACTGGTCTGCTAATCATGCGCTCTTGCAGACTCTGGCGGATCCAGCAACACAGGAGGTGGGATCTCATGTTCTTTGAGGTCGAGCTGCTCTCTCACCAAGTTTGAGGCCATTATCCCTCATGGGGACCGCATAAACCAAACTCCTGTGAACCGATTAACTCTGGCCTAATCACTCTGTGGCTAGTACTTTGGGATCTTGATCAAGGTCCCCTTGCGACTACTATTGATTCGGCCTGTGGATCCTCCTGAGGGTCATCTTGAATTCTGTTGGGATTTCCTGGTTTCTGCAGATGAGCCCTGACTCCCCATTGCTTGGTGAGTCCCCTGGACCATGCTGGTCCACACCGTAACCTGCTTTACCTTCCTGAGTGGGTTGTTATTGTCAAGGCTTGTTTGTGCTCCAGCAGGAAACGACCCCTCAGCACTCGACATCCTTCGTGGGACAGCTCGCGTACAGCTCATGGTTGTCCTTAACATCTCCTGGTCCTCGTGGCTGCAGAGTCAAGCATCCCTTCTTTGTCCCTGAAGCACCCAACATTAGTGGGCATTCGTCTAATGAGCTCCTGGTCACCCAGAAGTGACCCAGACTCTGTTCCCTCTGCTTTCAGGTTCCTTCCATTATGAATCCACCCTTGGATTCCAACGGACACTTTCTTCCTTCCCAACAGCAGTTCTTCTCTGAAGTCCTCCATTGAAAACGACGGTGGTTTCCGACACCAATTCAGACCTATGCAGCCAGATTCCCTTGGATAGGTAACTCTGGTACTCTGGTATCCACAGGTCGGGTGGCTCTCCAACCTCCTAAGTTCCAAAGGGCTTCCTCGAAGTCCACCGAGAAGGGTCCTTAAACTTTAAAACTCCAACCATGACTTCCCCGTAGAATTGTAGGGAGCCCGCTGTCGTGTTACCACACTGCACCTGCCCTCTGTGGCTTCCCTGTTTACTCACCTAGGGTGGTACCTTTGGGTCCTAGCGATTCTTCGTGCTCTAGACACTGTCTCGACTCAAGTTGTGGTTCTCATAACACTATTTTAGTATATGGTTTGGTCTCCCCCCTGGAGCGCACTGTGTATTATGGTACTTACAACTGTTTCTTTGCTAAAGTATTGTGTGCTTTGTGTTGCATCCTGGTGCAGAGGATACTAGAGAGTGTTATGTAAATAACAACATATTTTTATAACTACTGTGTGGTTCTCCTTTCATTTAAATGATACTAAATGTGATATTCTGGTAAAACAAGCTGATTTACATTCCTTCAAGATTAATCCTGAAGGCTGCTCTCCACAGCTACCACTAGGATAGCTTTTTAAAGGTTATCTTTGACCTCATACATCATAAGGGTCGTTTGGACTGGTGCAAGGTGTTAACTTTAATTAGTGGATAGCATATACCAGGCCAACTTTTCACAGGTATTAATACATATTTTGTAATTATCATTCTTTTCTATATTATAAATATGTTATTTTACTGATCTATAAAATTAAACTGTTTAATATCTATTCTAAAATGGGTACGTTATTGTGGTGTTTTCTTTTGTTAGAGTTTGTTGTTTAGTATGTAGGTATTTAAGTGTTGTATGATGAAGATATAAGAGTTTGCAATTAATCCTACATTTTCTACTCCTTTGTTCTCAATAAAGATTCTAACTTTACATTGTATCATGTCGTACATTTTATGGTTTATTAACTCATTTTAAGTTTATTTTGCCTTACTGAAAGCTCTTGTTGTAGCTTTGATCTTTTTGGGAGGGCTCTATAAATTTGCAGAATTTGGGTTGACTTCTTCCTAGAGTTGCTTGGAAGGCATTGTACCATCCTTCTACAGCGTTGTTGGTTTCGTCTTGTTGAGCCATGATTTCACCTTGGTATTCAGAATTTGGGTAGGTGTCTGCCAAATCAAGTGTCAGTAAAATAGTCCATTAGAGGACGTACTTTATATATGTTTTGTTGGTAAAATGGATTTTCTATGAGCATTTTATAGATGTTAGCTACTTCTGTTATAGGGACATATATTATTGTAACTAAGCAATTTTTTTCAAAGGCACACTGGCAGTTTGCTGCATATTCTAAACTAAGCACATATTTTTGGAGATGTCTCAAAATGCTTTGGCCAAAAATGGTAATAACAGTCCTGTACGACTGTGTGTGAGTATAGTATAAAGTATTCTTTGTATCATTACCTGTTCAAAGTCTATTAGAACTGGTTGTGAGGAATATTTGTTTGTTCTTATCTTGATGTGATTTAGTAGCTCATTCTAGGTGCTACTTTGTTTCTGTTGGGGGAAAAAGTTTGCTTAATGCATATTGGATATGTTTATTTGAGGCTCATTTGTGGGGTTGTGGGTTTTTTATTTATTATTTTATTCTGAGGTTTAATTGATGTTTAGAAGTTGCCTGATTGTACTTACAACTTGCCTTTGTCCACCTGTTTGAATGTTGAATGTATGTTGTGGTTCTGTTGTCCATTGATTTGTCTGTACTTGTTTAGCATCTATACGTTGGAAGAGACATATGACTAGAGTATTTTATTAGTTACTTGTAGCTTAATGTTTTATTTTTAAACTAAGTTTGTTTACATTGTTTTTTTAAAAACTTTTTTTAACTTTTTTATTTCATCATCAGAAAAACAAAGTATAAACAATTGATTATTTTGACATATATATCAGTTATGACAGAAATCATTCAATTAGTGCTTAGTCACCTAAAGTACCAAACGGAAGGAACAACATATTCTTAAGAGGCAAAGTTTAAATGAAAGCAAAAACAAAAAAACAAAAAAAAAAATTACTAAGAGGGCTAAGCAGTTTTTGACCCCACCGACTATGATCTTGTAAGATTAAGCATGAGTCTTTCCCTCTTTTTGATTAACCGTATAATTTAGTTTTCCATTCTTCAACTGGGGCCCATATCCGCTTCCCAAGCTGCTTTGCCTTCACGCCTTTTTTTTCATATAAAGCTTTCTCTAAAGTATAGATAGCTAATAATTTTGAAAGCCATTGTTGAAACGAAGGAGGATTAGAGTCTTTCCATACCGTTGCAATAAAAAGCCGGCTCAGCGTCATTGCAATAAATAAAACTTCTTGATGGGGTACCTTCTGCCCCTCCTTTGCCACCCCAAGAACCATCATTTCATTAGTTAATTTAATTGAGATTTCCAATTCCTCTTTAAAAAATTCCTCCATAGCTTCTTTAAAGGGATCTAGTTTAGGACAAGCTGCAAACATATGTATTGTGTCAGCCTCCATACTCTGACATCTTGGGCAGAAGATCCCACTCGTGCCCCCCCAACTGGCTATTCTATGCGGTGTATAATATAATTCGTATAGAGTCTTAAAATATTGTGCCTGCAGATTTGCAACCTTTAAAGTAGTGTTTCCTAACCTGAGCGATTTTTCAGCCTCATGCCCCGATAGATTTAATTTATTTCTCCATTTATCAAATACCTTTCCTCTGTCATCCTCATTATACTGGCATAATGCACCGTATAGTTGAGAGATTGAGCATCCCTCCTCATCTCGAACAAATTCCATCAAGTCTACCCTAGTAAATTTACAATTGCCTGCTTGTTTTCTCTGCAGGACTGACCTTATCGGTAAGTATTTGAAAATGTCTCTCCGATCCAAATTGTATAGCTGTTGCGCCCTTTCAAATGTTATTTACCCTGATTGATCTGTGATGTCTCCAATTGTGCTGACCCCAAGATTATCCCACCGCCTCATCACTTGATCATGGAATACATCTGGGAGAAGTTTGTTCATATATAAAGGAGTATAAAAGTTCATTCTTCCTAATTTAATTTTCTTCCGGATAAATGACCAAGCTGAGATTGCCGCACCCAACACCTTGAACTTCGTTCTTTTATAATAGTTTAGCTCCTTGAAAGTAAGAAGTCCCTTATTAGAGTCCAAAACCAGCAGTTCATATATATCCGGAATGCCAGCATTACCCCTCCAAATATCTTTCGTATTTCCACCGAGAAGTCCTTTACAATACTGAAGGACTGAAGCAAAATAATATGTCTTAAAGTCCGGTACTGCAAGGCCCCCCGTTCTTTAGATAGTGCCAGCATCCTAATGGATCTTCGGGTTCTGCCCTTTGCCCATATAAAGCGATTACAAATCCCCTCTATTTCTTTAAACCACTTGTTAGTAAATAATAAAGGAATCATGCGGAATAAATATAAAATTTTGGGCAGGAACAGCATTTTTATAACATTGCAGCGACCTATAACTGTTAAATGTAAATTATCCATCCTGTCTAGGTCTAATTTTGCCTTTTTAATTACTGGGGTCAGATTTTCCTCCACAACCTTTGATAAGTCGGATGTTATATTAACGCCCAAATAGACCGCAGACTCTATAACTCTTTCGTCCTGAATATTAAGAAATTGATTTACAACTATTTGCGTTTTCCCTTGGTTCAATTTAAACCCTGATAGAAGACCATATTTTTTAGCTTCATCGTCGATCTCTCTAATTGCTATTATTGGTGTTGATGATGTGATTGCTAAATCGTCCGCGTATCCCAATATTTTGGTCTCGTATCCATTCAGCATAATTGGGCTGATATATTTTTTTTATATATATCTAATAAATGAATCAATATAACAGGCGAAAAGTAGAGGGAAGCAAGGGCATCCTTGCCTAGTCCCACGTTCGATTTTTATTACCTCGCTCAGTTCTCCCCCTACTCTCAGTCTGATACTCGGATTTTTATAGAGGGCCTTTAATGCTCCTATACATTTTTCCCCAAAATTGCACTTAATCATTGTTGCCCACAGGAAACCCCACGAGACCCTATCAAAAGCCTTTTCGGCGTCCAGCAATATTAAAGACATAGGGTCTCGTGAGGCAGTTGTACCATCCAGCAGCGCAAACACCCTTCTAATATGATCGGCGGTACTCCTCCCCGGTATAAACCCGTGCTGCCAGGGTGAAAATATCTTCCCAATTATCAAGCTCAGCCTATTTGACAAAATTTTAGAGTAGACTTTACAATCACTATTCATTAAGCTGATTGGTCTGTATGACCCGGGATCCGTAGAGCTTTTATTCTTTTTTAGAAACACCACCATTGAAGCTTCTCCCCAAGACCCCGGAGGGGCAGCACCGTTTTGTATAAGAACCATAAGTCTATTAATGTCTGCTTCTAAGATCAGAAAGAACTTCTTGTAAAACTCTAGCGGTATTAAATCAGGTCCAACTGCTTTCCCTGAAGGAAGATCTTTAAAAGCTCTTTGTACTTCTTCTAAGGTAAAGTTATTCTCAAGGGAATCGTTGTCCTCTTTTGTTAGCTTATCTAGTGAGGTAGACTCTAAATATTGCTAAATTTCTATATAATTTTTTATAAAACTTCTGGAATACAGAGCAAATTTCTTTTGGTGTTTTTACTATCACCCCTGCCTCCGTAGTCATTTCTGTAATCTGCCCCTGAGTAGCCGCCTGCCGAGTTCTGATCGCTAGGATTTGTCCTACCTGTTCGCTGTATTCATGTTGCTCTTCCCTCCTCGCTAGATATTTACCAGCTGATTTTGCGGCATATGCTTCCCCCACTCTAGCTTTAGCCATTGCCAATTTTTGCATTACTTTTGTCACCTCCTCTTTCTCTCTTATATTTCTTATCAATTCTTCCTCTAGCTTTGCTACTAAGCTTATCTTCTTCTCAAGATCTTCTTTTTCCTGCTTATTCCGTCTAAGAGAGTAGCTTAGCGTTTCCCCCCTAATACGTGCCTTCATAGCATCCCATACTATTTGGGGTGACGCTGTACCTCTATTGTTTTCCAGGAATTCTTTTAACCAAATTTCCATGTGGGTAATATAATTTGTGTCCTGTAACAATTCTCTCTCAAAAGTCCAGCTAGTTATATTTTTCTGAAAATATGGTATAGAGATCTCCATAGAGAGCGGATTATGATCCGACATCAATCTGGGCATTTTTTTAACTTTCACCATCGGTATCAACGAGGGGGAGATCAAGAAGTAATCTAACCGAGCTAGAGTTTTATGGGGGGCAGAATAGTATGTGCTGCCTCCCCCTCCATTTGTATGTTCCCAAATATCGATCAACCCATTGTCCTGCATGAGTTGAATCAGGGCTCTAGAGTTTTTTTCTTTTTACCAGTAAACCTTGCAGGATCATCTTTCCACAACCCATTAAGGCCATTTATATTTAAATTGCCACATAGTATAATGGGGAGAGGCCAGTTGGATAGTTGAGAATTTATATGGATTAGAGTTTCTGGGTCATCATCTGTTGGTGCATAAATAGAACATAAAGTAAATTTAAAACTTTGAATTTGGCACTCCGTTAAGACCCACCGCCCGTGTCTATCTACCTGTTGTTTTTTTACTGCAGTTCTATTTCCCCGAGCTAATATTGCAACCCCCGTGTTCTCGTACCCTGAGTCGTACATGTCAGTACTTTATACCCCAATTGTTCCAGTAAAGTTTTCTGAGAAATCTCAATATGTGTCTCCTGAACACAAATTACATTGTTTTAATTACATTTTATAATTTACTTGTCTTTATAGTTTATTTCACAGTTTACTTCCTTGGTGGTCGGTTGGGAATCCAGCAGAGTGTTATTCTTTTGAAGGGTTATTGTTCTTGGTATCAGATGTGGTCAATCTATTGTGTACCTTTTATATTGTTTTGTTAATAAATTAAGTATTTTTATTGGTTAGTTTGCTTAACTATAGGTTATATTGGTTAGTGTTCATTTAATCTGAATTTTGTTTCTGTTATTACATTTTATGGTGGGTAGTTATTAGTGTTTCTATTATAATGTGAAATGTATAGTTGTGTTATTTAGTGTTATAATGCAAATATTTCAATGTTTAATAATATATTTTTATATTTAAAATAGTAAACAATTGTAAAAAATGTATTATTTGTAAATAGTTTATTTACTGTACGGTAACTTTTTAAATATGTTTTAATGTTAATTTATATGCAATTGTATTTAAAATATATATGTTGATACATATGTTAAGTTTAATTTTATTTGTTGGGTAATCTTATTTATAACTTGTAGAATAATTTGCAATATTTTGGCTTATCTTTAGCAATTGTATTGTATTTGATAATGTGTGTTTTGTAACCCTGGGCATCCGAATCGGCTACGCCCACGGAGTAGGCGTAGTGTTGCCTCCTACGCATTTTGCGTAGGCAGCGTAGCCGGCAACACTACGCCCACTCAGTGTGCGTAGCCGAGTCGGCCGCCACCTGCCTCCCTCCCGCCCTCCCCTACATACATTATCTAAGCAAAATACCCTTATTAAAGCAATTTTAAAGCACTTACCGTGTCCGGGGCTCGTCCGGGGCTCCCTCTTGGAATAGCGTCCCTTCACAGATACCAATGCGCATGCGCGGCCGCCCGCGCATGCGCATTGGTATCCATGATGACGCGATTCCAAGAGGGAGCCCCGGACGAGCCCCGGATACGGTAAGTGCTTTAAAATTGCTTTATTAAGGGTATTTTTCTTAAATATTGTATGTCGAGGACAGCGGGAGGGAGGTGCGTAGTGGGGCTACGCGGAGTGCGGGAGTGGGCGTAGCTTCTCGCCCACTCGGCGTAGCTCCGCGGAGCCCCACTACGCCCACTACGCCCAGGGTTAGTGTTTTGATCATTTTATTAATTTATAAAATTACTAAATTTAAACATATTTTTGTTTATGATATTTTTGTTTTTGATGATGTTAACAAAAGATATTTTTGACTGTGATACTTTAGTCATCGATATCTCTGCTTTAGTTCATTAGGCAATGGATTGTGATAACTGTGTATCCAATATTTTTATAATTATATTTTCGTGAGTTAGTATTGTGTTTGACAATATTATGTAATTGATTCAGACCTATAACTTTTTCTCTCTGAAAATTGTAGCTCTTTAGAAATACCCTATTTTCTCAAATAAATGTTTCACAGTTGTACATTTTACAGGGGTAGTGGAAACATGCATTTGCATAATTTGTAAACTTTCATTCAAACATGCACACATACAAAAACCTTTTAGGTACTGGGTACACCTGCATTTTAGATGGAAATTGCATTGATGGTATATGTGAATACCCACAGAGTTGCAGTTTGAGCAGTTGTTGAAACTTAGGGGAACATTGAGGGTTTCACCTTTTTTTCAAACTTAAAAGTGCTTGAAATCCATCCATAGGGTGGATTTTCGCTTGTTTAGTTATAACACATGAGACAAAATTTCTTAAGATCTTGATTCTCTGAAACAGGGTATGCTATTGCACTCACTAGTTCCACCTTTTATGTGCCTTATTGAACTCTGCCTCTGCCTCATTATGACTGGGGATATCCCCGACACCACTTCCCGAGCCTGTTACTTTACCACTTACAACATTGCCAACTCCTGTAACTCCAACAGTCCTGGTATTAGATAGGAGTGGTTGTCTTCCTGTACATAACATACAGAATTTACCCCAGGAAGGGGCCTAGATTCCTCCCCCCAGATTGTCTCCCCACTGAATTATTCCCCACCGCTGCCACCCGCCAAATGAACCAGGGCAGGCATTGCCATAAATGGTGCTATACCTAAAAAACCCAAGTCCAAACAAAACCTAAACCTGCCCAAATGAGGCCCATGGACGCCACAAACCCAAAGGTATCATTGCTACCGGAGCAATCAAACTCTTTGTTACCTCTGGACTCTAGTGGTATAGAGGCTGGGCTGGAGGTTATAAGAAAAATAAATGAGGTACTGGCTCCTATTCTTGACAAACTGACCCAAACGGAGTTGCGTTTGGCGGAGTTAGAATCGCCGAATCGGTCTTTACTTGCCAGAATTCTTCCTATCAACACCCCCCAACAATTAATATCCATCACTCAAATACCATCAAGAGAAATTCTGGACACTCCTCTAGTGGTAAATTTGAAGCAACCACTAGCACTGTGTTTACCATCTGCAGGCCTTGATAGTCATCTAATTCAAGACTCCAACACTCCCCAAAATGCCAATCCAATTGGGTCCATGCAAAGCCTTTTAGGACCAAAGGAAAGAGCCATTACTTCCCAGGTATTATTATCCCAGAAGGCAAAAATGAGAGTTGCACATAAGGAAAGCAGCCAAGTTCAAAATGTTGGAGCACAACAGACTTTTAAGCATCATATCCTTCATCTTCCTCCTGCCGCTGCCCCATTGGTCCTGGTTCTGGCAAACGTCCCTCTTCTCCGTGAAAATCAGAGTGAAACTACTGGACAGTTAATGGACAAATGTCTGCACTGTTTATTGAATATTGTAAATGTGACCGATCGGGCGAGGAAGGTGTTGGCTTGTGAATTGATTATGGCCAGGAGAGTTGATTGGGTAGGGGGACAAATTAGACATTATGATGGAAATTGTGTGGTAATAAACTTTAATAATTCACATGCAAGTGCCTCCCTCTTGGCTAACCTACATATTCCTGCATTAAGGAACTCTCAGATAATACCCCTTATGTTGGAATACTTGTATGCCGGCCAGGATGATCCCAGGAGGAGAACTCAAATGGACAAAACTAGGAATTTGTTAATTGATTGGAACGGGGGTCCCAACATAAATCCTGGGATTAGCCTTCAAAATAGATTCTCTGCCCTGTCTAACATGGAGGATTGTGATTGACTAACACTGTCACCATCCCAATCACCCATCAAATCTCCCATCAAGGCCATAGCAGAAAACAGCTTATGGGCACCTCTACTTAATCCAACAGCTTTTGAAGTGGTCCCTGTAGATGTAACTCTGGTGCAAGGCACTCAGGGACTTGGGCAGACCCACCCACTCCCCTCAAATATAATCAAGAGATCCAGAGCAAACATGGTATCGTGGAATGTGCCAGGCTTAGCCTCCAAATTAAAGAATCAACATTGGCTGAATGAGTGGCAGGATATGGAGTTAGTTTTATTTCAGGAAACCTGGGCAATAGACCCTCCCTTTTTTACGGTGTTTCGTTCCTTCCACTCCCTAGCTGTGCCTGCAGCATCAGGAAGGGCAAACGGGGGTCTACTTACACTAATCTCAAATACCCTGCCACTCCAAGTTAGACAAGTCGGGCCACTACACACCCATTTCCAGATACTAGAGTTAGACATTAGGAAACAGAATATTTGTACTCTTGTCAACTTCTATAACAATGAATTTGGGAGAAAATCTAAGGCTGTCGTGGATGCCTTAGCGGTGGAGATTGACAAATTGTACAAAGGGAAGAAAGGGGGAAACGTGAATCTTATATGGGCAGGGGATTTCAATACCCATCTATGTAAACTCACTGGGACTAGAGTTTGTGGTGTAGAAGCTACCAACGGTAATCCCCTCCTGCATTTCTCGCATAATGGGTATGGAGAGGCCTTAAACAACTTGTTATCCCAGTGGAATCTATTTATTTTAAGCGAGTCTAATGAAAAAGGTCAAGGGTCAACTTTTAGAAGAGGCACTCAGGAAACACCATAGATTTTGTTTTAGTGTTGGGACATCTACTACAGAAGGTAGTCCTTAAGAGCATTAGGTTTTCAGCCTAGAGCAACCATGCCATCCTATTGACTCAGCTAAATATCCTTCCTACACCCAAAGATCATATTCAGATTCTTGCGGATGTGAACCTGTCCAGACAAAATGGTTACCAACTGAAATGGACAGTGGTAACAAAATCAAAGTTGGTCCCTGAAATTCTGGCACACATAAAGAAAGATGTTATAGAATGCCTGGGAGAAGATCTCATCCCCGCAAACATGGTCACCAGATTCATTGCACTTCTGGCAAAAATAAAAATAGCAATTACGCGGGCAAAGTCATCAAATTCATTTGCAAAAAAGGGGTGGTTCGACTCAGCCTGCACTAAAGCCAAAACAGATCTTGTAAACGCTTAAAAAAATTTCCCCAGGGACTACCCTGGGGAAGCGTTCACTACGCTTAGAATATAAAATAGTCAGGAGGGGGAGGGAGAATGACTTAAAAGCACAAGTGTGGGATGATCTTGAACAAGCAGCCAGTACGGGCAATAGCAAAGCGTTCTGGGAAGTTGTAAACGCTCCTTATTTTAAATATGTTAATAACCCTGTACTAGATGTTAACGTAGACGAAGAATCTTGGGTGAGACATTTTGAAGAGTTCTTTAGGTTAACCCCTCCCCCATTCACACATACACCATCCCCACCTAACACTCCTCAGGAAGGACTAGTCTTCACTACACCAAGCTCCGAAATGCACTAACATCTTGTATATCCAGTAAGGTATCAGGGCCGGACGGTGTTCCGATTGACCTCTTTCAAACTGATTGCTATATGTGGGTCCCCTTACTTACAAACAACTTTAACAGCATTGTGTTAGCAGGCCCACTGCCTTCGTGGAATCATAGTATAATAGTCCCGATTTATAAAAAAGGGGATAGGGTCTCACCAAAGAATTACCGCCCTATATCCCTCCTCGATACCACTGCCAAACTAATGGGGAGAGTCCTATTGGCCAGACTGGAGGAGTGGGCAGAAACACATAAAATAATCATGAAGGCACAATATGGGTCCTGAAGAGGTATGGGGACAGTCAACCAGTGCCTAAACCTTTCCCTAACTATAGAAATGTACTCAAATCCAGAAATGGGAAACTATACATGGCCTTCATGGACATAACATCAGCCTTTGACTGTGTGTCACACTCTAGGCTATGGTCAATGATGGAGGACATGGGTCTAGACCCACCTATTATTGGGTTCATCCGCCAGCTGTATGCAAAGGCCACTGCCTGTATAAGGTATGGTAGAAAAAAAGAGTGCACATGTCATTTTAAAATTGAAAAGGGAGTTAGACAGGGGTGTGTGCTCGCCCCGTTCCTTTTTTCAATCTATACGAACGGAGTTGAGTCCTCCCTGTCTGCTCTCTCTTTGGACATGCCCAAATTTGATCAAACCCCCCTCCCGATTTTGGAATACGCCGATGATGCGGTGCTGATGGCAAGAACTAATTAAAGCTTACGCCATCTTTATGGCTTCCCTTGACCTAAAAGTAAATTAAACAAAATCTTTCATAATTGTAGCTGAAGCTGCCAGAGGAGAAAAACTCCATCAATTCCAGATGGCCGGCAATGCAATTAAGGTGGTAGACTCCTTTTCAAACCTAGGAGTGCTCTTTGATAAGGATCATTCTTGGTCCAAACTAGTAAAACCAAGAGCCCAGGGTATGCAAAGGAGCCTAAACGCATTTAAAAACAGTGTGTCCTTACCCCAAGCGGCTTCAAATTATATTCTACATCTTGAATTAGGGCTCCCCTTTCTGAGCGACACCATAAGAATGGCCCTTGCCTCTTGTGGCTATCCATTTGGCAAAGAACTACAGTAGATTTGACACAAACCATCATAAGAGAATGCTGTAACCTAGATTATTACAAAATAATTGGGTGGCTAAATCATGTAGAAACTGTATTAAAGGCTATAGGGATGGAAAAACTCTTTCAGGAACCTCACTCCAGTAAGGGAGTCATGAAGAAACGGTTAAAAGATCTTTATTCCCATAGAGCAGAATACGCCCGCAGGGAGAAAAACCAGATCCATCACTTTACTATTGCTTATGACTTGGTCCCATTAATACTAGGAGATGGTTTCCATTACTTAGCACGGATAAACAATTCCCAGCACAGATTTATTCCACTGCGCTTCAGATTAAACATGATCCTGTTACTCCTGGGATATCCACAAAAGAAGTATAGGCTAACAGATCTTGATCGCTGCCCCTGTAACAACCTTGCGGCGCAGACAGATCTGCATATCCTACTATTTTGTCAAAAATATTCTGAAGCAAGAAAATTGTTTATACTGCCAATTCTGAAGCATCATAATTTTAGGCAATGTCGGGTCGCAATGTATTTCTTAAAAGCCCTATGTGACCCATTTGTCTGTTTCAGTGTTGCCTCATATCTATGGGCCTGCCTCAGGAAGAGGAAAGGGGTAGCATAGTTTCTAGCAGCACCCTGTAACCATATTATGAACAGGTTTTTTGTTTTTTGTTTTTTTACTATAACTGATTTTAAAGGGTTTAACTGGACCACAGAAAAATGTATTTAATAATGTTTTAACTAATGTATTTATGAATATTTATTGATCTGGATATATTTTATATGTATTCTTTTGCTTTTATGATCTGTTCACAATGATCAAATAAAGCTGTATGAAGTGAAATGTGCCTTATTTAAAGTTAGGTTCACAAAACCTCTCTCATCAGATTATTTGTTTTGATTTATGGATAGATCAGTGATGAAAGGAGCCTCTCTGCTTCCATCACACAGATCAGTCCAAATGGTAATAAGCATGTGTACAACCACGGTTGAGGCTAATAAAAAGATTGTATAATTTTGTTGTTAATATCAAGAGCAACATTAATGATATACTCCATTGTTACATGAGTGTCATTCATAAAAAATTGTTTTAAGTTATCTGTGTAAAACTGCATAAACCTAGGCCTAGCGTTTGAGTAACTTTCATTTTTTTAAAATTTCAAGCACTCACATACATGCGTATTTTTACAAATGGAAATGTACAATGTGCATTTCCACAAGTGGAAATGAGATGTTCAAGTGCATGCCCTCTATTCTATTAACATTTTATTGTTACTGCAGTAGGCTTATATTGTTCATTATTGTTTCTGGAAACTCCTGTCCCAGGATCCGCTAATTTTGTGGATGTAATTTCCTATTTTCCTGAAAATATATATACTTCTTCCTTTGACAGGATTAAATCTGCAAAAAGTTTCAGGGTGAGCAAGGTCCAATAAGTTTGAACAGCCACTAACTTGAAAGGTGCACTTGAACTCTTTGAGTGTCTACAAACTTGCTTAGGAGAGAGAATGTGGCCTAACAGCTAGGGCGGTGTACCTCGGTGCTGGGGAACCGGGTTCGAGTCTCGGTAGGGACGCTCAACATTCTGTGATTCTGGGAAAATCACTTACTCTCCCTATGCATAAATTAATGCGTCCGTTTGTAACATAACTTCTTCTCATGCAAAGTGCTCTGATACCTCCAGGTACAGTTAGCGCTATATAAAACTCAACAAAAAAAAGTGTGCTGGCACCAGGGATTTTTCACAATCCCTCTCATTTGAGTTTAGCGCACTGTGACAGGTGCACCATACTGTTGGACACTACTCTCCATTTTCTGAGAATCAACAAAGTAGATCACTTTGAAGGGATTATCACCAAAGTATGCTTTGTCATATTTACCTGTCTCCTTCCAGCTCACAAACCATGGTTAAAACTGGAGTCCAATTAAAAGTGCTTCGCTCATTTCTCAGCCACCTCTCATATGCTTGGCGGTTCGTGTCTGCCCAATCACTTGCAATAATTTCATCAAAGCACTCACAAGCTGAAATAATCGTATGAATGGAGGGTCCAGATCCAATGTCAATAAGAAGATCACCTTTCACATCACCTGGAACACAACAGAGGAGTAGGCAAGACATGTGAAAAGAGTCAGAACAGTTTTGGACAAAGTAGTTATGATAGGGTGATATCCCCATTAAGAATGACTAAAGTGTAATACAAAAGCATCTTGAGCAATTTCATGTACAATAATATTACTGTAAGTGTATTTGGGAGGGAGGGCTGTGACAACAGAATGGTTCAATTGCCCAATTGAGATTTGTAAATTAGTCACAATCTCCCATATCTTAACCTGAATCCTTTTCATACTCGCTCTTCCATTCTAAACCTCTTTTCATTTCACATGTGTCTCCCTCCCATACTTCCTTCCTCTGTTTCAGGTCTACCCAAAGGGATGACGAATTCTGCGGTACTGCAAGCCCCAGGAGCTGGTCAGCTGAGGAGTAGAGGCTAGACTACATCGCGCTACAAAGCGCTCCACAGTCTCCCACTGTGCAGGATGCCAAATTTTGTGGGACTACAAGTCAATGAAGCCCCAGGAGCCAGTCAATTGAGGTGGAGAGTGTAGTAAAGTAAGAACGGCTTTTACGGTTACCCCCACTTTTTGCCTGGTGCTATGCTGTTTCTGACTAGTCCGACTGGGATCCTGCTAACCAGGACCCCAGTCTCTGAGCTTTCTCCCGTAAATTGGTTATGGTAAGTACTTAGGTATCTCCCAGATTAGATGCCGGTGTACCATTATAAGTCCCGAGTATATGGTACTGAGGTACCTAGGGCATAGGTCCCCCAGGGATACCCAATGGGCTGAAGCATGTATTATGCCACCCATGGGAGACCACACAAACTGTAACTACAGTCCTGCTATTGTAGCCTGTGTAAGCTGGTGCTAGCACCATTCACGAAAGAGATAGGTTCCCTATATCTAAGGTCACTGCAGTTAAAACCTATATGTCACCCTTAAAGCAGGCCTTTCAAACCTGAAGGCAGTGTGCTCGGTTCTAAGCGTGAGGGGTTCCCTTGCATGAGCAGGGCACTCCTACAAACTTCTGAGTCTATTCTCCCAGATTGTAAGTGTATCAGCTATTACGATACATAGTATGGTTATGCGGCATTACACGATGACCAACTCTAAACTGGCTGGAACAAACCATATCATCTTTGGTATCATACATGTTGGAATCATACCCCCACACCATAAACAGATTTCCATGGTCTTTACAAGGCTTCTACGGGCTTCTACGGGCTTCTACGGGAGGTCCTCAGGGTTCCCGGTACCAGTCTTCTAGACCCGACCAGCACAACATGGCTGCTGCTGACCAAATATACGATTCTGCTCTCCTGCTGTTGAGCCAAGCTCGAGCAGAGGAAGTCAGAACAATGGGTATCCTGTCACATGGAGGCATGAATACCTCCCAGACAGGGTTTAGTGTATGGGGGCCAGGTGGGAGGGCCAGGTGTGCAGTCAGCCCATTGGGAGATAAAAACGACAAAAATTAAAAACAAAAACGTGGAAAAATCTCAACTCACCCCGCAACCTCCAAGGAACTATCAGAGATCCCTAAACTTACCACCTGAGGAAACACCTTATACCATCATTCTTAAAAATGTGCCAGAACTAATGGATGGGGCCAACGAGGATCTGAAAAATAAGGTTGTGTATTGGTTTACTAAACACTGCTATTATAACCCAAATACCCTGGCTCAAAATATCATTATGGTAAGAAGTATATTTTGGGTGCGAAAGTAACAAAAGCCTGTGAAGAGGATTGTATTGTTGTTTCCTTCAATACCCAAAGATGTTTAGAGCTTTGCTGGAAGAGCTATGTAGTAGAGGGGCAATGTCCTCAAAGTCTCAGAAAGATGCAATTACTGCAGTTCCCTTAGAGTTCTTCTGCAAACCAGGCATGGAACACCTTAGCCACCCTCTAAATGGATCAATAACAGTAAATAAGTATAGAGCACTTGCATTTTCTAATAGATTTTTACCCCATAGACGATGCAACGACTTAGATTGACTACACCAGGTTGCTGAACAAAATTCGTGCCCTACAACAACTAACTAAGTATTACATTCAATCCAAAATTCAAAATCTAAGAACCTGATGCTAGTCACATGGAACATTGCGGGTATCAATAGGAAACTGAATGACAAAGCATGGCCTGAAGTATTAAATAATTGCCAAATCATCTGCATGCAATAAACCTGGCACACGGAACCCTTCCATATTGATGGATTCTTAACAGTTAATACACAAGCAACTCCCTCTCCAAATGAAGGGCAAAAGGAGGCTTGCAGTACTAGTTTCCGTTACATGCCCATTAATCCTGATTTTTGGGGTTCCATTCTATTGATGATCAGTGTTTTGTAATAATTAATTTTTATAGTAATGTATTCGATAACACAAGAAATCAAGTTATACTGGCACTTGAGAAGGAGCTCGATTCATTTTTAAAACATTTTAGAAGTGATTGTTTTTTGATCTGGGTTGGAGATTTCAACAGTAAGAAATGTGGTATTCTAGAAGGGAAATATTGTAGATACAGGAATGAGTTTGGTTAAAGTTATTCTCATTTCCCACAAAATCTCTATAGCAAATCTATCAACGGGGCAATGCATAAATATCATTTAGAATTATTGGATCAGTCTACACAGGAGGGACAACCTCAGCTACTGAATTATGAAGGCCACAGACAGTGTTCAATCATTGATCATATATTAATCTCGACATTTGGACGAGATCAGATAGTGAAAATGGAGGTAATAAAAAGCTGTTTTAATGACCATCATCCGCTATTCCTAACAGTGACACTTTTTTTATTTTTTATTTTTTTATTTATTAACCATTTTAATAGCACACGGTACATACATCTCTTGTTTGTACAATGTCAAGAAATCATTAACTCATCCCCTTCCTGTATTAAAAGACATTAACAATCAGGCATGGCATCATGTTATAAATCCACAAACATATCTGCATCACAGAACATGTTACCTTTACTAGAATTGTCCGGTGTTATATCGATTGTATATGACACCGTACAGGCACCCAGTTACTCATCCCCCTGTTCTCTCCGAGCCAGCAAATATTCTCACAGAGGAGCCCAAATGTCCTTAGGTCGTGAGGCCTTCGGTAATTCTTCCACATACAGTTCCAGCTGTTCACGACAATAAATCATATCTGTGATCCATTTGGTGGTGCTCGGGCGTTGACGACTGTCCCACGTAAACAGCACCCTCCTCCTTGCCAACAATAGCGCAATTTGTACAAAGCGCCCCACTGTAGCTTTCAGACCAGACACATATCCTAGCAAACATGCCAGTGGAGTGCAATCAATCAGTAGGCCCATCATTGTATGTATAAGCGCTACAGCCTCCACCCAGTATTGATGCACCAGCCTATAAATCCATGCAAGATGAAGGAAGTCAGCATCCCCCTGCCCACATCGCTTGCAACTGTTCCAATCTCTGAGCACCATCTTGTGTAATTTCTGGGGTGTGTGATATACCTGGTGAAGGAACTTCAGGTATATGAATCGCGTAGATTACTGTTAGACGATAGTCTCCCTGTTAACAAGCATATCTTTTCCCATACATCCTCTTGTGATCAGGGGATCAAGTATAGCATTCCAGCGTTCTAGGTTTTTGTCATCTGGCGAACTGTCTCCTCCTGCACCACCCTATACAATCTAGTCAGCAGTTTTGTTTTTGATGTAGCCCCATTACCAACTGCAGCACCTTCAACAATAATGGTTCATCTGGGAAGCTAGTATAGTGATCCTGCACTGCCCTGCGGAGCCTATAACAAGTATACTTAAAGAGTGGTGTGGCATTTTGTATGTAGTCTAGGTCTGCACCTGTTACATACCTCCCATTGGCATACAGGTCGCCCATATGTGTTAACCCTGCCTCTCTGAGAGCCGCAACTGGACCCCGCCCCCCAGCCACTAGGAAAACAGCATGCCCAGCAACAGGTAGCACAGGAGCATAAAGGGGCAACCTATTGGATCGCTTCCCAATTTCTTGCCATACGAGAATGGTAAAGTGAATCGTGTTTATCTCTAACTTAGGTGTCTGTATGTGTATGTGTGTGATAATGCCATTCAATTGCACGGTATACGCGTCTCGCTCCTCCACAGCCACATGCGGAATAAAACCATGTGGATGAAACCAGAAATACTCATGCTGTGCCTGTCCGCACAAGTAGTACATGTAAAAGTCTGGAGTATTAAATCTTCCCTTGTCGAACGGCAATGTCAATGTGGCCCAACTTATTCTCGGCTGCTTCGTACCCCACACAAGTCTGAGCAGTTGAGACTGCCCTGTTTTAAAAGAATGCTTAGTCAGGGGAACCAGAATATTACAAAACTAGAAACTTAGGCAGGATTGTCATTTTTATAACCGCTATGCGTTCGGCCAGCGAGATTGGGAAGCCAATCCAGCGATCAATCTGCTTTACCAACTCGGTGTAGGCCCTACTGTAGTTTTCTCTGGTTACAGTTTCAGGGTCACGGTGTATCCATACACCCAGATATTCAACAGGGTCTTCTGACCAAACCAGAGGATACTCGGCCTGGGGTGCAACTGTGGCAAGTCTAAGGGGAATGAGAACCGACTTCTCCCAGTTTATTTGCAACCCAGAGTAGAGGCCAAAACTAATATATTCTCTAATAATCGGGGAGAGATAGGTCTGTGGTTCACCCACTTATATGACCATGTCGTCGGCGTATAGAGAAATTCCAATTGGGCAATTATTAAAGTTCAAGGTGGCTGCCCTATGGGATTGCCGAATCTTGCACGCCAAGGGTTCTAACACAATGGCAAAAAGAAAAGGGGACATTGGGCAGCCCTGTCTAGTACCCCGCTCAATGCAAAACGGCTCTGCTGTGATTCCGCCCACCCTGACCCTCGCAGAGGCGTCCGTGTACAGGACTTGTATCCTGCACACAAAGACAGCGGGGAAACCCATTCTACCCAGGAGATATAGCATATATTTCCATTCTATAGAGTCAAATGCCTTGGCCGCGTTCAGCAACACGGCCAAGGCTGGCAACTCCGGGTTGAGCAAATGGAGCATGGCAAACATTGTGCGCAGATTCAGGGACGTAGATCGATCCGGGATAAAGCCAGAATGATACGGCAATATGAGCAATGGAATCAATGGTTCCAATTTTGTGGCTGAAACCCTTGCCAACATTTTTGCATCAATAATGATCAGGGAGAGTGGGCGATAGAACTCGCACAACTCATGGGGCTTATCCTTTCCAAACAGGGTGATAGTCAAAGCTTGTTGTAGGGACGGTGGAAGGTAACCCACATCATGTGCCTCTGCATACATTGCCAAGATATGGGGCGTAAGGATATCAACATATTGTTTATTAAATGTGTCCGTCAGACCATCAGGCCCAGGTGCTTATTTGTTAGGCACTGAAAGAATGGCTTCTCTGACGTCTTCCTCCCCTATAGGAAGGATGAGGTACTTTCTATGAACGTCCGACAACCAAGCGCAGGCTGTATCCTCCAAATAGTCATCCATTGCAGCTTCAGGAATACCTCCCTGAGACGTAAATATACCTCTATAAAAAGATCAGAATTGTTCTATAATACTGCTCTGGGAGTAATGGTCACCACCGGCATCATCTACAATGTGATCAATTGAGGGGCTGTCCACTCTGTCCCTTAGTCTACTAGCCAAAACCGTACCCGACCTGCCACCTTCACCATACGCTCTGGCAACATATCGTTTTGCTAGATATTTAATTTCTGTATTTGCCAGCGAGTTATATTCCTCAACATACTCATTGATACGTGCCAATGTATCAGATGCGGGTGCTATAGTGTATTAGGACTCCAGGATCCCTAATTGTTCCTCCAATCGCCTCAGTTGCCCCCTCAGATCACGTGAGATTCTCGCGGAGGTGCTTATGCACACCCCCCTTATTGTCACTTTAAAGGCATCTCATAGAATTGCGTGGCTGTCAACTGTGCCTGTGTTTAATATTCTATGATACCCGGTCTTTGATTGTGTCATCTAAGACCGGGTAAAGCAGCGCGAAAATGCCAAGGAAGGATAGATGCAAGCTATGGGGAACCTCTACTGTAAGAACAACAGATTATGATCTGATAGGGTTCTTGGCAATGTGTGGATCTTCTTCACCCAACCATTGGCCCCCCCATTAAGTATCCAGTAATCTAGACGGAACCAGCTATTGAATGCAGGAGTAATGTGTGTGCCCTGCAACACCCCCTCATTGCGCAACCGCCACACATCCACCAACCCCATCTCTTCCATAAAATCCCATACACATTGTGCCACCCTAACCGTGAGCACCCCAGCAGGATTGGATTTGTCTACTTGCGGGTTAAAGTGTATGTTAAGGTCACCGCCACATAATAACGCAGCCTCCTGCCATGTGCGCAGTACATTAAACAGCTTCATAAAAGATGTTGTATCATCCACCACCAGTCCATAAATATTCACAACAGTCACCAACACCCCCCCAATTTTCAATGCAGCACGGCCCATCGACCCTCAGCATCAACCCATGACTTAATAGGCTTAAACGGGACACCCCTATTAATAAGAATGTGGACCCCACCTCGCGTATGTAGAGTAGGAGGAGGCCAGGTGATAAGATGCCCATCTGAACGCCACTGAACCTTCTGTGCTTTTACTCAAGTGGGACTCCTGTAGGAGAGCGATGTGAACTTTATATCTATCAAGAAGAGCTAGCATATGTCTCGTCTTCTTGGGTGTATTTAATCCACGGACAGTCCACGTAATGCTAGTGTAGCGTTCACCTGTCATTTTTGTCTCAATAGGGAACTGTACATGCAGCATTTTACTCTGAGATGCCGACACATGTGTGCAAACCAAATCTACCTGTCACTGTAAAACCGGACACCACACCCCAAATACAGGAAGTATAAACAACTCCCCCACCCTCCACCCACTTCGGCAGCCCCAATGTGCCAAAGACAAAGTCTACCCTCCCCCACCACCTCAATAATAACGTTCGCAAACCTCGCAGCTGGTGGGTTCAGCCCATCGGGGGACATAGTGGCTCAGTCCACTTCCTGTTGGTATAGGGAGGGGGCCGCCGAGCAGTTTTGAATATAGCCCACTACTTGGGCCAACCGCAGAAAAACCGTTAGCACCATTGTATGGGACCATCACGTGAATGGCCACAACTTCACACCTCAGACAATATAACCAGGATCAACAACCCAGACTAGCCGCATTCCAAGTTCATAATACATTTCTATCCAACAAATTGGGCTGTAGCAGGCAATAAATCTGAATATTCAACTATGCTATGTAACATTATTCACAACACATAGTAAAAATGAGCTCTGCCAGCCTCGCATATCCAATAGTCTGAAGTGTACACTTAACCCAAAGTCTTTGCCCTCCTTACTGTTCAGTCATCAACATCTGACAGAGGAGCTGGAGATTTGCGACGATGTAGTAGGGTTCTGGCATGTTCCATAGCTTGGTTAGGATTGGAATAAAAATTCCACCAACGTCTTCCCCAATGCGCAGCCTCGCAGGATAGAGCATGGCATAAGGAATTTGTTCTTTGAGTAGCACCTTCTTGACATTTTGAAACTCCTTCCTAGCCGCCTGCACCTGTGCCGTGAAATTCGGTTAGAACAATAGAACGTTGTTCTGATACGTAATCGTGCCCTTTTGACGAGTTATCCTTGCACATTGATAAATGATGTCCAGGGTTGTAGTTCTGCTCTAGATCATATATTTCCCATGTGCCACTTTATGTATAATGTCTTCTTTGGGCTTGCTGTATATTTTGTGATGAAATGTGAAGATGTTAGGGTCATAGCCCTGCTCTTGATTGTATATCTTATATGTTGCACTTTATGTATAATGTATTTTCTGGGCTCGATGTTGAAATTTTGTAACTTTTTTAATTCAAATGCACTTTATTGTATATACCATGATGTGAAGATGTTATTACTTTTAGGATGCTTTTTTAGTTTTACTTTCCAAAGATTATCCAACTTACACAGGGGTGAGGGGTAAATTAAGCACTATGGGCCAGACGTAGGTCACCAAATACCGGTCGGTAACGGCCGATTTCGGCCATTAACGACCGGTATTTGGTGATTGAGATGTAGGGGGCCTATATTTTACAGAATCGGTAAATTTACCGATTCGGTAAAATACCGATTCGGTAAATTTACCAAATCGGTAAATCTATATGTAGGAGGCACTGGAAACAGTGCCACAGGCTCTTAAGAATTCGTTATTTACCATGACATTCTATGTCATGGTAAATAACGAATTCCTGTGTACATGCACATCTGTGCATGTACACCTGTGCATCATGTGGCACACATACATGCCCTACGGGCATGTATGTGTGTCACATGTCACACAAGCCAGAATCAGGGGTGCAACAGGGTGTGAAAGTGACACCCTGTCCCCCTTGCAAAATCGGTAATTTTACCGAATCGGTATTTACAGATTCGGTAATTGACATTGATTCCAATGGGCCTCAAGGCCTTTAGGAATCAATGGCAATTACCGAATCGGTAAATACCGATTCGGTAATTACGGAATCACACAGATTCGGTAAAAAAAACGGTAAAATAACCTACATAGCATTTACCGATTTGTAAATACCGAATCGGTAAAATTCGGTATTTACGAATCGGTAAATACTAAAGGCCAGATGTAGGAGGGCAAATACCGGTCGGTAACAGTATTTGGAGTTTGGGATGCAGGGCCATTTTAAAATACAGATTCGGTAATTTTACCGAATCGGTAAAATACCGATTTGGTAAAATTACCAAATCTGTATTTTGACATGTAGGTAGCACTGTAATCAGTGCTACAGGGGTTTAAGAATATGTTATTTACCACCAAATAGAAGTTGGTGGTAAATAAGGAAAACCCTTTAAAAGCATTTTTTTGCTTTTTAAACAGTGCCATGTTGCAGACATACATGCCCGAAGGTCATGTATGTCTGCAACATGTGCACCCATGCACAATTGAGGGGTGCAACAGGGTGTCAAGGTGACACCCTGCCACCCTTCAATATTTCCACAAATTACCGAATCGGTATTTACCGATTCGGTAATTGACATTCATTCCTATGGGCCTCCAGGCCCATAGGAATGAATCGCAATTACCTAATCGGTAAATACCGATTCGGTAATTAAATCGGTAAAATTACCTACATCCCGATTGCCAGTTCTTAAATACCGAATCGGTATGATTCGGGTTTAAGAATCGGTAATCTGGGATTACCTACATCGGGCCCTAATTACCTACATCTGGCCCTATGGGTTTTATATTGTTGTCCAAAGAGTTCAGTCTTTTAATAACTGGTTTTAGAATTATACCATAATGTGAAAGTGACCATAACCCTCTTGAATTGCCTATAAATGTGATCAGAAAAAAGGGTATGAAACAATAGATGTAGGTCCAATTGTCTTTTTGTCAAATAATTAGAATTAAATGAGACTCAGTCGAGCTGACTAGATTCATTGAAAATTTAATTTCTGAAAATCTGGATGCAGTGTCTGTTCACTGCTGCCCCAGCTAGCTCAATAATAAAGAGTTTTTTTTACTTCATTATAATCAATTTCACAATTGCTGAACTGTAAATTCCAGGTTTGTTAAACCACTCCGATATCAGTTGTTAATGCTGCCTGCTCTGAAGCACAATATTATCTTCAGTTAGCCTTAAATAGCTCCCCAAGAAATAGGGAGAGAGTTATGTCGGCTTACAAAACCATGCTGAGGGCCATTGAGATAAAAAGTTAGAAATTCAGAATGGGCCAACTCACAAGCAGAGGAGACTGCCAAGAACCCGAAACTTTTTGGGGGAAGTGGAAACCGTCCTTTATTTACAGAAGGGCCATCCTTGAAGGTCGATTGCTTAATTTCAGCAGACATGTGGTCTTCTCACTTTCTTCAAGTATTTAAATCTGATAACTCTACTCAGTGAGTGTCAGGGCCTGGCGATATCATAATGTTTGATAAGGAGACCGCAATCCAGTTTAATCCCTCTTTTGGGGTAGATGAAATAGCCCAAGCTATTAAAAAGTGTCAGCGTGGAAAGGCCCCATGCCCAGACCTTATCTTATCTTATAGGAACTAATAAAGTGTGTAGTAACCCTCAGGCATCCTAGTGCACGGTATTGCATCCGTGTGGATATTTTTTAAGTAAATATTGATATTTGATTGCCTTTGCTCACTCATGTGATTAGAGCTGTAATCACTAGCCCAATAATGCCCACATAGAATGAAGACACTTCAGTTCCTATTTTAAAAAAGGATGACAGATATAACCCAGCCTGCTATTGCTCAATATCATTGCTGGACTCCATAGTAAAAATTTTGGGCCAGGTACCCCTTTCAACGCTGGAGAATTGGACAGGGACTAATAACATTCTCCCAAACGGTAAACAGACATAATATCGACTACAAAATATCGAATGGACATAATATCGAGTTCAAAATACAGACTGGACAAAATATCGACTGGACAGAATATAGACATCAAAAATATCGTTTTTAAGGTAAGTAATGTAATATCGAATGTTAAAATTATAGAAAGTTAAAATATCGAAGTATATAATATAGGTAATTAAACTTATCGAATTTTTAATATTATCGAATATTTTATAGTGCTTTTTATGGTATTATATGTGTGAAAATTGTGTATTTATGTTATAATTAATTTTAAATAATGACATTTGTTTTTTTAAATTTTGCGTAATTAAATTCTGTAGCGGGTTGTGGGTTTAAAGGGGGATAGGGTGGGAAGTAATTTAAATATAATTGATTAAATATGTAAATTTATATATTGGTATTAATTTTTAATTAATTGTTAATTAATTTATATTTGGTAATTAAATACATTTTAATTGGCAAATAATTTTAATTAATTGATTAATTGCTAATTATGTTAATTTTACTAATTTATTTTCTGTAGTGGGTTGTGTGTTTATAGGGGAATTGGGTGGGAAGTAATTTAATTATAATTAATTAAATATGTAAAAATATTTATTGTTTTTTAGAATTAATTATTAATACATTTTTTATGGGTAATTAATTAAATGTTAATTGGCAATTAATATTATTTAATTGATTAATTGCTAATTATGTTAATTTTACTAATTTGTTTTCTGTAGTGGGTTGTGGGTTTATAGGGGAATAGGGTGGGAAGTAATGTATTTATAATTAATTAAATAATTCAATTTGATTAATTGTATTTAATTTGAAATAATTGATAAATAAGTTTTAATTGTTAATTAATTTATTTTTAATTTGTAATTAATTTGGATTAATAGGTAACAAATAGTAATAATTAATTTTAATTTGTAATTTACATTGATTAATTGTTATATTATATTACATTGGTAATTACTTTAAAATAATTTGTTATAGATATTAATTTATATTTTTCAAAATAATATATGAAGTATTTACTTTCCCTACTGTTGCACTCTCTGGAGTGGGAATAGTAATTTTTACCCCTACGCTATCCAATGCTTTCCCTACTGTTGCACTCTTTGGAGTGGGAATAGTAATTTTTACCCCTACGCTATCCAACGCTTTCCCTACTGTTCCACTCACTGGAGTGGGAATAGTAATTTTAACCCCTACGCTATCCAACGCTTTCCCTACTGTTGCACTCTTTGGAGTGGGAATAATAATTTTTACCCTTACGCTATCCAACGCTTTCCCTACTGTTGCACTCACTGGAGTGGGAATAGTAATTTTTACCCCTACGCTATCCAACGCTTTCCCTACTGTTGCACCCACTGGAGTGGGAATAGTAATTTTTACCCCTACGCTATCCAACGCTTTCCCTACTGTTGCACTCACTGGAGTAGGAATAGTAATTTTTACCCCTACGCTATCCAACGCTTTCCCTACTGTTGCACCCACTGGAGTGGGAATAGTAATTTTTACCTCTACACTATCCAACGCTTTCCCTACTGTTGCACTCTTTGGAGCGGGAATAGTAATTTTAACCCCTACGCTATCTAATGCTTTCCCTACTGTTGCACTCTTTGGAGTGGGAATAGTAATTTTTTACCCCTACGCTATCCAACGCTTTCCCTACTGTTGCACTCTTTGGAGTGGGAATATTAATTTTTACCCCTACGCTATCCACCGCTTTCTCTACTGTTGCACTCACTGGAGTGGGAATAGTAATTGTTACCCCTACGCTATCCAACGCTTTCCCTACTGTTGCACCCACTGGAGTGGGAATAGTCATTTTTACCTCTTCGCTATCCAACGCTTTCTCTACTGTTGCACCCACTCAAGTGGGAATAGTAATTTTTACCTCTACGCTATCCAACGCTTTCCCTACTGTTGCACCCACTGGAGTGGGAATAGTATTTTTTACCCCTACGCTATCCAACGCTTTCCCTACTGTTGCACTCACTGGAGTGGGAATAGTAATTTTTACCCCTACGCTATCCAACGCTTTCCCTACTGTTGCACTCTTTGGAGTGAGAATAGTAATTTTTACCCCTACGCTATCCAACGCTTTCTCCACTGTTGCACTCACTGGAGTGGGAATAGTAATTTTTACCCCTACGTTATCCAACGCTTTCCCTACTGTTGCACCCACTGGAGTGGGAATAGTCATTTTTACCTCTACGCTATCCAACGCTTTCCCTACTGTTGCACCCACTGGAGTGGGAATAGTAATTTTTACCTCTACTCTATCCAACGCTTTCCCTACTGTTGCACCCACTGGAGTGGGAATAGTAATTTTTACCCCTACGCTATCCAACGCTTTCCCTACTGTTGCACTCTCTGGAGTGGGAATAGTAATTTTTATACTTCCGCTATCCTATAGTAATAATATATATATAATATAATAATATAATAATACGCTATCCAACGCTTTCCCTACTGTTGCACTCTTTGGAGTGGGAATAGTAATTTTTACCCCTACGCTATCCAACGCTTTCTCCACTGTTGCACTCACTGGAGTGTGAATAGTAATTTTTACCCCTACGCTATCCAACGCTTTCCCTACTGTTGCACCCACTGGAGTGGGAATAGTAATTTTTACCTCTACGCTATCCAACGCTTTCCCTACTGTTGCACCCACTGGAGTGGGAATAGTAATTTTTACCCCTACGCTATCCAACGCTTTCCCTACTGTTGCACCCACTGGAGTGGGAATAGTAATTTTTACCTCTACGCTATCCAACGCTTTCCCTACTGTTTCACTCTTTGGAGCGGGAATAGTAATTTTAACCCCTACGCCATCCAATGCTTTCCCTACTGTTGCACTCTTTGGAGTGGGAATAGTAATTTTTTACCCCTACGCTATCCAACGCTTTCACTACTGTTGCACTCTTTGGATTGGGAATATTAATTTTTACCCCTACGCTATCCAACGCTTTCTCTACTGTTGCACTCACTGGAGTGGGAATAGTAATTTTTACCCCTACGCTATCCAACGCTTTCCCTACTGTTGCACCCACTGGAGTGGGAATAGTCATTTCTACCTCTACGCTATCCAACGCTTCCTCTACTGTTGCACCCACTCAAGTGGGAATAGTAATTTTACCTCTACGCTATCCAGCGCTTTCCCTACTGTTGCACCTACTGAAGTGGGAATAGTAATTTTTACCCCTACGCTATCCAACGCTTTCCCTACTGTTGCACTCACTGGAGTGGGAATAGTAATTTTTACCCCTACGCTATCCAACGCTTTCCCTACTGTTGCACTCTTTGGAGTAGGAATAGTAATTTTTACCCCTACGCTATCCAACGCTTTCTCTACTGTTGCACTCACTGGAGTGGGAATAGTAATTTTTACCCCTACGCTATCCAACGCTTTCCCCACTGTTGCACCCACTGGAGTGGGAATAGTCATTTTTACCTCTACGCTATCCAATGCTTTCCCTCCAGGCCCATAGGAATGAATCGCAATTACCTAATCGGTAAATACCGATTCGGTAATTAAATCGGTAAAATTACCTACATCCCGATTGCCAGTTCTTAAATACCGAACCGGTATGATTCGGGTTTAAGAATCGGTAATCTGGGATTACCTACATCGGGCCCTAATTACCTACATCTGGCCCTATGGGTTTTATATTGTTGTCCAAAGAGTTCAGTCTTTTAATAACTGGTTTTAGAATTATACCATAATGTGAAAGTGACCATAACCCTCTTGAATTGCCTATAAATGTGATCAGAAAAAAGGGTATGAAACAATAGATGTAGGTCCAATTGTCTTTTTGTCAAATAATTAGAATTAAATGAGACTCAGTCGAGCTGACTAGATTCATTGAAAATTTAATTTCTGAAAATCTGGATGCAGTGTCTGTTCACTGCTGCCCCAGCTAGCTCAATAATAAAGAGTTTTTTTTACTTCATTATAATCAATTTCACAATTGCTGAACTGTAAATTCCAGGTTTGTTAAACCACTCCGATATCAGTTGTTAATGCTGCCTGCTCTGAAGCACAATATTATCTTAAGTTAGCCTTAAATAGCTCCCCAAGAAATAGGGAGAGAGTTATGTCGGCTTACAAAACCATGCTGAGGGCCATTGAGATAAAAAGTTAGAAATTCAGAATTGGCCAACTCACAAGCAGAGGAGACTGCCAAGAACCCGAAACTTTTTGGGGGAAGTGGAAACCGTCCTTTATTTACAGAAGGGCCATCCTTGAAGGTCGATTGCTTAATTTCAGCAGACATGTGGTCTTCTCACTTTCTTTAAGTATTTAAATCCGATAACTCTACTCAGTGAGTGTCAGGGCCTGGCGATATCATAATGTTTGATAAGGAGACCGCAATCCAGTTTAATCCCTCTTTTGGGGTAGATGAAATAGCCCAAGCTATTAAAAAGTGTCAGCGTGGAAAGGCCCCATGCCCAGACCTTATCTTATCTTATAGGAACTAATAAAGTGTGTAGTAACCCTTAGGCATCCTAGTGCACGGTATTGCATCCGTGTGGATATTTTTTAAGTAAATATTGATATTTGGTTGCCTTTGCTCACTCATGTGATTAGAGCTGTAATCACTAGCCCAATAATGCCCACATAGAATGAAGACACTTCAGTTCCTATTTTAAAAAAGGATGACAGATATAATCCAGCCTGCTATTGCTCAATATCATTGCTGGACTCCATAGTAAAAATTTTGGGCCAGGTACCCCTTTCAACGCTGGAGGATTGGACAGGGACTAATAACATTCTCCCAAACGGTAAACAGACATAATATCGACTACAAAATATCGAATGGACATAATATCGAGTTCAAAATACAGACTGGACAAAATATCGACTGGACAGAATATAGACATCAAAAATATCGTTCTTAAGGTAAGTAATGTAATATCGAATGTTAAAAATATAGAAAGTTAAAATATCGAAGTATATAATATAGGTAATTAAACTTATCGAATTTTTAATATTATCGAATATTTTATAGTGCTTTTTATGGTATTATATGTGTGAAAATTGTGTATTTATGTTATAATTAATTTTAAATAATGAAATTTGTTTTTTTAAATTTTGCGTAATTAAATTCTGTAGCGGGTTGTGGGTTTATAGGGGAATAGGGTGGGAAGTAATTTAAATATAATTAATTAAATATGTAAATTTATATATTGGTATTAATTTTTTATTAATTGTTAATTAATTTATATTTGGTAATTAAATACATTTTAATTGGCAAATAATTTTAATTAATTGATTAATTGCTAATTATGTTAATTTTACTAATTTATTTTCTGTAGCGGGTTGTGTGTTTATAGGGGAATTGGGTGGGAAGTAATTTAATTATAATTAATTAAATATGTAAAAATATTTATTGTTTTTTAGAATTAATTATTAATTAATTTTTTATGGGTAATTAATTAAATGTTAATTGGCAATTAATATTATTTAATTGATTAGTTGCTAATTATGTTAATTTTACTAATTTGTTTTCTGTAGTGGGTTGTGGGTTTATAGGGGAATAGGGTGGGAAGTAATGTATTTATAATTAATTAAATAATTCAATTTAATTAATTGTATTTATTTGAAATAATTGATAAATAAGTTTTAATTGTTAATTAATTTATTTTTAATTTGTAATTAATTTGGATTAATAGGTAACAAATAGTAATAATTAATTTTAATTTGTAATTTACATTGATTAATTGTTATATTATATTACATTGGTAATTACTTTAAAATAATTTGTTATAGATATTAATTTATATTTTTCAAAATAATATATGAAGTATTTACTTTCCCTACTGTTGCACTCTCTGGAGTGGGAATAGTAATTTTCACCCCTACGCTATCCAACGCTTTCCCTACTGTTGCACTCTTTGGAGTGGGAATAGTAATTTTTACCCCTACGCTATCCAATGCTTTACCTACTGTAGCACTTTTTGGAGTGGGAATAGTAATTTTAACCCCTACGCTATCCAACGCTTTCCCACCTGTTGCACTCTTTGGAGTGGGAATAGTAATTTTTACCCCTACGCTATCCAACGCTTTCCCTACTGTTCCACTCACTGGAGTGGGAATAGTAATTTTAACCCCTACGCTATCCAACGCTTTCCCTACTGTTGCACTCTTTGGAGTGGGAATAATAATTTTTACCCCTACGCTATCCAACGCTTTCCCTACTGTTGCACTCACTGGAGTGGGAATAGTAATTTTTACCCCTACGCTATCCAACGCTTTCCCTACTGTTGCACCCACTGGAGTGGGAATAGTAATTTTTACCCCTACGCTATCCAACGCTTTCCCTACTGTTGCACTCACTGGAGTAGGAATAGTAATTTTTACCCCTACGCTATCCAACGCTTTCCCTACTGTTGCACCCACTGGAGTGGGAATAGTAATTTTTACCTCTACACTATCCAACGCTTTCCCTACTGTTGCACTCTTTGGAGCGGGAATAGTCATTTTAACCCCTACGCTATCCAATGCTTTCCCTACTGTTGCACTCTTTGGAGTGGGAATAGTAATTTTTTACCCCTACGCTATCCAACGCTTTCCCTACTGTTGCACTCTTTGGAGTGGGAATATTAATTTTTACCCCTACGCTATCCACCGCTTTCTCTACTGTTGCACTCACTGGAGTGGGAATAGTAATTGTTACCCCTACGCTATCCAACGCTTTCCCTACTGTTGCACCCACTGGAGTGGGAATAGTCATTTTTACCTCTTCGCTATCCAACGCTTTCTCTACTGTTGCACCCACTCAGGCGGGAATAGTAATTTTTACCTCTACGCTATCCAACGCTTTCCCTACTGTTGCACCCACTGGAGTGGGAATAGTATTTTTTACCCCTACGCTATCCAACGCTTTCCCTACTGTTGCACTCACTGGAGTGGGAATAGTAATTTTTACCCCTACGCTATCCAACGCTTTCCCTACTGTTGCACTCTTTGGAGTGAGAATAGTAATTTTTACCCCTACGCTATCCAACGCTTTCTCCACTGTTGCACTCACTGGAGTGGGAATAGTAATTTTTACCCCTACGTTATCCAACGCTTTCCCTACTGTTGCACCCACTGGAGTGGGAATAGTCATTTTTACCTCTACGCTATCCAACGTTTTCCCTACTGTTGCACCCACTGGAGTGGGAATAGTAATTTTTACCTCTACTCTATCCAACGCTTTCCCTACTGTTGCACCCACTGAGTGGGAATAGTAATTTTTACCCCTACGCTATCCAACGCTTTCCCTACTGTTGCACTCTCTGGAGTGGGAATAGTAATTTTTATACTTCCGCTATCCTATAGTAATAATATATATATAATATAATAATATAATAATACGCTATCCAACGCTTTCCCTACTGTTGCACTCTTTGGAGTGGGAATAGTAATTTTTACCCCTACGCTATCCAACGCTTTCTCCACTGTTGCACTCACTGGAGTGTGAATAGTAATTTTTACCCCTACGCTATCCAACGCTTTCCCTACTGTTGCACCCACTGGAGTGGGAATAGTAATTTTTACCTCTACGCTATCCAACGCTTTCCCTACTGTTGCACCCACTGGAGTGGGAATAGTAATTTTTACCCCTACGCTATCCAACGCTTTCCCTACTGTTGCACCCACTGGAGTGGGAATAGTAATTTTTACCTCTACGCTATCCAACGCTTTCCCTACTGTTTCACTCTTTGGAGCGGGAATAGTAATTTTAACCCCTACGCCATCCAATGCTTTCCCTACTGTTGCACTCTTTGGAGTGGGAATAGTAATTTTTTACCCCTACGCTATCCAACGCTTTCCCTACTGTTGCACTCTTTGGATTGGGAATATTAATTTTTACCCCTACGCTATCCAACGCTTTCTCTACTGTTGCACTCACTGGAGTGGGAATAGTCATTTTTACCTCTACGCTATCCAACGCTTCCTCTACTGTTGCACCCACTCAAGTGGGAATAGTAATTTTACCTTTACGCTATCCAGCGCTTTCCCTACTGTTGCACCCACTGGAGTGGGAATAGTAATTTTTACCCCTACGCTATCCAACGCTTTCCCTACTGTTGCACTCTTTGGAGTAGGAATAGTAATTTTTACCCCTACGCTATCCAACGCTTTCTCTACTGTTGCACTCACTGGAGTGGGAATAGTAATTTTTACCCCTACGCTATCCAACGCTTTCCCCACTGTTGCACCCACTGGAGTGGGAATAGTCATTTTTACCTCTACGCTATCCAACGCTTTCCCTACTGTTGCACCCACTGGAGTGGGAATAGTAATTTTTACCTCTACGCTATCCAACGCTTTCCCTACTGTTGCACCCACTGGAGTGGGAATAGTAATTTTTACCCCTACGCTATCCAACGCTTTCCCTACTGTTGCACTCTCTGGAGTGGGAATAGTAATTTTTACCCCTACGCTATCCAACGCTTTCCCTACTGTTGCACTCTTTGGAGTAGGAATAGTAATTTTTACCCCTACGCTATCCAACGCTTTCTCTACTGTTGCACTCACTGGAGTGGGAATAGTAATTTTTACCCCTACGCTATCCAACGCTTTCCCCACTGTTGCACCCACTGGAGTGGGAATAGTCATTTTTACCTCTACGCTATCCAACGCTTTCCCTACTGTTGCACCCACTGGAGTGGGAATAGTAATTTTTACCTCTACGCTATCCAACGCTTTCCCTACTGTTGCACCCACTGAAGTGGGAATAGTAAATTTTACCCCTACGCTATCCAACGCTTTCCCTACTGTTGCACTCTCTGGAGTGGGAATAGTAATTTTTACACTTCCGCTATCCTACGGTAATAATATTGATTATTATTTAAATATATTAAAATTATAATAAATTATATAAATATATTTAAATATATTATGTTACTATATATATATATGTTTTGACAAATATGATTGTATTTTTTTTATAACTTTCATTAATTATATAATTATTATAAGGTAATTTATGTACTTTTAAGTATATTTTAGTAATTAATTTTTAATAATAATTTAATTTAACACTGTTTTTAATAAAGTCAATATTTTAATAAACTATATTTTTGTAATCGATATTTTGTAGTCGATATTTTTGTACTTACCTGTTTGTAGATACAAACTCGATATTCTGTCTGTCGATATTTTTCAACGATATTTTTTCTACTCGATATAATATCTCTCGATATTATGTCAGTGATCCCTCCCAGACATCCATAATGGTTTCAGATCAGGTATTGGTACAGCGGAAGAATGTCTAAGGGCCTTATGAATACGGCAATCCTGGGACTGCCGTACCCGTGGATTGCGGTCCGACAGCAGTAATCGCATCGTGCCTCCCGCCTGATTACAATAGTGGCGCGGGGACTGCCACAAGACTGCTGCCACCCCCAGGATCCCGTGGCAACTGGAAAAGCAGGCAGGAATCGCGGCATGGCCAATGCCGGCACAACTGATCAGATTATGAGATTAATTTCCATCAATCATTTCATGGCGGGTAACCAGCCATAAAATGCTTGACCAAAAGCCAAATAAAGGGACTCCCAAAAGGGCCTCCGGGCATATCTTCCCATGGGGATGCATGTGGGGGGGATGGGTGAGGGGGGGCACATGATGTGCCCCCCAAAAAGTACATGGTTGTGCGTCCACTGTGTAGCATGCATGACATGGTGAGTGCAACACTGTGTACTAACGTGCTGGAAGCACTTTCACAGCTGCAGTAAGTTTTCAGGCTCTCCTATGAGGCAAAAATTCCCGTGTGACACTGCTGCCACCATACCACCAGCCTTTGATTACTACTATAATCTGGATGGCGGGTTTACCACTGGCTTGGTGGTCTAAATCTCTCTCTCTTGATAGGAAATAATGTCCATGTTAAGAAAAGTGCATTGCACTTAGCATTCATGGACCTCTGTTGCATTTTCGATACAGTGAACTGTTTGAAATGATGGCTAATTTTGAAAAATACTAGTGTGGATATGGCATTGGTCACTTTATCGTATTGTCTGCATTGGGACAGCATGGTCAAAATACATTACGTCCCACTGGGGGAATGCAGCACACTTTTAATTAGTAACCAGGGATTGCGACAAGGATGTATATTGGCACCATTTTTATTTTCAATTTATTTTGTTGGGCTGGTAGATTTTCTATTACAAAATAGGCCTGACATCCCAATGGTAGGTATTCATGCTATTATATGCAAGGATGCTGTCTTTATGGCTAGGACTGCTAACAGCCTACAGAACTTGATGTACGCCTTTTGTAATTTTATGGGCTCTTTAGAGATAAAGGTAAATCTCTGGAAGTCCCATACTATGATCAGTGGGTGTATAGGCATCAAAACTAAAGTGATTCGAATAGAGAGCATCCCTGTAGCCAAAGTGAGCAGTTTTAATTATCTAGGAATCCCTTTTGATTCACACCATAAATGGGGCCCACTGAATATTTTGAGATCTCAGCAATTTTCAAATGTGATCGAAGCACTATTTTGCTACACCTCAAAGTTGGGTCATAGGCCTATGAGAGACAAGCTTACTATTTTTAAGACTACATGCATTTTAGTTGCTACTTATGGGGATGGGTTATGGAGGTATTATAATTCTGACACTCTTCAAAAGTTACAAAACAGATTCCTTCATCGACTGCTAGTGGTTTCCCAAGGATGGCCACTTATGTTTGCCATTCCGACTTTGGACTTGACTTGTTTGGAGAATATAATTAGGTTGGCCTCTCTGTTGCAATGGCTAAAAATGTGACAAATTCCAGAGGTAGGTCTAACAAACACAATCCTAAAAGAATGCATGGCCTTGGGCAATATGGATAAATATCCCATGAATAGCTTATGTTAGGGACGTCTTTGCAAGTATGGGGATAAGAGAGTGCATTGCCAACCAAGATACAGCCTCGGACACTACAAGAGCTTGGGTTAGGGTCCTTTTTTCTGAACAGCGCCAGTCTGAGGAGCAAATAAAGGCTTATTGTCACTATTCTATAGCTAATTACCCTGCATTGTGCCCCAAATAAGAGCAGGAATTGTATCTAATTTTTAAAGAAAACCCTCAATATAGATTGTATTCAACCTGCCTATTCCTTGGCTCATTTTGTTTTCTTCTCTAAAGGGAGCGT
The DNA here is from genome assembly GCF_964261635.1 of Lissotriton helveticus. Taxonomy (NCBI): domain Eukaryota; kingdom Metazoa; phylum Chordata; class Amphibia; order Caudata; family Salamandridae; genus Lissotriton; species Lissotriton helveticus. The sequence goes on along the minus strand of NC_136061.1, from coordinate 1,580,638,666 downwards.
GGTTGCAAAGCTCTCAAACTACCCTAGTGACAATAACTCCTAACAAAACACAACCCACTCTATGCTTTTTTGCTCTTAACCCCTTCTGCGCTGATGAAGAGCTCAGCTTGTCATGAGGTTTACCTGTCGTGCGCTCATGACGAGCTGAGCTCGTCAGGAACCGCGGGGTTTTAAAAACTTCAGCGCGCAGCGGGAAAACCCGCCGCGCGCATGTGGTTAATATCGGACCTCGCACTTAACTCAAAATATCCATCCTCTCAATATTATAAGATATAAGAAGGGAATGTTATACATACAGCAGTTTCGGCAGAAGTTAGTTGCACAGTAATCAGGTTCATTAATTGATTGCTAAATGTAAGAAAAAATATATTGATCCTGTATTTAAAACACACCATTGTTTGCTGATTGTTTTATACCTTACTTTAGCATAAGATAAGTACTTTGCAACATTCACCCTTGTGCGTCTTGGCACTAATTAACAAATGTTTGTTGTTACCCAACAGTACTCATTTTATCGACCTCAGAAAGAAGAAAGGCTGAGTGGTCCTGCGAGGATTTGAACCTGTGTCCATGAAATCAAACGCAAGCCCTCACAGTGGGCACATTAGTCCACTAAGCCACCAGACATCACCAAGCAACGAACTCACAGAGTAAACCGAAGAATATTCAAAGGTTCAAAGGTTCAAAATAAGCTTTATTCGATATTTAGACAAATATCATATAAGCATACCTTAATATACATAGTTAAAAAAATGCATTTATATAACAAATGATCCAGTATATTTCAATTAAAAATTTCATACAAAGATTCAGGGAAAGTTAAAAAGTGTACGTAAAAAACAGATAAAAAACAAATAGGAGTAATCACTATCTCCAATTTCAATCTAAAGTTTTCCTAAATGTTATCACTAATTTTAAGAACTGTTCCATTTTGGTTGTCACCTCCTTATCTTCAAGTTCCTGTAGACGCTCGAAAGCAGTTTTACATGTCCTGATATTCCATCTCTTTAGTAAGGGTAATAATAGGGCTTTTCTCAAAATCCGGTAAAACTTGCAGAAGAGGATGGTATGAATATTAGATTGTTGTGAGGTAGTGTCACAGGGACAGAAAGAGGTGATCCGTGACCAGTCATTGCATTTTGGGAATGTTACGTATCGATAAAAAGAGCCCATTCTAAATCTGGTGAGTAACATCCTTGAGTAGCACGGAAAATCTGATGATAGATATGGTTGGAGCCCCTTGTGAGGTGTCACCCTTTGATATGCCAGGATGGTGTCAGAAAGTTTTTGTTTGTTCCATCTGACTGTTTCCAGATGGGCCATTAAATTCTTTCTCAGGTGTTTTCGCGAGATATTTTCTAGTGACGAGGGATCTATGAACCACTCTTGGTGCCCAATCTCAAAAAAGAAATTTCTCACATAATTCAGCCAGTTAGATTGATTGAAATGTTTAGCCCCTTCCAAGTTAAAAATGTCTTGTAGCACCTCTCTATTAAAAGCAGTCTCAGGGGTAGTCCAAATTTTATGCCAGAGAAGGGGGGGTTCAGTTTTTATAGTATCTGTTATGTACGGGAGATCCAGTTCGATGTGCATTTTATATACAGAGGTTGCCTTTGAGGCGGCGAGAAGATACCTTAAAAATTGATTTTCCAGAGTTTGTATCTGTGAGATATTTTTGTCTACGCCCCAGAGGCCAGCCCCATAGATAGCGGTAGATGCACATTTAGCTTTATATATAGTTAGTAGTTGTTTAACCGGTCTGCCCCCTATCTTTCCTGCAAAATCCCGGAGACCTCCAATCGCTCTCCTAAAAGCAAGTTTCCTCTTCTCTATTGCCGCTTTCCAGGATAACTTTCTGTGTAGACAGATTCCCAAATATGTAAAGGCCTCCACTGTCTCCAATCTTTGGTCCTCAATAAAGATGGGGCATGGGTTTTTTTTTTAATCTTTTGTTACATAGCATGGTGTACGATTTTGCTATGTTCACTTTGAGGCCCCTGTCGTTCATGAAAGTCGTGAAAGCTGATACTGCCTTTTGTAGGCCCATTCTGGTCTGGGATAGAATTGCAGCGTCATCTGCATAAAGCAGGATTGGAATCGGTTGACCTCCTATTTTAGGGAAGTCACACTCGATGGTTTTGAGATGCTCGCCGATCGCGTTTATATAAAGGGAGAAAAGCAGGGGAGCCAGGATGCACCCCTGTCTAACCCCTCTATTGATGTTAAATCGTGGCGAGCACTCTCCCCTCAGTCCGTATCTCACTCTGGCTCCTGCTTCACGGTACAAGGCCCTAATGAAAAGAAGGATTGACGGATCCATCCCGAAATGGTTTAAGATGTCCCATAGTTGGTCATGCAGGACACAGTCGAATGCTGAAGTGAGATCTATGTATGTTATATAGAGACTGTGCCTTTTGGTGTCGATGTATTTTGACTTGATTAGATGTAAATTGAGGACCTGTTCAATTGTACCTCTGCCAGACCGGAAACCATATTGTAGTTTCGAGAGTATATCTTTCTCCTCTATCCAGGTGGTTAATCTTTTCAGGATTATGCGTCCAACAATTTTCATTAAGGTGTCGAGGAGGGATATGGGCCTGTAGCACGATGGCAAGTGCCTGTCTCCTTTTTTAAAGATTGGTATTACTATAGCCTCTCCCCAAGTTGGCAGGAGCTTTGTGATGTTTATAGAGTTAAGGACAGAGGTCAGTAGGGGAGCCCAGAATTCCATCTCTGCCTTATACACATCTGCAGGGATTGCATCCGGTCCAGGGGCCTTCCCAGGCGGGCTTTCTTTGATGGCTGATTCCACCTCCTCAAGTGAAAAAAGGATTTGGCATGGACTATCCCGGGTTGAGTTTATGGTTAATGGATCCGGGTTGAGGTTATTTAAACATACGGGTTTGGTGTAGAGCTTCTGGAAATGCGCCGCCCACATCTCTCCATTTATTGCCATGTCCAAGTTCCTCTCGGGCATTTTTACCCATGGCAAGGGGGAATTGATAAGTCTCCAAAAAGCTGACATGTCGCCCAACTCCGATGTTTCCACCAATTTCTGCCATGCTTCCTGTTTCAGTTCCTTTTTTCTCTGTTTTATGGCTAGACGATATTGATTTCTGGCCTGACGTATTTCTAATTGAGGTTTGGGTAGGACACGCAGCAAGTTCTTTAGGGAATTCAGTGCCTTCGTACATTTTGAATCGAACCACCCATTTTGAGCAATGGTACCAGTTTTGTACTGTCTCGTCATGAGTTCTTTCAAGGTTCCCTGAATTTTAATGAAAGCATTACAGATATCATCGGGATTGTCCTTATTAGAAAGGCAGATATAAATCTCCTCCCTCCTTTTGTTGACTAAGTTCTTGAGGAGGTTTTTTGGGTTGATTTTATCCCATTTGACACAATATCCGTTTTTGGCTCCCAGCATAATTGGTTGTTCGTAAGTATCTTTATGTGAGTTCCGGCTCTGCGGTGGTCCCGGTAGGTCTATGGTCATGGACAGAGGATAGTGGTCACTGTGTGGATGGTCGAGTGTGTCCCAATCTCGTATTAACAATGCATGTGCTTTTGAAAATAATAAGAAGTCTATGATGGTGTTCCTGCCTCTGCCATGAAAGGTTGGTTTGGGGGGGCATGGGGTCTGTAGGAGCTCATTTGCCAAATGTAGGTTAAAAGAGGTAACAAAGGTGTTAAAAAGATCCCCTGACTTTGTATGCAAAAAATGGCTGAAGGTGGGAAAACCAGGGTCTGAGGCATATGTATCATAAATGTCACAACCATCTCTTACTGTGTTTGAACAGATATGGCAGTTTAGATCGCCCGCAAGAAGAATTGCACACTCTCCGCCCGAGGTTTCTTTAATCGTGAGCAGGGCTTGATGTAAATTATCCATGGCTTTCTCCAATTGGTCTACAGGCAGGTTATTGTAAAAATTGATAATTAGCAATGACAATGACGGGGCGATATCCAGTGCAATTATCTGGAAGGAATCTTTCAATAGTGTTTTCCTAATCCTCTGACCGACTGATACACTAATATAGGTGCATAGACCCCCCTTGTGTCTGCCCTGTTTAGTCACGGCAGCCGGTGAATGGAATGTCTGAAAGCCTTGAAGGTGGATAGGTGAGATCGCCCAAGTTTCCTGGAAGCACAGGATGGAATACTGATTTACCACCTTTATCCAATCCGGTAAAATAGTTTTAGATGAAAGTCCTGCTAGATTCCACGAGAGGAACTGTAAATTGCCAGTTTCTTTCTTGTCTGCCTTATTGTTAGAGTATAAATTGGCATTTGTACTAATGGGAAGACAACTTAGACTTTTTTCTTTGCCCCTGTCAGTAGTTTGGACTCTATTATTTGCCCCATTAAGTGGGGAGTTTTTATTTGGGCCCTTTTCAGGATTGACCTGCGTATGATTGAGGTAAACGGTGGTACTCTCAGATCTCCCACTGCCGTCATTTACTTGCTTCTCTTGAGTGAGTCATTCTACGTCCTCCATACCGCAGAGTGGCTCGAAGAAGTTATAACAGGGTGAATTCCAGTTTGAGTGGAAGAAAGAGAGGGGTTTGACATGGCCCTGTGGGTAAAACTGTGAAGTCGGCAGTAGAAAGAGATCGTTTGAGGGGAAAGATATCTGATCTCTTACTCCCTGGGTAAAGTGATTTTTTCCATACTGCGCAAATGAATGTTTAGGAAAGTGAAATTTGTGTGGCTTAGAAGACATTAACTCTTCAGGGTAAAAGTAGGCTAAAGGTTTTGGCAGAATTGGTCCCCTGTGGAGGCCCGAGAACCAGTCTGTAATATGTGAAATAACCCTCGGATCTTTAAAGGTAACAATAACTACATCCCCTTCTATGTCTTTAGGGCGAATACCAACCCAGTCGGTTCTTCTCACCATTATTATGTCACCATTTATATGAGGGGGTAAAGGCCTATTTTCCCTGAGCCAGAAAATCACCTTGTTTTTTAAACTGTGATGATTTTCGTATCCTCCTGAACTTGATAATGGTGCGACCCCCGTTAGTATGATAACGTTTTGTGATGCAGTCGGGGGTAGGTCGACATATCTTTTACCTAGCCGTTTATCAGGTAGCGCGGCAAGGTAGATTTTTTCCCGGGTAGGAGGGGCATTACCCATTTTTGCCGAAGCAATGAGAGAGTTAATTTGTGTCGAATTTGCCTGCGTGTTAGGAGGCGCTTTTGGAGGGGGAACTGGTTTTTGAGTGGTTAGTGACTTCTTTGTAGAGACTGACGGTTGGGTTTTATTCTGGTTTGATTCCGGGGTTTGCTTCATAGAAATCTGGTCTTTGATCGATTTATCACAACTAGTTTTCCCCCCCCCCGATTTTCGTAGTAGTGGGATTTATTGTGATGGTTGTAGTTTTTGCTTCCTGTTCAGATTTATCACCAGATTTTGACATGGAGTCAGGATTTGCTACTTGAGTTTGGGTCAGGGTCTCAGAGAGAGTGTGCAGTTCAGTAGCTATTCTTTTCACTCTCTCGAGTATTGGTGTTAATAATGCCTTCACAAGATGTTCCATGGCATCCACAAAGTCTTTAATTGTGGGAGGGACACAGGAAGTTAATGTTTCCCGTGGAGGTTTTGGTATTCCCTCTACAATTTGTAGCAGTTCTTTAGTGAGTATGTCCTTAGCCGAGGTTTGAGTTTTAGGGGTATTTTTTGTTGGTAGTTTTTTTCGCCGTTTTTTGGGTGGGGATCGAATAATAGCCTGGTTCTTTTTGGGTTTCTTTTTCATTAGAGACACTTTATCTGACTTTACTACCACTGGGGAAGGGTGGAACATGGAAATCTTTTGTGTGGCCTGGGAGGAAGGAATTTCTATTATATCAGGCCCAACAAACTCTGCAGTCTTTGGCAGGTTTGGAGTGACCAAGTCTATGAGGTCGGCGGATGCCATGGTTGTAAAATTAACAATTTTTAAAGGGGATGGGAGCAAAGATCCATTATTTGGCGGGAAGTAGGATTGAAAAACTGAGGGCACATTATCAGTATTCATTAAATCCTCTACCGTGGTTTTTAAGGTGGAATTAAGTGGGCTGGGCTCAGGAGTAGGTGAGGGAACAGGTATAAGAACGTTATTTTTAAGTTGCTCTATTGATTGTCTCCTAGCAATGCGCCTCTCTGCCAAGGTCAGGTCTCTATCAATATCGCCATTAACTTTGGTGAAGAATTTGTCCAGGGGGCCGAAAATTAAGCTCCCTTCACCCATAGGTTGAGCTTCGCATCCAGCTTTCGCCATAATTATGTGTCTTTTGGGCGAGGACGCAGAATATAGGGGTGGCCCAGCCCGGCCTGTTCAGGCCTTGGAGGGCCGTAGAGGGCCCGCCCTTTGCCCGGGCTTAGCCCCGGGCGTCCCGCTCGCGTCCCGCGACGCTGAGGGCTTCCTGCTTTATGCTGCCCCTCCCGGCGCGTATGACGCGTCGGGGAACGCGCCGCCGCTGAGCCTATCGGGATTTGGAGTCCCGAGGCGGCGGCGCGGCTGGTGGCGGTGCTTGGCGTCCTTCCCTCTTGTAGAACAGGCGCGGTGTCCACTCAAGGACTCAGGGTCACTCCGGTAAATACGCTACTTTCCTCCTTGTGCTGAAAGAGGGCTCCCCCCGCTCCACCGAGGGCTTCCTGCTTTATGCTGCCCCTCCCGGCGCGTATGACGCGTCGGGGAACGCGCCGCCGCTGAGCCTATCAGGATTTGGAGTCCCGAGGCGGCGGCGCGGCTGGTGGCGGTGCTTGGCGTCCTTCCCTCTTGTAGAACAGGCGCGGTGTCCACTCAAGGACTCAGGGTCACTCCGGTAAATACGCTACTTTCCTCCTTGTGCTGAAAGAGGGCTCCCCCCGCTCCACCGAGGGCTTCCTGCTTTATGCTGCCCCTCCCGGCGCGTATGACGCGTCGGGGAACGCGCCGCCGCTGAGCCTATCGGGATTTGGAGTCCCGAGGCGGCGGCGCGGCTGGTGGCGGTGCTTGGCGTCCTTCCCTCTTGTAGAACAGGCGCGGTGTCCACTCAAGGACTCAGGGTCACTCCGGTAAATACGCTACTTTCCTCCTTGTGCTGAAAGAGGGCTCCCCCCGCTCCACCGAGGGCTTCCTGCTTTATGCTGCCCCTCCCGGCGCGTATGACGTGTCGGAGAACGCGCCGCCGCTGAGCCTATCGGGATTTGGAGTCCCGAGGCGGCGGCGCGGCTGGTGGCGGTGCTTGGCGTCCTTCCCTCTTGTAGAACAGGCGCGGTGTCCACTCAAGGACTCAGGGTCACTCCGGTAAATACGCTACTTTCCTCCTTGTGCTGAAAGAGGGCTCCCGAAGAATATTCAAAATTGATTAAAATAGTCATAGACCAAATAAAACATTATGGTCTATGACTATTTTAATAAATTATTAATTCAATGCTCAGCTTATAACTTTTAGCTTGTCAATGTCAACTTTTATTTGCAGTTTATATTCACTGAATGCATCGTGTGCTTTTCTGGCAATATTGCCTAACATTGGGGGTCATTAAAATGGCGGGCGGACTCACGTCTGCCCGCCATCATTGTAGGGAAAGGGACTGTCTGCCTGTAAGGCGGCGGTCCCGCACCACAGATTACGATGCGATTGCCACCATAGCGGTAGCAGCCGGGCCGTTTAACATTGCGGCAATGCTACACAGCCATGTCTTGCATTTCTGTGCACTACGTGGCAGGCACCCTGCGCTGCCTGCCACTAAGTCCTAGAAAATGCCCAGTGAATGCCCTACACCCCCCCACACACACAAGGGGGTCTGCAACAGGCCACCACATGCAATCCGCGCCAGCCTGTGAATGGCAATTTCACCACCATACACCGGGTGGTGGGGATGCAGTATCGTAATATGGCGGACGGTGGCTGCTACGCACCTCCATCATTTTACAGATGCTGACCGCTCCGCCAGGCAATCATAACCATTGCCTGTGGCAGATCCGTGGGGGCGGTCTTTGTGACTGCCATGGTTGCAGACAAATTTGCCCTACCATCCTAATTTGGCAGAGGGAAATCACTGTTGGAAGGCGGAAGGCCCGCCACAGCATGGCTGGAGGTGGCGGGCCTTCTGCCATTATAATGAGCCCTAAAGTTATATCTGGGCTCACTTCCCCATCTCTCTCTGTCTAAAACTTGCATTTCCCCTATTCACATATTTTTACCCTAGGACCATTCCTCGTCCTCTCTAGGGTACAGAAATGTCTAAGACCACTTGACACTGATGCAAAATCAAAAATCTGAAACCACTGAATTTGCTACTCTATTGCTGTTGATTTCTCTTTTCACCGAAGCCCACCTGGCCCAGCTAAATGGTACCCCTTTACTTGACTTTACAAGGAAAAAGTGTTGAATCAGCCATGTCTGTATCTGAACTTATGACTTGTAAGTCATAATCCTGGGCCCCGGATATACCTTTAAAATTGTTAGCCATAGATTTTCATTTTTGATTTGTGTTTCTAGATCATTAGAGAAGTAATTACTCCACAGTCTTCACATGCAGGTCCCAATCACTTCTCGATCAGCATGTATCAACTATTTCACTAGAGCTATCATGTGTAAAACATTTTCCCAGGACCTGCAAAGTTCAGGTTTTTCTTCACATTCTTTGACAAATTCTACAAGTTTTATTTTCAGGTTTTCGCATTATGAACTGAGTGTATAGAACATTGCCTAGCTTTGCATTATGTCTTTAGAAAGAACTGCACCCTGTGCCTTGTTCAGTTCTGAGATAAGATATGCAAAACCTAATTTGTCATTCTTGTTCTAGAAAGCATTTCAGCAAAATGTTTTAATGGTCTCAAATATGATAAGCATACATTGTAACAAACAAACATCGCAGACAGTTTTCTTCCAAATATCTCAGCCTCAATAAGTGCAAGATCTATGCCACATTCACTGAGATAACTTCCTGCACACTGCAATGCAAACTTTCTCATATGGAAAATGACCATCATTGGATAAAGATCATCAAAATCTACTGGATTGCTCATAAAAATGTCAGCTACAATACAGAAAACAGCTTCATTGCAAAACATTGGCAGGATAGGCTGGTCTTTAAGCTGAGCAGGCACATTTTGGAAATGTTTTATACCTGTTTTTGCTGTTGCGTAGTTTGTTACTGGAAATGGTATTACTGGTAAAAACCCAACCTTCTTCAGTGGGACAGAATTCTGGGAGACCAGATCATGCATTTCAGTCCACGGAGGAACTGGCTTTTCTTCAATCTGCAGTCCACACCGAATAAGCAACATGGTAAATGTATTTAAATAATTTTGCAGACTATAGCATCAGGTAGGAGAAGATCCATGTCTCAGCCACTTTGAAACTTTTGGGTAGACTGAGACGTGTTGACGGTTTGTAGTGATTTTGCAGGTGCATAGACTAAATATCGAATCTCAAATATCGACTTACCTGAATATTGTTGAAAAAATATTGTGGCTCAAGAATATTGACAGACAAAATATTGTGGTGAAGAATATTGACTTATAGTAAGTAATAGCGATGTAAAAAATATCGAAGTGATTAATACCGTTTACAAAAATATAGATGTTAAAAATATCGAAGTGTTCAATATCGTTTGCATCAATTTAGATGTTAAAAGTATTGATTTTATATAAATGTTATTTATGTTATTATATATTTTATATGTGTGTGATGCATTTATTTTTTGTATTGATTTTTTTGTTTTTTTAGTATGATTAAAAATCTTTGTAGTTATTAAATTTTTTTTTGTTGAATTTTTTGTTTATTATTTCTGTAGCGGTTTTATAGGGTAATAGGGTGGGAAGTAATTTAATTCTATAAAATGTATTGAATGTTTTGAGTAATTATTATTTTTTTTTAATTTTAATTTTTTGTTTTTACTACTGTAGCAGGTTGTGGGTTTAGAGGGGAATAGGGTGGGAAGTAATTTAACTATATAAAATGTATAGAATATTTTTCATTTATTAATAAATGTTGAATTGAGATGTTATAGTGTTAAGTGGGCTGGGTATGCTCAGACGTGAGTCCCAGGCTCTCCACACCACTGGAGTCAAGCTATCCAGGCTGAAGAAGGCTGATAGCCAGAAACCGGTCCTTGGATGCTTGATTCCGGTCTAGGAAAGACATCGCTTGGTAGTTCGGGCTGGACTGTTCCCATGAGGCACAGGGTCAAGGTTGATTTGCATATAGCCATTGTCTGACCTAGGGTGGTGTGGAGTGCAAAAAAACGATGGATTTAGGCCCAGATCTTTGTACTGAGGTGAATGTAAGACATTGTTCTACATTCTGTCCATCAACTGTGTTTTTTGCAAATTTCACCCCGAGTGGGCTGGGTATGCTCAGACGTGAGTCCCAGGCTCTCCACACCACTGGAGTCAAGCTATCCAGGCTGAAGAAGGCTGATAGCCAGAAACCGGTCCTTGGATGCTTGATTCCGGTCTAGGAAAGACATTGGTTGGTAGTTCGGGCTGGACTGTTCCCATGAAGCACAGGGGCAAGGCTGATTTGCATATAGCCATTGTCTGACCTAGGGTGGTGTGGAGTGCAGAAAAACGATGGATTTAGGCCCAGATCTTTGTACTGAGGTGAAAGTAAGACATTGTTCTACATTCTGTCCATCAACTGTGTTTTTTGCAAATCTCACCCCGAGTGGGCTGGGTATGCTCAGACGTGAGTCCCAGGCTCTCCACACCACTGGAGTCAAGCTATCCAGGCTGAAGAAGGCTGATAGCCAGAAACCGGTCCTTGGATGCTTGATTCCGGTCTAGGAAAGACATGGCTTGGTAGTTCGGGCTGGACTGTTCCCATGAGGCACAGGGTTAAGGCTGATTTGCATATAGCCATTGTTTGACCTAGGGTGGTGTGGAGTGCAAAAAAACGATGGATTTAGGCCCAGATCTTTGTACTGAGGTGAATGTAAGACATTGTTCTACATTCTGTCCATCAACTGTGTTTTTTGAAAATTTCACCATGAGTCGGTTGGGTATGCTCAGACGTGAGTCCCAGGCTCTCCACACCACTGGAGTCAAGCTATCCAGGCTGAAGAAGGCTGATAGCCAGAAACAGGTCCTTGGATGCTTGATTCCGGTCTAGGAAAGACATGGCTTGGTAGTTCGGGCTGGACTGTTCCCATGAGGCACAGGGGCAAGGCTGATTTGCATATAGCCATTGTCTGACCTAGGGTGGTGTGGAGTGCAAAAAAACGATGGATTCAGGCCCAGATCTTTGTACTGAGGTGAATGTAAGACATTGTTCTACATTCTGTCCATCAACTGTGTTTATTGCAAATTTCACCCCGAGTGGGCTGGGTATGCTCAGACGTGAGTCCCAGGCTCTCCACACCACTGGAGTCAAGCTATCCAGGCTGAAGAAGGCTGATAGCCAGAAACCGGTCCTTGGATGCTTGATTCCGGTCTAGGAAAGACATGGCTTGGTAGTTCCGGCTGGACTGTTCCTATGAGGCACAGGGTCAAGGCTGATTTGCATATAGCCTTTGTCCGACCTAGGGTGGTGTGGAGTGCAAACAAATGATGGATTTAGGCCCAGATCTTTGTACTGAGGTGAATGTAAGACATTGTTCTACATTCTGTCCATCAACTGTGTTTTTTGCAAATTTCACCCCGAATGGGCTGGGTATGCTCAGACGTGAGTCCCAGGCTCTCCACACCACTGGAGTCAAGCTATCCAGGCTGAAGAAGGCTGATAGCCAGAAACCGGTCCTTGGATGCTTGATTCCGGTCTAGGAAAGACATGGGTTGGTAGTTTGGGCTGGACTGTTCCCATGAAGCACAGGGTCAAGGCTGATTTGCATATAGCCATTGTCTGACCTAGGGTGGTGTGGAGTGCAAAAAACGATGGATTTAGGCCCAGATCTTTGTACTGAGGTGAATGTAAGAAATTGTTCTACATTCTGTCCATCAACTGTGTTTTTTGCAAATTTCACCCCGAGTGGGCTGGGTATGCTCAGACGTGAGTCCCAGGCTCTCCACACCACTGGAGTCAAGCTATCCAGGCTGAAGAAGGCTGATAGCCAGAAACCGGTCCTTGGATGCTTGATTCCGGTCTAGGAAAGACATGGCTTGGTAGTTCCGGCTGGACTGTTCCTATGAGGCACAGGGTCAAGGCTGATTTGCATATAGCCTTTGTCCGACCTAGGGTGGTGTGGAGTGCAAACAAATGATGGATTTAGGCCCAGATCTTTGTACTGAGGTGAATGTAAGACATTGTTCTACATTCTGTCCATCAACTGTGTTTTTTGCAAATTTCACCCCGAATGGGCTGGGTATGCTCAGACGTGAGTCCCAGGCTCTCCACACCACTGGAGTCAAGCTATCCAGGCTGAAGAAGGCTGATAGCCAGAAACCGGTCCTTGGATGCTTGATTCCGGTCTAGGAAAGACATGGCTTGGTAGTTCCGGCTGGACTGTTCCTATGAGGCACAGGGTCAAGGCTGATTTGCATATAGCCTTTGTCCGACCTAGGGTGGTGTGGAGTGCAAACAAATGATGGATTTAGGCCCAGATCTTTGTACTGAGGTGAATGTAAGACATTGTTCTACATTCTGTCCATCAACTGTGTTTTTTGCAAATTTCACCCCGAATGGGCTGGGTATGCTCAGACGTGAGTCCCAGGCTCTCCACACCACTGGAGTCAAGCTATCCAGGCTGAAGAAGGCTGATAGCCAGAAACCGGTCCTTGGATGCTTGATTCCGGTCTAGGAAAGACATGGGTTGGTAGTTTGGGCTGGACTGTTCCCATGAAGCACAGGGGCAAGGCTGATTTGCATATAGCCATTGTCTGACCTAGGGTGGTGTGGAGTGCAGAAAAACGATGGATTTAGGCCCAGATCTTTGTACTGAGGTGAAAGTAAGACATTGTTCTACATTCTGTCCATCAACTGTGTTTTTTGCAAATCTCACCCCGAGTGGGCTGGGTATGCTCAGACGTGAGTCCCAGGCTCTCCACACCACTGGAGTCAAGCTATCCAGGCTGAAGAAGGCTGATAGCCAGAAACCGGTCCTTGGATGCTTGATTCCGGTCTAGGAAAGACATGGCTTGGTAGTTCGGGCTGGACTGTTCCCATGAGGCACAGGGTTAAGGCTGATTTGCATATAGCCATTGTTTGACCTAGGGTGGTGTGGAGTGCAAAAAAACGATGGATTTAGGCCCAGATCTTTGTACTGAGGTGAATGTAAGACATTGTTCTACATTCTGTCCATCAACTGTGTTTTTTGAAAATTTCACCATGAGTCGGTTGGGTATGCTCAGACGTGAGTCCCAGGCTCTCCACACCACTGGAGTCAAGCTATCCAGGCTGAAGAAGGCTGATAGCCAGAAACAGGTCCTTGGATGCTTGATTCCGGTCTAGGAAAGACATGGCTTGGTAGTTCGGGCTGGACTGTTCCCATGAGGCACAGGGGCAAGGCTGATTTGCATATAGCCATTGTCTGACCTAGGGTGGTGTGGAGTGCAAAAAAACGATGGATTCAGGCCCAGATCTTTGTACTGAGGTGAATGTAAGACATTGTTCTACATTCTGTCCATCAACTGTGTTTATTGCAAATTTCACCCCGAGTGGGCTGGGTATGCTCAGACGTGAGTCCCAGGCTCTCCACACCACTGGAGTCAAGCTATCCAGGCTGAAGAAGGCTGATAGCCAGAAACCGGTCCTTGGATGCTTGATTCCGGTCTAGGAAAGACATGGCTTGGTAGTTCCGGCTGGACTGTTCCTATGAGGCACAGGGTCAAGGCTGATTTGCATATAGCCTTTGTCCGACCTAGGGTGGTGTGGAGTGCAAACAAATGATGGATTTAGGCCCAGATCTTTGTACTGAGGTGAATGTAAGACATTGTTCTACATTCTGTCCATCAACTGTGTTTTTTGCAAATTTCACCCCGAATGGGCTGGGTATGCTCAGACGTGAGTCCCAGGCTCTCCACACCACTGGAGTCAAGCTATCCAGGCTGAAGAAGGCTGATAGCCAGAAACCGGTCCTTGGATGCTTGATTCCGGTCTAGGAAAGACATGGGTTGGTAGTTTGGGCTGGACTGTTCCCATGAAGCACAGGGTCAAGGCTGATTTGCATATAGCCATTGTCTGACCTAGGGTGGTGTGGAGTGCAAAAAACGATGGATTTAGGCCCAGATCTTTGTACTGAGGTGAATGTAAGAAATTGTTCTACATTCTGTCCATCAACTGTGTTTTTTGCAAATTTCACCCCGAGTGGGCTGGGTATGCTCAGACGTGAGTCCCAGGCTCTCCACACCACTGGAGTCAAGCTATCCAGGCTGAAGAAGGCTGATAGCCAGAAACCGGTCCTTGGATGCTTGATTCCGGTCTAGGAAAGACATGGCTTGGTAGTTCCGGCTGGACTGTTCTTATGAGGCACAGGGTCAAGGCTGATTTGCATATAGCCTTTGTCCGACCTAGGGTGGTGTGGAGTGCAAACAAATGATGGATTTAGGCCCAGATCTTTGTACTGAGGTGAATGTAAGACATTGTTCTACATTCTGTCCATCAACTGTGTTTTTTGCAAATTTCACCCCGAATGGGCTGGGTATGCTCAGACGTGAGTCCCAGGCTCTCCACACCACTGGAGTCAAGCTATCCAGGCTGAAGAAGGCTGATAGCCAGAAACCGGTCCTTGGATGCTTGATTCCGGTCTAGGAAAGACATGGCTTGGTAGTTCCGGCTGGACTGTTCCTATGAGGCACAGGGTCAAGGCTGATTTGCATATAGCCTTTGTCCGACCTAGGGTGGTGTGGAGTGCAAACAAATGATGGATTTAGGCCCAGATCTTTGTACTGAGGTGAATGTAAGACATTGTTCTACATTCTGTCCATCAACTGTGTTTTTTGCAAATTTCACCCCGAATGGGCTGGGTATGCTCAGACGTGAGTCCCAGGCTCTCCACACCACTGGAGTCAAGCTATCCAGGCTGAAGAAGGCTGATAGCCAGAAACCGGTCCTTGGATGCTTGATTCCGGTCTAGGAAAGACATGGGTTGGTAGTTTGGGCTGGACTGTTCCCATGAAGCACAGGGTCAAGGCTGATTTGCATATAGCCATTGTCTGACCTAGGGTGGTGTGGAGTGCAAAAAACGATGGATTTAGGCCCAGATCTTTGTACTGAGGTGAATGTAAGAAATTGTTCTACATTCTGTCCATCAACTGTGTTTTTTGCAAATTTCACCCCGAGTGGGCTGGGTATGCTCAGACGTGAGTCCCAGGCTCTCCACACCACTGGAGTCAAGCTATCCAGGCTGAAGAAGGCTGATGGCCAGAAACCGGTCCTTGGATGCTTGATTCCGGTCTAGGAAAGACATGGCTTGGTAGTTCGGGCTGGACTGTTCCCATGAGGAACAGGGTTAAGGCTGATTTGCATATAGCCATTGTCTGACCTAGGGTGGTGTGGAGTGTAGAAAAACGATGGATTTAGGCCCAGATCTTTGTACTGAGGTGAATGTAAGAAATTGTTCTACATTCTGTCCATCAACTGTGTTTTTTGCAAATTTCACCCCGAGTGGGCTGGGTATGCTCAGACGTGAGTCCCAGGCTCTCCACACCACTGAAGTCAAGCTATCCAGGCTGAAGTAGGCTGATGGCCAGAAACCGGTCCTTGGATGCTTGATTCCGGTCTAGGAAAGACATGGCTTGGTAGTTCGGGCTGGACTGTTCCCATGAGGAACAGGGTTAAGGCTGATTTGCATATAGCCATTGTCTGACCGAGGGTGGTGTGGAGTGCAGAAAAACGATGGATTTAGGCCCAGATCTTTGTACTGAGGTGACTGTAAGACATTGTTCTACATTCTGTCCATCAACTGTGTTTTTTGCAAATTTCACCCCGAGTGGGCTGGGTATGCTCAGACGTGAGTCCCAGGCTCTCCACACCACTGGAGTCAAGCTATCCAGGCTGAAGAAGGCTGATAGCCAGAAACCGGTCCTTGGATGCTTGATTCCGGGCTAGGAAAGACATGCCTTGGTAGTTCGGGCTGGACTGTTCCCATGAGGCACAGGGTCAAGGCTGATTTGCATATAGCCATTGTCTGACCTAGGGTGGTGTGGAGTGCAAAAAAACGATGGATTGAGGCCCAGATCTTTGTACTGAGGTAAATGTAAGACATTGTTCTACATTCTGTCCCTCAACTGTGTTTTTTGCAAATTTCACCCCGAGTGGGCTGGGTATGCTCAGACGTGAGTCCCAGGCTCTCCACACCACTGGAGTCAAGCTATCCAGGCTGAAGAAGGCTGATAGCCAGAAACCGGTCCTTGGATGCTTGATTCCGGTCTAGGAAAGACATGGCTTGGTAGTTCGGGCTGGACTGTTCCCATGAGGCACAGGGTCAAGGCTGATTTGCATATAGCCATTGTTTGACCTAGGGTGGTGTGGAGTGAAAAAAAACCCGATGGATTTAGGCCCAGATCTTTGTACTGAGGTGAATGTAAGACATTGTTCTACATTCTGTCCATCAACTGTGTTTTTTGCAAATTTCACCATGAGTGGGTTGGGTATGCTCAGACGTGAGTCCCAGGCTCTCCACACCACTGGAGTCAAGCTATCCAGGCTGAAGAAGGCTGATAGCCAGAAACCGGTCCTTGGATGCTTGATTCCGGTCCAGGAAAGACATGGCTTGGTAGTTCGGGCTGGACTGTTCCCATGAAGCACAGGGTCAAGGCTGATTTGCATATAGCCATTGTCTGACCTAGGGTGGTGTGGAGTGCAAAAAAACGATGGATTTAGGCCCAGATCTTTGTACTGAGGTGAATGTGATAAATTGTTCTACATTCTGTCCATCAACTGTGTTTTTTGCAAATTTCACCCCGAGTGGACTGGGTATG
Organism: Lissotriton helveticus; assembly: GCF_964261635.1. Classification (NCBI taxonomy): domain Eukaryota; kingdom Metazoa; phylum Chordata; class Amphibia; order Caudata; family Salamandridae; genus Lissotriton; species Lissotriton helveticus. The sequence goes on along the minus strand of NC_136061.1, from coordinate 1,580,621,837 downwards.
CTCAGACGTGAGTCCCAGGCTCTCCACACCACTGGAGTCAAGCTATCCAGGCTGAAGAAGGCTGATGGCCAGAAACCGGTCCTTGGATGCTTGATTCCGGTCTAGGAAAGACATGGCTTGGTAGTTCGGGCTGGACTGTTCCCATGAGGAACAGGGTTAAGGCTGATTTGCATATAGCCATTGTCTGACCTAGGGTGGTGTGGAGTGCAGAAAAACGATGGATTTAGGCCCAGATCTTTGTACTGAGGTGACTGTAAGACATTGTTCTACATTCTGTCCATCAACTGTGTTTTTTGCAAATTTCACCCCGAGTGGGCTGGGTATGCTCAGACGTGAGTCCCAGGCTCTCCACACCACTGGAGTCAAGCTATCCAGGCTGAAGAAGGCTGATAGCCAGAAACCGGTCCTTGGATGCTTGATTCCGGTCTAGGAAAGACATGGCTTGGTAGTTCGGGCTGGACTGTTCCCATGAGGCACAGGGTCAAGGCTGATTTGCATATAGCCATTGTTTGACCTTGGGTGGTGTGGAGTGCAAAAAAACGATGGATTTAGGCCCAGATCTTTGTACTGAGGTGAATGTAAGACATTGTTCTACATTCTGTCCATCAACTGTGTTTTTTGCAAATTTCACCATGAGTGGGTTGGGTATGCTCAGACGTGAGTCCCAGGCTCTCCACACCACTGGAGTCAAGCTATCCAGGCTGAAGAAGGCTGATAGCCAGAAACCAGTCCTTGGATGCTTGATTCCGGTCTAGGAAAGACATGGCTTGGTAGTTCGGGCTGGACTGTTCCCATGAGGCACAGGGGCAAGGCTGATTTGCATATAGCCATTGTCTGACCTAGGGTGGTGTGGAGTGCAAAAAAACGATGGATTTAGGCCCAGATCTTTGTACTGAGGTGAATGTAAGACATTGTTCTACATTCTGTCCATCAACTGTGTTTTTTGCAAATTTCACCCCGAGTGGGCTGGGATGCTCAGACGTGAGTCCCAGGCTCTCCACACCACTGAAGTCAAGCTATCCAGGCTGAAGAAGGCTGATAGCCAGAAACCGGTCCTTGGATGCTTGATTCCGGGCTAGGAAAGACATGCCTTGGTAGTTCGGGCTGGACTGTTCCCATGAGTCACAGGGTCAAGGCTGATTTGCATATCGCCATTGTCTGACCTAGGGTGGTGTGGAGTGCAAAAAAACGATGGATTTAGGCCCAGATCTTTATACTGAGGTGAATGTAAGACATTGTTCTACATTCTGTCCATCAACTGTGTTTTTTGCAAATTCCACCCCGAGTGGGCTGGGTATGCTCAGACGTGAGTCCCAGGCTCTCCACACCACTGGAGTCAAGCTATCCAGGCTGAAGAAGGCTGATAGCCAGAAACCGGTCCTTGGATGCTTGATTCCGGTCTAGGAAAGACATGGCTTGGTAGTTCGGGCTGGACTGTTCCCATGAGGCACAGGGTCAAATCTGATTTGCATATAGCCATTGTTTGACCTAGGGTGGTGTGGAGTGCAAAAAAACGATGGATTTAGGCCCAGATCTTTGTACTGAGGTGAATGTAAGACATTGTTCTACATTCTGTCCATCAACTGTGTTTTTGCAAATTTCACCATGAGTGGGTTGGGTATGTTCAGACGTGAGTCCCAGGCTCTCCACACCACTGGAGTCAAGCTATCCAGGCTGAAGAAGGCTGATAGCCAGAAACCGGTCCTTGGATGCTTGATTCCGGTCTAGGAAAGACATGGCTTGTTAGTTCGGGCTGGACTGTTCCCATGAGGCACAGGGGCAAGGCTGATTTGCATATAGCCATTGTCTGAACTAGGGTGGTGTGGAGTGCAAAAAAACGATCGATTTAGGCCCAGATCTTTGTACTGAGGTGAATGTAAGACATTGTTCTACATTCTGTCCATCAACTGTGTTTTTTGCAAATTTCACCCCGAGTGGGCTGGGTATGCTCAGACGTGAGTCCCAGACTCTCCACACCACTGGAGTCAAGCTATCCAGGCTGAAGAAGGCTGATAGCCAGAAACCGGTCCTTGGATGCTTGATTCCTGTCTAGGAAAGACATGGCTTGGTAGTCGGGCTGGACTGTTCCCATGAGGCACAGGGTCAAGGCTGATTTGCATATACCCATTGTCTGACCTAGGGTGGTGTGGAGTGCAAAAAAACGATGGATTTAGGCACAGATCTTTGTACTGAGGTGAATGTAAGACATTGTTCTACATTCTGTCCATCAACTGTGTTTATTGCAAATTTCACCCCGAGTGGCCTGGGTATGCTCAGACGTGAGTCCCAGGCTCTCCACACCACTGGAGTCAAGCTATCCAGGCTGAAGAAGGCTGATAGCCAGAAACCGGTCCTTGGATGCTTGATTCCGGTCTAGGAAAGACATGGCTTGGTAGTTCGGGCTGGACTGTTCCCATGAGGCATAGGGTCAAGGCTGATTTGCATATAGCCATTGTCTGACCTAGGGTGGTGTGGAGTGCAAAAAAACGATGGATTAAGGCCCAGATCTTTGTACTGAGGTGAATGTAAGACATTGTTCTACATTCTGTCCATCAACTGTGTTTTTTGCAAATTTCACCCCGAGTGGCCTGGGTATGCTCAGACGTGAGTCCCAGGCTCTCCACACCACCGGAGTCAAGCTATCCAGGCTGAAGAAGGCTGATAGCCAGAAACCGGTCCTTGGATGCTTGATTCCGGTCTAGGAAAGACTTGGCTTGGTAGTTCGGGCTGGACTGTTCCCATGAGGCACAGGGTCAAGGCTGATTTGCATATAGCCATTGTCTGACCTAGGGTGGTGTGGAGTGCAAAAAAACGATGGATTTAGGCCCAGATCTTTGTACTGAGGTGAATACATTTTTTTCACTTATGGAATCATTAGTTTTTAATTAATTGTAATTAAGTATGAATAATTGGCAATTATTTATGTTAATTGTGTAATTATTTTATGTGTGTGTTGTGCTGTTTATAGGTGAAAATGGTGGGAATGGTGGGAAGTCATTTAGTTTTTAATTCATGATTTAATAATTTGTTGTTAATTAATTGTAATTAATTAATTGGCAAATAATTATCTTAATTGTGTAAATATGTTCATGTGTGTTGTGCTATTTATTGGTGAAAATGGTGGGATTGGTGAGAAGTAATTTAGTTTTTCATTGTTGATTTAATAATTAGTTGTTAATTCATTTTAATTAATTAATTGGCAATTAAATATGTGAATTGTGAAAATATAATTGTATGTGTTCTGCTATTTATAGGTAAAAATTATGGGAATGATGGGAAGCGATTTAGATTTTAATTGATGATTTAATAATTAGTTGTTAATTATTTTCATTTATTTAATTGCAAATAATTATGTTAATTAGTAACTATTTTTATGTGTACATTTTGCTGTTTATAAGTGAAAATGGTGGGAAGTAAATTAGTTTTATTTGATGATATAATAACTAGTTCTTCCTTAATGTTAATTAATTAATTGGCAATTAATTATGGTAATTGTGTAAGCATTTTGGGTGTGTTGTGGTGTTACTAGGTGAAAATGGTGTGAATGGTGGGTAGTCTTTTATTGATAAATATGAGTACATTATTTAAAAATAATTAATTCATAATTAAGTATGGCATTTGGGTAGTTCATTTTAGGTGTGTGTTGTGAATAATATAGTATTAAAGAATATATATTAAATCAATATTTATGAATGATTATATTAATAATAATTTGTTAAATGATTATTAATTGTATTAGTTATGGAAATAAATAAAAATTAAAATGTTTACTTTTTTTATTGGTGTGTGTTCTAGGCTAGGAAATTAAATAAAAACATTGTTTTTTTGTTTTTTAATTTGTTTGTTAATATTTGCTCATTTTAAATAAACATTGTTTAGAAATATATTTATTTTAGATAATAGTTCTACCTTTTTGATATATGTAATAATATATTTAATGTTAATGTTTAATTAGTTATTTTTTAAGCATTGTTTATTTATTATATTGTTTAAATGTTTTTAATATTTAAATGTTATTATTAATTTGTGTTTCTCTGCTATCCAACACTTTCCTTACTGTTGCACTCACTGCAGTGGGAATAGTAATTTTTACTTATTCGCTATCCAGCTCTTTCCCTATTGGTGCACTCACTGGACTGGGGAAAGTAATTTTTACTTATTCGCTATCCAACGCTTTCCCTACTGTTGCACCCACTGGAGTGGGAATAGTCATTTTTACCTCTACGCTATCCAACGCTTTCCCTACTGTTGCACCCACTGGAGTGGGAATAGTAATTTTTACCTCTACTCTATCCAACGCTTTCCCTACTGTTGCACCCACTGGAGTGGGAATAGTAATTGTTACCCCTCCAATATCCAGCACTTTCCCTACTGTTGCACTCACTGGAGTGGGAATAGTAGATTGTACCCCTCCGCTTTCCAGCACTTTCCCTACTGTTGCACTAACTGGAGTAGGAATAGTAATTTTTACACCTCCGCCATCCAGCTCTTTCCCTACTGTTGCACTCACAGGAGAGGGAATAGTACGTTTTTACCTCTCCGCTCTCCTGCATTTTACCTACTGTTGTATTTATTGTATTGTAAAATGTATGTTTTTTATAGTTAAATGTTTTAATTCATTATACAAGGGCTATTTTTTTAATTTTAAATTATTGATATATGTATATATTACATGTTTATATATTTAGGGGCCGATTCCGATCTGTGTTGAAAACACTCCGACTGAGCCGGATCCAGGGTGTTTTCCAACCGATCCGGACACCTGCAGTGCGACTGAGCGAGTACAATATGGCCGTATGCTGTCGGACTCGGTTCGGTCGGACTCCCATAGAAGTCAATGGGAACCGGTCGTACGACGCGTACATGGGCTCCCATTGACTGAATGGGTATGTTGCTGACAAGTACGCCTCCTACAGTGGGTACACGTCGGTGCCATCCACACCGTACATGGTTGTGTTGGGGAAACCCATTGGTCTCCCCCTGTGTCCAAGTCGTAAGATTGCGGGTAACAGGGAGTCCGACGTGGACCCCTGAAGTCCAACTCCGGGAGCTATTGCGAGCCGGACGCTCCGACTCGATCCGACTGTCTGAATCCAGCATCGTACTAGTTCGGTCGTGAAACATCTCCATTGCGCACCACGGTTTGCTTGTGACTGAGTCATACGGAGCACTTTGGACCCAGAAACGATTCGGATGGAGATTTTGCGCTTGTTCGCATCGTACTTCAACGTCCGGACCCGTGTACGACTCGGACGGAAATTCAGCCTCCGAATCGGGTCTGCTAATGCCGAACCTGATTCGGTGCCCTTCCGACTGAGATCAGAATCGGTCCCTTAAAAGCTAAAAAATGTAATAAAGATAATAGTTAATAAATTATATTTAAGTAAATATATTCATATTAATACATTTTTATGTTTGTGTGTTTATATTTTTTTAATTAAGTTTATGTGTTTTATTTAGTTAAAATGTATATTAAATGTAATTTGTTTTGTTAAATATATTAATAATATTTAATATTTTTTTATTTTATATATATTTTAGTCGATATTTTGTACATCTATATTTTCTGCTTTGATATTTTGTATTCGATATTTTTGTACTTACCTGTTGAAATATAGGGAGTCAATATTTTTGTAGTCAATATTTTTGCATCAATATTTTAGTATATTGATGTTTTCTATATCAATATTTCATAATTGAAACGATTTTACACATGTTGACAAGGCAGTTGGATTATACATTTTCAGCTTTATTTGTTTATGCCTACAGCTGGCAGAGCTTGTTTTCCAGTAGCTACTTCATTGGTACAGTCTTGAAAAAGTATATTGGCATTATCATGTATAATTGATGTTCCAGAGAAAGAAGAACTGTCTTCTGAATCAAAATCATCAAGAACAGCACTTGCGAATCCTTGACTGGTAAAGTGGCTTGGAAGTGGTGTGCTGTCGGAGTCACAAAATTCTACAGCATGAGCTGCTATCAAGTTCCTGCTCCTTACTATGTCATTATGACTTGTTGATACACCAATCCTATTCATTGAAGTGATTAGCTGTCTACTTTCGCACTTGTCATAGATTGTGTGGGCATTCATCATGCGTAGCAGAGTTTTCTTTTTGTCGCAATGTAAATCATAAAACATGATTAGGAAAAGACAGTAAAGTTGCACAGCATAAGCCTGTTGGTTCATGGGATTGTGTTCCACTTCTTTACTTATATCTTCAAAGCCTTCATCACTGCTGATGGATTGCATTCCAAACTCAAGAACTTTAGTTTCTAACACTTTTGCTTTGTTAATATTAATGCTGTAAAACATGTTAAGATAACATCAGCCATTCTTGTAGACTGCCGTGATTTGCGGACCTCTGGGGAATCACACAATGTGTCATTCAGCCCAAAATGTAAATCTTTCAGGGTATTTCTTAAAATGGTCCCTGCTGATTTTACTGCAACCTGTGAACTTATTTTGGCAGCAAGACTTTTCAGAGGTAAATCAGCAGAGAACACCATGTGGTCGTATCAGCATAATCCACCACCAATGTAAAACATAGACAACACAGGTTTTTTGCAGATGTCTGGAAGCAGCGTTAAGGGCGAGTTAGCACTGAAATGAATATCACTACGCCTGACGGGGCTTCGTTAGCGATATTCCACAATGAAGTTTCACGAGGTATGCCCACCTTGCATCTCATTAGGGATTCGAGACGAGGTGGCATGAAACCGGGCTCTAATGCCAGGAAACACGGGCTAGCGTGTCCTTATAGATAGAGCGATAATGTTATCAACGCTTTTCGTCCAAAAATGGACGCTCAAGTGGCGATAATATTATCGCAAGCCCTTGCTAATATGCCCCTATAAGAGGCTCATTATTTTTGTTAGACTGACAAAACAAATTATGTCACTGTAAATTCTCACCAGAAAAATCCTAATTCCATTATTATGGATCAATACAGTTTCATCAATTTTGATCATTATTCTTTAGATCTCACTAAGGGGTCGATTCCGATCTTGGTCGGTCAGCCCTCCGAGACGTATCAGTAGCCTTTCATTACGGCTGAATCATACCAGGAGCGGGACCGTCCGGGCGATGAAGTACGATGCGGAAAAGTGCCAAATTCCCAACCGACACGTAAGCTCCGACTCCATCCACATTTACCATCCGAGACTGATCTGGAAACATCCAATTTGCGTCGCATGGCACCATAAACACAGCTACTTCAAGTACGGTCAAGTACAATGCGTACTTCCTACGTTGCGGACCGGTCGATAAGTACAGTACGTCACAGCACCTCAAAGAGCTGCATATCAGCTACAAATCGTGCCACTAACACAATCCATGGAAACAGAGCTGCTAGCAACGGTTCGAGATGGAGCAACATGAATCCAATCGCGCAGGTCATGCCAGTCCTGTACATATATGACCGTATCAGGAACAGTCTCGGACGGCGCAGACAGTAAGTTGGACACCCACCATACAAACAAACTACATGTACACACCAAGTGTCACACACACCCAGGGGGTCCAGACCCTGTCCACCAGCAACAGGCCTCCTCAGTGAACCCATGGCCACCACTACTGCCACCCCACCCATAGGGGCATGTTGCCCACCCATACTGCCACCCCACCCATAGGGGCATGTTGCCTATCACTAATGCCACCCCACCCATAGGAGCATGTTGCCTATCACTGATGCCACCCCACCCATAGGGGCATGTTGCCTATCACTGATGCCACCCCACCCATATGGGCATGTTGCCCACCCATACTGCCACCCCACCCATAGGGGCATGTTGCCTATCACTGATGCCACCCCACCCACAGGGGCATGTTGCCTATCACTGATGCCACCCCACTCATAGGGTTATGTTGCCCACCCATACTGCCCCCCACCCATAGGGGCATGTTGCCTATCACTGATGCCACCCCACCCATAAGTGTCATGTTGCCTATCACTGATGCCACACTACCCCTAGGGTCATATTGCCTATCACTGATCCCATCCCACCCATATGAGTCATGTTGCCTATCAGTGATGCCACCCCACACATAGGGACATTTTGCCTATCACGGATAAGTCATAAAAGTCATAAGTCAGATGCTTTTATATAGCGTGCAATTCACCAGAAGGTCTCAGGGCGCTTTGCAGTGAAAAACAGCAAACTTGACGAAGCTTTGGACTGAGGTAGCATCGGCTATTTGGGGAAGAGCCAGGTTTTTAGGTTTTTTCGAAACACCAGGTGGTTAGAAATAGACAGAAGATGAGGGGGGGAGGGGAGTTTATTCCAGAGTAGAGGAGCTACATAGGAAAAAGATCGACATCTGTTTGGCGATGTCCGAGCTCGTGGCTGAACTAAAAGGGATTTTGCACTGGATCTTAATGATCTGGAAGGGCGATACCAGACCAATTTTTTCGCAAGATAAGTAGGCCCAGTGCTGTGAAGGAGTTCATGGGTTAGACTTAATATTTTAAACTGGCTTCTCTGACGGATTGGCAACCAATGCAGTTGTTTGAGGCTGGGAATAGAGGCAGACCTAGGGGGAGGTCCTAACACCAGTCTAGCGGCGACGCTCTGTATCGTTTGTAATTTAGAGAGTAAACACTCATTAATGGTGGCAAACAGGGCGTTTCCATAATTCAAACGACTTATGATTAAGCCTTGGACCAAAGGCTTTCTGGTTTCAAGAATTTTTTTTTTTTTATTTGAATTTAATCTTTATTGTTTAGTTAATTAAAACCATAGCAAATTTCCTTTACAATACTCATCCAAAGCTTAAATGTAAAATCATGTTGATTATAATCAACTAAAAGTTAAATAGCAACATGGTAAAATCCAAATCATATATCTCCGGAAAGTGAACTAAAATCGATATAAAATGACAAAGAAACAAGATGTTTTAACCATTGACCTGATAAGTCTTAAAAATATTAGATTGCTTTCAGGCGTTTTTCAAAGGTCAGCAAGAACTTTACCATCTTGCAGTTTATTTGAGGGGATGATGAGTCCAAGCCACCGATTACTGCAGTCCTGCAAGTGCTTAGTCTCTTAACCAAAAAGATGTTCTTTAAGAAGAGTCTTCGCTCCGTATTCAGCATCTTACAGTGACATATGATGTGAATTAAGTCTTCTTTTGTGTTTCCACAGAGGCAACAAATAACAGAATCAATATGCTTCCAGACAGGCTCATCGGCCAAAGTTGGAAAGTTGCAGAATCTCAAGGCCATCAACCTTTTTTTGATAATAACGGAGTAGGTTGTATCCAAGTAAGCCGCTGGTGTAAGTGATTTATAACTATTGATCACAGCCCAAGAATGAGAACGATGAGAGAAGATTTCTTTGTCCGTGATCAATGAATGAAATTTCGCGGCTTTATTTAATGCCTGTTTCAATGACGTAAATGGCAAGTTTTTATCCCAAAGCTTGGCAGTGCATGTTAACTCCAAAGCTCTAGAGAGGAATTTGTTTGCCTCTGATTTTTTTTGCGTTTCTAGTTCCTAGCACAAAATTTTGTTCAGATTATTATCGATGGCTTTCTTCTTGATCTGATACCACACCTTGATACATGAGTAAAGTCGACCCAGTGACTCATTTTTTAAACCGAATTCAAGGCGCATTTGCGCAGGTGAAGCAGAGTTGGGGAGACGTAAGACCTTTTTGTAGATTTTAGTGATTAAATTGTTTAAAAGAACAGAATCCTTGCCATGCATAGCTACGCTGGCATAAGCTAAGGTGGGCAAGGCTTTGTTAGCAATCACAGTTAGTAATGGTTTTAACGATGGACCTTCCAATTTAGTTGCCAAGGTACTGAGTGCAAATATTAAGGCTCCTGCTCTGTGTGTCAAGTAATTTTTCTGATCTTTTAAAGAGAGCTTATTGTCGATATAATACCCCAGGTATTTATAATTTACAACCCTTGTTAGCTGTTTTCCTTCTAGCCAGATATTGTAGTTTGTTGTGCGTCGATTGGTAATTAGCATTATTTTGGATTTGGATGAATTAAGAACCAGCTTGTTTTCTAACAGGAAAGCTGAAAGAACTGTTAGAAACCTAGATAAACCGACTTTTGTAAGACTCATTAGCACGATGTCATGGGCGTATGCCAAGTGTGTCAGTTGTAGGTTGCCTAATTTTGGACAATGAGAGTAACAGGAGTTTAGCTTGCCAGAAAGATCCGAAATGAATACATTAAACAAATGAGGAGCCAGGACACAACCCTGTTTTAATCCAATTGTTGTGAACACTTTTCTTGATAAATGGGATCCATCCCCTTGTTTAATTTGCGTCCAGGTATCTGAAAAGAATAACAACAGGCCCCTTAATATACTCTCTTGTATCGCCCAAGCTCTTAATTTAGCCCACAATAAATTCCGGTCAACACTGTCGAAGGCCGCTTGTAAGTCTATGAAACACAAGTTCAAGTCCTGTTTGGTACGCTTGCATTTATCGGCTATCATTGTGATGGCTAAGATGTTCGATGTTGTTCCGATCCCATCTCTGAACCCTGTTTGATTGATTGGGATCAATTCTCTTTCTCCAGACCACTTAACAAGATCTTTTAAGAGCAGCGATGCGAAATATTTAGCTTCAACATCCTGAAGAGCTATTAATCGGTAATTAATTGGGCTAGTTCTGTCTCCGCCTTTATATATAGGCATTATGATGGAGCCTTGCCAACTTTCCGGGGCTAGCTTGAAGGTTTGCACGTCTGTGAAGAGTTTCTCGAGCAGCGTGCTCCAATATTCTGGTGCATATTTATAGGTAGCTTGCGGGATGCCATTTGGACCTGGAGCCCCATTACTTTTGCCCTTTTTGATTATTTTTATTATCTCCTCTGCGGAGTAAGAGCCATAAGTTACATCTGAAAGTGAGATTTTGCGCTGGCAGGCTGATGGTGTCTGACTGCAACATTCTTACTCGATAATCCTTTTATTTTGATGTTTCAAGATGAGTGCAATCCCAGGGACTTTTTTAAAGCTTTCTTTAAATTTAGACGATAGAAAAGTGTCTCATTCGGATTACTGCACATTCGAAGTTATAACATTTTGAGGTATTATTAATTAATTTATAATCTTCCAGAATGAATTAGAATTCGAAAAGTTTGGAACTGAAGAGCAATGTAATCCCAAAAGCTCTCGTTTATCCTCCTTTTAAACTCCCAGACCATTTTTTTGTATTAATTTCTTTTTGCAAGAAATGTATCCAGTTGACGCGCATCTTTGTCATTCGACTGCCACTTCTTATGTGTTCTTCGCTGATCCTTCCTTAGATCTAACAATTCCTTTGGTAATTTGCTGTTTGTGCCGATTCTCTTGGCCTTAGTAGCTTGTAATTGCATTTTTGACTTTAATTTCTCGAGGAAGAGAGACCATGCTTGTATGTTATGCATTGGGGCGTTACCTAAATTATGCAACGTATCATCTATTATTGTGAACCACTCCGTTTTATTAGAGTTAGACCAAATTATGCGCTTTTGATTAGTTGTGCAAGATTGTCCCCCCGGTATATGATATGTTTGGAATCTGGTTTCAAGAGGTAGCCATTTAAAACTTTTGCACAATTTTTGCACTATCCCGTAGCACACACAGGATACTTGGTTAAAGTGGGTTTTCATGGAGAGAGAACAATCAATCATGATTCCCAGGTTACGAACCACCTCCTTGGGAGCTGGACAAGGTCCAAGTTCTAGGGGCCACCAATCCTGTGACCAGACTTCATTGGCCTTACCAAACAGAATAATTTCCGTTTTGCTGTAATTAAGTTGGAGGTTTTTTTCACACATCCATTTGCTGATGTCAATCATAAACTTTTTGAATCTAACGCTGGTTTCAAAAAGTTACAGGTGATGAGCACCTGAGTGTCGTCAGCGTACGACACTATTGTGAAACCATGAGATTTTATTATGTTGGTCAACGGAGTTAGGTATAGGTTAAATAACATGGGGCTGAGAATTGACCCCTGTGGGACACCTACAGAGAGGGGCAGACTGCTAGATACAAGAGTGTCAACCTTAATATAGGTAAGGCGATCCACAAGATAATTCTCAAACCAAGATGAGGGCTTTACCTCTGATGCCACCCCACCCATAGGGTCATGTTGGCTATCACTGATGCCACACCACCTATAGGGTCATGTTGCCTATCACTGATGCCACTTCACCCATATGTTTCATTTTGCCTTTTCACTGATGCCACCCCACCTATAGCGGCATGTTGGCTATCACTAATGCCACCCCACCGATAGGGGCATGTGCCTATCACTGATGCCACCCCACCCATAGGGGCATGATGCCTATCACTGCTGCCACCCCACCCATAGAGTCATGTTGCCTATCACTGATGCAACCCCACCCATAGGGGCATTTTGCCTATCACTGATGCCACGCCACCCATAGGGGCATGTTGCCCACCCATACTGCCACCCCACCCATAGGGGCATGTTGCCTATCACTGATGCCACCCCACCCATAGGGTCATGTTGCCTATCACTAATGCCACCCCATCCATATGGTCATGTTGGCTATCACTACTGCCTCACCCACCTATAGGGGTCAGTGTGTCTGACAAAATTGAAACCCCCACCAATAGGGTGGATGATGCGCCACACATCCTTCAAACATCAACCAAAGGTATGTAAGCCAAATACATTTTCCCACAACATCATGCCAACAGTGTGTAGTGCCTGACAAATACCCCCATCAGTGATTTTTGATTTTTGACACACAATGTAACTACCATCACATGTGTGACCAACACCAGAGTATGGGCTGCACAAGTAAAGCTTTGCAATAGCACTGAGCCAATGTGTTAAAAAACCCCATCAGTGTGTACATCCAATGTAAAAGGTGTGGACACAAACTGCAGCTAAAGTTGAGCATTGTGACAAAGGGACTAAATCCCCCATCATCACAGTGACCTAAGTGTCATCATGGAAATGGCAGCACATGCCAATCAGTATGTATGATTCCTGGGCATGTCAGCACAACACTTGTTCAGTCAACCATCATTTACCACCCAATGTAGGCACTAGTGACATACGCCTGGGTACGGTAGTGCCCCTTAAGTCACCTGCACATACACAATACATATGTCTAGCAAGTTGCACAGAGGACACAGTTGACTTCACACCAATTATGCCCACACCTGCGCGTACAGTGGAGATGGGCCAACAGTCAGGGAAAGTGACAAATTGTACAATGTGAAGCACATCATATGTGCATGCCAATGAAATGTTATCAGCCCTGTCCAAAAATAGGTAATCATGACACACCAAGTCAGCTGCACAGGATGACATGGATACCAACTTGAACAGGAAACGTATCTCATTGTCCACATGGAGCACATCACATCAACATCTTAGTATCAGACATTTGTAAATCCTGCATCATCACAGCAAGGTCAGGGTAAACAGCATCAACATAATGTACAGATAAATCAAATGCACAAGGATAACAAAAAATGCTTTATTCAGCAAATTGAAAGCTGAAAGGGAAAATCCAAAACAAAATGAAGTCCAATGTCCTCTCAAAACACAAAGTCCAATGAGGGTGTGAGTGACACTTGTCACCCATTGCTTGCATGCACTGCTCAAGACTGGGGAAATCCACTCTGAGGGGCATACATGGAGCAGACCAGGTACTGCAGGGACAGGATCAGGGCTCATCAAAAGGAGGCTGTGAAAGGGTGGTGGGTGCAGGAGAGTTAGTGGCAACTAAAGTGGAAATGTCTGACATGGTTTGTGCCATCACAACTATGGTGCACAACTCGGATGGGGTGGGTGCTGGAACCACTGCAGTGGGCAGTTCAGGTGTAGTGACATGGTCCCCACTGTAGTGCCCATGTCAGACTGGGTGGTTGTGGACTCCACTGCAGTGCCTAACCCCATGGCAGTGTAAAGGGGTGCAGGAGAGGTTGGCAGGACAGCTGGGGGGGGGGCACGGTCCCCACACTAGTTGCAGTAATAGACAGACTGATGGTGGTGTCAGTGGAAGAGCAAGTGGAAGTTGGGAAGGGCCTGAGCATTCTGGGGATGATGTATCTGTGGGTGGGGGAACCTGGGACAGGGAGTGGCGGGGGAACCTGTGGTGTGCTGACATGGGGGATGGAGGAAGGAGACTATGCAGTGGAGCTGGGGGGTGGGGGTGTGGTCTTACTCTTCTGGGTACGGGGTGACTTGCAGGTGGGGGCCTCAGTCTGCCTGCACCTGGGGGAGGGTGTCCGTGTGTGAGGGGCACTCTTCTCTGTGTGTGGGGACTTCCTCTTCCCCCTGTAGTCTGGATCTGCTGGATCAGAGGGGAAGAGGCCTAGTCACACAGGAAATGCTTCTTAGGAGATGGGGTTACAGGTGAGGCAAGGGAAGGTCTCTTGGAGGGAGAGGGATCAGATGCCTGTGTGTGTGTTTGCGCCCCATCCCCTGTGTGTGTGGTATCGGTCCCCTGACTTTGCTTGCCTGCACGTTTTGTTTTTTGTTTGTGTGATTGTGTGCTGTCTGTGTCTGTGTGTTTGGGTGACTGTGCTGATGTGTGTGTGCTGGGGACAGGTAATGTGCTAGGAGTTGTTGATGGGGCAGAGGCTGAAGGGGTGAGGGACTGTTGGAGGAGGGATACTGCTGTCGTCAGGGAGGAATGCAAAAACAACAGTTGATGGACAGAATGCAGAACAATGTCATACATTCAACCCAGTACAGAGATCTGGGCCTAAATCCATCGTTTTTTTGCTCACCATGCCATTCCAGTTTGTACCCAGCCATATGCAAATCAATCAATTGACCCTGTGCCCCATGGGAACAGTCCAGCCCGAGCTGCCAAGCGAGGTTCTCCCTGGACTGGAAACAAGCATCCAATGACCGGTTTCGGGCTTTCAGCCCTCATCAGCCTGGATAGCTCGATTCCAGTGGCATGGAGAGCACAGGACTCACGTCTGAGCATGACCGTCCCACTTGGGGTGACAAATGCAAAAACAACAGTTAATGGACAGAATGCAGAACAATGTCATACATTTACCCCAGTACAGAGATCTGGGCCTAAATCCATAGTTTTTTTGCTCACTATGCCACTCCAGTTTGAACCCAGCCATATGCAAATCAGTCTTCACCCTGTGCCCCATGGGATCAGTCCAGCCCGAACTGCCAAGCCAGGTCTTCCCTGTACTGGAAAGAAGCATCCAAGGACCAGTTTTGGGCTTTCAGCCCTCATCAGCCTGGATACCTTGATTCCACTGGCATGGAGAGCACGGGACTCACGTCTGAGCCTACCCGTCCCACTTGGGGTGACAAATGCAAAACCAACAGTTGATGGACATAATGCAGAACAATGTCATACATGTACCCCAGTACAGAGATCTGGGCCTAAATCCATCGTTTTTTTGCTCACCATGCCATTCCAGATTGAACCCAGACATATGCAAATCAGTCTTGACCCGTTGCCCCATGGGAACAGTCCAGCCCGAACTGCCAAGCCAGGTCCTCCCTGTACTGGAAACAAGCATCCAAGAACCGGTTTTGGCCTTTCAGCCCTCATCAGCCTGGATAGCTTGATTCCAGTGGCATGGAGAACATGGGACTCACGTCTGAGCATACCCGTCACACTTGGGGTAACAAATGCAAAACCAAGAGTTGATGGACAGAATGCAGAACAATGTCATATATGTACCCCAGTACAGAGATCTGGGCCTAAATCCATCGTTTTTTTGCTCACCATGCCATTCCAGTTTGAACCCAGCCATATGCAAATCCGTCTTGACCCTGTGCCCCATGGGAACAGTTCAGCCCGATCTGCCAAGCCAGGACCTCCCTGGACTGGAAACAAGCATCCAAGGACCAGTTTCGGGCTTTCAGCCCTCATCAGCCTGGATAGCTGATGAGGGCTGCACGTAGAGTAATGTTACTGTTCACTACAGCAGTCAGATCCTGCCAGACTGTTCCAGACGATTGCTTTTCCGTGATCTGGCATCCATCCAGACACAGGATCGCCCCACCGAGGGCTCCTTGTAAACGGTTACCATACCACCAAGATCACATTAATCCTTACAGCTGCCATTTCTCTATGCGCAGTGAACCCGGCTGGGTTCTCTGTGAGTAATTTTACTCTCCTTCACCCACGTTTGTTACACTTCACCCCACATGTGAAATAGCGCTGCAACTCAGATGTCCCACACATCGTAGGTCCTGATGAGACCCCACATTCTAGCTGGGTTGAAACGCCTTCGACGATAAATGGAAGTGAACCCACAAGACAGCACTCATGATTGTATAGAGTTGCTTTACCATTGTATATGACCTCATTTTTAAAAAATGGTTGCTTCCTTTGATGAACATTTCCTCTAAACCTTGTATATAATTTCACTATATGTCACTTAACTGTTTTGCTTTGGTTCTTATGTTACACTTGGGACACCTTGCACTGTCAGAAATGTATTCTTTGTACATTACCTGTAGGACTATGTGTAATGCTTTGCAAATTTTTGAAAAAATATAAATGTTCTTTCAAATAGACCTTAGTGTTACTTTAGCTCTCTCTTTCATATCCCTTATGAACCCTCTGTTTTACTTAGCTATCATGCATTTGATTTACCAATGAATATTATTCTTAACACTCCACTTGAACCAATGTATTCTAGGAGGAGCCCGTCCAGCAGGGCCTAGTTCTCGTCCTCTGTAAAAGCTGGGGCCCTCTCCAGAGTACGTGCCATTGCAGGATCCAGAAGAAGTATAGACAGCAGCAGTGGAATCTGATATGTGGTCCTGTAGCATGTAGTGCAGGCAAGTAAGCTCCCTGGGGTCCTGCAGCCTTAAATCAGTGCTGCAGAGGCAGAATCTGTGACATTGCCACTTCCTGATAGGTCTAACACGGTTGTATTATATGAATCTGTCCAATCCATGGAAATGTAAGTCTCCTACACGTCTTCCACATCGTTCAAATCTTTCACCTTCAGGACACCCTAGAATTGCAACATTGTTCTAGGCATCAAACTGACTTTCCAGCGCATGACTCAGACGATTTTTGAATTTGCGTACGTCTCCATAACAGCCCATAGCCAATGAATGCGCACGGCTCGGTCCATACCTGTATGACGCATCTGCTTAGAAGTCAGCTGCGACGGTTCAGATTACAATCCATGGCTAAGCCGTGCGCATGGCTCGGTGCAGAAGTGCACAACGCATCTCTGTAGAAGTCACCCGCATCGGGTCACATTGCATACGGGTCGTACATGCATGAACCGAGCCATACGCACGCATAGCCCATAGTAGTCAATGTGACCCGACGCGGGTGACTGTAATGCATATGCATCGTGCTGTCAATGGTCAATGTGTGCGCACTACTCTGTCCATGCATGTACAGTGCGTCTGCATTGTAGTCACCCGCGTCGGTTCATATTAGTGTGACTTACATACGGATCCCACACAGATTTTATTGCCATGGCCACACCTTCAACACCACAACATGTCCCCATAGATACCAAGGTTGCAGATTGCTATATGTGACCTTTTCTGAAAATCAGTGTAATTATGATTGACATTGGCATGAGTCATGGACAAAGTACCAGTTTGAAGATGTGTATGACCTGTCACCTACACCATGAGAACAGGTTTGAATGTTATGTACATCACAGCAAGACCCATGGACACATTAACGATGTGCACCCATAGTCTGCTTGCATGTTGTGTCTGTGATGTTTGTGGTTCCATGTGCCCAATGGGAGCCAGTGTCGACCATGTGCTTTGTGCATCAACATTTTATACTGTGTGGGTGTGGCTCAGGGCTGTCCATGTATGGCCTGTATGGACTACAGGGGCCACTACCTGTGGGAGTCATAATTGGTTGTGGGATGTCCATGATACGCCATGTCATTTCGGTGCACAAGTGGCAATGCAATACAGGGACCATGGCTATCTCCTTGACATAGAGTTGTGATGCCTGTGAAACATCAGTCCCTACATGTCACTATGTTGTGTGTTTATAACGTGACAGCAGTACAATGATACTGTGCCACAGCCCAATGAATTGTCATTGCACTCCATGGAAATCATGTACACATGTCTCATTAATATGTGAGATGATGGGCATGTAGCTGACATATGTGTCCATGACCAACAGCACAGACCTCAGTTCATTGTGTATTGCTATGATGTATCATGTAATTTTTTTCAAGGTGAATGCCACATGGGTAGATGAATGTATAATCGTAATTTACCCATCTCTGTACTGCATGGCACCAGCTGTCCATAGACCTTTCCCGGACCGTGAGACCATGGTGGAACGCGACAGCATCTAACGGTACCGCTTTACCAAGAGACTGATGGATGAGTTGGCGGAGCAGTAGGAGCCACATCTGCTACCTGGCCGGACATACCCGACAGCACTGACACCAAAGGTGAAGGTGATGGCAGCCCTGCACTTCTTTGCCACCGGTAACTTTCAACACACTGTTGCTAGTGCTGGTGGTATGTCACAAACTATGTTCAGCCGTGTGCTTCGTGATGTCTTGGTGGGGATGTTGCATTTCCTTGACACATACATCAGGTTTCTTAGCCCTGGTGAACTCACTGACGTAAAGGATGCTTTTTATAGGCTGGGGAGCATTCCAAACGTCATTGGTTCTATTTATGGTACACATGTGGCACCGATACCACCATAGGCACATGAACAGGCCTACCGCAACATGAAACATTTTCACTCCATCAATACTCTGGTGGTATGTCTGGCAGACATGGTGATCACACATGTGTGTGTACGTTTTCCCGGTTCTGCGCACGATGCCTACGTCATGAGGAGGAATCGCATTGTGTTGATGATGTCACAGATGCCAAACCAGTGTGCCTGGCTTGTTGGTGTGTGCTGTTTTCCATTGTGTGTGTTTGGCAATATTGTATCTCACCCTCTTACAAGACTCAACTAATGTGCTCTTCTTTTATGTAGGTGACTCTCGATACCCCAACATGCCCTGGTTGCTGACACCCCTCCGGAACCCTGTGACAGCAGCCGAGATGCGCTACAATGAGGCACATGGTCAAACGAGGAGAGTGATTGAGCGGACCTTTGGTCTCCTGAAAAGCCGCTTCCGATGTCTGGACAAGACCGGAGGTGCCCTCCCATATGAGTCTGCTAAGTTGTGCAAGAGCATCATAGTATGCTGCATGCTGCACAACATGGCAGTGTGGAAGGAGTTGCCTCTCATACAGGATGATGATGACCAACATCTCCCACCTGTGGAGGATCCAGGCCTGGGCCAAGAGGCCAGTGATGATGATGATGAGGGTGATGTCCGCACACAGCTCATCAACAACTTCTACAGCTGATTGTGAGTTCCCAGGGTAGTTATGTCAATGTATTGGCACCAACTGCATTAACCTTGAAAGCAATTTTAGTGGTTAATATTCAATACACAGCAGTATCCAAGCAAGGGAGTCTTAATGGAAAAAATCAAACATGGAAGAGGGCTAGACAAAATGATTCAGGAGTAATGTCCGTCTTTCTCTTCAAATAGAACTGTTGAATCTGGGAAGGATAATTTTAGGCAGATGTGTGCATTTCTGTACGCACATTTAATGAAGATGTCAGTGGTGTGGAGGCCTGAATATTTAGTTTAAGCATAGTTTAGCCTAAGCATTGTTGTTTGGACTGCATAGGCAAATTGGTTTTCTGCATTTAGAATACAAGAGTACTAGGTAATGCCCAATTGCCACCTCTGAAGATGTGCGATAGCGAGGGGTTTGGGGCCCGCTTTGCATGTCAGCGATATTTATCGCTAATGACATGCAAAGTGGGCGTACCCAACCTGTTAGCGACTGAAAGCAGTGGCTAACGTCGCTGTCGCCTATTAGCAAGGCAGGCGTAGCGATGGAAATATTCCCGTTATCGCCCAAAACCAACGCCTGCTCAGACCAGTTCTTAGCCATGTTATCCAAGGAGGTTGATAACATGGCTAAGAGCATTTTGTCGCTAATGCGTGAATATCGCTGTATTCTCAGCGATATTCACGCATTTCGCCGCTATCGCTGGATATTTTAGCACAATGGAGAAAAACGTTGCTAATAGCTTGTTTTCTCCGCTAACATATCCAGCGATAGGCAGCGATAAAATAATCGTCGCTAAGCCCATTTAGCGATAAATATCGCTACTTGTTGGTAATATGCCCCTATAAGTCACTCCTAAAGCAGGCCTTTCCGAACCTCAACACAGGGTGCTCAGTTCTTAGTGTGAGGGTGCCCCTGCATGAGCAGGACACCCTTACAGCCTTCAGAGTCCATTCTCCCGGGCTGTAAGTGAGACAGCCCTATAACATATAAAGGGGCACCGCGTCATTACACAATGAACATTTAAAAACTGGCTGTAACGAACCCTGTCATGTTTGGTATCAAACATGTTGGAATCATACACTCACACCTTAAACGGTGTGGGAGGTATGATTCCAAGCACTGTAAAGGCCTCCGTTAGGTCCTCAGTGCTCCCAGTACCAGTCTTCCAGCACAACATGGCTACTGCCAACCAGAAACACGATTCTGCCCTCCTGCTGCTGAGCCAAGCTCTAGCAGGGGAAGGCAGTACAGTAGGCATCTAGCCACAGGGAGGTGTGACCACCTCCCAGACAGGATTTAGTTTATGGGGACAGGGTGGGAGTGTTTCCAGCACCACTCAGTCTGCTTGAGGGACACGTTTGGTGCCCTACTGGCATAGTCCAGTTCAACAAAACACACAAGATGATGGACGGAATGTTGCACCATGGCAAAATTTTGGGCAGGTCACCGCCGTCATCCAAGACTTCCTCTCCAAGCCAAACATCAAGAAACATAACAAGAGTAATGGATGGTTTGACACCCAGTGCACTAAAGCATACACCCATCTTAAAGCTGCACTTAGCGCACAAACAAGGGACTATGAATTAATTACAGTTTGTAGAAAGACCTATAATTCAGCCCGGAACTATCGGAAAAAGAAATAAAAGAACTGGCTAGGCAAAACCTGCTGGAGGCCTCTCAATGTAGAGACTCCCAACTGTTTTGGCAGGCAGTAAATGCTCCCTATTTTACCAAAAAAGATACCTCGAGAATAGAAGTCGCCATCGACGAAAGCACCTGGATAGACTTCTTCTCGAAGGTATACAAAAAAGAGGTTGGAGACCATGGTATGCCCTTTGAGAATAATGAGCAGGGTGATCTAGAGCAGGAACACGTCCCGATATCCATAGAATTTTCATATGGGGAAGTCTTACTTGCAAGTCCAGTTCAAACCAGCTCAAGGACGCGTTGGCTCCAGCTCTGGCACAAAACTGGACCACGGTCATAGGAGTATCCTCCCCACTGTCCAACCCCTCCCCTGGGAGGGAACCATGAATCATAATATTAAGGGCTTACCTGAGGGTGGATCCCTAGATTCATCATGGGACACGATTCAATTCAGACATCACTTCATCTTCAACCACCTGGACACTCTGAACTTCGCTCTGGGCATAAGGGCGTCAACCTGGAAGACTCCTGCTGCTCCTTATCTCTTCGCCCTGCTCGTCTGCTGCAACATCCTTGCCTGCACTCCATACAGGAGACCTTCCAAAGCCTGTGGGCATCCAAGACACCTGAAGGAGTCTCCCTTGAAGTGAAGGAGTCACTTCCCTGCATCTGCAGGCACCGCAACCAAGCTGACCGTCCAGCTGATCCTGGGCTCCCACAGACTCCGAAGGACTCAGCAACACAGGTGGTGGTTCTCCATATCCCTCTCACCAAGTTTGTGTCCAGTATCCCATGTAGGAGCCACAGGAACTGAACCCCTGTGCACCCCTCAGACTTGCCGTTGCAAAAGCTAGTTGGCTTCCTTCCATTAAGATCTTCAGGCTCCAAGTAGGACCAATGTCAATAATCTCCAGTGACCAGATTTTTCGACCACACCACATTGCTTGCACCATAGGCCTGCTTCTCTGGTAAGCTGCTCGAGGTCCTCTTGCTACTCCAGTGCCTCCGGCATGAGGGAACTGTTGAGGGTCACATTTGAATTCTTTGGGCTCCCCTAATTGCTCGGGCCTGCCCAGACTCCGCTGCTTGTGGTGAGTCTCCTGGACCTTGCTGGTCATGACATTGCACCTTCTTCAACTTCCTAGTTGGCTGCAGTTCCCAAGGTTTTTTTGGTGCTCCCATCAGACACCGACCCCTCAACTCTCGACATCCGACATGGGACAGCTCTTGTATGGCCACTGGTCTTCCACAGCATCACCATGTCCACACAGCTGCAGTTCCAAGGTCAGCGTCAGCTCTCCTGCAACACACGATATCTGTGAGCATTCATCTTCCGTGCCTCCTTTTCACTGCTGAGTGGCTTAGACTCTGTCCCCTCTGCTCGCAGGTTCTTCACATCTTGAAACCACCTTTGGGTTCTACCGAACACTTTCACCTTCTCCAGCAGCAGCATCTTTCAGAAGTCCTCCATTTTATTCGACAGCTGTTTCCAACGCCACTTCACACCTATGTACCAGGCTTCCCTTGTGCAGGTATCCTGGTACCAAGGTATCCATGGATGGGTGGCTCTCCAACCTCCTGTCTTCCACGGGGTATTTCAGGGTCCACTGTGAAGGGTCCACTTTTGTTAAAATTGCAACCATGACGTACACGTTGATTTGTACGTAGAATGCGGTTGTGTTCTTTCACTGCACAAGACCTCAGTGGGGCTCCTAGATACTCACCTTGGGTGGTTCCTTGGGTCCCCAGCACTTCTACATACTCTGACTCTTGTCTTGACTCGAGTCGTTGTTGGAATGCCATTATTTCAGCATATGGTTTGGTCTCCCCCTGGCGACCACTGTGCATTCTGAGTTAATTTCTCATTTCTATTACAACGTATTGTGTGCATTGAGTACATCTCCAGTTAGGAGATATCTGTAAGTGTTAGTGAGTGTCTTATGATAAATACATATTTTTTTAAATACACTCTGTGGTTCTTTTTCACTTAATCTATACCTATGAGAATATGTTCAGGTAAAACAAGTTGCTTTACACTCCTTCTGGACTAAGCCTGAAGGCTTCTCTCCACAGCTACCACTTAGAGAGCTGTCTAAGTTTAAATCGCCAAAAGAGTTGTCTGGATCAGTGCAATGTGTCCACTTACATAGGTGTACATCATATACTGAGCCAACCTCTCACTGTTTCAATACATTATATGTTCTTAAAGTAGGCTGTTGAGCAGTCCCTTCCTCATGAATAGAGGTATTTTAGTCTATCTTAGTTCCGGTGTGTATCTTTCCCCCCTGTTCCTGATTATATGTCTTTTCTCACTATTCTGGTGCTTGTCCCGCTCAGAAGCATCTATGTCACACGATTTTCCGATTAGATAAGTTATTCTGCCATCAGAGATTTGCATCTCATTGAAGGGGATAGTTTCTATCCCGCTCTCACTCTGTCTACCCCCAGTCAAAGCCATTTTTTCACACATTACAAAGCTAATCACTTGCCACTGCTAGGACATCTGCCTCCCAATTTGTTAGTGGTAAATCGTTCCCTCTTTGCTGTTCTGGAGTGTTTTATTTACAATCTTTTTGGTGTTTTGCAGAATATTTCCTATGCTAGTGCATATTTAGTTTCCTACATGATCATGTTTTTATTTCATTCTAATGATTTTATAAATTACAGAAAGTAATAAATATTCCTCCAGTTAATTCACAAAAAACTGTGGCCATTTGATCATTATTTTCCCCTTTGATAGGAGCTCTAGATGTACACGTCGTTTTCAACAGTTTGCTCTCAATTATAAGCTTCAGCTATATTTTATAAATATATGAACTTTTTAATTTTTCGTAATTTGAGAGGTGATTACCCCTATTAACTTAACAAATCCACTCTAGTTAGGTCAAAACACACTGCTGAAAGAATCTCTGCTCAACTACTGGTAGCTATGGAAAAAAACAAATGGCAATATCTAGAGAAGTGTATGTTAAGTTGAAGTACTGACAATACTTAAGTAAAGAACATAAAACAATGAAATTCCCAAACCAATTTAAAAAAACAGGACAGTGTAGTGAGCAAAACGACACCACAAACTATTCAAATAGGTTAAGGGAGTGAAGATATGATTTTTTTTAAGGTAAAAGCACCAAAACAGTAAAGAATCAATCAAAAGTCACTGTTCAGAATAGACCGGAACCTCAGAGCAATTTCAGGCGCCTGCACCTTCAGGTGCCTGCCACATGGTGCAAAGATCAAAAAAGTATCCCCTTTCTCTGTGGGAGCTTGTGCTATGGACTGTTTACAGCCACAGCACATGCTCCCATAGAGAAATTGGAGTATGCAACCACACCATTGTATTCCAGCGGTCAGACTGATACTCTGTATGTCAGTCCATCCGACATCCTAATAGGGCCCTAAGTAAAAAACCTCCTAGAACTGTCTCAGGCAGAGATGGGAACATTTTATACACTCCTAAAGCCTGCTCAGGAAAAAATATAGCAAAGCCAACATAGTGGAATAGCTGTTGGGTTTTAATTCACTATGAGAACACAGTAACACCAATATCTAGAGTGTCCTATTATCTACTGGCATTCTGCTCTACCCACTTACAAGTAAGCCTGGGAGAAATTTGAATTACATCGGCCTAATTTGCATAACTTCAGGAATTTCAAGTCACGCTTGTTATGTAAAAGTTTGCAAATGACTGCACTTGACGTAGTTCTTTGCCATTTGCTGTAAATATATATAGTTAAACACACCATTCATTGTAAAAATGTACCATAAATACATGGGAACAACAAAACATGAGCTACTGTTGTTCATGGTGCTTTTGTTAAATGCATCTTTATGCCAAAAATTTATGAAAGGACATATTTTGCACTACAATATTGTGTGAAAGGATGAATGAGGATTTAACTATGTATAATTTTACTAAAATCTCACTTGATTATGGGAAAATAAATTACACAAATTTGTCACAATCCTACTTACAAGGTACACTTTATAGGTGAATTTTGAATGTATAGCATTAAGCTTTTAGCTATATGGCAAAGGCATTTTTCCTTGACATATGTGTCTGAAGGATATGTAAATTACAGTCCAGCCAGGGCAGGACCCTGTTCTTAGCAGTTGTATACTTTTGTCAGATATGTGGGAGGTGTAAACACAAGCCCATATATGACCAGGCAGATATGTTTTAAGGCATGGGCAAAGAGGGCTCCCACCCGGGGCACTAAGTTTTTTCAGGGGCCCCATATCAGAGACTTTTCAACTCTGTGCCTGACCTATCTGTCTTATTCTGATAGACCTGAATTGCTTCTTAAATATACTTGTCTATTTCTTTTAATTTCTGTTTTTAAAAGAGGAGCCTGGGTGATGTGGGACTTCGTTATGTACATTTTCAGAGAAATATTGTTAGCCCCATGTAACTTCCAAAATAAGTTTTATTTAGAACAAATCAATGTTTAATTCTCGACTAATGGAATGGGACCTCTGGAACAATTTTTTATAACACTACTACGATGACATTGTACAACAATTTTGAAAACTCAAATGGTACGGTTTTGCCTTGCCAGTACATGTATTCTGAACTTTGGTGCCTAGAACACTTTGCACTGGGGTTGCTTCACTTTTGGAATGCCAACATAGCACATAGCATTGTGGTTGTGTGTACTTTCATCACAAATCAAGGTTTGCATTGGAAATATGGAATCAAATTAAGTAAAAATACTAAGGGTCTATTAGGATGGCGTTCGGACTCCAGTCCGCCCACCACCCTAGCGGTTCTGGGATTGGCCGCCAGTGGTGCGGCGGTCCCGCGCCGCCATTAGAATGCTACTGCCACCATGGTGGTCGAATCCTGTATATTTAACATTGTGGCGGGCAGTGCTGTATTCAGCACCTGCTACAATGTTAAAAGGGCATGCTGTGCATTTGTGTGCACAACGTGACAGGCACCGCGTGGTGCCTGCCACCCTGTGCATGTAAATGTTGGGGGTACCATGGGTAACCCCCAAGTGCAGCCACCCACCTCCAACCCCTTGGGGGCCCGCAACTGGCCCCAAAGGCATTCTCCCATGCCTTTCCATGGCGGAGTCTCCACCATGGAAAGGCATGGGACCGCCATCATCGCAATATGGATGGCGGTGCGCCACCATTTTGCATGTATTTTCCGCCCGGTAGGCAATCGGGCGGATTGCCTACTGGCAGAAAACTGGCGGACGGTCTTTCTGTCTGCTTGGGTCCCCACCGCCATCATAATATGCTGGGGGGAATGTTAAACGGACGGACAGAAATGTCGGGCGGATCGCCACCGCCATACGGATGCAGATGCGACGAAATATCGCTAAGTCTTCTCGTAGACGATGATACAGCAGATTGAACTTTTATGATTGAGAAGTCTCTATGGATAGTAAATTGAGAAACACCGTCCGTGAAGCACCGGAATTCAAATATCCGTATTTTGTGGCAATCGCCCATTTAAAATAAAAGTTACAGAACAACGATTTCTCTTGCCTTTATTTAGAAGTGGTCAACAAAAATTGTGTTTGACTTTTGGATCGCTTGAAGCATTTTTCAGGGGTAAACTGTTTTATACATGATACTCCTGAAGATGGCCTCATGGACGAATGCTTAGAGACCGAAAAGTCGACTTTAACACTTGTTTCTGGAAAATAATTCATGATAGCAAAAGTGTATACATTGAAGAACTGAATATTTGCATTTGCTTTCCTCTTGTTACATTGTGTGTCTAATTTTGTAGTACCCTTGATGAACTTTATAAGATAAAATTCAATTTATATACACCCTTGTCTTTTGTATATCTTTCCCTATTGTGATTAGTTCATGGGTTCCTATTTTAAATAAGGAACTGAGAATTTTAGAATTAAGCTTTACAAAAGGTTTTGAAAAGGAATTCATTGGCTAGTTTATGAATAACTCCTGCACTTGAGTATACACTAAAGCAATATAATTGAATATTTAAATAAATTCCCTTAAAGGCATCTTTTTCCCGTTTATTTGATTTTGCCCAGGCCCTCAAGGGTAGATTGGGTTTCCCATTATATTTAATTATGTAGAAGGCAGCGTTAAGCCACTTAATGTGGCTTAACGCTGCCTTATACATAGGCACCCTTTCACGCTATGGTTAGAGTGAAAGTGGCATGCAGTGGGTGTTGTATTTGATGTTGCCCCCTATGTACAAGGGTGGTGTACATAGGAGGCAGCGCCAAAATTAAGACCAGGAAGACCCTGGTCTTAAGTTGGCGAAACAAGGAGAAATGCATTATTTCTTTTTATTTTTGCTCTTTCCATGTGTGCTTCCTTGTGCAGCACACATGGAAAAAGCTACATGCCATGGTTTGTTTATGTACAGGAAGGTGTCCCTTCCTCTACATAAACAAATATTTTAAAATAATGCAATTTTGTCACATTCATGTATTTTTTTTTGTATTTTATTGATGAACTGCATGATTACTTAAAATCTTTACAGTATAAAAACTTGATGAACATTCCCCCCCCCCCGACGTGCCCCATAACACATAAAAAGTAAATACCACTTTGTGTTAAAATGCTGACAGTTAAAACTGCGTAGTTGTCCAGAACAGAGTTCTTTTAAAAGGAGGAGAGTATTGGTTACTCCATTGTTCCACAACAGAAGAAGAGAGGCACGTGAAAGTTCGATAGAATCAGTTCAAAGCCGCCAAAGCCGGTTGATGATAGATGGATACCTCGTTGGGCCCTTAAACCAACCCAGATTAGATGACTGGGGGCGATGAATTCCAGTTGCTTTGCTGGCACCCTATAGTAACTGTGGGCTAGCATCACTGGGGCCACCGGTAGAGCGCCGGCCCAATACTTAGAACCCAAGGGATTAGTGGCCATTAAGTGGGAGTCGAGTGCCATTTTTACCTGATGTATGAATTTCCCGACCCTGGCTATCAGACAGGTCGCGGAAACAGAAAGGCACCAGTGCAAGGCCTCTCTACAAGTTCTGTAGCCTAAGTTCCGTAAGGTCGGACGCAGCAAGCGATGACGGTCGTTGACCAACTTTGTGCAGCAACACAGCAAGTGTAGCCAGGATTCTCTGCGATAGTTGCATAGACGGCAGGCTAAGGCGCCATCCGTTCGTGCCCAGTTAGGGTTAAAGTCCGGGATCCTGAGGGCCAAGAGGCGAAAATACAGAATTTTCTTTCTCACGTGGGCGGATACTGGGTCTTGCAGGTATGTTTGGGGTTTACCAGAAATATATGATTTATCCAGGGCCTGAGTTAGTGGGTTTTGCCGAAGGGATGCAAGGTCGAGCCCAAAAGAGATTGTCTGGACTTGGCGCTTAACGGCTTGGGCCCAGGCTGAAAATGGAATTTCGTGCAGGGGCAGGCTCCTCCTCTCGATTTTCAGTGCATCAATGGCTAGTTCCACCTTGGAGTGCCATGGGGAGCCCACTTCACCAAAGATTGTTTTTAGGGAGTACTTTAAGGTGTGTTCTGGCGCTTTCGATACTCTTATATAGAATTTTAACAGGTCCCCCAGTAGTGCCAGCTCTGGTCACTTAAGGCCTATTTCTAGCCTTAGCCTATTGTTCCTAGCATATCTGGGGGCCTGTAGCACCATCTTGTAGGCTTTCGCCTGGGCCGCATTGACCACTTTGTCAAATGCACCTGGGTAGGCTATATGCCCATACGAGATGGCGGGGATCAATTTTGCCCTGAGCACTGTCAGCATTGGTTCGACTGAGGGACTGGCCAAGCGAAGACTTAAGCGTCTTAACGACAGTATGGTTTTGTCTGTTTTTGATTTAAGCTCCTTCAGGTGTTTGACTGCAGTGGCATTATTGGAAACCCAGGTGCCCAGGTAGTTGTAGGATGAGGCGGTGATGATGCGGTGCTCCCCCATGGACCATGAAGCTTCTTTTTTATGGGGGTATTTGCCAAAGATGACGAACTTAGTCTTGCCCACGTTGATCCGTAGATCATTTGCCTTATTATATGTGGCAAGGCTGCTTAAGGCTCTTTGGAGCCCCACCCTGGTGTGATCCATGACCACCGTGTCGTCTGCATACTGGAGCGTACCCAAGACGAGCTTCCCCAATCTTGGGGGTGCTAAGTTGGCATCTTTCAGGGCTGTCCCCATGTCCGCAGTATACAAGTTGAAAAGCATGGGGGCCAAGACGCACCCCTGCTTAAGGCCAGCGTTGGTGTCGATTCTTGCAGTTGTTATTGTGGGACTTAGTTTCACCTTGACCCAGGTCCCCTCATAGAGCGCTTTTATTGCTTTTAGTAGGACTTGGGGTAGCCCCCAGGAATCAAGTTTTGCCCAGAGCCGACCTCTGTTCACTCGATCACAGGCTGTAGAGTAGTCTATGAAACAGCAAAACAGAGGCGGCTTATTCCTCGTGTTGGCCTTCTTCGTGAGGTAGGAAAGGGCTATGATGTTGTCGAGGGTGGAGCTATTGGCCCTAAAGCCGGTCTGTGTGGGCAGGAGAATGCCGTTCTTGTCCACCCAATCCTCCAGATCCCTTAGAAGAAGGCGAGCGTATATCTTTGCTTCTATGTCGAGGAGAGCTATAAGCCTGTAATTGGCCGGGTTCGTGTGATCCCCCTTTTTGTGAATAGGGAATAGGATTGAGCCTTTCCAGGAGGTTGGCAGAATTGCGGTGGCAAAAGAGTGGTTGAATAAAGGAGTAAGTCTGGAAACAAAAAAGGCTGAGGCTGTTTTGAAGACCTGGGCCGGAATCCCATTTGGGCCTGGAGCGCCATCGGTTCTAACGGCCTTGATGCACTTTAGGACTTCCGCCTCTGTGAACTTTCCGTGCCGGGTCAAGCTTTGGCCTTCTGTCGGGAAGCTTTCGGGTTCAATTGTTGCTGCCGCCACCTTGGACCACGGCAGGCTTTCGGGGATGGGCTGGTTTGGCTCACAGGTGTACAGCCCCTTGGCATACAGTTCCCACACTTTCCCGGCAACACTGTTTTCCTTGTGCACGCCTCTGGGGGTCAGACTATTGATAAAGCGCCAAAGCTTGCTGGTGTCGTTTCCCTTAATTAAGGAAAACACGGTCAGCCAATTTTGTTTGGTCTGCAGTCTTTTATGCTCCCAGACTTTCTTTTTGTAGTCAGTTTGCAAAGTGGCAATGGAGTTCCTCCCTGGCAAATGAGTGCCTTTCTTTAGTGCCCTAATTGCCTTGTTGAGAGCACGCTTACTCTGTACCAGGCACCGTGATTTTGAACGGCGAGACCCAGTATGGAATTGGCCGCTTCTTGGATGGTGATTGTAGCCCAGAGATTTCAATATGTCGGAGGTCAGTGTTTCCCAGAGGTGTGTGATGTTCACAGTGTGAGCTGGGTTTGGTTCTTCCTCCCTTCTGGCTACATAATCTGACAGTCTATGGCTGAGATTGGTTGACCATTTTATTCTTTTAAGGACTTTATGATGTTCTTCGCCCGTGGTGGTTCCAATGACTTCTTGTAATTCCACTTGTTCCCGCGCCAGATTGAATGTGGCGCGGAGGGGCCTGTGGTCGCTTTCATCTCTGTCATCCACTATGAATTTGCAAAGTTTGTGGGCCAGCCCTTCATTGGTGAAAATGTAATCTATGGTGGAAATGTTTCTAAAGGTTGGATTGGCGGTCCATTCTGGGTGGCTCTTTTTTTGTGTTCTGTGGGTGGAGTGCAGATTGAAATTTGCGAAAAATTCAGTCAATGGGGCTGACTTCTTGCTTGGTGGTGCCTCCGAGAATAGATCCAGGCCTCTGAAGTTGAAGTCGCCCGCGATTATTACATCTTGGTCCTCCCGGTTTATTAACAGGTCTTCCAATGTTGTGATAAGTGATTCCATGGCCTGGGAGGTTTGATATTTAATTGGGTTGAGATAACAATTAATTAGTAGAAGGGAACGGGATTCTTGACCCGATAACAACCCCTCTATTGTGATGGCTTGAAGGTCAGGAGACCCCAGTTTTAGTTCAGTTGTATAAATTTTACACGCATGACTTACGTAGATGGAAAGGCC
The DNA here is from genome assembly GCF_964261635.1 of Lissotriton helveticus. Classification (NCBI taxonomy): domain Eukaryota; kingdom Metazoa; phylum Chordata; class Amphibia; order Caudata; family Salamandridae; genus Lissotriton; species Lissotriton helveticus. The sequence goes on along the minus strand of NC_136061.1, from coordinate 1,580,590,913 downwards.
CCCTGACGGGCGTCCAAAGATTGTCCTTTTAGTTGCTGGTTTAAAATGTTCATAAAAGCCACCAATGGCAGTCGTTGCCCTTGCCCAGGTTTCCTGAAAGCACAATATATCCCCCTGTGTAAGGTAATCAAGTGTAGCAGTGTCCCTAAAAATGTTGCTCAGCCCGGCACTATTCCATGAAATAATGGTTGGCTTGCGAACCAGACCCCTGAATGGGTTTGCACGGGCGTTGTTTACATTGCAGTTAGTTGGGTTAGGGACCCTGTCTCCATGTGACCTCTGGAAGATCTGATACCTGCTGAGGCCGCTGCACTCTCCGTTGCCAGTCATTTTGCTGGATTTTGATTTTTAGTGGGGTTCTTGCCTGCCCTGATTTCGTCCCCCCGTCTGAGCGGTTGGGCTTTGTGCCTTTGAGAACAGATGTAGGTTCATGTATGTCATAAAGAGGCATCAGGACGTGTGGGTATTTCGGTGCCCTTGGGGCGGCGACTTCGATACCCCATTCAGCGAATAGTGTTGCTTCCTTAAGGACGGCCTGTTGAGCTTGTTGGGTCACAAATCCGATTATGGTAGAGTCGTCGTGGGTGTCTGTCTCCAGTCTCTTGAATATCACCCATTCGAAATCTTCTGATGTAATTTGTGCCAGCGAATCAATGTGGCCAAAGAGGCGGAGAATGTTAGACCTGTTCAAGGTGTCAAAAGAGCCTTTAGCTATGTACCTTGGGGTTAACAGCAGCTCGTAGGTAATTAGTTTATTTTTATGTGCGAAGGAGCACCAGCTCGCCCCTTCTCCCGGGAGCTTTGGCCTTTGGTTGCTTAAATTTGGAGGGTTTTTATGAGTGGTTTCGGGGTGCTGCCCATTAGGCACCATGCTAGATCGGCCAACCGCATGCGGCAATCCTTGCCACTCCCCCTGGTCTGGTGTCGGATTTAGGTGATTTTTGAATGTGTCGCCTGGCTGCTGATTTCCTGGCCCCTCAATCGGTAGACCTACCACTCTTGGCAGTTCTGGCTGAACGCCCTGGTTCAGTTTAGGATTTGTTTCATTCTCATGTTGAGGAACTCGACCGAAAGGGCTGGGGGCACTTGATGGTGTGGCGGCTGCCACCTGTGAAGGCCTTTGTTGAGAATCCTCGTTGGTTTGACCCTCCGTAAAAGGGATTTGTTGTCTTTGGGCTTTGCCAAAAACGAGGGATGCGTCACAAGACTTGCCGGTCTTAGATGCCTGTTTAGGTATGAAAATGGGAAAGAGTGATTTGATGCTTTTAGTTTCGGTGGCACCCAAGGTTAATGACGTCGGTGATTTGTTTCTGCTTCTGGCTTTGGATTTCTTTAGTTGTTTTTTAAGTCTTTTTTTAGCTCTCCTTGACATCGGAGCTTTAGCACTTGCCGATGCTCCTTCGGCCTTCTCTGCCAGGGGGGTAATAGAAGACAGGTCGTCACTTGCGGTATCAAGATCCGAGACCTCGGGGTCACCATTCCCTTGTACAGCCAAAGTGAAATTATTACAGGGCCCTACTAAAGGTTCCTTTGGGGCACTGTTGGCCGCCATGTTGTAGGATGTCGTTTCAGCGTGCTCTGTCGTCAATACTGGTAGCTTTTGTGCAGCTTGTTCTTGCGTGGTCGACTCGCCCAGACCCTTGGCTAGAGCAAGCATCTCTTTTAGAACTTCTGGTAGGTTTGCCCATTAATCAATTATGGCAGCGCAGGAGTTAATACTGGCAGCGTGGGCGTGTTGTGCGTCGAATAAGACTTCCAGCTTTGCCAGCTTATCGTCTTGACGTGCCAGGTGCTGGGCTATTGACTGCAAAAGATCGATTTGGACTTCCATCTTAGTGGACTGCCAGAGCAGTGCCCTAGCCATTGTGTCCTGAACTTCTCTTATTACGGACAAGTTAAGATCTTTAAAAGTGGCTTCTTCTATTGGGTCAGTTAGGTCTTGGTGATGAGTTAAGCCCAACGGGCTCCATCCCTCCGTTTGTGCGATTCGCGGGACATTAGCTCTTCCTGGATTTATAGGTGTTGTTTCAAGTGTGCGTTCGATTGCTTCAAGTGTGCGTTCGATTGTTTCAAGTGTGCGTTTGATTGATGTGTGCTGTATGAAGCATTACACAAGAAAGTGACAGAATTGGATTTTAGGATTGTTTATGTGCAGGAAGGGATACCTTCCTACACAGAAACAATCCTTCCCTGCACCAGACACCCTTGCACACTGGTGCAAGGGTGCCTGTGTTGGTGCTAAGTTGTGAGAATTAGTGCCATCGCAGGGGAAAATGCAAGGCTGCACCACATTCTTGTAAATGTGTTGCAGCATTGCGTTTCAGAAATGGCGGAGCGTCTCGTTAAGGCACGGAGGCTAATGACATGCTCCGCCACTTCCTAGTACATATCCTCCTCAGTTTCCTAAGTTTAGAATCTATGACTGTGCTGACCACAACTAGCATTGTCTCAGAAAAAATGTCGAATATTTGGAAGTTTAAGAAACATGAAAAGTCAGCAAAAAGTTTTCCTGAAATTATTGCAGTATGCCCCACATCTCTCAAATGAATGACATTTAAAATAAATCAAATCTTTAATGCCTTTCTTGGTTTTCAATTCACTAATTTTTAAGGCTCTCTTCTATATATATAATGAAGTATCATTGCACTATTGCAATGGCTTTTGCAACTTGTAGTCCCTCCTAATTAACCAGGAACAAGTATGGGAAATTGCATCTTGAAAATGTGTAATTTATGCCTGTTATTAAGTGTACATTTTTCTGATGGGAGTCCCCAAAATATGTTTTTGCCAAGGGACCCAATAGTTCTTAAGATGCCAGTGTCTACGAACTATCCTAGGAGGGCATGAGTGAGCTGAAAACGGGTGCTAAATTCAAAGTTCTTTTGAACAGGTCCCCCAAAATTAGCTCGGACCAGGGCCCCCAAAGTTACTGTTTCCCTCAAATTCATGCAATTTGCTTTCCTTGATATTTCATACAATTTTGGGGAAATTACACAAAATCCAAATATGGCATTTAACAATATATGTATATGGAAAATGTGTTCTTGTGTCCCAAACTATAATAAATATGATTCCAAAAACATGAGTACCATGAACCACAGCCAATCACATTCTGGTTCTCATGCAACTGTGCCAGAGTTTTGCAATGCAATTACGCCTTGAGGTATAAAGGTAACATTTTGGAAATTGCACATACCAAGCATAATGCAATATGCACAGATGTATGCAAATTATGTCAGAATAATTTATATTTGGTCCAAGACTACATATATTTAACCTTCCAGGTCTTTTGTGCAAATCCAGCAAAATCCGACAACCCAAAGGGGCGACCACAACAAAAATGGGGTCATTTTTGTCAAATTGTTTGTTAAGGATCTTTAAAAGAGATAACGTGAAAATTCACATAGCCTTTACATTAAGGGACAACACTGTCTCTTTGACAGGCCCAGTTTTGTGTTTTAAGCACTGCCTATTGGGTTTCATCACCTGTTGCAACGCAAACATGACACAACTCCTGTGAAGCCATCTATAAAGAAATGTCCCTCCCAGAATGGAAGAAGAAGCTGATTGCCACCCCTTGGCATCCAACATTTTATCAAGCTTCATGTGTTCACTTGAGGCATAAGGTAGATTTAAGAGTAGGTGGCCTTGCTATCCAGTGCACCATTAAATTGCACCAGCCGTGGGCTTCTGAGGAGAGCTTTAGGCACCTGCACTCATTCTTTTGCAAATTCGGGACCACTTGAAGGGGTAACAAAGAATTCCCCCTTCTCGTTGTGTGTCACGGAGTTCATACCCCCGGATGTATATTTTCCAGCATACCAGAATTAGTTGGAATATTTCCCCTTCCTAAAACCACTGCAGACACTTGTTAAGCTCTCCCGACAACCTATATAGTGTAAGTCACACCCCCAGCCCTTTATTATTGCACCAGCAGAAAATGTGGATAAACTTCAGGGACTACTGGTTGGGGGAGGTGGGCGGGTTAGGAAATAAATAAAACAGAAAACTAACCTGCTGGTCACCGTCACCTCTCCCCGCAGGAACCAGGAACAGGAAGCACCTAGGCTCCCAGACTCCCGTAGCCAATCACAACGCTGCTTATAGCTGCATTGTGATTGGTCTGAGTGCCATGGTTTGGCACTCAGAGATGGAGCCTGGGCATGTTCTCCACCCAGGTTATAATACAGTCTTGATGGAAAATTTGCAAAGTGAGCATGACTATTCCGTATCGGATCAGTTACCGCTGGACTGTGGCTTGACGTGGACTAACAACATCAATTGAGGGGATCCATTATCTGGTCCACGAGCTCCAGGATAGGCGTATAACCGGTCGCTGGAACTCATGGTTTCTTGGCCTTTTTCACTCCTTCTTTCATCGGTCCTGAAGAGGCCAAAAATATTTGGCCAAAACGTGTCAACATTTCCTTTAAGACGTCCCCACAAATATAACAGCTGTGTATTCAACATCAAGTACACATCATTAACAAATTGAAGAGAACAACTACGCTTCCTGTTTGTGTACTAATATAAGGGACTATCTTCGATTGTGGGTAAAATCTATAGCACATCCTCCACTGTATATTTAAGGAATGAAGAGGAGTTCTTTTTAGGATTGTTTAACATTGATGTATATTTTTGTTTGTCTTGTTTGATGAATTGTTGTATAGTTTTTGTTTATTGCTTGGTTTTAATCTTTTATCACATGACACCATACAGTAACATATATTTTTGTACAGAAGAATTGATGAATACAACCCAACATGATTGAATAAAGGAATGTATGTATTTAGTCTGTTGATCAATGATTAATTGAGGTAATCATTTTAATGAATTTGCAGTGCATGTATTCTTCCCCACATCTCAGTTTTTTGTTGTAAATTGCTTTGGATATAACCCTTGGGATGCGGGGTGACAAGGGCTTAATCCTCACCTCTTCTTGCATAGGACACTAGCCTGTAGCACATTCAGAATACTTTTTTGTCTGTGCATTCTAGTGCTTGCAGTTTTTAGACCTTGCCTACAGGCGGTTTAAGTTGTCTCTGTTTGAACTTCGATTGTTGACGATACAATACATTGAGTGGGCTGTGGGTCAGCCCCTCACTCATAGTTGGATGGCTTTCTTCTTGTTCAGCGTTCAGCACTCCATGGGACTAAATGTGGTGCCCTGCTCTTCCCCCACTTTTTAATTATCCTCCCTTCCTCCAACTTTGTAAATCTGTGTGTGGAGCTGCACACTACCCCCTCTCTAGCAGTCTATGTAAATATGTCCTGATCAATTCATAGTGTTGAGTCCTTGCTTCACAAGAGAGCTGCTTACCTCAACCCTGTGACTGGACACAATTTTCTACCTTTGGCTCTGCACTACACTACAAAATAGGGGAGAAGCGGCCTCTTTCCCCATGTAGGTCTCTGCAGTGACTTCTCATTGAACTTGCACCTTCCGTTTTTGGGCAAATGCTGGCACTGTCTATTGGAAGTAATGCCAAGGAAAACAACTTTTTCAAAGATAATAGCTCAGCCTTTTAGAGGTGAGAAATATCAGCTTAGTCCTCTAGGTCAGATCATAGAGTTATGGGGTTTACTGTCTCTTCCTCTACCATATAATTCTGCCTCATCATCATTCCTAGGATGGTATCATACAAGGGCCTACAGACACCAGGGCTCTCAAGTTGTAGGTGCGTGAATCTCCATGCACTGCAAATGGGGTCCAAATCATGAACAGCAACAGCCATGCAGGCATGTGCACATTAATCAGATTTGCTTAATTTGTGCAGCACGGCAATGAAATCAAGTAGTATGTGGGTGCACATGGACCCTGTCACATCCCTTATCTGTGAATACTGGGATGCTACAGTATACTGATAATTAAGCTTACCAATGGAAGAGTCTATGGATGTTATTTCAAGCCCCTGCACTACCAAAATGTCACCTATTGTGACGCTCCGGCGGTGCAGATTACAAAATCATATATATGAGGTTACGCAAAGCCACTATGCATGGCTTTGAATAACCTCATGGATATGGAGTAAGGCAGGACAGCTCAAATCACTGTGCTTCCTTACTCTACGCTCATGAGGCATTCCATGAGCATTGTGGTGGTGGGTTTTCCCATGCAACACCCATGCTATTTGACGCTGCCCCAGATTTACAAGAGCATGTAAAACTGGGGAAACGCTAAATCTTTACACCTCCCGATGTGATGTGTAACAAGGAGAAGTTTCTTTATTTCTCCTTGTTATTTCCTCTTTCTATATGTGCAGCATTCTGCAGTACACATAGAAAGAGAAAAACGCCTCTTAGGATTGGTTCTGTGCAGGAAGATGCCCCTTTCTGCAAAAAACAATCCTGCTGACAACACCGACACCCTTGCACCATGCTGCAAAGGTGCCTGTGTTAATGCTAGGCAGCCGGAACAGAGCCAGCACAGGGAGGAAGGACAGGAATGCACCATGCTGCATAAATACAATTCATGCCCTTTCACTTTGGCATAGGGCAGTGCAGCAAGATGACTTGCTGCTCTGCCCTACGATAAATTCCCATAAATAAGGGCCTTGTTGAATTTATTGGCCTAGAGCCGAAAGGCCAGGGCACAGTTTGCCCATGCTTCACGGTGCTTGCATAACCTCTGCTATATCGTACAACAGTTCAGATTTCAGAGGCTACAGTGGAATATGTATAAGCACCAACACGTTAAAATTGCAAAAGAAAATGACTGGCCACATAATTGGATTTTCCAAAGCTGCAATTTTCATCAGTAGCAGAACATGCTCACATAACCTTCTTTTGGCGCTTTTAGGACTTTTTATAAAAACGTACTTGCATAAAAGGTGTTGCTATTCAAAGTCAATTCAAAATAAGCTTTATTCGATTTTAAAGGTTATATCATAAAAACAAATTGCGGCACATATTATAAATACAATCATAAAATCATAGATACACATTGTAGCACCTATTGTCTAAACAGTCATATAGGATTGTGTTAAAAATTGTTAAAATATCATCTATTCAAAACTTTGAAAGGCCAGGTCCGTAGTCTAAATTGTTTTCCTGCATCTAATCACAGCTTTCAGGTACTTAGATAATGGCTAATATACACATCATGTTCTAAAAGTTGTAGTATAAGAAAGACTGGGCGAAATTGTCTCAGGCCTAACACCCTTAATATAGGTACAATCCATCTTTGTCTTAACATGAAGTAGAATATACAGAATAATAACATGTGCATTGTGGATTGCATAGATATATCATCACATGGGCATGGGCATAAGGTTCTTGATCAAATGAAGAAAAGAAGAGGTGTCAGCACAAGGAATCACTGTTGTTTAAAAGAACCCGCACTCACCAACCTAGTTGGTGACATGCTTCATTAGGTTCCCACCAGAGAGGCCGGATGCCTCCCTGGTGTGCTACAATGCCTGAATTACAGTGGAGCAGGTATTTGTGATGTGATGCAAGTGCAATAGTGAAGTAGTGCAAGTTGAAAGATACCTTGGTTTATTCCCGGTAGAATTTTAATGGTGGAAAACAGGAACATTAAAATGTATTTTTTCCACTGAGCCAGGATTTTTTAAATTCCTCACCATTCACTCACTTCTGACCCTTCCACTCACACTCCTACGCCACACATAGTATTGTTTTTCAAAACCTGTGCTCCCACGTAGTTGTAGGTTGCAAAACACCACGTACCGCAGCGGGCGGGAAGACCCCGATGATGAAGCATGCCACCAGGCGTCCTTTCGGTGGGTGAAGGGTATTTAAAAAAGCTGTGTGCTTTCCACCATTGTAGGAGACACATAATAGTCTGGAGGAACACTTCTATATTTTCCTGTAAGAGTGGATCCCTTTGTTTTTTGATGATATCGCCTGTGACCAGGACCCCTTTTGTTAGAAGAGGATCCCAAATCAATCAGACCAATATTAGTAGGCGTATGTCCTGCTGCTTCATACATATTAAAATGTATACGGATATTAAGAGGTTTGCAACTCATCAGTAACCACAATTGCAATTCAGTTGTCACATGTTTTAGAGATATTAATATGTGTGTTGAAAATTATTACATGCATTGGCAGAACTGGGATTGTATCTTTTAAATATGTCTCCAATCTCTTTTACCTTTTTATAGTTGCAGTGCTCTGAATAATAGATTATTATATGATTTGGTTGTCGTTGTTTCAGCTTTGATTTTTGTTCATCTACAACTTAATGACCCATTCCAACATGGAAAAGACTAAAGATTATAGCAATCATGGCGGGTGGGGGAGGGGGGCGGGCAGGTGTGATGCGATCTACAAACATGTGGACAGTTGAGGTAATCAATTTGAATACATACTCACATGGCCAACTCCAACTGGCAATGCTATGTACCATTTGGTGGTACAAAGATAATACATTAGTGTATTTAATCTGGTCAAATGGGTCACATCTTTCTGGGTGTAAAAATAGAGGAGGGATCAAGGTTCCTGAAAAGATTTTAAATTACTTCATCGAACTGGTGAAATTTGATGAAATAAGAATGATTATTGTATGAAATAAAAAGCACAGAAACGATTAAATAACATTTCAGGTTTACTTCTATACCTTAACATCCTAAATTAAAAGTATATCACTGCAGTCATTTTGCTACTTGCCTGATGAGAAGGTTTTATGCAGATTTTCCAGTACAAGCGGCAAAAAGTAGCCAGGGGCAAATGCGTCGGAGTTTGGATTGCAGTACGTTTGAAAATAACTCTCCCCATCAAACTCCTTTTGATATAAATCTTTTAGGACGGATTCAGATTCCATCGTGTTAGCTTGAATATCTGGAACAAAATGTGTCAGTTTTATCTCACACAACACCTTCTTCGTGATGCGAAATGGATCCTTGATACTCTGCCAAGCTTGTGATAGTCGTGGTGAAAGCCAAACGTACCTTATGTAACCTCTCAGTTTACAAAGCTCCTCCTCTATTTTTTTTTTAACTCAGTGGGAGCAAAAGGTACCATTTTATTTCATGTCATACAACACTGACCCAACCTATGCTCCTCCTCTTTGAAAAACCCGGGGCTGCCAACAAATCCTGCTACGCCTTTAATCACGAGTCTGGAAAGGTCTTGTAGCTGCCAAAGTAGCCTGAGGGACATTAAATTAGCTGCATGCCTTGCTTCTTGTTGCACAGACTGCACCCGGGGGAAGAAGCGTACATCACAGAAACGTGACCGTATATCTATTTACCAACACTTTCTGAAGAGCGAGGTTCGAATCCCAGCATCGGCTCATTCTGTAACTCGTGACAAATTGCGTAATCTCACTGGGTTTATTAAAAACAAAAAACGTGACCTTGTGTAAAGTAATCTGGTGCTCATGTAAACCATTCTGATTCCTTTGGGCCAATTTCATTATATATAAAAACTGCCAAAAATGTCAAAGTGGGAGCGACAGGAAGCCAATGCCGATCCTGCTCTGGCAGTCTCTGGCCACCATCGTGCAAAACAAAGCAGCGGGGCTACACCTTGTGCTCCACTACTTCCTCGTCCTTTACCGGCAGTCCATAGTGTAGGAGGAAACTGCAGACTCCACAAACATTGGTTGCCTAAGCAGCCTAAATAATACACTAGAGATGGTGACTTCCCTTTCTAGATACTGTGGGAACCAAACCCCAATAATCTCCTTAATCCCAATATTTGATCACCCTCATTTTCACCAAAATAATTCAGCTCTATTGTGTCCAGTTAATTTAGCGGTTACAGGCAACACTCCTCATCAGCTAAACACAATTTAGCAAAGTTAAAATACCATTTTGGATGCATAAAGGACTGAGCTAAGGCAAAAAGTGAATTTATTACCAAAAAATCAAAGCGCAGTACCGAGAAAAAATGCTTGAAATGCAATGAAGGCTCAAATATAGAGGTATAGATACATGCAAACTCAGAAAAAAAGTAATAATACCTAATTAGGCAGAATCTAAGTAAATATTCGGTGTCAAACTCATAAAGAATACTGATGGCATTCCACCTGCAAGTCTAAAGCAAATTAACAGAGTCTTAGAGGAAAAGGGAAAGTCACCCATGAGAAAAATAGTGAATGAAATTCCACCAAAGACAGAAAACCAGATATTTTATAGGTAATTCACACAAGCTATTAACATATTTTCCAAATTCAGAATGTTATGATCATGGCTAGGGTTGCATTGGAAAACCAGAAACAACAACATAATATTCTAAATCTTTAGTGCTAACCTATTTGGTAAGGTAAGAGAAATCTTCCCCCTACTCCCTCAGCAACTGCACTCTGGAAATGTACAACACAAATGGATTTTTTTTTAAATGACTCATAAATTTAACACATCTACACTAACAACGGATTTCCTTGAAAATTATACTTTTAGTACATGATGGAAACTTCCGTAACAATACAGTTTTTTTTATAAATGTTCTACATTGCTAATATATTGACATAATTCAGTTGGTTCTCCACAGAGAGATGGTTTGTAACAGGACACTGATTGAGAGGGGGGAAATGAGCAGGCAGTTAGTTGAATAGAACACCAGAAACTACATCCATTCTAAAAAACAATGGCGTTTAACATGAAAATGTGACAACTATTCATAGAATTATTTGCACTTCTAAGTGACGTAGAAAACCCAATCTATGTGCAACATCATTAGTTAATTGGTTACAACTCTATTCATCAATAAAAACACTAATTATCAAGGATAAGTAAAAATTTGCTAACGTTCGTGCCAAGAATTTTCAATTATTAAGGACAGGAGGCGAGGATTATGCTTTTCTCTATTTCTTTACTGGAAAATACAGCAGCCAATCAGCACAGAGTAAACAACCAAAAAACTACAATACCCATGAACCCTGGGTAACCATAGAGTACACCACACTATAAATAGCATCATAGAGGTCCGAACTTCCTCTTTCTTTGTCCATAACAGTCAATAAGGTAAAGAGTCATTTGAAACCAAGGATCCATGCAGAACATCACGAAGAATGGACATCAACAGGTCGAAGGGAACAGGCAAAGTCCGAAGTCCTCCAGAACAAACCAAAGACCAGCAAGTGGAGAAGGTGGAGCCAGACTTCATTTAAGATCTGAGCCTGAAAGGAGTAAAACAAGAGACGTAATACTTAAACCCTCAATGGAATAATTAACAAAATCTAACAAAGGGCGGGAACATTGCATTGAAAATCAAACATGGCATACCATAATCAAATATAACAAATGCAATTAACAGTTCGAAACAAGGGTGGGATAATCATCGCCTCCTGTCCTTAATAGAATTGAAAATTCTTGGTACGAATGTTAGCAAATTTTTAATTCTATGGCACTACGGAGGCTCCAATTATGCTTGTTCAAAGCTTAGCCACCACCACTGAAGCAACATCTACAATAGGTTGAAAATAGAAAGTCTTAAACACAGATTCAGAAGACCAATCAGCGGCCTTCATAATATCATGAAGACTAACACCCATGGAAAAAGCTTTGGAAGCCATAGCCCCTCTTGCCGAATGGGCAGCAAAAAGGGAAATGTCAATGCCAGCTTCCAGCATGAGCCAACGCAACCACCGTGCTAGCGTAGCTGGAGAGACAGGCTTGAAAGGCTTCTGTAAAGCAATCAATAATTGACCTTGTAAATCGTGTCGTAAAGATGCAGTGCTTACCTCGTAATCTTTGATGCATTGAACCACACACAGCTTAGGATTGTGTGGAAAGGAAGGATAGGAGACGGAAGGTGTATTACATTTAGTCCGTTTAGAAATCACAAAAGTGACGCCTTCTGGGGAAAAGTGAGACCGACAAGGTCTAAAGCCCGGACATCCGAAACCCGTGTGCAGGAAATCAGACATAATAACATGGTCATCTTAGCTGAAAGCTGCTTGAGGGACAACATAGAATTGGAAGGCCAAGATTCCAAAAAACGCAAAACAACAGACACATCCAATAAGGCAACATACTTAGGACAAGGAGGTTTGACCATCCGAATGCCTCTCAGTAGTTTGGAAATCAAGGGATGTTCCCCAGCTGGCTTGCCATCAACGGACACATGACCTGCGGAAATAGCAGACCGAAAATTGTTAACAGTCATGTAAGCTAGCCCTGACGAGGCCATGGAAGCCAGAAAGTTGAGAATCACAGCGATATCTGCTGAAGTGGGATCCACCGATCGTTGTGAGCACCAACCACACCATCGTTTCCAAGCTGACGCATAACCCTTGTGTGTGTTGGGGGCCCAAGCTTCGTTGATAAATCGGGCAGCGTCGTCAGATAGACCTGGGACTTTCCAGCGTCTCCCGAAATCCTCCACGCTACCAGCCGGAGCTGACCCGAATCAGGGAGTGTGGTGCGTGAAGAGGATCCAGCAACAGGTTCCACTTGTGGGGAAGAAGGATCGGCGTTGAGCAGCTCATCTCCAGAATAACTGGAAACCAAGTCTGAGCCCTCCAAAGTGGAGTGATCAGAATAAGCTCCGAGAGAAATTGTCTCGGGCGGGCCAGAACCCGGGGAATCATCATGAATGGAGGAAATACATAACATAGAAGATGAGGCCAAGATTGGAGAAACGCATCCGTGGCCAGAGCCTCCGGATCCGGACGCCAACTGTAAAACCGGGGAACCTGCGTGTTGAGGCGAGAGGCAAACAGGTCGAGGTGACAACACCCCCAAATCCGGGACAACATCAGAAACACCCAAAGATGAAGCCTCCAATCGCTGTAATCCCTCAGATGGCGAGAGTTCCAGTCTGCAATCCGATTGTCCTGACCCGGTAGATACTCTGCAATAACAATGATCTGACGTTGCAGACAAAGATGCCAGAAATCTTTCGCAATCTCTGCCAGAAGTCTGGACCTGGTACCCCCCAGTTTGTTGACATATCTCACAGCCGAGATATTGTCCATCCGGAGGAGGATGCAACAGTTCGTCTTTTGAGGGGACAGACAACGAATTGCAAAGGAGCCCGCCAGAAGCTCCAAGCAATTGATGTGAAGAGACAACTCCTCCCGGGACCAACGGCCCCCCGTCGTCACCGAACCGCACCGGACTCCCCAACCCCAAAGGCTGCCGTCGGATTCGATCACCACATCCGGCGTCTTCCCGAACAGCGCACGGCCGTTCCAAGCCTCCATGTGGGTCAGCCACCACAACATCTCCGCACGGGCCTCTTCCGTCAGAGGAACGTGATCCGAGTACCGAAGACCCTTCTGCAGATGCTTGATTTTGAGGCGCTGAAGCGCTCGGTAATGCAATGGGCCTGGAAAGATTGCCTGAATGGAAGATGACAGAAGACCCACTATTCGAGCCACCGTTCTCAGAGAGACAGTCTGCTGAGACAAGACCAACCTCAAAACCCTCTTGATGGACCTGATCTTCTGCCTGGGCAAGAGGAGCTGACAAGAGACTGACTCTATCCGGAACCCAAGAAAGTCCATCGACTGAGAGGGAATGAAGTCTGATTTCTGAGGGTTCACAAGAAATCCCAGAGATTGTAAAAGATCGATGGACCAATGTAAATGAGTCAGAAGAAGACGAGGGCTGTGAGCCAGGAGAAGAATATCATCTAGATAGACTATCAGACGAACTCCGCGGGACCGCAAAGACTCCATCACTGGCCAAAGAAGCTTTGTGAAGCACCACTGAGCTGAGGAGAGACCGAATGGAAGGACTGCGTACTCGTACCAAGTCCCTAGCCACTGAAACTGAATGAAGCGACTATGAGGTCCGAAAATCGGAATCAACAGGTAAGCATCCTTCAGATCCAGCCGGACCATCCAGTCCCCTTCCCGAAGAAGATCTCTAAGAAGATGGATGCCCTCCATCTTGAAATTGCGGTAAACCACCCCGCCGTTGAATTCCCATAGATTGAGGACCAGGCGCGCACCGCCTCCCTTTTTCTCCACCAGAAACACATTGCTCACGAACCCTTGTGGATGAAGGTTGGTAGGAACGATGGCCCCTTTGGCTAGAAGAGAAGCGACCTCCGCGGAAATGAGTTCCTGATCGTGTTGGGAAAAAAACAAGAGGCAAAGGCAGAAGGTGTTGGTGAAGCTGACTGTAAAATTCTATTTTGTAACCCTGCACCATCTCCAACACTCAGGCATCGTTTGAGATCAATTGCCAATTTTGGAGAAACAATTGCAATCTGCCCCCCAACACCACTTCCGAAGCTAGAATCAAGCTCACCTGAGGCTGAGGAATCCTGACGTCCTCCCTGGTTACCGTTGTAACCGCCTTTCTGGTATTGCCCCCTGCCTTTCCGAGAGGGATAGAAGTTTGAATTGCCGGTGTTGTGATCCTGGCCACCTCCCTTTTGGGACTTGAAACCAGGCTGAGATGGTTGATCGGAACCACAGCGGAACGAGCATCCCCGTCGTCCGGCCTTTGCAAAAACTGGGCGAAAAGCCCGACGTAAATTAGATTGAGCCTTGTCCAAACCACTGAACGTGGCTACAAAGTTGGTGAGCTCTTTTAGGAAGGGTGAGCCGAACAACAAACCCTGTGCCAATGGTCCTGATTCAGAGGAAGCTAAGTCAGTGAGTTTGGGGTCCAATTTCATCAAAATGGAGCGCCTACGCTCACTAGAAAGAGCACAATTGGCATTTCCTAAAATGCAAATGGCCCTTTGCGACCATCCCACCCAATTCATCTGGATCGATGAGTGCGCCGGACTCCTTTGCTTGAAAGTCCAAATCATGAATTTTAGTCAAGGGACCAAGGAGATCTAACATCTTATCCTGGCAGGACCGCCAGGACCTGTCCAAACCCTTCTTGGGGTCTTTCGCGTATTTTTTCATATAGGTGACCATGGTAGGGTCCACCTCAGGAGTCTCAGCCAGTTTATAGGCCAGGTCAGGACGTGGCCACTCGGAGCGCAATCGTGCACGCACATCTTTCTCAAAAGGCTGTCGGATATGACTCTGAATATACCCCGCCACCTCAGGAGAGGGTAACCAGGAAGAAGAATTAGGGTGAATAATGTCAGCAGGGTCAAATGTTAACAATTGCGGAGTGGAAGGGGCGTCAACATAATGCTCCTTGCGTGCCTTTTTAGATGGCAGAGGAATCGCCTGACCAGAAGAGGACGATGAAGAAGTGTCATCATCAGAAGAACTGGGGGAGGTATGCCCAGATTTGGAGGCTTTTGCGGATTTAGGCGCAGAAGATAGAGATTTGGCCAGCCTCGCAAAATCAGAATGATGTGGATTCTTGGGAGACTTCTTATTGCGCCCAGCAGACGGAGGCAACCAACCTTGTTGAGCGGCGTAGTCTGATAAGTGTCTCTTCAAAGGGGCAATTGCCTGAAACAAAGCCTGACCCATAAAATCATCCACAGAGCCAGAGGCTTCGTCCTCATCATAGTAATAACCGTCCTCCTCATAATAGTCTCCCATGGCGACAAAGTCTGCCTATAAAATGCCCACAATGAGGAAGATACAGAATTTCAATAGCCAAGGCCAATTCAGTGGGAGTGGAACCCCAAAGCAAGCCAGTCAACGCAGCAGGTCAAGCAACCTGAGTAAAATAATGAATTTAAAGTGGAGGGAGGTCTTGCACAAAGAAACCCACTCTAGGCAGAGCCTATGCACTATTTTACTACCCCACTTATCTCTGTAAATGGGGCGTAGGCGAATGCAAAACCGGTGACAGGCAGTGGGCAATAGCTGTGAGGCAGACGCAGCTGTTTAGAGAGTGCTCCGTGACAGAAACGGAGCCAAACGTCAACAAACACTGTCGCGCATGCGCGCTGACAGCAGCCTGACCAGTAGAGGGATGCGCAAGCGAAGCGCGCTGTTCCCCCGCCTTCCGGACTCCCGCTCCACTAAATAAGCGGCGCAGCAAGAGCGCGCCGCCCGGGAGGTGAATACACGCTCCCCAACCAAGAACCAACACGGACCGGCCGAAGCAGATAAAATTACAAATGCAGCAATGTGAAAAACAGCGGAATGCGCGGTAAGAGCAAGCGCAAACACAAATCAACAATAGCAAAAGAACGTTTATACAGATTCAAGTAATAAACGTGCACTTAACTGGCTGCGGCAGCAGCAAAGAAAGAGGAAGTTCGGACCTCTATGATGCTATTTATAGTGTGGTGTACTCTATGGTTACCCAGGGTTCATGGGTATTGTAGTTTTTTGGTTCTTTACTGTGTGCTGATTGGCTGCTGTATTTTCCTGTAAAGAAATAGAGAAAAGCATAATCGGAGCCTCCGTCCTGCCATAGAATTTTTACACAACATTTGCACATTTTGCATACTTTGAAAACGCTATAACAGTTCCTCCTCTGAGTATTATAAGAATCACTAAAATTCCAATTCATTAACTTTATTAGTTAAAGGGAGAAAATGGACCATCAGTTTTGTGGCCTGCACAAGTAATGGGTCCACATTCACTCTTCATTGGGTACCAAACACCCATTTGCAGCACTTGACTCTTTCATGTTAGCTAAGCAGAGCAGGCCAAGGCCTACTTAAGGGATGTGGTGTGGGCTAGTAATCACCATTCAAATAATTGTCCAGTCAGCGCTTTTTTTTTATTTAAGAAAAGTAAAAGTACATTAATTACACACAGGCTACTCATTACTATGCAATAATTTACAAATACACACAAGACTGGTGGAAATACCTTTGACAACATTACATTGGACCACTAAGGGACATGACCCCAACATTCACAGTACAACTCCATTCATGTACGATATAACGTATAACTATATATGGGGGTGTCAGTTTAAATTAGGTCAGTGCTGTCATATTTCAGGACTAGAGTCATGGGTTACTTCATTGATACTTCATTCCATCACTGACTTCAGTGACCATAATCCCTCTACTCTTATTATGAAGAATCAAGCATTGCAATAAGAAGCTCATAACATCAATATTAAAACTTTGCAGCCTCTCAGGGATATCAGTTACTTCCAGCATTAACACTCATTTAAATAAAGCCTTGTCATACAATCATGATTAACTTTATTTAAATAAACCATTTCTAAGTATTATGAATAGCACTTAGAAACAAAACATTTTTCACATACAGCATGTGTTTGTCTTTTTTAACAACCTTTAGGCCACAGAACCTGCAACCATAAACTCAGCCCCTATAAGGCACTGCACTCTCAGCTGTAGAGCACATGCTCCAGCCTCGAGAGTGCTTGGAAGTTACAATGAAGCCTGGGACAGTCTTCCTTTCTTTGACCCTTTCAAGTCAGGGCCTCCTTTACAAAGGACATTGATTTCCTTAGGAGGAGGGATATGCTGCTCTCCTGCAGCTCCCCAGTGCTATTCTTCTATCCTTGGTGGGGCCCCTACCATCTTGAGGACGCCACTAGCAATGCAGCAATGCCTGTTCTATTCCCTTTTCTCATTTTTGATCATAGGAGTGCCTGGACCCACTCTGGCACCCCTGTGTCCTTCCAATTATTGTGGCAGCCCAGAAAGCTCTCCCCTGGCTGACCCAATGGCTCTCCACACAGGCAGTACTTTCCGTGCCACTGTGAGTCCCTTGCTCACTTTGCCATTGGACTCAAGCAAGCCGGGCTGAAGACGGCTGTAATGCCAGAAACCGGTCCTCGGAACCTTGTTTCTGGTCCAGGGAAGGCATGGCTTGGCAGTTCGGGCTGGACTGTTCCCATGAGGCACAGGGTCAGACTGATTTGCATATAGCCATGTCTGAACTGGGGTGGCAGAGTGGGCTAAAGAACGGTGATGGATTAAACCCAGATCTTTCGACTGGGTGTGAGTGTTTGATTGGTTCAGATGCTCCATCCCTTTTGTACTGTGGGAGCCAGGCAGTTTCTTTCCTTGCCACTCCTGCGGGCAGGGAACTTGCCTTTGGTAGTGGCACCCCCTCCCGAAACACATAAACAGAGAGCGGTGCAGTCACACGACCATTGTGGAGAGTGCGGCAGCACTCCCGTTTCTTCCTCTTAGCTGCCGGAACCTGTAGTTGGGGATCCTGAACCCCTCCTCTGCCATTCAGAAGACCGCAATGGTGCTCCCTCTGCTACTATGCATGTCGGCCACAGAGTTGGGGGTCCTGTGCCCCCCGAAATGAAATTCAGGCCTGGTGTTGGGATCCTTGGTCCCTCTTATCTCTGGGGAGGGGGCCCCATGCACAGCCCCTTCTATGTTAAAAAGTGCATTGAATCCTAGCATTAACCCCCGGGCCCTCACCCATCCCTGGGAGTTTTGAGCTGCTGGGAAGTAGAGCTCCATGTGCTCTGTGATCACGCAAATGTTAGATCATTCTCCTGCTCATATCTGTTGACCCAACTGGGCCATTTTGCTCCATCTTGGGCTCATTTGGTCCTGATAGCAATCCCTAGCCACCTGGAGCACTTTGCAGGGTAGTGGCTTCACTGGCTCTCTGCACTCACTTTCTCCTCTTTTTCCCTGATGCCTCTCTCCTTCTTGGCACAGAAGTTTAGTCCTTCCTCCAACTAGTCCTTAGGGGATTTAAGGGGACAAGGTCCTGGGGTGATGGATATAGGGGGTTCCTCCTTCTAGTCGTCCTCTAGTCCCAGTATCCAACAGAAAAACACAGCCAAGAGAGAGCTTGCCCTCAAGTGCAAGAATTTAAGGGAGGGTGAAGGTTCTAGATGCCGGGCACCCCTTGCTCATCCTGGAGTCATCCTGAGGTGCAATATTACCTCTCCACCCCTGTCCTAAACCCTCCTGCAATGCATACTGAGACAATTCAAAATGGAGTCACCCAGAAGCCACTGCTCGCATTTCATTTGGGGACCTCATCTCCACCCCTCACTGACATCACTGCCAGGACCTTTCTTACTGAAACTTCCAAGAGAAGCCCTTCCAGTGTTGGCTCCAGAGTTCTGGGCTTCTTCATTTGTTCAGTGGGCTTAGGCTTGGGCTGGTTCATCCCTGTTACAGTGTGACAGTAATTGATGAATGCAGATTCTCCATCCCCCCCTTTCCTCTTCGAGAGCTGATTGAAGGACTGTTACTTGCTCCCTTTGTGTGGGGTAGCCATTGTTCCTGCTACTGGAGAAAAATGCAATTTAGCACCACAGGGTGACAAAGGGCCTGAGCTCTGATCCTGAATTAATCCTGAAGAATATGACTATCCTGGATGATCTACATTCTATACAGATGGGTCATGGAAATCTCAGATTCGGGTTTGGCATAGAGGTTCCACTGTATTTCGATATGGCATTGGTATCTGTAGGCCAAAGAGAAGTTAAACTGCACTCCAAGACAGTCTTCCCCATAGGTGTATAATGGTCTGTCACTGCAGACAAGACAATAAAATACACTGACTTTTCCTATGACTCTATACTAACATTATGGAGAATCACTGACAGAATATCTAAGGTCAGAATATCGACCTACAGAAATATTGATGCAAGAATATCGAAGGCAAGAATATCGACCTCCTATCGACAACACGGTAAGTACAAAAATATTGAAAATAAAATATTGATGTTAAAAATATTGTTATTAAAAATATTGTTTTTTTTGTTAAAAAAGATGTAAAATTAAGTAACTAATACTTATAAATAAAATAAAGAGAGTTAAACAAATGTAATAATGTTTAAAATTGATAAGTAATACATATATATAATAAAACATTAATTAAACATATACATAAAATATATACTAAATATACTTACCTAATAATTAGTTTGAATAAATATTTTAAAATTTACTTTCAATAGTTTTAAAATTAATTATATACTACATTATCTAAAATAATACAAAAAATATTAAATAGGTAAAGAAATAAAACTACTATTCAAACTCCCAAAAAAACTGCAGTAATGAAAATGTTAGATAGCGTAGGGCTTAAAATTACTATTCCCACTCTAGAAAGTGCAACAGTAGGGAAAGTGTTGGCTAGCGTAGGGGTAAAAATTACTATTCCAACTCCAGAGAGTGAAACAGTAGGGAAAGCGTTGTATAGCGTAGGGGTAAAAATTACTATTCCAACTCCAGAGAGTGAAACACTAGGGAACGTGTTGGATAGCGTAGGGGTAAAAATTACTATTCCCACTCCAGAGAGTGCAACAGTAGGGAAAGCATGGAAAGCGTAGGGGTAAAAATTAATATTCCCACTCCAGAGAGTGCAACAGTCGAGAAAGCGTTGGATAGCATAGGGGTAAACATTACTATTCCAACTCCAGAGGGTGCAACAGTAGGGAAAGTGTTGGATAGCATAGGGGTAAAAATTACTTTTCCCACTCCAAAGAGTGGAATAGTAGGGAAAGCGTTGGCTAGCGAAGGGGTAAAAATTACTATTCTAACTCCAGAAAGTGCAACAGTAGGGAAAGCATTGGATAGCTTAGGGATAAAATACTTAAAAATTATTTTTGTATTTAAAATAATTAATAATGTAATTTTTAAATGACTCTAAATTATTTACAAATACCCATTAATTGTTTAAAAAATAATTACAATTGAATCATAATAATAATAACAATAAATACCAATAAATATTAAAAAATACATATTAATGACCAAATAATAAATATTAAACAATGTACTATGTTTCCTAACACAAATATATCAATTATTAAAAATTGATTAACAATTACAAAATATTGAACAATAAAATGATTTTGAATACCAAAAATAATATTTATTAAACATTACTTACAGATTAATAATTATGTTTTAATATACAAATTAAAAATATCAATACATACTATTTAATATTATTCAATTGCCAAATAATGATTAATCAACAATACATTAATTTTCATAACCAACAAATTATAATATTATATATTTACCAATTAATAATTAATGTCCTATACATTAATTATCAATACCCTACAATAAATGTAATAATTACCTAATTAGATTTCAATTACTTCCAACACTTTCCCCCTATAAACGCACAACACAATCCAATAATAAAATAATACACTTAACATAATCATCAATTAATCAATTAATAAAAGTTAATTACCAAAGAATAAAAATTAATTACCAATTAAGAAAATTAGTTACCAATTAAAAAATAATTACCAATTGAAAAAACGAATTACCAACTAATAATTAATTAAAAATAAAATATTTATCAATACCAATAAATAAAAATAAATCATTACTTAATTACAATTAAATTACTTCCCACCCGATTCCCTTATAAACCCACAACCCGCTACAGAACTTAAACGCAAAAATTCATTAAAATGAATTTATAATTCCTAAAAATGAATAATTAATTTACTATAAGTAAATTACTTCTCACCCTATTCCCCTATAAACCCACAACCCGCTCCGGCACAAATACACAAATTTGACTTAAAAAACCATTATTAACATATACAAATAGTACACATATAATAGTACACATATATTTTAAAACCAGTAGAATACTTACCAAAAAACATATAACACATACATATTAAATACATAATAAAATACATAACAATAATACAAATATCGATATTAGTAACATCAAGATTATTAACATCGATATATTTGATATCGATATTACTAACTTGGATATTACTTACATCGATATAAAAAAATTAGATATTACTTACCTTAGGGTCGATATTCTGTCCATCGATATTCTTAACCTCGATATTCTGTACCTTCGATATTACAAACTCGATATTTCTGTAGGTCGATATTCAGGATTCAATATTTAGACTGTGCACCCATTATGGGGCCTACGCTTTTTCTTTTTTGTTTCAGAGAGGGATTTCTTAGCTCGGAGACACTCCGTTGGAGTAATCATGCGCTTTATAAATTTTGAATCTATGCTAATCTACCCTAGCTCAATAGATAATCTTGCTGAGTCCTTTCTTTGCTAGGTTACCTGTGGGCAGTTACCGGGCTGCACACAACAGTAGTCTCGTACGTACAGCCCTCACATCTATGCACAAGCATGTGTACATGTGTTCACTTGGAACCAGCCAAGTGCCCCTTACCCATGCTGTGTCACAGTGGCCTTGTCCTTAAAGGTGATTGCTGGCTGCAAACCTGTACAGTCTATTGATCACCTATTGTGAGGTTCACCCACAGTAAATAGGTCAAAAACCAAGTGATCAAAAAGCAAAACGTTCAGGTGGATTTGATGGGCAAAGCCCATTACCTTACAGTCAAGTATGTCTCTGAGGTTTTCAAATATTTTGTTCTACCAACATCCTCCACCATTTTTTTCATATGTTGAAATGCTCAATCCTGATGTTCCTCCAACTTAAAATAGTCTCCTGATCTCCTTCTTTTCTGGGAGTTTGTATCACCTTGTTTCTCTCCTTTCTTATTGCTGTCTCCTTTCATTGTAAACTTTATTTATTTTAATAAGAACAACAAAGAAATCGCACAATTCAACATTATTATCATTGTTGCTAAAACATCTTGTGCCCTCCACTAACAACGCTACTTAGCTATTCACCTATTCTCCCAAAACCACTCCCTATCTTCTTTATCCAGGATCCAACAGTTTCCGAGTCCCACAGCTCCTCTAATGACCTAATTTCATGTCAGATTAGTTAAAGTAATAAGGCATCTTTCAATCAATCCATTATATTCACAGACATAAGTACAACGCATTTTTGCCACAATTACCTTACAAATACTGCCCTCTTTTGCCAAAATAATGTGTCCAAGGCGAGATAGTTCTGCATTACCATTGCTCTACTTACTAATGATTCTGCATTCACCAGATTTAAATACCCATCTGTATTCATGGCAAGTCTATCCACAACTCTAGAGAAACCTCTAATCTTTACGTCAGTCACAGCTATTCCCATAGGAGGAATAATAGCCCAATTATGTCCAAGACCACTTGCCCAAATCTTTTCGTCATTGTCCTCAAATTGTGTTCATCCTTCAACTCCTCCACATGATAGATTATAAGAAAAAATAAAGCTAAATAGCACACACACAACCAAGTATTTGGCAAATTTAAATAATAAGTAGTCTTCCCACTGACATAATAGATTCCGTTCATGGTAGGTTCTCTCCCTTTTGGAAAATCCCCACTAAGGTTTTGTCACATGTGCTTTCACCAACAAGTTCTGCCTTACCTCCTTCCATAGGACTGCACCTTACCATACACGTTTCACCTTTTCTTTATTGGTCCATCAATAACTTTGGATGTAAAACCTTTGTCCCAAACTCTTTGCAGCAAGTATTAAAACAAGTATTAAAAGTCCATCTCATTTGCATATGTGTGCCAAAAATGTGTTCCAATGCTTAAACAACAAGATATGTAGCATTATTATAATGTCTTTATGGTTATTGTTTTGTGTGCTTTAACACTCATGCCAGTAAGGGGCTTCACTATGTGACTCATTTTCAAGCGTCTTCTGTGGAACAGGGTCCACCTACCTGACCTGTTGCTGCTAAATTGACTCACAAACTCTGTCTCCTGGGTTCTCCTCGCTGCCGCTGCCTCCCAACCCAGAGCGCAGCCGCCGAGTAGGAGCAAACCACAACTCCCAGGATCCTCGGCTTCAGGAAGCCGACTGAGGACACGCCCACAACGCACCTGGTGGCGCTGAAAAGCCCGCGGCTCGGACAGTGAAGTGGGGAGCGTCTTCTGTGGAACAGGGTCCACCTACCTGACCTGTTGCTGCTAAATTGACTCACAAACTCTGTCTCCTGGGTTCTCCTTGCTGCCGCTGCCTCCCACCCCAGAGCGCGGCCGCCGAGTAGGAGCAAACCACAACTCCCAGGATCCTCGGCTTCAGGAAGCCGGCGAGGACACGCCCACAACGCTCCTGGTGGCGCTGAAAAGCCCGCGAGTCTTACCGCATCGCGGGAGCGTGCCGGGAGAAGGGCGGGACCATCTGTGACCATCCGTGACTGAAAAGGCTGGGCTGGGCTATCCCCCTTGCATCTGCTGCAAGGTACAAGAGAAAAAAAAGGACATTAACTGTGAACTATACTGACGTTTATCTCCCTGGGAACTGACTGTTTCTTCCACACAGTAATAATAGCGTCCTAGCTAAGACTAGTGAATACATATTATCTGGGTGAAGTGACTTACCTATCCCCATACACGGCAGGGATTAAAGGGAGACTCTCTGACCCACTGCTATAACAACTAGGGCAGCAGGGAACTCAAAGTATTTAGTGTCCTGGTAGGTTTCTACCAAAAATTCTTTCTGGGGACGCATCAGGCATGTCTAATAAAACCAAAACACGATCTGCCACAAGTAAAACCAATGCATCCCGGTCTGATAATCCCACAGGGGTGGCATTAAACGGGGTGTTACAACCCACTACAATTGATTTAATGCTGCAAAAAGTCAACAGGGAGCTAGAACGAACTGAGAGAAGCCTGTCCACTCCTAGCACACCCATACAACCTATCGCACTAGAAAGTTTAGAAATCTCTGAAAATGATTCCCTGGAAAATTCCACAGATATAATCCCTTGTGCCCAGGTGGTAAAGCAAACAGCCACGGGTAATAACAAGAAAACCAAACCAGGGGCTAGTAGGAAGAGCAGAGCAAGTAACAAGAAGCAAAGCAGGGGAATAGGGGGGACCAATAGCCAGGGGGTGAGAGTGATCGAAGAGTTTAGAGGAATGGTAGCAGGGCAGCAAATTCCACCGGGTTGGCTGGAAGAGGTAATGGGCGACTTCCAAAAACGTATGGAAACATTTATAGTGAACCAACTAAAACCAATAATAAGCAGGCTGGACAAAGCAATAAATGAAATAGTAAAGCTGGGAAAAAGTAAGGGAATATCTGATACTACTCAAGCAGTAAATCACCCCGTAGCAGTAACAAGAACAGGGGAACAGGCACGATCTAGAAACAACTGTGCGAGTAATGAGGACTGCAGTATAGTGCAACTACATGACATACCCTCGGCAATTGCACAAGGAGATAGGGGTAACTTTAACCAAGGGGGGATAATTGCACCTGAAAATACACCACATGGCACAATCCCTATACCCCCACAACCAGGGACTGCAAGAAGTCAGTGCTCTGTAGATAAAGCCCAAACCAGATGTTCCCCTCCAGACACTTCAACAGATTATGTACCAACCTGCATAAATCTACCACCTGAAGTCGCCGCCTATGTTTTGGTTTTCACAGGGGTACCCAGACTCAGGGCGGGGGAGAGAGAGTCACATGAGGAGTTAAAAACGAAATTAACTAAATGGCTAAACATACACAGGCCCCTGAGAGGAGGAGAATGTGGGGACATCCTGCTAGTAAGAAGAACAAACTGGGTAGGCAGCAGGAGGAAAGATGCCGCAGGAGACTGTATTGTGGCAAATTTCAAGGACACAGATTTAGTTAAATACATACTGGGAGGCTACAATAAAAACTACACCAGCACAATATGCCCGCTAGCACTAAGACACTTTTACCCAAGGAGACGTGCCCTAAACCAGTTGCACTATGTCCAGGCTAGACCAGGAAACGTAGCAGGAAGAAACTGGTCAAGAGAGGAAGGACACATTGGGCAGGATTACACACAGTGAGTAAATAGATTCAGTCCTTTGCAATTTTTAGAAGAACTAGACTGACTACCCCAATTACCTAGGAAGGGGGTTATTGAACGGGTGGAAAGGGAGCCGGGGGCACGGAGGAAAGCAGATAGTATTCCAGAGAAGAGGACAGTTGCCCCAGTAATACAAATGCACACAGGCAAGGGGGACCAGGGAGGGATCCAGGGCAGGGTAACAGATCATTTATCACTAACACAGGGTGTTAAAGGAAGGTCTAAAAATACTGTCGTGGAACATCGCGGGCCTGGCGGGAAAATTTGATAATGCGGATTGGAAAACGAATCTCAACGGTTATCATAGCTAAATTGGCCCTTTCCCGACCCAGGTCTAGCTCTTCCACTCTTGCGCTACGAGAGCTGCACTGGCTCCCGGTAGATCTACGGGTTCAGTTCAAAGCGGCTTGCTTGGTGTTTAGAGCTGTACACCTTTTGGGCCCTATCCCGCTGCAAAATATGTTTGCATGGTACTCGGCCCCATGGCTTTTGCGGTCTTCATCGGCTCACCTTCTGGTGGTGCCAAGGTTTCAAAGAGTGAGGATGGGGGGTCACTCTTTTAGCGTGGCTGCAGCTAAATTATGGAACTCCCTCCCACTCTCTCTTAGGAGTTACAAGGACTATCTTCCGTTCAGAAAGGCCTTAAAGACGCACCTATTCCCTAAGTAAGGGTTGCGCGACTGCTTCAGTCTAGTGCTTGGTTCTCTGATCAAAGCGCCAGGATGCCCTCTGGGTGACAGGCTTGCGCTCTACAAGTATATGAAATAAATAAATAAATAAATAAATATCATAGCCTTGCAGGAGACCTGGGCGCTAGACCCAACCGCTTATCAATTAGAAGGTTTTAAATGCTTTTTTGTCCCTGCGAGAGGAGGAAGGTCGGGCCGAGCGAAGGGCGGGCTAGCCCTTTATGTCAACCTAGAGCTGGAAGGCACATGGTCACAATCCTCTTGGTCGTCACATTTAATCAGGCAGTCGAGTTTCAGGGGCAGGGCCTAAGGTTACTGATATTTAACATGTATAACTCAGTCTCAGGGGAAGGAAAAAAATCAGTAACCCAGGAGCTAGAAAATAGGCTAAATTATGAGACCAAACAGCAGAGAAGAGGCGGGGAACCAGGAGTTTTGATCATGGGTGACCTTAACTGCCACCTTTGTCCCAAACTGATTCCTGCACATGCAGATTGGTCATCCTGCCCGATAGAAAGTGGGCCCCACTTTTAGCACAACATGGAGGGAAATGGCCTTATGAAGATCTTGGACACATTTGCCTTGACCCATACAATAGACCTGGTGAATCCAGGAAGGGACGGCTTCCTCACCCCGACATTTAAGGGCAGAGGATGTTATTCAATCATAGATTATATGATGATATCTTCTGCCATGAAGGACAGGGTGAAGGAAGTGAGAATAGACTGGAACCCCTTTAGCGACCATAATCCGCTGATAATGGAACTAGAATATAGTGCCCGATTCAGAAGAATTCAAATGGCCGCCGCCACACTGTGCCCAACGGATCAGGGGAGGCGACTCAGATGGGCCAAAGTTAATGCGGAGGAGTTCTATAAAACCCTGGTAACAAAAGGCAAACACCAAATTAAAGACTGTCTCGATCCCTTAGTAGAAGGCAGACTTTTGGTTTCCACCTTCGAGTCATTAACCACCATGATAGGCGAACTCTTGAAAGTAAAAGGACTAGTAAAAAAGGAAACACAGCCACGATGGTTTAATACCGAATGTGCAAGGGCACTTAGAGATCTGAAACTGTGTCTCAAAACTTACCCCAGGTATAAACAGGCAGTAGCCCTATGTAGAAACATTTATAAAACAAAGGTTAAGCAGAGGAAGTTCACGCTGCAAGCTGAAGTGTGGGTGGACCTGAGGGAAGCGGAGGAACAAAGAAACTTCAATGAATTTTGGAGAATAATCAACAGGCCCTGCTTCCAAGAGAAAAATTCCCAGGGGATTAGCAATAACATTCTCCCTGAGCAGTGGGTAACACACGTTAAGAGTCTCTACAATCATGAAAATGTCATTGTGGCTACAGTGGGCTGGGAGGGCTGCCGGACCGGCAAGGTGCAATTTTCACTTCAAGAAATTACCCAAGCAATCACAGGACTAACTCGTAACAAAGCACCCGGGCCCGATGGGACGCCACCTGATCTTTATTTGAGTAACACCGACCTCTGGGCACCCATTATGACAAGGGTCCTAAATGCAGCAGTTGTGTCGGGTCTTCTACGGTCTTGGTCTACGGCGCTGATTGTCCCTATATTCAAGAAAGGGTGTAGGGACAACCCACAGTGCTATAGGCCAATATCGCTAATAGATGTCTCGGCCAAACTGTTGGGAAGGGCAGTACTTAGTCGATTGATGTCATGGACAGAAGAGCACAACATCATAGCAGACACCCAATACGGTTTCAGGCCAGGCAAATCAACCAGTGACCAATGTCTGAATCTGTATTTACTGACAACAAAATACACGAGGGCTGTAAAGGTACACTATGTATGGGCTTCATGGACCTGGCGGCAGCCTTCGATAATGTGAATAGGAGCAAACTTTGGGATTTGATGAGCAATCTTGGTATTGATCCTGGACTCATTCACATTTTAAGAGAACTACATTGGAACACCACTGCCAGGGTCCTCTGTAGCACAGGGGGGGGGGGGGTGCACGGACCCCTTCCCGTGTACCAGCGGAGTGAGGCAGGGGTGTATCCTATTTTAGAGAGAAGGTTGGTTGCCTTAAACGTGGATTGCCCTAAAGTTGTAAATCGTCACATACCGGTCTTATTGTATGCTGACGATGCCGTCCTGCTCGCCAGGACGGCCATAAGCCTTCAACAGCTTGTTAATGGATTTGTGGAGTTTATGGAGGAATTAGACCTGTCCGTAAACCTGAGCAAATCTTATGTTATGATAGCAGGCAAGAAACCGAGCAGGAAATTTGCTTTCAAAATAGGGTCACACAAATTGGAAACGGTTGGCTCTTTTTCCTATTTGGGCCTGCTGTTTGACGGGGACATACAGTTTGATCTGTTAATTGATGAAAGATGCAGGAAGTTGGCATCCGCGAATGGGGCTATTCATAACTTTGCTCGCAGATTGGGGAGGTGGTCGCCAGAACAGGTGATGAACCTTTACGTAGCTGTTAGCACTGCAAAAGCCATATATGGAGCTCAGGTCTGGGGATTTAGAGATGTAAGACCACTGCAAATGGAGGAAGATACATTTCTAAGGAGGATCCTGAAGCTACCACAGGGCACCTCTGCACTAATAACACACACGGAATTGGGGTTACCATATATCACTGACATGGTAAAGGTAAGACCCATCATGATATGGCTTAGGTTATGGGTGACCCCTGTAGCGGAACTGAGCAGGCAAATATTCCGTGACTGCTTGCAAATGGACAACCACCTGCATATCCCATGGCTGATGTATATAAAAGAGACTTTGGAATCCAATGATCACCCATTTCTTTTCAGTGATCCTACCTCCATCACCCCCACATGCAGACATCAAATCAAAAGAGAGCTACTCGATAAATTTGAATTACAAAGACTAAGCACCGACTCCCTAAAGAAATCTGTTATGGCACACCATCGAGTGAGCAATGGGGCAGGAATGGAGCCCTATCTATTTTTAATGCATAATCATCAGGACAGATTCTTAATGTGCCGTTTTAGGCTCAACTTGTTACACCACATTTTAGCTTATCCTTCAGGTTTTATGGTAACAGTTGAGCAGAAGGGTGCCTGCGGCTGCGACAATAGGTCTCCGCAGGACCCCCTTCATTTTGTACTTTTGTGTTCTTTTTATCAAATGCCCCGTCGTAAATTTCTTGTTGACATTTTAAAGGAGGCTAAAATACGTGAAGCCAAGATTGCCCTTAACTTTTTACAAATGGCTGTTGATACCCGTACTTTATGCTCGATAGTAAATTTTCTGAGAGTGTCCGTAAGACTCCGGAATACCCGTGACTGAATAATGATACATTTTTAACGTAGTGTGTCTTTTTGTTAAATGTTTTTTAATGTTTTCTTTTCAACTTGTTTTTAAGGTTTTTCGGTTCAGATTTAATGTAAATATATTGTAAATTGTACAATGTGTGTATTTGTACTATGCACTTTTTATGTTGATTTTTAATCAACGAAATAAAGATTTACTGAACACTGAACTGGACTCATTTGTTTGTGCTGACTCTATTGGCTCAATTGTTGTTTCCTTTTGGCAGCAGGTGTCAGTTCTGGAACATGCTCAAATGACTTGCTGACCTTGCTGACACATTTGTTTGTGCTGACTCTGGTGACTTAATTGCTGTTTCCCTTTAGTAGCAGCTGTTTGTCTGGAACATGCTCAAATGACCTTCTGACCCTGATGACTCATATGTGTAGGAGGCTGGCTTAGTATATGGTGTTCACTTATGTAAGTGTAGCTCCCTGCACTAATCCAGACACCCCTTATGGTGATTGTAGTGGTCTTAGACAACCTAAGAAAGCTTTCTAAGTGGTAGCTGTGGAGAACAGCATTTGGGCTTAGTCCAGAAGGAGTGTAAAACAGCTTGTTTCACCAGTACTTAATCTTATGGTATAGGTTACTGTGTGCAGTATAGAACTGCCATGTTGACTTGGCCAAATGCACCCACTTGCCAGTCCCTAAACCTTCGGTTTGCTACATATTAGACACCCCTATGGTGGGCCCAAGGGCAGGGTGCATTGTAAGTACAAGGTAGGACATGCTCTGATGTGTGTAGCATCCTCTAATAGTGAATTACAGCCATTTTCGTTTTTCACTATTGAAGGCTACCTGTTCTCATAGGCCAGAATGGGCAGTTAAGATTATTACATTCTTATAATCCGAACTGACTCAGGGAACACGGTGGAAATTCGAATTTAGTATGCCTGAACTCAGAAATATAAAATACATCTTTTAGTAAAGTTTATTTTAGTATTCTGTGTTTGCAAATACCACTTTTAGAAAGTAGGTATTTGCTTGCCTAACCATTTGAGCCTGCCTCTGCTGGGTTGTGTATTCCTTGTCTGGGTTTGTGTGTGACAGGGCTGGGGGATTCCAGGAGACAGGCTGGGGCAGCCCAGTGGTGAATAGAGAGATCTGCATCTAGATGGGAGGGAGGAGTTGTACCTGGGACCTGAATAGGGCTTGGCCTTCCCTCTACAATGCTGGCTCCACCCCCTGTGGCTTGTCTGATGTCTCTGCCCTGGACTGTGAAAGGAGAGGAGGAATCATGTCAGCAGAGTACTACAGAGCTGTATCTTCCCTCCCCTGTGCTGGTTCCACCTCCTGTGGGACGACTGATGTCTCTTCCCTGCACAGTGAAAGGGAGGAGAGAGTCATGTAAACAAAGTGCTCAGGAACTGGTTTGGACTAGGCATAGGCCTCTCTGCCCTCAGAGAACAAAGGATTTTGGGGTATAAATATTGGGACCCTGATCCCAAGAAATTAGATCACTTCTGGAACAAGAAACCTTTCTGCCAAGGAGAAGAACTAAGGAAGCTGCAGGAATTTGTACTGCCCCTCTGCCAGTGTGCTGTTTGCTGGGTTGGCCTGCAGTGGTTGCTTCATTGCCAAGGGAAAGGAGAAGGAACTTTTTAAGGACTTTCAACTACAGAATATTCTCCAAGTGTTTCAACTGTACTTGCCTCCTGCTGAAGTCTCAGGGACAAAAGACTTCACCTTCAGCTCCCTTCTGAATTTCCTTGCTGGGAATTCTGACTCCAGATACTTGCGTGCTGCTAGGAGCTGGAAGCACGACGCATCGAGAAGAAGCATTCACTGCCGCAGCTGAAATCGTCCCAACGCCGGAGAAGCGAGCCTTCGTCGCATCTCCCTGGAAACGTGTGTTCATCGAAGCTGTCTGCTATCGCATCACCGGAGAAGCGTGTTGCAGGGCCTGTTGCAGCTCCAAAGTACAGAGTCATCACAAGGCAGCCAGGGCATCATCTTAAGTGTAGTATTGTGGATTTTGTCGTTTGTGGTCTTGTGTTTAAGTCTATATAAAGAATACTTATTTTTATAAAATCTGTGTTGTGTCCATCTGTAGTGTCTTCACAGTATTACTGTGTATATTCACAAATGCTTTAACACACTGCCTCTGAGATAAGCCTGTCTGCTCATGCCAAGCTACCAAGGGGGTGAGCAGGTGTTATTAGGGAGTGTAATCCCCTTATCCTGACTTAGAAGTAAGGGTCCCTATTTGGACAAAGGTGATAACAATTGCCAACTAGAGACCCCCAGAACTAACAAGAACCATACAATGTAGTAAAAAAAAATATGTATTTAATATTAACACTCACTAACACAATGCAATATGTCCTACCCGGAGATCTAATCACAAAACACAAAATACTTTGTCAATAGAATATGTATGCAGCACAAAAACAAAGCTATCTCCAGGGGGAGCCCAACCATGTACTAAAATCGTGGAATGCAAAGCAATACTTAAGTCAAGAATGGACTCAGAAGACGTAGAAGAGTTGGGGACCCAAGGATCCACCCAAGATGAGTATTTAGGAACCCCACGGAGGCCATGTGCTGAATGGAAACAAGACTGCATACTCCATTCAAGTCAATGGGTAAGTTACAGTTGCAATTTTTAAATTAGAAGGACTCTCCACAGTGGACCCTGAAGAAACCCTGTGGAATATAGACCGTTGGAGAGTCACCCCACCCATAGATACCACCAGGACCAGGATACCAACAGTAGGGAAGCCGGGTGCCTAGGTGCGAAGTGACGTCGGAAACCACCGTACACCCCAATGGGGGACATCAGAAGAGATGCAGCTGGTGAAGAAGGTGAAAGTGTCCAGTGGAATCCAAAGGTGGATTCAAGATAAGAGGAACCTGCAAGCAGAGGGGACTGAGCGGGAGGCATGGAAGACGAATACCCACCAATGTTAGGGATGCAGGAGAGTTGACGGTGCCCTTGAAGTTACAGCTGTATGGACGAGGCAATGCTGAAGAAGACCAGGAGCTGTTCATGAGCTGTCCCATATTGGAAGTCAAGAGCCAAGGAGTTGGAGGTCGGCAGGGGCTCCAACAAGCCTTGCAGTGGCAAACATCATAGTCGTAAAAAAAGGTGCAGTGTCAGGGCCAGCAAATTCCAAGTGACAGATCAAGCTAGGGAGCCTACTGGAGCCAAAGAAGACCCTCAAGAGAACCCACAGGACAGAAGCACGGAATCGCAAGAGGACCTTGAACAGCTCACGTGAGGATGAAGGCCCACGGTGCAAAGGATGTGATGCAAGCAAAGATATTGGCTGCAGGAGATGCTTGAGGTTTGAGCTTCTTGGAGCTCAACGATCTTCTCTGGAGGAGAGAGTCAACAAGACTTGGCAAAGGCAAGTCAACTGGGTAATCAGTGGTACTGCTCTAGTGGTTCCGATGAGTGATACTGGCTTCCAACTTGCTACGAAGACTCAAGGAATAGCAGACCAGCCAGCTTCATTTTGGTGCCTGCAGATGCAGGAGAGTGACTCCTTTGCTCCAAGGGAGATTCCTTCGGGTGTTTTAGATGTTCACAGACCTTTTGTAGAACCTGTATGGAGCATAGGCAAGACGTTGCATGAGACTTGCAGGATGATGAGACCAGGAGCAGCAGCAGTCTACCCAGCTTTAGTCCTAGGGGCTCATTATGATGGCAGGTGGAGCACAGGCACAGACATTGTATGAGACTTGCAGCATGATGAGACCAGGAGCAGCAGGAGTCTACCCAGTTGCAGTCCTAGGGGCTCATTATAATGGCAGGCGGACATCAGTCCGCCCGCCATCATAAAGGTGCTGGGACTGCCCACCAGACGTGCGGCGCTCCCACCAGTACAATTAGCACGCATCCTGGCCTTTTAACATTGTGGACGGTGCGGTTGGTTGCAGCACCGTTCTCATTGCCAAAATGCCACGATGTGCATTTCCATTCACAACGTGGCACGTACCATGCAGTGCATGCCACCTTCTGCATGGGAATGTTTGGGGTACCACACTGAGGGGGCCCCCAAACCCAACCCCCGCCAGCCTTTCACTGACAGCACTGCCGCCATGGAAAGGCATCTCCCAGTACACATCATAATATGATGGACGGTGCCTGCTAGGCACTGCCACAATATTAGTGGCCCTTTTCCATCTGCCAGGCAATCGGTGCAATTGCCACAGGCGGAAAAGCGGTGGAAAGATGTTGCGTCCGCCGTGATGTAGAAGTAGACCTCAGCAAGTCCTACCAGTGCTAGGGGTTCGCCTTTCTCTGCACGCAAGTCCTCAGAAAAAAGTAAATAAAAGTTGGCACTGAAACTGAAATAGCAAAAAGAAATGTTATTAAACCTCATGAGGTGGAACTACATTCACACAACACCCTTCAGCAGTGTATGAAATAGCACAAGGAGTAGAAGAACCATGGGTCTTTTGTACCCACACAGGAGCTCAAAATGAGGCGGTACAAGTTCACATAGGAAGAGTTACACACATAGATGGGCATACAGAGAATGCAGAATCAACAAAAAAGGAGGGGCTATGAGTTGCTGACTTTAGTTCAAGCATCCTGACAGTAACAGACTGGAGCAGGTGCATGGGCAGCTACCGACTCTTCTGAGCATGTGCAGAGTAGCAGGGGCTAAGTAAAGCCAGTTCTTGAGAAAAGCACACGGGCAAGCAACAGTGAAGAAGGAAAGAGTACATGGTGAGCACATGGTAAAAAAGATGGCTGCCGGAAACAAGATGGCTTCAGCTAAATGCTAACAGCGATCTCTGCCAAATTTCCTCAGACGTCCCTTTTAGCGTTAGCTGAAGACATCTATAACGTAGAAAAGTCTATAGATCATGTATATCAATCTACATCATTTCATCAACTTCTTTGTCTAGTACACGCTGGGCATTCATTTGTTTAACATCACGTCTGGCAGGTATACAAGCAGTGATACAGATGTAGCAAAGTATTGGACCACATTGTAAACATAGGCAGCATGTCAGTAGAATGGCAAGTAATATACACAGAACTGTTAACAGTTTCCAGCCCCAGGTGACGAACAATGTCCATAGCCAACCGGTTAAATTCCTTGTTCCAGTATCAGGGTGAATCTCAGCAGCAATCTTATGCAGCTTAGAGATCGCATCAAAAACTGAAGGGACATGATCTCGAATGTACACACAGCAACTACTTCTGATGATGCGACATGCACCACCTCGATCAGCCAGGACTATGTCCACGACCATACGGTTTTGGAACGCCACAATCCACGCAATCTGTAGATCCTCTGTGATGTTTCCAAGTACCATAGCTGTCTGATTGGTCACAGCTTCTACGACCCTTGTCAAACGCCTGATTTTCCTACTGTTCAAGGCAGCACCAACGAAGAAGAATAGCCCCAAATTATAATCAACATATTGCTGCAGTGAGCTGTCAGTCTGATCCACCTGGTCGTGATTTGCTGTCCTCTTAAATCTGTTTTTTGGAAATGTCATTAAACAGTTTTGAATCTTTGTGACATGATGCAGGAGCTGAAAATTCAGGTGGCAATAAAAAGGACACATAGCAAACTCCAGACCATCCACCCCTTATTCCCACACATAAAATAGGTATTATGTGAGGACGTGAAGCTACTGTTATTAAGGCCAGCAATGTTCAGAACTAAAGTACATTCACTTTTCCCCATTGGAATTCTCCCAGCACTACTCACACATAAATCGGCTCGGGCTCTAGTAACAGCTATAACAAATGGTCCATTACCCTAAGCAGTTCGATTATTTGGGTAAACATAACGTGTAGAAGCATTTCCACGTCACTACTCCTCCATATCCCATTTAGTCCCTTTAGCTTGTGCATCACCTTCCTCATCACGATAACACACTTTATTAAGGTAGTTATTTAGTCTCCCTACACCAAAATCAGTAATATTAGCTCCTTCAGAAGCCAATAAAAGTGCAGACCAGGTTTGACATGAAGCATTGTGATAAAATGGAAGAAGAATGAAAGGTGTTCCTCCCTTTTTCTGATGAGCCGGCATCATTCCACACACCAAACAGTTAGTGATGTTCGTAGCATTGTGCATGTGGTGTAACATCTGAATGAACGTGTTGTTCAATTAAGACTGTCTATGCTTCTGCTCATGATAATACACCTAACAATAGGTTCAGGGGAAGGATCACCTAAAAATATGCAATCCGGCGCATTAATTTTGGGTTTACAGACAGTAAAGAATAAACAGTAATAAATCAGTAAAAAGAAAAAGAAGAAAAATAGAGAAGCCCTTCAATTAGAAAACAATATTTTCAGTATCAAAAAGTTATTATTTATTATACATAGTACAAAAGATTTCTTAAAAGAGTTCCGTTCAAGAAAAAGTGCAAAAAAACATATCACGAACCAGACAAGTGGCAAAAAAAACCAGTACATGTTACAATAAAGGAACAACATCAACATAAATAATGTGTCTCTATTTAATTTGGCCACAAAAAAGCAGGAACGGCTTTTCGACCGCGGTATTATTGCACGGTCATCTTCAGGACTCACAATTTACTCGAGCTTTATATATCTGTACAACAAGAAAAAGGAATTTATTTTATTTTATTGTACATATGTTTGAGTATACTTCTTCGAATGAAGAAGCTTCAAAAACAAGAAAGACTGAACCCCAAGTGGCAAATCAGTCAGAAAGAGAGAGTAAAGTAAGCCAACACCGAACCCGGTACAACTAAAAAGAAATACAGATCCACCACCTAGATGTAAAATTAGTAAATAAAATCACATGTATAAAACGTTTGGACAAATCTTTCATTGATCGTCGTACCCAGGAGTTCTAAAATTGTACTGGGAAAAAGAAGAATTTTTCATTTTTAATAACGTCGATGATTCAGATGCAATTCAATTCAATTCAAAGTTTCTTTATTCGACTGTAGAAAAAACAGTCATAAAAGTACAGAGAAAAAACACATATATATACAGTACATTAGTTAAAAAGAATTCAATTTAAAACATTAGATCACATAGAAGCCTAGCACAGCTCGTACAAATGTGAATGTTCGGGTTATCAGAGACT
Organism: Lissotriton helveticus; assembly: GCF_964261635.1. Taxonomy (NCBI): domain Eukaryota; kingdom Metazoa; phylum Chordata; class Amphibia; order Caudata; family Salamandridae; genus Lissotriton; species Lissotriton helveticus. The sequence continues at coordinate 1,580,554,448 of NC_136061.1, read as the reverse complement.
TATGTTAGTAAATAGTACGGAGCAGGTAGAGGTTATCCTTCCATACTTTTTCTAAGTTTCAGGGCTGTTTTTAGGAAATTACATACGTATAAAGTGCTTTCACAGTGCAACATCTTAAGGTAAATTAGTGCAGGCCTTAATTGCACAAAATTCAGTTTTTTAAAAAGGGGTTTTAAAAACATTTTTCGTGGTAACGTATAGTAGGAGCATATAAATAAAAAGTGTGCCAAATCTTGCGGAGACTTATTGTCGCAGCCGCAAGCTGGCAGCACTCGTCCCCTATGGGCTCCACTGGGCACGGCTAGCAACAGGTGGAATAAATTAAAACGAAATCTGGTCAATAAAAAGCGCTCGTATCTGGAAAGGGCCCAGGATAGATATGGTTCTATTTGAATACACGATTTAGTTAAAACATGACTCATCACACTACCCTTCTTCAATTCGGCCTCTTCCCTAGCCAACTGTCGAATCATTAACCCCTTCCACGCTCATGACGAGCTGGGCTCGTCATGAGGTAGCCTCCTCGCACGCTCATGACGAGCCCAGCTCGTCATGTAAAGTGCGTTTTTAAAAAACTCAGCGTGCGAGCGGAATTCCGCCCGCACGCATGCGGTTAAAAAAGATGCAAAACTAATTACAGTCCATCGAGGGCATAGAAACTTACTAGCAAAGGCGTATTTGGTACACACTGTATCATAGATGTTTAGTAGAGTGTGTCCATGGTGTCACAGGTCCACCATATTGGTCGCCCATTTAATCGGCTAGAAATAAGAAAAAAGAAAACCAAATGTTTCACAATTAGATGATCAAAAACCTTGTTACACAAAATACTGTTGGACTGATCCTGATCTCCATCATGATAGAACAAACAATGTCCTGTCCTTCACATGCATATATAAACATAGACCCTGCATAATTCTCTTGGGGCACCCAATGGTTGTCAGATTTTCTTGGTGTATAACTAGTTAAATACAATCCCCTGTGGCGAATCCTATTTATATATACCTTTATCTATGTGAAAAACAAACATGTCCGCCCACCCGGAGCCAGATAAAATTAAACAAAAACAAAAGGAATCCAAATGATCAATTACACATATTCAGAGGCCATCAACAGGCACACAGAAACCAGAAACCAACAAAAAATGGTAAATAAATCACTTGCAGATATGGACGGTAACAGACACTAGAAACCGGAAAAAAATCGAGAAAGCCATCAAAGACCTCATGGCTAGCACGCAAGCCAAATACACTCACACGCGGAAAAACAACCGCATTTGTTATAAAGTCAGGTGAAACTAAACTGTTTACAGAATGGTACTTTTACTTACCCGCTCCGTATAGATACCCGCAAAAGTCGCACAGGAGGTAAATTCAGCCCACTACGTTCCCACCAGCCATGTTGCCGGAATTAAATCAGTCATGTCCTAGGCCATCGACATCAACAAGGGACCATTACAGTGTAACGGAAAGACGCAATGAAGCGCCATCTTGAAGTGGAGCAAAGGTTTACCAGTACAGTATCCACTCTCCTCTAAAAGTATAAATGCTGCACTGGGGTACCTGCACAAGAAAAAACCTACACCCAAACCGAACTTGCCAGCAAGATACAATCATAAACGAAAAAGATTAAAATGTATTCGGAAGTGGAAAGAATTAGACTAATATTTGCGTTGGCTGGTTCGCACAGAGATTGTGCGGGAAATTAATTAAACCCACCAGTATAGCCGGAAGTAGATCAATCGGATCGTTCTGCAACATGAACATCCACATATGCCTATTAGATATACAGGGCCAATGCAGTAAGGCGCCATCTCCAAGTGGAGCCGAGTTAGCTGGAGCCAATTACATTATACAGAGAAGGATCAATATTATACTAGAAATATTACATTGAAAACCTGACATATCATGGTGTTCAATGTAATGGTTCCAAATCCATATTTTATTAAAAAATGTGTCCAAGCTGCATGGTGATATTAACAGCGCTAAATTCATAGCAGAGACTAATATATCCACTTCCTCTGTCAGAAATGAGAGAACAATTAGTAAAGTTAAGAAAAAAGAAAAGCTGCAAATAGAGAAAGGCGTTTTCGATCGAAGAGGCCTAGTTACAGAGAATCAAAAGCATACAACAGAAAAAATGTGTCGGATTAACAGCATTTACAATTATAAAACATATTCCACATGTCAGTTGTACACAGATTAGAATATTGGCAGTATTTGACAAATGTAAAGCCTTATTATACCTATCAGATGTATATAAACCGGATACTCAAAGGTTTTAACATATTAGCTGGTTATAACAGAATGACACTGCTCCATCAAGTTCAGGCCCGTATTTACACTGTCACATCTCAATATCCAACGGCATTCACTCTTATTGAGAATATTTACAATACCCCCACCCCTTGCCGAAATGTGTATCACTTCAATCACCTGCCAGCGCATGTTACTGGGTGCATGATTGGGCTCTAAATAGTGAGCCACCAGGGGGGCATTCTCAGTTTGACATTGAATTCGACTCTTATGTTGCCCAAGCCTAGTTTTAATCTTTTGGGTGGTCTGACTTATATAGATCAGATCACATGGGCACCAAATCGCATACACAACATTTGTTGTGTTGCAATTTGAAAAGTCTTGTTGTTCATGCTTAATGTTTTTGTGGATGAAATGCTTTGTGTTCATGCTTGTACCACACATGAGACAGCCACCACATTTGTAGTGTCCTGCTAGTTTATCGAGGCCCCACAAAGATGTTAAGTTTGGGCTCTCTATGAGGGGTAGGGCTGCTCGGACCAGATGGTCACGAAGGTTTTTTCCTCTTTGGTAGGAAAATAGTGGCTGTTCTTGCGTGATTCCGGTAGAGACAACCAAAGGCCAATGTTTTCTGATAATGCTGGAAATTTGGTTACTCCGTGTCCCAAATGTGGTTACACAAGGTATATGAGTAGTCTGTTTCTTGATCTTAGGAGTGAGCAGAAATTTGCGATGGTTATACCACGCTCGTTTCATGGATCATTTTATCAATTTATGTGGGTAACCACATTGTTCAAGTTTCTTGGCCAAAATCTCTGCCTCACAGAAATAATAAACAGTTTCTATATATTCGCAGAAACTGCCCAAATGGTAGGCCATCTCTAAGCCCTCTTGAATGATTGCTAGAATATTCCAATAAGGTGTTACATGCTGTGGGCTTAGTAAACAGTTTAGTAGACAGCCTGTCATCATTTGGGAAAATTGTGAGATCCAGAAAATCAATCTGGGCTTTGCTAGAATTGCAAGTAAACTTCAGGTCAGAAAAACAAGAGATGAGCCAGTTGAGAAACAAGTTCAAATCGTCATTAGTTCCAGTCCAAATGAAAAAAATATCGTCTAAATAGCGTCGCCAGTGGCGAACGCTGTCAAAATAAGGATTGTTAGTACAGCCAAAAGTAAGCCGTTGTTCAAAATCGTCAACAAACAAAATAGCAAAATAGGGGGGCATAACAAGCCCCCATAGAAGTACCCTTAATCTGTAAATAATATTGTCTGTCAAACTCAAAATAATTGTGTGTCAACGATATCCTCAACAGCTCAACAATAAAATCTGTAGGAACTGGCACAGGAGCAGTCCGAGAATCCAAGACCTTTTTAATCACCTCTATACCTTTGAGTTGGGGAATGTTGGTGTATAAGGACTCAAGGTCCAAACACACCAACAACTCCGTTTCAGGGCAGAAGTGCATCACCTCTGACTGTGAAACAATGTCTCTGCTGTCACGCACATAACTGCGAGTGGCAGTGGCGAAGTCCTTAATAAATACATCAATGTATTTGCATAAACACTGCAGGACCGACTCACAGCCGGACACTATGGGTCGGCCTGGAGGATTCAGCAAGTTCTTATGTACTTTTGGGAGGGTATACAGGACAAGCGTCCGTGGAGATTTAGAATTAAGGAACGCAAATTCCTTGTCACTCAGATAGCCCTCTGTTTTAGCCATAGTAGTTGTATTGCACAACAAGCCCCGCACCCTTATCTGAGTGGCAGGCATTAATTAAGCTGAAACAAAATCAGAAAGTTATAATTAAGCCTCCAGATAAGTGCGGGGGGATTGTTTTGCAGTACATGGCCAAGTACAAAGCTGAAGTAAAACAACAGCTTAATAATACGAATCACTATCAGATTTTAAGAACAAACCCTCTAACTGATATTCAAAATATGATTACCAATACAACCAAAATGGCTAAAACAGAGGGCTATCTGAGTGACAAGGAATTTGCTTTCCTTAATTCCAAATCTCCACGGACGCCTGTCCTGTATACCGTAGCGGGCTGAATTTACCTCCTGCGCGACTTTTGTGGGTATCTATACGGAGCGGGTAAGTAAAACTACCGTTCTGTAAACGGTTTAGTTTCACCCGACTTTATAACAAATGCGGTTGTTTTTCCACGTGTGAGTGTATTTGGCTTGCGTGTTAGCCACGAGGTCTTTGATGCCTTTCTCAATGTTTTTCCCGTTTGTAGTGTAGTGTCTGTTACAGTTCATATCTGCAAGCGATTTATTTACTATTTTTTGTGGGTTTCTGGTTTCTGTGTGCCTGTTGATGGCCTCTGATTATGTGTAATTGATCATTTGGATACCTTTTGTTTTTGTTTAATTTTATCTGTCCCAGGGTGGGCGGACATGTTTGTTTTTCACATAGATAAAGGTATATATATAAATAGGATTTGCCACAGGGAATATATGAGTGTATTTAATTAGTTATACACCAAGAAAATCTGACAACCATTGGGTGCCCCTTAGAGAATTATGCAGGGTCTATGTTTATATATGCATGTGAGGGACAGGAGATTGTTTGTTCTATCATGATGGAGGTCAGGATCAGTCCAACAGTATTGTGTGTAACAAGGTTTTTGATAATCTAATTGTGAAACATTTGGTTTACTTTTTTCTTATTTCGAGTAAATTGTGAGTCCTGAAGATGACTGTGCAATAATACAGCGGTCGAAACGCCGTCAACACTTTTTTGTAGCCAAATTAAATAAGGACACATTATTTATGTTTATGTTGTTCCTTTATTGTAACATGCAATGTTTTTGTTTACCACTTGTCTGGTTCGTGATATGTTTTTTTGTACATCAACACTTTTTCTTGAGCGGAACTGTTTTTAGAAATCTTTTGTACTATGTATAATAAATCATAACTTTTTGATACTGAAAATATTGTTTTCTAATTGAAGGGCTCCTCTATTTTTCTTCTTTTTCTTTTTACTGATTTATTACTGTTTATTCTTTACTGTCTGTAAACCCAAAATTAATGTTGGCCTAATGGCTAGGGCGCTCGACCTCGGACCTGGAGGAACTGGGTTCGAGTCTCGGTAACGACACCAAACTTCCTGTGATTCTGGGAAAAATCACTTAATCTCCCCGTGCCTAACAAAAATCAATGTGTGTCCTAATGTAACGTAACTGGTGCTATGTAAAGCGCTCTGATACCCGATTCGGTTCGGGTCTAGTTCGCGCTATATAAAACTCTGCCAAAAAAAAAAAATGCGCTGGATTGCATATTTTTAGGTGATCCTTCCCCTGAACCTATTGTTAGGTGTATTGACTGATTGTCCCTGGTTCAGGGCTGTCGGACAGCCCCTGTGGTTGTTAATGATCTGCTCATGATAAGGTAGAGTAAAATAGTGGTGTTTAACAGGTGCTGGTGTAGTGGCAGTCAGTATTTGTCGAGCAGGAGCCACCTCCTCTACAACCAAAGTTATCACTGCAATAGTGATCACGCTGGTGAGCCACTTTGAGAACCGGAGATCCTGAGTAGTGTTCGACCGCTCTAGAAGTATTCCTTTAGTATTGCCGACATGGTATTCATTACCAATCTAGCATCCCTAGGTTGTGTCCCTTGAGAGACATTTTTACTGCTTTGAGGATCTTTCACACGGCGATGTGACTCGAAGGGTTCGTCCAGATCTGTGTGGCTTAAGTTTTTTAATCACCCTGTCCTGAGGAGACCAAGATTGGTCCGACACGTTATATAAAGAGGAGTCTAACTAAATTATTGAAAACATCTTGGAATTCTATTCATTGTCACAATCTTCATATTTAGGTTCTACATTTAAACGAACCGGGTATGCATGACTACCTCGAAGTGCACTTCCTATATTTAATAGGAGGGCACTCAGCTTTTGCTTTAATGATTTTCTCTGGGTGAAAATAAATGTTGTGATTTCATTTCATTGTATGTATTTTGTTTATTTGTTGCTTCTTGTTGTATATATTTGGGTACATATGTATGTATATATGTGTATAATGTAAATCTGAAACTTATGAAAACTGAGAAAAGGAAGTTATCCTCTTTGATTACGATAAATAAAATACGTAATCACGTCTTCATGGATATGTGCTGGTATTTACATTTATACAATAGTGAATGAGTGGACAGTGTCTCCAGTATAGGAGAATTTATAGTCCCCTATTAGAGAAATTTCTAGATGTTCAATCCTCCGGTTCCTCTTTTTTGTTTTGACTGTATAGTGATCACAGTGACAGTAAACCCAGCAATACACATTATCCTCTTGTCGCAAATCCTCGCAGCAGTTGATGTCTTCTCCATAGGCATATTCATCTTGTTGTTGAAATAACAAAACAGTTGGAGCTCTACAGTCCTGGGCATCCGTTGGTTTGTTCACTGAGGGTTAAGACGGGTGTCACTACACAAAAATATCCCCCTCTTCAGATCAGTTTCTCACTAACCCAGGACGGTTGCTCACCAATGAAGTTTCTTTCCGGGGCCGCAGTTGATATCGAGATGCACCAGGAATCGTATGGTCCGGGAAGACTTCCTCAGGTGCTTCAGGTTATATGGCTTGGCCACTCTTTGTGTCCAAGATGTCTCGATGGTCGATCAGGGCAGCAGGTTCCACCAGGGTAAAAGGCACCTTTCTTGCAGTGGGTAGAATGCACTCAGTTCCTCCTGTTCTTCACTCGGACTGCAGTTCTCGTTGCCAGGAGGACCTGCTCTGGGCCGCGCCACCTAGGCTCCAAGTTGTTCGATCTCTGGAAGGACCTGATCATCACATGGTCACCGGACCGTAGCTTGTGGCCATCACCTTTCGACTTGTCAGGAAGATCTTCTCGAAACTGTTGATGAATAGAAAGCAAGCTATCTGTCAACTGTGACAGGTAGTCACTCATCAAGACACAAGGTACATCATGTAAGGGGCGTGACTTAGGAATTCTCCAAATATTCATAGGCCTTCCAAATACCACTCCATACTGTGTAAGGCCATATAGTGAATGTGGCACTGATCTAATGGACAACAATGCCAAGGGTAGTGCTTCAGGCCATTTCAAAGATGTGGCAGCCTGAATCTTAGCTAGTTTAAGCTTGAGGGTAGCATTGTATCGCTCCACTAGCCCTGTTGATAGTGAGTGGAAGGCAGCATGAAACTTCTACTTAATCCCTAAACCTTTCAGGACTTACTGAACAACTTGCCCAATAAAATGGAGTCCGTTGTCACTCCACAAAAGTTTGCAAACACCAAATTTGGGGAAGAATTCTTTAAGAAGCACCTTTGCTGTAGTAAGAGCTGTATTATCTTTTGTAGGGTACGCCTTTATCCACTTACTGAAGGCACATACCACTACTAGAACATATTTCAGATTATTACAGCGTTCAAGCTGGATGTAGTCCATTTGCAAAACTTTAAAAGGTGCAGTTGGTGTAGCAAACCCTACTGTAGGAGTTTGTGTCCTTTTTCCAGGATTGTACTGGAAACAAATCAAGCAAGACTGCACTATCTTTGTAGCTCTGCCAGCAATTTCTAGATGCTCCCAAACTTGCGTAAGCAATTTCGCTATCGAAGAGGCTCCAACATGTGCCAGCCCATGTGCCATATGAATCATAGGCTGTAAATAGTCTGTAGGCAGTCTCCACTTAGTCATGTTTTTATTTCTCCAACAGCCCTCATCATCCAATGTTCCCTCCTTAGACCATTGCTCAAGGTCTTCTGCAGAAGCAGATCTCTTCATGTCTAGCACTTCTTGCCTGGCATCATGCCAACTTTCAGCCTGTGACCTTACCACATACATAGTTGTGGTGCTTCGCTGCATTGCAGTCTCACAGGCTGTGTGATCAGCAAAGGCACTACCTTGTCCTATTTAATCAGTCACTTTCTTATGTGCGCTACACTTAACAATCGCTATTTCTTCGGATATGTCAAGGCAGTCAGGAGATTATGCACTAGTTCTCCATGCACTATTTGCATCCCATGGGATGTAAGAAAGCCTCTTTCCTTCCAGAGTAACCCAAAATCGTGAGCCACTCCAAAAGCATAGCGGATATCAGTATAGATGTTCACAGACAAGTCAGTACTAATTTCACATGCTCTCGTCAAAGCTATTAGCTCAGCTGCCTGAGCTTACTTCTGTGGGATACGAGCTGTCTCAACTACCGTCTGAACTGTTGTAATTGCATATGCAGCTGATGTAGTGCCATCTGGTAATTTCAGACAGGACCCTTCAACCCACAGTTCCCCATCAACATTCGAGAGGGGCTTATCTTGCAAGTCGACACGACCCTTTGTCTGTTACTCAGTCAGGAATATACAATCATGAGGCTCTTGTGACTGTGACTGAGTCACTGGATATGGCAAAAGAGTAGCTGGATTCAGGGTTGAACATCTTTTCAAGGTGATATGGGGGCCAAAAGTGTCAATTCGTATCCTATCAACTTAGCACTAGTTAAATGCTGCTGAAAAATATGCACAAGGACGCTGCTTGTCACCGTGTGTCTGTACTAAAACTGAAAGTGCCCAACCATCTCTCTCGTGTACATAGAGTGTGAAAGCCTTAGTGTAGTCTGGAGTGCCTAATACTGGTGCAGAACGAAGAGCTTGACGCAACTGTTGGAAAGCATTCTGGCATTCAGTCATCCATGGAAGGGGCATTGGAGTGTCTTTAGTCAGAAGAGCCAACAAAGGTTTACCAATGTGTGAGAAGCCAATGATCCATTGCCTACAAAAAGGAGTAAGACCAATGAATGCACGAACATCTTTCTGAGTACGAGGCACAGGCGTGTCTAAAATAGCTTGAATGCGGTCTTGTGTAAGTGCACGTCCCTCCTTAGACAGGATGTGACCTAAATAGGTAACCTTCTGTCTACAATACTGCAATTTCTTCCGAGAAACTTTGTGATGTTGTGATGCACGAAATGAAAGCAATGATAGTGTTTCTTCTTCACACTGTTCAGGCGTATCTCATTGACATATTGTACGAGAGCCACCCCTGTTGGCACAGGGAAAGAACCAAGCTGTCTTTTTAACGCTTGACTGTAAATACTAGGACTCTCTGTATACCCTTGAGGAACTCTACAAAATCTAAATGATTGATTATTCAAAGTGAAACTGAACAAATATCAGCTGTCAGGATGAATAGGGATTGAGAAGAAAGCATTCTTCAAATTAGTCACAGCAAAGGTAGTCGCTGTAGGAGGAACCATGGTAAGGAGTGTTGTGAAGTCAGAGACTACAGGGTATTGGGGCACTACGATGTTATTAACTTCAGGCAGATCAATGATTAACCTGTAGATTTTAGAATCAGTGTCTTTCTTCAGAATGGGAGGGATAGGGCTATTGCAAATATTGTAAGGGACTTCTTCCACAACACCCACTTCAATCCGATCATGAACAATATGTATTAGTGCCTTCTCACCTTCTTGAGAAATTCCATACTGAGGCAATGGAGGCAATTAGGCACCCTCATTCACCTGAATATGCATTGGTGGAATAACCATTTGTCCCACATCGGTATCTGATGTAGCCCAAAAAGTTCTAGGAAGTGAAGCCAACACAATATCCTCTCTAATGAGGCAAGACTTCTCAACCACAGGATAGTTATCATTCAAAATAAAATACACACATTCTGGGGAACAAGATATCGTAGCCCTAAAATATTTGAGCAGATGAAGACCCACAATATTGTCTGGCGTGTTAGGGGAAAGCAAAAATAGATATGGAGCAGAAAATGTATCAACATGAAATGTAAGTGTAACCAATTGTTTAGACAAGGCACTACGAGTAGCTTCTGTATCAACCAGAAACCAATCAGTAGAACCCAAAACATGTGCATTAACATGGGGACACTACTGATATACTTGGACTTCAACTGATTCCTTATCCCATCCTAGGCATTCCCATGCATAAGCAGAATCCTTCAAATCAGAAGAAAAATAATCAGACATTTGATATTGGTTTGATCTATCAAAAGTATTAGAAGATTCTGAGTATGCTCAACAGTTTCAAACCTGGTGCGACCATCCATGCCTGCCCTATGTCCTGAATACCCCAGGCGGCTTCTCATTTGCCCCTGTCTACGCTGATACTGCTGAGCATGCAATTCTTGACATTCAACAGCCCAATGTCCAATCCTTTTACAAATAGCGTACTGATCAGAAGACTGAGTAGGTCGACTATAAGAGGGTGTGCTTGGGCAATACGACGCAAGTCTGCATCTGCTACCACCTCTATAGGATGGAGCATAAGCCTGAGCTAACACAACATTTATTTTCAACTCCTTATTTTTTTATCCTCATTGCCCTTAGCTTCCAATTCCTAATGTTCATAATACTGAGCCATAGTCAAAAGAGAGATTGGGGAAGACGTAGTCGAGGAACCTTCGCTGGCCTTTAGGTGACTAGCTATTCCTGGCAAAATGTTCTCAACAAATTTATCGACAAACAGATGCCTGCCCCTGTCATCTGTCAATGACTGGCCAATAAAGTCGTGGAATGCCTCCTCAAAATGTGTAAAGAAGTCAGAGACTGATTCATCTGCCTTTTGCTTACAGGATGCTAACACAGTCCAATCTATCTTTTTAGGAGGAATGAGAGTTTTCAATTTAACTAGTATAGCCTTTGGAAGATCTAAAATTTCTTGTTGTAGTTTCTGTTCGGGTTCCCTTTCTGCATCGATTCTCTCTAGTTCCTTCCAAACATCCCCAAAAGTTGCAAGATCATCGACTTTACGAATAGACCTCCATGTATCAGGGGGTAGAATAAGCCCAAAAACATATTAATATCAGGCAGAGTCATGGTACAGGAACGAATGGCTCCTTCAACTTCTTCACAGAAAGCGGACGGATTTTTCCGCGGGTCAGGCAAAGCAGCTTTAGGAGCCATGACATCCGCTCTATTCCAAGGAGTATTAACCCAATTATAAATAAAATAACCCTTCGCATCAGTGGAATCTTTATTATCATCTGTTCCCGTACCCCTGGGAGGGACATACAAAGGCGCGGCTTCCCGCATTGGTTTTCCATGAACTACAATATCCTTATCTGTCCCTGGATTGTCATCCTACAGCACAGAGGTCTGAACTGCATGTTCAGCTGCAGAAGCTGCCTTTTTCTCCTCTCGCAAAGGGAAAGCATCAGTTCGAAGTTTAACCACACCTCTAATTAAGTTAGCAACCTGGGAATGGAGAAAAAGACTGTCACGCAAATGTTTATAATCTTTTGCTATATCATCAGGCTCTAACTCTGTGGAATGCTTTCTAAACCGTGCAATTACTTCTGTGGCAAACATTTCTACAAAATATAACTGCTCTCTATCCTGCCATTATTGTATATCAGCTACAAGATCTAAAGCAGAAATGTTATCACAGGCTGCTTAACGAGCAGCAGATCTAAGAGTGGCCGCACGATCAGCTGTCAGAAAATAGCGAGTCTCTCGCTGAGCATCAAATCCTAACTTATCCCGATCCGAAGGAGAAATATCATCATCAGAATCAAGGGTAGGGGCAGAGGTGAAAAGTATATGAAGGAGGAGAGCGATCCAACAAAATTGAATCATCCTAATGTTTATTAAGGAGAGGGGAGAGGGGGTGGCAGACAGGGTATTGGCCATTTACCTGTAAACGATGCTCCCTATCCTCTCTCTCTTTTATCTCCTTCATTTCTTTATTTTTTAGTTCCAGCGCATTCGCATGGATATTTTTGTGTTGTTCTTTTTCTATCAAAGCTTGCTCTCTTCTCACTCGTTCACACGCTTCTTTCTCCCACATTGGTACACAAACATATCTTGTCTACTTTTGTGCTTAAACATACATTGTTCCACATACTGAATTTTTCTAAGATCAAATGACCCATTTGTAGGCCATCGCAACTCAGGATCCTTACTAGTATATTTTTTGCCATAGTGTGCTGTACATTATAGAAGAAATACCATTTTTAATAGACATGTCCCTATTTGGTGTCCCCTCAGGGGTAGCTGGCTGATTCTGCTCTTGTTCCATATTGGTACCTCCAAGAAAGCATCACATTCTACAAAGTGTGCTAAGAACAGGCATTCCAAAAATATTACAGCATATACAATATTATTCGCCAGTGGCACTTAACGCAATTTGTGCCGTTCAAGTTTTAAAAAAATTAGAGAAAAATCTCCTCATTACCTGTCTATATAAATTGAAATTCATATTATAATATCCAAGATATTGGACAATTACATACAAAAAGTATTGCATCAAACGACCTTACCAAGCAAGAATCTCCAGATTCCAAGTGCCAAGTTCTGAATCGACCAAATGGTCTCTGCACGGCGAACACCAGAAGGGATCTCAGTCAAGGACCGGCACCACCTGCAGGGTCAGATCGAGAAGAGTAGAAAAACGCCTTGATTGCCAAGAGACGGGCCTCCTCAGGCAGTGATCATCCGCCGTGAGATTCCAATCCTCCGTCAAGACCACTCTGTCGGGCATCCGAGTAGCCTATGAGCCCCACTGGTTGGGCGCCAATTTGTAGAAGTAGACTTCAGCAAGGACTACCAGTGCTAGGAGTATGCCCTTCTCTGCACGCAAGTCCTCAGACCAGTAAATAGAAGTTGGCACGGAAACTGAAATAGCAAAAAGACATTTTATTAAACCTCATGAGGTGGAACTACATTCACACAACACCCTTCGGCTGTGTATGAAGTAGCAGAAGGAGTAGAAGAACCATGGGTCTTTTGTACCCACACAGGACCTCAAAAGGACCCGGTACAATTTCACATAGGAAGAGTTACACACATAGATGGTCATGCAGAGAATGTAAAGTCAACAAAGAAGGAGGGGCTATGAGTTGCTGACTTTAGTTTAAATATCCTGACAGTAACAGACTGGAGCAGGTGTGTGGGCAGCTACAGACTGATCTGAGCATGTGCAGAGTAGCAGGGGTTATGTATAGCCAGTTCTTGAGCAAAGCACAAGGGCAAGCAACAGTGAAGAAGGAAAGAGCACATGGCGAGCACATGGTCAACAAGATGGCTGCCGGAAACAAGATGGCTTCAGCTAAATGCTAACAGCGATCTCTGCCAAATATCCATAGCGATACCCACAGCCATCCTAATTTGGTGGTGGGTTAAATGCTGAGTGATTGTGGAAGAACCGCCACCACCGGCCTGGTGGTGGTGGTCTTTCCACCATCATATTGAGCCCCTTAGTTCCCAAATCGAAGTCCAGATTGCCTAGACAGTTTAAGTAGAAGTGGTTTAGGATCTGAATCTAGAGATTCACCCACAAGTAACCCAATGGCTCCTACTACTTGGTTCAACTGAAGTATGCAAGGATGGAATGTGACCTTCAAAGCAGTCTAGTGGCACTGGCAAGCCCTCCCACACCCTGTCCCAATGCACTAAGTCCTGTCTAGGAGGTTGTCACACCTCCCTGTGACAGGAAGCCCATTGTCTAGCCTTCCCCTGTTCGAGCTTGGTTCAGAAGCAGGAGGGCAGAATTGTGTCTCTGGTTGGCAGCAGCCATGGTTTGCTGTCCAGGTCTAGAAGACTGGTACCCGGAACCTTGAGGGCCTCCCAAAGGATCTTTATAGTGCATGGAATCATACCTCTCACATGTGCGGGTATAATTTCAACATGTTTGATACCAAACACAATAGGGTTTGGTACAGCCAGTTTAGAGATAACCATTGAGTAATAACTCATGGCCACTCTATGTATCGTAATGGCTGATGAACTTAAAACCTGGGAGAATGGACTCCGAAGGTTGTAGGGGTGTCCTGCCCATGCAGGGGCACCCTCACACTTAGAACCAAGCACCTTACTTGCAGGATTAAAAGGCCTGCCTTAGGGGTAACTTATAGGTTTTAAGTGCAGTGACCTCAGATATAAGGAACTTATATATGTCGTAGGTGGTTCTACCAGTATTGTGACTATAGGCCTGCAATGGCAGGCTTGTAGTCACAATTTAAGTTGTCTCTCATGGGTGGCACCATACATGCTTCAGCCCATGAGAGACCCCTGGTGTACCTATGCCCTGGGTACCTTAGTACCATATACTAGGGAATTAGAAGGGGACACAAGTAGCTAATCTGGAGTGTACCTAAGTACTCACCATGTCCAATTTAGGGAAGAAGCACAGAGACGGTGGTCTTGATTAGTAGGATACCAGTCAGACTAGTCAGTGAAACATAACACTCCAGCAAAAAGTGGGGCTGACCATTTAAGCAGATCCTACTTTTCTACAATATGTTTACGCTGAGTCTGATGACTTCAATGTTGTTTCCCTTCTGCAGCAAGTTGAAGTTTTGAAACACGCTTGGAGACACAGTCTTCTGAGACGGCACCTCTATTTAAAGGGATTCAAAGGGATAAAAGCTAAAACAAAAATTCTTGGTAGCAAAAATACGTTTTTCTTTATCCTCTTCTTTTATTGCAGAGACAGGCAAAATGAAAGCAAAAAAAATCAAGTTCAGTTCTCAAATTTTCTTCAACTTCAAATCTTAGCTCTCTTTAATATAAAAAAAGTTCAAATTAGCTCCATGAAATCTGCTGCTAAAATTGTCTCTGCATATCTCTTTTAAGTTGGTTTCAGACTTTCTACAGGATTTACCTGTCTTATCTTGGGTCTTGTCAAAACACAATATTTCATATTCCCTGTTTCACCCTCATGGTGTTTTTTTCATCCAAATCATACCCTAGTTATTGGTCATTATCATATTAGGAATGGCACCTGTTCAGTGGGAAGTTATCATCTTCATCTGTGTTATTCTCCCCTATAGTAGCTAAATATACCCACTCTGGTGATGCATAATTCCAATTAGGAACTCTCCTTCTGTCTGATGATCTTTTAACAGTCGATGTTTCATTATCATCAGTCTCTCAGGCTGACTGATTTGTTCTTGTCTTTGACTCGGGCTCACAGTGCGTTTGCTAACAAGTTCTTTTCTGGAAATTTCTTCAGTGACAGTCTCCTGTTCTAAGTTTCTGTTACACCTTCAAATTTCATTTAATATGATACTTTGTTCAGGTTCCCATTTGTCTGCTCCTTCTACAGTGAATTGTCTTCTTTCAAAGGGGGTTGCTTCAGCTCTGATTTTCGGTTTCAAATTGTCAAGTTTATCACTTTAACCAGAGTCTACTTCTTCTTGCTTCCACCCATGCTTTGCTTGTTTGCATGGCAACAGCACTTCACTCTGCTCACTTTGCAGCAGGGCATCTGGTGTTTCAAGCTCTTTATCTGAATGCTCACTCACTTGAAACTGTCGCCTTAGATTTTGCTCTGGATGTTGCTTTGAATTTTCAACTTGTTGTTCAGCAGTTATGGAAGACATAGACGTTTCTTCACCCCCTCTGGATGCATACTACGAATTGTCACTTTATTCATCAGTCGGTGCACCTTGATCGTCTTCTTCTGCCCCTTCCACTGTTTCCACTGCTCTAAATCTCATTGTATAAGCAATGTTGATCCAGCGGGGCACTCCAGCACGTTTGACTGCACCATTTGTTGTAAGGATAACTGGAATGGGTCATTCCAGCTTTAATTTAGGAACCCATGGAGGACATGCCTATGCATAAAAAGTCCAGTACCCTGCATTTAAATTGTGACAGGGCAGATGTCTGTAGTTATTTGTGACTGCATCCACCTGTCGAGAGACAGATTTTGCCACATCCTCCAGACCTTTTGAATAATCCAGATAAATATAATCAGTCAATGAAACTAGCACAGTTGATGGTACATGTACAAGTCTCATTGCTCTACCCATGATGATTTCATTTGAGAATAAATCTATCTTCCTGTTTAGAATACCTCTAAAATTCATTAGCATATGGTGAAGGGCATCAGTTCATTTAAGATCTGTTGAGGCATAGACTTTTGCCGGTTTGTTCTTGACAGTACCATTCATCCTCTTTAGCATACTAGAGGATTGTCGTTGGTAATGGAATCTTTGCTTCATCTTAAAAGCTGTACAGAACACCTGCAGCACTTCGTTCTTGAAGTGGGTGCCATGATCAGTCTCAACACGAGTCGGGAGGTGGAATTGTGGTATTAACTCCCTCAACAAGTTGGCTACTGTAAGGCCATTTTCTCTCCTAGCTGGAAATGCCTCAACCCATTTAGAGAACAAGCAGACAAATATCAAGATATACATGAGGCCATTGCAAAGTGAAATTTCAAAAAAATCCATTTGCAGTCTCATAAATTGGAGCTCTGATTTGTCAATGTGATTCATGGCAGTATCTGTTTTTTGCCCTGATTGTTTGCATTACAAAACTAAAGAGTAATTACATACATCTTCTGCAACATGTCAAAAGCCTACATTTACCCAATACTTTTTGAATAACCTGATTTGGCTAACTCTCTCTGTATGTGCTTGATTATGCAAATAGGTACATAGGGGCTGTAACATCAAATCAGGTAGAATTTACCTTTGATCTTTATTGGCACGCAAATCCTGCTAATTCGTTTTCTAACCCAATTTCATAAACTTTTTTATTTCATCATCAAGAACATCTTCTTGTAGATCTCTCAGCTCAATCAAAAACAACAGCAATTAATCTATAAAGAAACAGTTTACATTGTTTGAACTCTGTGTAGCATTATCATTTGCGAAATTCTCAACTTCTCTTTCCTGAATCATTGTCTTCTCTGTGAGGCACAGTAGCTTGCAATTTGTTCAGTATACTTTTTTCGTAATCAGACCAAATCTTTGGTCCCCTTTTGGGCTTGGCTCTTCACAACTGTCACTTCTTTTGGTTCCTAAATTGTGTCCGACAAATCCAATATGTACGAGCTGTTTTTAATTGGAGTACCCATATATGTCATTGTTGAAAATGTCCCTTCCCTCAGGGTCACTCCCATGCTTTTTACCTTCCTCCTCCACTTTTTGCTGAATTTGTTCCACTGGCTTTAGGAGTCTAGGGACTTTACCAAAGCTAACCACTGCTAAAGTGCATGTGTTCTTTACTTAAGACATAGTATAATTGGTTTATCAACATTTGGCATATTTGATTTACTTACAAGTCCCTAATAAAGGGCACTAGATATGCCAAAGGCCTGTACATTTGTCATATGCTACTAGTGGGCCCGCAGCATTGATTATGCCACCCACTTAAGTAGCCCTTTAAGCATGTCTCAGGCCTGCCCTTGCAGAGTCTGTATTTGCTGTTTAAACTGGCATTTTTACCTGGTAATATAAGCTACTTTCCAAGCATTACATAGAGAACACCCCTAAAGTAGTCCCGGACAGCCCATGGGCAGGGTGTAGTGTATTGAAGAAGTAGGATATGTTCTTTTACGTTTTTCATGTCTTGATAATTAAATATTCTTACATTAATTTCTTACTACTGTAAGGCCTATCTCTCCATAGTATAACAATGGGGTTGCCTTACTACATTTTATAAGTGCAATATCCAATTAGGAAAAGATGGGAACCCCACATTTGGTCTCTCTGGATTTACAATTTAAAAACACAACTTATGGTGAAGTTGTTTTTTAAATTACACTTTCGACAATGGCTCTTTTAGAAAGCTGTTTTTTTCTTACTGTAATCATTTAGGGCTAGATGTAGGTGGCTAAATACCAGTCGGTAAAGCTGAAATTTGGTAAATTTCAGCGTTACTGACCAGTATTTAGCCCTGTGCGATGTAGGTATTACCGAATGCCATCGGTAATAACGATTCGTTAAATTAAAGGCAAATCAGTTACCGATTCCTTATTTACTGATCGTCCGAAACCCAAAATACCGAATCGGTAAATAAGGAATTGGTAAAAATTCGGTAAAGCGATGTACCAAAATTCGGTAATACCGAATTTGTACAAATTCGGTATTTAAGAATCAGTAATTACCACTGACTCAGAGCAGGTCGTAATCAGGTGCAGTGCATAAAAACAGCCCCAAAATGCAACAGTGTGAGCACAATGTCGGCCCTCTACGTCATTGCAAAGAGGCTACATTTCCGAGCAGCAGGACAGAGGGTTTGGAGACGGGAAGAGCGTGTGTACAGACTGCGTGTCACACTGTTCCAAATGACTGAGCCAGAAATACATGACAGATACAGGCTACATCCACACACCATCCTAGACCTGATATGGGACCTGCAACCATACCTGGAGCATCAGACACGAAGGGCGCATGCAATACCCACTCATGTACTGGTACTCTGTTGCCTGCACCTCCTGGCATCAGGAAGTTACCAGGGTGTGATAGGTGCAGCAGGTGGTGTGTCACAGAGCTGCCTGTCCCATTTCTTCAACTCCTTTCTGCACGCCATGATGCAGAGAATGCATCACTACATACGCTTCCCCAGCACACAGGCAGAGCTGCAGAAGATAAAGCTGGATTTCTACCAAAAGGCACAGTTCCCACATGTGATAGGCTGCATAGATGAGACCCACATACCAATCTGCCCACCTGCAGCTACAGAATGCATATACCGCAACTGTAAATCCACTCACTCCATCAACATGCAGGTGATATGTGATGCAGACTTCATCATTACTGACATTGTGGCCAAATTCCCAGGGAGTATCCCTGACTCCTACATATTCAGGAACAGTGGGACCTATACACGTCTGGCTGCTGGTGAATTCGGAGAAGGATACTTTCTAGGTAAATCAATGCGACACACCCTGATGTATACCTTGGATGAACGTATTGGTGACCCAAATTAATGGCACTTTCTTTCCCATTCAGGTGACAACGCATTTGCCGTTCGGTCATTTATACTAACTCCATACCTCAACCCATCCACCCCAAAGGAGAGGAGATACAATGTGGCACATAAAAGCACGCGCAACGTTGTGGAGCACACCTTTGTACTACTAAAAAGTAGGTTTTGTTGCCTCCACAAAAGTGGAGGTGCAAGTCAGTACCGCCCCATCATTTGCTGCAAAATAATAGCAACATTTGCAATGCTGCATAACATTGCCACAAAGAAAGGAACAGCAGTGGAACTGACTCTGAGGAAGATGGTGAGGACTATCCACAGCCGGAGCATGGCGCAGCAGGTGTGACAGCAGCACCGGATGGGAGACACAGACGGGCTGAGATAACACGCAACTATTTCTGAGTGAGTAAGGAGACATAGCCAGTTAGTGTATTTGAGTGATGGTGTTTAATGAACAGTGCACACCACCAAGATCAGAAGCAGTGTCCATACACCCATGGGTTACATCACCCATTTCAGTACAACCATACCATGGCTGGCTCTATTTCTTGCACCCACGCCCTGCACTGCCACGTTCCTTTGCCCCACTGTCTGCACTGCCAGTTTGTCCAGGGCCAGCACTGTGGCGTTCGCTGCACCTCCTGGTCTTGGTGGGAGAGGGCGTAATGCTACTACGGCTAGTTGCCTCCTCACTTTCACCCCCATCAGCTGTAGTGGCCACCTTGTCTGTTTGCAGCAGTTCAAGAGCATTGGTCATTGTGACCATCCCCCTAGCCACATCCCGACTACAGTGTGCCATTTCCTCCTGCATGGCTATTGAGCGTCTGCACATGAGAGAGGTTGCAGTGGACAGGCGGTTCACCGCCTTGGTGTAATTGTCCAGCTTCTGCCTCTCCCTGCGCCAAGACAGGCAGTCCTCCTTTAACTTGCTGCAGAGCTGACTCACAGCCGACGCAACGTCACTCATTCCCTCAGACATGATGGTGTTAATGGCACTGATGCCCTTTTCGATGCGATGCATGTGAGTATTCATGTGTGCCATCTCCTGCTGCACTACCTGATCGCTCTCCCTTGCAGGCGCTTGACCTTCAGCATGTTGTCTTCAAGCCCAGCAAACACACTGTCATCTTTGCCCTGGATGTGAGGACTGGCTGCCCTTGCCCTGCGGCATCGGGACGATGTGTGGGCATGCTCTGTTGGGGACTGTGATCTTGCCCTGTTGCCATCCTCAGCCGCTGTCGACTGTTGGCCCCCAGTGCTGTCCTCCTCGGTCACCTCCATCTGCTGGAGGGTGGCCACTGCATGCCTTCTGGCTGACGGTGGTGGTGGTGTTGATTGTGGCGGTGGTGATGGTGGCGTTGTTTGGAGCTGTGGTGATGGTAGTGGTGGTGGGGTTGTGTGCCCTGCAGATGACTGGTACTCCTCCTCTTGTCTCCCCTCTGGCCTTGGTGCCTTCCCTCTGCTCTCCTCTGCTGCACTGCGAGATGTCTCGCCTGTGAAGACAGAATGTAGATATGCTCACTTATCTGGCAGCATTTGCATTGTAATAAACATTATGCTTGCCAATCACACTGACTGTCCTCTGCTTGCTAATTGCTGTCACATGCTTTTGGGTTTGCGAGACTGACTGTTCTGAACATGTGTTACTGCTGACTACATCTCCCATAATGCATTGCAGGTTATGAGTAAAACATGGACTGGAGTGGGAGTCCCTATGCCTCTCTGGGGATTGGGGGTGGGGAGGGTGTGCACAGCATGCTGTGCATGCATCTTACCTTGTTTGTTGGCAGCTCTGACCGAGCTGTCTGCTTCGCCAACGTCACTCACACTCTCCGGTTAAAGGGTGGACTCAATCATGAGCTCCAGGGCTGTTGGTGCAGGTGCTCTGCTCCTGCCTCCACCAGTTTTGCTGGCCTGCTTCTGCCTCTCTGCCATCCTCGCCTTAGCAGTCTTCCTCAGGTCATACCATCTTTTTTAATATCCTTAATGGAGCGCGGGGTGACTCCGATGGCATTGATCTTGTTCTGGATGGAAAGCCAGATTGGTCTTTTTTGGGATTCGGGCACATGCAGGAACTGCTTGCCAAACAACTTGTCATGGTCCTTGGTGACATCTTCGATTAGGACCTCCAGCTCCCTCTCGCTAAATATCTGCTTTCTCTTCCTTTCTGCTCCCTCCTTCTCCCTCTCCTGGTTTGCTATTTTGCTTGGGTTTGTATGCAAGAAGAGGCTGTGTTGCTCCTGGTTTCTCTGCTCAGCTCCCTGCCTCACAGTCAGCTCCAGGTTCAGTGTAGCTGCCTTTGTGTGGCCACTTCCTGTTTTGGAGGTAATCGGGATGCACCGGATTGGCTGATTCCACAGTTTCCGAATTTTTAAATTACCGAATCGTCGGTATTGGGATTCGGTATTTACGATTCGGTATTGGGGTTTCGGTATTTTTTTTACCGATCCATTTCGAATCGCTATTTTTTACCGATTAATACCGATTCGGTAATTTTTAGCGAATATTTACGTACATCGGAGATACTGATTCCTTAATACAGAATCGGTAAAATTCGGTATTAAGGAATTGATATTTCACGATTACCTACATCTAGTCCTAAATGTCTTCTGCCTGTCTCTGGAATATACCTCGGGAGTGGGTTACAGCTGGCTTCCTCCTTTCCCTCTAGACAGCCACAGAAAGGGAGGGCAGGGTCATCTGATTGGCCAGCCACATGCTCGTGAGTCACCCCAAGAAGAATGGGAGTGAATAGTTGACACGCCTTGAAGGGCTGTATCGTTCACCCACACAAAGGCCTGCATACCAACCTGTAGTGAGTCTGAAACCACAGCAGAAAAGCCAGGATCTTGTGCACTTCAAATACATCTTGTTGAAGTCTCCCTACTTCAAAGGCCCAAATGCGTGTAGGTACTGGACCTCTGACACCAGCAAATCAGAACACTTCTGGAACTGAGAACATTCCACTAGGAAGAAGGACTGCTGCGCTGCCAGAAGGGACTGGCACTTTTGTGAACTGCTGTTGCGTCTGCAGGCTAGCTAATGCTTGACCTTTTGTACCTAAGACACACAGGAGTGTGGGTAACATATGCCTACACTGACTGGGAATCAGAATGCTTTTTGGGAAACTAATGGCGCCCAAAGGTTGTTAATGTTTGCATTGTCCAATGTTTGTTGTGCGGTGCAATGCTTTGTTTGTGCCAATTCTTGTTACTAGTGCAAGGTTTTGACTGTACTTGTGAATGTCTACAGGACTAGACCTGTAGGTCTTGTGAGGGCTTAGCAGCCGGTACCAGAAGCAATGGCTTTATAAACCACGCCAATTCTCGTGTGCACTGACTGCTGTCTGGAGAGCCTTGATTGCAGCAGAGCATTATTTGTATTTGGCCTTCACATGCCTGCCATGATGGTCTTGGTGAACTGGGACTGCAAGCCGGTCTGTGCCTTCAGCTTCTCCTTGCTTCCTGAAGGGAAAACAAACAAAGTAAGCGATCTCTCTAGCGGTAATATGCTGTGTTGCTTGCTTAGACAAAAACTGTTACACTTACCACTTCTTTTAGGACAATTGTGCTGAGAACGTTCTTTGATTAGAGCATATTTCCTTGCTTATAGAACACTTATGTTTGCTCCCATTATTTAAATGGTAAATAATTATCAAGTGTTTGCCTACATTTGTTCTCTTGTCCATGAACAATCATTTTTACTTGCATGTCAATCTGTGTTATAGCTCACGACTTAGCAGCAAATCTCCAGTATTAACTGTTTGTCATTGCCCGTAAGTTAGGAGCATATCTCCAAAGAAACTGTTTATCTATATGTGTATATATGCAACAACTAATTATGCAATGATCATAGCCCTTGGTGTTGATAGTGCTTGATGGTACTTCCTACAGTGAGGAAACAGTTTGCAAACCATCTTGATTTGTGTATATAATATGGGTGACATTGGCAAAGTTCTGCACTAAAACTAGTTTTTAATGTATGTATAACAGTGAGATCTCATATTGTTGTTGCCTAAAGTCATTAACACTGTATATTTATATTGTGCTCTGTCTTGTGGCATGAGCTTCTTTCTTGTGCATTACCCACTCACGTAAGCAGAATTTCAATGATGCTCATACCCAACATAGAAACGTAGGTAGGTTTTAGTGCTGAGGGAAGAGGTTGTCTGCACTAAGGAGCACCCTGTTAGTTTACCATTCCTTCTGTTGCAGGGTTCTACTAGGGTCTGCTGGGAACCCATTGAGGTTGTAAGAGAGACAAAAACAGGAAAGTGGATTATCACAGGTGCATAGAGCTGTAATCCTTGTACACAACATGCACCATAGTGCAGCGTAGTGTAATTTGGTAACCAGTAACTCTATTTTACAGGAGGTGTCCAGTCCAAAGACAGACGGTCTGTTGCAGAACCATCATCTCTCTTTCTCATCCAATCCCCTTTTCCCCAGTTCATCACTGTGCTAGCCATGTAGAATCATGGTTAGAGTTTGGACGTCAGGAGGAGTTTGGAATCAGCAGCCTAGGTCTACATTGTGTATTCTTGAGATAACAGGTCAGTGCTTTAAAACTGCTTTGGTGTGTTGACCTGCTGCTTCTTGCCTGGGAGTGAGAAGGACTGGACCTGATTCTCTTAATTCTAGAACCAAAGTATCTCCAAGGGCTTGTTGGCGTGCCTCCTGTTTCTGAAGTCTCAGGGATATCAAAGACTTCACCCTACAGCCAGCAGCAAGCAACTAGATTCTGTCTGCTATGGGTCCTACTCTGCTGAATATTGCAATCCAGTCCTTGGCCCTTGGAAATTAGTGTAAAGTGATGCATACGTGAAAAGCCTTGTAACAAAGATGTTGCACCTATTGGAACTAGTACATCTCCCTCGATGCCGTTGTATCGCTGCTGCTGCATGGACTGTGAACCTCACATCACCTTGAGGCTTTGCTACAACATCTTTCATGGCTAGGAATTGATCCATCACTTTCAACCCAAGTTCAAAGCACCCCTTCAGTGTTTCTCTCCCTCAGCCCTCGATGCACCTTTGATCGTGCACGGCTTGGAACTCATTCCTCGCCTTTCTCGATAAATTGAACACACCTCCGCTGCTCCCAGCATCGTCTTCAGCATTGATACATCCATGGTACTGTTTCAGCAGCCAAGGGCTGGTCCCTGAATCCAACTCGTGCTCCATCGCGGTCAGCCTGAACTTTTGGATTTGCTCCGGTGAAGTGTGACCAGATTGCCCCAATTGACACTATTCATTTCTAAGCACAACAAAGCAGTTTATTCTTTAAAAATAAGTATCTTGACTTTTACTTTTACTTCTACTTCTACTTGTTGCTGTTTTTGTCTTGTTTTACTCAGAAAAATATTCTCTATAATTCTAAACTGATGTGGTCTTCTTTTGTGGTGCTTTCACTGTGTTACTGTGTGTTGTGTGCACACATACTTTACACCTTGTGTGAGAAGGTGGCTCTGAACATCTAATCCACCTGGATTTTATGCCTTTTTGATCACCTGATTTCGGCTGGGGCCTGTAGACTTCGGGACCATACAAATATACACTGTAATCTGTGTGTAAAGAACAATTCTGTGAAATTGGTAGAGCTTATGAGTCATCAAGGAATAACTATTACTCAACTCAGGATCAAAGCCTAGGCATTTTGTGACCCTGCTGGGCTTGGTTAATTACTTTTCTCCCCAGCTGTAAGAACAGAAGCCTCACCCATCAAAGCAAGCATTTGACAATATTTAGGTCATATCTCCAGGAGTAAGTAAATGAACAAGGTTGCTCTGCATCAATCAGCCAGCTGTCATCCGGTGACAGGAAGAGGGCCTTCCCCAGGCCAATCAACAAAGGAGGGAGCCCAGACTTCTGGAGTCAAACCAGAGAGTTGGATCCTGCAACTTCCTGTGATTTCGGCTGGGGCCTGTAGACTTCGGGACCATACAAATATACACTGTAATCTGTGTGTAAAGAACAATTCTGTGAAATTGGTAGAGCTTATGAGTCATCAAGGAATAACTATTACTCAACTCAGTATCAAAGCCTAGGCATTTTGTGACCCTGCTGGGCTTGGTTAATTACTTTTCTCCCTAGCTGTAAGAACAGAAGCCTCACCCATCAAAGCAAGCATTTGACAATATTTAGGTCAAATCTCCAGGAGTAAGTAAATGGACAAGGTTGCTCTGCATCAATCAGCCAGCTGTCATCCGGTGACAGGAAGAGGGCCTTCCCCAGGCCAATCAACAAAGGAGGGAGCCCAGACTTCTGGAGTCAAACCAGAGAGTTGGATCCTGCAACGATTTTCTGGGGAAGGGCGCTGGAAGTGATGTCAGCAAAGGGGGAGCTGAGACCAGCAGAGCCCATGTGGCAAGTGACACTTGTGTGACTCAATCTTGAAGTACCCCAGAAGCCTGCGCTGGGGCAGACAGGTTATGTGGCACCTAAGAATAAGCCAGAAGTGCATCCCTGCTGGTACCTCCCGCCCCATTTAAAAGATATTGCGTAGGAGGGAGAACTTTCTTGGATATGCTTTTTCTGATGCAGACTGGCGCTGGAGGATAACGCTGTGGAGAGTTGGAAGAAGGAACCCCCTGACTGTCCCCGGGCTATGGACTCTGTCTCTGATTGACAGCAAAACCAGTGATGCACTCCCCAAGGACCGGGAATGCGGGCTGCTTTAAGCCACCTGAGGATCAGTTGGGGGAAAGACTGGCTTCTGAGCACTCATCAGAGAGGCCATAGGGAGAGCAAGGCAAAAGGCTGTTGCTGGGAGCCAGTAAAACCAGCTCCGTGCAAACCCTGTCACCTAGGAAGGCCTAAAGAGAGTTCCCAGACAGTTAGGTATTGCCACCCCAAGCAAAACGCCACCAAGGAAGTCATCATTGTCCCAAAGGAGCCCCAGTTATCTCTGTTTGAAGTTCTGGTGACCTTTCACCCCCAAGCACCAGCCGTGAGCAAGTGAAGCTCTGCTGTCTGATGCATTTTTATCCTCTGAGGGGGGCAAAAAGAAATTAATCATGGAAGTACTGTCGTTCTTCTCCTCTGTGGATAGTAAGTAGGGCAAAGGATCCTATCCCTGGACCCCGAGAATACACTCAATGGAGCAAGTGCCATCGCGCTCCCCTGGTGAAAAAGAATGGTCCATGGACCCCCATCTCTGAGCCCCAAGGAGAAGACTGGTGCGAGGAGCCCCATTCCTCTCCCTGGGTTTAAAGGAAGAGGCCAAAGACCCCATCCCTGGGCCCCAAAAAGGCCAGTGCTGCAGGGGGTGCCATTGTGCTGTCCTGTGGAAGGAGGGACAGTCCCAAGACACCATCCCTGGGCCCCAAGAAGGCCATCAGCAAAGCCTGCGTCCGCCCACAGAAGCGGGCGCATCAAAGCGAAGTGCCGGCTCCTGCACCAGCAGGTAAGTGTGCTGGTGATGCGGGGAGCCAGCAAGTACACTCCCCAAGCTGCACTCCCATGTGGGCAAATGTATGCAGTGTGCCTGGGTGGAGACCGGGCACCCTAAGAAAATGTAAAGCGCGGCACGTGGACACTCAGAATACAAAGAAAAGTGAGGCAGATCTCCCAAGTGCAGTGCAGGATCAATACAGACTCACCCAAAAAGGAATTCACCTGTCCCCACTCTAAGTTTAGTGGGACATCAAAGAGATAACCCCCAGTGTTTTGCCTTGTATTAAAGCACCTCCTATGCCCAAACTTTTGTCCTTTAGTGTTGGATTGGGCGGGGGAGGGGGGCGAGGCCGCAATGGCGGTGGCCTGAAAATGGAAATGTTCAATATGAATTTTCATGTTGAGAGACAACGTCTACAGTTGAAAGACTGTAATTGCATGTGTAGTGATTACACAAGTGGTGTCCTTTAGGGCAGTATTGCATTTGAATATTTTCAAAGTGTATGCTGCATGGACCTTCTAGGTCACTGAATATAATTGGACAGTGTGGAACTATAAATTGTGATTGAATTGCGTAATTCATGTTGACAGTTATGATGAGTACACTGCACTCCCAGTCATGCTTAGTCATGGATTCTTGCTAATGCTTTATTTGAATAATGAGACTGACAACTACTTGTGATTGAAGATTGCCAGCATTAGGTGTCCTCAGTCATGGTTATATGCATTTATTACATTGATTCCTAGGATTAAATGCTTGTTATAATAATGGTGTGGACAGCCTCTCGCTTTGGTGTCAATATTAAATTATTTTAATGCAAGCATGTTCAACTCGTGGCATTTAGGGGCAAGATAATGTTACACACGTGAATTGTGATACGTAATGTCATCCAAAAGTAATTTCATCAGCTTGTGTATATTTGTAAGTTTCTGCATACTATTGAGTAGAGGGTGTGTAATAAATGTACTTTTCCCTTTTTACAAGAAAAAGAACAGACTGGACAACCATTTATTGAGTCATATTATTGTATATCTGTGAATGGTGATTACTAACCCACACCACCTCCCTTGAGTAGGACATGGGATGCTTTGCAATGCTACCCTATAAAAAGTCAAGCACAACAATTACACGTTTGGTTCCCAGTGGAGGACAAATGTAGACCCATTACTTGTGCAGGCCACACAACTAATGACTCATTTTCCCAACACTTAGCCTCCTACGTTAAGCCTACCTGTTCTGTGCCAAGCTACCAGAGGGTTTGCACAGGCTAATTTATGGTATGTAACTGACTTACCCTGACTAGTATTGCTGTTCCTACTTGAACAGGTTACATACATCTTCCAACTAGAGACTCAATTTCTAACACAAGTGATCCGGAGTGAGGACAGGACTTGCAAAAGAAACATTTGATTGTCAGCTGAAAAATTAAAACAATCCCCCCCAGTTCCAAGGATCTGGGTTTAATCCATCAATCTTTTGCTTTCAATGGCACCGCAGTTTGGGCCCTGTCATATGCAAATCAGTCTCCACCCTGTTTCTTATGGCAACAGGGCAGCCCAAACTGCCAAGCCAGGTCCCCCCTGGACCACAAACAAGCATCCTGGGACCGGTTTTGGGGTATCACCCCTCATCAGCCAGGCTAGCTTGAATCCAGTGGGGCAGTGAGCACGGGACCAACGCTGGGCATACCCTTCCCACATAGGGTGAGAAGTGAAAAAGAAACAATTGATCGATGTAATGCTGAACAATGCAAACATTCACCCCCAATCACTAGGATCAGGGTTTAACCCATCATCCTATTGCTCATCACGCCACCCCAGTTTGGAGCAAACCATATGGAAATCAGTCTAAACCCTGTTCTGTATGGGAACAGTCCAGCCCAAACTGCCAAGTCAGGTCCTCCCTGAACTGAAAAGAAGCATCCTGGAACCGGTTTCAAGGCATCGCTCCTCATCAGCCAGGGCAGCTTAAGTCCATTGGCGCAGTGAGCACGGGACCCACGCCTGGGCATACCTTTCAAACTTAGGGAGACAAATACAAAAGAAACAATTGATGCACGTAATACTGAGCAATGCAAACATTCACCCCCAGTCACAAGGTTCAGGGTTCAGTCCTTCGTTCTTTTGCTCACCACACCACCCCAGTTTGGACCGAGCCATTTGCAAATCAGTATCAACACTGTTCTGTATGGGAACAGACCAGCCTGAACTGCAAAGCCATGTCCTCCCTGGACAGGAAACAATAATCCTGGCACCGGTTTCAGGGCATCACCCCTCGTCAGCCAGGGTAGCTTGAATTATTTGATGCTGCGAGCACAGGACCCATTTCTGGACATACCCTTCCTACTTAGGGCGACAAATGCAAAAGAAACAATCAATGGACGGAATGCTGAACAATGCAAACATTAACCCCTAGTCACAAGGATCTGGGTATAATCCATCATTCTTTTGCTCACTACGCCACCCCAGTTTGGACCCAGCCATATACAAATCAGTCTCAACCATGTTACTTATGGGAGCAGTCCAGCCCGAACTGCCAAGCCAGGTCCTCCCTGGACAAGAAACAAGCATCCTGAGACTGGTTTCTGGGCATCGTCCCTCATCAGCCAGGCTAGCTTAAATCCAGTTGTGCAGTGAACACGGGATCCACATCTGGGCATACCCTTTCCACTTAGGGCAACAAATGCAAAAGAAACAATTGCTTATTTCCAGTCCAAGAAGGGATTAGACTGGCAGTTTGGGCTGGGCTGTTCCCATGCATTTGGCGGGATCTAAACTGGAATTGCATGTGGAGCAAAGAAACGTTGGAGTTAGGCCCAGATCTCTGCACTAGGGTGAATGTAGGACATTGTTATGCAATATGTCTATCAATTGTTCTTTTGCTCAGAATAAGATGAGCAGGAGATTGAGGATGATGAAGAGCTGACCCAGGATTCACTGGAGAATCTGCAACTGTATGAGGGGTAGGGGGCTACCAGCCCATAAAGAGAAGTTCTATTCCCCAGTCAGAGAGGATCGTATACTCTACAGACCTGACCCCTGAGTAGCTGGAGGACAGGAATCAGGAAAGGAAATTGAAATGGGAGCTAGCTAAGCTAATGTTTTAAAGGGAGCACATTTTGGAAGAAAGACGTTTTGTCACAGTGGAAAGGAAAATGATGTTGGCTCAAGAGCTGAACCTGAAGAATCTAGACATGAAGGCCAGGAGGGTTGAGCCCTGCCAAGATAGTGGCAGCATTTCATTAGTGTCCTCTGATAAGAGAGTACACATATAGAAGGATCTGGTGCCTGATTATGGAGTCCGAGATGATATTGAGAGATGGTTTGTGGGTTATGAGATTGCTTTGCAGATTCACAAGATCTCTGAGGGGATTTGGGGGGGCTTGTGTGTGTAAGCATGTCCGTACTGAGGGGAGTGACTCCCTACTGGTGCTAGAGGGGAGTGACAGGCTGAGATACCCCTCCATGCAGAAAGCCCTAATCAAGAAATATGGTTTGTCCCTAAAGAAGTACAGGCATAATTTTAAGGACAGTGTGATACTATACCCGCAGACCTGGATGGATAGTGTTGAGTCTTTTTGCAAGTCATTGAATGTGTGGGTGAAGGGCAATGATGTCAAGGATTATCAGGGGCTGTACCATTTGGTTGCAATGGAGCACATGTTTAGTCTTTGTTTTTCAGATCGGCTCCAACACCTGAATGATAAACAGTTTACTAATCTCAGGGAGATTGATAGGGAGGTGGGATCTCTGGATCAGCACCAGGGTCCAAAAGAGTGTACCTGGGAGTCACCTCAAGAAGGGTTGTTCAGCCTCCCCCCAGCAGAGTGAGGGGGAGGTCAAGAAAGACACAGACAGGTCCGAGGATAAGGTGGGAGAAAAGGGTTCTCATGCCCTTCTGAGAATCTGGGAGGAGGTTCTGATAGTTGGTGGACCAGAGCATCCCATTTCCAGGCCCATTGCTTTGATTGTTCCCCGCTAGGACAGAAACAACGGGACTCTGTCTGTCCTAAGAAACCACCCACTGGTAGTATTTCTACCTGGGTGATCAATGCGACCCTAAGGCTAAGTAGTCCACTCGGGCAGGCCATAGACCATGCCATTATCTCCAATAGCTGAGAGGTGCGCTCAGAGGGTGAGTTTGTGACCCCTAACTGCAGGAGTCATCACTTCTACCAGGTGAAAGTGAATGAAGTCTATGCCACAGCTCTGAGGGACACTGGGGCTAGCCAGACCACGGTTGGGGAATGGCTTGTTTCCCCAGATAATTACACCAGCCAGGTGTGTAGGGTGACATAGTACCAGGGGCTGGAATTCACCTGCCCTAAAGCCCTGGTATCCCTGGAGTGGGATGGGGAAGTGACCCAGATAGACCCCAGATGCCTATAGGCTGCATTCTATGGAATTAGTTTCCCTAGATGTCAGGCGAACTGAGAGGAGCAGCTGCAGATGGTGGGGCAGGGTGAGAGAGGGTGAGAGAGAGGAGAGCCCACTTCCCTCATTGAGTTCTGGTCCGAAGTGGGTAAGATATTGAGCGCGATACTACATCAGCAACTAACTGTAAGTACCACCCTTGTTTTGTTTGGGATTGATAACAACAATACAGGAGTGGGTAGCCTAACAAAGATACAAGAAAACCTGGTTTTTGTAACTATACTTCTTGCAAGAAGGGAGATATGCATTAAGTGGGTAGGTTCATCAACCCCCACGGTTGGTGAATGGATGAATTCAATCATGAAAATAAACAAACTAGACAGAAGGGGAAAACAATCCAATAGTAATAACTTTTGGGAAATATGGGAAAACCACTTTAACCCTATTAACTAATGGTCGAGATGGAACAGTGATCCGATGATTACGCGATGGAAACTTCTGTGGATGAAAATAATTTTCATCGAGTAGTCAAGGTGGCTATCTCCCTTCCACGAATGATAAAAACACAGAAAGTTATTTATGTGTTGGTTTTAAAGGAGACCCCTTTGCATAATCTATTGGCTGAGAAACTCCCCTCACACCCTCGCATTGGGGCAGTGCTGGCATGGTAATTGCAGAGGCTGAACCTTGATACTACCAAAAAAAACATAAAAATCGCAATATGAGGATTAAAAAAAAAAATTAAAAAAAAAAAAGAGAGAGCCCACTTCTGTCAACTGCTCAACCAAAGGGTAGAGACCCTGGGCTGAGAGACCAGTGTCAGGACCACCTCTAAACTGGTGGGAGGTGGAGTTGAAGAAGGGTGCAAAGCACCTGGGGCTACTGTTCCTCACTCTGATAAAGCACAGAAGTCAAAGTACCATGGATGGTCTGGGGCGTGGCTCTGGAAACTGACAACTGTTAGTGGCCTCTGTTGGTTGTTGTCCTTTTGGACATAGTTTTCCCTGGGTTAGAGACAGAAGTCAGACCCAAGAGATGGAATATGCCACATCATTTTGTAGGCCATGGTGGTACTGTCTGACTACTGGGCTGCATTTGTGAGCAAAGTAAGGTGAGCTTCTGCCCAGATGAGGTCTACAGATAAGGAGAAGGGTTCTCCATGGGTCAGTACAGTAGCACAGGAGAATATAGGCAGAGGGATCCAACTGAGTTCAGTTAGGCATAGAACAGACAAGAGCCCATGCAGTAGTGATCTATTATCCATGTTCTATCTTCTAAGCAGGGAAGTCGATCAATGAATTGATTAGTCTATCCTGGTTGTAGGCTGTAGGGAGGTTGAATTGGGAATTGGAATTTTTGCAGGGTCACCCCCAAACGTTTTGCCTGCCTCCTCCCCTTTTTTCTAAAATTGTTTTTGCTGGCTTTTGCAATCTGGGCACTTTACCACTGCTAACTAGTGCTAAGATGCATGTGATTTTTACTTAAAACGTGGTAATATTGGTTTATCCCCAGTTTGCATATTTGATTTACTTACTACTCCATGGTAAGCTGCATTACATGTGCCCAAGCCCTGTACATCAAATGCTATCAGTGTGCGTGCAACACTGGTTGTGCCACCCACTTAAGTAGCCCTTTAAATATGTCTCAGGCCTGCCACTACAGAGCCTGTATATTCAGTTCAGACTTTCATTTCAACCTGGAAGTTAACCTACTTGCCAGGCCCAAATCTTACTTTTTATTACATATAGGTCACCCCCAAAGTAGGCCCTGGACATCCCATTGGCAGAATATAGTGTATTTAACCACTTCCATGCTAATGACAAGGTCAGCTCGTCATGCACTGCAGCCAAGCTGACCATGTCATTTCAATGGAAATTAGAGTAACAGCGGGAATTGCCTTAGCACCAAAGGGGTTAAAAAGTAGGAAATGTATGTTATACATGTCCTGGTACTGAAATACTCGTAAATTCATTTTCCACTACTGCAAGGCATATCTCTTACACACGATAATAGTGAGATTGGCTCATTACATTTTATAAGTGTAATTTTCAATTGGGAAAATATGGGACCCCTAAATTTGGTTAAAAACAAGAAGGAGGTACCCTTTTTCAACTGGAAAAGGGAGGGGGTGCATAATACAACAAAAATTCAAGAGCTCCCTTTCCCTGCTTTTGTACAAAATGAGGCTAAGTGCCTCTTACAGTTCTTAATGTGAGATATTTACCATTCTATTTTTTATTTAGTCGGTCTAAAGCAGATTACCAGAAAGGAATTTGTTCTGTATTTCAAAACAACATTAATAACAATTAAAACAGGAAAAACCCTAAAAAGCATGAATACATTGCACATAACACATCATTACAAACATATCAATTTTCATATAATAAAAATAAACCAATTACAATAAAATACAAAATTGTTAAAAAAGTTCTGTCGACACGGCGTTTCGGTGTTCAGATGAAGATCGTCACCTTCTTCAGGACTATACTTTCAAGTTAAAACATCTAAGTGGGAGCATAAATTTTAAGGGTGGGCGTAGTCCGAGAAGTGCACTTCGCACTACGCGAACTTCACGTAGCACTACGCGAGCTGCGTAGTAGCATGTTCGCACTGTGCAAGATGCATTTTCAATGATTGCACAGTGCGGACAAGCATCCGGCACTGTGCAAGCATTGAAAACGGCATCTTGCACAGTGCGAGCTGTAGTTTTCTGCTGCTCGAGTAGATTATTACTCGAGCGGCAGCTTTCTCAACGCGAACAGGTAGTTTCTCATTGAGAGCGGTCGCGAGCATGCGCAACCACTCACAATGAGAAACCTGACCTCCTCGCGTTGAGAATCTTGCCGGGATGTCATTTTGCTTGCTCGCGGTCGCGAACATGATGTTCAGGACCGCGAACAAGCAAAAAATGACCGCTGCACTACGCTACGCTGCACTACGCATGTTCGCACTGTGCTACGTGCAGCTCGCGTAATGCGAAGTTGCGAAAACTTCGCAAACTCCGCGAGCGTAGCGTAGTGCTTCGCCCAGGGTTAATAAATATGGTGTTCTTCTCTATGTTCACCTAATTTTCATATTACTATACAATGAAATTCATATTAAAGCTCTAAGTCACAGGGTCTTTTCCTGATACAAACATCTAAGTTACAGAGTTTTCTCCAACCCATCCACAAGATTCTTGTCTACATTACCCAAAAGGATTGATACATTATAATATCGTTCATTATGCTTCATATATTGCAGTGTTTTCAAAAAGAATTTATTTCTACACAATACAAAATCCCAAAACTATCTAATTTTGCTAACCTCAATAGACGGCCTGGTTGTTACTACTAGAACAATCCCATTTTTTAAAGAAAAACGTATTAATAATGCAGTTTCGATATACCTTATTAGACTAGGTGTAGAAACTGCTTCAATTGGGTTCTTGAATATTCGCTTGGGTTCTTCGTTCATATAAATTAGAAGAAAAACTAAGACAAAAGAAAACACTTTTTATCTTTTTTCCTTCTTTTATGTCTTGTTGCTTCTGTTGCTATATGCATATGCAGTACAAGTCACTCATAGGAAAAGGGCAACTTTATATAGTTCTTTCTTTCCTTATGCCTACCTGGATAATTGAACTCTCCTGCCTTTATCAATGGGCTTCAGAGTCTCACATAATCCAATGTGTCAGTTTCAATCTTATTGAGTCAATACTGTTAAAAAGAAGCATATTATAGATTTATTATGCTCTAATTACACTATTTATTGCCTTATTCTCTATATATTATAGTTCTGCATTTCTTATATTACCCTTTCCACTTAAGATAAGACTTGGGCGCAGGACGGGTCTGTAAAAAATCTTTTCCTTCTCTTCTTTTTGACCTCAAATTCTAGGAAATTGGAAACAGGAAACATATTGCTATTGCCTTTTTGTGTACACTCCTACTTAAAAAAACTTTTTTTTAAACATATCCTTGCTTGTTTTTACATTATTTCATCAAGTTACCTTCTTTAAAAGATAGCCAAGGTATTTAATCACTCTCTCTCTTATAAATTGTCTCTCCTGGTCTGGGAGCCTTCAACTAGGGAAAAAAAAGAGCCTCTTGTCAGTTTAATCTAATTTCCTTTTGGTTAAAGTGAAAGAAACCTTTAATCTAACTCCATTTCCTGCTGGAACTACTTACTTGGTAGAGAAATCCCTGGTGTGGACCATCCTGCAGCGTGTTCCTTTTCAATCTGATGTTCTGAAGGCTGCTTGCCCCTCTTCTTATACTCTACTTAATTGGTAATTCATTCTATAACGAGTTCTCATTAAGCTCGTCATCTGCTGGCTTCCCTTTGCTTGCTTGGGAAAAC
The DNA here is from genome assembly GCF_964261635.1 of Lissotriton helveticus. Lineage (NCBI taxonomy): Eukaryota > Metazoa > Chordata > Amphibia > Caudata > Salamandridae > Lissotriton > Lissotriton helveticus. The sequence goes on along the minus strand of NC_136061.1, from coordinate 1,580,519,425 downwards.
ATCCTCACAGTGTTGGCCATCTTGGAGTGATACTACTTAATCTATGTTTGCCACCAATCACATTATTCTCAAGGTTCTTTTGATCCCTTCGTTATTATTTGTCTCTTAATTCTTTCTTCTGGAGTTTATGCCTATTATCCGTATTTAATAATATCGAAAATTCCCGATTTTTAACTTATGGATTTTCGATCTTTATTGTTTATTCAATTACACTACAAATCTTGGTTGCAACTTATTTTTATATTATGCTCCCATTTACAATCATACGGGTATCGGGAGTCCTAGCTTTATATATGAGATATAAGTTATGAGGCTCGTATTTTCCTTCATTTGTCTGGCCCGCTCGCACTCGATTGGCCTTTACTTTGCTTGCGTGTGAAAAATGGCGGGCATCTTGGAGAAGTACTCCTTACTCTATGCCTACCACCGAGTTCATTGATCTCATTGTTCTATTAATCCCTTCACAATTGTTTTATTGTTAATGCTATCCTCTAATTTTGTAAACATTTGTGGCCATGTTTAACATGGCAAATAGCATATATTTTACTTCCCGAACTTTAACACACAATTTTTAGAACTTAATTGTTTATACAAAATGCGAGCCCCTTATTCAACTTGTTTTATTTCTACCCTCCTATGTCCTATTTTGTTGTTCAAGGTGTAGAAACGTCCCGCTTTTTGTTTGGGACATGAAAAAAACACAGATTGCTTAACTCATCTGGTACACAGTTTAACAGTGGCCATTTTGGGGTGGGACAATTTTTTAATAATTGTAACTCCACTTTCAGCAATAAAAGCTTAACTTAAACTTACAAGGGACTCATCATATTATCAGTTTCATTTCTTTTTAAATGTATTTATATCCTTTGTGTCTCCCTTGTTTTTAAAAGCTTGTTTTACAGATGTATATACTGCCCCATTTTGTTTCTTATTGCTGGATCATAATTTTTCATCGCCCATTTTGCAATGGTCTTGTTATGTCTTTACAGTCATCCTTACTTAGTCATTGTGGTGGGTGTATACCGCTTGTCAGACTGATCTATACACACTTGTTATCGATTACTATTTCTGTTAGTGATTTTATAAAATCACTAGCCCCTTATTCATTTAGATCTACAGTTTTGGGAAATCAGGGTATCTGGTCTACATCTGTTTCACTAGGAGTATGGAGGTCTACAATATTCTCTCCCACTCCTCCCTACTATTCAGCCCACTTCTGTATGTATTGAACTTAGACATAAAATATTATTCTCTCTTTTTGCATTTCCCTCTCTATTATTTATATTTACTGCTTCAAGGATGCACCATTTAAAATCATCTACTAGATGTCTCTTTTCTTTCCAATGCTCCACCAAGGGTGCATTTTGTCATTGGGTGCAGATGGCTGACCTGTGCTCATTAAGCCTCACCCTTCTTTCTCTAGATGTTTCCCCGATATATGCTTTCTCACATGGACATTTTATCAAATAAATGACGTTTTGGGTTCTGCAATTTACAAAGTTTTTTTTGATGATGATATACTCCATTATATTCAATGTTCATCCCTTTTATCAAGGATTTACAATTTTGGCATGAGCCACAGTGGAAATTACGAATTGGTAGTGTACCATCAATTGTACTTATAAGATTTCTATTATTTTTCTCTGGGTACGTATGTACTAGACAGTTTCTTATTGTTATGCTCCCACTTAGATGTTTTAATTTGAAAGTAAAGTCCTGAAGGAGGTGACAATCTTCATCTGAACACCGAAATGCTGCGTCGACAGAACTTTTTTAACAATTTTGTATTTTATTGGAATTGATTTATTTTTATTATATGAAAATTGATATGTTTGTAAGGTTTTGTTATGTGCAATGCATTCATGCATTTTAGCAAATAAAATAAATAGATAAGGAATAGACTCTAAATGTCCGGGTTTTTCCTGTTTTAATTGTTATTAATGTTGTCTTGAAATACAGAACAAATTCCTTTTTGGTAACCTACTTTAGACCACCTAAATAAAAAATAGAATGGTAAATATCTCACATTAAGAACTGTAAGAGGCACTTAACCCCTAAATATGGTGTCTCTGAAAACACTATTTAAAAACACAGCATATGGTGAAGTTGGTTTTTAAATTGCAATTCTATAAATGCCACTTTTAGAAATTTGGCATTTTCTTTCTGTAACAATTTAGTGCCTTCTACCTGCCTCTTGAATAAACATTAGGGTTTGGTGACAGCTGGCTACTTCCATTCCCTCTTGACAGCCACACACAAAGGAAAGGTATGGGAGGCGGAGTGGCCTTCTGCATGCTCATAGGTCATACTGAGAAGGAAGGGGGGAGGAGCAGACACTTATTCCTAAAAAGACTGTGTCCTGTCCCAAAACAAATGGTTGCACAGCCCCCAGTTGTGAGTCTGGAGCCAGGGCAGGAAAGGCAGGGTAGTGTGCACCTAAAAGGCATCTCTCTGAAGTCTCCTCACTTCAGAGGCCAAACTGGGTATAAGTACTGGACCTCTGACATCACCAAATCAGAACACTTCTGGAACGAAGGGCATTCTACTCTGAAGAAGGACTTATGTGCTGCAAAGAGGGACTTCCACTTTGTTGAATTGTTTCGCTGTTTTGACCTGCTGCTTGCTGCTTCTTGCCTCTTATGTGAAAGCAAGAGTTCACTAGTTGTTTAACCAGAACATCTGGAGGCAGGTGGGGAGTGAGTGACATTGAGGGTGGGGGGCACAAGGAACCCTCATTTGCTATGTATGCACAGTACTTGCTTGGCACACACAGGCAATGTAATGTGCAGTCATGTGGTTTCTCAGCAGAATGCCAATACCCTCTCGAAGAAGATAAAGAAGGACAATGGTGCCTGCTCTTCAGAGGGCCAAATCAGACACATTGTCAATGTAAAGGATTAATTTGTGGCAGAATGTAATCGTAATCAGACCCCTGCTTTCAATACTTTCACTTTCTAAAATTAGAAACTCTGCATAGTTTTTTGGTCACTTCGAGTAGCTCTACATAGCAGAACTCTACAAACTCTGTCCTGCCCTATTTATAACGAGTCAACCAGCTGTCTGAAATGTGCTGTGTTTTTGATCTTGTTAAGAGGATTTCAACAGTGTGGAACACAGACAATTAAAGTATGGTCATCACAATTTCTTCACTATGCTCCATTACCAGGTCAACTGCTGCAACCATTTTTAAACATCCTGGAAGGCTTACAGCAGCTGGGACCAACACTCCTGAAAAAAAGTAATTTAATACATGAGCCATTTGTGTGTCTGAGTAAGTATTAAAAAGTGCAAATCCTTCTTTTTCATGGCAAAACAAATATTAATTCATTCTGTGTTCAGGCATCCTGAGTGCGGGCACGTGACAACAACTCTCTTCCAGTTTCTTAGGAAATTCAAGGCACTCAACATCAAATAGTACAGGATCTTGAACATCATTACATGTCAGCCTTAATAAACACTTTGCAATCTGGTTAAAATTTGTGTACACTGGCAACATAAACCGACAGTTCCCAGAAACATTCAAACCTTCATCTCATTGGTTGGGGGACTCAGTTTCAGAATTAACGTATCACATTCTTTTGAGGCTTTTGTACACTTTTTTCAATATGGTGTCTGAGATAGATGACTACCTTCTCATTGTAATGCATTTTTGTTGAAGGGGGCATTATGCCCATTTTCTGCCAAATGTTTCAACAATGCAAAGGTATCAAGTTTGCAATCCTCTTTTGTTTGAATGCTAACAAAGGATTATGTATATCCTGAATAACATGGAAAACTCAAACGTTCTAAATCCTTTTTAAGACTTTGGGAGAACATTGAAGGGATCTCTACATATGGAGAACATTGAAGGGATCTCTACATATCCTTGTGGGATCCTGCATCACACGATAACTTTATGCAAAATTTGAAATGAGAAAGGAAACTGTGAATCCTTATGCAATGGCACTGAAAAAAATGCTTGGCAAAAGTAGATGACTGTGTACCATTCTGCCTTTGCTGGAGTTTTGAACATTGTTACTTCTGGATTCAATACCATGGCACAGCAAGGAACCACAATTTTATAATTCTCCTTTTGGTACTTGGTATCTTAATTCCCATTACAGGAGAATTACATAGCCTGCCAAAGACCTCTTAAAGGATTCCCAGCTCAATCATTTTCTCAATGACTGGTTTCATTTCCTCTTCAGCTTCCTTAGTACACTGTACTGTCTAGTTCTCGGGTTCTAGGGTTCCCCTTTTTATTCTGGTCCTGCTGTTTTCATCAATCCAATTTCTTTCCCTGAAACATCCCATACCTCCGCTCAGACAGTCTTAAATGATAAGGGAGCTGTTCTTTTATCAGAACTGAGTACATTTTAACTCTGGAGTCCTCTGCACTAAGCTTATAAAGTGTATCCTCATCTCATCTTTCTACTGAAAGATTCAGAGGGTTTTATTCAATTATTTCCCTGGTGCAGAAGGCATCAGGGTTATTTCACCCAATACTCAACCTCAAAGGAGTCAACAAATATGTACCTCACCAAACTTTCAAAATGTTATCCCTTAAATCCATAAAGCCTTTGATCAGCAAGGGAAATAATCTTTGTTCTATTGGTCTTTTGGATGCCTATCTGAACATACTCATTCACCTCAGTTTCCAACAATGTCTCCAGATTCCAGTCAGTGGCACCCACTACCAGTTCCGGGTACTGCCCTTTGGACTCGTTTACACTCCCAGAGTTTTCACAGAAATCTGGGCTCCAGTGGTAGGTATTGTTTATATTGATGGTATTATTATGTTCTTGTGCTTCGATGATTTACTAATTAGATCTTCCTCTCTTCCCAAGCAGGAGGTGGATGTCCAGAATAACTGCAAGGTTCTTCAAAATCTCAGATTCCTTGTGAAACTAAAAAAGTAACACCTTACTCTGACTCAGAACCTGGAGTTCATAGAAGCCTGATTTCGTAATGTGCAAGGCCAAGTGGGGTTGACTCTGATATCTCATTTGTCTGCTCATCTCTGCAATCTTCAAGCCTCAGCAAGACCCTGGCTGAAGAATTAAGGATAGATGGTCTGAACTCTGAGAATAGAGTCTTGGAGCTGAATACACTGAAATTCCCTCGTCCAACATCTTCTCCAAGTCTGGAACCCAGTATAGAGGTAATATGAAACTTGAATTTCTGTAATCCTGGTAATCATTCAAGTAGCTCATTAGTTGTTGGTGCCTGCTAATCTAGACAAGGGCTATATTCTAGCTTCTCCTCCTGCTCTAACACTTGCCATTGACACCACTAATAGAGGTTTGGGGGCGGTTTTGGGGGAAGACAATGCCTAGGGGAAGTGTGCTTCCCTTTGATTCACTCTCAGAGCATGTGTGTTCAAACAGACAACCAAGTGGGTCTGTCCTATATACCTCAGCAGGGATTCATGGGTTCTCCAGCCATAGCACTCCTTTCCCAGGAAATTTGTCTGTGGGTAAATCAGAGTCTCCAATCTCTGTATGCTAATCTCCTGAGCCTCAACTTCCGATATCAGTGTCCATGTGTCTATTTCCCTATATTTTTGCTTCAAATATCTAAGAGGTTCAGAATGCCATGGATCAATTTATTTGCAACTGAATTTTTTTTATTTTTCCTGAGATTCCTCCCCCTCACCCCATTTAAAAAACCCTTTGGTGGGGGACGTCTTTTCCATTACTTTGTCGACAGGTTTTCTTTAGTGCTTCCCTCCATTTCATTTGACACCAAAAGTACTAAGGAAGATGTGCAAGGATCAGGCAAAAGTTCTGTTAGTAGTTACAACTTGGCCAAGCTCATCTTAGTTTCCGATTCTTCTTCAATTACATATCAAACATAATTTTCAATTACCCCTCCCTTTACCTTCCCTGAGCCAACCACACTCTCTCTTCATTGCAATCAAATGTCACAACCTTGGGTTTCATTTCAAAGTTAAAGACTCATATTGGCAGGTTGTTCTGTGGCAGAACAAATACTGTAAATCTGTCAGTCCTGATGATGGTCCCAATTAATTGAGCACTAGGGATCGAAACGTCGACTTTGTAGATTGCCTTCACAACCTAACCATTGTGTTGAATCATGTTGTGTTTTGGCAGTTGTTTGGCATACCTTGAATGTAACACTGATTGAAAAGTGGCCAACATTTGCTCTTTCTTTTGCCTGTTTCCAACACTCTGGAATTCTTCTTTTCTTGTGTTCTTTTCTTTCTTGGTACAGGACTGTGCCTTGTTATCTTTTGAACCACAAGACTTACATTGCTGAAAATAAAGGTCCTGTCCGGCTGGACAGTGACAAAATATAGTTCCCGATTATGGCCTATATTTCATCATTTTTTTGTTTTATCTAAAAAAGCTAAGGACCTTTGTTCTTAATAGCAGTATTTACCCACGGTCCGCAGCTAACTGTTTGGGTTACCTTGTTACGAAAAAGTATGGATCAATTTATTTGCAACTGAATTTTTTTTATTTTTCCTGAGATTCCTCCCCCTCACCCCATTTAAAAAACCCTTTGGTGGGGGACGTCTTTTCCATTACTTTGTCGACAGGTTTTCTTTAGTGCTTCCCTCCATTTCATTTGACACCAAAAGTACTAAGGAAGATGTGCAAGGATCAGGCAAAAGTTCTGTTAGTAGTTACAACTTGGCCAAGCTCATCTTAGTTTCCGATTCTTCTTCAATTACATATCAAACATCATTTTCAATTACCCCTCCCTTTACCTTCCCTGAGCCAACCACACTCTCTCTTCATTGCAATCAAATGTCACAACCTTGGGTTTCATTTCAAAGTTAAAGACTCATATTGGCAGGTTGTTCTGTGGCAGAAAATCTTCAACAGTCCAAAGACTCTTCAACTTTAAAATGTTATAAAATCTTGGATTTCTTAAGAGCTGATATTTTGCTGGTTTTGTCCGTTTCCATGATTCAAAGCCAATAGACAACCATCGAATGCCTCCTTGGTCCCGACACTTTTCCAGTCTCAACTTTAGCATGAGATTTAGCTTCCCTTCTCCACAGACATTTTTCTGTTACCCATTCCCCTGTCCCATCCTAGGATCTCCCTCTAGTGCTTAAATTCCTCTAGGGTCTATCTTTTGAACCTCTTCTTTTGGCAGACCTGAAACTCTGCTAAGGTTATTTTCTTGACCATCATCTGCTCAGGCAGACAGAAAGATGAAATTGGAGTTGTGTTATCTCCCTTTACTTTTTTTAAATCCCTGCCATACAAGGTGATTTTGTGACCAGGTCCTTCTTTTCTGCCATAGGTGCCGAGTGTCTATGATTTTTCGAAGACGTTGTTTTATCTATTTTACCAAACATTTTTGCAGAAGAGCAAACATATCTGTATACCCCAGCCTACATAGCGCACTCTCAAAAGAATATTGTCTTTCCAAAGAGTGGACTGGCTCTTTGTAACTCATTGTATTTCCGGTAGAGGCCTTCGCTCTTTCTTGTCAACCTTCTCAAGATGGGTAAAATTGGCTTTCACAAAATCTTATGAGATGGCAGGCTTTTCTCTGACTTCATCCATTCAGGGCAGGTCCCCATGAGGTGACTTAAACCTGGACTGCATTTAAGGGAGCCTCACATAAGGACATCTGCTCTGCAGCCATTAAGAGTCTAAATGGAATAGACCCCAGAATTCAATTCACTAGCACAATCAAAAAATGCCGGATTGCTTTCCTAATTAAAGAAACAATGGTTCTGTCGGGTGGCGTAACAAATTACTTTGAGTAGAAGGCTGTGTTAGCTCATAATATAATGAAGAGAATGACAATCAATTACATTCAATTAAACCTCTCTGAGAACAAATTTAGTTCAAAGTTTTATGTATGAAAATTTTTTCAAGTATAATACACAGGAATTTCTTCATTCCATTTCAGTTTCAATAGATGGTAAAAACATGTGAAGAGTGACTATTGGTGAACAAAGTGAATAGTGAAACAAATTCAGTGACACTTATTTACAAATACATACAATATTGTACACAGGTAGAAATGGGGGAGGGGGGGACATTTTAGTTTGAAGGTCAGAGTTCTAAGTAAATGCTCCAAGGACACAGATGATTATTGCGCCTGTTCCCGGAGGTTTCTTGACCAGTATTGTGCGTCGACTTTTCGACCCTTAGGTGCCCCGGTTGGTGGTCACGGCGGGTCTTTATCAAGACAGGGGAGGGGGACAAGGGATCAGGAATCACAGGAGGGACATATCACACCCTGGAGGGAAGCCCGAAGATCAATCCCGAATGGAGAAGAAACCGCGCTCTCTCAAGTGGAGCCGATCACCCAATCTGCTCTGCAGCCATTAAGAGTCTAAATGGAATAGACCCCAGAATTCAATTCACTAGCACAATCAAAAAATGCCGGAATGCTTTCCTAGACACCTGGATTGAAATTCATTCCAATGTTATCACCACAAGAGTCTACAAAAAAGAAACAGATCGCAACAATGCTCTCCACTTTTCAAGATTTCATCCTCCATCATTAATCAAGAACCTCCTGTACTCACAATTCTTGAGATTTCAGCGCATCACATCTAAAGCAGATGTCAGCTTGAACACCATGGAGACACCGAAAAAAAACTTTTGGGATCGAGGATACCCGGAAGGGTTATTGGAAGAACATCGACATTGAGCGAGTTCCCGTAGTAGAAGAGAATTACTTCAAAAACACCCTAAGAAAACAGCAACTAGGAGCGTGTTTGTGTCTAAGTTCTCTACTGTTTCACCCCAGGTGCCGTGCATTTAAACCCAGTTAAATAGAGCACCCGAAAGCCACACACCGATTCAGACAACGGTCGTGAGGAGGCTGCAATTCTGCCGAAAGGGTAAGGAGATGGACCAGAACCTACGATCGTTCGTTTCACTGGGGTGTTAAAATTAACTAAGGAGAGATAGAGTTTATGGAAGCGTGATAATTCCCAAAACGGGAGGCTCCACCGGACCACACTGTAGAGCACATTAAGAATAGGAATAGGAATAGAATAGGAATTTGGCCCCCTCAGCCATCAATGATGGTATAGAGATAGGAGAGGACAGGCTGGGTTATTAACAAAAAGTTAGATATAGGACAACATGGAAGATAACACGAATACGAACCACGTGGGATTAGGGAGTATAGAATAGAATTTGTTTAAACAAGGAAAGGAATTTAACTGTATCTATCTTGTAAGTAGGTTAGTTCTCACTGTACTTTATGATAAAATAGATCAAATATATTGTTTTTAATGTGATATTCTCCTCAGGTTCACCCCCTGACTACTTTTAATAGAAGTTGTGCATCAAGGATATAGACTTGAAAACTGCACCCCATATGCCCGTAAAGCTACTAAGTTTGGTGAGTATATTTCACCGCCAGGGTTGTAAATAAAAGGGGTAGATGTGATCCAAAACACAGTGGATGAGTAACTGAACTGTAATATATGTCCCCCTTATTTATAGATTAAATGAAATCATCCGAATCATTGGTGGATGATAAGACGTTGGTCTTCTTTTAGAATCTTTTTACAAATACCCGTGGAGGGGAAATAAGAGAACCCTGTAGCGACCGGTAGGTTTTGAAAAAGTCTTTTCTATTGAAATAAGAAGGGAGCTGCTTCTTGAATAATAAATGTGACTGGGCAACTATCCCTTTGCCTCTCATATTATTAGAACTGAAAAGTGTTGGGAGCACTAAGGAGTCTCGTTTAACTCAAACTTCTTATGATAGAAGCACCTAGTTGAAGGAACGGGCATGTCTTTAGCGGGTGGCGGAGTGTATTTGCTGTCTCTACCCTAGAAAAGGAGGGTTGTATTCTAAATATAACTGGAGCATTGTCCCTCTCTCCAACAGTAACCGAATTAGGAGCAACTGGAGCGTTAAGAAGCCCAGGAATGATTTTTTAATGCTATGTGCAAACCTTTCTGAACCGCCCCAGAGTTATCAAGAGGTGGGTAAATGATCCTATTTTTCCTGTCCTCACCTGACAGGAAGTGATAAGCATCAAATAGTAGGAATGAAAGTGGTAATATGCATGGAGAGATAGATATGCAGGCTGTATGAGTGGATGGGTGTTGGCTTTATGGGGACCCTATGGACAGTTATGTTGTGCAACACTAGTCTTAGAGATTTTGCATCTTTGATATTGATAATTCCTAACCACATGGTTTGAAACATACTGGGTTCAGGATTCCTCTGGCCCCACTTTTAAAGCTGTTGTGCAAAAATAAAAGATTAGAAGAAATGGTTAGGGGTTCTGCCCACCTTACCCTCCCGTACCTGAGCAGGAGACATCCAAGGATGAAAAAGTAGCAACAAAAAGGTACTGAAGGGATTAATCTACTTTAATTCTCAAACAAGAAACAATGAATTATCTTGTGATACGCGAATTATACGCAGCATAGGTATATATAAATTCATAAACACATATATGAGCAAACAGCCAGAGAGGCACAATATCACAAAATGATACAATCTATATACAACACATCACATCTACAATATGTACAAATACACAAAACACTATACAATACCAAACATACTTCTCAGTACCCTTGAGAAAACAAGAATTATATACACCAATTTACATATGTACCTCCTCTCAATTTGGGGTGGAGTATACAACAAAATGGTAGTCCCAAACACAGAAAAAATAAAAGAGCATATGAATTGAAGGAAATTTACTTACAAAATAAGGTTGTTGTTGTATTTTCTAATGGGATATATGTGTGAAATAGATAGGATTTATGTACATCTCTCCTTTTCCTATGATGGTGTAAGCAGGGATATACAATATCATATGGGGGCAAGGGGGGCAATGTAGCTATGTATACTGGACAAATATATGTAAGTTATTAATATATTGTTTACATGTTTTTATGATTAGGACACTTTCGGGGGTTGTTATTGAGAGAGAACGGTTGCTTCATTTTGTCCTGAAGAAGGTGGCCTACAATAATACAAGTGCTATCGAAACGCGTCGACGTACCCATTGATGTTACATCCAAAGAATTGTCTGGGTGTTTAATAGACGAATTGATTTATGGACACCTGTAATATATTGTTATGAATTTGACATGGAGTAACGCATTTATGATGTGGTTATGATTACACACTGTCTTTTGTTGTTCTCTCATTTTTAAATGTGTTTTTTAAACCGATATGCAGATTTGTTTTTTCAAATGAATATGTTATGAATTTACTCATATGAGCTTTTTAACTTTGTTGTATATTATATGTAATTTTATTAAAAATCTGTTTGCCTTTGAACATTAATTTTTCACCTGTGTTGTGTTACATAATTGACTGTGGGGATCCCGGCGGGTCATGACTGGTGAAATTATAGCTGGCGTGGATGCTTTTGTTGGACTGAAAGGTTTACAAGATAGGGTTTAGACCAATTGATATCACTGATTTCAGTGTGGTGCAACTTTCCCCAGGAGAAATTTGTTTTCTTAAATACCTGTGGTACCCCTGTGTGGGGTCGCTCCCATCCCCTCTTTTGAAATCCCAGATCAAACAAATATTCTTGAAACATTGGGAATTATTGAAAGAAGAACCAGAGTTCAGTATATTATATGAGGAGATTTCCCTGTTTGCGTTCAATAGAGAGCGTAATCTTAAGGAGATATTGTCTCAAAAGACACTTCAAAAGATTACATCCAAACAAGGTGCATTCCAATGTGAAACTGTGGGGCATATTACCAAGCTATAGCGATAATTATCGCTAAGCTTGGTTAGCGGGCAAAAATATATCGCCGAGCTTCGCCTATTTTTATCGCTTAGGAGCCTTGATATTATCAAGGTTTATCTCCTAAGCGATAAAAATCGACCGAAATGCATGAATATCGCTGAAAAGTCAGCGATATTCATGCATTACCGAGCAAATGCTCTTAGCCATGTTATACACCTACCATTGGATAACATTACTAAGAAGTGCTCTGGGCAGGCGTTAGCTTTTGGAGATAATCGCGCTTAGCGCGAATATTTCCAAAAGTTGGTAATAGGGGATAGCGATGTTAGCGACTGTTTCCAGTCGCTAACATCTTGGCACGCCCACTTTGCATGTCATTAGCGATAATTATCGCTGATATGCAAAGTGGGCCCCTAAATGCCCGCTATCGCCTATTAGCTGTCGCTAACTGGTGTTAGCGACAGCTAGGTAATAGGGCGATTAAATTATCGCCGCTTTAGCGGGAAAAATTCCCGCTAAAGCGGCAATAAGGCCCTTGGTAATATGCCCCCATATTTACTGCCACAATGCTATATGTAGAGATACACTGCTGCACCCAAAAACTTGAGAAAAAATAAAATTGCAAGAATCGCTCGATTGTAACTCAACACGTGTTGTATATTCCATTAAATGCCCATGCGGGTTACTATACATTGGGAAGATGGATAGAAAAATGAAGATCCGCTTGATCGAACATAAAAGTCGAATCAGGAACAAAAGCACAACGTCCAGCTTAGCATCACATTGGGAAGAAGCTCACCACAGCATCGCCCAAGTAAAATTTCAAATCATCGATCATGTCCCCCCAAGGGACGGAATAGACAACTCTAAATTACTCCTACAGAGGGAAATTCATTGGATCAAGAAACTTAATACCATGATGACGTTTGGACTTAACGACAAGCTAGACAAGTCATGTTTTTTATAATGCCACAAATATCAATGATAGAGAATCATCTAGTAGATACTGCAACAGCTATACATAAATGAGCAGATTTTAATTTTCCAACACACATTTAATTTAGATACATGCACTAGTTTACTACTATTTTTATTTTTAGGCGTTGAGCGAGGGATCTGCATAGACTTTAATGTGATTAATTATTCAATACTTGCATGCCTGCCATGTATCACGCAACAGGTGTGACACTCCCGCATTTCAGTGTGGTGATCTGCATCACCACATTGAAATGTATTGTCACGCATAATGCCACACTCTGAAACTCTGACTACACAGAGTGCCAGTGCGAGCCGCAGGCGCCTGCACCTGTGCGCTGGCTCTCAGTGCTGCTGCTCCGAGACTTGCTGCCACTGCCAACAACTGCTGGGGTCAGTAATGTAATAGTTAATAGTTTGTCTGCTCTCACCTCGAGTGGCTGAGAATGACTGCTACAAAGTTACAATTGTTCTGCTCATGCCGCCAGCGGCCTCCTCGTGCCTGGCTGTATATTTCCTGGCGCCACGCGGCTTCCCTGGCTTTTGGAGGCCTCCGGGTGCGTGTGTGGGAGGCTCACCTTGCCGCTAAGAACAGTGGAGGCTGACAGCACGTTAACGTACTGTGCGGTCTTGGGCACTCACAAGGCCGAGTGCTTGAGGCTGGTGTTGAAGGCGACAGGCCTGCTGCCCTGGCGTTTAGAGGCGCAGCAGTGTAGGATTGTGTGGTGCTGCGGCACAGGAGGAACAAGTAGCGGCCCATTGGCCTCGGATAGCTCTGTTGTGCTGCTAGATGAGTTGGGCCTTGGGAGCCAGGCTTGGGGCTCCCTACAGAAGATGCATGGAATCAAGGGAAAGTCGGGTTGTTCGGAGACTCAGGCCAGGTAAGATTCGAGAATATTTTGGCAGTTATTTTTCTAAATCTACGAGGAGGGTTTCTTTAAAACAGTCCTCCTGTTTGTTATAAAGGCAATATGCAAAGGCCGCAGGCGAACATTCAGCTTGCAACAACTTTGCGATAGCAAAACAGCACACATGAAATTTAAAGAAAGCCGGACAGTGTGAATATGATAGCTGGGTTAGAGCTGAAAAGTTTTGAGTAAACCACAATTACGTGTTCTCGCCACAACCATGAGGTCTATATTTTGTATATCACACAGGCATCTCGAGGAGTTGTAGACAACACGGAGTTCTGAGAACCAGTTTTAAAACATAGTGGTAAGATTTTATATAGTTACTGGTGGAGGAAGATCTAGTTTCACAAAGTCTATTTTGAGATTGCACATGGAAATTTCTTATGTTGTTTCAGCTCTTTATGCTTTCCCACTAAAGAACCACGTCCGAGATAGTAATTTCACCAATCCATGTAAAAATAGAAAAATGGCTTCGAGCTGGAAACAGCTCAGTAAGTTTCAGAATCAATTAGTATCACTTTCTGAGTCACGGGACCTTATAGTGGGTTTAGTGGTGCACTCGTAACATGCATGCAGGTAGCACAATTAAGATTACGATATTAAACTTCTGACATGTATAGCATGTTGCAGTATAAGCTCTGGAAATTATACTGGTTAACATTCAGAGACTGTTCTTTCATACGAAGAATGGTTCTGTATATGTACCTTTGACATGTAAGGTCGGCTACAACATAAGTTCTGGAAATTATAATGTTTAATGTTTAGAGATGTTTACATATAAAGATGGTTCTGTGTATGTACTTCGCAAAGCCAGTCACTGTAATTCATGTATATATTTTCACAGGTTTGCCCCTGACGAAGGGACCGCCAGTCCCGAAAAGCATTGGGCTGGATTCTGAATCCTCAATCGCCGAATTTTGATGTATTGTAATTATGAAATGCAATAAGTTACAAAGTGTATCAACTTAAACATGAGATATAATGTTGAGCTATTGCTAATCATGCAATGAGCAATACATTGCATTAATGAGCATGTTAACAAAATTTCTTTAAATGTGTTATTAATCAGTGGACAACAGGAAGATTTAGAGAGTATTTAACCTCTTAGCTGTGCACGTTTGATCCAGGTTGCCCAAGCGGGACCTGGCTACTTTTGAGTTGCAGTACATTCCAGGCAAGCATAGGCAAACGTAGCAAGCCATAAAGTTTAATAGTGAAAATTTCAGACTCTAATCAATAAAGAAGGTGTGCACCATCCATTCTTTCATTGCTCTGCAGCCCCTAGGGCCATCTCACACATTCACATGTCTCATTCCAGGATGCAAGTTGGAGACTCCTTATCAACTGATTTTGGGTCACATGTTCTATAAGCAGTGCATTCTATAATGCAATATAGTTTTTCTATTTCACCACTTATTAAAGTTTGAGTGCAGCATTATCACTCCTGTTTCTAATATTTTATAAAATCAAGGCTTTTCTGCATTGATATCTGCTCATACAGAGAGGCCTGCAAGAGAAAGACAGACATGGATGCAATGGCCCTGTTACTTACCAGTAATCTTGATTATTCTGAGTTCAGGTCTTCCTTTTCACAGTCCTGGATGCCCTCCACCCTATAGCCCATACCTGATTTTGTTATTTAGTTTGTTTTCATATGGTTAATTACATCAGGAAGTATGTAAGTGGGCGCATTCTTATGGTATCTAGAAAGGGCAGCCACTGTCGTGATTACAATATTAGGACGAGCATTCAAGACCTGTTGTAACTTCTCTTGTGTGCTTAAAGCCTCCACCTGCTTTCGATTTGTATGTTTCAGTGTCCTTTAAGAATGCTTGCTTGCTAGTCCTGCCTCTTTGTCTCTCCCTTTTCTCTTCATTTCCTCTCAGGCAGCAGGCATTAACTACTGTCTCATTCCGCCATAGGTCTTCATGTGTTCTTAGCGGACTATTTTTGCCTTGGTTTCCTGGTCTGTTACTGTTTGCCCGTGCTGAGCTTCAGCACCCTAGCTACACCATAGCTGCTTACATGTATATATAGCATTCCTCCCTCCCATCTCCTTTTACTGTCCCATTTGTGTTGGTGCTGCCTCACGCCCGGTGCCTCCTGCTCTGTTTATTGCATTTATTTAGCTTTTTTAAACTTTTCAATGTCCATGGCAATTGGGCTTGTTTTTGGTAGAATTTGTTTTATTTTGAGCTTTTTTTTTAAAGGTGATTGGCCTGGTTTTAATTTGCATACACAGAATTGTAGTCATGGTTGTAGCCCAACCAGTCTATGAGTATCGCTGAATTGGAGCAGCTGGGTGTCTGGTGTCTTCTACTGGAAGGTAGGGGCCCCAGTAGGCAGCACTCTCCCACCACTGTTTTGTTTTTCGTGTGTGCAATTTTATATAGTGCAAACTTGACCCACCGGTATGACAGCGCTTTGTATGATCAGCTGGCAGATTAAGGAATTTGGAAGCAGGATGTTTGATAACTGGAAGCCTTTCTTTTCCAACATGGCGCCGACTGCTGTGTCTCGCCCCTCTGCCGTGACAGGCAGGAGGAGATGGTCAACCAGTCAATTAGAATCGCTGAACTGGAGCAACTAGGCTTCTTCTACTAGAAGGTAAGAGCCCTGTTATGCAGCGCATCCCCAAAACTGTCTTTTGTTGCAATTTTATGTAGTGAAAACTTGCTTAATCCTCCCGACTGTCCCGACTAAAATACTGGGGCAAGAGAGAGGAAATAGTAGGTATTATTCTCGCATTTAAGGACACTAACTAAAAAATGTGCCCTTCCAACATGGCACCGACTGCAGCTACAGTGTCTAGCCCTTCTTCCATGACAGGTGGGAGGAGGTGGCTGGTAACTTGTGCGTTTTAAACTTTTGCCCCATTTTCAGGCTACCTTGTCAAGGAAATTGCATGTGTGCAGAGCCCCTGTTCTGTACCATTCTTCGAGTCTCATGCCATGGAGTGTAAAGTCTGTGCCAGGACGAGAGTCGTTGACGTGCGCTGCAGGTGGTGCACTTCACACCCCAAGTCCTCTTTGGATGCAGCATGGCTGTGCTTAGTTCCCTGCAGCCCTGACGGTGGTCATTGAGCTGCTGTGAAGGAGGCTCAGCTCAAAGACCAGTAGGGTATCGCAGAGCTGGCCAAGCAGCATGCAGGTGAGACCCCATTGTAGCTTTTCTGAGGGACACTGCATAGATGGGAGACCCTGGATAGCCCCAATAGCAGAATGTAAACTAAATCCAATTGAAATAAACCAGTAAAAGAACCAAATAATGTCTTATACCAATGTACATTAATGTCTCATGCTTGTTATTGAAATGACTAAACACATAGTCAGCTCAAGTAATTGAGTACTGTGAGCGGTGAATAAGTGGACAGATTGAACTGTGATTGCTCTTTTTGCTGATTTGGAACATAAGCTGGTTATAAAGAGATTTATTAGCTCATGCTAATGGAACTTAACGTTTAGGGGGAAACTAACAATGCCATGCAAGGAGGCTTTATGACAGTCTAGCCATAATTGATAAGTGGTATACCCCTGCATGGTGATTTTATCACAGCGGCCCCTTTAGAACCTTACCTGTTATCAGAACAAAACAAGTTGTACATAAAAACAAAATGTCATTTCTTTGTTGTTGCATATTCTCTATGTTTCTTGTATCTTACGACATTTGTTTTTAGCGTAAGTTTAGGCAATGCAATAGTTTTCACATTTGACAGAGTTTGAGCTATTGGCTTTGTAAATAACAATACCTATATTTATGTGTTTTAAAAACCTGCAAGTGGCGCACATAAATAAAAGGCATTGTCATTTACAATGTCAATAGCACAAACTTTTGCGAATGCAAGACTGATTGCATTGCAAATTCTTGTTTAAGCTGACCAGGCAACCATGGTGCACAGCAGACATGCTGCTTTAAAAAATCCCCAAAAACATTGACAAAGCCAAACGGCTCTCCTACTTGACTTTGTCAATGAGTCTTTAAGCAGTGTTGCACATTACCACATCTGATGTGCAGCATTATGAAAAGTAAAATAAATATGCTCTATCACATGGCCAGTGTTGACCTCATCACTGCAAATTTTCTGTTTTTAACTTTCAGCCATGCCGCACAGCAGTTGCATAGTTAATGGGTCCCGCCTTTGAAATACATTGCTTTTACAAATGTTAGCCTGCACTAGCCCACCCATGCACTTTAACTTATTTAATTTTTAGGTTACCATTCTGGCTTGTCTGTTGGCTATGTGGAATGGCTAAACAATATACATAGCACTTGGCATGTCGCAACACAGCCATGCATCACAGTGCATATGTACTCATGTCACGACAGACTGGGCACATAGGGCAGGATATTTTGACTGCTTGGAAAAAAAATTGTAAGATGGGTTTTTTGTGCAACATTTTGTGTGAATGCCCCACAAAGGATGCACATATATGAACTGCAGTGCATACACATGCACGATTTATGACATTGCGGTGGCATTTTTGGCTCTGTCACTTTACTTCTATACGTTGTAATGGCCATTTAAGAATAGAAAATTAAATTAAAAATTCAAATAATAAAGTGTGTGTATGTGTGTAAAACAAAATTAATGGGCCTGGTAGCACATGGCAGTTGCCACACCTATGAAAAAGTTAACAAAAAAAGAAATGGTCAGGAGATGGTGAAATATGAGAGCAGAGTGGGGATAGGTGGGAAGTAGTTGAGAGCAACAGAAAAGCAAGGCTATAGGTGGGCTGGGCAACCACTAAATGTGTGTTAGTGAGATGTGGGCAAGCCTTGAATGTGTGAGAATGAGGAGCAGCACTACTTTTAAGAGTTTTCCTTCTGCAAAATGTGGGTTGAGGCCAAGCTTGATGCGTAGTCCAGATTAACAACACATAAAGCAAGCTAAGTTACAGTAGCTGCGGGGAGATGTCAAAAGCATTTTTCTGTATTTATAGTTTTATATGCATGCATGTGTGTGGTATGTGTTATATGTGAAGTGTGCTCTGTGCTGTGCCATGACTGCAGTTCTAGCCTAAGAGCTAAAGCTCTCTGCAAGTGAGACCTAAATTGGGATTTATATATACTTATGGAAAATACTCAGTTAGGGGCACGCTTAGGCCGATCGGCAAACCAGGGACAAAAGATGCTTTTGAACGGATGCTCTCTGCTTTTTCTTTTTGGCCTGATGGTTCTCTATATTTCTATAGTATGCACACAACGTGACATACCCTCCTCCCCAAATTCCTTCACCTTACCGCCCACTACGCCCAATAACTTTCAGGATCAGGGTTTGCGGTTCACGGCGTAGCCTTTTATTCATATTACTCTGGGCAATTTACCACAGATCATTACCAAAGAAAGATATCCTCCTTGGGTATACAAGAATTATTCACAGCATCTCACTTTAGCTGCATCACATGTCAACGGCAGTAAGGAAATTAGTTACAAGCTTACACTTTAACTTTAACTCAACCGTACACAACTTGGCTGTACTTTTAAATGTTACACTTTAACTTTTAGACTCGGCCGTGCACTAGAACTTGGCTGTACATTTGAACTTGGCCGTCTCTGCCACAAACGTCCCAGTGTGCCGCGCACATTGCGCCATCAGGCCTCCACGCGCTACAGCCAACAGTTACTTGACATCCAGGGCACCGCATACCGTACCGGCCCACTGGGGTACCTGAACACAGGCATCCTTCCAAGATACTACTCAGTCCATACGTTATGGGTTAGGGCAGTAGAGTCCAGGACCACCGTCAGGTTGATCCCTCCTCCCCGCCAACCCAGTACACACGTGGAATCTAGCCCTTCCTGGGGTCCATGGAATGGCTGCCCCTCCATTGTTGCGCAACCCTCTTTTTTGTTAACTGTCAGCGCTCCGGCACAGGGTGAGAAGCTCCCCAGCGTACTTGCCCCCCCCCCCCAGACGCTGACTGTGATCCAGAATTTATAAGTGGCCCATACAGGAGAATATGCGAGATAACGTCAGTATATGCATATTTCATCCATCATCAGTGGGGAACATACCTGTTTACCAAAGGCATACACTGGAAAATATGCAGTTTAACTTGACCATATGCCCACTGAGGTCACCCTCCATGGATAACGCACCGTTTGAGATGTTTGATGCGCATAGCGCTAGGGGCACTGCATACCGCCTTGGCCCACTGGGCAGCTGTTCATTGGCGCTAGGGAATTTCCATAGCGTGTACTGAGGTATCACCTGGAAGGGCACTTATGTTTGAATAGTGGGAATCGGAGCAGAAGAAAGTTGGGCAACTGTGCTGCTTGTTTCAGAAAGGTAGCACTGCCACTTTGATACGGACCCCCAGAGACTGTTAATAATAAACTATGAGGATCCCTTAGCTGCATTAATACGAGATCACCCTTTAACTCCGCCGCCCACTAGTTCAACTTTGCCGTACCTTAGAACTTTATCCTTTAATTTGAAAGTCAGCCGCACACTAGAACATGACCGTATAACGGAACTTGGCCGCTTCAGACACTAGCGCCCCATTCTGCCGTGCACCTTGCGCCGTTAGGCCCCAGTGCGCACAGCTATTAACAGGCCGTACAGTAAAACAAGTTGGCTAAACAGTTGAACTTTACACATTAACTTTTTACCTTGGCGCACACTAGAATGTGGCCAACATTTGACCTTGTCACCTTGAAACAAATTAGCCATTTTCTGTTTTGCTTTTAGTAGGCCCGTTCGGACAACCATACGGCTAACTTAAGACTGTGAGGATGCTGGGCTCCGCAATTTATATTAGCTCTGTAAGCAAGTAGCATACTGAAAACTTTTTTTTTTTTTTATTTGTTTATTGAAATTTGCAGGTTAAATATGCATCAGTTCGCTCAACAAAGCATGACATGGTTAGACAACCGAAATTGCAATCATAACAACTGCATGAAATATACAAGGATATGAATTTTCTTCTTTCTGTAAACGTAAAACATTTAGACCATAGTCAGTACAATTGCAAAACAGAACAAATACGTCCAGTAGGAATAATCTAAAACATGGTACACCTCTCTACAATACAGAGTATATAGGGTCAAAATGGCTGGTAGGGTAGACATATTTGTGTATGAGCACATTTACGGTGAAGGAAAGGTACACGTTGTATAGGGTATAGAGTCGAAATATCGAGTTTTTTATTTCGACTAGACAGAATATCGAGTTAAAAATATAGAATAGACAAAATATCGACCAGACAGAATTTAGACTACCAAAATATTGACTAGAAAATTTTAATATCGAATAGAATAGCAATAATATCGATTCCAAAATATAGAATGGACATAATATCGACTAGACAGAATATAGACAACAAAAATATCGAAATTAAGGTAAGTTAATATTAATTTTTAATTTTTGTGTAATATAATTCTGTAGCAGGTTGTGGGTTTATAAGGGAATAAGGTGGGAAGTAATTTAATTATAATTAATTAAATATGTTATTTTATTTATTGGTATTTATTTAGAATTAAGTGTAAATTAATTATTAAGTGGTAATTAATTAAAATATTGGTAATTAATTTTAATTGATTAATTGATAAATATGTAAATTTTAATAATTTATTTTCTGTAGCGGGTTGTGGGTTTATAGGGGAATAGGGTGGGAAGTAATTTAATTATAATTAATTAAATATGTTATTTTATTTATTGGTATTTATTTAGAAATAATTGTTAATTAATTATTAATTGGTAATTAATTAAAATATAATTGGTAATTTATTGTAATTGATTAATTGATACTTATGTAACTTTAATTAAATTATTTTCTGTAGTGGGTTGTGGGTTTATAGGGGAACAGCTTTGAAAGTAATTTAATAGTAAGTAATTACATTTTTTAAATATTTTATTTTGTGTCTAATTTTTAAATATTTTTAAATTGTAAATTAATTTATGGTTAATTGGTAAATAATTAGTATTAGTAGGTTATTTTTATTATTAATTAATTTATATTTTTAATTTTTATTGATTAATAATATATTTTATAGAATTGTAAAATATTTTAATTAATTTGTAATTGGTATTAATATGTATGTTATTTATATCTATATATGAAGTATTTACTTTCCCTACTATTGCACTCACTGGAGTGGGAATAGTAATTTTTACCCCTACGCTATCCAGCGTTTTCCCTACTGTTGCACTCACTGGAGTGGGAATAGTAATTTTTACCCCTATGCTATCCAACTCATTCCCTACTGTTGCACTCACTGGAGTGGGAATAGTAATTTTTACACCTACGCTATCCAGCGCTTTCCCTACTGTTGCACTCTCTGGAGTGGGATTAGTAATTTTTACCCCTAAGCTATCCAACGCTTTCCCTACTGTTGCACTCTCTGGAGTGGGATTAGTAATTTTTACCCTCCCACTATCCAACGCTTTCCCTACTGTTGCACTCTCTGGAGTGGGAATAGTAATTTTTACCCCTGCACTATCCAACGCTTTCCCTACTGTTGCGCTCTCTGGAGTGGGAATAGTAATTTTTACCCCTACGCTATCCAACGCTTTCCCTACTGTTGCACTCACTGGAGTGGGAATAGTAATTTTTACCCCTACGCTATCCAAAGTTTTCCCTACTGTTGCACTCTCTGGAGTGGGAATAGTAATTTTTACCCCTACGCTATCCAACGCTTTCCCTTCTGTTGCACTCTCTTGAGTGGGAATAGTAATTTTTACCCTCCCACTATCCAACGCTCTCCCTACTGTTGCACTCTCTGGAGTGGGAATAGTAATTTTTACCCCTACGCTATCCAACGCTTTCCCTACTGTTGCACTCTCTGGAGTGGGAATAGTAATGTTTACCCTCCCACTATCCAACGCTTTCCCTACTGTTGCACTCTCTGGAGTTGGAATAGTAATTTTTAACTCCTACGCTATCCAACGCTTTCCCTACTGTTGCACTCTTTGGAGTGGGAATAGTAATTTTTACCCCTACGCTATCCAACGCTTTCCCTACTGTTGCGCTGTCTGGAGTTGAAATAGTAATTTTTACCTCTACGCTATCCAATGTGTTCCCTACAGTTGCACTTACTGGAGTGGTTGTATTAAATTTAACCCTCTCGCTAACCTACGGTAAAAATATTGTATATGTTTTGTTAATAATATGTATATATATATATATATATATATATATATATATATATATATATGTTTTACATTTAGTATTTTTTTATTTTAAAGTTACATTAATTATTTATTAATTTAACATTTATTCAATTATTTTAAGTATGTTTACATTAATTATATTTATGATTATATTAGGTTTAAATTAATTTTAAGACATTTAAAAAATTCGATATTTTGACAGTCTATATTTTTTACAATCGATATTTTGGAGTCGATATTTTTGTACTTACCTGTTTGTAGATAGGCAGTCGATATTCTGGCATTCTATATTTTTACCTCGATATTTTGGTAGGTCGAAATTTTGTCTGTTGATATTCTATCAGTGATCCGTTGTATAGCAGTGAGGAATAAGTGATGTAGATGTGTTCGTAAGCTAGTCTTTGTATCAGCAACCACCGTTGTGGATATGGCCGGAAATGTGTTTTTTGCCTACATTAAGTTGCGGAAGCGTGTTCTCACTCAGCACCCATGGCTTACTTCTCTGGTTCATCTTGCCTAGAGGTTATGGATTCAGTTCCATCCCGACTACTTTTCAGGAACGGTTCCCAGATATCTCTAGGTCGGGAGGCAGTCGGCAACAGTTCCCAATACGTGTCGAGCTGTGTATGGCCATACGTGACATCCGATAGCCAGTCGGTAAATTTGGGCAGGGTGATGCGTCCCCATTTCATGGCCACCTGTCGTTTAGCATATAGCAATAATAGGGCATGCAATTTACGATTCTTAGGTTCCGTTCGAGCCACCCAACCAAGAATACCGAGGAGCGGGGATGGAAAATCTGCCCTACAAAGAATTTAATTGATCGCAGCAAATATAGCAGTCCAATAACTCCAAAGGGACGGACACGCATACTGAAAACTTCTTGCCAAGTTGGATATGTTAGAACTGCCAGGGCTCTGAGCCCTGCGAATTATATTAAATCTGTAAGCAAGCCTCTGCCAAATCTACCTCCCCAGCATCGTCCGATTGTGTCTTATGGAATTGGCATCCCATACACCCCAGACCTACCCCCACCTATGTGATCCAGAATTTAGAAAATGGTCACTGTGTTGCGAGAAAGGCTCTGTATTGCACACAGATTATGCTTATGCCACTTTCTAGCGAAGCTGGCTATAACTCCCTTGAATACCTTTTGCATATACCATACCACACTGTCAACACACGTGATATGGAATCCTTCCCATGTCTGCTGGTACTGACAATTGGCTGCCCTCCAGCAGTTCCTGCTAGCTGCCATCCGAAGGACATGTGGTTTCTGTGCTCATGCAGGATGATGAAAGGGAAGAGAAAACAAGCCATTAGTATTTGGCACAACCCTGTAACTGCTAACCCCCTTGTAACGAAAGTGGTCCTCCGTTGGGCGTTAAGCAGCAGGTCCATAACCGGGACATGACTAAATCACAATTTTAAGAGGCATGAGCTATGCAAATAATTCATGATTTATGGCTTGCGTAGCTGCAATCACTCGTTCAAAAACTAAAATAGACAGCAAAATAATGCTGGCTGTCAATGCTTCAAGCAAAGACAGTGGTAAAACATTACCAAAAGGGTTTCCACTCAAATACATATATATAACTGTTGCAAACCACATTCCTTTTGCTCGACTCCCTGGAGTGGGGGATAGGGTAATTCCAAACAGGAAACATAAGTAGCTTTGATATACGAAGGACATTTGGGAGAGGGTCTGATACATCAAGGGATCTGTATAACAATATGAACTGTAAAAGGGACTTACTGGTGGCCAGGAATGAATGTTCACATTCATATGTTTGTCATTTACTGCATAGGCTGCACTAGAGATCGCAGCACAGAATGCCGCCAGATACCTGACTATAGCATAGCCAGCCCTGTACAGACACCATTGTTAGACAGCATTAGACTTTCTACACGCAGACGTCCCTGTGGACAAATGCGGTCCCACAAATATTAAGAGCAGGTTTATTTGGATGTGGCCTCAGCGCTTGGCTGGCGCTCGAACTGTTATAAAAGATTTGCAAGTGTTTATCGGCACATACACAATCGGCACGCTACATTCTGACCAGGGTCCTGCGTTTAGCTCACGAGCTTACAAGGAGGCCATGGCCAATTTCGGCATTGCATTGCGGTATTCTAGTCCATTCCATCCTGCGGGAAATTCAGTTTTGGAGAGAAAAAAATGGGACATAAAGCAATCTATGACAGCTAGTGTATTAGTTTCGGGTGACGGGTGGGTTAAACATCTAATAAGTGTCCAACGTAGTCTTAATAACTTGCCAAGAAGTTCTCTAGGGGGTATCACTCCATATGTGGTCCTTTTTGTCATAAGTATGTTGGTCTCGAACCTTGATTGTCAGACATCAGTGGTGGAACAAAAAACATTTGATATCAACGATCATTTGACTATTTTACAGGACTTAAATGAGCTAAGAACGAAACAAAGCAACGTGTTCCTGAAGTCAACCACCACTGGGGAAAAACCAACCCGTCCGAGCAAGGCCTGTCGGTATCCCAAAGCTTGGTGATCTAGTCAGCGAAAAGATTGCGGACAAGAAGGAATTTGGGCATTCTTGCAGACAACCAGTACTATCCTACCAATCCACGGATCAAGAACAGTATTACTGCTGCCCTATGCTGGTAAAAAGGAGAACAGGTTTTTGTCCATCGACCTGATAAAAACACACTATTTGGCCGATAATAAACAGTAGGCCAAGTGGACTCCGCCAATGTAGCAGGCACATTCCTCCAGCTACAATCCAAGATGTTCAAACTGAGAGACTCATCACCTTTGAGAAATCTGCTGTGCTAAAAGAAGGACTATGCAACAAAGCTATAGAACTTGTAGCTCTTGAGACCCAAATGATAGTTTGTCAAGAAACACCTGTCGACAATAAAGTAACAAGTGATCAAGTGGTTCCAGCGATTTCAATGAATCCTTATGCAATCACAACAATTGACAAAACTGCCTCTGGCTATTTCATTAACTTTGATATGTTTTCTGAGGATCCCAGTGAACCTGAAACAACGCCAGTAAAAAGAACTTTCAAAGAACAAGCAAATTACATTTTTCATCACATGGAATAGACTTATCTAGTTTGACTATGGATTGAACTTTGGATTGTGTTGGGAATATTTTTTCTTCTACTTTGGCTAACTCTGGTAATAACTCTGGGTATGCTGATAAATGGAAGATATGTCAAAATGAACACAGCAAGTAAAAACGTCAACTTACTCCTCAAGCCACACAAATCATCCCATCATGAACAAAGCGACTTGTATTAAGTGAACATGACAGCCGTTCCTATACAAGGTGGTATAGCTTGGGACACAACCGAATATGACATTTTTGGCCCATCGGAGCTGTTGAAGATTCCACACTTATTCAAGATTTCATTAAGTGACTTTGTTTCATCTGGTACCTTTTCTGATGATTGGGACTTTGAGACTGTTAATAATATGATGTCAGACCTAGAAATGTCTTCAGTATTCACAAATCATGAATATTTATAAGGTTCATCAGACTATGAAAAAATAAATTGTTATAATCATTATGGTCATCATTTCTTGCACAAATCTGCAAATCCTAGAAATGTATTAATGTATAGCCAATGCTAACATTGTCCTACGCCACCAAAGGGTAGCTCAAAAACCTTTGCTAATAAGTTTCCATACTTTTCAGGGTTCAATGTATCCAATCCAGAATCATTTTACTTTAAGAATATAAACAAAACAGGAAAGAAAAGTATGTTGACCAATACAAAACAGATTTACTCTGCAGCCTTTTATTGCAAACTGTCTAAAAAAGGTTTCGACTTTTGGAAAGACAACATTGAGACAAACTATCTGGGGTACAAAAGATTGGCAGGTACAGGGTGTAGAAGCTATGTTTAGAGCCAGTATCATCCCTGAGCAAATGATGTTTTTGAATGACACAGTCCAGCAAATGTCGTGCCTTGGGTTAGCCAAGATCACAGATCTGAATAACCTGTCTATACCTACACCTACACCTGATAGTGATAACACTTCAGAGGGGGAGGTTGACATACATACTATTTTGTATCACAACAGAACAGATCCAGATTGTAATAAATGGTTGATCTGGCCCACATACACAAACAACTATCAATATAGATTCCTAAACAAAACACAGGGTTTCACATTCAATAGGCCAGACCCAAGATATGTTCAAAGACAGCATCCTGGAATAGTAACAACATACAGTGTAGGGAAGCTCTACCTTGATTGGCTACATAGATCTCCACTTAAGGATGTAAAACAACACTTATCTTTACTTAAAGATGGTGCTGATCTTAGGAAATTCTTTCTAGGACCAAGAAAACCACGTCAAAAACATTTTATATATGCCGGTATCTATGCTGCTTATAATGAAGCATGGAAGATTACACAAGCAGAGACTGCAGAACGAATACGAGAAATTGATCGTATTAATTTAGAGAAAACTCTCTCTGTAGTTGACAATTGGTTAACAACTCTGTCGTCCAGGATATATTCATTTGACAGCATAGTGTCTTCTGCCATAGACATCATGGAACAGGACTTGGTGATGTTGCAACATGGTCAGTCGCAATTACGTTCTATCATGCTATTAGGCTGGATGTTACAAAACCTTCATTCAGGCTATGTGTCTTGGCATTTAATCAATACGACGTCACTGTTTTCAGAATTTAATCTCACTGATATACAGATCAAATTGGCACAAAGGGGAGTAGACTATACGGTGCTGAGCATTGCCATTTACAGTAGCAGAGAAACCAGCTACTGAATGGATAATACATGGAACAATCACTCTGTCTGTTACAATTGTGCATTTTTAGTATTGCCTAAAACACATAAGAACAGGCACATATGAAAGGTTGGGTAAAGAATACATCAAGACCTCCTGGGAAATACTATACACACACAGATGTTGGAGTGGAGGACGTGAAGTGTTCCTTAGCGGTTCAAACTGTGAAAACGCACTAAGCGGTTCTCTCCTTTGTCAGGGTATAACTTACACTGGGCCTGCAATGGTTCCTCTAACAACATCCTGCCACCTGCAAGGTTCACCAGCTGCAGTGATTGATCCAATTTTTGAACAACTTTCAAATGGAAGTTACCTCATGTTGAACGATCACAGCTGCTGTGGTCTGTTGCCAGGCATACCATATCTAGTAACTGTGTCATCCAGGGTCACTTGCTGTATGCAAGTATTGTTTCCAAAAACCAAGACAGCCAGGCAGTCACCTTTATGGCCTTCACTGAACATCTCTTCTATACGAATTGATACTCTAAGCAGAATGAAAGCCATTCTTTTGCAAAATACTGTGCGACTGACCTCGGCCAAATAGACCTATGATCTACAGGTCGCAAGGACTTCTGCCGAGATACATGCCCTCTTGACTACAAACTGCCCCATACATTTCTCAGAAATGTTAAGCTGTATCTAAAAAATGTCTGATACGAGCGGTATTGTTCATCTATTTAAGAACATATGTTCTGGACTGTTAGCACCTTTTCAAGCAGTCCTCGGAATATTTCCAAACTACGTGCACTCTGTGTTTGGCGGACTGCCCCTCCTTTTGGGACTTGTTGCAGAGATACTATTTTTGCTCCTTCTGCTACGATATGGCAAGCCAAATCACCAGCGCCACTCCAAGCACCATAGAGAGAGCTCTATTGAAGATGAAGTATCATGAGCGCATCGTCCAAATTTTGGGATTAACTTGTCTACGAGAATTAAATACCACATGTTTTCTGTCATTCAGACCAATCTGGCAAGATTGCATCTTACCTGTTCTAGGCTGCCTGCTATGTGGAGAAGAATGTGTGCTAGACACCTGTCTAATACTCCCATCATTCATGCCAACGGATGTTGATACTTTGCTTGAACCGTTAACGGCCCAAGCTCTGTATTGTCCACGGCGGCTACCAATTCTGATGATGGCATTCATTGAGATTTCACAGATGCAAAATGCTGATGCTGAGGTACGAGACGAAACTACAGGCACACAGGTACCATTCAATTCGAACATTGCTGATACGACCAATGCTGAAGGCGATGCTTCACATCTATGTGCGGTTAATTGTCTAAACGAGGTAATCTAACTATCACCTATTATGATAAACAACTTTTTTTACAGACAAAGAAGATTTCATGTTTTCTCCAAGCTCAAACACTGACTTTTGAATTTGGCACATAGTGTTCTGAGAGACTTTGAATGTGACCTTCATTTTTTCAAAACAAAGAACGTTTTTCTATGATAATTTTCTTTTTCTAAATTTGTATTTTTCATTTTTTGTCACAAGTAATCTGCTTATAGTAGAATTATTGGGAGAGAACAATAATTCTTTGCATACTTACAAAGACAATATATGACCTTGTCCAGAAACAAACAGTTTTATGTAAACTTTTTCTTCTGTATTTACGAGCCATTTCATAAATGTATATTTTCGTGCTTCATTCTTTTAGCATTCGAATGTAAATATTTGCTGAGAATGAAACATTGCTTTAATGTGTAGAGCACTAATACATTTTTATGCTTACAACCAGTTCTAATGCATTATTTATGTATGTTGGAAGGGTTATAGCACTTCATGTGTAGACATTTTTTAGACATGTTTATTCTATATAAGAAAGTGGAGTGGATGTTGTATATCGATTTAGAGTCTGTATGCATTTCCAGATTCATGCCCTTATATAGGTACATTTCACATTACCCTTATATAGGCATAGAAATCCAGTCCTTATTTGGGCATAGTCCATGCTACCTAAATACAGGCATGGCTCCTTACATCCGTTCATCTACGTCACAACGAGTTCTTGGAAAACCAGACTCTTAAGCCGTTAGGGAATTCCCCTTGCTTGAATATTGATTTCTCCAGGAAACTCATTATTATGCATGAACATCTATTCCTTAGGGGTTCATTCATGACGTTCATATGCCCGACTCTTACATCAATACTGGCATTCCTAAACACCTTCAAGGTATAAATATACCTTCACTTGCTATGGCAAAGCACAATGTGTTTCGGTGCAGTTCGACTACCTACTTGCACGACACAGCTCAGTACAGCAAGTCCCGAAGGAAGCCAACTCTTCAGCTGACACACTGACCAGAAGCTGTCCTCCTCCTGCCGAGAAATCCAGCTCCAGTGTTTCTGAAAGAGATACCAAACTCTCTTATTCTAAGGTATGGAGCTGATTAAAACCTAGAGAAACCTTTGGCAATTCTTGGCAAAACTTAACTATAGCTAAGACAGCACATACTTCTTCCCTCTTACTAGACCTAGGTTAGGTACACTGGGGTAGGCATATTTTAGAAGCACCAGTTGAGTATTTTAGCCTTTGTTATTTATGTATGTATTTTTATATATGTCATAGCAACAGACAATGCTATTACAGTATTATTTCATATTTCTGTTTACGCTGTACGCATTATACTTTGCATTCTGTCTAACGATTGTAGCAGTTCATATTTCTTGCATGAGAAATAAGACTGTTCAATAAACCCTTTTATTGAAACGCCCGTCTCTCTATTTCTATGCAACTCTGTAGAAACGAAGCATGCACGATTGACTGAGTGAAATAGTTATTTGTTGTTTCGACAACTCTGAAGATATTGTTCCGGTTCTAGGGGAAACAAAGTCGTCATGTTTAGGTAGTTGTCAGGGACTAACTCTTCTTGTTTATTCAAGAAAGTTTCTAGTGACCTCTGAGTTAGCTAGCACACACAATTAAGTTTAATATACTCAATAGAGACATTCTGACCTCAGTCCTATGTCAAATCTATAGTGTATATTATTGCAATGTGCAGAGCCTATTGGGAATATAGGAACTACACTACAATGCACTACCCATATACTCATCCCTGTCACTCAGACACTACTCTTGCATTCAACCATTCCCTTAGGCACTACTCAGGCACTCATCCAATTACACAGGCACTACCTATGTACTCATCCAATCACCCAACTAATGCACTTATGAAATCAATCAAGCACTTCTCATGCACTCATCCATTCACTCAGTCACTACCCTTGCACTCATCCATTTACTCAGGCTCTACCCAAGCACTCATCCAAGTACTCAGACACTACCTGTGCATTCATCCAATCACTCAGGCACTACCCTTGCACTCAACTATTCACTCACTCACTACCCATGCTTTATCCATTCTCTCAGGCACTATCCATGCACTCACCTAATAACCCAGGCACTACCCATGCATTCATCCAATCACTCAGGCACTACCCATGCTCTCATCCAATCATACAGGCACTGTCCTTTCACTCATCCATTTACTCAGGCACAACCCATACACTCATGGATTCGCTATCCTCGGCCACCCCCTTAGGCTTTCTAGGGAGTCACTATCTAAACCTTGGTTCACGCCCAACCTGAAAGTGCTAAAACATGAGTGTAAGAAACTAGAGTGGGATTGCCCTTTGGTTAAGCATAAGCTTAGGTTAAAACAAAAAATTTATTACTCTGCTATAGCCCAGGCTAAAATCCTATACTATTCAACCCACATTGACCTTGCCAAGAACAACACTATGGAAATGTTCTCCCTAGTCCAGAGCTTCTTGACCCCCATAGCCCAATTGAGTACTCCTCCATCCACAGAAGCCTGGTATGACAATCTCTCTAGTTTCTTCATGGACAAAATCCGTACTATCCAGGTGGCTTTTACCTCATGCAGTGGGGCTACAGCTGGTTCCCTGCCTCTGGTGACTCTACCTGTTAATCCTATTTACTCCCTGCCTGCCTTTACTCCCATTGAGCTGCATAGCTCTCTTAAGATTCTGAAGGTCTTGAAATCAGGCTCTCCTTCAGACCCCTGCGCAGCCAGACTGCTGGCAGCTGCTGCAGAGACTATCAAATAAATAGCATCATTAATATGTCCCTTAAGGGGGCCTGTGTCCCAGAAGTCTGAAAGCAGGCCAAGATTCTTCCCTTACTAAAAGAGCCATCCTTTGATCCTCTTAGGCCAGGGAATTACCATCCCATCTCCCTTTTACCTAGTGTGGCTAAGGTTTGCGAAAAGGTGGTGACCTAACAACTCACAGAGTACATCGAAGCCTCAGGCCTCTTGCATCTGGCCAAGTCAGGATTAGGGCCTCTTATAGCACTGAGTCAGCCTTGGTGGAAATCTCAGAAGCCATTCAACAGTTCCACTCCTACTGCTGTTCACCTGACTTGCCAAGATTGGTGTTTCTGGCACTGCTTTGGGTTGGCTTAAGTCCTTTCTGGTCTCATATATTGGCCACAGGTGTCCCTCAGGGGTCTTCCCTTAGCCCCCTTCTTTTAACATCTACATTACCCCACTGGTCCAAACAGTTGAGGACTTAGGGCTAAAATCATTGCCTAAGCTGACGACACCCAGCTCCTATTTACATGGGGTAAAAACGAAGACTCTGTCTCCTACGCAAAAAATTGTTTGACTTCTGTATTTAATTGGCTAGCCGCTGCTCAACTTAAGTGCAAAGAAGAGAAGTCTGAGATACTCCTTTATGGTAATTTCCCCCCTAACTTCAGAGAAACGCTCTGGCTTTCCGAGTTCTTTATACCTTCATCAACAGGGAAACCCCCTAAGAACCTCAGGGTTTGGTTTGAGAAGAACTTTTGTTTTCCACTCAGGTCAAGAAGCTTGCTGGTGACTGCTTTGGCCTACTTAAAACCCTTAGGAAATTTTTACCCCTTCTTCCTAGGGCTGCTAAAGAAACGGTCATCCGTGCTCTTATTTTATCCCGGCAAGACTATGCTATCTG
Source organism: Lissotriton helveticus (assembly GCF_964261635.1). NCBI lineage: Eukaryota > Metazoa > Chordata > Amphibia > Caudata > Salamandridae > Lissotriton > Lissotriton helveticus. The sequence goes on along the minus strand of NC_136061.1, from coordinate 1,580,487,000 downwards.
CTGAATAAGGTAGAGGTGGTCCAAAATGCAGCAACCAGGCTTCTTCTTGACATCCCTATTAGAAGCAGCGTGGGACAACACCTGCGCTCACTGCACTGGCTTCCCATGGCAGAAAGGGTCAAATTTAAATCCCAGTCATTGCTCATCCCACCCTACATGGCCTAGGCCCTACCTACCTACAGAAGCAGTTCTCCTTCTATGCCCCAATGAGACAACTGCACTCCATGTCTTAACTCCTAGCCCAGGTCCCCTGCTTCAAACGACAAAGGTTGGGTGGCAGCTCTCTTGCCCAGAAACCTGTCTTGGCCTTGAACGCATTGCCATTTCCGTTAAGCAAACATCCAAGACCCCACAGCTTTTAAGAAAAACCTGAAAACTTTTCTCTTTGTTTAGTTCAACCCTCCCACCCCTCTTGGATCGCGCCAGGACACTCCTTTGAGTATCTGTGTGCACTATAAAACAAAATAACATAACATAACATAACACTCATCCAATCACCCAGGAACGTCCCATTTACTTATCCAATCACACAAGCACTACTCTTGCAACCATTCATTCAGGCACTACCCATGAACTCATGCATTCTCTCAGGCACTATCCTTGCACTCATCCATTCACTCAGGCACTGCCCATACACTCATCTAATCACAGAGGCACTACCCATGCACTCATCCAATCACCCAGGAACTACCCATGCAGTAATTATATAACCGAAGAACGACTCATGCACTCATCCAATCACTCAGTCACTACTCATGCACTCATCCAATCATTCAGGCATGATCCTTGCACTCATCTATTCACTCAGGCACTACCTATGTACTCATATTATCACCAAGGACCTACCCATGCACTAATCAAATCAATCTGGCACTACCCATGCATTCATCCAATCACTCAAGAACTGCTCTTGCACTCAACTATTCACTCCGGCACTACCCATGAACTTATGCATTCTCCCAGGTACTATTCATGCACTCATTCAATGACCCAGGTACTACCCTTGCTCTCATCCAATCACTCAGGCACTACCCATGCACTGATCAAATTACCCAGGCACTCTCCATGCACTCATCCAATCACTCAGGTACTATCTTTGCACTCATCCATTCACTCGGGCACTACCCTTGCACTCAACTAATCACTTATGCACTACCCATGCACTCATTTAATCATTATAGCACTATCCTTAAATTCAACTATTCACTCAGGCACTACACCTACACTTCTACATTCTCTCAGGTGCTACCTATGCACTCATCCAAAGACCAAGGGCCAGATGTAGGTCGGTCGGTAACGGCCGAAAATCGGTATTTTCGGCCGTTACCGACCGGTATTTCAGAAATGGTATGTAGGGCCCTTAATTTTACAGAATCGGTAAATTTACCGATCGGTAAATTTACCGATTCTGTAAAATACCGAATCGGTATTTTTACCGATTTGGTAAATTTGAGATGTAGGTGGGACTCTTCTGAGTCCCACAAGCCTTACAAAATCGGTATTTTACCATCAGATCCAATTTGATGGTAAAATACCGATTCCGGTGTGGATGCACATGTGTGCATGCACACCTCTGCCATATGACAGGCAGACCTGCCCTTGGGGCATGTATGCCTGCCACATGGCACCCGAGCCTGTTTTGGGGGGGCCAGAGGGTGTCAAAGTGACACCCCCTGCACCCTTGTAAAATTCGGTATTTACCGATTCGGTAAATACCGAATCGGTAATGCCCATTCATTCCTATGGGCTTCAAAGCCCATAGGAATGAATGGGCATTACCGATCGGTATTTACCGAATCGGTAAATACCGAATTTCTCCGATTCGGTTTTCCAGCACATCTGGAACACCTACATACCCACCCCTCAGATTTACCGATTCTTAATTACTGAATCGGTAAAATTCGGTAATTAAGAATCGGTAAATCAATCCTACCTACATCTGGCCCCAAATCACTACCCATGCAGTCATCTAATCACCCAGGCACTGCCCATCTGCTCATCCAATCATTCAGGTACCACCCATGCATTCCTCAAATCATTGAGACACTATCCTTCCACTCACCCAGTGATCCATGCACTACCCATGTACTCATCCAATGACTAAGGCACATCCCTTTGCACTCATCCATTTACTCGGGCACTACCCATTAACTCATCCTATCGCCCAGACACTACCCTTGTACTGATCCATTCACTAAGGCACTACCCATGCTCTGATCACATTTTACAGGCACTACCTATGCACTCATCCAATCACTTAGGCACTATCCTTGCACTCATCCATTCACTCAGGCACTATTCTTGCACTCATCCAATCCCATGCATTCATTCAATCATTCAGGTACTATCATTGCGCTCAACTATTCACTCAGGCACTATGCATATACTCTTACATTATCTCAGGTGCTACCTATGCACTCATCCAGCGACCAAAGCACTACCCATGAACTCATCCAATCATCCAGGCACTATCAATGAACTCATCCAATCACTTAGGCTCTACTCTTGCTCTCAACTATTCACTCAGTCACTACCCATGCACTCATCCATTCTTTCAGGCACTACCCATGTACTCATCCAATCACCCAGACACTACCCATGCACATATCTAATCAGTCAGGCACTACCCATGCATTCATCCAACCATTGAGACACTATCGATGCACTCATTCAATCACCCTGGCACTACTCTTGCACTTATCTAATCACTCAGGCACTACCCTTGGACTCAACCATTCACTCACACACTATGCTTGCACTCATTCAATCACCCAGGCACTACCCAGTGCTTAATTTGACCCGCAGCTTTCCGGTGCTGAGCACCGGCACTTCATTTGTTTCCGGTGCTCGGCACTGGCACCTAATTGTCAATACCACACTTAGGGCAGTCTGCCACAAGGTGGCGTGCTCATGTGATTTAGAGAGGAGCAGTATAACAGCTGCGTAGGGAAACAATATACATAAACAAATTACTAATACCTGCCTCCCGAGCCATTTATTTAGCTTTGGGGACCAGGAATAACCTTTACATGCGAGTGCGATGGTTAGTAGTTGTTATGGCACGAATGCCAGGGGCGATGGGAGGTGAAACTGCAGTGGCATCCTGGTCAGAGCCCTGGTACTTAATATTTTACAAATTAAGCACTGGCACTACCCATGCACTCATCCATTCTCTCAGGCACCATCCATACAGTCATCCAATCACCCAGGCACTACCCATGCCCTCACCTAATCACTCATGCTCTACCCATGCACTCATCCAATTTTTGCACTCATACAATTTTTGCACTCATCCACTCACTCAGGCACTACTCATGCACTCATCCAATCACCCAGGTACTACCCATTCACTCATTGAATTACCCAGGCACTACCCTTGCACTGAACTATTCACTCAGGCACTATATATGAACTCATACATTGTCACAGGCACTACCCATGCACTCATTTAATGACCCAAGCACTATACTTGCACTCATCCATTTACCCTGTCACTACCCATGCACTTATCAAATTTACTCCAGCACTATCCATGCACTCATCCAATCATTCAGGTACTATCCCTGCACTCAACCATTCACCCAGACACTACACATACACTCCTACATTCTCTCAGATGCTTCCTATGCATTCTTCCAATTACCAAGGCACTACTCATGCACTCATCTAATTGCCTAGACACTACCCATGCACGTATCCATTCACTCAGGCCCCACCCCTGCACTCAACTATTTACTCAATCACTACCCATGAACTCATCCAATTTCTCAGGCACTACCAATGTATTCATCAAATCACTCAGGCACTGCCCATACACTCATTCAATCATCCATGCACTACCCTTTGACTTATCCAATCACCGAGGCACTACCCTTGCACTCATATATTCTCACAGGCACCACCTATGCTGTCATCCAATCACCCAGGCTTTATCCATGTACTCATCCAATCACTCAGGTATTGCCCATGCACTCATGCAATCATTCAGCACTATCCTTGCACTATCCCATTCACTCAGGCACTACTCATGCACTCATCTAATAACCCAAGCACAACCCATGCACTCATCCAAGCACCCAAGCAGTACCCATGCAATCACCTAGGCACTACTCTTACACTCAAACACTCACTCGGGCACAATGCCTGCATTAATTGGATCATCCAGGCACTACCTATGCACTCATCCATTCACACAACAGATACTTTTTTTTTAAACATGAAGATTTTATGAACTATATGTTTGTTTGTTTTCTTTTCAACTATTTTGTAGTTTTTTTATGTTTTCTGGATTGCTAAATTTCCATTTTGTTTAAAAAAACAAGCACAAACAGCAGGCTTAATTGGGTGGGAAAAATCAACAATGATTGTTGTTGACGGTGTCCAACATGGTTTGGACAACCTGTCCACCCACACTCAAAACCTTAATGCATTTAGGGCAAAAAAGTTGTGCCTTGGCAAAATCAGGCAGTGGCGGAGGAATGTTCTGCAGCCTGTAGCCCGGCCTAGATTTTCCAGGCTGTGTATCTTGGCCACCTGTGTTCTCTTTCAGTCTGGCAATTTTGCCCATGCAAGCCAGTTCTCATGCACGGTCTTCGGATGTTTGTACATGGAAGATGTTCCACATGAGTATTTCTTCTCGGAACCCCGAGACAGCACCTTATTACAGAAGTTTCAGGTAACCTTTAATGCATTAACCTTCTTCTGCCCCTCACAAATTGTAAAAAACTCCCACACCACACTTTCCTTTTTCTTTAGGGATGACTCCTCTTCTTCCTCGAAAAGGTTTTGCTCCACTTCTTCAAGCAGATCTGAAGAGGTGGCCATTTTAAATCTTCAAATCAAGAACCAAAAAAACCCCAAACCACCTGCAAAATAGCTTCTTCTAGAATGAGTGTGTCTGTTACCAACCACACCCTCAAGTAGAAGAAAGAGGGTGGGATCTACCTAGGTTAATGATGAAAACATGTTTAACCAATCAAATCTCTTTTTTTGTGTCACATGGGGTGCGCGTCCCCTATGCAGAGGTATTGTGTACCCAACACGATTCCTCAACTTCTTTTAATTTTAAATTTGAAAGATATTTGATGGTATCTTATAATATTTGATTTACAAATAACTGTACCTCTTCATTTCAAAATAAATTAAATGAATCTATATAAAATATTATTGTAAAAAAACCTTTAGATTTGCGGCCCCTACCCGAACTCGGGAGTATATACAATTTACGCTGACGTACCGCGACCCCTGAAAAATATATACATGTTAATAACTTTTTCTTAATAATATGAGTTTCTTTACTATCCTAACAAAATTATAACCTTGAATTTAAGATTATTATTGTCTATATACATGTATTATTATCACAAATAAGAAACAAAGAGTTGTGTCCGGACAGCGATTTCGCATTGACATCTTGGAAACAAAAAAGGTTATACAACATATTTTAAACTAAAATAATAATGTAATAATCATTTCAAAACTCTGCATTATCATAAATATGAATATTAGAAACCACGTTGGAGCCACGATTCCTACGCGGATCTGGAAGTAGTGTGTGCATTGGAAGCGGGAACCCACAAAATGCATAAATTTCATTTTTAAATTGCCTTTAGCATAACTTCATATTCATTTTGTTATTCTACTAGTAAACTACTACCATTAATATATACATAAAGTATTAATTTCAGTATATTTTAGACTTGTAAATATGTAAATGGGATCACGTACAAAACAGGGAGAACCGCGTCGGATACATGACTCCTTTCTTATATTTGAAAAAAAAAGCTTTTATATGCACATATGTATAGAAATATGGATGTGTGTTTTATAAATATATAAGAAAGCATTCTTATACAAAAAACATTTATATATAAAAATAGTTTGTATAAATGTATATGTATACATATATATATTTATGTGTATATATATAAATACATACATATATATATATATATATATATATATATATATGTATATATATATATATATATATATATATATATAGAGAGAGAGAGAGAGAGAGAGAGAGAGAGAGAGAGAGAAACAGAGAGAGTTAGTTAAAAAAGCAAAGAATTCAAGTTCATTATAAATCACTTGTTTCAGTGACGTTATAGTTTGGAGAACCTACTTGTTTTAATAAAGAAAATATAAGGCTAAGCCTGGTCCTTGGGATGGGGTCCCCAGGGCTGAAAGTGGCCTGCTCAACCCACCTCCCTTAAAAAAACATTGTTAAATATGGAATGGGGTCCCCATAGCGAAAATGGCCTGCGGAGGAGGGCTGCTCGCCCCCCTTCAAAGGAAAAAATAATCTAAATATACACCTAGCTCTGGCGGATTGGTCCCTGAGTCCAATATCGGCTTCAGGAGGTGGGGCGCGTGGAACACCCTACATTTTTATTTAAATAAAAATGAATAAATTGGACTTTTTAATTTTGGAAAGGGGGCTGTGTGGCCCCTTCACTTGGTGCTTTTGGTAACCAAGGACCCCATCTTTCAGGGATAAAAGTACAAAGTGAAGGGGGCCACACAGCCCGCTTTCCTAAATTAAAAAAAATCAAAGCTGGTAACTCTCCGGAGTCCCTGTCCCCTTGTGCTACTACTCTGCAAACATGCCTCCTGGTGCGCTCTTGGTTGGAGGATGAAGTCCACTTCGCTACGGAGGATCCTTCAGGGCCACCTAGCCCACCCTGGTGCCTCCAGTAGCCCCACACATTGGGATAGCTGAGAGGTGGTCTCGCAAAAGGTATTTAGGAGTAGGAAAGTTAGGAATCCTAACTTTACTACTCCTAAATACCTTTTGTGAGTACTGAAAGTCATAAAGTTAGGATTTTGTCTCAGTTTAGGAGTAGTAAAGTTAGGATTCCTAACTTAACTACTCCTAAATGACTTTTGTGAATACCGAAAGTCATAAAGTTAGGTGAATCGAGCCCATAAATGCTAAATTTGCTGATGTGCATTGAATGTGCACTTTTGGTTTGTGAATCCTTGATGGATCCGTGACTCAAAAAAAACTCAGATGTCAAATGAAAATTGAGTGTTTGGGTTAAGGGTGGCTCCTAGAACCACCTTTATGTTTGTTGTATGTAGATTATAACTACACGTAAAACAGGATCCCGTATTTCAAGTTGTCAAGGAATATCCTGTTACCTTTCAATGAGAAGTGTACTCCATCACTTCTATATATACCCACCATGTCAAAGCGTATATATTGTTGTGATGGAGCCCATGTTATGGTCTCTGAGGAATGAAAGAAACGTTTTATTAGCATGTTGCCTGACTTTGTCTATTTGTGGACAGAATGAATGTGACCATTTCAATTTCTGCCTGTGGGAAATGTTAGAGTACACCAAAGCATTGTGAGGGAAAGTGCCATTAGTTGACCAAAGTTATTCTTCATTAGTATTTCCAGTCCTACCGCAGTAAGTGGCCTGGGTCATTTCTACCACAGTAAACAATTAAGAGGTCTTGATGTTGGCAATCCACAAAGCTTTCAATCAATCAAAGCAATTGATGCCACTTTAACCCTCTCTGGTCAACCCAAGTAATTTCCACATTAGAAGAATTCAAATCCCTGTCAACTTAACTCCTTCTAGCACACACTCTGACCCAAAACCCTTGGCTGTGACCCACAATCCACACGCTAAAGATTTCGAAGGCATGGAACAGTTCACACACGAGAAGGCTACAGCTGAATGAGGCAGTTGTCACAATAAAAGGCAGTTAAAATGTAGGACAGGACCTGGTTTGATCAAAGACATATTGTTTTTGATGCCGTAAATATGATGATAGCTAAAAATAGGTAGTGCTTTAAAATGTAAAGTAAGTAGATTTGTGATTAGCCCTGGATAAATTAAAAAGAAGTTAAGCTATTTTGGTTATGTTTACATTCTCAAACACTCAACTGCATCTACTTTATTTGAAGCTAGAAGTCACTGCCAGAAAGTGCTATGAACCTATGACCTATAGGTACAGTAGAGTGTTCGAAAGGAGGTTGCTATGGCATCTAAGGTAAAACAGTGTGGGGGAAGGGTGCTTCAGAAAATGTGCTTTCTAATTTCAAAGTTGTTTGATATCGTGCGGGTTCAGAAAAACAAGTCTTCTAATTCAGTACCATCATAGAATGTCAAATATAGATAAAAATGACAGCAGTATAATGATAAATACTTTAACAGTCTCCCTTATGAAGTTCTGATTCTGTAACAAAGTTACACGGGGGCTTCGCTGGGCATCACGACTGAGTTGTGAATTCAACCACATACACTACCAGATTGGTCTTTTTAGCAAGAGACTGAAACAGGGTTAAAAAACTGACCATTTAGAAATTGAATAACAAAAGAAATAAATTAAGGGAACGTTATGATGTGCTAAGTACATCAGTGTGTGTGGAAAAACTGTGGGCAAGATTGCCTTTACTGGTTCTTTGATACTGAGAGTGGTACTTATCATTTTGCCTGACAAGAAATGTCAAGTAAAAGTGTATTTAAGCAACGTAAGCGATTTGATAGGTATGCTAATAATTGGGCATGTTGCTAATGTTTATATATACACATTCATTTATATATATCTACACACACATATACACATATATATGTGTTTATATATATTCACTGAAAAAACCATAGGTTTCAGGCCTTATATAGTTAGGAATCAGCATTTGAAAAACCTTTGAAATTCACTGAAAAAACCATAGGTTTCAGGCCTTATATAGTTAGGAATTAGCATTTAAAAAAACCTTTGAAATGCACTGAAAAAACCATAGGTTTCAGGAGTTATATAGTTAGGAATTCGTTTTTAGAAAACCTTTGAAATTCACCCAAAAAACTATAAGTTTTAGTGGTGTTATAGTTAGCTGGACATTTTACTCATACAAAACCAATGAAATAGCTCCTATATAGTTAGTTGTACTAACTATATTTCGCGCACCCGCAATCCACTGCTGATGATGTCACATATTAGATCATTCATGACATGGTCAGTGACATCATTGATGACATGTCAAATGACATCACTGATGACATCACTGATGACATCATCCAGTGAATGTGGTTTGCTTCGTTATTTAAATATGCATTATATATATAGCAATTTACATTGAATGAGTGGATATATATAAATAAATATTTGGATGGAGGATTTAGTAGCAGTGTAATTGACTGTTTACTTGACCAATTTATAATGTCTCACTAAATTTAGTGGATAGTGACTAAATTGTGTGAATATCTGTATCACTTAGTCAGTTGTTGTGTAAACTGATTCTACAGTTGGTTACTAGCTATGTGAAAGTCTATATTAGTTATTGATTAGTTAACTGAGTATTTGTATGGGAGTGTGAAAGTGTGTGTGGTTCGGTGGGGGCTGTGTGACTGTCCAACGATGTGTGAATAGTTGATTCAGTAGATATATGAAGTTAAAACTACATGTTCTAACAGTTTGGGTGAGGGAATCTCTTTATGGGTGTGGTGATGAGCAAATATATTTCTCAAAGGTACAGGTCCAACCAAACTAGAAAAATATAAGGCAGTGTATGTGTCAGTTGTTGTATATAAATAAGTATACATAAGACACAATGATTGTGTGAGTGACTGTATGGATAACTGTATACTTGTAATAATGATTTTATAATTCACTAAGTATGACTTACTATCTAAATGAATAGAAGAAGTGGTGTTTGTATAAGTGTTTTGCTAAGTAAATATGTAAGTATGATCCATTGTTTGCATAAGTGAGTAGGATGACTTCATATGTGAATAGGATGCGTGCTGTTGTTTAATGTCGATATAGATGTATAAGTATTTTTGATAGTGTTCTATTGTTCATTGACAGCATGTATGAGTGAATCCATAGGTAAGTGATTAGGTGTGTGTATACATCTATGAATCCCTGAGTGGATTTTTAGATACTTGTATTGCTGTGAAAATGGATTTAAATATGATAATCTGTATTTTACAAACAGTGATGAAAAATTGTAATAGTGTATGAAAAGGTGTATGTGATTGTCACGTGGATGATGTCATCAGTGATGTCATCAGTGATGTCATTTGAGATGTCATCAGTGATGTCACTGACCATGTCATGAATGATCTAATGTGTGAAATCATCAGCAGTGGATTGCGGGTGCGCGAAATATAGTTAGTACAGCTAACTATATAGGAGCAATTTCATTGGTTTTGTATGAGTAAAATGTCCAGCTAACTATAACACCACTAAAACTTATAGTTTTTTGAGTGAATTTCAAAGGTTTTTTAAAAACGAATTCCTAACTATATAACTCCTGAAACCTATGGTTTTTTCAGTGCATTTCAAAGGTTTTTTTAAATGCTAATTCCTAACTATATAAGGCCTGAAACCTATGGTTTTTTCAGTGAATTTCAAAGGTTTTTTAAATGCTGATTCCTAACTATATAAGGCCTGAAACCTATGGTTTTTTCAGTGGATTTCAAAGGTTTTTTAAATGCTAATTCCTAACTATATAAGGCCTGAAACCTATGGTTTTTTCAGTGAATTTCAAAGGTTTTTTAAATGCTAATTCCTAACTATACAAGGCCTGACACCTATGGTTTTTTCAGTGTTTTTTTAAAAACAATTGATTGGTTAACTGGCTTATTAAGTGTATCTTAGTGAATACATATATTAGCGAGTAATGTTTAAATATTTAAATATATGCATGAGTGATGTAATATGTGACGTCATCAGCAGTGCATTGCAGACGTGCAAGTTATAGTGAGTCCAACTAACTATAACGTGGGAATTTCAATGGTTTTACGCGAGTAAAATTTCCAGCTAACTATAACTGGTGTGTAACCTATGTTTTTTTCAGTGAATTTCAAAGGTTTTTTAAATGCTAATTACTAACTATAACTGGTGTGTAACCTATGGTGTTTTCAGTGAACATATATATATATAAAATTTCTATGGCAAAATGCAACCTCTCATTTTGTTCCTTTTCAAATTAAATGTATTAAGAGTTACCACTTTATTCCAATCAAGATGACTTCAGGTGTGCCATACTTTTGTCATAAGTAAGACTATTAGCGTTCTAGTCGTTCTTTAGAACACTCTGGGACATTCTGTCATTGGGCTATAGTTGGGCTACATCTGGCTGATATTTGGGCTACATTTGGGCTCTTTTGTCTCTGGTGGCCATCTTGGGAGACTGCATATCAGAATTTTTTTAATGAAATATAAGAGGATTTGAGAAGTCACTCAAAATGTGCCCTAATTTTTCTTTCTTCAGCACTAATCATAATTTCTATGGCAAAATGAACCCCCTCATTTTGTTCCTTTGCAAATTAAATGTTTTAAGTGTTAACACTTTATTCCAATCAAGATGACTTCAGGTGTGCCATACTTTTGTCATAAGTAAGACTGGTAGCGCTCTAGTTGTTCTTTAGAACACTCTGGGACATTCTGTCATTGGGCTATATTTGGGCTACATCTGGCTGATATTTGGGGTACATTTGTTTTTTTGTCTCTGGTGGCCATCTTTGGGCTACATTGGGCTACATTGGGCTACATTTGGGCTCTAACATATATATAGCCCAATGTAGCCCAATATATATTTTTTCAAAGTTAATTTTCGTAAAAACCACTGGAGCACATATCTTGAGACATAGCAAAGGCACATCGGGCTACCAGTCCCTACAATTTTGCCAAGTTTGGTGGAAAACCATTCAGCCGTTTGGGCTAAAAGTGAGTCCAACCGCCCAATGGAAATTAACATGGGGAAAACACGTTTTGGGCCCCCCCTTTTATCTCGACCCCCGCTTGACGAATCCCCCCCAAACTTTCAGGGAAGGAGTGGAGCGCCGGGAGGCAAAGTTAGGGAAAATTTCAGCAAGATTCCTCAACCGGCGCCAAAGTTATTCTCAATAGAATGTTGGGATTTCCCTATGGAAAACAATCCTAACTATATATACCTACTGGCTATCGCCAGTAGGTAATATATATATATATATATATAATGTATGTATGTAAATGCTGAATTATGAGTGCATGTTAAATGAAATGAACCATAAATATTAGTTGCATATAAGTAAAATCCCTAAATAGGCACAAATATACTCAGTGACAAATGGAGAGAAATGCTGATGGAAATAGCTCAATGTCTCAATATGTGCCCCACTTAAATCAAAATATTGTCGTAAAAAAGCCCACTTAAATCAAAATATTGTAGTAAAAAAGAAGCTCACCTGGTGGCAGCCACTCCAATGTAGGAAAGGAAGCAATTCCTTTTTTAAAATAACCATCACACACTCTAGTACTGTCATGCTTCATCATCGGGTTCACCCTAAGTTCTAAAGGTCAGGGTGGGCTTAACCATATCTCAGGGACCATTTGGCCAAGAGGTTTAAAGACTAAAATTTCTCCTGCGGTTCCTGGTATCCCTTTATTTGCGGACCCATAGGGGATATTTAAACTAGAAAAAGTATATGTGGGTCGTCAGGAGGTGATGGTCCTATGACCCTAGTGCCAACATAGTTCAGTCCGTTAAAAATGGCCCATCCAGGTCCTGGACTTTCTTCAGGGACAAAATGATGATACCCTCCCTGGTAGTTTCAGGAATGTCCTATGTCTTAAGTTTGTAGAGGGCAGAAATCTGCACCTATACGAGAAAACGGGGAGCAGATTACTTCTCTTTTCCTGTTGCGTATTGTTTTCACTCCATCTGATAGAGAAACATATCTTGGAATTTGTATCTACGTTTCATTTTCTCATCTGCACTGCATTTTTGTATCATCCATACTTGCCATTCGGAATGGGTTTGTAGGTGAGATTGGATTCCGAATTTGTCGTATCATGTAACCGTAACTCACTGAATTTATTCAATAAAGACATACACTCGTGTGTGGTGACGATGTCAAGCTCATACTGCCACTCATCCCCAAAAATATGGTGTGATAACACACCACTGTGTCAATATCAACACATGCCTTATCCCCCAAACCAAACCGCTACATCCATGCTGCCCGACTCATGCCACATTGACCATTTTACCCCGATTTGGAGGTATAAAATCATCTCAAGAGACTGGTGCTCTGGAGGATAGCCTTGTTGACAGACTCTAAAGGTCGAGTCCAAAGCAGATAGTGAGCTATAAAGGAAAAAAACACTCACAGCATTAGAAATGGTGCATCATTGTTTTTTGCTCACGTACTGTGTCAGTAGTATTACTCATTTCCAAGCCTATTCCAGCCCCATACTCACTACTTTAAAGGTCCTACCCGACTGCCACACCTACTTGGTCCACGTCTCCCGGCATATGCAAAGTCGAATACCGGAGAACGACTTTTATCATGCATCTTGAAAGCGTTTCCAGGCGGTCAGTGAGCATGACTCCACCCCCCGCATGCTCCGTGATTACATCATTCAAGATTGTTACAAGGTGGACTACACACGGTTGCCTGCATCATGGGGATGGTGTTTTTTTCTCATCTGTAATGCTGTGTGTCCTTCCCATTGACCAAAGGCAAGGAGCCCATGCCTCACTCAAAGGAAAGTATGGGGTGTGATGGCATCATGGGGATTATGGCCCCCAGCCCCAAGGTGACCTCTCTCTGTGCATTCCACATTTTTACAACTGTAATTTGGGATAATAATCTTCTCATACGTTCCATTATGGGTCAACGCCACGTGTCCTTTAGTTGGAGCCCTTCCATGGACACCGGTGTGCCCCATAAGGGTCAAAAGGATGCATATAGCATCCTAACTCTCTCTATATTGCCGTAGTGCACCGCAATCCTTAGGCACAGCAAGCTCCAAATGTGTACTGATCATATATCTGTAGTTCAGTTGGTTCCATGGAATGGAATTGTTCAATCCACTCACATGTGTCTGCATTCTATAGACCCAGCGTTGTTCCCTTTCTGATAGTCTCCTTGCTACATGTATACCACCTTTGACCTGTTCAATGATGGTCCACTCTAGGTCTTGTCTGTATGTCCTTTCTCAAGATAATGGGCTGTCAGTTTAGTGGCTGAGATAGCACGTCTGATTGTGCGCCTGTGCTCACTTACTCGCACTTTTGCTTTCCTCGTAGACATGCCTACATACTTGAGTTTGCATGGGCATGTAATCATATATACTATGTTATCTGTGTTACAGTTCATATGGCCAAGTTGCACACACATCTATATACCCTAACACTAACTAACATCGGCCAGTAACCTATTCATGCAACCACTTGCATATAGATTTTAATAACTAGATTGTTCTAAGAGAGCCACTCTTATACTGATATTCTTACTTACACAAACACTCACACCCCCATACTAGGACTGATACAGTCACTCAGATGTGTATTGAGGTACTGAAACAACCAAGTCACTCATCCAGACATGTAGCCCTTTACATATGTCTCAGGCCTGCTACTGCAGAGCCTGTGTGTGCTGTTTTACTGCTATGTTGACTAACATTTAAAAACCTTAGTCAGGCCTTAAACTCCTCTTCTACTACATATAAGGGCCCTTAAAGGAGGCCATATGTAGGAATAGGAGAGGGCGCTGTATGCTTAAAAGTCAAGAAATATAGTTTAATCTTTCAGTTTCAGTGAATTGCATGCACACTTACAGACGGATCACTGATACAATATCGACTCCTAAAAATCGACCTGCAGAAATATCACTGCAAAAATATTGTATACAAAAATATCGACACCCTCTACTTAAAAAAGAAAGTACACAAACATCGATAACAATATATTGTCAAAAGAAATATCGATGACAAAAATACCAACAACAAAAATATAGCTTACAAAAATATCGATGACATTGAAATAAAATAAAACACATCAACAATATCGATATTAACAATATCGACTAAACAAATATCGATATAATACATATAAACTATGTCAAAAATAACTTTTAAAGTTAAAAATATAATATGTTCAATTGTATAATTTAATTACATGCCCCAAACATTTAAAATAAATGATAACAATATATAAAAAATATATAATTATTTAAAACAAATACAATAATAATACAAACACAAATAAATGAATTAAGAATACAACATTAATTAAATATCAAACAAACCGAAAATAAACTCAAATTAAAATATGTAAAGTACAAATATTTAAAATCCCATTTATTTACAAATATATTTAAATAACATAGGGGGTGATTACAATGGCAGAGAAAACGCCACCCGCAAACCGCCACTTCTCCGCTTGCCATATTACGATGGCGGGTGGTGTGCTTGCGGGGCTCAAAGTCCATCTGCCACGGGTCCGCCAAAGGCAATCATTACGATTGCCTGGCAGACCCACCAAGAATCATTAAAATAGTGGCGGTGCCTAGCAGGCCCTGTTGCCTGGTTTGGATGCTGCAGCCCCATCAGCCTGTGAATAGAGGTTCAAACACCATTCACAGGCTGGCAGGGAGGTACTTTGGGGGCCCATTGCGGGCCCCCCCATGCAGGGGCACTTCCTTGTGGCACTTCGGGGCACCTATGGTGCCCCCCACTTTTTCCTGCACCATGTGGCAAGCACCGTGTGGTGCCTGCCTCAAAGTGCCGGGAAATGTACATTGTGCATCTTTAACATTGCGGTGGGTGCTGGAGCTAGCAGCACCCGCAGCAATGTTAAAGATAGTACATGCATAATAAACTCAGGGAACGTGATAGATAATAACCATAATAATTTACTATTCCAACTCCAAATCAAAATAGGCTCAGAGAAAGTGCTGGATGATAAATCAAAGTAATTTAATACCCCAACTCAAAATCCACATAAACTCAGAGAAGGTGCTGGATGTTAAAAATAAATGATTATAAAAAATTTGTATTAAAAAAATGTAATAATATTTTTAATTTTAGAAAATATATATTTTTTCTTATTATAAATTGTTAACAAAATGTTTAAATATATAAATAGTTCACTAAATTTTATAAAAATATATATTTACAAATACAACTTTATGAAAAGAAATGTATAAAAAGCTAACATATTTTTTAAATAAACAAATTTTTACGCACAATTTGTATAAAAATTTCACAACACAACTAATTTAAAATTTTAAAACATCTTAAAATTTAAATTGTGTACTTTTTTATTAATAATTATATATTTCTTAATTTTTTAATTTACATGTATTTTTTAAACACACATTCCTAGATTACTCCCCGCCCATGTCCCCTATAAACCCAATATCCCACTCCTAAAATGTTATTAAAATTAAAAAAACACATTTTCCACACGTAGAGGCCGATTACGATGGCGGACGGAAACGGGTCCGACCGCCATGGTCGCGGCAAATATACTCCCGACCGCACCGCGGATAAGCTGCCGGTGCGATTAGGATATTTACGCCATCACAACCCAACCGCGGCGGAAGAATCACACCGAAGACCGCCGCACGTGGACGGTACCACAGAAACACCTTCCGCCACGGACGCAACGCCCGCGGAAACAGGCCCAACCTCCGCCAGACCTGCAGAGGGACCGCACGCACGATTAGGATAACCCCGTCATCCCAAAGGAACTCACCACCGTCCACGACCGCCGCGGACAAAAAACAACGACAAACGGAGCTTGGCTGCGGAAGGAGCAAACGAACATCACCCCTGCCGTCAAACCGAAACAAAAATGGCGGACGAAAGTAAATAGTAAACCAAAAAAACAGGACACACACCCACCTGGAACACCCACCCCCAACAACTGCACGCCCCAATGCCACACTCCCAGCACAAACAAGAGCATCCAAGTCTCCACACCCACAGAACAACTGACTGCAAAAAACCATTGGGACACACACATCACACAGAGTATAAAAGGAATCCCTCCCATTACCACAACCCTTTGCATCACAGCACAGCTGCAAGAAAGAGGCACACATCACACACACAACAGACACACACAAACACACATACAACCTGCACACCAACACACCCACCACTCCAACACCCACAACACCATCCCTACATACCACACACCTGTGCACCCAACACCCACAACACCTTGCACATCACACACAATGGCCCCCAAGAAAAACCCCAAGTTCACAGAGAGTGATTTGAAGGTCATGGTGGATGAAATCATCCGTGTCAAACCACATCTGTTCGGTACCCTAGTGCAGCAGACCACCTTGGCAACTAAAACCACTATGTGGGACAGGATAGTGACCAGAGTGAATGCTTTAGGGACCGTGCCCTGCACCAAACACGATATCCAGAGGCGGTGGCACGACCTCAAGGCAAGGGTGAAAGGCATCAGTTCCAAGAACCACCTGCGGGCACACGACACTGGCGGTGGCGCTCCCATGGATAAAATAACATACACCGAATGGGAGGAGAAGGTGCTAGGCACACTGCACCCTGAGAGCCTGAAAAGAATAGACGAGGGAGTGGAGTCTGGTAAGTACAAACCAATGACCACTATCACGCTGTTATGTCCTGCCTTGCACAAATGCTAAGACACATCTCCCAGGCTACAATCCATGCATATGGACGGCACAGTCACCCAAATGTGAAGCCCAGGGCTCAAATGCACCCACCATGATCAACCACAAATGTAGCCTCCTACGTTCCCAGGCTTGCATGTGGTCAAGCAGCTAACACCACAATTCCCATCAGGCCCCCATGTCTACAGGGAGGGTGGGGGTGTGTGAGAGGCTAGCACTACAACTCCCAACAGGCCCCCATGACTACAGGGAGGGTGGGGTGGGTGAGAGGCCAGCACAACAACTCCCAACAGGCCCCCATGTCTACAGGGAGGGTGGAGGTGGGTGCGAGGCCAGCACTACAACTCCCAAGAGGCCCCCATGTCTACAGGGAGGGTGGGGGTGGTTGAGAAGCCAGCACTACAACTCCCAACAGGCCCCCATGTCTACAGGGAGGGTGGGGGTGGGTGAGAGACCAGCACTACAACTCCCAACAGGCCCCCATGACTACAGGGAGGGTGGGGGTGGGTGAGAGGCCAGCACTACAACTCCCAACAGGCCCCCATGTCTACAGGGAGGGTGGGGTGGATGAGAGGCCAACACAACAACTCCCAACAGGCCCCCATGTCTACAGGGAGGGTGGGGGTGGATGAGAGGGCAGCACTACAACCCCCAACAGGCCCCCATGTCTACAGGGAGGGTGGGGGTGGGTGAGAGGCCAGCACTACAACTTCCAACAGGCCCCCTTGTCCCATCCTAGAGCAAGATGGAGTCCCCCCACCATGTGCTGACCAGTGCATCTCCCTCTACAAACTTACAGGTAGGTATCCATCTTCACAGGGAGGGGTGGGTGTGAGGGGGAAGTCTGTACGCCAAATTCCACTGTGCACCCTCCACCCTCATGATTGCAGTGAGGAGCAACACAACACATGACTCCATAGTAACTCCATGGTCAAAAAGTGAATTAAACATGGTACAGGTGAGAACGCAGTGCCTGCATACTCCATTCGTCAAACAACAAACAAGTACCATATGTCCACAGAAGGACCCACAAATAACAGACCCTTTCACACATGTAAGAGAAGCCTCACATCTGCACGCATCAAAGAACCAGCAAGGGGAAACTTGACATGGTTGCAGCTCACACAATCCATGTAGTGTGCATGATGTGAGACTTGACATACCCACAACAGCAAGTACAATGTGTATCCTGACACAAGGCACATGGATGCAATGTTCATAACCTGTCCCTAACACAAGGTTGACCATCCACATGACCAACATATGCCTCTTTTGACAACGATTAGACCAGGTTCAGTAGCAAGGTAGGTTGTCCACAACCCTTGTGAACATGGCCTAGTCCACATTGCAGAGCCACAGCAACAATGTCAAAATGACTACCAAACTACACAGAGTCCAGGGGTACCATCCAATAGCAGAACAACACCACACATATCCAAGTATTGTCTCCCCACTTCCACACCACCATAAGGCCCAGTACTGTGTACCACACCAATGTGATGACATCGACAACCATGTCCTGAATCCCTAGAGAACAACAAACCTGTCATGTCCACAGCATTGATTCTTAAATTCTTGTCCCTCAGGTGACCGAGAACTGGCAGGAGAAAGCAGCAACTGCCAGCACCATTTGCCCCCCTCACAGCATGGACTCTCCAGTGGTGATTCCCTGGACACCTCGGGTGCAGAGGGTGATGCTGGTCCTTCTATACTCCCAAGGCCATCAGGCTCTCAGGACATCCATGCCCCCACCACCTTGGCCAGTGGAACCACAGCAACTACTTCCTGACCCATTGGACGATGGTGGACCATCAACATCACAGGCTAGCAGGGAGAGTGGACGGGTGAGGACACTGGTGAGGCCACTGCTTTCGAACAGGAGGGCAGGTGCAAGGCGAGGTTGGGGGACAAGACCCACCCAATGCTGGGACCGAGACCCTGGATGCCATTGCAAGAGTGCATGCGTCGTACGAGCGGTCGCAGGCACAGGCGGATCTGGCGCGCGAAGACTCACTTGAGACCCGCCAGCTTTTGAGGTCCATGGACAACCGTATGGGACAAATGGCGGACCTTATGGGGCAGCAAACATCTGTTTGGAGGGAGTGGTTATACCGCAACACACCACCTCCCCTCCCCCAAGTGGCCAGCGGGACAGGACACCACCATCACCTGAGGCCACTGACAGGGAGGTGTCCCCCGAACAACCTGCCCCACAGCTGGGTCCACTCCGGCTTGGAGACGGAGGGGCCGTCCGAGGCTGGATCCAGGACAGAGCAGTGGCAATGTACCAGCCACCCGCCAGAAGAGGGGCCGGCACTGACTTCACCCTTCCATGATCCTGGCATTCACTCTGTGAACTATCTTGCCCCACATTGCCAAGCATTGGCACACTTCTGTTGGACTAGGTGTACACCACTCAATGTGGTGTCTACACGGTGGTATTATCTGACATGACCTTCAACTCACTCTTCCCCTCCACCACCATTTTGTAAATATGTACTAAAACAAATCAACACCCTGTAAATAAAAACCACGGAAAACACTCAAGGCTGTGTGACCTCCATGTTTAAACACCGGTTTCTCTTAGTTGTTGTCATTACCAGGTGCAGGAATCAATGTTGTTCGGAATCATGGCTCGTGTGAGTGAACAACAACCACAGATCGGGAAACTGAATCACACCCATCACACCACACCGTACTGCAACATCCCACAAACCAAAATCATCACAAAGTAAGAGGATCACAGGACACACATCAGGGAGCATTCCATGTACACCATGTCCAACACCCATGTTCAAACAGATCATACCAGAACAGGCAGCATTCACACACCACATCCACCCATCACCAGCAAACATGACGTAGTTACTCACATTCAAGGAAAGTAGCGGTCAATGAGCTGACGCCTCTGGTCCACACCTTCTTCCTCCCCACTATCCTCATCACTGGACATGGGTGGGATGGGAGGCGGAGCAACCTGTTGGTCTGCAGCGTCCATGATCAGTTCAATATCCTTGCGCAAGGCCAGGTTGTGGAGCATGCAGCAGGCAACCACGATTTTGCATACTTTGCTGGGTAAGTATGGCAGGGCCCCTCCGGTTTTATCCAGGCAGCGAAACCTAGACTTCAGCAGTCCAAATGTACGTTCCACCAACCGACGTGTCTTCCCATGGGCCTCATTATAGCGCATTTCACCTGGGGTAGTAGGATTCCGTAGGGGACTCAGCAGCCACGGGCGGTTTGGGTATGCAGAGTTGCCTAGGGGGGGATGACAGACACATATAGCATCACCAGGACTGGTGGAAACAGCATGGCACACATACAACACAGTAGCCATCACAGCACACTCACCTACAAGCCACGCACGTTCTTGACGCAGATTAGCCATCAGTTTGGGGACAATGCTGCTCCGCAGGATGTGGGAGTCATGTGCCGATCCCGGAAATCTGGCACACACATGGGAGATGATGTTGTCAGCCAGGCACACCACTTGCACATTGATTGAATGGTAGTGCTTCCGATTGCGATAGATGGGTTCACATGCCTGGGGTGGAACTAGACCAATATGTGTGCCATCAATGGTACCCACAACGTGTGGAATCTGGGCCAGGGCATAGAAGTCCCCTTTGACTGCTGCCAACTCTGCCGGACGTGGGAAATGGACGTAATCATCCTTGTAACGCATCCTGGCTTCCAGAACATCCAACAGTACCATGCTGAACATGGATTGGGACATCCCCCCGGCATGACCAACTGTGTACTGGAATGCGCCCATCGCGAAGAAGTGAAGTGCCGCCATCACCTTTGCAGTGGGTGTAATTGCTCCAGGATATGGCCTGCGTGGCTGCAGGTGCGGTGCCAATTGTGCTAAAAGGTCCTGCAATGTCGGTCGGTCAAGCCGGAATTTGCGGATCACCTCCTCTTCAACCATGTCCTCCAGCACAGTGTATGGTCGATGCACATTTGGAGCCCTCCTGTGTGTGAGTAGATGGGAGCAGATGTCAATTGTACAACACGGCACAGCTGAACCACACTATCACATCTTGACCAACACACCACAAATAATCCATGTTGCAGACACTGATTGTATGTGTGACATGACAGAAATATAAGGCACTACAGCTAACTATACACACAACGTTCACCCACAAACAACAACCTGTGTGCAAACATGTACAATGGTACGTGCACACATGTTGAAAGAACAGCCAACATCACAATACGGAGGGCCCATGTGTGGACAAGCATCCCCACAGACACACATGGATGTGCACTCACAACACGAACTTGGAACACACCCTCCTTGTCTTCATGCACCCATGACACCACCAACAATGCTGTGCCTGCTCACATGACAGGCATTGACATACAACAGACGACACACAAACGCATACAAAGAATGCATGTATCCCCCATCATTGCTACTTGCACACACAAAACACATACTCACGACTGTATCAAACTGTGGGTACACAGCCTTAATGGACTGTGTAGATGGGTACACTTTGAAATGTGTGACCTCAAAAACAAGATGTCACCACATTGCCATGCACATCTGATGCAACTTGAGCTCACATCACTGTCCTTTGCTAACCAGTGGCAATGTCAATAGTATGATCACACATGCAACAAATGGACATTGATGAGACACGTGGACACAGGCCATTGACAGAACATGATGTGTTTTAAGGCCTTCCGGACATGCCCTGACACACATGTACACCTATCATCATTACATGTGTGCGGAGACATGCAGTGTGTCTACACACCGCGTCGGGGCACGCCGTCCGCCATCACAGAAAATGATCCTTGCTACTGCAATTGTGCGCACCATTGGCTGCATGGTCAAGGTCCATCACGGTCACACACCGCCAACCGCATGTGTGCTCTACCGCGATGGTGCATCATTTGAAAATCATCACTCGCTGTCCTGGCAATGGTGGAGCATGCATTCCGCGGGGGCGGGGCAGGCTAACAGATACATTTGAATGTGCTGCTGCCCACTCCACCCACTGCTGCTGTTGTGCCAGTGTCCTGGACCTTGCCATGGTGAGAGTTGGAGAGATCCGGTCCCGTCCCTTCAGTACAGAGGAGCTTGAGGTCCTTGTGGACAGTGTGCTTTGCCACTATGAACGGCTCTACGGTGCCCCAGGACAGGTGGTAAGTGTAGTGGGGGACATGTTGGTGTGCATGAGGTGGTCCCTGACTCCTGGCCTCTGCAATCTGGGCGGTGTTCTGTGGGAGGCATTGTGGGTATGCCCCAGCAGGCCAGGCACGCTGTGATGTGTTTCTGGTTCTGTCACTGACTGATTGACCTCTATGCGGTGAAGTGTTATCTCCGAGGGGTCACAAACATGACATGTGTAGTCTTGTGGCTGTGCTGGGTCACGACCGATCACATCTATCTTGTGGCTGTGTACCTCACCTGCTTTCCATGATGGACTAATGCCATATTGACCTGTCAGTCACATATGTTGTACTGTGCATGGCTGCTGACAGATACCTGTACCTTCTATCTGTGTGAAAGGCCAACGGTTCACTGACTTGCCCCCTCTTGTCTCCCATTATGGTAGGTCAAGCTGCACCATCGCAAGGCCATGTGGAGGGCCATATCACGTGATGTACGGGCAGTGGGGTTGTGCAACAGGCGACATACACACTGCCACAAGCGGTTGGACGACATCCCCAGGCTCAGCAAGAATGTGGCGGAGATGACACTGGGGCTGATTCCCAGATCAGGCTGGCTTGCACGACGTACCCTGACCCCTCTAATGCTACGTATCATAGTTGTGACACATCCTGACCTTTCCGCACGGTTGAAAGGCGAGCAGCAGCAAACTAGCGGTAAGCACACTGAATGTGTTTGTGACTTGAGAGTGCTGGTCAGACACGGTAGTGACATCCGTGGTGTATATGTTGTGCTGCTATTGCATGTTGGTGGCATTAGCGGAGTGAGAGTTAGCATCCATGTCAGCCACCTGGACATACCTGGACATACCGTTTGCATTGTAGTGCAGGGGCTCAGGACATGCCATTCAGGTCTGTGGTCCCATGGCATCACATGTGTGGTGGTCTGCATGCACTTGCCCTGTTTGTTTCATGTACATGTGTCACAGGGCCCACTGATTCTTTGGCATGAGGATGTCTGGTAGGGGTGGTTCATGTGCAGGATGGGTGCGACATGTTGTTCAGCAGTCAAGGAATTTTGGAGTTAGTATTTTGCAAGACGTGAGTGTGGCACTTATGTATACCTCTTATCTCTCACTTTCAGCTTTGGACGAGGGCACTGACAGACAAACGAGGGAACTAAGTGGTGGCAATGCATCTGGATCAGAGATCACACAAACGCAGATTGAGACTGAAGAGAGCAACCCCGGAGAGGGGGACAGAACTATCCCTGAGGACTCACATGTGGAGACACCATCGTCCTCATCTTCAGACAGCGGTGGTGAGTCATCAGTGTTGGTAGACACAGGGAGTGGAAAATCTACACCTTCCATTGGTACACAACACAATGGGCCCACACTGCCACCAACTGCAACAAGTACTGCTCGTGCTTGCCACAGTAGGGGGAGCAGAGAGGCCTTTGGTGCAGGCACCGCTGCCCCTGCCCCTGTGACACAAACTGCCCTTAGAGCTGAGGCGGTTGATCTGCTGCGACAGCTGTGTGTAGGGCAGACAAACATGATAAATGCATTCCTGGACCACGATAGGAAGTTGGTGCAGGTGGTAGCATTCATGGAGGGGATGCATGGTGATGTTGCTGGTCTCCACAGGACAGTACAGTCCTTATCCGACACAGTGTCTGCAACCATTCAGCAGTCATATGTACATGGTTCTACTTCAGTTCCCCCATCCACACCACTTACTGTCTCAGGGGAGAGTGACATTTCTGAACCTGTCTCATTTTCTGGGTATTGCACTAGAAGCAGTCACAGGCAGCAAGGCAGGCAACGGAGGCCAGAGACACCATCCCCTAGGAAAGGGAAATCTCTCACAGAACACGACATACCCTACCCTGGAGATGACACACAGGAGCCTCAAGCGGTGATGGGGGACACAGATTCACAGGGCACACAGCCATCCCCCTCATAAGGTACTCCCAAGGGCAAGGAACATCTCATGGACAAGGCACAGACGAAGGACAGGGCATCCGCAAAGGACAGGACACCACCCACGGACACAGCTCCTCACAAGGAGCAACCACCTCCCAAGGACAGGGATACTCCCAAGGACGGCACCACTACAAAGGACAGGGCTCCTTCCAAGGACAGGGCCACTACAAAGGACAGGGCACCTCCCAAGGACAGGGCCCCTACAAAGGACAGGGACACTCCCAATGACAGGGCTACTACAAAGGACAGGGCACCTCCTAAGGACAGGGCCACTACAAAGGACAGGGCACCTCACAAGGACAGGGCCCCTGCAAAGGACAGGGACACTCCCAAGGACAGGGCCACAATATAGGACAGGGCACCTCCCAAGGACAGGGCCACTACAAAGGACAGGGCACCTCCCAAGGACCGGGCCCCTACAAATGACAGGGACACTCCCAAGGACAGGGACCCTACAAGGGACAGGGCACCTTCAATGGACAGGGCACCTCCCAGGGACAGAGCACCTCCCACGGATAAGGCACATGACAAAGACAGGATACCTCCTAAGGCCAAGGCGTCTCACACGGCCAAGGCACCTCCCAGGGAGCAGACACCTCCCAGGGCCAAGGCGTCTCCCATGGACAGGACATCCACCAAGGACAGACATCCATCACCCATGCATCCCCTGAAGCTGGTGTTGGTGAAGGAACGTAAAACACATGTGTCAGAGGTGGAGTCCCCCATACCTCTCCTCCCATCCACACCACGGTGAAGCAGAGGAAGGAGTATACTGTTGTTGCATCCCCCATTACACATGATGCAGAGGGCAGAAGGCAGGGCAAGAGCAAGCGTCAAGCAGGGTCCAGCACGTCCCCAGAGAGTAGACCCCACCAGCACACAATCCGCCTTTGAGTTGTGATGTTTCTGATGAGCCCGCACAACTTACCAGTCCAGACATGTCCAAGGTGGCCTTGCAAATTCCAAAGAAACGGAAACACACACCGGTGACACCGGACCGGCCCAATGTCGCTCCAGTACAGCTGTCCCCAGCTCCCAGAGCCACCCTGCCTCCTGGCCCATACAGCCCTGTGGCTCATATTTCAGTGGTCCTAGTGGGTCAGCTGCAGTTCACTCTCATGTGTCAGATAGTGGCACTGTGTCTGTTGTTCGCTGTCATGCCTCATGTAGTAGAACTGTGTCAGTTGTACCCTCTCCTGTTTCAGGCACTGCCACTGTGTGTGTCCTCCACTCTCATGTCTCAGATGCTGGCATGGTATTTGTTGGTCACTGTCCAGGGACAGGTCCTGCCAGTGTATCTGGGTCTATCGCTCATGTGTGAGTCACTAGAGATGTGGCTGTTTCTCACACTCCTGTCTCAGGTCCTGGCAGTGTGTCTGGGTCTATCGCTCATGTGGCGTCACTAGAGCTGTGGCTGTTTCTCACACTCCTGTCTCAGGTCCTGCCAGTGTATCTGGGTCTATCACTCATGTTCCAGTCACTAGAGCTGTGGCTGTTTCTCCCACTCCTGTCTCACCTCCTGCCAGTGTGTCTGGGTCTATCCCTCATGTGTCAGTCACTAGAGCTTTGGCTGTTTCTCACACTCCTGTCTCAGATCCTGCCAGTGTGTCTGGGTATATCGCTCACGTGTCAGTCACTAGAGCTGTGGCTGTTTCTCACACTCCTGTATCAGGTCCTGCCACTGCGTCCGAAGCTATGGGGTCCCACAGTCCACCTGATTCTGTGCTGTGAGGTGCATTTCCCATCACTCAAATGTCATTCTACTTGATGTCTGGACTGTCCATTTTAAGCACCCTTGCAATATTATTGTCGTTGAGACTGTCCGTATGACACACGTCCAAGTGCTGCCTCAGATGTACCTGCTCTGTTGTGCACACTGCCCTGTTGCTGTTATGTTGCTGCATTGTGCCCTCTCATGTTTTACCTCAGATGTTCCTGCTCTGTACCATGGACTGTTGATACACTTTGCCCCTCTCATGTGCTGCCTCAGATGTACCTGCTCTGTTGTGCACACTGCCCTGTTGCTGTTATGTTGCTGCAGTGTGCCCTCTCATGTGCTTCCTCAGATGTACCTGCTCTGTACCATGGACTGTTGATGCACCTTGCCCCTCTCATATGCTGCCTCATATGTACCTGCTCTGTTGTGCACACTGCCCTGTTGCTGTTATGTTGCTACATTGTGCCCTCTCATGTGCTGCCTCAGATGTACCTGTTCTGTACCATGGACTGTTCATGCACTTTGCCCCTCTCATGTGCTGCCTCAGATGTACCTGCTCTGTACTACGGACTGTTGATGCACCTTGCCCCTCTCATGTGCTGCCTCAAATGTACCTGCTCTGTACCATGGACTGGTGATGCTCTTTGCAACTCTCTCATGTGCTGCCTCAGATGTTCCTGCTCTGTTGTGCACACTGCCCTGTTGCTGTTATGTTGCTGCATTGTGCCCTCTCATGTGCTGCCTCAGATGTACCTGCTCTGTACCATGGACTGTTGATGCACTTTGCCCCTCTCATGTGCTGCCTCAGATGTACCTGCTCTGTACCATGTACTGGTGATGCTCTTTGCCCCTCTCATGTGCTGCCTCAGATGTACCTGCTCTCTTCTATCCAGTGGGCATGCTCATGACTACTCACAATGTCAACCTCTATGATGTGCAATAAAGCAAGTTACTCCTGTGTTGTGGTTTATCTGTGTCATTCCTGGTTGTCTTCTTGTATTGCTGCTGTCGTACATGCTGTGTCTGCCACTTTCACATTACCATTGCCCAGCACTGTTTCCTTTCGTTTGGCAGGGGTGACAGTCATTGCAATGTGGCTGTGGACTGTGTAAGGGTGGGGGAGGCACTCTGAGGCTTATTTTGGGACAACAGCAGCTTCCCATGCACTGCAGGTTATGTGGATGTTTTTCACATGGTGCATATGTCACACTCATGATTTGTGGGTACCCAGTATGTTGTTCAGTCTCAACTTTGTCTGTCAACATGTCAGGGCTCTTCCTGTGTGTGTTAGTTGTTGATTTGTGTGCAGCAGGGTTTTTTGGTGGTGTGTGGTGTTTGGCCCTTTGTATGTTAGTGGGGTAGGTGTGGGGTTGGCCTGAGGGTGTTTCAGCATGTCTCCTTATGTGTGCTATGCCTTGTGCCTTGGTGTGTGTATGTGGGCCTGTGAGCTGTGTGGCTCAGCCATTCCTGCCTGCCTGCCTGCCTGCCTAGTTGATTGTGGGCATGGTTTCCGTCATCTGCTCCGCTACGTTGCATTGTTCGTGGTGTGACTGTTTGTTCGTGTTGCGTGTGTGTTCTGGGTGAGTGGGGTCAGTTGTGCCCAGGTGGTTTTGCTGATGGTGCATGTATGTGTGTTCATGTCCAGACCTGGGGTTCTGTTGTGGGCAGGGGCTTCGACACGTGCGTGGTGAGTGTTTTGCAGCCGCAGTGGGTTGGGGAATACCTGCCGGGGCGGTGACGAGGTGAGGGGGAGGGGCATTGTGGGGTTTAGTAATGTATGGATAATGGATGTTTGCAGGTAAGTAAACATATATATGAATCATACGAATTGCGTTGCGTGCACTGAATACCCATATGCGAAGCAGTGCACGCTACGAATGTCGTATGATTTATTTATATGTTTACTTACCTGCAAACATCCATTATCCATACATTACTAACCCCCACCCTGCCCCTCCCCCTCCCCACGTCACCGCCCCGGCAGGTACTCCACTACTGACCGCGGCTGGTGTGTTTGCATACCTGCGTCGTTGTCGGCGACGGTCCATGACTTGCTGGTGGTGGAGCACGAAGAGTAGCGGGAATGCGTCTAGAGCTGGGTCCATGACTGTGGTCTGACTGTGGTGGGTCTCTCCGCAATGTTTTGCCTCTCAGCTGTGGTGGTTCTGCCGTGTTCGGGCTGGTGGTTTTTCCGCTGTGATTTGCTCTCTGGTTTCCGCCATCGGGATTTTGAGGACGGTCGAGACGTCATTCCGTACGGCGGTGTCTCTGGATTGGTTATGTCCGTCGCGCGGTCAGGTGTATTTACGCAGCAGTTCACGTTCTTCCGCGGCGTACGTAATTTTTACAGTGCTTCCCATCCTAATATGGCGGACAGACTATCCGCGGCTTGCGGACTGTAAAAGGCATTTTCCGCCTACTCCAGGCCGGCAGTCGTCCTTCCGTCCGCCATCGTAATCGACTACAATATTTGTAAAATTACTCCCCACCCATATCCCCTATAAAGCCAATATCCCGCTCCAAAAATATATACAAATTAAAAAAAAGATGGTAATTTTTCTACAAAACTTTTAAATTACTACCCACCCTTATCCCCTATAAACCCAACATCCTGCTCCTAAAAATAATATTAAAACGAAAAAATACAGTTATTTAAACATACAAAATTAATTTAAACATTATACAATAAAATCGATATTTTTGACAATGAGAAAATGTACCTCGATATTTTGCACCATTGATATTCTTGACTTGATATTCTTGGAATCCAATAATTTTCCATCTATATGCTGTCTCTGTACCCTTACAGACTCATATGTCCAGTTATACATTGAGGGGCCGATTCCGATCTCGGTTGGAAAGCACTCCGACCGAGCCGGATCCGGGGTGTTTTCCAACCGAGCCGGACTCCTGCAGTCCGACCGAGCGAGTACGATGCGGCCGTATGCTGTCGGACTCAGTTCGGTCAGACTCCCATAGAAGTCAATGGGAGCCGATCGTACGACGCATACATCGGCTCCCATTGACTGAATGGGTACGTGGCAGACAAGTGCGCCCCCTACAGTGGGTATGCATTGGTGCCATCCACACCGTACATGCCTCTGTTGGGGAGACCCATGGGTCTCCCCCTGTGTCCGAGTCGTAAGGCTGCTGTAACTGGGTCTGATACGGACCCCCAAAGTCCAACTCTGGGAGCTATTGCAAGCCAGAAGTTCCAACTCGATCCGGCTGGCTGAATCGAGCATCGTACTGGCTCGGTCGGAATTCGCCTCCATTGCGTGCCACAGTTATCTTACGGCCGAGACGTACGGAGCTGTTTGGGCCCGGAAACGATTCGGACGGAGATTTTGCGCTTGTTCACATCATACTTCGACACCCGGGCCCGTGTACAAACTGGACGGAAATTCAGCCTCCGAAACGGATCTACTAATGCCAAACCCGATTCGGTGCCCTTCCGACCGAGATCGGAATCGGCTCCTGAGTATCTCACCCATACTGTAACTCACTTGTGTTTTTTAAAAGCACAAAAGACGTGAAGAGACCCTGTCAGACAGAAACAGAGGGGGTTCACACACACACACATGCAGCACTTATATATGTAACAGTACCAGAGCTGGTTGCAAACACAGTTAAATACCCTAACACTTTCTAATACAGCTACTAAGCTATTCATAAAATCACTTGTATATAGATTTACATACCCATAGAGTTACTAAGAAAGCCAATCTTATACTGATATTCCTACTTACAAAAGCACTCAAACACTCATACAGGGACTGATACAGTCACTCGATATGTATTGAGATACTGACAAAACCAAGTCACTCATCCAGACACATATCCTTTTACATGTGTCTCGGGCCTGCTACTGCGGAGCCTGTGTGTGCAGTTTTACTGGCCTGTCAACTGGGATCTAAACCCCTTTGTCAAGCCTTAAACTACTCTCCTACTACATATATGTCACTCTTAAGGTTGGCCATTGGTAGGAATAGGACATGGTGCTATGTGCATAAAAGGTATGACATATAGTTTAAAGTTTCTGTGGGTTATATGCACACTTGCAGACGCATATTGTTATATGCCCGGGCTATGTCCATGTAGCAACGCTGCACATTTTCTAACATTGTTCTCTTTCTGCACAATGCTATTATTGCTGTGAACTTTTGCACATTCTCGCGTGAGTGACAATGTTTGATTTGTTTCTCCGAAACTGCTTTGCTTATATATTTAGCTTTGTGCATTATCGTGATGCCTCGAACACTTAGTGCAAGGCCTTTACGCAAGCTGTACAAATGTTGTTCTATATTCATCCACGGGGTGACAGGGCTATCTGCATAACCATAATATTACCAATCCGCATATACATTGCAAGGGAGCTGTTTTTATAAATAAAGAAGATTTTCCAGTGGATGGCAGAGGAGACATTTACGCTGACATTGAAAGTTCCTGCATGCTGAGGCTTCGCTAAGCAGCTTTCTAACATCTCCACAAGGGGTTCCAGTTTGTGACCAAGATGGAATACTACATTCTTTCCCACCAGGTAATGGGGTTGGCTCATCCTGTGGGGGGATTCTTGACTTCACACCTACATACACTCTAGACATGCACAGAGTAGAGATGCCATAGTAGGAGTACGCTTGATTCCTACCTTGTATACATGCCTGCATATATACACTGTCTGAGCTCCATGTTAGAACTATATCTGCTATTTACTCTTTTGGTGCTTGTAATGACTTTCCTCTGCTTCTGTTTACTGAATATGCTGCATATGTATTTTATACAAAAATAAAGTTAGTTCAATAAACATACTGAAAACGTCCAATTGTGTATTCTCTGTATACGTCTATGAGAACAAGAGTGCCCGAGGGACAGAGCAAAAAGGTTCTGGATCTGTAACCATGATCCCTGAGAGGCCATGGTTGGCATGTTAAGTGGTTGTCTGAAACCATTCGCTCCTTGTTTGGGTTAGGTGGCCTTATGGTGGCACTTTGAGCTAGCTGGTCCATACGCCAACATATACTTTGGGGGTGCATGGAATCAGTCTAGGCACCTCACCCAAAGTATATGTTGCTCACAAACGCCCTCATCCTATGGATTAGTGGAAACTACATGACATACCACTACCAACGTTGGTTGAGTTCTTATTTTACGGATCACCTGCGTAGTTCAATCGTGCCGTCTCAGAGGCTCTTACTTACCTCCAACCGGAGTCATCCATGGTGGTAGGGAAAACCACCTCGGCTGAGTAGGTATGCCCTATGTATTGGCTGTAAGTTATTTAAGCTTGTAGGATATACTTCCCAGAAATTGTGTTACCCTATTCCCGTAATTCATTTACTAATTTTCTTTGTCTTCCAAACATTTTCAAACAATGTCTGAGAATGGAGAAAAAGGTGCACTAAACATAGCAGAAAACTGCAGACATGCAGTTACTTTTTAATTTAATAAACTTTGGTCTCCCAGCTACAGGTAGAAGTGTTAACTCTGTGGTTGAGGCACACGAAGCATTCAAGACAGAGGTTTTCTATTCCTGGGTTAAATTCCCAGCTGCAAAAGATTGCACACAACTGTTTAATACCTACATTGAGAATGAAGTATCAGAAAAAAATATATGAGGACATAGATTGGTTTAAAGGCACCCTTCCACACAATACAGAAAATGTGAGACTCGGTCTGCTCATCAAAGGAAGAGTGACATGGCTAGTCTTAGATGCATACACACCTTATACTGACACTTCTTATTTAACTACAGCAGAAATGTGTTTATTATATGGAGATCTGGTATAAATATACAGAAATCTCACACAGTTCATAATGTGTGCACTCACAGTTGACCCTATGTGCACAACTATAATTAGCTACCACAGGTATCAGGCCGCAGACACTGAATGCTGTCATGAGAAAGATTCCCACCATTCGGGAGCTAATTCCATTCTGGAAAGCACATAACAAGCCAGCTTGAAGAAGTATTTCCCTATAAGGGCCTGCAGGAGAAACACAGAATACTGACTATTTGCTTGCCGATGTGGAAGGCTCCCCCAGTGGAAGACTGTGTAACTTGGGGTACAATGTTCGCTGTCGTTTATACCAGAGCACATGTACCCCTTCTCCAGCTGTTTTACCAGATCTGCTGAAGCAGCTACATAATGAGCACAGGGCAGCACCTGACCTGGACTTAGGGATGAAACTAATGGACAATATTGCTGCAGTATCCACCATAAGGTTAAACAACATAAACGGGGAGGTAGCTGTATTTGCTATATGCCAATGCCTGTGCCAGCAGGAGTGGAAGTTACCTAAGATTATTGAAGAACTATGCTACCTTAGGTAGAGATAATTTGGGAGCCAAACCTGGGAGACCACAATTAAAGAGTAATTCTGAAAAGGATAACGCCAAGCAAGCACCTGATTCTGCGATGACGTAGAAATGGGAAAATAAAAATAATGACAAGACACAATCATAGGGTGGGTCTCCTCAGCAGGAAGACAATAAAAACAATGACAGTCTTTGAAACCATGATATCATTAGGAAGCCTGGCAGGTATCAGTATACTGATACATATTCCTCTCATTCCTTTCAGGGGTAATCCGGGTCATGTTTGGAGAGAGGTGAACAGTCAGAGCATGTGAAGCTGAAAAAGGACTCACAATGCTCATCTGAATACATCATTACTAAAGAAGAAAAACCAAAGAACAATAAACCTGAATTTAAAAAGAAAAAGGTAGTCATAATTAAGATCAGGCATGCCTTGAATACTCAGGACACTGCTTCTGAATGTGGAATGGGCAGTGATGATGCTGGACAGCGTAGCGGAAGTCATAATAGCTCGCCAAAACCTGGTGGAATATCTGGCAGAAGTAGCGCTGAGTGAGCATATTACGGTGAAAACACCTGATACTAGGGTAAGTGTTCCTCATCAATTAGACAAAATTATACTCCGGTGGAGGGGGACATGCCCAGAAACATCAAAGCTCTGTTTTTGGAGAACTTGACATACAGTTACAATTTTCTTTTGACTGAAAACAATAGCCCTCTGAGTTTGCAATGGAATCACCAAAAGGGGAAAAGGTAATGTTTCTTGCTTTTTCCAACCTCATTCCAGAATCACTTAAACATTCTTACGCCAAGGAATGGGTGATAGTGCTAGCTCCTGCATTATACTGAAATCATGTTGGGTGGGATGATGAGTCACCTTATCGCGACTGATCCTGTTCAAATCAGCCCCAGAGACAATACCCAATAAAACATGAAGCTAAAAAACAAGTTAGGGAAATCATTGAAACAACTTGAATACCAAGGTGTAATTGAAAATTGGACCTCATCAGTGGATTAGACAGAGTAGACTGCATAATTCTATGGTTTGCTCACCTGGGCTACAAATGTATCTTAAAAAACAGAAATCGCTCATCTCAATGTCCTATTTTTGGGATATGAGATTTCAAGTGAAGGCAAAAGCCTGGTAACATGTTGTTTAGAAAAGTGGGTGCTGGTCCAACCTTCAACGACTCTGAAAAGATAACAATCCATTTTAGGATTGTTAAATTTTGACAGAACATACATTTTGGATTGCACAGTATGGGTAAAATTATTCTACAACTTGATTAGACAAGACTTTTCAATAACACATTGGAGACAGGAACACACAAACATCTTGCGATCTGTTTAAGCTGATATGATAGCTTCCAAACATTTACACACATGTGTAAACACCACTAACCTGGTGATCGGCATAGTCACATTCAATGAAGGTGATAGGGTACTTCCAGCATACAAATCACAATTGTATACAAATGCAGAAATGTGTTTTGCGTGTACTGAGAAAATACTCACAGCGATACTGATTACTGTAGTCAGAGAGAGAGCACAAGGTCAGGGTAAACACATAATTGTTGGAACCCTGGTACCAACCTTAGAGGCCATTATCAAAGTAAACATTCCTAATTCTAAAGCTTTACATTCACAATGGATACAATGAGCTAACCATCTCACTGCAACAGACGTAGACTACAAGGTCAACTGTACACTACAAACACAAGCACTTTTGGGGAATGAGGAAGAATATCTTCTACACGATGATATAATACTTCTAGATCGATATGAATACATCATCTACACTGATGAGTCAGCCCAGCCTGCCATAGGGACTAAGCACCAATGTGCACAATAGTAAATTAGTGTATTCACGATGGCAAGTTTCAACCGAAAAAACATACAGGCAGTCCCTAGGGGACTGTACAGTGCAGCTATCAGAACTCAAGGCACTGATACTGGCACTGCAGAATACGGGGCATGGATTCACACTTATAGTATGTGATTCATAATATTGTGCACAGTCATATAATAAATAACTCCACTAATGGGGCCAGAATGAATTTCAAAATTTCCAGGGGTTGCACAATAAAGCACAAGTTGCTTTGGGAACAGGTGGCAAAGCTCAAAGACTCCTTGCCATTGGCTCATGCAATACACATACTGAGTCATCAATGTGTTGTCGTTCACGTTGCAGGGAATTCCATGGCTGATGAATCCACTAAGGCAACAGTTCCTACTGCTGCTGTTGCTGCAATAACTTGTTTTAGTACGAGAATAGACAGAGACATTATGGTAGCTGACAATGCTGCATGCAATTACACACAACTGTTGAAAGGCTTTCCACTCAAGTACTCCGACAAGTTAGATGAACAAAACATATCATATGCCCACATTCCAGGAGTGGAGGACAGAGTTATACCAAATACTGATTTAAGATTGGGATTAATACTAGCTGCACATTGCGGTCTGGGTTCAGCACATGCAGGAATTACTGCTACCATTTAATTACTGAAGCAGCACTGTTGGTGGCCTGCTCTTACTAAAGAGAACAAGGACTTCATCCTCAAATGAGAAATCTGCTAGCAGATAAAGGGCACAATCATAGCACGTCCACCATATATGCCTCTATTGATTTCAAACAAGCCTATGGCTTGCTTTTATTTATTTTATTTATTTATTTTGAAAGTTTTATAGAGCGTAAACAAGATCCTGGCGGATATCAGAGCGCTATACAGTCAGTGAATGTTACTTATACAGCAAATAAGAGCGAATCAAAACACATGTACAAAACAAATTGCAAAACCAACATAGTAAGATGCAACATAAAGTCTATCTTGTACCGTGAAACAGAAGTCCCTTACAATCAGATGGGCTGACAAGTACATCTTGGAGGCAGTAGATAAATTATTCAGATTCCTGTGTGTATAGCCACAGCGGTCGGCTGAAACCTGAACTGTTATCAAAGACTTGCGAGTCTCAATCAGGACATACATGATTGGCACACTACATTCCGACCAGTGTCTGGCGTTTAGCTCTTGGGCTTACAAAGAAGCCATGAGAAGTTTGGGTGTGACCTTGTTGTACTCCTCCCCCTATCATCCAGAGGTAAATTCTGTAGCTGAGAGGAAAAACTGTGACTTAAAGCAGTCTTTAATAGGCTCAGGTAGCAGTGGGGTCGATTGCCTATCTGGGATCCGGAGAGCACTTAACAACATGCCAGGAATATCCCTGTGTGGTCATACTCCATAGGAAGTCCTGTTTGGGGTAACAATGTGGGTCCCAGACCTCGACAATGTCGGCATAGTGATGACGGACACACCCTTTGACATCAATGAACATTGGGCTCATTTACAGGAACTTAATGAATTGCAGGATGAACAAAGCAAGTAAAATGCACTGCCACTGGTCAACTGTAGGTTGTTGCCCAGACCCGGATGGGTCCCGAAGATTAGGGATCTGGTCAGGAAAAAAAATTTGGACAAAAATAATTTGGGCCATCATACTGGCTGTCGATGGTACCAAAATTGTACATCTTCCGCTCCTTGCCGTTCGAGAAGACAAAAGGTTTGTCTCCATTGATCTGATCAAACCACATTATGTGGCTGACTTTCAAGGCCACGTGGCATCCAGGGTAGCCACTCGCAACCATCCAGGAAGTTGCGATGGAAGTTTTAATAACTAAAAAAGAATCCCCTCTCCAGCAAATGACAGTAAACAACAATTAAGTATTTCTTCTCCCTGTTGAAACAGCTGCAACTGCACAATCGTCTAGTACAGAGACACAGGTTCCAATTAGACAACTTGAAGAAAACAAAATCTACGAAAATATACCAAAGATTGAGTTACCTCCTGGTTCTACAAATCCTTCTGAGCTGCCAAAAATAGACTGGATGGCTTCTGGCTACTTCGTCAACTATGATGATTTCTCATCAGATTCAACTAAACCTGAGCTGCTCTTGCCACCGCCTGTCCCTTTCAAGCTACAAGTGTGTGCTCTCTATCTTTGTCTGAAAAAGACATACTTCGTTACTCCTATTTTCACATTTGGAGAACTATTGGGTTGCTTTTCCTGGTCCTCTGGATTGGTTTGGGGACTGTCTTGTTCGTGATTCTGAATGGACATCGTGCCCCAGAACACTCCTCAGCCCAACTTGTGAACTTGGTATTGAAACCACATGCATCATCGCCCCATGAACAAAGGGACCTGTCCCTGGTGAACATTACAGCAGTTCCAGAAGGAATAGTATGGGACAGGGTATAGTATGATGTGTATGGCCCCACTGAACATTTGCAAATTCCAAATTTGTTTGAAATGTCTTTAAATGATATCATCCCCTCTAGTACTATTTTTTATAAATGAGACATTGATACAGTACATAATATGCTAGAAGATCTAGAGCAGTCAAATGTGTTTTCTTCTCATGAATTGTATGATGGCACATATAATTACAGTGATATGTTGTGTTATCAACATTATGGTTAACACGTTCTGCATAAAGGAAGCATCCCATGTCCTGTTTATAATTACACCCAATTGGAACACTGCCCAACATCACCAAAAGGTAGTTCAAAAACATTGCACAGACGTTTGCCTAATTTTCTGGTTTTGACACAACTGACCAGCCTCATATTACTGTAGGCTTGTACCTATATCTGCAAAGAAAAATATGCTAACAAACCCTAAGGTTATATACTCTGTTTTTTTCTTTCTGTCTGTACAGGGTTTTGACTTTTAAAAAGACACAATAGCTACAAATTCTGTTTGACGGACAAAGGACTGGTAGGTTCAGGGACCAGAGGCTTTGTTTAGAGCATGCATAATACCACACCAAATGATGTTACTGAACAAAACTGTGCAATAAACTTCATGTCTTGGAATATCCAAGATGAAGGAGTTGAACACACCACGTATTCCCGCATTTGAACGTTTTGGGAAGTGGCAGCATATCACACATTGCAGTGAGGATACACTAGATGCCATTATACGCAATGGCTCTTACAAATCTTCAGACCCCAATTGGAAGGGATGGTTGGTTTGCCCTTTAAAGACTAATCGATGTCAGTCTTGATTCCTGGCTAATGCCAAAGGGTTTAAGATCAATAGACCATATCCATGGTATGTCAGTCAGTCAAAAACTTTATTCGGTCATTACGACCATCAAAATGCAAAAAGTACAAAGGAGTGGGTTCACCAACACATGCAATGCCTTATTTCATTCTAATAGCAAAGTTAACTGACAGTTAAAAAGATATCATCTACGTAAAAAAGATTACAATTAAGACGTAGGGTTTGAGTATGGCCAGTAAAAGACTTACACTTATTAGAGCCCTCCGAAATTTACATATAAGTGCAGAAGCATGTAATATAAAAGTACATTGTTAAAATCATAGCGCTAATGCGTTGTGAGCAAAATGTCCGTATTCCAGTTGAATGGCTCCATCAATTAAACAGCTAGGCTTACAGTCAATACATTGGTAAAAATCTTCATACAAATAAAATAAGGCCTGCACAGAAATATACTTGGGAGAATACTCTCATAAACTGAACCTCTTGAAGAGGTGAAAAAAAAAGTGCTATTGCGTTTAGTGCAGGGGCACCACATTACATACATGTGACCACCGGAGTACAGAGGAGGAGGCATTAAGAGAGACTCAGGAGCAGCGTGGAGCACACCCGTAGCATGACGAGGACAACTGAAGTGAGAGCGCGCGACAAGAGCACAGCTCTCTAGCAAAGAGGGAGCGGCCAGAAGAGGCGAAAGAACAGACTTGGGAGCAGCGATGGTCATATTCATAACATAAGAACTGGGATGAAGGAAATAGAGGACGCATAGAGAAAACACCGCTCTCTAGCAAAGGATAATGTGGCAACAGAAGAACAGCCAGAGATGATGTAAACGCAGGTTGTGAGCTCCTCGTCTACTCTGCTGCCAATATTATCTGGCATTTTGACACATTCAAAAACAACAATATGGCCAAACATTAAACTAACCCCTACCACAACAGCCACTGAAAGAGGACTAGTGAGAATGGAGAAGAGATAAATAAACTTCAGAAGTAAAAACAGGACTGGCTCCACCAGGATACTGTAACCAATGTAAATAACTATAAACACAGAAAGACGACTAGTGAGATGGGAGAAGGGATAAACAAGCCAAAGAAGTAAAAGGACTGACTCCACCCGGATACTGAAACCAATGTAAATAAATATAGAATAATTTATTAAATAGGTTAGGTAAGATCAACAATTAATTGATTATATACATAAATAATTAATAAGTACAATTATCCACCATTAACAGAACAAATAATTATATTATTAATTAATTAAATAATTACAATTAACCAGCATTCACAGAATAAATAACTGGATAATTAATGAATTAAATGATTACATAACCTGCATTCACAGAATAAATACAACAGTTGATAAACACATTATTAATTAATTAATTAATTAAGGAATGACAGTCATCACCAGTATAAAGAGAAATGTGATCTAAAAAATGAGTGAATACTTAGATCACAAAAATACTAACATTAAGGAAAGGATAGCTAAAAGAAATAATAGAACATGAAAATTGGCTAAGTAAAGCAGGTATTCAAAGACTTAGATCTTATCACTCACGGCAAGACATAATTTTCTAAAAGAAAGAATAGACTTCGAAAATGGGTAAATGTAAAAGAGTGCACTAGGGAATATATAACTTCACTCTCTACAGGGCACTCTCAGCAGTAATAACGCAAGTACCTTTTGCACTAAAACATAATCTCAGACAATATAGCAGAGGAGGCTCCTCAATAGGAGTTATATGCACCATTTACAAAATTAAAGGATCAAATCTGATTCCTGCAGGTAATAACGCCAGAGCGATAGCCTACCCCTCTAATCTCTCTAGAAATGCTTCCAAAACCTTTAAATACAACCTTCTCACGAATAACCCTGAAACACTTATCTTAGACCCCTCCTCTAACTCAAAAAATGGAGTGATTATTAAATTTTCTACACTAGATCTCTAGCTAAATGGCGCACTGCGATGTCGAAATTGCTAAACATCAAAGAATCAAGAAACATCCTTTACGGAACAAAGTTGATTAAAAAACCCTTGAAAAATCTAAATACCACACTAAATATAACGATCTACAAAAATGGCATGGTACTCATCCAAGCAGCCAACAAAGTTCTTGAGTTATTAGATGATTACTTTACCATGCTAAAAGATCAGGTCCATAACATCCCTATCTCAGCTCACCAACAAGACAACAGCTTAGACACCTCCATCCATACTCCTCTGATGGTAAATGAAAAGAGAGACAGCAGAACAGATCAGGAGAGTCGACACTCTAGATCCTGTAGTCCTAGACAAAACACTGACACACGTTACAGCAAACAACCCAAGAGTAGACATACGCAAAACAATCAGCAATAATCCCATAGAAGCAATCTAAATAACATCTAACAAGCCGCCCAATCTGCACACCTCGGAAGCTCATACCTCCACAACTTTACAAATCACTGATTTCTCGGACACAGCACCCAACAATCGGTACCCTGGGACGACGAATCACATAACAAATATTAATACCGGACCTGCCCTTCAGAGCTAAAAAGTAATTACTGAAGGAACAAAAGATTTAAATAAACAGCTCAAACATGAACATTCCAACTTACCAATCCACAAGCCAGCAGTCCTGTTGCAAAAACACCAACTCTCACCACCATCAGGAAAGGAATTAGAAATGCTCATGGCCCAGACAGATGGGATAGCTACAGACATGCGAAAAGCTATTAGTAACATGAAGAATACTCTACTGCTCTCAGACAGTTATCTCTTCAAATTATCCACAGTCTAAAATTGGCACACAATCTCCAGAATCAGCTCAACACACCCCCACAGCCTCTTTCCTATAGGCTTTACTGTCCACGTATCTTCCTTAGATATTTATCGGAAAATGAAACCCAAAACCTACTACTTTCATATGATACGACTTCCAACCTCCCCGATAAGATAAGCCACCAGAAGATTCAAGTGGTCCCAATTAATGTCAACAGAATAACACATACAAATCACAGAAAACCAAACTCTAATAACCTGAAAGAAATAACACTGAGCCCAGAGGGGCCTGACTCCAACTCTGACCTAGAAAACCCTACAAAAAAAACTCATACCCACTTCTCAACTGCCGCTCAGCAATGAAACATGCCACTGACATTGCCGACTAAATCATGAATCAAGATATTGTCGTGGCTATTCTAACAGAAAATGGCTATCTGAATCACCCTCCCCGTGCCTAGACCTGCGTGTGCCACCTAACTATAACATTGTAAGACTAGCTACGCTACACAAAATGGGAGGAGGAGTGGCCTGTATCCACAGATCAAACATCACCATCCCTAAAGTTCTCTCAGACCCTATAGACTCATGTGAATTCCTGGGGCTCACAGCACAATTCACAGACAACGAATTGTACAAACTACGGTGCATATTAGCAACAGCTTGCGAAAATTATAGCAAACCACGCTTAGCGTGATTTATTTTATCGCCTCCCATTGCTGGATTTTATCACGGAGAGAATGCAGTAATACCAACGTCTATTTCCACGGCGATAACAAATCCAGCGATAGCGGCGACTCCCATCTATAATGTGAGATTTCCAGCGATAAAAATCCTATCGCTAAGGAAAATCTCGCTAATAGGCAGGTGGGGACTTAGCCATAGAATCCACCTCCCATTGACTATTATGGCTAAGTCAGGTTTTTACCAGGTGCAAAATCCTGGCGCTAATCGCTGTTAGCGCGCATTTTTTTATCGCGCCGCAGGTATTGCTAATAGGCGATAGCTGTGTTAGCGACTGCTTTCAGACGCTGCCAGTTTGGGTACACCCACTTTGCATGTCATTAGCTATAAATATCGCTCAAATGCAAAGCGGGCCCCAAACCGGTCACTATTGCCTGGAAGATGTCACTATTTGCTGTTAGTGATAGCTTGGTAATTGGGCGATAAAAAATCGATGCTTTATCGGCCAAAAGTGCCGCTACAGCGGCAATAACGCCCTTGCTAATATGCCCCCAAATGCATTCTATCATCCCTCAGGCAAAAGACTAACTTTGATAGACCATCACATGGAAATTATTACAACTATCTCAGAACCTCACTCCAATGATATTTTCCTATGAAACGTCAATCTTCACTGGAACGACCTCTAAGATAACCAGATCAACATTCTTAAAGAATTCCTAGCCGACTACTCACTGGTATAAGCATGTGCCCTACCAACCCAATCCAAAGGATCTACATTAGACTGGATCATCTCCAAAGAAAATGCGATCCAAGCAACCTAAATCATTCCTTGTGACTGGTCTGATCACCACTTCATCACTTTCCAAATACCTGCCATGACTGGTCTGATCACCACTTCATCACTTTCCAAATACCTGCCAAAATAAAGAAAACAATCTCGCAACCAATCAAACCCAAACATTGGGTGAGAGACACTAGAGATGTGAACATGGATTTTCTAATAATACATGGCGAGAAAGAACTGCAACCCCCTTCTCAACTGATGGACGTCAGCAAGCTTACGGACCTCTACAATCGTACAATATTGAAAATAATTGACAACATTGCCCCTCTAAAACTTAAAAGAATACAGATCAAAGATAAAAACCCATGGTTCAACAGATCACTGAATGAAGAAAGACATACATTCAGAATAACAGTACAAAAATGGAAACAAACTCCATCATCCCCCCACTTAATACATCTAAGAATGACCAGAAAAAACTACAATAAAAGCATACTTAAATCAAAAAAAGAAATTTTCTATAAATGAACTTGAAAATGCAAAGAACAGACTGAGGAAACTCTTTGATCTATGAAAAGAACAGTTGAATAAATTAGCCCAATCTGCTCTATTAACATCTAAGTCAGATCTGAACTCTGAAGATTTTTCAGCATTCTTTACTGATAAAGTCAGCTCATTGGAGAGAGAACTCAAGAATAACGCTGAAAAAGCCTCAAACCTAAGCAGTGAACAAGGGAGGAACCCTGCCCTACCGACACAAGCAATACCCAAAAATGATGCCCATTGGTCAACCTTCAAACTATGTGATCAGCATGACATTACCAAAATATTACTACCTCTGAAACTAAATAATCATTACAATGACCCTCTGACATCAAAATGCTGGCCCTCCTGCAACCACATGGTCATCCCATACTGGACTAAGATAATTAATGAATCACTTGCCCAAGGATCAATTCCGGACTGCCTAAAAACAGGGCAGGTTTTCCCTCTCCAAAAGAAACCTACGGAGAAACCATCAGACCCAAACAATTTCCGTCCAGTAACAACCATTGCCCTACTAGCCAAAGTACTAGAAAAAGGTGCACACAATCAATTAAGTCAACACATTACTGAATTTGAACTACTAAATTACTGCCAATCAGGGTTCAGACAAAATCACAGTACCGAAACAGCAATCCTACACATAGTAGTTGACGCTCTGCTGGCCCTCGATCATAATAAAACCTGTCTCCTGCTCCTTCTGGACCTATCGTTTGCATTTGACACAGTAAACCATTCCAAATTATTGGAATGCCCGGAAAATAGGATGGGCTTATCTGGAACAGTCCTGAAATGGTTCTATTCCTTCCTAGAGAACAGATCGCAAAGATTCCTGGTGGACAACAAGCTATCCCCACCATCTCTGATTCCAATTGAGATTCCACAAGGAACAACTCTATCCCCTTCACTATTTAAACTATACATAGAACCATTAACTGAAGTTCTGCATAAGGTCAACATTTCCATTCACAGGTATGCAGACACCACCCAGCTGTATATAAAGATAGCATCTCCGGAAGAGATCAGCACTATGAACCAAGCATCAAGAAAACTGTTGAATGGCTAGCTGACAATCATCTTAAGGTCAACTCTAAAAAAAAGATTTCCTCTGATCTCCCCTCCTAAAAGTTCAGATTAAAGAATGGACCAAGATGATCACAGCACTAAACAGTACCCCAACTATAGTTGACTCAACCAAATCCCTTGATATCACACTGGATTAGGAACTGAACATGCGAGCACACATCAACACAACAGCAAAAAATCTTTGTTTTCATCTGAATTACCTCAGAAAACTGAAGCCACTCATCGA
This sequence comes from Lissotriton helveticus, assembly GCF_964261635.1. Classification (NCBI taxonomy): domain Eukaryota; kingdom Metazoa; phylum Chordata; class Amphibia; order Caudata; family Salamandridae; genus Lissotriton; species Lissotriton helveticus. The sequence continues at coordinate 1,580,443,295 of NC_136061.1, read as the reverse complement.
TCCTGTGATCTGAAAATAGCAGCCCAGGCACTGGTCATATCAAGAATTGAATATGGATGCATAACTCTTTCAGGACTTCCTAAGATCTCAACAGCTCCCCTTAAAGCTTGTCTCAATGCAGCAACTAGACTTACAACATGAATAAAAAAATACAACCACATTACTCCACATCTGAAAGCGCTCCCTTGGCTACCATATGAGATGAGAATAGAGCTAAAAATTGCATGTATTACACACAAAACAATACACCACAAAACTCCACATTACCTAGCCCATAAAATAGCGCTGTCCAGAGGCACTAGACCCTTGAGGGGATCCAAGGATTTTCTACTGAAACCAGCTTTCTTCCGTAAAAAAGAACTTATGATAGAGCGTTCATGGGAGCTGCACCAAGGATTTGGAGTTCGCTCCCACCGAATATTAGAAGAATCACCTATACTCCACGATTCAAAAAGGAAACTTAGGGGTCCATTATGATGTTGTGATCGCCACAACCCAGCCAGCAGGGGCAGACGGTGGCGATCCGCATGCCATCACAGCACAATTTACCCCTGCCATATTACTAGGGCAGGGTGCACAGCAGAAGACGGAAAGTCTGTCTGCCGCTTTTCCGCCGATCTGATGGCCTGCAGGGCAGAAAAGGCACACTTCATGGGGGCGGTGCCTTGCAGTCTCCGCCATCCATATTAGGATGCCTGCGGTGGGTATGCCTTTCCATGCAGAGACCCTGCCATGGAAAGGCATACGGTAAATGAATTTTGGGGCCCATTGTGGGCACTTGGAGGGTTGGGGGGTGAGTGTCAGCACTTGGGGGGTACCTATGGTACCCCCTTCATTGTCACGCACAAGGTGGCAGGCACCGCGCAGTGCCTGTCACGTTGTGCATGCCATTGCACAACATGCAGATTTTACATTGGGGCGGGTGCTGCTTACAGCACTGCCTGTCACAATGTAAATGATGCGGGATGTGACCGCCAGGGTGGCAGTCGCATCCTAACTGGTTTAGCGGGACCGGCGCACCTCTGGCGGTCAGTCCCATTTACCGTTACGGTGGTGGGCGGACAAAGTCCGCCCGCCATCGTAATGGGACCCTCAGTCCTTTCTGATTGGTACATTTCTCCCATAACAAACAACAGGGACAACTAAGGGCTAGATGTAGGTGGGCTAATACCGGTCAGTAACGGTAAAAAATCGGTAAATTTGCCGTTACCGACTTGTTTTTAGCCCTTTGAGATGTAGGAGGCTGGATTCGGTAATTTACCGATTCCTTAAATTAAGAAATTGGTAAATTACTGAATCCTTAAATCCTATGTAGGGAGCACTCAAGTGAGTGTATTTTTGGTTCAAAGGATTCGTTATTTACCACCAACTACAAGTTGGTGGTAAATAACAAATACCTTTCAAAAAGCAATTTTGTGCTTTTTTAAAAGTGCCATGTGGCAGTCATACATGCCCTTAGGGCATGTATGTGCGCCACATGAGCACTCATGCACCATTCAGCGGTGCAACAGGGTGTCAATGTGACACCCCGCCACCCTTGAATATGTTCCCCCTATTACTGATTTGGTATTTACCAAATCTGTATTAGTGAATGGCTTCCCATTCATTCCTTTGGGCCTCCAGGCCCATAGGAATGAATGGCAAGGTGATTCCTTATTGCTGAATCTGTATTACCGATTCAGTAACATTTACCGAATTATTTCCTACATCACAATTACCGATTCTTAAATACCAAATCGGTAAAATTCGGTATTTAAGAATCGGTAATTTGTGATTACCTACATCTAGCCCTAAGTCTTTAAGAACATGTGTTGTCAATGCGGCGATCCCAAACTCAGCTGTTCAAGTAAGCTATTGTGAGCAGGATTACTACCCTGCTAGTCACAGAACAAAGAAACTGAGCACCTCTTAAATCAAGCTACTGTCCTTGATGGAGCTCAAATGACTAGTCTCAATTAGGATGGACACAGTTAATCCCCTCGTCCATCAACATTGATGCTGTCTGTGGACAGATACCTCGACCAATACACAGATATATGTGATTAAATGAACAATACTATAACCAGCTTGGATATAGAACTACTCAGGAGTGGCCTTATTTTAAATTTCATTACGACAATACAGTCTTGAATGTTATATAATGATTTCCATTATTTTTCATTATATTTGCTTGTGTATGGATAAGTATATGTCAATGTTAGGGGAATACATAAACATGTTCTTGACGTGAAAGAATTGGATATCTGCTGATATTGAAGGAGGTTGAAATGTGAAGCGCTCTGCCTCACATACTCTAGGTCTTGTTCATGCTATAGAAAACAATTAATAAATAAATAAAATAAATACATATTAAAAACCCAATGCAGGCAGAACTTACAATATTAATCACTCTGTGCCATTAGAAGAGAGACGGGGGCGCAGGTAAATAAGGCGACAATGCATAGAAAGATAGTTCAGCAGCGTTGTCATAGCACAAAGAGCCCAAAGAATGTTATGCATATAATTCTTGTACATAATCACAGTGACATAATTACAAGTTCAAATGCTACTGATATATCAGGCACAGACTATGGCTATGGGCTAATGGGGATGTTGTTTACTCCAGGACCACGCGTGATGAGACTGCCCACTTTTGCAGGTTTATCAAGACCTCCAACCACACACGCAAGTACAGTGAGAGAAGATATCTGAGACTCTATTCTGCAGGTGTTACACCGTCAATGAGAAGGTGGTACACGTTTCATATGGACAGAGAACTCTTAATTCCATATTGGTCCATTTTCGTGTTTAGCCTTGAGAAAGACCTTTCGGATGAAACACGTGTCAGCTTCCTGTTTCGGATGTTATGAAAATCATACTTTTGGACTAAAGGATACATAAAGAAAAATCAAGATTGCTATATGGACTTCTTATCAACTTGAGTGGCTAATAGCCAGCTACACTATATTGAACTTCTTGTTGTGCCTCAGCATTTGTGTAACTTAATGGGGATAGGTATCTAGGTGAAAAACTGCAAAAAGCAGTTTAGCCATTTTTCAATCTGAGCCTCTTAATGAGCCACATTTTCCCCCAAAATGTGGCAACTGCACAAGCTATTACTGGCCTGGAGTCTGTTTTTAATATACGTAGTGCCTCTTGGTGGCTTTGGTTACCTACCTGCCTGCAGTCAGGGGCTAAGTATTTAAGCCTCAGGATTATGTACGGTGGGCATGCAAAAAGAACATGTTTAATCATCTTGTGGGCCCCTGGACAGCAAGGACAGAAGCATAGTGCATCCAAGGTTCCCCGCTGCCAGGTCGCGGTAAACTATTTCAGAGGGAGGGTACCAAATCGAAATTGAATGTACAACTTTCTATCATTCAGGATCATGATGACATCCATATACTGCTCATACATGCTTAGTAGCTGGATTTCTAAAAATTCGGAAGTGAGACAGCCCCCTGATGTTAGTGTGGCATTTCTCTGATCCACCCAATTCCAATAGCAGGTCTTAATGTAGTCTGTACTAAGGAGCAAGATAGTATCGCACTCAGCCCACAAATTCCCCAGGTCTAGCGCGGAGAGGAGTGCCTTGATATTGCTAATCCACCCAATTCTTTTGAACAGAGCTAGGATAAAGACTTCTTCAAGGGCAGCCACATAGTGGATAAGCTCAGGTGTTTTTTTTAGACGTAGCCAAACAAGAAGGGTGCGTAGTCATGCTTTGTCCACAATAGTGGTTCTGCTCATATAAAGCCTTAGGGGAAGGAGTGGAGTACTCTGAGGGAGAGAGCAGAGCGACCTCAAAAATGCATTTTCTGTACGGAGAAGTCCCTTTAAATTGTCGAACCCCCAAATTTCAGCCCCATAGAGAGCTGAGCCTACACCATCTTCTGACCATAAATCTGGAGCAATTCTGCTATCAGCTTTGCTTGCAAAGCTCTATTTCCTTAATCAATGCCCCTGTGGTTTTCCTCTACTGAAGGATTCGTTTTGAAATGTGATGTTTCCAGGACATTTTCACCGCAAGGGTTACACCAAAATAGTCAAATGCGTCCACTCCCTCCAGAGGGGTCCTCCCAGTAGCAATTTACCCTTAAAGATTTGTGGGGGTTTATCAGCATAAGCTTTGTTTTCGAGGAATTAACCTCCAGTCCTCTCAATCCACAGAAGGCCATAAAAAGGTCGAGTAGCAGCTGGAGGCTACTGTTTTTTTTTACTTTCCCAATTATGGGGGAATCTGCGTGGACCTCTGCTAGGTACTTCACCTCTCCATTTGTAAAAAGTGAAAATAGGGTGGGGGCTAGGACACAGCCCTGCCGTACCCCTCTAGCAATTTCGATTGGGTCTGACAGCTGCCCTTGGTCCCCCCATCGCACCCTTGCATAGTTGTCCTCATGTAATCGAATTAGAAGAGCCAAGATGTCATGTGGGAGCCCCTGATCCCCTGATCACATAGCACCTGCCATAATTTGGGCCTGGGGATGAGATGAAAATCTGACTTCAAATCGATAAAGGCAGTGTAAAGGCTGCCCTGTTCAATTGGCATTTACTTCCAAGCCAGCAAAGTGAAACGGAATACTTGGTCAATGGTGCTGACTTTCTTCCTGAATCCCGCTTCGAAGGGGGATAGTATGTTATTTCCCTCCATCCAGTCAATGATTTTGTTCAGTAGAGCACGGGAGAAGACCTTCTGTACACCATCAATTAAGCTGATCGGCCTATAGTTGAAGGGTTGCGAACGGTCTCCCTTCTTAAATACCAGGACGACCTCGGCTCCCTTCCATGACGGAGGTATTGGGACCCGATCAGCAATTCCATTTGTTAGTATTTGGATATAGTTGGTTCAATTTGGGATATCGTTCAGAAAAACATCTCCAGGTACATCATCCGGGCCAGAGGCTTTGTTTTTCACTATTGAGTAGATACTTTGCGTTATCTCCGCTGGGGAGAATAAGTTGCTGTTAGGCTGGACACTATTATGTTCCAAGGGGGGCCTTCAAAAGAACGTTACTCTTGATTCCGTGTAAACTGCTGAACGTGTTTAAACCAAGCAGCCTCAAAGATGTTGTTTGTTAGTGGTTTACATTTTTCAGCATAACCCCTTGTGACTAGAAACCAGAACTGCTGAAAGTCATTCCTTTGGCAGGTGTAGTGAATCTGGAGTCAGCGGTTCTCAGTCAACTCCTTTTTTGCTTCAGCCTGCACTAACTTATGATACTGCCTGTCCAGTCGTATCTCTTCTACATTGTTTGCTTTAATTGCAGCCGCAACTCAAGCCGCAGTTTCTTATATTTCAAGTTAAACCAGGAGAGTTGGGAGTTGTCCGATGCCTTCTTACGATGTGATTTCGGGAGGCTGAAGTAAGAAGCTAACTTAGTAAACAAAGCCGTATGGGTAGTCGTGACAACTAAAAGCTCATCCCGCTGAGATAGTATATCAATATGTTTGCTAATACTGTCCAGGAGTACTTGTTTTATAGCTTTGAGTTTGCTAGCATCAATAGCTGCATGTGCCCACTTAAGGTGCCTGTTGTTATTCGTGGGGTATATCTCCTTGGTCGAAAGGTTTGCGTCAGGGTGGCTGGTGATCTTGGTCCAGGTACTGGTCATGGTAAGTTCAAGGGGGTTGTGAGCGCTATCTGTAGTTGCTCCAACTATCATAACCAACACATCAGGCCACAATCACAGGTCTATTAGCACGTAATCAATTCGGCTCATGTTGACATTTCTCTTGAATGTCTTGGCCCCCTTCTTATCAGATAAAGTGCGGCTGTTAGCAGCCCTAAGCTCATACTCAAGAGTTAAGGCTTGAAGCTGCAAGCGGTTTGAGTAAATTCTGTAATTGGTTGCCAATCAAGTGGAGGAACATGCCACAACTCATTTACCTGGCCACTGTCTGTTAGATCTCCTATGCCCAAAGGTTCATGAATAGTGTTGAAATCTCCTCCTATTATTAATGGGGATGAGAACTCTCATTCCACGAGACAATCTTCCAGAGATTGTATGGGTGGTGATCTTGAACCCACATTGACTCTACGGGCATAGACATTATAAATGTCCACCCCCTTACCGTTCGTGCCTCTAAGATTTATCACAAGAATGTTTAGGCTACTAGTCTTAATCTCCCTAACAGCACATTGCAGATCAAACTTAATCCAGGTCATCAACCCCCTGCTGGTCGTCCCTTTCTAGTTGTGACCGCTGGCCAGCTTATCGTGACATAACCGGGAATTAAACCAGATGCAGTAGTCCACGTTTCCTGTAGGATACAGATGTCAAAGTGCTCTATATACTGGATTCACTTTGGATCTTAGTCCTGCCACATTCCATGTAAGTATGCATAGGTTAGATGTTGATTCCTCTAGTCTACTGCAGGCTAAATGGAGGTCCTCCATTGCACAGCTCATCTGTGGGTGAATAGAGCATGCTTCCTGATCTAAGCTTACCCTTGGTGGAATGCAGGAAGTGGTCTGTGCATCATCTGATGTCTCCTTGAAAGAAAGCAGGGATTTAGATGGCAAGTTGCTTGATGGATTCCGGCCATATTAGTCTCAATAAAGGGTGACACAACCTTGGCTAGATGGCATAGCATCATAAGGGTTGCAGTATCGTGCCACACTTGTCAATCATTTAGGGCAAAAGATGAGTCAGCCCTCATCAGGATGTCATGCCTTCAACGTGCCTGAAGCTGGAGCTTGGCAGGGTGGTTTTACTTCATCTGTATGTTGGTGGGTGTAGGTGAGCACAATCTTGCTTCCAGCGCTATGAGGTTGTGTACTAACGTCTCGTCTCTTAGACATCTTGCCCAGAAGATGTCTTCCCTGATGACAGACCTACACCCTCATGAAGATGCTCTTAGAGGGGGATTTGTCTTGTTGGTGAAATGTAAAATATAAATGTAAATGTGTTTGTATTTATATAGCGCCTTCTACCCAGAGGTCTCGTAGAGCTGTATTCATACCGCTGTGGAACCCTTCCTGGCTTTCCTGTGAGATGTCCACTCCTGCGCACCCCCAAGGTGAAGCCAGGCATCCAAGCGCTGCTGGGGCCGTTGTGGAGATTAAGCAAGCTATTGCCCAGAGTCACAGAGTGGGACCCATGATTAGACTAGGCACCGATGCGAGAATTATCAGGTCCAGGGAGATTGAGTCCAAGAGCCGCCGAGGCGGGAATTGAACCCTGGTCCCGGGCCAGAACTCTGCATCAGGGTCTGCCGCTCTAACCATTGAACCACACTTCTCCACCTTGAACTGTGAAGGCGCTCAATATCAGCTAAGTTTGTATCTTTTATACCCAGTGGGTCCAGGAGCTTTATGTTTACTTGTCCCGAATGTCGCATTTGAATGGACATCAGAGGCACGAGAGACACTGACGTGCTCGCAGACTTAGAAGCAAACGCTAGTCCCTAGCAAATTGTACTGTCTCAATCGCAAACTCGATGACTGAATGGGAGTATCTACTCTAAACAGATCTTTATCCACAAGTATCTTAACCAGTTTACTGAGTGCTCCAATTAGCAATTTTAGTAGAGTAACTTCATCCCTGAGTTCAGTAATTACCTTACAAGTGTCAGTCCCTACGATCGGATACTCGGCTAGATGACCCTCCTCTCATAAGGCTGTTTCTCAGGGACCTTGTGTTCTACAGATAGGATTGCAGATGAGGGAACCCTACCTACTTCTTCCTGCTTTTTCGTTGTACATTCAGGCAAGTCATGAAGTAGTGAATAACGATTAATTATGGAAACATAAACAATGGTATTGCTATCTTGGCTACTTCACTAGTGTCTTCAATTAGGCTTTTATCTACCACTTCAGTGGAGGAGGAAGATGTCCCTACTTCCCTAAGAACCTTCACTGTTTCATATTAGGTGAAAATATCTGACACTGGGTCCTTAGTCATAGCGCTTCCTGTAGTGCGCTTGGTAAATATGGACGGAATTCATTTGGCTGAATTGAGATTTAGGCGAGGGAGAGAAACTAGTACACTAGAGGGTTGAAGAAAGCATGGGGCAGCTGGATTCGGGGCCTTATACAAAATTCTCATGGCATTCTACCAGAAGGTTGTCAATAGAATTGAGAACCAAATTGCTAACACTAAGTTTGTGAGTCATCTTGATTTTGCAACTTTTTCTGCGTGGCCCCTCAGTCTTGCCACCCCCATTTTTGTCAATGGACTTCCTTTTCCCCACGGTGGTAGGTCAATAAGTTACAACGCTATAGTATTATACCAGAGGTGAATCTAATAATACCAATCAAAAAAGCTAAATAGCATTCATTATTGCTTCTAATCAGGGACACTAACACAGCAGCTGAATAGGGAGAGCCCAATGACAATTCTTCAGAATGGGAAGAAGTAGCAATTGGGGCAGAAGCAAATATATAATTTTTAACTTACAGTTTTAGAATTGTAATAGCCTTTGAGTCTCGAGTCCCGAAAAGTCTCAGCTGATATTAAAATGCAGAGTCCAGAGGCCAAGGGGAGGGTGGCCCTGCCCTGCCTCTTCCTGTCAATGACGGGCGCAGGTCGGGCCCGCCCTTGGCCCGGGCTTTGCCCGGGTGCGTCCCCACCGCAGGATGACTGTGGCACTTTTGACCACGGTGGCGGCTCCTCCCTCCTGGGAGACGGGTGTCTTATGGGGCTTGGAGTCCCCTAAGCAGGCAACACAGGCAACACAACACAAAGAATGGCGTCCCACTCCGCTGGATGACTGTGGCGCTTTTGAGCACGGTGGCAGCTCTCAACCCGAAGCTTCTGAAAGGCTGTGTGAGATTGACAGGAGTAATCTAAAAATTGCTTTGACAGTGGTTGAAAATGGCATGACCACATTCTTCGATATATTAATTGGACAACATAGTATCATCTGCAATTGACATAATACAACAGGACATGTCTATTTTACAACAGAGAGAGTCACAATTTCAGTCAATTGTTTTGCTAAGCTGGACACTTTAAACATTGTGCTCAGGCCACGTGTTGTGGCATTACATTAACTGTTTTCTTTATACAATCTCTCAGAGAGACAAATAATAATGTCACGTAGAGATGCAAAGTATATCATGTTGCATATTGAAAATTTGGGACAATTACCTTTCACTGTTGCCAAAACGCCATCCACATATTGGCTAATACATGGATACATCACCTTACCAGTCACGACACTCCAATTTCAATATTGTCCACAACATCATCAGGTAGCCAGATATGAAGTGTTAAGGGGAGGATTTGTACATGAATACTGGAAATTACTTTTTAGATTCAGGTTCAGGAATGGGGACACAGATGTTTCTCTCAGCTGTTCCGACTGTGGGAAGGCTTTTAGCGGGTCATTGATTTGCAAGGACATTTCACTTGACTGGGCTTGTAATGCATCAATTGGAATTTGCCCTGTTATCTGAAGGATTTGTTCAGTTTTTCAAGCTACTCTCTAATGCAAGTTGTTTGATGCTGAATGATCAAGGCTACTGTGGAATGGATGATCAACAAGAGGGGGGACTGTAGGGCTTTTTACAGAGGTCCAGCATAAATGCCCTGTCAGATCATACTAGCAGCTAATGGTATGCTGTTCCTCATAAAGTGGTGCCTAGTCAATAAAAGTCAGAGGACCAACCATTATCATAGGTAATGATAGTTAAGGTGGAACCTGATATAGGAAAGGGATTTGGGAGGGGATCCCGCTCTTTCAGAAGTAGGTTCCTCACACACCCAGCAAGCTAGGTGGCATGCTTCATCATCTGAACCTGCTCCTTGTTGGGTCGGCGCTGCAATATCCAAAGGGCACCTGTAAAGGGGCTCTTTATCAGAGATATTTTGTTCCTTGGCATATGATGAAGTGAGGGTGTGTGGCCCGTGATGTGTAGAGATAGTGAAGGGAATGAGTGAGTTAAAATAGGTAGGATAATCCAAATAACACTTTTATTCTGGCTGGTTATCCACCTCAGTAAAAGCAAAACATAAAGAGTGGCAGCTTCCCTGACGTCATGGTTTAGTTAAAGCTATGCTCATCTCTTAAGGTCAACATGTTTCTTGCCTGCTGTGGAATGGAACCAGGTATTGCTAATCTTTTGATGGTTAATTCCCTAGTTACTTGTTGCAAAACAAGTATTTTTTCCACCGGCCCGCAAAGTTAGGGAGGCAAAGCTGTGTCCTTTAGTAAATGTTTCCGACATACGCTTTGACTGAACTGAAAGCCATGCTTTTTCAAAAGGATGTGGCATTGACATCCACCAAAGAGGCATTTGATTTCCAGGTGGAGAGGTCTTAGTCTTAAAAGCATAGGCTACTTCATACTATCTTCCCACTCCATTTTGGGGAGTTGGTCCACTGTATCTTTAAGATGTCTGATACAAAGAGTGTAACACACTTTATTAAATGCATTGGCTCTGGATTGGTTTGAGGTCGTAGTTCCTGACCTGTACATTCGAAGGGGAGCGCAAACAACAAATAGTTGATTTAGGGAACCCCTCATCTACCTACTTAATAGGTGGCATGCTTCATGATTGGGCCCAGATGAATTACAGAGTGCAATCCAGCTGGGCTTCAATGCCTGAATTGCAGCGGAGCGGGTTGTTGTGTGAGAAGTGTAAAGTGCTATGTGAAGTGAAATTACGTGATAAAAATGTGTCTAGGAGATGCCCTTATAAAAGTTCTAATGGAAGGGTCCTAGGACATAGGTAAAAACATCATCGGGCTATGCATGAGGTTTAAAATGTACCTCTATATCTCTGAGAAAGTGTAGGTCTACTAGTTTCAGCCTTCAGATATGCTCAAGAGGCTTTCGTCAGGACCAAATCTAAGTATGTGGCCAAAGAAAAAGGGGTATAAAGGCCACTGTGGTTAAATATCAGCACACCCTAAAGTGCGCTGTGAGTGTGATGGGATCTTGTTACTTACAGATCCTGTATGAGGAGTACTTTGACTCTGTTTGAAAATCGCCACATGGAACCAATCACACAATGCTACACCCGATTGGGACCGTTTGGGGCTTGAAATCATTGTAACCTACGTTGTGGACCGGATCCCACCACATTCACATCTCACTTTAGGTTGTGTGCTGATATTTACACCACAGTTATACCATCATTCAGACACTCCTCACTAGAAAGTATTGTTGGAGGTCTTCGGTTTGTCCGGCTACTTGTTGCAGTGATTCTTATTTTAATTTTCCTGCTCCGAAAGGGACAATCTAGTTTAAATCAGAATGGAAATAGCACTGCCTGTGCTGCAATGCCATGAGCGCATGATACACTGCTTCAGCACACCTCGGCTTTACGAACTGAATGAGCATTGACTCTTATTGTTTAGGCCTATATGGCCTCACTGTATACAACCTCTATTTCTCTGCCTTCCATGCATTCATGAATGTGTCCTGGATTTCTGTCTTGGTTCGCCATTAGACATTGAAGTGCTGATGAACCCTTTAAAGGCTGATGGGTATAGTTGTCGTGAGCATATTCCATTGCTGCTGAATGCCACCCTAGGATGCTTTGGCTCCTAGTGAACTAGATATTGGCAAAGCGGTACACACACAGAATGTAGTCTCTCCCTTGGCGGAAGATGTGGGTACCGGATGGAACCACATTTGAGCCATAAACCTGCTTCGTGGTGCGCCACTGGGAACATCATCTGTGGTTACTGGTAGCAGCATTGTTGCAACTACGATTGGAAAAAACATAAACAATTGGCTTTTTTTTGTGGTTGCAATTATTTAACCTGTTTTTTACACAAAATGAATAGAAAGAATATTTTTCTGCTTTTATTCTCAGCACTGTGGATTGGGGTTTCACATTTTGTAATTGCTTTTATGAGTGTAGTTTAAGACAGAGTGCTTTTAGATAATTTCAGAAATGGTTTTAGATTTTACAGTTTTATACAATTTATACAGCCTACTACGTTTTAGATAGCACTTTTATGTTGACTCTTAGTATGAGTAGTGGGTGTTATGTGCCTAAGCTAGGCTGATGTAGTAACACTGCACATTTTCTAACATTGTCCTCTCTCTGCCCAATACCATTATTGTTGTGACCTTTTGCACATATTCCCGTGCATGACAAGTTGGATTAGTTTCTCTGAAACTGATTTGCTTATACATCTTGCTTTTTTTTATTTAGGGCTACATACGAAATAAATATATACAAACAATTTGCAATAATATTTAATATTAAAATATTTTTACAATTTGTTTTTCAAGTTTAATACATTGTTTTACTTTTCACTATACTTTGCCATAATGAGATTTTTTGTGGTGCTCTGGGCTGGAGTATAACAGTTTGGATCCACTTTGGTTGTAGTAGCTTTAGAAGGTGTACTTTGTTAATAGCAATGAGCTTGTTCTTTGTGGGTACGTGTGCTCTCTAAACCCTTTTCTTCATCTTCCTTACCCACTCCCTTAACCTCCATAATCCCTCCCTAAACCTCACATAAATTCTCCTTTCTACTCTCATAAACATGTCCCTTTAGCAGTAGATATCTCCTACTTTTCTGCCACTCCCCTGTGTCACTAGAAAATTCACTTCTAACAAATGCATATTTATGTCTGCTGACACTCCACAATCAGGGAGAAAAAAGGTAGGAGGGGTTGAGGTGCAATCTCCACACAGGTTTCTGTTTAGAATTTTGTAGTATGTTTAGTAGTACTATTCTAGTACTGCTGAACCTACTACAATATTCAGTTTGTATATGGTCCCTGTTTAAGTTTACTTTTGGGAATAGGCCCCATGCTTTCTAACAATTTTTTTTAAACGTATTAACATTGTAGCCATTGAAATCCAATTTTATATTTTATTCACTTTTATGTTTGCAAATTAAAATGTTACTGCAGATTTAAAATATATTTTAAACATTTTTAAGTTGTACTTTTTTCTGAAAATTAAAATACCACACTTTTGAAGTTGTGTTGTCCATTCAGAAAAAAAGTACAAAATATTGTGCATCTGCTTTCAAGTGTAATGTTAAATTTATGGTGGTCAAAGAGTTTGTAAAGACGTTTTTGAAAAGTAACCATAGTAAAACAAGTTTAGGAAAACAATTTTATTACATGTTACCTAATTCACATACAATATTTACATACAAGATAGCAAAACAGAATTTGTTTAATGGTAATCCTGAAAATGTTACATGGATCTACCTCTCCTCCGGAAATATTATCATATTGTTGTTCATCTGCTTCTGTTTTTTTTTATTTTTTGGGCGTTCCACTACTTTTACAGGGTGCCCAACCCAAAATTTCCACTGCAAATGCCTAACCCCAAACCTACAAATATGGTAAATTGACTGATTTTCTGCGTAAGTAAGCACAAATAACGTATGTTAAATTCCACCAATCCTGATTAATGCAACATCTGAAAAATTGTTTTTTGTCTGTGCAAGAATCACTTGGGTCCTTAACTTTTATGTAAAGAAGAGCCAGAGAGCCTTTTTATGAAACTGATGACTCTGTTTTTCACCTTGGGGTAAGATTATTAGAGCAGAAGCACTTTACATTTCTGTACATTCAGTGCATTAGATGTGTACATCTATCTGAGATTTAGTCTGGAAGGAGATGCCATCATTTATTTTTTTACATACTCTCTGCTCTTTCTTCTAGACTCTTCAAGCTGTATTCTTAGGTCCAAGCTCAGCTAAATTCTGATCTTCCAAAAAGTGCTGCCTGAACCCTTTATTTTTCTAGCTCCAGTACCTCAAGAACATATCAATTTCCACAATTATATATGTATCCCTTTGCTGTAGTCAAATGCTTTGAATGTTCCTGAATCTGATCCTCCTCTGCTTGTTGCTGGGACAAGAACACTCAGATGTAGTGTGCCTGGCTTGAATACAGCTCCCACAATCATTTCTTACCACAAATTGACATATCGATCAGCCCTGGTGGAGAGGGCACTTGAGACACAGTTAGTGATGTAGGCATCATTTTGTCGGTGGCTCTTTTTTGAATATTTCGGTCAAATAGGTCAAAGAAATTAGATTGCATTGGAGTCAACTGAAAATAACATTGAAAATCGCTAGAGCACAGATGTTTTGGTCACATGTGTATGTCACTGGTACTGAGACCACACAGGAGCTCTTTTCCCTAATACTTTAATAGATAAACTAAAATTGAGCAAAAACATGCAAAGAAATACATATGTTTATGGTGATCACTTGATGGCTTTACCTCTTGAAGTTACTTGTATTTCCATATGTATTTTCACATCCTATGTAGGCTTAAATATTTCCTGTACTATTTCCTTTGGATGACATTCACACCTGGTCAAGGATGGGTCAGAGACTCCTTCTTGTTTTAGAATTATGAAACTTTTATTCTTTGTATTAACTCATGTCTGAGGTCGGAACCTCTGTATTTGTTTCTAGGATTAAGTATTTTGATTTTCTATTCCTTAAAATATTTATGAACCTGGCACCCCACCCCTTCCATGATCAACAGTACCTTTTGAAGTTTGCCCATCCTTCCTCCTGGAGTCTGATGATTCCTGGAAATCTCTTAGGTTCTATTCATTAGACTCTCATTGAACTGATATGTTTATTTTATTTCAAGGTTATTCCTGGTAGCATCCTTCCTCTGATATCCGTGGCTTGTATGTTTGAACAACGGTTAATAACTCGACTCCCAAAGAGGCAAGGGTCATATTATTCCAGTCTCCATTTTTGTGGCAGAATTTCTGCAAGGACTGACAGGATATGGTGGATTATCCACCCAAGATTTTCTCAAACATCTTGTCTTGGCAGATGCAGCTAATTTTGAAAATTCAAATCCTGGTGCCTATGAATTAGCATTATGAACAAATGCTAAAGTAAAAGTTTATTGATAGATTAAAAATGTGTGATTTATCATCAAGACATAACAAGCAATATCAAAAATGCATCATGAAAGCCATAATGGTTCATCTTGTAAATAAGTAGAACCCTACAATTTAATATATACACAGATATTAAAAAAAACATACAGGAGAGATCTCAGTATATGTAAATTCTTGTAGATTTAGCTAACAATTGTTATTTAATAGACCGTGCCACAGTGTGGAGGAATCATTTTAGAGATCCTAAGGGCATGCATTTGATTTGTCAAGCCCAGGTATCAACATAGGGTTAAAATCCACCTGCTTTTGGGTTTAGCATATTTTGGACAGAAAACATCAAATTGTCCTTGCTTTTATCAAGAAGCGTACAGGAGAAACATTGCAAATGACCAGACTTAGCAGAATCCCATGTTGAAGTGTAAACAGCGCTTGGAAGGTTCCCATATCTAAACTGTAAGAAAAGTGAACAGGCATGCACTAGGCAAATATCATTTAAATTTTACTGACTTAGGCACAGATTTGTGCAATAAAAAGTGCCTTGTAAGGCTCATCTGTGTGGCTGAATGATTCATTCTGAGCCACGACTTTCTCAAAAATTCTTAATCAAACCATTGGGCCCGCAATAGAACATGGATCATCCCCAAAATTGGCTAGGTCTAATCTAACCCACATTCTTGAAGGATTGTAGTTTGATAATATCAATAGTCTAAAACGATGTGGTTCATCAGGGGCCCAGATAGATACCCAATAGAGTAGAGGCTTCAGGGCAGCCAACTCAGTAACGGGGTTCATATCAAGGTCCAATGTTAGTGGCAACAAAGGTGTTACCTCCTTAAGCTGGGTATGGCTTTAATAAAATAGTTATCCTTAGTGTCCAAGGTACCCATATTGCAATGACCCATAGTCCAGCACCGTATTGTGCTGCATCTCTTGCTTGCATCTTGTAGATTTTCAATGCGGGAAGGATTGGCAACCAAGAGAACTTTTTGTGGGAAACATCCTTTACAACGCAACTTTTACCACGCAGTGCCTTTACGACGCAACTTTTACAATGCAAACCATTACAACGCATTGCGCTGGGGGGCGCTCTAGGATAGGGAATGTGTTTAATGTACTATTCAACACCTTCCCTACTATCCACGGGGACTGGAGTTGGAATAGTAAATTAAACAATTCACTATCCAGCGCCTAAAAGCACTATGCGTTGTAATGGTATGCGTTGTAAAAACAGCGTTGTAAAAGCATGCGATGTAAAAGCATGCGTTGTAATGTCATACATCCCCTTTTTGTGAACATGAGAATTTCCCCTGGAGTATATGATTTAGCAAATGTGAGATTTTGAGAATCTGTGGGACACAGGAATCCGAATCAGCCAGGCGAATACCTAACTGGTCAAATCCTCTAACACTTTCCAATACATCCCTACCTTGATCTACAGTGCCCTTTACCCATTTCTACTTAGAATAGAACATATATTTAATTTCATTAGCATTGATTTCAAGAATATATTCAGAACAGAACACAAATGTGTCCATGAGATTTTGGAGACCCACCTTAGTTTTGGCCATTAAGACGGTATTATTAGCAAAAAGGAGAGCCAGAAATTTCTATCCTGCAAAGATGGAGGAATCATTGAGAAAACTGGTCAAATACCTGCACAATTGTCAATGCAGAAAAGGAAAAGAGAAGGTGCCGGAACTCAGCCCTGATGCACACTGCTGTTAATGGGAATTGCTTGGGTTAATATTCCTTTTGTCCCACATAGAAATTCTCCTCATGATGTGAATAATAGTATTTATTGAAATACAGGAGTTACCCATCTCGTGAAGGACGTGCCATAATTTCTTGCTAGGTACCAATTGGAAAGCAGTACGGGGTCAAAAATGTACTATGAAAAGTTCTCCCCTTCCAACATCTACAGTCTTCCACTTAGCCACATGGAAGTGGAAGATCCTGTCAATTGAGCTAGTCTTTGAACTGGAATCTGCCAGAAGGCTGGATAGGATATGTTTTTCATGAATCCAGTCCAAATGCTGCTCCAAAACATGTTTGCAAAAAACCTTTTGGAGATTATCCAAAAGGCTAATTGGACGGTAGTTTGAGGAGATGATTGAACTTCCCTTCATAAAAATGGGAGAATCTCTTCCCATTTCCATGTACCAGGCATTGCTACCCCTCGTGCAATTGCATTTGTAACAGTGTTAATATAAGGAACCTAAGTGTTGGAATCAGATTTTAGAAAGGTCAGCTGGAACCTTATCTGCTCCAGGGGTCTTCCTTGCTTCAGTGAGGCTATCACAAAATAGGTATCTGCTAATGAAGAAAATACAGGAGAAGAGGATGAAATAAATATAGAAACTCCCTAAGTGCAATTGGAGGTCAGATCTGTTTCATGAACATGGGCGTAAAGTTCCCAAAATGGCCAACCCCCTCACAGTGCAGAACTGATGACTCAGCTTGCTTTCCAGAGTTACCACTACTTGTGCTTACTAGTCAGCAAAATGTCTTGAGATCATTATTTGATGAGGCTTCTAAAAGATCAGACCAATTTTTGCACTACATTAACATTGGCTTGCTTTATTTCATGCTGATATTGTGCTCAACATGCCCTTATCACCTGGCTAGCTCCTTTTTTGATTGCTCTAAGGAGATTTTTCTTTGTCTCTCTACAAGGTTTGTTAAACCACCTGTTCGTAAAGCCCTTTACCGGGAACATCATGAACAACTTTAAAAAAAAAAACTTTTAAACCTATCATATAATCTAATGTGCTCACCTACAATCACTTCATTATTCCCCTAGTGGTCAAACATAACCTCCATGTGTGAAGCAATGCCTGAATACATGCCTGAAATACCATTAGGGGGAGAGCACACCACCTCCCACTTCACAGTCCTCTGATTTTATTTGTGACCTCCAACTATTGATCATACATTTAGAAGTAGGCGCTGGACCAAAAGAGATAAAATGCTTCATAGTTTAAACTAAAGGATTATGATCACGCTCATCACACTCTAACCCTATCATATCTTCCATCAACCTTCACAGCCTAACATCTGTATAATGTGGCCAATGTAACTTATATACGACCCTCTCCTAAATGTAAGGGCAGGAGTAACACCAGAAGTTGATTTGCAAATACAGGCTAGGGTGAGGTCTACCACTTGAAGGGCAGCCCTTGTAAGATTTCTTTTCACTGAAGAAGTTAATTCGGGAATTTCCCACATTATGTCCCCCTCATTCGATAAGTCCTGTGTTATGCCAATGTTTGTATGTAATATTTAGGCCACCAGCCACAATGACGTAGTGGAACCCTAAATGGTTGGCCCAAATCTTATCCAACAAATCAAGTGTACGTGATTTATGCCAGTTCCTTTTTCTCCTGTTACATATGTTAATCAACAAAAGAGACATATCCTTAGGGAAGGAAGCAATCAGCCTTTGGATGTCTGGTGACTCTGCTGAAGTTCTGCTGCAGTATAGGAAAGTACATTCACCCAAAAAAGCAGCCCACCTGATGGATTCCCAGCTGTAGACCTGATTGTTGCCTGTGGACCTGATTGCTGCAACACAAAAGCTTTTGAAACAACTCTCAATTGCCCAAGTATCAGTGACAGGAGATCTTAAATTAGCAATCGCACGTGCTGCTGGAACACTTTTCACCAAGGGAACAACCCATCTCAGTCTGTAAACCATCAACATAGTGGCCACAATAACATTGGAACATGCCTTGGGGGAAGATTCAATGAGGCAGAGTTAGATTTGTAAGTAGACAAAGCCCCCACAGCCATAGGTACCCCAACTGACCCACTTCTATCTCCTCCTTTACCGCTACCCAAATAGACGCATTCTTTTTTCCAATAGCCGAGATACTCAGCTGTGTGTAGACTGCGGCCGGTGCTCAGGGCGTGGTAAGTGCGACATGAGCACTGGCCACTGTCTACATGTGGAACAGGATTCCTAATTAAAAACGTCCACAGTGGTTCATTAATTGTGAGTATCTCGGCTATGTGTTCGCCCCCCTCTCTTTTCTACTAATTAATTAATTGTCTCCCTTTTTCAGACAGAGCCCGCTCTTGTAAATTGGCCTGCTCTCCATCGTTGCAAACTATATCCCTCATTAGTAAGTACTCACACGCTCACTAAGGTACTCCTCCTGCCTTTGCCCAATTAACTTTACAATTTTTATCACTTTAGATCAATGGCCCTATTAACTAGGTATTCCTCACTCGAACTTTAGACTTATCCTTAAAGTCTAAATGTAAGTACCCTGCAACCTGCACCTGGCTACCTCCAGACTCAGTTCTGCAATATAAAAGCCTATTAAATAAGCCTTTCTTTCTTTCTTTCTTTTCCCCCCCTGAACCCGGTAGGCACCTTGATTATATCACCTCAAGCCATATCCACAGATTATATAGCGAGTGGATATCCCTGTTAACCTACCCCTCTGGCCGCAAATTCTGCTCTAGCATCCCTCGAAATTGACATGATCACCTCTGACTTTATGCCCTACCCTGAGACATTTCAAAATTAATTCCTCCCCTGTTGGCCGCGCATTGGGCACCAGTTACGCTCGTACTTGACAGGATCACCTATGATCTATACCCCACCCTGAGATACTCCAGAAAATAATTATACTGGATTTTTCTGCTGTGACTGACCCTGATGTCATTAAACTCCTTCCCATTGTGACTAATTCAGACGGCTCACCTATAGTCCTGAAGATGATCTCAATGTCATAAGATCGAGATGCCATCCACTCCCTACAACAGGAACTCCTTGCATTTTGTTAATTCGTGTGGAGTTCCATTAATGGTTGTCAATGCATTGTCAAGATTTTAATTCACCCTCACTTTGTCACTTCAAGCTTTGTTCACTTAATATGTGCACACCTGAATGCTATTTAAATATTTTCAATTGCTTTTTGGTAATATATACCCTACCTTACTAGACAGTTTTGCCCCTGTACACTATTAGATACTCCCAACATGATTAATTGCCATTTTAAATGAATTTCCTGACAGTGTCTCCCGTGGGGAGCACTAACTATATATATGGACCCGTAGGGCCACCTCTGAACCATTGTTTTTTTCTAAACATATACTCACCCCAGATTCGCGTTTCGGGGTACCCTTGTTCTCCCATACTCTTGTGGTTTCAATATCAGCATTTATTAATGCCTGTAGGGCAGGGTTTACAATGGGGGGTAAATGATAGATGACATACAACCAGTTTAATTTCTTTCATGTAGAATACTGAAGAACGCTGAAGAAATCTGTCCAGAGAAGGGCCAGTCTGATGTTTTGTCAAATTTGCAGTGGGCTTATGCTTCCCTATTTTACAAACCTAGGCAAGTCCTAAAAAAGGGGAAGAGCTGACAGTACCTCAATTAAGTCCAATCAATAGAGGACTGGCCTAGCCAAGCCTCCTCTGCGTGATGAGGGTCGAAGACGGTTTCCTCTCTTGGCACGGTTTTGGACCCGTTTTAGAGCAGTTGGTTACTTCGCAGTAAACAGTGCAACGTACGTCAGTCCTGCCTTCTCCTCCTTCCGGCAGCACCACTGGCAGCAAGGGATTTTGGGCAGTCTACTGCCCTAGGCTCAGTATGCTCATCCTGGACAAAAGTAGTGATGTCTAAGCTGTATTACAGCATTGGAATTTTGAAAGCTCAATTGAGGATAATAAAGAAGCTCTGGCTTTATAATCGCTGCTGTAGCTCAAAGCTCCAACAGTTCAATGTTTGTGTTCACGTTTCTCCCTTTTGAATGTAATTTTTTTTTCTCCCTAATGGGCAGATTGTTCCAGTAGCCTCATAGCACTTCTGCCTCGGGTTAAACTGGTTCTCAAAGGCCATCACCTTCTTTATAGGCCCTCATCTGTTGCTTGGGAATATAAATCAGGGTCAGGACCTTTAACAGCTAGTTTAGCCCTCTGCAGAACATTGAAATGTTGCCAGCTTCATTGAAGACAATTGAGCAGCAGCAGTCTATTTAAACTGGCATAGTGCTGCTGCTCTCAACATTTGAATATCCTAGTGATCTCTGGCTATTTTTTTTTACCCTGCCTCTCCAAAATGTATGGATTGGGCAAGAGAAAGCGAAAGGCAGTGGTCGTGCACCAAGACACACAGAGCCTTCACCCCTACCTCCTCTTGTTGTTCAGTGTCTCTGGGGCTTCAGAAGGTGGGAGGGGTGAACTTTGCTCAGCTTCTGGGTCTTCCTGTCTTGGCTGAACTATGAAAAGCAGTTGTACCAAGCCATGGAAAAGAAGGAGGTGATCCTTTGGCTCAGGACTTTAATGCTGGAGTGGGCCTTTATTGGCCGGTATAACCAGCTACAGTGGGTTATAAAGCAAAAATACATATAGCATACACAATGCACTTCTAAAGTATACTTTGTATAACTTTGCAGAATGGATGTAATGTTTTTGTGCCTGGAAAATGGCAGTTGATTTGGTCCTTTCCTGAAATAAATGTTCTCAATAGAAACCCTTCAATGGATACAACTGGTCAAAATAAATGCAATCAATGCCTGCTTCTAAACAAGAGCAGACGCTATGGTTGACACAGCTAGGTCCTAGTTTGCAGTGGAAGAGGCTCATATGCGCCTCTCCCATACCGACGAGAAAGCCAAGGCAAAGATTATGACCTGGGGGCTAGGTCTTAATAACTTCAATGATGAGGTGACAGTAGCTCAGGTGATGGCTCAGGAAATGAGAATTGAGAATCTTGCTTATTCTTTGTTACCTCGTACTGAATGTGACTGCTAAGTGTGCTATTCTATGTACACGTTCATTGGATCATGACTTGGACTCAACATCCTGTTTCTCTAAATGGATCTCTTATGTTTACTATGATCTGTATAACACTGCAATGCCCAGTTGAACGTGGTATTGTCTGGATATAAAGAAGTGGCATTCCCATTGACTTGTAACCCGTGTTTTGCACTGCTTGTTTGGTTTTTTTGGGTTTTTTTGGGAAACGCAATAAAACAAAGGGAAAAAAAGTTCATACTAGGTTAATTCCATTATATTTAAGTGTATTTTCTTTGTCATTTAAAAAATTTTGCGCTGCCATTTAATTTAAACTTACACATTTTGATTACTAACTCTATCTTAGTTATTAAATTGGTAATGAACCCTTAATAATGCATAGGCACAAACGCAGTTAATTTAAATGCAAGCTTATTTACACTGCTTATGAGCAATATTTCTCCTAACTTATAGCACAAAGAAAATCACAATAGAATGTGCTGATGGAGATAGACGATTTCTTGCAAAAGCACAACAAGAAAACCTAAAAATGCAAAACAAAACAATATGAAACCACTTAAACAATACGGTAAAAACGGATAATCCACAATGAATGATACATAAGGAAACAGAAAAGAAAGGCGTGCTTCTAAATATCTCAGGGCTAGATTGCTGAAAGAGCTCAGGATGCCCATGTCCTTGGAGGAGATTCCAGTGCCCGGGGTCAATTGCATCATCATTTTGGAGATATTTAATGACATAGCTGTCATTCCTGCTCCTCTTGAGTGGCCTCAACAATGCTTTCTTGGAGCCCTTCTTGGGAGCCAGTGCAGACTTGCCTGGTTCAGGCATGATCGACACTGAGCACTTGCTATACGTAATTTGGGATAGTGGTGTATTTTTTCATGAGCATTAACTAAGTTACATCACATAAAATCAAACCAGAATTAATATTTCGTTCAGACACTAAATAATGATTTTTGATATTGCACATCTAGGGGCAGATTTACTAGCCCCTTGAGCCTCTTTTGCGCCGCCGTTGCGTCACTTTTGTGACGCAGCAGTGGCGCAAAAGATGCGCCATGGTGCGCGTATTAACAACATGACGCATCTGGGAAATGCGTCACGTTGTAAAGCCCTGCGCCATAAGGAGGAGTCCCTGAGCAGGGGGGTGGGGGGGGGGGGGCTTTCCTGCACAGGAACGCATCCTAAAACTGGCTGAGTGAAATCTGCAAGATTTCACTTAGTCACTTTTAGGCCAATGCTGCGTCAAAACCCTGCGCCTGCTTGAAGCAGGCGTAAGGAGTGATGCAGCATTAACAAGATAGGGCCCCCCTAGAACATTGCTGGAGCTGCGTCGCGCTTGCGGCGAAACTCCAGCAATGCGTCACTTTTACGGCACAAATGTGTGACGCATCTGTGCCGTTTTTGCCCCATGGTGCGCCGCATTGTAAATGCAGTGCATCCATGGTGGCGGAGGCATGGCGCACAATACGGGGCGCATTCCCTGCTGATATGCAGGGATGCGCCACTTATTGTAAATATGCCCCCTAGTATGTATTACAATCATCTGCATTTCATTTAGACTATTATAGAAATGGTGTTTCCTTAAACAATGTATCCAGTGATACAGTTAAATATATTGGTTATCCAGGTATTCTGGGATACCATGTGTCATCCTGAGAAGTCGAAGCACATAAATATACCTCCTTTGCTGATGCTGGGCTTGCACTTGAGATCCATTTCCAATGTAATTGTTGCTAGTTGAATGCCATGGCCTCCACATGCAATGGTCTGATCAAGACTTTCATTGCCTCATTCTATGAGAGAATGACTGATGGATATAGGTTAGGATTTCCTTCCTTTAAGTATATGAAAATAAAAAAGGGATTATTCCTGCCTCACGCTTTTGTATCGTTTCATACAAAAACATTTAATGCCAGTTAATCTATTTTCCCTTAGGAACATGGATCGAATGTGTTATAGTTTTGCGATTTCCAATGGATCTGTCAGAAATACTTTAAGATTTAGGCCCAGATACAAGTGGCTGGCCCAGATGATTCCTGTATGTTGGGTATCTGCAGTTTTTGTGAATATATCTCTCTACATCACGGATTTTACTCCACGATGCAAACACAATAACACAATGCGGTAGTTACAATGACCGCGTTGTCACAACGCACTACCTTTACAATGCAAGTTGTTACAACAACTTCCGCTACATGGCACGTTGGACTTAAGAATAGTATGATTTACTATTCAAACTCCAGTTTGTGCAACACTAGGGAAAGTGTTGGAATAGTAAATCATACTATTCCTTATCCTAGAGGGCTGTCTAGCGCAAGTCGTTGTAAAGACTTGCATTGTAAAGGTAGTGCGTTGTGACAACGCGGTTGTTGTAACGACTGCGTTGTGTTTGCATCGCGGAGTAAAATCTGCGATGTAAACTTTGTTTACCAGTTTTTGTATATACCAGAAATATGAGTTTAGTGGTTAACACAGCACTCCTTCTATTTTCCCAGAATAAATTTCAGCAGGTCAAGCCTGATGAAATAGTTCATGGGAAAAGTGCCCAGTAATTTGAGAGACATGTAGATTACGGTTTGGGAAGCACCAAAGAAGGAAGGCTCATCATTTTTTGCTATTTATCACACCCAATATATTCCGACCTAGTGGAGTAAGAAGCTATCTGGTACCAGTAGCGGCACGTGGTCGGAGTGCTGCCGGGCGCTGACATGGGGCAAGGGAAGGGCAGGGTGTGAGGTAGTAAACTATGGATTACGGCCGATTAGAGGTAAGTAAACATATAAATAAATAAAACGAATTTTGTTGCACGCGCTGCATCGCATTTGGCGATGCAGCACGCGCAACAAAATTTGTTTTATGCAGGTAATATCCTGTCCAGTTTTCTCTCATTCCACTTTTTATCCACCTGAACCATGATCCAGCTTTATTAAATCTTAATATTTTAAGTTTTGCAAGGGTATGATACATGCTCCTGAAAGAAACATATGAATGAGGTGCTTCATTTCGCCTTTAAGGTGTCCTTGGAGTGAAGTTAATAATGACAGCATTGGCTTCTAAAGCTGTGAACTGAATAGATCTTCAGTGTACAGTGGCATAACGAAACTTGAGGGGTCCCCCTGCAAGGTACATGGAGGGGCTCACTCCACACTCAATCAGGAGCTCTCCGCTGAAAGGCTGTGCAGAGGTGGCCCCTTGAGCTTGGGAACCCCGCACCACGGGGCTGCGGTGGCCTGTGTTACGCCGCTGTCAGTGTACTTTTGCTTGGATGGTACACCTGTAAAAGTGTGAGGAGATTTGAAAATAAATTGAAGTGGGGAGTGGCTGTGTCTAATTTACCTTTTACTTTTCAACCCTCTTGGTCTTTAGAACTGTACATGCCCCTTGCCACCATGTAATCATCATAGAGGATGAGTAGTTAACCTCTGGCCTGACACACAAATGCCCCCAATGACCCCAGTAATTTAGGGCCAAAGTTAGAGCATAATTTGTAAGGGAAACAAAGTCACAGTGGTCTTATCAATGTCTTGAAAGCTTGACTGGCTGTAACATCAAATCGATGGATGCTTATCAAACTTCTAACAGCTCTTTCGTTTTTCAAAAACAAACTTTCAAAGAGGGAGATTGTTCTTTAAAAACCAAAAACTAGTGAACACCATACAAAGGGACTTGTCTCTGAGGATGTAGGTTTTTTAAAAACATTTTACTGTCATTTACCACAAGGTTTTTACTCAAGGGGGACAGGTAACTGCCCATTAGTCCACCCTCTCTAAATTGAGGCAGTGGTTGAATCACCATCAGAGTACCCACTCCCTAAGACTCTAAGGGGCATATGTACAAGACCCTATCAACATTACTTTTACAGACGTTGTGGTGGCAATAGGGCCTTAACGCTGCCTTGTACTTATTTTTTCTTGTAATTTTTCTTGCTTGCAAAGTTTGGCTCTACATATCCTTTGGTCTCACATTTGTCTTTTTATACGGGTGAGTCTTTTACTTCCTTTTAAAATACTGATTAATTTTGTTGACAATGTTTAAACATTTATCCACATTGTGTATACGGGGATACCATTTGGTTTTACAATCAACCCCACATCCTGAAGATGGTCTGACGGTTTCATCGCCAACACAGACCGAAACGCCGACTGCAACATCTATTTCTTTATTCATTTGTTGATTTGAAGTAACTGTTTTCTTTTGTGTCAGATTGTTTTCCTTCACCAACTCACAGAATAGATGTATACATAGTTTCTTTGCAGGCCAATTTATGTTACCTCTAGAACTATGTTAGGTTGATTCTAACTTCACTCTCTTGTGTCCTTATTCGTTTGTATATTAAATATATGTTTTGTTTGAAGTAAAGTCTGCCCAGTGTGTTACATTTTATGATTTAATGACAGATGTCTGCTAGGAAAAATCACTCTTTCAATGCTTGATTAATCATCAGTTCACCACTAATCAGGGTTGAACAACAACAAATCCCTTTGAGATAATATCTCTGAAATTCATCTACAAATGAAATCCCTTGTAGGCAAACCTTCACTTATCTCAAGCCTCGTACATAAGGCACCCTTTAACGCTATGGTTATCGTGTAAGGGGTGTGCAGTGGATTTGTGGTGGGCGTTCCACTGCAACACCGATTGTATTTGGCACTGGCCTCTATGTACAAGGGTGGAAAATCCTGGTCTTAAGTCGGCGAAACGAGGGAAATGCATTATTTCTTCTCATGTTTGCCTTTTCCATGTGTGCTGCCTTGTGCAGCACACATGAAAGTTACAAAACGGCATTTTATGATTTATTAGGTGCAGGAAGGTACACCTTTCTACACATAACCAATCCTCCCCTGCACACAGACACCCTTGCACTGTGGTGCTAGTGTGCCTGTGTTGGCACTAAGTTGTTAAACTTAGCACCATCGCAGTGGGAAACGCAAGGCTGCATCCCATTCTTGTAAATATGGTGCAGCCTTGCATTTTAGAAGTGGCGGAGCGTGTCGTTAAGCCAAGGAGGCTAACAACATGCACAGCCACTTCCTAGTACATAAATCTGGCCATTAGTTTAGTCAAGAATTTGGGCTCTCCAGAAAGCTGAGATCAGCCTTACCCAGGATCAGCAAATCATGTAAATCATGTAAAAGTGGGAAGACTTCTCATACATAATTTTAGTAAAAGTGATATATAACCGAAAATCATGTGTAAAATAACCCTGGGCGTAGTTCGCGAAGTAGCGCTATGCGTAGCTACGCGAAGTGCACTTTGCACTACGCGAGCAACGCGTAGCACCACACAAACTGTGTAGTGCGCCGTTCGCGATGATTGCACAGTGCCAAATGCTTGTCCGCACTGTGCAATCATTGAAAAAGGCATCTTGCACAGTGTGAGATGTCTTTTACTGCCACTCGAGTAGATTTTTACTCGAGCGGCAGCTTTCTCAACGTGGAATGGTAGTTTCTCATTGCGAGTGGTCGCGAGCATACGCACCCCTCGCAATGAGAAACCTGACCTCCCCGCGTTGAGAAGCTCACCAGGAGGTTTATTTTCCACACTCACGATTGGCAACTTGACATTGCTGATCGCGAACGAGGAAAAAGTCTCGCCGGGATGTCATTTTGCTTGCTCGCAGTCACCAACTTGACGTTGAGGACCGCAAGCAAACAAAAATGACCGCTGCACTACGCTACGAGTGTTTGCACTGTGCTACTTGCAATTCACGTAGTGCAAAGTAGCGCAAACTTTGCAAACTATGCAGGCGTAGCGTCGTGCTTTGCCCAGGCTTACTTTAAAATACATAATTCGCACAAAGTGAAATATTTTTCATGACCTTTATGTTTTTTTCATATATAGTATCACTCAAAAGAAGTCTGTTGAGCTATGTTAATGGACTCCACTGAGAGGTGTTTGCATATGCGGTTTAAGTGTTTTCACTTACGAGGATCCCCTCTTCCTCTCGTCTCTTGAGATCGAGGAGTTGAAAATGATTTACCCATCATAATTATTTGCATTTGACATTTTTCAGAACAAATACGATTCAAAATACACAAGCATTAGAAATGCAAATAGTGAGCCTTTAGGGTTTTTTTATTTGTGGATATTTAACCTCTTGAAAATAGCATGGAATAGGAACCCTATCCAGGACAGCCCTTCCAACACCGTTTGTTGCTGTAACCCCGACCGTCTTTTAACATAAGGCCGGAAGCAGCTACCCTTGCCAATTTGTTGTGCCTTAATTACCAGGTAATGACCCCGGGTAGGCTCCTAGAAAGACTTTCAACTAACACGAGTGGTGTATGCTCCAGCGTAAAAAATCTTTCATTCATTCTTTTCTGTACATAGCGGAATTACGTTTTACATGGCGCGTCTGTTTTTGACACGATACATCTAACTTGAAGTTCTATAATTGATACTTCATTGAGTCTACCGCGACGCCGCTCCCTAAAATATCGAGAAAGGTATGTGCTAAGCTAGACGAGTTTGGAAATTTGCGCCTAGATAGTGTTCTTTTTTACACTACTATACAAAGCTGCTTTTATCTTTTCTATCAGCACAACAGCAAAGATACGTTTGCGCTTACAGCCCTGCTTTTCCATGCACGTTTTTAATGGGAAGCTGCGAGGAGATGCTTCCTTGATCTGGCCCTTTTTCAGGTAATAAAACGTGCGAGGTAATAAAACGTGTGAGGTACTGATCTAGATTGCCATCCTAATTCTACCACTATTGGGTCCAAATTAAACATGCTTGTTCTATATATTTTGTCTTAGAGCAACAGAATTATGGTCAACATGGCCTGCTCCTTCCCAGTAGGATACAACTAATACGCCGTCATCCAAAGACCGGCCGATTCAGGTACTTTGATCCTTAGATGTATTATGTTTGAACAAGGGGTCGTTAGTAACTGGAACCGAGCACCCTATCATTGACTTTTTAACATCATGAGGTTTGGGAATAGAATACTGGAAATAGCAATAACTATCTATGTTGTTGTTTTGTTTTTTTGTAGGCTGCAGTTAATTTGAAGCCTAGCTGATACTAAATAGTTGAGGTGTATCATTTTTTAAAGTATTATCTTTTTTCCTGTCTTTGAACACAAGAAACACTGCCTTCAAATGTGAATGTAAGATAACCTGAACTCCTGAAATTAGAGATAGTAGGGCCAAGGTGTCCAAACTCACTAATAATTAGACACTGAGCGAATACAATAAATTTAATTCAGTATATAGACAATTTCAATAAGTATTCTATACACCATGATTTTTGGTGTATTCTTAATACGTTTTACATCGTTCCCTATAATATACAAATTAGATTCCAAAGGGGTTTCCTAGCACCAGTACCTGTGTTTGTTAAACTTATCAATCTTCTTTCTGAAATCCTCACTGTTGTTTATCCTTGATTCATTTCTGATTATGAATATAATGTATTATGGTTGTAAATATTGTATATATGTATGTATATATGTATTTATTAGAGTAGGGTATTTTCTAGACGGTAACAATAATTTATATCAATAACCATCTGGCACTAATAATGGAACATTACTATGTCAACTAGTTATCAAAATATGTGTTTATTGTACATATGGAAGAGCGTTTTCAAATCATTGTTTTTTTAATTGTAGAAATCACCTGAAATTGTCCTGAAGAAGACACACTGTATGTGTCGAAACGCGTCGACAGTCTTCAATTTTTCCAATTAATTCTGGGAATTATCATAAATATTTATTGTTTCTCAGGATCATTTGTGTACTATTGGAATTTGGAAATTTGTGTTTATTTGATCTTTTTTAAAAATATTTGCATTTTATGAAACACTGATCATGTCTGTATCATGAATATTTTTATAATTAAATTTTATATGTTATCATATTTTTTTGTTCATGTTGCTCTTTTTTGTGTTCTCTAAACTCGTTTCTGCCAGATTGGTTTTGTTTGTTTTGCCTGGGTATTTTACCTTGCTTTCAACTGCTTTGCCCTGACCCAGGAAATCTATCCAACTCAGGGGGTCCCTGTTTTAACTCCAAAATTACCCACGGCGAATCCGTGTGGGACATGTTTGCTGATATATAAGTACCGTCTAAGAAATAATATAGGTTTTTTATACATAAATTTGTTGTCACATCATATCCTTCCAAAGTTATCTTTGTTAAAGAATTTCTTTCTTTTTATCCTGTTTTTACAGGTATTGGTGGTATAAGAGAAACCCTTTAATATGGCTAATCTTCAAACGTTTGGGTTTTCAGACGAAGACTTTGAAACATTGGTTGGAACCAGTACTTCGTTTGGTAATAGTTCTGCATCCAACTCTCACTGTAATAGCGACATTAATAAATTACAGTTGTTAGAAAAGAAGCTTGCCCGAATAGAAGCGCATGGTGAGTTCATGCTGAACTATTTGAAGGCAGGCATAATCCCATTGGGTCTTAGGGTCCGTAATATCCCAGGCCTATTTGTAGACATCAAAGCCTTTCTCATTAAGTGGAGCATGATAGCTAGTCGCTGCTCAAGGGACCTGATGATTTTGATAAAATCCACATCTAAAGAAATAGCGTCTGATATAAAGAAGGAAATAGAAGGCCTCGAAGAGAAAATCAAGAGAGCATCCACTATAGAAGAGGCAGATAAACAGTTAGAAATAGTGAAAAAAGATGTTGCCTCTTTCATAGACTATTTAAAGAAAAGGAAAAATGATAAATGTATTAAGGATAAGAGATTCTATACATTAGAACGGACTTACCCGTATATTGGGGATAATTTTTATAAGTCTGACCATCAACAGGGAGAATCAAACTATAATTATCCACAGAAAATCAATACTTTTTCTGATTCTTCTGATCCTGACTCAGATGGGGACAGCAATATGGGCTATCAGGATGAAGGACCTTACAATCCCCAGAACACTAGGAGAAATACTCGCCAGCCTTTTTTAGGCCAGCGCGGATCACGAAGGGGACGCCAAAGAGTCAGGTTCCAAAATCTATCGAGGGGTCATTATCAAAATCATCAATATCCCCAGGAACCTCATCAATACCTGGAGACTCGCAGCAAACAATACTGGCGACAAGGGATGTGATACCCATTTTTAATCTATCTTCGCATATCTTAAGAGAAAACGATATGTCCCTACTAACAAAAGGGCTATCGTTTGTCCCCCACTCCAAAGTGAACTTGTTTGAATTATATCAAGACATTCATTCTTTCTTCCGAAAGATTAGATTAAAGAAATTTTTCTGTGATAATGAACAACTGGAAACTGATGATAGAATACAGAATATAGTGTCCCTCCCATCAACTTTTACTCCAACTTTAGAACAGATAGGCCCAGAAACTGCTATTTTTGAAAAGGTAGTAATGAAACGCTTGGAACAAGCAGTTCGTTTTGTTCCAAAACCTAGATATAACATTACAAAAGACGAATGCATGTCTATAAATGAACTTAAGAATAATAAATCAGTTGTTGTTAAAAGCAGCGATAAAGGTGGTGGCATTGTTCTTTTGGATTCTTCAATGTATGAGACCAAAATGACTAATATGCTCAATGATTCCACCTTTTATAAGAAAATTAGATTGAACCCGACAGAAAGGATTGTGAAAACAATACAGAAAATAACTACAAAAGCTTACACAACAGGTATTATAAATGACAAAGAATACGCGTTCCTTAATAACTCTGAAAATAAGGTGCCCTGTATTTATGGATTACCCAAGATCCATAAGAGTGAGCAAGATCCCCCCTTCAGACCTATCGTATCTACGATAGGAACTCCCCTTGAAGCGATTTCTAAGTACCTTGATAAGATTCTCCGTCCTTATATCCCCTGTATACCATCTTATATCAAAGATACAGGGGATATCATTCAGAAAGTGGAAAACCTTCCTTTTAATAGGAACACGGATGTCTTGGTCACTCTCGACATCGAAAGTTTGTATAGTAATATTCCACAAAATGAAGCTATTGATGCCACAATGTGGTTTATTGATGAACATCATATACCGTGCTCGAAACCTTTCATCAAGGAATGCCTTCTACTTACTTACTTACTTAATTTTTTTGAATTTGGGGAGAATCTATATTTACAGGTGAAGGGTGTAAGTATGGGGGCATCTATGGCACCGTCAATAGCGAATATTTATATGTCCTTATTCGAATCCAAATTTATTCACAATGAAGTCGCCCCCTTCTTCGAGTCTGTTTCCCATTGGTACCGATACATTGACGACATCTTTTTTGTATGGACCGATGGGGAACAGACTCTGCAGGAATTTCTATCATGGCTGAATCTTGCTGACGACAATTTGCGTTTCACTGCTCATATAAATGTATCACAGGTGGAATTTTTGGATATATATATTAGACAGAATGATGTTTTTTTAGAAACCGATTTGTACACAAAACCAACGGCAAGGAATACTTTACTGCATTTTAAAAGTTACCATCCTAGATGCCAAAAAGACAGTATCCCCTTCTCACAATTCCTCAGGGTGAGACGTAATTGTACCAACATAAAAGACTATGACATCCAATCTGTAACTATAAAACAAAAGTTTCTAGAGCGAGGCTACCCGCATCGGCTGATCAGGGAAGCCTATAAAAGGGCACGGTTTTATGACCGTGACTCCTTATTTAACACACAGAAACAACATCAAGAACAGAAACTGGTATGTATAACCAGGCACTCCACTTTGGATGCAACTGTCAGGCAGGGGATTAGCTCAAATTGGCATCTTCTTAATGTGAATCAGACGGGCAGCAAACTTGCTAAACCTATGTTTGCTCACCGACGAAATAAAAATCTTAAAGATTTGATAGTACGATCATGTTTCAGTAAGCTAATGACCAATCCCCCATTCTTACAGAAATCCATTGATGCCACCAATGGAATCAAGGGCACCTCCCGTTGTGGTTCGTGCCAATCTTGTGATCAAATCATCACGGGCGATACAGTAACATTAAATGACAGTACTGTACATATGAAGGATTTCTATACGTGTAATACACAGAATGTAGTATACCTTATTGTATGCCCCTGCAATTTGGGCTACGTAGGAGAAACCTCACGTGCAATCAAAACTCGCATGACGGAACACAGATCTGCGATTAAGACAATGAGAAATACAGCACCTCTAGTAAGCCATTTTACAGAATTCAAGCATTCACCAGCAGATGTGAAATGGTGTATACTAGAAAAATTCGTATACCAAATGGAAAAGGAGGAGACAAAATAAGAAAAAAGAGGGAAGTATACTGGATCTTTTCTCTTGGCACCTTTGATAGGGGGCTCAATAATGAACTCCCCTGGGAGAATGCGATCATCTAATTGCCCACTGTCTCCAAGAAAACTGGAATTTATGTCTTTCTCTTTAGAAACTAAAGAAAATTAGCAGTTAAAAGTCTTTTCCTCGACTAACTCTGTGTTCGATGGTCCTACATAGAGAGCCACCGCTGTTGATTCCTTGATATATAAATGTAATACTTTCTAAAACTCATGGGGTGACATAAAATAGAAATAATTAGGTAGTAAAATTAATTGCCCACTGTCTCCAAGAAAACTGGAATTTATGTCTTTCTCTTTAGAAACTATAGAAAATTAGCATGTAAAAGCCTTTTCCTCGACTAATTCTGTGTTCGATAGTCCTACATAGAGAGCCACCGCTGTTGATTCCTTGCTATATGAATGTAATACTTTCTAAAACTCATGGGGTGACATGAAATAGAAATAATTAGGGAGTGATAAACACGTCTTGTATGAACAGGCACACGTGCAGATTCCTCTTCTCACTTGCCAACAGAATCACGTGCTAAGTACACTGGTCTCCTTTCCCTTTAAGAGAAGGAGGGGCTCTATTAAACAACCTGTCACAATACGGCGTATATAAACCTATCAAATTCGCTTTCCCAAAATCTTTGAAACTGACGAGATACCGGGAACCACTTGTGACGGCGGTCTCCATAGAAAAAGTAAGATATTCGTCTTGCCGCTTTGACTTGGTAGTTTGTGTAATATACTATGCAGTTTTCAACATTCTTATAGAGTCCATTTCTTAATCTTTCAACAGCTTCTCCTAGGAGGCACGCATGCTGTTATGACGGCAACCCCGACCGTCTTTTAACATAAGGCCGGAAGCAGCTACCCTTGCCAATTTGTTGTGCCTTAATTACCAGGTAATGACCCCGGGTAGACTCCTAGAAAGACTTTCAACTAACACGAGTGGTGTATGCTCCAGCGTAAAACATCTTTCATTCATTCTTTTCTGTACATAGCGGAATTACGTTTTACATGGCGCGTCTGTTTTTGACACGATACATCTAACTTGAAGTTCTATAATTGATACTTCATTGAGTCTACCGCGACGCCGCTCCCTAAAATATCGAGAAAGGTATGTGCTAAGCTAGACGAGTTTGGAAATTTGCGCCTAGATAGTGTTCTTTTTTACACTACTATACAAAGCTGCTTTTATCTTTTCTATCAGCACAACAGCAAAGATACGTTTGCGCTTACAGCCCTGCTTTTCCGTGCACGTTTTTAATGGGAAGCTGCGAGGAGATGCTTCCTTGATCTGGCCCTTTTTCAGGTAATAAAACGTGCGAGGTAATAAAACGTGCGAGGTACTGATCTAGATTGCCATCCTAATTCTACCACTATTGGGTCCAAATTAAACATGCTTGTTCTATATATTTTGTCTTAGAGCAACAGAATTATGGTCAACATGGCCTGCTCCTTCCCAGTAGGATACAACTAATACGCCGTCATCCAAAGACCGGCCGATTCAGGTACTTTGATCCTTAGATGTATTATGTTTGAACAAGGGGTCGTTAGTAACTGGAACCGAGCACCCTATCATTGACTTTTTAACATCATGAGGTTTGGGAATAGAATACTGGAAATAGCAATAACTATCTATGTTGTTGTTTTGTTTTTTTGTAGGCTGCAGTTAATTTGAAGCCTAGCTGATACTAAATAGTTGAGGTGTATCATTTTTTAAAGTATTATCTTTTTTCCTGTCTTTGAACACAAGAAACACTGCTTTCAAATGTGAATGTAAGATAACCTGAACTCCTGAAATTAGAGATAGTAGGGCCAAGGTGTCCAAACTCACTAATAATTAGACACTGAGCGAATACAATAAATTTAATTCAGTATATAGACAATTTCAATAAGTATTCTATACACCATGATTTTTGGTGTATTCTTAATACGTTTTACATCGTTCCCTATAATATACAAATTAGATTCCAAAGGGGTTTCCTAGCACCAGTACCTGTGTTTGTTAAACTTATCAATCTTCTTTCTGAAATCCTCACTGTTGTTTATCCTTGATTCATTTCTGATTATGAATATAATGTATTATGGTTGTAAATATTGTATATATGTATGTATATATGTATTTATTAGAGTAGGGTATTTTCTAGACGGTAACAATAATTTATATCAATAACCATCTGGCACTAATAATGGAACATTACTATGTCAACTAGTTATCAAAATATGTGTTTATTGTACATATGGAAGAGCGTTTTCAAATCATTGTTTTTTTAATTGTAGAAATCACCTGAAATTGTCCTGAAGAAGACACACTGTATGTGTCGAAACGCGTCGACAGTCTTCAATTTTTCCAATTAATTCTGGGAATTATCATAAATATTTATTGTTTCTCAGGATCATTTGTGTACTATTGGAATTTGGAAATTTGTGTTTATTTGATCTTTTTTAAAAATATTTGCATTTTATGAAACACTGATCATGTCTGTATCATGAATATTTTTATAATTAAATTTTATATGTTATCATATTTTTTTGTTCATGTTGCTCTTTTTTGTGTTCTCTAAACTCGTTTCTGCCAGATTGGTTTTGTTTGTTTTGCCTGGGTATTTTACCTTGCTTTCAGTTGAAAATGATTTACCCATCATAATTATTTGCATTTGACATTTTTCAGAACAAATACGATTCAAAGTACACAAGCATTAGAAATGCAAATAGTGAGCCTTTAGGGTTTTTTTATTTGTGGATATTTAACCTCTTGAAAATAGCATGGAATAGGAACCCTTATCCAGGACAGCCCTTCCAACACCGTTTGTTGCTGTTTTTTTCTGTACTGGACCTCCAAGTACACCATGGTAATCACCGTCAGGAAAGGTCCACAAACGTCCCCCACAATGCCATGCACTTGAGACAGGCGATGCATATTAGGGGATAATAGTCAAATTTGCTGCTAAGGAAATTCTGAATGCTAATCTGTCTGCTGAAACGGAAAGGCAAGCTCAAGGTCAGTTTTTGCCCAAAGAGGCTCCATCCAAAACAGAAGTAAACACTTCATAGTACAAAATGAAATGAGCTGGGTGACAGAATATATAAGGATGGAGGGCCTCAGTAGCTGGTGTGACAGAAGTAGTGTGCCCGTCACCCCAGACATCCTGCTCAAAATTACCCATTCAGTGATTCACCTAGGATTTTTGTTTAACGAGTTGGCCTAAATTAGCAAATAGATTAAAGACAGACACAATAAGACAACTACATAGAAAAGCTAAAGATGTTATGCCATATTGAAACATTGTTAGACAGTAAGGTCACAAATATCAATTTCAATATTTCATGCCATAGAGTGCTAAATGAATTGGGTCAATACAATAGAAACATTACGCTGGATGCGCTTGCCCTTGTCTCTATTGGGTCGCATATCATGAAGATGGCGGTGCTCCCAAGATTTTAATTCTTGTTCTTAAATAGTCCGATGGTGCTCCCTGCGCACATTTTCAAGGTCATTCATTCTTTATTAGTGAAGCTAGCCTGGGACGGGAAATGTTTGCGTGTCAAATGGGACACTCTCACACTACACTATTCCACGGGGGACCTCGGGGCTCCGGATTTAGAATAATACTATCGTGTGTTGTAAAGTTCACATGCTTACCACTAGGTCCACTGGTAGGCTAGCCTCCTGTATTTGTAGATTTAGAGAGTTGCGGCGGCGCCCTCTACTCTCCCGTTGCTGTTGTTTCAAGCTCCGTCTAAACGGGCTGGTATTTTGGATTCCGTTAATCCTCCAACCAGTGGTCGAAGTGGGAAAAAAAAAGTAGGGGAACTGTGGGTGGAGAATCAGGGGGCGGGAATAACCGAAGATTGAATCAGTGGGCGGCATCAGGGGTGTGGCTAGAAATAGCAAAACATACACATTTTTAGTACGTTTAGCATTTCACTGACCAGTTACAGCTTATAACGTTATGTAATTAAAACACTGTTCTTATCCGTTCACTGCCCCTATCTGTTCACTGCTACTGCTGGTTACCGCTCCTGCCCATGCCTAATCACCGTTCCTGCTCTTTCACTTCTCCTGCCCCATCACTTCTCCTGCCCCATCACCTCTCCTTTCCTGTCACCTCTCCTGTCCCATCACTGCTCCTGACACGTCAACTCTCCTGCCCCGTCACTTCTCCTGCCTGTCACTTCTCTCTCGCCCTGTTAATTCTCCTGCCCGTTACTTCTCCTGCCCGGTCACCTCTCCTGGCCTAGTACCTCTCCTTTCCTGTTGCCTCTTCTGTCTGGTCACTGCTCCTGCCCAGTTCACTCCATGTACAACATTGACAAATTACACAAGGTGTCATGTTCCCCCCAGTACTCTGGGGAAAGCCCTCTGTAATCACCAACTCCGATCTCACTGGCACTTGATATGCTAAAGGCAGTGGTTCCCAAACCTTTTTGACCTACGGCTCCCTTGACCTATTGGCATTGGCCATGACTCCCCATTATTTTACTTTTTTTGTGGGCGAAGGGATGTAAGCCCAGATTTAGGGCTACTTCCATTTTTCACCTTGAAAATAATTGGGATGAAGCAGATGAAGGTATTATAATCATGGATGTAACAAATTCAAAATATGACAGCTGTTTAATGAAACACTTGAATTTGCTAAGTAAGCCATAAACAATAACCTGAGGTCTTCATATGGATTTTTTTTAACTATCTTTTGTTTTAAAAAATTGCCTCTAGAGGAGCTCATTCCAGGGAGCCAAGTGGAACAGGTGATGGATGGGGGACGACTTAAATATTTCTCATTTACACCTTTAGCAAGATTGGTTTAATGTGCCAATGCATGCCAGCAGCAGTAGGGTGAATGTAGAGTAGTATAGTTAGCAAATTATTTGTCATCCAGTTCAATGCAAGCACTCGAGTGAACATGAACAAATCTACCCAAAAAGCCAATGGACGAACACTCCACTGGGCAGAGCCAAGACACAACATGACACCTTTGTGCAATGCCTCAATGGCACTAAAGATCCCAAAATAGCATTATGTTAGTAATGATGAAATGTTATGTTGTAGGAAAAAGATCACACTCCATAATTTGGACACAGGTCACTAGTCATCTAAATCAGTCAGATGTGGTACAGTACTCGGTGGTCTGTGTGAAGTGCACAAAAGCAAAAGTGGCAAAACTCGGCACTCTCAAAAGAGAGGGTAAGAGACTGAGCAAAAGAGCATTTGCCTCTCAAAAATCTATTCACTTTACGGGATGTTTAATTCCATTGGCTCCGAACAAAGCAATTTTTAAAAGCTACAAAAACCACAGCAAAGTTCACATAGTGCCAAGAAGTAACTCAGTTCTGTGAGACTGCTGTACAGACTGCCCACTCAGAGTTACTAGCATCCACCTCAAGAGCTGTAGCTTTAGGCTCGCTGGCCCAATGCTGTTAAATTTCACACCAGCTGAAATTTATTTTGGCAAACAGCCTTCTGTCCAGTCCACTACACAGCTCCAGACCCTGCTGTTCATATACAATCCTTGGGACAATTAGGAACTTAGCAGGGAAGTGTCTGTTCTTTTGTGCAGTTTATCATACCCAAATCCCCCTCAACATGCGCAGCTACCAAATTAAACATTGATACCATCTCTGGTGGTACCTGCATAACACCCCAAATTAGTGATACATGCTGAGACGTTTGCTGGAATCTCCCATCCACCGCCAACCCCACCCCAGCCCTCCAAACGCCCACCTTGGCCCACGAGGCCTGCATGCAACATTTAGTAGCTCGATTGGCTCCTGTAAGACACAGCCCTCTACTGACTTCAGACAGAAACACCTTTACTCAGCCATCAACAAAAATCAGGAATTTTAGTGCAGCTGGAGTTAAAATGACTAACAAACAGCATCAATAATCTATGCGTGTGAGTGATGCAACCTACTTTCTATTGGTGTCTATTCAAGGCAATTGGTTTCATATTGCGTGGTAAAAAACATAACGTATATTTTGCAGTGAAATACTCCTTACGAATGTTGTGCAGCTTCTGCCTCAGAGTTCAAACAGCCTTTCACACTGATGCATTCGTTGGCATCTCAGCACGCCCGGGCTGATGAGAACTGAAATTTGAGCTAAAAGTTTACTCGAGACTTTGACTTAGAGGACTTACATAATTAATAATTATAGCATCTGTTCGCGGCGCCCCTGTTTAGTTTTAAAGGCGCACCAGGGTGCCGCACGGCGCACAGATTGGGAACCCCTGTGCTAAAGGCAAAGGGTGGGCGCATTGTCATTCGAAAGGGGCTAATCGGCCTCAATCGGAATGACAATGGGCCTGCCCACAGTCTGAGAGCTCAGGGAGGGGCTGCTGCAGCCTCTGGAGTTCAACAGAGAAGTGCGGGCAGCCCCTGGAATCAAATGGGAAAAAAAAGTTATCGTTTTTAAGTAGGACTATTCTTGCCGTCCCGGGATGCTTTGTGGAAAGTAAGAAGTAGGGGAATGGACTGAAATAATTTGTAGAAGTAGGGGCACGCCGTGCCCTTCCGTTCCCGCCCACTTCTACCACTGCCTCCAACCCATGCTTGGCAGAATCTGTTAAAGAGACAGGCGGACCGGGCACTGTCCCATACTCCGCCATGACTCCGGTGGAGTAGTGCCACTGATTGCTGGTATGCAGAGAAAGTGAATTGGTCCCTGCCCTGGCTACAATTAACATTACCAAAATTGGGGATCTGTTCTCTGAAGGCAAGTTTCGCGGGTGGGCTGAGGTTGAGGTTGAAGGGAACGCCTGTACACCGCTAGAGCAGTTTCATTTTCACAGAGTGAGGCATGCTATTTGTGAGATACTCAGGGAGGATATGTTGGAACCGCCTGAGTTAGCATCCTTTTCTTTTCTGCTGCATGCCGAGTCCCCATGTCAGATAGTTTCCGGCATATATAAAATATCACAGGATTACCGTAGGAATCATTTCACTAAAGCTAGGTTGGAATTGCAGAATGAACTTGGGGTGGCTGTCGATGACATGTTTGTAAGTTCAAGCAGCATGTCTCCTTGAACAGGAGACACCATTCTTATATATTTTAAATTCCTCCATAGTCTATTATACGCCAGAGAGGTTTCATCGATATGGTTTACGAGATTCCACAGAATGTGAGCGCTGTAGTGCCGGCCCAGCTGGGTTCTTGTATATCGCCTGTTCGTGCCCAGCGATCGCGAAATACTGGGAGCTACTTTGATAAACATTGAGTGAAATCACTGGCCTTTCGCTGCCATTGGACCCGCTCTTGACATTGTTGGGTTACAGAAGGCAATTGCAGAAAGGTACACGGCGATTAATAGACATGGGTTTATTGCTTGCAAAGCGCAATATTGCACTGCAACGGTGTTGGGGGCCAGCGCCTTCTGTTGTAGACTGGTCTAAAGATATGGGGCCTCATTTATGAAAAGTGACGCATCGCTGCGAGAAAACAGCGATGCGTCACTTTTCATTGCACACTCCTTGCGACCCCAATGATGCATCATATTTACAATATGACGCATCATTGCGCAAGGACTTACAGATACGTCAGTATTTCTGACGTATCTGTAAGCGCAAAAGGGACGCATTGCTGGAGTGCGTCACAAAAGTGACGCAACTCCAGCAATGCATCCTTTCAGATGGGGCAAGCCCCATGTGAAAGGGCCTGCGTCAGTCTTACGCCTGCTGTGAGGTAGGCGCAAGATTTTGACGCAACGGCGTCCTAGAAGTGACGCAGTGAAATCTCATAGATTTCACTGCGTCACTTCTACGACCTTTCTTGCGTCAATACGCCCCCATTGCATACATTACACCTGGCGCAGGTATACTTTTGCGCAGGGGTTTACAAAGTGATGCATCTACCTAGATGCATCACTTTGTAAATATGGCGCAACAAGGTGCATTTTTTACGCCACTGGTGCGTCACAAAAAGTGACGCACCAGCAGCATAAAAGTGACCCACAGCCTCATAAATGAGGCCCATGGTATATTGCAATAAGCAGTCAGAACTATATAGTGATCTGCTACCACCCCAGAATCGTCCTAAAAGCTTAAGGGGCTGTATCAGCACTATTTAGTTGGTAAGGAGACAGGTGAAACTGAGCGTGATGGCCCTGCCTGATGGTGTTGATTTGGTTGGGGGTCTTACTCCGCTTTTCGAGCTGCAGACGATGCTGTAAACCACTGCATGTTTTGAAATTCTGTATGTACCAGGCTCTACTAGTAGTGGGTCAAACACTGATGTCTGTATGTTCACGCATGTATTATGTCCCTGGATGCGATGATGTATCTTCTTATAACGGACTGGGTTAATGCTTTGTTAATTTCAGGACTGTATACACTGTTCAATACTGATGCACCACTGTAATTACCCTTTTTATTGTTCTTAATAAAAATGTAATAAGAAAAAAAAAAGAAAATATTTTCAGGCTCTCATGTGCCCAAACCAAACCACTTCCTTAAACCTTTCCAAAAATGCTTTATTTTATACTACTGGTTTAATTAGATGTTTTCTGTGCAAGCAAAAAGAAAAACCTTAGAGCGGAAGACCTTCCCTTACGAAAAATGGGATTTATCTTCATTTCCTTGATAGCATACCCATTACCAGTAATTGTGTTCTTTACAAACTCTTCATCAAGGTTTAAATCAGGAAATAGTTTTGTACCAACATTGTAACCGGTACTCCCACTGACTCCAATCATTACTAGATGACCACCTGTTTTTAGCAGTGTTGTGATATTTCTAAGGGCCTGAGTGTAGCTGTTCAAATCTGTGCAAGCAGCTTCTAAGCACAATGAAGTGACCAGGCAGTCTGCTGGTGGCAAGACGACCGGATTCAGCGGATCGTTCTTCGTGACGTCACATTTTACAACTTGTTTGACTGTTGCTCTTATCTTCTTTTCTTTCTCAGCACATTTAGTCCTAAAAATGAATTTACAAAATTTAGTGTACATTAGGAACATGTTGATGCTCAACAGCATTTCTTGAATATGCAAGCATTTCCTATAAATATTCAATTTGCAATTGTTATGTTTAATTACTACTAAAGAATCTGTTTGTGACCTCCTGTCTACCTCGCAATAGCTACTAAAGCAATTGCATCTTAAATAACTATGCCTGTTAAATTATTTCTGGCTTACTGGAGAGAGTTGTTTCAGTGACCTTATGGCTCTGTGGAGTAAGGTCCATTGGGTTAGGGTTTTTGCTCATGGAACCAGCTGAGATTTTGATACTAAAAATACTGCAGTTCTTGCTGAGTCAGTGATTTATTTGTTCTGAATGGCTAAAAGAGAATTAACTGCCATCACCATGAAGATACTGTTCTTCTGTAGGCATTGCTCCTTCTTGTACATAATTACACATGTGCTGACTGTCTCAGCAACAGTGCATGTGTAAAAAATACATATATTTGGATGAATGAACTATATCATGAATTGAATTGTTTTCAGAGTCTATGACTAGCTGGACGGGAGTGCTATATATAGCACTCCCGTAGCTAGTAGGTAGTTATAGTGAGGACCAAAGTTTCCATAGGAAAATCATATTTGTTTTGCCGGAACCTTTAATGCCACTCGATGAATCTTCATGAAATTTTCAAAAAACATCTCTTTTTTTTCTGCTTTGTTAAACGTTTTGGGGTGATCCGTCAAGCAGGGGCTGAGAAAAAAGAGGGGGTCCCAGCGTGCCCTTTCCCCCTGTTCTGTCTATTGGGATTTTTCATTTTGGAATACGTCTACAGCCCAAACTACTAAACAGAATTACACCAAATTTGGCAGAAAAATAGATGTTGGCCAAGAAAGCAAAATGTTTGTGGTTTGGTGTCAATCCCTTTAGTTGTTTTTGGGATATTTAAGTTTAAAAAATATAGATATCTGGAGAGGCGATTCTTGCAGTGGACTCGTGGATCCTTCTAAAATTTGTGTTGGCCACCCACTTGGGACTCAGCTTAACGCCAAGTCCCACAAAAATAAATTGTAAACAAAAAGAGAAGAGGCAGGGTAGCAATACCTAGGCCCCCAGATATGGTGGGGGGAGTCCCACAGGGACCCCGCCAGGGTTTAAAAGCATTTCTGTTAAATGTTGCTGCAAATTTTCAGGGGGATCCATAAATCAATGGCAACATGTAAAAATAAAAGATGCACAGGCTCCCGCACATCTTTTATTTGAAACCCCCCAGTGGGCCAAATCCTGGGATATGTTCAAAATAAAGCAAAAGGGGCACATGGGGCCTCCTCCTTGGGGTTAATTATTCACCACCACCTCCCAGGGTTTTTTGTTATGATTTATGCGGGGGGGGCGCATGGCACCCCGAACCCAAGGAACATCACCTCCCCAGGGCTTGTTTATTTCATTATTGGAGGGGGCCTCTTGGGCTCCCTCCCAGACTCAGGGACCGCCACATCCCTAAGGCTTTAACTTTTATCAATGGGAGGCTGCGCGGACCCACCAGCCCTGGAGACGCCACCTCACTGAGCCTTTTTTTTAAAATAATGAGGGGGAGGTGCATGGACCACATGGCAGCCTAGAAATGGCCACTACCCCTGGACTTCACATATAGTTAATATGGGGGAGGCCGCATGGCCCCTGAAGACCACCACCTCCCCGGGTCTTTTCACAAATTAATAGCATGGATGTGTGCCCCTCCTGCAGCACTGGGACCACCAACTCCCCAGGTAAAATTCAAAGAAAGGAGGGGGCCCCTCTCCTGGAGCCCTAGATGACCCTGGAGACCACCAGCCCCCATGGCTGGCTCCAGCAATGTCCTACCCTCGGGACATAGCAGTTTGTTATGGCTTGGTGGGAATGGTGCCATAGCAAACACTGTCCTGCTTTGAGCAAGTAAGAGCACATAACATACTTTGCTTACTTGAAGCACAGCAGAATTTCTTTTGGACAAATGGAGCTTTATGTTCAGCAGCTCCCTCTGTCCAAAATCAATGCCGGCTCCTGCAGAAGGCGGGAGCCAGCAGGGACTGCGGGTTCCTTCAGGATACCCTTGTGGTCCCCAACATGAAAAAAGTGGGTGGGAGCAGGGTACCTAGTACTGTGGCAATGCCCAGGGGATGGGGTCCCTAGGGCCATATTCGGCCCAGGAGGGGG
Organism: Lissotriton helveticus; assembly: GCF_964261635.1. Taxonomy (NCBI): domain Eukaryota; kingdom Metazoa; phylum Chordata; class Amphibia; order Caudata; family Salamandridae; genus Lissotriton; species Lissotriton helveticus. Next base: position 1,580,399,405 of record NC_136061.1, on the reverse strand, counting down.
GCAACATGGCCCCTTCCCATGTTATAAAACCTAACAAAATAAAGGACAGGGGCATGGGCTCCCTGGGGCCAAAATTGGCTCAGGGAGGGGTCCATGAGGCCCCCCTCCCTATTCTTAAAATATCTCAACCCAGGGGATGGGTCCCTGGTGCTGAAATCGGCCCTGGGACCCCGTCCCTTATAAAATATCTATTTTTTAAAAAGCCCATTAACTCTACGGAGGTCCCGCCCCCTTTCTCCACCACACTGCAAATGTGTCTACTGGCTCAATACTAGTTGGGGGATGAAGTTCCCTAGGCTCTTGAGTGTCCTTGCGGTCCATCTACCCCTTCTGTTACCTTCGTTAAGACTCACAAGCTGGATTACTGAGAGGTTGTCAGAGGCCACACTCCCTATCTCCACCATTTGCATATTGGTGGAGAAAGGGGGAGTAGCTTCCCACCTCCTTTCAGCAATCCCACTGTGTGGCACTCATTGGAGGTAGCAGGAGGTCTTGTTCCATAAAAACTGTAGATTCTGGTTGTCATTGAAAGATTGGGGGTAATCTGTGCAGTGGGGAATGAGAATTTGGCGTGCAAATTAAGGGTAATTATAACTTACATCAATTTGTCAGGGAGGTAGATGTTGGTTCAAGGGAGTGCCTTTTGCCTATTTGGTGTAAATCTGTTCAGTTATTTTTGAGAAATTGAGCTGGAATTTATAGTGATATCTCTGGCTGCTGATATTTCGCGGTGGTTTCGCGATTAATAGTGAATGCACATGCCTGATTGCTCCTGAACAGAAAGTTGCACCCGCCATATTACTGATTGGAAAAGGATCCCAGGGCTGAAAATTTCAGAAAAAGCTAACATAAGGGGTCAGAGTAAATGTACTCTGACCCCATGTTTGAGAAATGGGGGTGTTAGTGACACAAGTTATGTGTCCAAAATTGTTTTTTTTCATCACACATGATATTTGCGACTATGCTGTGACAGCCAGTGTGGCCCCTCCATGTACTGTTGCAGGGACATCTTGACTATAGCTGCAACACCACGAATATTGTAGAATAAAATATATATATATGTATATGTATATGTATATATATATATATATATTCACTGAAAAAACCATAGGTTATAGACCATATATAGTTAGGAATTAGCATTTACAAAACCTTGAAAATTCACTGAAAAAACCATAGGTTATACACCATATATAGTTAGGAATTAGCATTTAAAAAACCTTATTTTACTCACACAAAACCATTGAAATTCCATATATAGTTAGTTGCACTAACTATATATCGCGCACCCGCAATCCACTGCTGATCATGTCACATATTACATCATTCATGACATGGTCAGTGACATCACTGATGACATCACTGATGACATCTCATTTGACATCAATGACCACATCACTGATGATATCATTCATGTGACAATACAATGCATCTCCTCACGTTTTAATATAACCTCTGTTTCACCCAGTGTTAAATACAGAGTATAATTTTTGAAACCATTGACACACCAATACTAGTTACTACATACGTACTCACTGATTCCTACGTCTACACACACATTCACTCATTCACCCATACAATCATTCATTCATACAATCACTCATCTTTACAACACTATCATATGCACTCATACACCTATACAGACACTTACACTCTGCCACTCATCCATGGAGTTACTCACACACCTAGTCAGTCCTGTAAAGAATCAATCACACTTCCATTTTCTTGTCTATACAGTTAAACATAGAGCACCTTACATTTTCAAACATATACTAACACATACTTACTTTCTTATACAATCATTGATACAAGTACACATTGATCTGCACAGAGTCACACACCTCCCAGCCAGCCACACACACACTCAGTCTCCTATACAAATACTTGGACAATCAATCAATAACCCATATAGTTAATCATATAGCTACTGATCAACACATGCAGCAGTTTACAGAACAACAGACATAATGATGCACAAATTAAGACAGTTTAGTCACTAACCCATGCACTCAGTGAGACACATTTAATCACTCACTCATACATTCAGTCATGCACCTACTAAATCCTTCGTCCAGACACTTATACATCTACTCATTCTTCAATATGTAAAACATATTTAAACTTTACAGAAACACACAGTCACTGGATGATGTCATCAGTGATCTCATCAGTGATGTCATTTGAGATGTCATCAGTGATGTCATCAGTGATGTCACTGACCATGTCATGAATGATGTAATATGTGACATGATCAGCAGTGGATTGCGGGTGCGCGATATATAGTTAGTGCAACTAACTATATATGGAATTTCAATGGTTTTGTGTGAGTAAAATAAGGTTTTTTAAATGCTAATTCCTAACTATATATGGTGTATAACCTATGGTTTTTTCAGTGAATTTTCAAGGTTTTGTAAATGCTAATTCCTAACTATATATGGTCTATAACCTATGGTTTTTTCAGTGAATTTCAATGGTTTTTTAATAGCAAATATCATAAGCTGTCGAATGTCAAGTACGTGGTAAGTAAAAACATTTTCGTGTTTATGCACACTGATCTGCTTTGAATGCTGCCCCCCACCCCTCATTTCTATTAGGAGTACTCTCTCTTTGCAGATAGTGAAGGGTAGTTAACGCAGCCCTTTGCCCCCTTTGTAATCCGTCGTGCCTGCTTCTCTCTCCATTTGATTGATTGTTCTCTTTGGTTCATTCTCTATTTACAAACAAGCACAGAGTCGCAATACTCTGTTTAGTCTTTGCAGATAGCGAAAAATCGTGTAAAAAAACAAAAGGAATCGAGCAAAATCAGTAGGCCACTAATGGGATCTCTTTTTGACCTCGCTAAAATAGAAACATTAGGAACAACCTGTTGAAAATAGCAATGCGTATGTACATAAGCGGCGTTCATTTGTGTTCACAGTACCCCTTGTTGATTGTTTCAATCGAGCATTGAATTGTTCGAAGTTAATTCTCTTAAGGATCTTCTCTACCTGCAAACGAGGAAGAATAGGAATATTCTCTCTCCCTTTGCAGATAGTGAAGGGTAGGTAACGCAAGCCTTTAACACGTCGTACCTATTTCATTCCTCATTGATTGATTGATTGTCCGAACATTGACTGTTTGGGAATTAGTTCTTTTTGGAGGTATTCCCTGTTTGCAAATAAACGTAGGAAAATCTTTGCAAGTAATGAAAGGGTACGTAATGCGGACCTTTCTCCCCCGTTGTAATCTGTCATGCCTATCTACTCCCCACTGATTGATGCACCTTTTTCACCCGGACCATTTACTAGAGATACGTCATCTGGCCCGACCAGAGAGCACCCCTAGTGAAAAGGACATATGCAATAATAACGAAGTGATCACTGTATCCTGTTAACAGAAACTTTACCATGAAACAACCTGGAAAGAAAAAAATAGGAAAACGAAAATCAGTAGGCCACTGATGAACATGAACTTTTATTAAACAACGAACAAAGAGACGATAACATAACGTAATGATAAAACCTATTAATGTCCTAGAAACAAGAAAACGTTAAAATATGCCAGTGGTGAGAGACCAGAAAAACAGTAAGAGAAACCAAATCACCCCTCGCTGTCCCACCGCCTGCCACGCCAAAAAAATCGATAGACTAGGGAAAATGCAAGTCAGTAGAACATCCGCCCCCACTCTGGAAACTTCCAAGGTGGGGCAGGGTTCCGGCTACGCCCAGCCGGGAGCAGCCCATATAAGGCAGGTCCTGCTGCCACGCCTCGGCCAGGAGATCCTAACGTAGGGTGTAGCCGGAGGAGAGGCCGAGGCCAGCGGGACCCGGCCAGGGGATTGCCTTTACAACGCTGAACAGTTGCAGGGGGGGGGAATGTCTCCTCGACCCTCCCCTCTCTCTCCCAGTCCGGCCGCGGTGGCCCTTGAGAGTTGCAGGTAGTCCCGCCACATGCTCTTCCGGTCCGGCCACCAACGGTCGGGGGGCCGAGGCCGACGGGATCCGGCTGCAGCCGATAAACCAAGAAACCCGTTCATGGGGCCAGAGCCAGGGGCGTCCGGCCGACATCCACCGGAAGCCCGGCCCGAAGACGGACGGGACACTTCTTTCTTTTATAATGGCTGCGACAACACTGGGGGGGGATGTCTTGCACATGCCTCCGACCCCCCCCCCCTCGTCCTCATCGCCTGGTCCGGCCATAACAAATCTCAAGCGAGACGCCGTGGGGTGCACTGGGAGGGAGAGACGGTGCGAACAGGCCTCTCCCGCCTCCCCAGGTGGAGGCTTCCCAGCTGCACCCTCAGCGCTCCAGGCGCCCGGAAAAGGGTTCTTCCACTGTGGCCATGCTGCAACGTCTCGCCCGGCAGGGTGGAGCCCGTCCGCTCATGTGACCCCGCGATCGCCGGTAGCTGCCGAACTCTCAAAATGGCGGTCGACCTTGCAAGAGCGGGCCCAGCATAAAGAAATGGCACGGTCACTGGTTGACTCCACCACCGTAGTCCTCCACGACCTTGAAGATTCTAGAGGAGCCGCGGGAGTCTCCGACCCCCGATGGGGAATGACTGCCATGATCGCCCGTGGAGTGACGAAACTGTATCCGCGGGACGTCGGCGCTCCCATGCTGGCGCCAGCCTCACTTTGAATTACTAGAATCCTGCACACCTCACTTCCGGTGAAAGCACAGTGTGACCCGGTAGGAAAAATTATTGCACCCCCTCCCCTTTTTGACTGATAGTTCAAACCACCGATCCTTTCCTTTGCCCTTTTAACGGAACTTTGGACTGCCTCCCCCTCTTTTACATTTTCTAGAGAAAACAAAACATTAACCACTACATTAGCATAGCAGTTGACACCAGAACTGTTTTCAAATTGAAAACCAACAACATCTTCAACAGAATCCTTTTTGTTTCTGCTGTGACCCTGCTACAGCACAGGCATTGTCCCCAGCAGTAATTCTGCAATGCCGGTAAGAATAGCTGTGGTGCCTACTGGACTCACTCACCCCCGCGGCGCCCCACGCCGTTTTTTGCTGGGCGGCAACTTACTAGACATCACTTTCGTGCCATCTAGATTTCAGCGCGTTCTGCTGCCTTGGAACTATTCGCACAACAGACCGCTACTGACAAGAATATTTCATTATTGGTGCTGTCAATTTCAATAAATCTATTGGATAATTCAAAAGAAATTGCCACGGTCTCTTCGTTGTTTAAATGTTTTTACTGTTTTTGTTTTCTTGTATATATTTATATGTTATTAAAGTTTTATATTCCTACTACTTTGTTGGAGTGCTATATATTTTTAATGTGACACATAATTGTAAAAACTTTGATGTACAAAGAGTCATTCCTGGAATCTTCCGCTTCAGGCTCGGTCCCCTCCCCAATCACAATACAGGATGGTTTTCAGATAGTAGGAACACGTGTGGTGTGACGGATCTCATCGGGTGTGGGCCTTGATCTACTATAACTCCTTTGAAGAGGGGTGATTCTTTACAGCTGGGGCCATAAACTACATCTGCAGGGCTAGCTGATAGCCTGGACAATCGGACACAGAGAAAGAGGAGTGTCAGAGGGTGCGGTAGTGAATAGGGCGAAAGGGAGGTGTCGGGCGGGCACAGAGTGTGATTCTCAGGGAAGAGCAGCGCAGATGGGGGGAGGTTTATTGCCCATGCATAAGACAGAGAGCGGTGGTGACCAGTGCCTAGGGAAGATGCTTGCGTGGGTGAGGAGCCATGCTACGAATCGACAGCGTGCAGAGAGTGGGTCTGGTCAAGACATCTAAAATGGCTGCCGTGCACGACAAAAGGGTGGCATTTCAAAAAAGGCAAGATGGCGCAGACAATGTTTTTCAACACTTCCTCATTTCCTTCGAATCGAACGTTAACAGACGTTGGGGCATATTACCAAAGTTAAGCGATATTTATCGCTAACGATGCTTACCAACCAATTTTTTACCACTAAGCATCGTCAGAAATTATCGAAGATAAACCTTGCTATTATCAAGGTTTATCGCAAATGCGATAATAAACGGCCGCAATGCATGAATATCGCTAAAAACTCAGCGATATTCATGCATTACCGAGCTAATGCTCTTAGCCATGTTATCCACCTCCCATTGGATAACATGGCTAAGAACTGCTCAGGGCAGGTGTTACTTTTTGGAGATATTCGCGCTTAGCGCGAATATCTCCAAAAGTTGGTAATAGGAGATAGATATCTTGCATGTTGTAATGCAAGTTATTGTGGTATATGGAACTCATACCATAATCTCTCAGGAAAGCAGAAACTGATCCTTTTGGGACCGCCTAAAAAGGCCTAGGGGGTGAGGAGTACTCTACTTTGCCCCCTTTTCACGTTCCGAACTATTTTATTTTACTCTCTTCTGTAATTACACAAAATAGCAGCGATAAGATGCATCGGAGACACACAGTGAGAGAAAGGAGGCCGGAGATGAAGAAGAGATGTCAAATACACATTGGAGATAATATAGTGGCAGAAGGGAAGTAAATATGAGTAAACTTACCATGTAACATAAAAATGTTGCACTCTATACTATAAGTCTCATTTTATACTACAATCACTTCGCTACAACCTCATAAATTAAAAATAAAAATGAATAATGTCTCAAACAATTTTTGATTTCTAAATATAAATTTATTCTTCAGAATTTTCTAAATTTGAAAGAACTAGTAACATGTCCTCATCAGCAATGTCCTCATTAAAAGTCTCCAATGATGATTCTTGTAACTCTATGGTCTCCAAACACTCGATAAATTCGCCATCAAGAGATTGATCAAAAAAATCATTCAAGTCATCTCCTCCTTGTGACAATATTTCATTATTGGTGCTGTCAATTTCAATCAATGTAGTGGAATCATTCAAGTCATCTCCTCGTGACAATATTTCATTATTGGTGCTCTCAATTTCAATCAATGTAGTGGAATCATTCAAGTCATCTCCTCCTTGTGACAATATTTCATTATTGGTGCTGTCCATTTCAATCAATCTAATGGAATCATACAAGTCATCTCCTCCTTGTGACAATATTTCATTATTGGTGCTCTCAATTTCAATCAATGTAGTGGAATCATTCAAGTCATCTCCTTGTGACAATATTTCATTCTTGGTGCTGTCCATTTCAATCAATCTAATGGAATCATACAAGTCATGTCCTCCTTGTGACAATATTTCATTATTGGTGCTCTCAATTTCAATCAATGTAGTGGACAATTCAAAAGAAATTGCCACGGTCTCTTCATTGTGAGCCATTTTATTTTGAAATTGCTTGCTGTAAATTGCAGAAAAAAATAATCACTTTCATTTATCGTTTTTAGTAATACATAATATAAAACTAACTTTATCAAGTATTTAGTATAACAGAAGGACTGCAAATAAATAACAGAAAACATTTTTCAAATTATCTTCAAGTGTACAACATAGTTCCCCTTACAAATTAACAACTCACCTTTTTAAAAGTAGCAGAAGTGTTAGTACTGTGTAAATCAAACACCAGAAATTCACCACCAAAAATTCCTCACAAATGTACCTCAGACAGTAGTATCACAAAATGGCTGTGGTTTCCTCTCATTTGACATATATACATAACCAATTAACTTTCATCACACACAAATACAAAACCAAAGTAACATTTTAATTGGTTCTAAATTTCAACACTTTCAAATGTGTTTTCCCCATGCAATTTTCCATAGGACATTTACATACGTCTACAGCCTGAATGGCTGAACGGAATTACACCAAACTTGACAAAATGGTACATCAAACCTAAGAGGTCAGGAAGGATCTACTATGCCCCCTTATGGTCATTTCCCCCTTCGCTTTGGCCTCCTCTTGTCTCTCAATCCTACCGAGAGACAAGATGGCGGCCGCTACGGACTGTTTGGAATGTTGACAGACGCCGGAGAACCAATCAGCTTCGCAAAGCTCCGTAACGCGAAAAGTACGCGAAGCGGAGCGCTGTTACAGATATATATCTTTTTTTGAACGTTTATTTCTCAAAATCCACTGGAGCACATATATTGAGACCTAGCAAAGGCACATCGGGCTACCAGTCCCTAATATTTTGCCAAGTTTCGTGCAAATCCATTCAGCCGTTCGATTATTATTATTATTATTTTTTTTTGCCCCGCGGGGCCCTTTTAAAACCTCCACATCAAACCTAGGGGGTCAGCGAGGATCTACTATTCCCCCTTATGGTCATTTGCCCCTTCGCTTTGGCCTCCTCTTGTCTCTCGATCCTACCGAGAGACAAGATGGCGGCCGCTACGGACTGTTTGGAATGTTGACAGACGCCGGAGAACCAATCAGCTTCGCTTCACAAAGCTCCGTTGCGCGAAAAGTACGCGTCCTGGAGCGCTGCCCGGTCCGCTGTTACAGATATATATCTTTTTTTAAACGTTAATTTCTCAAAATCCACTGCAGCACATATATTGAGACCTACAAAAGGCACATCGGGCTACCAGTCCCTACAATTTTGCCAAGTTTCGTGCAAATCCATTCAGCCGTTCGGGCTAAAAGTGAGGCCAACCGCCCTATGGAAATTAACATGGGAAAAATGCGTTTTGGGACCCCCCTTTTTTCTCGGCCCCCCCTTGACGAACCCCCCCAAAATTTTCTGGGGCTGCTCAGAAACAAAATGTGCCATTTTCCTGAAAATTTCAGCCAATTCCGTCCTCAAACACCAAAGTTATTAGACATAGAATTTTCAAAAAACCCATAGAGAAAAAATCCTAACTATATATACCTACTGGCGACCGCCAGTAGGTAATATATATATATATATATATATATATATATATATATATATATATATATATATATATATATATATATATATATATATATATATATAGCCTGCTTGCTCCAAACCAACAGCACGTTCCTCAGTTTCAAACGCGACCAGGAAGAAGGAACGGAAGACCCAGGATGCAAGTGAGATTTTTTTATTTGTCGCAACTCGCCAGCATAATGTTTCGGCCTCCACAGGGGCCTTGATCACATGACGCTATGGAGGGGGTAGGCAGTTTTTAAAGTGCAAGTGTGGGAAAACCAGTGCATTTCATTGGCTGACCCGTCAGAACGGCAGGAGTATGTAACAATAGACATGGAAAACATACTTGTTCAAACGCATAGTGGGATAATCCCCAAGAGTGCATAGCATTCACTTTATCACATACATTGGTTTAATCCAATAAAAGCAATATTATTCACCCTATACATGATTGATGTAAAATACTCAATAAAAAGGCTTAATATTATTATTTACAAGATAAATCATTTTAAAAGTATTCGAATAAAAAAACACCATGTAATTGATTTCATATTAAATACAAACATTTAGTTGATATTTGTTTGTTGTATGATTATTGATATTTGGGTGGACCATGAAGTTTTTCAAATCAGATCACACACCCCCTTTAAGTGAATTCTTTCCCTGTACTGTCTATTGAATCTTTACATTACCACCAACCATAAAAGCGTTTTTAAATAAAACATCTAATTCAACACAGGGCAACCAAATTAAAGTGAAATGTGAAGAAAACAGATTAAATTAAAATAGTTTTTTATGGAAAATTACTAAAAAACAAGTAATGCCAGATGTAATATGTAGGTTACTCCTAACCTACAGCATATACTTGAGGTAACACATACTCTATAGGAATTTAAACAAAGGCGTTTTTAACACTGACCAACCTAGCTGGAAGTACATTTATAATTGGTCTAGTGCACAAAAAGTGAAGAAACAACAAGCTAGCTTTCTGCACATCACATTTACATTGGACCAAAAAACCCTAAACTCTTGGTTTTTATAGGCAAGTGTGGAAATCTTCCGTAGAGTTGAGGCCCCGCGGTGTCTTAATGTCCATTTCTAGAATATATCTAGTTTCTAATGCTCTCAAGATACCCTCCCTATTGCCACCTCTCCTCCGGGGATCCACTGTATCAATAGCATAATATCTAAGGAGTTCACTGTTGTTGTTGTTGTGGCACTCCTTAAAATGCCTGGCAACTGGGTACGTGGCGTCATTGGTGTTAATTGCCCTTATGTGCTGGAGTATCCTCTTGTGGACCTGCAATTTGGTACTGCCAATATAATGCAGGCCACACGGACACTCCAGCACATATACCACGTACTCACTCTTGCAAGTCAGTTGTTTATTGATCTTGCGAGGCACCGGGGAAAATGCTGTCATAAACTCAGTTTTACTGATACCATGGGAACATGCTTTACAACTGGAACACTTTCAAAATCCCTTACTGGATGCCATCCAGTTTCTGGGAGGAATCACCTCAGGACTGGATTTAACTGAGGCATCCAGCATGGAATATGCCTTCCTGAAGGTGATTGCCGGTTTGCTGGGCATATGTTCACCAATTACTGGATCAAACCGGATTAAGTTCCAGTGTTTGTTCACTATTTTCCTTAGTGCCCCATGCCGCCTATTGTAGATCCAAATAAGTCTGGTTGGTTGGTGTGTATTGATTTCAATGGGTTTGTGGGATTTCTTGTGGACTAGTGCGTCGTCACGTGACAATGCATTTGCCTTGTCAATAGCTGTATTTATTATGGCCTCACTGTACCCTCTAGCTAGAAATCTATCTTTACTTGCTGCCTGTGCCACCTCGCACTGATGATTTGTGCTACAAATTTGCCTAATCCGGAGCATTTCCCCGTAGGGGATACTCCTGATCAAGTGCGGTGGATGGTGGCTGTCGGCATGAAGTACCATATTGCCCGCAGCGGGCTTTCTGTACAGTTTTGTTTCCAACTTGTCCTCTTTAATCTCTACCGTAATGTCCAAGAAATGTACCTGTGACTGACTAATGTCTGATGTGAACGCTAGGTTATAAGCATTACAATTCAGAGTTTCAACAAAATTAACTGCCTCTTCACATGTTCCTCGCCAAATCAGAAAAATATCATCGATGTACCTATACCATCGTATGATATGACTGTTGCAGATGTCACGGTGGTCACCAAAGAGGACCTGCCTCTCCCAGTAGCCCATATGCAAACAGGCATAACTGGGAGAGAAGCAGGCCCCCATGGCGACACCCCTGACCTGCTGATATTATTGATTGAGGAACATAAAGTAGTTATTGTTTAGGCAAAAACTGGTCATAGATAACAACATTTTGTTGTGTTCCAACATTTCAATCGGACGCTGGCCCAGATAAAATTGAATAGCTCTCATCCCATCTGCATGCACAATACTGGTATACAGCGATGTTACGTCTAATGTAATTAACCAGTAATCTTTGTCCCATTTGACATCCTTGATCTTTCGTAAAAAATCACTTGAATCTTGGATGTATGATGAAAGTTCACCAACATATTCTTGTATAAATGAGTCAATATAGGCCGTGGTATTTTCTAACAACCCTCCAAATGCAGATATAATCGGTCATCCCGGGGGTTTAAGGGCATTTTTGTGCACCTTAGGGATGAGATATATCACAGGGGTAATCGGGTGATCGTTTTAAAAAAATTTAAACTCATCCATGCTGATTAGACCAGACGAACGCCAACCCATCAACATTGAATAAAAGTCAAATCGTTCTTTTCTCACCACCCCTATGTCACAGTGCTTGTAGCAGTTATGATCGTTTAGCTGCAGGAGGGCTTCCTCCATATATAGGTGTCTAGGCCAAAGCACGACATTGCCGCCCTTGTCCGACTGTCTGACTATCATGTTGCCATCTTTTTTGAATCCTTTTACCAGTTTGTAATACTCATTGTTTTGCCTGTAATGGTGCTGCTTATTTTTCAATGTCTTTGTGTACAAAGTCTTGACTTCCTTATTGGCTGCATCGTGAAAAATGTCAATATTATCATATGCCATGAGAGGTGTAAATGTGGAGCGTGGCTCAAATTAGGTCAATCTACCAATGTTAGTTGTTAACTCCTCCTGTGTGCTTTGAGAGGTAGCCTGTTCCAATCTCAAGGCCTCCATATCCTGCATTAATGGAACATCATTCACTGCAAGCCCCAACCTCGTTGGTATGGTCTCTGGTCTACCTATTGTCGTGCGTGATTTGTTGGTGGCAAAATGTTTCTGAAACTTTAACTTTCTTGTAAATTTAAAAAGATCTATCAATCGCTGCTCCCCTTTGGATGCCTCTGACTCCGACCCACTGTCCATGTTCGAACTAAGGTCAGTGAAGGAAGAGTTGTCGGGTGATTTCGCTCTAGAGGTTGCTGCCAAGGCTGAGGTGTTTTGAGTGATACGCGGTCTTGTAGCTTTTATGGCGTCGTATTTTCGCGCAAATGTGAAAATAAGTCCCTCCATGTAATCAGTCTTATCTCTTTGAAATGTATAAGTTTTCCTTTTCCTGATTACATCTTCCTCTTTTTGCACTCTCACCAACATTTCCTCTCTGTATTTTTTACATTCCGTGATAATATCCGCTTTATCCATGCTCATAGTATCAATTTCAGCGTTTATTTCATCAATTTGTAGTTGAATTTTAACCCGATCACTCTCAGCATATCGTACCAGGATTTCGACCAAACGTCGAGACGAATCCAAATTGCACTCTGCCCATTCTCTGAGCATATCTGGATCCGGATGTTCATAATTGGGGGCCAGCATGTCTCTCAGTCCCCGAGGAATGCGATTTACCTCCAAATACCTGCTCAAGGAGCGGTGCTCCCACCATTTGGACTGCTCACGTTTAAGGAGCTTTTCGAGCAGTTTGAACTTATCACAGGTACTGGAGCCGCCACTCGCGGCCGGTTCCTCCGATGTGTTCACCTTTGACCCCCCAGCCGGGGAGTCATCAAATGCTTCGAGGGCTGCCGCTTCCCTCCCTCTTCGTGCGTCTGCTAACATTGTGCGTACAAATTGACAAGCGCCGATGCGTACTCACTATGTGCGGGGATTTCCAGCACCAAATAGTCTTAAACCGCCGCACAAGCACAACTTCCTCACCGGAGCAATCCTTACGTCACTACACTGCAGTGGGCTCCAAGCACGATCTGAGACAGCTGTTCCACCGTGCCAGACCCGGTTTCAGATGCGACGATTGTATTCGCCGTCCGGGGGCTGGAGCAGTCTCTCCCAAACGGGAGAAATAATTTACGACTTCCGGGTAACCAGAGGTCACGGCTTCCTGCTGCTCCCCCGCTCTTCGAGGAAGGGGTCTTCCAACACCGGAGAAGCACTCAACCGGCTGTTAAATGCCTGCTTGCTCCAAACCAACAGCACGTTCCTCAGTTTCAAACGCGACCAGGAAGAAGGAACGGAAGACCCAGGATGCAAGTGAGATTTTTTTATTTGTCGCAACTCGCCAGCATAACGTTTCGGCCTACACAGAGGCCTTGATCACATGACACTATGGAGGGGGTAGGCAGTTTTTAAAGTGCAAGTGCGGGAAAACCAGTGCATTTCATTGGCTGACCAGTCAGAAAGGCTGGAGTATGTAACAATAGACACGGAAAGCATACTTGTTCAAACGCATATATATATATGTACACACTTGCCGGTGACTCTAATACACTTATGTGTTCAGTGTCTAATGTCTAAAATAATGTAAACGGCCTGCATATATGTGTTTTGCACCTCCTAAAAAGGCATGATCGGTTACAGGAGTCATCGCGGCTCTCTGCATACTTTTGAAAACAAGAAGTGGGGCTCAAACACAGTTTTTAGTATAAATATGTGTGTATATTCATCTTCTTTAAGCTATTAATGTCGTATTGTAATAGTTTGAATTAACTTTTTAAGTTAAAATTTTGGAATGTGTTGGTGATCTTTGAATGTCTGCTTTTGTTTTGCAATTTCGCGACATGATTGCGATCATTGCAATGTCGTCACGAATATAAAAAATCTAAAGAAAAAACTATGCTGATTAATCTGTTAAAAAAATAAAAGCTTATAAAAGCAAACCTTATAGAGCTATTTTAGATAGAAAATACAAATTAACAACCTTAAAAAAGTAATAAAAAAATCTTAAGTTACATTGACGTTATAGTTCACTGTAAAAAACTAAGGTTACAGGGACGGTATAATTAGGAATTTGCATTTAAAAAACCTTAGAAATTCACTGAAAAAAACAAAGGCTACAGGGACGTTATAGTTAGAGTCAGATTTCACACACACAAAAACAGAGAAATTCAGCAGTTGCAGTTAGCTGAGCTAACTATAACTTGCTCACCCGCAATGCACTGCAAATGACATCACATATTACATCCCTCTTGACATGGTCAGTGACATCACTGCTTATATCTCAAATGACAGCACTGATGACATCAGTGATGACATCATCTACAAAATCTCTGACACACCCACTCACACTCCAATATAACCTTTCATACACCCACTCCAACTTCCACACTAGCATTCTCAAAACCATTGGCACACTCATACCAGTTCTTACACATCCGTTCACTGAATCATAGGTCTAAACAGAAACATCCCCTCAGTTACCCATATAGCCCCTCATACACCAACTCACTTACTTATACGGCCACTGATATATATATATATCCACTCATACACCCATACATCCACTCACACACAGTCACCCATAGAGCTACTCACATCCCTACTTCATCACCCATAGAGTCAATCACAAAGCCATTCATCCACCTATACAGTTATACACACACCCACTCACTCATTCATACAGATACTAACACATACTTACTCACCGATATAGTCAACCCATACAGTCACTAACACAAGCACACACTCACCTATATAACCATTATTACAATCCCTCAGTCACACATTCAGTCATTTATATTCTCCAACACTCACCTATACTTCTTTTCACATATACAGTTACTCACCCATATACCACTGACACATCCAGTCACTCACTGACATACCCATACACATACTGAGACACCTATAGAGCCCTTCACCTATGCTGTCACTAACCCATACAGCCATTTACTCACTCACTCACTCACTCATCAAGGTAGACAGTCACAAACCCACTCACCCACCCACACCGACACTCAAACAGGTACTCAGACAAACAATCAATCACCCATACAGCCACTCACATACCCACTCACCAACTTATACAGACACTTAGATACCAACTGACAAACAGTTACAGACATTCGCACAACCAAGTCACTCACCCATACATTCACTGAGATACCTCATCACTCACTTATGCAGTCAATCACGCACCACTGAATCATCCATACAGGCACTTATACACCCACTAATTCACCAATACACCTTGGAATATATATTTAACAATCAAGAACGTTTTAAAAACACTTAGAGTTACTGGATTATGTCATCAGTGATGTCGTTTGAGATGTCATCATTTTGGGTTGAGTTATACACCATAGTAATAATAACATTTGCCCATTACATTTTGATCGTATCAGCCATACAAAATACCATGTGATCACCTGAGTGATACAATGTACCACACGAGAATTGAAACCTATTTCTAAATTTAAAACATTTCCGGGGACATAATTTATGAGTCACAAGACAATATAATCTGGTTCTACTTACTAGACTCAGTAGACAGTTTCATTTCCCTAACATACTTCGCCCATGAACAATTAGACTCATTTGATCCCCCTTACAACATGGCCGACCTAGACGGGCTGTTTCTCCCATATCGGGTCCACAATACTGCCTGCCCTTCGCATCATGGCAAAGCTGATCACTCACCCGATCACGTGACAGACTCTTTCCGGAAAACGACCCGAGTCCGCTAATAAACATATCCTGGCCAGCTCTGTAGGATTTATATGTAACAATACCTGGGTTTTATCAAACGATGCATAAATCCACACTTAGACTTTATTGGCCCACTAACGATGAGGTTGGTTTGACCATTCAATCATGGCCGACCTAGTCACCGCTTTTGGCACGTGATTTCCACGGAAGGGCGGTAACTGTGATGATCCCGAGGTACAGGTTACAATATAAACAAACACCGCGATCACCACCCATCTATCCGAGTTCGGCGGAGATGGGTAGGTGTCCCCGCGCGGTCACGAGCTGACTAAGGTAAGATGCAATGGTTGTTGGGGGGACCCGCTTCGAGGCTCTTTGACTGGGTCTCTCTAGAAACTATGCCTGCAACTCCATGCGGAGCGTTCACATTGCAGCCCGCTTTGAGTCCTTGGAACTGTTTCCTTAAACATGTTTGCAATCCGTCTACTTTATAGCTGAATCTGATGGCTTAACCTCGGTGTACCGACCCGCCGACCACTCATGTGGCATTTAGTTCATGACCATTAGGTGAGTTTTGGCTCTTGCAATTTAAATCTCTAAATCTTTAAATTGGTTAACATATTGGGTTGTTAAACCACCCGATGTCATAGTTGGTGTCACTTTCAGGTTTATAGCTCGCCCTGCCACTGTGAGCCATTATGGTGTTATTTGAGTTGCTTGCTGTTTCAAGATAATGTTTTTTAACTCTACACCTTCCCACTGACATAGCCTTAGTGTGTATGTGCACCCCACACTGCACGCTGATTTCACTTGGCATGCACAGATAGTGATTGCTCCTCAACACTGCCACTAGCATGCCATACTATGTCTGTATTCTGGCGCTGACCTTCCATGCCGCTAAATGAGAAATGTACTTCTAATGTCTACCCTTTTTTTCTCATGATCTAGGCATAGGACTGTCCACGGAGGTAAAATTTACCCACACCGCACACATGACACTGGCATGTTCTTGTATATTTTATATTTTTTATTATCACATTTCTTCACCTTCTTGAGGTCCTGATGAATCGCGGGAGATTAATCCAATTGCGAGAAACATGTTGACCAGTTATTATTATTTTCCTTAGCTCGACAAGGGTCACTCTACCTAACGAGGTGACACCAAGCAAGCTGGTATTCACGATTTTAATTGTAGGAGGGGGACCACCAGAATAAAATAGTTTCCGGCACCCCCTGCTGCATTTTAATTATCACACCAGGCTCACCTGCTCCCTTGCCCACACACCCGCACTTCACCATCGGGCATTTTGGACACAAAAGATCTCCGCCAAAGTGCCCCTCTTCGAGGTGTGCCCGTCGGGGATTGCACCGCCCCCCCGACGAGGAGCAACCGCCGATGATGAAGCATGACATCCCTCGGGGTGTGTGAGGCAAACACGTCCAACAGAATGGATGCCCCAAGGTGTAATATTTACACCTCCGGTCACGCCAGTCTTTACTTTTCTTTGACCTTCCCCTTGCTCTAGGAACAGTTCAGCACCCCCTTTTTGTTGAATACTATTACGGACACATGCTGTAACTGGACCTTCCACTCTCTTAAGTGGTAACCAGTGTCCACTGATCAAGTGATCACTCTCCCTTCCTTTGATAAAGATATCACTGACCATGTCATGAGTGATGTAATATGTGAGGTCAGAAGTAAGCCTGGGCGGAGTTTGCAAAAAAAACTCTGCGGAGCTCCACAAGAGGTGGAGTGCTTTAGAAAAATGCTGTTGGCGATGATTATTAGTGTCAGATGCTTGTCCGCACTCTCCAATCATTGTGAACGTCACCATGTACAGCACAAGAGGGTGCTGCTTCCTTTTCAAGTAGATTTTGACACGTGCTAGAGTTTTCTCAACATGAACTGACAGTTTCCCAATTTGAGCGGTCAAGAGTATACACGACCACTCTCAATGAGAAATCTGACCACCCTAGTTGAGAAATCTTGCCCAGACGTTGATTTTCCACACTTGAGTTCGTCAACTTGATGTTGACGATCGCAAACAAGGAAAATTCTCGCGGGGAGGTGGATTTTCCTCACTTGCGCTCGCCAACTTGACCTTGACGAATGAGAGCGAGGAAAAAAACTCTGCTCCACAAAGCGGAATTTTTTGGAGCCCCGCGTAACTTGGGAGTGCAGAAAACTCCACAAACTCAGAGAGCGGAGCGGAGTTCACCACCCAGGGTTAGTCCTACGCAGTGCATTGCGGGGGAGCGGGTTAGAGTAAGCTCAGCTAACTATAACCGCTGAATTTCTCTTGTTTTGTATGTGTGAAATCGGAGCCTAACAGTAACGTCCCTGTAATCTTTATTTTTTTCAGTGAAAATATATATATATGAAAAGACCCCGCACCCTCAGAAACTGAGGTGTGTGGCACAATAAAGTTTATTAAAAAAATACATGAGTCAGTAAGACAATGGTATAAGTGAATGAAACAAGCATAAATAAGAGAAACAATTGTAGGGATACTATAAAAAACATAAAAAATGTGAATGATTGTGTGACTGAAAATTGACAATTGGTAAAAAAGAATTGTAATATACCATGTAGCATGTTGTCTATGTTTATGTTATCACGTGATGGTAACATTCGAGATAAAAATGGAGTATGTATTCTGGCTCGGTGCGTGATCAAGGAAGGGGATCCTGCCAAAATGCATCGTAGCCCGGAAATGATTGAATAAAAGAAGATACTTGAAACTTTAGACTGTGGTGTTGTTTTGTGGCAAAGTGATGTGGAGTGCCGGAGTTGGTTGTGGATATATATATATATATATATATATATATATATCACGCTCCACTTCCGTCTTTTCTCCCTTCACTCGCAGTCGGATGCTGTGCACCACGGAGACAGACGCCGTGCATTTAATTAAGGCTCTGGGTAAAAAAGATTTACCAGCAGTCGTGGAAACAGTTAAATCCCAAGCTTTATTGAATCAAAACAGAACACGACAAGTAAACATTTCGGCAACCGCCTTTGTCAATAGTGGCAGGCGTCGGTGTTGAGCAAAATTTAAATACCTAGTATAATAGATATCAACAAAGGACACCGGACTTACTTCAGTCACTCGGTGTCAGACATCTTTAAATATGCACATTCACAATCAGGTGTGAGCGCAAATCCATTCTATATGAGCAATCCCACTAACTATACTACAAATCAATACGTTCTCAATTACATCATTGAATGTAGGATATAAGAATTAATCTTGAAAACATACAGCCCTGAATGGGCATTACAGGTTCATATTCTAGCCCACAGATGGGCGAAACCCATATGACCAAATCAGTCTCTTACATTTCCATTAGCATATCTGATATTAAGGGTACTTTGAGTATGCCACCCTGAATGAGTCTTGACACATAAATTCAAGAACAAAGAGATACATAAGAATCGGACGTCACTCACTCAGAAAAACTCAGTGAGGGGTGGGAGATAGAGAGAAGAATGAAGTAGCGGACCAGGCAATAAGGTTGGCTTGTAAGCCAATTTATGATCTTAAATGTAGCCCAATAATATGAGCTTGAGAAATGAAGGATAATGAAGAGAAAGACATCAATTATAAAAAGCATAAAGATTTGAAGACCAAGGTATTGCTGCAACAAGCATATTGAGGTACCACCAGGGGACAGGGACTCCAACAACAGCTTCCTCATACTAGACAGACTCTAGCTACACCTTTGGGGTAGAGTCAGTGTGTGTACTGGAAGGAGGAAGCCAATGCCCTGTACCTTTGCAAAATGATTTGCCCGCTCGAGGAATAGGTTCCAAAAACAGGTGCTGGACCAATAGGCAACAAGGTACCTCTGCCCCTGTAGACCGTTCTGACAAATATTTTGATGAAGCTATAGACAGGCAGTACTACACTGATGATTATGATCTTGATGATGTGACATGGGATGTCTGACACCTGGGACAGCCAGGGACAGGGTATGGGACCAGTTCAGATACCTGTAGACCAGCATGGCCCTTATGTCAAGATAGATCTGCAAGGATCTACTAAAGAGTTCCTGGTTGATACAATTGACTTGAAAAGCTCTATTGCCCGACACTTGGTCCCTGGGGTACCCATATCTGGCCATAATAATGTTTTAGTGGGTTTTACAAGAGTATCAGTTTTAGGTCGCATTTCACGCCCCCTTGCTTTTACCGTTGTTCCTTTTACTGTGGATTCTCCATTTCTTTCAATTGTGTTGAGAATTTGATGGGTTAGGACTTACTAAAGAAATTGCACCAGGCAGTTTTTATATTACAATGGGCCTGGACGTAGGTACTAGACAGTGCTTATCAAAAGATGCCCCCCTTCCACTTGAATTTGATCAAGTACCTCCTACGTTATGGGCCACTGATGATACAGATGTAGGTCTATTGCATATCTTCTAAGTTTCAATACAGGTTACGTACAATGCCACATTGCCCTGCTTTCTTCAGTATAAAACACCACAGGTGGGAGAACAAGCCCTTCTTCAAATAGTTCAGGACTTAATACGTAAGGGAGTTTTTGAAAAGACTACATGTAATGTATGTATTAGTCCTATTCTTCTTGTCCTAAAAAGGACACATTCCGATGCCTCTGATAAAACTGATGAGGTGCCTTATTTTGTGATTGATTTGCGAGAAGTTAATAAAATAGCAGTCCCACAATTCCCAGTGCTTTCTGACATCACAACACTTCTGACAATCATTCTATGGACAACTAAGATTTTCTCCTTTATTGATTTGAAGAATGCATTATTTAGCATTCCTATACACCCAGATAGCAGGTATTTGTTCGGCTTCACACTAGCTGGCAAAAGCTTTCACTTCTGTTGCGCTCCTCAAGGCTATACTGAAAGCCCTATTACTTCTAGGCAAGAATTGAAAGGTCAGTTGGATTCACTCAAACTTTCTACAGGTAATGTATTGGTGCAATATGTAGATGATTTGTTAATTGCTTTTGACACGGAACAAAGTTGCAAGGATAGTACCATGAAATTATTGTTACATCTGGCACATCATGGACACAAGGTATCCCTTTCGAAGTTTTAGTACTGTCGACAGGAGGTCACCTATTTAGCTCACTTACTTACTGTCAAAGGAGGGTAGAAGGTTAACTCTGGAAAAAGAATGGGGGCCCTGTTTTTTTTTCAGAGTAAGTATCTCGCACCCTGTCTGTGAGGGATTGATTTATGTATCCTTGGTTCTATGTATAGTATTCTAGTATATATATCTGTTGGTCGAGTTGCTTGAATTTGTGTTTTTTGCTGTGTTACACTTTTTATTATTTTTTGTCTTCAAGAGTGTTTTACCCTTATGCACTTTTATGTTTGGTGATGGGATAGGTGATTAACTAATTGTAGAAATTGTTGACCTAGAGGCCAGTGACATAGCTTTAACTTTATATATGTCTAATTTACCTACTTTTGGATTTACTGATGAGCAATTTGCAAATATGGTAGGCAGCTCATCAAGCTTTGGCAATCAGGCATCGATTGCCGTAGACAAAAATGAGGATGCCATCACATTACTGGCATTAAAGAAAAAAATGAAGCGTATTGAATTACACGGTAAATACATACTTGATTACTTGAAGGCAGGTGTAATTCCCCAAGGCCTACGAGTTAGGAACATTCCAAGGTTATTCATTCAAATAAAATTATTTTTGGAACGATGGGCCATGATATCAAACCGGTGCTCACGTGACTACATGATGCCAATTGTAGAAACAGCAAAGGAGGTTTTAGAGCAATTGGCATCGGAGATCTTAGATCTTGAAAACAAAATCAAAGCATCAGGTATAGTTGAGGAATCAAAAAAGAAGTTAGAAGACACTGAAAAAGATCTTCATTCTTATACAGAATACCTAACCAAACGAAAGATTGAGAAACTAAACAAAGATATAAGATTCTTCAGTAAGGAGACAACTTACTCATATCTGGCTGACCGATATTATAGTCAAACAGAAGGAGGTCAATCGGGTCAATATGATCAATACACAAATAGACAATACAGCTATGGCAAAAAAATTAAAACATTCCCCCGATTCTTCTGACTCAGCTGGTGAAGGTCAATTTGCCAGTAATGTTTTTCAAGCTCAGAGGTTTAATAACAGCAGACAAAGAGGTCCTCAACCTTTTTTAGGGAGGCACCCAAATCGACGGAGCAATTGGAGGCCCCAATATCAGCCGAGGTTCCTTGTCAATCCACATCTGGAGTACAATCAATTCCAAGTCAATTCACAGATGGGATTCGACGAATATTTAGAGACACGGAAGTAGAAATATTGGAGTGAGTAGATACTATACGGATATGTAATTTGAGTAGGTCTGTACTATCTCCCATGACTATGTCAGGCCTATCTAGAGGCCTGACCTTTGCACCCCATTCAGGTCTTAATCAATTTGACTTGTTTATAGATCTACAATACTTTTTTAGGAAGATTAGACTCCGTATATTCTTTTCTAGTCAAGAGAATCAATGGGATAATACGAATTTATCAGGACTTTCGCCGAAATCTACTTTTACCCCCAAAATTGACCAGTTACCACCTAAGGTGGCCATCTTTGAAAAAGTATTGTATAAAAAAATTTGTAAAACCTTACCAGGCATGTCCAGCAGACTCTTTCAATTTAGATAGAGAGGAATATAAAGCTTTGAAAGATTTGAAAACCTGCACAGATAAGATCATTAAAGCCTGCTATAAGGGGGGCGGTATCTTTGTGTATGAGACCTCAACATATGTGTCAAAAATGGAAGATATGTTGGCAATACCTGCTTTTATCTTCCAATAGCTAGAGATCCTACTGAACTGGTGGTAAATAAAATACGTAAGCTCACTAACCGAGCCTTACAAGACGGTGATATATGTGACAAAGAATGGACCTATTTAAATGTTAAAACACACAGGATGGCCAGAATTTATGGCATACCGAAGGTCCAAAAGAGCACAATAGATCCACCATTAAGACCAATAGTCACCACCATAGGCTCAGCTACTGAGCCTTTGGCCAAATATGTGGATGCTATATTATGCTCACATTTATCCCGCACTCCAGCCTTTGTACAAGACATTAGACATACTATCAATCTTGTGGAAAATGTTGCTTTCTGTCCGGAGACTCAATTTTTAGTAGCCATGGACACAGAGGTGCTTTATAGCAACATCCCTATAGATGGAGCTATAGCAGCGGTGCATTGGTTTATCCATGCTTATAACATCAAACGCCCATCTCTTTGTGTTAGAGTGCCTTAGGATTGTATTATCTGATAACATCTTTGAATTTAATAATCAACTCTACAAGCAAAATCAGGGTGTCAGCATGGGGGCATCTTGTGCCCCAACGGCGGCAAATATCTATATGTCTCAATTTGAAAAAAAGTATGTTTTCAACAAAGTAGCCCCCTTCTATGAGTCAGCGACCAAATAGTCACGATTCATGAAGTGTTCTTTATCTGGAATGACAGCTATGACAATCTACATCAGTTTTAGGAATGGATAAACCTGTGTGATACTAATATACACTTTACACATAACATCAGTACGGAGCAGGTTGAATATCTGGATGTCTTACTAAAACATGTTGCAGGTGTCCTAGTAGTTGACTTATTTGTTAAGCCAGCTGCCAGGAACACCTTATGATAGTTATCATCCGGCCATTCAAAAAAATAGTATTCCTTTTGGAGAATTCTTGCGTCTTAGACGCAATTGTACAAACATCTGTGACTTTCATACTAAGGCAGAGGCTATGAAAAAGAAGTTCCTGGCCAGGGGCATTCCAAGAAAAATTGTCAGAGACTCTTACAAAAGAGCTCGGTTTTATGACCGCCAGCACTTACTTGAGAGCGTTAAAGTCAAGCCTGGAGTCCTCTCTAATTTTTATCACTAGACATTCAATGCTAAACGAGAGAATTAGACAGGCGGTCTATTCAAGTTGGCAAATTCTAAATGAAAACACATCTAACACAGGGGTGATCCCTAAACCTATGTACGCGTATAGACGCAACAAAAATCTAAAGATCATGTGGTATATGTGGAATAAAACTAGTACCCCCAAACAAATGAGCATCATTGCGGCGCATCCAGTGACAGGCACTTTTAAATGCAATAGCTGTAAGTCATGTGCCACAGCTATAGAAGCCCCCACATTGCACTTTAACGGGCAAGTAATAACACCGAATAGCCTCAATAACTGCAAAACATCAAATGTAATTTATTTGATAATATGCCTGTGCAAATTGGGATATGTGGGTGAAACTGGTAGATCGCTTAATGTAAGGCTCACAGAACATAGGTCAGTGATCAGAACAAAACAAACATCAGCCCCTATGGTTAACTATTACATACAGAAAAACCAGGGGCCTCATTTATGAGGCAGTGTGTCACTTTTATGCCGCCGGTGCGTCACTTTTTGTGACGCACCAGTGGTGTAAAAAATGCACCTTGTTGCGCCAGGTATAATGTATGCAAGGGGGGGTATTGACGCAAGAAAGGGTCGTAGAAGTGACGCAGTGAAATCTATGAGATTTCACGGCGTCACTTCTAGGACGCCGTTGCGTCAAAATCTTGCGCCTGCCTCACAGCAGGCGTAAGACTGACGCAGGCTCTTTCACTTGGGGCTCGCCTCATTTGAAAGGACGCATTGCTGGAGTTGAGTCATTTTTGTGACACACTCAAGCAATTCGTCACTTTTGCTCTTACAGATACGTCAGAAATACTGACGTATCTGTAACTCCTTGCGCAATGATGCGTCATATTTACAATATGACGCATCATTGGGGTCGCAAGGAGGGCGCAATAAAAAGTGACGCATTGCTGTTTTCTCGCAGCGATGCGTCACTTTTCATAAATGAGGCCCCATGCACCTAAAGACATGCAGTGGTATATAGTGGAGAAAATTTGACGGTAAAAATCTTGAAGTAACCAGAAAACTTAAAGAAGTGTATTGGATTTTTATTCTGGGTACTTCGGTGAAGGGTCTGAATCCTGAAATACCCTGGGACCAGGCGATTATATAGATTCATGGAGTAATCTTGTATGTGTGACCTTTACCCTTCAGTTCCATAAGATAGTACATCTAGCACAGTAATTACTGGGCTTCATACTTATGTGGAATATGGATATGAATATGGAAAGTGGAATTTGCTAGTAAAAATTGGGCGTTTAACTGATGCAATAGATACATGACAGGGTGGTGAACTAGGACAAGGGACACATAGCTACATAATTTAGGCTGAAAGCTATATGTTTATTATCCAACAGTAAGTATGGGCCATTTTACACAACATAAGTAGGGGTTGCACATGGTTGAGTTAAGGGTTGTTTATAATTAAGTCTGAATACTTAGCGCTACAGGTCTTTCTCATAGATTATATGTCTTCCAGTAACCTCTTGAGAATATATACATAGCTAGAGCTCTGTCGTAATCAGTAAAGGTGAATTGGTCTAGTAGAGAAGTGACCGGTTAATAAAGAAAATTAACATTTGTCTCAAAAACATCGCTTATCGAAGTTATTTAGAGAGGGTGCATTTTATATTTTCTCAACAAGTTAATATGTCAGTTAAAGTAACCTAGTCAAATCGAGTTAGGTTTAAAGGCACTCCTTAGGGATATCTGCCCATGTAGGTGTATGGCATCAAATTGAATTATTTCAATGGGCATAGCAAATAAGACCCGCATATAAATTATATGTCTGGAATGGTATAGATATTGCGCATAGTTCCTCCGTTTGCGAGTCTGTCATGGCGGAATCGTTAACAATCCTATTTGGTATAGTTTAGCAGCGCGCATTGATGACGTAATGCCGTAACGTACGAGCACAACGTCACGCTATGAAAAGCGAGCTTTCACTCGCTACGCTTTTGGTGCTGGAAATCGATTGAAGTTAGACGGACTTTGGTCGTAGTTCTCTGGGTGAGTGAATAACAGTTTGGCCATGTATATATGGAAGGCTTGAGCAAGTTATGGATGCGGGTCTCTTTTATTATTAATATTTGTAGGTGCAAGGTAAGCTTTTTCTAATGCATGCATAAACCGTAACTCATGAACACTAAATCGCGTCCACTCAAGTGCAAATCAGCTTGCCTTTAGTTTTCGGGACACAAATTTGACGACGAAACATGGGTGTGGGCGTAGTGACTATAGAGGGTGTAAAAATGATTAGTTCAGTAGGTGGGACTTGGAGGACATCATTAAATTATGGTTATTTTTTCTAGTATGAATAATTGTAATCTTTAAGGATCCCAGCTACGAGAAATATCAAGTAGATAATTAAATCTTGGCTTTGAATCATATGTAGTGGGACTATACATGTGGACACATATGTTTGGGTCCTCTCTTAACAAAGCTAAAAGCAGGATCTAATATTGTGGAAAATATGTATCATGTGCCGGCGATTGCGTAATATTATGGGGACATGTAAGAGCCAGATAAAGTTTAAATCTTATTCATGTTTGATTAGTCTGCTGTGTTACAAGGGACACACATGGTTGGAAAAATATACAGTCGGTTGGGGGGTTCATCTGTATTTACAGATTTAAATGTCATGTTGACACAAGTTAACTTTTCTCATAATCAAGTTAGTAACTTAGTGAATGTAATAGGAGATCAGTTTGCAACACCATATTGAATATTCGCTACTCCAATAATACAACTACAATTGATGTTGCAGCTCTTGTGGTGCCATAATCTATAAAGGCATTTCCCCCGTCTTTTTCGCTGTTTAGTTTGCAAGGTCTCAACACCATTTTTTAATCAAGTACATAGTGAAGATGGGCACCTGAATATCTGCATGTAATATGAGCCTACTTTAACTTTTAAGGTTAGTATGTTTCCATCTAGATTGGGATAGATAATGAGTTGATGCAGTAACTGACAAAGACGGTCAGCAGCAAGCTAATGAAGATTAATCTATTATTGCAGTGATATCACAGATTTATCAAGTTTCCGATTGGAGTTATCAAGCCAGTAATTGAATTAATATTGAATAAAGGAAAGTGTAATAATGGATGAGGTAAGTAGGTACCATATCTATAAGCTATTAGTAGGTATGATGATAGGTCAACAATTGAGACCATTAGCTTATCACATTACATTAAACATTTTACTCAGTTTCCACGTAATTCAAGCCCCCAGATCCATCTGCAAGCTTTTTTAGACAATGTAAATGTAAATGTAAATGACCTGAACTACCACTTTGTGAATAGAGGTATATATAGTCTTGCCATCTATAGTGTAATAGTGTTTAAGGTGTATGACCTCTAGAACATAGGTCTAATCTCATAAGTTAGCAGATATGAATTGGTTATACTTGGTTGTATATTTTTTCATCTTAGAGATTTTTTTATGCAGTTAATCAAAGTCCCTGACATCAAAAGATGAAGATCGGTTTCAATCTAAGTACAACTTACAAAGTGGAAGGAGGTTAACCATATAGTAATTAGTGCACCTTACCATATTTGTATTGCTGGGCACTTTTTGACTCTCTCTTATAGGCAAATGGGCAAAGTGTAATAAACGTGTATTCCTCAAACTCATACTTGAAGTAATCAATAGAGAAAGTAGGGCAAGATAAGATTTCTTCTGAAAATAGCTTAGACCTATACAAAATTGGGGAAGTTTTTTACCAAATTGGAAAATTAGTGTCTTGGCCAACTAACTTATTAATATTTAGGTTAATCATACAGTTCTGATATGTTTTAAAAAAATTGTTTATGGTTTTTAATGCATGGATTACCATCACTATGTGGGTGAGACAAGACATTGCGAGTTAACTTTTTTTCACATTTGGTGTATAGCACTATTTGTTGTGGTTCACAGCAGGGGTCAGATTCAGTGCTTGTAGACCATAGATATAGGGGAGGATTTCCAGGGTGTACATATGTACACACTTGTTATTGTTGTAATATGCATTTAAGCTCTAGACCACAAATGTATTTTAATAAAAATGAAACTCTTTCTCATTCTAGTAACCACTGGTATGGAAACCCTGAAGAAGGCTTTGCCGAAACGCGTTGGTAGTCAACAACTATAACCAGTGTTTCCAAATTTGGCAAAAAGATTTTGTTGTGTCTAGTCTAACAGAGATCAGGCAGGTCTTTGTAGATTGTTTTTGATTGCTCTGATTATACCAACTGGAGATACAGATGTTTTTCAGGTTATACCATGTAATGCAATAATCTGTGGTTTAAAGATGTATAATCATGTCTAGAATTTATGTTTTATGAAAATAATAAATCATCATGTATTAAGTCTAGTTATAAATGTTTTTCTATCCTGAAATACTTTAAAAAAAACAAGAAAAATAAAAACAAAATATATTTTTCTATATTAGTTGTATTGTTTGTACATCTTGGTTTGTTGGTCTTAAGTTTATTTGCTTTGCTAGTATTATCCAGCACTGTGCCTGGTGCAAAATATTTTCCAAAAAGGGTACAATGTTAACACCAGAACGCATTAGTACCATTGTTAAAATGCCCCTTCCGAAAACTCAAAAAGATGTGCCCACTTTCATAGGCATTACTTCCTACTGTCGTCAGTAGATTCTGAACTACTCTTTATTAATCAAACATTTGCTTGCATTAACAATGAAAGAAGTGCATGAGCCTTTGTCTTAGACACCTGATTGTCAGCATTCTTTTGAACAACTAAAAACTGCACTTTGCTCTGCTCCAGTGCTAGGTACACCTGACTATAAGAAACCTTTCTTGCTCTATGTTCACAAGGTGGCTGGTTATGCCCTTTCTGTCTTGACTCAAACATTTGGTGATAGACAGAGACCTTGTACTTATTGACATTGCTATGCTTGACCCTGTCGCAGGAGCCCTTCTGAGCTGTCTGGGAGCGGTTGGGGCTGTGGCCACTTTAATCATACAATGGGCTGGACTCGTACTTGACACTGACCTCAGAGTTATGGTACCCCATGCTGTGAATACACTTTTGAACAAACAAGGACACAGCACCTCACCTGTGCACGTCCTACTGGTATTGCTTACCGAGCATATTATGATTAAAAGATGTGCCACTCTAAAACCAGCTACGTTACTACCTCTCCCTTCCAAAAGCGATACAGTCAACAAGCATGACTGTTTTTTTTAACGGAGGAAGAGACGAAAGGATGGGTAGACTTGACTGATGTCACCTTATCCGATCCCCAAGGAGAACTATATGTTGATGGCTCTTGTTTTAAATTACCAGATGGCCCAACTACTGCAGCTTATGCTATTACTACTTTGTGCATGGTGGTGGAAATATCATAAGTCCCTTATCAGTCTGCCCTGGTGGCAGAACTCGTGGCTCTTATACGAGCTTGTGAATTGAGTGAGGGTTTGGTGGTCTACAAAGACAGCCAATATGCATTCAGGGTCACACATAATTTTGGGGATTGCGGTAATTAATAGCATTTACCCTTGCAGAAGCTTGATTGTTTATTTGGTTTGTTATCTACAGTTCGTAACATAATCATTGCTGCTATTGTTTTTAATTATACTGGTGCTATTTTTAATATGTGTTACTGATTTTAAAACACTGCCACTATTTTTAAAAAAAGTGTCTCTGAGGTTACGGGGAGAGCTGTGTTCAATGCTCTAGGTTAGTGGGGGGTTCATTCTCACCAGCACACGTACTTAGGCGCTAGGTCAGCACTCTAGCAGCTGGAACCCGATGCACAACTGACGCCATAAATGTACCAGATGATGCGACCACGCAGCGGACGTGCACAGCAGGCGCGCTAAAGGCAAGCCTGTCTCCACCCATCCACGTCCGAACGGGGCCAGGGTTCAGAACCCCTGCCTCACCATCCCCAGATTATTACCATTACACTAGCTCGCAGCTCAAACAGTTACATTGAATCCCAGGGCCAAAATGTGCACACTCGATCTTGATCGAGACGCGCCAGGATAGGTGTCTTCACTGTTGGATTGAACTTTCTACACTTGTTGTCCCCCCACCACCCCTCAGGAAATTATACAAATTATTTCTACTTAATTGTAGATCTTTACCCAAACACACAGAGGAAACTTCTATGTTCTTAAAAGACTCATACCCGGAAGGCTTGTTTCTTACAGGAACCTGGCTCAATCTCAGCTCAGAGCCACATATAGTCCAAGCACTTCCCCCGGGATATTCAATTCAGAGGGCGGACAGAGCGACAGGCAAGGGCGGTGGTATTGCTATTATTTATAAAGATTATTTGACTAGTTGCCTGTCAGGTAGCCAATTATCTGACTGTGAGAACTCCCACTTCTCAATAGAATTTACCCCCACCCTCTCCCTCTCAGGCATTCTTATCTATCGCCCTTTAGGGGCGACTGACCAATTTTCAAAAATCCATGCTAGAATCAGTCATCAATCTTGTTAGTGTCGCTGCTCATTTTACTCTCCTAGGAGATTTTAATTTGCATTTTGATGATCCCTCAGCGATCACCGCAACTGAACTAGCTCAAGACCTCTGGACCTATCAACTGCTTCAAAAGGCCCCTCAAGCAACCCATGTCAAAGGGCACCTCCTCAACCCTATTTTTTCTAATCTGATAGACCTAAAGGGGAAAGAGCCCATCCCCCTTCTGTGTTCGGACCATTTTTTAATTGCCTTTTTCTGGTCGCCACCAAACATGGTATCACAAACTCAGTGAATGCAAACCGAATCCAACCCTGGCCCAAACTCCCCCTGGAAAGGTGGACACAAGAACTCAAAAAAACTAGACCAAACACTGATCCTAATCCAGTTGCAGCCATCAAAAGCTTCTACAACTGGATTGAGAGATCACTCGATCTGGTTCTCCCTAAAATACAGTTCAGAAGAAAGCCAGAACAAACAAGTCCCCATGGTTCTCCCCCAAGTTACATATCTTAAAACAGCAATGTAAAAAATTGGAATGGGTCTGGAGGAAAGATTTCTCACCTAGAAGAAATTTGAATTTAGGGCAGCTATTGGATGGTATAAGGCAGAAATAAAAATAACCCAAGCCACCTATTATGAGGAAAAGAATGTGTCAGCCGCTAATTCCGCTAGAGAAACCTTCCTCATTGCCAACAAGCAACTCAAAGTCCCTAGCCCTCCTGCTGTATCGGACCCCTCAGGTATCCGTTGCAATAAACCTGCGTAATACTTTCCCACTAAAGTACAAAACATCCTCAAGCATCTCCCCAAAAAGGCAGCGACATTTCACTCGAGGATACGAATGCAGGTGGGCATACAACTAAACATCAATTGGAGACCTTTACCTCAATGACACAGCAATTATTTCCAGCCATCCTGTCATCAGTATGAAGTGGTTTGCCACTGGACCCTGCACCTCCAATTATCCTGAAACTGGTCGCACCTATAACTGCCCCCATTGCCACTTGCCTGATTAATGCTGCACTGTCCATGGGTTTGGTCCCTCCTAATTGGAAATGGGCTATGATAAAGGCGCTGTTAAAAAAAAAAACAATCTGGATCCAGCTGACTTGGGTAACTATCGCCCCATTTTGCTCCTTCCTGGAGTCAGCAAGATGGCAGAGAAATACATTAACCATACAGTTTCCGCATTCCTAGAATCCAATGATTGTCTCCTCCCCTCCCAAATGGGCTTTCGCCCTCATCAAGGCACTGAAACTGCCTTACTAGCAGTGGTGGAATAATATAGAAAGATTCTTGACTCGGGAGGGTCGTCAGTTATAATCCTCCTCGACTTGAGCACGGCCTTCGATACGGTGAACCACCGTATCTTGGTTCACTGCCTCAGGAGTGAATGGCACAGCCCTACTATGGCCACAATCTTTCCTCGAAGAAAGATTCTTCCATGTTTTGAAGGTGACACCACCTCAAATCCTATTCCTTTACAGTGCGGAGTCACTCAGGGTTCATCTTTAGGTCTGACTCTTTTTTATGTCTATATGGCCCCGTTAGCGGATATTATATCTCCCTTCGGAATTCATATAGTAACATATGCCGATGATACACAGCTGGTTGTTAGATTGAATCATCCCGACCAGTCCTGCAATAATCTCCATGCCTTCCTCAAGGAAGTTGCTAAGTGGATGAGTCTGTCTCACCTAAAACTTAATGGCGAAAAAACTAAGCTTAGGATTCTCGGCAACATTCTAAGCTTTAAAGCAAGCACTATGTGGCCGGTTAGTATGGGCCCGGTGCCAGCCTCAAAAACAAAGATAAAAAGTCTTGGATTCTGGCTAGACCAAGACCTTACTTTTAAAGTACAGGCTAGGAAGATGGCAGCTTCATGTTATGGCTTTCTTAGAATGACCTGAAAAGTCCTACCCCCCTTACCATTTTCGGCAAAAAGACTGTTGATCATTACTTCTCCTAAGGATAGACTATGGCAATGCCTTCTACCTAGGAACACCGAAATCAGTGGTCACTAATCTGCAGGTCGTGCAATATTGTTCAGCTATACTGCTGACAGGGACCCCCAATCGTTGTTCTGCAAGGACCCTTCCACTGGCAACCAGGGCAAGAGAGAATTCACTTTAAAGACCTCTGCATTGCACATAAGTCTCTGGAAGGGAGTGGACCTCCAATCAATAAAGCCATGATCCGCCTCTACCGGGCAAATAGAATTCTTCGCTCTGATGAGCCCCACCTAGCTGTTGTCCCCAGGATTAGGAAGGCCAAAAGTGGCGGACGGCTTTTTTCATACAACGCCGCCATACTTTGGAACCGTTGGACCTTTTGTAGGGAGCCCGACCACCTCCCCTTCCGAAAACAGCAAAAAACCTGGCTTTTCCCCTAAGGTGTCTGTGCTTCTAGTTACGGTGTTAGCGATGAAAAGCCATTTTGTTCATTTATTGTGGGCAGAGAGAGGGTTTCTTACTTCCCATGGCACTAAGACACAACACTGACATCTTATATTGCGATTATTATCTGCTTTATCACTTCCCAAGAAAATGTCAATTATTGAGTGCAGCACCCAAAGAAAAGTGACAGATAATGTAGGTAGAGGGATTGCATTTGCAGATCAGACATACAAAGAAACTGCTCGAAGTAAGATGAAGAGAATGTTTGTGGCAGGTCCAGATGGGTTCCTGAGAGCATTATGTTTGAAAATACGGTTGAGAGTGTGAAAGAAATACAAATTGAGGGAACGATGGATGAACTAGCGGTATGGCAGGAAATTACAGTACAACTAAATGACAAAGGGTGTTGGATTGACAAGTCTGGAGAACAGAAATGGATGTTACCCGATGCATATGTGCTCCCTGTGGTTAATATGGCTCCTGATCCAGATCATGTTAGTGTAAAAGGCATTTATGAATTATTGGCCCCGGTTAGGTGCAATGTTAATATTTCCAGAATGGCTTCACATTTAGTAAAATATTGACTGATTTGCATGAGGCTCAATCCAAGGAAGGGTACCCCTACACCACCTGGCAATTTTGCACCACCTACATTACCATTCCAAATCCTTCAAATAGACTTTATTGAGCTGGTA
This sequence comes from Lissotriton helveticus, assembly GCF_964261635.1. Lineage (NCBI taxonomy): Eukaryota > Metazoa > Chordata > Amphibia > Caudata > Salamandridae > Lissotriton > Lissotriton helveticus. The sequence goes on along the minus strand of NC_136061.1, from coordinate 1,580,366,304 downwards.
CATTGTAATAATCTCAAGTATGTCCTGGTGGTTATATGTACGTTCAGTAAATGGGTTGATGAGTACCCCAGTAAAGACAATACAGCCACTGCAACGGCGAAAGTACTCCTTAAAGAATATTTTCCTCGTTTCGGTATACCCTGAATTATGTGGAGTGATAATGGATCTCATTTTAATGGGAAAGGGATTAGATTAGTGTGTGAAGGTTTGCACATCAAACAGAAATGTCATGCTGCCAATCACCCACAGTCAGCGGGTCTTGTTGAAAAGTACAATGGTACGCTCAAACTGAAGTTTGCAAAAATCTAAGAGACAACAGGGTTGAAATGGTCAGATGCTCTTCTGTTAGCTCTTTTGTCAACTGGCACAACAGAACTGGTTGATCCCCCTGGGGAAAATGTCTGGGGTGTTGCCCAGGCCCAATAAGTTTTCTCAATTTGAATTTCCTGTATTGCTTGATTATTTTGGATAACTGACAGAAATTTTGTGTTCCATCCACCAACAATACCATGAATTACTACCTCCTAAACCAGAGGGACCTGGCCACAACATCCAGCCTGGAGATAGTTAGTGTGCTTGTGTGCAATGTTCTCAAATAAGAAAAGTTTGGAGCCCCAATTGAAAGGTCCTGAGCAACTTCTGTTGGTGACACAGATGGCTGCAAAGGTTGCTGGTCAAAAGAACTGGGTTCATGCAACCAACTGCCGGAGAGTACCTTTGCCGCTGCCATATGATCAGTGGGCAAGGAGGGAATAGGAGACGTTGAATGTGAGCAAGTGCCCAGATGTGTCCAGTTTAGCGACGCACAATTAATTTGGACACAAACAGAGAAGGAGAACGAGAACGTTCTGAACGAGGCTGTCCCTCCAGAAATACGAGCTATCCAGGAACCTTTGTTCAGTGATCACACAGTGCCTGGGGCTGCCAGGTGCAATTTGTGTCCTTGGCCGAGGGCTACAGAATGGAAAGAGAAAAAAGATTAGGGATGGACTGTACAAGGTAGGCCGTACTGAGTATCAGTACCAACGAGGAATTAGAACCAGTTTAATTCCACATTTGCTTCGTCATTGTTGTTTGAACATTAGGGGAAAAAGTGTAATCTGAAAGTATACCACCTTTATCGCTGTGGAATAGATAAGGAGAAGTGCTTGGGATGGAGCAAGCACCACCACTGGTGCTCAAGAGAGCCAACTGATTGATCAACAATAGGAGCCTGTGCTAGTAAGGCTCTGACAGACACTGGGAACATTTATATTTTCTTTGCATTTTCTTCCTTCCAATTCACTATACATCCTTTTGGCAGGGAAGTTACAGCCAATTGTCACTGTACAACGTAGAGTTATTTGGTCAGAGCGGAGTAAAATTGCATGTGTCGCTCTCTTGATACTGGTGATAATAATACTATCTGGGTTGTCATGGTTTTTGGAGGATGTATACAGTGTACCCACATGTAGTAAGATTAAAAAAAATTCCTGAGATGCAATAAAAGGGTTGTCTGGAGTAATGTGTTCGTGGAGACCCATGAGAGGTTCTTTTGGAAAGAAACAGCTTGTTATCCCACCCGATCTGTCACTAGCTTTGGACTGCGTATCCCTTGTCGCTTGTGAATTATACGTTAACCAGACTGTCCCAATTTGCAGAAGTAATGGGAGTAATTGGATTTGTTTATCCAGGACCAAGTTTGTATCATAAAACATCACAAGCAATGGGTTACCCAGGTTGCGATAACAATACATATTGTGATAATGTTTCTATAGAAGCACAGAATATCACATTGGTGGGTTGGAATTACAAAGAGTTGACAGTATTCCAGGAGTCTGGGTATTATGCTGCTTGTTGCCCAATATTGAATAGCACTGATACTTAATTGTACATTGATTATTCCAGGATACTATTGTTCAGAAATAGTTTCCTTGGTGAATAAAGGTGATTTGAGCATTCTGGGAATGAACTCTTGATACTCCGCAGTAAATTATGAGGGGCTGAAATATGCACACCCAGGGTTCTTCTTTCTGTCTAATGGATCTTATTACAATGTCCACAATGGCACCGATGATGTAGCTCTTGGGATGGTGTTAGCATTGGGTGTTCCATGTAAATATGATCGATCCAAAACAAGATGGGTGAAAAGGACCTTAACAAAAGAATTCTGCGAAGGGGTAACAGATTTGGAAGTAAATAGCAATAGTAATGGAATTACCATTGGATACATCCTTTCCTCAAGATATACTTCCATGGCCAGGAGAGAGAGCGCTAGGGAATATTTTGCACGTAAGCTACAAATTCAATCCAATACTACAGTAGCAGCTTTGCTTAATATCACTACTCAGTTAGAAAGCATGCAGTACAGACAAGAGATGCAGTAGCTTTTACCTTGGCAAAGACTGGTAGTGTATGTGCAGTGGTCAGCGAACAGTGAGTGGTCGGTATAACACATTTTGAAAAGAATACAACACAACATATTAATGGGATTAATGACAAAGTACAAGGAATGAAAAGTGGGATTCGGAATTGGTCTCTTTTTGGCAGTTGGGGTTGGATTCTTCAACAATTGATTTACCTTATTGTGATATTAGTGCATTTTTGTGTCCTCAAACAATATCTCCCATCTTGTTGTTCTTATTGTGCCACCGTTTTCATGGCCAAAGAGAAGATATCAGCCCATGTAACAAATGCTGCCATGATGCTTCAGGACGATACCGATGATCTTATGAATATTGATGAGGGAATATATGAGGATTCTTCCCTCCTTGCTGTACCATTTCCTAATGTTGATTCTAGGGAGTGCCCTTAATTTCACCGCAATTTTGTTTTTCTAAATTCTGATGCTCCATCAATTGCTGAGGTATTGATACTGTTATGATGATGCTTTCTGCTTTATTTTCATGTTTGCATATTAGAAAATGCTTTAGCTCATGCTAAAAGGAGGGACTGCTAGATTAGGCCTGTTAATGCTTATTTAGGGGCCAATTACTTCCCACTGCGGACCGCAAATTTTCCAGCGTCAGATCATGATGGCAGTGGGATTCAAACCGTGACCGTGGCGGATGCAAAGACCGTCTGCCCAGGAACCGCCACAGGCAATCGTTCCGCCAGTCTTTCCGCAGCGTGTAAACCGCTGCAGAAAGGGTGGTGGAGATTGGTTTTGGGGCCTGTTGCGGGCCCCCAATGTTGGGGGGATGTGTTGGTGCACTACGGGGGTACCCATGGTACCCCCAACATTTCACTACACCAAGTGGCAGGCACCGTGTGGTGCCTGCCATGTAGTGCAGTGAAATGCACAAAATGCCTTTTTAGACACCGCGCCGGAGCTGCAGTCAGCAGCACCTGCCGCAATGTTAAAGGGTGCAGAATGCGACCAACACCGTGGCCGTCGCATCCTGATTTGGTATACAGAACCACCGCTGCTATTTCCAATGGTCCCGGTCTCCACCACCACGGTGGACTTACTCCTGTCTGTCATAATAATCAGCCCCTTAGTGCCTTGAATAATTTAGCATTCAGTACACCATTTTCTGTTCAGACTCTTTTTGAAAGACGATCGAAACTAATCTTTGCTATTTCAGTGAAATGCTGTTTGCTCAGTTTCGTTTTTGTAATGAAGAACTGTGAATGCCAGTGCATTCACAGTATCCACTAGATAGGGGCCTCTCGCATGTGTCTGGTAGTGTTATCGCAGCTCAGGGTGTAACAGTCTTGGACTGTGCTGAGTTGTGTGAGCAGAAATGTTTTTTTTGTATTTTGCTATCCAGCTGCATGTGCCTGGAAAATTCCAACTCCAATGTGGGCATGTTTTTAACCAATCATGACATGTACATAATGTATCTCTATGCTTGATGATCTTCAGTTCCCTCTGTGCCACTTCCAGAGACTGTGTAGATGAAGCTCCGCTCTGAGTGTATAAAAATAAACAGTTAACGGTGTATATTATCCACTGTCTCTGCAACTCTCCATTCGGTATGGAAGGCTGAGAGGCGATCAGTGGTGATCCGGGTGGCCCTAATATATATATATATATTTATATATTTTTTTTTACAGCATTATACAATATCACAGACACTCTAAAACTACTCCCCTCAAATGTAATGTCTGCTTTTCTAGCATAGTTTTTAGGCATAGGATTAGCAGAGTGCCATCCACATCAAGCTAGAAATTCAGCAAAGTCCATTCACCAATCTGGGTTGCCTTTAGTGATATTATCAATGATGCCAAAGAATATGACATGATTGATGTCCTTTGTGACATCATAAGTAGTGTATGGTGAGGATTCAAATTATAGTTATTTAAGCCAACTATAACTGGAGAATTTCTGTGTTTTTACGTTTAAAATGTTATGTTTTTCATCTGCATTTTCATCTAACTATAATGTCACTTTCACCATTGTTTTTCCAGTTAATTTCTTTGATTAATATAAAGTGTGATAATATTACCATCCTTAACTATAACATCACTTTAATTTTTGCATTGACTTTCTGAGGTAAATATATATATATATCTATCTGCAAGCCCAAGAGATTGGCCTACAAACATCTTGGCCATTCACCAGGTGTTGGCAGTGCACTATTCTTTTACTCTGTTTGTGTTTGTAGGCATTATGGGGCTGGGCTTGACAAGGAAAAGATGTTGAATTTACTCTATCAGAACACCAGGACATACATTTCAGACTATCCTCTGAGTGAATATCGCCGGTGGACCTGACTTCACTGCAGCTCATTCTAAAATCTTCTCCGCAGCAGCAAATCGAATTCAGCAGGAACTCTCAACATTGACATCTGGCCTCATGGAGCCCTCTTTGACTACAGCCTGCAGCCTTGCCCTGCTGAGGAAGTTCGAGCTCAAAGGTAGTATTCATCACCAGATCTGATGTCGAGCAGCACTACATCAAAAATGACTTCCTTCTTTTCACAAAATGTTGATCTTTGCCATTTGTAGTTCTACTTGCCTTCATTGATGGCTTCACTGAGACTTCATCCAGAGTCTCCTGAATATCGATGTCCCCGTCCTCAGATCCAGTCTGCTGCTTTGCACAGCTGATGACTCAACATTTTCAGGAATTTTTCTAAGTCAAAAGGTAGCTCTTGGATCTGGGCAACCAAGTACTTTTTACCAACTCGCAGTCCATTGCATTTGGCCCGAACTTCTGACTTTGACCTGGCCTCCCATGACCATATAAACAAGGTTGGCACTTTGTACTATTTGGTGCTATTTTTAAGCTTCTATTTTTAAAATTCATATCTTCAGTTCTATCGAGTGGATTTCTATATTCTTTATTTGTGGTGTCAATTCATTTATTAAACTATTCTCTATAATTCTAAATTAGTTTGGGATTTTTCTTGTGTTGTGTTTTCACTTTATTACTGTTTGAGTGTTGCAAAATTACTTTCCACTTGCCTCTAAGTTAAGACTGACTGCATTGTTCCAAGCTACCAGAGGGTAAAGTGCAGTTTTATTTATAGATATTTGTGATTCCAATTGACAAGGATGGTGATTATGTCTTGAAGTGGGTTCTTACCCCCTTCAACACATAACACCATTTCTTACATGAGGTCAATCATCCTAGTAGGAAGAAACCATCTGGAGGAAATATTGCAGTATACACAGTGATTTTCAGAGTGGAAGCTAATAGGTACAGAAAATTCAATCTTCTAGCAGGGAGAAAAACAAGAAACTGAGTTAAAATTGTCGCCGATTTAGCGGCAGGATAATGAGTTTGATAATATGCCCTTCTGAATTCCCATAGAAGTCAGTCAACAAAAGGGGGGACCGGGAGCTAGTTAAGGTCCAGTGTCATTGCTCCTCTGTAAATGACTATATCAAAGAGGACACTGTTCCGTGGTAATGGGCGCTTGTATGTCACCCAAGTAGATCAGAGAGTGGCGAGAGAAAAGATGAGAAAAAGTAGAGAGGAGAGAAGAGGTAGAAGGAGAGGGGAGAGGTGGAAGGAGAGGAAGGGAGAGAGAAAGGGAGAGAAAAAAGAGAGAAAAGAGGTAGTTGTTTATCCCCGGTTTCAAGGATCCAATCCCAAAGGGGAAGACCAAGTCTTGCCTCTTATTCGCCCTCACACACCCCGAAGGATGTCATGCATCATCATCGGGCTTTTAGTGCTCCTCGTCAGACCGGCGCTGCAATGTCTGACGGGCCCCCGAAGGGTCTCTTTAGCGGAGATCTTTTAAAGAGAATACGCCGTAAAGTGCGTGCAAGTGTGGGGGCAGGACAGGTCAAAGGAATGGATCCTACATGAAAATAGTGGTGTACTGCATGCAGGTGAAGTTTAAAAATACCTATGGGCATCCACTATATGGATTCTTTATTCACGTGGTGTCCTTGGTAGGCTAAAAAACCAAGAGGTCAGTGAGTTACGTGGGGGTTTAATGTGCCAGTGTAACTAAACACAAGGTCTACATGTTTCACGCTAATGGTGTCTAGAAGATCAGCCGCTGGAAGAGGTAGGTGTGGAAACGCGAGCACCAAGCTACAACCGATACCTGGATGCTTGCATAACCAGCGCCGCTTAGCCTCAGAAGCCTGAACATGATTACAGGGCACACGTGACTAGATCTACCTTCAGAGATCGCCTGACGACTTTAGGAACTACCCACAAGGGCAGACCACGTGCTTGACAGGGTTATCATCCTGAAACCCTTCTCTTCTTTTTTAGATTGACGTGCACTTTCCACACTCTTTATTTCTAGTCCTTGACGAAACGCTACTGATCTTCTAGACACCATTAGCGTGAAACATGTAGACCTTGTGTTTAGGTACACTGGCACATTAAAGCCCCACGTTACTCACTGACCTCTTGGTTTTTTAGCCTACCAAGGACACCACGAGAATAAAGAATCCATATAGTGGATGCCCTTAGGTATTTTTAAACTTCACCTGCACGCACTACACCACTATTTGCACGTAGGATACTATCCTTTGACCTGTCCCGCCCCCACACTTACACACACTTTACGGCGTATTCTCTTTAAAAGATCTCCGCTAAAGAGACCTTTGGGGGCCCGTCAGACATTGCAGTGCCGGTCTGACGAGGAGCACTATTAGCCCGATGATGAAGCATGACATCCTTTGGGGTGTGTGAGGGCGAATAAGAGGCAAGACTTGGTCTTCCCCTTCGGGATTGGATCCTTGAAACCGGGTATAAACAACTGCCTCTTTTCTCTCGTTTTTCTCTCCCTTTCTCTCTTTTTTTCTCTCCTTCCACCTCTACCCTCTCCTTCTACCTCTTCTCTCCTCTCTACTTTTTCTCATCTTTTCTCTCTCCACTCTCTGACCTACGTGGGTGACATACAAGCGCCCATTACCATGGAACAATTCTCATAGAAGCCCATGTTCTGGTATGAACATGGGCTTCTATGGGAATTCTCTACGGCATATTATCAAGCCCATTATATCCACTTTAGCGGCTGTTTCTGCTGCTAAAGCGGCGATGATCTTAACTCCGTTCGTGATAATATGCCCCCAAAATCCTACAGTATGGTGAGGCAGCTGTTGCTCGTTAAAAAGGCTCAAATAGAAATGTCAGCGATATGTGGAAATTCTACAGGGCTAACCTTGGCAGATCGACTACAAACCATCAACTAGTGGCCCTTTGACACCGGCCCTCCTTTCCAAACACCAATAGACAGGGCAGTGTGCTCTCTTGTTGGGGAGAGGTTTGGTCCCAGTTGGACTTACTAATATGAGTAGTTCAGGGGTGATGGCAACGCACATTTCCCATTTTTGGCCATGGTTAGGAGTGAAATGTGGGAAGGGTCAAACTTAGAAGGTGCGATTCTGAAAGTTTGGTTAACTCAGTCATCAAATGTTACATTAACTGGCATATTATATGGTTTGGTGAAATGCACAAGAGGTGGTGAAAGATAAAATGGTGGGTGATGTTTAAGAAACCTGTCACTTTTCGTATTTCAGAAAATGGCAAAGTCTCGGGAATGCATATGCAAAGCCTAATGTGGAATGACAGCGTCCTGGGAAATAAGATCAAGAGATGGGTGATGACCCAGCTGGAATGGTAACCCAGCTCCTGAGCAGATGTTGGCCCATAACAACATTCCTACAGAAACCCGTATGTTGAGAACTCCCTTTGGTTTCTTTGCTGGAGTGATGTATAATTTGCTGGCACTTGCAGGATTGTTAAAATGTTCCCAGGTTTTGGAATACCCTTCGGAGTCTTGAACATTTGAAGATATTCTACTGGTTACTGTGAGATGGCACAGGGGCTGAGGGAAAATGGGATCCTTCTGAGTGTCCACATATGCTGGAAATGATACTAATGAGGTTATGCAATGTGGACCCATTCTGGGACAGATGAAAAAGAGAGGAAGTTTGCAAACAGGGTGGGAGTAATTAAAAGCCAAAGGAAAGGGAAATGTGTGGCTTTACAATAGGAATGCAATACAATAGAAATAGTACTTTCAGGGTGTACTTAAAATGCAAGTAAAAATCCTGTGCAGGTGCATCACCACAACGTACTAAATATAGCCTAATTAACTAGATAGGTTGATAATTGCCACATTAATTACAATGCTAGTTTCTACAGAAATACGAGTATCATTCTCAGGGTTGACACTAAAATCATAGTTTCTATTATTATGCCCCACCAATGGTTATACTGCTGGTCAAAACGGATGAGCTATAAAGAGCAATCAATCACTCACTGTAACTGCCAAAGTTTATCTGGGAACAAATTCCTAAGCAACGAGGAAATGTATCATGTGCTTTCCCAAAATAGAGTCATGAAAAGGGTGTTTAATCGGCGAGAATAGCAAATGCGGGAATAATGTGATTGTCACATTTTAAGGTAACTGATAATCTATCTTACAGGATCAATGACAATATTCCTATAATTACAATGACATGCTATTGCTTCCTAGATTGGGATATGAGGTGCTGCATATATTCATCAGACATCTGACCTGAAAATGACACATTAGTGATTGTTTTAATGAATTTTGTATTTTGATACTGGTGTGAACCTTACCTCATTTTTTATATGTATTTTTGTTGCACACAAGAATTTACATATGACATATTTTATCCAAATACATTGGGTCTGGACAGCGAACGTGAACAATGTGTCACATAACAAGATAATTGCACCTGGAACATGATCAACTTGCGGTCAATTCTTTGGAAAATAAATTCTGTGTATATTAGATGCAGCAGAGACTACCTAGCATAGGCAAATCTTCTCTACCGAGTGGTAGAAATAAGTTACTATAAGTACTATAAATATGGATAAACTAATGAAACTAAAATCCTATGTTTTGGGAAGAAAACCCTGAATTTTAATTGGTACCTCGGAACTACTAAACTAGAAATTGTGAACGAATACAGATACCTCGGTATTTGGTTTGAAAAGTCTTTAAAATGGGATATCCATTTAGTAGCCCAGACTGCCAAAGCCCATACATCAGGATGCGGGCTAAGGAAATTTAGCCAAGTTTACGGGGCTATGTCACATAGACCATTATTGAAAGCCTATAAGGCAATGATAGCCCCACAAGTGCAGTATGGACCCGAAGTTTTATATTTGAGCGGGAAGAATAATTGGGATATTGAGGAGGCGAAATGTGTAAAATCGTTGATGTCACTGCCCGGCTCCTCTATGATTCAGGCAATCCGCTTGGAATTAGGCGTGACCTCATGGAACATACAGGTACAAGTGGCCCTTTTAAGATTTTGGAAAAGATTGGGATCCGAGGAAGTCACAAAAGTGTCACAATGGTGTAAAGAGGAGATCTTGCACAGCGACCTAAATCGGGCCAGCAGGATCAGAATGAAATTGTGCTCACTGTGTAAAAATTTCAATGTCAAATTTGACCAGGCGACACTGTCGGTTGAAGCCTCAAATGCGGAGCTTAGAACACCAGGAAGAGAAATATCCAGGCAAAATGATATGATATATTTGAAAAAGAAAGTGTCAGTCCTTCATATGATAAATAGCTGGGAGAATGATACATGGTATCCCTATTTGGATACACTACCTAATGCTGGATTAAGAGCCGAGGTGCTCCGATGGAAAATAGGGATTAACTGTTGGGTATCTCAGAGAAACAGAAAAGCAGAATTGGTACTACCGGATGGTAAATGCCGCTGTGGATTAGGTACCAAGTGTGATAACTTACATATCTTACTAGACTGTCAAAAATGGGTGTCACAGCGGAAACTGTTTTTGCGACCCTTGTTTTTAAAATATGGTATAACTGAGCGCCTCTTAGCAATTAACCTACTTACCGACATGCCAAATCTTGATATAGCAATCGCCATGGCAAAATATATGAAGGCGGTAAAAAGGACTCTGTTGGAACCAAATATGGTTGGATAGAAATTGGCATGAAGTAATAGTAGGTCACGCTCTAGAAAATTGTGTTTAGGGTGGAACGCTATCCCTAAGTTAAAGCTTCACTGTATTGCTGATTACAATATTGGGTGTAGTGCTGTTTGAAAATTTGTCTCTTTTTAATGTATCTGTGGATTTTTTTTATACATGTTTTAAACTATTTATTGTAATATGTATTTTGTTTGGAGACCAATGGTCTAATAAACATACTTTTACTACTACTACTATAAGTACTAAACTGACACTGTCTCTTCTGGCAACTTGGGTCAGCACAAAATTGAGACATCGACACAGCTTCCAGGCAACAAATGGTGTGAACTGGAACCACATTGTCTCCCAATGGCATGGCCCTGTTAACAACAAGTTCACCTAAGGCTGGATGAGGATGCATAAGGAGCTGCAGTCCGACACTTTCATTCATGGATAGCCAACATGCTCAACTCTGACCTTTTAACTCACCACTGGTGCCATCTCAGAAACAACGATGTTTGACTTTGTTCAGGTGAAATCGACTCAAGGTGTGGATGGAGAAATACATCTTCACATTGCCAAGTGCTAAGGGAGCACTTTTTGTGGCTAGAGTAATTGAGGTATGTGCAGATCAACTAGACCCAGTCATTAGAAAAACATTCCCAGTTCACAAGAAGCAGCATTTTCTTATCTGGATTTTCCATATTAAATTGTTCTATATGATTTGTTATACTTTGCTTTGGTATAAGACATGTATGATGAGGCTCAGAACTATTTAGAAGATACAGTGTCCTTTCAGCCAGTGCAGGCTTACAATTAGCAGTCTTTCGCCAAGGCAGGGTGTCTGTGTTGTTGGCATGATTGTTTTTGTGCAGGAAGGGGCAGCTTTCCTGCACAAAAACAATCACAAGAGGTGTTTACCTCATTCCATGTATGCTGCAGAAAGAGAAAACAAAGAGGAGAAATGTAAACAGTTCTCCTGGTTATGCCTACTTTATGAGATGTTGTAAATCTGATGCAGTGTCAAATTACATGGGTGTTGAGTGGGAACACCTACAGCAACACCCATGATACACCTCTTTTATGCAGAGTGAGGCAAGGCAGCGACTTGCGCTGCCTTGCCTTGCTCCATATCTACAAGGTCTGAAAAGCCACGCAGGGTGGCTTTACGTGGCCTTGTAGATATGGGTAAATCCTGTGTGCCTTCAAAACATCAAGAAAATTGGCATTCTGGTGGAGCACAAGGCTTGTAACTATGCCCCTAACTATTCAGTACGGTGTATCTTGGACAACTTGATCTTGCAATAATGTTAATGGCCAAAAAGAAAAACTATGTGAATTGTAGTTTTTTGTAGGTTTTTATATTGATTTTATGTCATATTTTATACATCATTGTATCACATATAAGTGTATCATGTATGTATCACATTTTGGAATTCTAGGATTCACATGTTGAAGTAAATTAAGGCCTGATTTACAATTTGGAGGAAGAAGAAATATCCGGTGGTGGAATGCGTCACTTTATTTCCATGACGAAAGTCCAATCTCCCAAATTGAGTGATGTTCGCCAGCACACGGATCTCTCATAACATTGTTAGGAACGACCTTTATAGTGGTTCCTATCAATGTTGTGAACGTTGGATGGACGCTCCATCAACCAGGCTGGGCATCCGTCACACTTTTACTAATTTCTTCGTTTTTCCAAAACAAACTCCCAAAGCAGGGTTTGATTTTGAAAAATGACGAACGAATGACTCCCACATCATGGGAGTTCTCTCCTATGATGTGGGATTAAAATGTTTAGTTTTAGTGTCCCACTCTGCCAAGGTTTACCTGACGGTGATGGAAATTAAAAAAAAAAAGCATCCCACTCAAATTTAAGAGGTAAATTGGATAGATAGCTTTGAACAGCCTTACTTTGTGAGGCCATCAGAGGAGTATGTCATGGATAAAGTCAGAGTGGTCAACAACGTAATTTATGTTTGCCTCGCTCTAAGTCCTGCTGGTGAACAAAGGGTTTAGCAGAGATGGTACTCTATCACCATTGCAGCAGAGTACCCTCTCCTCCAAACTCTAAATCAGGGGCATAGTTTCCAACTGTATGCTCTCTCTCTCTTGATGTTGCAGAAACAAGTAGATCACTCCTTCCCATCCCATTAGCCCTTGAATATGTTTCTGGAGATTGCTACTGAAAGATGAGCCTTTCTGGTGGCAGGATGTGGTGTACTCTATCTTCACTCCTCTTTCCTTAATCTTCACAGGCCACAAGGAATGTTAGCTGCAATGTTGCCTTCGACTGTCTTATCCCTTCCCCCTCTTCCCCAGCCCACCTGCCCTTTCCCATTAGCACATGGTACATCAGTACGAGCAAGGGAAATGCATTTTATCCTGCATCACATTGTTAAACTCGGGGCCTAATTCACAAATGTAAAGTTGGACCAAAAGTCTAACTTAGACCAAGTCTTACTTTACTCCTAGTAGCTTTCCTTTGTGAATAAAGAAAAGTAATTAAGTAAGACTTTTGGTCAAAGTTAGACTTTTGGTCTACCTTTACCTTTGTGAATTGGGCCCAGAGTGGTTAAAAGACTCAAATTCTAGTCTTGTGGTACAGAGCAAAACTGACCGAATACACAAGCATGTGTTGTATGCTGATTAACATTAAATATCCCCTCCATTCCCTGTTGTCAGTTTCGCAACTTTACAATTGTGGTATATTCTATTCTGGCTATCAGCAATCCAGAAGAGGGAATTAGTAGCATGGTCTCACGTGTTGGAGATTCTGGAGCATATTGTTTCTCCTGAGAAGAGAAATGACAACCTTTTCTTTGAAAATGTTTTGATTATTTCATCTACCTTGAGAAGGCAAAGGCACCACTGGTGATCACCAGAGGAAGACGAACCAGCTGTCCCTATTGTAGTTATGATTGCAGTGTCAAATGTGAAAGTACTCAGTGTCTGGGCACTCAGCAAAATGAGTCAATAGTATATTCTCATTGTTCTGACAAGTACTAAGTGCCCACCTTACTTGACAGCACTTATACTTTAAATAACAAAAATGAATACAAAACAAATCAATAAATCCATAAAATTGCTTTGCGATTCTGAAAGTGAATGCAACCGTTGACTGATTACGATTATATTGGACTTTAATCTTCAGCATCTCTTTATCAAATCTGAATTGCTGAACTGTTTTCATCTTGCTCTACCTGTGTTGCCAATTAAATCTAATTTAGAAACAGAGGTTTATCTAGAATTCTGAATAATTTCAAATATATTTAATCTATAAGACAAACATTGTGTTAAATTGCAACACTTCATCATCATTTAAGAATGAACAATGTGAAAAAGAGTGAAGTATCACTTTCTGTTGTAGATCTCACTTTTCTGTGCTTCTTCTTCTAGTTGCTTGCCACCATTTGTTAGCATAAAAGAGAGCTTCCAGCCATCTTTGCTGAAAGGTAGCTATTCCTTAATCTGTGCAGTCCAAGTAGTTAAACACTTGTCTCATGGGAGAGTAAATGTTATTATAATCTTAAGTGTTCTACAAAAGTAATAAACATTACTGTAGGAAAGTGCTCTTTTTGGGTGGTTACCCCTCCAATGCTGATTGTTATGACTCTGAAAGTGCCCTATAGCCTGGTTCCCAAGCCCCAGTGCCAGTGCTCTCTCTCTAAAACTGATACATGTGAATTAGTAACTCCAATTGACAAAGGGATTTAACCCCCTAATAAGTCCCTGGTAAATGTTACCAATGGTACCCCGGGCATGGGAGTTCGAGGGGTCACCAGGACCTGAAGCACTGTTTGTGCCACCCTAAATGACCCAGTAAACAAATGACAGCAGTTTTGCCATTGCAGAATCCAGGAGCAGTGCAAACTGCTCGAACTCAACTTTGTCCTCAAAAAGTATGGCAAGGTCAAAGTACTATCTTAAATGTATATCAGTCACCCCTAAGGAAAGCTTCCTGAGCCCCGGAGTCAGGGTGCAGTATATTAAAGGTGAGGTCATGCAAGTGCAGGCTTATATGTCCCTATAATAGTCTTTTCCATTAATGACTACTATAAGTAATCAGCAGCCCATGGGATAACATGGGCTGGCACCCAGCCACCCCCGAGGTAGGCAGTTCCATTATGGCACCACAGAAATATGTTGTGTTTAGTATTAAACAACATGCCTCATTACCCCTGACCTGATTCTCATGCCAAGGTTGATGTGCCATGCAACCAGGTGCTACCTTAGTTGCTGCCCACCTGGTTGCCCCAGCTTTGTCAGTGCTGTGGCTAGTAGCATGCACCTGCTACTTCCAAGACAGGGATCTGATCCCTGCTAGAAGGTGTGTACACTCCCATGAGTCAGAAACAATGGTCTGGATGAGAAGGAGGTGAAGGGGCATATCAAGGATGTGAGCTTCAATGCATTTACTGCTTCTGATATGAATTGAATATCTTTATTTGATTTTTCAAGAAAATCATAAAATCCCATCCTATAACAGATGTAAAAACACCTATCAACAAGAAACACAAATTAAAATGCATAAGAATAGCATCTAAAAGATCATAAAATACATTAATAAGAACATTGGTCAGCAGGAGAGAAAGTAACTGACTAATTATACACAGCATAAAACACCAAGGATCACACAAAATAATAGCCCTGAAAGAACCCAGATACAAAATTTGTCAGATAAAAGCAAATGGTATGGGATTTAAAGAACTTCAAACAAAGAAATGCTGGCCTCACTTGTGTAAAGTTCATAGGTAGGAGTGGGTGATTAAATCTGTGCCTAAGGTTAAAATTGGACAGAGCATTACAATATAAAATGTGTCAGGAATGGAGATATCATCACAAATACATGCCAAGAGTTCTGAAACTTTACACGAAGATCCTTTGGGCAACAGGAACTGATAAAAAAAGTTATATCTAAAATAAGTTAATAATCTGCGATGAAAATTAGACATCTCCATCGCCAGATAAGTTTCCCCACCTGAAAATGATTTTACCATGACATAATGGCAAACAGAGCACTTCAAGAGGACCCTAGTCTTTAGATCTGCAGCTACCATGGCATAAAAGGCCTGTTTAAGCCATGTTGTGTCCCTCCTAACTATAGCTCCCAGATGCGCAAAGAACTCAGGTTGAATACAATGATTTAAAGAGCCACCTAACATAGGCAAACCATTGGAGGTTCAACTTCCGTCCAGGGCAAAACTGTCTCATTTAACGATATTTTTAAGAGGTCTCCCTTAAGCTAAATAGATAGCCAGAATAGCAAAATGGCAAAGTCCAGTCAATTCTGAAATGTACCCCATGACCACTTCCTCATGCAGAATCACAGAAGCAGTGCTATCTGGTACTTTAAGTAGGCTTCTCAAAAATGAGTTTTCAACGACCTGAAGGTGGGATGCAGGAACATGGCCACAAATGTCACTACTGGAACCTGCTAACAGCACACACTTGGCCTTAAAGACTTTAAATCATCGCCTCTATGTTGGTGTGACTCAAAAGTTTAGCCAAGAGAATAACCCTACTGACCGCTGCTTTAAATTTAGAAGAATTGTTCTATGAAAGGGGTTGCCAGGTAAGACGGGAATCCAGAAGTATATTTCCAGCTAAGAAAAATGTTCAACCCTAGAGATAAGCTGGCCCTTTACTGTACAATGTTTAGTTCTGGTGTTCCTAGGGCCCACCCCTATAACGTGTGACTTGGCATCATTGGCTGTGAGGTCAAGCCCATACATGTACGTAACAAAAAGGTCTAATAAAAGCTAGAGGCCTTTGGCTGTATGGGCCATAAGGACAGTTTTGTCTGCATATAAAAGAACAGGCAGGCGACGCCCGCCCACAGTTGGCTCATCAACCCCTAAAATCTAACAGGAATAGATCCAAGCTGTTGATATACAGAGTAAAGAGGAATGGTGCCAGGATGCATCCCTTACAAACCCCCTCTTTTCAGCTCCTGGGGCAGGGTACATTCACCTTCTGGCCCATATCTAACAGAGGCATAAAATCCCTCATTGATACAACCCAAGAAGGAAAGCAGAGATGGATTAACCTCCATGGACCCAAGTGCAGCCCAAAGCTTAGATCTATTGACTCTGATATGCATCCAGGCTGCTTACCAAAGGAATGAATAGCCCTCCCCCTAACCCAGGCGCATTTGCATCCGGGCAGCTGAAAGAATTTTGTATTCAAGAGGTGTACACTCCCAGAAGGCTAGCAACGCCCCTAGGGGAGGGGGCTACCTGGTCTGTACAACTGAAGAAGACTTCTGCCATTTTCTAAAATTGGTACATAAGAGGGTCTGGGTCAAAAAGTTGATGTGGTCATCTCAGAGGAAGATTAGTCACTGGAGCTAGTAGCCCATTTCCACTTGCACCCGCACCCCTAACGCTCCTAAAACTAGGATTTAAGCAGGACACCAGAACCTCAGTTCTGATCTGACTTGCTTGAAAAGACAAAGAAGAGACTCGTGTCTGCGACAACAGGATCTGCACAAGCAAAGGTGTAATACTCTGCACCTGTGGCAACCTTCCTGGAACAAAATCAAACAACAAGAGAGTAAGGGTAATAGTATTCACTCTCTTACCCCTAAAATTAATACTAATCAACAACAGGAGAGTGACACAACATAAGGGCACCTCAGAATATCATGTAAAGACAGTCTGGGATATCAACAGCAGGAGAAGGGAAACAAACACACAGTATCATTTAAGAACCCTCACTCACCAACCTGGTGGTGACATGCTTCATCATCGGGTTCCCACTGGAAGGACCTAGCGTCCTTCCAGTGTGCTACAACGCCTGGTTATAGCGGAGCTGGTTCTTGCGTGTGTTGACGTGATGGAAAAACCCAATTGTGCTAAGTGTGTGCAAAAAAAGGGGGAAGTAAAAAATTGCGTAGTTGTGACTGTCAACTACTTTATTAATAGTCCAACCAGCAATTGTTAAAAGCAAGTGATGAGTGGACTCATAGGTTAAGTCTCATTTATTAGAGACCCCTAGTCCTCAATTTGGTCAAATCTGGTCAACATGTTTCTGCTTTCAGAGCCCGAGTCGCTCAGCATTCTTCAGGACCATACGTGTAATCCACCAGCGGTGTGCACGCACTAAGGTGCACCCAACGGTGAGGATAATAGTGTGAAAAATAAACAAAAAGTGAGTGATAAAAGTTTTTTCACTTGTACTTACGGCAAATCACCGTTAAGGGCTTACTCAGCTCTATGCTGAGGCTAGTTACCTGTAGAGAGAAAAAACAGGCAAAACACAGGATAAAACAATACTAATTAATGAACCATTTGTGGGGACCGTATCATAATGTTCCCTTCACCAATTTACGTCTGTTCCAATGATGTGAATATAACAACCGATGTGAAAATGCTAATCATATGCATTCTGCTTCACTTCACAGGCAGCAAATAGCAAACTCTAACATCTTAGTCCATTACGTTGTTGTAAGTGTGTTTAACACATAACCACATTGTTGGTAATATGTTAAAGGAATAGAGTCTAACGTCGCATTTGCTCAAACTTTAGACTAATGCGAAGGTAGAAGATTTGTTTTTATGAAGCAAGGTGCACTGAATAAAAACGGGACCTCAAAGGGATCCGGATAAGCATTAAAAAACATTAAAAAACAGGAAGATACATAGCCTCCCGACTAACTCACATGAGGCGTGTGTTAACGCTCTGCATGGGCAGGCACGGCGGGGGGTACTCTTCACGCCGCGTTACCTGTAAATGTGGTGGGAGTAAATGAATAAGTAAACAGAATGCGGACATTGTTATTAAAGTACCCTTCTTAGATGTAGGCAAATGGTCCGCGGGTCAGAAATGGAAACGTTTTGCAAAGAAACCACTTACTGATACGCTGGCGGCTCCCCTCAGACTACCTAGTCTATCACCGCCGCGGCCCGGAAGAACCGAGCTCCATGGCGCCGTAGCTTGAAATAGCGTCCCCGTCAGAGTCATGTGACCAAGTCACGTGATCGGGATGCACTACATGTTTCGCTAGACCTTAAAGGGGCCGCGTGTTTTATTTTCAACCAAGCGTAAACACCCAACTTTATTGACAAAGTTAAGCCGGGTACTATTAAATTTCCAAATCAAAGCTATATGTAATCTATGATATAGTGACTCAAAACGCGATCTCAGTGTGTGTTATAGATCGCTAATGAAACTTTTTAGATTTGGAATAAAAATAAAAATAAACCGCAACTTATTATAAATTGGGATAAAGTGATCCGCAGCTATGGTAAATTATCAGGCAGTGTAGTATTGCTATTTAGAAATTCTCAGGCAGAGTAGTATTGCTATTTAGGCATTGTCTTATAGTCGTGGTATATTTTGAATATGTTCTACCATGAACGAACATAATCCCCCCGTTTTGATAAGTTCAAACTGCTTTGTGAGCTTAATGAGTTCTTCAGGAAATTAAGACTAAAGAGCTTTTTTGAAAATAAGAGCAATGAATCAACAGACGTAAACAAGAGTGATACACCGTTCAAACTGAAATCGAACTTTACGCCTCCAACGCATCTTGTACCACCGGAAATTCTTGCGTTTGAGCAAGCTGTACTGCATGAGGTTGAATCTTTAACTTGCCCTGCGTATACAAAAACCTAAATGCAGCAGAATTTCGGGCAATCCAATCATTGAAGAAAAACTCTACAATCGTGATCAAGAGTGCCGACAAGGGCGTGGGCATAGTGATTCAAGAAAAAGAGGCATATGATCTTGAATGTAAAAGACTATTGATGAATCAAACAAACTATGCCCCGCTGACAGAGGACCCCACTGAAAGCCTCCAGGCCGAGATTTTAGAACTCGTCTCTGTGGCAGAAGGAGAAGGTTGGATTTCTAAACGTGAATCTGATTTCCTGACATCCTCAAGTGGTAAAGTACCATACTTCTACACCCTACCGAAAGCGCACAAAAACATCGTGCCACCACCAGGACGCCCAATAGTTTCTGGTATTGGGTCATTATTAGAACCCCTCTCCCAATACTGCGATTTCTTTTTGAAACCTATTATACAATCTACAGAAAAGTACATCAAAGATACGAAGAGCCTTCTTGCGATGCTTCGTACCATTGAGATACCAGAGGAACCGAGTTTGTTGGTTTCTCTAGACATCGAAAGTCTATATACTTGCATTCCGCAAGATGAAACGATTAAAGTGGTAACAGAGGCTCTAGACCGTAGCACCTGGAACTTTACAGTACCTCGAGGCTTCGTGGTGGACTATGCTACATTAGCACTTAAGAGGAAATATTTTGAGTATGAAAAGCAGATCTTTCTCCAAATTACGGGAACCTCTATGGGCAGCACCTTTGCCTCATCGGTGGCAGGATTGTATGTTTACAACTTAGAAAGGAAACACATCTTTGTCCCTTCTAATCCTTTCTCTGGCAACATCGTTCTATGGCAACGTTACATAGACGATGTCTTGGTGGTTTGGAAAGGTGATGAAGCCACCCTACTCCCTTTCTTCACCTGGATTAACACCTGTGATCCTCATCTAAGGTTTACCCATGATTACGCCAAAGACAGTATCACCTTCCTTGACGTAACAATCAACAAACAGGACCACCTTCTCCGAACAAAAACATACTACAAACCGACGTCTAAAAATAATTTGTTGTTATATTCCAGTTTCGATTCCCCGCCCCCTAAGGGAAAACCTCCCTTATGGACAGTACCTCAGTATCAGGCGGAACTGTAGTGAAATGGTCGACTTCAAGAGACAGGCGGATGATTTGACAGAAAAATTGGAGAAATGTGGCTATCCCAAGAAGATCCTCCAAAAAAGTCAGAAAAGGGCTACAAACCAAAACAGAGATGCTTTGTTAGAGTCATACCCTAAAGATCCATCACGGGAACTTACACTAACATGTGTAACCACATTCAATCCTTTGTCTAATGTGATGAACCGCAGCATACTAAAGAATTGGAAAATTGTGACGAGCAATCGCTTTGAATGGGAAAAACCACTTTTTTCCTACAAGCGTGCCACAAGTTTAAAAGACTCCTTAGTCCACACCCGTCCAGCTAGAAAACAGAAAAGCCACGAACCAACAGTTCTGAATGCTTGGGGGCTCCCAGCAGTGACAGGACATTTCCCATGCGGTGATTGTAGCATTTGCCATCTGACTACCCACACTAAATTTCTAAATATCGAACCTGGCAAACAATGGGAACAACGAAGTCATACCAACTGCAACACTAGTAATGTTGTTTATTTGATAACTTGTATATGTTCTTTGCATTATGTGGGTATGACCACCAGACGTGTCAAACTCAGGATTTGCGAACACCGGAGCAGTATCCGCTGCAAACGAAATGCAACCAAACTCACTAATCATTTCATTGAAAAAAATCATACACCGAATGACATGCGTTGGACGATTCTTGAACAAGTGATGGGAGATGAAAAAACACTGTTTGAGAAAGAACAACGATGGATTCATCGATTGTCAAGTCACCGCAAAGGGCTTAATGACGATATCCTGTGGGGTTCCGTACTGAGGAGGTAAAAATGTAGATTGCATTTGATCTGCCTAATTAGTCCTCCCTAACATCAACCCACATTTTCATTAACATCAAGAAAAGTTTTCTACTATCACTCTATTTATTTAAACCATTTCTGTCTGACCTAACTGTAAATACGATTCTTTTGAAAATCTCTGAGATTTGACAGGGCTGGCAAATAAAATCTTGGTTCCGCAGTAATAAGAAATTGTGCTGGCACTATCTTTAAAAATGTGGGATATCTGTCTGACCTAACTGTAAATACGATTCTTTTTTGGCTGGCTAATAAAACCCTGGTTCCGCAGTAATAAGAATTATGCTAGTACTACCTTTAAAAAGTGGGATTTACCTAACTAGCTCAACATTTCTAAGCTTCAGTTTTACCGATTATGTTCGTTCATGGTAGAACATATTCAAAATATACCACGACTATAAGACAATGCCTAAATAGCAATACTACTCTGCCTGAGAATTTCTAAATAGCAATACTACACTGCCTGATAATTTACAATAGCTGCGGATCACTTTATCCCAATTTATAATAAATTGCGGTTTATTTTTATTTTTATTCCAAATCTAAAAAGTTTCATTAGCGATCTATAACACACACTGACATCGCGTTTCGAGTCACTATATCATAGATAACATATAGCTTTGATTTGGAATTTTAATAGTACCCGGCTTAACTTTGTCAATAAAGTTGGGTGCTTACGCTTGGTTGAAAATAAAACATGCGGCCCCTTTAAGGTCTAGCGATACATGTAGTGCATCCCAATCACGTGACTTGGTCACAAGACTCTGATGGGGACGCTATTTCAAGCTACGGCGCCATTGAGCTCGGGGGGAGCCGCCAGCGTATCAGTAAGTGGTTTCTTTACAAAACGTTTCCGTTTCTGACCCGCGGACCATTTGCCTACATCTAACAAGGGTACTTTAATAACAATGTCCGCATTCTGTTTACTTATTCATTTACTCCCACAACATTTACGGGTAACGCGGCGTGAAGAGTACCCCCCGCCGTGCCTGCCCATGCAGAGCGTTAACACACGCCTCATGTGAGTTAGTCGAGAGGCTATGTATCTTCCTGTTTTTTAATGTTTTTCAATGCTTATCCGGATCCCTTTGAGGTACCGTTTTTATTCAGTGCACCTTGCTTCATAAAAACAAATCTTCTACCTTCGCATTAGTCTAATGTTTGAGCAAATGCGACATGTTAGACTCTATTCCTTTAACATATTACCAACAATGTGGTTATGTGTTAAACACACTTACAACAAAGTAATGGACTAAGATGTTAGAGTTTGCTATTTGCTGCCTGTGAAGTGAAGCAGAATGCATATGATTAGCATTTTCACATCGGTTGTTATATTCACATCATTGGAACAGACGTAAATTGGTGAAGGGAACATTATGATACTGTCCCCACAAAGGGTTCATTAATTAGTATTGTTTTATCCTTTGTTTTGCCTGTTTTTTCTCTCTACAGGTAACTGGCCTCAGCATAGAGCTGAGTAAGCCCTTAACGGTGATTTGCCGTAAGTACAAGTGAAAAAACTTTTATCACTCACTTTTTGTTTATTTTTCACACTATTATCCTCACCGTTGGGTGCACCTTAGCGCGTGCACACCGCCGTTGGATTACACGTATGGTCCTGAAGAATGCTGAGCGACTCGGGCTCTGAAAGCAGAAACATGTTGACCAGATTTGACCGAATTGAGGACTAGGGGTCTCTAATAAATGAGACTTAACCTATGAGTCCACTCATCACTTGCTTTTAACAATTGCTGATTGGACTATTAATAAAGTAGTTGACAGTCACAACTACGCAATTTTTAACTTCCCCCTTTTTTTGCACACACTTAGCACAATTGGGTTTTTCCATCACGTCAACACACGCAAGAACCAGCTCCGCTATAACCAGGCGTTGTAGCACACTGGAAGGACGCTAGGTCCTTCCAGTGGGAACCCGATGATGAAGCATGTCACCACCAGGTTGGTGAGTGAGGGTTCTTAAATGATACTGTGTGTTTGTTTCCCTTCACCTGCTGTTGATATCCTAGAACCTTCCTGGAACTTCACTACTGCAACACGTCCCAGACCAAAGATCAAACAGAGGGACCCCCTTTGAGAGACAAAGGCACAGACTCCTTTGGACAAATGTCTCTAGTCCCCTGTAGTCTACAGGTAGAACAATGTACTGCAAACAAAGAATCACTGGCCATCGGGCCCTCCGAGGGATCACCCCAAACTAAACGTTCCACTGCATTGTGCTAAACATAGTCCTGGCCTCCTGCAAGTTTCAGGTGGCTACCGCTTCTCCCAGACCTCTGGACGATGATGTATCCTGTAGCTGACCTTACCACTGCCAAGGCTTGTTGGTAGCCAGGTCGGAAACCATCCACCTTTACTCAATGCTGCTCCTCGAGAGAACAGCAACACCTTCATCCAATGCCAGCAGAGGATTTGTTGTCAACTTTTTGCAACTGTTTCCTCACCAGCGCCATGTAAGCAGTAAAACCAGCTCCACGCAGCTCCACGCAGCTCCTGCTTCAGCATCTTGGACAGGCAGGACAGCTCTACACCCGGCTTCTACTGCCAGGTAAAATTGGTCTGACTGTCGTGGTTTGGTCCTGTGACCCACATCACCGTTACCAACCTTGAGTTCTATGCAATTTGTCCTGCAAGTGGACAATAGTCATTAGTGCCTTTTCCCATTAACCGCAATGGGAAGGTTTTGTATTATTATTTTGCATTGATTTAATTTTCCTTCTAAAATCCATAACGCAGGTTACACATATCTGATTGTGCTTGCTCTGGGGTCTAAATTAATATAAAAATCTGCTTTACTTTTATACATTGGTGTTGGATTTCTATTAATTCTTGTCAATAACATCATCCATGTTGGTACTCTGAAATGCTCAGCACGTGCCTCTAGCAAAGCCTCACTGTTCTTTGCCACACTGCCAGGACTGAGCGATGGATTTCATTGCTGCCAAGGTTCCAGATTGCTATGTGTGACATTTTGATAATTTCAGTGTAATTATGAGTTACATTTCAACAACTATGAGTTGCTCTTTCATGCAAGAACAATCAAGCAGGTAAGACCTGCCCAACTGGACTAACGCACTCCTGTAAAAGTAAATTAAATGAGGAATAAGATGAGTGACTTTACAAATTTGTGTAGACTGCATAGACTCTAGTGACTGCAATGAAGAGCTGCTCAGCAGCTGTAACTTTACGTACAGTACAATGCCCATCTCAACAAAGCTATTAAAGGAAAAACTAAGTCAGACAAACCTGGTGGCATCCAGACTATATTGCTATTTCAGAGCAAATCCAGGAGTATGCAAGACTCACCTGTTCACCTCCTTACTAACATTGCAAAGATAGTGAGTTGGTGCAAGGATCGTGGTGGTCACCTCAACATATAGCGATGAGTTGTAGACACTTTTGGAGGTTTCAGCTTTACATACTGAACAGAACTAAAGTCAGGCAGAATTGCACACACTACACTAGTGTCATTTTGCATCAGCATTGCCAATTGCAGATAGATGGCACTTGTGCAACCTTTGCACAGCGTATCAAGATCAAGTGCAACATGTGCATAAACTGACAAGTGAAGAAATGTATTTTGCATTGACTGGTCATTCTTCTTGAACTGGAGCAATGGATACAATCTGGTGTTTGTAAATCCCTCTTGTAGAAGAGCACAAAAGCAAGACAACAGTTTAACAATCAAATGAATACATGTGAAATAAATTAAAATCTTAGACCAGATTAGATTGATGGCACCAGTACTGTTTTGCACATTTCTTGCTAAAGAGGAAAGAGTGGCCTCCACTGTCTTCATCACAGCATATGCTAAACAGACCCCACAAAAGGAGTGACGATAGTGACCTAAGTGAAAATAAAAGAAAGTGTTGAGGGCAATAGCTGAATAATGATGCACTCCTGTAAAAGTAAATTACATTTGTTGAGCCAGTGACATTTACCCCAACAATACATAGTTGATGTCACCGTCCCCTTCTTTGCAAATTACAATTTGACTCATGGCTGGTGGCAGCATATTACTGGCTCAGGGGTCCACTACTGAAGGGTGCAATGCCCCTCAGCTCTCCTCTGCAAACATCAACCATTCTGGTACTTAGCAGGGCTGTGTTGTGTTAGCGAGCACCGATTCATGATGGTCAAGCCACATGGAGGATGGGCCCAGCTGTGAGGCGAACCCAGTAGCAGGGCGGCCAGTCTGCTGAGGCATCTGGCACCACTCCGCAGTACCACGGTCCTGGGTGATCGGTGGCGGGGTAACAATGGTCCGTCTCTGAATGATTACTCTGCTGGGCCCTGGCCTAACCATGCAGCACGGTACAAAAGGGGGTGGTGATGGACGGAGCATCTGAATCAATCAAACACTCACACCCAGTCAAAAGATCTGGGTTTAATCCATCACCGTTCTTTAGCCCACTCTGCCACCCCAGTTCAGACATGGCTATATGCAAATCAGTCTGACCCTGTGCCTCATGGGAACAGTCCAGCCCGACTGCCAAGCCATGTCCTCCCTGGACCGGAAACAAGCTTCCGAGGACCGGTTTCTGGCATTACAGCCGTCTTCAGCCCGGCTTGCTTGAATCCAGTGGCAAAGTGAGCAAGGGACTCACTTCTGAGCATACCCTGCCACACTTATGGCGGCCAAAAGCGGTACAAAAGGGGGTGGTGATGGACGGAGCATCTGAATCAATCAGCACAACATGATGCGAGCCATAACAGTGATCTCCCAGCTGTGCTGGCTCAATCTGGCTCACACTTAAAGGTACTGCACCCACCTGGTAGCACCGCAGGCTGGCCGACTGTCCTGTGACCTATAGTTGTTTGTGTCACACTGTCCTGGCTGTTGCAGCTGTTGCAATTGGGAAACTGATCACAACTGACTCTTGTAATGTATTTTGGGTGAAACATTGTAGCCAGCTGAGCCCAGAGCAAGCTGAGCCAGCCTCCAAGCTTCCCCTGCTGCGAGCAGCATAGACGTGTCGTGTCAGCTAAAAGCTTTGCTCAGTGTGGCACTAGTTAGCAGCCCTCCGGCTGTTTGCTGAGAAGACACTATCAATGCCTGACAATGCATTTTCAGTGTGGTGATGCAGACAACCACACTAAAATGTGTTAGTCTAACGCCTGATGTGTGGTACTTGGCAGGCTGGGATTTATTATTGTGAAACCAAAGACCATCTTTGAGGGCATTGTGAGAGTATTACATACTGTGCAGTACCTGGGTGGGGGGGGGGGCAGTCCGCCCCAGGCGGTACTGTTTTTGGGGCTGGGGAGGTAAGCAAGTCATGTCTGTCGACTATCAACATCCCCCGAGAACAAGTTGCCCGTTGGCTGCCAAACACCCCCCTGGGAACAAGTCACCATCGGCCGCCACCTTCCACGCTCTTACCTGCACCGGGTGTCAAACTTAGGAACCACCCCAGGGGCAGTAGGTCTAGCTAGGCCACTGATTACATGGTGCAGCCTAATCAACCATACTCCATAGTACTCCACTTTCCTACAAATACATAATTTGTAACTATCAAGGGACTTCCTTGTAGGTGTGTTTTACTTAAGGAAAATGTTACCTGTAAAAACAACAAAATTCTGCCTTTATAAAAAACTATTTTGAGTTTCAATCTTTTTCACAGAAAACACGTGATTTATGGAATTTTGTCAACTTTTTCACGTTTGTGGAAATGTAAAACTGTAATGGTACTGTGTGTTCTGTCGTCACCTTCGCACACTAGCATACTTAATAAAAATACATTCTCTACTAAATGAGAAAACCTGGCGCAGCCTCAATCAATCAATCAATCATGGCATTTGTATAGCGCACTACTCACCCGCAAGGGTCTCAAGGCGCTGGGGGAGAGGGGCCGTCACTGCTCAAAGAGCCAGGTCTTGAGTTGCTTCCTGAAGGAGAGATGGATGGTCCTGGGTTAGCCGGAGGTGGATGGGAAGGGAGTTCCATGTCTTGGCTGCCAGGTAGGAGAAGGATCTTCCACCGGCGGTGGCTCGGCGGATGCGTGGAACGGCGGCGAGGGCGTGGTTGGTCGACCGTAGCTGGCGGATGGGCGTGTAGAAGGTCAGGCGGTCGTTGAGGTACTTGGGGCCCAGGTCGTGGAGGGCCTTGTGTGCGTGGGTGAGGAGTCTGAACGTGATCCTCTTGCTGACAGAGAGCCAGTGCAGGTCTCTCAGGTGGCCGGAGATGTGGCTGTGTCGGGGGATGTCCAGGATGAGTCGGGCGCAGGCGTTCTGGATGCGTTGGAGTCTTTTTTGCAGTTTGGCTGTGGTGCCGGCGTAGAGGGTGTTCCCGTAGTCCAGCCGGCTGGTGACGAGTGCCTGGGTGACCGTCTTCCTGGTTTCAGTGGGGATCCATCGGAAGATCTTTCTGAGCATGCGCAGGGTGTTGAAGCATGATGACGATGCCTCAAGAAATAAAACACTTTGGTAAGTGAGTGTACTGAAATATATTCTCTGTAATTAAGAAAAGCGGAGTAGGGTTCTATGGTGAGCAAGATAGAAAAGAAGAGAAAAGACAAAAATCCTCTTACCAGCAGTTTATCCAATATTTCGCACTTTAAAGAAAATTCATCAGCGGCAATTTGGGTCGAAATCTTTAAAAAACGTAAGAAGATTATGTGTCATTGGTTTAGCTTACAGTTTTGGAGGTGTTCTCCACATTGTGAGAATTATTGAAGTGGATTTAAAAAGAATCATTTTTAAGGAATAATCACCAAAATATGTTTTTTTATATTCACCTGTCTCCTTCCAGCTCACAAACCATGCTTATAACTGGGGTCCAATCAAGAGCGCCCGGCTCATTTCTCAGCCAACTCTCATATGCTTGGCGGTTCGTGTCAGTCCAGTCACTTGCAATGATTTCCTTAAAGCACTCACACGCTGATATAATGGTATGGATGGAGGGTCCGGAGCCAATGTCAATAAGGAGATCACCTTTCACTTCACCTGGAATATAATAGGCAAGAATAGTACTGGGAGTCAGTTACAGTTTTTGACAAACAAGTTCTTATGAAAGGATGATTTCTGCTTTAAGTAACTGAATAGCAAAAACTAAATACAGATAGCTACCTTATCTATTTCTTATATAATAACTTGAGGGTGAAGGTATATGGGAGGGAGAGCTGTGACAACAGGATGGTTAAACTGTCGAAAGGAGATTTGTATTTTTTTTACTCCATATCTCAATCTAAATCCTTCTCAAACTCGCGCTTCCATTTTCTCACCAGGGGCCATATTATCAAGCCTGGGCGATACAATTATCGCCACTTTATTGGCAGGAAACTGCCGCTAAAGTGGCGATAATGGGCTTGATAATATGCTCTATGGAATTCCAATCGAAGCTCATGTTAGATGTGAAGGACATCTAACATGAGCTTCGATTGGACTACCATGGAGCCTATTATCAACTCATTATCGCCACTTTAGCAGCAGTTTCCTGCCGATAAAGCTTGATAATATGCCCCTGCGTTCTATACCCTCTCTCTTGTTCCTTAACTTGAATCTTGTTCCTACTCGTATATTCGTCTCCATCCCGTGCTTCCTTCTTCTATATCAAGTCTTCCCATCTCCTTAGTCCTTTGTCCCTAACAATCTCTCTCACTCCACAGCTAGGCTCACGTACCCACCTCTCTGACTAAAAGTCTTTCTTTGCACCTGTGCACTATTTCTTACTCAAGCACACTCCCCCCACCTCTCCATCTTTTGGGGATGGGGCCATGTGTTGTTTTCAAGTGTTGATAGAATGAGCGCCTTTGCTTTGCAGGGGTGGGGGCTGATGCAGACTCACACTACAGCAAAAATAGAAGGGGGGGATCTATGGCTCGCCTGCAGCTAGTCCAAAGATGTTTAAGACCAGATAACAGCAATGCCTAAAACAAAAATCTGGAATCACTTGATTTGCAGCTCTAAATGATGTAAATTACTGTTATCACCAAGGCCCAGTTAAATGGTCCCCTAGTATTTGAGTTCATAAGGATGAAATGCAGAGGGCGCCATACCTGAATCTTAATTTAGGACTTGTATATAACTTGCAGTTCTTTATTATTTAGTAATGTTGCGGTTTTATAGAGCACGAGCAATGTCCTGTAAGTGTCAGAAGTGAACACTTTACATAAGAACCATCACATACTTCAAGCGAGCGGTTTATGTAAGAAAGGTTTAAATATGAAAGTTATCAATATTTTCAATTTCATATTCTCTAAGAGCAATTTAGATAACATTAGCTTACATTATGTTTGCACAAAAAAAACTTAAAGTTGCACTTACGATCAATGAAACAATGTCCTGATCTAGCATGGCTTTATCGAATTTCTGCTGTTCTTTGAAAGCATCATTCCTCCCAACGATCTTGCAAGGTTTGAGGAAAATAGGGTAAAGTGCAATGGGTGCATTCAGCATACAGTCTAGACTGAGATTTACTAGTGAATGGGCAACAGACTTATCGAAAAAAAAGCACCTCACATCAATACAGTCGGCATGTTGTAATCCAGGTTCGTGCACACTTCTCAGCACCTGTTGCCCTTTGGTGCCACTGTTCACAGATTTCAAGACTATAAATTACAAAGAGTAGTGCACGTGAACAGAAAGCCTTTCAGTCCCTTTATAGTTTCTTTTAGTTCTTTATTATCCATTCAGGTTATGCATTTTTTAAAGAAGTAGCCAACACGTTTCGTTCCATTTGGCAAACTGCCAGGAGAACTTCTTCAGGGCTTTAGGAATAAGTCTAACTTTTAACTACAGTAGTTGCTTTCAATCCTTTATGAAAGATAGAATAGCTGTCATTGTAGCACAAGTGTGAGGTAAGAGAATCAAAGTCAAATAATAAAGTCCGTTCAGCAAACCATTAAGGTGGTCTGACCCGCTCCCCCACCACATCGCCAACAAAGCCGTCAGCATCATCGCACCCCACCTGCGTAACATCATCAACCTCTCCTTCGTGACCGCTACCTTCCCGAGGGGCTGGAAACACGCCGAGATCAACGCCCTCCTGAATAAACCCAAGGCTGACCCGAGCGACCTCAAGAACTTCCGGCCCATCTCCCTGCTTCCGTTCCCTGCAAAAGTCATTGAAAAGATCGTCAACACCCAGCTCACCCGCTACCTAGAAGACAACAGCATCCTGGACCCCTCCCAGTCAGGCTTCCGCAGCAACCACAGCACCGAGACCGCCCTCATCGCTGCCACAGATGACATCAGAATCCTACTCGACAGCGGCGAGACAGCGTCCCTCATCCTCCTGGACCTCTCTGCCGCTTTCGACACCGTCTTCTACCACACACTGCGCACACGCCTTCACGATGCAGGGATCCGAGACAAGGCCCTGGACTCGACCACCTCCTTCCTCAGCGACAGAACCCAGAGAGTCCGCCTCCCCCGTTCCACTCCGGATCCACCACTACCATCTGCGGCATCCCCCAGGGATCCTCACTCAGCCCTGTTCAACGTCTACGTGGCCCCCCTCGCTTGCATCACCAGACTACACAACCTCAACATAATCTCCTACGCCGACGACACCCAGCTGATCCTCTCCCTCACCAAAGACCCCCTCACCGCCAAATCCAACCTACAAACAGAGCATGAAGGCCGTCGCCGAATGGATGGAGGCAAGCCGACTCAAACTGAACATGGACAAGACGGAGGTCCTCGTCCTCGGGCCCAATCACTCAGCGTGGGATGACTCCTGGTGGCCAGCATCACTGGGAACCCCGCCAGCACCAACCAACCACGCACGCAACCTAGAGGTCAATCCTCGACTCCAAACTCAGCATGACCAACCAAGTCGACGCAGTCTTCTCCTCCTGCTTCCACACTCTCCGCATGCTCCGCAAGATCTACAGATGGATCCCGATGGACACACGGAAAACCGTCACCCACGCCCTCGTCAGCAGCTGACTCGACTATGGAAACGCCCTCTACGCCGGAGCCCGTCCAAACTCATCAACAGACTCCAAAGAATCCAGAACATCTCTGCACGCCTGATCCTCAACGTCCCACGCTGAGACCACATCACCCCGCACCTGAAAGACCTGCACTGGCTCCCCGTCGACAAAAGAATCATATTCAAACTCATGATCCACGCACACAAGGCACTCCACAACACCGGCCCAGACTCTTCTTTTACGTACCCAACAGGAAACTCCGCTCCGCCGACCTGTCCCTGGCCGCCGTCCCGCGCATCCACAGAACCACTTCCGGGGGCAGATCCTTCTCCCACTGTGCCGCCAAGTCCTGGAACGCCCTCCCCCTCCTCCTATGACAGACCGCAGACCTCCCGGCATTCAGAAGACTGCTCAAGACCTGGCTCTTCGACCACTAGCTGCAGCTCCCCCCCCAGCGCCTTGAGACCCTAGCGGGTAAGCAGTGCGCTTTACAAATTCCCTGATTGATTGATTGATTGATTGACTGTGAGAACTGAAAATATGTAAACAGGATGGTACCCCTAGTCCGTATTAGAACACGTCCGATGTACGCCACCTTAATAAGCGTTATCTGGAACAACACTGAGCGATGTCCAACAACAAATGCTCCTCTGAGCCAGAGGGCGCGTTTGCAGAGTGCTGCAGGGAGGGGAACGGGCCTCCGGCGTGATGATGGCTTTTTTTCCCCTTTTTTTCAGAAGGGGGCTTTGTAGGCACCCTTCTTTTCCCATTTTTTGGGCCCTCGTGACCCCATCCCCAGGGCCTGACACCTATTTTTAAATAAGATAAAAAAATAAATGGGAAGGGGGCTTCGTGACCCCTTCCCAAGGCTAATTTTGGCCCAGGAGACCCCATCCCCCAGGTCATGACCACATATTTTTTTTTAAACTATTTTTGAGGAGGGGGTGTGTGGCCCCCCTCCAGAGGCCTCTATTAGCCCTGGGGACCCCATCCCCGGGGCTGTGACTTGTTTTTTTAAAACTATTTTTTTAATTTTATTGGGGAGGGGTGTTGCATGGCCACCCTCCCAGGCCACTTCTTACACCGGGGACCCATCCCATGGGGCCTGGCCATTCCTTTGGGGACCGTGGGAGGAGCCCCAAAGCCCCACGGTCCCACCGGCTCCCCACCTCCTGCAGGAGCAGGCATTGCTTTCAATAAGGGGAGTTGCTGACATGCAGTTCCCCTTGTGGAAAAGCAATCCTGTTTTGCTTGCTTGAAGCCAGAGCAGGTTTTCCCCGCTCTCACTTCAATTAAGCAAATCAGAGTTTGCTATGGCAGGGCGGGAGCCGCACGGCTCCTGCCCTGTAATAGCAAACAGCAGTGCTCCGGGTGTGGCCACCCCAAGACACTGCAGGAGCTGGCCCTGGGGGTGGCAGTCCCCAGTGCCATCAAGGGCTCCAGGAGGGGGCTGCGCGGCCCCCTCTCAACATTTGCAAAGCCCCGGTGATGTGGTGGTCCCCAGGACTTGGGGGGCCCGCTAGGCTCCCTACCCTTATTTAATGAAGCCCCGGGGAAGTGGCGGTCCTTGGGGCTGCGGGGGGCTGCATGCCCCCACACATAATCAACATTATGGAGGTGGTGCTCCCCGGGGCTGCAGGCCCCCCGCTATTATTTATTGAAAATGCCCCCGGTACCTGGCCCACCTGCAGGCCTTGTTAAAATGAAGCGCGGGCTTTTATAATTTCGACGGGATTCGCGACCCCAACGCAAATTCTGCCGACATCATGAAAAAAATGCTTTTTTTGCCCCTGGGTGTCCTTGTGGGACCCCCTTAGCAGGCCTAGGGGGGTCAGGGTGTTTCTACCCTGCCCGCTTTTCTTGTTTTTTATATTTAGAAAACAAATGGGGGTGCACGACTTCAACAAAGTCCAGTAGACCGAAGATGTTTGAAAAATAGTTACTTCTTTATTAGATCATAATTTGTCCAAAATATAAAATCAGTTGAGAAAGAGTAACAGCCAACGCGTTTCGCTCCCAAGATGAGAGCTTCCTCAGGGCCAGTAGCAGTATGGATGATATTATCCAAAGACGTGGACTTGCGTTAAAGAACCCGGGTTAATATCCTCCCGGTGCTGGTCCAATGGTGGAGTGAAACTGATATGAGCATGAAGTTTGTGTGAAACGCTTATTTTCAATCACAGAGATGTCCATCCCTCCGAACCTGTATCGTCAGAGTCGCGTGGCGTGTCCTTGCCAAAAGGTCCCGTCGGTGTTTTTTATATTTATTTTATTTGCAGCCAATCAGAGTGAAGATCATGCCCAGGAGGCTTGCAAACCCTCCTCGGTGCTCAGATATCAAAACTTATTTTTTCTAATTTCTCAGGAACTACTGAACAGATTTACACCATTTAAAAAAAGGGCTATTTCTGAACCAAATTTGGTGTAATTCCATTCAGCAGTTAGGACTGTAGCTTTGTCTACAGTTTCCTATGGAAATTAACATGGGGAAAACTTGTTTCGGGACCCCCCTTTTTTCTCAGCCCTCGCTTGATGAATCACCCTGAAACTTTCAAGACAGAAGTGACCGGAGCGGGCAACTGTTTTTGAATATTTCATGAAGATTCATCAACCGGCGTCAAAGTTATAAGGAATAGAAAAAATGCTTTTCCTATAGAAATTAGGTCCTAACTATAACTACCTACTGGCGACCGCCAGTAATATATATAAATATATATATATATAAATATGTATATCCAAAAAAGCACCCCTCCAATGAAGAAAGGTGAGAGGTCACACGGGGGAACCTGTTGGAGGCTTTATTTAGAACAATGCGGCATGATGCATTTCGGCGCAACAAGCGCCTTCCTCAGATGCCCGTTAAAACACAGTCTCCTAGGTCCCACACCTTTGAATACCTCCTGATGCGCTCCCATTGGTCGGGGAGCAACTCCCCTTGGTCCCATGTCAGCACACCTTCTGCAGCGCGATGAAAAAACTGCAGGTCCCAGAGTTCTCTTTACCGGTACCGGTTTTGCTGGGAGGGGGGGAATAAACGACCAAAATAGCCTGAATTACAGGGGTGAAAGGTGCAGAATTCCAGTTGTTACATCCGTGTTTAATAGCATGTCCTCAGGCCTCCTGGGTCCCCACAATCATTCTAGCCCCTCAAACAAACATCAGGCGGGCCTTGCGACGGGATGCAATGATTTCCACCGCTTCGTACAGTCACGAACTGCTCACAGCAGAAGCCCTGTCCCTCTTCTGTCCTTCGAGGCTGGCCAGAGCAACCAAATCCTTGGTGAAGTGAAAACAGAACAGCCTGAGCTGGACCAGCAACACTCTGGCCTCTTTGCAGAACGAGGGCCTCCCAAGCACGCCACTGGCAGCATGCAAACATCCAAAAAATCACCCCCCCAATGAAGAAAGATGAGAGGCCACACGGGGGAAACCTGTCGGAGGCTTTATTTAGAACAATGCTGCATGATGCATTTTGGCGCAACAAGCGCCTTCCTCAGATACCCGTTAAAACACAGTCTCTTAGGTCCCAAACCTTTGAATACCTCCTGATGCGCTCCCATTGGTCGGGAGCACCTCCCCTTGGCCTCATGTCAGCACACCCTCTGCAGCGCGATGAAAAAACTACAGGTCCCAGAGTTCTCTTTACCGGGACTGGTTTGCTGGGGGGAAAAATAAACAACCAAAATAGTCTGAATTACTGGGGTGAAAGGTGCAGAATTCCAGTTGTTACCCACGTGTTTAATAGCATGTCCTCAGGCCTCCTGTATATATATTACAGATAAACCCCTAACGGAGATTGAGACTTAAGTATTGAGCTTGGGATTGACATTTTGCCCTAGTAATAACCTGGAATATACGCAAACTAGAATCGACCTTTTCAATTTCGTACGAAAGTGAAAACTACACAAGTATTTTAAGCTGAGATCTAACATCAATGATTCTAGAACAGTAGCATTGAGGATAACCGCTACAGATGTGCTAACTGGAAAGGATTTGCCAGCCATTGAACTTTTGGAGTATCTTCAACTAGAAATTGAAGACAGTCCAGCCAATAATGACAACATGGCAGGAAGAGCCACGAAAATAGGTATTGAACAAAAAATAGAAGAAAGTCTGTTCAAACCCAAATTTCTTTTTAACCAACAAATGCCACTTGATGTGATAGATGTCTTCTCGGAAGCCATGGTTAATGACCTGTTAAAATTTAGATTGAAAAATACAAAAGAGTCAGTGAAGAGTAATATAACAATGATGGAAAAAACAGCACTACAGAATTTGATGCAGTATGTGTCAATAATAATAAAACCTTCTGATAAAAGTGGGAACGTAGTTCTTTAAACAAAGGAACAGTATTGCAAAGAAGCCTTGCGCCAATTGTCGGATGAAAAATATTACCAAAGAACGAGTGATATTTACCAAAGAAGTATAAAATGTATGACAAACTAATTAGAAAATGGTACGACAAATCCATGTTGGGGACTGAAGAAAATCTGTTCCTTCGCAGCACCAATCCGGTGGTCCCTACCTTTTACCACATTCAAAAATTACATAAAGACAGCACGCACCAACCGGGCAAGCCGATTGTGTCCTCTCTGAACAGTTTAACCGAGCACTTATCTATGTTTATTGATCATTTTCTATTTTCTTTTGTGGTACAATTGGGATGAAACATAAAAGACACTAAAGACTTTCCGAACCAAATCACGAACATAACATGGGGCCCCTCTTACCAACTGATGGTGCTGGATATCACCAGCCTTTATACTTGTATAGATCATAAGGACGGTTTAAGGGCTGTGTACTTTTACCTGGACAAACGGCAGTTACGTTATTCAGAACACAATCAAATGCTGATGGAGATTGTGTAGTTCTGTCTAAGAACAATATCTTTTTGTTTGAGGACAAATACTATAGACGGACATCTGGTATGGCGATGGGCACCTGCTTTGCCCCCAGCTACGCAAACTTGTTCATTGGCTGGTGGGAGGAGCAGGTGCCCAAAACCTATGAAGGTGGGAAGATCAGTGGCAGAGTGGTTGAGTGCTATCAATATATTGATGACCTATTCATTGTGTGGCAGAGGACTATTGATTCAGCTCATGGGTATGTCAATATCCTCAACATGAATGAATTAAACTTGCACTTCTCTGGGACAGTGAGCCCGGTGGCAGTGGACCACCTGGACCTGAGGGTGTTTGTAGAAGATGGCAGTACACATACAGCCTTATATCGTAAGTCCACAGCAGGCAATTCAACACTGTTCACAACCAGCAACCACCCACCTAACCTCATTCATAGCATCCCGTATGGTGAGCTTCTCAGACTAAAGTGAAATAGTACTCGAGAGAAGGACATTGAGGTGGCTGCCACAGAGTGTATAGCCAGGTTTACTTTGAGGGGATATGAGCCAGCAGCATTGAAAGACACATTGCAGAGAGTGTTAAGGATTCCAAGAGAAAAACTGTTGATTGATGAGAATAAACAGATGGAGAAAGAAAATAAGGGCAAATTATAAGGGCAAATGCAGGATGGTTACCCCTTATTCAGCAGAAGCCAATCATTTGAAACATATGCTCAAAAAGAATTGGCATATTTTGAAAACGGATAGTATTATCCGTGATGATATTCCAGCTTATCCCCTAGTCACTTTTAAGAAAGCCAGGTCCCTACGGGACATGCTGGTTAGAAGTCATTTGGATAAAGTACCAAAGAAAGTAAGTACTTTGAAAGAAATGAAGGGATTTTTCGTTGTAGTAGGTGTAAACCCTGCGCTAATAGCAGAAGGGTCCTGTCATATAAGATACTGGACACAGGGAAAATCAAGGAAATAACCAGGTTCATAACCTGCAGTACATCAAATGCGGTATACTGCCTGGTGTGCCCTTGCGAGCTACCTATATAGGCAGCACTATCCATCAATTAAAGATCAGAATATTGGAACATCTGAGAGCCATAGACAAGACAGAAGCTGTATATCCTGTGGCACGTCACTTTGTTGAGAAACATCTAAGTGATAGGAATCAACAGAAATATTACGGTTTAGATTATGTTCCAATTAATGTCCGAGGAGGCAACAGGCTTCGTAAATTGCATAGACTATAATCACGTTACATCATAGACTTGCTCACGAAATTTCCTAGAGGCCTAAACAGTGGGGAAAAATTAGCTGTACATCTAGGCTCTTAAACTGAAATTGAGATGTTAAGGTAATGGCTGATACACAGCGTGATGAGTAGAAGCTCTCTAATTTTGAATCTAAACTGAATTTAAATGTGTTTCCTGAACCTGTGGAAAATACTGTATGACAAAATACTGTATGTTAAAATATTTTATGATATTAAAATGAAATGAAAAGTATCAATAGGAGGCATGGAAGGAAGGGACCTCTGCCGATCCAAGGGAAGATTAACTAATAAGCCATGGTGTGCAGTGCATTACAAGCCGATATACGGCTGAATAAGCTGTTGGTGAATATTGACAATTTGAGATTTAAACTAGTTATTAAGTGCATTGCTTATAACCATGGCAATTATGAATGATATCATGAATGAAGTGAATGTTTCTATATGAAATATGTGTTTATATGAAACTTTAAAACAGCGCTCACGTTAGTACGAGAGTGCTTGTCCCTTCTTTATTGTGAAATGCCTTTAAAACGTGTCATCAACACCGAAAAAAGCAGTTTGCCAAAACGCATTTGTTGCTGTTGGTTGCTGTGGAATAAAGTTTTCAAGCGCCCCCGTGATTGCTGAGTTTCTTTTGTACCGAAGAAGAAACAGAGCAAGATAATATTGCGAAGTCCACATCCGGCACCCACCTGAAAGTGCTTCGTATGAGGTGGAGCTATAGCGTGAAAATATATATATTCACTGAAAAAACCATAGGTTTCAGGCCTGATATAGTTAGGAATTAGCATTTTAAAAACCTTAGAAAGTCACTGAAAAACCATAGCGCGTTTTAAAATGGAGAATTAATTCCTCTTCAATCCTGAGGTCCCCTCGGGGCCTACTACCCCAGCAGGTACCCCCAGTATGCACCAGGGAGCTGAGTTACAGAGAGGTGTTCAGAGGTCACACCCCTTTTTACACCTCTCTATTGCAGCTCCGTGGCGCTTACTGGAGGTACCTGGTGGGCTAGTTGGCCCCCAGGGCACCTTAGGATTGAAAAGGAATTAATTCCCCAACTTAAAACGCGCCACAGGGCGTGTTTGCACATATATCACCCCAGGCCCCGCCCCCTACCTTCACCACTCTGCAAACGCGCCCCGTGGTGTGTTTTAAGTTGGTGAATTAGGTCCCCTTGAATCCTGAGGTCCCCTAGGGGCCAACTAGCCCACCAGGTACCTCCAGTAAACACCATGGAGCTGCGTTACATAGAGGTGTAACAAGGGGCGTGGCCTCAGAACACCAGTCTGCAACACAGCCCCCTGGCGCATACTGGAGATTCTTGATGGCCTAGTTGGCCCCCAGGGACCACCATTATTCAAGTGGAATTTCTTCCCCCTCTGCAAACGCACCAGGGGCCCCTTTGCGGGGTGGTGCAATGAGGGGGCAAGGCCTCCTGCCATGATTTCGTTTAAAAAAAAATAAGAAGTGGGCTGTGTAGCCTCCTTCTTTTTTACATTTTTTGGCCATGGGGACCCCATCCCCCAGTGCCTGTCCCCAATTCTTTTTTACATTGAAAAAATTGGGAAGGGGGCCCCCCCTCCTGTGGTCACTTATGGCCCCGGGGCCAGGTGCATTCAGCATACAGTCTAGACTGAGATTTACTAGTGAATGGGCAACAGACTTATCGAAAACAAGCACCTCACATCAATACAGTCGGCATGTTGTAATCCAGGTTCGTGCACACTTCTCAGCACCCGTTGCCCTTTGGTGCCACTGTTCACAGATTTCAAGACTATAAATTACAAAGAGCAGTGCACGTGAACAGAAAGCCTTTCAGTCCCTTTATAGTTTATTTTAGTTCTTTATTATCAATTCAGGTTATGCATTTTTTAAAGAAGTAGCCAACGCGTTTCGTTCCATTTGGCAAACTGCCAGGAGAACTTCTTCAGGGCTTTAGGAATAAGTCTAACTTTTAACTGCAGTAGTTGCTTTCAATCCTTTATGAGAGATAGAATAGCTGTCATTGTAGCACAAGTGTGAGGTAAGAGCATCAAAGTCAAATAATAAAGTCCGTTCAGCAAACCATTAAGGTGGTCTGACCTGCTCCCCCACCACATCGCCAACAAAGCCGTCAGCATCATCGCACCCCACCTGCGTAACATCATCAACCTCTCCTTCGAGACCGCTACCTTCCCGAAGAGCTGGAAACACGCCGAGATCAACGCCCTCCTGAAGAAACCCAAGGCTGACCCGAGCGACCTCAAGAACTTCCAGCCCATCTCCCTGCTTTCGTTCCCTGCAAAAGTCATGGAAAAGATCGTCAACACCCAGCTCACCCGCTACCTAGAAGACAACAGAATCCTGGACCCCTCCCAGTCAGGCTTCCGCAGCAACCACAGCACCGAGACCGCCCTCATCGCTGCCACAGATGACATCAGAATCCTACTCGACAGCGGCGAGACAGCGGCCCTCATCCTCCTGGACCTCTCTGCCGCTTTCGACACCGTCTGCCACCACACACTGCGCACACGCCTTCACGATGCAGGGATCCGAGACAAGGCCCTGGACTTGACCACCTCCTTCCTCAGCGACAGAACCCAGAGAGTCCGCCTCCCCCCGTTCTACTCCGGATCCACCACTACCATCTGCGGCGTCCCCCAGGGATCCTCACTCAGCCCTGTTCAACGTCTACGTGGCCCCCCTCGCTCGCATCGCCAGACTACACAACCTCAACATAATCTCCTACGCCGATGACACCCAGCTGATCCTCTCCCTCACCAAAGACCCCCTCACCGCCAAATCCAACCTACAACCAGAGCATGAAGGCCGTCGCCGAATGGATGGAGGCAAGCCGACTCAAACTGAACATGGACAAGAAGGAGGTCCTCATCCTCGGGCCAAATCCCTCAGCGTGGGATGACTCCTGGTGGCCAGCATCACTGGGAACCCCGCCAGCACCAACCAACCACGCACGCAACCTAGAGGTCAATCCTCGACTCCAAACTCAGCATGACCAACCAAGTCAACGCAGTCTCCTCCTCCTGCTTCCACACTCTCCGCATGCTCCGCAAGATCTACAGATGGATCCCGATGGACACACGGAAAACCGTCACCCACGCCCTCGTCAGCAGCTGACTCGACTATGGAAACGCCCTCTACGCCGGAGCCCATCCAAACTCATCAACAGACTCCAAAGAATCCAGAACGCCTCTGCACGCCTGATCCTCAACATCCCACGCTGAGACCACATCACCCCGCACCTGAAAGACCTGCACTGGCTCCCCGTCGACAAAAGAATCACATTCAAACTCATGATCCACGCACACAAGGCACTCCACAACACCGGTCCAGACTCTTCTTCTACGTACCCAACAGGAAACTCCGCTCCGCCGACCTGTCCCCGGCCGCCGTCCCGCGCATCCACAGAACCACTTCCGGGGGCAGATCCTTCTCCCAGCCTGCCGCCAAGTCCTGGAACGCCCTCCCCCTCCTCCTACGACAGACCGCAGACCTCCCGGCATTCAGAAGACTGCTCAAGACCTGGCTCTTCGACCACTAGCTGCAGCTCCCCCCCAGCGCCTTGAGACCCTAGCGGGTAAGCAGTGCGCTTTACAAATTCCCTGATTGATTGATTGATTGATTGGTTGACTGTGAGTACTGAAAATATGTAAACGGGATGGTACCCCTAGTCCGTATTAGAACATGTCCGATGTACGCCACCTTAATAAGCGTTATCTGGAACAACACTGAGCGATGTCCAACAACAAATGCTCCTCTGAGCCTCCGGCGTGATGATGGCTTTTTTTCCCCTTCTTTTCAGAAGGGGGCTTTGTAGGCACCCTTCTTTTCCCATTTATTTGGCCCTCGTGACCCCATCCCCAGGGCCTGACACCTATTTTTAAATAAGATAAAAAAATAAATGGGAAGGGGGCTTCGTGACCCCTTCCAAAGGCTAATTTTGGCCCAGGGGACCCCATCCCCCAGGTCATGGCCACATATATTTTTTTTAATTATTTTTGAGGAGGGGGTGTGTGGCCCCCCTCCAGAGGCCTCTATTAGCTGTGGGGACCCCATCCCCGGGGCTGTGCCTTGTTTTTTAAAAACTTTTTTTAAAATGTTATTGGGGAGGGTGTTGCATGGCCACCCTCCCAGGCCACTTCTTACACTGGGGACCCATCCCACGGGGCCTGGCCATTCCTTTGGGGACCGTGGGGGGAGCCCCAATGCCCCACGGTCCCACCGGTTCCCCACCTCCTGCAGGAGCAGGCTTTGCTTTCCATAAGGGGAGTTGCTGACATGCAGTTCCCCTTGTGGAAAAGCAATCCTGTTTTGCTTGCTTGAAGCCAGAGCAGGTTTTCCCCGCTCTCACTTCAATTAAGCAAATCAGAGTTTTCTATGGCAGGGCGGGAGCCGCACGGCTCCTGCCCTGTAATAGCAAACAGCAGTGCTCCGGGTTTGGCCACCCCAGGACAGTGCAGGAGCTGGCCCTGGGGGTGGTGGTCCCCAGTGCCATCAAGGGCTCCAGGAGGGGGCTGCGCGGCCCCCTCTCAACATTTGCAAAGCCCCGGTGATGTGGTGGTCCCCGGGGCTTGGGGGGCCCGCGAGGCTCCCTACCCTTATTTAATGAAGCCCTGGGGAAGTGGCGGTCCTTGGGGCTGCGGGGGGCTGCATGCCCCCACACATAATCAACATTATGGAGGTGGTGCTCCCCGGGGCTGCAGGCCCCCCGCTATTATTTATTGACAATGCCCCCGGTACCTGGCCCACCTGCAGGCCTTGTTAAAATGAAGCGCGGGCTTTTATAATTTCGACGGGATTCGCGACCCCAACGCAAATTCTGCCGGCATCATGAAAAAAATGCTTTTTTTGCCCCTGGGTGTCCTTGTGGGACCACCTTAGTAGGCCTTGGGGGGTCAGGGTGTTTCTACCCTGCCCGCTTTTCTTGTTTTTTATATTTAGAAAACAAATGGGGGTGCACGACTTCAACAAAGTCCAGTAGACCGAAGATGTTTGAAAAATAGTTACTTCTTTATTAGATCATAATTTTTCCAAAATATAAAATCAATTGAGGAAGAGTAACAGCCAACGTGTTTCGCTCCCAAGATGAGAGCTTCCTCAGGGCCAGTAGCAGTATGGATGATATTATCCAAAGACGTGCACTTGCGTTAAAGGACCCGGGTTAATATCCTCCCGGTGCTGGTCCAAAGGTGGAGTGAAACTGATATGAGCATGAAGTTTGTGTGAACCGAGTATTTTAAATCACAGAGATGTCCATCCCTCCGAACCTGTATCGTCAGAGTCGCGTGGCGTGTCCTTGCCAAAAGGTCCCGTCTGTGTTTTTTATATTTATTTTATTTGCAGCCAATCAGAGTGAAGATCATGCCCAGGAGGCTCGCAAACCCTCCTCGATGCTCAGATATCAAAACTTATTTTTTCTAATTTCTCAGGAACTACTGAACAGATTTACACCATTTAAAAAAAGGGCTATTTCTGAACCAAATTTGGTGTAATTCCGTTCAGCAGTTAGGACTGTAGCGTTGTCTACAGTTTCCTATGGAAATTAACATGGGGAAAACTTGATTTGGGACCCCCCTTTTTTCTCAGCACTCGCTTGACGAATCACCCTGAAACTTTCAAGACAGAAGTGACCGGAGCGGGCAACTGTTTTTGAATATTTCATGAAGATTCATCAACCGGCGCCAAAGTTATAAGGAAAAGAAAAAACGCTTTTCCTATAGAAATTAGGTCCTAACT
Organism: Lissotriton helveticus; assembly: GCF_964261635.1. Lineage (NCBI taxonomy): Eukaryota > Metazoa > Chordata > Amphibia > Caudata > Salamandridae > Lissotriton > Lissotriton helveticus. The sequence goes on along the minus strand of NC_136061.1, from coordinate 1,580,323,670 downwards.
ATAACTACCTACTGGCGACCGCCAGTAATATATATAAATATATATATATATAAATATGTATATCCAAAAAAGCACCCCTCCAATGAAGAAAGGTGAGAGGTCACACGGGGGAACCTGTTAGAGGCTTTATTTAGAACAATGCGGCATGATGCATTTCGGCGCAACAAGCGCCTTCCTCAGATGCCCGTTAAAACACAGTCTCCTAGGTCCCAAACCTTTGAATACCTCCTGATGCGCTCCCATTGGTCGGGGAGCACCTCCCCTTGGTCACATGTCAGCACACCTTCTGCAGCGCGATGAAAAAACTACAGGTCCCAGAGTTCTCTTTACCGGAACCGGTTTTGCTGGGGGGGGAAATAAACTCCAAAATAGTCTGAATTACAGGGGTGAAAGGTGCAGAATTCCAGTTGTTACATCCGTGTTTAATAGCATGTCCTCAGGCCTCCTGGGTCCCCACAATCATTCTAGCCCCTCAAACAAACATCAGACGGGCCTTGCGACGGGATGCAATGATTTCCACCGCTTCGTACAGTCACAAACTGCTCACAGCAGAAGCCCTGTCCCTCTTCTGTCCTCCGAGGCTGGCCAGAGCAACCAAATCCTTGGTGAAGTGAAAACAGAACAGCCTAAGCTGGACCAGCAACACTCTGGCCTCTTTGCAGAACGAGGGCCTCCCAAGCACGCCACTGGCAGCATGCAAACATCCAAAAAAGCACCCCTCCAATGAAGAAAGGTGAGAGGCCACACGGGGGAAACCTGTCGGAGGCTTTATTTAGAACAATGCTGCATGATGCATTTCGGCGCAACAAGCACCTTCCTCAGATGCCCGTTAAAACACAGTCGCTTAGGTCCCACACCTTTGAATACCTCCTGATGCGCTCCCATTGGTCGGGAGCACCTCCCCTTGGCCTCATGTCAGCACACCCTCTGCAGCGCAATGAAAAAACTACAGGTCCCAGAGTTCTCTTTACCGGGACTGGTTTGCTGGGGGGAAAAATAAACAACCAAAATAGTCTGAATTACAGGGGTGAAAGGTGCAGAATTCCAGTTGTTACCCACGTTTTTAATAGCATGTCCTCAGGCCTCCTGTATATATATTACAGATAAACCCCTAACGGAGATTGAGACTTAAGTATTGAGCTTGGGATTGACATGTTGCCCTAGTAATAACCTGGAATATACGCAAACTAGAATCGACCTTTTTAATTTCGTACGAAAGTTAAAACTACACAAGTAATTTAAGCTGAGATCTAACATCAAGGATTCTAGAACAGTAGCATTGAGGATAACAGCTACAGATGTGCTAACTGGAAAGGATTTGCCAGCCATTGAACTTTTTGAGTATCTTCAACTAGAAATTGAAGACAATCCAGCCAATAATGATAACATGGCAGAAAGAGCCACGAAAATAGGTATTGAACAAGAAATAGAAGAAAGTCTGTTCAAACCCAAATTTCTTTTTAACCAACAAATGCCACTTGATGCGATAGATGTCTTCTCGGAAGCCATGGTTAATGACCTGTTAAAATTTAGACTGAAAAATACAAAAGAGTCAGTGAAGAGTAATATAACAATGATGGAAAAAACAGCACCACAGAACTTGATGCAGTATGTGTCAATAATAATAAAACCTTCGGATAAAAGTGGGAACGTAGTTCTTTAAACAAAGGAACAGTATTGCAAAGAAGCCTTGCGCCAATTGTCGGATGAAAAATATCACCAAAGAACGAGTGATATTTACCAAAGAAGTATAAAATGTATGACGAACTAATTAGAAAATGGAACGACAAATCCATGTTGGGGACTGAAGAAAATCTGTTCCTTCGCAGCACCAATCCGGTGGTCCCTACCTTTTACCACATTCAAAAATTACATAAAGACAGCACGCACCAATCGGGCAAGCCGATTGTGTCCTTTCTGAACAGTTTAACCGAGCACTTATCAATGTTTATTGATCATTTTCTATTTTCTTTTGTGGTACAATTGGGATGATACATAAAAGACACTACAGACTTTCCGAACAAAATCACAAACATAACATGGGGCCCTTCTTACCAACTGATGATGGTGCTGGATATCACCAGCCTTTATACTTGTATAGATCATAAGGACGGTTTAAGGGCTGTGTACTTTTACCTGGACAAACGGCAGTTACGTTATTCAGAACACAATCAAATTCTGTTGGAGATTGTGTAGTTATGTCTAAGAACAATATCTTTTTGTTTGAGGACAAATACTATAGACGGACATCTGGTATGGCGATGGGCACCTGCTTTGCCCCCAGCTACGCAAACTTGTTCATTGGCTGGTGGGAGGAGCAGGTGACCAAAACCTACGAAGGTGGGAAGATCAGTGGCAGAGTGGTTGAGTGGTATCAATATATTGATGACCTATTCATTGTGTGGCAGAGGACTATTGATTCAGCTCATGGGTATGTCAATATCCTCAACATGAATGAATTAAACTTGCACTTCTCTGGGACAGTGAGCCCGGTGGCAGTGGACCACCTGGACCTGAGGGTGTTTGTAGAAGATGGCAGTACACATACAGCCTTATATCGTAAGTCCACAGCAGGCAATTCAACACTGTTCGCAACCAGCAACCACCCACCTAACCTCATTCATAGCATCCCGTATGGTGAGCTTCTCAGACTAAAGTGAAATAGTACTCGAGAGAAGGACATTGAGGTGGCTGCCACAGAGTGTATAGCCAGGTTTACTTTGAGGGGATATGAGCCAGCAGCATTGAAAGACACATTGCAGAGAGTGTTAAGGATTCCAAGAGAAAAACTGTTGATTGATGAGAATAAACAGATGGAGAAAGAAAATAAGGGCAAATTATAAGGGCAAATGCAGGATGGTTACCCCTTATTCAGCAGAAGCCAATCATTTGAAACATATGCTCAAAAAGAATTGGCATATTTTGAAAACGGATAGTATTATCCGTGATGATATTCCAGCTTATCCCCTAGTCACTTTTAAGAAAGCCAGGTCCCTACGGGACATGCTGGTTAGAAGTCATTTGGATAAAGTACCAAAGAAAGTAAGTACTTTGAAAGAAATGAAGGGATTTTTCGTTGTAGTAGGTGTAAACCCTGCGCTAATAGCAGAAGGGTCCTGTCATATAAGATACTGGACACAGGGAAAATCAAGGAAATAACCAGGTTCATAACCTGCAGTACATCAAATGCGGTATACTGCCTGGTGTGCCCTTGCGAGCTACCTATATAGGCAGCACTATCCATCAATTAAAGATCAGAATATTGGAACATCTGAGAGCCATAGACAAGACAGAAGCTGTATATCCTGTGGCACGTCACTTTGTTGAGAAACATCTAAGTGATAGGAATCAACAGCAATATTACGGTTTAGATTATGTTCCAATTAATGTCCGAGGAGGCAACAGTCTTCGTAAATTGCATAGAGTATAATCACGTTACATCATAGACTTGCTCACGAAATATCCTAGAGGCCTAAACAGTGGTGAAAAATTAGCCATACATCTAGGCTCTTAAACTGAAATTGAGATGTTAAGGTAATGGCTGATACACAGCGTGATAATTAGAAGCTCTAAATTTGAATCTAAACGGAATTTAAATGTGTTTCCTGAAACTGTGGAAAATACTGTATGACAAAATACTGTATATTAAAATATTTTATGATATTAAAATGAAATGAAAAGTATCAATAGGAGGCATGGAAGGAAGGGACCTCTGCCGATCCACGGGAAGATTAACTAATAAGCCATGGTGTGCAGTGCATTACAAGCCGATATACGGCTGATTAAGCTGTTGGTAAATATTTACAATTTGAGATGTAAACTAGTTATTAAGTGCATTGCTTATAACCATGGCAATTATGAATGATATCATGAATGAATTTAATGTTTCTATATGAAATATGTGTTTATATGAAACTTTAAAACGGCGCTCACGTTAGTACCAGAGTGCTTGTCCCTTCTTTATTGTGAAATGCCTTTTAAACGTGTCATCAACACCGAAAAAAGCAGTTTGCCAAAACGCATTTGTTGCTGTTGGTTGCTGTGGAATAAAGTTTTCAAGCGCCCCCGTGATTGCTGAGTTTCTTTGGTACCGAAGAAGAAACAGAGCAAGATAATATTGCGGAGTCCACATCCGGCACCCACCTGAAAGTGCTTTGTATGAGGTGGAGCAATAGCGTGAAAATATATATATTCACAGAAAAAACCATAGGTTTCAGGCCTGATATAGTTAGGAATTAGCATTTTAAAAACCTTAGAAATTCACTGAAAAACCATAGCGTGTTTTAAAATGGGGAATTAATTCCTCTTCAATCCTGAGGTCCCCTCGGGGCCTACTACCCCAGCAGGTACCTCCAGTATGCACCAGGGAGCTGAGTTACAGAGAGGTGTTCAGAGGTCACACGCCTTTTTACACCTCTCTATCGCAGCTCCGTGGCGCTTACTGGAGGTACCTGGTGGGCTAGTTGACCCCCAGGGCACCTTAGGATTGAAAAGGAATCAATTCCCCAACTTAAAACGCACCACAGGGCGTGTTTGCACATATATCACCCGAGGCCCCGCCCCCTACCTTCACCACTCTGCAAACGCGCCCCGTGGTGCGTTTTAAGTTGGTGAATTAGGTCCCCCCGAATCCTGAGGTCCCCTAGGGGCCAACTAGCCCACCAGGTACCTCCAGTAAACACCATGGAGCTGCATTACACAGAGGTGTAACAAGGGGCGTGGCCTCAGAACACCACTCTGCAACACTGCGCCCTGGCGCATACTGGAGATTCTTGATGGCCTAGTTGGCCCCCAGGGAGCACCATTATTCAAGTGGAATTTGTTCCCCCTCTGCAAACGCACCAGGGGTGCCTTTGCGGGGTGGTGCAATGAGGGGGCAAGGCCTCCTGCCACGATTTCGTTTAAAAAACAAATAAGAAGTGGGCTGTGTAGCCTCCTTCTTTTTTACATTTTTTGGCCCTGGGGACCCCATCCCCCAGTGCCTGTCCCCAATTTTTTTTTACATTGAAAAAATTGGGAAGGGGGCCGTGTAGCCCCCCTCCTGTGGTCACTTATGGCCCCGGGGCGGCCCTTTTTTATTTACATTTTTTTTAATTTACATTTTTGGGAGGAGGCCGCGTGCCCCCCTCCTGTGCCACTAATAGCCCTGGTTACCCTATCCCCCGGGGCTGGCCTACTATGTGGGGACCGTGGGGGGTTCCCCAATCCCCCCACGGCCCCAGCCGGCTTCCCGCATCCTGCGGGAGCCGGCATTGCTTTTCCACATGGGGAGCAGCTAACATGCTGATTTCCATGTGGAAAAGCAATCTGCTTTGCTATTTGGAAGAGAGAGCAGGTTTCCTGCTCTCTCTACCAAATAGCATAGCATTTTGCAATGACAGGGTGGGAGCTGCGAGGCTCCCGCCATGTCACTGCAAACATCAGTGTCCCGGGGTTGCGCACCTTGGGACACTGCTGGCCCTGGGGGGTGGTGGTCCCCAGGGCCATCAAGGGCTCCAGGACCCCCTCCCACCATTTCAAAAGCCCCATGGGGTGGTGGTCCTCAAGGCTTGGGGTCCATAATGGACCCCCAAATTAAAATAATAGTGCCCCTGGGAGGTGGCTATCCCCTAGGCGTGTGGGGGGGCTCAAGCCCCCCCACACAGGTTCATTTTATTAAAAAAAATCTCCGGGGGTGGCGGTCCCCTGGGCAGCGGGGGTCATGTGCCCCCCACTACACAATACATTTTAAGCCCTGGGGCGCGAGGGTCCCTGGGGCTTGGGGGGGCTGTGAGCTCTCCCACCCATTTTTTCTAAAGCCCCGGGGGTGGTGGTCCCCGGGGTTGGGGGGAACTGAGAGCCCCTCCATATATTGCCCCCGGGGGCTAATTATAAGCGAAGCACGGGAGTCCGTGCTTCATTTCTTTTTAAGCTGGGCTGATGCGCGGATCCTACGCGCATCCTGCGATTTAAAAAATATTATTATTTTTTTTGGGCCTTGTGGGTCCTTGTGGGACCCCCTGAGCAGGCCTAGGGGGTCAGGGTGTGTCTACCCTGCCCCCTTTGCATGTTTTGCGCGTTTCTTTTGCTGATTTCTTGTGCCTCGGTTCTACCGAATTGTTCAGTTTGCGACCGGGACAGCCGCTATAAATCCAGCAAATTGCAGATCCAATAAAGAACTGATTCATGGAAAATGGTGACCCCCGCTGTTTACTGGCAGCCTGCTTGCAGTTTTCAAGAAGGCTGTATAGTTCAAAATTCTTGCCATACGCGTTTCGAGAGCAGAGCTCTCTTCGTCAGTGTCTCAATGAGACTGCAGTAAAGCGCAAGTAGATAAGCACCTGCCTGTAGGGCGTGGCCGAACAGCACGGCCTTCTGGGTGCTGAAGTTCCGTTTGGGAGGGCTTGATCTGCAGCAGATTCCAAAAATGTATTAAATCCCATGTGGGGTGACTAAAACAGGCTTCAGTCCATTGCGCTGCTTTGTGGCTGTCAATGGGGATGCAGAAACGCCATTCTGCTATGGCGCAGACTCCGCTTCCATCCCTGTAGTGAATATATATATATATATATATATATATATATATATATATATATATATATATTCACAGAAAAAAACATTTTCACACACGTTATAGTTAGGAATTAAAATTTAAAATACCTTAGAAATTCTCTGAAAAAACCATAGGTTTCACACATGTTATAGTTAGCTAGACATTTCACTCATACAAAACCTTTGAAATTCCCTTGCTATAGTTAGTTCAGCTAACTATAACTCGCGTGCCCGCAAGGCACTGCTGATGACGTCACATATTACATCACTCATGACATGGTCAGTGACATCACTCATGACATCACTGATGACATCTCAAATGATATCACTGATGACATCATCCAGTGAATATGTGTTTTTCTGAAAATTATATATGTTTTATATATGTATACCTCAAGGTCGATGGACGAATAAATGGGTATATAAGTGTCTAAACGGATGATTTTTTTGCGTAAAATTGATTGTATAACTGACTGATTAATTGTATCTTAGTCAATACATGGGTTAGTTAGTAATGTTTAAATATGTAAATATCTGTATCAGTCTCTCACTTTGTGTATAAGTGGCTGCATGGGTTGGTGAGTAGCTACATGAGTGTCTATATAGGTTATTGGTTATTTTTTTGAGCATCACTATGAATGCCTGAATATCTGTATGGTTCGGTGGGGGATATTACTTAGCACATAGATGCATGAATGAGTGACTCACTGTTTGTATGTGTTTTGAAGACAGCATGTGTGCAGGACTGCATAGGTGTATGAGTGTGTGTATGGGTGTGTTAGTGAGTGAATGACTGTCTCAATAGTGTCTTTATGAGTAAGTACATATGCTTTAAACTAGTATATGTGAGTATTGATGTACGTAAGTGAGTATATGTGAGAGTGAGAGATTGGAAGAGTTCCTGTATAAATAAGTATGTGTTTCTATAAGTGATTATTTAAGAGAGTAAGTATATATGTTTCTGTAAAATATAGTGTTGTGGTTAGTGTATAGCTGTATATGCAAGTAAATGGATGTTTGCTAGTTTTTTTGCATGTGTGAGTATGTGAGTGAGTAACTCTATGGATGAGTGTCGGTGTGTAACAGCATGTATAGGTGTATGAGTACCTATGAAGAGTGATTACATGTATATGTGACTATATAGAACTGTTGGTGAATGAGTGGATGTGGATGTAGATAGTGGAATTACTGTATAGGTTGTTGTAAGTGGTATTGTTATCTCCATTTTTTTGAAAATGTTTGTTTCTATTTTTGAATGTGTGTATCAACGGTTATATTACGCTGAGAACAGGTCTGCCACTCTGTCACAAGGATGATGTCATCAGTGATGTCATCAGTGATATCATTTGAGATGTCATCAGTGATATCATTTGAGATGTCATCAGTGATGTCATGAGTGATGTCACTGACCATGTCATGAGTGATGTAATATGTGACATCATCATTAGTGCATTGCGGGCGTGCAAGTTATAGTTAGCTGAACTAACTATAACGGGGGAATTTCAAAGGTTTTGTATGAGTGAAATGTCCAGCTAACTATGACGTGTGAAACCTATGGTTTTTTTCAGTGAATTTCTAAGGTTTTTTAAATACTAATTCCTAACTACAACGTGTGTGAAACCTATGTTTTTTTCAGTGGATTTGAAAGGTTTTTTAAATGCTAATTCCTAACTATAACATGGCTGAAACCTATGGTTTTTTCAGTGAATTTGCAAGGTTTTTTAAATGCTAATTCCTAACTATAACGTGTGTGAAACCTATGGTTTTTTCAGTGAATTACAGTGTGCCAAAACCCACCTTAGTATCCAAACCCCCTAACAGACTAGCAATCAGTGACTCATTGGTTCTTCGTCCTATAGCAAAAATTCCAATAACTAGTCAACCCAGAACATGCAACTTAGATTACCTCAAGTAAGGTGGATAACAAGAGCACTCTTTCGTTATAGTCTTACACCAGTCCAAAACAACCAGTAAATAAAGACACGTGCAAGTTTGAAATGTTTATTTCTTAACGCCGTAATCTCATGCGCAGTACCTTAGATAATACAAGCAAACATATTATCAGATATAAGGTTGTCAGCATTGTTACTATTCCATAAAATACAAAAGGAGAAAGCATCTTATAATGCTAAAGGGAAAGAGATTTAAAATATACCTAGATTTCACACTCTCTCCCGAGCAGGTTAGTTTATAACTACAGAAGGTCTCATGGGATTACATGGGCGAACCCATACCTCTGGTACTCAGCAGTAGTGGATCTCATTGAGTTCTGCACAAATTGCCAGGATACAATTGTTCTCCAACTGTGTGTAATCATGCCTGCACAGTGCATTATTAAATGCGCCAGTATGAGAGGTGGCCACAGCTGCATATGTGCTATGGCTCGAATGTGCGAGGATCATTCAGAATAACAGACACAGTCTCCAAGATAACCTTGATGTTCCATGCTCTCACTATAAACACTAAACTAGTGAGGCACTACAAATGTAGCATAACAAATTATTCTCATTTGAATCAAAATACTCAGCCTTCTCTAAACAATATCGCAAGTGCGTGTCGAGTGCAAAGCAGAGCAGGAAAGCAAAAATAGTGTGTAAGCTTCTAATAAACCCATGCTAACTTAACACGATGTAAGTGCAAGCCTCAGCCCCATGACACCCTTCCTTGTTCGAAGCACGTGATATAAACGTGGAATAATTACGAACGCAAATTCCAAGCCTGAAAAGCACAGTCAAGTTCATATTCGCAAAAAAAACGATTTGCTGTTTCATAGAAAGCAGTAAATAAATAATAAAGAATAGGAAGAAAATTCAAAGAGTCTTACTGCAACAGTCTGTAAGCACAGTATGTAGCAACAGCTTCCAAGAGGAAGTCGTTGTTCTCATCTGAAAACATTTCAGCCATCCAATTCAATAATGGAAATGAACATACATGTTCCTCAATGACCCGAGCCTCTATCATCTTCAATGTAACTGCCTGCCAAGAAGTCATGCGCCGCTGCAAAAACATTCCAAGGTCCCATTATTCCATGTATCGCTGCCAAGGCCATAATCCCACCGCCAGAACAGAGCAAGTCATGAACCACTAAGGGGCTCATAAGCTAGTCATAATCCGCGTTGGGAGACACTGTACCCCAGAGACACAAATCCAGGGCCCAGTCGAAATCGCAGCTCACGCAATGGAAGACAGGATGAACGCATGTGAAAAAGGAAAATCGAAACGATAATCCATAAACTGCACTTAATGTAGCCAGAGGCAGCGCTCCGTAATAAGTAAGCATTCGGTTGCGCACCAGCAACAACCAAGAAATATTGTCGTGTGCTGCAGGATGTGCATCCATATTTAAGTAAACAAATTAATATAAGCACACCGGCAACTAATGCGAGTATTAAGGGCAATCCACCAACGATGCTGGAAAAAATCGAATGGAAAAATGCTGACAAGACACCAAATATAGTTTGAAAAGAAGTCACAAGGCCACTGCTTATAACTTTAAAAAAGTAAAGTAACTCCGTAGTAAAGGATGCATTAAAGATAGTCTAAATTAACTCCCCAAAATACAAGGGCAGGTCAGTATTTAATAATACATGCACTTCAGTGCGGGTATTTGCCACGTGAAGGACAAATGTTTCTCTACCAGATGTAAGAGCGACCTCTTTTTGAGACAATTGCACTCTTACACGGCTCATTTGGTTGACTCTGCTTTCAAGGTCGGAATCGACAGCCAGATAGCAACATCCAGCTTCCCATGCAGAGGAGTAAACACAACTTTTTTATAGCAAACCACATGCTCAGTTACCGTAATCATGTAACAGATGCCTGCTAACATTGCACAACAATCTGCATTATTTCAAATTAAATAACTCACGTTTCCAGTAAACTGAACGTTGGTATGATAGCAGGTGTCGGAGTGCCTTTCAAAACTCAGGCTAAATTAGGCGCATCTTGTTTACAAGAGCCATGTGTCTACAAATTAAGGAGTGATCTGGTGCTATTTTGCAATCCTCACCATTCAGATAGACTTCTTTTCCCTCCCTCAGGCACCTATATGTAAATGATAATAACCAACCTTCATGGAGATAAGCGCTGCCTAAAGATCCATATCGGCCTATAGCATACTATTTCATGTAAACCTCAAACTTAAACAGGCTAAAAAGTAACATTATGGTACCGTGGATAAGTCAAATATGAAGTGACACGTGAAGAACTTACACCCCAACAACTTTGCTCGAGCTGCAACACAGAGGTTGAAGGACAACCAACCTGCTACTGCACCAAACACATCAACTGCTGCAGCAGCATTTTCAGCAAGCACTCCACACCCACAAATGAATCCTGATTTTGGTGAAGTCAAAATTCCATGCATTTATTGCAATAAACTTTTGTGTTATGGGAAACAGTCTATTGACCTGATAAATCACAGGAAGCAGGAGCATCGCTGTCCTCGACCTTAGTTTTTTTTTCATTCTTTTGTTCCTCTTGGATACGTCCAAGCCCCCGTTAGAGAAAAAAGTTGCCCCCGGGATTTGCCCCCCCCCCGGGAAGTAATTAAGAATAAAAAGGACTTCTAGTTTTTTGTTTCCTTTTCCACCGCGTACGAGTACAATACGCGTACCACACATTTTTTTTATTTTGAAAAACAAAATACATTTTTGCACCTAAACCTCCATGTGGGACCCCCTGAGCAGGCCTAGAGGATCAACATGTTTCTACCCAGCCCCCTTTCCTTATTTTTCAACTTTCTTTTACTGTTTTCTTGTGACTCGGTGCTACCGAGGCACAAGATGGCTGCCAACACTTACTGGTTTGGAGTGTTGACAGACAGTTGACATCCAATCAGCATGCAGCTCGTGCTCATAATTGTACGGATTTTGGTATGCGTGCAGTACTTCGTCTCTAGATATCGCTATGATTTTCTCGGGAACTACTGAACAGATTTACACCATTTAACAAAAAGCACAATCTGCGAACCTAACTCTACCTCTCTGCCAAATTTGGTGTAATTCCGTTCGGCCGTTCGGGATGTACCCTGGCTAAAGGTCCCTATAAAAAATTCCATGGGGAAAACATGTTTTGGGACCCCCCTTTTTTCTTGGCCCCCACTTGACGAATCACCCCCAAACTTTCACGGAAGGAGCGGACCCGAGCAGGCCATTTTCTTGGAGAAATTCGCAAAGGTTCGTCCACCAGCGCCAAAGTTATTCCCAATAGAATGTTGTGGAATTCCTATGGAAACAAGGTACTAACTATAATATATATATATATATATATATATATATATATATATATATATATATATATATATATATATATATATATATATACATATATATATATATATTGCTTGAAAATACTTTGTCCCCACAAAGTTCGTAGCACCGCAAACACGAGTTCAATTAAATTTTTTGACAAACGCGTTTCAGCCATAACGGCCTATGTCAATGTTAACTTGCAGCAAAATCTCACCCAATTTACACCTTTTTCTTTTTTCATCTTTTTTCACTCCCTGAATTGAACACATTCAAGTTATTCTCCTTATTTCTTCCTACCCTTTCCACACTGTGTATCTTTCATGATATGGTCTTTCAGAACGTTTTTGGGATACTTCTTATCCCCATATTCCTGTAATTTCGATGTCTATTTATTTTGTACTCAATCTTGGAATTTTGTAGAATCCTTTAGAATTGTCAACATTTCTGTTAAATGATCTGCAAATAAATGGGAAAAGAGAAGGAAAGCAATGGTCTGAGGAACAAAATCAGCAGTACGTAGTGGATACAGGAACCTCTGGAAGAAAAAATGATGCAATGCTCAACATTTGTAATTTGGAAAACTTTGATTTACTAGTAAAGCATAAGGTGGGGCAAACAAAAACAATCCGCCTGGGTGCAAAATAAACACACCAATTATCTCATGGAACATTGCTGGTATCCCCCAAAATACTGTAGATTCAGATTTTGTGAAATTTTTAAACCTCCTATGATATTATAATTCTTCAACAAATATGGACATCAACACCATAAATATTTCCCAGATAAAAACCACCTAAAAGGCACAACTGAACTTTCCAAAGCAAGAAATAGTGGCGACCTACAGATAGCGTGCAGTTCACATATATGTATGGCATCAAAAGAATGAAAATCTTAATTACAACCTTCACATTCTAATATAGATCTTGGTAAAAACTCATAAAGGCCTTACTGATCTCCTCTGGTTGCTCCAGTCCTTGCTCTTGCCCAGCTGATATTGCATGGTTAACTGAAATCCATTTAAAAGTATTATGGGTGGTCGCTGTTCTCACACACCATGGAAGCATCTTGCCAATCTTCTCCATTGCATTTAAACACCTTATCTTCCTAGTTTCCCATATCTCCAGGTGTTTATTTTTCAGTGAGATCTCTATATTCTTGTTTGTGCATTATTAGTTCTTTGTTCAGCTGTTCATGTTGACTACACATTGCTGGGTCACTAATAAGATTTTCACGTAATCTCTACCTGCAGAGCTTAATCAACCTTTTGTTCTACTCTGCTCCTTTCTGTGACATATTTACATGAGAATTCTCCTTATAAAGACCTTATCCCACACAATCCTCTCCTAGATGCTGTCTTTATCAACTTCAAAATACTCCTTAGTGTTGATCATTAAACTTTTTGTGAATTCATTGTACGTCAGATACCTTCTTTCTTTCTAATGCCACCGTCCTGGTCAGATTCGCTTCTCATTATCTTTTTCATCCAGCTCCAACCAGACTATCTTGCGATCTGAAAGTGCAGTGGGCAAGTATTTGATCTGCTTAACTTCACCTGCATATTTGTGATCGCCAAATCAAGAGTCCAGTATAGACCTATGATAGTATTTTAAGTTAATAAAGGAGTAGACCCTTTGATCCTCCACCTTTTCTTCCAGATATCTCCCAGTCTTAAGTCCTTTATTTTATTTTATTTATTTTATGCAATTTATTGAGCGCACGTTTACCCATGGGTGTCTTGGCGCTTTGACAGACAAAATTGAAAGGTTGGGCCCGGGAGTGAAGAGATCTAGTAATTGAACAACCACGTCTTCAACTGCTTCCTGAATGATAGTAAAGTTGGAGCGTTTTTTAGATGTCCTGGCATGGTGTTCCATAATTTAGCAGCAGCTACTGCAAAAGATCTATCTTCCCAAGTTGCTTTTTTAGTTTTGATTACTTTCAAAAGATTTGCATCAGCAGATCTAAGATTGCGTAATGGTCGATAGGGACAAAGAGCATCCTTAAGAAAGGAAGGTGCTTTTTGATGGATGCTTTTGAAAGCAATGCAGAGGGCTTTGAATTTAATGCGTTGTCTTATTGGCAACCAATGAAGTTTACGGATGGCATTGGAGATGGGCTTGAATTTTGGTATACCTGTGACGAGTCGTGCAGCCGCGTTTTGGACCAGCTGTAATTTGTTGACTACTTGTTCTTGGGCATTAAGCATGAGTGCATTGCAGTAGTCGACTCGGGACATTAGTAAGGTTGAGATCAATGTATTTTTGGTATTTGGAGGAAGGTAAGGTTGGATTTTTTTAATCATTTTAAGTATGAAAAACGAAGCAGAAACTATAGAATTGGCTTGTTGAATAAATGAGAGTTTGTTATCAAAGATAACATCAAGATTTCTGACCTTGGTGACAGGAGTGGGCGGGGGGCCAAGATCTTGCGGCCACCATGTAGAAGACCATGCAGGGGTGAGTTTCCCAAACACCATCACCTCGGTTTTATCCGAGTTAAGTTTCAGACAGTTTGAGTTCATCCAGTCACATATGGCAACCATTCATTTTTGGAAGTTATTAGCAACCTCCATTCCATTGTTGTTAATAACCAGGACAAGCTGTGTATCGTCTGCGTACGATGTAACTAATAGACAGTGAGCTTTAATAATCCTCGCTAAGTCCGTCACATAAATGTTGAAAAGTGTTGGGCTTAGCGAGGATCCCTGGGGGACTCCACAAGGTAATGAGAAGGAGTCAGAAGTGAATGTGCCCATAGAGACTGATTGCTCTCGGTCTGTCAGGAAGGAAGCCAGGAGTGAGAGAGCATTAGATGATATTGCGGCTTTTCCGACACGGTCGATCAGAATAGAATGATCGACCGCGTCGAGAGCCGCAGACAGGTCGAGTAGTATGAGCACCGCGGCGCCTCCATTGTCAAGGATCATTCGTATCTCATCTGAGGCTTTTATTAATGCGGTCTCCGTCCCGTGTCCCCTCCTGAAACCAAATTGGGAGGCGTCTAAACAATTGTTGAAATCTATATATTCAGATAATTGAGTATTCATAATTTTCTCAATGATCTTGGATGGATAGGGAATGCATGCTATAGGTCTGTAACTAGTTACTTTGGAAGGATCTAATGTAGTTTTCTTGAGTAGAGGCTTGATTATTGTTTTTTTCCATATGGTAGGATAAGTGCAAGATGAAATCATGGTGTTAAAGATGCCTGCAAGAGCAAATGAAATCCTCTCTGGTGCCATTTTAATAACCGAAGGTGGGCATGGATCATCTGGTGAGCCAGAATTGGTGGACATCATAAGTTTGTGAATCATCTCAGGCGAAATGTGACTAAATGAGAAATTGGAATGATTAGGGGTTGTGGAGGGGTTGAGAAGAGTGGATTTGAGTATAGTGTGAGTATGGGTCTGATGTGTATCGTTAATGAGTTTGTGAAAGTTGGAATAGATATTACAAACTTTTTCTTGAAAGTAGGTGGAAAGTGCATTGCACATAGGTTGGGAGGTTTCTACAGTGGAAGGTTTGTCATGGGAGACGACCTGAAAAAGTTGTTTAATTGAATCTTGAGCTGATTCAATTTGATTATTAAAAAAGGTGCTTTTCTGATTAATGATTGATAATTTGTAATTTTTTAGTTTTTCTTTGTAACAACTTTTCTCATGGAGGTCATAATTAGAACGCCACTTGCGTTCCTGGCGTCTACAACTTTGCTTTTACAGCCTGAGTGCTTCAGTGAACCATGGAGCAGAGTTTAAAAGTCTGTTCGAGGAACGTTTGTTATGGGGACAGAGGTATGAATTGCAGTCTCAATACATGTAGTATAATAGATGGCTGCGGCTTCTGGGTCAGCTGTGTCAATTTCTTTCAAAGCGTCAAGTTTATTAGTAAATTCGGGGACATTCATATTTTTCCAGGATTTAAAAGTGTCCGGTTTACAGGATTACGTATGAGTCGGCGTCAGAGGAAAAATATTGAAGCAGACAGCAAAATGGTCTGTCCATGTGAGAGGTAGTATGTGCTCTATGGTTAGGGAATTAAGATTTGAAAAAATTCCGTCCAGTGTATGTCCAGCTTGGTGTGTCGGAGAATGGACAAATTGAATGAGACCTGCTGCATTAGTTTCCACAAGGAGGGAGTGAGTATCGGGATCTTCCTTCCTCTCTAGGTGGAAATTAAAATCACCCAGAATGTTGAAATTGTTTTCTCCAGGAATTGGTTCTAAAATATGACTCAAAGAGGACAGAAAAGTGGAGCAGGGACCAGGGGGGGCGATAAAGCAAAATACCTCTAAAGGAGGTAGAATAAGGAGTAATAAAAGTAAAATTCAGAGCCTCACATATGTTGATTGTTAGGGGTTCTGTACGTAGACGAAAAGTATTGCGATAAATAATCGCCACTCCCCCCCCCTTTTTTTAGTGGCCTATCAAGTCTGATGTTAGAAAATCCTTCCGGAGTGGCTGACGTGAAATCAGGGTCCGATGCTAGGTCTCCCCAGGTTTCAGTGAGTAGCAGAATATCGAGGTGCCAACTATCAATGAAATGTGCAATTTCATACCTGTGTTTCGGGAGTGACATAGATTTCAAACTACCCATCATTTTAGGTGATTCAGAAAAGGGGGTGGTGATGAACAGAGTGTCTGAATTAAGCAGACCACTCTTACCCAGTCCAAAGATCAGGGCTTGATCCATCACCGGTTTTTAGCTCACTGCACCATCCCAGCTCAGAACCTAGCTACATGCAAATTAGTGTGTTCCTGTCCCAGTGCATGATGGGAACAGGGCAAACCAAACTACCAAGCCAATTCTTATACTGGGAAGGAAACAAGCTTCCGGGGACCGGTTTCTGGCATTTCAGCCGTCGTCGGCCCGGCTTGCTTGAATCCTGATGGTGCAATGAGCAAGGGACTCACATCTGAGTATACCCTTCCACGCTTATGGTGGACAAAATGATTCAGAAAAGGGGGTGGTGATGAACACTTTAGGTGAACAGACCCCCTTGGGGTGATTAGACCTGTCCAACTAACGTTCGTCAAGGCACTATAATCCTCCCCCTCTTATAAAAGGTGCTTTATTTTTCAGTAGTTTAGCAAATGGGACTCTTAGGGTGTACTTTCGATCCTGGTGGATGGTGGCGCAGTGGTGGTGGTCCAGCCACCACCGCACCGGCAGTCCGCCTAGTCCACTGACTCAGCTGGGGAACTGCTGTACCCTGACAGTGGTGCGGCAGTCAGGGCCATTTTAAGATGCAGATGGTGCCGTTGTCCCACCGCTATGCATATTACAAGTTTCAGGACCACTAGCATTTTCATGGAAGTCTTTCCTGTGCTGGAACAAAGGGGGTCCTACAGGGAACCCTGTGCCCCCTTAGTTTGGGGATGCATGCAGCGAGGTACAACATGTGCCTCCCTGTGTGTATGTGACAGTGACAGTTACAGCCCATGCCATGCAGGAACCTGTGTGGCATTCCCATTGCAGTGCCTTTTTCAAAGGTACCGCAGTCTTTGAAAGAGGCACCGCCACTGGAACCACCATGCCGCCTGCCGCTAGACCACAAACTTGCTTGTAATCTGGCAAGTGGGTGGCAGCGACTCTTGGCGGTGCGGGGGCACGGCGGTGCTGGGCCACCCGCCCCAGCACCATCAACAGTCATAATCGGGCCACAAGGGGACCTGCATCATCTCCATTTGGCCCATAATACCCAACACAAACAAAGATAGCTCCTCCAGAATCCATCTTCAGTATGACCCATGTATCTTCTTCATCCACATCTGAATTTTTAACCGGCTTGCCGGAATTTACGAACAGAAGGATGGCGACCTCTTCCTTAGCATAGGATTGTCTGAAAAATAGGGTATTAAGACAAAATCTCGAAAAATATCTGAAGGTGCAGAAATATTAAGTCTGAAATATCGTGATGCAGAAATATTGTGTGCAAAAAAAAATTGACAGGAATATTGTTTTTAAGGTAGATATATGGTGGTCCCAGGATGACTGCCAAGCCTGTGGTGAAACCGCCTGCCGGATTCCGAGTTGAATTCAGGGCTCGTGGTGTGGCGGCAGTGGTGTTATGGCGTTGAGTTTGTCTGGCTCATTGGAGAGCCTAAACAGCATACCACTGCCATGAAAGTCCCATCTGCACATTACACAGTGCACGCAGGACCATGTACTTGTGGAGGGTGCACTATGTGCCCCTTCCCATGCACCCCCATGAGCAATTTTGCTCAGGGGCTCTGTTGGGGGCCCTTTTCCATGCCTTTCCACCAAGCATTTCATGGTGGGGTTCTTGCCATGAATTGATTGGTGGAAAGGCTAATTGGAATCTGCACTGCAGGGCCGGCACTACTGCAATTCCTGCTTGCTTTCCCTACCGCTGGCACAACAGGATCCTGGATCGTGGTAGTGGAAGCAGTCTTGTGGCAGTCCAACCGCCACCATCATAATACAGCGGTCGGACCGCTAAGGGGGTTGCATTCGGACCACCGACGCGAGTACAACGGTCCCAGGACACCGTGCTCTTAATAAGGCCCTTTGTCTACTGTTGCGCTGACTGGAGCGGGAATAGTACATTTTACCCCTCTGCAATTCAACGCTTTCCCTACTGTTGCAGTGACTGGAGTGGGAATAGTCAATTGTTATCCCTCCTGAGTCCAACGTTTTCCCTACTGTTGCTCCGACTGGAGTGGGAATAGTAAAATATACCCCTGCGCAATCAAACACTTTCCCTACTGTTGAACATACCTGAATGGGAATAGTAAATGTTACCCCTTTTGAGTCCAATGCTTTCTCTACTGTTGTACTGAGTGGAGTGAGAATAGGAAATGTTACCCCTCTGCAATCCAAACCTTTCCCTACTGTTGCAGTTATTTGAGTGGAAATACTAGTATTCATGGCAACAAAGCTGCAATGCTGTCAATTATCTTACAGGCCCTGAAGGATTAGAGGGAAGAAACAAGAAAGCTCTTTGATCAAGTTAGGGCGGATAACGGCAACATACAGCAAGCCCTCAAGGAGGCTACGGAGAAAGTCGGGGTTGTGACGGAGGAGCTAACCGAGCTCCAGCAGAGGGTTGCTTGTACAGAAGAGTCTACATCTAGAACTGCAAGCTCGGTCTTACAGCATGAGGATCAACTCAGGAGCATGCAATTTAAGCTGGAGGATATTGAAAATAGACACAGGAGACAGAACCTAAAACTGTTTGGAATACCTGAAGGCCAAGAGGGAGCGGACCCTAGAGCCTATATAGTCCAGATTTTGCAGAAAGCTTTCCCTGATCTGGGAGATTGGGATTGCCAGATTCAGAGGGCCCATAGACTACCAATTGTACAACTTCGGCAAGATTCTCAGTACCCAAGGCCGTTCCTGCTCTACTTTGGCAACTTTTTGTTGCGGCAAGCAGTCTCCCTAAATGCTGGCCCTAGATTTCCGAAAGCTGTCGATTCTCCCTCTATATTCTTTCACTCAGACTTTTGTATAGCCACTATAGATAGAAGATGGCAATTGAGACAGCTAATCAATCCACTAAGGACATGGGGGCTCAGGTTTTTCTGCAGGAGCCTGCTTCTCTGAAGAATATGAGAGGGGGCAAACTTATTTCTTATTTTCTAAGTCAGATGTGAATGAAATGATGCAGAAATGGCAAAGGGAGGGGGGTGCCTATATTTAGACTGCTCTGTTGTGCTCTTTTTCTGTCGCTTACATCTATATCTATCTTTTTCAGCTTTGATATAAAGTAGGGAGGCTTGCTAATTCGGCAGCCAATGTGGGATTGGGTCCTAGATGGCTGCCACTTCATCGGCAGCTGAAAAAGAGGATGATACCTCTATTCTAGAAACAGGGTGGGGGGGGAGGTCCTGGGCTGGTGGCCTAGGTGTCAGGGGGGGTTACGGGTGGGTGCAAAAAAAAGCCAAAATGAGAATATTACAAAATAAAGAGATAAAGGTTAGGATGACTACAGATCTAATTAATTGGGAAGAAATTAGAGGAACATTAACAAGATGGAATTGGTGAAATGCTTATCCTGGAATGTGGCAGGCCTGAACAGTATGAATAAGAGGCAGCTTGTCTCCGAAGAACTTAAGATGTATAACCCACAGGTTGTGCTGCTATCAAAAACACGCATCTCCTATAAAGATAGAGGCTTGCTAAAACAACTAGGATATGACGTTGTTGTTAGCTCTGATCAAAATACCTCAATTCGAGAAGTTGCTATTTTAAAACATAAGCGATTTAGGGCTGACGTTGACAAAGTAATGACAGATAAAGGGGGTAGATGGACTATAGCACAGTTAGTGATTGAAAGCTGCAAATATGTTTTCTGTGTACTATATGGTCCGAATATTGACGATTCATCAGTCATAGATTGGGTAAATATAGAGCTGCTAAACTGGGAAGGGGAGCAGGTAGTAATGGGGGATTTTATTTGCATTATGAATTATGAGATCGATACCACTAGACGATGGACTTTTCAGAGGATGCCGAAGACTCGGGCCGCAATTAAGGAACTTGGGCGACTACATGCTATACGGGATCCCTGGCGGGTAATATACCCAAATACAGCAGGCTATACTTATTACTCGGCTGCACATAAGCCATGCTCCCGAATAGAAATGGCCAGGGCTTCTGACAAGAGATCATTGAGTCAGGTACAATGGAGATCTGCCCAAGGGTCACTTCTGATCACAAACCCATTCTTATGTCATTTAAAATGTCAGTAGAGAGAAGGAGACTTAGGTCATTCTCGTTCCCCAGATATCTACTCTCAGATGAGGAGTGTGTAATTCAGATTAAGAGACATTTGAAGGAATTCCTTGAAATAAACATTGATTCAGCCTCGCCTATGGTAGTCTGGGATGCGTGTAAGGCCAGCATTAGGGGATTTTCCCAGCAATGTATCTGGAGACAGCATGATGAGTTTAAGAAGGAAACAGAAAAGATCATCTCAAATATTCTTACGGTAGAGAATCAACAGGCAGAGGCACTTTTTAAGGGTTTCCCAATCGTAAAGGATCTGGGGTATATTTTAATTGATCTAAAGTCTCCATTGAAAAAGACAATTGGGGAAAAAAGTATAGTTAAATTAAAAAAATATCAGCTATCCCAATATGGGAGTGGGGAAAAAATAGGGAAGATGATGGCATTTAAGGTGGCAGACCATAAAGCTAAGACTCTCATAAAATCAATTAAAGGGTCCAATAATGTGGTTTACGAGTACCCAAATCAGATATTAGAGCAATTTGCTAATTCCTATCTAGATTTGTATACCCCGGAGAATCGATCGGAACTGGGTGATATAAATGGGTACCTACAGACTAACTTAATGAAAAGGATGGGGGATGAAATATCTGATTCATTGATGGTTGATATTACGACAGCAGAAATTAAATCAGCAATTGCCGCCTTGCCTTCTGGCAAAGCATCAGGAGAAGATTCAATGCCCCTCAAACTATATAAGATCTGTATGGATGAACTACTTCCACTTTTTAATCAAGTGATCAGCTCTATTGGAGCATGAGGAAAGGTCCCTGATTCATGGAACAATACACAGATTGTCCTTAAAAAAAAAAAAAATAAGCCAGCAGGAGAATGCGGGTCATATAGGCCAATATGGCTTATAAATACCGACGCAAAAATCTTTGCTAAAATCTTGGCGACCCGTCTTGCCGCGATAATGCCTGGTCTGGTGTCTTCCCAAAAACATGGTTTTATTTGAGGGAGGGACACTACGGTCCATGTAAATATGGCCGTAACAGCATTTGATGTTGCTAAGACAAAATCAACCCCACTCGGTATGATTTTATTAGATGCTGAAAAAGGTTTTGACCGAGTGGGGTGGGATTTTCTTTGGGCCACATTATTAGCATTTTGCATCAAATGCAAGTTTATACAATGGGTTCAAGCTCTATACGATCATCCCACAGCAAACATTATATATGCCGGACTACAATCTCCCATTTTCTCAATTTCTCGCGGCACTCGTCAGGGGTGCCCTTTATCACCCTTATTGTTTGCTTTATCGATAGAGCCATTTATCATCGCCTTGCAAAATCAGTCCTAAATAAGACCTTTTACATTCGAGATGAATAGTCCTAAATTTACTGCGTATGCAGACAACATCGCAGTATATTCAACTGATGCTGATGAAGCACTGAAGGGGATAGTTGAGGAGGCAGAGGGGTATGGTGCTATCTCTGGCTACAAACTAAATACAAATAAAACTCAAGTCCTGCTGAACTATAAACCCCCTGCTCCAGTCCTGGGAGCTTTCAGTGTTGCTACTTACTTAGGGGTTAGAATATCTGCTAAAATAGACAAGCTAGCGTACTAACTAACGAGACACTACTAAAAGAAACAGTTAAATCATTTAAGAAGTGGCATGAAGTGCCTATGGGTATTAGTGGCGAATAAATATAATAAAAATGAAAATCCTGCCCAAATTCCTCTATTTGTTCAGGTCTATTCCCTTACGAGTGAATAATTCTTTTTTTTTTTAACGTTTGGATGGGGTTTGTAGAAGTTTTATAAGGGGCTACAAGAAAGCGCGTCGAGCTATTGACCTCTTAAAGCTTCCATTTGATTAGGGGGGGGGCTTGATTTTCCTGATTTTAAATTATAATTTTGGGCAGCTTTCTTAGGCTGTCTTCGCAGCTTAATAAATCCTATGAGTAATACCTTTTTTCATAAATTTATATTAGGGGAAGACTATAATATGTTACTTTTTAGTACTAATGACCTGAATTACTACAAGCGGGTCAAATTTAAGACTGCTCGCGATAGTGTAACCATCTGGTGAGCTATTATGGCTAAATGTAACACATTGTTCTATCATGTCAAACTTCCCTTGTGGGACAATACAGGCCTCCCAAAAATTTTCCACGATGTAGTGGTAAAGCGATGGGCTAGCACCGGGATCAAATACCTTGGGGATCTGTACGGGTACAACGGGTTCATTACATTTGAAAGACTGAGGATTGTATATAATCTCTCAGAAAACATACAATTTAAATACTATCAGATTCGAGATGATTTTATACGCACACTGAAGCTGACAAATGTTTTGGACTCTGATATATGGAACTGTTTCTACGGGGCGAACAATAAGTCGTTGATTAGCATAGGGTACAAAAGCTTTAATACTTATAAGGCGGATGACTGTGCTAGGCTAGCGGATCGCTGGAGCCAAAGTACTGGGATCTCAATCTTGGCTGACACTATTTCGCATGCCCTAGGCAGTATTAACAGGTCTGTACATTCATCCAATCTGAGGCTGAAGCAGTATAAAACCATGTGCTTATTACATTATACACCTGAAAGAATATCCAAATGGGAATCTAACAACTCTGTTGGTGATCGGACAAAGTGCCAAAAATGCGATTTACCGGCAGCTGATTTAAAACATATGTTTTTCTATGCCCGACTTAGCAGAATTTTGGCAGAAGGTGACTCAAATAATGTCCCAGAAACTAGGGAGTCCAATAATGTTCTCAGCAGTAGATGTACTGATGAGTGGGCAGAATATGAGATCTAGCCAAAAGGATTTAATTACCATCTTATTACACCATGCTACGCTTACATTTGCACGGGTCTGGATCTCACAGGGTCCTCCCGACACATGATATAGAATTAGCATTGCCTAAATTAAGGGGTACCCATTCATTATGTAAATTTAAGAACATTTGGGGGTCATTGTTCTAAGACTTAAGGAATATCATTGTATCATTAAGATGGTCTTTTTTTGTTTTTTCAAAATCGAAATTTTCTTCCCCATCTTGTGTTATACATTCACTCTTTAATTAGTTAAGTCATTTTCCTGAAATGTATTAGGCTTTGTTATTGCTGTTACTACCTATTTTGACTCCTTAAAAAATATTTTTTTTCTCTTTGTCATTTTCTCATGTTGGTAAAAAAAAAAGCAAAAAAAAGAAAGGAAATACTAGTATGTACCCCTCCTGAACCCAACACTTTCCCTACTGGTGCAATGACTTGAGTGGAAATAGTACATTTCACCCCTCCAGAGTCCATCGATCTACTGGTGCAGAAAGTGGAGTGTGACTAGTATATGTAATATTCGTATGCTTTTATAGTTTTGTTTATATTGTTTACATCTATATTATGATGAAGTTTTTCTGTGTTTAACATTACATTATTTATATTTATTAGTATTTGGCTTGTAATAAGACAAATATTTTTAGTAAAATGTAATTCTATATTTTGTTTATTTTTTATGTGTAATTAAATTGGAATGTTTTAAAGTACACAAACTTGACTCAATTGCAGAAATACATCAGGGTAAAGCTTCCGGCAATATAACCAAAACTCTTAGAAGGTGGCAGAATGTATCTTTAAAGCAATGTGGCAAAGTCAGCCTGCTTAACATGTATATTCTTCCTAAACTTGCCTTCCTATTTAATTACATCCTGCTATCATTCCCAAAGAGATTAATTAAAAACAAATCAGGGCTTTATTAATAATTTTATCTGGGCATCAAGAGGGGCCAGGATATCATGGAATAGGCCAAAGCAGATGCTCAGGAAGGGGGGCTTACAATTGTCAGATATCAACTTTCAATGTATGGCATCTCAGTTTCAGTTTTTCAGGGTTGTCTTAAATAAAAATGGAGGATACCCGGTATATAGATAACATGTCAGAGGAATGTTCGGATCTCAGACTAATGAAGAGGGCCTTCTGTACAAGTTTAGTGATCCTAAATATTTCAAAAAGGGTAGGATGAATGTGGTATTGTTAGGTGTTACCCTTTCAGCTACCCTTCTGAAAGTTTGGTTAATACCAAATTGTTCTGCTCCCGCACCAAGCTGAGATGTTCCATGGTACCCCGGACTGCCTACATGGTTGCTTATGTGCCTCATTGAGGGTTGCAGGATTCCAAAAATGGGATGACTTGTTAGGTGATAATATCTCAAAGCTTTGGTCGAAGCTGAACATAACGATGGGGGAAATCTGTCCAAATTTGAATAGTTGCAATTATCATCTTAGGTAATGGTGTACAAAGATGAGATGCAATCTCCAGGGGAAGTTTAGACCTGTTTGCAGCTCCCGATGCTTAAAATGGAAATGACAAAGTGGTTTAAGCTGCTGTGTAAGCCTGAAGATCAAAAGTTATCACTGCCTTACAAAATATGGGAAGGATGCCTGCCGTGCGATCAGCTGGAGAGTTTATGGCTTGTATCCCTCTGCACATGTGTACATTGCACAGGGCATACTTGACCCCGTATAAGCTCTTGAAGATTCCTGTTATGGCCAAGAGTGTAACTACCTCATGTCGGATTATTTGCATTCGTTTCTGGAATGCCCTGGATTGAAAATATTTTGAGGAAACGAGCACTTCAAACTGAGCCTCAAGTCCCTGCATGGAATCCTCTGGCTCAAAGAACCAAAGAGACTGAACTTGGCATTATCCCAAGCCCGGATTATTATTCAAATGAACTCAAAGAGGCAAATACATTTAAAAATTGTCAAATATTTTACACATCTGGCAAAAGAACAAAAAACGAAAGCATTGGAAAATCTTTCTTATACTGACCACATAAGTATATTTTATCCCTTGCCATGAGCACAGCAGTATGTATCAGCAGTGCCATAGGAGACTTGAATCACTTTTTTTAGGCTACCCCTGTACAGTGCCATGAGACAGAGTACCTTTACTAAGCTGCTCAACCACAAATATTTAAATGAGCCAGGTGAGCGAATGTTCTTCCTTTTAAGTGATTTGTTCAGGAAAGCAACACAAGGTGCTAGATGATTTTTAAAAAGGAGTTGGGAACAGAGAACAAAATTATTTCAGATGGGGGGTGTATGCTGGCCCCGCCCTATGCTTCTATCGCCATATAGTTAGGGCTTGGGCTTTTTATGTTTTTAGTTATAGGTGAGGTCCACTACTTTTTAGAAAGCAAATTATCGATCACTCCTTTTTTTTGTTTGTCCAGTTGATGATTTAAATTTTTTTATATCACATGTAGTGTTATTGTATAATTTATGCAACCATGTATTGCCTTTGTGTGAAAGACAGCTGCACTCCACATGTAGACCCAAAACACTGCAAATAAAACAAATTACGCCCAATGCACATTTAGCGAGAGAGATCAGCTGCTCGCACTCACTATAAATGTGCTATAGCTGTTTCTTAGCGCAAACTGCGTCCTTGTGTTCATTTTGGAAGTGATGGGGCATTTTTGTACGAGCAAAATATTGCTGAATTGAGAAATAATCTTGCGGATGTTTTGTGTAATTGGGTGTGATTACGCTACATGGAATTATGAGAGTTACGCTCACTCCTACTTTAAATGAAGAACTCGATGCGTAGGTACCTGCAGGGACTTCCTATTGTACTTGACATTCTCTTTGTGGGAAAATGCTGGAACTGCTTAGGGAAAGTAATGGCAAGGAAATAAGTATTAACAAAGCCAGTACCTGCCTTCTAGAGCCGGAAAGTTTTCCCACTAGAGGCCCAGCTATCACTCCATGGAGAGCAACCTCAGAGCTTCCAATCACAACTGTAACAAGACCAGCAGCGGCTTCTTAGGGAGGGAGTGTGGAGGGGCTCCATTCCAATTATTTGTATTAGGAATGGTATTTGCATAGAGCAATTGCCATTTTGTTTTTATTGTAATAAAGGCATCCAGTGCCTAGGTCTGCCTAATCTGTTCTCCAAAACGGACGTCAGGCAGTTTTTCATGGGAAATGCTCTAGTGCGCATGGGCCAGTTCTATGATGGCAGAGTAGTAGTGGACATTAAGAGGCCAATAGGCTGAAAGGCTGGCAGCCACGTCTTGAATACTTGAGGGTCCTCTGGGATCACCCACTAATGGCGTGATAAGTGTCCACATAGTGAAGCAGTCCCAGGTGTGTACAAATCGGCCCTGTATCTCAGGGCTGATTGTCAATTATCAGCTGCCAATGGGTGATCACTTTGGAAATGATGGGGTTAGAGCCTTTGCAAGAATGCCTCAGATCACAGAGTCATGAGACTCAACTCATGGCTCCGTGAGGCAGGTTCACGTGCTGTAAACAGATATATTGCACTATGGTCAGGCACTACCGACCATCCCTCTCCCTTGCCTTGTGTTTCCCCTACAGTTATTAAAATTGGACACAAGAGGATTTTCTTTGGAAGGCGGGGGTCTTACAACCCCCGACCATATTTAATAAAACATAAAAGCAAAATAAAAATGTTTTGAATAAACAATGTTTACACAATTATTTATGCAGGAAAACGTAGTTGACACTAGATTACAATTCATGTATTCAGGTATCAAAGGGCTAACCTTAACATACTTCTAATACAATGTATTTCCTATCCGAAACTAATATTTTGAATCATAATCACACATTATTACTTTTTCTGCATATCCTGTTTGGGCCTAGAGGAAGGTCGCTAACCGGTGTCAGATCCTTATCAATCAACCACGCCTTCACGTATGAGTGCACATGCGCACAGGGCCCATTTACCGAGAGGGTACTTACCCCCCCGGTTACCCCCGTACGCTCCATGAACTCCATTAACCAAAAGGGGGCCGTTGCACTCTGCGCCATTTAGTGACCTCATAGTGCATGTGTGGGGTGGCCAACCAGCCTAGAGAAATCGTGACTCCCCCTCCGCCACACCCATCCATCCAACCAGATGTACCGCCCCTGGAGTTCTAGGAGAGATCACTTGTCCCTCCCCCTGGGCCACCCCATTCAAGAATGGTGCCGTCCCCTAAGGACCTTAAATTGACTGCTCACCAATCATGACCTTACCGCCACAGGCCAGCATAGTTGCCCGACTATCTGCCCCCCCTATCCTCCTACACTGAAAGGTCATGCCCTGACCTAAAACCTCCTAGCCAAGCCATGATGTTCTCCAAAAATATGTCATTGCCCACACTAGTCAGGTGAACCCCGTCCTTTAAGAAACACTGCTTCCCCTGACACACCCATGTGCTATGTTTTGCAATTGAGGTGACCTAAATAACTTCTCTATTTTATTGTTGATCCTCTTTACAGAGTGATTCAATGCTTTGACAGACTCCCCCCCTCCATTTGAATCTGGGTATCATCTGAGACCAAACTCTGGTGCAGCCCTGGCATGTCTTGGCCAACAAGCCTACCTCAGAGAGTATCTCCTCCATCAGGACCCTTCTCCCCAGTTTTACCAAATAGTTTCCGCCCAACTGCAAGATAACTACTGTGGGCGGCGGGGTGTGTCGGTGCAGCAGCTCTGTAACAAATCCCCTAAATTGACTGAGGCAGAGCCCCCCCCTCCCATGAAAGGAAATCCTGAATCCTCCCTGTTCAGGTCTCAGTCTGTATTTACCTGCCAGAAAGACAGATTTGAAACGCTTTACATGAGAATGACCAATAACCCATACAACACATTGTGAAGCAGTCCCAGGTGTGTGCATATCAGCCCTGTATCTCAGGGCTGATTGTCAACTATCAGCTGCCAATGGGTGATCACTTGGGAAACGAAGGGGTTAGAGCCCTTGCAAGAGTGCCTCAGATCACAGAGTCATGAGAGTCAACTCATGGCTCCGCGAGGCAGGTTCACGTGCTGTAAACAGATACATTGCACACACTTTTGCTTCTCGTGTATTTGTTCCAGCCAGTGCAAACCTTTCAGAAGCTGCCTGCTTGACCTTTTAAAAAGGATGCACCATATACTGCTGGTATGCAGTGCCACCGTTTGTTACATGGACTGGAAAACAAGACTGTTAGGGTAAGTGTGGGATGTAGACAGGGGTGCAACTAGACTCAAACCTCAGCAGGGGGTAACATGTCAAGCGGTGGCCAAAACATCATTTACATGGGCTACTTGTGGCAAATATGCATTTAATGCACCCTGGCTACGTAACATTGTTTGCAGCATAACAAGATTTCTTATACGTTTTAGGAGTTTGTGGGTCCTTAACGAATTGTAGCATTTATTTATTTATTTAGGTGTTTTATTTAGCCCTGGCAAGGCCTGAGGGTATCAGAACACTTTACAAGTTTCCTCCCCGTGCCAGGACAGTCTTGACTATCGGAGCGCGTTACAAATCCGCATATAACATAACATAACAAGACTACGGGCCTCATTTATGAGGTTTTGCCTTAGGGAAGCGCAGCAGGCCTTGCTGCTGCGCTGCCCTACGGCAAAAGAAAAGGGCAGGAATGCGCAATAGCCATTGGATAAGGCACATTTCTGTCTTTTTCTCATACGCCGGCGCACAATGGGCTGCCTGCGCCAACCCAGGCACCTTTGCACAATGGTGCAAGGGTGCCTGCGTTGTGGGGATGATTATTTTTCTACTGGAAGGAAAAGCTTTCTGTACAAAAATAATCACACAAGGCTGTTCCTTTTTCTATGTGCGCTGCAGAATGCAGCACACATAGAAAAAAGGAAAACCAAGGACAAATACATATATTTCTCCCCGTTTGCGCCTCCCTTACACCTCCGCTGGGGAGGCGTAAGCTTTTGGCACTGCCTCAGATTTACGATTTCTCGTAAATCTGGGGCAGTGTCAAAAGGCCATGGATGTTGCTGGGAAGACCACAGTAACACCCATTGCACGCCCCTTTAACGCAGAATATTGTGTTAAAGGGACTGATATTTATCTGACAGCATTAAGCCAAAAAAAGTGGCTTAGTGCTGCCTGATAAATATCACGCAGGGTTCTGCGCCACAGAACATCACAAAATGTGACGTTCCGATGGCGCAAGGGGCCTCATAAATGAGGCCCTACATGATCACCTCAAAATAACAGGTAAAAGGAAAGCTGAGTTAAGTGCAATCACTGGCAAAATATCGACCCTCAAAATATTCCAGTACTAAACTATCATGACCAAAAATATCAGTGTCAAAAATAGCGTCATCCTATACTTATACTGGTAAGTATTGGGGGGGGAATCGTAAGAAATATCTTTGTATTAAATATACTTTTTTTTAGTATATTAAAATAATAAATATTGATATTATAAATAGTAAAATTAATTAAATAAATAAAATAGATGTAATAAATATACTAACAAATGAACTTAATTTAAAAAGTTAGACACACATATACATAGTAATCAATATATACTTACATATATCTACTTAAAAACAATTATCAAACTAATAATTTTAATGTATAATATAATTTCAAAATTAGTAACTAATATAGAAATATTTTGGGTGTTCGGCGGATTGTTGATTTCGGCTCCCAGACACAATGCGGTGGCTGTGGTTCCGCCTCCTTTGCATGCCTGAACCACCTGCTGGCTAGGGAGGATGAGCAATGAGAGTGCCGCGAGAAGAGGGGGCACCCGGCCAGTTGTTTATGAGGCCATTCTGGGATCGCTGGTGCGCGCTTCACGCTGGGGTTGAGACCCTGCTGGGGAGCATTGCGGATTGTTCTCCTGCCGTCCTGTCTGGGGCTTTGTCAGCCACAATGAAAGCCACGATGAAAGGCCTGGATCTGGATGCATAGCGCATCAGGAACAAAGGTTTGCTGTGCATTGGGGGTGTAAAGTCTTCATTTCTTTTCCCCCTTTCGCTTTTTTTTCTCTTCTCTTTCTCTTCCATTTGGCTAACTGAAACTTTGCTGCTACCAACATCAATGAGAGACTAATGAGTGACTAATGAGTGGCCTGGAATACAACAGATATAACTGCTTTATAGAGGCATATTTGTAGCTTTTAAATATTATAATAAGGAGGAAAAATTAGATGGTGCTTTCTTGAATAACGGATAGACTGAATCACTGAAGAACAGTGCTGCCCTGACTGATGCTGGTGTTCTTTGAGGGCCTCCCTTCAGATGGTGAGGTACTATGGAGGTACTACAGAGCTTCCTGAAAATTTGTTTAGGTGTCAAGCTGCCTATTAGACACTGTTTTGTTGTAAATAAAACAGCGATAATGTTAAGCATTTGCTGAAGACATGCTATACTGTCTCATTTTAGTTTTCCCGCTCATACTCGAAAATACGGCCGT
The DNA here is from genome assembly GCF_964261635.1 of Lissotriton helveticus. Taxonomy (NCBI): domain Eukaryota; kingdom Metazoa; phylum Chordata; class Amphibia; order Caudata; family Salamandridae; genus Lissotriton; species Lissotriton helveticus. Next base: position 1,580,292,941 of record NC_136061.1, on the reverse strand, counting down.
ACTTCATTTTGTTTTTTTGGCGTCCATCTTGTATAGTACACTTCGCCATGTGCTCGCCTCAAGGCAAGTCTTACTTCACTGACCGTTACCCTTGGAGTTTGCCCAGCAACAGGCTATAAATAGTTCCAGCTAGCCTAGCGCATGCTCAGTATGTGTAACATCTGTTTCTGCTTAGAGCGGATTGGAATGTGCATTCGGTGGGCTTCATGAACCGTTAACTCCACCCATGTATTGATCATGTTTGAGAAATATCCATATATGGTTGTAAATCATGCTCTTGAGCTGTAACCGCTCACTTTTGAGCCCCTTCTTTGTATATAAAAGGGGACCGCATGTCCGAGTTCTTGGTGCTACCTTGTACAATACTGTAGGTTTATTAAACTATGTTTTTGTATTTCCAGTTTCCGTGCCAATTTCTTATGTAGTCTGAGGACTTTGTGTACAGAAGAGCGAACCCTTTCGCACTCGCAGGCCTTGCTGATGCCTGTACTCATCAATTGGCGCCCGTCACGTGGGGCTCATCGACGAAGCGGATGCTCGAAGGACTGGTCGTGACGAAGGATTGGAACCTTGCCGGGGACGTGATCACTGCCAGCGGCGCCTTCAGTCCTGGCATCCCGAGGTATTCTTCCCTCCCTTCCGATCTGACCATCTGGGTGACGCCGGTCATCGACTGAGACCTCTTCTGTCGGTTTGCCGCATAGTGGCCGTTTGGGCGAATTCGGAACTTGGCAGCTGGAATCTGGCCGCTCTTGATTGGTAAGAATCGTTGTACGATACTTGCTCCGAGCCTTTGATAGTCTTGTTTGGCAAGGCAGTTTATACGCTTGCCCCTACTAATTTGTTTGTTTGTTTGGAATGACTAGTCATATTATTGGTTCAGTGAATTTATATATGAGTTGCAACCCATATAGACGGGCAATGTGGGGATATTTCTCCTGACCTGTGAATTTGAGCGGCGCAACGTTTAAGTGCCATTTAATTATAATATTGCATATTTTGCATTATTCTTCGACATGCCTGTTTTTAGCGCACTCCGTAAGTGGTGCTGCTGTTTTGGAAATGACCGGTTGGTACTTGAGGAATCACAGCCGGCTCCCCCAGAGGGGACGCCCAATAGGGATATGTACGTCAAATTTGGTCTTTCCCCCATAATGTACAGCACGTTGTGGCGGAAATATACAAAGAAGGATCCTGAGTTGCGATGGCCTATGTATGGATCGTTTGATTTGAAGAAAATTGAGTATGTGGAGCAGTGTATGTGTAAGCGACGAGTGAGACAAGATATGTTTGAATGTATACGAATGTGGGTGAAAGAAGTGCGAGAGCGTGAGAAGCGTGAGCAAGCGCTGATTGAGAAGGAGCAGCGGAAGAGTGAACGTGAGAAAGCGCATGAGGTGAAAAAACGTGAAGCAAAGGAATTGGAAGAGAAACAGGAGAAAGAACGTCGGTTGCAAATATCTGGCCAGTACCCTGTTCGACAGCCTCTTTATCCTGTCCTTAATAAATTGGATGATGATTTTTCGTTACTAGATCGCTCAGCGCCCCCGTACGTTGGTCCGTCTGCCCCGAGAGGAGGAGATCAAGATTCTAGGCCACCCGGACAGAAGGTGGATACGCGGTCTATGTTATCGGCTGACCGTATGGCTGATCTTCGTAAGATTGCTTATCGGGTCACCAAAGATACTATGCCCCTTGCCGATCTATTGAAAGAGCTTGAGGCATGGGAAGATAGAGAGAAACTATATTTTGTTGATTTTCTTTCTAATGAAGTGGTGTTAGCTTTTCAAAAATATTCCGATGTTTTTGAACCAGCTGATGTGATAGTAGATGCCAAAGAATTGCGTAAAGGTCTCTTTTCTTCTTCTCAGGTGCCCACTGCGATCCGACGGCTATTTGCGTTGCGGGATGAGACGTTCCGGCTACGGGACGAAGCACGGAAACGGAAAGATGGCGAGGAGCAATTGAATCCGACTGGCGGCGGGAAACAGTCATCCATCTTTTATTCAGATAAGATCGATGCAGTGCATGTTAAACCAATGCGGGAGGCGGCGCCTTTGTATGTTCCTACTAAAGGAGCAGGTACCAGTTCAGATAGAGGGTCAGCGGATGCTCAAGGGTATTTTATCTACAATTGGGTTTATACTCCTTGGAATAGGGCAGACGTTATGGCATTGAAGGCAGCATTACCTGACCCTCGAAAGAATCCCGCAGCCTTTTATGAGGATTATTGAGGGGGCTTTGAATTCTTGTACCATGACTCTGGCCGATATAGACTTATTTTTCGGGCTCATATTACCCCCAGATATGTGGAGATCAATACGTAAGGTTGATGATCTTCAGGCATTTAAAGCTCAATGGAGGGACCTTGAGGATGAGGACAGGGAGAGGAAACCAGCACAGAAGCCGCCCCAGGCCATTTTAGATCTTCCTGCTGCTATTTTAGCTAAATTAAAAATGCTTATTCCCCCTAAAAAGATTGATTGGACTATGTTAGCGTCATGTAAACAGAAAGTAGATGAATCCGTTTCGGATTTCTTTACACGATTTGAAGAAACTTTCCATGATTTTAGCGGTCAGTTGCTCTCGGACGACACGGGCTGGCACCTCTTTGTTGATAAATATGTTTCGAATTTATTACCAAGTATAGCGGCTCGATTAAAAGCGAGTGAAAGTTCTTGGACGACTTCGACCCCAGCATCCCTCCTGACGATGGCTCAGTATTACGAGCGTCAGGAACTAGAAGCGAAGGGTAGTGAGGAAAAGAAGTCCAAAGATTTGAAAACGAAGGTTATGTTAGCGCAGGTATATGGGCCGCCTCGTAGAGGTAATGATCGAGGCGGCAGGATTTTTTTTAGCTCTCCTTCAGGCCGTACTGATTTGGCCCGGGATCAATGTGCATATTGTAGACAGAAAGGCCATTGGGCGAACGAGTGTCCGTTGTTGCGTGCACAGCGCCAAGAGCGCGGGCAGGGAACTATGAGGGGTAGGGGAACTTTTTCAGGCCCTAGGGGCAACACGAATGATCGAGTTAGGTTTGAATCTAATGTGCGACCCTGAGATGGATCCAATGTTTTTGATCGGCGAAACCAGTACCAAATGTCTGATTATGCACCTCCTGAGCAGCATGATTCACAGTATGCATGAGAATGCATAGGATGGGGGTAAGGAACCAGTTGAAGTGCCAGTAGATCAGAGAGGTCCTTATGTTACAGCACATATTTTGGGCTCTACTGATCGGTTCCTGGTTGATACAGGAGCTACTCGTAGCGCTTTGTCCAAAAAATTGGGGATCACTGACATAATATCGACGACACAAATATCGAGATACACAAATATCGAGTCAAAAATATCGATTGACAAAATATCGACTCCCTATCTTCAAACAGGTAAGTACCAAAATATCGACTCCAAAATATCGACTTACAAAAATATAGACTGTCAAAATATCGATTTTTTAAAATGTCTTAAAAGTAAGTTAAAACTAATATAGTAATAAATATATTTAATATAAACTTAGAAATAATTATTAAAAAAATATAATTTTAATAAATAATTTATATAATTAAAAAAACTTATATCACCAAAAATTACACACACACATATATATATATATATATATATATATATATATATATATATATATATATATATATATATATATATATATATATATATATATATATATATATATTTAAACATATTATTAAATAAACATATATAACATTTTAGAAAATGTTTAAAATTTATTGTTACAACTATAGTGAGTTCAACATTAGCAAAAGTGTTGGATAGCGTAGAGGTAAAATTTACTACTCCCACTCCAGTGGGTGCAACAGTAGGGAAAGCGCTGGATAGCGTAGAGGTTAAAATTACTATTCCCACTCCAGGGATGTATGACGTTACAACGCATACTTTTACAACGCCTACCATTACAACAAAACTTTTACAACGCAAAAACTTTTACAACGCATACATTTACAACGCAAGATTTTACAACGCATATACCTTTACAACGCATACCATTACAACATAAGTATTGGTAAGTATATAATAATTTTTTGAATATAAATTAATAAAAAATATTATAATATAATTTAATATAATTTAATTTTATTAAATAAATGTAATTTAAATGTAATTTTACCTTATTTTTACAAAGTACCCCTGTACCCCAAAAACCCAAAACTGACCCTGAACCCTAAAAATACCCCTTTACCCATAAACTGAAAACTGACCCTGAACCCTAAAAATACCCCTTTACCCGAAAACTGAAAACTGACCCTGAACCCTAAAAATACCCCTTTACCCCAAAAACTGAAAACTGACCCTGAACCCTAAAAATACCCCTTTACCCAAAAACTGAAAACTGACCCTGAACCCTAAAAATACCCCTTTACCTACAAACTGAAAACTGACCCTGAACCCTAAAAATACCCCTTTACCCCAAAAACTGAAAACTGACCCTGAACCCTAAAAATACCCCTTTACCCAAAAACTGAAAACTGACCCTGAACCCTAAAAATACCCCTTTACCTACAAACTGAAAACTGACCCTGAACCCTAAAAATACCCCTTTACCCCAAAAACTGAAAACTGACCCTGAACCCTAAAAATACCCCTTTACCCAAAAACTGAAAACTGACCCTGAACCCTAAAAATACCCCTTTACCCAAAAACTGAAAACTGACCCTGAACCCTAAAAATACCCCTTTACCCCAAAACTGAAAACTGACCCTGAACCCTAAAAATACCCCTTTACCTACAAACTGAAAACTGACCCTGAACCCTAAAAATACCCCTTTACCCCAAAAACTGAAAACTGACCCTGAACCCTAAAAATACCCCTTTACCCAAAAACTGAAAACTGACCCTGAACCCTAAAAATACCCCTTTACCCAAAAACTGACAACTGACCCTGAACCCTAAAATTAAAATATTTATCAATTAATCAATTATAATTAATTACCAATAATATTTTAATTAATTACCAATTAATAATTAATTAACAATTAATTTTTTAAAAATATCAATAAATAAATTAACATATTTAATTAATTATAATTAAATTACTTCCCACCCTATTCCCCTATAAACCCACAACCCGCTACAGAAAATAAATTACTAAAATTAAAATATTTATCATTTAATCAATTATAATTAATTACCAATTATATTTTAATTAATTACCAATTAATAATTAATTAACAATTAATTCTAAATTATTATCAATAAATAAATTAACATATTTAATTAATTAGAATTAAATTACTTCCCACCCTATTCCCCTATAAACCCACAACCCGCTACAGAAAATAAATTACTAAAATTAAAATATTTATCAATTAATCAATTATAATTAATTACCAATTATATTTTAATTAATTACCAATTAATAATTAATTAACAATTAATTCTAAATATATATCAATAAATAAATTAACATATTTAATTAATTAGAATTAAATTACTTCCCACCCTATTCCCCTATAAACCCACAACCCGCTACAGACTTATATTACACAAAAAATAAAAATTATTATTAACTTACCTTAAATTCGATATTTTTGTTGTCTATATTATGTCTAGTCGATATTATGTCCATTCTATATTTTTGATTCGATATTATGTCCATTCTATTCGATATTAATTTTCTCTAGTCGATATTTTTGTTGTCTATATTATGTCTAGTCGATATTATGTCCATTCTATATTTTTTACTCGATATTCTGTCCAGTCGAAATAATTGACTCGATATTATGACTGTACACCAAAAATTGGTTCCGAGGGCTCCCCTGTCTGGCTCAACAATTAAGTCAATAGGGTTCGATGGAACGCCTTCTGTTAGCCCACTATCGCAACCTCTTGCACTTTATGTAGATCAGTTTGCTGCACCATGTCTATTCCTACTCTCCCCAAAAACTCCTGATAATATCGTGGGCCTAGACATGCTCAAATATTTTCGGGGCACGATACGGTGCTCCCCTGAGGGAGTACGTGTTATTCTGAATGATAATTATCTGCCAATGGAGAGGGTGTGCATGATTACCGTAGAGGCTACGCTGGCCTCTTTGCCTGAATCTTTGTGGGCCACGTCCGATACCGATGTGGGACAGATGATTATCCCTCCGGTGCACATCAGTGTAAAGGAGGGAGCTGTGCTGCCACGCCTGCCTCAGTATCGGATATCACAGGAGGGGGAGGAGGTGCTTATACAGATAGTGCAGGACTTGATTAAAGTAGGGGTGGTTGAAGAAGTTCCATACAATGTGTGCAACAGTCCTATACTACCGATTTTGAAGAAAGACACTGATACCAGGATCTATCGATTCATTATCGACCTGAGGGAGGTTAATAAGATAGTGATACCTCAAATCAAATCAAAATAGTCTTTATTCGATATTTTTCAATCATAAAAGACATTTACAAATTCATCCCCCACCCCATAGTTAATAAGATCCACAATTAATTAATCGTTACAACTATATCTAAAAAGAGCTTACTAGCTCATTCATGTTTAAAAAAGATTAAATATATCACATTTAAAAAAATTAAAACTGTATTAAAAGGAATAATTCATTCAATCAATGCCAAGTACATCTATTTCTCAATACAATTTACGAAATCGGATAGCAGCATATGACAACTGGCCCTGGGGTTAATCCAAACTCATTTTACGGGCACAAATTATCCACATCCAGTGTAAAAATTTAGACATGGCTATAACAACTGGCTGAGAAGTATCAGTTCTTAAAATCCTAATGGCGTCGCTAGCAGTTTTGAGGCCTAACTGAACACAAATCGGTTTAAGCCACGATTTTCTTGGTACATTATATTCAGGGCAGGCAAAGAATACATGCCCTATGTTTTCCCTTTGATCAGGGCAAAAAGGGGACACCGAACTTTGGTTCCCACGCCATTTTGCAGTTAAAATGTTTAGTGGTAGTGTCCCCTCCCTCATTTGATGATACTTCTTCCGGTCCCCTGGAATAGTTATCCAGTCCCAGTAGGGTTCAAGGTCCGGTACGTGCTTGAGCTCTAAGAAGTCGGTAGTAAAGGATGGTTCAATATGATATCCAAAAGTCTTAGCCTCAGCCATGTTCCAATACAGATCACAAAGTATTTTCTTGGGTGGGGAGACATTCCTCACAGGGTCATCCCATAATGGAGATAGGCCCATAGCCATATAAATTGTTTTTAACCTCCCGCATCCACTGAATTTTGTGGGATTTGTTCGAGTCTCTAACCTCGAGGAAGCCCTGGGCATACTGCAGGAGTTCCGGGGTTACCCATAATCTCCTCCAGTAGGCAACCGATCTATATTTTGCCATATCCTCGAAGCTATGAGATCCCAGATCATAATGGAGGGGTATCAAGGGAGTGGATACTGGTAAGCCAGTGATGTTACGAAAGAATTTGTTTTGGGCAGCCGTCAACTTAGTGAGGTTGCTAGTCCCCCAGAGTTCTGCCCCATAAAGGACCGCTGCTCCCACCTTTGCATTGTGTATCTTTAAAACTGGAGTGATAGGCCTGGTATGTGATGAATAAAATTCCTTGGTGAGTGCTCCTGCCAATTGTGCATGCCTTGTAACCAGCTGATTAATGTGCTGTTTCCAATCTAATTTAAAGGACAGGGTGATGCCCAAGTAATTGAAAACTTGAGTCTGTTCTAATTGGACCCCGTCCATGGCCACCTTCCCTCTAATATATTTCCGTTTGTGCAGAACCATGAATTTTGTTTTAGCTGTATTAATAACAAGGCCATGATCTGCACAGAACACTTCAAAGACTCCAATAGCCTTCTGGAGCCCCTGTTGTGTCTTTGATATTAACAGGGTATCATCCGCAAACATCAACAGGGGGATCAGTTTTCCGGCCAACTTAGGTGCGTCGGTCAGTTGTTGTTCAAAATACCTGATCACCCTGTTGATGTATAGCAAGAAGAGGGTTGGGGCGAGTACACAGCCTTGGCGTACTCCCCTTGCAATAGGAAATTTATCTTTTACGCTACCCTGCTGGTTCCATCGGACTTGGGCAAAATTGTTCTCGTGCAATCTAATTAAAAAGGATAAAATTTCGTTGGGGATGCCCTGTTCTTGTAAAGCTTTCCACAACTTAGCACGCGGGACCAAATCGAATGCTGATTTGAGATCAACAAAGGCTGCAAACAGCATACCCCCACCAAGTAGCACTACCCTCCAGTATATTAAAACAAATCTAAAAACTTGATCAATAGTGCTAGTATGACAACGAAACCCTGCCTGTAATGGTGACAAAATATCTTGCTCGTCTATCCAGGCATGGATGCGTTGCAGTACAAGCCTTGCCACTACCTTTTGAATGCATGCAATAAGGCTGATAGGCCTGTCATTTCCTGGGTCCGAGCTTTCCCCTTTTTTAAAGATTGGGATAATCTCGGCTCCCTTCCAGGTCTCAGGAATAGGTGAGCCCCTTGCAATGCCATTGGCTAGCAGCTGGATATAGGTAGCCCAGAGGTCCTTGTCGTGCATAAATAGATTAGCAGGGACCGAATCCAGGCCTGGGGCCCTCGCTTTTGGGATATTATTCAAAGTTTTCAGGACATCAGCTTTAGTGAAGAATAGATAATTAATACTCAAATTTATGTCCAAGGGTGCTTCGCAACCATCTTCTTCAGTGTCCTCCAAAGCAAACTGAGACTCATAGTGAGAAACCCAAGCATTTGGTAACACATGTTTCATGGGTTCTCCTCTTTTAGCCCCCCTTCCCCACTTGACAATATCCAAGAAAGTGGACATGGATCTTTCTTTACTGGCTCTCAGGAAATCATTCCAGTAGCCATCATCCCACTCGCTTTTTGCCCTGATTTGTGTTTTTTTATACATGACACGGGCATCCTTTATCTTCACTAGCAGCCTGATTCATGAAGCGAAATAGCGCCCGCAATGGCTGCGAAAACGCAATTGCGGGTGCAAAACACGGAATCGGCATTCAAGTACGAAATAGCGAAATCGCTAAAAAATAATAGCGAGCGGAATAGTGATTACGCTGTAAAAGTCGCAGACTCCGGGAAGTCGAGCATTAGCGATAATGAAATAGCGACCAACCACGGAATCTGCGAATTGAATAGCGAAACGCAATATTGTCTCAATCGGCATTCATGAAAGAAATACATTAGCGAAAAAGCGCTAAATCGCACATTTGCGCGGCGCAATTTAAGGACAACTCAAAGCAGGTGGTAACCATAAAAGCCATGATTAACCAAAATTTGAAAAACTGTTAGCCAATCACCAACAGGTCCAGGCCTGACCAATCACACATAAGGACATTCAGCAGCAGCAATAGGCGTTCCACAATGCCTGGGATGTACATGGTGGTGAGGCGGCGAAGGCTACAGCGAGCAGCACGGAGGAGACGCATGAGGCAGGCAAGGATTTACCGGCAGCGGGTCACCTTGCTGGGGCAAACCAGAGAACAGATTTATGCTAAATACAGGCTGAATGGGGAAATGATCACCTGGCTGATACAAGAACTCGACCCCATCATGCAGCACCCAACAAGGCGAAACAATTCTGTGCCCACACATGTGCAGGTATTGTGCAGCCTGCACCTCCTGGCATCCGGCAGTTTCCAGGGCATAGTAGCCGCTGCTGGGGGGATATCCCAGCCCACCATGTCACGCTGCCTCCACACTTTTGTTGACGCCATGCTCACCCAGCTCCACCGGCACATCACATTTCCCACGAGCCAACAGGATTTGGACCTCACAAAACTACAATTTTATAATGTTGCCCATTTTCCCCATGTCCTTGGCTGCATAGACTGTACCCACGTCGCCATCTGCCCACCAGCTGGCACGGAGTATATGTACCGCAACAGGAAGTCGTACCACTCCCTCAACATACAGATGGTCTGCAATGCCAAGACCATCATCACTGACATTGTGGCCCAGTACCCAGGGAGTACCCATGACTCCTTCATCTTCAGGCACAGCGGACTCCACACACGACTGATCAGGGGAGAGTTTGGGGAAGGACACCTACTTGGTAAGTACACTTTGTCGACAATGTCACATTGCTATGAAGTAACTGCGCTGCACAGGCAATCAACATCTGCTCCTCTCATACAGGTGACAGTGGCTACGCCCTACGGGAATACCTCCTGACCCCTTACCTCAACCCTGCCACACCTCAGCAACGCCGCTACAATGTTGCGCACATCCGGACAAGGAACTGTATTGAAAGGACATTTGGCCTGCTCAAGAGCAGGTTCCGTATACTGCACAAGACAGGTGGGGCCATGTATTACAGTCCTGCAGCGTGCTGCCGCATTGTGGCTGTCTGTGCAATGCTTCATAACATTGCAACCAAGCGCCGGATACCAGTTGACATCTCAGCAGTGAATCTGAGGGGGACGACCGGCCACCAGCACATGCGCACCATGCACGCGGGGAGAACCCAGCTGAAGGCCACAGACGTCGCAACCACATCACAGCTAACAATTTCTAGCCCACCCCCTTCCCCCACCCCACATATCACAATTGCATGCAAACTGTAATGATTACACAAGGCGTATGTGTGCACCAAAATAAATGTATTTGTTATAATCACAAAAAAAAAAGGGTCTTGGTAACAACTATTTACAAAATGCAGTATTCATGCATACTGCATGAGACGGTCCATGGCAGGCTTAAGTTCAGCCTGCGCCTGTGTCCCTGACACAATGTCATTGGCGCCTCCGGCGCACAATCCCCAGGCGCCTGTGAGGCTCTTCCTCATCCTGGGCAGCTGGAGCAGGCGTAGCCCTTGTGCTGCGCCTAGGTGGGGGGGCCTGCGTGGCAGAGTGGCTGCTGACACTGGAGGCACCCTCACTAGCATCATCACCCCCCACAATTGCCGGTAGCACAGGTGCGTGCAGTGCGGTGACGGCGGTGGTCAAATGCTCCAGCACCCGGGTAATATCCTCGCAGCACTGGACCAGTTGGTGCTGCTGGGTCAACGAGCGCCGCGCAAGCAGGGTGGTGGCATTTGCCGAGACATAATTGGAGCGGCTATAGGTTGACAGCCGGCTCAGCAACTGGTGGTGGCGCCTGCTTGCAACACTGCGGTTCTTCACCAGCGCTGCAGTGTTGTCTTCCATAACCGCCGTCATGCGGTCCATGGCCGCCGTCATGCGGTCCATCCTCTCCCCGACTCCAGCCACATTGCGGCCTATCTTATGAAGCTGGAGCTGGATTGCTCCTTGCTGCTGGGGCTGCCGCTGGTGTATGCGGAGCATGCGCCGCTCCACGCTCATGCAGGCATGGAGATGCCCATTGCCCCGCCTGCTGTTGGGCCGCTGTGTAGCGGATGTGGCTGGCCCAGATCTTATTGGACGTGCTGCAGGTGTTGTAGCAGCTGGTGTTGCAGGTGCGGCAGGACACTGGAGGCACATTGGTGGGGTGCCTGGCTCTGGCAGACGGTGGGCCTGCAGGTGTTGAAGCAGCAGAGGCGGGGGGCCTGGCCTTGGCAGACGGTGGGCCTGCAGGTGTTGTAGCAGCAGAGGCGGGGGGCCTGGCTGCTGGTGTTGTCGCTGCTGCAGGGGCTGGTGGCTGTGTATCAGGTAGGGATTCCTCCTCCTGGGCCTCCTCATCGATCAGCAGCCTCTCACTGTCACTGCTGTCACCCGCACCTGTGAGGGTAAGTGGATACTCATTAGGTGCATGTGACTGTCAGACGTGCAGATGTTACATGCATGCTGGGTGTCATTCCCTGGGTGGCTGTGTATTTGCGCACTTTGGAACCTTTCTGGGCGCATTGTGGTACTACTACATTGTGGACATACTACGTCTCCCACAATGCTTCAGGGCATTTCCTGATGCACAACATAGGCATGACTAAGGGCCAATGAGTGAGCCTATTTGGTCAGGGGCGGTCATAGGGGACAGGGTCGCAGTCGCATGCCACTTACCTTGGGTGTCTTGGGTGGGGCGGGAGGAGTCCAGAGGGGTCACGCCAACACACGCCTCCCTCTCCAAGGTGTCCTCTACCTGGTCCTCCAGGGGGGTGTTGGGTGGGACAGTCGGTCCACCACCTCCGGTGCCTGATGCCTCACCAAGGCGCTCCGCCACCCTCTCCTTGGCACGCCCCCGGAGGTCGTACCACCGCTTTTTAAGCTCCTCCAGAGACCTGTCCGCAACGCCCACAGAGTTCACACTGGAGGCAATCCCCACCCATATCCTCCTCTTCTCCTGCTCTGGGACCCTCCGGGAGTTGGCACCAAACAGCTGGTCGTGGTTGGCCACCACCCCTTCGATGAGGTTCTCCAGCTCCTGTTCGGAGAATTTCAGTTTGCGCTTGCGGCCAGCGCTGTTGCTGGGGCCTGGCTGGGGTTCGTCCGACATGTCGGTCGCTATTTCGGCGGGGTTGTGAGTCGCTAACGGCGGTTTAGCGGCAGCTTTCGGTCTTCAACACTCGACTGATAGCGTCACTGTGTTGTTTGGGGGTGGGATTTGGCTGCTTCCTGGTTGTGATGTCATCACGGTGCTCGTAATGCGTCTTCCCGTTTTCCCGATCCCGCGAGATTGCGACTCGCATTCCCGATCGCACGGGATTGCGAGTCGCTATCCCGTGCGATCGGGATTGCGAGTCGCTATCCCGTGCGATCGGGATTGCGAGTCGCTATCCCGATCGCAGGTAGCCGGAAATAGCGATTTTTCTGCGTTTTTTGTCGGTCGCTAACGGCTTTAGCGCCCGCGTGCGAGTCGCTATTTTTTCCCCGAAAAGTACATGAATGCCGTTTTGCGTTTCCTCAATAGCGAGTCGCTATTTATCGCTATTAGGGACACGCAAAACGGCCCGTACATGAATCAGGCTGTAGATCTTTTGTTTTTACTGCCTCCGACAAGGCCCTGTAGGCAACCCTGCAGGATTTGTCATACCATTGATCCTCCTTCCTTGCTGGCCTACTCTGTCTCTTAGTGACCTTTTTTACAAAGAAGGATCTCAATTTACTAAAAAACACATCGTGGATCTTACTAACGTTTGATACCGGAGCCTCCGCAGCGGAGTTACTCCTTAGATCTGTAATAGCCTGGGTAGTTAAGTCCCTCATAGCTGCTACACTCTCTTCATTTGTTACACAGTTTGACCATCTGATACGTCTGTAATCATTTGAAAGGGAAATTTGCACATTATCCCTTTGTACTTCGCTATTAGATAGGTCAAACAACCTGAATAACAAAACTAATGGGTTATGGTCACTTTCGGCCCGTGGCTCTATCCACATATCGACAAGACTAGACCAATTATCCTTATTAATAAGAATATAGTCAATGCGACTGTGTGATATACCGTTATTAAAAGTAGGGGCACCCTGTGTATCAGAACCCGTTCTTCCGTTAGTGGCCCGCAACCCATGCTCCACACATAAAACTTTTATTTGCAATGCGGCCTCTGACCACTTTTTTATAGGTGATAGGGACAGCTGGGGGATTCCCCAGATACAGTCTTCTTCCAACGTGAGGTCTATATCATAATTATCTAGGGGTTCGAAACAACAGTTAAAATCACCTGCAACAATAGCGTTGCCGTTCAAACAATATTGCTTTAAAAGAATATCTAATTGATCAGTTGCCTCAGTGGCTTTTCCGCCTGGTAGGCCCCTTGAGTAAATATTAAAGATATAAAGATCTTTACACTGGTATCGCTGGAGTTTAACTAGCAAAATATCAGGGGTGTTTGTAACCAACTGGAGAACAGAGTACCCACTATTCTGCTTCACCCATGTCACCAGTTCCCCCTTTAACCTACCCCGTGAGCTTGGAATAGCCGAGATATAAAAGTGTAGGTAACCTTGCTTCGGTTCTGGGGTTTCCTGCCAAGTTTCCTGGAGGAGGATGATATCCTTTGTATCCAGAAAAGCTAGCCGGTCCAGGGATGTGATTTTACTTTTCAGACCTGCAACATTCCATGATACCAGGGTGAAATGAGCATCAACATTGACATTAGGTTCTTCCAAGCTGGTAATTTGGCTAACCCTATGATTTTGGGGTGGAATAATTTCATTCATGCAATTCTCAGTTACCACCAAATTAGAAGATATTTTAACCTTTTCGTTAATATTGTTATTAGATTCAAGTGGGTCATAGAGATCATTATTTGCATATGAGACCTCCAAATTACTTTGTATACTCATTAGATTTGTCTGATGTGTGGAAATATCATTTTTCGAGGTATTTGACAGATCTATAACAACTCCCACTTGATAATCGCCCGGTGGGATACAGCTTGCAATATTATTTCCCCTTTTAAGTCAATCGCACTCATTTAACCCTGATAGGGACTCATATCTATTTCCCAAAGGCAAACCCCATTCATTAACTGGAGCCATTTTTCCTCGTCTATTTCTTACAGTGTCCCATGGTGGCCCCAGAGTCTTAGGGAATGTTACGTTTTGTTGTTCGCCATAAAAAAAATTCTAAGTGAGGGGAACAACAGTCCCATTTCTTTTTTGTGGCGGAAATATATTGATCAACACATTGGGTAGAACAGCTAGATTAGAAAAAGTCACCGCTACACAGTCTCCTTTGAACCTTTTAGGTCTGTTCCCAATCCAAGTAACCCTTTTCACTGCCTTAATTTCACCTGCTAATTGCTCTTTCCCTCCAGGCGCCATCTGCATATTCCCTGTTAGCCAGTGCAGCGCCTTACTGGACAATGAAGCTGGAGTTTCCAGTTGGCCTGTCGTCAAGGGTGGAACATTAGCCAACACCAGTACCACAGGAGAGGCTTCTTCTATAAATTGAAGAGAATCTGTTTCTTGGTGTAGTGCAGGCGTGGTATTTGTAATTACTAAACCACCATCTGTTGTGGCAGGATGATTGGTAAGGCTTAATTGAGCCTGAGCCGAGTGGATAGCTGGCATCAAGCCGCCCCCCTCCATTGTTATACTCCAGCATTTCCTTCAGTTGCCTGGGCTACTTTTGTCACAAGTCTTACCAATTTGTCAACCTCGTCCACTGCCTTAGTCTGGATCGCGCCCATTTTTTTTATTTCAGCAGTTAGTTTATCAATCTTGGCAACTAGGGGCTTGATGATAGTTTTGATTTTAGAATCTATCATATCGGCTATCTTAAGAATCAGTTCGTCGTCCATAATACATTTTGCCCTATCAGCCCCATACTCCGTACTTTTAGCCTTAGTTTTCCCTGGAGGAGATGCCCTTTTCTTCCTTAGACCTGATCGCAGCCCTACTCGTTTTGGCTGGGTTTTTCTAGAGGTTCTGACGGGTCGAGTTTCCTCTTCAGAGGAGGAAGAGAGGTCATTGTCTGTGATTTGAGCACACAGCTCACGATCAGAATTGATGTTTTTTTCAAGATCATTTGCATCAAGATTTTCCAAGTCAACTACCATGGCATTAGGTTGGTCATCATTATCGCCTGCATGAGTGTTGTTATCTGCCTGGTCAAAGGGAGCATCCAACAGTGGAGTTTCTTCCTGTGGAGATGATTGAGTTGGACTCAAAAGTTGGAGATCAGGAGGCTGGCTTAATCCCAGTGACTGTCTCCTGTTACTATTTATTTTTGTAACCACATGGACCAAATAATTATCCATTGTTTTGGAGGTGATTGGGGCTAGTTTTTTAGGCATTTTGGGCATTCAGTAGTTAGGTGCGCTTGAGTAGAATATATCAAATCAAGAAATGCTACTGGAGCGTAAAATGGAAGTACTATAATAAGCTCAGTTTGACTTCCCATGAACAGTAACAAACTTAGAGAATAGATAAATTCCTTACTTCAGATGCAGGGGATATGGCCCAGTCCAGTCGCGTACAGTCTCGGACTGTCTTAGACTGTCCGCCCTTTGTCCGGGCTTCGTCTGGGCTTCGTCTGGGCGTCCCGCGTTGCGGGCGGTCCCGAGCTTTCTAGCGCCTCCAGGCGCAAGGTGGTGACGTGCTCATTGAGCGCCGAAGCAGTGCCCCCTGGGAAACCGAGTTTCTCCACACAGCGGGCGCAGGTGTAGATGGCGTGGCGGTGGGAGAACTCGGCGCAGGGAACCAGTGTCCGGCGGGAAGCAGTGGAAAACCCAGGAGGCTTCTCACAGGTCCCTCGAGTAGTAGGTTAGTTATCCCAGCAGTGTTTCGATAGAATGCCTCAATACCCAGTGGTTTCTGATATCACGACACTCCTTACTCGGGTCCCGCCAACTGCAACAACGTTTTCTGTTATAGACTTGAAGAATGCTTTCTTTTCGATCCCTATTCACCCTGACAGACGATATCTTTTCGTTTTCACGTTGAATAATAGATTGTATACATTCTGTAGGGTTCCTCAAGGCTATACTGAGAGCCCCAGTATTTACAGTCAGGCATTAAAATGACAATTAGACTCTTTTATCTTACCTGACGGTGTGGCGCTTATACAATATGTCGATGACATCTTGTTGGCCGCCGACACCCCTGAGCAATGTGAACAGTGCACTTCGTCCTTGCTTACCTTTTTGGCATCCCACAATCACAAAGTATTGAAAAAGAAACTGCAATATTGTAGACCAAAGGTAACCTACTTAGGTCACCTTTTGTCTAAGGAGGGGCGTGCACTCACACCAGATCGTATTCAAGCCATTTTAGACACATCAGTACCCTCCACGCAGAAAGAATTTCGAGCCTTTTTGGGTCTCACCTCCTTTTGTAGACAGTGGATATTAGGGTTTTCATATATAGTTAAACCACTGTTAGCTCTTCTGACAAAGGATACCCCAGTTCCCCTTCCATGGACAGATGAATGTGAGAATGCTTTTCAACAATTACGTCAGGCCCTTTGTTCAGCACCAGTGTTAGGTACCCCTGATTATACAAAGCCCTTTACATTGTACGTGCATGAGAGAGATGGGTGCGCGTTATCAGTGTTAGTGCAGATGCACGGCGATAACCAGCGCCCTTGTGCATACTTCTCGGCAGTGCTTGATCCTGTTGCTCGAGCACTGCCTGGATGGTTTCGCTCAGTTGCAGCGACAGCTGTGTCAATACGTCAGAGTGAAGGGATAGTCTTATCTCATAAGCTGTTGGTGTTGGTCCCCCATGCTGTTGATACCCTTTTGAATCAGACAAAGACGCAGCATTTAACCAGTGCTCGTCTGACCGGATACGAGCTGACGTTGTTGGCTCCTCATATAACTTTGAAGAGATGTGCAATGTTGAAGCCAGCTATGTTGTTGCCCTTCCCAGCGACTCAGCCTGAGGCGCAAGAGACACATGACTGTGTCTTTGTGACCGAGGAACAGACAAAGGGTCGTATTAACTTACAAGATACGCCTTTTTCAGATGTGGATGGAGAGCTGTGGGTGGATGGGTCCTGTTTAAAGTTACCAGATGGGACCACTTCTGCAGCATATGCAATTACCACATTACATACGATAGTGGAGACAGCACGTATACCACAGAAATCAGCTCAGGCAGCAGAACTGATAGCGTTGACACGAGCCTGTGAGCTTAGTGCAGGATTATGTGTAAATGTCTACACAGACATCCGCTATGCTTTCGGAGTAGCGCACGATTTTGGCCTGCTCTGGAAGGAAAGGGGCTTTTTGACATCACATGGAACCCAGATAATGTATGGAAAATTTGTACAAAACCTTTTGACTGCACTAATGCTCCCTAAGAAGATAGCTATAGTGAAATGTAGTGCACACAAGAAAGTGACTGATAAAGTGGGACAAGGAAATGCTTTTGTAGATCGAGTGGCACGTGAAACTGCGATGCAGCCTGGCTCCACTTCGATGTATGTTGTGGAGTCACAAGCTGAACGGTGGCATGATGCTAGGGAAAAGGTATTAGAAATGCTCAAGACTGCTACTGAGAAAGAACGAGACCAATGGTCCAAAGATGGAGAAGTGGACGATGAGGGTTGTTGGAGGAATAAGCAGATGGATAGGTGGAAGTTACCCACAGCCTTTGTACAGCCTATGGTTCAGATGGCACATGGGCTAGCACATGTTGGAGCTTCGGCAATTGTGAAATTGCTTACGCAAGTTTGGGAGCATCCAGAAATTGCTAGCACAGCTAAAAGAGTAGTACAGACCTGCATGATTTGCCTTAAATATAATCCAGGAAAAGGGACACGAACTCCAGCAGGAGGATTTGCAACACCTACTGCACCTTTTGAAGTACTGCAGATGGATTATATTCAGCTGGAACGCTGCAATAATCTGAAGTATGTCCTGGTTGTGGTTTGTGCATTCAGTAAATGGATTGAAGCATACCCTACTAAGGACAATACCGCAATGACTACTGCTAAGGTACTTTTGAAGGAATTTTTTCCTCGTTTCGGTGTTTGCAGATTGTTGTGGAGTGATAATGGGCCCCATTTTGTGGCGGACGTTATTAAGTATGTCCTGAAGGGATTAGGCATTGTGCAAAAATTCCACGCAGTGTTCCACCCTCAATCAGCAGGGTTGGTGGAGAAATACAATGGCACGCTTAAATTGAAGATCGCGAAAATACAGGCTTCTACTGCTCTGACTTGGCCAGATGCTCTGCCTTTGGCGTTGTTGTCTATCAGATCGGTACCACACTCTCGGACGGGCCTAATGCCCTATGAGATAGTTTTTGGGCGCCCCATGAATATATGGGGGGTGCCCAAGCCGAGTTCAGTGTATGATGTACCTTGTGTTCTAATGAATGACTATTTGGCACAATTAACTGATAGCTTGGTTTCTATTCATCAACAGGTTTGAGAAGCACTCCCTGATCGATCCACAGGAGAAGGTCACAATCTCCGGCCTGGTGATTTCGTCCTTGTGAAATCTTTTGAGAGGTCGAGTAGTTTGGAGCCAAGATGGTGTGGCCCTGAACAAGTCCTTCTAGCCACGAGAACAGCAGTGCGAGTGACAAATCGCAGGAATTGGATCCATTCTATCCACTGTCGAAAAGTGCAACCTGATCTGGTGGAACCTGCTGTACTGACTGACCATCGAGATATCCTGACTAAGGAGAGAGGCCGTGCTGTGGCACCTGACGATTCTGAGGAGTTTTTCCCAGACCAGACAACGCCTGCATTGAGAAGATATAATCTACGACCAAGGAAAGAATCTGCAATTGTATGAGAAGTTGTCAGAACGGTCCCTAGGTTAGTGAAACGGAGAGCCAATGAGGCAAGGGGGGGGGGGGGATCAGCCATGCATTAGAGTAGTGACACCCGTCTTGGCCTGATGGTGAAGAAAACAACGGCTACCTACGGGGTAAGAGTTCTGACAACACTTTAGTTTCAGGTAGTTTCAGGAAGATACTGTGTACATTTGCCCGAGATGGATGAAAGAAATATTTTTGGTTCTATAGGGTTCATTTTCGTTATAGCAGTCATTGCTACAGTCATGTGGTTTGTTGAGGAGAAGGCTCCTGCCCGTGAACTGTATGTTGTTTCTACTCCAGTCCCTGATGAGCACTTTTTCTATACACTCCCATACCATGAGTTGAAACATCGACAGTCATATTTGAATAACACCTTTATTCAGATGTTGCATCATACCCACGTTGCTACAAATGCCACAGATTGCTGGATATGTGGGATGAGGCCAGTGCATCAAAAGAAAGGGGGGACACCGTTCATACCACTTCCCTTTTTTCACAATGGCTCTTGTAGAGCGTGGTACACTTTGCTTTTTGCTACAAGAAAACCTACAGTAGGACGACTGATTTTCAAACTGAACAAAGAATGTCATCAAGATAAAGACGGCTATCCACAAGCCAACGGAACTATATGGGAGTGGGAAGAGTATCGACCGGACAATGAATCGACCCCTTATATCTTCACGAACACTAGAGACACTGTTGGGCAAGAGAAGTTTGTGATTTCAGTGGCCCAAGCACAAGCTGATTTATGTGTACAGAGTGTAGGCCACATTCCTGTAGGTGTTAGTGACTGTATTGTTGTATTGAACATTGATGGTCTGAATAACAGTACTTTCCTTGCTTCACATAACACCTATTTTGTATGTGAGAATAAGGGCTATTATCGATTACCAGCCGGATGGTCTGGAGTATGTTATGTATCGTTTCTATTGCCACCTGTATTTTTGGCACCCGCCTCATATCATAAAGACTTGAAGTTGTTGAATAATGTAACTGTGAAAAGATTTAAACGGACTTTATCCATAGATGATGTTGATCAGACCGACACCAGTCTGCAGCAGTACATAGATTTCAATTTAGGATTGTTTTTCTTTGTGGGAGCTGCTCTGAATAGCAGAAAGATACGACGATTAACAAGAGTGGTGGAAGCGGTTACCAATCAAACTGCTGCAGCTCTTGGGAACCTTACTGAAGAGCTACAAATTACTAGGATTGTTGCGTTGCAGAACCGGATGGTTCTCGACGTCATGCTAGCAGACCGAGGTGGAGCTTGTAGAATTATTGGGAGTAGCTGTTGTGTATTCATCCCAGACCATACTCCTTCTGTGTATAAAGCCATTAACAAATTACACAAGATTGCAGCTGATATACACCAAGAAAATAAATCTTGGACTTTCGCTGGGTGGTTCTGGACCTTGATTTCTACATGGGGTTGGAAGGTCCTCACTGGAATATGTATAATAGTTGCCATATTATTCACCTGCTGTGTATGTATTCAATGTAGTCCAATGATATGCTCGCTATGTGTCTCACTTTGTGGGCCTAATGAACAAGCTGTTGCGGATGCTGCTCATAAGAAAACTATAACTGGAGAGATAGCGGATATGATGAGCATCGATATAAACGATGAGTATTTAGATTATCCAAGAAAACCGAATGTCTTCAGCAAATTCTGAAAGGGTCGTCTGTTGTAAATAAAACAGCGATAATGTTAAGCATTTGCTGAAGACATGCTATAATGTCTCATTTTAGTTTTCCCGCTCATACTCGAAAATACGGCCGGACTCCATTTTGGTTTTTTGGCGTCCATCTTGTATGGTACACTTCGAGGCAAGTCTTACTTCACTGACCGTTACCCTTGGAGTTTGCCCAGCAACAGGCTATAAATAGTTCCAGCTAGCCTAGCGCATGCTCAGTATGTGTAACATCTGTTTCTGCTTAGAGGGGATTGGAATGTGCATTCGGTGGGCTTCATGAACCGTTAACTCCACCCATGTATTGATCATGTTTGAGAAATATCCCTATATGGTTGTAAATCATGCTCTTGAGCTGTAACCGCCCACTTTTGAGCCCCTTCTTTGTATAAAAAAGGGGACCGCATGTCCAAGTTCTTGGTGCTACCTTGTACAATACTGTAGAGTGTTGTATGGGCTGTAGTACCACCTTTATAGGTTTATTAAACTATGTTTTTGTATTTCCAGTTTCCGTGCCTATTTCTTATGTAGTCTGAGGACTTTGTGTACAGAAGGGCGAACCCTTTCGCACTCGCAGGCCTTGCTGAGGCCTGTACTCATCAGTTTGGGCAGATACACAGTGGCGTGACGCAAAATTGAAGGCATATTCTGTGCACAGACTATATGCTCTGGATCGCTTTAACCAGCGCACTTCAGGAGCTAACAGTCTTCGCGGCAGGAGCCGCTGCCCTCACCTTTCCACACCTTTCCCGCCTGCCAATCACAGGGCCGGGGGAGCGCTTTAAAATCTGGCGCGGGCTCCCGCAGTGTGAGATGCACACAGGTGAAGCCCGGGCCAAGGGCGGGCACGTCTGTGTCCGTCAGAGTAGGAAGAAGCGAGGCGGGCCAGGTCTCTTGGCCCGTGGACTGAGTTTATCTTCCTGTGTATTTCTCCAGCCTGCATCTGGAACAGTAAACACGTTTTCTGTATATTAAATTGAACTGTCATGAACCCAAAACCAAGGGGAGGGAAGGCCATCTCGCCAAAATCCATGCCTAACTCTACACTTGACTGCTTTCTACTGCGAACAGCAAAGGCCATTGACAAGGAGATTGCGATTTCTGAACAGCGGCTATCAGTCGGAGGAGGTCCGGTTAGCTCAGTCAGTGACCCAGATCTGCTGGATGTTCAGGATGCCCAAATGATTGATCTAAGCCAGTCGAATCCCAGATCCACAACTAGCCCTGTGGCTCCATCACCTGTTCCTTGTACAACACCTCTAATACTTCCAATGCTAGAGATGGCAGGTAAAATGAAGAAAAAAGTTAAACATACGGAGTCCTTAAGGTGCATACGGACTAGGTCAAATAGACAGTCTCAGGACTTATGTCCAGAAGCCCCCACCCCACTCCATCAAGGTCTTGCTCCCCAAAAGGAACTAATTTGTCATCACCAACTCAGCCTGTAGACATTCCTCAGCTATTGACTGTGGCACTAATATTATTAATAGAAGAGTCGATTTCCAGAAATTTTCTACCAATCCTAGCGAGACTAGACAAACTGGAGTCTAAGGTTGCAGTTATGCACTCTATGGTTAGGGAGTCGATTTTAGGGGAAGGGGTACACCTAAACTCACAGGTCGGGGCACTGTTTAAAGGGGGACTGTTAACCAAAATGTGGGGTCATCCGTTATAAGTAACACTCAACCTCCCTGTCTTGCGAATAATGTAATCCCCAGTAATCAAACTAGAGTAGTAGCACTGATGAACCAAAGGCCCGCTAGCATGAGTCAAGGTGCAAACTTCTGTTTGCTTACAAATAAAACTCAGCCTGTTCTACCACCTTTAGTTACTACTGGGAATGACGCACGCACAAACCAGACGAACAAATGAACACCCCGACGACAGGCTCACAATAGTAGCCCATTCAACCAAGATGATAAAGTGACCCTACACCGTATGTCGCCATTCTTACTAATGTTCCCACCTTACAGGAAAATCAGATTGAATCTCAGTCCCAATTAAAAAATAAAACCTGCCACTGGCTCCATCAGAACACACACTTTTTTAATTCAGACCACCATGATATTTTACTTGTGAGACAAGTTAGCTGGATTGGACCATTACGGAAGTTATTCCCTGGAGACAGCATTCTTATCAATTGTAGATCCCTTACTATTGCTAACCGGCTGCTGGGAGGGGGTTCTTACCTAAACAACCTGACGCTGGGCAAAGCGATCACTATTTTACCACTTGGGTGCTTTTACTGGCACCTCGAAAATAGTGAAAGGAACAGTTTGGCTAGTCAAATGGTCAGTGTAAGGACATCTTTACACCAGGAGCCCCCCCTTTGGAAACCAAAAACAGGTACCATCTCCTGAGTACTCTAGATTCTCAAGATTAACTATCCAGAGCATCTACTTCTTCTGCAGAAGTCATACCTGCTGTGCAGTTTGATGCTATATCTCTAACATGCACTATTAATGAACCCGTCTCTAGTGATCTAGTAACAAATAACATTTGTCCCCAATACCAACTGATGCCTGGGGGGGTCACTAACAACACAGGGCATATACAGAAAACATTTGTTGACCCCCATGACTTGAAAATCCTATCCTTGAATGTAGCCGGTATAAAAACCAAGATAACTGACCCTGATGGTGCGAGCTATTGGATGGGTTTCATGTTTGCCTTCTGCAGGAAACATGGGCAGTTGAACATACCCAAAGAGCAAGTATTACCACTTATAGTATTGAAGCCAAACAGCCGGCAGCTGGTCATCCAGCTGGTTGCCTCCTAATCTGGGTTAAAAACGTGTTGGTATATACAATCAAGGTTATAGATCTTGACTCAGATGAAATACTTGGGTTAGAACTAACATTGGGTAAGGAGAGTGTGATGGTTAGACTTTTTAACATCTATAACCGGTTTACCAGCCCACACAGCCCATCGAGGACAATAACAACACTGACAAATTATCTAGAGTCAGCCCCGAGGAGTCACCGATTGATAATAGCCAGAGACTCTAATACTACTTTTGAGCTGGTTAATTACATACAGGATCTTATCTCAGGGGATGATATGGCCAGGGGGATTCCAACACTTCATATACCACTAATTAAGAAATGCACTAGATTGGGACAACAAGTTTTGTCACTCACTATCGCATTTGGGGTAAGAGCCTGCAATGGTCGGACATACTCTGATGAAGGAGCTTGTCACACTTTTAAAAGAGAGGTGTCAAAGTCTCGGATTGACTATATTTTAGTCGATCTCGCCCTTTGGTCTAGTGTCAAAGATATGATTGTCTTAACCCGAGATGACAGCACTCAGAATGCCCTGCCTCTTACGATGAACTGTCTAGCTTTATATCATGGCCATCCCAGGGTTGAGAGCACTCTGGTCATCGCTACTAATAACAACAGCAGAGTCAAGTGGCCCTTATCTTAGCTGATTAAACTGCACTACCTAAAATATACACAGAATGGGAGCAGACTTTAATAGTCTTAAGTGCCTCTACCGTAGGGCCAGAATTTGTTATGACCTCTTTCTTGAAATTAATCTCAAATATAAGACCCCTCTTTTATAAACAATGTTCTTTAACAAAGTGGAACACAGCACCTTTTTATAATGAAGCCTGCAAAATATCCGGGGATGACTTATTTGAAGCAGTGAAATAGAAGTCTCCTGCAGATGTCAAAAGCTGTAGAAAGTCATACAAATTTGCTAAAAAAAAAAGGCAAAAAGGGACTGGGAGTCTGAAAAGTGGAGCATGCTCCTAGATGCTGCAAAACTTAAGAATAGCCAACTTTTCTGGCACCTTCTCTCGAAGGGGTCACCTAAACTAGAGACGGAAACAAATTTCCACATCTAGCCCCATGTGTGGGAGGAATATTTTGGGGATCTTTATGCAGCCCAGGGGCTCCTACATGCACTAGGCACATATACGGATCTTCAGGGTTTTGAATTACTAGATGGAGACAATATAAGTATAGATGAAACAATACTGGCCATAAACTTGCTGCAGAGTGGGAAAGCCCCCGGCCTAGACAAGCTCCCAGATGATCTGTTCAAAGCCGAACCTATTATTTGGAGCACATTGCTCCATAAAGTCTTTGACACTATCTTGCTTCAGGAAGCCATTCTGGAAACCTGGCGGTGTGCTGAAATTATCCCCATCCACAAAGAGGATGACAAAGGGTCGCCTGCCAATTACAGGCCCATCGACTAATAGATGTTTCCCCAAAAATATTTTGTAAAATCATTTTGACCAGAATCCAAAATTGGATTGAGGAAAATATTGTTTTGTAAATGTAAATGTAAATTCATACTTGTATAGCGCACTACTCACCCGCAAGGGTCTCAAGGCGCTTGTACGAATACCGCTGTGGAATCCATCCTGGCTTTCCCTGTGAGGTGTCCACTCCTGGGCACCCCCAAAGGTGGAGGCCAGGCATCCTTAGCGTTGTTGGGGCCGTTGTGGAGATTAAGCAAGCTATTGCCCAGAGTTGCAGAGTGGGACTCCAGGATTGGAATAGGCACCGAGGCGAGAATTATCAGGTCTGTGGAATTTTTGAGCCCAAGACCCGCCAAGGCGGGGAATTGAACCCTGGTCCCGGGCTAGACCTCTGCATCAGGGTCTGCCACTCTAACCATTGAGCCACACCTGTCCGACTTACAGGCAGGCTTTAGGGCTTCCAAAAGCACCACTGATCAAGTTTTTAGATTCCTCCTTTTAATATGGAAGGAAGAAACTATCTGAAGAGGTCATCTATATGTGGTGTTTGTGGACCTAAAGATGGCCTTTGACACTATAGATCGGTCCCAATTATGGCTAGCACTGAGCGAACTAGGAATACCACCCTACATACTTAGAACCTTGATCCGGCTTCACTATGACACCTTTGCCAAGGTTAGGTGGAATTCCGACGGCAGCCTGACCAATAGCATACTGGTCCAGAAAGGCGTGCAACAAGATTGCGTTCTTGCTCCTACATTGTTCACCCTGTACATTAATGGTCTTATCGGTGAACTCTATAATTGTGGTGGTGACCCCCCCCCCGAAATTGGCAGGCAGCGCAGTGGCATGTCTGCTTTTTGCGGATGACACATTGCTTATTGCCAGAACTCCCAGATTAATCCAAAACCTCTTAAATAAATTTGCCAAGGTCTGCGAAGAAGAGGGTTTAGAAATAAATTGCTCCAAAACCAAATACATGTCTTTTAATCCCTATAAATCGAGCAAGGGGAAACTAGTGCTGGGAACGTGTTGTGATCTTTTGAAATGAGCTGCATGCGCCTGAATTATTCTATCTCCATGGTAGCATTCTATTGTACAGTTTGCTTCTGGAGTAACAGCAGGCTGGCAGCAGGAGTTGGTGACTTATCTCTCTAAGCTGAATAAAAGCTTAAAATCTTACCTGGAAGTGTCTTCTTAACACTGGCGACGAGGGAAACTTGCGGGGGACAAGTTCCCACCAGCTCTCCCCATTTTCGGCGAACCCACGGATGTCTTCACCTCACAGCAAGTTACCGTGAGACCAGTGAAGCAGTGTTGTTCTGCCATCCTCAAAGAACTTTCTCCAGCGATTCCCGTTCTTTTCTGATGGTTTTTACTAATTTGGACATTTTTTAAGCCTTTGCCAAGTTTTAGTGGTGAGTAGCTCGAGATGCAGCTCGAGACGTGCCGATTTTCGTCATTACTTTCACGTCATTACGCACGTTCAAATTACGTGCGTGCGTGCGGGTATTTTGTCTTTACAGTTACCTTGGCAAGTCTGCACACGGAGACTAATCGGAGCTTCAAAACGCTGAACTAATGAACATACATTGGAAAAACTAACAATTTCATGTATGATTTCACCGGTATTACAATAAAGCTGCTTTTGCTGTGCTACGATTACCATACAGTACTGGAACCATATTTAAATTGTTTTTACCTATGATTCTGTTATTGAATCTCATATCATTCGGATTTACCGATATTACTGCGTTTATTTTTAAATCGAACCTACTGGAAACACAAATAACAAATAACAAACTGTTTTCACAGTTATTTGTTTGCTAAGCCTGCCATCTAGTGACAAACTGGAAAAGTGAATACATTTTTCCTCTTATTGCTTATCTGTTTTATACATAGACTTCAACATTGGCACATCTGTAAACTGTTTCTCTACACTCCATGCAGTTAGCAGTCTCTCTAACTTTAACTGCATACTTTAATTGACTTTGTGGTACTCTCCTCACAAATCAACTGAACATTCTTTATCGCCATGACTGCAACTAGCATGAGTCAACCACCTCCTTTTCTATGTGTAAAAGGTGAACCGCTCTTACCCTGGAAACAATGGAAATTGTTATTTGATTCTCATCTAGTTGCGATTGGTGGAGAAAATCTTTGGGCGAACAGAAAACAAGTAATTCTACTCCACAACCTAGGGATTGAAGGACGCAATATTTATGAAAGCATTGACGTAATTCCCATTGGCAAAGGTATTGGTGAACATTCAGATGTGTTTGATATGTCCATGAAAATGTTACAGAAATATTTTGGACCTCGTATCAATGTTGCTTTAGAAAGACATAAATTCTTCATGAGAGTCCTGGAACACAATGAAAAAGTTGGCAACTATGTAGCATCACTTAAAAATCTTGCTCGCTCTTGCGAATTTGGTGACTTAACTGACTCATTAATTCGTGACCAGCTTGATAGATTAACTAACAACTCCAGAGTGCAAGAAAAACTTTTTTCAAAAAATCCATCACTCAAAGAAGCTGTAGCTATTGTCGAAGGAATGGAGAATACCTCTGGTTGTCTCAACGAAATGAAAGCTCAAAAAAACATTTCGGATGATACTCCAGCACCTAGTAGCATTCATGAAGTAACCCAAAAAGAACCATGTCCTACGTTTCCAAAGTTGTCTGCAGTCCCAAACCTAAGACATATTCTGATTTCTCAAAAATTAAATATTACAGATTTGGTAGTAACAATCATTCATCCAACTATCCTCCATGTTATGCTAGAAATACCACATGCCTTAAATGTGGAATCAAAGGCCATTATGAAAGAGTATGTAAGTCGGGAGGAAGGGTACACACTGTTGATGTTTTGCATGGGAATGTTGGAACAAGTGTTTCAACCAAAAGGACAATGCTAAGTGTAGGAAATGATGGTGCTGTAGATGCTGAGCACATGCATATAGCAGAATGTGACGTTGTGATTCGGGTTCCCCATTTACTATGATTGGAAATGTAATTTGGGACAAGGCTTTTCCTGATCTCGAACTGATTCCTCCTGAAATAATCCTGTACGTTATGGAGGTTCACACATAGATGTAACATGGTATGTCATTTTCAAAATACATTTTAAAGGAAGAGAGACAATTGGAAAAATGTATGTGGCAAAATGGGGCGACAACCTCCTTGGATTTAGGCACCAAAGAGATTTGGGCATAATGCTGAACCCTAATGCTTGCTGTCCTTCAGAAAAAGTCATGTTAGTGGATCACAATTTATCTTCTAATAAGTTCTTTGATGAGTTTCCCCAAGTTTTATCTAATGATTTGGGTCTCCTTAAAAATTCTGAGCACCATATAATACTTAAGGAAAGGGCTTTGCCTGTAGTACATAAAGTCAAGAAGGTTCCCAATACGATGTTGGTGTGAACTCAAAAGATAAGTTTCTCAAAATATCATTGAGGAAATAGAATCCTCAGAATGGTTGGCCCCAGTAGTTTTGGCTCCCAAGGATGGAGGGAGGAGTATTAGGATGTGTGTTGACTTGAGAAGCCTAAATACATGGATTTGAAATTCAAATTCAAATTCAAATTAAATACATGGATATGGGTGGATTGTCAACCACTTCCTAATATCTCTGAATCAATTACCACGCTTTAAGGTGCAAAGGTTTTTAGTGTCTTAGATTTATCTTCAGCGTATCATCAAGTTCCCCTCCATCCGGATTCCAGACACCTCACCTCTTTCGTCACACCACTGGGGGCCTTCCGATTTGTCAGAATGCCATTCAGATTAGTCTCTGCGGCTGCTTGTTTTCAACGCATTATGAAATTAGTTATGAAGGAGGTTCCCAATGTCATGTTTTTCCAGGATGACATTTTAAGTTATGGTAAGAATAATCTTGAACACGATGCAACTTTGAGATGTACTCTTCATAGACTGGCTGACAATGGTTTAACTGTCAATCGTATGAAATGTAAAATAGGTGTGTCTTCTGTAACATATTTGGGGCATGTGATATCGGGGGAGGGCATTCAACTAAAATTAAACTTAGGGAAAAGTATTGTTGATGCTTCTGCCCCAACAGACAAAGAGCAAGTTAGGTCCTTTCTAGGCCTTGCGGAATTCTATTCTAAATTCAACCAAGGTTTTGTCTCCATTGTTGAATCTATCAGAGTTCTTCTAAGGAAAGCAGTAAATTTTGCTTGGTCCCCTGAATGTGCTACTGCTTTCAATATTATCAAACAAACTATTGGACAAATGCCAACTGTGGGTCATTTTGATTCCAAGACGAAAACAATTCTCACAACTGATGCCAGTTTGAGTGGTCTTGGGGCTGTGCTTTCTCACGTGGAGTGTGGAGAAGAGAAGGTTGTAGCATTTGCCTCAAGGGCTTTGAAAACAACCTGCACAACAGTACTCTTGCATCTGAAGAGAAGCTCTAGCCATAGTGTAGGGTATCAAACACTTTAAGTTTTATTTATGGGGCACTCCCTTTTTAGTAAGATCTGATCATCGGCCCTTAGTGCAAGTGTTCTCTACTATGGAAAGTGAAAGGCTCACTCAGAGACTAAAGCGCTGGGGTGAAGGTCTTGAAGAGTACAACTTTTCTGTGGAGTATCTCCCTGGCACAGCTAACAAGGTGGCAGATTGTTTGTCAAGATTACCTGTTGAGTACACTGAGAATTCCCTTGACAATGATACTATCAGTGTTGCTTGGACTAAGAAATCTGCTATTCCAGAAAGTGAGTGGGAGAGTTTGAGGCTAGAGGATCCTTTGTTTCCTACTCTAACACGTTTTGTTATTGAAGGTTGGCCTGATAACAAAAGAATGGACACTGATGTGCTTCCTTTTTAGGCAGTCAGGTGTGAGCTCACTCTTTCTCATGGACAACTCATGCGTGGAGAAAAAGTAATTCCTCCTGAAGGACTTAGATCTAAGCTAATTAATTTGGCCCATGAAGTACATCTAGGAAGAGGTCTTACTAAGTCTCGTCTGCAAGAAAGGTATTGGTGGCCAAGAATGGATGGACAAGTTGAGAAAGTGGTTAAGGAGTGCTATGAGTGTGGCTCTTGTCCCTAGTCATCAACAATTCTCCACTTTCTCCTGTTGAAGTTACCAAAGAACCATGGGTTAAACTTGGTTGAGATCTGATGAGTCCTTTTGAGCAATTAGGCCCAGGAGACAGGTTTGTGATTCTCTTGGTGGATTATTCGTCGGAGTGGGTCTCTACCAAGTGTGTCAGTTCAGTAAGTACAAGAGAGGTGATTGATGTACTTAAAGATGAATTTGCCCTTGAAGGAGTTCCCAAGAACATTATCACAGACAATGGTCTCCAGTTTGTTTCACAAGAAATGCATGAATTTTTGAATGAGTATGGCATAGTGCCTCAGAGAACTGCTCTGTATTCTCCTCAAGCCAATGGATTGGCTGAACGCATGAACAGAGTAGTCAAGACATGTGTGCAGAGAGCTGTTGTGTTGAGACTTCCTTTGAAAGGGATTTTGGGAGACACATTTATGTATTTATTTATTTATTTATTTTTTACATTTCTAGAGCGCACTGTTACCCGGAGGTGTCCTGGCGCTAACAGGTTAATCTGGTTTGTGTGGGTAAGGTGCTTTAATGAGTGAAGAGCCAAGTCTTCAATGCTTTTCTGAAGGATAACAGATCGGGCAATTGTCTAATGTAGAGGAGTAGCTTGTTCCAGGCTACTGCTGCACCTAAGGAAAAGCTCCTGCCTCCCCATCTTGCTTTCTTGAATCTGGGGACTGATACCAATGCCTGCTGCCCAGATCTGAGGGATCTTGCCGGCTTGTACCAGAAAAATAGTTCCTTCATGCATCTAGGGCCCAGATCGTGCACTGCTTTAAAGACCACACAGAGCGCCTTGAAAGTAATTTGTTTCCGCACTGGCAACCAGTGAAGTTTTGCCAGGTCCTGAGCCACCGATGCGAACTTAGGTGTATCTGTTATCAGGCGTGCAGCTGCATTCTGTAGGATCTGGAGCTGAAATGAAATGAAATGAAATGAAATGAAATGAAAAAGGGACTTCTAAAGCGCGCTGTGGCCAAGCGGCTTCCTGGCGCTGGGGATCACCTCGATGTCTAACCAGAGTGCACGAGAAAGAGGGGTTTATTCAGGAAAAGCCTGGAGAAAAAAGAAAGTTTTAAGGGCTTTGCGAAAATGGGAGAAGATAGGAATAGAGCGGATAGAGAGAGGGAGAGAGTTCCAAATCTGAGGAGCCCGCACAGAGAAGCGTGTGCCACCTGTGCGGGATTTACGGAAGCGGGGGACGTGAAGAAGAGAAAGGAATGAGGACCGAAGAGTGCGGGTGGGAGCGTGAGAAGAAATCAGAGAGTTAATGAAGTGAGGAGCAGAGCGGACATGAGCCCAAAAGGCCAAGCAGGCGAGTTTGAAGTGGGACCTGAAATGAACGGGGAGCCAGTGGAGGGTTTTAAGGGCAGGGGTGATGTGGGAGAACTTAGGAAGACGAAGGACCAGACGGGCCGCCTGGCTCTGGATGGCCTGGAGACGGCGAGTCTCGTAGGCTGGGATGCCGACATACAGGCCATTGCCATAATCCAGGCGGGAAGTGATGAGGGCAGTGATGATGAGTTTGAGGGCATCAACAGAAAAAAACCGGGAGATTTTGCGAATGAGGCGGAGGGAAAGAAAACAAGAGGATACAACAGAACTGATGTGTGTGTGCATGGAAAGATCATTGCTGATCTTGATGCCCAAGGTCCGGACAGCGGAAACAGGAGAAGGAGGGGAACCAAAGGAAAGGGGCCAGTGGGCTGAAGACCAGGGATTAGAAGGACCACCCGTGAGAACAAGCTCAGTCTTGTCAGGGTTGAACTTCAGATGGTTGAAGCTCATCCACTGAGAAATAAAGACAAGGGTAGAGCTGAGCTTAGAAAGGGAGTGAGGGGGGGAAGAAAGGTCAAAGACGAGCTGGAGGTCGTCCGCGTAATTGTACACCGAGACCCCCAGCTCAAGAAGCGAGGAAATGAGAGGGCGGAT
This sequence comes from Lissotriton helveticus, assembly GCF_964261635.1. Taxonomy (NCBI): domain Eukaryota; kingdom Metazoa; phylum Chordata; class Amphibia; order Caudata; family Salamandridae; genus Lissotriton; species Lissotriton helveticus. Next base: position 1,580,260,920 of record NC_136061.1, on the reverse strand, counting down.
GTAAAGATTAAAAAGAAGAGGAGACAAAGAAGAACCTTGAGGTACACCACAAGTGACGGGAAGGGAGGGCGCCGAAAAGTGAGAAAGATGAACAGCCTGTGACCGTCCCTGAAGGAAGGAGGAGATCCAGGAGAGGGCAGAGCCCTGTATGCCCCCTGCGCTGACACGGTCAAGAAGGATGGCATGATCGACCGTGTCAAACGCAGCGGACAGATCCAGCAGGACTAAGGCCTGGGGAAGATTACTGTCGGCCTTGCCCTTCAATTCATCCAGGACCGCCAGGACCACGGCCTCGGTTGAGTGGCCGGGTCGAAAGCCAGCCTGGTGAGAGGCCAGGATGTTATTCTCCTCTATGTAGGAGGAGAGACAAGAAGTCACATGGCTCTCAAGTATTTTCCCTAGGTAGGGAAGGAGAGAGATCGGCCTGAAGTTCGATGGAAGGGAAGGGTCCAGGCCGGCTTTCTTCAGGATAGGAAGCACGATGGCAGACTTAAAAGAAGAAGGGACAGAACCCAAAGCCAGACAGGAGTTAAGAAAGGTAAGAGGGGGGGTGGGACAGCTGGTGTAGAGGGTTCTGAGAATACGGGCAGGAGCACAGTCCGCCGGCGAGCCAGACTTGACCTTAACCAGAAGGTCAAGAAAGAGCTCTGGTGTAATAGGCTTAAAGTGGTCCAAGACAGAAGGGGAGGGAGGGGAGTGATCCGGCACGTCGGGATAGGGCACGACGGGAATGTTGGCCTTAATGTTGATAATTTTATTGATGAAAAAGTCATTCAAGGAATGACAAAGAGATTGAGAGGGGGCAGGAGAGAGACCAGAACGGTCAGAAGTGGCAAGGCTGCGGACCAGTGTGAAAATCTCGCGAGATTTATTTGCCGAGAGGGCGACGCGGTCCGAAAAGTATTTCGACTTGGCGGCTAGGATGGCTGACTTATATTTAAGAAGAAGAGCCTTATAGTTCAAGCGAAGAGTGGGACAGTAGTCACGACGCCAGCGACGTTCAGACTGCCTGAGCTCTAGTTTCAGGGATCTGAGGTCGCTGGAGAACCACTTATGGGCGTCGTGAAGGCGGGCCGCTCTGATCTTTTTGAGAGGGGCGGCCTGGTCGCAAGCCGAGGAAAGCCAGGTGCGGATAGCAGCCGCCTGATTTTCCACAGGAAGGTCGGTCAGAGTAGGGGCCGATAAAGACAGGGAACAAGAGAGATCATTAAGATCAACCTTATTCCAGCTCCGAGCCCAGATGTTTTTGGGCAAAGGAGCTTTCTCAGGTTGAACCAAGGGGATGGAAAAAGAGATCAAAGAATGATCAGACCAAACACAAGGGCGAATCGAGGAGACTGTGGGGTTGCAACGTAAAGACCAGATCTGGTCGAGGATGTGTCCATGGGTGTGGGTAGGAGTCGAGACGTGCGATAAAAAATTGAGGCAGCGAAGAGTGGCAGAGAAATCCTTGGAGGAGGAATCCTCCCGCGGGTCACCCGGCCAAAAATTAAAGTCTCCAAGCAGAATTAATGAGGAATTATTTACAGCCAGGGTGGCCAGGAGATCCTGGAGAGAAGATACGAAGGAGGGCATGTTGTGAGGAGGGCGATAAAGGAGGATCACCGTAAGGGGTACCGGAAGATTTAGGGAGCGGGCCACCAGAAACTCAACACCAGCGATACCGGGGTGTGAAAGAAGTTGGAACTGCAGGGTGCGGCGAGCTATCATCGCCACGCCGCCGCCAGCTCTGCCATCAGGGCGGTCAGCGCGGAGGGCATAGTGAGAGGCGGGGAGAATAGCAAGAAGGTCTGGGAGTGAGTGAGAGGAAAACCAAGTTTCAGTGAGAAAAAGAAAATCCGGAGGGTCAGTGTCCAACAGATTGAAAAGAGCAACTTGGTTTTTAACAGCAGAGCGCGTGTTAAGAAGAATAGCAGATGCAGCGGGGGAACCGGGGAAAACTCGAGCAGGGGAGGGCATAGGAGGTGGCACGGTGGAGATTAAAGAAGGGGATAAGGACGGGGTCGACCCAGAGGGAGGGGAGACATAGATGTCGTGGGAAGATAAGTGTAAGGCTACAGAGGGAGTAAGAGAGATAGCGGCAGGGATAGAGGAGAGTTGTGACGAAGAATATACCAGAGGACGGGCAGGGTCTGTGGCCCCTGGTCCCGGCCCGTCGCGGACGGGCGCAGACGGGCTTGCCTTAGGCGCGCCTTCGGCGCGCAAACGGCGCGCCCGCTGCGCCCGTCCGCTGCGCGAACGGTAGAAGCACATGATTTATAGTGCTGCCAAAGGGCGTGGCCAATGAGTGGGCGTGTCCGGGAGAGCGTCCGCTGGAGGCGGCAGGAAATTGAGTGCGGGGCCGCAGCAGCGTCCAAATCGGCCGCGCGGGACAGGGGGTCGAGGGCAGGGCCCCTGAGACAAGGTAAGGGGAGAAGTGATTTTAAAAGCGCAAAAGCGCGAGTAAGTGAGGGTGGTGGGATTAAAATCAGAGGCAAGCTAAGTGCTCCCGCGGTAGGCAGGGAGGGATCCAATGAACTGCAAGCTTGTAGTCAGCTCCTAAGTACCGGAAAAGAGGGCGTGGCCAATGAGTGGGCGTGTCCGGGAGAGCGTCCGCTGGAGGCGGCAGGAAATTGAGTGCGGGGCCGCAGCAGCGTCCAAATCGGCCGCGCGGGACAGGGGGTCGAGGGCAGGGCCCCTGAGACAAGGTAAGGGGAGAAGTGATTTTAAAAGCGCAAAAGCGCGAGTAAGTGAGGGTGGTGGGATTAAAATCAGAGGCAAGCTAAGTGCTCCCGCGGTAGGCAGGGAGGGATCCAATGAACTGCGAGCTTGTAGTCAGCTCCTAAGTACCGGAAAAGAGGGCGTGGCCAATGAGTGGGCGTGTCCGGGAGAGCGTCCGCTGGAGGCGGCAGGAAATTGAGTGCGGGGCCGCAGCAGCGTCCAAATCGGCCGCGCGGGACAGGGGGTCGAGGGCAGGGCCCCTGAGACAAGGTAAGGGGAGAAGTGATTTTAAAAGCGCAAAAGCGCGAGTAAGTGAGGGTGGTGGGATTAAAATCAGAGGCAAGCTAAGTGCTCCCGCGGTAGGCAGGGAGGGATCCAATGAACTGCGAGCTTGTAGTCAGCTCCTAAGTACCGGAAAAGAGGGCGTGGCCAATGAGTGGGCGTGTCCGGGAGAGCGTCCGCTGGAGGCGGCAGGAAATTGAGTGCGGGGCCGCAGCAGCGTCCAAATCGGCCGCGCGGGACAGGGGGTCGAGGGCAGGGCCCCTGAGACAAGGTAAGGGGAGAAGTGATTTTAAAAGCGCAAAAGCGCGAGTAAGTGAGGGTGGTGGGATTAAAATCAGAGGCAAGCTAAGTGCTCCCGCGGTAGGCAGGGAGGGATCCAATGAACTGCGAGCTTGTAGTCAGCTCCTAAGTACCGGAAAAGAGGGCGTGGCCAATGAGTGGGCGTGTCCGGGAGAGCGTCCGCTGGAGGCGGCAGGAAATTGAGTGCGGGGCCGCAGCAGCGTCCAAATCGGCCGCGCGGGACAGGGGGTCGAGGGCAGGGCCCCTGAGACAAGGTAAGGGGAGAAGTGATTTTAAAAGCGCAAAAGCGCGAGTAAGTGAGGGTGGTGGGATTAAAATCAGAGGCAAGCTAAGTGCTCCCGCGGTAGGCAGGGAGGGATCCAATGAACTGCGAGCTTGTAGTCAGCTCCTAAGTACCGGAAAAGAGGGCGTGGCCAATGAGTGGGCGTGTCCGGGAGAGCGTCCGCTGGAGGCGGCAGGAAATTGAGTGCGGGGCCGCAGCAGCGTCCAAATCGGCCGCGCGGGACAGGGGGTCGAGGGCAGGGCCCCTGAGACAAGGTAAGGGGAGAAGTGATTTTAAAAGCGCAAAAGCGCGAGTAAGTGAGGGTGGTGGGATTAAAATCAGAGGCAAGCTAAGTGCTCCCGCGGTAGGCAGGCAGGGAGGGATTAACTTGGGCGTTCAGCATAAGACTGTTACAGTAATCTAACCGAGATAGAATTAGACCGGTGACCACTGTTTTTCTATGCTCTTGCTCCAAAAATGGTAGCACTTTCTTAATTGTTTTAAGGACAAAATGCGTGGATGAGACAAGAGCATTGATCTGAGGTTTAAAAGATAATGAGTCATCCACCAAAATGCCGAGATTTTTCACCTTAGTCACTGGGGCGGGCAGAGTTCCCATTTCTTCAGGCCACCATCTCGGGGACCAGAAGTTATCTTAGGAGCCAAAGAGTAGCACTTCTGTCTTTGAAGAGTTTAACTTAAGACAGTTTTGAGCCATCCAAACACCCACTTCTCGCATACAGCCTTTGAACCTATCCGCAGTGCTATCTATTTCCCCCGGCAGCAGAGACACCACTATCTGCGTGTCATCCGCGTAAGGTGTAAGGTTGAAACCGAAGGCTCGAATTATCGGGGCTAGAGTGGAAACATAGACATTAAAAAGGGTCGGGCTCAAGGAGGAGCCCTGGGGCACTCCAGAAGGAAGCGTAAAAGGGGCGTGATTCAAAATCCCCCAGTGCCACCGTCTGAGTCCTGTTGGAGAGGAAGGCCTGCAGGATCTTCAACGCCTTACCTTGAACTCCGCAGGCCCTCAACCGGTCCACCAACAACTTGTGATGGACCGTGTCGAAGGACGCGGAAAGATCCAACAGGATCAGGGCGGCTCTTCCCCCTCCGTCCAACACTCTTCTAATGTCTTCCACCGACTTGATTAAGGCGGATTCCGTGCTATGTTCTGCACGGAAACCATGTTGGGACGGGTCTAGATGTTCTCCTATTCTCAAGAAGGTGCTTAACTGCGTGTTTAACGAGCCTTCCATAATTTTAGCTGGAAGGGGCAATCTGGCAATAGGCCGATAGTTGTTTAAGTCGGCTATGTCCAAATTGTTTTTTTTAAGGAGAGGTAAAATGGAGGCTCATTTCCATTTCGCGGGGAATTCCCCACTATCCAACATAAGATTGAGGAGGGGGGTGAGTCCGGCTGCAATAGTAACTGGCGCTAATTTAGTGATGGCGGCCGGGCAGGGATCATGGGGGGAACCTGATTTTATCTTCTGAAGTCGGCTCATTACCTCTTTCTCACTGATTTGGGAGAAAAGTAGAAGTTTTTCTGTGCCATTGTCTGACTCCGCGTTGGTAGTGGGAAGTTCCGCCAGAGTTTTTATTTGACTGTCTAAAGGAGAGAAGATTTTTTCAACTTTTTCACGGAAAAAAGTAGCCAGATTCTCACACAGAAGAAGACTGGGGGGTACCTCTATGGTCTTGGGGACTGCCAGAGAGGACACCGTTCGAAAGAGCTCCTTCGGGGCATTGCTGGCTTCTTTAACCTTCTTCATAAAGAAAGCTCGTTTTGCTTGCTGGATCCTCTCTTTATACGCTCTTTGCTCGGTGTTCAGAATTTTTTTGTCTGACTCGCCAAAGGTTGTCCGCCAGATTTTTTCCTTTTTTTTACACACAACTTTATGGTCCCTGATCTCTTTGGAGAACCAGGAGGCGGAAGGATTAGACCGTGTGGAGATAAAGGTTTTAGGGGGAGCCAGTTGTAAACAGGCTCCCTCAAGCCATCTAGTGTAGGCCCGGGTTGCTTGTTCCGTATTTCCTGAGAGCGGCTCCAAGGTAGACTTTAATACACATTCCAGCTCATCTTGTTTTATGTCATTCCATTTCCTAATCTGTCGTGGAGCGAGTCTGGCTCTAGATGGTCTCCCAGGTGGGGCTATAACAAAGTTAAAATAGACTGCTGAATGGTCTGACCAGGATATAGGCTGGACTGATAACACATTAAGCCTCGGGTGATTTGAGAAGATACCATCCAGGGTATGCCCTGCCTTATGGGTGGGACCACCGACCAATTGCTTCAAATCCACCCCCTGTAGCAGGTCAGTAAGATCGCATGTGTCCGGGTCCAAGCCGCATTCTAGGTGAAAATTAAAATCGCCTAGTAAAGTGAACGTTTGGGCAGTGGCAACTGTTTCTATTATTATCCCCAGGGCTAAAAAAAGGTGCTTTCGTCCCAGGAGGTCTATAGACTAAGCAACCTCTGAAAGTTTGGTGGTCAGATAGGGTAAAATTAAAGAGAAGAGTCTCATCTGGACGTACGGGCCCCTGTTGGAAGGACCCTCTGAATGAGCAATGGTAAATAATAGCGAAACCACCACCTTTCTTTTTCCCTCTATTTTGGGTGTAGCAGACATAGTTCGGCGGGGTAGCATTCACTATGTCAGGGCGAGAGGCGGCATCGGTCCAGGATTATGTGATAAACGCTATCATCACTCCAGTGTCCTGAATCAACTCCGCTATTTCTGTACTGTGTTTGACCAGGTATCTGGCATTAAGTAAAAGACACTTAGCCGAAGAATGACTTTTCCTGGCTGGCTTTTCGTTGTTGTCCCTGGGGGGCGCAATCGGATCCCAGCTTAGTCTTGGCATGGTCTGTGAACAGTTAGAGCATATGCTAAGGGCCTTCCCTGTACTGAACCCCACTTCCAGAGTAGAGCAGTTGGATTCGACCGGGTTCAGAGATCCTGGCCCTAGGCGCGGGTCCGGCGCGGACGGGCGCAGACGGGCTCGCCTTTGGCGAGCCTTCGGCGCGACTACGGTGCGCCCGCTTTGCTCGTCCGCTGCGCTCCCTGTATAGGTGTACCATTTTATGCACGTGGGGGCGGGAGGGGCAGAGCACTAGTCTGCTCGCCCAGCTCCTCACCCAAGATGGCGGGACCCACGGAGGGTTTAGCTACAGTTCGAGCCCCCCGAGAGCAATCTGTGCAAAGACGCTTTTTTAAAATCAACAGAAATGAGGAGTTTTAAAAGCAGGTAAAATCTTACAGCAGTATTCAAATAATCGCTACTGGTCCCGGCTTCGCCTCAAGACCGTGTCTTCACACACACACACACACTATTCAATCAGTGAGGGTGCGAGTAAAATCAGGCTTTTTATGCACGTGGGGGCGGGAGGGGCAGAGCACTCATCTGCTCGCCCAGCTCCTCACCCAAGATGGCGGGACCCACGGAGGCTTTGGCTCCGGTTCGAGCCCCCCGAGAGCAATCTGTGCAAAGACGCTTTTTTAAAATGAACAGAAATGAGGAGTTTTAAAAGCAGGTGAAATCTTACAGCAGTATTCATGTGGGCTCATCGCACTACTGTTACCTGTGTTTTGCAAAGGTCCCCATTTCAGATATTGCATGGCAGGGTTGCTTCATCTAAACTCAACCCAAGTTGGTTACCTCCTATCGAAGGTCCTGTTTTGAGTGAGGAAGAAGTGAGTGATAATATCAAGTTGTATCACGACTCATATAAACAAAGATTTGATGAAAAAAAATCCACCAAGGTTGTAAAATGGGAAGTTGGAGATTGGGTGCTTGTCAAGAGACCATGCTGTCACAGGAAAGGGGTCACTGATTACACGGGGCCATTTGTTATTATTGCAGTATACAAAATATAGTCACTGTACATAATGGAGGTAAATGGAGTATGTCTCGATTGGTGAAGTTTCAAGGTGATAAATCTATGTTTCCATCATGTCCAGATGTTTCACCTACTTCTGATGTGCTTTCCAATAGAGACTCTCCATCTCTCCCTCCTAAGTCTCATCGTCTCCCGACAAGGTATGATGATTACAAAATTTCTCAATTCTTTCATCAAACTCATTTTTTTTCTGTGAAGTTATATATGAATTTGCAATGCTTTGTAAGAGTTGTACAACTTGTTTTATGAATTGCCTACACAGTTTATTTTTGTTATTGTACAACCTGTTTTATGAATTGCTTACACAGTTTATTTTTTGTTATTTTTATTTCTTTCTTCTTTTTGTTTCCTCTGTAAGGGCGATGTGTTGTGATCTTTTGAAATGAGCTGCATGTCCCTGAATTATTCTATCTCCATGGTAGCATTCTGTTGTACAGTTTGCTTCTGGAGTAACAGCAGGCTGGCAGCAGGAGTTGGTGGCGTATCTCTCTAAGCTGAATAAAAGCTTAAAATCTTAACTGGAAGTGTCTTCTTAACAGAACGCAGGTTTTGGAGCAAGTTAAGTCATTTGACTACTTGGAAGTTTGCATCAGCGACAGGCTGGCATGGAATCCTCAGTTGGAGAAGAGTACCTTGACCCTCCAGCATGTAGATTGTGCCATAGTACGCAGTGCCAGGGCCTCCCCTTACCAGCCCATCTCACCTATCCTAGAACTCCACAGGGCTAAAACAATAGAAGCAGCCCTGTATGGGGATGAGTTATGGGGGCTGGAAAACCTGACGGATCTAACCTCGCAGAAAATACATTTATCAGAGCCATAATGAACCTGCCAGTAAACACACCACTCTTGCCGCTTAAGTTAGATCTTGGCTTAAAACCTATTGAACACTTTGCTATTCTCAGGGCAGTCCTGTTCTGTTTAAGGGCCTGGACAATAACACCCGGGTCCCGTTGAAGGAGGCTATGGCTCAGTTGATTGCCCTGCACAAGAAACAGGTCGAATTAAGTGGTTCAACAAGATCAAGGCTTGGTTCATTAAATTAGGCCTGGGACAGCTCTGGGAGGAACCTGGGACCATTGCTAAATCTATGGCCCCCCCTTGTCAAAAAAGGTTCTGGGGACTGATAGCTTCGGAAAACTTGGAACGCACTGCACATGGCACTTTAACAGTGAGGTTTTTTAATGTTAAAGATAGTTTTGGCTTCGAAACTTTCCTGGACGATATTGAAACACCACAGGCACGTGCACTGTATACCCAACTTAGATATGGAACTATTCCCTTAAATGCAAGGAGAAGTTGTTGGAGTAATGTGCTGGCCAATCCATTGTGCCCTTGATGCCACAGCGCCCCGAGACACTATAGCACTTTTTCTTTTGCTGTCTCTCCTATGCTCATTTTAGAAGAACTTGGATAGCTCCTGTCTGTCGCATGCTTTCCATTAAGTGCCCCTTGGAAGCCACACGCATCTTCAAATCAGATACCACAAGATGACTAGTGTTTGCTATTTCGAGATTCCTGCTATTTGCCTGGGGGAGGAGATCAAAATGTGTTAAGCAGCCTCTGAACATTGTTGCACTTTTTTAGCTCTTCTTGCTTCTATGTTTCATCCTGTTCATTATGTTATTAAGGGGCTTATAACATGACATTTTATTGGATATTTTAATGAACATCTTTTTAATGTAATATTAATCGTTTTTATCCTGATGTATTGTTTTTTAAAATGTAAATATCATATTTTTTATCAATTAAAGTATATGTATATATATAGATATAAATATATCAAGATATCATCAACAAATTCAAAGAGGATCTTAAAGGAAGACTCAAGAAATACGAGGATGATATCAAATATCGTAAACAGAGGAAATTACACAGAGATTGTGGGGACTATGAAAGTGGACGCATCCTAACATATAGCCCAAGTAATATTATCTCTACAAACAACAGGGAGAGTCAGAAAAGGCACCGGAAAAAAAGTTACCTCTGGAGTTGAACCATCTACACCCATTGCTACAAGTGACTCAGTTACGGATGCATCAAGGCAGACGGCAAGCACATCATCTGAAGTAGAAATAACAAAGAAACCAGCATCTTTTTTAGACGAGTTCCAAGTACTAAGAACGAGACGCAAGAAAGAAGCAGAAATGGCCCAACCACCACTTCTCCAAAAGAATCAAATACGAGGACGACCAAGGGGAAGAGCAAGAGGCAGGGGAGATCATGACAGAGACGACTCAAGTTCAAGCAGAGGAGAAGAAAAGAACAAAAAACCAGTGGGAAACAAAAGAGGTGATTACAAGAAAAGGAAATAATTATGGATGAACAAATGGTAAATACAACTATAATCAATCTTTCATCTAGAACTTTAACATTCAAAGAAAAACAGACTTTGTGTCTAGGGCTTACTTTCTGTCCGACAGAACTGTTTGATTATTCCGACACGAGGGTAAATAATAGCGAAACCACCACCTTTCTTTTTCCCTCTATTTTGGGTGTAGCAGACATAGTTCGGCGGGGTAGCATTCACTATGTCAGGGCGAGAGGCGGCATCGGTCCAGGATTATGTGATAAACGCTATCATCACGCCAGTGTCCTGAATCAACTCCGCTATTTCTGTACTGTGTTTGACCAGGGATCTGGCATTAAGTAAAAGACACTTAGCCGAAGAATGACTTTTCCTGGCTGGCTTTTCGTTGTTGTCCCTGGGGGGCGCAATCGGATCCCAGCTTAGTCTTGGCATGGTCTGTGAACAGTTAGAGCATATGCTAAGGGCCTTCCCTGTACTGAACCCCACTTCCAGAGTAGAGCAGTTGGATTCGACCGGGTTCAGAGATCCTGGCCCTAGGCGCGGGTCCGGCGCGGACGGGCGCAGACGGGCTCGCCTTTGGCGAGCCTTCGGCGCGACTACGGTGCGCCCGCTTTGCTCGTCCGCTGCGCTCCCTGTATAGGTGTACCATTTTATGCACGTGGGGGCGGGAGGGGCAGAGCACTAGTCTGCTCGCCCAGCTCCTCACCCAAGATGGCGGGACCCACGGAGGGTTTAGCTACAGTTCGAGCCCCCCGAGAGCAATCTGTGCAAAGACGCTTTTTTAAAATCAACAGAAATGAGGAGTTTTAAAAGCAGGTAAAATCTTACAGCAGTATTCAAATAATCGCTACTGGTCCCGGCTTCGCCTCAAGACCGTGTCTTCACACACACACACACACTATTCAATCAGTGAGGGTGCGAGTAAAATCAGGCTTTTTATGCACGTGGGGGCGGGAGGGGCAGAGCACTCATCTGCTCGCCCAGCTCCTCACCCAAGATGGCGGGACCCACGGAGGCTTTGGCTCCGGTTCGAGCCCCCCGAGAGCAATCTGTGCAAAGACGCTTTTTTAAAATGAACAGAAATGAGGAGTTTTAAAAGCAGGTGAAATCTTACAGCAGTATTCATGTGGGCTCATCGCACTACTGTTACCTGTGTTTTGCAAAGGTCCCCATTTCAGATATTGCATGGCAGGGTTGCTTCATCTAAACTCAACCCAAGTTGGTTACCTCCTATCGAAGGTCCTGTTTTGAGTGAGGAAGAAGTGAGTGATAATATCAAGTTGTATCACGACTCATATAAACAAAGATTTGATGAAAAAAAATCCACCAAGGTTGTAAAATGGGAAGTTGGAGATTGGGTGCTTGTCAAGAGACCATGCTGTCACAGGAAAGGGGTCACTGATTACACGGGCCATTTGTTATTATTGCAGTATACAAAATATAGTCACTGTACATAATGGAGGTAAATGGAGTATGTCTCGATTGGTGAAGTTTCAAGGTGATAAATCTATGTTTCCATCATGTCCAGATGTTTCACCTACTTCTGATGTGCTTTCCAATAGAGACTCTCCATCTCTCCCTCCTAAGTCTCATCGTCTCCCGACAAGGTATGATGATTACAAAATTTCTCAATTCTTTCATCAAACTCATTTTTTTTCTGTGAAGTTATATATGAATTTGCAATGCTTTGTAAGAGTTGTACAACTTGTTTTATGAATTGCCTACACAGTTTATTTTTGTTATTGTACAACCTGTTTTATGAATTGCTTACACAGTTTATTTTTTGTTATTTTTATTTCTTTCTTCTTTTTGTTTCCTCTGTAAGGGCGATGTGTTGTGATCTTTTGAAATGAGCTGCATGTCCCTGAATTATTCTATCTCCATGGTAGCATTCTGTTGTACAGTTTGCTTCTGGAGTAACAGCAGGCTGGCAGCAGGAGTTGGTGGCGTATCTCTCTAAGCTGAATAAAAGCTTAAAATCTTAACTGGAAGTGTCTTCTTAACAGAACGCAGGTTTTGGAGCAAGTTAAGTCATTTGACTACTTGGAAGTTTGCATCAGCGACAGGCTGGCATGGAATCCTCAGTTGGAGAAGAGTACCTTGACCCTCCAGCATGTAGATTGTGCCATAGTACGCAGTGCCAGGGCCTCCCCTTACCAGCCCCTCTCACCTATCCTAGTACTCCACAGGGCTAAAACAATAGAAGCAGCCCTGTATGGGGATGAGTTATGGGGGCTGGAAAACCTGACGGATCTAACCTCGCAGAAAATACATTTATCAGAGCCATAATGAACCTGCCAGTAAACACACCACTCTTGCCGCTTAAGTTAGATCTTGGCTTAAAACCTATTGAACACTTTGCTATTCTCAGGGCAGTCCTGTTCTGTTTAAGGGCCTGGACAATAACACCCGGGTCCCGTTGAAGGAGGCTATGGCTCAGTTGATTGCCCTGCACAAGAAACAGGTCGAATTAAGTGGTTCAACAAGATCAAGGCTTGGTTCATTAAATTAGGCCTGGGACAGCTCTGGGAGGAACCTGGGACCATTGCTAAATCTATGGCCCCCCCTTGTCAAAAAAGGTTCTGGGGACTGATAGCTTCGGAAAACTTGGAACGCACTGCACATGGCACTTTAACAGTGAGGTTTTTTAATGTTAAAGATAGTTTTGGCTTCGAAACTTTCCTGGACGATATTGAAACACCACAGGCACGTGCACTGTATACCCAACTTAGATATGGAACTATTCCCTTAAATGCAAGGAGAAGTTGTTGGAGTAATGTGCTGGCCAATCCATTGTGCCCTTGATGCCACAGCGCCCCGAGACACTATAGCACTTTTTCTTTTGCTGTCTCTCCTATGCTCATTTTAGAAGAACTTGGATAGCTCCTGTCTGTCGCATGCTTTCCATTAAGTGCCCCTTGGAAGCCACACGCATCTTCAAATCAGATACCACAAGATGACTAGTGTTTGCTATTTCGAGATTCCTGCTATTTGCCTGGGGGAGGAGATCAAAATGTGTTAAGCAGCCTCTGAACATTGTTGCACTTTTTTAGCTCTTCTTGCTTCTATGTTTCATCCTGTTCATTATGTTATTAAGGGGCTTATAACATGACATTTTATTGGATATTTTAATGAACATCTTTTTAATGTAATATTAATCGTTTTTATCCTGATGTATTGTTTTTTAAAATGTAAATATCATATTTTTTATCAATTAAAGTATATGTATATATATAGATATAAATATATCAAGATATCATCAACAAATTCAAAGAGGATCTTAAAGGAAGACTCAAGAAATACGAGGATGATATCAAATATCGTAAACAGAGGAAATTACACAGAGATTGTGGGGACTATGAAAGTGGACGCATCCTAACATATAGCCCAAGTAATATTATCTCTACAAACAACAGGGAGAGTCGGAAAAGGCACCGGAAAAAAAGTTACCTCTGGAGTTGAACCATCTACACCCATTGCTACAAGTGACTCAGTTACGGATGCATCAAGGCAGACGGCAAGCACATCATCTGAAGTAGAAATAACAACGAAACCAGCGTCTTTTTTAGACGAGTTCCAAGTACTAAGAACGAGACGCAAGAAAGAAGCAGAAATGGCCCAACCACCACTTCTCCAAAAGAATCAAATACGAGGACGACCAAGGGGAAGAGCAAGAGGCAGGGGAGATCACGACAGAGACGACTCAAGTTCAAGCAGAGGAGAAGAAAAGAACAAAAAACCAGTGGGAAACAAAAGAGGTGATTACAAGAAAAGGAAATAATTATGGATGAACAAATGGTAAATACAACTATAATCAATCTTTCATCTAGAACTTTAACATTCAAAGAAAAACAGACTTTGTGTCTAGGGCTTACTTTCTGTCCGACAGAACTGTTTGATTATTCCGACACGAGGGTAGATGTTTTTAAATTTATTAGAAAACTTAAACTGTCTAAATGGCATACCCTTGGTAACAATCGAACAGTTACTGAACAAGTGGGAACAATGATTCAGATACACTACCAGAATTTACGGTGGGGGATGTGAATATGTTGCAGACTGTATATTCTCTAGGGGACATTCCCTTGATTGGTGAGAATGAAAATCAGGTGGTAGGCCTTAGAGAAACGAGCACAGACAGGGCGGCATACACCTCATTCAAACCTAAATCTGTCTTTCGTCCCACATTGCCCCATGACTCATTTGATACCTTCCATGGGGTGGTCACTAAGGAACTCATCAAATTCAAACACAGTTGCTCTAATTTTACCAAATGTAGATTCAATCTTTCCCGTGAACAGAGAGAATTAATTTTTTATTTGTGAGTATAAAAGGGGTAGGCTCTTGAAACTCAGGACCTGGGTCCGTGGGTCAGTACAAAAGAGGGGGTTGGTCTGAGTTTTCAAATATAATATACAATTCAAAATCGAAACACGGTCACCATTAAATTTGAAACAAATCAGAAGAATAGATCAACTTATTGATTTCATTCATTTTGGCATTTTATTCATTTATAGCCAAAGTTATGAGTTAGCGATTTAAAGTAAATACATGTAATTGTAACATCATTACATTCGATATTCGGAATAGGTGCTCTCTGTGAAAAGGGAAGGGTAAGTGAATGAGTGAAGGGGACAGGGTAAAGGTGTTGTGACATAATTTTTACATCCAGATTAAAATGAAAAACCTCTACAGTCAAATTAATGGGCAAAGGTTCCCAATTTTACATCACACATAGATAACGAGAATACATCTCTTGTTTGGCTCCTATGGTGTGTCAAAAAGGAGGCGTAGTTCTACGTTTCGACCCCTGATACGCTAAAGGGCAATTCACGACCTCATGTTGGGGTCTTCATCAGGAAGAAAATGGAGAGCCTACAAGGTAATATGAATAAAGAGTTCAGAATTTTTGGAGGGTGAACAGACGTGTTATTATTATTCAAGGTAATGATGTGGAAGGTTACCTACATCATCAAACGGTCATCGTATGTACCGTCCGCAGGGGGGGCTTCCTCAAGCTCCGATGAATACTGAAACACAATAAATAGGTGCCGTCAGGGCCCTGAATTATGCTAGATCAAGGAATGCCCGGGGGTGGCGGGTAAAAGGACTTACTTTGCGTGCTGGTAGTCACACAGCCAATGGGCACTGGTAGGTCCTTTCCTCAAGAGATATGTTTTTCTGTGGAGAGAAGGGAGGCTCCATTTAACATACTTGGCCGTCTAGGTGGGTGTAGATTTAAAATTGTAAAATTGTGGCCGATTACGGTTAAGGAACCCCCAGATGGGATGTCTTGTTCTAGTTTATTTACCTTTCAAGAGTGAACGCCACGTCGCGCTGTTGCTCCGTCGGCGTGCTGCATCAGAATGTGATCGCGGTGCAGGTTTATTTTACTGTAACAAAAGGGAAGCTACATTTAGCATCCTTGGCCAACTGGATAATTATACTTTAGTAAGTATGGCCGATTACGATTAAGGGGCACCCAGAAGGGTTGTATTTGCCGCCTGGCTACTTGTAGTTAGATTTACCTTACAAACTGGAACGCACAATAGCGCTGTGTCTCAGTCGGCGTCCTGCATCCGAGTGAGCTCGCGGTGCAGGCGCTCAATGCCTGTAACTACTAGAAAAAGGGGCTCGGCTCGCAGGTCCAATCGGATCAAGGGCCTGACTCGCGCACTCAAGGGAGCGTCCCTAAAGCATTATTTTCACAACATGGGGGACATTACTTGCTAATAATGATAAAACAGAGCTGAGTTGAAGTCTGTTACATATGGACGTATCAATACATGATTAAACCCAATTTTAACACGTAAAAGACCTGACCGCGTCAGCAAGGTAAAAGACCTGACCGCGTCAGCAAGGTTAAGGATACTTGAATTTACATTGTATACATTTTGGCGAAGTCAGGAAGATCAATGGGAGACAGAGCTGAGTTAGAGTTTGTTACACATGGACGTATCAATGCATAGTTATCCACAATATTAACATGTAAAAGACCAGACAGAGTCCACATGGTTAAGGATACTTGGAAATGCATTATATACATTTTAGCGAATTCGAAAACCAGATGATATAAGGTCCTTGTAAATGTCCAAAGGGTGTTATGTAAGGAGTTACTTAGCCTATCTGCTAAGGGCAGTTACTTTACACAAGTGTGAATACATTGGGAAGTAGAAGGAAAGGTACAGTGTCCCAGGATCTATTCGGGATTGAGTCCCGCCATCTGCGAGAAACTAGCTTCCAGTTCATTCAACCCCTTACTTATTGTTTGGAACTTCTGCATCCATTTGCATTCCCTTGTGTCAAGAACGGCAGTTAGATTGCCCCCCCGGGGGCCGAGGGAGATTTTTTCAATTATCAACCAGCGGATGGATTCTGGTGAATGGTTTTTTTCGGTGAAATGCTCTACCAAAGGGGCCCCTGGAGTTGTGCAGCGGATCCGGCTACAATGCTGGAATATGCGATTCTTGGCTTTTTGCTGTGTCTGTCCAATGTACATGAGATCGCATGGACACAGAATCGCATAAATCACTCCACTTGAATTACAATTGGTCAGAGACTTGAGGTCTACTGTCTGGTCGTTGTACCGTATTTGCTTGGTCTCCAAACACATCGGACAGGCTTTACATTTGGTGCATTTGAAATGGCCCACCAGTTCAGGTAGATTCCATAGATTCCGAATTGTCGGAGCCGGTGGGGTTTCTAGCAAAGATCGCACCACAGAGTCTCTGACGTTCCTAGATCTTTTAAATGCGTGCATAGGGGGGTCAGGAACCTTCAAAATTTCTCCTACCAGACCCCAGTGTTGGTTCACAATTTTGCGAATTGCATTACTTTCGGTACAGAAAGTGGTCACACATATCATTCGGTCTTGTGCTGAGGTTCTGGTCCTTGGTTCAAGTAGGGTTGCTCTGTCCTGAAACCATGCCCTCTTTCTTGATCTTTTCACTAGGCGTTTGGGATAGCCTCTATCAATTAGACGGGTGATCAGGTCATCAGATTCCCTGAAAAAATCCTCTTTGAGGGAACAGTTTCTCCGGAGGCGGAGGAACTGGCCAAAGGGCAAATTATCCCTTAAACCTCTGGTATGGTGACTGGTATATCGTAACAAGGAATTTCTTTCGGATGGCTTGCGGTAGAGGGTGGTGTAGAGATGGCCTGCCTTCTCCTTAATGCTGATATCAAGGAAATCAATCGATTCTCTGTTTGATTGCATGGTGAATTTTATATCTGGCGATTGATTGTTCAGCCAGGCCAGGAATGCATGGAGGGATTCTTCTTGACCAGTCCAAATCATGAGGACATCATCGATGTATCGATGCCATGATGTAATCATCTCTCTGTACGGGTTGTTGTGTGAGAGGATGGTATCTTGTTCCAATTCGGACATAAAAAGAATGGCCAAGTCTGGAGCAAAGGCCGCGCCCATCGCCACTCCTTTGCTCTGTTCAAAGAAGTTATTTTGGAAAATGAAGAAATTTCTAGTCATCGCGATTTCTAGTAGTGCCACTAGGAATTCTGTTGGCACTGGGGTAGGTTGCACACGCCCGTCCAGTATCCTCCTCATACTATCCAGTGCTGGTCTCTGGGGGATGCTGGTATATAAGGAGACAATGTCCATTGTTACCAGGATCTGTTCCTCTTTGTTAAATGGCCTCCGATCAATGTAGTTGATGACTTGCGTGGTATCTCTTAGATAGGTGGGGGTGGCCTCTGCTAGCGGTTTTAGGAAGACATCGATGTATTTACAAAGAGGCTCCAGCAGAGAGCCACAACCGGAGATGATGGGTCTTCCCGGTGGTTTGGCGGGGTCCTTATGGACTTTAGGTAAGACGTATATGGTGGGTGTTCTTGGTTGGTCTACATTAAGATATTCGAACTCTTTCTTGGAGAGAAAGCCCATCTCTAATGCCTTAGTTGTTATTGCTGTGATGTCCGTGCGTATTTCTCTAGTTGGGTCTCGCCTTAAGGGTCTGTAGCTGATACCATCTGATAATTGGGATAGAATCTCCGCCTTGTAGTCATCCACATCTAGTACCACTATGGACCCGCCTTTGTCTGCTGGCTTGATCACTATCGCCCTGTTGTTCTTCAGCGATTCCAATGCAGATCTCTCACCACTGGTGATGTTATGTCTCACGTAGTGTTTTTGGTCAATGGTTCTGAGGACATCTCTCATGACTACACTTTCATATGTGAGAATTTCATGAGTCACTGTGGATGCTGTAGGCATGAAAGTTGACGGAGGTTTTAAGTTTGTAAAAGCTGTCATGGCTGACGTTGGTTTGTTTCTGAAGAAATATTTCAGCCTCAGTTTTCTGAAAAACCTTGTCAGTTCCGTCTGAACGTTGAATTTGTTGGGATAAGAGGTTGGCACATAGGATAGACCTTTGCAGAGAATACTGCTCTCATTCTTGGTTAGTGTGTATTTCGATAGGTTCATGATCGGGTTGGTCCTGGCTGGCATGTTATTTACCATCTGTAGGTCTTCCTCCTGGTACTCCTCTCCCCGTGGTCTTCTTGTTGAAAACGCACTTGCTTGGGGTACTGCCTTGCGGTCTTCCATTGTCCCAGTTCTGTTGGATGTGTCCTCGGTTCGAGCGGTTGTTCCATGATCCTCCACGGCCGCGTCCTCTCGGGGGTCTCCACTGGCTTTCCCCTAAAAAAGGCGGTTGTTGTTCGTGTGGTTGGTACCATTGGTCTTGTTGTTGGTAGTTCGTACTGGGTGTGGTGTGGTCGTTCTCGCTATCCCCACTGTATGATGAATCAGAGAAATTCGTATATCTTCTATTGCCTCTGTATCCTCCTCTGCCTCGGTTAGAAAAACGACCCTGATTGTCTTGTCTGTAGTATTCAGGCTGTAAGTAAGGAGAGGTCTTTTTGCGGTCGTAATATTGGATATCTTTAATTTTTTATTTGGCAGAGGATCGAAATGTCATAATGAGACCCTCAGACAAAGGCGGTGACATCGTCTTATGGGGGAGAGATATGTATGTGAGAGAAGCCCTTAGACAACTGGATGAAAATATTTTCTACTGTAGAAGCAACATTAGATAATATAATGAGAGTATAACAGATACATGGGAAAAACTTATTGAATGGCGGAGTGAAGGCCTGCTTACTTGGCAGCAATTCCGTTTTCTTAAAAAAGAGTATCCCAAATTACTTATCTTTTACCTTCTGCCGAAGGTTCATAAGAATTCCAGTGAACCTCCCGGCAGACCCATTGTCTCCTCTATAGGGAGTGTCAATGAAAATGTATCCAAATATATCGATCACTTCCTGAGGGAATATGTCTGCCTGTTACCTTCATACACAAGAGATACTACAGATTTTTTTAAAAAAATAAACAACTTACAATGGACAGAGGGATCTCTGCTCATCACTATGGACGTAAGTGCATTATATACTATCATTGACCATGTCCAAGGTATGGAAACTAGTTATTATTTTCTTAAGAACAGGGAGATAGGCTTTCTTGATCATACCTGCATGCTCATGGAAATGATGAAATTGTGCCTTAGAAATAATGTCTTCATGTTCGATGGGGACATCTTTAAACAGGTCCGTGGCGTTGCCATGGGTTCAGCCTTTGCACCCAGTTTTGCCAACCTCTTCCTTGGGAAGTGGGAGGAGGAAATTAGGAGTGATGGTAATCTAGCCAACGATTTTGCAAAAGTGGATACCTGGATGAGATATATTGATGATCTGTTTATTGTGTGGCATGGTACACACAATGAAGCCATAAGTTTCATTAATAAGCTCAACACCAACGGATACAACATACATCTCACACATAACATAAGTAGAGAATACATAGATTTCTTGGACACTGAAGTAAGAATTGACAACGGTACCCTGGTTTCCAGTTTGCACAGAAAGGAAACTGCTGCTAATAGCCTTCTGCACGCCCTCAGTGCTCATCCAGATTCGCTCAAATGGAGTATACCATTTGGAGAGCTACTGAGGGCAAGGAAAAATTGCAGCACTAAGATAGGTTTTACCCTAGAACAAGAAACTATGCTGAACAGGTTTAGAGGAAGAGGTTACCTCAAATGGGTTCTAGAAAAAGCAGTTCGAAAAGTGGCAGAAATAGACAGATCTGAAACTCTGAAGCCCAGAACCCACACTGACACATATAATGGCACAACTAGAATCATCACTACTTTCCACCAGGGATCAGACAAGAGTCGTAAAATCATGGTGGATAACTGGCAAATTTTAAAATCTGACAACATCTTAGGTCCACATCTTGGTGAAAGACCACAAATCACATATAGAAGAGGTAGGAACCTGAGAGACATCCTGGTGAAAGGAGACACCACTGACAATAAGAGACAACATATACAGGGTCTCAAAGGTTTCTACGCATGTGGACACTGCAGGGCATGTAAATACAGTTATATGGTCAAGGAAGTTGAAATCCCAGGCAATTCTCAACCTAGAAAAATCAAACAATTTCCCACATGCAATACTAACTATGTCGTGTATGTTTTGGAATGTCCATGCCATAAGAGGTATGTGGGAAGTATGATATGCATGGTCAAAAAATGCATACAGGAACATCTAAGAGCTATAACACACGTAGATGCACACTACCCCATAGCACGACATTTCCAGGAAATTCCATCAATCAAACACCTCCCAATTAAGATTTTATGCGGTGGAACAAGTAAATATCGGGAAGAGAGGGGGTAACCGTGAATTGGCATTGAGAAAACGAGAATCTAGGTGGATTATGGAACTCAAGACTAGATTTCCAGGGGGCCATAATCTTGATGAGGAACTGGCATCTCACCTACATGAATAAAACAGGAGTTTATTTAGAGATCTGTTAATGACAACCAACCGGATATATGCCAGTATACTATGCTTATTATTCTCTATTTTTTCCATGTGAAGGTTCGGATTACTGCAACTATACATGTATATATAATTCTTTAAAATTTTATCTAATGTTGATTTTAACATGTATGTATATGTTTCTTCTAGGGGAAAAGGAAGGGAAACTTCACCTCAATTTTTGGTGCACTTCACTGCTTCCCTACCCTTTTCTTCATTTGGATTGAAGACACCACCTCACTATAGTAAGATAAGAAACTTCACTTTTTTGCACTAGTCTTCGCAAAGTCTCCGGCATATATTTGAGCAATACAAACTTTTATTGTGGGTTATTTCAATACCATTATTTATACCTTTATGCAGCATGCTGGTTCAGAATTTTGATATCTTCTGACAGTTGGTACATGAACTCGATTAATTAAATACTCACCCTTTTTTCATTATGCACCTACTATACATGCCGCTAAGAGTGGAAGTACATTTGACTTCAATGCAAGGGTAAATTGGGCACTAGACCGAGTAGATCACCATAGATGGTTCAAGTAATTGAACACCTGTGTGCTTCATACTCAGCAAGCTAGCCATCCACAGCCTTCTGTAGAACCGGCTTATACATGCATACTCTGATATGACCCTTATCACTGGATTGCAGATGGGGGGTGTGGATACATCAGATAAACGTTTCCGCATTTCATACTTAAATGCATGTATATGTATAATAACCTCAGTACTTACTGGATTGCTATATGTATGAAACATAGGCCGGTTATGGTTTAAACCAGAGATATAATTCTACCACTCTAGGATGGCTGTTAATTCCTGTATCCGATTCCTGTATCCGATACTCGTGTATGCAAAAACAAGTGAATATAAATTGGATTCGGATTAGCGTTACCTGAGAATAAAACAATTTTCAGCAAAATCAGCTTCTGAGTGCGCAATTGCTTACGAGCGCTTTTGGATTTGGATTCAAGTTTAGCGGCATCAGGGTTCGCCACATATTGCGCCACCTGACAAGGGAGAAGATCCCGGAAGGACCCTTTCTGTTATGAACATATATAAATATATATATATAAAAATATAAAAAATGAATATATATATATATATAGATATACATAAATATAACAATAACATAAAATCTTTAAAAAACAAAGCATCCTAATTCAATTAAAAAAAGTTAACTTAACATTTTGTAAAAATGTTTGACACATGCAAACATTAATAATTATAAATATTATATTTCTAAATAAACAAAAAACATAATAATATAAATTATAACAATATAAAATGCATTATAAAATATAAAATGTAATACATGTACTATTTCCACTGCAATTTATACAAAACTAACCAACCTAATATTATAGTAAATATGTGTTAAAAAAGTAGTACCCCCCACTTCACACAACTGGATAAAATGTACAAATCTCCCTCCAGTAAATGTAACAGTAGTGAAGGTGTTGGATTTTGGATAGGTAAAATGTAGTATTCCCACTCCAGTCAGTGCAACAGTAGGGAAATTTGCACAAATCTCCCTCCAGTAAATGCAACAGTAGTGAGTGTGTTGAATTGTGGATAGGTAAAATGTACTATTCCCATTCCATTTAGTACAACAGTAGGGAATGTGTTGGACAGCAGAGGGGTAGGATTTATTATTCACACTCCAATCAGTACAACAGTAGGGAAAGTGTTGGATAGCAGAGGGGTGACATTTACTATTCGTGCTCCAGTCAGAGCAACATTAAAAACAAACGTAATACCTTGAACAAAATTACATTATTTTTTAACTAAGTAAATGAATAAAAATATAAACATGTACAGAAATACTACAACTATATTTAATATTAATAATTAAATAAAATAAAAACATTTTACAGTGTGTAATACATATCGCAGAAACGTTCCAGCACAGCATGGATGTGGATGTCCATGAAGTGCTGAAAGTTTGTGGGGATGCAGACAGGGGGCACATGTGGGCCCTGTAGTGCCCCCTTTGTTCCTGCACTGGCAGCCTTTTCATTGTGGGGCTCCACCAGCAAATGGCTGGCGGTGCAGAAACTCGTAATATGCATAGCATGACTGCGCCAGTCCCCGCTCAGCATATTGCATTGTGCTGCAGCTGCTCACCGCAGATACGACTGTGAACGTGATAATAGACAAAATAGTGGACAGCCACTGCTGCACCATGAGTCTGGATTTCGGAAGACTGCAGGCTTGTAATCAGTCCCTAAATATTGATTAATATCAATTAATATACTCCCCACCCTTACCCCTATAAACCCCACAACCTGCAACAATCTTTTATTTTACTTTTACAATTAACATAATCAATTATTAATTAATTCAATGTCAGTTGGAAAGCCTCTGACCGACAGTCCGATTCCCCTAGAACGAGTCTGAAACTATCCGCCCAAGTCGGTAGGAATCCAGTCCCCTCGACTGATTACAATGCTCGCGGTTGGAAGGGGAACTGTTCGGTCATTCTGAATTGGTCCCGACCAGCCATCGGAGAGTCCAAGTCTGTCGAAGCGATCCATACAGCTCTACAGACAGCGTTTCCGACCGACCAATTATGATATTGGATTCTGGCATCCTTTCCGACTTAGTCTGTCTGAAAAAAGGCTGTAGGAAACTGACTTTGGGGACCCTAGCAGGCCTCCCTTCATCCTGAGGCCTCCAGTGGGTGGCCGTGTGGTATCCAAGGTTCCCTTCCTGTAAGACCATGCACTGTGTGGCAGGCACCATGGGGTGCCCACCAGAGGGTGCAAGGTTTTCCCGCAGACCGCCCTTTTCCCCATAGGAGCATGTGTTGTCGGTCAGAACACAGGCTCCTTTCGGGGGTGAGAAAGCATTGTAATCGGTCGGGAGGAACCTGCTACTGTGAGTCAGTCAGATTCTGAATCCGAGACGGTGTCGGGCGGACCGTTTTCGCCCGATATCGTAATGAGGCCCTTATTACTAAATAAAAATAAATTACTCCTCATCATTTACCCCTATAAACCCCAAAACCTGTACCAAAAAAAGTACACAAATAAAATAATGATCAATTAATTTATTAATATTCATCAATAACTGATTATTAATTCATTAAAAATAAATTACTTACCACCCTTTACTCCTATAAACCCCACAAGCTGCACATAAAATGTAGATTAAAAAATGGCATAGCACAATTAACATAATTAAATATCAATGGAATAAATATTACTAAATAAAAAATAATTATTATATGTATTATAAAATTACTTCATACCCTATACCCCTTTAAACCCACAACCCGCTATGTCACAAAACAATTCTCAAAAAATAATTTAATGACATTTAATAACTACTTAAAATGTAACAAATATCTTTAAAAACATAAAGACGATATTTTAAACAACTATATTTTTTCAAAAAATATTAACGACTTAGATATTCTAAAAATCAATGATGCTTACCTTAAAATTGCTTGCTGATAACATTTCCATATCACAATATTTTGGGCACAATATTTTGGTATGGCGATGTTTTCTTTTCGAAATTTTGGCTGAATACCACAATCAAGCCAGTGGTTCAACAAGAGGGAAGTGAAATAGCAAGATACTGATATAGGGAGAGCAGGGGTGGAGAGCCTGTTGTGTTGGGCAATTGATGACCCACTAATTGAGGTGTCAGTGGAGGAGGAGCTCTTTTAGCTGCCTTTTGAAGCTACAGAAGGAGGGATTCGTCCTGATGTGTATTTGTGAGGAGTTCCAAATTTTAAGGGCATTACACAAGAAGGAGCGTACCAGTGGTTATTTTTTATGGGCTTCAGACAAAATGAGGAGTATCAATCAATCAAATAAGGGTTTGTTAAGCACGACTACTCACCTGTAAGGATCTCAAGGTACTGGGGGGTGGGGGGGTCACAGGTTGAAGTCCATCAAGGAGGGATTCTTTCGAAGAGCCAGGTTTTGAGCTTTCTTGCAAAGATGGGGAGCGATGTTGTTGATCTGAGGTGGAGCGGTAGGTTGTTCCAGGCTCTGGACGCGAGGAAGGAGTGGCCTCCTGATGTGGTCTTTCTGGCGTGGGGGACCACGGTGAAGGAGAGGTGAGCTGGTCGTAGGGTCCTTTGGGGTACGTGAAATTTGAGTCGGCTGTTCCGGTATGCTGGTCCAGTGTCGTGGAGGGCCTTGTGAGCATGGGTTAGCATCTTTAAGGTGATTCTTGCTTTGATGGGGAGCCAGTGGAGTGTGCGCAGGTGCTGGGAGATGTGACAGTTGTCTTGGTAGGTTGAGGACCAGTCTTGCGGCGGCCTTTTGGATGTTCTGTAGCTTGCGGTTGAGGTTTTTGTTTATGCCGGCGTAGAGTGCATTGCCGTAGTAGAGTCTGCTGGTTACCAGGGGGTGAGTGACGGTCTTTCTTTGTTCAAAAGGGATCCATTTGAAGGTCTTGCGTAGGAGGTAGAGGGTATGGAAGCAGGAGAATGAGACAGAGTTGATCTGGCAGTCCATTTTGAGCTCTGAGTCCAGGATGATTCTCAGGTTGCGTGGGTGATCCGTGGGGATGGGCGGGCTTCTGAGGGTCGGGGAACCACCAGGTGTCATTCCAGGTGTCCGTGTTTGGGCCCATGATGAGTACTTCCGTTTTGTTGGTGTTTAGTTATAGGCAGCTGTTTTTCATCAATTTGGCGACAGCTTCCATGCCTTCTCGAAAGTTGTGTCTGGCGGTGTTGGGTTTGTTGAATAGGGAGAGGATGAGCTGGGTGTCATCTGCGAATGACACAATGTTAAGTCCATAGGTTCTGACGATGGGGGCGAGTGGAGCCATGTACACGTTGAAAAGCATAGAGCAGAGGGAGGTGCCCTGGGGGACTCCACAGGTGGTAGGTGTAGGGTCCGAGAGGAAAGGGGGAGTCTGACCCACTGCGTTCTGCCGGAGAGGAAAGAGCGGATCCAGTCATGGGCCTTGTCTTGGATCTGTGCGTCGTGGAGTCTGTATATTAGACTGCGGTGAGAGACTGTGTTGAATGCCGCAGAGAGGTCGAGGAGGAAGAGGGCTGCTGTTTCTCCTGCGGATGTCATCTGTTGAGGCGAGGAGGGCGGTTTCCATACTGTGGTTTTTTCTGACGCCAGATTGAGAGGAGTTGAGGATGTTGTGCTCTTTGATGAATGTGGCGAGTTGAGTGTTGATGGTTTTCTCGATGACTTTCACTGGGAACTGGAGCAGGGAGATGGGTCTGTAGTTTTTGAGGCCGGTGGGGCCCGCTGAGGGTTTTTTCAGGAGGGGGTTGACCTCAGTGTGTTTCCAGTCATCTGGCAAAGAGGCGGTCACCAGGGAGCGGTTGATGGGGTTGTCCATCAGTCTGGATGGTTCGCTCAGGGTCCTCAAGGCCCTGAAATCAGGCTCCCCTTCTGACTTCCGGCCTCGATTGCAGAGACAATTTAACCAGAAGTTAACAGGCTGATTAGTCTGTCCCTTCAAGAAGCCCTTGTTCCAGAAGTGTGGAAACAGGCTAAGATTCTACCTCTTTAAAAAAAGCAGTCGTTAGACCCATTGAACCTGGCGAGCTACCGTCCCATCTCCCTTCTACCAAGCATGGTGAAAGTCTGTGACAAGGTTGTCAATAAACAACTTCCTGACTTTATCGAATGCTCAGGCTTACTCCACCCAGCTCAATCTGGATATAGAGCCTCCTATAGCACCAAGCCAGCTCTAGTGGTAGTAGACTCAGAAGCCATACAGAGGTGTTTGGATGCTGGCGGAAGGGCAGCTTTGATCTTGCTAGACCTGTCAGCAGCATTCAATACCCTTCACCACTCTCTGCTACTTGCTCAACTTGCTGACATAAGCATAACAGGCACTGCCTGGTGCTGGCTGAAATCTTTCTTGGATGATCACTCACAACAGAATTGGCTCCCCCGTTCACCTCTTCTCCTCAGAGGGTGGACACCGGGGTTCCCCAGGGGTCCTCATTGAGTCCCCTCATTTTTAACATTCATGTCACTCCTTTGATTTAGCTGGCGTATGACCTTGCTGACAAATTAATTGCCTATGTCGACGACACGCAACTCTTGTTTACATGGAAAAAAGCTGAGTGCTCCACATCATCTGCTAAAAATTGTCTGTCGGCTGTCTTTTGCTGGCTTTCATCTGCACAACTCAAATGAAACGAGAACAAATCTGAAATCCTCCTCTATGGTAGCTTCCCGCCTCATTTTAGGGTTGTACTTTGGCCAGACGACTATCCTTTACCGGCCTCAACAGGGCAACCAGCCAACAATCTGGGTGTCTGGTTTGATGAGGACTTATTTTTCTCTACCCGGATTAAGAGACTTGCTGGAAACTGTTCTGTGGTTCTTAAATCCCTCAGGCGCCTTCCTAGGGCCCCCAAGGAAACAGTCACTCAAACCTTTACTACTGCCACGTATCGATTACGCCAACACCCTGTATGTTGGCCTTCATGGCTACCTGCTTAATAGGCTACAGGTAGTCCAGAATGCAGTGACCAGGCTTCTTCTCAACATCCCTATCAGAAGCTGTGTAAGGCAGCACCTGCGCATGCTTTACTGGCTGCTTGTGGCCGAATGAGTAAAGTTCAAAGCCCTAGTCTTGGTGCATCGTGCTCTGCTAGATTCCAGTCCAATCTATTTAAGGAAGCATTTTACGTTTTACACGCCAACTAGAGAGCTTCATTCAGCATCCCTGCTGCTTGCACACATCCCTCACTTTCGTCTGCAGAGGATGGGTGTCAGCTGTCTTGCTTTTATTGCGGTGTCAGCCTGGAATCTGCTCCCATTTGCTGTTTGTAGCATCCAGGACCCCAATATCCTCAAAAAAAGACTGAAAACTCTCTCTTCACTCCTCAGGGTTCACAACAGGACAGTCTTTGGAGCTTATATAACATAACAAACCATTTAGGCTGCTGCATTGAGAGTGGTTCTGATGGGTGGAAGGGAGGATTTAGCAGAGCCTGTGAGATTGGATTTCCTGCAGTCTAACCCAGACATCACCGGAACTTCTGTGGCTGATTTCAGATCATTAGGCGGTAGTAAAGGTTTGATTGTGTTTAGAGTTTTCAGGTTGTAAAAGGCACTCTTTGCACTGTTCTTTTTATGATTGGTCTTAGTCACTTTAGGGTCTAGTGTAATTTCTATAGATCCAACGGAATCAGCCAGGGTTAGATTGCAGTTGAGAGCGTCTATGGGGTTTATCCACTATTGCAGTTGGGGGGATTGTTCTGATTTTGATATAAGGAGAATTTCTGTCTTATCTTGATTACGTTTTAGGTGGTTGGAAGATAGCCAGTGTTGAACATCGTTGAAGGTGGTATTTAACAGGTGTATGATGTCTAGTGAGATTTCCATCCATAGATGGGTGTCATCTGCGTATAGATGGAAGAGGATGTTTGCTTGGTTGAGGATGATGGGGATGGGTTCCATGTAGCTATTAAACAGTGTTGGCAAGAGGACAGAGCCTTGAAGGACACCCTGGGTTATTGCTGTTGTATCAGATGTCTGGTTGCTTATTTTTATTTGTTGAGAGTGAATTTTTCGGAAGGTTCTGAACCAGCTGAAGACCACTGCATCCACACTGATCCGCTTTTGGAAGGAAACCAGGAGGAGCTTGTGATTGACTGTATCAAAGGCCACCAATAGGTCTAGGAGTATGAGCAGGCAGCACTGGTCTGTATTCAGGGGTTTGTGTAGGCCATCTATTATTCTGCATCCTTTTCTGAAGCCTGATTGGTGAGGGTTCAGGAGTTTTTTGTTTTCAGTGTGTACATTAAGTTGTGAGAGAACACATATCTCTAGAGTTTTGGCTAGGAAGAGAAGATTGCAAACAGGTCGGAAGTTGTTTATGTCATCTGGATCTGGTTTTTTCAGTAGTGGTGCGACTTGCCCGAGTTTGAGTCAGTTAGGCATCCCTCTAGTCATCAGGGAGCTGTTTATAATTCCTGTCCAGAGTGGGTTTAGTGCGTGGTTGAGTTTTTTTTGCCATGGAGGATGAGAGGGGGTCTGCTGGGTGGGAAGAGGGATTGAATCTAGCCAGCAGAACTGATATGTCCACCTCCGAGAGTGGGTTGAATACCTTCCAGTTACTAAGAGGAATGTGGGGACCTTGGGTTTGATT
Organism: Lissotriton helveticus; assembly: GCF_964261635.1. Classification (NCBI taxonomy): domain Eukaryota; kingdom Metazoa; phylum Chordata; class Amphibia; order Caudata; family Salamandridae; genus Lissotriton; species Lissotriton helveticus. Next base: position 1,580,232,226 of record NC_136061.1, on the reverse strand, counting down.
GTATCAATTGTTGTCCTCAGGGGTAGTCATTGTTATGGTGGTCATGGTGGGATTTTATTAACTTAATTTCTCAAAGGGGGGTTTCCCTTGGAAGACTGGATTTGATCGTTAAGGGAGAGCTTGAGCTTCATGATTATATCATTGAAGAAACTAGCGAATTTGTCACACAGTTATTTGATTATCTGAGGGTTTACGACTGACTTGAAGGTTTGTTCTTTGATAATGTTGAAGAGTTATTTGGGACAGTTTTTTGCTTTATCTAGAGCATTACAGTAGAAGGAGGCTTTCTAATTCATGCCATGTTTTTTATATTACCTGTGTTCTATGCTGAGCTGGTCAAATTGGGCTATGGAAGGATCTTTTTGCTGGAGTTTTTCAGCTGCTCTAGCTGTCTTCTTTCCATGTTGAGGTCTTTGTTGAACCAAGTTCTCGATGGTGTGTCTCATCTTTTTTAATTCCAGGGGGGCTACCTGGTGTAGGATGGAGGACATTGTTGACTTGTAGTGAGTGGTGAGTTTGTTGATTAGATGTTCCCTGATGGGGAGGTAGTAAAGCAAACATTCTTCCTTCAAGGTCCAATATAAGAACTTGCCTTATGTTTCTCTTCCACTGGAGAGTTTTCTGCGTGTGGGTTGGGTGGGGAAACACTTTGTTGATGTGGAACAAATTGTTGTTGTGATCCGACAATTCGACAGGGAGAATGTTGTCAATAGATAGTGTTTATTCTTGAGCTCTCATATTGTCTATAGTTGAGCTTTTGTTGTGGGTTTGACCATTGCAATGTAGGGAGAGGTTCCTACTGAGTAAGAAGTTGTTTACGGACTGTATTAGAGTATTGCTTTCATCGTTCCAGTCAAGGTTGAGGTTCCCTGGGATGATTTTTTTGGTGTGTGAGAGTGACCAGTGTGTGATCAGATCTGCTAAGTGTTTAACAAAGGAGAGCACTTTCCCTGGTGGTTGGTAGAGAAGGTGACAGTTCATTTCAGTGTTGTCTTTTATCCTTATGTTGCTGCTGATATATTTGAATGTGTTGTAGGTGAAGGTGTCTGAATCCTCCATGTTAATGTTGTTTTTGTGGATAATGGTGATGCTTACACCGTGGCGGTCCTTCTTTTTTTTCCTGATGATTAAAATCCCTGGTGGGACAAGCATGTCCATGATTGGGTATGAGGATTATTGTAGCCATGCTTCTGTGATGAATTTGAAATCAATGGTGTGGTTCAGGATTGTTTCTACTAGTTCTATTGCATGCTTGGATTTAGATCTGCATTTATGAGCATGCATTTGTTCTCTCTGTAGTTCTAAAGTTCTTTAGGGAAAGAAGTCAAGGGCAGGTTGATGAGGTGAGCTGGTGGTCTAGCCATTTTAGTTGGTGAGGAATATCTCCCTACTCCTGTGATAACCAGGATCTTGAAGGAAGGCTTGTTTTTATTTGGTGCCAGGAATAAGAATTGGCTAGCTCTGCTGCCTCGCTCAGAGACTTTGTGGTGCTTGTTCCTTTAGGCCTTTGAGCTTTGTTATAGAGAGGCATTGTGGTCCAGCTATGGGGCTGTACCTTAGCTTGTCTTAGAAGTTGTCTGCTGCTGCATTTAGTGGAGGGGGTGGTGATGATGAGCGAAATTCAGATATAATTTAAGTTTCATTGAGATATTGAAGAGACCCTGTAATAATTTCTCTAGTTGGTTTTTCATGCAAGTTAGTCGCTCATTTAGCTTGGACGTGGGCATTTGATTTAATGAGGAGGGAGTGGGTTGTCCAGAGTTCTAGAATGAGTGTCAGTGGGAGTGAGGTTCGAGAATGTCAGTAGGGGTGCAACAACTAATGATATTTAGATCTTTGTTATTAATTTTGGAACTGGTGGGTGAGTAGAATAAGCCCCTTTGAAATGGTGTTGTCAGCATCTTGGGGTGCACAGAAGGTGAGTGGAAGGATTTGGGGGATGTACACTTTGGTTGACATCACAAGAGGTCCCGGAGGTCTGGGAGGGAGATAAAGGGTGTATGGTTTGTATGTGGGGTGGTGGTTGGAGGAGCTGTTGGGTAGGGGCTATGATTAGTGGTAGAATTCTGGGCTGGTGATCTGAGCTGGGCTAGTGAGTGAGTTGGTAGGTAATTAGTTGGAATATTGCAGGGCTAGGTTCATTATTAGAGGACGGAAGGGGTGGACTTATCCAACACAATTGGGATAGTGTGTTTTCAAGAAACTTGGGATGTAGAGGGGATTTTTTATGGATGGGTGTTTTGCATTCTAGGCTAATGCATAGGCCTCCCTGCAGGGCAGAGTAAGGGGGGCCTGGCAACATTAACACGCTTAGGACTAGATTGCTGCACAATAAATAGCATTTGATTCCAGAATTATCCTGGGTGTGTTACTATCTTTTCCCCACAAAATTAGGGTGCTGGCAATCAATATTTATAATTCACCATCTGCAAAGATAGGTTTGGAAATAGATTTGAGACGTTTCTTCAGAAAAACACTGTTAGAATGGTCCCTTTATCCATTAGTCATGCCAGTTGGGTACTTTAATTTACACCCTTGTGAGGCATGTGTTGAGAAAAGGAGGGATCAAGCACTTAGTGTGGTCATGGAGCCAATCAGAGCATACATTGTAGGCATTCAGGTCAGGCAGATAATTTTAACCTATTGGTCTCAGAATTTAACCTTCTTAATCTATTATCCAATGAAGAACATGTCTCCCCTATGGCAGTCCCGGCTTTTAGAGGTATAGGTAATAATACAACTATCAACTATATTTTGGTATCTCATGCTTTATTCAGTTTTTGGAGAGATTTGGAATACTAAGGAGTATATATAGTGACCATAACCCAGGTATTCATGAGGGGTTGTAACCTAGTTGCTAGCAATTTAGCTAGGATTTTGGTGTCTACATTAAGTAGTGACAATGGTCGATAGGAATCACAACATACCGGGTTTTTAGTTGGCTTGAGAAGTGCAATTAGTACAGCTTCTCTCAATGTGGGGGGAAGCACCATCTTATCACATGCGTCACCATACATAGCTACTAGATGTGGAGCTAATTGAGCTACAAACGTCTTATAAAATTCACACGTAAACCCATCTGGGCCCGGGGCCTTACTGTTGAGGAGTGACCTAATGACCTCTGTAACCTCCTCAACAGTAATTGGCAGCAACAAGTACTCTCTCTGTGCATCGGATAACCACGCAATCGTGACATTTGCTAGGTACTCCATAACTTCTGAGGGTGAGGCAGTGGGCTGAGACTTGTACAAAGCACCATATGTTTTCATACATTCCTGCAGTATCCCCTGTGTATCATTATGCATGCACCCATTGTCATCTCTGATTGTTAGGACCACCTGTGAAGGGCAACCTTCACAAATTTTAGCAGCCAACTGTTTACCAGGCCTGCCCCCTTCACCAAATGATCTTGCTATCGTGCACCAAGCCATATATTTAAGTTCATCTTCCTCATAAACCTGGTATTCCAACATGGCAACCCTAATATCCCCCAATACTGCAGCATTTTGCGTTAGTTCATATTACCCCTCACATATAGTAAGCTGCCTACGTATATCTTTCAAAATTCCCGCATGTGTACTTATGCAAACTCCTCGTATTGTAGCTTTAAAAGCCTTCGACAGCAAGCTAGGGTCATTAGTAGTGGGTTTGTTAAATAAAAAGTAATCGGTAATGGCTGTGCTGATTGTTTTCATGTACACAGTATCTAATAATGCCTTCGCATTAAAGCGCCAACTATATGGCGGTAGTATATTATAAAGCACTTTATCAGATTATGATCGGACAGTGTCCTAGGTAAGTGCTTTATAGTTCTGGTCCAAAGCACAGTGTCGTCAGTCCCTATCCAGTGAATCTATGTGCGACCAGCTATTGTGCATTGCTGATGCGTGCATGGCCTCCATACGCCCCGGATTCTGACTTCTCCATATGTCATTAAGATGCATTACCGACATAATATCTTTCAATTTACCCACTGTTTGTCGATGCGGTTCTGTAGTGGAGCCCGATCTGTCAAGGTGTCCATCCAGTATAAGGTTAAAATCACCCCCCAAATAAAGTCCTGCCCGTTAGACCATATAATTTCTGCCAGATCATACAAAAAAAAATCAGGATCGTCCGTATTTGGGTCATATGTGTTTATGATGCAATCTGCTGCCCTCTAATTGTGCCTGTAACAATAACGTACCTTCCTTGCCTGTCAACTGTGGTATCATCTACAGTGAGTTGTGTCCCCTTTTTTATTAAGATAATAACTTCTCTAGAGTACGAAGAGTATGTGGAATTATGAGCCGTCTCAGCCCATTTACGTCCAATGTGAGTATCTGAGTGTGGAGCAATATGTGTTTCCTGTAAAAGGCAATATCAATATGTAGCCTCTCAATGTACGCAAACATTTGTCTAATTTTCTTGGGGTTATTAAGCCCTCTGACGTTCCAAGTGAGGAGGTTCAGATGTGTTGATCTCGACTCATTAGTGGTCAGTAAATCAGGGAGAAAGATATTCTGTAGTACACTGTAGGTGTCGGAGATTGCACTACCCTAAGGTTGGACATTTTGTGTGGAAAAGTATAGACAACAAGATATATCACCAAATCAACCTGGATCTCCACGATGCGTCTTAAGCACAACAGTCTGCATAAAAGGTTCCAACTCCCCCCCACCCACCCACCACCCACTTCAACATCCTAATTATGCCAAAGACAGACCCTAAAATAGAAGTACAACTGAACATATAACTTCATGGGGAACAACCGGGTGGGGGTCACTAAGTGCACACAACTCCATCCAATCTAGTGGATGTGGTCAGAACTACAGCATCAGTGCAGATTGAACAGTATCTATCCCATAGGAGTACACCTGGCCCTAGATACAATATTATGCAAAGCGGCGTATTAAACTACATAAAAAAACATTATGCCCCTGTTCACAATGATAAACTGGTCGATCTGAAATGGACAATTCATGGTTCATAGGCGAAGCATCATGGTGCACAGTCACAACTATACGGAGTCCCCAGAGTCAAATTGTAAAGGCACAGAAGGCTCTCTTTCCAATGAGCAACCTATTATCAACCAACAAACTTTCCAGTGCTTTCTGACATATCTTATGGTATACCCACAGTACAAATACTTCAAAAGAAAAAAAGACATCTCCCAGGAACACGTCCAGTTCAGAGTATACCACCCAACTGCATCCATGGGAGCCAAAAGTGTTTCATACATTACCACTACAGGACCATCCTCTCCAGTCTTTTTGTTGTTTGACACAAGTATAGTAAGCAGTCATCTGAGCTGTAATCCGTCCTGTTGCGGATGAATGTAGATCACACAGAACAGCAGGAAGAGGAAAAAAAGGTGGATTTTTGGGTTTTGTAGCAGCTCCTTTACAATTGAGTTCTATTCTGAGTCTTGTTGCCGCTCATTTCTTTTCTGCTCGATTACATTTATTAACAATTTTCTTGATGAAATCCTGAGCAGCTTTTGGTGTTTGGAGGATCGTAGAGCGACCTTCCCATGTCACCTTCAATCGAGCAGGGTAAAACATGGCATATTCCACGTCAAAATATCGCAATTTCTTCTTGGCAGGTGCAAATTCCTTACGCGCCAATTGTACTGCCATTGTAAAGTCCGGGTAAAATTCCAGCTTGTTACCTTGATATGTCACCTGTTGCTTCTTGGGAGCCATCCTCAGTACACTAACCCTATCACTGTAATTAAGGATTCGAGCGACTATGGGTCTTGGAGGTGCAACTGGTGGTGAGCGTGGGGCCAATGATCGGTGAGCACGTTCCACTATAAGGACCGCTGAAAAATGTTCTGCACCAAATACTGAGAGAAGCAGCTTCTCCGCATATGTCTCCATCCGGCCCGTATTTGTGGATTCTGGAATACCCGTAATTCGTATTATTACAACGTGATCTCGCTTTCAAGTCTTCAGTTTTATTTTTTATGACTTCCAAAAGCTTCTCCATTCCAGTACATTTACTGGTTGTTGGGTGTGCTTCATCTTCCACTGCTGCAATGCGATTCTCAGCTTCGTCCAAGCGCTCCCCCTGCTTGTCCAGCTTCGCCGACATATTGTCTACCCGCTGAGTAAGTGTATCTAGTTTCCCATTGATATCTTGCAGACTGTTTTGAATCGCCTGGAGAACGGTTTCCATCATGTTACCAGTCGTTGAGTTGGTTTCCAGTTCTGTGTTGGAGTGGGCAGTGGCTCCCTTCGTTTGTCTCCGCGATTCAAATGAGAGTTTGGGTTGTTGTCTATCTGGTTTACCCATGATGTTGACAGTGAGCACTCCAGAGTATGAGAAGGGTATTTTCAATGCCTTTCAATGCAGGCGCAGTACTATATGCGTCCACTTGCCATGCGGAGGTGAGTTCACGATCTCTAGAACAATATACCTCTCGGGATTAGGACTTTTTAGCTTAGCAGCTAGTGAGTTAGCCACTGAGACCATATAGACCCACATAGATAGCTTTTCACCAGGATCGCCCAGTGGTTCACGTTGTTAGGCACCTTTAAAACCTCCACTTGCATACTGCGAGCTTCATGCATCAGCAGGCCATCAAAGAAGCACACCGTGACCCCCCTCACACATTACAGTTATGATAGTTCCAGTCGTGGGGGATATGCAGTTTATATACGGGCTGCACTAGTTGAAACAGAGAGCAGTACACATATCAATATGCTTCATCAGGCTATCAGTGCAATGCCTCTCTAGAGCAGCATAAGCAAGAATTCCAGGTTCTTCAGCCAGCACTCGGGCCACAGTACCACCCATGCCTGTCCAGCAAGAGAAATGTAGGACCAATCACTACCTCACCCAACAAGCAGGCAGGCCAGTTAGTTGTACAGGACAGCAGGAGGGGGCACCGATCTCTGCATTGCGTAATATAGTTATAAACAGCATTGATGAAACAGAGCTATGAACATGTTGGGCCGTCGGTCGACATTTTGCAGCTGATGATAGAGCATAACACGACTGGTGTCTGTAATAATGCGTTGAGCCGTAGTCAGAATCACCACCACCGCTCTTTGCCCAATGTTGTATGCTGCAGTCTTGTTGCAGCCTCAGTTCACCTGCGCAAACCCCTTCGGCAGCAATTGGGTTAACTTACAACACAGGGCGCCGCCATTTTGTGCTGTATTTACTCTCGAGTGCATACAGAACATTGCCACCAATACTCCACACAGCGTCGCCTCACAGCCGCCTGGCATAGAAATCAAATATCAAAGTATGCTGTCTCTGCGAGGTCACCAGTAGTACCAGCTGCATGCTGACTCGCGCATCGCTTGACAGAGGTTGGTTGCCAGTACACTTCAAAGCGCCACCATTTTACCGAAGCTTACCACACCATAGCACCGGGGCCCATGTAGTGAAGCTCTCACTCTCTTCTTACTGCTTACTACCTCCCACACATTTAGTACAGCATCCAGAGCGGGTACGCACCGCCTGTAGAAGTTTACCGCAGTGTCCGATGTTACCACAACGCTCCTGGTTCGTAACTGCCGAGCAGGTCCCGGGGCACCGCCATGTTGCGCTGTATCGCAGCCTCCGGTCAAAGGTTCACACTGACAAGTTCGCAGCCTCCTCTGCTCCAATTTTGTGCCTAGGTGCGCGCGCTTCAAGCACCTTCTCTTCCGACGTACATTGCTGTCAGGATCCGCCAGTTTGGCATCCGCAAAACCGCTATTTTTGAAGATTATTGTGCCTGACCGGCGGAGCTGTCTTATCAGGCAGCCATCCCGCAGTGCGCCCTCTAGCGCCCCCCAGGGAGACCCAGATTGGTGTACAGAGGCAAGAGCAGATGATAATAATGCTCTATTTGTGGTAGTGTGGGGGAGCAGTTAGGCTTATCACAGGGTAGTGCTAAGGATTTGTTCTACTCACAAAGGCAATAAATGAGATAAACACTCTAGAATAAATTCGAGACCAATTTATAAAACTAACACAGATTTTTCAGTAATGTTACAGGCCAAGAACTTTGTTCTACAGTAAGTACTTTTTAAGAAAGCAATTTTCAAATTTTGCAAAATGAATTACGTTTGTGCGCAATTACACACCATGTAAGTCAATGGGAGAAAAAAGAAAAGTGTACTACGAAGAAGGGGGCCACTTGAAAACACACAAAGGGACTTAACAGTAAGTCTGATGGGTCCCACTCTAGAGGGCAGATCACAGGGGCCTCAGCACCACTAGAGCACAGCTGGATTGTTGTTACCAAGGCTGGTCAGTCCTAGCGGAGAGCAGATGTCCTGGTGCATGTCAAGTCAAGTCAAGTTTAACTTTATTCGGTTATCAGATAAAAACAACCATAAAAGTGCAAATACAATACATCATCACATTTCAATATGTCCATTAAATATTTAAAAAAACATTTGCATGATTAAGTTAAGAGAAATATAAAATATGCCCATCTTGATACAATTCATTTAGATGATCGTTTTTCTGAATCTAAAAGTAAATTTAAAATATGCAGACAAAGATGCAATAGATAAAATATCCAATTTTTGAAGTTCTAAAAATGCAAGGTGACACTGATTGCATTCCATAATCTTCAACAGGGGCACGATCCATCTTTTCCTGGGATTTGTATAAAATCTACAGAAAAAGAGGATATGAATGTCTGACTGCTCAGACAACTCATCACAATGGCATTTAATTAGTTGTTTGGACCAAATATTCATAACGGGGAAGCTAAGGGATCTGTATAACAAATTTAATCTGAAACGCGTCAATAAAAACCTTTCAAAATCACTCATTTTTAATCTGATGTAAGGTTGCATGTAATCAGATGTCAATATTAATTGATGTGCGACCACGGTTTTCTTTGACCTTTCTATATTAGTTCTAAGGTTGCACAAATACCTCATACAAATATATTTGAGGATTTTCCTAGATATGTCACACACAGTTGAAGGATCATCAAGTATTCCCTATGAACTATTTTTGTGAAAAACATCCTTACATAGGTTAACCATGCCACCTTACCAACATTTTCTAGGGTCATTACGTCCCTTAAGATAGAACGATTAAACGCGCATTCCTCACTTGTCCAGATCCTATGCCACAGAAGAACCGGAGCAACCTTAATAATATCTTCTATATTAGGGCACCCCTAACTCAGCGTGAGTAACATAAGTTGAAACACTATATGGTACTGCTAAGAGGGATTTAAAAAAATTGTTCTCCACCACCTGTAGGGGTTTTGTATTTACATACCCCCATACCCCTGCACCATATGTAGCAACTGCCACGCGGGTTGCTCTATACACGGTTAAAAGCTCCCCAATTGTTTTTTTGCCCATCCTTCTACTAAAGATTTTCAAGGCCATGATAGATTTACAGAACAGTAGTCTTCTAGTGTGTATTGCATCATTCCATCGACCTGTTTGGTCAAACAGGATGCCTAGGTATGGGAAAGTGTGGGTTTGTTCAAGAGGTCTAGAGCCAACATATATTGTTTTATCCTTTTTGTGTTGGCCAAGGCCATATGTCATGCTAAAAGTTTTTGTGCAGTTGATTTTCAGGTCTAAGTTATTCATGTAGCCTGTAAAAGTGTAAACCACTATTTGCTTTGCCAGTGATGTCCTGGCCATTAGTACTTCATCGTCAGCATATAGGAGCGCAGGAACAGACATTTTCCCAACAAGCCGCATAGCTTTTCACCAGGATCGCCCAGTGGTTCACGTTGTTAGGCACCTTTAATACCTCCACTTGCATACTGCGAGTTTCATGCATCAGCAGGCCATCAAAGAAGCACACCGTGACCCACCTCACACATTACAGTTATGATAGTTCCAGTCGTGGGGGATATGCAGTTTATATACGGGCTGCACTAGTTGAAACAGAGAGCAGTACACATATCAATATGCTTCATCAGGCTATCAGTGCAACGCCTCTCCAGAGCAGCATAAGCAAGGATTCCAGGTTCTTCAGCAAGCCCTCGGGCCACAGTACCACCCATGCCTGTCCAGCAAGAGAAATGTAGGACCAATCACTACCTCACCCAACAAGCAGGCAGGCCAGTTAGTTATACAGGACAGCAGGAGGGGGCACCGATCTCTGCATTGCGTAATATAGTTATAAACAGCATTGATGAAACAGAGCTATGAACATGTTGGGCTGTCGGTCGACATTTTGCAGCTGATGATAGAGCATAACACGACTGGTGTCTGTATTAATGCGTTGAGCCGTAGTCAGAATCACCACCACCGCTCTTTGCCCAATGTTGTATGCTGCAGTCTTGTTGCAGCCTCAGTTCACCTGCGCAAACCCCTTCGGCAGCAATTGGGTTAACTTACAACACAGGGCGCCACCATTTTGTGCTGTATTTACTCTTGAGTGCATACAGAACACTGCCACCAATACTCCACACAGCGTCGCCTCACAGCCGCCTGGCATAGAAATCAAATATCAAAGTCTGCTGTCTCTGCAAGGTCGCCAGTAGTACCAGCTGCATGCTGACTCGCGCATCGCTTGACAGAGGTTCGTTGCCAGTACACTTCAAAGCGCCACCATTTTACCGAAGCTTACCACACCATAGCACCGGGCCCATGTAGTGAAGCTCTCACTCTCTTCTTACTGCTTACTACCTCCCACGCATTTGGTACAGCATCCAGAGCGGGTACGCACCGCCTGTAGAAGTTTACTGCAGTGTCCGATGTTACCACAATGCTCCTGGTTCGTAACTGCCGAGCAGGTCCCGGGGCACCGCCATGTTGCGCTGTATCGCAGCCTCCGGGCAAAGGTTCACACTGACAAGTTCGCAGCCTCCTCTGCTCCAATTTTGTGCCTAGGTGCGCGCGCTTCAAGCACCTTCTCTTCCGACGTACATTGCTGTCAGGATCCGCTAGTTTGGCATCCGCAAAACCGCTATTTTTGAAGATTATTGTGCCTGACCGGCGGAGCTGTCTTATCAGGCAGCCATCCCGCAGTGCGCCCTCTAGCGCCCCCCAGGGAGACCCAGATTGGGGTACAGAGGCAAGAGCAGATGATAATAATGCTCTATTTGTGGTAGTGTGGGGGAGCAGTTAGGCTTATCACAGGGTAGTGCTAAGGATTTGTTCTACTCACAAAGGCAATAAATGAGATAAACACTCTAGAATAAATTTGAGACCAATTTATAAAACTAACACAGATTTTTCAGTAATGTTACAGGCCAAGAACTTTGTTCTACAGTAAGTACTTTTTAAGAAAGCAATTTTCAAATTTTGCAAAATGAATTACGTTTGTGCGCAATTACACACCATGTAAGTCAATGGGAGAAAAAATAAAAATGTACTACGAAGAAGGGGGCCACTTGAAAACACACAAAGGGACTTAACAGTAAGTCTGATGGGTCCCACTCTAGAGGGCAGATCACAGGGGCCTCAGCACCACTAGAGCACAGCTGGATTGTTGTTACCAAGGCTGGTCAGTCCTAGCGGAGAGCAGATGTCCTGGTGCATGTCAAGTCAAGTCAAGTTTAACTTTATTCGGTTATCAGATAAAACAACCATAAAAGTGCAAATACAATACATCATCACATTTCAATATGTCCATTAAATATTTAAAAAAACATTTGCATGATTAAGTTAAGAGAAATATAAAATATGCCCATCTTGATACAATTCATTTAGATGATCGTTTTTCTGAATCTAAAAGTAAATTTAAAATATGCAGACAAAGATGCAATAGATAAAATATCCAATTTTTGAAGTTCTAAAAATGCAGGGTGACACTGATTGCATTCCATAATCTTCAACAGGGGCACGATCCATCTTTTCCTGGGATTTGTATAAAATCTACAGAAAAAGAGGATATGAATGTCTGACTGCTCAGACAAGTCATCACAATGGCATTTAATTAGTTGTTTGGACCAAATATTCATAACGGGGAAGCTAAGGGATCTGTATAACAAATTTAATCTGAAACGCGTCAATAAAAACCTTTCAAAATCACTCATTTTTAATCTGATGTAAGGTTGCATGTAATCAGATGTCAATATTAATTGAATGTGCGACCACGGTTTTCTTTGACCTTTATATATTAGTTCTAAGGTCGCACAAATACCTCATACAAATATCTTTGAGGATTTTCCTAGATATGTCACACACAGTTGAAGGATCATCAAGTATTCCCTATGAACTATTTTTGTGAAAAACATCCTTACATAGGTTAACCATGCCACCTTACCAACATTTTCTAGGGTCATTACGTCCCTTAAGATAGAACGATTAAACGCGCATTCCTCACTTGTCCAGATCCTGTGCCACAGTAGAACTGGAGCAACCTTAATATTATCTTCTATATTAGGGCACCCCTAACTCAGCGTGACTAACATAAGTTGAAACACTATATGATACTGCTAAGAGGGATTTTAAAAAATTGTTTTCCACCACCTGTAGGGGTTTTGTATTTACATACCCCCATACCCCTGTACCATATGTAGCAACTGCCACGCAGGTTGCTCTATACATGGTTAAAAGCTCCCCAATTGTTTTTTTGCCCATCCTTCTACTAAAGATTTTCAAGGCCATGATAGGTTTACAGAACAGTAGTCTTCTAGTTTGTATTGCATCATTCCATCGACCTGTTTGGTCAAACAGGACGCCTAGGTATGGGAAAGTGTGGGTTTGTTCAAGAGGTCTAGACCCAACATATATTGTTTTATCCTTTTTGTGTTGGCCAAGGCCGTATGTCATGGTAAAAGTTTTTGTTCAGTTGATTTTCAGGTCTAAGGTATTCATGTAGCCTGTAAAAGTGTAAACCACTATTTGCTTTGCCAGTGATGTCCTGGCCATTAGTACTTCATCGTCAGCATATAGGAGCGCAGGAACAGACCTTTTCCCAACAAGCGGCATGTCCCTACACTCCTCTAGCAATGTTTTTTCAAGATCATTGATATATATGGTGAACAAAAAAGGGGCGAGTACGAACCCTTGTCGCACACCTCTTGCAATGGTGAATAAATCAGTACATTCACCATTTTATCCATACCTAACCCGAGCTGTGGCCCCTGAGTAGAGTTCCCTAAGAAAATTGATTATATCATCGTCTACTCCTAACTTCCGGAGGACCAGCCATAATTTAGAATCGGTGATGCCTTCAAAACTGACGTTAAGTCAACAAATGTTAAAAACATGCAACCACCCTTGGCTTTGGCGTATTTTTCTAATAGTATGCGCAAATTAAGACACTGGTCAATGGTGCCAAGGCCTTTCCTAAAACCATATGGAAATCGCTGATTATTGATCGTTTGTCAGCCCAAGATTGCAATCTGTTTAAAATTACTCGGCCGAAGATATTAATGGTAGAGTTCAAGAGAAAAATAGGGCGATAGCATTGGCAGCTCGATCTATTGCCCTTTTTAAATATTGGAACAATTATTGACTCACACCATGAGGATAATAAACCATTGGAGCAGGATGCGTTGAAGAGTTGGGTAAGCAACGGGCCCCAAAGATCCATGTTGCTCTTGTAAAGGTCAACTGGAACGCCGTCAGGGCCTGGGGCTTTGCCTCCAGCACTATTTCTTATGCTCACATTCAAAGTTCCCTCTAATTTTTTTCCTCTGTGTGCAGCAGTGGAGGGTCTCTGTGCGCTGCAACCATGGCTATGTGCGCCAGAAACGGAACCTCGCGTGTCTGCGGCGCCAAATGCCACTCGTTTTTTGTGCCCTCTGTCCACTCATTTTTTGTGCCTTTCTGCCCTCTGTCCCACTCATTTTGGGTGCCCTTCTGCCCTCTGTCCCACTCGTTTTTGGTGCCCTTCTGCCCTCTGTCCCACTCGTTTTTGGTGCCCTTCTGCCCTCTGTCCCACTCGTTTTTGGTGCCCTTCTGCCTCTGTCCCACTCATTTTTGGTGCCCTCCTGCCCTCTGTCCCACTCGTTTTTGGTGCCCTCCTGCCCTCTGTCCCACTCGCTTTTGGTGCCCTTCTGCCCTCTGCCCCACTCATTTTTGGTGCCCTTCTGCCCTCTGCCCCATTCATTTTTGGTGCCCTTCTGCCCCCTGTCCCACTCGTTTTTGGTGCCCTTCTGCCCTCTGCCCCACTCCTTTTTGGTGCCCCTCTGCCCCACTCGTTTTTGGTGCCCTTCTGCCCTCTGTCCCATCGTTTTTGGTGCCCTTCTGCCCTCTGTCCCACTCATTTTTGGTGCCCTCCTGCCCTCTGTCCCACTTGTTTTTGGTGCCCTCCTGCCCTCTGTCCCACTCGCTTTTGGTGCCCTTCTGCCCCATGCCCCACTCAAATTCAAAATTACTTTATTCGGTTTTTGACAAAACAAAACCATAAATGTTCACAGTACAATAAAAATAGCATTCCGTGCTACCGTTAAAAAAAAAAAACATTATACAGGGAACCCTTAATTCATTACATACAGTGTTCTACTCTTGCACTAGTAAAAGAAACAAAGCAATAGGTGAATTAACTCTAAAAAAATTCTTACAGATCCAAACATTTCCTATACTTCATAGTACATTCTAAAAAGCCCGCCACGTGGGGTATGTTTTCTGGATTCACCATTAGTAAATGATATAGTGCAGGCCCGGCTTGTACAAGGTTCATCCTTTTTAAAATAGGTTTTAAATAGATATTTCTGGGGAATTAATAGTATTTACAAAAAAACCATAAAGTGAAGCATATCCTGTGGAGACTGAAGGTCGCATCCACAGGATGCTAACACCATTCCCTTGTGGCAACCCCTGGGGACTGCCAATAAAAGATGAAACAGGTTAAACCGGAACCTGATTAAAAGAAAATTATCATATGCTGGTATAGGCCAGAGGAGATATTGCTCCTCCTCAGGTGACGTTTTAAGCATAAGGTGGAGGCGCACACTGGGTTCAGTAACTCCGTACCCTCTCTATCCATCTTTTTGCAGGTGATAAATGACTCTTTTATCAGTATAGGATCTTTAACTGTTATACTTTCCGGATTTAAGAAAAGGTCTAAATCTGCCCTCTTTACTAAAAGTATCTTTGAGATAACTCAGCCAAGGGATTTTAGACATGTTGTCTAGGCTAAGAGATTCTGTTAGTAAGCTATGTGTTAGTCCTAAGTGTTTGTTAAGCCAACACTGCATCCAAAACAAAAGAGGACGCAAGGATAGAGTATCACCTATAAAAGGCATGCCAGTTTCTTCATGTATGGTTAGGTTAGGGGTTCCCTGTGGGACACATAGTAATTTTGTAAAAAAATGATTTTCCGCTGTTTGTAAACACCCATGATTGCTATAGCCCCAGAGTTCACTCCCATAGGAAGCTATGGCGATGCTCTTAGACCTGTACACTTTCAGCATGGCTGCCACTGGTCTATTACCCATTCTGGCTGCAAAGTCGAAGAGCGCGGCGTTAGCCCTAGCTACTTCACCCCTTTTCCTGTTCATACAGGCAACCCAATTCAGTTTTTGATCTAAAAGTACCCCAAGATAGGAGAATGAGGTGCATGTTGGTACCCTGATACCGTTGACCTTAAATAAGTGTTGTTTTCTAGCTGCCTTCCCTACCTGCAATACATAGGATTTAGTGTTATTTATGTGCAGGTCTCGTATTAACAAATTCATAGAAGGCGTCCAGTAATGTTTGAAGCCCTTTTGGGGTACGAGCTAACAAGACGGCGTCGTCGGCATATAGTAAGACGGGTAAGCCCCGTCGACCCACATATGGATAATTGGCCCCCGTCTTAACCAGGTGATCTTCTAGGTCGTTGATATAGAGGTTAAAAAGAAAGGGGGCAAGGATGCACCCTTGCCTTACCCCCCGACTAGTGCTAAAACTTTGTGTGACCTTAAGGTCCCTGGTGTATCTGACATTAGCCTTGGTGTCCCTGTGTAGGTCCCCTAGGAAGTTCACAAGATGTTGCTCTACCCCCATGGCCTCCATGGACCGCCACAGCCTTCCCCTGTTAACACAGTCAAAGGCTGAGAAAAGGTCCATGAAGGCCATGTAGACTGTACCTAGGCGTGCAATGGTATATTTTCCCAGGAGTAGGTAGAGGTTAAGGCACTGGGCCATGGTGGAATGCCCTCTACGGAACCCGTATTGAATGTCAGAGATGATCTTTTTCTCTTCAGCCCATACGGACAGTCTCTTCAGGATAATGCTCCCCAGGACCGTTACCATGGAATCTATCAGGGAGATAGGCCTATAATTCAGCGTGCTGTTTCTGTCTCCCTTTTTGAATACAGGGACTATTGTTGAGAGGCCCCATGAGGCTGGGCAGGCTTTTTCTGCGGCAGCGTTTCCCACAGCTGTGAGAATAGGGACCCACTCGTTCTTGGAGGCCTTCTGCCCTCTGCCCCACTCGTTTTTGGTGCCCTTCTGCCCTCTGTCCCACTCATTTTTGGTGCCCTTCTGCCCTCTGTCCCACTCGTTTTTGGTGTCCTTCTGACCTCTGTCCCACTAATTTTTTGTGCCTTTCTGTCCTGTGTCCCACTCGTTTTTGTGCCTTTAGGTCCTGTGTCCCACTCGTTTTTGTGCCTTCCTGTCTCGTTTTTGTGCCTTTCTGTCCTGTGTCCCACTCGTTTTTGTGCCTTTATGTCCTGTGTCCCACTCGTTTTTGTGCCTTTCTGTATCATTTTTGTGCCTTTATGCCCTGTTGCCTTCTGTTCCGCTTGTTTCCCCAACAGCTGTGGCCTTTTGTTTAAATATTGCTGACAATCAGAGCCCCTTCACGGACACTTTCTAAACACAGCGTGTAGCACACGCTGTGTTTGGAAAATGTCTACACTTTTGTTAGTAAAGCACGAGGCAGACTGTGGCATTTTGTTTAAGTATTGCTGTTAATCGGAGCCCGTGAAGGGGCTCGGATTGTCAGCAATATTTAAACAAAAGACCACAGTCTGCCACGCGCCCACGCAGCCGCAAACACCATAATCGCCATAATTCCCACAATCCCCACCAGCCCCCCCCTGCCTCCTTACCTGCACTCCGCACTCCGCACTCCTCACGCCCGCCGCCACCACTGGAAAAGTGCCTCATGTTTGCGCCGCTCGCTTTTTAAAAGCGGCGGGCAGTGCGACTCTCTAGCAACGTCCTGTGTTTGCGCTCCACGCTAGGTGGTGCGCGCTGATGTCAGGGAAGGTGAACGCGTGCAAGCGGCCTAGAGGGAACAGTGCTCACATTTACTTCACTCAGAGCAATACCCAATTCCAATTTGATCCTGTTCTGGGCTGTCTCAGTCCTCACGGTGTCATCAGTAATGGCTTGGTCCTGATCACTTTTGGCACAATACAGTTCTTCATAGTGTTTAACCCACTCTGTATCGGAAATAGCTATCTCTACCCTGGCCTTTGTTTTATCGAAAAAGAGGGGCGCATTTACTACTTTCCAAAAGGCCGCCGAGTCTTTGCTCTGGGATGCCTCACACAATGCCTCCCATGCTTCCTTTTTGATAGTATCTTTTCTCGCCTTAAGGTTTTTCTTATACTCCTTCCTTAATTCCTTTACTAGGTTAATATCTCTATTAGGGGCATTTAAGGCGAGCTTAAGTTTGGTATAGCTCTTAGTACAAGCTGTATCAAACCAGCTCGAAGGGTTCACCTTGGAGTTTTTTGTCTCAAGAAATCTTCAGGTACTATTTTGCTCCCTTTCAGAGTACAGCCGTTCTGCCTACTAAGGGCTATATTCCGTACATGCTTACTTGGCGCACTTATCTTGGGGAGATCTTTACCTAGGTTTACAATCTCCAGGCTTAAGGTGAAGCGATCACTTAAAGGATTATCTAGAGTTTTGAACGCTAGAACCTCCCCGCCATATCTAGCTGAAATCAATACAAAATCTATGGTGGTATATGCACCTCTATCATTAAACGTAGGGTGAAAAGGGACATCGCTACAACTAATTCTGTTCGCGAAACCCAGATCACAGGTAAAGATAATCTCATTTAAGTGGTTCCCACAGGTGGTATGTTCAAAATGGCTTAAGCTGATCGCTTTGTCCAGCATTAGGCCACAAGTACCCTTTTCCCCATGTTTGCACAAGGAGCAGTTGAAATCCCCACCCCAGATAACACAGACTGCTTTCACTCTCCCTTCCATCAGACACTTAATGTCTTTGCCCAGGCTTGTAAGTGTTTGTTCCAAAGCGTCCACCAGTACATTATTATAAAAATTGACAATGATCATATGTAGGTCTCGATCGATAACAATTCTAATAATGTGATAAAACCGATTATTAAAGACCATCTCTATCTTACAACACTTAAGCAAATTAGAGACATAGGTACACTGTCCCCCTTTGGCACTGCCATAAAGGGAGCCAATTGCCGGGGAGTGAAAGGTCTTAAAACCACACAAATGAGAAGCTTCTACCGTCTATGTTTCTTGGGGGCGTACAATTTCATAGTCTTTGATCGAATTCAGCCAGTTACAGTTTCCCTGGTGCATGTCAAATACACCAGGATTGCAAAAAACACAGTTGATGGACAGAATGTAGAACAATGTCATACATTCACCCCAGTACAAGGATCTGGGCCCAAATCCATCGTTTTTTTGCACTCCACACCACCCTGGGTTAGACACTGGCTATATGCAAATCAGCTCTGACCCTGTGCCTCATGGGAACAGTCCAGTCCGAACTACCAAGCCATGTCTTTCCCAGACCGGAATCAAGCATCCAAGGATTGGTTTCTGGCTATCAGCCTTCATCAGCCTGGATAGCTTGACTCCAGTGGTGTGGAAAGCCTGGGACTCACGTCTGAGCATACCCAGCCCACTCGGGGTGAAATTTGCAAAAAACACAGTTGATGGACAGAATGTAGAACAATGTCATACATTCACCCCAGTACAAGGATCTGGGCCTAAATCCATCGTTTTTTTGCACTCCACACCACCCTGGGTTAGACACTGGCTATATGCAAATCAGCTCTGACCCTGTGCCTCATGGGAACAGTCCAGTCCGAACTACCAAGCCATGTCTTTCCCAGACCGGAATCAAGCATCCAAGGACCGGTTTCTGGCTATCAGCCTTCATCAGCCTGGATAGCTTGACTCCAGTGGTGTGGAAAGCCTGGGACTCACGTCTGAGCGTACCCAGCCCACTCGGGGTGAAAATTGCAAAAAACACAGTTGATGGACAGAATGTAGAACAATGTCATACATTCACCCCAGTACAAGGATCTGGGCCTAAATCCATCGTTTTTTTGCACTCCACACCACCCTGGGTTAGACACTGGCTATATGCAAATCAGCTCTGACCCTGTGCCTCATGGGAACAGTCCAGTCCGAACTACCAAGCCATGTCTTTCCCAGACCGGAATCAAGCACAAAAGCTATATCAACTGTGTTTTTTGCAATTTTCACCCCAAGTGGGCTGGGTATGCTCAGACGTGAGTCCCAGGCTCTCCACACCACTGGAGTCAAGCTATCCAGGCTGAATGAAGGCTGATAGCCAGAAACCGGTCCTTGGATGCTTGATTCCGGTCTGGGAAAGACATGGCTTGGTAGTTCGGACTGGACTGTTCCCATGAGGCACAGGGTCAGAGCTGATTTGCATACAGCCAGTGTCTAAC
This sequence comes from Lissotriton helveticus, assembly GCF_964261635.1. NCBI lineage: Eukaryota > Metazoa > Chordata > Amphibia > Caudata > Salamandridae > Lissotriton > Lissotriton helveticus. Next base: position 1,580,212,738 of record NC_136061.1, on the reverse strand, counting down.
CCAGGGTGGTGTGGAGTGCAAATTAACGATGGATTTAGGCCCAGATCCTTGTACTGGGGTGAATGTATGATATTGTTCTACATTCTGTCCATCAACTGTGTTTTTTGCAATTTTCACCCCGAGTGGGCTGGGTATGCTCAGACGTGAGTCCCAGGCTCTCCACACCACTGGAGTCAAGCTATCCAGGCTGAATGAAGGCTGAAAGCCAGAAACCGGTCCTTGGATGCTTGATTCCGGTCTGGGAAAGACATGGCTTGGTAGTTCGGACTGGACTGTTCCCATGAGGCACAGGGTCAGAGCTGATTTGCATACAGCCAGTGTCTAACCCAGGGTGGTGTGGAGTGCAAAAAAACGATGGATTTAGGCCCAGATCCTTGTACTGGTGTGAATGTATGACATTGGTCTACATTCTGTCCATCAACTGTGTTTTTTGCAATTTTCACCCCGAGTGGGCTGGGTATGCTCAGACGTGAGTCCCAGGCTCTCCACACCACTGGAGTCAAGCTATCCAGGCTGAATGAAGGCTGATAGCCAGAAACCGGTCCTTGGATGCTTGATTCCGGTCTGGGAAAGACATGGCTTGGTAGTTCGGACTGGACTGTTCCCATGAGGCACAGGGTCAGAGCTGATTTGCATATAGCCAGTGTCTAACCCAGGGTGGTGTGGAGTGCAAAAAAACGATGGATTTAGGCCCAGATCCTTGTACTGGGGTGAATGTATGACATTGTTCTACATTCTGTCCATCAACTGTGTTTTTTGCAATTTTCACCCCGAGTGGGCTGGGTATGCTCAGACGTGAGTCCCAGGCTCTCCACACCACTTGAGTCAGGCTATCCAGGCTGAATGAAGGCTGATAGCCAGAAACCGGTCCTTGGATGCTTGATTCCGGTCCGGGAAAGACATGGCTTGGTAGTTCGGACTGGACTGTTCCCATGAGGCACTGGGTCAGAGCTGATTTGCATATAGCCAGTGTCTAACCCAGGGTGGTGTGGAGTGCAAAAAAACGATGGATTTAGGCCCAGATCCTTATACTGGGGTGAATGTATGACATTGTTCTACATTCTGTCCATCAACTGTGTGTTTTGCAATTTTCACCCCGAGTGGGCTGGGTATGCTCAGACGTGAGTCCCAGGCTCTCCACACCACTGGAGTCAAGCTATCCAGGCTGAATGAAGGCTGATAGCCAGAAACCGGTCCTTGGATGCTTGATTCCGGTCTGGGAAAGACATGGCTTGGTAGTTCGGACTGGAATGTTCCCATGAGGCACAGGGTCAGAGCTGATTTGCATATAGCCAGTGTCTAGCCCAGGGTGGTGTGGAGTGCAAAAAAACGATGGATTTAGGCCCAGATCCTTGTACTGGGGTGAATGTATGACATTGTTCTACATTCTGTCCATCAACTGTGTTTTTTGCAATTTTCACCCCGAGTGGGCTGGGTATGCTCAGACGTGAGTCCCAGGCTCTCCACACCACTGGAGTCAAGCTATCCAGGCTGAATGAAGGCTGTTAGCCAGAAACCGGTCTTTGGATGCTTGATTCCGGTCTGGGAAAGACATGGCTTGGTAGTTCGGACTGGACTGTTCCCATGAGGCACAGGGTCAGAGCTGATTTGCATATAGCCAGTGTCTAACCCAGGGTGGTGTGGAGTGCAAAAAAACGATGGATTTAGGCCCAGATCCTTGTACTGGGGTGAATGTATGACATTGTTCTACATTCTGTCCATCAAACTGGGTTTTTTGCAATTTTCACCCCGAGTGGGCTGGGTATGCTCAGACGTGAGTCCCAGGCTCTCCACACCACTGGAGTCAAGCTATCCAGGCTGAATGAAGGCTGATAGCCAGAAACCGGTCCTTGGATGCTTGATTCCGGTCTGGGAAAGACATGGCTTGGTAGTTCGGACTGGACTGTTCCCATGAGGCACAGGGTCAGAGCTGATTTGCATATAGCCAGTGTCTAACCCAGGGTGGTGTGGAGTGCAAAAAAACTATGGATTTAGGCCCAGATCCTTGTACTGGGGTGAATGTATGACATTGTTCTACATTCTGTCCATCAACTGTTTTTTGCAAATACACCAGGATAGCAGCAGACAGATTGGAGAAGATATTCCAGGACAGCTGGGCACCTCACAAAGTGGGTCTTAGTGGTGTTGAGGTCCTTCAACGGGTGCCTTTTTTCCTGGGGCGTTGGAGTCCGGATTGGACTCCTGATTTTGCTGATTGCTGCAGAGGGTCCATTACCCCAGGAATTTGTGCAGTACCACTCTGGTAGATCCTGGTGTCTCCACACTTGAAGGTGAGACAGATTTTATCCTCGGGAGCTGATGTGTAACTTTTTGCTTGGGTGCTGCGTGGGAGTCACAGGGGAGCAGCCAGTGGGTAAAACCAGATTCTGTGGTTCAGTTCCTGCGGCTGCAGGGGGGCAGTACCTCCACTCCAAGGGAGTTCTTTGATGTTTTGTAGAATGCTGGGATCCTTGGAGGCTTCACAGTTGCAGGATGAGACAGCACAAGCACACCACAAGTGTAGAGTCCTTAAGGCAGCAGGCAGGATTTAGTACTAATTTTCTGCAGCATGGTTTCAGTCCTCGGGTCAGCAATTCTTCCATGTCCTTTTCTTCTCTGTGTCCATTGAATCTAAGTTTGGGGTTCAGGGATGCCTCCTAAATTCTAAATGTAGGGGCGTTACAGGGGGTGATAGGTAGTAGCCAATGGGATACCTATCTTTAGAGTATATACAGCCTCTAAGTGACCACTTCCTGTGGAAAGGGGCACTTTTTGGTCTCTAATTGGCTTATTCCCTCACAAACCAAGATGTAGAGAAATGAAAAGTGGGCTCCACATCACCTACTCCAACTAAGGTCTGGAGCTGGCTGAATGGGGACCAACCTCCTAATTTAACTCATTTTCCCACCTGTCCTCCCACCAAATGTGGAGCAGGCAAGGGGGGTTGGCATGCCCCACAATCCGGAGCTGCCTGGGCGGCATATCTGTTGAAGCTTCCCACCCTGGAAGGCCATCCAAGCCTGGAGGAGGTGTGAAGCACTTCCGCCCAGAGTAGCCTTTGTTCCTGGCCTCTGAGAGTGCTGGCACTCACCGCACGAGGTTTCTCACCCCATGAGGTCAGAAACATGCCTTGTGGTGGCAGAATGGCTAAGACTAGTCAGAGACCACACCAGTGTTTGGTAGGTTTTCAAGGGACCCTCTAAAGGGTCTTCTGTGTGCACGTATTAATAAATCCAACACTTGCATCAAGGGGATTTAATTAGATGACATGTTGAGTACTAAACATGATAGGGCTGAGTGAAGCCATCATGGAGCTAGGAAACTCATAATGACTATAATCCAGCCCATGCACTCTCTAAGGCTTCCCTGTGCACTTACAAAATCCAAGAATGGACTTGATATTGTAGGGTCATATATGTTCATGCAGATATGTCCACACATGGGATTTAGTGCACTCTGCCTTAGGGCTATAAGGCCTGCAGATGGGGTGACTTGCCTATACCTCACGCAGTATAGGTGTGCCAGACATAAAGGCCTGTGTGCCATGTTGACTCTTCGGTTTTCTCTGCACAAAGACCCACAGCCTGCAATGGGGTGGCAGAATGTTTGCTGCAGCCCTAGCGGACCCTCTTCAGTACCAATGCCCTAGGTACCAGGGGTACCATTTAGTAGGGACTTACAATGGTTGCTGAAGTTGTACCAATTGTGCTGCAGTTTTAGGAAAGAGATCTGGCAAAGGGGACCTGGTTGGTAAGGACCAAGTGCACTTTCAATACGAAATCACATCATACACCAAGCTAAAAGTGGGGGCTAACCATATCAAAAGAGGCACTTTCCTACAGGAATGTTGGTGGTTATGGTAATGTAAAGGTATTTTGTTAGCATTGTGTTCCATTTTGAAGGACAGGTGGTGTAAAATATGAGATCCATCCTCTTTAGGCCTTTTGAGGTGTTATAATAGATATCCGCAATGAGCAATTCGAGGTGTTGTTTAATCAGTTTGTGTTTGCGATTTTTAGCTGCTGTGGAGGATAGGTTTGGGGGTAGGGTGATAGGGAAGGAATTTGGGCTGTGAGGTTTCAGGAGAGAGGAAGAGCAGGGTTGGAGGGTGCTCTAGGAGCCTTCATCTTGATAATCCTAGGCACTCAGTGCAGCTTGTAGGGGTCACTAGCATCGACATCCGGAGGCTCAACTGGATGTCTGCTGTCAGAAAGGGTGAGTTTGTCCTCTTTCTTACATATTGCCAGGCATCATCAGGTAGGATAGAGAACAGTCTGTATGTCCATTAACAGGGATGGTTGGTACCAACCTAATGAATATAGTCCTCATTCTATGTTACTGATAATAGTTCTGCTGTAATAGAGAGTGGTCCCGGCTTTTTTCTTAGAGTAAGCCTACGTAGCATCTGGTAAGCTAAGGAGTAGGCTGTATGCCTTTAACAAAGATGGCTGTCACCCTCAAGTGAATGCATTCCTCTTTCTTTGTTGCTGACCATAGTTCTGTTGTCACAGAGGTTGTTCCTGTCCTCTTTCTCAGCATACGCCTTGACAGCATCAGGCAGGATAAAGAATAGGCTGTCTGTCCTCAATAAAGATGGCCGTCATCATTACAGTGACTGGATCCTCTTTCTGTTTTCATGATCCTAGGTAATGGTGCCTCCAGTAGACAGTGTACTGTAACCGGACTTCAGCCCCCTCCCCCGTGAGGCAATGGCAAAGGTGATATGAGGATGCAGGGACGGCAATGGGATGTGGATCGCGTGGCTCCTAGAACCTTGGTGTCCGAGTAAATGCCTGTGGCATCATCCACGCGGGACGGACCTCTATGCCGCATTTCTACCTGCCACAGGCCACACAGGACCCCGGGGAACCTTCGCTGTTGTCTCCCTCGCTGCCGCTAGAACCAACAAGCGGCCGCCGAGAGGGGGGACTACAAATCCCAGCATCCCCTGCTTGCACGCCCATTTCCGCCCACACACATGCCCGGAGGCGCTTAAAAGTGAGTTGCTCCCGCGGTGGAGCGGGGGCATCATCCACGCAGGGCGCACCTCTATGCCGCATTTCTACCTGCCACAGGCCACACAGGAGCCCGGGGAAGCTTCGCTGTTGTTTCCCTCGCTGCCGCTAGAACCAACCAGCGACCGCCGAGAGGGGGGACTACAAATCCCAGCATCCCCTGCTGGCACGCCCATTTCCGCCCACACACGCGCCCGGAGGCGCTTAAAAGTGAGTTGCTCCTGCGGTGGAGCGGGGGCATCATCCACGCGGGGTGGACCTCTACACCGCATTTCTACCTGCGACAGGCCACACCGGAGCCCGGGGAACCTTCGCTGTTGTCTCCCTCGCTGCCGCTAGAACCAACAAGCGGCCGCCGAGAGGGGGGATTACAAATCCCAGCATCCCCTGCTGGCACGCCCATTTCCGCCCACACACGCGCCCGGAGGCGCTTAAAAGTGAGTTGCTCCTGCGGTGGAGCAGGGGCATCAATAACACGGGGCGGACCTCTAAGCCGCATTTCTACCTGCCACAGGCCACACAGGAGCCCGGGTCAACCTTCTCTGTTGTCTCCCTCGCTGCCGCTAGAACCAACAAGCGGCCGCCGAGAGGGGGGACTACAAATCCCAGCATCTCCTGCCGGCACGCCCATTTCCGCCCACACACGCGCCTGGAGGCGCTTAAAAGTGAGTTGCTCCTGCGGTGGAGCGGGGGCATCATCCACACGGGGCGGACCTCTACGCCGAATTTCTACCTGCCACAGGCCACACAGGAGCCCGGGGAACCTTCGTGGTTGTTTCCCTCGCTGCCGCTAGAACCAACAAGCGGCCGCCGCCGAAAGGGGGGACTACAAATCCCAGCATCCCCTGCTGGCACGCCCATTTCCGCCCACACACGTGCCCGGAGGCGCTTAAAAGTGAGTTACTACTCCCACGTCACGGGACGCACGCGGGCGGCGCCGGGAGAAGCCCGAGACAAGGGTGGGACCGTCTGTGACCATCCGGGGCCGACGGAGGCAGGGCTGGGCCACCCCCTTAATAAGGTGCAGATCAGTTTATGGGCGCCACCTATGACTGGAGTACTCATTTGCCCTATTGTGTCTATTTAGAACTGTGTCTTAACTGCTGTAATTTGGTAACTGTGTATATTGCTGACGGTTTAAGTGAGGTAGCTCATTTAAAATGGCTAGGCGTCGCGCCAAACCACTATTAGAAAACGCGTGTAACACCATCGACACTTACCTTGTAAAAGTTGTTAGCGACCTTACTGAAGAAATTGAACGCACGGAAAGGCGGGTTTCCATGGGGTCAAGTGTTCTAATGGCTGAACAGGCTAATACTAGTAGAGCACTTGGTGATGTTAGTGAATCTGATAGGGTGTTAGACCTACTGGAAGGAACAAACAGTAATAACGGTGCCAATCATTCTGGTATTTCTAACACGGCAAGTTTACCTGCTGAAGTCACCAACCCCAGTCTGTCTCCCCCCCCCCCCCCCCCACCCCCCGGCTAGAGTTATAGGTCATAAAAAGAAACCATTAGGACAGGGCAGCCTGAAGGGAAAAAAAGATAAAAGAACTAATATAGCAGGAACTATGGTCACCACACGCACAAGGGCTAAGCAAAATGCAGACACACCTAGTGATTGTAATAGTTATAGCATTGACATTTTTTTTGACAAACTGATAGAGCTGATTAGACCCTTACACGAATAAGTGGACTATCTAGCAAGAGAAGTTCACAAATTAAGCGGTAATTTAGAGAAAATTAGCCCGGGGGTCCACCAAGAAAGAAGAGCAGGCCTAGAAACGAATAATGGAAATAATGGCAAAAACACTATAACTAATGGAGATATAGTCGTACCTAATAAAGGAACACCTACAACTAGAAGCACGTGTAAAGATCCGGTAAATACACAACACACCGAGAAACAGCCGAAGAAGAAATCCCCCCCAAACAACGAGGGTAACATTGCACCACGTTTAGTTCAGGGCACTTCCGATAAGGGAAAATTATCATCTGTGGAACAAACGAGTAGAGGTAATAAAGAATTTACAGTAGATAATGACAGACAGACCCCTACTTGCATTAATTTACCTCCTGAATGCGCGGCCTATGTCACAGTACTTGTAAATGTCCCAAACCTAAAGAAGGGTCAAGTGGAAAACCATGATATATTTAAAAATAAAACCCTTCATTGGTTGTCTACTAAGTGTAATTTTCCAACAGAAGGGGCTAACCAGATTATTTTAACGCAGAGAGTGGGATGGGTGGGCCCTCTTAGGAAAAAATATGAAGGGGACTGTATAATTATAAATTTTAGATCCCCTCATTGGGCCCAGAACACCCTTGCCAACGCCCCACCTCCATCAACGTGGGAGTTTAATTCGACTCTTCTTTCCCTAGGCTACTTTTATAGACACTTACTGGACCCTTACCTCAATGACAAGACCAATTCTGCACCGTGCAACTTGTTAACGTTCCCATTGCTCCGTCCCTGCTCTAATATTTCAACCTACAACAGATTCCAGGTATTTGATTCCTTAGAGGAAAACGATTGACTTATGTTGCTCCCGGGTTGTACACAGGTAAATCCTAGCACTGGGGTTAAACAGAAAGGCAGAGCTGATGTAGGCAAGGAGCCAATGATACACTGTCTCTAACTACCCCCTATGTTATCAATAGCATCATCTAATCTACCCAAGCCACCTACTATAACTATTACCAAAGATGAAGTAATTAGCACAACAAATAGGGCTATACATATAACAGCAGAGAACGGGCGAGCAACAATGCCTATAACCACCTCAAATGAGATGTTAGTACCCCAACATGAGTCAGTAGCTTTGTGTGCAGCTGCGGAAATTGGCTATTCGCTAGTTACCTAGAACATAGCTGGTATATATAGGAAGCTAGATACCCCTTTTTGGAGGGACTTTATTGGTGCAGGACACGCCATCATCTGCCTCCAAGAAACTTGGTGCCAAGAACCCATTTATATAGAAGGATATACCTCACACTGGTTAAATGTCGTAACCTCTGTGGCGGGAAGAGCAAAGGGTGGTCTTCTGCTACTAATATCAAATAAACTAACCATCTGTAAAATTAAAAGTTATTCTGTGGTAGACACCCATAGCCAGGTGTTGCGGCTGGAATTTAGCAGAGGCAAAGATGTAATACTTGTCAACTATTATAATAATATCTTTACGGCCACCAGGGGAAATATTTTGTATCCACTTGAAAATGAAATCAAAAGGGCCTTGGCACTATCCCGTAGGCAGGCTATCATCCTTTGGGCAGGAGATTTTAATATCTTATCCTGCCCACTGGCTACGGGCAACTCGTGTGGTTTTAGGAAGGAGTTCGGCAATTATGAAAGTTCGGATTTTATACATTTCCCTCATTGTAATTATGGTAAGATACTAAACAATTTGTTAGTAAAATTTGATCTGGATTTACTAAGTTATACCAAGAATAAGGATAATATCAACTGCCCAACATTTACGGGCAGAAATGCGAATACTAACATTGATCATATCCTGATTTCTAGTAATAGCGAGTACAGCAATTTGTGGGTTGTGGAAGAAGCACTAAGTGACCATAACAGTATTACTATATCGTTACTATGTTGGGGAAATAGGCCTTCTGACGAGAATGCCTGTAGTAATAATGTAGTAGCCTTTAGACCGAATGGAATGAAGATCAAATGGGCTGGCATTGACCCTCATAAAAAGCACAAGGAGGTGGTAGACAAATGTAGAATAGAGATAGATTGTTGACTTAGCGATGAAGTGAACCCTGAAACTCTGCTCTCAAGCTTTATCAAGATAAATGAAATGATAGAAGGCATATTTACCAAAAAAACAGGCGGGCAAAGAACGGGCAGGTTGGGCTGGTTTGACAAACATTGTACCACGGCCTTATAAGAGTTAAAACAAGCCCTGAGTAATAAACCACGTAGCAATATAACTATTAAAATGCTGTGCACTAATTATAAAATGGCTCTGTCTAACAGGAAAAGAGAGCTTCAAGACCAGGCCTGGAATAATTTGAATCTGGCGGCAGACACGAATAATAGCAAACTATATTGGGAGACTATAAACACTCCCTTTTTAAATAATGATAGTATGCCGGAAATAACCTCATATGTAGAATGCAATGCATGGATCGAACATTTTACTAATATTTTTAACCCAGATAGGAATATTTTAGATGTAAGTTTGTGTAACGATTGCACATGGCTGCCACTTCCTCTATCAGTAAGCTTAGATGAGGTGTATGAGGGTTTAACCATAAGTAAAGCTGGGAAAGCACCGGGCCCCGATGGGGTTCCAGTAGACCTACTTAAAACTGAAATGAACCTCTGGGCGCCAATCCTAGTGAGATTTTTTAACCTGGCAGCGGAAGGATACTTCCCGACATCATGGGGTCAGTCGATAATCATCCTTCTTTTCAAGAAAGGCTCAAAATCTGAAGCGTGTAATTATCGCCCTATCTCCTTACTTGATGCATCCATTAAGATAATGAGTAGAATTATGCTAAAAAGGATGGAAACTTGGGCTACTGAGAATGAAATTTTATCTAAAGCGCAATATGGTTTTAGAAAATGTTTGGGGACTTTAGAGCAGTGTGTTAATCTAGATCTTCTCATTAACAAATATAACACTGCCAAAGAGGGGAACCTGTTTCTCTGCTTTGCAGATTTAAGCAGTGCCTTTGACCTTGTTGATCACTCCATATTATGGCATATTTTAATTGACTCAGGAGCACCCAAGGAAATCATACATTTTTTAGCAAGGGTTTATGAGAAACTGTCATGTAAAGTTCGCTATGGACCATCTGACGAATGCACTCCTTTCTTTAAAGTCACAAGAGGCATCCGCCAGGGTTGTATTTTGGCACCTCTTTTATTTTCATTATTTATTAATCAAGTTGACTCAACCCTAAGTAAGATACCCGCAGACGCCCCACTTATAGATGAGAAAGCCGTCCCAATATTATTATATGCGGACGAAGCCGTTTTATTATCTCACACACAGATTGGTCTACAGCGACTCATTGATAATTTTATGATATTTATAGAAAGTAGAAAACTTATAGTAAATAAAACTAAGACATTTGCGATGACTTGCGGGAAGAAATCTAAGCCAGCAAGTTCTACTTTCTTTTTAGAAAGGGTCAAGATGCAATCAGCCAAAACATTCTGTTACCTAGGAATAACATTTGCGGGGATGGGAAATGGATACACGAGCATGAAAATGTGAGCCTAAAAATGAATAGAAACACCAATAGTATATTTAGATTCTCCTCCAAATTAGGGGCCAGAAGAATAAAAGATATGATGGCCATATACAACGCCAGATGTGTCTCATCTGCATTGTATGGGGCGGGAGTATGGGGCGACCAACAAAGTATAACATTGCAGCGAGATGAAAATAAATTCCTTAAAAAACTACTGTGTGTACCCCTATCAGCATCGACGGAATTAGTCCACAAGGAAGTAGGAATTGATTATATTTCCGACCTGGCTGCATTACGCCCCCTGTTACTCTGACGCTCTATTTGGTCTAAAACCGAAACGCAATTTACACAAGAGATCATTAGAGATTGCCTGAGGCTTGATCATTTCTCTCGTATCCCGTGGCTGAAATACATTCATTACTGGTTTAATCTTCTATTTGATTTTAATATTCTTTCTGAACCCGAGTATGTAGCATCAATTCCCAAAAAGGAGCTAAACTTAAGGTTTTTATTACATAAGAAGGAGTTGAGAGATAGGTCGTCTGGAAAGCTACCAACTGTTGTTTTCTATCAGGATTTAAAATTAGACAATGGCTTTCTGACTTACCTATCTACCGTTACACGGAATTCCCACCGATTTGTTTTAACGTGCCTTAGGCTGGGAATTGTACATCATTTAGTAGCATTCCCGAAAATGAAAACCAGCTCCAACTCTGCATGCCCATGTGACACTTCTTGACAGAGCTGCTCCCATTTTTTATTGTTTTGCAAATGTTATTGTTCTTTTAGGAAATTTTATCTTAAACCTATCTTTTTAAGAAACAATGTTCGATCCACAAAAATGGCAATGGATTTACTTTTTTCTTTAGAAAGTCCTGATATGTGCTTTTTCATCGCATCATATATATTGAAATGTACAGCTGCCAGGAAATCTATAGTCATTTGATGAAATTGCCTATGGTTACATATCACTATAGCAGAAGATATGTTCAATATAACTAATTTTATCCTGTCTGTACATGTTTCATAATAAAGCACTAAGCAATCGTTAATTTTTTTTATTTTTAAACTCCCTTTAGAATATGTTTAGCTATTAACACTTTTAATATATGTACATAATGTATTCCCAAAAAACTGCATTCTATAACAGAACCGTCTTAAATATTTTATTATTTTGATCAAATCAGAAATTTGGGTAGGTTATCGCACTTTAATGACCTGTAAGATTTGCACTAAATGCTTTGCACCTGTCACTTTATTGCGGTAAATCTGCACATAGCTGATATCGGGGAGAAGGTTTTGCAAAATAATTTTTTCTAGACATTGAGTCATTTTTAATTAACTTCAGATCTGGGTAGTTCATCGCACTTTAATGACCGAGCAAGATTTGCACAAAATGCTTTGCACCTGTCACTTTATTGCGATAATATGCACATACTATATGAACTGTAATATTATGGTAAACACTCATCCGAGGTTAACTGTTTAAAAGATGTACCGCACCTTCCATGTATTTATGAGGCGGCTTCAGTTTTGTAACTATGATGTTTTTAACTATGTATATTGGTAATAATGTAATGTATATGTTCTGCTTATATGGTTGTGTCTGACAAACCGAATAAAGCATTTTGAACTGCCTGTGGTCAACAGTGCATGGTGCTCTTTCCTAGACTCTCTGTCTCTGAAGAGCACCAATCCTTCACAGCGACTGTACTTTATGTCCCACTGATCAACAGTGTGAGTATCCTCCACCCGCTTCTCCCCACTGTGCTGTTCCCAACCCTTTGCGAGCACCAGATTCACCTCAACAGGTACCAATGATGATGTAAAGCTGTCCCGGAGCGCCCTAAAGCCTCAGCCATTGCCACAGAACTGATTGTGTGATCAGTGTGGAGCAAGTCAGTGCCTGAAATAGTGGGTACCCTGTGATAATAAAGAGAAGGGATGCTGCCAATATCTCCCAGTAGTTGGCAGTCTACTGAACTGCTGTAGGATGTGGGAGCTACCTCAGGCTATGCTAGCTCCAGTGCCCCTGATGCGAATAAGGTCAGATGTGGTCAGGCCGGCTGAGTGAGGCAATTTGTGCAGTCACCCAAGTCAGGGGAAGCTAGCAATGCCACCTCCTCGGGCACAGCAGACTCCCGACTTCCAGGTAGCACCAGCGAACCTTAGCAGTTGCTGTGGTCTGCTTAGGGTCCATTGTCGAGGCTGAAGGGTTCAATTTACCAGTTTCTTCTAATTTTAGCTCCCTATACTGTTAACTTTCCATGCTGGAATGGTGGGGGCTGGTTGGTTCGGATGGATTTACGCTGATTGCAATCTTTGCCCTGGTAGCATCCGAATGTTGCTCCTTCTCGGTCGGCCATTTTGTCATGAGAGAGTAAAGAGAGAGGATGATACAATGAAAGGCAAATGTTTTCATTTATTACAAGTTGGTTCGTATGAATATGAGGGAGGGTGGCTTGCCTCTTGAATTGCAAATGTTAGTGTGGTGCATGTGGCTTTAACCTGTTGACTCCCAAGAGCACCGCAAAAGATGCACTAGTGTGGGGAGCAGCTGAGAACACTGCTCAGTTAGCACCAGAAAATGGTGGCTGTATGTGTTGCTGATTATTCCGAGCAGCTGCGCAGACTACCCCAGCTGATGTAAGACCCATCACGGGCTAACAGCTTGTTTGCATTCCAACACTCTTGATTTGGGAATCAGTCAGCTATTCCCTGCGCTACTTTTTGGAACTCGTGGTTTCCGGTCTACAGTTGTTTTCGATTTTCTGATGATTGGAGAGCGTGAAATATATATCATGCTCCTGAGCATACATGCCAACATTTTAGAAGCTGAAAGAGGGAGATTTTCAGGAAAGGATATAGTATCAACTGCAAAAGCTGTTGACTTTGAAGCTGCGGAAGCAGGTTCCAGTCTTGGTGGTGGCTTAACATCCTGTGATTATGAGCAAATCACGTAATCCCCATGTGCCTTTGAAAAAGAAAGAAATTATGTGTGATGTGAACGAAGCTGATGTAAAGTGTTCCAATACCTTCAGGTTGAGTTTGCACCATATAAAATTGCACACGAAGAAAAACTTGTGTAACTGAGTAGTTGATCTTTGTGTAACACACCTCCCTCAGGTGGGCACATGACTGCTCTATCCTGGATGTCTGATCCAACACACACTACAACATGAATACTGTACACAAGAGCTGTGCTGCTCATCGCATAACACAGAACACATTTACTGTGTTTGATGCATGTCTGTGTTTCCTGGCACTGCTGTGGTGTAGTGAGAACCATCCTTTCTTTCTACAGTCTGGGATTATGTGAGCCAAGTTCCATGACCTTTGCACACAGTCCAGTGCAGATGTGCATGAAGAGATTGATCTGTGCAAAGGCATTTGACCGGCATACTGCATGGCTGACATTTTCACTGAAGTAATTGAGTTTTACACCAGTACATTGATGCAGGTGCAGTGTTTTCACTGGTTATTTAGTGAAGCTGCTGTTTATGCCCTGGTTAGCTCGAGTAAACGCTGTTGTGTTGTGCTTCTCTTGTGTAAATAAACCCGGCCGAGATTAATGTATGTGTAATGTAGTCCAGCACAGCAGCATAGGGTCAAATATCTATAAGTGGTCTTGACTTGTCTCTCCTTCAGGGTTCACCCCTCAGTATATCTTTCCACGTTCCTTTCTTTTCTTACCATTCCTCTATCCTTTCTCCTTCCTTTTCATTTTCTCGCTATCTAAGTCCAGTCACTATTCACACCTTTTCCTTCTATTTGCTCTTTCTCACTTTCTCTCTAGTAACAGCAGCAATGCTGCTATTGCAGAAAAAGGGAGGAGAGCAAATAGCACAGCAGGCAATAAATTGGGCACTTGCCGGGCATCATAGGCAAACACCCCGCTGTGTGAGCAACTTACTGTCCCTCCCGCCATTCCAACTTTCCCATCAACACCAAGACCTTATGTGGTGTTAGAACCGCCGCAGTTTATTCACATCATAAGTTAGTACACACTTGTCATGATGGCATTGGTCATCAACATGCTCATTTCTGGCGTATATTGGACAACAATGTAAGCCATTTTCTTAACAGGTCATGCAGTGCACATCCTATACTTATTGTATATTAATACCAATAACTTACCTATTCCTACACTGCATCATCGGTCCTGTCATGATCTCTCTTCAATGTTGTCATAAATCTCTTTCCAACTGCTGTGAGAGCTCTACATCTGCAAAATACTTGTTACAGTGGGTCACGGCTTCGAGGCTTCAATTTGGTACCAAATGTCTGGCATTTTTGGCCCCATGGCCATGACTTGACTGCAGCCGCGGCCCGTGGAGGGAGTTACGGTGGGGCAGGGAGGTGGGGAGGGGGCGGGGCAGGGTGGAGGGTTCTAAAAACCGGCATATGGATAATTGCATAATTAATAAAACGAAATTCGTAGCGCGCACAGCATGGCATTTTGCCATGCTGTGCGTGCTACGTATTTCGTCCAGAGCTGAGCATTTCTTACCCTTTTTCTCTGCCCTCACGTATCCCTGACGTGGCATCCCAACAACCTTGTCCGGGCACTTGTCTCAAGAGTCCCTGCCGTAAGATATCCCAAGCACCTTGTTTGGGCAGATGCACTTGTCTCAAGAGTCCCAGTCATAAGGCATCCCAAGGACCTTGTTGAGACAATTGTCCTTTTACGTCCTTATGTGAAGATATTTATTGTTAGAAAGAGTTCTCCCTAATAGGTTTAGGTCCCGAGGGGGGAGAGACAAATTATGCAAAGAATACTGAACCTCAGTAAGGACCTATATTTCTTTTTTACATTGAATCAATCTCAACATTTTTAGAGGATGCCAAAGAGAGAACTATAAAGTATTATTCAAAATAGATTTATTAATTTTCTTCACATTTTTATAAAAAGATTTTTAGACACATTTTATCAACTAAATCAGTCATTGTGTACTCAACCAAAATTTGATCTAATTTACAAACATACTTTTCATGACATAGAAAACATTAGATTAAAGATGCCCTCTAATAACAACTACACTGATCTTACACACAGACATACTTACATACCAATCATACTGTGATCTATTCTAAAACTGACTCATAAATAAGACTAATTTATACACAACAATAGACTAATACATTTAACAATTCTTAGGCCTAACATCAGCTGTCACGGATACAAACTAGTTAAATCCACCATAACTAGCAGAACTATACCATCTTGTGTCTCTAGTGTATTCTGCATAGCACACCTCAGAATTGTTAAATGTATTAGTCTATTGTTGTGTATAAATTAGTCTTATTTATGAGTCAGTTTTAGAATAGATCACAGTATGATTGGTATGTAAGTATGTCTGTGTGTAAGATCAGTGTAGTTGTTATTAGAGGGCATCTTTAATCTAATGTTTTCTATGTCATGAAAAGTATGTTTGTAAATTAGATCAAATTTTGGTTGAGTACACAATGACTGATTTAGTTGATAAAATGTGTCTAAAAATCTTTTTATAAAAATGTGAAGAAAATTAATAAATCTATTTTAAATAATACTTTATAGTTCTCTCTTTGGCATCCTCTAAAAATGTTGAGATTGATTCAATGTAAAAAAGAAATATAGGTCCTTACTGAGGTTCAGTATTCTTTGCAAGATATTTATTGTTAAAATGTGTAAAATCCGCAATGCTGGAGGTGGTTTGCCGACCACTTACACCTTCCCCACGACTAGTAGAACCAGCAGCTTGAGTGTCCCTAAATCATTCAGAAGGAACCTGTCACTCACTCTATGGGACAGACGAACTCTGTCATCTTGTGCAATCTCCAGATAAACTACCTGAGGTGAAGGTACATGACTCCTGGGGTGGGCTGCCACACCCTTTTTAACCTGTGGTGCACTCAGGGGGCTCACCGCCGATTGGTCATTTCAAAGCAAGCTGGCCAATGGCTGCCCGGCACTTCCTCGGCTGTCTCTTTATGCTGCCCCTCCTTGCCTGAGCCCCTCCGCTACCTGCGGCTGTGATGCACCAGCCCCCTAAACTCCCTTCAACCATGAATCCTTTCAACGCACTTTGAGTCAGTCAGGGATTCCACCGACCACGTTGCCCATGTACCTTCTTTACCTAACTGCTCCTGCTGTCAGTGATTTCAAGCAATATTTTAATATCCTGTATCATTACGAAACACAGCAGCAGAGAGGCTGAGATCCCCGGCCAGCACCCAAGTCTGAAGTCGTAAGCACTGAAGTTAAAGAATGCTAAATAATTGTAACCAGGCTTGAACCCGTAGTCATACACTTGGAAATGTATTCTCTTAGTTTGGTGTACTAGCACTCTTCCTTAGAAAACCATACTGTACTTAGCCGGGTCTGATGGCTTAGTTGCCCAACTTGTCCCCATGCCTGACTCAATGAGCACTGGCCCAAATCGCAGCGGGTCCAACCAGTCTCCCATTGTTCTGAGGACAACAAAATAAACATCACCGAGTTGGGGAACAACAAACCTCTGCCATCCAAGAGGCCATTGGGTGAACTTGAGCCTCACAACACAAATACTATGTTATATTATAGAATCCTTTAGAGCCACTAATTTAATAGCCTGTATTCTGGTTTAGCGTCAAATGCCTGATATGCTCTGACCACTGTATTCAAGCTCCAGATCAAATGTAAAAATATGTGAATTGCGACATACACAAACTAAAATGTATAACTTAATTTCGAGTCCATGAAGCCACATGACTTGTTATTGCGCGCAAACCATCCTTGCATTAACCAGCGTGTGTTCGGTACATACATTTTTTTCTAGATGACGTTCAACACTGTAAGTACAAAATTAATATATTAACAATGCCCCCAGCTCTTACATCAAATAGATGCCATGACGTGCATTTGCAGCTTAGCTAAGGTGTTGTGAAGTGCGTTTGGGACCCCCGCGGCTAAGCAAATACATATATCACAGCAGGTTATAGACCTTACTGTTCTGAAACTTGCCAGATTGCTAGCGTTTGGATGTTATTGCAGTCTATTGCTACTTCAAGGTCAAAGTGAACTTAATTTCCGAATGAATGAAATTTTACATCACTGCTCTACACATTGAGTTGCCTCAAGATACTGCCTGTTTAGAAAGAATCAAATGTCAGTTGATTAAAAAAAAAATGGAAGCTCAACTGACGTCCCAGCTTATAGGCGCTCAGCCCACATACAAAAGCACCATCCAAAATTACTGAATAGGCTTTAGACACTTCCTTTTCCATAGGCCTCGGATGTCGTGTATCAGTTTGGAGTTGTGACATGCCTTTCATACTCCTTGTGCTGCAGGCATGCAAGGTAGAGCACCTTTCGTGGTTCACCTCGACAAGGACAAGCACAGCCTACCCCAGGAGGGGGCAGATTTACAAGCCCCATGCGCCACTTTTGCGGCACTTTTAACATGGGAAAAGTGCCGCAAAAGTGCCGCAAGGGGCTTGCAAATCTGCCCCGAGGTCATCTGGATAAAAGTGACCAAAAGAGCTTTAACATGCTTCACACAAAATTGTACTACAGTTTCCCAGTTGTGAGACAAATTGAGTTTTGCTGCTTACCAATTAGTGCATCTCGCTATGATGTCATTTAAAACCCTCAACTTTGCAGGCACTGGAACTTCATTTGATATGCCTTAGAGGCATGCCTCTTTACATTTTTAAGCTATGCATCCATCAGTTCAAGCCATTCTTACAGCTTTTGGGGCGTTGAGCAATCTAAAATGTAACACTTGCAGCAGTGTGTTAGTAGTTGTGTGGGCACTGTATTTGACCGTGCTGGCAGTGGAAATTGGTGGTGCAAGCTGCAGTGGCCTTCTGACGAGTACCCTGGCACTTTTCCCTTTCATACAAGTATAGGGTGTCAGAGCATCTTACACTACACACACACGTTACTGGGACAATATATCATATGTGTTTAAATCAGGGTATATGTAATGTTGTACAAGACAGACTACAAGGTGTCATAGTTACAAGCCATCCATACTGATAGGTAATATAGTTTCAGAGTGTTTTGTCTGCAGAAGTACTAACTCAGAATTTAAATGTAACGCTATGGTTGGGGGTTTACTTTATCATAAGGATTGATTTCTACCCCGACTAACCCTTTTTGTAACATTACGACAATGGACTGCAGAAATCATAACCCTCTAATCCAGAGTTTTTTCATCTGTGGGGCGTGCCCCCCAAGGGGGCGTTATAACAAAGAACAATATCCCAACAGGTAATAATTGGCAGACAAATATGTATGTATGCTGAAAGCATTACAAGAACGAAATTAAAGGAGCCTATTATTCAATTGATCTTGTGTCGTTATTCATCTTATATTTGAGAAAAATTGTTATGCAAAAACATATCCATACAGTTAAGGCAGCACTGTATTAAGCAATTCATATGACAACCAAATATGCACCCCCAAGGGGGCGTGACACCAACACAGGGGGGGCGCGCACTCCACTGTAATCTGACCTTCGTTCCCTTGGAGAACTCTGTTATGGCTGGAGGGAGGAGGGAGGGGAAATCGACGTGGCACGAAGGGCCCACACTTTTGTTATGTTAACCCTCCCAGGAGGCTGTTAATTCATAGAGATGAAATGCTTCAGCTGCAGTGGGAGGCATGTTGACTTCTCTGCTAAAATGAAAGCAAACCAACAGACACGCTTTCAGTTTTAGCAGAGGAGACCCCTTGCTTCCCACTGCAGCTGAAGCATTTCAGCTCTTATGAATTAACCCCCTCCTGGGAGAGTTAGCTCTTCCCAGAGAGGAGACAAAGTTTCCAGGGACGTTTCAAGACATGGGCGAGGTGGGCTCTGTCCCAGTGCCCCAGCCTTTCAAAAGGGGAGGGGTGTGTTGGGGGGGGTGACTGAAAGAGCCAGCTCTGTTCTACAGAGTCTTGCCCTCATGACCTTGACATTTTGTTAGGTCTCAGCCTGCAAAAGACTGCGCACATGCGCAGTCGAGCTGGCGAGACTTAATGATATAGAGTAACTTTCACTAGCAAGGTTAAGCCCCGCCCCTCTTTTCCATTGGCTTGCATCACCGTTCATGCTAAACGGTGGCCAGCCATTGGAGGAGAGGTCCAAGTGACGTTCTTCTTTCTCTTTTAGCCCTGTCCCTTTCAGACTGGGTTCCTTGACTTACTGATTGGGTAAAAGCTTTCTTATCTTCTTTATAGGTCCAGGTGGCCCCATAAAGAAGATAAGGAACCTTTTACCATAGCAGGAAGTCGGGGCACCCAGTCTAAAAGGGACGGGGCTAAAAGAGAAATTTCTTTCGTTTTAGTATAATCGCGGCACCCGCGCTTTACTTTTAAAATGTTACAAGTAAAGCGCGGGTGCCGCGATTATACCAAAATGAAAGAAATAGAAAAAACATCTATTGCTTTCATTTTAGTATTATCGTGGCACCAGTGCTTTACTTATAACATTTTAAAAGTAAAGTGTGGGTGCCGCGATTACAGACCTGAGTAAAGTGGCGATGTTGGTGCCGGCACATTGTCCAAACCAGAGTGCTACTCTACGGAGCCACCCTTGTTCCACTACAGCCTTGAATGTTATGTAATGTAACTGGTCCTTTTATAAAGCGCTCTTACACCTTCGGGTACAGAAGTTTGCGCTATATAAAAACGCACTAAATAAATAAATGTCACTTGTCAAGGGGCCCGGGGGAGGAGAAGCGAGCAGCTGCACCTTACAGTCATGGTGGGCCGTGGCTTTGCCTCTTGTGTCTGCCCTGGGTCTGTGGAGACCTGATTAGGGTGGGGGCAGGGGGCCTGTTACTCTGACAAAGGTGCTGAAGGCTGGGGGGTCACAATAGATTCATCATGTTGCACCCAGTGGACAGGTATGGAGAGGGTCCCGTTTGACCATCAAAAAGTTAGAGTTCAAATATAATAGTAGGTCATGGGGAGGGCCACTGGAATTATGCAATCCTGTATTTGCTGCTTCTGCTTTATTTTGCATAATTATCCCTCATCTGGCGCATAATCTGTAGATACATTGTTTCTAACTCGGATCAAAGCTTACTGAAAACTGTGGCTGTGTGTGTGGCTGTGAGTGTGGCTGTGTGTGGCTGTGTGTGTGTGTGGCTGTGTGTGTGGCTGTGTGTGTGACTGCGTGTGGTTGTGTGTGGTTGTGTGTGGCTGTGTGTGGCTGTGTGTGTGGCTGTGTGTGGCTGTGTGTGTGTGGCTGTTTGTGGGTGTGTGGCCGTGTGTGTATGTGTGTGGCTGTGTGTGTGTGTGGCTTTGTGTGTGTGTGTGGCTGTGTGTGGCTTTGTGTGGCTCTGTGTGTGTGTGAAGCTCTGTGTGGCTCTGTATGTGTGGCTCTGTGTGTGTGTGTGTGTGGATGTGTGTGTGTGGCTCTCTGTATGGGTGTGTGGATGTGTGTGTGTGGCTCTCTGTATGTGTGTGTGTGGCTGTGTGTGTGTGGCTCTGTATGTGTGTGGCTGTGTGTGTGTGTTTGTGTTGCTGTGTGTATGTGTGTGTGTGTGGCTGTGTGTGGGAGAGACAGCAGTGTGAGAGAGACAGCAGTGTGAGTGTTCTAGGGAGAGCATGGTGTGTGGGAGAGCATGGTGTGTGAGAGACAGCAGTGTGTGAGAGACAGCAGTGTGAGAGACCTTTTATTTATGTTTTGGTTTTTGAAACATAAATGAAATGCATTGTTATTTGCAATATCAATAGCTCAAACTCGCGTAAATACGCGAACTATTGCATTGCAAATGCAATAGGTCTCGCATTTGCGAGAGATTAGGCAATTGGCATTGTAAATGACAATGCCATTTATTTATCTGTTTTCAAAACCAACACATAAATAAAAATGCTGTCATTTACAATGCCAATAGCTCTAACTTTTGCAAAGGCAATACCGTTGCATTGTAAATGCTTGTTAAACACAGTGTTGTAAATGGCGTTCTTCTATTATTAATTTTTAATGTGTAAGAGTCTATTACAGACATTTTGCAGACAAAATGTGTTTATGCGTCATGCAACATCCATATACAAAATGTATTTTAGATCAATACACGACCTCACATATGAGAAATGGGAGGGTGTGACAGAGATAATTTGCAGTAATATTAGTGGACTGCTGTTGTGTTACATACTGAAAACACACATCACTATCCCTGAATATCAGATGTAGACATATTTAGTATTTGGCCAAAGAAGGCGTGAAGGAGCAGAGACTGGATCATAAAATCAAAGCTGGTCTGAACTGGGGCCCCCAAAATACATTTGGCCCAGGGCCCCCAAAATCTTTAAAACGTCCCTGAAAGTTTCTTTTAAAATTACACAGGCAGGCTCGCAAAATGCCAACCAGCCATGTGTTGTTTAAACAGCCTGCAAATTGCCTGTCTTGACACTAAATAGTATGTATTCATGGCCGGCTTTAGCGCTGGTGGCGCCTGGTGCGAGAATCGTTTTTGCTGCCCTCCCCCACCCCATGACTGCCTCCTCGGATTCTCTCACTACCACCAGGCATATGTGCCATTCATAAAATATTGCCAAACAGAGCGCCTCCCCATGAAGTCCGCGCCCCCTCCTTAGGTCAGCGCCCAGTGCAGCCGCACCTGTTGCACTCCCCTAAAGCCGGCCCTGTGCCGTATTAATTTGTAATGTGACTTTTCTGTCTTTGTTCCCTTTTATTATCAGTCATGGATCATTCAGGCAGCTCTAGAAAACATTTAAAAGTTCTTTCTATTTATATTTGCTGTTCAAAGTATGCACAGACAAGTGCTGAAAATTTAGCTTTAGGTGACTGCTTATTTTTATACCATCTGTGACATCAAAATAATAAGCTGGCAACCCTAATCATAAGATTGGAAGTTTGTTGAGGGATGAGCACATTATTTTCTTCCACCACCCTGATCCCTGGTTACTGCCATAATAGCAATAGTTTAACACATTTGAAACCCTACACTGCTGTCAATAACATGCTGAGTTATTTCAAGTGTCTGGGATTGCACCTTGCATTCAGACAACTCCCTCCTCGTTCTCGCCCTTCACTTTCACCCTCACCCTGCACTCACACTGATCCTGATACACTCACACCATTCACCCACTTACCCTCCACTCACAGTGATCACTCTGCACTCACAGCGATCACAATGCGCTCACACTGATCAAAATGCACTCACACCATTCACCCGCTCACCCTGCACTCACACTGATCACCATGCACTCACACCATTCACCCACTTACCCTCCACTCACAGTGATCACTCTGCACTCACAATGCACTTGCGCTGTTCACCCTGTACCTCACCCTGCAGTCACACGAGCACTCAACTCAACCTACACTCATGACACTTCACTCACCTGTCAAATAAGCCCACCACTAACCATAAATTCATTAGTCCCACTCTGCACTAACATGCGCACCCAAATTCATATGGTCCCCTCACTCACCCCTGTACACAAGTACGGGAATGTCCTGCCCCATCAAGGTTTTCGTCCTAAATTACAAATGGAGACTTCTAAATGCACTTCAATCCAGCCTTCCAGGGGCCCCTTGATAGAGACAGTTCTGTTTTTGCCCCGATAGCTTGGAATAATTCCTAAACAGATTCTTGCAAACATTGTTTTGTTTAATTTCTTTTTAATGTGATTGATGTGAGGGAGTCTATTACTATTTGCAGAGAAATGTGTTTGTTTCATGCAACAACCATAAAAAGTTAACAATAAAAAAGTTAGAGCCAAGCGGGTCCTCACATATGAGAAATTGGAGGATATAACAGATATTATTCACTGTAAAATGAGTGGGCTGCTGCTTTGTTACAACAGTGAAAACACATCACTATCTCTGAATAATAGATGCAAGCCTTTTAGAATTTCGACTACAGCGCCTGTGTACCGTTAGTAGCCTGGCTAAATAGGATATGGCAGAGCTGAAAGTAATATTTCACACAAGTAAGGGAAGAGGGTCAATAAATCTCCCACCCCGAACCCCCTAAACATTCATACATATAACAGAAACACAAAAAACACAATTAGGCAAAGGCGGTATTAGGAGGGCTGTTTAGAGAACTCTAATCTGTCTCTTGGAAACAGGGTCCATCCTTTTTTTCTTTTTAATCCTGGTTGTGGAACCTATTATTAAAGTTGTTGTTTGGTATCCCCAAACCAGTTTTAAACACTATTTACCTCAACTGCACGTGTTGCGCACCAATTCCAGTCACTTGGTGATATTCACTGATCACTAATTGTGTTTTTTGTGTTTCTGTTATATGTATGTTGTTTGGTCACGTATTGTTATTCTGTGGTCTTGTTTTGTTCAACCGCCCCCCATGCTCCGCCCAGAGTGTGGCTACACCTGGACGTATTGTAAGCAGACCCGATGATGAAGCATGTCACACACTTCGGTGTGTGAGTGAGGGCAGTTTTTTCAAAACACATAATTTTTTTGTTTTGTGGGACGTGTTGGGGTTGTTTTTGTTCACTTCTCTCCACCCCTTCATGTGTGTACAAGAGCTGAAAGTAAATCATTTAAACTCAAATCTGTACTGAACAGGGGCCCCCAAAATAGTTTTTGCCCAGGGCACCCAAAATCCCTGACATGTCCATGCCATCACAAAGTCTGTCAGACAACATTGCTCTGAAGTACAATAGACAACATCATTAATTTATTATTAGTTTAATTTGTTTTAAACATAAGCATTTACGTGTCCTAAACCCCCATTGCTTCAGGGAAGCAACTTATCGTACCACTAAGGAATTCTCAATTAGGTGTTCGTTCAGCGCCCTCTCTTCGGAACTTTCAACTGTCTCCGGATCCATGACTGATTGGTGGGCAATTATCTCATTATAATGCTGCCTAAGATGTTTGTTAATGATTTCTACAGAAGATTTGTTTCTCATGTATCAGCTCTGAGCTAGGGAGTGCTTGAAAAATCTGACAACACTGTCTCCCTTACAGTCCCTGTCTTGGCTGAAAATGTCTGAAGAAAATTCAGCTTTGGGAGAAACTGCTATCAAAACTCTCTTGACTTTCAGCTCGTCCTATTTATGTGAGATTGGGTTCTCAGTACTTGCAATATTAAAGGCTAAGTACGGTTCAAGACTGGATGTGGAGCACAACCTGAGGATGGCAGTAGCAAAAATCCATCCACAGATTGACCGTCTCTGAAAAACAGGCACACATGTCACATTTATGTTGGTGGTGTTATTATCAATCTATGTCTTTTGTAAAACAAAGCATTCTAGTAAAAACAATTTGCGCACATTTTATCTTGGAAAGTGGTGTTTTAATAGGCCTCTGTTATTTCACCACAGCCACTCACAAACCTGCACTTTACTAAACACTCTTATTGTTTTGAACATTAGTTGCTGGATATGCCCAGAATATGCACGTGGGGGTCAATTCCAGACATTTCCGTCAGGTGGTGGGGGTGCCCAACATCTAAAAAAAATCAGCTGGGGGGGCTCAGCCTACAAAAGTTTGAAGACCTCTGGTCTAATCTATACTTTGAAGTTGCATGCAACTTCTGACAACAGGTAATAGCTCACTGTTCTAACTGAGATTTAAACTATAAACTGTAAGTCACCAGAGGCATACCTAGAGCCAAATATCGGGGGGCAAATACAAATTTCGGGGGTGCTAATTCTTCCAGCATCATGCAGAGTGGAAATACAGGGTCTCTAAGAAGCGGCGAAAAAAAAAAAGCCTTGTTAACAAGTAAATGGTCTTTGAAAGACCTGTGAAGCAGTCTGGTGCTGCTGCAATAAGATAGATGCCAGACCAGCGAGCCTAAACAAGCTCAAAAACTGTCTGTGGGTGGGGGTGTGGGGGGGCTGCAGCCCTTTGAGTCCTATGGGCGTTGTGCGCCTGTAAGTCACACAAGAATCTCCCTGACAAAAGCAATAGTCCTCTAACTTATTTACCTTAATATTAATACACTTTGTAATATACTTGGTACACATTCTTTAGGCAAGCATATCAACCTACTACATCACCTCACGATGAGTCAAAACATCCACAAAGCAAGATGGCATTCTCCCTCCAGGAAGAATATTAACCACCAGCGTTTTTGCAGCTACACCGATGTAGAGGATTCATGCTTGGCTTGGATCTGTGGAGGTATATACGGCTAGACTCTCTAGTTTGGTGACTGTTAAAGCACACCACATGCGGTCCCCTAGGATGTCTCCACCATGTGTACACTTTGCCCACCAGGGATGTTGGGTGTGAACCTGATATTAGCTTGCTCTGTACTCAATAGTGTTCGATCCTTCAGAGTATTTATCTGAAAATGTACCGTATAATGTATAGTAAATGGACACTTACACCGTCTGAGTGAATAATGCCATATTTAACTGCTGCGCAACACCTGAGCCCCGAGGGTGTTTGCTATATCCTAATGTATACTGATCAGTAGGGGACACTGCGAGAAATCTGTGATTGTCATGGAGAGTACACTTAAACTGGGTACAGATGAATTGGGACCGTGTGAATATGGGGGCTCCTGGGGGTGACACTCGCAGAGTGTGCACCCCCGGGCGAATTCGGGCAATGATATGCCCCTCCCGCTTTGTTGGTCAGGGATTGGCTGGTTAGTGTGGGGTGCGAGAGCTATGTGCCAACGTTCTATGTTGCGCACTTTCAGCAGTCGGGGTGAGGTAGGGCTGCATATTTTTGGCTTTGCGTCTCATAAATTGTTTTTAAAAGCAATTTTGAAGCTTTGCGCTCATGGATGCTGCCGCTTCCATCAGGGAAGCATTACGTGTGCTTGCGGAGGCAGGGCGGGAACACTTGCTGGTGCCGGGCACGCTTTCCCAGGCGTGAGTCGGCTTGGAAACGAGGGGGCGGCAAGCAACGGGCGGTGTTTCGGCGGCTTCCGTTGCTTATCTTTCCAGCGAGGGCTCGTCAACACCATCTGCCAAAGGCGACCCCGCGGGTTTGGAGACTGCGGGGGGCAGGCACTCACCTTCAGCAATGGTGCCGGTGCACGGGCCCCCGCCTGGTCTTCGCTTCTCGAACTCGTCTAGAAGTGGGAGGGGCAAGACGCGCACATGCGCAGTGCCCTCCTTTGCAATTAATAGGAAAACAAATTTTAAAAAACAAGTGGGGAGAAAGCATCCTTGCTAGGAGAAAGCCTCTATTGCTGCAAGGGCTCCATCTGGTGGCCAGAATGTAAATAAGCCCACTTTTCTTGTAAAATTAATTTGTATTTTTGGTAGGAATAGAAGTGCAAATAATGATGTTAGAAAAATTGAAGACTGACAGGGGTTTATATCCCATTATAGCTACTGAAAAGGGAGATTCTATGTTGTCTGAAAATGTTTCTGCACAAAACATTGATGTTGTACAGTCGCTAACCATGAACAGTTGTTATGTGAGTGATAAGGTCGACACAGGTGCAGGAATATTTAAAGTGGTTCCTCCTCTATCGGACATTTCTAATCAGATGGATGCTGTTCAGTGTGCCAGTTATAGGGCCCTGAGGAACATGGACAATGGGTGTGGATACCGCAGGAGATTACTGATGAACACGGATTACTAAAAATACAGGAGAAGAGTATGTTTTCAGTTGCGAAGTTAGGTGTTTTGCACTCCAACGATGGCGAGATACTGCCAGGCACAAGAAGGGGCAGTAGGAATGTGCCAGTCAGGCTTCCAGCATCCTGCAATGTCAGAAATTACAAGGAGGGGGATTTTACAGCGAAATATCCCACACCACTGGACGACAAGGGAGCTGCCTATTTAAAAAACACCATAAATTGGAGGGAGTTTGATGCTGGTATTGGGGACGGGGAACAACCAAGTGGTAGTGGCAGGGGTGGTAGTGTAGGTAAAAAAGAGGGGGTGGTAGGTAGTATTCCGTTAGAGAACGATAATGAGTCATTGGAAGAAGTGGAGTTATCAGATTATGAGGACATATCATGTGGTTGGGAAAAACGGGGGGGGCATACTAAAGATATCTCCAGATTGTATTTTCCACAGACCAAAGGAACCGAAGGTGCTAGATACGGAGTCGGTACGAAGAAGCAGACCAAGGGAATGAAGCACAGAATATTGTCCGATGAACAAGCACATAATAAGTCAGGTGAGGCTCAAATACAGATTCCGAAACGTTTAAGGCTTGATAAAGGGACGGGCACTGACGGGGAACACAATGTATTGGCTACTCTACATATTCATGATCCTGAAAGCAAAAACAGGGGTTCAACGACTGACAAGGTTAAAGCATCGGTAGGTGATGACAATACACAAAAGTCAGATTCTGACAGTAAAGCATCTGGCATGTTTAAACGTTTAACTTACATGGGTTTTTCCATGCCTTTGGGTGCGCACTTAAGCAAGGCCACGAAAGACAGGATATGGAAAGGGAAATTCATTGACATTTTCAAGCTTCTACACAGGGAAATACAAGCGAAAGAGGTTTCTAAAGAAGGAGCTTGGGAACTTTCAAAAAGGCCGAGGGTACCAACTAATATAGACTTGTGAACTTCTGCTTTTCTCATCTTCGCTAGTGTATACTGCGAAAAATTTCCAGAGAGATCAGTTTCACTCTTTAAATATTTAGATATCATTAGAAAGGCCGCAACAGAATTTGGGGGCTACGCCTGGCTTCACTATGCAGTATGATGAAGAGTTGAGGGCCCGGTTAACCTTAATGCCTGACAAACCATGGGGGGAGGTCGATAACAAACTTTGGATACACTGGATGTACCCCCAAAGGCCACCCCCATCTATGCACATAGCCAGCGGTTTGGCAGTTTCTTACCGGCCCTTTCAGTTTAGACCCACCATGGGGGGGGGGGCGGGGGCGGCATGGAACAGGTCTCAGATGGTGGTCTCTGGAGCATGCTGGAATTTCAATAAAGGGTATTGTATTAAAGCCCCCTGCAAATACAAACATGAATGTTCCAGGTGCGGAGGCAAGCATGTAGTTACACAATGTTTCGGAGAGCAGACAAATTGGGGGAAGCGGTTTTCCAGGCAGAGGAAGAGGGTTTACACCGCAGTCTGGTACAAGGGCTTCTACTCCAATCAAGGTGGACATTTTATGTAACTGGTTACCTTTCTATCCTGATGCACAAGATGCTGCTTTATTATACTGGGGTTTTAAAGAAGGTTTTAAGCTGGACTATCAAGGACCACGAAGCCCCAGCTTTGCGCAAAATCTAAAATCCGCCAATGCATTTCCACATATAGTCAGGAAAAAATTTCTGTTGGAGATTCAAGAAGGAAGAATGGCAGGCCCTTTTAATCATTGCCCTCTAGAAAATCTAATTGTTTCACCGCTATGTGTAGTCCCAAAAAAAGCTGAAGGAGAGTTCAGGATGAATCAGCATCTATTATGGCCCCAAGGTTATTCTGTCAATGATTTCATTGCAATAGAGGATTCCATGGTACATTTTGAATCAGTGGATTCGGCTTTAGCTATGTTCAGAAACACTGGGGAGAGGTCAGAGTTAGCCAAGTGTGACATTAAGTCTGCTTTCAAGTTGTTGCCGGTACACCCATCTGATTTTTCATTACTGGGCATATTATTTGAAGGAAAATACTTTGTTGACAAGACCCTTCCTATGGGCTGTGCTATCTCATGCAAACTATTCGTGGAATTCATTTATTTCCTTCAGTGGTGCATTTCTTTCCGCACATGGCATATGGGCATTACGCACTATCTAGATGATTTTCCATTTATGGGAGTAGCCAATTCCCATCAGTGCAAAGCAGCTTTGCAAGCTTTCAAACTTTTAGCACAATGATTGGGAGTACCCTTAGCAGACGACAAAACGGAAGGCCCTTGTTGTCTTACATATCTTGGCATTGAGATAGATACCATCAAGATGCAGGCTAGGCTTCCCCAGAAGAAGATATGGAAATATCAAGGCTATTAGAACATGCATGTACTGTACAAAAATTGACTTTAGTGGAAGCTCAATGTTTACTAGGTCATCTAAACTTTGCCTGTAAGGTAATACATGCTGGGAGGTCTTTTTGCAGGCGTTTGGGGTTCTCTATGTCTGGGCTGAAGCTCCCACACCACAGAATCAGGGTCACAGCACACATGCGAGCAGACTTTGAGGTTTGGTCTCAATTTTTATCAGAATTCAATGGCATAACACTTTGGTCTTTGGATGAAGATTTTGTTCGGCAACTGCAACTTTTACTGATGCTTCCGGGGCCCACGGTTTCGGCCTGTTTTGGGATTGGTAGGTGGTGTGCGGAGAGATGGCCGGAAAGTTGGGTTGCCGAAAAGAAGAGTTATGGTGTGTTATGTTATAACGTGTTTTATATAGTGCTCAGCTACTCCGAGGAGTGTCCCGGCGCTTCAAACCCAAATACAGAACGAGAGCAGGCTAGAGATGCCGTAAACTGTTGAACAAAAAGCCAGGACTTGAGATCCTTTCTAAAGGCCAACAAGTTGCCGATCTTTCTCAGAGAGACCGGCAGAGTGTTCCACAACTGAGGCTCCAGGCGTCTAAAGAGTATAGCCTTCTTGTAATTGTTCCCGCTTACAGTCGCTTTAGAGGTATGGGGTCATAAACTGGCTAACAGAACAGTATTATTTAATGTTGACAATAAGACAGTGGTGGATTTAGTTAACGGACAGAAGGTGAAAGACAAACAGATGTTGAAGTTGCTGCAGATGTTTGTGTTAGGATGCTTAAAGTTTAACATTGTCTTCAAGGTAAAACACATTGCAGGTATAGCAAATAATATCGCGGATGCCCTGTCTCGTTTTCAGTGGGAGATATTCCGTGGTTTGGCACCCGGAGCGGATGTACGAAGGACTCCCATTCCCAGCGAGATATGGAATTTGGTGATGTGAATGCTTTTCAGCTCATCGAGAACTCCTTAGCAAAAAGCACCAAAGTGGCTTACAGAAGAGCTTGGCTGGAGTTTTTAGACTCAGGTGCTATGTTTAGAAGTTGCAATTGAGTCGGGTTAGAGCAGCGCAGAGAGGACGTAGTAAAATTCATTATGCTAAAAATTAACAAGAACGTTTCCTCCACTACTATAGCTGGTAAGCTAGCATGTATTTACCTCTATGGGAAATCATTCTGGGGATATGAGCCCTCAGCAGGCGAAATGGGTAAGAGGATGCTGCAAGGTTGGGCGGAGAAAAAGAGGAGAAGGTCATACATGAGATAACCTATATCACTAAAGCTGTTATTCAGGATAATTAAAACTTTGCGCTGGATTTGTTTTTCTACATTTGAGTTTCATTTACAAAAATTGTGCATGGTTTGGCTCTTTTTTGGAGCCTTCAGGGTGTCTGAACTTCTGGGTACCGGCAATAACGACGACTTAAAGACAAATATTGTGTCTCGGGTTCATTTAAAATATTGAAATTTTCCTAGAGCACTCAAAAACAGACCAGACAGAGAGAGGATCAATGGTACTCTTGCAGTCTGAATTTCTAGCCATAGGAGGTGCATTTTCAACATTAAGTTTTCACCATCAAGATGGTTCACAACTTAAAGCATCACAATTGTTAGCCATGTTAAGAAAGCCACTGAAGATTATTGGCGAGAACCCCTAAAACTTTGGTACACATTCTTTTCGCATTGGGGCAGCCTCAGAAGCGGCCAGATGGGGTTTTTCTGTTGGTGATGTTAAAAAGTTAGGGCGATGGTCTTCCGATTGTTTTTTACGCTACATCAGAAAACTGGAGCATGACAGTTAAGAGGAGGGATATTAATTGTCTTTTCTTTTAAGGTTTGGATCAATCTCACCAGCAAGTATGGCTCATTGGTCATTCCTTCATCAAATGGGCAGCTAACCAGGCAGAAAAGCGACACTTTGGCAAGGACCTAGGTTTTTCTTCTGAAGAGGTTGTTCTATCTTGGTGGGGAAAGAGCAGTATGAGATGGGGCCAGTTTTTGCCGCTAATCAGTGAGTTATCCACTAAAATAATGTCGGAAGTAGTTTTGTTACATCTGGGGGAAAAGGACCTGGTTCAACTGTCTGGTTTGGGGCTGTTGATAACCATAAAAACTGATCCTGAACTCTTCGCAAAGACTTGGCCCAGAACTCAACTCATCCTAACAGCTCTCATGCCTCTCAGAATATGGAGAGGGGCGGTCAGTTTTACTGCTGTAGAACGAGCGAGCAGGAAAGCTAATTGCGATTTACAACGTTTTTGTCTTAGCAATGGTATTCATTAGTTGGTGCATGATGAAATTAATAAGGAGGATTTTCAGTTATTTAGGCATGACGGAGTTCACTTATCTTTTATCGGAAACAAAATCTATATTCTGAACATAAGAGAAATGATTGCTTAGATTTTAAATTTACATAAGTGGTGTTGAGAATATGCTGTTTAAGCGACAGCATACTTACCTATTGAATGTTGTTAGACCTGGCACCTTGGCACAAGTCTCCCTTCCACTTTTTGCTGATATGCCTCGGATGTTTTGCTGGTGTTCGCTGCTCAGGGCACTGCGCCACGGCCAATCCGTGCTGCAGTGCAAGTGCTCCCAATGTAAAAGGTATATATGATTGATTTCCATGATTGGCTCATTGGATTTACTGTCAGTCCCCAGTAAAGTGCACCAGGAGTGCCAGGGCTTGTGAATGCCAATACTACTAGTGGGCCTGCAGCGCTGTTGCGCCACCCACAGAAGCAGCCTTTTAAAATGTGTCTAGGTCTGCCATTGCAGAACCTGCGTGTCATCTAGTACTGTCATGCTGGCTGGGCAAGTGCACACACTTGCCAGCCTCTAAACCTTCCCTTTGCTTCATGTGAGTCACCCCTATGGTAGGCCCAAGGGCAGGGTGCATTGTAAGTGTAAGGTAGGACAAGCCTGATGTGTGTGGCATGTCCTAATAGTGAATTACAGCCAATTTCATTTTTCACTATTGTATGGCTACCTGTTCTCTTAGGCCAAGATGGGCTGCTGGAATTATTACACCCTATAATCCCAGCAGGCTCAGGGAGCACGGTAGAAGGTAAAGTTTAGTATGCCTGAACTCAGAATAATAAAATACTTCTTTTAGTAAAGTTTATTTTAATATCCTGTGTTTGCAAATGCTACTTTTAGAAAGTTAGCATTTGCTTACCTTACCATTTCAGCCCGCCTATGCTAGGATGTGTATCTGACTGTCTGGGTTGTATGAGTGACATGGCTGGGGGATGACAGGTGGTGAATACAAGGATTACACCTTGGTGGGAGGTGGGAGTGCCCCTGGACTCTGAATAGGGCTGTGCTCTGCCACCACAATGCTGGCTCCACCTCCTGGGGAGCGACTGATGACTCTGCCCTGCACCTGGTCCAGGAAAGGGGGAAGCCTGTCAACAAAGTACTCCTGGCCGCCCCTGTCCACACAATGCTGGCTCCACCTCCTGTGGAGCATCTGATGTGCCATCCCTGCTCCCTGAAAGGAGAGACCCAAGTTTCCCCAACACAGTGCTCCAGGACTGAAAGAAGTTATGCAGAGGCCCCCCTGGCCTGAAAGAACAAAAGAAATGTCCTATAAAAGTAGGAGCCCTGCTCCTAACAAATCAGATCCTGTTGACACCAAGGAGAAACTCTGCCTGAAGAGAAGGACCTGGGAAAGCTACATGGAGAAGTACTGTCTCTAATCCTGAGAGACTGGCCTGTGGTGGGTGCCTTGCTGCAGAAGGAGAGAAGAAGAAAAAGACTGAGAGACCTTTTGAAACTACTTGTGCATTTGACAATCTCCAAGGGCTTGCTGTTGAACTTGCACCCAGAACAGCGCCCCAGGAACAGTGGGCGCTAACCCCCCTGCAAGAGGAACTGCTGCTGAGGATTGGACCCTGCATCGCTGCCCCTGGAAAGCTGAGTGCGCGTTGTCCCTATTGTGCCCTCTGAAGAACCCGCGCTGCCCCTGTCCTGCCAAGCACCGGGAACTCCTGCCTGCCGAGCCGCAGCTCCCACAGCAAAGGTTAGCGCCGCCTGACCCAAGCACCGTGACTGCCTCCCTGAGCCGAGGCTCCCAACGCAAAGCAAAGGACCCGTCCGGTCCGATCACCACAATCTGCTGGCCCCCGCCCGTGGAAAGTAAGGAAAGGACGGACTTGAAGCGCGGGCTCGCCTTCAGTGAAAAGCCCTGCTGTAAGCGATCACCAAATCTGCTGCACCCCCCTCCAGGAAACCAGGACTCTGTCCTTGTGAGCCTGTGTCCACCGGAGCACCGCCATCCTGAAGGAAAGCGACCCCGTGGCCCCCGCGTCACCCCGCCCATCAGGACGACACCGCAACGCCGGACGACAGCCTAGAGCCGTCCGCACCGAAGCCGACAGAGAAGGAAAAGGTATTGTGAGCTTTAGACTGATTGCCAGCATACGCCTGCTTATCGGAGGCTGGTACGCCTCCCAGTGCGCCTAGAATCGGGAGCCAGCGTACGCCTGCTCATCGGAGGCCGGTACGCCTCCCAGTGAGCCTAGAATCGGGTGCCAGCGTACGCCTGCTCATCGGAGGCTGGTACGCCTCCGAGTGCGCCTTGAATCGGGTGCCAGCGTACGCCTGCTCATCAGAGGCTGGTACGCCTCCCAGTGCACCTAGAATCGGGTGCCAGCTTACGCCTGCTCATCGGAGGCTGGTACGCCTCGTAGTGCATTTACCTTGTGCGCATCGTACTACGGAGCTCCCAGTGTCCGCACCGAACGCTGACTCACGCTAGATGCGTGAGGTTTAGTAGGGCCCCTTCTTTGAAGCCGTACGGAGCGTACGAGAGCGCCACAAAGCATACCAACCCCAGGGAACTGCTGAGAAACGCACAACCTTACCTTTTAAGAACTTAAGTTGCTTAACAAGAACTGTGGCACCCCTTTTCTAAAAGTATTGACACTGTAATAAGTAACTGGAATCGTTTTTATTACAAAGACTGTATTTACAAGCCTGCTTAAAATATACATAAAAGAGATATATTTTTATACAAAATACAGTCTGGTGTCATTGTGTGGTGGGTTGGTGGTTGTTGGTTGTTGTGTGTGATGCTGCAAATGTTTAACCATATGTGCTCCAGAGATTAGCCTAGACTGCTTGCGCCACACTACCTAGAGGGTGAGCAGGGGTTATTTCTGTGAGTAACCCTTTGCCCTGACTTAGAGAGGGTCCCTGCAAATGTTTAACCATATGTGCTCCAGAGATTCGCCTAGACTGCTTGCGCCATCCTACCTAGAGGGTGAACAGGGGTTATTTCTGTGAGTAACCCTTTGCCCTGACTTAGAGGAGAGGGTCCCTGCTTGTCGCCAGTGCTGCACT
The DNA here is from genome assembly GCF_964261635.1 of Lissotriton helveticus. Classification (NCBI taxonomy): domain Eukaryota; kingdom Metazoa; phylum Chordata; class Amphibia; order Caudata; family Salamandridae; genus Lissotriton; species Lissotriton helveticus. The sequence goes on along the minus strand of NC_136061.1, from coordinate 1,580,178,321 downwards.
GCGCCAACCAGAGACCCCCAATTCTAACAAATGTTTTTTCAGCAATGGTTCTTTTCTCCACCCCTTTTACCTTTTCTGTCCCCCTACCCTCTCCCCCCCATTTGTACTTACCCCCCTCCCCGTCATCTTTATTGCGAAAATCGTTACAATATTCACGTTTTCTGATAGTTTTCATCAGTTCTTTGGCGGGTAGTTTTTCTCGGTTTATATAATTATTGTAACAAGTTGTTTAGTGTTTTGGCGACAGTATAGTTGGTTGTGTTTTTCAGAAATTTCCATATATTTTGAATAAAGAATTTCTTCTGTTTGGCGACAGTGGTGTAAAACAAAAACAATTTCCTACTATACCAGCTGACATGACGGGGGGACAGGAGAAACGCCTGGGTTAGGGTTTCTCCTAGGATGAGATTTGGAGGAGATCAAGACAGGCAGGAAGGGTATTAGGAATAGGTTTGGACAGAGAGAAGCAGGGGAGAGAAGGTGGAGTCAAGAGGTAGGCAGGAGATGGAGATAGGCATTTGGGGAGGAGGTTTAAGCCGAACAAGGTGGGGAAATAGTTTGACACATGGATATTGCTTAGGGGATGGGGGTGTTAGCTTGGGAAATGTTTATATTATTGATCTGTTATGCATTTATATTGTATATTTCCTACCTGTCCAATAAAGCGGCCTTTTACCCCATCTTGGCTTGGGACATGTTTATTGCCCGATGGGGGCACCTGGCAGTGACACTCGCAGAGTGTGCACGCCCGGGCGAATTCGGGCAATGGTATGCCCCTCCTGCTTTGTTGGTCAGGGGGCTACAGGGATTGGCTGGTTATCGTGGGGCGCGAGAGCTATGTGCCAACGTTCTATGTTGCGCACTTTCAGCAGTCGGGGTGAGGGAGGGCTGCATATTTTTGGCTTTGCGTCTCATAAATTGTTTTTAAAAGCAATTTTGAAGCTTCGCGCTCATGGATGCTGCCGCTTCCGTCAGGGAAGCATTACGTGTGCTTGCGGAGGCAGGGCGGGAAGACTTGCTGGTGCCGGGCACGCTTTCCCAGGCGTGAGTCGGCTTGGAAACGAGGGGGCGGCAAGCAGCGGGCGGTATTTCGGCGGCTTCCGTTGCTTATCTTTCCAGCGAGGGCTCGTCAACACCGTCTGCCAAAGGCGACCCCTCGGGTTTGGAGACTGCGGGGGGCAGGCACTCACCGTCAGCAAGTGTGCCGGTGCATGGGCCCCCGCCTGGTCTTCGCTTCTCGAACTCGTCTAGAAGTGGGAGGGGCAAGACGCGCACACGCGCAGTGCCCTCCTTTGCAATTAATAGGAAAACAAATTTTAAAAAACAAGTGGGGAGAAAGCAGCCTTGCTCGGAGAAAGCCTCTATTGCTGCAAGGGCTCCATCTGGTGGCCAGAATGTAAATAGGCCCACTTTTCTTGTAAAATTAATTTGTATTTTTGGTAGGAATAGAAGTGCAAATAATGATGTTAGAAAAATTGAAGACTGACAGGGGTTTATATCCCATTATAGCTACTGAAAAGGGAGATTCTATGTTGTCTGAAAATGTTTCTGCACAAAACATTGATGTTGTACAGTCGCTAACCATGAACAGTTGTTATGTGAGTGATAAGGTCGACACAGGTGCAGGTATATTTAAAGTGGTTCCTCCTCTATCGGACATTTCTAATCAGATGGATGCTGTTCAGTGTGCCAGTTATAGGGCCCTGAGGGACATGGACAATGGGTGTGGATACCGCAGAAGATTACTGATGAACACGGATTACTAAAATTACAGGAGAAGAGTATGTTTTCAATTGCGAAATTAGGTGTTTTGCACTCCAACGATGGCGAGATACTGCCAGGCACAAGAAGGGGCAGTAGGAATGTGCCAGTCAGGCTTCCAGCATCCTGCAATGTCAGAAATTACAAGGAGGGGGATTTTACAGCGAAATTTCCCACACCACTGGACGACAAGGGAGATGCCTATTTAAAAAACGCCATAAATTGGAGGGAGTTTGATGGTGGTATTGGGGACGGGGAACAACCAACTGATAGTGGCAGGGGTGGTAGTGTAGGTAAAAAAGAGGGGGTGGTAGGTAGTATTCCGTTAGAGAACGATAATGAGTCATTGGAAGAAGTGGAGTTATCAGATTATGAGGACATATCATGTGGTTGGGAAAAACGGGGGGGCATACTAAAGATATCTCCAGATTGTATTTTCCACAGACCAAAGGAACCGAAGGTGCTAGCTACGGAGTCGGTACGAAGAAGCAGACCAAGGGAACGAAGCACAGATTATTGTCCGATGAACAAGCACATAATAAGTCAGGTGAGGCTCAAATACAGATTCCGAAACGTTTGAGGCTTGATAAAGGGACGGGCACTGATGGGGAACACAATGTATTGGCTACTCTACATATTCATGATCCTATAAGCAAAAACAGGGGTTCAACGACTGACAAGGTTAAAGCATCGGTAGGTGATGACAATACACAAAAGTCAGATTCTGACAGTAAAGCATCTGGCATGTTTAAACGTTTAACTTACATGGGTTTTTCCATGCCTTTGGGTGCGCACTTAAGCAAGGCCACGAAAGACAGGATATGGAAAGGGAAATTCATTGACATTTTCAAGCTTCTACACAGGGAAATACAGCGAAAGAGGTTTCTAAAGAAGGAGCTTGGGAACTTTCAAAAAGGCCGAGGGTACCAACTAATATAGACTTGTGAACTTCTGCTTTTCTCATCTTCGCTAGTGTATACTGCGAAAAATTTCCAGAGAGATCAGTTTCACTCTTTAAATATTTAGATATCATTAGGAAGGCCGCAACAGAATTTGGGGGCTACGCCTGGCTTCACTATGCAGTATGATGAAGAGTTGAAGGCCCGGTTAACCTTAATGACTGACAAACCATGGGGGGAGGTCGATAACAAACTTTGGATACACTGGATGTACCCCCAAAGGCCACCCCCATCTATGCACATAGCCAGCGGTTTGGCTGTTTCTTACCGGCCCTTTCAGTTTAGACCCACCATGAGGGGGGGGGGGGCGGGGGGGGCATGGAACAGGTCTCAGATGGTGGTCTCTGGAGCATGCTGTAATTTCAATAAAGGGTATTGTATTAAAGCCCCCTGCAAATACAAACATGAATGTTCCAGGTGCGGAGGCAAGCATGTAGTTACACAATGTTTCGGAGAGCAGACAAATTGGGGAAGCGGTTTTCCAGGCAGAGGAAGAGGGTTTACACCGCAGTCTGGTACAAGGGCTTCTACTCCAATCAAGGTGGACATTTTATGTAACTGGTTACATTTCTATCCTGATGCACAAGATGCTGCTTTATTATACTGGGGTTTTAAAGAAGGTTTTAAGCTGGGCTATCAAGGACCACGAAGCCCCAGCTTTGCGCAAAATCTAAAATCCGCCAATGCATTTCCACATATAGTCAGGAAAAAATTACTGTTGGAGGTTCAAGAAGGAAGAATGGCAGGCCCTTTTAATCATTGCCCTCTAGAAAATCTAATTGTTTCACCGCTATGTGTAGTCCCAAAAAAAGCTGAAGGAGAGTTCAGGATGAATCAGCATCTATTATGGCCCCAAGGTTATTCTGTCAATGATTTCATTGCAATAGAGGATTCCATGGTACATTTTGAATCAGTGGATTCAGCTTTAGCTATGTTCAGAAACACTGTGAAGAGGTCAGAGTTAGCCAAGTGTGACATTAAGTCTGCTTTCAAGTTGTTGCCGGTACACCCATCTGATTTTTCATTACTGGGCATATTATTTGAAGGAAAATACTTTGTTGACAAGACCCTTCCTATGGGCTGTGCTATCTCATGCAAACTATTCATGGCATTCATTTCTTTCCTTCAGTGGTGCATTTCTTTCCGCACATGGCATATGGGCATTACGCACTATCTAGATGATTTTCTATTTATGGGAGTAGCCAATTCCCATCAGTGCAAAGCAGCTTTGCAAGCTTTCAGACTTTTAGCACAATGATTGGGAGTACCCTTAGCAGACGACAAAACGGAAGGCCCTTGTTGTCTTACATATCTTGGCATTGAGATAGATACCATCAAGATGCAGGCTAGGCTTCCCCAGAAGAAGATATGGAAATACCAAGGCTATTAGAACATGCATGTACTGTACAAAAATTGACTTTAGTGGAAGCTCAATGTTTACTAGGTCATCTAAACTTTGCCTGTAAGGTAATACATGCTGGAAGGTCTTTTTGCAGGCGTTTGGGGTTCTCTATGTCTGGGCTGAAGCTCCCACACCACAGAATCAGGGTCACAGCACACATGCGAGCAGACTTTGAGGTTTGGTCTCAATTTTTATCAGAATTCAATGGCATAACACTTTGGTCTTTGGATGAAGATTTTGTTCGGCAACTGCAACTTTTACTGATGCTTCCGGGGCCCACGGGTTCCGCCTGTTTTGGGATGGTAAGTGGTGTGCGGAGAGATGGCCGGAAAGTTGGGGTGCCGAAAAGAAGAGTTATGTTATGTTATGTTATAACGTGTTTTATATAGTGCTCAGCTACTCCGAGGAGTGTCCCGGCGCTTCAAACCCAAATACAGAACGAGAGCAGGCTAGAGATGCCGTAAAATGTTGAACAAAAAGCCAGGACTTGAGATCCTTTCTAAAGGCCAACAAGTTGCCGATCTTTCTCAGAGAGACCGGCAGAGTGTTCCACAACTGAGGCTCCAGGCGTCTAAAGAGTATAGCCTTCTTGTAATTTTTCCTGCTTACAGTCGCTTTTGCGGTATGGGGTCATAAACTGGCTAACAGAACAGTATTATTTAATGTTGACAATAAGACAGTGGTGGATTTAGTTAACGGACAGAGGGTGAAAGACAAACAGATGTTGAAGTTGCTGCAGATGTTTGTGTTAGGATGCTTAAAGTTTAACATTGTCTTCAAGGTAAAACACATTGCTGGTATAGCAAATAATATCGCGGATGCCCTGTCTCGTTTTCAGTGGGAGATATTCCGTGGTTTGGCACCCGGAGCGGATGTACGAAGGACTCCCATTCCCAGCGAGATATGGAATTTGGTGATGTGAATGCTTTTCAGCTCATCGAGAACTCCCTAGCAAAAAGCACCAAAGTGGCTTACAGAAGAGCTTGTCTGGAGTTTTTAGACTCAGGTGCTATGTTTAGAAGTTGCAATAGAGTGGGGTTAGAGCAGCGCAGAGAGGACGTAGTAAAATTCATTATGCTAAAAATTAACAAGAACGTATCCTCCACCACTATAGCTGGTAAGCTAGCATGTATTTACTTCTATGGGAAATCATTCTGGGGATATGAGCCCTCAGCAGGCGAAATGGGTAAGAGGATGCTGCAAGGTTGGGCGGAGAAAAAGAGGAGAAGGTCATACATGAGAGAACCTATATCACTAAAGCTGTTATTCAGGATAATTAAAACTTTGCGCTGGATTTGTTTTTCTACATTTGAGTTTCATTTACAAAAATCGTGCATGGTTTGGCTCTTTTTTGGAGCCTTCAGGGTGTCTGAACTTCTGGGTACCGCCAATAACGATGACTTAAAGACAAATAATGTGTCTCGGGTTCATTTAAAATATTGAAATTTTCCTAGAGCACTCAAAAACAGACCAGACAGGGAGAGGATCAATGGTACTCTTGCAGTCTGAATTTCTAGCCATAGGAGGTGCATTTTCAACATTAATTTTTCACCATCAAGATGGTTCACAACTTAAAGCATCACAATTGTTAGCCATGTAAAGTAAAAAGTCCACATTTGTAAAGCGCACAATCACCCGTAAGGGTCTCTAGGCGCTGGGGGCCGTCGGGAAGATTAAGCGAGCTATTGCCCAGAGTCACATGGTGCTGGGCTAACCTGCCGCCGGAGCCGGGGATCGAACCGTGGTCCCCAGATTCCAGCGTCAGTCGCCCCGGCCGCGGCGCCACACCTCTTCCATGTTAAGAAAGCCACTGAAGATTATTGGCGAGAACCCCAAAAACTTTGGTACACACTCTTTTCGCATTGGGGCAGCCTCAGAAGCGGCCAGATGGGGTTTTTCTGTTGGTGATGTTAAAAAGTTAGGGCGATGGTCTTCCGATTGTTTTTTACGCTACATCAGAAAACTGGAGCATGACAGTTAAGAGGAGGGATATTAATTATCTTTTCTTTTAAGGTTTGGATCAATCTCACCAGCAAGTATGGCTCATTGGTCATTCCTTCATCAAATGGGCAGCTAACCAGGCAGAAAAGCAACACTTTGGCAAGGACCTAGATTTTTCTTCTGAAGACGTTGTTCTATCTTGGTGGGGAAAGAGCAGTATGAGATGGGACCAGTTTTTGCCGCTAATCAGTGAGTTATCCACTAAAATAATGTTGGAAGTAGTTTTGTTACATCTGGGGGAAAAGGACCTGGTTCAACTGTCTGGTTTGGGGCTGTTGATAACCATAAAAACTGATCCTGAACTCTTCGCAAAGACTTGGCCCAGAACTCAACTCATCCTAACAGCTCTCATGCCTCGCAGAATATGAAGAGGGGCGGTCAGTTTTACTGCTGTAGAACGAGCGAGCAGGAAAGGAACTGCTGCTGAGGATTGTGTCCCTGCATCGCTGCCCCTGGAAAGCTGAGTGCGCGTTGTCCCTATTGTGCCCTCTGAAGAACCTGCGCTACCCCTGTCCTGCCAAGCACCAGGAACTCCTGCCTGCCGAGCCGCAGCTCCCACAGCAAAGGTTAGCGCCGCCTTACCCAAGCACCGTGACTGCCTCCCTGAGCCGAGGATCCCAACGCAAAGCAAAGGACCCGTCCGGTCCGATCACCACAATCTGCTGGCCCCCGCCCGTGGAAAGTAAGGAAAGGACGGACTTGAAGCGCGGGCTCGCCTTCAGTGAAAAGCCCTGCTGTAAGCGATCACCAAATCTGCTGCACCCCCCTCCAGGAAACCAGCACTCTTCCCTTGTGAGCCTGTGTCCCCCGGAGCACCGCCAGCCTGAAGGAAAGTGACCCCACCCTCCAGGACGACACCGCAACGCCGGACGACAGCCTAGAGCCGTCCGCACCGAAGCCGACAGAGAAGGAAAAGGTATTGTGAGCTTTAGACTGATTGCCAGCGTACGCCTGCTTATCGGAGGCTGGTACGCCTCCCAGTGCGCCTAGAATCGGGAGCCAGCGTACTCCTGCTCATCGGAGGCTGGTACGCCTCCCAGTGTGCCTAGAATCGGGTGCCAGCGTACGCCTGCTCATCAGAGGCTGGTACGCCTCCCAGTGCGCCTAGAATCGGGTGCCAGCTTACGCCTGCTCATCGGAGGCTGGTACGCCTCCCAGTGCGCCTAGGATCTGGTGCCAGCGAACGCCTGCTCATCGGAGGCTGGTACGCCTCCCAGTTAGCCTTGAATCTGGTGCCAGCGTACACCTGCTCATCGGAGGCTGGTAGGCCTCCCAGTGCGCCTCGAATCTTTTGCCAGCGTACGCCTGCTCATCGGAGGCTGGTACGCCTCGTAGTGCCTTTACCTCGTGCGCATCGTACTACGGAGCTCCCAGTGTCCGCACCGAACGCTGACTCACGCTAGATGCGTGAGGTTTAGTAGGGCCCCTTCTTTGAAGCCGTATGGAACGTACGAGAGCACCACAAAGCATACCAACTCCAGGGAACTGCTGAGAAACGCACAACCTTACCTTTTAAGAACTTAAGTTGCTTAACAAGAACTGTGACACCCCTTTTCTGAAAGTATTGACACTGCAACAAGTAACTGGAATCGATTTTATTACAAAGACTGTATTTACAAGCCTGCTTAAAATATACATAAAAGAGATATATTTTTATACAAAATACAGTCTGGTGTCATTGTGTGGTGGGTTGGTGGTTGTTGGTTGTTGTTTGTGATGCTGCAAATGTTTAACCATATGTGCTCCAGAGATTAGCCTAGACTGCTTGCGCCACACTACCTAGAGGGTGAGCAGGGGTTATTTCTGTGAGTAACCCTTTGCCCTGACTTAGAGGAGAGGGTCCCTGCTTGTCGCCAGTGCTGCACTGCGCCAACCAGAGACCCCCAATTCTAACAAATGTTTTTTCAGCAATGGTTCTTTTCTCCACCCCTTTTACCTTTTCTGTCCCCCTACCCTCTCCCCCCCTTTTTTACTTACCCCCCTCCCCGTCATCTTTATTGCGAAAATCGTTACAATATTCACGTTTTCTGATAGTTTTCATCAGTTCTTTGGCAGGTAGTTTTTCTCGGTTTATATAATTATTGTGACAAGTTGTTTAGTGTTTTGGCGACAGTATAGTTGGTTGTGTTTTTCAGAAATTTCCATATATTTTGAATAAAGAATTTCTTCTGTTTGGCGACGGTGGTGTAAAACAAAAACAATTTCCTACTATACCAGCTGACATGACGGGGGGACAGGAAAAACGCCTGGGTTAGGGTTTCTCCTAGGATCAGATTTGGAGGAGATCAAGACAGGCAGGAAGGGTATTAGGAATAGGTTTGGACAGAGAGAAGCAGGGGAGAGAAGTTGGAGTCAAGAGGTAGGCAGGAGATGGAGATAGGCATATGTGGAGGAGGTTTAGGCCGAACAAGGTGGGGAAATAGTTTGACACATGGATATTGCTTTGGGGATGGGGGTGTTAGCTTGGGAAATGTTTATATTATTGATCTGTTATGCATTTATATTGTATGTTTCCTACCTGTCCAATAAAGCGGCCTTTTACCCCAACTTTGCTTGGGACATGTTTATTGCCCGATGGGGGCACCTGGGGGTGACACTCGCAGAGTGTGCACGCCCGGGCGAATTCGGGCAATGGTATGCCCCTCCTGCTTTGTTGGTCAGGGGGCTACAGGGATTGGCTGGTTAGCGTGGGGCGCGAGAGCTATGTGCCAACGTTCTATGTTGCATACTTTCAGCAGTCGGGGTGAGGTAGGGCTGCATATTTTTGGCACTCCCGCCCACCCTATTTTCAAAAAATCAGATTATTTTTCTAATAATTGTTTACTATGTAAGTTTTTCTCTAGGGAGGTGGTCGCTTGGACAGGTGGCAGATTTGGAGGAGATCAAGACAGGCAGGAAGGGTTGGGGGCATTAGGAATAGGTTTGGACAGAGGGATGCAGGGGAGAAAAGTTGGAGTCAAGAGGTAGGCAGAAGATGGAGATATGCATTTGGGGAGGAGGTTAGGCCGAACAAGGTGGGGAAATAGTTTGACACGGGGATATTGCTTAGGGGATTGGGGTGTTAGCTTAAGAAATGTTTATATTTTTGATCTGTTATGCATTTATATTGTATATTGCCTACCTGTCCAATAAATTATTAATAGGGGGGGTTTGACCCAGTGGAAGGTACGGGGACCTGGGTAGTTAAATCAGTGAAGAGAAGGGGTCCCAGTAGCCATGGAACATAAAACCACACAATTGAAAAATAATCAAGAACACATAAATTGAAACCACATTGTTTACTTCACAATGGGAATGCGTATCGAATATGCAAGGATAAATACACACAATAATAGAACACTCGTTTCGGTGGTGCCCCAAGGAGGCAGAGGGGATGGGACGGTGTAGTGAAGGTGAGGAATTGGTGAGGAAAGAAGTGGCGATTCAATAGTGACAGTAAAATCAGCAATTGTCAATCGTCTGACAGAGTTACACACTATGTACAGAAAAAATAAGACACAAAATGTTCATAAGAAAGTTCGAAAAAGTCATCCTCCAGGTTATCCAATAAATGTAGACAGTGGGGAATGGAGATGACACACGGAAATGGATATCGACGTTTCGACCCTCAGGGATGCAGATATCAATGGTTATCTTGCTGGGGGGTCTTCATCAGGACTGGGGGACACATAACCTAGTGGATGTATAGAAATATATATACGCTGTGAATACGGGATAGAACTCCCTGTATATAGTTCAAACAAAGTAGCACATCACAATGGGGTTAGGATGCAGTAAATGAATTAAAATCCCATACATTTGGTTGGGACACAATAATTACTAACAATCGCGTTGTATTGGGGTGTCAGTATAAATTTAAACTGGTCATGAGCAAGTGGCAAAAAGCTGGATCCAACAGAGTGGATGGGGGGCGCGATGGCACTAGGATGGTTGGTGCCGGCTGGGGTCTGGTAAATAAAGTGCCAGATCAAGGAAAAGCCAAAATGGACTATGGGGACTGCATGAGACTGTACATATATACCGGACCTACAAAGTAGAAGTAAGAATAGGAAGGACTTACCACAGTAGTGGTGTCTGAAGGACCGAATCAAATGCGCAGAGAGACACCCTGGATGATCTGTGAAATAAATCCAAGGTTGAAAATGCGTCCCTTGCAAATTGCAGGGCAAAAATGGGTGGAGGTGGTTGAATAAGACAGTCAGGTAGCTCAACAGTGGCGGTCTAGTGGGGAAAACATGAATTGCATAAGGAATTGCTGGTGTATGTCGTGTGGAAACACAGACATATGAAAAAAATCAGCAGGATGCCTGATATGCCAAACTGCAGCAGTTTTTCAGGTGTCTGTGCGCTCACACGACATACACCGGTATCTTACAATATACTCCATGTTTTTCCCAGGAGACCGCCTCTTGCGAGCTTCCCTACCGGACTGATCCCGGTATCCTGCACCGCCTTTGAGAGGCCAAATTGCAATCGGAGACGGATTATCTCCCAGACCGGTAAGCAGTGCGCGAGTTGGGCCAAACTGCAACTGGTTTTCATATGTCTGTGTTTCCACACGACATACACCAGCAATTCCTTATGCAATTCATGTTTTCCCCACTAGACCGCCACTGTTGAGCTACCTGACTGTCTTATTCAACTATCCTCGCCGGATTCGTCCGTTTCACGATATCGGGGTAAGTCCATATCCCTTTTCCTCTGCCCCGGTCACTGTGCTGACGTCCTTCGCGCCAGTTTCCCTAACACACCTCTACCTCATTTTTAGATAGAAGTGTACCTCGAAGACATCCTCGACTCTATGCCCTATCCGGTACCACCTTACCACGTTTGGTACCTATGACGGTGAGTTTCTTCAACCACCTCCACCCATTTTTGCCCTGCAATTTGCAAGGGACGCATTTTCAACCTTGGATTTATTTCACAGATCATCCAGGGTGTCTCTCTGCGCATTTGATTCGGTCCTTCAGACACCACTACTGTGGTAAGTCCTTCCTATTCTTACTTCTACTTTGTAGGTCCGGTATATATGTACAGTCTCATGCAGTCCCCATAGTCCATTTTGGCTTTTCCTTGATCTGGCACTTTATTTACCAGACCCCAGCCGGCACCAACCATCCTAGTGCCATCTCGCCCCCCATCCACTCTGTTGGATCCAGCTTTTTGCCACTTGCTCATGACCAGTTTAAATTTATACTGACACCCCAATACAACGCGATTGTTAGTAATTATTGTGTCCCAACCAAATGTTTGGGATTTTAATTCATTTACTGCATCCTAACCCCATTGTGATGTGCTACTTTGTTTGAACTATATACAGGGAGTTCTATCCCGTATTCACAGCGTATATATATTTCTATACATCCACTAGGTTATGTGTCCCCCAGTCCTGATGAAGACCCCCCAGCAAGATAACCATTGATATCTGCATCCCTGAGGGTCGAAACGTCGATATCCATTTCCGTGTGTCATCTCCATTCCCCACTGTCTACATTTATTGGATAACCTGGAGGATGACTTTTTCGAACTTTCTTATGAACATTTTGTGTCTTATTTTTTCTGTACATAGTGTGTAACTCTGTCAAACGATTGACAATTGCTGATTTTACTGTCACTATTGAATCGCCACTTCTTTCCTCACCAATTCCTCACCTTCACTACACCGTCCCATCCCCTCTCCTTCCTTGGGGCACCACCGAAACGAGTGTTCTATTATTGTGTGTATTTATCCTTGCATATTTGATACGCATTCCCATTGTGAAGTAAACAATGTGGTTTCAATTTATGTGTTCTTGATTATTTTTCAATTGTGTGGTTTTATGTTCCATGGCTACTGGGACCCCTTCTCTACCTGTCCAATAAAGCGCCCTTTTATCCCATCATGGCTTGTGACGTGCTTATTGCCCGAAAGCAGCTGTATGCCATGAGTTCATGCACAGTATGAACATGTCCCATTGGCCTACCTTGACCCTCGTGATTTACCGTGGGCCAATAACAGTTTGCCCATAGGCACAGGTGCTCGTAACTCGCCTTCAGGAGGCTCGATCTACCGTCCGTTCCAGGCCCGAAGCAAGATACACACCAGTCCCTGTCTGCCTTTGTCCTAGATCTGCAGGCACCCAACGGAGCTGAATGCTAGCAGTCACGGGCACAAACAAAGCATACTCTTCAGCAGTACCACCCTTCACTGCTTTCACTATAGCTTGATAGCGACTACCTTGTGTCTCGCACAGTCCTCTCATTACCAGAGTTTACTTCTGCAGCTTATAGCATGCGAGTTTGCGACAAAGGTATTGGAGCATTTTAGACATGTACCAGTTAATTGAGCTGAGGCTTGAACGTGTTTACAGCCTCCTACCCCTGGAGCTTTACCGTTGGGTTCCTGACTCGCCCACACATGTCAAAGCAGCTCCACTACCATCTCCACCTCCTGACCTACAGCTGAGTTGTGCTTTTACCACCTCACATTTGAGACTGGCTGTCCCCTGATGGGCTCCTGGCCCGGGTCTATCACCCTAGGTGACCGTGGCCCAATAACACCACTGGGAGACCTGACCGGTCCACACCCTATCATACCAGACATGGCGGTAAGGGTGATAGGGTTCCAGAATGCTAAGCTTTTCCCTAACCAGCCTACGACCGATCCCCTATGGACCACCCCTTGTTGTACACGAGGTGGCTCCTCCATCTCCCCATCATTGAAGTCCGTCCAATTCCCTAACCTTTACCACCATTCACCTGAATTGTTGCCAACTGCCTTTGGCGGGCACCGCTGCTGATGCCTACCCCTTGGTGTGGAGCGAGACCTGACCCTTGCCAATCAGTAGAAGGCAGCTGCTCTAGGTGCTGAAGTAGTGAGAGTGCTAATCCTCAGAGGCCTGGCAGGTCGCTTCCTTTCGGGAATGCCATGGAAATGCTGTGCCGGTTCATGTGTCTATTTGCCATCTTCACCTCAGGTGCTGGTGACCACGATGCCTCTTGCGGTACAAGGCCCTGCCGCCTTCTTCCGAGCACCTCCTTTCTGGGTGCAAGTTCTGGTGTGGCAGGATTGGTGGGTCCCCTCCTGGCTGAAAAATTGGTCCTGTAGCCCTCGTTCAGCGGAAGATCCATGGCACTGATCACCTTCTCCGGAGAACCTCTGTACTGGCTCCAGTATGGTGGGACGGGAATATACACTGTGTGTTGCCACCTTGCTGATGTCCCCAGGTAGGCGCCTTTAACTATGACTATCCACACCGCATAGCCATCTCTCTGCCTAGTCATATCTGATCTGTATTGATCAGTCTGCTCCCTGAACCTCTTGTGTGGCATCTTGTATGATGGTGACAACCATTAATTTCCTCCTGTGACAAAGCTGGGGACTGTGTGTCCTGTTCGCCTTTTAGGCTGTGCTTTTGACCAGGCCCCTATTTATTGATTGGGCCCCTTGAACCCAAACTTACTCGGTCACTACCTGAACTTTTCCTAGGCGTGCTCTCAAACCCTGCTGCTGCCATTCCCTTTGCCTGCCTACTTTGGGGGGTAAGGCACTTTCCTTCTAGGGTCGGATGCACTACACGGTCAGCAGTAATTCTAAATTCTGTCTGGCGGAGCAGCAGCAAAAAACTATGCTTCTCAAGCTCATTTATCTCTGACGTATGTCTGTGTCTGGAAAGCAAGTTACCTTAAACCAAGTGCGCAGTTTACTTAGGCAACTTGCTTTCTAGACACTGAGCGTATGTGCTGTATCAGAAGCATTGGCCTTGGTTACTTCTGTGTCTGGCAGAATTTCGAATTCTGCTTGCTAATGTGATCACTGCCCCTTTTGCTGTACTGAGAGGCCAAGGATTGAAAGGCAATGTAATCAAACAGCTTTATGACCGACTGATTGGCACTGTGAAAAAGTCCATTGTCTGCAGCCTGAACTTCAGAACTCTCAACTGTTACCCACCATAAACACCAGGAAGCCATTAGTGAACTAAGAGGCAAGACAGAAGCCATGTAAACCCTGTACATGGCCCTGATTATTACAGAAAACAGTACAGTATATTAAATGAAACACAATAGTTTTTTTACAATTGGTATTCTAAATTTACATATTTAAAAAAGTGCTTTCATGAATGATGAAGAAAATAGAGTTTTAAGAGCACACATTTTAAGTGGGGAAGCTGATTTAGACAGGTTTTCTGGTTTTACTTTGTGCAAATCAGCCAATGAGTGGGTATCTATTTGTCTTTCATTATGTTAAGGCTTTGTTTTTAACCTCTTCGTGCAGTTCTTATACAGCTCAAACTCAACCCAAAGGTATTGAAATGCTTTAAATGAAAACCAATTACATTACAAAAGGTCACATTCATCTTATTTAGGCACTAGGGAGATTAAGTGATTTGCCCAAAATCACAGGATGTTCAGCTAACACCAAGAATCGATCCTGGTTCCCCAGTTACAAAGTCTGCAGCTCTGGCCGTAACACCACATCATGCATAGAGAGAGGGCGGCAGACGGAAGACAGTATGAGAACTGTATTTTTGGTCTATTATTCATAGCAATAGTGCTGAAAATTGCATTAAAATATCCCAATTTTTTAAATTATATTGTGCTCAGCCGCTTTGCTTGTGGCATAATTTGTTCATTGCTCTTACGCCTCACCACTTTCATATTGCTCCAGCCACCACTGAACAATACCAATACATTAGTGGATTTGCCCGAGTTGCAGTTTCCATTAGTAGCAGCACATGTTGAAAATTAGTACGTTTTGGTGAACATTATCTGCGCCATCTTGCCTCTTCCCCTGATGCCACACTTTTGTCGTGCGCGCCCGCCATTTTAAGATGCCCCGATCAGAACAAACCCTTTTGCATGCCGCTGGCCCCTGACATAGCCCTTTGCCTTCGCTAAGCCTGCACGCTGACCACCCCCTGCTTGCACCTGCCTTGAGTCATAAACCCCTCTTCGGCGCTGCTCTGCCCCAGGCCCTCATCCTGTTCCCAGCGCGACACCTCCCTGCTTTCCTTTCATGATCTCCGGCCCTTAGATGCAAACCCCCTTTTTCCCCGTGTGCCCGTTTTGTCCTCCCCGTTCCCAAGCCGACACCCAGCTCTGCCGATACCATCCTTGCCCCTCCCCGTACAATAGAAAGCTTCCCCCATCAAAGAATCCCCGGGTTGATCAAAGCCCCCACCCCATGAGACCCGATCAAACCCCCCACATTCCGTGAATCGGCGGATTATCCAGCTGCGCGATGCTCATCACCTGTTGTGACTAGGGTGGGGACTTCAACTGTAAATGTGTATGGGAACGGGCCCAAAGGGGAGTTCCGAGAATGTCTTTTCCGTACATCAAAGCTTTAACATGTATGTGTAATCTACAATAAAGTCATAAATGTGTGTATAAGAGGCCAGGCCTCAGGAATACAGTTAGAGCACCTCAGAACGATACCTTCTGTCCGTTTCGTTGTGTTCTCCTCCGGAGAGAATAAAAAAACCCTTGTTTCCTGCTTTCCAGTCTCCAGCGCCTGCCTCTTCATTTGATTTAATAACTAGAGGGTCACAGAGGCAATACCGCCGGGCAAATATCGATTGTCCCCGACCCGATTGAACTTTTTACAATTGGCGTCCCAAGCGTGGGGCCCATCAGCGACTCGTGGATCCAGTGGGAGAGGTCCCGACGACAGAGTGAACGACTGCAACGATCGGGAGAGCTCTTGCCCAATAGACCCTCGTCTGGCAGCCGATCATCCGAACTTCACTAGTTCCGAACAGACCTCTCTCGAGTGATCTACGGTCCTGACTGGGAACCATCAGGAGTGCCGTGAGAAATACGAGAAAAAGAGGACGATCGGGCGCTGGATTCGGAAGACAAGAAACTGTCCACATGGTCCGGGTAAGGTCGTGTTGCCACGACAAGTTGCGAAAACATTTGTTTGATTGCTTGATTGTTCAAAAATACTAGTATTGCTCGTTTTATTTTTATTTTTTTTATTTGGAGATTCACTGTCTGCAAACGGAGAAACAACAGGCTCTCTCTCTTTGCAAGCAGTGGAGGATAGGCAGGGTAGCAGCCGTGCTTGTTTTCTTTCTCCCCCACTCAATAATTGCTTGAAACTGAACTGTTGTTCGCAAAAATATTGTTTCCTGGAGATTCCCTGTCTGCAAACAGGGAAGTGACCACCCTTTTTGCAGATAGTGAAAAGGGTAGGTAACGCAGATCTTTGCGGTCCTACTCATTCTCCCCATTGTTATTTATCGGTCTTTTGGTTTTTTGATCCATGAGGTATTCACTACCTGCAAACAACGTAGAATAGAAATATTCTGTCTAGTCTTTGCACTTAGTGATAAGATAGGCAGTGCTGACTTTTTTAGTCCCTCGTTACGAGCCGTCATGTCTGTCTTCTCCCCACTGATAAATAGCCTGTTTAGCCCGGACCGGGTGTTAGAGGTGGACCATATAGCTCCACTAGAAGGCACCCCTAATAAGGACATGTTCATAAACTATGGGTTAGTCACCATAGCTTATAATAAATTATGGCACAGGTATACCGAAGATAGCCAAGACAAACAGTGGCCACTGGCAGGATCCTTTGACCTTGATAAAATAGAAACGTTAGAAATAGCCCTTCGAAATAATAAGACAACGCCAATTATGCTCGACAGTCTCGGTATGTGGCGCAGAGAGGCTACGAAACGACAGAGAAAAGACGAGGACAAACCAAGTAGAGAAATATACCGACAGGACAACCCCAGGACACCGCTACCCACAACTTATCCCCCGACACTATGCAAAGGACGACCAGACTTAGGGTCAAACCAATGCGCTTTTTGTAGGTATGTCGGACACTGGAAAGCCCAATGCCCGACTCTACTGAGCGTGAGTAAAGGCAAAGGGCCGACAAGAACGACAGACCGACAGTACGAGAAAAGGCGCGAGACAAAGAAGAACCCGACTTACATAGACAGACCAGACAGAACTACCACGTTTGATTATGCCCGATGGCACAGATTTCGCCAGGAAAATCTCAGCGGCATGCTCAAGTTCTCCTAGGTCGGGCAATGTCAAGACGGGAACCCAGCCTCGTTTAAAATTCACAGACGGAAAGAGATAATTATGACCAATAACTGTTTTTATATTTGTCTTGGGTCTTTGTATGTCGTACTTGTACTGTCCCCCGTCTGAGTTTGTGTGTATGTAATGTACAAATCTGCGTCATCCCTCTACACGTGTTTCCCTGTTACTCGACCTCTGTTAGCAGAAACTTAGCATAAAAGCAACCTGGAAAGAAAGAAATGGTAAAACAAAATCCGTAGACCATTAATGAACTTGAACTTTTAATTTAACACAACAAACAAGGAATAATAACGATAAACTGTAGAAAATGAAAGTCAAACAGAACATTCGCCCCCCCCCCATTCTGGAACCTTCCAAAGTAGGGCAGGGTTACGGCTACGCCCAACCAACGGCAACCCATATAAGGCGAGCCCGGCCGCCAACTCTTGGTCAGGAAATCTTAACGTATGGGGGAGCCGGAGGAGAGGCAGGAGCCCGCAGCCTGGGCATTTGCAGGTAGTCCCGCCACATGTCTCCTTGGCCGGCTGCAACGGGCCTGGGAAGACTAAGGTAGTCCCGCCACATGTCAAGAGGAGAACGAGGCACCTCTTCCTTTTCTCTTCCGTCACAGCCGCAGCAGTCCTGGACGGCGGGATGTCCTGCACGTACCTCCACAACAATTTGTCCAAGTTGGGCTGGGAGGGAGAGGCGACGCGGACGAGCCTCTCCCACCTCCACCGATAGGAGGTTTCCCAGCCCCCGGCCCGACGCCGAACACCCCCAGTCAGGCGATGGTGCCAATACTTCCACAGCACCGAACGTACAATGGTGGCACCCCAGTACTTGCGCAGCACCGAACGTACAATGGTGGCACTTGGGGAACACCGGATGTGGAGAGACCTTCATGCGGGGCGATGAAAAGGAGCGGCATGGAGTGCACCGGGAGAAGGAGACGATGTGAACGAGTCTCCCTCGCCCCCCAGGTGGGGGCATCACAGCTGCACCCCAGCTGAACGTCCCGCTTACACAAAACAGGGACCTCTTCCTTTCACTCCGAAGGAACTCTTCCATTCTTGCAAACTCGACGAGAGTGGCCCCTGTAGGGCCTCAAAATGGCGTCTGGATCCGCTGGAAGGCGGGCCCCGGCCACTAGAGTAACTTTGGCCAGCCATATAACTCGAACATTTGTCCCATGGAGCACGAGCCCCCATCTCCGACAGCATCTCCACAGCCTTGAAGATCATACAAAGGTCCCTGGCGGAACCTTCGGCCTTTGCAGGTTTCCGGTAAGGGACGGCTGCCTTGATCGCCAACGAAACAAACATGACATTGCCACACCTTCTGTTAGCGTGAATTCTAGAACTGCCGAAAAGGACTCTGGTCCAAACTGCCAGTAATGGAAACATTTCCCCCTGATGCTGCTTCCGGACTGTGCCGGCCCCGCCCAAAATGGCGCTGGTATCAATCGGAACTTACGAACACCTCGTGGTGTTCCTTCGCACTAATATAAACTTGATGTTCTGAGATTTTATATGATCCTTTGTACACTTGGCTAGAAAAGACAAGGAGAACTCACACGACGAACAGTATGAAAGGATCCCCGTTACAAATGTTGATTACAAATGTACAATGTATTATATTTTTATAACTGATGTAAACCTCATTTACGACGCTCACGTACGGTATGCATATAGGAAAATAAATGCCCCCGAACCCCCAACCAATTAATAGACGTTTTAGTTACTTACAAATGAACGAGTAAAACTTTCCGATGTTTTTTTGCTGCAAGCGAAACCCCCCACTGTATGCACTTTAGCCATTGCCACGACCGGCCAAATACGACCGCACCCTCATAATCCATATGCTGAAATGATTTTGCAAAATAAAGTCTTTTTGAAACTATGGACGGGTATTGCATGCTTTATTTTAAAAAAAAACTGTGGGATCGGTGGGAAAGTTTTTTTCTGTGCACCCTACTCTGCTCTCTCTTTAAGGTTAAAGGAAGATGGTTACCCAGCCCTGGAGGACGGATCGGATCAACAACACGACACTCCGCCTTCAAAGTACGCAACTGACCCATGAACTCTCGCGTAGAGGAAGACCTTGACTTCCAAGGATGGGTAAAATGAACGGTGTAAATGAGGGAATGTAAAAGGAGGGAGAAATAAAATAATGTAAATATTATAAAGTACCACGTTCCAAAGTACCAGGGGCCCAAGAACCGAAGAACCTTAGAACGCCACAGCGTTGAAAGAGGTTTAAGGACCCCGATAGTGAGATACATCCTTTTGACTAGATACCTCGCACTAGGCACCTCTGGTTTCCTTTTTACGTTTCCCCGCACACGACCTATATGAACACACTACCCCCCCTCGACTCCAGAAACCATATCCCCAGGGACCCTGCCCCAAGGAGGAAAGACGAGTAAGAGGTAAGTAAAGGACTTATGAATCCATGTATTTGAATGTGCGCGAATGCTGTCTCCCACCCCCCCCCTTTTTTCCTCCCTCTGCAGGTTACATCAGAGATTACAGCCGAGGTGTGGCGAAGATCCGAAACCATGCCATGTCTAATGCACGAAACGGACTAGCGCCGCAAGGTGGCGTCTAAGCATGCCTGCAGACTACTCACGTACCGAACAAACCCGAAAAATTAGCACAACCCTGATACAAAGTGATCACCCTTAAACCAGACCGGACGAATGAACCCATGTCACGTATGATGCGAAACTATGAGGGAATGTGTGTGTGTGACTGAGGCGTCGACCCAACTGGTCGAAGGACCGAGAATGCGAGAAGTGCGACAAAATGGTACCTCCTTTCTTCTTTCCTTCTTCTCAAGGCGCGTCCCCTCTACCCTGTCTAATGCTCAAACTGCATGATTACAAGATCCTAACGCAGACCCGCGAATGCCCTTTACTGTGTAATGCACTAAATAGCCTTTCTTGAATACACTGCCACCCTCTCTGTTGCACGTGTACTATTTAGCCTGCCGTTGCACTCTCACTCTCTCTCTCTCTCTCTCTCTCTCTCTCTCTATTTCTGCACTCCCACTCTTCCGAGTGGTCAGCCCCGAAATTGGCAGACTGCCACCCCTAGCACCCCACCTAATTGGCTTCAAATACCGTCAGTATTTGCACAAAAACTTGTCTTTAATACAATCACCCTGAGACCGCGTCGTTACCTCTCCTTTTCCGCTAGAAGTCAATGAACCCAGGTGGGGCCGTAAGGGAAAGGACAGGTAAGACGACAGAGGTTCCCTAATCTGACCCGAAATAAGGGAACTACATGTCAACGGCTCCTATAGTATAAAACAAGGACCTCAGAATACGCGACCCTCCCCTCCCCGAATTGTCGCAATACCCAAGCCGAAAAAAAAAAATGATCACCCCCGTTACCTCCCCTGTATATGTCCCTGGTTGTTTCCCATAAAACCCCTGTCCTTCCTGATTAAGTAATCGGGCTGTAAAAGGTTACGTAGGATCCAGAATGATGTTTTACAAGGTTAACAGATTAGCCCAAGGTAAAGAAATAACCGAAATGAACCCCGTAGTAGTTTAAAAGCAGGATGCATCTATAGAAAGGAGATGTCTTAGTCATGTTCGCCTCTCAGCAAAATACCTGTGTAGTACCATGTTGATGACTCACAGTACCCTTTGTAAATGTAAAACTCTAGAGAACAGCATATCTTCGCCAGGTTCGTCTCACGAAGGTGGGTCACCATCCGATGAACTGTCGTGAACTAATTATGAAGGAAAGTCATAAGTAAATCCAACAGGCCCGTCACCGGTCATTTCATATGCCAGTTGTGAGAACGAGCATTTTCATTCTTTGCCTGGAGCTGGGAGAGAAATAGACTTTTTGATTATCTTCATCTGCAAATTTTCTAAAGACTGTCTTTTCAAACTTGTTTAAGGGTACTGCTGTTGGAGGAGAGAAGGACCGGATGTGGGAGCACGAGGCCTGACTGCAGACTAAGGAACACCTGCGACATTAGCCAAGGCGAGACCACGACAGAAAAGAGCTGCAGGACGAGGCACTGTTTTCGACAGCATGAAAAGAAAGGGTCGACCTGATGCCCCTGCTCGACGTCCAGTGCCTGTCGACAAGTCCCCGCTCTCTGAATTCTGTCACACGCCCGCCTATTTGAAGTCTCTCGTTCCCCTAGTTTGTTCCCAATTTGGCCTTGCTCCATCC
The DNA here is from genome assembly GCF_964261635.1 of Lissotriton helveticus. Classification (NCBI taxonomy): domain Eukaryota; kingdom Metazoa; phylum Chordata; class Amphibia; order Caudata; family Salamandridae; genus Lissotriton; species Lissotriton helveticus. Next base: position 1,580,156,980 of record NC_136061.1, on the reverse strand, counting down.
CCCTTTTTCCTCTGACCTACCCTATGGACTGTTTTGAACGCTCTTCTTCCATCGGAACTTTCTGACAATCACCTCAAAGGACACAGGGCGAAAAGGACCTTACCGACCAGAAACGCGAGGAAAGGGTCGTGCCCTGCAACGCAGAACTTAGAACAGAGCTGGACTCGTAGCTCCACCGCCGGTGTTCAACAGCGCCAACGAAAGACCACAAAGAACAATGAGAACTCGTAAAACTTCGAACATTTGACATCCACAATCACCGTTTTTGCTATGCCTCATTTCTCTCCCAGCCGCCATTGTATTGATCCTGCTCCAATCCGAATCTGAAATATGTAATAACCTGCCAGTTCACGTTATGATATGTACTTGCTGCTCGCTACAGAACCGTTTTTTGTATTACATTCCTACGACTTTCCTGCTGGACAAGTTTATCAAAGTTTATCAAATAGGCCCACCTCCTAAAAACTAGAAATCTCAAAATGTATTGTTTACAATTTTTTTCATCTAGGGTTCCTACCGTTTTCCTTCTCATGCCCACCACAATAGACCCGAGTAGAAAATGAACCAGCAAGATGTCTTGAATATGTTAAAGGGGGGACTGTTGAAAATTAGTACGTTTTGGTGAACATTATCTGCGCCATCTTGCCTCTTCCCCTGATGCCACACTTTTGTCGTGCGCGCCCGCCATTTTAAGATGCCCCGATCAGAACAAACCCTTTTGCATGCCGCTGGCCCCTGACATAGCCCTTTGCCTTCGCTAAGCCTGCACGCTGACCACCCCCTGCTTGCACCTGCCTTGAGTCATAAACCCCTCTTCGGCGCTGCTCTGCCCCAGGCCCTCATCCTGTTCCCAGCGCGACACCTCCCTGCTTTCCTTTCATGATCTCCGGCCCTTAGATGCAAACCCCCTTTTTCCCCGTGTGCCCGTTTTGTCCTCCCCGTTCCCAAGCCGACACCCAGCTCTGCCGATACCATCCTTGCCCCTCCCCGTACAATAGAAAGCTTCCCCCATCAAAGAATCCCCGGGTTGATCAAAGCCCCCACCCCATGAGACCCGATCAAACCCCCCACATTCCGTGAATCGGCGGATTATCCAGCTGCGCGATGCTCATCACCTGTTGTGACTAGGGTGGGGACTTCAACTGTAAATGTGTATGGGAACGGGCCCAAAGGGGAGTTCCGAGAATGTCTTTTCCGTACATCAAAGCTTTAACATGTATGTGTAATCTACAATAAAGTCATAAATGTGTGTATAAGAGGCCAGGCCTCAGGAATACAGTTAGAGCACCTCAGAACGATACCTTCTGTCCGTTTCGTTGTGTTCTCCTCCGGAGAGAATAAAAAAACCCTTGTTTCCTGCTTTCCAGTCTCCAGCGCCTGCCTCTTCATTTGATTTAATAACTAGAGGGTCACAGAGGCAATACCGCCGGGCAAATATCGATTGTCCCCGACCCGATTGAACTTTTTACACACATGGTCAAATAAGATTGTTTTGACCCTTTTAGTGCTCTTTGTTAAAATGTACATGCCTATAAGTTGTTGTGAAATCAGTGCCCATATCAATAGGAGTCTGTCCTGCTGCTTCATAGATCTGCTGCTTTGTTCATATTACATTTAGGAAGACAGTATGAGGTACCCCACTAACTCATAATTCCAAGTGCATTTATTCAGTGCAATTATATGAACTGGCGGTTATGCAGGGGTGGCGCCTAGCTAGATATGTCTGCTAGTACCCTCCAATGGCCTCCTTCTCCATGGATTCCTTCACTACCACCCTTTAACAGTGCCCCTCAAGTCGTTTTTTTTTACAGCACCACTCATACCAATGTAAGGTGTCAGAGCACTTGGAGCCTGGGCTGGGGAAGGCGAAGCCGGACCCGATGGGGGCCCGGGACAAATGGCGCCTGGAGATGGGAAGCCTTCACTCTTCTAGTCACAAAGCCCATGAAAGGGGGCAACCAGGATTGGTCACCCCAGGGCAAGCTACAGACCTGAATTCGGGGCTGAGCTAGTAAGCAGTGAGGGGGCATGAAAGGGGGGCACAAGGCCCAATACTCACACTCTTCCCCCTCGTAGAAGGCAAGAGATAAATCCAACCCACCCTCACCGGAAATACACGGGCGTCGCAGCTGCAGGGGTAGAGGTGAAGCGGAAGAAACCCAAGAAAGATAGACACAAAGAGATTAATTACTAGCGGTAGAATGAAGGCTCACACGGTGTCCATGGGATGACTCATGGCACGGGTGTCCATGGGATGACTCATGGCACGGGCTCTGAGGAAGCTAAGGATGGCACAGAGCCACAGTCAGACTAGATGTGATGCTCCCCTTGGGCCCTTGGGATGCCTCACGGCAGGGGTACTGAAGGAGTGAGATGTCAGGACTCAGCCCCAGAGAGAATAGATGAAATGCTCACACAGGATCCTAGGGATGCCACGTTGCAGCGACCCGGAGGAGCAGGGAGGGGCCAAGAAGGGGTCCAGGGCAAGCAGGACAGCTCTTGCAGCCCGGGCAGGTCCTGACGGACACCCAGAAAGTTTGGTAGCAAGCTGAAGCCTAAAACCGCTAAAACAGAGCCCATGACATTTAGGCCCCCTCCCCAGAAATTAGGTTGCCTGAGTGTGCATAATGACAAGGAATGTACTGAGATAATGACAAAGACAATGAAATTGTGATAACATGGATGTTTATGACTGACCATGAAAAATTGCGAAATGTACAGCCATGTTATGTTTAAATAAACTTCAACCTTTTAAGGCACCAAGCACGTTGTCAGTGGTGTGATTTAAAGGGGAAGATGGATGCTGTTGGTTTAGTTTGAAGGAGGGGGAGGAAGACTCGCCTCTTGGGAGGGGTTTACATCCGATACACATTAAACAGAGACAATGAATCATATACGTGTGTAAATCAGTGCATAGTGTATAGGAAGGTTTACATCAGACAGAGGACTACAAGGCGTAGGAGTCACAAGTCATCCCTACTGGAAGACAGTATAGTTAAAGAGGGCTTGGTCTGGAGAAGCACAAACTCAGAATAACACCATGCTTGGGGGTTAGCTTTACTAATAAGAACTGATTTCTACCCAAGTAAACCCTTTTTGCAACATTACGATAATAAAAGGCTGGTGGGGGGGGATCATAACCTCCAATCTATACCTTGCAGTTTGCATGCAGCTATAGGATGATGTTTAATAACTCACTGTTCTATTTTAGGATTTAAACTTATAAACTGCAAATAACAAAAGGGGCTCTCTGACAGAAGCAGTAAGGCACTGGCCTCTTTAGATTGTGTGCACTTTGTGATCCATATTATGCAGATGCTTTGCAGCAGCTGCGCTACTTTATGCAGAGTCAAAATTTCCACTAGACAGAACTCCGTCTCTCTGTAGCAGGGCCATCAATCACCAGCATTATCTAACATTTTCGTGGCTGCCTGGAAATTGCTGGAGGCAAAGAACGCGTCAGCAGATGCTTTTAAACCCATATTGTACTCGAAAACACAGCGCCCCTCCCAAAGTCAGCGCATGGTGCAGTCGCCGCCCTAGAACCGGCCCTGCAGTTATGAGCCTGTATCATTGACACGTTTTCTGTCACTTTTATATTTTATACTTGTATTAAAGACTGGCTGCTGCCCCTAAACAGTGCTCTGAATAAATCATAGTTTTTGCTAAATGTCAAATACATAATTATCTGATTGTGTTTTTCATTAATCTGCTCTAAGAATCTTTGTTTCCGCTTTAATTTTTGTTCATCTATAACCTTCGACCCAACCCAAGAAGGAAAAAAACTTAGGGGCAGATTTATGAAGGCCTTGCGCCGCCGGTGCGTCATTTTTAACATGGGAAAAAGTGATGCACCGGCGGCGCAAGGCCTTCATAAATCTGCCTAAATGATATTGCAAACACGAGAACAGCGTTAAGGAATCTACAACGGTATGAGTCGATGAGGTTATCGATTCGAATGAATAGTCACATCACCAATTCCAATTGGCAATGCTATGTGTTATGTTGTGGTACAGCACGGACACTAAATGACTGTATCCGATATGGTTGCTTCGGTCACATATTTCTGGATGTTAACCAAAGAGGGATCACAGCTCCTGCCAAAAGTTTAAAAGGATATTTAATTTGGGGAAGGAACTGATGAAGTGTGGTGAAATAAGATTGGTTATTGTAAAAAAATAAAAGAGAAACAATTAAATTGAACGTGACATTTACGTGTGCATATTCACCTACTAAAATAAAAATGCAAAATGAATGTAGTAGTTTTGCTACTTGCCTGATGAGAACGTGTTATGCAGATTTTCCAGTGTAGTGGGAAAAATTGAATCCTTGGCACAGTCTGCAGAGCGTAGGTTGAAGTACGTTTGATAAAAGCTCTCTGGATCAAACTCCTTTTGATACAAATCTTTTAAATCGGATACGGGTTCCATGGCTTCAATATCTGGAATAAAATGGTGTAATTGTAAGTCTACATCGCCTTTTATAGCGATGCATCCACAACACTGTGACAAGCGTGTGATATTCACGGTGAGAGCCAAACTGCGCGTATGTGACCTCTCAGTTGACAGTTTGTCTTCGATTTTAACAACGCGGGGCCTGCCAGCAAATGCAGCGACAGCTTCAATCACGAGTTGAGGAAGGTCTCCTAGTTGCCAATGTACGCCTGACTCTTTAAGTGAATGTATTGGTCCTTAGTTCACATACTGCACCTTGGGGAGGGAGAGGTGAGGGGTCACTGAAATATCATTACATATCTTTTGGTAAGGCAGTCTAGAAAACATATATGTATCAGGACATGACTCATAAGGTGTGTGGGTGCAGAGAAGGGGGCTTCTGATGGCACCAGACCACCCCCCCCACCCCGCGTACATCCACATCACCCGTCCCGATTGAGTGTTCTGACACATGCGTGCATTTTGGAATCATTGCCAGTATGCACCCGGTCCATAATCAGGGTGGTTTTCAGTGGTTCAGGGCGGTAACGATATTAGAGCTTATGACCCACTGACGGATGGCAAAATGTTCAAAACTAAACAGGCAGAAACAGGAAAAAACGCGTTGTCTCAGAACAAGTTGTCTCAGAACGTCTGTCCTACCCATTATTGGACATCTGCTCATCTTTTTCAGCAGCAGAGGCCATGCCCTAGCTCCAGAATGTTGTGGTTCATGCTAGGAACAGATTTTAACATTTTGTGATTGCGGGACTTTGGGCGTTACCATATTCCTGTTTTTCCACTTACTTCATCACATGTCTTATGGAAGTAGTTTATAACATTTTGACGTGTGGGGACTCCCATTGATGATAAAGTTGTGCATACATGGGAAGTGAATGCATCCCTGAATTTGGGCACACCATAGGTTCTCTTGAAGAAGACTCCAAAAATGGATAGACGTATAATTTGATATTTATTCTTTGTTTCAAAAGTCGTATTTTGATATTTACATCATATCATGAATAGTGTCATCATATTTTTAGCATGTCATGTATATTTCCACACGGCTCCGATGCATTTCGGGCTCGCACGCCCTTTTTCAAGGAGCTCTAAAATCAAATAATAGGATATAACCATCACTCAAATGTATTTGCTAACATGTAACAGGTAAAAAACAATGATAAACTAACATACAAGGTAAACCATCACAGTAACCACGCTGTAACTTTGCTCTCATGCAATTTGGCAGTGAAAGCTACAGGCAGTTAGTAGGCTTGGCAGTTCGGGCTGGACTGTTCCCATGAGGCACAGGGTCAGACCGATTTGCATATAGCCATGTCTGTACTGGGGTGGCAGAGTGGGCTAAAGAACGGTGATGGATCAAACCCAGATCTTTTGACTGGGTGTGAGTGTTTGATTGGTTCAGATGCTCCGTCCATCACTACCCCTTTTTGTACTGCTTTGGCCGCCATAAGTGTGGCAGGGTATGCTCAGACGAGAGTCCCTTGCTCACTTTGCCACTGGATTCAAGCAAGCCGGGCTGAAGACGGCTGTAATGCCAGAAACCGGTCCTCGGAAGCTTGTTTCCGGTCCAGGGAAGGCATGGCTTGGCAGTTCGGGCTGGACTGTTCCCATGAGGCACAGGGTCAGACTGATTTGCATATAGCCATGTCTGAACTGGGGTGGCAGAGTGGGCTAAAGAACGGTGATGGATCAAACCCAGATCTTTTGACTGGGTGTGAGTGTTTGATTGGTTCAGATGCTCCGTCCATCACCACCCCTTTTTGTACTACTTGCACGACTCAGCTCGGCTACACAGCTCACCAGGGCAAGTTCTCAAGGAATTGGAGTCCCCAACAGACGCACTGACCAGACGCTGTCCTCCCTGCTCGCAGAGATTCCAGCTTCCAGTGTTCTGACTCCCTTTGCGGGGTGTTGGAGTTTGAGATCTGAAAAGAGATTCCCACCTCTCTCATTCTAAGGTATGGAGCAGACTAGAACCTAGAGGGACTCTTGGCATACTTACTCTTGGCATACTAACTTAGAAATACTAACTACTTCTTACCTTTTACTACACTTAGGTTAGGTACACTGGGGTAGAACTATTTAGAAGCACCAGACGGGTATTCACATTTTAGCCTGTGTTATTTATGTATGTTTCTGTGAATATATGTCATAGCTAAAAGACCATGCTATTGCAATATCATTTCTTCTTACAGCTTACGCTGTACATTTTATATCTTGCACACGGTCTAACGATTGTAACAGTTCATATCTCTTGCACGAGAAATAAGATTGTTCAATAAATCCTTTTATTGAAACACCTGTCTATTCTTTCTGTCTAACTCTGCAGAAACGAAGCATGCACGATTGACTGAGTGAAACTATTATCTATTGTTTCCACGATTCTGAGACATGTTCCGATTCTAAGGGAAACAAAGTTTTCATGTTTATGTGGTTGTCAGAAACAAATCCCTTCTTTTTTATTCAAGAAGTTTCTAGTGACCTCTGAGTTAGCTGGCACATACAGTAATTAAGTTTAATGTACTGGATAGGAGCATACTGACCTCAGTCCTATGCAAAAACTCTAGTGTATATTATTCCAATGCGCAGAGCCTATAAGGGAAATAGGAACTACACTACACCCTCTTTCACCTCCAACCTCTTACCTTGTATTGCTGTTTCTGAATCGCTTACATCCTTCTCCCTCTTCCATGTTCTATACTGCACCTCAGCCTTCCCCGACTCTGATTTTTCTCACTGATTCTGCTCCTCTTTCACCCCCCTCTCTCCTCCGTGCTTCACACTTAACCGCATGTGTGCGGCATGATTTCCGCCCGTACGCTGGATTTTGCGGATTCGCACTTTACATGACGAGCTGGGCTCGTCATGAGCGTGCGAGGAGGCTACCTCATGACGAGCCCAGCTCGTCATGAGCGTCGAAGGGGTTAATGCCTTATCTCTCCCCAACCACTAATCTTTTCTCACTGGTTCTGCCCATGTGACATCTACTTCTCACCTGCGTCCCTACACAGCATATTGCCTGCTATTGGTGATTCTGCCCTCTTATATCAACTTCTCACCCTTCCCTGTACCTTCCAGTCCTCCTCATGATTCTGCTTCTTTTATAACTGCTGCAACCATTCATGCACTATCTTGCACTTTTTACCTTTCCCTCCAGCCTCAACTTTTTTTCGCTGGTTCTGTACTCTTTAGATACACTTCTTTCCTCCATGTTCTACTCATCATGTTTCATCTCTCTCACCTCTACCATCCGATTGTTGAATATAACCATATAAAATGTATCTCTCCTCTCCATGTGCTGATCTTCGCCACTTTTTTCCCCAGTCTCTTATCTTGTTTTGTTTGTTGTACTCCTTTACACCCACCTCTACCCTTCCATTGTCCCACTCTCCCCAATCCATTTACTAGTTGCGGCTGGTCCCTAAGGGCGCTAGAGCATCTCTGCAAAGTATCGATGGGCACAAAAAGAAGCTACTTTGAACAGCTTCAAAAGGCAAAATGTATAAACAGCCAAACTAACAGCCAGTTTGCATGTTTATTTTCACCAGTGCTATGCTCCTTCCACACCCTTCACACATTCACAAGCCAAAGAGAAACAGTGCATGCTCGCTGAAACGCAACCCTGGGGAATATAGGAGTATGCTTAGGTGGTGATGCATTTGGAGCCGTGTAGTTCAAAGCCCTATCAGAAGCCATGATAGAATGAGTCTGTAGAAGGGTCAGCCCCTGATTCTATCCTGTCTTCTGTTAGGGCTTTCAGCAAGCTCATGTGCAGAGACACAGACTCTAGGACTAAGTGAACCAGAATAGAAGAGCTGGTACGTTGAAACCTGTCTCCATACCAGCTAGTAAGTTGGACTGCCCACTGCTCATGGTTTTTCCTGTCCGTTTTGCTCACCACTGGCAATGTTTTTGTTTCCACATTAAAGCCTTAGCATGCTGTGCAGGTGGTCACATATTGTATCAGGTTTCTTAGCCTACGATCACACTGTGTGAAAAATCTTTAAGCTGGGAACCTGTGATTATACAATGTCGCATTCCTGAGAAGACTGTCACAGCATGTTAACTTTTTGAGTGTCCAATAACAGTCTTATTGCACATGAAAATAAAGTTGTATTCTGTAAGTAGTGACCATGATTGTACATTGAGTTTATTTTGAAAGCTAGGACAGTGGATCTGTATGGTGTATTGCCCCTATTCTCCCAAGTACCTCCTGTGCTGCAGTATTTCCTATTTATGAGTTTCTACATAAACTTTTTATTTTGTGCAATACTGTGAGAGCCCTTGGTGTAACTCAGACATATATTAATTTGATTGAACTATTTTAGAATTTCAAGGGGTAGGAATACATTAAATAATAATAATCCACACTTGTATAGCGCACAATCACCCGTTTAGGGTCTCTAGGCGCTGGGGGCCGTCGGGAAGATTAAGCAAGCTATTGCCCAGAGTCACATGGTGCTGGACTAACCTGGAGCCGGGGATCGAACCCTGATCCCCAGATTCCAGCGTCAGTCGCCCTGGCCGCGGCGCCATACCTCTCCCCATGGAACAATAATATTTTTATATAGTGCTTAATATCACACATTTACCATTACTAAGCTCTGTAAATATGTTTTATTGACAGCCAACTAAAACTTGTGACCTGCTGACCACTGCAATTTAAGTTTAAATATGATTCATCCCCTACACAAACCCGCATTCTGAAGTAAGTTGAAATGTCGAATTCCTGGACGGTTCCACTGTCTAACGTAGAAAATATACTTTGAGTCCAGACAGAGATAACTTTTAGCATCCTCTATGGCCAGGGTAATTTTGATCCAAATACGGCAGAAATAATTACAAATAGAATTTTCACCGGATTTTGCAATAATGTTTACATAGGACTCACATGCAAATGGCTCTTGCTCCTGTTTTGTCCTCTAGGAAAACAGGAGGCAATTCAGGTGGGGTACACATAGAATTATAATGGTGTACCAAAGAGAAAGGAGCTTTGACAGCAGAATGTTGCACACTAGAGAACAGTGCACAATGAGGAGAGATGGTTACTGGGCGAGATTGTGACAGGTAGGGAAGTGTATTGATTCAAAGGGTAAAATGGAGCACATGGGAAAGCAGGGATTACAGAAGGAAGAAGGGAAAAGACAGGAGTGCAATTCAGACTGGTTAGAATAGATCACATATCTGGCTTAATAACCACTTTGTATAGAAACTGAGCCACATATACTATCTTCTGCCACTTTTCAAAGTATTCTTGGGGAGGGTGAATCTCACACACCACTAGCAAGGTTAAAGGTTGCCAGGTACAACACAAATTATTGCATGTTTTATAGTTCAAATATTTTTATTGATTTTCAAAGATGCATAGATTACCATTAACTGCCACCTACATCCAACGGCCGGTAGAGTGCACTAAGAAGTGAGCATTTCAAAGAAAAAGAGGAAAGAAAGAGATGGCAATATAAAGGAGGAACCAATAGAGGTCATGGTGCTCAAAGAGGGTCCTTGGATTTGTGTCGCTGGCAAGTGACCACATGGGGGGATATTCCCTTTCCTGGGGATGGTCTTCTGTGAGGGATTGTGTGGTAGGGAATCGGAGTACTCAGAGGTATCTTGGGCAGGCGAGCTCCCTAAATTCTGTGGAAAGGAACTCGATGGTGGTGGCCCGTGTTTTATCAAATCTGGGTAAGTCGCAAGAAAAGTCAGCAGTAATTTTCTCCATGCCCAGTAACACGCAGACCTTGTACAGCCAATCTAGTTTGGTCTGGATTGCGTCAGTTCGCCAATGGGACAGCGGCACTTGTTTAGCAGTGCCTAACATGAGAGTGAATACCTGCCCCCCCACATGATTTAGGAGGATATGTAAGGGGCTTTGAGAGCCCAACAGATTGAAGCTGGGAAGTCTGGCTATTTCTGTGTGGTGAATTGAGTCTTTGTCTCGCATAATTGCATACCAGTATGACTGCATGTTTGGGCACTCCCAAAGAATATGAGTGAGTGCGCTAGGTTGCCCACAGTTGCGCCAACACAGTTTGCTTCCACCGGGGTTCTATCTCTCAGTTCTAACCAGGGTGTAGTACCAATAATGAGCTATCTTTAAAAACATTTCTTTTCCTGCCGTACTGCAGGAGGATATTGAATGTTTTATTGGGGACCTCTGCATTTCAAAGTTAACCAGTCTCCCTGCCTCTTACCTTTTTTACATGGATTCTGTTCCTCTTACATTGTTGCCTTTTGCATGCAATGCCCTTCACCTAATCTCTCAACCACCACGTTTGTATTTATTCTGCACATTAGATCTATGTCTCCTCTTCCCCTAGTCTCCCTTTCCACGAGCCCAGGGCTTTAAGTGGGTGAAAAAATGGGTGGGTCACTGAAAGGGGTGTGGACTATGTAATTAAGGGCATCTGTGATTCCCATAGTGTTCCATCTGACTGGTACTTTGGTTCCTCTCTGTGCTTTCTGTGATTTAATCCAGAAATATAACAACAACTTACATACACTAGCTAGGAGTATTGGTTTGGTCAACGGTTGTTATCTCTGTAAGCTAAATGAGTAACAACAATACATTATTTTACTTTCACCTTGTTGTTTTGACCAATAAGTAGCTCCTTCACACACATTTGCATAGCATTACAACCGGAATGCAGGACCATTGCTCATTGTGCTCTGCAGAGAGGCCATATTTTTAATAATCATGTAATCTGAACACCTTTTTGACCCACAGACAGGCACAGTGTGAAAATTGTAACACCTGCAGCCTCAAATACAAAGTGCTCAACTGTAGCTTGTTATAAACAACTGGAGGCGACTCAGTACAAAGGGTGCATTATCCAAGAGTAATATGCTGTGAAATGAAATACAGAAACACACATGCTGGAAATAGCTAGCACTCTCGGGGAATGCAAGATTAAGTAAAGCATGGGAAATATAAACAGGAAGAAAATCCCTGCCATGCATTACCCTAACATCAGGACCACTGGAATTATGTGGCAGGAGAGTGTTAGATTATGTGGCAGGGCGAGTAAATTATGTGGCAAGAAAATGCAAATTATGCAGCATAATGTGGCACATTTTGAAATAGTATTCCTTCATTTTGTGCCATTTTTAAACTTGGTAACACTATTTGGGCATTGGTTGCACCCCATTTGCACCAATTTAAAACCTAGAATTAGCAGTGGGAACAGAAAGTTGGCTTTTCAAAGGTCCTTCCCATATGCGGCAAGACGTGGTGCTGATTTTTTAGTGACTTTTGAACCGTTTGAGATAGAAAGCAATTTTGTTGTTAACATCTGTAGATTATGCAGCAGTTGATGGATTATGTGAGAAACGCGGCAAATGCATAATTATGCAGAAATAGCCGCCACTGCACAATCAAATAATTCCAGTCTTCGGCCTAACATGTGGCATCGGACAGAATATAGGCCCCTGTACCATAATTAATGGGGCCTACATTAGTGAGTTAGTTAACTAGAAAAGTTTCCCATGTTTGTAAACTAGGGCAGTTTTTAACTTGTAAAGACTTGCTGTATAAGGTGTAAGGTATGGAAGACTGCACTGATATGAGTTTGATGCAGTCAATGTTTTCTTTAATCTCATAAAAATCAACAGTAATAAACGGCTCACCTGACCATAAAGCAGGTCAACAACTAGCCAAAAAAAGGGCCTACATACTGACCTGACAGCAGGGATTTAAGTGGGATGAAAAAACTGGGGGCTCTTTCAAATGGGCATGGCTGATGTAATCAAGGGTGTGGCTTAAAAACATGTGCGCTACATAAATCTGTGCATAGCATAGCATGCTGCTCAACTGATATTTTGCTGCTTCATTCATTGCCTCCAGATAAATAATACAACAAGTAACATTACATCTACAACAAACCAGGCCTATTAGCTTTGTCAGTGGTTATCTATACTACTATAATAAAGTAAGAACTTTCAGGCTTTGAGGCGGGTAAACTCGGGAACCACGGCGCCAATCTACACACCCGATACACCGTTGAAATCATCAGGGTGTGTAGATGGTTATAGGCTATATAAATATAACAAATAAACGTTATTTACAAAATTTATTTTAAAACAAAAAGTAGTCCCTCCAAAGTAGCGCCAGCCGCGACGTGCATGCTCACGTCACGAGCATGGGGAGGAGCGGCATCCTAGGGGCGGCGGACATGGTGCGGGGGAGGAGCGGTGACGTGAGGAGCAGCGGACAGGCCAGCGGCGGTGCGAGCAGCGGAGAGGCGGACATGGCGCGGGGGAGGAGCGGCGGCGGACAGGCGGTGAGGAGCAGAGCGGCGAGGAGCGGTAAACTGAGGAGCGGCGGCTGAGGTAAGGCTCCGGGGACAATGTCGGGGCAGGCGGGTGTCAGGCCAGGCGGGGGACGGGGAGTTACAACAGAACAGACTACAACAGAACAGATCGGCTGAGGAAAGGCAATGTCGGGACAGGCGGGGGTCGGGGCAGGCAGGGGACGGGGACTAACAAGGTGACGGGTGGAACATTTTGCACGTACTACTGTCTGACCTCCATTGACCCAGGACAGGCGGGGGTTGGGCCAGGCGGGAAAACAGATCGGCTGAGGAAAGGCAATGTCGGGGCAGGCGGGGGTCGGGGCAGGCAGGGGACGGGGACTAACAAGGTCACGGGTGGAACATTTTGTCTGACCTCCATTGACTCAGGACACGCGGGGGTCGGGCCCGGCGGGAAAACAGATCGGCTGAGGAAAGGAAATGTCGGGGCAGGAGGGGGACGGGGCGGGCAGGGGCACAGGCTGCTGGGCAATGTCGGGGGAGGCAGGGGTAGGGGAAGCCTGAATGCTCCCAGACAAGGTCGGGACAGGCTGCTAGTTAGTTGAATAAGATGAATAAGCAACGTCTATGGCTTCCTTGTATATAATATTGAAAATGCTACAGCATTTTAATATTGTTATTTTTGTACTACAGTTGATAACCAATAAGTAGGACTCATGGACACCCAGGTGTTCTCGGGCAACAGGTTAAGAGCCACTGTCTTAGGGTATACCCAAAAGATTTCTCTTTTATTCAGAGGGTAAGCTAGGTACCATTAAAAACTGGAGCTTGAATGTAGGCTGAAAACAATGCTTTATATATCCACATAATTTCGCCTATGTGTTCCGCCAATCTTTTGTCCCTGATTGGGTCGAAGTGACATAAAGAGAAGTGATTGAAGTCCTGCACTACATTACTGAATGATTCAATCAATCAATCAATCAGTGCATTTGTAATGAGAGGGTCTCAAGGCACTGAGGGGGGGGGCTACTGTTCGACGAGCCAGGTCTTGAGGAGTTTTTTGAAGGCGAGTAGGTCTTGGGTTTGCCGTAGATGGGTAGGGAGGGTGTTCCAGGTTTTGGCGGCGAGGTACGAGAAGAATCTGCCTCCGGAGGTTGTTCTTTGGATGCTGGGGACATCGGCGAGGGCAAGGCTGGTGGAGCATAGCTGGCGGGTGGGGGTGTAGAAGTTGAGTCTGGTGGTCAGGGATAATTGGGTTGAGTGCTTGTATGCTGAGGACCTACCTATTCACGGAGGGTACAAAAACATGCTCATTATTGACAAAGTGTGTGAACGAGCATGAGCTTTACAAACTGTATAATATAATCGTGTAGGGTGTCTATACTATGGAATTAGTTGTGCCAGCCATACAGGGCCATATATCTAAGATATGAGTGACTTTTTCAGATCATACTTGTAAAAAGTTCAACTAAGTATCCCAAAAAGTTTACTTGGAGATTCACTGACAATATGAATGCGGAATACTGGGCCACGGTTAAAAAGAATAAGAGATTTTAACCGAGCCATGATGAATATTCATTTTTCTGTCTGTATGTCTTGCATGGATGTAAGCTGTTCGTAGTTACAACTATTAAACATTGATGGGAGAAATAAATTTAAAAATATGAAACATATGCATTATAGAAGATAATATCAATATGTTTGCAATGACACTCTATGTCTCCTTCTTATGTCCGGGAAGTGAAAAGGACTGCATGTTGGGGTCAATCAGCATAATTGATGATTACTAGCACACATGCTTTCACATTTGCTGTGCTTTTTAAGCATATGGTTACACACTTCACAATTGGGTACCCCACAACAGTGTGTGTTGCAGTGTCCCCGAAAAGGTGTTGATGAAGTTCTATGACAAAAGTAAGACAATTGAATGTTTTCAAAAATTATTTTTTACTTTAATTTTGAAATCACTGGTAGACACATATTCAAATAACAGGTATGAAAGTGTTCTATCTCAACATGTTGTCTTGCATGTTAATGAATGCAAATAAGCTAGGAATCATCTAATCCTAAAAAAGACAAAAGACCCTTTTTGCCATAAAAATGGCCAAAACATGTAGTTGAAATTAAGTGGATTTAAGAGACATTGTTTTCACCAGAAATCCTAGCTCCTGATTTTAATCATGCCTAGGGTAACCTCTGAATAAAAGAGAAATGTTTTGGTGATACCTGAATGGGGAGAGTACACCAATGCTGAGGCATGCCACAAAGAATCCTGGGTGAGGTGTGCTTTTCCAATATCTTAGTATACCTCTGACGCACCAGGAGACAACCAATATTGTCTCTCAAAAAAAACCTACTCACCTTGCATGTTCAACCAAGTACTACCACTTCAGCTCTTGGCTCTCAGTGATAATGCGTGTTGAGCAGTCCCAGGCTTCTGGGGAGCAGGGGGACGAGGTAAGTGCAAAGCATACAGGGACGTAAGACTCAAAGTACCGTTGCTGAAATATGAATTTGCCTTAAATAAATGAAAAGACAAGAGGCATTTGGCAAAACTGGAAGTTAGTTTAATTAAACGCTGCAGCTCAAAGCCTCAAAGTCTTTCCCCAAAGTCTCTCAGTCTACAAAGTTTGATTGTTGTTATATGCAGTTCATGAGGTACAATAAAGCAATTTTGTACATTCCAAAAAAGCATCCCAGTCATAAATCAACAGGGGGGTTCATCTGATAAAGCCAAAGATGTCTCTCGACCTCAGGGAGATCTAGTGTCTGCTAGTGTTTTTGTGTCCAGATGTCCTGCTTGAGGGAAGCATCATCACTGCGAGTGGTGTGCATGTCATGTCCTGATTGGTTGAGTGTTTCTATCTCCATGTTGTGTCTAACTTTGTGGTATTTTTGGGGAGTGCGAGCCATTGGCCAAACGTGTTTTATTGGGGCCAATTTCCTCAGACCTGTTTGTGGTTCAACTATTTATCTGTGGGATTGATCAGGGTTGTCTTTAGGTTTAGAGAGATTGCAACTGTGACCTGATGTCCGATAGGCAAGGGTGTGGATCGTAGGACTTGTTTAACCACGTATCTCTGGCTCAGGGTTGATGGGGAGGTCACCTTTGGTGAGGTCAATATCAAGGAAGTAAGTTTATTATAACTCGTGAAAATATTATGGCAGTCCCTGGTATCATTTTTATCGACATCCTTAACATTGTGCATACAGTTGTCATATCATAAATTAATATTGTTCTTACTGGTATTGACACGGTTATATTTGCTTAGGTCAGAACGTACATTGACGGTGCTCTTACTGGTAACAGTATCGTCATTTGTGCATGGATTATGACTTACATTGCTATCATCATTGCCAGTGTCAGTGCTGCTGTGCGAGTACAGGTTATGACATACATTGACATTGCATTGGTGGACATTGGCATGGTCATGTGGGCACAGGTTATGGCATACATTGAAAATGCCTTAATTGGTATTGCCGTTGTCGGATCTGCACATATGGAATTCATTGAGATCCTATTCACCCTTTCCACCATTCCCCTCTATAGTTAATTCTTCAAGTGCTCTATCCTCCTCTAATGTCATGACAGTTATATTAGTTGATAGTGTGTGTGTATGTGTAGTGTCTATTGCCATTTGCCTAGCTATATTCATTCTACCTAATGAGAGGACAGCTTTTTTACAACAGGGAACCCGAACTTGTAAGAAATCACATAACAGAAATGCAACAATGGTAATTGGCATTAGGGATTTGAATTGTTTGGATACCCATAAAGGGATACACAAAAAGATACTATGCAACTAGTCCTGCTCGGCGCACCTCCCTTCTTCTGCATGTCAGCTTGCAGATGAAGCAGCTCTTGGATGGCATGGGCTAATGTCCCACGGTTCATATTGTTTCTGGGGATAAAAGTATAACAGGAAGCACTAATCTTGGCACTGGCCAACCTTCCATTGCTGTCAATCAATCAATCAATCAATCAAAAGTCTTTATTCGACCAAAGATGGTCATGAAGGCACATGCATTAAAAACCATAATCACATTAAAAAGTACATAACAGTGCCAGAAATACAGTAGATAAAACATATATCCATCTTTCCACAGGCAACAAACACTAATATCATTTTTATAACAAAAATAATTCCATATGTTTACTAGCAGCAAGTTATGGTCATGCAAAATACTAAGCAGTTCAAAAGATCAATTTGGCCTAAGCCATCTATACAGCGGATAGATTAAAATATGATGACAATTAGGAAAGCAAAATTGTTTGCTAAGACTGGTAAAATAACACTCAAATATTTGGTATTCCAATATCACCATGAAAAACATATTATAAACTTTTACATTGCATACAGTTTCCTATGTTTTATAGCAGCAGTGATATAATTAAGTGAAGACATACAGATATCAGGTGAAGCTAAAAACTGGATATATCCAAGGCCTTCTTTATGTGAGCAAAAGTGCTTATGTAGAAGGATGGGGTTTAAACATTGAACCCTTAGCATAAGATACAATGTGAAAAATAGCATAAAATGTACCGTTGTTTGGGATGAAACATCATCACATGGACATTTTGAAAAAGAAGTAACCCAAGAACCTGCCATGGGAAAGACAACTAATTGATGAATTAGATGTAATCCCAGCCTTGAGAAGTAAAATCTATGCTGAAGATTAATACACCATATCAGATAGGGTTCAGTACCAGAAGGGATATATATTTGCATATAATTAATAATGGACCATGAATCATGCAATTTTATTATAGTGCCTTCTTCACAGTATGAAAAGAAACTCTTCCTTACCCTTTCCTTTGTCAGAGGTCCTATTTTTACAGGGAGATTAAACAGATCAGTCAGACCCAAAGTGTAAAAGTTTTTTTTTACATATGCCAGCAGTGGGAAAGCGTTCACATTATCAAAATTTAAGCAAAGAATCAAAACTTCCCTTGATAGAAAAGCCCTATGGGAACTCCAGAGTTTTAACTACAATAGCAGTGGAGCTAAATTGATAGAGTCCACCACAAAACCAACCCCGCTTCCTCATGTGAGAGTTGAGGTTGATTTTGCTAAAGCTAAAAGTCTAGCTACAAAATATTTTTTCCATGTCTGCAATTTCCCAGGAGTTTTATACCCCCATACTCCTGGTCCATAAGCAACAGGG
Organism: Lissotriton helveticus; assembly: GCF_964261635.1. Taxonomy (NCBI): domain Eukaryota; kingdom Metazoa; phylum Chordata; class Amphibia; order Caudata; family Salamandridae; genus Lissotriton; species Lissotriton helveticus. The sequence goes on along the minus strand of NC_136061.1, from coordinate 1,580,139,108 downwards.
GCAAACATTTAATTTTATATAACAGGAACATTTCCTTAAATGGTTTATGGCCCAATTTTTTTGCAAATTGAAATATCATATATCATTTCCTCGCAGCGCCCATCTTTTATATTCTCTGGTTGATTAAACCATCCCACGACCCATTGTCACTGATTAAGAGGTCCAAATAGTTAAAGGAGGATACTTTTCCAATCAGTATCCCATCAAAAGATATTTTTTTTTGTTTAGTGGATTTACGACCGCAGGTCATAATAAATGATTTTTGATGATTTACTTTAAGACTAAGATTTGTCAATAAACATTAAAACCGTCTAAAAGACTTTGGAGGCCATTTGCTATTAACCCTAGAAGAACACCATCATCCACATGTAGTAGAACCGGAACTACACGAGAACTGAGTTGCAAAATATCTTTAGTACATGCCCCCAGAGATCTATTGAGAGAATAACAGGCTTTTCTCACTTCTCTGGTCACCTTAATAGGTTTAGTGCAATCCCCTGAGTATGAATAACGCACTTTAAGGGATGTATCCCAATGTAGTTGCTTAATTATATCCAACAAAGTGGGGTCAACTCCTGCCAGAAGGATTTCAACCCCTTGTTTCTTCCTGTCAAGAAAGTAAAAAGCGCATGAGAGGTCCATAAATGCTATATGAAGGGCACCTCTCCTGGTCCTGACATATTTGCCCCTGATAAAATGGAGATTAGGAGCCTGCTCAATCATTCCAAAACTAGGTCTAAAGCTGTATTAGAGTAGTGCTAAAAAGGACATATGTTCAGCCCATTCCTCTAATTTTCCCAAAATAACCCTCTCCAAAATTGTGGCAGGACTGTCTATTAGCGAAATTGGTCTGTAGCAGACATGATGATTCCTATTACTCTTTTTAAAGATTGGGATTATAGTTGCCTCTCTTCAAGACTGAATTAGGTTGTCTCTTACAACAGCCCTCAAAACATTTGTAAAACGAGGGGCCTAAGATCGATGTTATGCTTAAAAAAGAGCAATTGGAACCCATCAGGATCAGGAGCCTTATTGCTAGCTGCAAACTGAATAGCTGTAGTAACCAGCAGGGAGACTTATAAGTTCAAACAACCAATCTTCTTCAATAGGTATGGAATTAATCTTAATATCTTTGTGGCAGTCCAACAGATCTTGCACAGGATTAAAAATAGTGGAAATATTAGATACCCAATCCTGTTCCAGTATGTGACACTCTCTACAATTTGGGGAGTTTTCTGTAAAAAAAGGGTGATTAACAACCTCCCAAAATAACCTAGGATCTCTCAGGTTGGATAATTTTTCTAGATCTTCCCAGGCCTTGAGTCTAAGCTCCTGCCTTCTTTGTTCAAGAGTTTGCTTATGATGTATAATGGCTGCTCTTATATCCTCTATTTTCCGTGGGGCTTTCTTAGCAGCATATTTAAATTCTGTAAGTGCTGCAGTATAATTGGGACTAAAGTAAGAATTGGGCAAGTACTGTTTGTATGGTTTACTGTTAGACAACTCAGCGGCTAAACATTTAACAATTTTGGTAAAACCTTCCACAATCCTTGTTGGAGAAATGTCTGGCAAAAGAAAACAAACAATGTCATCCAACGTCTTGTTAATCAGATTGCTTGAGAGCTTATCAGGATTGATGTTCCTCCAATTTATTCATGCTCCTTTATTTGTTGAGTAATTTACGTGTAACTTATTGCAAGCACCCTCTTCTCCTAGATGGCCCATGTTAGACATATCGAGTTAGGATTGTGGTTACTAAAGGGGATTAGAGAAACCACATATTTCAGAGATAGCAAACCAAGTCATCAGTTAAAAGGATAACATCTTTAGTATTTCCTCTTCCTATAAATGTTGAATGGCTTATATTGTTGTTAGGGCAACAATCAGAAGTGAAGATTAAATTCTGAGATAAAAAAAATCTGATTTATAGAGTCACCACATGCGGAGTGTTGAAAATGGTTAATATCATCCCCCTGAAGGTTTTAAAAAACGCAGATATGATTCCCATCAAAAGAACATTTAGTAATATTAAAATCTCCTGCCCAGATAACTGAACAATCACCCTTATTTTGTGTAGCCCTAAAATCTGACAACAGCTGCCCCAGATCTTGAAAAATCTCTACTGGTTGTGCAGAGAAAAATAAAAATAAAATTAACAACCACATTTAGCGGATGTTTCACCCACAAATGTTTGACTTGGTAGTATGGACTCAACGCTATTACAGTTACCCTCTGAATCTTAATGGAACATGAAATAAAAATGGCCAAACCTCCCTTCCCCCTCCTTGCAATTGAGGGAATGGATTGTGATTAATATGTTTTATAGCCATATATACTTATAGGATCAATAGCTCATGTTTCTTGACAGCATTCACCATCAAAAAAGTGCAGTTAGGTCAACCAGTTTTCATTATTTGCTTTGTCCCTGAAACTTGCAATGTTCTAATACAAAAAAGGGAAAACCTGCCCTCTATTGGTGTTCGCAATTGGACTACTTACACAACATATCTGGGGGACTGAAGGTGAACGGGTATTAACCACTCCCTGACATTTCTTGCACACCGCTGGTCAGGGTTGGATGTCAATCATTTTCTGTAAGCCCTCAGATTAATACAAATTGGTTAGAAAGAATAACATTTTCCAAACAGGGCTGGGGATAGTAAGTGTTATGTAAATGCTTATACTGCCTCTAAGAGTCTTTGTTGAGCACGGGCAGACAAACAAACAGCAATGGGGTAACTCTTAATTTACTGGATGCTAGGTTGCCAGATATCAGACTGGACAAAAAAAAGTATCCACTCTGGGTCTCTAAAAGTTCGGACTAAGCAATCGCCTTCATCAGGTTTCACTGTAGGGCCAACCCATTTAACTCTACGGGCCATTATAATTTGCTCACTAAAAACTGGGTTACAGGCTGCATTACTTACAGCTTTATTAACCCCTCCGCTGCTAGGCCTTTCCCCCCCTGTGCTAAGCCTTTTTTATTGGCTATTTGAGGTAGTTCGCACTTAGGCCCCTGTAATGACCGGATTTTCTGGCCAAGTTATCAGCTCACCCAAACACCACAAACCCAGTCATCACGTAACCTCATCCCTTCCCAGACCCTATTTACAACAGTACCTGGGGTACTTAACTGGGAATGGGGAACCCACAATATATACAAGCTTACACAGCTAATATACCACTAAATCCTAAAGAAACTATGGAATTCCATCCTTTATCCTATGATCTCACCTTATAGCCCCACGACAATCTGGCCCGGGCTAACCTACTCTCACTCTTGTCGGAGAGCAGCTATTTATAGTGTTCCCACTTGTAGCCCTACGGCAAGCCGACCCAGACTACTCTACCCCCTCACTTCTCGGAGAGCAGCTCTAGTAAATAACGCCAGATCCTGAGCGATCTCTCTTTATAGTGTCCCCACTTGTAGCCCCGCAACAATTCGGGCCGGACTACTCTACCCCCTCGCTTCTCTGGGAGCAGCTCCAGTAAATAACGCCCGATCCTGAGCGATCTCTCTTTATAGTGTCCCCACTATCCTATTAATACCTCCTGCTCTCTGTTGGGAATTTCCTAAGTGCCTAATATCTACTGGAAGTATCTTCTATCATATGAATTATTATTATCCCTCATGTAAGGGATAGGAGATCCGATCCTCTCACACAAGAACTGTCAAAATATTACATTCAAGAATTATTCCCTGACATGAAACTCACATCACTCTCCGTCATCAGTTACCTGTAGGAAGGGAATAGCCCATCCTTCCACATGACAGTATCTGGCTAAAAAGAAAGGTTACCTCTATCATGGAAACAATACTCAGATGCATTCATTAAGAACTGGGTTCCCTTTATTAAACACCAAACATAAACATTGCATTATAAAGTCATAGTAACACCTAGCAATCTAAGCATAGCCTGAAAAGAAAAGGAAAGAGGTAATATATATTTGCGCACTATAATAGCAGGACAGACTTCACCTTATAATTACGCAGTCCGGTTCGGGCTGTCATTTGGGTCCCTCTCTCATCTGTGCCTCGGCTCATCTCAGACTCTGCTCTGCACCCACGGATACAGGTCTGCACCGCTATGCTCCTTCACCTCCGTCACCCCTCCAAAGCACTGGAACCCTTCTCTGGTCTTCGTCTCTGCCTCACAGCTCTGCACCGGTCGATCTGCACTGACTTCTCCTCTCCCACGAACTGTATTCACTTCCAAGCTTTAATCTAATAATATAGTTTCCACTACTCTGAGAACCATCCGTTCAACTAACTTCTTCACTCTGATTATTCCAATTCTGGCTACAAACTAACTCCAACTGTTCTAACAGACCAATTCATGATGTAGCTTCGATCTCTCCCAAGGATCATCTGCGTGTGTCTCATTTCTCTCCTAAAGATCGTCTGCTACTATCTCTTCCTGCGTTTCGATAATATAGAGAGCTCTTCGTTCGTGGAAATTTCCAGACAGTAACTCGCCGCCCACCAGACTCCTGCACCAGGCCCCGGGCTCTCGATGCTCCCACAGTGGCCACCTGTTGTTTCGTCTTAAACCCGAGCTCCGTTTACATTCCTCCGATAAGGGCCAACTCTGGCCGGTTCTTCTCCAGCGAACAACAGCTCATAACTAAAATATTACTCTTGACCTACAAGCGCCTCGGGCAGCCGAGGCAGAAAGGAAAATGGAGTCTCTCTCGTTTGGGCCTTGTAGGCCCGAAAAAGATGAAAGAGATGCACAGCTCTGTCAAAGTACATAGGCAAGCCCTACCAATAGGTAATATAAGGTCAGGAATAAAGAATCTACCTCCTAATGTAAGCCTTCAGGCCCAAAAACGATGTAAAGGGCACAGAATTATGTCAAAATCAATAGGCAAACTCTAAGAATAGGCTAAGAATAGGGATCTATCCACTATACTAAGATGGTAGTAGACCACAGTCACCACCACTCAGAAAATAGAACAAATTATCCGGTCACTACATTCCACCCTTGACTGTCGTCTACTAACAACTTAGACTAAAGTCAAAATACAAATCAAACATAACGAAATTCTGATGAAGAATAATAAGAAACAAAACTAACAGACCTAGACATAGCTTGGGGTCTAAAAATCTGGACAAAGGAAGGGACACATTGAATACAGCAACAAATAGTGACTACAATGCAAATAACAATCAAGACACCCCCCAACACTTGTCGCAGGGAGTGTAAATCAGGCAACCAACTGAAAAGCCAATCAAACCACCCTTGATCTATATGTTGCCTAACTTCTTCAATTAATTCATGAAGTTTATCAATATGGGATTGAATGGATCTGGAATGATCTGATAAATTAAAACAGCAAAGGCCTTCAAAATCTGAACAGCCATGACCATGTTTGAGTAAAAGATAATCTATTGCAGCTCTATTTTGTAAAATGGCTCTACGCTCATCTTGAGCATCTAATAAAAGGTCAGATAAGACAGCAGAAGTATGGTTAATAGACTTAACCATCCAGCAAGCAATTTTTCCGATTGATTTAGCATTATACACAGACAATGCAGGAACACCTACAATATAGATAGCTAAGCTAAGATATTCAGATGCAGAAAATAAATGAAATGAGGAATCACAATTTGCTCGTAAAGATAAGGCATCACCTGTGGTTCAGTAAATCACATTAGGATGTGAAGAAAACATTAATAACTCAATCTGGTAATAGCACAAGGACCTCCAGTAATATTTGCAGGAATATAGGGCCAAGATATATTGCCACATGAAAATAGCCATCCAGGGGGTAATAATACAGTGCGATAATGACTAGCTGTAACTACAAGACGCCTACAAGTCATATTATTATTAACAGAATTACATGATTTAGTTGTGCTAATAAAGCATAAAGTCCTTTCATGGGCGGAAAATGAAGTAACATTGTTTAGTCTTAATTGAACACACTTGCCAATGATTCTGGGATCACAGGTCATGAAAAAACAAAGATCACCTTCAGTGATATTGTAAGTTGTGATTTGAGAATTTAAAGGGGGCTGTGAATCAATCAGAACTGTACATAAAGCACAGTAATCATAGGCCGCAAAGTCACTGAAAATTACATTAGGATGAGCATCAGTTAAGTTAAAAATATGGGTAGGTGTTTCCATAGAAGCTGGGACAGCAACCAAGCAGGTCGCTAGAATATCAGTCACTGAATGCATAGGGGTTAAACAAAAGTGATTTGAATCAGTCAATTTGTTCGCTAATATAGTCCAAAAGTTCGATGAGGAATCCCACGATGCAGAAGAACGACGTCTTTGGTCCAAGAAATTATTCCGGTCCTGGGGGCCCTCCCGTCTCCCGGCGCAGCAAACCAAAAGAATCCAGCGACGACACCTCCGGCAACAGCAATCCATGCGATGGTCTAGGAGAACGGAATCAGATACAGGTATTATTCATTCTCGCAAATAACATTTGTCAGCTGGAACTACATCCCAGCTATCTTGCCCTGGCCTCATCACTAGGACCATATTGTCCTGACCTGTTGCAATAATTTCGGCCTGTTCAGTGGGATTTGTAGGCGACTGAACCCACACTCTCGCTCCGGGATTATCAGTGGAGCCAAAACCCTTTTTTCCACGAACAGTTAACAGAGTTGAGGCAGTGCCTTTTTGAATCTCACCACTGAAGACAGGCATAATTATCAAATGAGCAACTAGGTCTGTTTTGTGCATCAATAAATCTGAGTCACCACTGTTGAACAGGATCACTTTAATCTCTCCCTGATAATCACTGTCAATGACACCTCCGAGCACCTGGACACCTTTTAAGGCTAAGCCAGATCTCGGGCCATTAATCCAAAACTTCCAATGGGTATTTTTAACACCAATTCCGGTTTCCACAATAGTAATGTCTCCTTTCTTTAAAGTAACGGTGTTCATGGAATGCAGGTCCAAGCCTGCAGAACCTGGGGTCGCTCTACATGGAGCTAGAGCTCTAGGGGAAATCTCCCAATACATCACTGTACTCTCAATAGTATTTGGTTTAGCATCAATAGCTGGAGGAAATAAACGCATTAATGGGGAATTAGAATTCAGATAAGGGCGATTGTTCAGAATTAACAATGCATCATACAAATAATCTCTCCAGTTCTTAAAAGTTCCATCTGATAGCTTACGTAATTGATCTTTCAACAAGCCATTCATTCTCTAAACAAGGCCTGCGGCTTGTGGGTAATAAGGTATATGAAACACCCTTTCAATGTTGTTTTCCACACAAAATTCTTGCACTAATTTACCTTTGAAATGAGATGCGTTGTCAGACTGTATTTGAAGTGGAACACCATAGTACAACATGATTAACTCTAGCGTTTTAATAGTGTTCACTTGGGTAGCTCGTTTACAGGGAAATGCTACTAAAAGACCACTGAAAGTATCTACAACTGTACAAACATATTGACAATTTTTACTCATGGGAAGAGGACCTATATAATCAATTTGCCAAATCTGTGCAAGGGATTTTCCTCGATGTAATTGACCTCTTACAATTTGGGGCATTTCTCGCTGTCTAGAATGCTGACATATGGGACAATGTAGTATGGCATCTTTAATCAAATTGAGAGGAATATAAATTTCTCTGTCAGCAGCCCACATGCTAGTGATTCTTTCTCCAAAGTGTCCTGACTTCTGGTAGGCCCATTTCGCCAATCCCGCCAAATCAAAACCTTGTTTGTCCACCATTGCCTCAGAAATTTTAGATTTCTCATCTGCAATTTGGTGAAAAAGTTTGTCAAGGGAGTCTACGTGTGTATGAGCATCAACATGAAAAACTGTCACGTTACTCTGAGGAAGTAGCTCCCAAATCTCTTGCCATAAGTGCTTACCCCAAAGCTCTTTTGAATGAAGTTTCCAGTCATGGGAATGCCACGTCGGTAACCAAACCGCTAAACCATTAGCAGTGGACCAAGAATCAGTAAAAATATGACATGTACCAGGCAATTCTTGTTTTAAAACTTGATAGACAGCATATAGCTCTGCGAACTGACTACTTTTCCCTTCACCAGTGGTACTTAGCAGCTTTTGTGTGATCGGATTGTAGGATACTGCCTTCCAATGCTTCTTCTCTCCTATGTACCTCGCTGAACCATCCGTAAACCATACATGTTTTCTGTCCTCCACGGACAAATCATCAAACGGCTTACCCCACTTAACAGGGGATTCCTGTACTATAGGTACGGAGTAATCACTCTCTGCTTCTCCTGACGGCGCCTGCGCCACTTGCTCATGTAACAACGCAACACCCTTCGGTCCTACACGTGCTCTGTCTTGTTTATACCATTTCCACTTAATCACACTCGCTTCTTGAGCATGTCCAATTCTGTGAGTTTTTGGTGAACTCAAAACCCATTGCATAATAGGAATTTTAGGTCTCAAAACCACGTCATGTCCTAAAGTCAATTGCTCGGTATCCACCAGAGCCCAATAACATGCAAGTAACTGTTTCTCAAATGGGGTATAACGCTCACCAGCATCAGGCAGCTTTTTAGTCCAGAAACCTAACGGTACTTTTGTCTTACCTTGTTTTTGCCACAAACTCCAATTCGCATACGGGCCTTGCACAGACACATTCAAATCCACATCACCATCACGTACAGGCCACAAATCCAAAGCATGTTGAATCGCTTCTTTTGCCAAATCAAACGTATCTTGCTGCGGTTTATTCCATTCAAACACATTCTTTTTAGGGGTAACTTTGTACAAAGGGGTTAAGATCTGACTCAAATGTGGGATGTGCTGACGCCAAAAGCCAAATAAACCAATACATTTCTGTGCTTCCTTTCTATTTTTCGGGACTGCAAATTCTGCAATTTTCTGTTTTACATGCGGAATTACTTCTCGGTTTCCTTCATGCCAATTAATACCTACAAATTTTACATTTTGTGTTTCACCTTGAATTAAAATGTCATCAATGTAATGACACACCTGTATTTGTGGATTCACTGGAACTTCAGTTAAATGTTCTGCCACCAGCCGATGACAGATCGTAGGACTATGCACATAGCCCTGGGGAAGACATCTGAATGTCATTTGACGCCCATTCCATGTAAAACTGAACTGTTCCTGACACTCAGGGGCAATCGGGATGGAAAAGAAAGCATTAGCAATGTCAATAGAAGCATACCAGGTCCCTGAATGCTTTTGAATTCTCTCAATCAAAGTAATGATGTCAGGTACTGCAACAGTCAAAGGGGGTGTATGTTTATTCAATTCACGGTAATCAACTGTCATGCGCCAAGAATTATCACTCTTGCGCACCGGCCATACGGGATTATTCCAGGCAGAAGTAACTGGGGTTATAACTCCTGCATCCACTAAATCCTGAATTGTGACACTAATCTCTTCATGCCCACCTGGAATGCGATACTGTTTCTGAGAAACTACTTTAGTAGCTTGAGGAATTTTCACAGGAGGAATTCTTAAACGTCCAACTCTCACAGACTTTGCTGATAGGTAGTTCCTGTCTCCAAATCGATAACATCCGTCATCTAAATATAATGTCATACCTTTTAAAATGTCAATTTAAATTATGTATACACAAAGAGGGACTACCAGTACAGAATATTATTTTCGGGGAATTCTACCTATTTTCATCTCAACATCAGTTTGTATTGCGGGAGTTTCTTTACCACCTAAACCAGTAATTGTGAAAAATTGTCCTTTAAATCTCTTCGGATTCCCATAAATTAAAGTGGCCTCCGCTCCTGTATCTACCAATGCTTGGGCCCTCTGTATGTTATGATGTCTCCAAAACAATTCAATATCTACATAGGGTCTATTATCTCTGTGAGCCCAATTGCGTACCGGAGCTTGACCTATTTCCTAGTCATTTTTATTGCGTTCTGACGTCCAAGACAAATCAGGGTAAAGACTCTCATATTTATTAGATAATGTCACCTCTTGCTCATGCTTGTTTCCTTCACGAAATGGATTCTTGTCATTCTCAAAATATTGTGAGTTTCGCTCAGAAAACCTGTGTCGTCTATCTTTCATTCTAAATTCAGGAGATTCATCCCTCTCCTCTCTGTGTCTGCTTTCAAAACGCTCATCTCTCCCCCTCTCTCTTTCCCCCTCTCTCACTCTCTCTCGGCCACGACGGGGAGATACATCCCTCTCATTCCGTCCTCTGTCATTCCTGTCATATCTGTTTCTGTATCCATCATCTTCACTATCATCAGAATGAGTATGAGTACGATTTTATTTATTTACTCGCCTAGCCCCTTCCTTTCTGTCCAAACCACGTTTGCGGAACATTGACCACAATACATATTTCGGCTCACCATCAATGTCCCCTTTTTTCACACCATCAGCCAATAAGGCGAGATACATGTCACGTCTAGTAAATTGATAATGAGTAATACGACCCTCAGGTCTAGATTGTCTGTCCGGTTTAAGCCATTCACCCAATTCACCAAGTTGACGTACAGCCTCAAGCACATCAGACAAAGGAGCACCAGTTTGATTAATCATTATGTCATCATAACTTGCTTATAAGCAACAGGGGCAGAACGAATAATCCTATTCCGCACCGAAGAAGTCAACAAACCATCCATCAATCTGTCAGATGTATTCAGAAAAATAGCAGTTTTCATCCCTTCCTCTTTCAGTCTCTAGGAGGCATCTCTCAAGGAGTACCACGGCTTGTCATTCAAGGGCCAATCAGATTCAGTAGGGTACTTATGGTTACAACCTTCCGTTGCCAATTGAAGTAAACTAACCTGACCAGCATTAGCATAATTCCGAAAATGATCTTGCACAATAGAATCGGAACTCAAAGAACAAAACTTCAGCGAGTCTCCCATATCCAACATGATGCCAGCAGCACCCAATTCAAAAATACGTACCATCCATGTAAGTAAGGCCTCACGAGGCATCTGTCGAAATCGTTCCAAAATGTCACTAACTTCTTGTTGTGTAAAATCTTCCAAACTATCCAAAGGAATCCCATTTGGATTGCCAGGAGCCTGCTGTAATTTCCTCCGAAAGACAGGATGTGCAGAAACCTCCGCACGATGAGCACATTCACACCGATTGTCAGATGTACACCGATCGTCAAATTTACAGCAATCGTCAGATTTACAGCGATCGTCAGATTTACAAGAAGCATTCGATTTACAGTCACGTCCAGTACGAGAAGGTTCTTGATTCCCATTCTCCTCAGCCGAGGAGCCAGATTCATTCGAGTCCCAGATATTACCATCCCACTCATCAGGGTTCCAATCGAGGCCTGCTTTCGCCACAACCAAACGCACTTTCCTTTTACTGACTCGACCACGTCGAGTTTTGTATTTGTATTTAGCAATACGAACTGCAGCTCTTTCAGCAATAGTCTGATATGCATCCAATTTGTCAGCAAGCAATTTATTTTGACATCTCAAAAGTGTATAAGCATTCTGCACTTCAACAAACTGGTCTTCAGATTCCTTGCACTGCTGCTGCAATTTCAAAAGTTTCTCATGCACAAGCCTGTATGCATACAACAAAATTCAACCTCTCCTTCCTAATATAGGAAGTTCTTCACCCTTCACAATCGGCGCTTTCCGTAAGCAAGCAATCACCTGAGCAGGATCCGCCGATTCCAAACAAGAAACCCAGTTTTCACTCAAACCAGTACAATCAGCCCATTCATGAGCTAGCGCCTCATAAGGCGTAGATTCCCACCCTAGAATCTCAACAGGCAATCGAAGAGTAGATTTTGACCTTCTCAAAACATTGTATCAAAAGTAGAAATATATACACATAAAACAGAATATATACAAAAAGAGATTCCGCACACGCCAAGCGCAAAGAAACAAGATAACAAGAAAATGCGCTACAAGGCTTTCGAAAGCTATTTGTGACGCCAAATGTAATGACCAGATTTTCTGACCAAGTTGTCAGCTCACCCAAACTCCACAAACCCAGTCATCACGTAACCTCATCCCATCCCAGACCCTATTTACAACAGTACCTGGGGTACTTACCTGGGAATGGGGAACCCACAATATATACAAGCTTACACAGCTAATATACCACTAAATCCTGGAGAAACTTCGGAATTCCATTCTATATCCTATGATCTCACCTTATAGCCCCATGACAATCTGGCCCGGGCTAACCTACTCTCACTCTTGTCGGAGAGCAGCTAGTTATAGTGTTCCCACTTGTAGCTCCACGGCAATCCGACCCAGACTACTCTACCCCCTCGCGTCTCGGGGAGCAGCTCTAGTAAATAACGCCCGATCCTGAGCGATCTCTCTTTATAGTGTCCCCACTTGTAGCCCCGCGACAATCCGGCCCGGACTACTCTACCCCCTCGCTTCTCGGGAGCAGCTCCAGTAAATAACGCCCGATCCTGAGCGATCTCTCTTTATAATGTCCCCACTTTCCTATTAATACCTCCTGCTCTCTGTTGGGAATTTCCTAAGTACCTAATATCTACTGGAAGTATCTTCTTTCATATGAATTATTATTATCCCTCATGTAATGGATAGGAGATCCGATCCTCTCACACAAGAACTGTCAAATTATTACATTCAAGAATTATTCCCTGACATGAAACTCACATCACTCTCCCTCATCAGTTACCTGTAGGAAGGGAATAGCCCATCCTTCCATACGACAGTATCTGACTAAAAAGAAAGGTTAGCTCTATCATGGAAACAATACTCAGATGCATTCATTAAGAACTGGGGTCCCTTTATTAAACAATAAACATAAACATTGCATTATAAAGTTATAGTAACACCTAGCAATCTAAGCATAGCCTGAAGAGAAAAGGAAAGAGTTAATATATATTTGCCCACTATAATAGCAGGACAGACTTCACCTTATAATTACGCAGTCCGGTTCTGGCTGTTATCTGGGTCCCTCTCTCATCTGTGCCTCGGCTCATCTCAGACTCTGCTCTGCACCCACGGATACACGTCTGCACCGCTATGCTTCTTCACCTTCGTCACCCCTCCAAAGCACTGGAACCCTTCTCTGGTCTTCGTCTCTGCCTCTCAGCTCTGCACCGGTCGATCTGCACTGACTTCTCCTTTCCCACGAATTGTCTTCACTTCCAAGCTTCAATCTAATATTATAGTTTCCACTACTCTGAGAACCATCCGTTCAACTAACTTCTTCACTCTGATTATTCCAATTCTAGCTACAAACTAACTCCAACTGTTCTAACAGACCAATTCATGATGTAGCTTCGATCTCTCCCAAGGATCATCTGCGTGTGTCTTGTTTCTCTCCTAAAGATCGTCTGCTACTATCTCTTCCTGCGTTTCGATAATATAGAGAGCTCTTAGTTCGTGGAAATTTCCAGACAGTAACTCGTTGCCCACCAGACTCCTGCACCAGGCTCCGGGCTCTCGACGCTCCCACAGTGGCCACCTGTTGTTTCGTCTTAAACCCGAGCTCCGTTTACATTCCTCCGATAAGGGCCAGCTCTGACCGGTTCTTCTCGAGCGAACAACAGCTCATAACTAAAATGTTACTCTTGACCTACAAGCGCCTCGGGTGGCCGAGGCAGAAAGGAAAATGGAGTCTCTCTCGTTTGGGCCTTGTAGGCCCGAAAAAGATGAAAGAGACGCACAGCTCTGTCAATGTACATAGGCAAGCCCTACCAATAGGTAATATAAGGTCAGGAATAAAGAATCTACCTCCTAATGTAAGCCTTCAGGCCTAGAAACGATGTAAAGGGCACAGAATTATGTCAAAATCAATAGGCAAACTCTAAGAATAGGCTAAGAATCGGGATCTATTCACTATACTAAGATGGTAGTAGACCACAGTCACCACCACTCAGAAAATAGAACAAATTATCCGGTCACTACAGCCCCTATACGTTTTTTAACACATAAGGTATCCATGCCAAATATACGTCCTTTTCTTCCAACAACATGGGGATTCTAAAGGTAGCCAGGGTTTGTGGATTTCCCTAGATGGGACCCAGAAATTAGCCAAAACACAGTTACATTTTGTTTCTTTAGGAAAAATGGGAAAAAGTGCTGCAAATGAAAGCATCTGTTTTTTTACCTGCAAATGGTATCAACAAAGGGTTTGTGGGGCTGAAATCATTATTTTCCCAGTGTTTAGGGACTGACAGACTTTTGTCAGAAAACCAAAATTTTTTACACAGTTTTGCCATTTTACTTGGACATAGCCTACTTTTGCTATTTTTTGTGCTTTCAACCTTTGTAAAAAAAAAAGTCCTCATATTTCTGTGGTGGAAGGTTCTGGAACCTGAGTGGACCCATCACGCGTTCCCCAAAGACTTCCAAGAAAAATGATTCCTTACTTGTGTGGGTAGGCGTAGTGCGCGCAACAAGAAACGGTCCACAATGCAATGTGGACACACCACATTTTCAAAGTGAAAACTGACTCTTTTTTTCAAAAGTGCCTAGCTGTAGATTTTGAACCCTAGCTCTGTCGGCACCTAGGGAAACCTAGCAAACCTGTACATTTTTGTAAAACTAGAAAACGAGGGCAATTCAGTATGGGGTGACTTGACTGGCTCTCACCAGTTTCTGTTACCCAGAATCCCTTGCAAACTAAAAAATTGTCCACAAAACCCATTTTCCTCACATTTCTGTGGAGGAAAGTTCTGGAATCTGCGTGTATCTACAAAATTCCACCCACCCCGCATTCCCCTAAGTCTTCAGAGAAAATTGGTACCTCACGTGTGGATAGGCCCAGTCCCTGCAAAAGGAAACAGACCAAAACGCAAAATGGACACACAACATTTTCACAGTGAAAACGGACCTTTTTTTGCAAAGTGCCTAGCTGTAGATTTTGAACACTAGCTCTGCCGGCACCTAGGGAAACCCAGCAAGCCCATAAATTTTTTTGAAAACTAGACACCAGCGAAATCCATGATGGGGTGACTTGACTGGCTCTCACCAGTTTCTGTTACCCAGAATCCCTTGCAAAACAAAAAATTTGTCCCAAATAACACATTTTACTCACAGTTCTGTGGTGGAAAATTCTGGAATCTGCGTGGATCTACAAAATTCCACCCACCTTACATTCCCCAAAGTCTTCTGAGAAAAAGGGTACCTCACTCATGTGGGTAGGCCTAGTGACCGCAACAGGAAACGGCCCAAAACGCAATGTGGACACACCAAATTTTCACAGTGAAAACGGACTCTTTTTTTGCAAAGTGCCTAGCTGTAGATTTTGAACCCTATCTCTGCCGGCACCTATGGAAACCTAGAAAACCTATACATTTTTTAAAACAAGACCTCCAGGGAAATGCAGGATGGGGTGACTTGACTGGCTCTCACTGGGTTTTGTTACCCAAAATCTCTTGCAAACCTAAATATTTGTCAGAAAAGAAAACATTTTCCTCACATTTCTGTGTTGGAAAGTTCTAGAATCTGTGTGGATCCACTGAATTCCACCGACCCCGCTTTCCCCAAAGTCTTTCAAGAAAAATGGTACCTCACTTGTGTGGGTAGGCCTTTTGCCTGCGACAGAAAACGGCCCAAAAAGCAATGTGGACATACCACATTTTCACAGTGAAAACTGACCCTTTTTTTTTAAAAGTGCCTAGATGTAGAGTTTGAACCCTATCTCTGTCGGCATCTCTGGAAATCTAGCAAACCTATACATTTTTTTAAAAACGACATCTAGGGGAATCCAGGATGGGGTGACTTGACTTGCTCTCACCAGGTTCTGTTACACAGAATCTCTTGCAAACCTAAATATTTGTCAGAAAAAAAAACATTTTCCTCACATTTCTGTGGTGGAAATTTCTAGAATTTGTGTGGATCCACTGAATTCCACCCACCCCACTTTCCCCAAAGTCTTTCGAGAAAAATGCTACCTCACTTGTGTGGGTAGGCCTAGTGCCTGCGACAGAAAACGGCCCAAAATGCAAAGTGGACACACCAAATTTTCACAGTGAAAACGGACCCTTTTTTTGCAAAGTGCTTAGCTGTAGATTTTGAACCCTATCTCTGCCGGCACCTATGGAATTGTAGAAAACCTATACATTTTTTAAAACAAGACCTCCAGGGGAATGCAGAATGGGGTGACTTGACTGGCTCTCACCGGGTTCTGTTGCCCAGAATCTCTTGCAAACCTAAATGTTTGTCAGAAAAAAAACACATTACCACATTTTCACAGTGAAAACTGACCTTTTTTTGAAAAGTGCCTAGCTGTAGATTCTGAACCCTAACTCTGTCGGCACCTAGGGAAACCTAGCAAACCTATACATGTTTTCAAATTAGACACCAAGGGGAATCCAAGATGCGGTGACTTGAATGACTCTCACCAGGAATCTCTTGCAAACCTAAAAATGTTTCCCAAAAACATATTTTCCACACATTTCTGTGGTGGAAAGTTCTGGAAACTGTGTGAATCCACAAAATGCCACCCACTCCGCATTTCCCAAAGTCTGCCGAGCAAAATGGTACATCACTTGTGTGGGTGGGTCAAGTACCCGCAACAGGCAAGGACCCAAAACCTATTGCGGCAACATCAAAATTACCTATCGCAAAACAACCTGGTTTTGCAAGGGGGTCCCATGAGTTTTTGGCTCCGGGCTCGGCGGCCATATAGGGAAACCTACCAAACCCACACATTTCTGAAAACTAGATGGCCGGGGAAGTCCAGCAGGTATGGCTTGTGTGGGTCCCCCAACATTTTCCTACCCTGAATCCCCTGCAAACCTTACATTTTGCTGAAAAAATAACTTTTTTCTCATATTTCTGTGTGGGAAAGTTCAGGAGTCTGCATGAATCCACACATTTCCTCCCATCCAGCACTTCCTCAGGTCTCCCAATGAAAATAGTACCTGACTCGCGTGGGTGGGTTAAGTACCTGCGACAGCCAAAGACCCAAAACCTATTGAGGTGACATTAAAATGATATATCGCAAAACAACCTGGGATTGCAAGGAGGGTCCCATGAGTTTTTCGGCCCGGGCTTGGTGGCCATCCAGGGAAGCCTACCAAACCAACACATTTCTGAAAACTAGACACCCCGGAGAGTCCAGCGAGGTATGGCTTGCATTGGCTCCCCCAACATTTTCCTACCCAGAATCCCCTGCAAACCTCACAATTAGCTGAAAAAATCACTTTCTTTCTCAGATTTCTCTGAGAGAAAGTTCTGGAATCTGCGTGGATCCACAAATTTCCTCCCACCCAGCGTTTCCCCAGGTCTCCTGATAAAAATTGTCCCTCACTCACTTGGGTGGGTCAAGAACCCGCGAGAGGCAAGGGCCCAAAACTTATTGAGGAGACATCAAAATGACCTATCACAAAACAACCTGGTTTTGCAAGGGGGGTCACTGGGGTTTTTGGCCCCTGGCTCGGCGGCCATGTTGGGAAACTACCAAACCCATACGTTTCTGAAAACTAGACACCTGGGGAGTCCAGCGAGGTATGGCTTGCGTGGATCCCCAACATTTTCCTACAGAGAATGCGCTGCAAACCTCACATTTAGCTCAGAAATTTCCTACCCCATAGCGTTTCCCTCAGTCTCATGAATAAAATGATACCTCACGTGCGTGGGTGGGGCAAGGGCCTGTAACTGGGAAGAGCCCAAAACATTGAGATTTAGGGTATAGGACTGAGAATTCTAAGCACTATACATTTTTTTTAAATATGTTTTTAGCCAATTCTGCATTGGACACCCACACATAGATTTTGGGCCCTTGCCTGTAGCAGTTACTTGACCCACCCACGTGAGTGAGGTACCATTTTTGTCGGGAGACCTGAGGGGAATGCAGGGTGGTAGGAAGATTGTGGCTTTTCTGACAACAGAATATTATGACACAGTAATGCAAAGAAAATGAGTAACTATAGTCATTTGTTGAGGTGTGCATGACATGAGGAAAAACATTGTACCGTGTCCCTTTCTGAAGCCAAACTGGGTGTCATCGAGTAAGTGGTTTTCCTCAATTAAATGTGTCAAGTGGGAATTCATGACTTTCTCTACAATTTTTGCTGGTAGGGGTATACATGCGCTGGGCCTGTAGCTGGATGTGTCAGTGGGGTCAAGGTTGATCTTTATGATGAGGGGCTTAATAACCGTCTTTTTCCAGATGGATGGATATATGCCAGTTTTGAACATAGAATTGAAAATGTTAGCTAAATTAGATCATATGATGACAGGGTTGAGATTAAGGGTGGCTAGAGGACATGGATCCTCTGGAGATCCTGATTTCATAGTAGAAAGGAGATGAGTGATGTGATCAGGGAAGATTTGGTGAAATTGCTCAAAGGAGGGGGGTGAAAAACGCCGGTGGGAGAAGAGTCCGGGGGAGTGGGGGGGAATAAAGATGCGCTGATTTGACTGGTATCAGCTGTGGTTATGTTGGATGAGTTATTTAGAGTGAAGTTATTGTAGGTGGTGCTGACTTTCTCCTGGAAGTGTGAAGCTAACGAGTTGCAGAGTGTCTGGGAAGCAGGGATAGGAGGGTCAACCCTTGTCCTGATAGCTTGGAGATGACATGGAACTGTTGCTTGGCAGAATTTTGTTCTGATTTAATTTGATTACAGTAGAAATTGCTTTTAGCTGTGATCAGAAGGCGTTTGTAATTACCTAGGGATTGTTTGTAAAGGGATTTCTGGGTGGGGTCGTAGTTTAAACGTCAGGGGCGTTCTTGATGTCTGCATTTTTGTTTTTCGCCCCTAAGGGTCTCGCTGAACCATGGTGCAGAGACAGTGATTCTGTTATTGGACCTGTGCTTGGCCGGTACCGCCAAGTTGACCGCGTTGTTAATCCAAAGTGTGTAATGTTTAGCGGCTAATTTGGGGTAGTCAGGGGGAAGATCGGGCAGAGAAGCGAGAAGAGAAGATTGAAATTCGAGGGGGTCAGTGTTACTCCACTCTTTGAACTGACTGGGAAGTGAGGGATTGAGGTGAGGGTAAGGAATGGTTTTAAATTGGATATCAAAAAGGACTGCATAGTGATCAGTCCGAGGTAGTGGGAGGACATTTCCAAGGGCTAGGAGCTGGTCATTAGAAAATAGTCCAACTAAAGTGTGTCCAGCAGAGTGTGTGGGGGAGGCAACGATTTGTATAAGGCCTACCGCATCGAATTCGGCTAGTAGGGCTGCGATGTCTGGATCTTCGAGTACCTCCAGATGAAAATTAAAATCCCCCAAGATGGAGAAGTTGTTTTCACCTGCCACTAATTCAAGTAGGCATCCCATGGAAGCAAGGAATTCCGAGCGGGTTCTAGGGGGGCGGTATAGAAGAATACCTTTAAAAGGGGAGAAGTGAGGGATTGTGATTGAGAAGCTACAAGCTTCACAAATATTAGTAGGGACTGAGTCCATCCTAATGGAGTAGTGTTCCCGGTAAATGAGAGCATTGTAGTCTGTCGAATGGATGGACAGAGTAGCCTTCTGGGGTAGCTGTAGAAAAATCGGGCCCAGAGGCAGGGTCACCCCAGGTTTCAGATATAAAGAAAAGGTCTAAATTGCGATTTTCTATAGGGTTTAGAATTTCATATTTGTGTTTTAGGAGGGACCGGGCATTTATCAAGGCAAAGTGAATGTTTGCCTGTGTGGGGGCGATTTTGGGAGGAGGATGGAGTGACTGGAGAGTATCGAAGGAGAAGTGACAATTTGGGCAGCACGGGATGGTGTTCTGATTTATCAGAATTTAAGATAGAACACTTTTGGTGGTGGTTGCAGGTGGGAAGCAGGGTTTTTTGTTGTTTAGATGTATAGGCTAGCGGTTTCTCGTAGGTAATTATGGAAAATGGATCAGGGGGGTGGCCCTTGGCCCGGCCCAGGTGCGGACGGGTACAGACCGGCTTGCCTTTGGCATGCCGAAGGCGCGCCACCGGCATGCCCGCTGCGCGCCTCCGCTGTGCGAAAGGAAAACCCTCACTTTTTATAGGTTTAGATGGGGCCCAACAGCTGGCCTGCTGACCTCTGGGCGGCTAGGAGAGGAAGTAGTAGTCACTTCCAGTGCGCACTAGTGTCCAGCTTCCCTCCACAACAAACTGAATAGTTCAGCGGTGGACCGGGGAAGAGGGTGGAATCAGGCGAGAGCAACTAGAACATTTAAAACAATAAAACTGTGAATCTAGGAGTTGTTTTAAAATGTTTATCGGCGCGGTGCAAGTATGACAAGGAAACAATGCTGGAGCCCTTTACCAGGCACTCCAGGGAGATCGCGCTGCAACAATGAAATTAACTTGGCTTAGTGGGTGGCATAGTGGGCATACAATAAAATTAATTGTTTATTTGGGTCGATTTGCCCTTCCAGGGGATCAGAAACAGCCCAAATAAATGCTCCCCAAAAGGGAGCGACCCCTGACGAAGGGGCCGCTCTCCAAAAACATATTGCTCCCCCAAGGGGAGCGACCCTTGCCCAAAGGGCCGCTCCCCACCAATACTAAAACAATTCCTGGTATCTAATGGCTTCTGCCCCCCTTGCGGCAGACTGGCCTAGACACACAAGGCGGATCTGCCCCCAAGGGGGGTGCAGAAACCGCTGAAATAAATGATCCCCAAAGGAGAGCAACCATAGCCTAAGGGGCCGCTCCCCAAAAATATAATATAAAAAAAACCCTGGTGGTCTAATGGGCACACAGCTATATTTTATTTACTTTAAATCCCATCTGCCCTCCCCCAAGGAGGGGCAGATCCACCTAAACAAATTTCTCCCCCAAGGGGAGCAACACTCGCCCAAGAGGCCGCTCCTGACACAAAAGGGCATTTAAAAAAAAATACCTGGTGGCCTAGTGGGCACACACATACTTTAAAAAAAATCAGATCTGCCCTGGGCACACAGCTACTTTTTTATTTATTTTAAAACGTATCTGCCCCCCCCCAGGGGGGCAGAACCAACTATACACGTTGCTCCCCCAAGGGGAGCGACCCTTGCCCAAGGGGCAGATCCCCGACACACAAAGGGCATTTAAAAAAAATCCCTGGTGGCCCAGTGGGGGCAAAAATACTTTAAAAAATATATAATTAACCAATCGGCCCCCCAGATCCAACTGCACACCTTGCTCCCCCAAGGGGAGCAACCCTTGTCCAAGGGGTCGCTCCCCGACACAAAATGGGCATTTTAAAAAAATTGGCATTCCTGCTGCACGATCGCATCGTGCAGCAGGAATGCTTTTTAAAAGACATCGGAGTAGAGGAAAACCCTTTCCTTTCCTCCGATGCCTTTTAAAACATACCCCCTACCCTCCCCTAGGAGAAACTCACCGATCTCCTCTGGATGCACTGGAAGACATTGACTTTCAGTGCATCCAGTATCCTCTAATAACGTCAGCACGCCTCATTAAATGACATAGAGGGTAAATGACATGGAGGGGGGGCTTCCGGCCTGCCGACGTATGGAAGGAGTTAATAAGACTATCACAGGACTCCTGAGTTCCTTCGACTAAAGGAGGAACTCCCATTATAATCATTGTATAAGAAGTACATTCTGGAGGAGATGTAAGTTATCAGAAGTGGCTAGGCCCCGTGAAACTGGACCATGGGCCGGTGTTTTATGTTTTCCAACATTCACCAATCTTAAGGAAGGTAAGACTGCAGTATCCCTAGGGAATCAGTCCTGTCAGAAATAGAGCCAGATCTTTGGAGAGGTTGACCAGCATCAGTGAGAAGCAACTCAAGAACAGATGCTGCATCATTAAGCCCGTTTATTGGGGTCTGAGTAGCCAAAGACTCATGATTCTTCCTTGTAGGTTTTGAGTGACAATCAAGCTTAGCAGATTCCATAAAAGACATGAGTTTGTCCTTGAACATCCTTAAGCATGCCAAAATAGGCATCAGAACATTCCACATAAGATGTGTTAACCTAGGATGGAAGCAATCCAAAATAGATTGAAGCCTATTATTGCCCAAAGGATTTTCCAGAGAAAAGAACTGTTATTCAACATTTTGAGAGCATTTTGTAGGAGCAGAATGTTTTTTCTTGGAAGCAGTAATAGGGTCTATCCTTTTCCTCCTTCCTACTTTGGTTTTCAAACTACCGGACACCTCTATACACCGAGCGGTATCCTGGAGGTGGCCAACAGGTTGACTACAATCAGCAAGGGGGGGGTGAGACTTTTGAGGCTGGTTGACTCACCTGTGGAGTCTCACCTCCTTCCTACAATGATACAAGAGGGAGTGGGAGTGAGGAAAGGGATAGCCTACATTCAGCCACCTTAATCTCTTTATTTATGGCTCCAACATCCCGTTGGAGGAACACATCAAGAGTAGCAGATCCCGGATGTTGGAAGGACAGGGCATGGGTTGTGTTTCCCAATTTCAACAAAATAACAAAACCCAATAATTCGTAATAACCAATTAATATCCACAAGTTCAAAAAGAATTTTCCTTTACAGCATAAATAAAATCCCCAGTACCTTAAGTTCTCCAGATTCACTTTTTAAATCTTGCGCTGAACAAACAAAAGAGGTTGGGCCTGGCCCAACATCAAAAGTCCACAGAGGGATGCAGACCGGGCTGCCCTTGCCCGGGCTTTGCCCCGGTGTGGACAGGTCCTGCTGCTTGTGTACTGTGCTGTAGGAGAGATGTACAGCCATGGCAAAGTAGGAGCTATCCCTGACTCCCCCGCCGAGCCGCCTGGACTGCTGGGGAACCGAGTCCCACCCCAGCCAGCCACCAACATGAAGATATGGAGAGAGGGCCTCGGATTGCCCAGTTTGGCAGTACCACACTGCAGGAGAAATGTACATGTTTTATGGCAACGAACAGGCTGTCCCTGCCTCCCGCGCTGTGCCACCTGGAATGCTGGGGGACGAGTCCACACCAACCAGTCGCTGAAAAAGGAGGTAAGGAGAGAGGGCCTCAGATGGCCCTGTTCACAGTCCCGAACTATGGTAGAAATGTACAACTGTCACGACAAAGTGAAGACTGTGCCTGCTTCCCACGCCTTGTTGTCTGGAATGATGAGGGACCTAGTAACACCTCAGCCAGACACTTAAAAAGGATAAGGAGAGAAGGCCTCAGATGGCCTGGTTCAGCAGTCCTCATTGTGGTCATCAAATCCGACATGTAACGATGATGCATTACCATGAGGTGGATGGCCCTTAGTTCCATTCTAATAGCGTTTAAGTTGAGCTCAGTACTATTTACCATCTTCATCATCTCCCATCTGGTTATCTGTAACCAGCAGGCTTTTGCTTTTGTTTGCATTGCGAGAAAGGGTGATGACCCTTTGGTGTTTACTTGCTTCTCTCTGAGCAGCCTGAATGTTTCTGGAATGTCCTTGTACGGAGCCCAGCCAAAATAATCAGCAGTTCTCCTCCTTCTAGCCTGATGCAATAGAGTTGTTTTCTTCTTTAACAGAGGTTAGAACAACTCAGACAGGTCTTCTCCAGGGATATCCAGGGACGCGGTGTGTGTGGCCATGAGGCTGAAGACGCTCAGCCATCCAGGGAAGAGCTGGATGTAGGCAAGGTCTTCACACTACCAATAATAATCTATCAACATGGAGGTGCCCCATTGCAGGTCCAGTTTGTGCATTACTGTGCTGCAATTCTCATTGTTGCCCAATGGTATAGTTACTTTGCCTCTGAAACATAAGAGTGTATGATGTAATTTTCTGTTCAATAAGGGGTTGCCCCTTCCCCTCCAACATGTGTACCTATTGATCTCACTATCCCAGATTACCTGGCACGGGGTGTCTATGACCCATGGTACTTATCCCCCCGCATCATTGACGTGAGTGGCCCTGCACTGTAATTCATATCCAGTGATCATTGGTCATAAAAGAAAGTGGCCACAAAAAGTTTAAGGGAAGCCCTGGGGCTGTAGACGGAGACAGGAGTGGACGTGTTTGTCCATTGGGGCTGTTGTCTTGCTACCTCCAGGAACCTCTTTTGCACAAATTCCTGGGGCCAAACAGTGTCCTTGCCTCTGGTGCCCTTCCTGCGCATCCTGCCTACCTGGGAAACATCCTTTACGACGCAACTTTTACCACGCAGTGCCTTTACAACGCAGGTTTTTCAACGCAAGTCATTACAACGAATTGCGCTGGGGGGCGCTCCAGGATAGGTAATAGTTTAATTTACTATCCAACACCTTCCCTACTATCCACGGGGACTGGAGTTGAAATAGTAAATTAAACTATTCACTATCCAGCACCCCCCAACGCAAGTCGTTGTAACGACTTGCGTTGAAAAACCTGCGTTGTAAAGGCATGCGTAGTAAAAGCATGCGTTGTAACAACGTACATCCGTCTACCTTGGATTGGATAATCACTCGGCTCAGTGAAGAGATGCAATGCAGCAGGGTTGGTCTCATACCAAGTGAAGTTTACTAGTGTTCTATGGGTTCTACTCTATTGGGTTGGATTTTTGCCCTGATTCTGCATAGGTACAGAGGGACGAGGCACTTTGCTTTTTTGGGGACAGTCTTCTGTGAGAAGTAAAGCCTATCTGTGCCTATGGCATGAGGTATTAATGAACATATATGATACAAACTCTTCGTAGTTTGGGTGCCTACTTCGACCATGTGTTGATGCCAGGTGTTGTGTAGGAGTGAGCTATGTAGTGTGTGAGGAATACTAGTGTTTGGTTCAGTGAAGGTGTATGTGAGGTGAGAGAGGTCTCTGTTCATGCGTTGCAAGAATGTAGAAGTAGAGCTCATGAGTTTAGGCATACTTTTGTCTCCGGAGGAGCTATAGAGCGTCTCAGCTAAAGAGAGCATGTAAAGAAATACAAAAGCACATAACTTAGAAAACATTTCACAGGCTGTAGGGTCGTCCTTAAGTAAGATGTTGGTCATCTTAGCCTGTCACCTGTTGTTTGTGTCTGTTTTTTGGTGCCTTGGTGTCCAGAGGTGTCTTGTCCTGGTGGGATGCAGAAAAATTAATTTTAAAATGAGTTCACAAAAGTCTGTTCGGAACCTGTTCAACCGAAGTAATTGGCCGTGTGAAAAAGTCTCCGAAAGATTTGATTGAAGGGGCGGTAAACCGCAGCAGTGTTGGTGCACTTGTAGCTCGATCACAGACCTGCAGGATAAGAGCTGCGGGTTATAGGTTAGGTGGGAAATACACATTATTAGGCGGTTTTGGAACATTCCTGCGTTAACGGTAAATTCCGCTCACCGCGGGCATGCAGGCCAGATCTTTGCGTGCTGCGTAAGCTCCGGGTTCGGAGACTCTCTCTCCCTGTGGCCTGTGTCCTCATGTGAAGCCGCGGACCGGCGTAGCTCTCACAGCCGGCATCCGCGCAAGGTGAGCTCCGCAAGCGTCCCCCGCTGAAAATTTACAAGCGGTCCCCAAGCGCAATTCTCAGGCAATTGGGCGTGATTCGGCATACAGTTTTGGAGGGGCATATCATGCAAATGGAGCACCTAGATGTCCCCGGAGGTGCCAAATAAAAGGATAAATTGCGGGTGAAAGTTGCCGGGCAGCGAGAGCCTCACACAGTGGCAACCATTCGCAAGTGCACCATCTAGCGCCCCCTCTTTATTCTGTACCTCTCTAGCTTCTTTCTGCACCTCACTTGCTTCTTTCTGTAGCTCACTCTCTTCTTTCTGTACCTCTCTTGCCTCTTTCCGCACCTCTCTTCCCTCTTTGTGCAGATCACTATCTTCTTTCTGCACCTCTATATCCTCTTTCTGCACCTCTCCTACAGCATTCTGCACCTCTCTTGCCTCTTTCTGCACTTCTCTTGGTGCTTTCAGCAGCTTACTCTCTTCTTTATGTACCTCTCTTGCCTCTTTCTATATCCCTCCTGCCTCTTTCTGCACCTCTTGTGCCTCTTTCTGTAGCTCAGCTCTTCGTTCAGCTCCTCTTCTGTCTCTTTCTGCACCTTTCTTGCCTCTTTCTGAACATTTCTCCCTCTTTGTGCACCTCTCTTGCATCTTGTTGCACCTCTCGTGCCTCTTTCTGCACCTCTATTGCCTCTTTCTTTACCTCTCTTGCCTCTTTTTGCAGCTCACTCTCTTCTTTCTGGACCTCTCTTGCCTCTTCCCACACCTCTCGTCCTTCTTTCTGCAGCTCACTCTCTCCTTTCTGCGCCCCTCTAGCCTCGTTATGCACCTCTCTTGCCTTTTTCTTCACCTCTGTGGCCTTTTTCTGCACCAATCTTTTCTCTTTCTACAACTCTCTTGCCTCTTTCTGCACCAGTCTTGTTTCTTTCTATACCTCTCTTGCCTCTATCTGTACCTCTATTGCCTCTTTCTGTACCTCTCTTGCCTCTTTCTGCTATTCTCTTGCCACCTCTCTTGCCTCTTTCTGTACCTTACTCTCTTCTTTCTACACCTCTCTTGCTTCTTTCTGCACCTTTCTTCCTTTTTCTTTTTTTCTTGCCTTTTTCTGCACCTTTTTTGTTCTTTTTGGACCTCTCTGTCCTATTTCTGTACTTCTCTTACCTCTTTCTCACCTCACTTGTCTCTTTCTGCGCCTTTCTTCCTCTTTCTATATCTCACTCTCTTCTTTTTGCACTTCTCTTGCTTATTTCTGCGCCTCTTTTGCCTCTTTCATCACTTCTCTTACTTCTTTCTGTACATTTCTTCCTCTTTTGCAACTCTCTTGCTTTTTTCCGCACTTTTCTTGTCTTTTTCTGTACTTTTCTTGCTTCTTTTTGCCCTTCTCTTGCTTCTTTCTGTGCCTTTCTTTCTCTTTCTGTACATGTCTTACCTATCTAGGTGTAGTTAGAAATTAGCATTTAAAAAAACCTTAGAAATTCACTGACAAATCTATAGGTTTCAGGGACTTTATAGTTACAAATTAGCATTTTAGAAACATTTGAAATTCACTGAAAGAACCAAAGGTTTCAGGGATGTTATAGTTAGTAATTAGCATTTAAAAAAACATTTGAAACTCACTGAAAAAAACATAGGTTTCCGTGACGTTATAGTTAGAAATGAGCATTTAACAAACATTTGAAATTCACTGAAAAAAACATAGGTTTCAGGGACGTTATAGTCAGAAATTAGCATTTAAAAAACCTTGAAATTCACTGAAAAAACACATGTTTCAGGAACGTTATACTTAGTTGGAGATTTCACTCGCACAAAACCAGAGAAATTTGGCCGTTATAGTTAGTTCAGCTAACTATAACTTGTGCCCCCGCAATGCACTGCTGATGACTACATATATTACATCATTCATGACATGGTCAGTGACATCACTGATGACATCATCCACATGATAATCTGATGAGCTCTTCACACCCTAATATAACCTTTGTTACACCCACTCTAAAATACAGCCCACCATTTTCAAAACCAGAGACACACCAATATCAGTTACTACATACCCACTCACTGATTCCTAGGTCTAGACACACATCTACTCATTCACCCATTCAGTCACTCACAAATGCAGTCACTCAACAATACATCACTATCATATGCTGTAGTGTAGTTCCTATCATCCCAATAGGCTCTGCGCATTGGAATAATATCTTCAATAGTATAGACGTAGGACAGAGGTTAACTAGGTCTTCTACTGACGTTATTAGACTTAAAGTTTAGTGTTTGCCAGCTAGCTCAGAGTTCACTAGAAACTTTCTCGAATAGACAAGGAGGAGTTTAACCTCCCTGGATAGACAAGAAGGGATTTAGTTTCTGACAACCATAGAACATGACAACTTTGCTCTCCCCTAATCAAGAGTATATCTCTAGAGTCGTGTGAAAACAAAAGACAACTTATTTTACTCAGTCAGTTCAATGCATTCTTAGTTTCACCAGATTGTAGAGAAAAGGAAGAGACGGACGTGTTCAATAAAAGATGTTATTTATTGATCAGTCTCTTTTCTCATACAAGAGAAATGAATCGCTATTATTGCAATACTTATTGTTAAGTAGAGTGCATACAGTAAAAACAGAATTATAAAATAATACTGTAAAAGCATTGATATGGTTTCTTAGCCATATGATACTTAAAATGGATAAAATAGATACATACATATATACATTGACTAATCGTACTCAACTGGTGCTTCTAACTACGCCTACCCCAATGTACCTGACCTAAGCCTAATACGTGGGCGGGAGTAGATAAGTAGCAGTTTAAGTTAAGTTTGCTTTGCCAAGGGTCTGCTTCAAGAATTCTCTGCAAGGGTTTATTCAGTTCAGTACCTGGGATTTAGAAGGCTGGAGGGCTGGTAGCTCTATCTCAGGGCTTGATATCCCAGCTGCCTGCAAGGGCGGCTGGAAGCGCCGGAGCTGGATTTCTCGGCAGGAGAAAAGGCAGCGTCTCTTTCTCAGCGCGTCAGAAAGGAGGGGCAGCGTCTGTGGGCTTCGCTGTCAGCTGGGCTCCTCGGCAAGTCTGCTGCTCCAATCTTGTCACCACCTCGTGTGTTTGCATAAGGCAATGTCGGTATTATTTATACCTGAAAGGTGCCGAGATTGACGTAAGGATGGACATAAATACGTCAATAAGGATGTCATAAGAACTGGTCGTTCGCACATTCTTTACTGAAGTTCTCGGCTAAATCAAAACAATGGCTGCGGGGATTTCCCAGGTCGCTGTAGGTTTGATTTGTTTTGAGAACTCCGTATGCCTATTAGGGGGCTGGAGAAATAGTGCTTGCCTAATGAGATGGCATGCGCTATGACCTAATCAGATAACGGGCTTCTGTGCCGTTGTATGGCTAATCAGATAACGGGTTTTTGTGCAGTTGAATGGCTGCTAGTTAATTATTAACCATACAAGGGTCAGAAATAGGGGGATCGATACAGTACCCATAGTAAATACATCACACCCACTCCACGTAATCTATGTCCATATTTACAAATCTAGGCATAGTAAACAAAACTAGTAGTGCATGTGTATACCGAACCACCCCAAAATACAATCAAATGCATTTTGAAAATTGGAAATGCGAAATACACGAAAAGATGAGTATAGTTACTATATGCACTTCAAGCAGTATAATAATGCAAAATCTAATACGCATATTTTGAAATCAGCATGAACGAAATGCGGAAATTACACATGAAATGGCTCTTAATACAGAAGAAAATTCGAGACCATCTCATCACAAAATCATAAATACTTGTGAACATGCTAGAGGGTAGCTAATGTCTCTAGAGTAGCTAAAAATAGAAATTTTGTTCTCTAAGAATAGTTTTACTTTAAGCAGAAGATAGGTGTCCCAAAAAATCGTAAATATTTTTGGAAATGGAAAGAGAAAAAAAAAATGTCCCGCTCTCCGTAAAAACTGGTGAGAAAATTTCTTATTGCTTTATTTTCAAAGTTGAAGGCCAGATTCAGGGTGTAGGGAACGCGGTGTGCTAGTTTGCTCAAAGTCATTCTTTCTGCTCTGGTGAAAACATCATATTGTTGAGACTTTCGAAAAAACTGTCAACTGCTTCTTGCGAAAGTTCCACTAACTCGGAAAAATTTATTAACATGCATTCATGAGCATGATTGCCTTCATTGATGTTTCGATCAGCATAGCTGACAGAAGGTCGTACCTGATCGATGCTGCTTTCATCTTGTACTTCACTACTCTTCAATCGTAGTGGTGAAGTCTCCACGAATGCCGTCATCAGGATTGGTAGCCGCTGGGGACAGTACAATGCATGAGCCGTTACCGGACCCAACAAAGTCTCTGCGTCCATTGGCACATCCGATTGTAGTGTCAGACAGGTGTCCAACACGCATTCTTCGCCGCATAGCAAGCACCTTAATACAGGCATAACACAACGTTGCCACATCGGTCTAAATGAAAGAAACCAAGTCATGTTCAGGTCTCTAAGCCGGGCTATTCCAAGGACTTTAGTTATGCGGTCCCTGTAGCGTATGGCTAGGATCGTTTCTTCCATTGTCGCTGGTGTCTTGTCTGTGACATGGTTTGCCATAGCGAAGTAACAGGATCAAAAATAGGATGCCTGCCACTAGTCCCAAAAGGAGAGGAAGTCCGCCAAAGATGGAATGGACAAAATCAGGAAAAATACCCAGGATGGCTTTGAATGGGGTTAAAGCTCCCGAAAACACTGTCCTAAATACACTCGAGATTCCGCTTGTATCAGAAATATTTAAGATTTCGCTCAGTATTTCTGCGAAATGTATGGGGGAATTGGTTGATAACAGTGAATGAATCTCTGCAGTTGTCCTTGCAACTTGGAGATCATATGTTTCTTTTGATGACGTTAACCGGGTTGGCGTCTGTAGGAGCACAGTCTTCATTCTGCTTAAAGTATCAATTCGAATAGAAGACATTTTCAAACTGGGCCATAACCTTGCCTCCCTGTCTCGAGCATCGTTTGGGAACAATGCTCGTTCACAGCACATGACCTTCGTAGTCACGGTTATGAGATAAGGTTTTCCGGGCAGCAGACTGCAACATCTGCGATCTACAATTAGAATGTAACTCCCGTTCGAGAGTCTCCTAAAGAATGGTTCTATTTGTGTTGCAGGTGCGCCTAGCTGGTGACATGAAAGGTTATTTGTAGTCCCTTCACAGGCTCCATGCAAACTAATACCCTGACACAGAAGTGTACCGCTTAGTGACCTTGCACAATTATTGCCACTAAGAAACACATTCTGGCCTTTATTACTAACACATGTGTGTGTATAGGGCAAGTTCCATGCTGACTTAATGTACCCTTTACCCAACCTTTCATACTGGCCTGCCTGTATATATTTTTGGCAGTATTGAAACTGGAAAGTTGTTATCGGGATATTAATTATCCCATGTATTATCCATTCAATGACAGGTCGTTCTGACATTGTCAATGGTAATCTCTCAAGTTTTTCAATGCTCAGAATTGTATAGTCAGCACCCTCCTGTGCCAAACTGATTTGTTTATCAGTAAGGTTAAAGATATTAAATAGTGACGTTGTGTTGATTAAACGCCAAGGCACATAGCCTGAACGCAGATTTCGTAACGTCCAGCCAAGTTGTACAATAGAACGCAATTGGGACTGACCGTGTTGTAACATCAGTAAGTCTTGCGATATTATATCGATTGCTGAAGACACAATACTGTCCAGTGAATATATTCTGGAGGACAGAGTCATTAACCCATTGTCCACAACAGAAAGTGATTTTTCCAAATTAATACGGTCAATTTCCCGTAGTTTTTCTGCTGTCTCAATTTGAGTTTCTTTCCAAGCTTCATTGTAAGCTGCATATATAGAGGCCGCTATGAAATGTTTTTGACGCTGTTTGCGTGGTCCCATAATGAAATCACGCAAGTCAGCACCCTCTTGAAGTAAAGTTAGGTGTTGCTTAATTTCTGCCAGTGTGGATGTTTGTAGCCATTGAAGGCAGAGCTTGCCCACACTGTAAGTAGTTACTATCCCTGGATGTTGTCTTTGGGAATATCTAGGGTCTGGCCTAGTCAATTTGAACCCCTGTATTTTGTTCAGGAATCTGTCTTGACAGTTATTTGTGTCTGTGGGCCAGATCAACCATTGTTTCCAATCAGGATGTATTCTGTTTTGGTTTAAAATATGGTTCACGTCTATATCAACATCTATAGAGCTATTACTGTTCGTTGTTGGCTTTGGAATAGACGGTTTGTTTAAGTCTTTGATTTTGGCTAAGCCAAGACAGGTAGTTTGTTGAATAGTGTCATTCAAAAATATAATTTGTTCTGGGATCATTCAGGCTCTGAACAATGATTCTATACCTTGTACTTGCCCATCTTTTGTACCCCAAACAGTTTTTGCTTCAATGTTATTGTTCCAGAAATCAAAACCAAATGTATTCATTTGCTCAAAAAATGAATCTGAATATATCAATTTCGTGTTTGTAAGCATGGTCTTCATACCTGTCTTATTCGACAATTTGAAATAAAATGTTTCTGCATTACTTGTGTTAAACCCTGAAAAATATGAATATTTATCATAAAATGTTTTAGAACTACCCTTTGGAGGAGTAGCACAATGTTCCCATTGGTTATAATTTAAAACATTTCTAGGTTGTGCAGATTTATGGAGATAATGGTTACCATAGTGGTTGTAGCAGAACATTTGATCATAATTAGACGAACCCTGCAAATAATCATGTTCTGTAAATTTAGCAGACATTACTAGGTCAGACATCATATCATTAATACTTTCAAAGTCCCAATCATCAGCAAATGTGCTTGGTTTTACAAAGTCACTTAACGAGATCTTAAATTGATGTGGATACTTCAGGATTTCAACCGGGCCATAGATTTCATAATAAGTATTGTCCCATGCTACACCGCCTGGTATAGGATTGGCTGCGAAGTTCACTGAAGAAAGTTCTCTTTTCTCGACATGTGAAGATGTGTGTGGTTTGAGGACCAAGTTGATTTTCTGGCTTGCTGTGTCCATTTTAGCATATTTTCCCTCAATGAAATGTCCCAAGCATAGTACCATGATGAGCCAAAGTATGAGGACAAATGCACCTAATGTCACCCAAATTTCAATCCATGGAGAAATCAGATAGGTTCCCTTTAGTTGATGAAAAAGTTCCTTTGCTTTGTCTTTAAAAGTTTTTGTTGATGGCTGTACTTCCGGTTCACTTGGATCTTCAGAAAAATCATCGAAGTTGATGAAGTAGCCGGATGCCGTTCTGTCAATTGTTCCAATTGCTTCTGGATTACTTTTTGCTTTTGGATTTTGCTTTGTTTCATTAGAAAAGTCTGTAGTTACATCATCGTAGGTCGGTGTTTCTTGATGAAAAGCTTTGATTTGGGGTTTAAGAGGTTTAAGTTCCATTGCTTTGTTGCATAGTCCTTGTTGTTTCACTGTAGATTTTTCAAATGTGATCAGTCTTTCAGTTTGAACCTCTGTGGATGTAGCAAACTTTGGTGTTCTGCTACTTCTTGGGAGTCCACTTAGCCTACTATTTGTTATCGGCCACATGATTGTGGTTTAACCAGGTCGATGGATATGACTCGGTTCTCCTTTTTACCAGCAAGGGGCGGTAGTACTACTGATCTTGTCCCGTTGATAGACAAGACAGGAACTGCTTTTCTGTAAGAAGGCCCAAATTCCTTCTTTACCGCGATCTTCTCTCTGACCAGATCCCCGACTTTTGGAATCCAGACAGGCCTTGCTGGGACAGGTGGTTTTTCTTCAGTGGTTGTTGGCTGCTGTTTCAACTTTATGTTGCTCAGGTCTTTTCTTGTTTCATTTAAGTCCTGTAAAATAGCCAAACGATCTTTGATATCAAAGCATTTATCTTTAACCACTGAAGTCTGACTATCAAGGTCCTGGATCAACATTCTAGTCCCGAACAATAGTTCGTACGGACTGAGTCCTTTCAGAGAATTTCTTGGCAGGTTATTTAGACTACGTTGGACACTTATTAAATGTTTGACCCACCCAGCTCCTGAACCTAATACCTTTGCTGTTATAGATTGATTTATGTCACGTTTTTTTCTTTCTACGATTCCGTTTCCCTCAGGATGAAATGGACAAGAGTACCGCAATGCAATGCCCATGCTGGTCATGGCCTCCCTATAAGCTCAAGAGCTAAAAGCAGGACCCTGGTCAGAATGTAGCATGCCAATTGCGTATGTGCCGATAAAGACTCGCAAATCTTTTATAACAGTTCTGGCGTCAGCCGATCGCTGGGGCCACATCCATATGAATCTCGTGCATGAATCCACTGTGACCAAGATATATTTATAGTTACCATCCCTTTGTAAGGGACCACAGTGGTCCAGGTAAACACAGGCTAATGGTTTATCTGAGATTAGAAGCGGCGTCTGTGCTGGTCGCCTCACTGTTGATACCTTCATTCTCTGACATATTTCACATTCTAGAACATAGTTCCTTGTCTGTCGTCTCATTTGTGGCCACCAGTATCTCTGTTTTAATAACGATACTGTGGCTGAAACGCCAGCATGTACAGAAGCAAGCCCTTCGTGTGCCGCTATGATGAGTCCTAACCTATGTTCCATGTTTGGAATTGCCCTATCCCCCCCTCCAGGGATTCGAGCAAACGGAACATTATTTGCATCAGTTATGTATGAGTACTTTACTGGAAAGCCTTTCGGGAGTGTTTCTATCGCATCTTTTACTGTAGCGCTGACAGCCTGTAATATTTCGCTGTCTATTTTTGTTTTTGACCGAGTGATGGCAGCTACGGAAGCCGTTTGCACAGCTGCCTTCGCGGCCTCATCAGCCAATGAATTCCCTGCAACGTGAACGCCATCACGTTGATGACTCAGTGTATGTATCACGTGAGTCTTTTGTAGTTCCTTTTGCAAAAGAACTACTTGTTCCCAAAGCATTTTATGCTTGATTGTGTTACCTTTTGCGTCTTTAAAACCATTCTGAACCCAGATCTGCAAGTATTCATTGTAAGATTGGACGCAGTAATATGAATCGCACACTATGAGTGTGGGGAATTCTCGATCGGTATTTTCAAGCGCCATCTTGAATGCCAGTAGTTCTGCTCTTTGAGCTGTACAGTCTCCTAGAGATTGCGTTTTAGTGACCACTGGTTTAAATTTCCCTTCGTGCCATTGACCCTTAACAATCGTGCATGCAGCACTGTAAGCTTGTTTACCCCCTACTGCGGGTTGTGCTGATCCGTCTGTATATATTATACAGCCGTAATGTTCTAGAGGCAGAATTTCGGTCGGCGGAGGACATTCGAATTCATATTGGAGAAACTCTTGTGTTTTTAAGTTGGGATCAAATTCGTATGCCACGTCTGTTGCAGCAAGAGAATAAGCCCATTGTATCCATCTCGGATGGAGTGCTTTAGCATTCGGAATGCTTGCCTTTGTTACCGCCTCCAGGGCTGGTATCGGTGTCACGATGATTATTCGTTTACCTTGTGCTAGGGCTCATTCTTTTGCTACAGCAATCTGTACCGCGGTTAGGATTTTTTCCGTTGGGCTAAATTTCATTTCAGCTTTTGTGTACAAGTGTGATTTGTATGCAATTGGTACCTTCTCTCCCTCATTAGAGGTTAGGTACGTGAATCCGCATCTTCCTGGGATGACTCGAATCACAAGGTTGCATGTGTTATCACGTGTTTGTAATTTTGTTTTAACTAACATATCTGTTTGTAAAGATCTCAAAATTTCTGTGTGTTTTTGAGTCCAATTGATTCTTTTAAAATCTGGTTTTATAAGATCATAGAGAGGTTTAACTCTCTCTGCATAATTTATAATGTAAGTTCTTCCGAAATTTAGGAAACCTAGAATTGATTGTAAGTTTTTTAGTGTTCTAGGTGTTTGGATTACAGCACATTTCTCTAGGAAATTGTCAGCCAGGCTTTTGCCTTCACTTGATAGTTCATATCCTAAAAACAGGACAGTTAGATGGGCAATTCTTGACTTTTTAAAGTTGAATTTGTAACCCTCTGCAGCGAACCCAAGTATTATGGTGTTCACTCTCTTCAAGTGAGTATCCAAGTCATCATCTGTTAGATAGATGTCATCGACATAAGATAATGCATCATCATCATATATTTGTAGTAACTCTGTTACTCTTGCTGAGAATAATCCTGGGCTGTTCTTGAACCCCTGGGGCAAACGACAGAAAAAAATTTGCGCGCCATTTATTGAGAACGCGGTCAAATATCTGCTCTCTGGTGCTATATTTTGACAGAAGAATCCATTAGAGATGTCTAATGTTGTTTTGTATTTTTTGCGCACTATGTTATTCATTAGTGCAGCACTATGCGAGTTTTGTACTGCAAAGGTTTTGCAACATGAGTTAAGGTGTCTGTAGTCCAAAACAAGACAATATGAATTATCTGGTTTGGAGACAGGAAACAAAGGATTATTCATTTGTGAGGTGCAAGTTTCAATCACCCCCTGGTATTCAAGTTGATCTAGGATCTCTTTTACTCGTTTTTTAGCTTCTTGCTTAATTGGGTACTGCCTCTGTGCAGTAGGTTGTGATTTTAACTGGATTTTGTGAGGAGGAGAGTCCTCATCCCATCCCACATGGTTTTTATATAATGCAGGAGCTTGGGCTACTGCCCACTTTCTTGCAAGTGTATATTTTTTATGAATTGGAATATGATTTGAGAAGGCAGGCATAATTATTTCTTCGCCATGAGGGCACTCCCTGACAAACTCTGGTGGGCAGTCTCTTTCAGCTAGAAGGATGTCATAGCCCGTGGAGAGATTATCCCAAAAGAGACCCCTTATTTTCCTAGTCTTATCCCCCTCTATACGCAATGTTATTTCATATATTTTATGAGGTTTGCTAACTCTGGTATCTGCAGTTTCCACCTGAATGTATTCATTCGTGTCCACTGTCTCCAGATGATTCATAAGGATCTTGCGAGCTATGCTCACTTCTGCTGCGCTGTCTAGCATTGTCTGAGCCCATTCTCCGTTTTTCAGCTGTGTCCTCAGTATTCTCGGCATGTTTGATTACTTTAATACTGGCTACCTTGTTTTTTGGAAACTGTAATTTTTTATTTTGATGAGCAGGTTCCTTGTCTTTGGACTTGACGTGCTCTTCCCTGTGTTCTGATCGTCCTCTTCTTTCCGATTTCTGCGATGAAGTCTGAAAAGATTGAGAGGGACGTGTATCAATATCTTGATATCTATCAGGTTTTTTTTATATTATCCCTATTTCTAAGGTTGTATTTTTTCACAGAGGGCTCCCTTTGGGGAGACTTGCGTCCTTGGTCCGGAGGTCTTTCTCTCCGCCGAGGAGACCTTCCTCTGGACTGGAATCTTTTTTCTTTGGGAGTGGATTGTTGTTTTCCATCCCAGCTCTTCTTTTGATTGTTTAGATTATTTTTAATAAACACCTTTTCAGGACTTTCAATAAGTTGGGGTTTTACAGGTATTCCACCCAAACTATCTCTTCCTAGTTCTTCATAGGATTTTTCTATGATTCTGGCAATTTCAAATGGTTGATCTGCTATATTTGTCTCTTTCAACCTCTGGCGGATCGCCACATTTGCTGCTTCTCCCTTTATATTGGCTAATAATATTGCCGAGACCTGCTTGAAGTCTTTTAGTAGTTTCATACCAAGAGTTAAAGCAGGTTCTGGACCGTATTCATCTTGAATTTGTTTTAGCACATCTGGTATTACTGACATGGATGGGACACCATGTGTTTTTGTGTAAATGGAAGCAAAGACTGTACCCCAAGTGTCACAGTCCTCCACATGTGGTGCGATTCCCATTGGAAGACAGATAGTCAGAATTCTGTGTTTCTCAACAGAGGTGGTATCAGGGAACACTGCCTCTATTTGAGTGATTTGTTGTGCTAACCAGAATGGAATTTGTTCCCGTTTTGCGGGTACTTTACCTAGACAGGACTGTATGTTCTGTGGTGTAATTTTATTTGTGTTCCCCTGATGAGGGATCAGCTGTGGAATTTTAATCGATGGTTGGACTGTTGAAGTCCGCATTACATATTGGACTAATTGTCTATGTATTTTAATTAATTGTTTTAGCTGTGCTAAAAGATCTGGTGCAGGCATTTCTTCAATGTCTGGATGTGGTGTGTATCCGGCTAGGACCGGCCACGTTGCTCCTGGTCTACCTAGTGGACCGAGCCTGGTGATGTGATTATTATGTTTTAGGGCGCCATTAAACCAGAGCAGGTGCTCTTGGTATTTGAGTGGTATTTCCACCTCCTCGAAAGGAGTGTACTCATTAGGAGGTTCCTCTATTTTGTAATAGTGGAAGTCCTTTGTTACAGCGTTTGCTGCTGGAAAGTTTATCCATGAATAGAATACCTCTGTCTGTCGATATTCGTGTGCCTCAATTACGAATATGACTGTACCACCTCTCGGTGTCAGCCCATTTTCTATAAGTTTTAAAGTTATAGATTTTCTTATGTTGACCGGGATGAGTATTGCATCCGGGTCTTGGTGTAGGAGACTATTGTCATCTGCTAGGAGTTGAGCTGCTATTCTAGCTGTCTCTCTTTCTACTTCATTGTCTGACATTTTACTGACAAGAAGATTTTGTTTATTTGCAGATCAGGTTTCTATGGAAACAAAGATTAGATGCACAATATTTTGGAACAGTGCATCCTTCAACGTTGAATAAACCAGGAACCATACATAGGAGTCTCCTCCTACGAAGTTTGGCGGATATAACCTTTCACCCACTCCAGACGTCTTTGGAGTATTATGGGGAAAAAGGGGTCTGTGTGAAAAAGCACGACTGAGTTACTCTAATGTCTTACGTTAGATTTATCACCTATCCAAACCGTTGGGCGCCATGTAGTGTAGTTCCTATCATCCCAATAGGCTCTGCGCATTGGAATAATATCTTCAATAGTATAGACGTAGGACAGAGGTTAACTAGGTCTTCTACTGACGATATTAGACTTAAAGTTTAGTGTTTGCCAGCTAGCTCAGAGTTCACTAGAAACTTTCTCGAATAGACAAGGAGGAGTTTAACCTCCCTGGATAGACAAGAAGGGATTTAGTTTCTGACAACCATAGAACATGACAACTTTGCTCTCCCCTAATCAAGAGTATATCTCTAGAGGTGTGTGAAAACAAAAGACAACTTATTTTACTCAGTCAGTTCAGTGCATTCTTTGTTTCACCAGATTGTAGAGAAAAGGAAGAGACGGGCGTGTTCAATAAAAGATGTTATTTATTTATCAGTCTCTTTTCTCATACAAGAGAAATGAATCGCTATTATTGCAATACTTATTGTTAAGGAGAGTGCATACAGTAAAAACAGAATTATAAAATAATACTGTAAAAGCATTGATATGGTTTCTTAGCCATATGATACTTAAAATGGATAAAATAGATACATACATATATACATTGACTAATCGTACTCAACTGGTGCTTCTAACTACGCCTACCCCAATATACCTGACCTAAGCCTAATACGTGGGCGGGAGTAGATAAGTAGCAGTTTAAGTTAAGTTTGCTTTGCCAAGGGTCTGCTTCAAGAATTCTCTGCAAGGGTTTATTCAGTTCAGTACCTGGGATTTAGAAGGCTGGAGGGCTGGTATCTCTATCTCAGGGCTTGATATCCCAGCTGCCTGCAAGGGCGGCTGGAAGCGCCGGAGCTGGATTTCTCGGCAGGAGAAAAGGCAGCGTCTCTTTCTCAGCACGTCAGAAAGGAGGGGCAGCATCTGTGGGCTTCGCTGTCAGCTGGGCTCCTCGGCAAGTCTCGCTGCTCCAATCTTGTCACCACCTCGTGTGTTTGCTTAAGGCAATGTCGGTATTATTTATACCTGAAAGGTGCCGAGATTGACGTAAGGATGGACATAAATACGTCAATAAGGATGTCATAAGAACTGGTTGTTCGCACATTCTTTACTGAAGTTCTCGGCTAAATCAAAACAATGGCTGCGGGGATTTCCCAGGTCGCTGTAGGTTTGATTTGTTTTGAGAACTCCGTATGCCTATTAGGGGGCTGGAGAAATAGTGCTTGCCTAATGAGATGGCATGCGCTATGACCTAATCAGATAACGGGCTTCTGTGCCGTTGTATGGCTAATCAGATAACGGGTTTTTGTGCAGTTGAATGGCTGCTAGTTAATTATTAACCAGACAAGGGTCAGAAATAGGGGGATCGATACAGTACCCATAGTAAATACATCACAATGCACTCATGCTCCTATATAGACACTCACACACCACCACTCAGCCATAGAATTACTCGCACACCTAGTCAGTCATGCAATGAATCAATCAAATTCCCATTTACTCACCTATACAGTTATACACACACCACCTCACTTATTCATACAGATACTAGCACATTATTACTCTCTTATACAATCAATGATACACGCATACACTCATCCATACAGCTACTCTCACAATCACTCACTCTCACATATAATCATTTATATACTCCAAAACCCACATATTCTGCCTTTCACATATGTAGTTACTCACACATGTGCCACTCAGACATCCATTCACTCACCAAAACACCCACATACATACTCAGCCACCAATAGAGGCGTTGAAAGATGCACTCTTGAACCCATATAGCCAGTGAATCCCCCACTCACACCCAGACACTCAGGCAACCATACAGATACTTAGACAACCAATTAATTCATCCCCCAACCAGTAATACCCCAGGAGGCCCTTGTTCAGAGTGGTTCAGAAAGGGGGCATGGTCTCCAATATTGTCTCAGCAATTATCAGCAAGCTCTATTCTTACCTTTATTTTGCCTCTTCCTGCTTGTTTCTGACTTTTATTCTGCCTTGTTCTGATCGTTTCTAACCTTAATTGTGCATCTTTCGGTTAATTACTGACCTTTATTCAACCTATGTCTGCTTGTTTCTGACCTTTATTCTGCTTCTTTGTGTTCGTTTCTGACCTCTATTCTACCTCTCACTGCTCGTTCTTCTATTCTGACTCTTGCTGCTCTTTTCTCATATTTATTTAACCTCTTTCTGCTGGTTGCTGACTTTTATTCTCCCTATTTCTGCTCGTTCCTGACCTTTACTCTGCCTCTTGCTGCTCATTCCTCTCCTTTATCTGGCTTCTTTCTGATCTTTATTCAGCAACTTTCTGCTTGTCTATATCCTTTATTCTGCCTTTTCTGAACACTGGGACCACCGGGGAGCCTCAAGATCCCCTCAATCCCTGCTGACTCCCCATCTACTACAGGAGCCAGCATTGCTTTGACAGGGGGCTGCTGAAAGGCAACTACCTGTGTGTCAGAGCAATGTTTTCATATGTTTCCCAACATGCATATTTGCGTGAGGAGAAACAGATGGAAACTCTGCTCTCTGAAAGCCGAAGCAGTTTTATGGCTCCGACTTGCAGAAGGCAAAGTAATGTTTGCTTTTGCTTGGTAGGAACTGTCAGCTCCCACCAACCAAACAAAAGCAAACAGCTACACCCTGAGGGTGTGTACCTCGAGAGGCAGCAGAAGCCAACCCTGGGGAATGCCAGTCTCCTGGGCCATCTTTGACTCCTCCAGGGGGGGTCATGCAGTCCCCCCTGCAAGGTTTGTTTCAGCACCAGCAAGGCGGTGGTCCCTCGGACTGAGGATCTGATTGTTCCCTCGGGGGTGGTGGTCCCAGGGCACAGAAGGCTGTGCACCCCCATACAATTTAATGATTGGCTGCTGAGGGTCAGTGGGGGCCAACAGCACCTATTGTGATAAATAAATCACCCACCGCCGAATTGCTCATACGTTGTCTGGGGCATACCCCTTTCTCCACCACTCTGTACAGGGGGCTCTTGATGTACTATTGGTTGGGGGATGAACTCCCCTTGGATCCTAATGGTTGTTGGGGGCCAAGGTTATTGTTGCGACAAGTAAGTCCCCCACAGCCGATTCCTGAAACGTTGTTGGAGGCCTCCCCCCCTTTCTCGGCCACTCTGCAAAGGGGTCTCCTGGTGCACTACTGGTTGGGAGATGAAGAACACTTGGATACTGATGGTCTTTGGATGCCAAGAAACCCTCCTGTTATCTCAAGTAAGTCCTGCACAGCACAATTGCTGAGAGATGGTCGGAGGCCCCACCTTTTTCTCCAACAGTCTGCAAAAATGCTCTTGGCACACTACTTGTTGGAGAATGAAGTCCTCTTGGATCCTGAGGGTCCAGGGGGGCCAGGATACCCTCCTGTTACCTCCAGTAAGTAAGACACACAGCTGGATTCCTGAGAGTTGGTTAGTGGATTCACCCACTTTCTCCACCACTTTGTAAACATAGCTACTAGTTAAAAAAATATAGAAATTCACTTAACAAACCTAGCTTTGTTAGCCCCAGTCCTAAAGGTAAAAGAATATAATAAGCATATGAGGGATCAGGGTAGAATCCCCTAGGCTACATGGGGTTGATGCAGAAGGGCCCCTAGGGGCCAAAATAAAATTAATAGGTCATAAAAATGCCACAAACAGACAAGACTCTCGCTGGATCAGAAAAAGCTAAATTGTGGCTGTCCCACCTCTGGGGCTGTGTTCATAAAGGGGAGGGGGCTGCATAGCTCCCTCTCCTGAGCCTGAAGAGCCCCTGGTGTACCCCCCCCCGAGCATTCTGCTGCACACATGAGAAGAAGAACATGCCTCAATGGATTGTTTCTGTGCAGGAATGTGGCCCTTCCTGCACGTAACCATTCCTGCTGACAGCACAGGCACTCTTGCGCCATGCAAGGGTGCCTGTGCCTGCCAAAATGGCATCAGTGT
Organism: Lissotriton helveticus; assembly: GCF_964261635.1. Taxonomy (NCBI): domain Eukaryota; kingdom Metazoa; phylum Chordata; class Amphibia; order Caudata; family Salamandridae; genus Lissotriton; species Lissotriton helveticus. Next base: position 1,580,097,183 of record NC_136061.1, on the reverse strand, counting down.
AGGGGGAAAGGACAGGAATGCACCATATTAAATAAATATGGTAAAGTCCTGCCCTTGTAATTTGATGTAGGGCAATGCAGCAAGGTGATTTGCTATGCTGGCCAGTGCCAAAACCCCATAATTATGGTTCAAAATCTGCTCCCAGTGGGCAGGAGGTTTAAAACAGCTCCCACCTGTTGGGAGCTGAATTTTAATCTATATCCCTGTGTTGAAATAAAAATGGTTTTGTTGCTTTGATTATACACTAATCCATGTAAAGTTAGCATTTACAGCACCATTTTATCTTTGGCCGCCATTTTGAGTGATGATTTAAACAAATGTCTGTCTCTTCATGAAAATGGCTTCTGGTGATTTTCATTTCTTCAAGATTGGGCCTTGCTTTACTAATGAATACACTGTTCTTGTTAGCGCATACCTTTCCTACCAGATAGAGGCCTCTCTCCCACTAGTCTAGGGTCGGGCATGGACGGAATGACTTTCACAATTAGATAGTGTGTGCCCAGCATCAGAATCGAAACGTATCCTTCTGTACTCCTTTGTTCAGCTGCATCTGCCTGGAAAATTCCATTGTGGGCGTGCCTTTATTGGTCCAGAATCATACATAATGTATCTCTATGGTTCCTAATGTCAGGCCTCTCTAATGGACTCCTAGGTAACTGGTCGGACCGGGCTCCGCTCGAGTGTATCTGAATAAACATATATTGGTTTGTATTCTATACTGTCTGACCGACTCTTCATTTGGTACAGAAGGCTGAGTGGTGGTTGCCAGTGACCCGACTGACCCTAATCGGGTCACTTCCTTCAGTTGGCACCCGAACAGAGACCCCTTTGAGCGAGTGGCCCATCCCCTCCTGCTGATGGGTGGGGAGGTCGAGGCTATTGTTAGGTCAGACAGATGGATCAGGGATCCCTGCATGAGAGAGTTCCTGTACTCGCAGCTGCCGATTCTGTCCTGCCGGACGGTGCGTCGCCCAGCGGTCATCCCGACAGGGGGCATTGACGGCCAAACCCTTGGATCTGACTGTTTGGTCCGACGAGTCGGCAGTGGAGAATAAATTCATTTGGCCTGCATATATCAGGTGAGTTTGTTTGGTTCTTTGCGGGTATGGCACCATTTTTGGGTTTGTATTTGATAAGGTCTGAGGACCGTTTTTGGAAAAGCACTTGAATTTGTTTTGGTTCTTTGTGAACATGGTACCAATTTGGTTTGTATTCAATAAGGTCTGAGGACTGTCTTTGGGAAAAAGCACTTGCAACTGCGTTGCCATGCAAAATAACAAATTTGGTTCCTTTTTGAAAATTCCTGGGATTAGTCAATTCTTTGTTTCTTCTTGTCGTTGTTGTTTTGTAAATGCTTGTTTGGAAGAAGCTCAATCGGCACCTCCGGAAAGTAACCCTAATTTTGACATGTATGCAAAGCATGGTCTTGGCCCTATTATGCTTTGTACATTATGGCACAAATATACGAGGGACAATGCCGAGCTGCAACGGCCATTGACTGGCACTTTTGATGAACAAAAATTGGATTTTTACAGGAAAAACTATTGGCAAAAATGAAGTAGGCAGTCTATGTTTGAATCCCATCGAACGTGGCAGAAGGAAGCTAAACTGAGACAATTAAATATGGAAAAGGATGCACAAAAGGTGAGAATGCAAACAATGACTCAGAAAGCTGTAGCACATGATAGAGAGAAACATGAGATAGGGATTGAACGTGAAGATAGGAGGTTTTCATTACATATTGATATATCTTATGTGGCCAAAGAAGAGAATGATACTTTATGGAAGAGTTATTGGATAATCAACCCCCGCCCCCGCATGCCCCACAAAGGATATATCCCACTGTTCCACTGCCCTCACAGCCACCTGTTACAGTTGCTTCTACTGTCTCAGTCCCTGTATCTATCACTGCTCTTTCGACGGCCGGAGCATGGACTCCTTCTCTTCCTTATACTTCCTCGATGTTCGCAGCTATTTTGACAGCTAGCACCCCCTCACACCCATCGTATCAGCATCTTTATCACCAGCCTTTTCTCCTGCAATACAACACTCAGCATTGATGGTACCTGCCACTTCTGTGGCCTCTCCTTCTCTGTTTTTTTGTCCTTTGGTTTCCTTGAGTAATGAGACGCCAGTGCGCGGGTTTCAAGACGGTGATTAGACAAAGTTTATCGAGCAAATGGGTCCATATGGGCAATCTGAAGCGGGGGATGAAGAGGAGAAAGCAGTGGCTAATCAGGCTGCGCAGTGGGGGCAAAATCCCATTTACAGTATGGAAGATGTATGGAGTGTGATGAAAGATTTTGAACCTTTTTTATAACAGCATGCCCTTAAGCATATTTTGATTAGTCTTTGGGAGCAGTGTTTCAAAGTTGCAATACCACAGATTTTATATGATATTAAAGATTGTGTATTTGTTAGTAATATAGAGCCTGGCCAAGTTTTTGGCAGTATTATGTCATTGATTGCTTACAGGGGTAGGCTACTTGAGAAGAGCCCTATTTCGGTATCTCAGTTCCTGAGGTGGGTTCATCCTCTATATATTCCAGAATTACCAGAATTGATAGAGGGCTGTGGTAATGTTACAAGGGCCAGAGTAGTGGCTTGTTCCAAGAATAGTGGGTTTATACTCCGTGGAAAAGAAGTGAGGTTTTGCCCATATGGACCCATTTGCCCAGCCCTCGGAAAAATCCCACTGCTTATTATGAAGAGTCGACTGAAGCGACTTCTTCAACAGTAATGATTCTTGCTGATTTTGAAATGTTTTTAGTCTTCTGGTTCCGATTGATATTTGTAGACCGGTGCACACCCTAGACCATGCTGCAGAGTTGGGTGGTACATAGGATCACATTAGGTATAGGATCAGGAAAGGAAGCCAGACAATAAGCCTAAGCAAGAGATGCTTGCTTTGCCAGGCTACATTATCATGTATATGCATTCTCTTATTCCGCCGAGAAAGGGGGATTTGGATAAGTTGATGACTTGTCGCCAGAAGAAAGATGAAAGTGTATCAGAATTTTTCACTCAGTTTGACGATATGTTTCTGGATTATAGTGGGCAGGATTTGTCTGTTGAAGGAGGTGTTCAATTGTATGTAAACAAATTTGTTTCTAATTTGCTTCCCAAAATTGCTACCCGATTGCAGGCTTCCGAACGCACATGGTCCACCTCCTTCCTTTCTGTTATATTGAATATGGCACAGTATTATGAGCAGCATAGGGAGAATGAGGAGAAGGACAGGACAAAGAAGAAGCACAAAGATTTGAAGATGAAGGTGTTGTTGAAGCAGGCTTCTAGAGGAAATGGTAGAGGAAGTGGTGGTTTGGCCCGACAGCTCAAACTCACTAGGAGGCAGCCAAACACTAACATGTATATGCATCAAAGTAAATACCGGTCGCAAATGGGCAGATTCTAAGAATTTGCCCCTTTGCGACCCGTATTTTTGCATTTGGGATGCATCATCCCAAATGCAAAAATCGCAATTTAAGGAATCTCTAAATTGAGATTCCTTAAATTGCGATTGCATTTAAGGAATCCCAAATTGAGATTCCTTAAATGCAATGCACGAAAGTCAAAAAAATAGCGAATTCGCTAATAGGAGTAGCAAATTACCATGAAGTTGAACTTCATGGTAATTTGCTAAAACTTTGAAAAACGCATTTTTGTGCATTTTTCAAAGTTTCATCTTGCGCACACACATGCCCTTAGGGCATGTGTGTGTGCAACATATGTGCAGAGACCAATTTCAGGGGTGCAACAGGGTGTCATTTTGACACCCTTGCACTCTTGAAATTGCATGAGCAATTTGCGAGTACCTACTGGTACTCGCAAATTGCTCATGCAATCTCCAATTCATAGGAATTAATGGTACAGCATTCCTTAAATGCAACTAGCAATTTGCGAGTAGCAATTAAGGAATGTTTAGGAATCGCTCTTTTAATAGTGATTCCTACATGCATAGGCTTTTGCTATTCCTAAATAGCGATTCCTTAGAAATCGCTATTTAGGAATAGCAAAAGGCTACGTTGATGCATCTGCCAGTATGCCCCTGGGTCCAAATCAGTGATGTGTGCACACTGTAAAGGGGCACTGGCATAGCGAGTGTCCCGTGTTATGGCAGAAGGTAATGGCACCCAGGGGATGAGGTTCTCAAGGATGAGGCCGTGGAGCTGGCGGGGCAGATTGGCCTCAGAACACTGTGGCCTCACAGGGTCATTCTGATAATAATTACAGCTGACAGTCAGTATTATTATGATGATAATAACACAGATGAGGTGACAGCGATGTCTTACAGCTAGGACAGCCAAGGACAGAGTGAGGGACCAGTTCTCATACCTATAGATCAACACGGTCCTCACGTTACTGTGGACTTGCATGGCGCGGCTGAGGAATTCTGGGTTGATACAGGTGCGGCAAACAGTTCTAGTTCTCCTTCTTTGGTCCCTGGGGAGGCTCTGTCTGGCCATAATAATACTTCAGTAGGTTTCTCTGGTGTACCGTTGTGAGCCCCATTTCAAAACCTCTTGCCTTGACTATTAGTCCTTTCACTGTGGATTAACTATTCTTGTTGACATCCAATTGTGAAGAAAATTTGATGGGTTTGGATTTGTTGAAGTAATTGCATGGTTCGATGTATTGTTACCCGGCAGGTGTTTATATGTTTCGTGCTAAACAGTGTCTGTCCAAGGATGCGCCCCTTCCGTTGAATTATGTGCCACCCACTATGTGGGCAAACGGCAACACAGATGTTGGACTGTTACAGATATCGCCCATTTCGATACAGGTTAAAGACAATGCCATTTTGCCTCATATCTCTCAGTATAAAAGGCAGGTGAGGGAGCCTTATTGCAAATTGTACAGGATGTGATTGAGAAAGGAGTAGTTGAGGAGACGACTGCTAATATTTATCATAGCCCTATTCTTCCCATTCTTTAACGGACACCTTAGGGGTCCTCTGATTACCATGCACATATTTATCGATTTGTGATCGATTTGCGCCAAGTTAATAAAATAGTAGTCCCCTAGTTCCCTGAGGGGACATTACTATCCTCCTGACAATTATTCCTCCCACTACAAAATTATTTTCTGTCATTGACTTGAAGAATGCATTTTTCTGTGTTCCTATCCATCCAGATAGCAGCTATTTGTTTGGTTTTACATTATCTGGCAGAAGCTTTAGATTCTGTCGAGCGCCTCAGGGCTATACAGAGAGTCTGAGTATCCATAGTCAGGCATTGAAAGGTCAGTTGGATTACTTGTCACACCCCACAGGTAATGTATTGGCCCAGTATGTCGATGACTTGCTCATCGCTTCAGATAAAGAGCAAGGTTGTAAAGACAGCACAGTTAAATTGTTGTTGCATCTAGCTCACAATGTCCATAAAGTATCCCTTTGAAAATGTCAGTATTGTTGGCAGGAGGTCACCTATTTAGGTCACCTACAGTTGAAGGAGGGTAGGAGATTGACTCCTGAGCGCATTAGTACCATCATTAAAATGCCCACCCTCAGAAAGATGTGCGTGCCTTCATAAGTATCACTTCCTACTGTAAGCAGTAGATATCTAACTACTCTTTACTAATCAAACCCTTACTTGCACTAACCACTAAAGAAGTGTATGAGCCTTTACCTTGAACATCTGACTGTCAGCAGTCGTTTGAGCAACTGAAATCTGCACTTTGTTCAGCTCCAGTGCTTGGTACCCCTAACTACGCTAAACCCTTTGTATAATATGTTCATGAGATGTATGGTTGTGAGCTTTCTGTTTTAACACACGTTTGAGGATAAGCAATGTGTGCTTATTTCTCTGCTGTACTTGACCCCGTTGCAAGAGCCATCCTGAGCTGTCTAAGGGACACTGCTCCAAAGGAGCAGTCAGATTAGTTAGGGATGGACTGTGAAAGTCAGGGTGCACTTTACTATGGTACCAACAATAATTAGTCTAGAGTGATTTGTGATTTGTGCACTGTTTGTACATTGAACAGGATAGATTAAAAGTACTCCCCTGAGGGTATATTATCCTGATCGATGTGGGACAACTCAGAGCTTAGGACAAAGCAAGCTTCACCACCAGTGCTCAAGAGCGCCAACCTATTGATGAACAATAGGAGCCTGTACCAGTGAGGCTCTAAAGGACACTGGGAACACTTGCCTTTATTAATATTCTTGCTGTGCTGCGTTTCTTTCCTTGCTTAATTATGCATCCCTTGGGTCGGTCTGTTGATGAGGAGGATCAACCTTTTGTACCACTGAGTTTAACAAGGGGTTGGTCCACAAAGAGTAAAATAAGTTTCATACTATTTGTTGTGATTACAATACCGACAATAATTGAATTATACTGGTTCCTAGAAGAGAAATATCCTGTGCATTCCTTGGTAGGTACAACACCCACTCCCCCTGAACACATTTTTGTCACTTTAGCCCTACACAAAGAAACACATATACAGGCCTACGCAGACAGTGTATTTATACAAATGTTGCATCATACTCCTAAATTATCCAATGCAACTAATTGTTGGGTTTGTGGATTGCTCCCTTCAGTCACTCATAAAAGTGATACTCAGTTGTCTATGCCTCTGTTGTACATGGGTAGCTGTGAGGGTTGATTTCAATTGTTTTGGCTGGTGTACTACCAATTTCATCTTTCCACTTTGTGTATAACATCCACAGATTCCCATACTGCTCACGAATATGTACGTTTCTACAATGGGTTCACCCGCATAGGACCGGCAGGACAAGGGACTCTAAGGACACTATCCTCAAAGTCATGTGTATACACGTACCGTAAGGTGAAGAACAATGCCTGGTTCTGAATGGAAATAGCTGATTTCCATTGGTTTAACACATCTTAGTGTTTTCAATCCTTCCAAGCTCGAAATATTACTAAAGATAAACTGATACCTGTGCCAGTGGTTAATGCGTCAGCAGCATTTTGTGTCCAGGGGACTGGAGAGTTAAAGGTGGGGGGGGGAGTAATTGTAATTCCACATACAAATTGAATCGGACTAATAGTCCACCTTTTATCCTACCCCATAATGTCTATTTTGTCTGTGGGTCACAAGCTCACGTCTGGCTCCTGAGGGGATGATCAGGCACATGTTATCTCTCATTCCTCTTTCCCCTGGCATATGCTGCCCCGTCTATTTATAACAAAACACATTGGGTGCAACGTAGGAGTACATTCCAGATACAAGTAAAAAGGGTTATTGACACAAAGGATGTAGATCAAACAGACACCATGCACAGCAATTTGGGGACAGTATAAAGGGCCTCCTACCTTTTTGGGCCCCATGGCCAATAGCCTAAAAGTTCTTCTGTAAACTAGAGTTGTTGAAGCGGTTATCGATACAACAGCCGGGATAATCACACATGTCACTGCTGAGCTCCAGGCTATGAGACTAGTCACTTTGCAGAACAGGATGGTGCTAGACAAAATACTTGCTGACCAGGGAGGAGCCTGTCGTGTCATAGGAAGAGCATTTTCTGCTCTCACCCCTAAGCAGAAAATGTCAATTCATGATACTAATGCCGCAATAATACTGCAAAAAGATATTGAGAATGTAATGCAGCTTGATTAAGGAATTTTTAAGACTACATCTTTCCTTGCAGCATCCATTCCTGATACTGAGTATATGAACAGTTTTTAAATACTAATGTCCTTTTGCCTTTGCCATGTTATATTTTCTTTGATAATTACATAAAATTAGCCCGCTCATGCTAAAAGGATGGTGTGTTGGAATAAAAATGTTTTCGCTGCTTTAGTTAGCATTCAAGGCACCATTTTATGTTTGGCTGTAATTTTCAGTTATGCTTGAAACTAATGTCCGTCTCATCGTGAAAACGGCTTCTGGTGATTTTCATTTATTCATGATTGGGCCTTGCTTTGTTAATGAATGCACTGCTCTTGTTAGTGCATACCTTTCCCACCAGATAGAGGCCTCTATCCCACTAGTCTAGCGGTGGGCACGAACAGAATGGCCTTCACATGTAGATAATGTGTGCCCAGCCTAAGAATCAAAACTTATCCTTCTGTACTCCTTTGTTCAGCTGCATCTTCCTGGAAAATTCCATTGTGAGCGTGCTTTTATTGCTTCAGAATCATATATAATGTATCTCTATGTTTGCTAATCTCAGTCCCCTCTGCAGCAACCCTAGGCAACTGGGCAGACCAAGCTCCATTCGAGTGTATCTGGATAAACCTATATTGGTTTGTATTCTCTACTGTCTAACCTTCTCTTCATTTGGTACGGAAGGCTGATTGGTGGTCGCGAGTGACCCAGGAGGCCCGAATCGGGTCACTTTCTTCACCTGCCCACTGAAACAGATCAAAATATTGCTCTCACCGCAGGGAACAGCATTAGTGGCTGCTCTCTGCAGGTGGGAGCAATGTGGGCACATGCTACATGCAGGGAGCTGGCTGGCACTGCAGGTCTTGAGGTTCCCCTTGAAGCCCTTAATGAAAGTAAGGTGAGTGCTCTGGTTAGGCACCAGGGCACCCACCTTTTGCTGTGAAGGATGAGGCCTCTGGGGCCAAAATCGGCCCTGGGAGAGGGAACTCATGCCCTCCTCCCTTTAATTTTACAATAGGGCTCAGGGACACTATTTTACTTTCTAGTTTTTGATCCCATGACAGGATTGCGGCACAAATTGCCAATTTGTTTGTATTTTGGCCCCATGGTGGGTCCCTTCGAGTTCCCACAGGGCCTAGGGAATCATGGTTTCCCTACCCTTGTCCCTTATATCACTTTGTTCTGTAGGACAGGAGACTAAGAACTTGAGACCTGTAATCACTGCCAACAGCACTTCTCTTAAATTGCTGGCAGCCAATCAAAATGTTCACTCCTGTGAGATGATCCAAACAAAAAAGATCCCTGGGCTAATCAGTGTTTTAATTTTACATTTGCACTACTTCAAGACACTTTCGAGTCTCTCATGAACCCAACCCTCCAGATATAGAGCAATTTTTTATCTTTAATTTCTCAAATAATTACTGAAGAAGTCTTCACCAAATCCCAGAAGCACAATCTTCGTATCACGATCTAGATTTCTGCCAAATTTAGTGTAATTCCGTTCAGCAGTTTTTGAGGTAGCGCTTGTTAAAGAATTCTATGGAAAATGCATGGGGATGGGTAATTTGTGCTGTGAAACCCCATATTTTTTGCTCTGCCCCAGATTGATGGATCACCACCAAACATTTGTACAACCTAGTCAAAAAGGAGCACTTTTTGAAAATTTCCATGGAGATTTTTCAAATGCTGCCAAAGTTATTAGCAACACAAAAACTCATTTCCTTCTGAAACACTGACCTAACTATAACTGCCCAGTGGTCTTATATGCATTGAAAAAAACAAAGTTCAAAGTGATGTTTCATTAAGGTCCAGTATTAATAGTTTACATTTAATATAAAAAATGTAGAAATTAAAAGAAGAAAACTAAAGTTATGGTGATGTTATAGTTAGAAGAAAACATCAGTCATAATATTTCAAGCACCAATAAGATTGAAATTCACCAGTTCTAGTTTGCTGAGATCATTAAAACTTGCTACCCCCATGTACTGCTTATGACCTTACATATAACATTACTCATAAGATGTACAATGGCACCATTATTGATTACAAGTGGCGATCCCGTCGAGTGAATCCAGGTGAGCAAAGAGTGTGGGCCGTTCACCTTTTTCATAGAAAGTCAGCATCATCCATATGCCAAGTGGGGTCCAGCTGTTGAGGGCCACAACACCCGAATGCTAGGTCAAAGATTCAACCTTTTTGGAAGAACTTGGTGAACTCCATATGCCAGGTGGGGGCCACAGTGAAGAGTACAGTTCTCATTCTAGAACATCATGACTAGAGGATCCCTGGCAAAGGATCAACCAAGAGAACCCTGATCTAGAGACCACTGTCCATAGTTACACTTACTGAATCATGAGAAAGCCTCAAAAGAGATGACCGATACTGTTGCTGCCCTTCTGCAAACTGTGGTGGCCCTGCTGCATAATCCAGATGAGACAGTGAGCCTTCCACATCAAGAGAACCCCAAAAGACTCTCCCTGGTATTCCCTGACATCACTGGCTGCCCTGTGTTAGGTAAAACTGTTCTAGGCCATCAGCACTTCCTGGAACTTCTATAGTGCATCTCAGGTTGAATCTTAAGTCCAGAACAAGGCTTTATCTTATGATGAATAGCATGTGCCACATCTGAAAGTCGCCTCCTATATCAAATGGGGACTAACCGGCACCGTTAAGGGAAGCAGGAACTTAGAGACACAGCCCAGGATAAAGCTACTGTGCCGATATTAAAAGACTGTGGATATTAATTAGTGTGCTGTTAATATACTTTGTGTGTTTCTTTTAAAATAAAATGCTTATCATAAAAGTAAATATTTGACTAGACAAGCAGATTATTGGGGTTTCTGTTCGTTCTTTGAATTTTGCATCTGTGTGTGCATTGCATATATTCCTCCACTCCTCCCCTAGAAGCCTTGGCCTCTTGACCCCCGCTGTCACTGAGAGTCAAGAGCTGAAAGGGTAGTACTTAGCTCAGCTGTTCAAGATCCATAATAGATCAGGTCACGGACAGTATGAGTAAAAATCCTTATCTCTCACAGATGGGCCTAGTTACCCATCGCAGCCTCATGGCCCTCTATAAGGGGTACTGACATTCTGTAAATGTGAATCTGCTAGCTTCAGATTTGTGAATTGTCGTCGAGAATTTACTAGAAATTCACCTTCCTGTCGATTTGTGAATAGGTTCCTTTCCTGTTTGAACAACTTTAACCTGATTATAAAGTTGTTTTCACAGGGCTAAAACATGATTCTCTTCAGAATCTACCTAGTCTTCTTTCTTCTTACATTACTCCTCTAGTCTCTCATTACTTTCTTTTTCTATTTTCCCTTCCCAAAAATGTGGATACGCCCACACAACCCAAACAATCCTTGCAAATAAATACAATAGAACAGAAAGTGGATATATGGTAAATATGCTGGGTTTGATATATAAAAGTTACAAGCACCTGTGTACTAATCCTCAAAGAGGATTTGTACATGGGCAAATGTCCTGCATGTGCACAACAGCTTTGTGCACACGCATCTGGCCCCTAAGCAGAGGAATGAGGCAGCCCTAGATAGCTGCTTGTTACTCATTCACAAGATGCTGACACTTGTTCCTGGCATGAATCACAACATTCTTAAGCGCGAGCTTGACATTTCAACTGAAAGAGATTATTTTAGGGGTGGGCAGAACTCCCAGAGTTTCATTAGGCAGAATTCTGTGGTGTTACAGAATACTGTGCGAGATTCCATGGAATTACGCCATCAGGCAGAAAATATGCAGCTTGCACTGCTCCTGCCACAATTTAGCGTCAGTAGGGACAGCAGCACTGAAAATCAACACAAACTGCACCATATGTGCAGCCATTCAAGTTGATTTTGCTGCTGCTCAAGTAGAAAATCTACTTGAGCGGCAGCAAGTGTACTCGAATGGCAGCACCCTGACTGCAACGGCTTGTGAACGCTTGTGTTAGAAAATCGCACTAGGGGCTGCCAATTCTCGCTCAAGCTCACCAGCTTGCGTATTCTGGAGCCTCCCAGGAAAAAACGTCTGCCACATGTCGGAATTTATCCAGAACTCTGCATTAAAGAGCAACACACAGTGGCTAAAATTCCAACAATTTGGTGGTTGGAATGGAACATTCAGTTCACCCCTACATTGTAGAGAGATTGTCAGGGAGACAATAATGGATTTATTTGATAGACATTCTGAGAACATTTAGATGCTTTTTTCTATTTCTTCCAGTTTTGTTTGGAACGCTTTGCTATCAGTGGAACTTAAGTACCATTAGTATTATACACTAGGACCACTGACAACTATCCTGATTAATGGTGAGCCTAGTTCGCGAAGTAGCGCTACGCAAAGCTACTCGAAGTGCACTTCGCACTACGCGAACTTCACGTAGCACTACGCGAGCTGCGTAGTAGCATGTTCGCACTGTGCAAGATGCATTTTCAATGATTGCACAGTGCAAACAAGCATCCAGCACTGTGCAATCATTAAAAAACGGCAACTTGCACAGTGCAAGCTGTAGTTTTCTGCTGCTCGAGCGGCAGCTTTCTCAACACGAACTGGTAGTTTCTCATCGCGAGCGGTCGCGAGCATGCACGACCATTCGCAATGAGAAACCTGACCTTCCCGCGTTGAGAGTCTCGTTGGGATGTCATTTTGCTTGCTCGCGGTCCCGAACATGACGTTGAGGACCGCGAACAAGCAAAAAATGACCGCTGTGCTATGCTACGCTGAGCTACGCTGCGCTACGCGTGTTCGCACTGTGCTACGTGCAGCTCGCGTAGTGCGAAGTTGCGCAAACTTCGCAAACTATGCGAGCGTAGCATAGTGCTTCGCCCAGGGTTAATCCTGATTGCGGACCACGTGTAACCTGAGCAGATTAAAATGATGAAAAACATGATTAGTAAATGTATGTGTGTGACAGAGCACTCCCTTGGGTGATTTTTTTATGTCAGGAGGGGGAGGGATCCTGGTGCTATCCGACAATTTATTGCAAAAAACACAGTTGATGGACAGAATGTAGAACAATGTCATACATTCACCCCAGTACAAGGATCTGGGCCTAAATCCATAGTTTTTTTGCACTCCACACCACCCTGGGTTAGACTGTATGCAAATCAGCTCTGACCCTGTGCCTCATGGGAACAGTCCAGTCCGAACTACCAAGCCATGTCTTTCCCAGACCGGAATCAATCATCCAAGGACCGGTTTCTGGCTATCAGCCTTCATCAGCCTGGATAGCTTGACTCCAGTGGTGTGGAGAGCCTGGGACTCACGTCTGAGCATACCCAGCCCACTCGGGGTGAAAATTGCAAAAAACACAGTTGATGTACAGAATGTAGAACAATGTCATACATTCACCCCAGTACAAAGATCTGGGCCTAAATCCATCGTTTTTTGGCACTCCGACAATTTATGACATGCATTCAATAACTGAGCACGAGGTCAGCTGCTTGTCCCACCCAGTTGAAGTATATCTAGACTGTGTTGCCAAAAAAATATACAGTCACAATTCTGTGACTTAATCCCCCATCCCGTTCCCTGGACACACACTTACTGGTTGTCATACTTTGGTAATTATAAGACCTTCCCAACTCGTGATTGAAGCTGTAGCCGGATTTGTTGGCTAGCCCCGCTTCATTTAAAGATAAGGAGAATTGTAAACTGATAGGTTACATAAGGTCTGCTTGGCTTTTACTACGACTATCACAAGTTTGAAAGAGTATCAATAATTCATTACCAACCCTATAAAATGCACTTTGTGAAATAAAATGACTATATTTAGTCTCAGATATTTAAGCTAGCACAATGGAATCTGTGTCCAATTTAAAAGATTTGTACGAATTGGATTTGGATTCAGAGAGCTAAAGGCACTACAATCCAAACTCTTACGCATATGTCTATGGTTACTTTTTTCCCTTTACACTGGAAAATCTGCAAAAATACTCTCATCAGGCAAGGAGGAAAATGTCTGCTTTTACTTTTTGTTTTTATTTTAGCAGGTTAAGGTCTACACGTAAACATGACATCTTATTTCATTGCTTTTGTTGTGTTTTCTCACAATAATCAGTATTTCACACCCGAAAGATGTGACCCATGCACCTGTATCGGATACAGTTATCTGTAGTCATAATACCACAATAAAATAATTCATAGCCTTGCGAATTAGAATTGACCGCAAGACTATGTATTCACATAGATTACCTCCTCTGCCCATATGTTTGGAGGTCCCAGCACGGCTCTCTCCACGTTTGCACTAATGGATTTTTTTATGCTTTGCTGGGTTGATCGTCAGGTTATAGATGAACAAAAATCAAACCGGAAGCAATGAGACTTAGAGCATATTAGTGAAAAAACACAATCAGATAATGATGTATTTGACATATCAGAAAAATTATGATTTATTCCCAGGACTGTTTAAAGGGCAGCAGCCAGCCGTCAGTATAAAATGTATAAGAGACTTGAGACGTGTAAATCATATACACTCAGAACTGTTAAGGCATATAATACTCATCAATGAAAATACCAATATACCTAATAAATGATGCAACTGAAAGAAGGTACTTGTGGTTACAAATTAATAAGGAACTTGATTCTACCTATATTTAATATATTTATGAGGCAGCAGGTTAAATTGCTATAGATATGCGTTCTGATTTCACCATAAATTTTATGCAGGTACGTTTTAAAAAGAGCAGTGGAAGAGCCATCAACAGCTTTTGTAGACGTACTGAAACTCATGGAATGTGCAACTGTGGAACATCCACTAATACATTTGCACTGTTACCATTGTGATTGGGAACTTGTGGGCTGGTTTCCATGTGAGTGACAGATGGGCATCCAGTGGTAAGGATGTAGCAGAGGCCACCCCCGAAGGGGGCCTCAAGGGCCGGCGCTATGATGTTCGCTAGAGCCCGTCAAGGAACAGACCTGGTTTGCGCCACCGGGAAGTGCCTGGCGACGTAACACGCACCTTCGTGCTAGATCCCCAGACCAATAGTTGGCCAGGTGAAAGTTTGAATCCCCCAATCAGGGGCACTCCTCCCCCTTTCCAGGTGCAATTGTGAAAGGAGGAAAAGGGGGGTATATAAGGCGATGCTCCCCCAAGGACAGGTCACTTCTTCGTCATGGAGCTGGGGGACCGGCGCAGAGAATTTGCGAGTCCCACCCACCCACATGAGGGTAACAGCAGTGTAGCAGTGCTGGCGGAACCAAAAGGTATATTGGTTTGGTTATGGAAACACACAGACAGGGCGGTGTGTAGAAGGAGGGCCACTCACTTGGGGGTGCCTTACGGAAAGGTGAGTAGGCCTGACAAAAAGGGGGTAGCAAACAGAGATGGCACTCCCAGCCTAGCCCCCGCCAGATGGCAGGGCACAAAACAGACTAGCAAGGTAGCGAGTTGGGGCCTAACTCCTGGGAAAGGCTACCCCATACACGCAAAAGGGGAGTGGAAAATAACGGAGAACAATCTACGACCTGTCATGGTGATGTACGATCCTAGGAGATGCAAATGAGAAAAAGACAAACAAGTGAATTATGACCAGCCAATGATTTATGGCTGATGATTTATGATCACCATGCAGAATGATTTATGACAACAAAATGATGACTGATTGTGACACAAAGATATATGATACCATGATGATTTATGACCCATGATTTATGGCTGCTGATTGATGATGATCATGTGGATTGATTTATGAAAAAAAAAGTGATGATTAATTGTGGCAGAATTATTTATGATTCACTGATGATTTATGACCCAGGGGTTTGTGATGTTCAACTGACACTGTGTGAAACCCTATTTGCCATAACGTGTGAGGATGATGTATGACCCCGGCCCCAAGAAGGTGTCCAGGAGGGTTGCACATGTATGAAGTATGTAATAAGTAATACAACTGCGGCCAACAACCACCACCAAATACAACTGCTGTTGGCTGTGTTCAGTAATGTAAATGCACAATTATGGTACTTTTCCTGGAATGGGCACAGTGCAGGAGTTATGAATATCCCAAAAGCATTAACTTTGCGGGTAGTCAGAAACATTTTCATTGTTTCCACACACCATATTATCATAACAGCACTCAGTGACAATAAACTTTGTCATGAGTGTGGAAAATAGATGTGATCAAACCACCATATTTTCTGGGAGTGCTGGTGTTGGACTTGGCCCTTTTTGCAGGGTCATCCCTGAACTTTTTGTCTTTCTCCTATCCTTTTTTCTGACATGGTGTTGGTGGTTCCAGGACTCTGGGCAGTTTAGCACTGCTGTTCAGTGTAAAGTGTGTGTGCTCTCGCTGACAGACAAGATAGGATGGTTCTACACCTGTTTGGCATATTTAATTTACCTGTCCATCCCTTGTAAAGTGTTATCTCAGATGCCCAGGGCCGGTAAGTTAAATGCTACTGGAGGGCTTGCAGTGCTGATTGCTCCACCCACCAAAGTGGCCTTTCAAACCTGTCTAAGGCATCTGACATTGCAGGGCCTGTGCCCACAGTGTTACTGCTGCAGTGACTTGACACCTAATGTGTGTGCCATGTCTGTGACCCTCCTTTTGCTGCATGTCAGTCCCTATGGGCAGGATATATTGTAGGTAAAAGGTAGGACAAGTACCTTAAGTGTGTGACATGTCCTGGTAGTGACAAAACACTATTTTGGTTTCTCACTTCTATGAGGCTGCCCTGCCATCAGAATGCATTGGCGATTCCCTGATAAGTGCTTCAGTGGTAATTCCTAATATGAGAGGAGCAGTGTGGTCAAGTTTAGTATATTTGGAATGGTAATAATAAATGCTGCGCAATGATGTGTGCATATTTATTATACCTATTTTTGAAATACCACTTTTAGAAGTTGGCATTTCTGTGTGATATGTGTCTGCCTGCCTGATGTGCATTGCATGTCTGGCTTTGGAGTGACAGATGCTGGGGAGGTGTGTGTGGCTCCAGGGAGGGCAGGGTGAGTCAGCGCTAGGCTGAATAGGAGATCTGCATTTGGAGTAGTGGGAGGAGTAGTCCCCTGCCCCTGAATAGGTCTGTGTCTGCCTCTGATGATACAGCCCCAACCTGACAAAGCAGGGTGGGAGCCCTGTAAATAAAGTGCTCAACACCCCCAGAACCAGTTGAGGCCGGATTTCCTCAAGCCCTGTGCCAGGGCAGACAAAGCAAAAGTAGTGTATAAATATTAGGGCTGTGACCCCATGAAAGTGTGCTTACTTTTGCCTGTTTTGGGAGGCCGAAGGACTGCTGGGCAGAGAGGAACCACTGTGGGACCAGCTGCAGCTTCCTGGGGGTCCATAGGTGTTGGCCTGCCTCTGCCCAGCTCTGCCCCTCTGAATTTTTGACTTAGTGCCTCATGAGAGCTACCTTTCATATCCCCAGGACAGGGAGTGCTGGGGCTTCTCAGCACTAAGCTGCACATCGCTCCAGAGGGAATCCCTGGTGTAGGGATTCCCCTCGCTACTGGTGGTCAGATTCTTTCTGGCCCTTATGACGTACTCGCGTTGTCAAACTCTCGCTGTGCAAGAAGGTGAGCCGCGAACGAAATGGATTTTACGCCCACGCTTAATTTGCACTCAGTTCCAAACATAAGAAATTATTTGGCCCAACCTTCGCTCCAACTCTTCAGGCGGCCCAGACAAAAGTGATTCCTACTCTAACGTATGGAAGTGAGGTGCTAAAAGGTCTAGACTGCGGCCAACTAGACAAAATAGTCGCAAAAAATTTCAGGACGACCTTCCAGCTACCGCCCCACACCTCTCCGGCACCAATCAGGCTGGAATTCAGCATCTGCACCAGTCAATGGGCCGAAGGATGACTTTTTTTAATGAGCTGTCACAAGCTGAGGGTGTCAAAGGAGGGCAGCCTGGCTCACCACCTATGGGCACAGCTGAATACAAAACGATGGCCAGCAGCATACCGCTATTTGTCCAGTGGGCTCAGAATCCTCGGCCTGAGTGAGCTCTGGAACTTACACGGAAGCGAAAATGAATTCAAGAGGCTAGCAAAACTCAGCTCGAAAAGGCTTTCCTCAGTTGAAGGCAGGGCTAGCTTCTCAGCTAGAAGTCATGGTTGGATGTCTCTCAGCACCTATGCACAGCTTAAACCTCAGAGTTATTTAACCCTCACTTTCAGCGCATGCACCAAGCTCCGCTTTCTAAAATTGAGAACGGGGGTGATTCCATTGATCTGCCATCCGCCCAAATGGAAAAGAGTCTGTACCCTGGAAGCATGCCGACTTTGAGGCCAACATAGGGAAGATATAATGCATGTACTGTGTCTGTGTCCTAACCTCATGAAGGAAAGAAGGACTCTTCTAAAAAGGCGATGAATCGACAAGGAGGTCAGATTGTGTAGAGACGCAGTGTTGGTCTGTTTTGATCCCCGGAACACCCTCCTAAATTGTGCACTGGTTAGGTTCATGGATCGTGCTGCTAAAAAATGGTGGAGGAGAACTGTTGAACGCTGACCCAACCTGTGACTCAGACCCCCAGCCCACCGTAATAGCTGCTGGATTCACACGCTAATTTAAACAAGGACTAGAGTTTTACTTTATTTTTTCTTTCCTTAAGTGATTAGCCTTATAGGAACTATGGACAATGCACCTGTAAGAGAGTTTTATAAATTAGGTTGTCGGACGCTTTTATCTACAGGAATCAAGTTTTTATGAATCAGAATTTAAACATTTTAACATTTTTATCCACAGTGTGTGTAAGGGTTTTTAACAAATTATGCAATAAAGTATTTTTATATTGCTAATATATTGCATGATGTGGAGTGTATTTGTGTAGATTGTGTTCCCAAATTTTAAAATGATGAAACATAATTATGAAGAAAGGCAGCCTTTCATTGCATATACAATTACAAAACCTTATTATATGCAAAAAACAAATATCCTGATTGTGGGCAGGGCTTGCACCGTTTTCATCTATATTTAGATTGGCACATTTGTCAGGGGAGTTCCGATTCTGGTGCTCTAAACCATGTGCCCATAGGGTAACAAGAAAAAATATTGAATTAAAAATATAGAATTACCAAAATATCAAAGTCAAAATATAGAATGAACAAAATATCGAATGGGCAGGATATAGTGGTGAAAAATATCGAATTGAAGGTAAGTAATATGATATCGATTTTTTTAAATATAGAAAGTCAAAATATCAAAATATATAATATAGGTATTAAAATATATCGAATTTTTAATAATATCGAATTTTTTAAAGTGTTTTGTGTGTTAGTATATAAGTGAAAAGTGTATATTATTTTTGTAATTTATTTTAAGTAAATCATTTTTGTGTAATGTAATTCTGTAGCGGGTTGTGGGTTTATAGGGGAATAGGGTGGGAAGTAATTTAATTATATTAAATTAAATATTATTTGTTTTAAATTACTAGTTATTTTTAATTTAATTTTGCGTTTTAGTTCTGTAGCGGGTTGTTGGTTTATAGGGGAATAGGGTGGGAAGTAATTTAATTGTAATTAAGTAAATAGTTTTTATTTATTTATTGCTATTGATTTTTTATTTATTGTTAATTAATTGTTAACTGGTAATACATTTTTATTAATTGGTCATTAATTTGTAATAATTTATTAATTGATAGTTACGATAATTGTATCAATTTATTTTCTGTAGTGGATTGTGGGTTTATAGGGGAATAGGGTGATTTAATTGTAATTAATTACATATTAAAAATATGTTGTGTATTGATAATTAATCTAATGTTAATTAATTATTAATTGGTATTAATTTGTATTATTAATTAGTTTCTGTTATTGAAAATTAATTAGTTGTTAAATAATTATGAATAGATAATTAATTGTAATAACTAATATTTATTTGTATTTATAATTAATTAATTATTACATAATATTACATTGGCTATTAATTTTAATGAATGTTTTATTGGTATTGATATTTAATTTATTTCTATTAATATGTTAAATTCACTAGAGTAGGAATAGTAATTTTTACCCTCCCGCAATCCAACTCTTTCCCTACTGTTGCACTCTTGGAGTGGAAATAGTAATTTTTACCCTCCCGCTATCCAACGCTTTCCCTACTGTTGCACTCACTGGAGTGGGAATAGTAATTTTTACCCTCCCGCTATCCAACGCTTTCCCTACTGTTGCAATCACTGGAGTGGGAATAGTAATTTTTACCCTTCCGCTATCCAAAGCTTTCCCTACTGTTGCATTCTCTGGAGTGGGAATAGGAATTTTTATCCCTACGCTATCCAACGCTTTCCCTACTGTTGCACTCTCTGGAGTGGGAATAGTAATTTTTACCCCTACGCTATCCAACGCTTTCCCTACTGTTGCACTCTCTGGAGTGGGAATAGTAATTTTTACCCTCCCGCTATTCAACGCTTTCCCTACTGTTGCACTCTTGGAGTGGAAATAGTCATTTTTACCCTCCCGCTATCCAACGCTTTCCCTACTGTTGCACTCACTGGAGTGGGAATAGTAATTTTTACCCTCCCGCTATCCAACGCTTTCCATACTGTTGCAATCACTGGAGTAAGAATAGTAATTTTTACCCCTACGCTATCCAACGCTTTCCCTACTGTTGCACTCACTGGAGTGGGAATAGTATTTTTTACCCCTACGCTATCCAACGTTTTCCCTACTGTTGCACTCACTGGAGTGGTAATAGTAAATGTTACCCTCCCGTTATCCATATTTTTTATTAATATTATGTTAATATATATATGTACTAAAAAATGAAATTGTATGGTTTTTTTAAACTTAAATTAATTATTTCATAATTTTAAGGTTATTTAAGTATTTTTAAGTATGTGTTAGTTAAATATATTTATTATTTCATTAATTTTAAATTAATTTAAGACATTTGAAAAAATTCGATATTTTGACTAACTATATTTTTTAAAACAATATTTGTGATTTGATATTTTTGTACTTACCTGATTGTAGATAGGAATTCGATATTTTTGCATTCTATATTTTTTCTTCGATATTTTGGTAATTCTATATTAGGGTTTTCGATATTATGTCAGTGATTCACCCATAGATGTGTATGTGGTTCACAGGATTTTGAATTCACTGCTCAGTAGGCAACGGGCGGGTTGCTTGTAAAACTGTAAACTTATCAAATGCCAAAAGCTATTTAGTGAGGTTAAAAAACAAGCATAAACATTTATGCCAGATAAAAGAGGGAAGACACCTGAATCATTGCTTCTGAAGATGCAGAGTTGGGTTAGTCCTGACCTTTTCCTCGCTGCATTTTGGAGCTGTTGTTACCTTGCTTACCTTAGGAAACGTGAGATGGTAGTTGGATCTCACATGGGGCAGTCTTGTTTCTTTTATAATGATGCTGACCCGTGCCATGTGTTTTTAGCTAGTGTGTTTGGGAAGGTCCTTTGCCACTGGTGACTTAGATAAACTTCAAAAAACAATGAATTCCACTTTCTTTCCAAATGCTCAGAAGAATGGCAATTTTATTAATATTGTATTTCCTAAGAAGTAGTCTTATTTAAGCAGGATTCTAGTTTATCTGCACAATAATCCCTAGTCAGCATGTCTACTCAGTAGGTTATGTGTGCCCTACTGTTATTACTGTGCAACCAGCTAGGTTGAATTCCAGATCGGCCAGACCAGCTTTGCATCCATCCAACATAGATAAAATGAGTAGCATTAAATTGGGTGACATGTGTTTTTACAGCGCCTATAACTGCAAACCTCTGGCATTACATACTATAAAAAACTATTTATCATAATCTTTATTGTTATAAACCTCCAAGTCACAGGTTTGATAGTGGCAGGGCCAACTGTCTGTTTCATAGTTCTAAAATCAGCTAAGTGAGTTGAGTGATGTACTTCGACACAGTTTTTGCTGCCCTTACCGCTTGTGCCCTTGCCGTTTTGGCTGTCCTGAGGTTGGACTCTGCCAGGGGCTCTGCCGCCCGCCTCCCGCCGCCTGACTCCTTTTCCACCTCGGGGTCTGGCTGCCTAGTGGAGCGTGGGTGCAACAACAAGACCACAAGCCCCAGCATTCATAGCGGCAGACACAGCGAGCTTTCAGCGCCAGGAGGCGCTCATAACCAGCGTCATCCCGGTCGAGGGGGGGAACTTCGACACAGTTTTTGCTGCCCTTACCGCTTGTGCCCTTGCCGTTTTGGCTGTCCTGAGGTCGGACTCTGCCTGGGGCTCTGCCGCCCGCCTCCCGCCGCCTGACTCCTTTTCCACCTCGGGGTCTGGCTGCCTAGTGGAGCGTGGGTGCAACAACAAGACCACAAGCCCCAGCATTCATAGCGAGAGACACCGCGAGCTTTCAGCGCCAGGAGGCGCTCATAATCAGCGTCACCCCGCTCGAGGGGAGGAACTTCGACACAGTTTTTGCTGCCCTTACCGCTTGTGCCCTTGCCGTTTTGGCTGTCCTGAGGTCGGACTCTGCCAGGGGCTCTACCGCCCGCCTCCCGCCGCCTGACTCCTTTTCCACCTCGGGGTCTGGCTGCCTAGTGGAGCGTGGGTGCAACAACAAGACCACAAGCCCCAGCATTCATAGCGGCAGACACCGCGAGCTTTCAGCGCCAGGAGGCGCTCATAACCAACCCTTTTTTCGACGCACATACTGACTTCAAGACATTTCCGTAGAGTGGGGGTAAGCTGAGGGTGCCCGTATCTAGTTGGGTAGATTGCTAATATATTTGTTTGATTTGTGGGTCATGCCAGCGTGTTTGAGCAAATCCCAACGGCATACGAGGATGTCGTCACCCATTAAGGATAAACAAATCCCAATAGGAGGGGCTAGCCAGCGTACGCTGGATAACTTTTTACTGAGGCCCAACATTGGAATCGATAAAGATATCACCCTTTCAGAACGATGGGCGGAGAGACGCTGTTCTATTGAACTGATTAAAAATAGGCGTTCATCCTTGGGATCACTAAAGTTAACGATCTCCCCTATTCACAGTATCCACAGTATCTCCCCTGTGAAAGGGGATTTTGAGGATTCTGAGACTTCTCGAAATGATAGTATTCCTCTGCTTTTACGAGACAGGACCCCCCCAACCGTTGCTGTCAGGAACCAGTCTCTAAATAAATCAGCTCCCAACTACATCACGTCAGAGGCCGAAATCTTGTTAGACACTTTGCCGCCTGAAGTGGATTTAATTCACATAGTCAAAGCAACACCCAAAACGCCTAGACCTCAAGGCCCACCGCCTAAAATAAGGAAAAAGAGGGGTGACTCCCTTAGGAAAAAAATAAACAAGATCACTAGTAATAACGAGGGCCTTATTAAAAAACCCACTCTGAGGGTACCCACACCATCCATATTGACTAACCCATCTCCCACGCTGATTAACGACCTACCCAGCAATATCCTTATGAGCAGAATAGAACTATTAATAAAAGCTCTTACAATACCATTAGTGGAGAGAATGAAGGTGTTAACTAACCAACTTGAGAAACTAGATAAGGCCATTGGGGAAATCCAAGTTGCAGTTAAGGACTTAACAAAACCAGTCTTAGAGCCCCAAAAGTCCGCTTTGCCCCCAATCGTTAATGCTAAAGTTCAAAACGGATCTAAAATTACCAA
This sequence comes from Lissotriton helveticus, assembly GCF_964261635.1. NCBI lineage: Eukaryota > Metazoa > Chordata > Amphibia > Caudata > Salamandridae > Lissotriton > Lissotriton helveticus. Next base: position 1,580,074,072 of record NC_136061.1, on the reverse strand, counting down.
CCTACCTACACCAAAACCTCGCAATATACTGCTCTCCAATGTAGTCGGGCCAAATAATAATGATAATAGTGCTAAGAAGACAAAGGAAGGAGAAAAAGTAAAATTACTTAGACAAGCACCAAAATTGAACCCTCCTGGAATCGCCCCCAAATCTATTGGTCAAAGCAAACTTAACAGGCCTCTTCTAGCTAAGAGGCCTAGAGTAGAACTACCCCCGGAAGCGGCCCCGTACGTAGTCATTCTCACGGGAGTGCCAGTCTTATCGGATGGGTGGGGAGAAGATCAGCGAGGGGTGAAAAATAAGGCCATACACTGGATGAGACAGAATTGCCCACTCCCTCCACATCTAAACGGGCTAATACTTAACGTTAGGCGTATTCCCTGGCTGGGCCAAAGAACAAAGGAACTATCAGGCGACATTGTGATAATAAATTTCCAAGATGAAAAAGTCGCCAGATACATTGTAGATGGGTTTTCCCAAAATGCTGGTAGCTCAATCACTGTACGAGATCTGACCTACTTTTATCCCAGAGAATTATTTGCTCCTGTTGCTAATTTTAGGCCCCCAATCTATCAACAAAGCCATTATAGTGACAGCTTATCTGGTCAACAGAATTTTGGTTTTGGTCCCCCTTTTCAAATACAGGGGGGCAGTTTTAGACCATTTCTGCGGCACGGGGCTGATTACTCCCTGCCTACCTCTAATCGTTTTTCTGTATTGGCGGGTTTGGAGGGAGTTGATTGACTTTGTGTAGCAGATAATGACACTGCTGGCTTACAAAATGGTTCCCCTACACTGGTAGAGTTAAGCCAAAATAGTAATGCCCATGTCCTTGCTTTGGAGCAGTCTTGCCTCCAAAATATAGTGATGGGAAATGTGGTTGAAAATAATGTGCAATTGACTTCTTTGCAATTCCCAGGTGGGGGAGGCAAAAGGGGGGAGGTAGTGGACGAGGCAATTAGAATAGTTTCGTGGAACATAGCTGGTCTGGCAGCGAAATTTAACAATAAAGAATGGCACCAGTACATAACCAAATTCACTGTAATTTGCCTACAAGAAACTTGGGCAGTTGATAATAGTACCCTACATTTAGAAGGGTACAAATGTTTTTTTGTCCCAGCAAGGAAATCTAGACCAGGTAGGGCGGTGGGTGGGCTATCTGTATATGTAGACTTGAACCTCCGCGGCACATGGTCAACCTCAAACCGCAACTCGCATGACATCCAAGAGGTGCGGTTTAATGGTAATAGGCTTAAATTGACAATGTTTAACGTTTACAACAATGTGGCGGGTGGAGGATGTGATGTACTGATTAAAGAACTGGAGTACCGATTGTGTCAGGTTCCCACCCATGAAGCATGGGCCCACGCACAAAACATCTTAGTAATGGGGGTCTTTAATTGTCATCTTTGTCCAGCCATCTTTCCAATAGATGAAACATGGTCTCGATGCCCAGAGGAGAGTGGAGCCCATTTTGAGCACTCGTTAGAAGGTCAATCTTTAACAAAATTTTTACACGACCATGACCTGGTTCACACCATGGATATGATGTATTTACCGCAAGATGAGACCTTGCCCCCGACCTTCAAGGGTAGAGGCTGTTCGTCATATATTGATTTCATTCTCGCTTCAAGGGTTTTCAAAAATAGGATCTCCAGGGTGGGGATTGAATGGAACCCATTTAGTGACCATAACCCATTGGTATTAGATGTTCCCTATCGTGCCGATTCCTGCAGGACTAAGCACGTCGCAATAATTGAGAGGGCCACTGATCAGGGTAGACGCCTTAGGTGGTCTAAGATTGATGGAGATAGGTTCTACAAATCACTGATGGAGAAGGGGAAGTCAGCTTTTGAGGCATGTTTAGACATGGCAACAGAGAACAGCACCTACTTACAGCATTTAAATATATTACTGATTTAGTAGATGGGTTATTAAAAACTAGTGCCTGGACAAAAGTTATTGGTAGCCAACCACGCTGGTTTGACAGAGATTGCTCAAAAGCCTTGAGGGAACTTAAAGATAGTATTAAAATAAGGCCAAGAGACGCCACACGAGTTGCCTTATGTAGGAAAAAGTATAAGAGGGGCTGAGCAGGAGGAAAAACGCACTACAAGTAGAAGGTTGGGCGGATTTAAGGGAGGCAGGGGAAAAGAGGGACATGACTGAATTCTGGAGAATCATCAATAGGCCCACCTTCCAGGAGGATACAGTCCCCAAATTAGGAATAAACATAACACCCGATTCGTGGATTGCTCATTATAGGGCTTTATATAACCATGGAACGTGCCCATCACTTGATCAAGGGAATGCTGATCAAGCCCAGCCCGTAGCCTTCTCATTAAAGGAGATTAAGGTCGGGATTGAGGGGCTGTCTAAGAACAAGGCCCCAGGCCCTGATGAAATCCTGCCAGATTTATTCCTAAGCTCAGTGGAATTATGGGCCCCCATGATGACAAGAGTCATTAACACTGCAATTCGTCAGGGCTTACCGCCCTCTTGGTCAACGGCCATTATTGTGCCGATTTTTTAAAAGGGCAATAGGGACGACCCGCAATGTTATCGCCCCATCTCCCTGATCGATGTATCTGCAAAACGTTTGGGGAGGGGGATACTAAACCGGCTGGCGGAGTGGACCGAGGCGAATAATGTCATCTTTGATACACAGTACGGTTTCAGGAAGGGTCGGTCCACAAGCGACCAGTGCTTGAACCTTTATATGCTAGCAGCAAAGTACACTAAGGCCAGTACGGAATCCATTTATATGGGATTCATGGATCTGGCAGCTGCTTTTGACCACGTCAATAGGGAAAAGCTCTGGGATATGATGACCAATATGGGGATAGAGGTTGGCCTTATTAAAATCTTGAGAGAATTGCACAATAACACCTCAGCGAAAGTAAGGTATAATACGGAGGGGGAATGTACCGACTCTTTTTAGTGTAGAAGTGGGGTACGTCAAGGCTGTATTTTGGCACCCTTTTTATTTTCCCTGTATATTAACAATTTAGAGCAGCACCTTTTACAGCTAGGATCAGATTGCCCACGAGTAGGGACGCGTCATGTGCCTGTGCTGCTTTATGCAGATGATGCGGTCCTCCTCGGGCGAACACCAAAGAGCCTACAGATTTTAATTGATGGTTTTGTTTCCTTTATGGGTTCCTTGGATCTCTTTGTTAATTTAGGAAAATCATATGTTTTATCTGTCGGTAGTAAACCATGCAATAAATGCACATTTACAATAGGGAGCCATAAGATAGAGAAGGTCAAATCATTCTCGTATCTGGGCCTACTATTTGATGGGTCTTTAAGATTTAACTACCTAGTGGAGGAACGCTGTCGAAAGATGAATACCACCAATGGAGCTATTGCAGGTTATGGTAGGAGGCTGGGGAGGTGGTGCCCTGAACAGGTGCTGAACCTGTATAACTCCATGTGTTGCTCTAAAGTTATTTATGGGGCAGAGGTGTGGGACTTTGTGAATATTTGCCAACTTCAGCGGGAGGAGAATAAACATCTACGCTCCATCCTGAAAGCCCCGCAAAGTTTAGCTGCAGCCATTGCACACAGGGAGCTAGGGATATCCTACCTTGAGGACTCTGTGAAAGTCAGGCCCATTTTAGCCTGGCTAAAAATCTGGACAAATCCCGAGGCAACCCTAAGCAGGGAAATAATGAAGTATTGCTTGGGCAGAGATAAATGGATGCGAATCCCGTGGCTCAGTTATGTCAAGTCTGTTCTAGACACGCTGGGCCTCGGGAACCTTTTTTCTGACCCGGCAACAATCACCCCTCGCCATAAGACGACTGTCAAAAAAGTGTTTTTGGCACACAAAGCCACCCAAAGAACAGAGTTAGATAGGGTTAAAACCACGGTGTGTGCCTATAACCTCGTAAAGACTAGAGAAGGAATGGAACCTTATTTATATTTAATACACAATGCTCAAGACAGGTTTTTAATGAATCGTTTTAGGCTCAATCTTTTACCATATTTATTGGGATCACCTTTAGGGTATTCCACCACAATTGAGCAGAAGGGAACCTGCGGCTGCGACAATAGGTCTCCGCAGGATTCCCTTCACTTTGTATTGTTATGTTCATTTTATTCTGTACCTAGGCGCAGGTTTTTGGTTGACATTTTAAAAAAGACTAATATAAAATGCGCCCGTGAGGCTCTGATCTATTTACAACAGGCGAATGATCCACTTACACTGTGCTGTATTATTAATTTTATTAAAGTGGCTGCTCGATTGAGGGCCACTAGAGGGGGGGGGGGAATTGTGAATTGTGAATTGTGAACTGTGAGACTTCTGATTCTGGTTTTAAAGTTCCATAATGTCCCTTTTTCTTAACATACTGTGATATAGTTGCATTAATAACAGGATTCATGTCAATTTAATAGCTTTTTTAATGATATGAGTGTATATTGTTTGTTTGTACTTTTTATGGTGATTTTTAATCATCGAATAAAGAATCCTGAACTGAACTGAGTGATGATGACCACTTGTTATTTACAGTGCTATAAACGGTAAACACTTGCAAGCGCTGTACAAATAATCAGGTTCTTATTTGATGGTAAGGCCAACAAATTCACCTAGCAGGTAATCTGCTTTAGATACCAGCAGTCCTCTTCTATACGCAAAATCAAACACAGAAGAAATGTGTGGATTTTTTTTCTCACATGGCTATCAGGCAACAGTGCAGAAAACAGATTGTGAGTCACAATGGTAACAGAAAGCACATTTGGGAAGAGGTAGGAAGGTGGGACGCCTGCCTGACAACAGACTGAGTCTAGAGCCACATCAGCACTACTGTGGACAGATCGCAGCCATAGTGGAGGGCACGCTATAGAATCTGGGCTCAGTGTGAAAAAGATCTCATCTTCCAGAGTCAGTTTAAAAATAAGACAAGACCAGGCCGCTGCTTAAGTCTAGAGGAGCAGAAGACCATCAGCATTATCATAAAATTAGCAAAAGATACGCTGGGAGCTGCCCGACTCCCACCAACCACGCACGCAACCTGGGCTTCATCCTGGACTCATCACTATCAATGACCCAGCAACTGAATGCTGTCTGCTTCTCCTGCGTCAACAGCCTCTGCACGTTTCACAAGATCTACAGATTTATCCCTACCGGAAATGAAGGCCCTCGTCAGCAGCAGGCTGGTCTACGGCAACGCCCTCTATGCAGGAACCACGGCCAAGCTACAGAAAAGACTTAAACGGATACAGAGCGCCTATGCACGCCTCATCCTTGACATCCCCCGCCACAGCAACATTGCTGCACACCTGAGAGACCTGTACTGGCTCCCAGTCAACAAGAGGATAACCTTCAAACTCCTCACCCAAGCTCACAAAGCACTCCACAACACCGGACCTACATACCTCAATAAATGACTCACCTTCTTCACCCCGAACCACCAGCTTCGCTTCACTGACCTCGCTGCCGTTCCACGCATCCACTGAACGACCTCCAGTGACAGATAGTTCTCCCACCTCGCCGCCAAGACATGAAACACCCTCCCCATTCGCCTGGGACAGACCCAGGACCTGCTGACCTTCAGGAGACTTTACAAAACCTATCTGTTTAAGCAGTAGCAGCACCCTCTCCCCCTTAGCACCTTGAGACCCTCAAGGGTGAGTAGTGCGCTTTACAAATGATTAGGCTGTCCTGTTTTCAGTTTCTATTTTTGGTAAATTCTGGTGGGGTTTTTCAGTGTTTTCAATATCTTAAAAAACAGTTGTTATCAGTGGTTACACATTTTTACGCCATTAAAAACAACAGAAAAAGTGTTTTTCCGGTGTTTATGGAACGTTTTGCTTTTATCATTGCTTGCTTTCTGCACTGAAAGAACATGGTATATAGACAGTGTATGTATAGTGTATATGAGGTCCAAAGAGATTTTTGCAAATTATTCCTATTGTAGTACACTATACAATACTTCTTCAGTGAGTCTTTGGTCATGTGCGCTCGTGCTTTCCTTCCCATGTAAACTTCTGTAAAAAGGCCCTCTCAGCATTCATAGCCCCTTGGGCTGAGAACCGTCTGCTAAGGGACACAGTTGGGATGACTCTTTCTTTGATGCCACATAAAGCACAAAATGATAAATATTTGCGTTTTAGTTTGTCGGCATAAGAAAACAGTGCACCAGAATGGACTAAAAAGTCAATAGCATCCCTCATTAACTCTGATGATTGTAAAGATGCTTTCAGCATACCATCTAACAAGTGGCAAGGATCTCCTACAGGGAATCACTTCAACTCGGGTATCAATGTTGACAGGTCATTACACACATTTTTTATATACGTAGCTGAATCACTACAAATACAAACAATATCACTCCAATCTTTGTTGAACTTGGAAAGAACCTTTTTTGCAGAGCATAACAAGTGACACTGCGTTCCATGTTTTCCAAAAGTCTGGTGTTACGTTTTCACCACTATCCCAGATGCTTGGTGATATATATGCTTGTCACTATACCTTGCATTTAATGTTTAAAGCCTGAGGTGTTGGCAATTCACCTACTATCAATATTGACCCACTAGAAACTATGGTCTGATGTATGAAGGGTTTTTACCCATTCTCTGTGGGTAAATGTGATGACACATATTAGGAAAGATTTTTATGAAAGTAGCCATTTTACCTATCAGTGAAAGAATCAAATGCAGCCAAAATATCAAATGTGAGTTTGATATGTCCTGATTCTCTACAGTTTATAAAATAATTAAACTAAACCTAAAACGTGAAACTAAACACTGCATCTTTAGACCAAAGGCCATAAAACTGAAAAAAGGAAGAAGAAACAATATTTTAGAGGCATCCCTAAAGAACAAAACTCAAGCATTAGCCAGTCTTTCTTACTGCTAGCTTGTATAACAAAGTTACATTTTATTGACCCCCTCAGTAAGAAAAAAATGACTTTTTCACTTTCTTTTTCCTTTCTTTGAATGGCATTAAGTTTGTGGTTGTGCAGGTGTTTTTTCAGTGTTTATATGTTTTCACCGGTGAGGGCTATTTTTCTTTCAGTGGGGTTTCATCAGTTATTATAGGTTTAAACCTAAAACCCCACAGCCTACAAATGATTGATTGATTGATTGATTATGACTCACACATTTCTGTAATATCTTTTATCCCCTACGTTTCATGACTTGTCCTTTAGCCATTAGCCACTTGAAATTGTCTTTTATTTGATAGCAGATGACAGTATCTTTTCAGATTTTTACATCATTTCTTAAGATTTTACATCCGGTTCCATTAGTGGATACTAAATATTATGGCTCACACATTGCTGTGATATATTCTATCCCCTACGTTTCATGGGCTACCCTTTAGCCATTTGACCACTTGTAGTTGCCTTTTATTTGATACCAGACTACAGTAACTTTTCTCAGTTTTTTACATCATTCCACCAGATTTTACATCTGGTTCCCTTAAGGGATACCAAATATAATGGACTATACCAGCTATAATATGTGGTATCCCCGGTGTTTCTTGGTTTAGAACTTACCAGGATTCAATTTAACATGGTCTTATGTTGGATGGGTGAGCACAGTATTTCTATGCTGATTTCAACCCTTCCTTTTGCTTTGAAACATCGTTTACTATGGGGATACCAAATATTACGGATCACAATATTTCTGTAATATCTCTTATTCCCTATGTTTCATAGGTTACCCTTTAGCCATCCACCAATTGCAGTTACCATTTATTATATAGCAGTTTACAGTATTTCTTCAGATTTGGTACATCAATCCCACAAGATTTTACAGCCTGTACCCTTAAGGGATACCCCATATAACAGCCTATACCAGCTATAATATCTGGCATCCCCTGTGTTGCTGGGGTTAGAACTTACCAGTGTTCAATTTCACATAGTCTTATGTTCAATGGATTAGCACAGTATTCCCATGGCAAATAACATCCTTCCTTTTGCTTTCCAACATTGCTTACAATGGGGATACCAAATATTATGGATCAAGTATTGCTGTAATATCTTGTATCCCCTACGTTTCATGGGTTACCCTTTGGTCATTGACCACTTGAAGTTGTGTTTTACTTGATAGCAGACTACAGTAACTTTTCACATTTTTTACACCATCTTCAACGCTTTACCTCTGGTTCCTTTAGGGGATTCAATGTATAATGGCTATACCGGCTATAATATCAGATATCCCTTGTGTTTCTGGGGTTAGAACTTACCAGTATTCAATTTGACAAGGTCTTATGTTGGTTGGGTGAGCACCGTATTTCTATGGCAAATATCAACCTTCCTTTTGCTTTCCATCATCGTTTACAATGGGGATACCAAATATTATGTCTCACGCATTGCTGTAATATCTACGTTTCATCAGTTACCCTTTAGCCAGTGGCCAGTTGAAGTTGCCTTTTGTTTGATGGTAGACTACAGTAAATTTTCACATTTTTTACATAATTCCACAAGATTTTACAATCGGTTCGTTTAAGGGATACTAAATATAATAGCCTATAACTGCTATAATATCTGGTATCCCCGATGTTTCTTGGTTTAGAAATTACTAGGATTCAAATAGATATGGTCTTACGTTGGATGGGTGAGCGCAGTATTTCTATGTCAAATAGCACCCTTCCTTTTGCTTTCCAACATCGTTTAGCATGGGGATACCAAATATTATGGCTCATGCATTACTGTAATATCTTGTGTCCACATACGTTTTATGGGTTACGCTTTAGCCATGGGCAACCTGAAGTTGTCTGTTATTTGACAGCAGGCTACAGTATATTTTTAGATGTTTTACATCATTCCACAAGATTTTACATCCGGGTCCCTTAAGGAATACTAAACATTATGGCTCACACATTGCTGTAATATTTTGTATCCACTATGATTCATGGGTTACCCTTTAACCATTGACCACTTGAAGTCGCCTTTTACTTGATAGCAGACTACAGTAACTTTTCACATTTTTTACATCATTCCACAAGATTGTACGTCCGGTTGCCATATAGGATACCATATATATTGGCCTATACCGGCTATAATATCCTGTATCCCCTCTGTTTCTGAGATAAGAATTTAACAGTATTCAAATTGACATGGCCTTATGCTGGATAGGTGAGCACAGTACTTCTATGCCAAATAGCGCCCTTCCTTTTGATTTCTAACATAGTTTACTATGAGGATACCAAGTATTATGGCTCACGCATTGCTGTAGCATCTCGTATACCCTTACGCTTCATGGGTTGCCCTTTAGCCATCGGCCACTTGAAGTTGTCTTTTATTTGATAGCAGACGACAGTATATTGTCACATTTTTTACATCATTCTAGAAGATTGTCCATCCAGTTCCCTTAGGGGATACCATATACAAAGGCCCATACCACCTATAATATTTGGTATCTCCTGTGTTTCTTGGGTTAGAACTTACCAGCATTCAATTTGACATAGTCTTATGTTGAATGGGTGAGCACAGTACTTCTGTGCCGAATAGCGGCCTTCCTTTTGCTTTCCAACATCGTTTACTATGGAACTACCAAATATTATGGCTCACGCATTGCTGTAATATCTTGTATCACCTTTGTTTTATGGGTTAACCTTTAGCCATTGGCCACTTGAAGTTGTCTTTTATTTGATAGCAGACTACAGTATCTTTTCACATTTTTTACATCATTCCACAAGATTTTACATCCGCTTCCCCTAGGGGAAACTTAATATTATGGCTCAAGCATTGCTGCAATATCTTGTATGCTCTACGTTTCATGGGTTACCCTTTAACCGTTGACCACTTGAAGTCACCTTTTACTTAATAGCAGGCTACAGTAACTTTTCACATTTTTTACATTGTTCGACAAGAGTGTATCTCCGGTTAAGTTAGGGCATGGGTAGTAACAAACTGTCTCTCGGGGGCCAAATTTACAGTGTGTTTTGTGTCCAAGGGTCATACCGGTGGGGGTGGGGTCAGTGGGAGAGGGGGCGGGGCTAGAGCAACAAAAGAAACTGTGACCATGAGGTTGAACACAGGTCCCTGCAGCGGACGCCTTCATCCACTGAGCCACCAGATCCGGCATATACACATCTCTCTCTCTCTTTCTCTTTCTATCTCTCTCTTTCTCTCTCTATCTCTCTCTCTCTATCTCCCTCCCTCGCTCTATCTCTCTTTCTTCCTCTCTCTCCCCCTCTCCCTCCCTCTCTCCCTGTCTCCCTCTGTCTCACTCTCTCTGACTGTCTTACTCCCTCTCACTCCCTCACTCTCCCTCTCTCTCCCTCTCTATCTCCCTGTCTCCCTCTGTCTCACTCACTCTGACTATCTGACTCCCTCTCTCTCAGTCTCTCTCTCTCTCTCTCTTTCTCTCTGTCTCCCTCCCTCTCCCACACTCCCTCTCCCTCACTCTGTCTCCCTCACTCTGTCTCCCTCACTTTGTCTTCCTCACACTGCTGTCTGTCTCCCTCTGTCTGTCTCCCTCTGTCTGTCTTCCTCTGTCTGTCCGTCTCCCTCCCTCTGTCTCCCTCCCTCTGTCTCTCTCTATCTTTCTCCATCTATCTGTCTCCCACCCTCTTTTGCCCTCCTCCCTTTGTCGCCCTCCGCCCTCTGTCACCCTCCTCCCTCTGTCTGTCTCCCTCCCTCTGTCGCCCTCCTCCCGCTGTCTGTCTCCCTCCCTCTGTCTGTCTCCCTCCATCTGTCTGTCTCCTTCCATCTTTCTCACTCTGTCACTCTGTCTCCCTCCCTCTGTCTCTGTGTCTCCCTCCCTCTGTCTTCCTTTCTCTGTCACCTTCTGTCTCCCTTCCTCTCTTTCCCTCTGTCTCCCTCCCTCTGTATCTGTCCCTGTGTCTCCCTCCCTCTGTCTCCCTCTGTCTGTCACCGTCTGTCTCCCTCCCTCTGTCACCCTCCCTCTGCCTCCCTTCTCCTCCCTCTGTCTTCCTCTGTCTATCTCCCTCCCTCTGTCTCCCTCCGTCTCTCTCCCCATGTCTGTCACCCTCTGTCTCTGTCCCGCCCCCTTTCTCTGTCTCCCTCAGTCTCCAGTTCCCTGTCTCCCTCCCTCTGTCTCTCTCCCTCTGTCTTTCGCCCTCTGTCTGTCACCCTCTGTCTCCCTCTCACCATCACCCTCTCTCTGTCTCATTCTGTCTGTCTCCCCCGTCTGTCTGTCTCCCTCTGTATATCTCCCTCCCTCTGTCTGTCTCCCTCCTCCCTCTGTCTGTCTCTCTCTCTCTGTCTCCCTCTCCCTCCCTCCCTCCCTCTCCCTCCCTCCCTCTCTGTCTCCCTCTGTCCCCATCTGTATGTCTCCCTCCCTCTCTCTGTCTCCCTCTGTTTGTCTCCCTCCTCCATCTGTCTGTCTACCTACCTTCCTCTGTCTCCCTCTCCCTCCCTCTCTGTCTCGCTCCTTCTGTCACCCTACCTCTGCCTCCCTCCTCCCTCCCTCTGTCTCCCTCCCTCTGTCTCCCTCCATCTGTCTCCCTCTGCCTGTCTCCCTCTGTCTGTCTCCCTCCCTCTGTCTCCATCCCTGTGTCTCCCTCCCTCTGTCTGTCACCCTCTGTCTCCCTCCCTCTGTCTACCTCCCTCTATCTCCCTCCCTCTGCTCCCTCCTCCCTCCCTCTGTCTGTCTCCCTCTGTCTGTCACCTTCGATCTGTCACCCTCTGTCTCTATCCCTCTCCCTTTCTCTGTCTCCCTTTCTCTGTCTCCCTCCCTCTGTCTCCCTCCCTCTGTCACCCTTCCTCTGCCCCCTCCTCCCTCCCTCTGTCTCCCTACCTCTGTTTCCCTCTGTCTGTCTCACTCTGTCTGCCTCCCTCCCTCTGTCTCCCTCTGTCTGTCTCCCTCTGTCTGTCACCCTCTGTCTCTGTCCCTCTCCCTTTCTCTGTCTCCCTCCCTCTGTCTCCCTACCTCTGTCTCCCCACCTCTGTCTCACTCTGTCTGTCTCCCTCTGTCTGTCTCCCTCCCTCCCTCAGTCTCCCCCTCCCTCCCTCCCTCCTCCCTCCCTCTGTCTCCCTCCCTCTGTCTCCCTCTGTCTGTCTCCTTCTGTCCTTCACCCTCGGTCTGTCACCCTCTGTCTCTGTCCCTTTCCCTTTCTCTGTCTCCCTCCCTTTGTCTCCCTCCCTCTGTCTCCCTCTGTCTGTTTCCCTCTGTCTTTCTCCCTCCCTCTGTCTCCCTCTGTCTGCCTCCCCCTGCCTGTCACCTTCTGTCTGTCACCCTCGGTCTGTCACCCTCTGTCTCTGTCCCTCTCCCTTTCTCTGTCTCCCTCCCTTTGTCTCCCTCCCTCTGTCTCCGTCTGTCTGTTTCCCTCTGTCTGTCTCCCTCCCTCTGTCTCCCTCTGTCTGTCTCCCCCTGTCTGTCTCCCCCTGTCTCTCTCTGTCACCCTCTCTCTGTCTTTCTCCCTCCCTCTGTCTGTCTCCCTCTGCCTCCCTCTGTCTGTCTCCCTCCCTCTGTCTCCCTCTGTCTGTCTCCCTCTGTCTCTCTCCCTCCTCCCTCTGTCTATCTCCCTCCCTCCCTCTCCCTTACCCTCCCTCTGTCTCCATTTGTCTGTCTCCCTCCCTCTGTCTACCTTTGTCTGTCTCCATTGGTCTGTCACCCTCTGTCTTTGTCCCTCTCCCTTTCTCTGTCTCCCTCTCCCTTTCCCTGTCTCCCTACCTCCCTACCTCTGCCTCCCTCCCTATCTCCCCCTCTGTCTGTCTCCCTCTGTCTCCCTCTGTCTGTCTCCCTGTGTCTCCCTATGTCTATCTCTCTTTTTATGTCTGTCTCCCTCTGTCTGTCTCCATGCCTCTGTCTCCCTCTGTCTGTCTCCCTCTGTCTATCTCTCTCTTCCCTCTGTCTGTCTCCCTCTGTCTGTCTCCCTCTACCTCCCTCCCTCTCCCTCCCTCTCTGTCTCCCTCCCTCTGTCGCCCTCCTCCCTCTGTCTGTCTCCCTCCCACTGTCGCCCTCCTCCCTCTGTCTGTCTCCCTCCCTCTATCTGTCTCTCTCCCTCTGTCTCTCAGAGTCGCGCTGCTGCAACCGGCAGTTTTTGCAGACACTCATTATTTTAGTTTTTTTTAAACACAGGTACGATGACTGCAGGGTCTGCCAAGGAAGGCTTGCCGGGCCGCTGGCGGCCCGCGGGTCATACTATGAGTACCCGTACCTTAGGGGATACAATATATATTGGCCTATTCCGGCTATAATATCTAGTATCCCCAGTGTTTCTGGGGTTAGAACTTACCAGTGTTCAAATTGATATGGTCATATGTGGGATGCATGAGCACAGGACTTCTATGCCAAATAGCGGCCTTTTGTTTGCTTTACAACATTGTTTACTATGGGGATACCAAATTTTATGGCCAAGCATTGCTGTAATATCTCATATCCCCCACGTTTCAGGGGTTACCCTTTAGCCATTGGCCACTTGAATTTGTCTTTTATTGGATAGCAGGCTACAGTATCTTTTCATATTTTTTACATCATTCCACAAGATGGTACATTCGGTTCCCTTAAGGGATGCCATATATAATGGCATATACCGACTATATTATCCGATATCCCCAGTGTTTCTAGGGTTAGAACTTACCAGTATTCAAATTGACATGATCTTATGTTGGATGGGTGAGCACAGAACTTCTATGCCAAGTAGCACGATTACTTTTGCTTTCCAACATCGTTTACTAAGGGAATTCCAAATATTAGGGCTCACGCTTTGCTGTAATAGCTCATATCCCCTGCGTGTTATGGGTTACGTTTTAGCCATCAGCCACTTGAAGTTGTCTTTTATTTGATATCAGACAACGCTATCTTTTCACAATTTTACAACATTCCACAAGATTGTACGTCCAGTTCCCTTAGGGGATACCATATATAATGGCCCATATCGCTTATAATATTTGGTATCCCCTGTGTTTCTTGGGTTAGAATTTACCAGTATTCAAATTGATATGGTCATATGTTGGACGGGAAAGCACAGTACTTCTGTGCCACATAGCGTCTTTCCTTTTGCTTTCCAACATCATTTACCTTTTATGGGTTACCCTTTAGCCATTGACCACTTGAAGTCACCTTTTACTTTATAGCAGACCTCAGTAACTTTTCAAATTTTGTAATCATTCCACATGATTATACGTCCGGTTCCCTTAGGGTCTAACATATATAATGGCCTATATGGACTATAATATTCGGTATCCGCTGTGTTTCTGGAGTTAGAACTTACCAGTATTCACATTGACATGGTCTTATTTTGGATGGGTGAGCACAGTACTGCTATACTAAATACCACCCTTCGTTTTGCTTTCCAACTTCGTTTACTAAGGGGATTCTAAATATCAGGGCTCGCTCATTGCTGTAAATATCTCGTATCCCCTACATTTTCTGGGTTACCCTTTAGCCATTGGCCACTTAAAGTTGTCTTTTACTTGATAACATACTACAGTATCTTTTCACATTTTTTACAAAATTCCACAAGATTTGACATCCAGTTCCCTTAGGGGATACTAAATATTATGGCTCGTGTATTTCTGTAATATCTAATATTTTCCTTGTTTCATGGGTTACCCTTTAGCCATTGACCACTTGAAGTGAGGCCATCAAGGAGACGCTAGACTCGGGTGGGAGAGCCATGTTGATCATGCTCGATCTGTCGGCGGCTTTTGACACCGTCCCCCATGAGGGTCTGCTCATCAAACTTCAGGAGATCGGTCTGAGGGGGGCGGTGCTCAGCTGGTTTACATCTTTTCTGGCCGGCCGCCGACAGACGGTCTGGGCCTCCTCTAGCTCTGCTGAGATGCCGCCATTGGGAGTCGGAGTCCCGCAGGGCTCTGTATTGAGCCCGACTCTTTTTAACATCTTTATGACCCCTCTGGCGGCTCTGGCTGAATCTTTCGGGGCCCAGATCTTATCCTACATGACACCCAGTTGCTCTTTACCTGCTGGAAAGGAGAGGATTTTGATGGAGAGAGTATCCGTGAGTGCCTTGGGGCTGTTTTTGAAAGGCTCCAACTGAACAGCCTCAAGTGCAACTCAGATAATTCGGAGGTACTCTTCTTCGGTTGTCAATCCGATCTGGACTGGCAGGTATGGTGGCCTGCTGATATGTCTCCTCCAGGGCAGTCGTCTCAGTTGGCTAAGAATTTGGGGGACAACGGTCTGACTCTAAGATCTCAGATCCTTGCCCTCACGGGTACCTGCCTTGGTCTTCTCCGTATGCTTCGGAAGTTTTTTCCTTTGCTTTCGGAGGACCACAGGAGGATTACGGTGCAGGCCTTGATTGGTTCAAGACTGGACTACTCTAACATCTTATATCCTGGCCTGCCCGAATATCTCCTGCCACGGATGCAGGTGGTCCAGAATGCGGCGGCACGTGCCATTTTTGGCCTGCATAGGCAAGTCAATGCTTCTGGCTTGCTGCAGTCGCTTCACTGGCTGCCTATCCGACAGCGGATAGCTTTTAAAGCTTTAACCCTTGCTCATAAGGCTTTTTACTCCACAGGGGCTAAATATCTGCAGAAGAGGCTCATCTCTTATCGTCCTTCTCGATCTCTGAGATCAGAGTCGAAGTTCCTTGCGATTGTCCCTCGAGTGAGGAGGGCTCGCATAGGAGGCCGTTCTTTTATGCTCCGGGCCCCTCAGCTCTGGAACTCTCTGCCCCTGTCGTTAGGTAGCACCTCCAATCTGTTGTCTTTTAGGAAGGGCCTGAAAACTTGGCTTTTTTCTTCTTAGATTCTTGTGTTCTGTTGACTCTGCCTTTTTTTACTTTGTTGTGTTTGTCTTTTTTTGTAGGTTGTCAATAAAGTGCCGGGACACTTTTTACATTTTTAACATTGTTCCACAAGATTGTATGTCCGGTTCCCTTAGAGGATACCATATATAACGGCCTATACCAGCTATAATATCTGGTATCCCCTGTGTTTCTGGGGTTAGGACTTACCAGTATTCAAATTGACATGGTCTTATGTGGGCTGGGTGAGCACAGTACTTCTATGCAAAATAGCACCTTTTCTTTTGCTTTCCAACATCGTTTACTATGGCTCACGCAGTGCTGTAATATCTCGTATCCCCTACCTTTCATGGGTTACTGTTTAGCTTTAGCCATTGGTGACTTCAAGTTGTCTTTTATTTGATAGCAGGCTACAGTATAATTTCAGATGTTTTACATCATTCCACAAGATTGTACGTCTGGTTCCCTTAGAGGATACTAAATATTATGGTTCAAGCATTGCTGTAATATCTTGTATACCCTACATTTCATGGGTTAACCTTTAGTCGTGACCAATTGAAGTCGCCTTTTACTTGATAGCAGACTACAGTAATTTTTACCATTTTTTAAAATTATTTCAAAAGATTATGTGTCTGGTTCCTTTAGAGGATACCATATCTAATGGCCTATACCGACTATAATATATAGTATCCCTTGTGTTTCTGGGGTTGAACTTACCAGTGTTCGAATTGATATGGTCATGAGTTAGTTGGATGAGCACAGGACTTCTATGCCAAATAGCGGTCTTCCGTTTGCTCTACATCACTATTTACGATGGGGATACCAAATATTATGGCTCAAGCATTGCTGTAATATCTCATATCCCCCATGTTTCATGGGTTACTCTTTAGCCATTGGCCACTTCAAGTTGTCTTCAATTTGATAGTAGGCTTCCGTATCTTTTCAGATGTTTTACATCATTCCAGAATATTTTACATCTGGTTCCCTTAGGGGATACCAAATATTATGGCTCACTCATTGCTGTAATATGATTACTCCTTCTTTTCTCATGTGCACCGCTCCTACTCACGTATTGGCTATTTCTTTTTATCGCTTCCACTGATCCATAAGCTAAGCTGTGCGGAAAACTCTGATATATCCATCTCAGACCACACCCACATCATGCTTACACTCTAACCCCCCCCCCCCGACGCTCAGCGAGAAACTCTCCCTCGATGGCAACTGCCCCTCCAGTTCCTCCACGATCCTGTGGATGTGGCGGACATTTGCAGGGAGATCGAGGCCTTCTTCTTTGCCAACTCTCTTGCCGATTCCCCTGAAGATGACCGTTTGGACGCCTTCAAAACTACTATTAGAGGGGTCGTTACCTCAATACCCATCGCCTGGTCCAGGGAGGCGCCCCTGTCAAATCCACCCTTTCCAGGGATATTATAGATTAGGAATGTAAGGACCATGCACATCGGTCCATTAGTTATAAGTAACCCCTCACAGATCTCCGCAGCCAGTCACGCTTGCAGTGAAACAATAAGGCGAAGCGGCTTACAGTCACACTCAAACAAAAATTCTATACAGGCGGAGAAAAGGTCGGGTGTTCCTTGCAAGACGCCTCCGGGCCCAGACTACTCAATCTCACATTGCTAGGCTCAAGAGAGTAGATGGCTCCTGGGACATCTCAGAAGCGGACAAGAATCTTGCGCTAGAGGACTTCTACAGGGATCTGTATGCACCTGCAACTTGCCCTCGTGTGTGTCTCTGGGATCCTGTGGATCACTACTTTACGAAGTTGCTTGATGCTCCGATCGCCCACGAAGAAATAGCCAAAGCACTAAAACAGCTCCCAGTCGGCAAAACCTCGGGCCCTGACAGTCTACCGGTCACTTTTTATCGGTGCTTTTACCCACAATTGGGTGAGGCTGGTGGTCATTGGGATGTCTCTATTCTTCCTGTACGAGCACTTTCACTGTGCATGAGGCTAGCCCATGCAGCCTACTAATTTAGTAGTAAAATCAGCACTAATTTAAAATGATGATTTTAGTTTTGTACTGCTCTTCTGTGCTGCCAATCATTCGGTGCTTGTGTGCCAGCTTGCTTCCAATCCATTCAACAACAACAGACTAGTCATTGCATTCGCCAGGTGCTGCACAGACATGCACTTGGGCTCAGCCTTGCTGAGTGAATGTTATGATGGATGGTGGCACTTGTTAGGGACGATGACAAGTGTCAATGACGGTAAGTCACTTATGCCTCCTTGGAACGCTGGGGTAGCACACATTGGTGTCACATGTTATAGTGCTTCAGGAGAGTCAGCAGGAATACCTGTACTTTCCTTGTTCCCGCACTGGCCCCGCCTATGTAAGCGACACCAGCAGCCATCACATGACCACCATGAATGGATGACTGTGGGTAGTGCAGTTCCAACTCTCTCCAACCAGGCTGACAGCAAGGAACTGTGTATGGACAAAGCAGGTTCCACACTTGTTGGGCAATCAAGCAAAGTACTGAATTATGGAGTCTAAGCCCCTCTGCAAGCAAGACAAATAGGACATATATCATTTTATTTAGTTATGGGAACGCAACTAAAGTGCAGATGTGTTTATGCATTTAATAGTTTTACAAAGCTCTTAGGTGTTGCCCTATGTCTACTTTAGGACACAATGGAAGTAAATAAGGTGAAAGGAATAGAATAATATGGTGATGAAAAGGAATTGGACCACCTGGATATGGTACACATTAGGAGACACGTAAATGGTCATCCTAAAAAAAGGAAGAGATTTTTGTCTGTTTTTTATATTGACTAAGTTTTAAAAGGTGAACATTGAATGCATCTGTGAAAAGGCAGGTTCTAAGGTGGTTTCTGAACTGAAGGCACTTTACCAGGTTTCTCATAAAAAGGGTCCAGGTCGCTCCCAAAGTGAGGACTCACGCACATCAAGCACCTTCCTCACTTGTCAGTGTTCTGGGCTTTTGTTGAATGAGCTGCAGAGCACTGTCCTATCATGAGGTTTTCATAGGTTGGTAAGGTGAGGCCAGATGCTTGACTGTATGTTAAAGAGTGACTACTTTCATGTGAGTGCGGATGAGTGACTGCATGGATGAAAGCATTGAGGTACTTTCAGTTGTAAGCCCGACTAACTGACTTTTCCAATGCCTTCTTATAATGCAGACACCACGATACAAGGTTTAGAAGTTCCAACTTCATTCTAATGCATTATTTCTTTATTATACACAGGTTTCTTTTGCAGATGCATTAGCCCACCATATTGGATTGCAACAGGTAGCACTTCCTTTAAATATCTAGGTTCACATAAAGCACCCAACTTCTTGGCTCTGCACATGCCCAAGGAAGTCCTGGTTCACACCTGCTCCCTCCATTCTGAAATATGAGAAAGCTTTGTGCAGCATGAAATGGTTTTCTCACTAATTCCGCTTGCATCTTGTAAATAGCTGGGCTTTACTGCCCTGTGAACCTCTTCTATGGCCCACATGTGGAGGGGCACTTAAGGTGTGACAGGACCAAGGGCTTTCCCATAGAAACTTAAGACAGAGAGGAAAAATCGGGACAAACAAGTTAAACTTTGTAGGCCCTCATTACAAGTTCATGGCTAAATGCCAATCACTTCCCAAGAAACTCTGTGAGCACAACACTTAGAGCCACTAACATACTTGATAAAAACAGGAAGCTCTCTTTTTCGAATCTTTTCATGATAATCATCTAAATCATTTCCATATGATACATTTAATGTGCATCTCATTTGGTTTTGTGCAGAACAGCTAATTTTCAGGTGAGCAGGAACCTGCATGTCTCCATCCATTTCAAAACTTTAAATAAGACTCATACTGTTTAGACTGTTGTATTTGCTCTTATTTATCAGAACTTAACGGTTCAGGATATAATTTAGTATCTAATAGCTTAACTTTGAAAGATACATTGCTGCAATCAAGTCTGTACACAAGGCATATATTCGACCACACACGCACTCACATTGCATGCCCACACAGATGCAAACACAAACATAAGCATGAAGAACTGCTGTGGAAGATAAGGGCACACACACATACACTTACACAAACAAGACAAAAGCATACAGTTGCCCAAACACGCTCACATGCAAACACACAGAAACGTGCCATGAAAGACAAAGGCACACGCTACTAAGCTTACAGAAACAAGCAAAGGCAGGTGTTTTCAGCCCTGCCTGCCAAGTGCCAAGCATCATGTGTGATCCTAACGCATTTGAAGGCAAGTATCCTCATCACTGCATTAAAAATAATCATTACGCATTATAGCGCTTCCTCAGTGTCAGACCCTGCAACATAGTAATTTGCAGTGTCTGTCTGAGCAAAGCTGCCTGCGCTGGTTCATGCTGCTCGCGGCTTGGGGGCAGACTCAGTTGCGCTCCGTTCTAGATAAATTTTACCTGGTCCCAACTTTCTGATTCACGTGACCCTGCGTCATGAGAGCGACTGTCAGGATTTGTCCAATGACTGTGCAGCCAAGAGGGGATACGTAAAGGCGAGTCATTGGGCGGCAAGCTGGCGGCACTGGCCTGAGAAGTTCTAGGTGCTCACTTCTATATGCTCAGCCTTCTTTCCTTCAGGTCGGATGACTGTTCTGACTGAGAGCAGTGATGCAGCGGCAGCCGAGCCAGCACAACAACTAACTGTGCAGCAGAGACTGTGGTTCAGTGTAGCCCCATAGATAATCAATGTCAGGGACACTTCTGTTTACATTTCACGTTTAACTAAATATTGTATTACTTTAAATGCGAACAACAGCTTTTACCATTCCACATGTGGCCTGGGCTCCAATCTGGTGCTTAAATCCACATCACCTTAAACAAAAGGAGTATTCCCACTCATTCCCCAAAGCTCTAATAAATGACACTAAATTATAGAAAAGAGTAATGACAAACTTAAGCAAGCATCAGTCGAGGGGAGGTTTGGCACGAGGTTGTAAATATGGGAACAAGGCTAGTGATCCTTAGTTCCTACAATGTTTATTATTTTATTTACCCCAACAAACACGACTGAAGGAACTATGAATTATGCCAGTATTACACGTAAGGTTGGCATTTAACCAACGGAACCGTTCTTGTTTAGGTTATCGAGGGCTGTACTGTGATAACTTTACACCAGTGCAAAAACAACACAGCAGATCCATTTATACCACTGGCAAAAAGCATGTGCACCAATGCCCTTCTGGGGCTGCGGCACTTCCTATAAGCCTGCCCGACCCTGGCACCCAAGAGAAAAGCAAAGCATTATTCGATGGTGACCACAATCTTTAATATGTGGCAAGTTCTGTTTGTCTGTTGCAGCAAAAAATGTCTGCTTTCTGTGAGTGCATGTAAATCAGAGCCACTTCTCCCAGCGTTGGTCGTGCAGGGATCATTTCCTCCTCCAATCACCTTCTTTCTGTAATAGAGCAGCCTCCTACGAGCTGCTAAGCTGTATGAACTGTGTGTTCGTTCTTGTGTATTTCGCATGTATCACTTGTGTTGCACAAAATACTACTTTCGTTAAGTAGGCTGAATGTAATAATTGAGTTGACACTACTATAGTGCAATATTTTTGATAGCTTAAAAAAGGATGGAAACTCAATCTCAGCAAAAAGTGGCCTTTTTGAACTAGCGTCGGAATAAAATTTTTCATGAACTAAGTAAAAAATAATTAAAGGGTACAAAACCTTCAAGTTTGAGTAAGAATGTAAGTGAACACAGACACAGTGAATGAGTAGAAGTGTTTAATTGTAATGCACTTAGGGTGACAGGCCGTAGATCCTTTACATAATAGCTTCCACTCAACATTCCAAACAAAAGCTGGCATACAAATTGACCTTTTATACAATTGTGCATATCGTGTACGACTATGCTTATCACTCTGGTACTGTTTCTCATACGATACAAGTTTATATTTCCTTCTTGTTGTATGTAAGTTCTTCTTTTTGACTGTTCCTTAACCTGTGCATTTTTGCTTGCATCACTATGCTACTATCACTGAACTTGTGATACGCGGGTATTGTCACTGGGTGTCATAATTTAATGTTTGTCAAGGGCCCTAGAGGTTCTCGCTGCTCAAATGAGAGTCATTTCTGATATTTACATTAGCTGGCAGACTAAGTACATTTCACATTTCCCGTTCCCTTCGTATATAAACACCTGAGTAACTATTTGGTCTTCACAGTGTAAACTTTACTAACTTCAGATACGGCCAATTATTCCATTGGCCGCACTTCTATTAATTTCGTGACCATCCTTTATTCTTGCTTTATTTAAAATACCACAGCACACAAATAAGATATCAAGGTTATACATTTCCATTGTATTTACAATTGTCTCTCCACAGGTCCTCTTGCTTTATCTTCGGGCTGTGCCAGCAGGCCACAACCAATATACCCTGCTCTCCTAATGCTGACCGCCCCCCGGCCAACAGAGCAGCAGGTAATTTGCCACTGCTAGTGACAAGCGCCGGTTTCCTGGGTAGAGCCAGAGAGTCCAGAGCCACCAGCAGGTCAGCCCCCTCTCCCGCCAGCCCGGAGCCCCCGATATACTGCAAGCCCTGTTCTGGGGCCAAACAGCCACCGACAAATAGAGTCCCTGTCATTTCTCTTGGCCAGGACCCCGCCACAGGGCGGGGTGCTCACTGGCGGACTCGACCTCCCCGCCCTGTGCCTTCTAACTATTCAGCAAGGTCTCCCAAAACAGTCTGTGTAAACAACTCCAAACCTGCTCTGGACAGGTGTATCCCATCCGATGTGTACAACTCCGCCATTGACACTTGTATCAGCTTGTGCCTGATGGTACAAATGCTAGATTTCTTTAAAATGTTGGCCACTGACTGATTCAGTCTCCTTATTGATTTATTAACTGCCTTTGGTGGCGCTCCCTTCACCCATACCTGACGCGGTATCACCTTGGACCATAGTATTTTAGTGTTAGGCAACATGTTCTTAACCACGGACAAACAGAAAAAAGGGCCTCCTTTATACCCCTCCTTCCCGCTGGGATCATATCATTGCCACCTGAATGAATCACCAATATATCGGGAACCGGCATTCCATTGGCCATGGCGCCCTGCAGATTGGTTGGCACCTCCGCTAGTCGCTGTCCGCCTACTCCCACCCAATGGTGGTCAGTTCCTTTCGCACTCTGTGTTCTCTCCTCGCGCAAATTCTTGAAGAGGTGCCCTGCTCTGCGAATAAAAGAATGGCCACACCAGTATATCTGGGCCCTCTGACACAGTACACCTAGATTGAAGTTGAAAATGGATACAATCAGCAGGAAACGGGACAAGTGGAGAAAGACTGACTGACGACTCATGTTAACTGGGGGCGTACGTAACGCTCAAAACATGTTGACTTCCAACAACCCACCTTCTTAATGGTTTCCTCAGGGAGGCCTAGGGCAGCCACCGTTGTGGCTGCACTGATGCGGATTGAATGAGATGTGAAATGTGTTGTTTCCACCCCTAAACGTCGCAGAGCACGCTTACATATCCTAGTGCACTGAAACCCGGTGAGAGAGATGCGGTCAGCATGCAGTAATACCCTGCCGTCACCCTTCCCTCCCCTCCGGTCTAATCTGGAAAAAATATTTGGCCAAGCTTACCGGACAACAAGTGGCCCCCGCAACTGATATTAGCTGGACCCAGGTTCCCTTACCTAACGGATCAGTTTTCGATCTCCGCACCCTGACCTGGTCAGGATTACGTCTTCCCAGCGTATGCCCCTTTCCTTGTCTGACTTTGACGCTGGTAACAATTCTGAAATCCTAAATGCCCCCAAAAAACGCTAATGAGTATGCCAAACTGTGTAACTGCGTCTAGTAAGGTGTGAAGCAGATTCGGGGCAGTATTTCCAAGATACTTGTAAGTCTGCTCGTATCTATGGGTCTCCTACTGTCCTTAACCCCGGGTGCCAAGCGCTCCCAACCCCTCATTGCTCTTTTCACCCTTGGGTCTTTTGTGGGATCCGCCACCCCCCCTAAACCTGCATAAAATGCTATTGCCGAAAGTTGTCTCCTCACCATAGCTAGTGATCTCCCGCTCCCTTTCTGATGGACTATGAACTCCAGAACACTTTGTGGTGAGAACCTCTCTACTGTCCCTGACCCTTTTAAGATAATCAGGTATGATTGCCATGACCTCTCATCCATACTCTTGGTCTTGGGGGCCAAAGACGCCGTTATCAACTATGGGGCCGCGGGGCACCAAGCTTCCATAGTCCCTCCGGGAAGTTTGTCATCTGTTTATCTGCTTGGGGACATCGGGTGCGAAACTCTGCCAACTTAAAATGGGACAAGGCGTCAGCGACTGTGTTGCCCACCCCTGGCACATGTTCGGCAGTAAAGTGTACATTGCGCTGCAAGCATCGCAAGACTAATTACTTTAATAAGAGCAGGACCAAGGCACATTTTGCCCTCTGGTTGTTTGTCGCCATCACTACTGACATGCTATCTGACCAAAATACAATATGTCTGTCTGTCAGAATGTCACCCCATAGATGCAATGCCACAATAAATGGGAACAGCTCTAAGAAGGTAATATTGCGGGTAAGGCCTGGCAACACCCACTCTTCCGGCCAGTGCTGCATACACCACCTGGGACCCAAGACCGCCCCAAAACCCACTCTGCCCGCTCCATCTGTGTACAATTCCAACTCAGCATTGGGGAGACTCTGCTGTTGTCAGACCACCGTCCCATTAAATTCTTCCCGAAATCCTTTCCAAATGGCTAAGTCGTCCCTGACATCCGCCGAGAGCCTGGTGTGATGATGCTCGCCAAGCAAGCCAGATATCGCCCTCGCGATACTTCTTGAAAAGGCCCTGCCCATAGGTATCACTCGTAGCACAAAGTCCAGCTGCCCCACCAGGACCTGCAATTGTTGAAGCGTCACCTTGCTTGCTGACAAACAAGACTCAATGGCCAACCTGAATGCTGCTACCTTCTCTTGAGGAAGTCTGCATACCCCCTCTCTGGTGTCTATTTCAATGCCTAGGAAAGTTACCCAGGTGGTTGGTCCGTCCGTTTTTTCTGCTGCTAAAGGCACGCCCAGCGCTTTTGCCAGATGCTGGAAGCCCAGAAGGGCCTTCCTGCACGCAAGGGAACCCTGTGGTCCCAGGAACAGAAAATCAACCAAGTAATGCACCACCTCCACAGATGTCACTGATGTCAGGAATTGCTGCACTGCCCACTCTAGAAACCTTCTGAATGTGTCAAAGACCGCACACGCGATGGAACACCCCATTGGCATGCAGAGGTTGATGAAATACTCCCCTTCAAAGGTGAACCCCAGGAACCTGGTATTGTCAGGGTGTACCGGCAGGAGGCGGAAGGCTGCCTCGATGTCTGATTTAGCCATCAACGCTCCCTCCCCTAGCCCCTGTTGCTTCTGGATTGCCATATCAAAAGTTATGTAACGCACTGTGCACAGCTCTGTGTCCAGTTTGTCATTGACTGACAATCCTGGTGGGCTTGACAAGTTCTGGATCAAACGGAATTTCCCTTTCTCTTTTTTCTGTACCAACCCCAATGGTGAGCATACTAGGTCGGGCCTCGGCAACTGTTGGAAGGGGCCGGACATCCTGCCCATAGATAATTTCCTCGCGATTTTCTGCCTAGCCACCACTAGGTTTTGGAGCACTGAGCGTTGGTTGCGCGGTGGAGCCGAGGACGGGGTAGCCGAGGATGGAATGCGAAAGCCAGAACTAAAGCCACTATGTAAAAACTGAGCCTCTTGTAACTTGTCATATTTGCTAAGGAGGTGTGTCAGGGCGTGAAGCTGGATGGGCGTTGGAGGGCAACTAGGGTGCTTGGTCAGGGCGTCCCTTGGCTTGGGTTTGGGTGTGGGGAGACTGCTCTTTTGGCCTCCCCAACTTCTTGTAGCATCTAATCTCTGGGTGACCCTGAACACCACAGAAGGAACAGCAGTATTTAAACTTACATGCTGTGCCCCGGTTGCACTCGTTCTTGTTGAACTGCCAGCAGGCCAGTTTTTTATCTCCAGACCCCCTGTCCCCCCAAAAGGGCTGACTCGTCTTGTTCACAGGTATTGTTGAGTAAAACACAGAGTGCCATATATGAATCTCACGCTGGTCCCACACTACCTCAGGATGAACAGCTTTCATTTGCCTGAATTTGTTGTCATATTGGAGCCACCCTGTCTCTGGGAATTCTGACGCCGCCGCATGAATCATAGACATGTAACTGATGAATTGGGCTGCCACTGTGGGGTACCTTTCTACCATAATCGCAGCGTAGATAGCCAACCCTGTGATCCAATTCTTGATCGACCAATCTACCGATATTCTTTTCTGCTTCCCAGTCCTGCTTTTCCCCGGGACCACCCCGGCGTTTATTAGGTCAAACACATCCACATACTCTCTCTTGAATATTCTTTCCCTGGTCTCCACTGGCACGTGCCACGTGATCCCCGCTAATGGGGCTATCGCCATGGATGCCGCCCCATAGATCAGTGGGTTGTACGCTAGTGTTGGCTGCCCTGGGACTATTGACCCTACGGCCATAGGGGATGCTATTGAGGGAACTATTGGCCCTGCTGCACTATTACTATGTGCTTGCCCTTGCGACATTGCCGCCACCACCACTGGAGATTGAGCCACACCCCTGACTGGACACACACCTGTGCTATACCACTGCCCTAATGTGCTACCACCGGTGGAGTGGCTTGCGCAGCGATAGGTGTCGGGGGCACCGCACCCGTTGTGACTGGTAACCCCCCATCTGCGGAACATTATTTAATGCTGTGGTGCCTGTCATTGCAATGGGCCCCTCAGCCAGGCCATGGAGGGCAAGTTCATCAATTGCGCCGTGTCAGCCACCAAGACTGTTTTGTCTCTCACCCCTGCCTCACCTGAGGTAGTGGTTTAAGAGTCCCACGATTTGTTGAGCTTCTCTGGTTGCGCTTCGTTGAACCTCTCTGGTGTACGCTGTACTCACTTGGTCCGCGGTTCGTCTTCCTGCGTGCTCGTACTGGCCCCTTGTGACAATGTCCGTAACGCCCAGTCAATGCCTTTTCTTTAGTGACCTCCAACAGCTCTGCCAGAGTGTGAAAATTATCCCTTGTGGCCGGGACAACCTTGCCCTTTTGAGCCCATCTAGGAGGCATTCTGCACTAAATGGAGACAGAAAAGCATTAGTCCTCATTCTCTTCCCCCTATAGCCCCCTTTCACCATGGAACCTGTGGCTCCCCACCGTCAGTTGCCCACCCTACTCCATGCGTTTGCCCGGGCACTGACGATACCTACTCCGCCAGTGTCACCCGCTTAACCTGATCCTGCGATCCCCCTCCAAAAGCAGCCTCGCTCTCATGCCCCTATTGGTACCCATGCATTGCTCAAGGATCAACTATGCCCGCAAGCCTTTGTTATTCCCCATGCCTTTGCTCAGGGAGCTGACCATCCCACCGCCATCTCACACTTACCATACATATTAGGCACATGCCGACGTGCAGGCTGTCTTGGTGCCTTTAATATTCACACTCACCTCTTCCATTACAGTGTCCATGTCCCCCCTATATCGCCCTGCTACCTGCCCGTACAATCTATGAGCTTTCTTCCCCAACGACTCATGAGCGGGGATCAGCTGGCTTAGCCAATGCTTATTGCATGCATTTAAAAAACGTGCTCCCTGAACGCCTCCACGCTCAGATCTACTGTCGCATTCCACGAGCGCCTGCGCCCAGACTCGCTAAGGCGATGAACGTGCAGTTTGCCCTGCCTGCAGCGCGGCGCTACCGTCACTCCATGCTTTGTGCCAGAGCCGTGTTGATACCGGAGCACACGTGTTACATATTGCGTTTCCGACAACCGCGTGTAAGAGCGTATTATTCTCATTGCCACACAGCGCTCTCGTTACTCCGTGCTCCCTACTGCACCAGAGCACTGCTCTCACCCTTTATCCCGGAGGCGTGAATCTGGATAAACTTCTCCGCCCCCCCCCATTCATGCGACTCACCCACAGCAAGATTCTTGACCTTGGCCAGAGCCATGGCTCACGGCCACAGCCCCCCATGCTCGTGTTAGGCACAGCGCTCTTGTTACTTCGTGCCCCCTACTGTACCGGAGCACCACTCTCACACTTTGTCCTGAATGCGGGAATCTGGATAAGATTCTCCGCCCCCCCATTCTTGCGACTCGCACCATTCATGCGACTCGCCCCCCCCGCTCGTGTTTCGAATCTCAATCCATCGCCAATTCAGCATTTATATTCCGAATCGGTTCACACTAGAACTGAAACTGAACCCATACTATGCAATCACTATGAGGCCCACTCACCTGCTAATGGGTCGAACAGCCGCCAATGCTCCACGCGGACCGCCGGTGCTAACGCGGCCTCGCGTGTAACTCTTCCGCGACGACCTTCGGGCAGGCAAATGGACAAAGAGGGTGGCGTTATTGCCCCTCCGGCTTTTAAACGCCGCGCCAGTTCCTGTCTCATGGGGACCCCGCGTGACGCTTGTCGGTTGTGGCGTTTTCCGGAATTCACTGCTACGAAGCCCTCACCTTCCTTTTCTGGGTCTCTTGACCCAGAAGGGATTCCTCCCTGTTCTGCCCTTTGCTGCACCTAAAGGCTCCACGCCCCCTAGGTGGGGTGGCACCCATCAGTTTTTCATGTCTTCATTGCTTAATTTTGCGCGCAAGAAAGTGTACCTCATTGTCATTAAATTGTCACTGAAATTAAGAAAATATCAGCCATAGCAATCTGAAACCTTGCCAGCTATGTGCTTGAACTAAAGTAAGTAGATACACAAACGTGTGCCCTCAACCGCCCACGATGAAAGTGGCACAAAGGCATACATGATTTTTCTCAGAAACACAAATATATGCTCACATACCACAGACATATTGGCGTACATAAACTTGAATACCATTTCAATAAAGATTTTCCTGTAAATCACGCTTTATTCGTGCTTCCTAAAACAACTCTGCATCCGGTAACGTAATAAGAATTTAGCCAGCGGTTGGAGATGGCCCAGAAAAGAATTGTAATATGAGCTAATTTCAGCACCGTGAATTATTTCCTCTCCTGTCTCCAAGACGTAAGGGATTCAATGGCTGTTTAAGAATCACCCATCTGCAATGCGTGCATTTCTATCAGCAGCTCTGCTCGGCGTGCTCATGGGTGTCCGCAGAATTTTTTAAAGGGGGTGCAAAATGTTAACATCATCACCATCCTCCGACATGATGTGTGCCAGGTGGGGCACAAGAAACACTGGGGCACAGGAGGAGCCATGGGGGGCAGGAAGCATGCCGCATATGATCTCATACACCATTGGGTTGTTGTGCCACCGCCATCTCTTTCTTTTGTGGCACCCCAAAATCTATGCCTGCCCTGGTCCCTAAAATTACTCCCTAGCACCCCAAAACCCATACCCACCCTGAACCCTAAAATTACCCCACCCCCCCAAAACTCATACCCTACCCGAATCCTAAAATTACGCCCCTGGCACCCCAAAACCCACACCCACCCTGAACCCTAAAATTACCCCCTAACACCCCAAAACCCATACCCACCCTGAACCTTAAAATTACCCCTGCCCCCCCAAAACTCATACCTGCCCCAAACCCTCAAATTACCCCCCTGACACCCATAACCCATACCCACACTGACCCCTAAAATTGTCCCCCTGGCACCCCAAAACTCATACCCACCCTGAACCCTAAAATTATCCCCCTGGCACCCCAAAACCCATACCCGCCCTGAACCCTAAAAGTTCCCCCCTTGCACCCCAAAACCCGTACTCACCCTGAACCCTAAAATTACCCCCCGGTACCCCAAAACCCATACCCACCCTAAACCCTAAAATTATCCCCCTGGCACCCCAATCCCTAACCAACCGTGAACCTTAAAATTACTCCCTGGCACCTTAAAATCCACACAAACCCTGAACCCTCAAGTTACCCCCTGGCACCACAAAAGCTGAACACTACATTCTGATTGTGTATCGCGCCGTCTCTCTGCTCAGGGAGGATCTGCTGGTCCGGATCGGCTCGCCCTGGTCCGGTTCCGCTCGCCCTTCTCTGGAGCTGTTCTGCCTGCCCTGTTCCTCTTCCGGACCCACCGAGCCTGCCTCTGTGCACACTGCCTGGACCTACTCTGTCTGGCCTGATTCTTTCTCCTTTGGACCTGCTGTCTTCACTGGCGGAGTTAGAACACAGGTCTCACTTCTCTGAAGCTGCTCTCCCTCACCCAGACGCCCCACTCCCCCTCCACTTGCTCTCTCATCTTCCTTCCGCCCTACTTCTCGGTCTCTCTTTCTCCACTGCTTCTCTCTCTCTTTCTCTACCCCCTCTTCGTTCACTCTCACGCCCACTGTATCCGTCTCCCCGACCCCACCAAGTCTTCCCCTGTCCTCCCTCTCTCTTCCTACTCCTCATGTCGGTGATAGGGAGCGCAGAGCCCTCTCTGAAATGCGAGCTGAAGGTGATGTTAAGTGTGAAAGCACCAAGGTGTGAACCAGGAGAAGAGGCGGGGGAGGGGGTGGGCGGCAGGTTGAGCGTCAAAGGGGGCACTGGCTCTCAGAGAGGTGAGACGGGGCGGGGAGCAGCCTGAGGACAAAAACAACACCAGAGCAAGAGGCAGAAGCTACTCTTTTATTCAAATGTGACTATTCTTTCTGCTTAGTAATTTACTTAAGAGCAACTGTTCTAGGTAGTCAATCACTATAATCCAATAATTATTTGAAAAGACTTTGCCTCAATCTTGTTATTGTGTCAGAGTGCGCTATGAAGTCCGAGGTCTCCTGGCACTTCTGACTAAATTATAAGATGGGGGGGCAGAGGGTACTCAGAAGGATCTAGAAAAGAGCAGAGTCTCCAGGTGTTGTCTAGATGTGACATGCGATGAGATGCACAGGAGTTCACCTAGAAGAGAGTGCCAAAGGGACGGTGCAGGAAAATGAAGCCCGTGTCTTGTCCTACTGAGCCCTGAAATGCAGAGGAGCTTCAGAATAGAACAGAGTGCGAGCTGGAGAGGAACCGTGGCTGGAGCACCATGTGTAATGCATAGTGGTATGGGCGTTCGCAGGGGGCAGGGCCGGCTTTAGCGCTGGTGGCACCCAGTGCAACAATGTTAGTTGGCGCCCCCAATGACCACCTCCTCCACAGATTCTCTCACTAGCACCCTTTAACAGTGACCAAGTCTCCATAACCACTCTCTCTCAGATGCATTGAATTTGTTATATAGCGCTACTCATACCATTAAAGTATGTCAGAGAACTTTGCATCACACACACATTACACAGACAATCAATCATACTTGTGTAAATCAGTGGTTAGGAAATGTTACATAAGCCAAAGGACAAAGGGGCATATTATCAAGGCCTAGCGATATTCTTATCGCCGCGTTTGCGTCAGTTTTTGGACGAAATGCGATGATAGAAATATCGCTTTATTTACAAGAGCGCGCTAACGCGTGTTCAATGGGATTAGCGCTGGTTTCAACATCGCATCGCCTTGCATCGCTAATGAGATGCAAGGGAGGTGTGTCCCGTGAAACAACATGGGATATTATCACTAACCCTGATTCTCTCTATTTTCAAGTGTATCGCTAACACACATAGCGGTATTATAATCAGCGCTAACCGGGTTTTTCGCCGGTTTGTAACGCCTGCTATTTTCCTTATTAAGCCATTTCTATATTGGGATATGGATTGTTATGCTGAGTCAACGCCTCCGATTATAGATTAGGTTTTCCCTAACGCGGTTTTCTATCGCTGGAATTCCAGCGATTTCGACTCTTTCCGCCGCTTTTGCCTGGATTTCTATCACCTGGGCGATTTGCCTTGCTGATAGTGCGCTCACCAGGCGATAGAATAAGGCGACATGTGGCGTTAACTTTTTTGCACGCTACACACGGCCAGCGATAATTATCGCTGGCCGTTGATGATATGCCCCTAAAAGTGTAGGAG
Source organism: Lissotriton helveticus (assembly GCF_964261635.1). NCBI lineage: Eukaryota > Metazoa > Chordata > Amphibia > Caudata > Salamandridae > Lissotriton > Lissotriton helveticus. The sequence goes on along the minus strand of NC_136061.1, from coordinate 1,580,042,502 downwards.
TCACATGTCATCCATACTGGTATGCAATATAGTTTAGGAGTGCTTGGTGTGGAGAAGCACAAACTCAGTGTCCAAAAAGAAACAGCATAGCTGGGAGTTTTCTTTAATAATAAGAATCCATTTCTACCCAAATTAACCCTTTTTGCAACATTAACCAATGTTCTATACTTAGCAGAGTGTATGCACTTCTACGATGAAAGTTAATACCTCACTATTCTATATTAGGACTTTAAGTTATAAATTGCAAGTAAGAAAAGGATGGCTCTTTTAAAAGCCGTAACCTGCTGATCTATTTACATTAAATCCACTCTTTAATCTACTTGGTACACGTTCTTTGCAGCAGGCATATTAACCCTCTGTACTACCTTCACATAAGTCAAAAACCTCAACTACACAAAACTCTGATCTCTGGCCAGGAGGAACATTAATCACAGGAGTTATCTTGACATTTTTGTGAGGCCCCGTAATTGCAGGGGGAGAGGAACGCGCAGCAGGTGCTTTTGAAATCATAATTAAGATGTAAACACGGCGCCCCTAGGAATACAGCACACGGTGCGATGGCACCAGTCACACCACCCTAGAGCCGAGCCCTGGCAGGGGGCAAGGAGGGGCGCTCCAGGGGGGGGGGGGCAAACGCCTCTCCTTGCCCCCCCCCCTTGCGGACGCCCATGGGCGTGCTGCTCCTTCTGCCTGCTGGAGCCGAGGTTCTTCTCTCCTGGGGTGGGCGGGGTAGCTGGGGGCTCGTCCAGCTGTCCAATAGGCGAGACCTCCGGAGTCTGCCGACGAGAAGGCGGATGCAGATCCCGAGGGGATACCAGATATTGCACAACACCGGCCGTGCAGTTATGAGCCTGTATCATTTACACGTTTTCTGTCACTTTTATCTTTTATGCTGGTATTGAAGACTGGCTGCTGCCCCTAAACAGTGCTCTGAATAAATCATAGTTTTTCCTAAATGTCAAATACATCATTATCTGATTGGGTTTTTGCATTAATTTGTTCTGAGATTCTCTTCCGCTTTGATTTTTGTTCATCTAAAACCTACGACCCAACCCAGGAAGGGAAAAAGAAAACATTATTGCAAACATGAAAACAGCGTTAAGGGGGTCTACAACGATAGGGGTCGTTGAGGTTATCGATTTGAATGCAGAGACACACGACCGATTCCAATTGGCAATGCAATGTATTATGTTGTGACACAATGATACTAAATTACAATTCACATTTCTAGGTGTTAACCAGAGAGGGATCAAAGCTCATGCCAGAAATGTAAAAGCGTTTTTAATTACGAAAAGGAACTGATTAAACTTAATGAAATAATAATGGTTAGTGTAAGACAATAAAAGAGAAGCAATTTAATAGAACGCCACATTTACGTGTACACAATCACCTACAAAAATAAAAATGCTAAATTAATGTTGGAATTTTGCTACTTGCCTGATAGGAACGTTCTATGCAGATGTTCCAGTACATTGGGAATAAATGAATCCTTGGAATATTCTGTAGAGCTTTGCTTGAAGTACTTTTGAGAAAAGCTCTCTGGATCAAACTCCTTTTGATACAAATCTTTTAAGTCGGATTCAGACTCCATTGCTTCAATATGTGTACCTCATAAAGCGCCTTTTATAGTGATGCATCTATAACACTTTAACACTTTGCCAAGCGTGTGATAGTCATGGGGACAGCCAAATTGTGCTTCTGTAACCACTTGGATCCTTATTTACAAGCCCCTTGCGCCGCTGTTACGTCACTTTATCCTATATTAAAATGGACGCACCGGCGGCGCAAGGGACTTGTAAGTTAGCCCCTGAGTTTACAGCTTTTAACAGAGTGGGGCCAACCAGCAAATCCAGCTGCAGCTTCAGTCAGGAGTTGGGGAAACTCTTCTAGTTACCAATGTACGCCTGACCCATTAAGTGAATGATTTGATCCTTAGTTCACATATTGCACCTTGGTGAGAGGTGAGGGGTTAAGTCACTGAAATATGATTGCATATCTTTTTGGTAACGCAGTCTAGAATATATATATATATATATATGCGTCAAGTGCATCATAAGGCAATCTTCAATGCCTTTCATTGTGTGTGTGGGTGCAGAGAAGGGGTCCTTCTGATGGCACCAGCCTCCCACCCCCCACCTCCGCGTACATTCACATCACCCGTCCCGATTGAATGCTCTCCCACTTACCTACATTTTTTATTCATACCAGTTTACACCCGGTGCGTAATCAGCATAGTTTTCAGCCGTCCAGGGCGGTAACTCTATTAGAGTTTACGACCCACTGATAGCAAAATGTTGCAAACTAAACAGGCAGAAAATGAAAAAAAAAACGCGTAAATCATGTCTCAGAACGTCTTCCATACCCATTATTGGCCCACTGCCACAGCATTCTTGGGCAAGGGCACGAACTCTGCTGCTGAAAGAGATGCGCTGAAGATAGTCTTCAGCGCATCTCTTTCAGCAGCAGAGTTCGTGCCCTTGCCCAAGAATGCTGTGGTTCATGCCAGGAACAGATTTTAGAATCTTGTGATTGTGGGACTTTGGCCCTTAACGTAAACCTTTTTTTCCCCACTTATTTAATCAAATGTCTTGAGTAAGCAGTTTAATAACATTTTCACGTGTGTGGACTCGCATTGAGTCATTGCTGAAATCTGGGTACCCCACTGAATCAGTACTGGAAGACGTTTGCTTGTTATTTGAACTTTAAAACAAAACACACAAATACAAAAAAACAAGAATACATTAAACACATGTTCAATCATCTATTTTTATATACTTTATTCTCTTTTATGAGTTAATTTTAATATTTTTAATTTTGTACTGCAGTTACTAACCACCTAAGGAGGAATCTCAGACACTCAAGTGTTTTTATCACACGTGTTAAGAGCCACTGTCACAGGGTATGCCCAAAAGATTTCTCTTTTATTTAGAAGGTATGCTAGGTACGATAAAAAACCTGGGGCCTCATTTATCGTTGTTTTGGTAGTGCAACGCAGCAGGCCTTGCTACTGCGCTGCCCTACTGCAAAAGAAAAGGGAATGGATGCGCAGTATGTATTAGATATGGTGCATTCCTGTCCCTTTACTCTGCGCCGGCCTACGATGGGCTGCCATGCGCCAACGCAGGCACCTTTGCACCATGGTGCAAGGATGCTTGCGTTGATGGTGTGATTACTTTACTGGTGGAAGGGAACCCTTCCTACACAAAAACAGTCACAAGAGTTTTTTTTGTCCTATTTCCATGTATGGTGCAGAATTGAGTATTTCTCCTTGTGTCTCCCTTATGCCTCCCCTGGGCTGCCTCAGGCTTACAATTTCTCGTAAATCTGGGGCAGTGTCAAAAAGCCAAGGATATTGCTGGGAAGGCCCCCAGCAACACCCATGGAATGTCCCTTTCATGCAGTTTTTTGCATGAAAGGGGCACATATTAATAAGGCCAAGAAAAGCCTCATAGCATGTGGCCTTATAAATATACCAGTGGCACATTGCGCCACCATAATGTCAGAAAAGTGAAGTTCCGGTGGTGGAGCTGGAATGTATGCTGAAAACAATGCTTTATACATCCACTTAATTTCGCCTATGTGTTTCATCTATCTGTTGTGCCCAATTGGGTCGAAATAACATAAAGAGAAGTGAAAAAAAACATCCTAAAGGGAATGATCAAAGTCCTGCACAAAATTACTGAATGTTTGGGTTTAGTGCCTGTATGTTGCTGATAAAGAGTGATGACCTCACCTATGCACTGGGGGTACAAAAACATGCTCATTATTAACAAAAGTGTGAGAACGAGCATGAGCTTTACAAACGTATGACATAATCATGTAGGGCATCTATGCAATGGAATTAGTCGCACAAGTCATACTGGGCCATGTATATATATAACATATGAGTGCCTTTTCCAGATCATACTTGTAAAAGTTCAACTAAGTTTCCAAAAAAGTTTACTTTGAGAATCACTGACAATGTGAAGGCGAAATAACGGGCCGTGGTTAAACGAATAAGAGGTTTTCACCAAGCAAATATTCATTTTTCTGTCTGTCTGTCTTGCATGGCGGTAAGTTATTCATAATTACAACTCATAAACATTGATGAGAGAAAGTAATTGAAAAATATGAAACAGTCATTATAGAAAATAATACCAATATGTCTGCAATGATACTCTATGTTTATAAGAGTGTGACTACAGAAGTGCCCCTTCTTATGTCCAGGAAGTGAAAATGACTGCATGTTGGGGTAATTCAGCATCATTGATTATTACTGGCACACGTGCCTACAAATTTGCTGTGCTAATTAAGCATACTGTTTACACACTTCACAATTGGGTACCTCACTAAATTGTGTGTTGCAGTGTCCACGAAAAGGTGTTGATGAAGTTCTATGGCAAAAGGAAGACAATTGAATGTTTTCAGCAATTATTTTTTACATTAGTTTTAATACCACTGGTAAGCAAACATTCAAATAACAGGTATGAGTGTTATTTCTCAACATTTTGTCGTGCATTTGACTGAATGCAAAGAAGATAGGAATCATTCAGCCCTAAAGTAGTCAAATGACCCCTTTGGGCATCAAAGATGGCCAAAACATGTGGTTGAAATAAATGTATCTATGAGAGATTGTTTTCAACGCACATCTTTGCTCATGATTTTATTCATGCCTTGGGTACCCTCTGACTAAAAGAGAAATATTTTGGTTATATCCTAAGACATTTTTAATTAACTGGATCCCTGTTTATTTCCAGAAGAACTTATTTGGAACTCCCATCACTTCTCATGGCCGAGGAGGTAGTATTTACCTACCTGAATGGGGCGAGTACATCAATGCTGAAATATGCCACAAAGAATCGTGGGTGAGGTGTTTTTTTCCCAATATCTCAGTACACTTCTGATGCACCAGGACACGACCAATAGAGTCAATGAAGAAAAACATATGTACCTTGCACGTTCAACCGAGTACTACCGCTTCAGCACTTGACTCTCAGTGGTAGTGCGGGTTGAGCAGCCCCAGGCTTCTGGGGGGGGTAAGTGCAAAGGGTGCAGAGACGCAAGACTCAAAGTATTGTTGCTTGGATATGAATTTACCTTTAATAAATGAAAAGACAAGAGGCATTTGGCAAAACTGGAGCAAGTTGGTTTCATTAAACGCTGTGGCTGGGAGAGTCACAACAGAGTGTGTCTGCTCAAAGTCTCTCAGTATACAAAGTTTTGATTGTTATTATATACAGTTCATAAGGTACAGAAAGCAATTTTCTACATTCCAAAAAAGCTTCTCAGTCATCAATCAACAAGGGCGGTCATCTGATAAGGCCATAGATGTCTCTGAACCTCGGGGAGATCTAGTGTGTGCCTGTGTATATGCGTCCAGATGTCCAACTTGAGGGACAGGGGTCACTGCGTGTGGTTTGCATGTCGTATCCTGATTGGTTGAGTGTTTCTATCTCCATGTAGTATCTTTCATTATGGTATTTTTGGGGGGATGCCAGCCCTTGGCCAAATGTGTTTTCTAGGGGCCAATTTCCTCAGACCTATTTGTGGTACAACTTTCTATCTCTGGGATTGATCAGAATCAGAAGTATTTTGTTTGAGCTTCGCAGAGGACTCTTTCAACCAGCTTTTGAAAGTTTGTTGTGAGGTAGTTAAGTTTTTCAGTGTTGACAGCTTTATGGGTTATGCAGGTTATTTTTGAATATGACTATTGTATTGATTGGGAGAAAGTTGAGTATCTTAAGAGGCAAGTGATTTTTTCAAAGCTCCTCTCCCCAGGGAGAAGTCTAGCTGATGCATTGAGTGTTGATTAAATAGGGATATGGTGTTTTTTTTGGGTACTGGTGATTGTTGCATTACCGCAGTCCAGTTTAGTGAGGACTAGAGATTACAGTAATTTTTAGATCTTCATGGGGAATGAAGGGTTTAATTTTTTTTAGATGTTTCAACATGAAGAAGGCACTTTTTGCTGAGTCATTGACATGGTCCTTCATGCTTAAGTTGATGTCAACTGTAATCCCTGCGATTTACCTGAAATAGCGATGGATGGTTTATAGTTTAATGCAGTAAGGTTGTCAAGCAAGTTATGGCTGGGATAAGACTTTCCTTTTGGCTGGATTAAGAGAAGTTCAGTTTTTTGGGGGTTACGCTTTAGGTGGTTGTTGGTCAGCCAGGATTGTACCAAGGGAGAGAATGTTGTTTAGTTGATGGATGTCTTTAGATGACAAGATTAAAATGTAGAGTTGGTGTCATCTGCATAGAAATGGTGGGCAATTCTGGCTTGTTACAAGATCACTGGAAGGGGTCCCATGTAAGGGTTGAACAAGCCAGGGGACAGGATTGGTCCTGCGGGGACTCCTTGTGGAACTGATGCTGCGGGTTAGGTGGAATTGTTTTGTTTGATTAGATGAGATCATTGGTTAAGGCAGAGCTTTCCAAACTCTGTGTCGGGACACAGTACTGTGTCGCCTGCCATGTGTGGGTGTGTCGCCTAATGATGCTTAGGTGCCAAGGTTTCAGATTGCCATGTGTGACGTTTTCATAATTTCAGGGTTACGATGAGTGACATTTCAACGAGTATGAGAGACACTTTCTCCCGAGGAAAGCAGCAGAAAAACCGGACTCTTTGTTTTCTTCGTTTCCTCAAGGTGTGCACTGTGAGCGAAGGCTAACAGAAAGAAGTGCAGCCGCAGTTTAATTACCAGCTCACCAATCAGCTGAGCATGTGGCTCGTCCTTCCTCTTGGTGGCGCAATTGCATACTACAACTGACAGTCTGTGAAACTAACAGATCGACTGCTGAAGTAAATCCAGTCTGTGAGTGGAAATGTCCACTCATCCTGATTCTGTGAATCAGTAGCATTTCTTCCTGCAGGTCAGTTTTTTGTGCACATAACCGCAACTTACATGTGAGAAAACATTATAAATGGGCCCGAAGAGATTTGCCCAAGATCACAAAATTTACTTCAATGAGAAGCTCAGATTAGAATGCAGAAACTATTGACCGCAGTCAAAAACGACTAAATGATTTACACAATGGGGTCGATTCCGATCCGGTAAAATAATCCGCCGTACGAATCGTATTCGTAGCCGAATCCGTACGAATGGGAAACTACCGTCCGACCTCCGAATTCCGATCCATTTCCGTCGATTTCCGTATGAATATCAGCAAACCGTACGAACCACAGTCGTTGACCCGTACGAATAAGCCTCGTGAATCCTACCGTACGATTCGTAACCAGGCCGTACAAACACACTATTACGATCCGGTACGAAAAGCCTGACTGCGATTCGTACGGCCCAAAGTACTCACGCATGAAGATTGATTCGTACGGGATTATTCGCCTCACAGCAAGCGGCATCAACACATATCACACGTGTACCCCTCGCTCAAGCCTACGCAAACCCCCCCACCCGCCAATGGCCCGTACAAGTCAATCGCACGCACAAGTACGACACGCACACCCCTCCATCAAGCCTACGCGAACAACCCCACCCGCCAAAGGCCCGTACAAGTCAATCGCACGCACAAGTACGACACGCACACCCCCCCATCAAGCCTACACGAACACCCCCACCCGCCAATGACCCGCACAAGTCAATCGCATGCACAAGTACGACACGCACACCCCCCCATCAAGCCTACACGAACACCCCCACCCGCCAACGGCCCGTACAAGTCAATCGCATGCACAAGTACGACACGCACACATAACGCCAACACCTAAACCAGCACAAGGACTTTGCTAACGAGTCGCACAACAACACTGAACATGTCTCCTGTGTACACACCATTGAGAATCAATGTCCTGGTCACAGCCAAACAGGCAAACAGAGGTCAACACTAACACCCACCCCATATAACACACACACCACCAATTCAAATTAAGCCACACCCACTATTTGACCAATAAAAGGGTCCACACATACAACCCATCATCCTTTGCAAGATACCCATTCTTGCGAAGACACAGACATCTCACCAACAATTGCAGCCACACACCTTCACACATACACCCTATTTCATCTACACCCACACCAACCCCTTCACAATCAGACCCACACACCCTCATCCATACACACCATCACCCCCTCAATCACATACACCCCACACCATGACCACACCCAAGAATCCAAAGTTCACTAACCCAGAGAATGAGATACTTACAGATGAAGTCATCAGAGTCGAGCCACAGCTGTTTGGCGCATTGGTCAGACAGACCAGCATGGCAGAAAAAACACGCCTGTGGGAGAGGATCATAGACCGGGTCAATGCTGTTGCACCCATCAGGCGCACCAGGGTGGAAAGCCAGTCCAAGTGGTATGAGCTGTGGAGGATGGTGAAGAAGAAAATGGACCAGGACTACGCCTCTGCACACCACACTGGAGGTGGTGGTCCCCGCAGACCTCCTGTATACCATCCCTGGGAGGCGAACGTCATGGCCTTGCTGCCACCGATGGGAGTACACAGAATTGAAGGAGCCGTTGAGTCTGGTGAGTGTACAAAAAACAAATGTTCTAAGGGTGGACTTGCAACAGTGCCCAGCAGCATGGGGTGGGTGGCCATGAGTCCCAGCAGTGCAAAACCAAATGGGGGTAGTTGCAAGGGGGAGGCACAACGGGTGGAATGTGTAGGGTAAGAGGCTGCTCCCATCCCATATGTCCAAGGGACATACCCAAGCACCATGCCCAATGCACAGGGATAGGGAAATATCACACAAGATAGTAAACCACAGCTCATAAACTATTTCATGTTGCTGACACACCTTTCAGAGATGCATCATTTTGTGACACAGTAAGGCAGTGTAGCAAGCAAGCGAACACAAACAACCTGTCTCCCTCCCTCCCTCTGACTCCCTCCATCCCTGTCGCCCTCTCTCTCTGTCTCCCTCTCCCTATATCTCCCTCCCTCTGTCTCCCTCCATCCGTCTGACTCCCTCCATCCCTGTCTCCATCCCTCTGTTGCCCTCCTCCCTCTGTCTGTCTACCTCCCTCTGACTGTCTCCCTCTGTCTGTCACCCTCTGTCTCACTCCCTCTGGCTCCCTCCCTCTGTCTCACTCCCTCTGTCTCCCTCCCTCCCTCTGTCTCCCTCCATCCCTGTCACCCTCTCTTTCTGTCTCCCTCTCCCTAGGTCTCCCTCCCTCTGTCTCCCTCCATCCCTCTGACTCCCTCCATCCCTGTCTCCATCCCTCTGTTGCCCTCCTCCCTCTGTCTGTCTCCCTCCCTCTGACTGTCTCCATCTGTCTGTCACCCTCTGTCTCACTCCCTCTGGCTCCCTCCCTCTGTCTCACTCCATCCCTCTGACTCCCTCCATCCCCGTCGCCCTCTCCCTCTGTCTCCCTCCATCCCTCTGACTCCCTCCATCCCCGTCTCCATCCCTCTGTTGCCCTCCTCCCTCCCTCTGTCTCCCTCCCTCCCTCTGTGTCCCTCCCTCCCTCTGTATCCATCCCTCAGTGTTCCTCCCTCTGTCACCTCACCCCAGCTCCCTGGGCACACACACAGTTGCACACAAGCACTGCACAGGCCTTATAAAGACCATAGAGCAGAGTTGTTATGTTATGTTAAAAATGCTCTTTTATAGCGCACAGCTACTCCTAGGAGTGTCCCGGCGCTTTGACAAAGAGCCCTCAATACAAAGAAACATAACCCTACAAAAATAGAAAAAAGCAGGGGAACAATTACTGTGAAAAAAGCCAGGTTTTTAGTCCTTTCCTGAAAGAAAGCAGGTCCTCAGCTTTCCTGAGCAAGACAGACATGTCGTTCCAGCCTTGAGATACTAGAAAACGAAAAGACCGTCCTCCAATTCTAGCTCGGCATATGGAGGGAATCAGGGCTTTGAATAAAGTCGCGGAACGTAGCGTCCTTCGAGGCACATAAAAAGCCAAGCGCTTCTGTAGATATTTGGGGCCGATTCGATGAAGGGCCTTGAAGGCAAAGGTAAGCGCTTTGAAGACAATCCTCTTGGCGACTGGGAGCCAGTGCAGTTTTTTTAGCAACTCAGTGGCTCCGACCCTGCGCTGGAGACCAAAAATGGCTCTAGCCGCAGAATTTTAAACAATCTGTAGTCGCGTCAGAAGATATTTTGGCACGCCAAGATAGAGAACATTCGCGTAATTCAAACGCGAGCCTATCAAGGCCTGCATGATGATCTTTCTATGCTTCAGCGACAACAGCGGAAGAAATTTCCGTAACATTTTCAGGAGGCCGAAGCATTTACCGGTCAGCCCAATAATCTGAGGGCCAAAGGCAAGGCCATCATCAATCACAAAGCCCAGATTTTAGCTTTGGAAGAGGCAGCATCCGGTGGAGACATATCTGAAGGCCACCAGGCCTACCAGCCAGGATCAGGTGGACATAAAAAAAAAGCAAATCCGGGATTGCATTTTAGACTGTGTCGCTGGAACCAGGTAAAGATGGCTCCCAAACAGTCTCTAATCCGCAGGCCATCAAAATCCTTACCCTTTTCAGATGTAAAGAGCAGCTGGGTGTCATCAGCATAGGTTATGATCTGGGCACCAAAAGATTCCGCAACCGCCGCCAGAGGGGCCAAATAGATGTTGAAAAGCGCAGGGCTTAGAATGGAGCTCTGCGGCACCTCCACCTCCAGCGGCGGCATTTCAGCGGAAAACTGAGGTGCCCAGACCTCTTGCCGGCGGCCGGTCAGGAATTACTTAAACCAGTTCAACACCGTCCCGCGAAAACCGATCTCCTGGAGTCTTAAAAGGAGACCTTCGTGGGGGACGGTGTCGAAAGCCACTGACAAATCCAGCATAACCAACATGGCTTTTCCTCCAGTATCCAAAACCTCCCTGATGGCATCGGTGACCGCGAGAAGGGCGGTCTCTGTGCTAAGATTCGTGTGAAAGCCCGATTGAGAGTCATGGAGTATGTTACTACTCTCAATGAAGTTGGTGATGGAGCTATGCACGTACTTCTCGGTCACCTTGGCCAGAGCAGGGAGGAGAGAGATAGGCCTGTAGTTAGCATGGATGAGAGGATCAAGGGTAGTCTTCTTGATCAGTGGAAGAATCAGTGCATGCTTCCACGCTTGAAGGACAACACCCGTGCTCAGTGAAGCATTAAGTAAAGGATTGGCACCGCATTTAAGGCCGGAGCTACTATCCCCAAACATTTCGCCGGACAAGGTTCAAGTGGGGAGCCGGACTTAAGCCGAGACAGAAGGTCGAGGGAGACCGTGGGGGACATTACCGGAAATTCCGATAGAAGTGGACCTTCCTCCGATATGAATGTTTCCAGGCTAGATGTAAAATCCGGCACAGACATAGAGCAAGGACGGCGAAAGGAATCGTGAATAGCTTTAATTTTGTCCACAAAGAAATCCGATAACTGGCTAATCCAGACTTCGGTGTGCACATGAGAGGGAGCACCAGTAGAGGGAGAAATGAACTCCTTAACTATCCTGAATATCTCTTTACCGGTGCTCTCTGCATCATCTATTCTACGCTTAAGGTAGACTTTTTTCCTGCTAGAATGTGCCTATGGTATAACTTGATGGTCTCTCTGTAGCTAGCCTTGAGATGAGGGTCATACAGGCGTCTCCAGGCCCTTTTGGCTCTCTTACATTCTTGCCGCATCGTACCCAAGGATGAAGTAAACCACGGGGCCGATACACGCCTATTGGCAAACTTAGCCGGCTTCCCTGGGGCTAACTCCTCAAAGATAGCAGTCATCCACTTATGCACTGATTCAAGATTTTCCTCCAAACTGCCAGAAGATAAACAAGGATGACGACAGAGCGCATCAGACACCATATCAGCGGATACCTGATGAAAAGCTTGTGTACTTCTTCTCTGGTCTTTCGGTGCTCTAGGGACAGTCACAGAAATAAGAGGTATAACAAACTTTATTAAAAAATGATCAGACCACAAAACAGGTAGTGGCGTGGGTACACTAATTGTTTTTGTGGAGAAAACTTGATCTATGGTGTGGCCCTTGTTATGAGTTGGCCATAAAATATAAGGAATCAACCCTAAAGACGAAGTGATGTCCCGCAGCTTAAGACCATCTGGATCGATGTTATTATCCATGTGGATGTTCAGATCACCCAATAAAATACAATGGTCTGATTTGAGACAGCAATGTGTAGGTATCAACCCAGGCGGTCAAGAACAAGACTTGCCCACATAATAGTGATAGGACGCAACAACCTACTTCCGTAAACAAGACAGTTTATTTTAATAAAACAAAATACATGGAAAGCCACAAAGGCATTCGTATTTAATTTAAAAATTGGTTTGAACAGAAATATAATAAACACAAAAACAATTAGGAATTACAATAAAAACAAATAAAACACAATAATCACAATTTCATAAAACCAAAAACAGAATGTCAATTCTTGAATTAATTATAAAATATGTTGTCGACGCGCGTTTCGGCGACCAGCGCCTTCTTCAAGACAAACAGATTTTCAAGTTCTTGTAAGCTAATACGTAGACACAGTTAATATTGTTTGACACGACTTTTCATATAGGGAAAAACCTAGGACGAATTAGAATGATGCGTGTTAGAATGATTCATATGTTTATTTCAACATCCGTAGCTTTTAATTGCAGTCAGAGTGATCTTTGTAGTTTTCTGATATCTCACGAGGTTGTTTATATCTTAGTATTTGCTGTCAAGGATCGGCAGTTTGATAAAATTATAATTCCCTGTATGCCCTTTTCCTTTTTTTTTTTTTTTAAATATTTTTATTTAGTTTTACCCCCCATTTTTCCCAATAATACCAATATATTTTAGCAGTACAGAAAATGACTGTAAGAATATCAATAGAGACATTTCAAAAAGTTCGGATACAAATACAAAATTCAAAATTCAAATACGAGCAAAATCAACCTTCATATATTTTTAGCCTCTATTTACTCCTATTCTTCCATTTCTCTATGGGTGACCAGATCCTGCCCCCCAATGCCCTTGCCCTTCTACCTTTCCTATCATAAATGGCCTTCTCTAGGTTATATATGGAGAGAAGCCTTGCTATCCATGTCTGAAATGTGGGTGCCGTCTTATCAAGCCAAGTCCTTGCAATAATAATCCTTAGAACTGCTGTGGCCATAAACAAACATTCAGGATGTTCATTGCAATCTCTTGTATTCACCCCTAGTATTATCAGTTCTTCCGACAATTTAATCTTTATCCCTAATGAGGCTTCCATAAATTTTTCTATTGCCAGCTTTAATGCATACAGTTGTGGGCATTGCGCAACATGTGTACAATGTTGGCACCACTTGAATTACATCTTGGACATGTTATGCCCGTAATGCCCCCCCACTGGGCAATTCTTGCCGGCGTATGATAAAGAGAATAAATCGTTTTGTAGTGCTGAGTTTGTAGCGTGGCTGAACACAACACCGATCGTCCTAAGTCTAATGAGTTTTGTAGGCCGTCAGGATGCGCCCCTACTTGTTCCTCCCATTTCTTGGAGAATTTCTCTCTATCATCTGCTTTTAGTGCATAAAATTCCGCATAAATTTGTCTAATTGTTACTCGTGTACTACGCTCCAGGTAGTCCATTATCCTACAATGAGACATCCCTGCTGTCCCGCCCTGTTTTTTATAAAAATAACTTCTAACTTGTAAATATTTAAAGAAATTACAGCCTGGAATATTAAACTTAGTTTGAATCTCTTGAAATAGCAGGAATATCCCTTCTGCATCCAACAGGTCACCTAGTTTTTTAATCCCCTTTCCATCCCATTCCTTCATGACTGTATCTCTGAAGATTTCTGCGGGGAGATCATTGTTCGAGAACAACCTAAGATATCTATTATATCTCCCGATTCCTAATTTTTTCCCGACAGCCTTCCAAATTTTGAAGATTGCACTCAGTGTCTTGAACCTAGTATGTTTAAAATATACATAATCCAGTGTGTTCACCAAGGCGTTCCCTGCCTCCTTGCCCAGAACTGCTTCATAAGCGTTCACCCTGCCCGAACTCTCTCCACCCTGGCTCCTATCGCCTAATAGTCCTTGCGCGTATTGTAGAGCTGCTGCCCAGTAATACAGTCTAAAATCAGGTGCACCCCACCCCCCCTTCTCCCTTGATAGTGTCAAAAAACGATAAGCCCTTCGTGTCTTCCCCTGAGCCCATATAAACCTATTCATAACTGCTTCTATTTTGTTAAACCATGTGCCCTCAATATATAAAGGAATTGCTCTAAGGATATATAGAATTTTCGGAAACGTGACCATTTTAATCATGTTAATTCGCCCCATTAGTGTTAGATGTAAATTATTGACTCTTTCTAGATTACTTTTAACTTTCCCTAGGAGTGGCTCTAAGTTAATCTCTACAATTCTGTCCAATTCTGCTGAAACCCTGATCCCCAAATACGTTGCTTCCGGAACTATTCTAGTATCCTGGCAATTGGCAAACCTGTTCTGCACTATCTGCGTCTTACCTCTATTTATAAGATACCCTGAAAAAGTCCCGAAGTTTTTTGCCTCTTGCTCTATTTCTGTTAGGGCTCCCTCTGGCTTTGGAGTTATGATTGCTACGTCGTCTGCATAGGCAAACAACTTATATTCCTGTTCGTGTAGTCTAACTGGGGGATCCTGTTATTACATGTTAGTCTTCTTAGCAGTGGATCTAGATATATGGCGAATAAGAGAGGTGAAGCTGGGCATCCCTGCCTAGTCCCACGTCGGATCCGTACTGCCTCTGTGTATGATTTGTTGATTCTTATCCTGGCCGTTGGATGTTTATAGAGTGCTTGAATTGCCTTTATATAGCCATCACCTATCCCAGCCCATTCCAAAGCTTTCCACAGATAGTCCCAGGAGACCCTGTCGAAGGCCTTCTCAGCATCCAGAAAAATAGCCGCGACAGGGTCTCCTGCCACCTCAGTTGCGTCCAGAACGGTGATCATCTGTCTGGTATGCTGGGTGGTTCCCTTACCCGGTATAAAGCCATGTTGTTCTGGGGACACCAGGCTCTCAATAACCCTACTAAGCCTTTTTGCTAGTGTTTTAGAAAATATTTTGGCATCTGCGTTTAATAACGTTATTGGCCTATATGACCCTGGCTCTACTGGTGGCTTATACTTTTTTAATATTACGATTATATCTGCCCCGGCCCAGGACTGTGGAACCACCCTTCCCCCCTGCGCCATACAACATATTGACCAAAGATCTGTACCCAGTACATCCCAGAAAGTCCTATAAAATTCTACCGGAATTTGATCTTGTCCTGTTGCTTTGCCAGAGGGGAGGCTAAATGTTGCTTCTCTTACCTCCTGTAGTGTTAACTGCTGATCCAACCTCTCCCTTTCTTCCGTACTTAAGCCTCTGTTTGGTATTTGTGACAAATATTCTGTCATCCTTGGCATATCATTACTTGCCTCCTGGTCATATAGTGATTCGTAGAACTTCCTAAAGACTTCCTGCACTTCCTCCACCTTATTAACTATAGTCCCTGTACTGTCCTTAATTTCTTTTATTTCCCCTGCAGCTAACGTTTGTCTAGTTCTTATTGCCAGTAAATGGCCTACTCTTTCGTAAAACTCGTAGCATTTCTCTTTTTTTGCCAGAAAGTTCCCTGCTGCTTTTTGCGCCAACGTTACTCCTATCTCTGCTTTCTGTAACTCTATGTCCAATAAAATCTGCTCAATAGGTGCTTGTCTGCTTATTGCATCCACAAGGCCCTCCTCTAAACATGCCAGGCTTCTAAGCCTCCTCTCTGTCCTCTCCCTTTCTTTCTTATTTCTTAGCATAGTATAACTTAATGTCTCTCCCCTTACCCCAGCTTTAAAAGCATCCCACACCATATCTGCTGAGGCTGAGTATCTATTTATATCCCAATATTGTATAATCCATTCCTTCATCCTTTTCACGTACTCCTCCTCTTTTAGTAGCCCCCGTTCGAACGTCCATTGATTGAGCGTCCTATCCCTTTCTCTACCAGCTGTCAGACTTAAAATTAACGGGTTATGATCCGAAACTAATCTAGGAAGTCGTTCAATATCAGCTCTTCCCATCAGTGAACTCGAGATGAAGAAATAGTCCAATCTAGTAACCTTTCTATGAGGAGCTGAGTAATAGGTGCTGCCTGTACCTATGGGATTTTTCTCAGCCCACATATCCACCAAGGCGTTGTGCCGAACAAGATTTTGCACTGCTTTGTATGTCCTTATCTTCCTGCCCCGGTATTTGCCCTTTTCCAAGTGGTCAACATATGTATAGAACAAGTATGCCTCGCCTCCACTGTCCTGAACCGGCCCTGATAAGTTAGCTCTGGTTCAATTTTTCCGTTTCTCTGAGTGTGTACGTTTATTAAGAAGGGTGGTTTCTTGACAATTCGTGCGTTGCTAAATTGCGGAGATGAACGCGCCAATGCTCTAAAAGTTTACGTTTGTTTCAAAAGATATTTTCTTGTCAAGTCTTGTGCAGCTGGCTAGCGAGGATAAACGCGCCAGTACTGCTTAAGGAGAGACGGATTAGCGTGTGGAGGCTTGCTAGTACGATAAGCGTATCCGAGTCACGATCGAAGGCGGGATAAACAGGGCACAGAAAGTGCTACCTGTAAATCATCAAAGAAGGGGCCCAAAGGACCAGGTGCTCTGTAGAGTAAAATCCCAACGACCGTTTGATGAGGAGACAACATAAGATGAAACCAAGTGCCTCGCAATTAGAGATATTGTCAATCGAAAAGATGGTGCAGGTGAACAATTTATTGACAACCAGGGCGACCCCCCCCTCCTCTGCCTATCACCCTATCCTTCCTAAATATAGTATAATCAGGAGGGATAGCGTTAGCTAGATCAGGACCTGAGTCTTCTCCAAGCCATGTCTCCGTAAGGAACAGACAAGGTGGTTTGGACTCCGTTAGTAGGTTCCAGATATCAAGGGAGTGTTTGTCAAGAGACCTCGTGTTGAGAAGAAGGCACTCATTTAGAGTAGGTGAGACAGCCGGCCGGTTAGTAATATCGCTCAAAAGACGCCAGCCACAGCCCACGCTACCTCTCTTAAGAACACGCCCTCCCGGAAAAATATGATTACAAGACGAGGAATACCTACGTAAAGCCAAGAGCTCAGAAGAAGAGTAGGAAAGCATTCCAGAGGCGAGACAGCACCTACCTAGGGAATACTAAGAAGAGCCAGAGACCGCCTCCATGCGCCTCCGAGACGCTGACGAGCGCAGACGGGCAGGACTCTGGCACGACTCAGGCGCAGCGAAGGCGCGCCCGCTGCGGGAACCGCTGCGCGATTAAGAGCAGGTTTAAATAGGGTCCCCACGTGTGAGCCGCCACCACTAGGACACACAAGATGGCGCCCAAAAAGTGTCAAAACCCCTCTCAAGATGGCGCCCGATCTTCAAAAACGAAACTGCGCCCCCAGAACCGGACCCGCCAAAGCAGCGGTGACAATTACTTTTATATGCAGGTAAGGAGCCAGCTATCCCAGTTAAGAACAAGGTCTGAACAAAACAAAATTAAATAAAATAATCAAAAGGGAAGTTTAAAATATCACAGCGCGCTAACAACAGAGCGCTAAAAAGCGGTGCCGAGCTGCCACACCGAGCGAGTTATTCTTTGTCAAGGCCGAGCTGCGGGAAGCGCCGCCTTAAATAGGGCCCCCACGTGTGAGCCGCCATCACTAGGACACACAAGATGGCGCCCAAAAAGCGCCTAAACCCCTCTCAAGATGGCGCCCGATCTTCAAAAACGAAACTGCGCCCCCAGAACCGGACCCGCCAAAGCAGCGGTGACAATTACTTTTATATGCAGGTAAGGGGCCAGCTATCCCAGTTAAGAACAAGGTCTAAACAAAACAAAATTAAATAAAATAATCAAAAGGGAAGTTTAAAATATCACAGCGCGCTACCAACACAGCTCTAAGAAGCGGTGCCGAGCTGCCACACCGAGCGAGTTATTCTTTGTCAAGGCAGAGCTGCGGGAAGCGCCGCCTTAAATAGGGCCCCCACGTGTGAGCCGCCACCATTAGGACACACAAGATGGCGCCCAAAAAGCGTCAAAACCCCTCTCAAGATGGCGCCCGATCTTCAAAAACGAAACTGCGCCCCCAGAACCGGACCCGCCAAAGCAGCGGTGATAATTACTTTTATATGCAGGTAAGCGGCCAGCTATCCCAGTTAAGAACAAGGTCTAAACAAAACAAAATTCAATAAAATAATCAAAAGGGAAGTTTAAAATATCACAGCGCGCTACCAACACAGCGCTAAGAAGCGGTGTCGAGCTGCCACACCGTTATTCTTTGTCAAGAGTGTTTAGGGATGTCTCCTAATTACCAGTAGTCATCTACTAAGTGCCTGCAACACACTAACCATTTGCATGCGATACTATACTGTGTCAGGACACACAGTTTGGAAAGCTCTGTAGTATACAATGGGCACAGGTGTAGGCAGCACAAGTCCCTCCTGTGATCATTGCAAACACAAACACCAGGACAAGGTCACACATCCTGTGCTGGAACACACAACCACGATTATGGCAGCATACTACATGAGGGGACAGCCAAATCATGAAGGATGGACGCTTGCAAATTACACGCAAACTTCTAGCATGGCCTGTCATACACCCCCCTTACAGAAACTCATCCCCTGGGGACAGGCAATGGAGTGCAACACTGTCCCAATTGTCATGTACCACAACTAAACACTCACTCATATGAATACGCATACAACTTTTACATGCACATTGCAGATGCTCCTGTCCATTGTGCCTCTCACACAATGCACGTGCCCCATCTAATGAACGTTGTGGATGCACTTAAGTACCAACATGGATATGGGTATTGACAAGGTGATGCGTCTTGGAGAAGTGCCACGTTCCAAAGCCATGATCTAGAAGTGGGTGTACAGGTCAGGGGTGTTGGCATTGTTTGGCCATCACGGAACAGCAACACCTATCCAAAGTAGAAGATTTAATGCAATTAAATAATGCTCTATCTCTTACATGAACATGCTGCATCTAAACTCTGTGCATGCTTGACGCAGACATAAGGATTAACACCGTATCCTGGATGTTGCGTGAACCTGAGCACTGCTGTATATGTGTTGAGCTGGCAAGACAAGACACAGCAATGGCTGTGTCAGTCATTGTCAAGAGAATGGAAGAAGGAAAATACCCCAGAGTACATGTCAAATTACTACCACTACATACACAACTGAACAATGACGACAATGTAAAGCTTGTGGAACTGTGATGCTGATAATGGCTAACTAATTGAGATGTCACTTGATAGTGCATTAACAGTGTCTGTCTCTCCCACACACGGGGCAACGTGTGGAGACCCCCCCAACCAGGGGGGAAAAGGTTCCCAGTCCCAGGCTCAGCAGGACCCTGACCCCACCGACAGCGACGCCACTCAACGCACTGTGGATGACCCCAACCAACCTGGCTCCTCTGGATCCCAAACCCCTGCAGCAACTGTACCAGCGACATCTGTGCCAACCACCGGAACCATTCCCACCACATCCCAGCAGACAGGTCAGAGCCCTGCCCATGATCCACCAGAGAGCCTGTCTGAAAATGAGGGACACCCTTTTTCGGGCACCCCTGAGATGGCAGACAACCTCCACTCTGCCAGCACTCGGGGGGCCCGTCGATCGGATGTGCCCACAAGCGCAGGCCGTGCTCGTATGGGTCAGGGTGGTGGGAGTGGCGCAAGGCGGAGGCAATATTCTGGCCAGTCAGCTGCAGGCCTGGTATGTCTGAACTAACTAACATCCTGGAGGCATACCGGCGGGACACCAGGGAGGTAAGCCAGCTAGCGGAGGCCCTCAACCAGGTGAAACAACAGCAGGCTGAGCAAAATGCCAGGCAAGACCAACATTATGGAGGGGTGGAGGCAAGTCTGGCTGAGCTCTTGACGGTGCATCGGGAAATGAGCCAATCACTACGTCAGATTGCTGCCAACATGCAGCACCCTCCCTGTGTCACAAGGCCAGCTACATCAAGGCAAAGTGCAACACCAGCCACAGGGAGGGAGGAGGAGGAGGAACTGTCTGATGTAGCATCCCATTAATCGTCCATGCCTGCACGTGAGGGTCCCTCAAGGAAGGTGGGTCGTCCACGGCTAAAACGTGAGAGGCAGTGGGCCATGCACAACTCCCAGGACACCTGACCTGGCATATTGCCCTTGGGTGCAACAGCATCACCTATGAGACTCCCCCACATGGACTTGCTGGTCACAGTCTGCCCAATGATGCCAAGCACTGTTGCCTGGACTCTGTTGACTCAAACTGTAAGGTATCTTATCTCCAGCAGTGAACTTTGGATTCCACCCCTTTCTGTAGAGCACCTATTCACGTTTCCTGCACAATAAATATTCTAAACATCATACGCATTTGGTGAGTTATCTTGTACCCACAGTATAAAATGATATGTGTGTGCAAATGTATGAAATGCAAGGGTATTCAACAAACTGCAGCCATCCACACACTTGGATCTGATTCCGGGTGAGGACACACATCGTTCACAAATTCCTAACAACTAGATACATGGATGGAAAGACACACCTGTGTGGGATAGTAAATGCTGGAGGGGGGGTTTGGATCACAAAACTGCAATGACAGCCAGGCCCAGGAGAATCACTTTTAGGTGTACAGATCAGTGTGACAAAACGAGTTTGTCCACGTAGGGAGTACCTACATCTGTGTCCTCAGGTATGTGAACTATCATCAGCATGATGCTGTACTGTGGATGTGATGAATGGCGCACAGGACAAGGGTGGCAGGACAGACTGTGGGCAATGGGCTGTACCACGCTACCCAAGCACACCTGATTAGGTGACCTCCCCCTATGGAGCTACAAGTACTATACTCCTGTGATGGGTGCAACGCATCCAGAACAACTACCCACGTCTGACAATTATCTGCACCAGAATGTGCAAATCACACCACACCCAAGAGACGTGGTCATGTTGTGTGTCCCCTGTGGCTACTTGACTGACTGTGATGGCTATGTTGAAGTGGTGTGACCAGGTTGTGTACTGCCACGTGACTGTAAGGAAGCCGATTTTTGCTGCTGTGGTGTTGACAAAGTAACACTGTACAATATTGTGCCTATGGAAGGCGTGTGTGTGCTGTACAAGGCACATGACCTGGTGGTACGTAGACACAATGTCATGTGGCTCAGCATAGCCTTGCCAGTATGTGTTGCACACACAGGCATAGAAGCTGTAATGGCTGAGTTTGAGGCATTGTGATACCAGGAGGATGATTGTCTGGTGTTCTCTGTGTGTAGGGTGGCAGGGGCATGCTCTTCAAATGGATGGAAGGAGGGGTATGCTGTAGGCGTGTGTGGTCCTGGATAGTGTGCGCTGCATTGTGGCTGTGTATGCAGCAGCAGGAAGGAGTGAAGACATGACGGCAGGAGGGGTGTGACAACTTGAAAACAAGCACATACCGCAAGGGCATTGGCAAGCCACAAAGTGACATGTGTATGTGAATGCAGGAGTGTCTGCTTCACTCAGGGTCACTGCAAAAAAATGGCACAGTAATCACTAAAGATCACGGTCACTGGATCAGGGCCCTTAGGGACAAGTGGGGCACAGGACGCACAGCGTCAGCAGGTGTAGACTACAGCTAGTGTGTTCCAAGCTAAACAGCAGCTACACAGCCATCTACCTCACATACAATATAGTATTTTAGCCTTAACCAACACCATGCATGTACTCACTGTACACGTAAACACATAACAAGCATAAGCTTACTTCATGCCATATAGTATACATGCACATTAGAAGGACATGTGCGTTGACATCAAGGAGGCACAATATTCAGTTAAAATCACACGTCATGCACAACATGATGATTTACCATGTGAGCCCATGGAGCATTATCAAACATACATGGGCATTGGCATTGGCAAGAAGTCCAAAAAAGTCTATGAATGATGTCACCTGTAATGCAGCAGAACCATTCGCTATAAGCCTGTCAGGGACTGGCCGTACCTTTCTTCATCAGAGTGGTGTGATGCTCAAAGAGTTCCACCTCCAAATAGCCCCTTGGTCTGAGTACAACTGACAGACACAAAAGGGTGATCAGGCGAGGGAAGGAGAGGATGGGAACTGCAGGGAGGGAGACCTGAAACAGAGGCAAATAACCATTAGGAGTAGTTTTTCAATCACTGACACTACAAATACCTCATGAGATACACTGTACCAGTCACACCTGTGAAGTGTAACGACTGTAGCCAATTAGAGATCAGTCATCATGCTATCACATGATATCCGATGTTGTAACACGGAGACATAAAACCTAGGACAGTCTGTCATCTATTTGAGTCTTGTGTAACGCTCACAAGTCAGCTACCATGCAATGAGATCTATGTGGACAAAAACTAATTCACTGTCTCTGATGATGTGGACCCTAACAACAAATTAAAACATATGGCAATGCTACTTACGCAAAGTGTAATATCTCTATTTGATTATGTGTACCCGTGAGGGCCATGTAGGCGAACTTGACATCACCCACAACAGCTGTAAGAATCACATATGATGAGGAAGCTAATGACCTACATGCAATGAAGGCACTCTGTAGCCAGTCTTTTGCTCTATCAACTTTGCTTCACTATGCTAAACATGAGAAGCAGGTTGAAAATAACTCTACAGCAAGTGATATTGATCCAAGCCACATAATGATACCCTACCATTGCACAGAAATGCTGCACGGGACAAGAGAATCATGTGAATGACCGCACTCCACTGGTGCAACACAATAATTCACATATGCATCATCCCAACATTGT
This sequence comes from Lissotriton helveticus, assembly GCF_964261635.1. Classification (NCBI taxonomy): domain Eukaryota; kingdom Metazoa; phylum Chordata; class Amphibia; order Caudata; family Salamandridae; genus Lissotriton; species Lissotriton helveticus. The sequence goes on along the minus strand of NC_136061.1, from coordinate 1,580,019,790 downwards.
CATGTCTAATGCTAAACATACATGGCATCATGTGAATTAAAACAGAACTGCTACTCACTGTGAAGGCTGGCGTAGCAGAATTCTCAACCTGCACTGAGGTAACGACATGACAGTGACATGACATACTGCAACAAGGGGCAATGCATCCATGCAAACAGAATCACAGGACAGTTGTCTTAATATGTGGAACATACACTGGGCCACACCTACACGACATGGTTTAGTGGTAAACAAAGTGGACTGTCCCACAAGGAGGAGGTGAGGAACCAGACACATTCTAATGCACACAGTGAGGCTGCAATCCCCCACACAGTCCGTGGTTGTGACCTCTAGCACAATGTCAAACCATGGTATATGCAATGTTGCAGTGTCAATGTCTACACACATTGATGCATTCACCCGAGTCTAAACCTACAACAGATGACTGTCAGATGGGGTGACTATCCTGTCATGGGAGTGGGCATACATGTAATAAGAAACATTATGTTGTAGCATGTATGCATGGTCTCACTACATGCGCATGAACATGTACCACACATTTGAAACCCTACCAACGCTAAACAGCCTCATATGAGTCCTTACCCAAATTGACTTCTCAACATGTCCATGCATGCTCCGTTGATTCGGCTGACGTTGCAATCATAATAAGCAATAGCAGGCTGACCACGATGAACCCAACGGACAACATGCAGGGCGACCTGGGGATGAGAGGCACACAAGGGGTCAAGTTCCGTATAATGTCATTCTGACATTGTCCTGTTGAATAGCCTGATGTTGTAGTACACCTGTACATTCCAAGTACACACATAGCACGGACGTGTGTTGCATTACATCTGCACCTGTGTGACACTGCACAACAAACATCCAAGTGACATTGCATACAGTCAGTTGCATACACAGCATGCTACCCATCCAAATAGTACATGTTTAACCAAATAGCACCTATGACTCACCATTATGAAAAGAAGTTGCGGATGAGGTGACTCCGGATATCATCTTCATCCTCCTCATCACTGGCATCCTGGGCAAGGCCTTCATCCTCAACGGGTGGCTGTTCCAGCTCATCAGGATCAAGGTAGAGTGGCACGGCCTTCTCCACTGCCATGTTGTGTAGCATGCAGCACACGGTGAAGATGTCACACACCTTGCTTGGGGTGTATTGGAGGGCTCCGCCTGTCTTGTCCAGGCACCTGAACCGGCTCTACAGGAGTCCAAATGTTCGCTCGATCACCCGCCTGTTCTTCCCATGAGCATTGTTGTACCGCTGGTCTGCAGCTGTTCAGGGGTTGCGTAGGGGAGTCATTAGCCACGGCATGTTTGGATATCCTACGTCTCCTGCAAATTGACATCATGGAAATGAGTGTGTAATATGATGCAGTCCATGAAGTTTTGACATACTGACATACATAGCTGACAGAGTTTACCCACCAACAAGACATGCCCGGTGGTTGTGCAGCTGCAGCATCATCTGTAGTACCCTGCTACGCCTCATGATGAAAGCATCGTGGCACGATCCTGGAAAATGTGCAGAAACATGTGAGATAATCATGTTAGCAAGACACACCACCAGGGCATTTATCGAGTGGTAGTGTTTCCTGTTGCGGTACGCTTGCTCCTGAGCCTGTGGTGGCACCAGAGTAAAATGTGTACCATCAATTGCACCAATTACATGTGGCATGCGTCCCAGGGCATAGAATTCACCCTTGACATGTGTCAACTGTTCTGGAGTAGGGAATGTAATGAATTCATCTATGTGCAGCAACAATAGCTGCCAATACATCGGACAATACACGTCTGAACATTGTCTGAGACATCCCTCCCACATCAGCTATGGTAAATTGGAATGTACCTGTGGCAAAGAAATGTAGGGCTGCCATCACCTTTACCTTGGGTGTCAGCGCAGTTGGATACCTGTGTCGTGGTTGCAGGTGATCTTCCAGCCTGTCCGTCAGGTCCTTGATCAACTGTCTGCCGAAGCGGTAACTCCGTATGCAATTACGTTCCCTCATGGCTTCCAAGTCTGGCAACGGCCTTTCCAGAGGGGGTGCCGTGCAAACCATATTTAGTAGAAAATGTGTACAACTGTCAGACTAAGACAATAACAATGTACATGGCAGAAGCAACACTGCTTCAACAAATCTAGACAATTTTGAGTGTGGCATGGGATACACACTGAGGAAACATGTGCCAGCTGCCAGCCACTCCTCCGTGAAAAGTAAAAGACCTGTGGTCTGTGGAATGGATATGACATGCATACAAATGATCTGATGGGAAGGTCTGAGTGAGCATGACAATGTATCATGTCAGTGACACACGTCACGTAAATTGCATTAGGAGGTTGTCTGCACATCCAGACAGCTGACAGCAATACACACACCTGCATCACATGTGCCATCATTTGCACAGATCAGACATATTCCTATTGCGGTGTGATATTTCCCAATCTATTACATGGATATCATCAGACAGCATAAATGTGAGATTTGTGACAAAGGGTCTGTGATGCCATCACACATATGAGCGGTTCTTTTGCCCAAGTGGCATGGTGTGCGTACATTAGAAACCCTGTCATCACGGCAAGGACCCAACATAGATGCTCCTACAGCAGATATACTGAACAGTATGAACTAGTTACTTACCTTTTGTAACGAAATATCTGTAAAGAACAGTAGTTAGTACCATATTCCTAACTTGGAATACATACCAGGCTTTTCAACAAATTGCCTCCGTGGCTGCCATCGCTCTGCCCAGTGAGTCGGTGCTATCCAGCCCACTCCGGATCGAATACCGTGTCGCAGATCGGCATTCTACAAGGGCTTGACCAAGTATTGCCCGTACCTACAACGCGCACTCTGGCAGCAGTTCCACAACCGTGTCCCACAGAGAGTATGTGTAGCGGAAAAAGAGGCATGTGATGTTGGAAGACCTCAGTCCCAGACTCAGGGAGGATGATACCATCTTTCCGTACTGCTCATACCTCTTGGATACCCTGTCCAGCGGAGCAAACAAAAATGCGGTCTGTGATTTGGAGGCCTGGATGCCCATGCTCTCTGGGGTGGGGTGGGAGGACAGGAAACATGGGTTGTCCGGGAGGGGTGTGGGTGTCTGGCACCGTGCCTATCTACAGCCAAACCTGCAGCGGGCCTGGACATGGTGGCCAATATAGCATCAGTCAAATCCTCATGAAACGGCTGCAGAGGCTCAGCAGAGCTTGACTGCAGTTTAAGGACCTCAGTGAGGAGGTTGCTCCTCACGGCCGCAACGGGGAGATGAAGGGGCAAGGCTTCGGCCGCCCACGTAAACACAACACTGTACGTTGCCCGCTCATCCGAAGACACGTTTGGAGTAGAGACATTACCAGTGTCTGACGAGGTGTCCAGACCACTCACATCCCCCAGTCCACCCGTCCTGTCGTCTTGGGACTGACACTCACGTGTCAGTGGGTCTTCTGAACCCTCCCAATACTCCTTATCACCCATTCCCTGATAATCAGGGTTGTCATAAGCTGTGCCCGGCTCGTTGAAGTTTACCTCCCCATGCAGCTTTAAAAGCGGTGTTCTGCCACGTAGTTCCCACGCCAGAGCTGTATAATTTGTGCTACCGGGACAGCACCACCCGAGGACGGCGCCAACGGTGACACCTGGGGGACTGTTGCCGGTGAGGTTGTGAGGTGAACCAGCGAGGACCAGGATCACCAATCGGATCCTGTCTGTCCCAGCGGGGCCGGGACAAAGGCGCCGCCAACGTCAGAGCCAAAGCGAGTGACGGCGGTGGGGGCAAAGCACCAGACCCGCTAGTGCCCCCAGACGGGTCCGCTGGGCCCTAAGCCGCGGCATAGGCCGTCGGTGGAGCGAGGGACATCATGGCCATGAGGAAGCGCACTTAGTCCTCCTGCGTCGCATGCTGGCCAGGGACCGGAGGTCGTGGGACAGGCTACGACGGCTGAAAATCTGACGGAGCTGCGTGGGCGGTGTCACCCAAATCCCATGCAGCATTGCACGTGCATTGTGGTGAGTTTGAATTGCGATGACTTCTCTTTGACTTCTTGTGGTTACCTGACAACTTTGCCCTGGAGGACTGATGTCAAATCCCGGGGCTCTGATGTCTCAACACCCACGCCCAGGCACTCGACCTACGTCCAGACCATGAGCTATTGCGGTGCAGGGCCTACTGCTGGAGTCCGAGCGGCTTGTGGGACCACTCACACCTAGCTTCATATATCCGGTCCCGGCAGTCGGAGCAGCTCTTGTTGTCCTGCTTGACGTCAAAACAGTGGAGACACCGACGGTGAGGGTCAGTCACCGACATGAGTCGGTCGCAATCCTCCCAGGCTTGGAAATGGCCATCCCTATTAGCACCGTCCTGAGTCGGACAATCCAAGTTAAATGGTCAGAAGTGATCGTACTATGATTTGAAAAAGAAAAATGAGTACGGTTACACTTATACGGGAACAGCGCTGGTGGTGTGAAAACAGAGGACCTGACGTGAGCACGCAGAGGCGACGTATGAGTACTCAGACAACGTCATCACGGCGCACACAACGTCAACGACACACGCGGAGCCGCAGGAGATGCTTACAGACACACAAGTGTACTGCTAAGCGGAAATTGCCATATCCAGGATGACACTTGGGGATATTCTAAGGTGAGGAATATAATACTAACCTGTTTATTTTATATGCAAACAGCATGCGCAATGTCGCACAGGGCACACACATGATGTGGTCACACAGGGTCATGCTGTGCGTCAATTCGACCTCTGTGACAGTGGGCATGTTGCTGTCATCATGTGACAGTTCCCTGTACTGAATGGTGTGCCATTCCAGTGTTTTTTTTTTTTTTTCTTTTAAAGACCTTTATTTTCACATCACAGCAATACGAGCATGGGCCTACAACCATCTCGGCTGACCGCTATGCAAGTCGCAAGATAAGCAGAGCAGTATAAAAGAAACAGCGGTCGATAAGCTGGGGCAGTTAAGTATCCAGGATATAACTCGTATTGAAGCGTACAGCGTAAAATACAGAACTTAAGAAGGTCAATTTTACAATGAAGAAAAATTAAACAGAAAAACATCAGAAGAAGTGCCAGTCAGTCACACACGATCCTACAATAGCAACATGAAACAGAACCCCGGAATGAGTGCGAACACAAATAAGGACACGGGGCAAGGAATGCGAGTCAGGATGAAAGTAAGCAACACAGACACGGCATTGGCAAATCAGCACCCCAACCCTGAAAAACAAAACAGATTGTAGGAAACATGAAGACGACGTCACCCAGAAAAAGACGAAGCAAAGGGCCATAGAGACAAAGAAGGGACAAAGAAACAACCCGCTTCCCCCCTCCCCCCACCCTGCACCCCTGCAGAAGGCCTCGGCCGACCCCCCCCGCAGCGTGCCTATCGCCCTAAAAAGAGACCCGAAATATAGAAGAAAGAGGAAGAAAAAGAAAGGAAAAATTACGGAGAAGGGCCATCAATCAGACCACCCGCCCCCCCCCTCCTATCACGCACAATATTCAGAAGAAGCAAAGTCAGAAGAGCCACAGTAGCAAAAATCATATAGTCAATCGGTATCATCCCCGTGGAGTGTCCCTCCAAAACACAGTCAGCGGACAATGCGTTCCATCATATCCTAGACGATATCATCCCTGACCTTCTCTATCAATGGCACCCACATATGACCATTCATCAATCGGCATACAGTACAATGTGTCGGGTCCAGCTGAACCGGGCGGTCCGAGAGGCGCCAATACTCCATGGGACCGTAGCCCCCCACTCCCAGTCAAGGGCGCATGGCGGAACTCCGTGCGTGGCGGCACCGTTGCCGGAAGCATCCCCCATACAGAACACAGTCTCATCGGCCAGGAGGCGAAAGACACACAATCCAACAATTGTTGAAGCACCACCGAGGCGACCCAAACCATGGATCGGCGTTGTTTCCTCCGCCGCCGTATATATGCAGATCCCGACGAGTCACTCCCAAACACCACAGGGCCATCCAGGGCGATGCAACAGATCGGGTCCTTCGGCGTCTCCACAAACACAGGCGCAGCTGAAACGTTCAACACAGACGCAAAGGCGGGCACATCGGCGCTTCCTTGCCATTCATCCCCACCGACGTGGATCGCCGGGACAACAATGGCGGCCATCCTCCGTTCCAGTTCCCGGGCGTCCCGGATCACGATCTCATGCAGAGTTGTTAATGCAGCCAGAACATCTCTGAACGTGGGCTCTCTTTCCCGAGTCGCCAGACCCCAGGACTCTCTCGCAGAAAGGTTTCTCCGCCCGGGTGAGGTGTGCACACGAGGGCGCTCCCCGCCATCTCGGCTGCTCCGGCAACGTCCCTCACCACCTCACCACGGGACCGGGTCTCACTTCAGGGATGGACAGGATTCACAACTGGAATCTCACAGGCCAAGGCAGGTTTCTCAGCGGAATCTCACAGGCCAGGGCAGGTGTCTCAAAGGAGAGTCACCGAAAGGCTAAAAACTCCGCTGCACCCTGGGGGCAGCACGCAAACTCCTGGCAATGGCAGCGATGGGCCCGGGCACAACACCGGAGTGGGGGGCCAATAATCATGTACCTCTCTCTACCCAGCGGCATCACACTCCCCACACGGGTCTCCGCCAGTCGGGCTGGATCGGCAATGTCGCCATCGGCAATCATGTCCACAGTTTCCTCCGGCCGGGTCCTCACCAACACCAGAGGCCGCTGTTGTTGCACTCGCGGCCGGCCACTCCCCCCACTCGAGACCCCGGATCCAGCTCTGCAAAGGCCTCAAAACTTTCAGGGACACTCCAACGGGTCAGCAGCAAGCAGAAGCCTCAGGAGCAAGCGGTAAGTGAAAGTGACTCTTCGCCTACATGTAGATGCCGTTGCAGCTCAGGATAAGTGCCAGGATATATGCGCGGGGTGAGGAGGCTCACGGAGCCGAGCGGTTACGCAGCCATCCCCGTCGCCATCTCGGCTCCTCCTCCTGCCATTCCAATGTTGATGTGCATCACGATATGTTGCAGACGTTACTCAGGTGTGAAGTGTTGAATGTATGTGATACACATGTGCAAAATGATTACTGACATGTCTCAACAGCTCTTCACACATCAACTGAGCCACAAGGTCACAGTCCATGTGCTTCTTCAATGTCTGCCACACCTGGGGCATGCTGATGTAAGGATGCCATGCTGATGTAAACATCCACATCGTCAACATGAGTGTAGACTACATCCCTGGAATGTGATTTACTTGAGTCACTCTCCCAATGGTGACATGAAGGAGGTCAGGAACACAGCCTACACAAGCGTTCACTTGAGCATGTCTGATGCACTGTAGCCCAATGGTACGTGCGTGTGTAGGCCTCGTTTCCCTATTGCATTTTAGCCATACGCGAGCACAGCGTACCCCAATGGTACGTGCGTGTGTAGGCCTCGTTTCCCAATTGCATTTTAGCCATACGCGAGCACAGCGTACCCCAATGGTACGTGCGTGTGTACGCCTCGTTTCCCTATTGCATTTTAGCCATACGCGAGCACAGCGTACCCCAATGGTAGGTGCGTGTGTACGCCTCGTTTCCCGATTGCATTTTGGCCATACGCGAGCACAGCGTACACCAATGGTACGTGCATGTGTACGCCTCGTTACACCATTGAATGGGTTGCATTTGCAACAGCAATGGCACCGTACTTGTGTGGGTATTCAAATAAACAACAAAATAACAACACCTAACCAAAAAGATCACTACCCTAGTAAGACAGGCTGAAGAAAGAGGACACCTGTCCAAAAATGAAGCAGAATTTCTGAATGCAGCAGTGATGTCATACCATATTTTTACACACTGCCAAAGATGCACAAAAATCGGTTGCCACCACCTGGGCGTCCCATAGTGTCAGGGATAGGCTCCCTTTTGGAGCCACTGTCGCGTTTCTGCGACCAATTCTTAAAGCCATTGGTGGAGTCAACCCCGACCTATCTTAAAGACACTAAGAGCCTATTACGGCTCCTCGCAGATATCACCTTTGAAGAAAACTCAGTCACTCTGGTGACACTGGATGTTGAAAGTCTCTACACTTGCATCCCCCAGGACGATACCATTAAAGTCCTGGGTGAGTCACTCAACTCAATTGAATGGAGATATCAGACACCCAAGGAGTTTATCATCGAGTGTGCTACTATAGCACTCAAAGAGAATTTTTTCTCCTCCAAGAACAAGCTGTTCATCCAATGCTCAGGGACATCTATGGGCAGTACTTTTGCCCCTAGTGTGGCCGGACTCTATGTGGCAGATTTTGAAGCCAAATACATCTTGCCGCCAACCGCAGAATTCAGGCCTTCCATGCTTTTATGGAAGCGCTACATTGATGATATTTTGCTCCTATGGACAGGCAGTGATAGTGACCTTGAGTCATTCCTGGTGTGGATCAACACCCTTGACCATAACCTTAGGTTTACTAACACCACCAGCAAAACTGACATTGTCTTTCTCGATGTATTAATTTCTGTGTTCGGCACGTGTTTAACGACAAAAACTCATCACAAGCCAACAGCCAAGAATAATCTACTAGAGTTCAGCAGCTTCCATCCCCGCCCTCTAAAGGAGAATCTTCCCTATGGGCAGTACTTAAGGCTGAGAAGAAATTGCAGCACATTAACAGACTTCAAAGAACAGTCCTCTGGACTAACTGATACACTGAGAGATAGGGGGTACCCAATATCAACCCTCAATAAGGGTTTCAAGAGAGCAAGAAACCAGCCGAGAGATGCCCTGCTGGAAGAAAAAACCAACAACCAAGAAGCAGTACCACTCACATGTGTAACCACATTCAACAGTCTGTCTAACCTCATGAAGAAGACAATAAATAAACATTGGAGTATCATAACATCAGCCAAAGAGGATTGGGATAAGCCTCTCTTCTCTTTCAAAAAGGGTCGTAGTCTGAAGGATGCCTTAGTCCACACCCGTCCAAAAGAAAAGACACCCCCCAAAATTCCTACAGTCACGGCGGCATGGGGTTTGCCTCAAGTCATAGGGCACTACCCCTGTTCAGATTGCAGCGTGTGCCATCTAACGGAGGCTTCAAAAACACTCTCATTGGAACAAGGGAAAACCTGGACACAGATTGCCCCCACCAACTGCAACTCAATGAATGTGGTGTATCTAATCACATGTCCCTGTGCCTTACGTTATGTTGGCATGACTACACGCAAAGTGAAACAGCGTATCTGTGAACACCTTAGTAATATCAGGTGCAAAAAAGCAACAACAAAGCTGAGTCGTCACTTTTTGGATTCTAATCATACCTCCAATGACATGAAATGGACAATTATTGAGACAATCACTGGTACCACTAATGTATCAAGCAGGCTTTTTGAAAAGGAGCAGCGCTGGGTGTACCGTCTAGGTACCAACATCATTGGGCTGAATGATGACATCCCGTGGAATACGGTTCTGGGTTAACTAGATTGTCTCAACTACCCCAGAGTCTCTATTTGTGCTCATGTACAGCTATATTTGCAAACTAAAACCCAGTATTTTTCCTTCTTTCTCCGTAAGGTTACTCTCTAAATGAATGACCATCCCACCACTGAATAACCTTATTGTCACAATGTTTGCATACTCGCACCCCTCCCTTTTTAAAATGTGTGCATAGCTATGAACACTGCCTGTGAAACCCTCACAGTAGCAGTATCATAGCCAATGAGGTTTTCCATTTTTTAACAGTCTAGACAGCTTGCCCCACTATGTATTTATGGTATTAGGCACTTTGGCATGGAATGGTTGCAACAACTCCCACTCCTTCGTAACTCGATTATCACAAGATCTGCACATCCATGGCACCTCATGTATTTATTCATCTGCTGGGTTAGTCTTAGCGGGTTTGACACCAGGGGCATTTTAATAAGGTCTGCACCTTTGGACTCAGTGCATCCCATGATTTAAACTCGTACAATTCTCAGCATGTGATGATTCGCAGCATCGCCCCTATGGCTGTTTTTACTCACGCATCGTTTCTTGCATTATTACAGTGTTAAGATCGATTAAAGCTTTCTACCTTGAATCCGCCTCCCTATTGGTTATGATATTCAAGCCTCGTTGTGGAGACACGCCGCGCCCCTTCAACCAGGGCCGGCGCGCTCCAAGCCTCGCTCTTGCTTGGGACACGCCCACCCGGAAGAGCGCGGAAGAACGAGGAAACGCTATTTAAACCCATTCACCGGCCCGCTCTCCATCGTTGGGGTCCGGTTCTGAGGCTATGCGAGGTGCAAAAACAGGCTGAGAGCGTTGAGGGCGTGAGTTACACCACTACCACGATCTGCCTACTTCGACAAGATCGAGCTAAGTAAAACCCGATCCTGTGTATTTCTAGCCTCTGCTTTCTAATTTCAGGATGTGCCAGGTACGCTCCAACCCCCCTCCCGAGACCCATGGTGCAGTTAGCGCCATATTCTAGAGTGAGATATGATTTGAATTTATGAACCTTTCAGTGGGGTCACAGACCTTTGGTCCATTGATCCCTCCTATGGAGTACATGTATTGTGTTTTTAACCCCTTTCTAGCTATTTTGTGCGTTTTAAACACCTTTTTTCCACTTCACTTTATTTGCAAGCTTATACCGCGCTGGGAATCGACTCCCTGGGGAGTATCTCCGCGCCTTTGGCAACATCAGAAAGCAAATAGCCCAGTCATGTGTAAATAGTGTTCCACAGTATCAGTAGTTAAATAAAAAAGTTTTTAATTTTTTCCTGAAAGGAAAATGTTCCCTGCAGGCTCTGATTTCCAATGGAAGTTCATTCCAAAGTTTTGGGCCAGCCACTGACAGAGCTCTACCACCTTGTCGTGTTTTCCAGAATCTGGGGACACATAGTAGTTCATGGTCTCCAGATCTCAGAGTTCTTGCGGGAATATATGGAATGAATTTCTCTGTTAAGACCTCTGGGCCACTACCAGACAGGCACTTGTGGCTAGTGCAACAGATTTTAAACAGCACTCTCTGTTTTATGGTGAGCCAGTGAAGTTTTTTAAGAAGCGGTTTTGAAGGGGTCCTGGCCGGGGCATTAAGAACAAGGCGAGCAGCTGTGTTCTGCACAACTTGAAGTCTAGCGATGACGCCTTCATTGGCGGCTAGCAGCAGACCGTTGCAGTAGTCCAGTCCACTTCCCAGAGTTAGTGGTATCATCCCTATAGGGCTATATGGATGGTGTTAATTCTAGTCTTTATTTGGGAACACAATTTATGCCACAACTATGGAGCACCCTGGACGAAACGCAATGACCCATATTTACAATTAATTGTATGTATGTTTTCTGTGTTTGTCTGTGTTATTCGCTTTACAGGTGCAGAAACACTCCGCAACCAGGAGTATTTTTGGAATGAGCAACCTGCTCTTCCCCCTTTTTTATGCACTTTATCACCTTTTTTGATTTTTTTCACTTTCACGCCCCCAGGTCAGGGTGGACGATTAGAGAGTCCATACCGCCGGGGTTTAATCCTGTCCTGATGAATGCCTAGGTAAATTAAAACCACTGTTAAGGCTGAAACATGTTGACTGACTAATGTAGATTCTGAATTAACCAATCCATTACCTTTGGCAGTAAATTCAGACACATAACCCTGTTATCCGTGTCCTAGGGATCAACCATTAAACATTTTTGTAGATACCCTTTAGACACTTTTTATCTTTAATTTAAACCTCACAACACGCCCTTTTCACACAACCAGCTCCGCAGTCTTCTGGCGTCGTAGCACACCAAAGAGGCATTCGGCCTCTTTGGTGGGGCCCAATGATAAAGCATGACACTGACTAGGTCGGTGTGTGAGGGCTTTCTTTTCCACCCAAAAAGGGTGTGTGATCCCCCAGTTGCTTCGCTCCGTCTCTGTGGCTTCTTGAGACTTTAACCTCTCTTTTCTTGTTTATTTGGTATTCAAATAAATACATAGGGAACATCTAGGGGAACAGTGGAATGATCAGAATGCAACCAGGTTGTCATGGATACAGAGAGTTTTGAGCCTCCTACAGGTGTTCTAGAAAATTCAGTTGGGCAAAAGTATACAATGTTGCAAAAGTTGTTGTTCAGCTCTGGCTCAGTTTTAAAACCATGCATATGTGTTTCATGGCCTTTTATGTGATGTGATTGGATGAAACATAGGATGCTAACTATGGTGGCCTTTCACACACTACTCCTTGGACTCACAGACCCTCTGCAGCACAAATATAAGGCAGCATGTGGCTGTGGGAGGGCACTTGCCTGCACAACATTGAAGTGGTAACCACAGCTGCTGTCTCTGTATCCTCTGGACCCTGATTAGCTGAGCATGGAGAGGGCACCTGCATTCACTGATGGTGAGAACAAGGCCCTGCTGGATGCCCTCCGGCCTAACTACAGCAAGCTGTATGGGAGACCAGAGGATCAGGTGAGTGATGTGTGCAATACCTTGGAGTGTGCACCTGTTGTGTGTGTGACATTATAGCCACTGTGTATGTGTAGGGGATAGATGCTATGTTGTTGGGAGTGAGTGCCAGGGTGTACAGTGTTGTTTAAAGAGAGTTCTAAGTTGTAGTGGGGTGTGTGACAGCATGTCACGTGCTGCAGTGCACACAGATGTAGCATATATTGCTCAGTGAGTGCCATGCTCAAAGAGTGGTTTGCACCCCTCATGTCATCTGTAGCCTTTAAATGGCATGTAATGCAGTTGTGTTTGCTCACAGGCCACATACTCCTGGACAATGATGCAAATGTGTGGAGCATCCGATGCACTGTTGTCCTCAAGTATTTTGTGCTCATATGTGTGTCATTGAAACATGGACCAGGTGTACTGATGTTCTTTTACTTTACATTCATGACAGGTATCTGCCTATGAGAAGGGTGAAATCTGGGTGGACATCGCTAGGGCTGTCAGGAGTGAGGGGGGGGCTCGCTGGAGGCTCAGAAACATCAAGAAGAGGTGGCAGGACATCCGGTGCTGGACCCGCCGCATTGCCAGAGTACAGCTGAAGCTGGAAGCTCCACGCCGGCATGGCGGCACCCGCCACCTTACCCCCCCACATGCTCCGGGTCCTGGAAGTGGTGTTCCCTGACCTCCATAGGCAGTTCCAGCAGGGACAGCAGCAAGAAGGGGGTAGGTACATGTCTGTTTGTTGTCATGTGTGTCACATGCTACCTGCAGTGCTCCGAGGCATGGTAACACTCCCATAGTTGGAGTTGTGTGGTCAGACAGGCACTTAATGCATTGCCATAAGAATGTCCCAGTTTAATCAGCTGCTTCTTTACATGCCTTGCCCTACTCCACATTTGACCAGTGCTTTGGCTAATGGTTGTTTTTGACATGTACTCTTATGGTGCAATGTCTTAGTATGCATCTTCCTTTGCACATCATCGTGTTGGAGGGGGGTCTGTGACACCTGTTGGTACCTTACATGTAGCACCACATGTGCACTGTGTCTGCCCTTCTTCATATTTTGGCACTGATCTTGAGTCTCAGCATGTGTTTTCTGCACAAGTCAGCCTCAGTGGCCTTTGTCCATGGTACACTTTGTAATTGTCATGTGTTAGCTACAGGTGCACACTGTACAAGTGCACTAATTTTGGCTTGTGCATACTCACAGTGGGCAGTGCGTGTGTGCATATTCTCTAAATATGTTGCATGTAGTTTGTAAATAATATTTATGGTCAGCCACACAATGTGGCTTTGGGTGTAGACAGCTGTGATGCCAGTGTGAGGTGTTGGGACACTTGGTTCAGGTCCCAGGATGGCATCACATGGCAGTTCAGGCAGGACTTTTCCCATGTGGCACAAGGTCAAAGCAAAACAAACATGACCAGGTCTGACTTTGGGTGGCAGGGTGGGCAAATGAACTGTGATGCATCATCAGCTATCCTGTTGTCAAGCAGGGGCTCATCATTGTGTCTCTCATACAAGTTTTTGCCTTGCCTGTTGCTTGTATCCTACTATACATTGAGCGTTGTCTCTCTTACAATTGGCCAAAACTAGACTTAGCATTGTGCAGAGTTCTGTGGCATGTGACTCATGATGCATGCCATGTTTATAAATGTGCCCAAATGATTTGTAGCTGATATGTCTGATGTGTACAGGTGACTGATATATTTTTCTTATTCTCCTTGCCAACAGCATCATCATCAGAATCTGGAGGAGACACAGGCGCGGACCAGGCAGGGGGACCCAGCGACAGTGCCACCTGCTTTGAGGAGTCAGAGGGAGGCAGTGGCACGGAGGGTGAGGAGAATCTGCAGGCCGGACCACATGTGACTGACACATCCTACCATGCGGACGGCTTCGAATCAGCCTCTCAGGAGGAGGGGGAATATGCAGCAATGGTCACTTCTTCATCTTTGGCTGGCCTCCCCTCCTCCAGTACCATCTCCACCCTCCCATTTGTTAGTGTCCCTAGGGTCCGTGCTAGCCCCCGTGTCTCCTTTGTTCCCGGCACCGCAGCCCCTCCCACTGTGTCCCCTGCTGCCCTCAGTGCTGAGTCTGTGGACCTACTCCGGCAGCTTGTAGTAGGTCAGACATCAATGTTGACTGTCCTCCATGGACATACACGACTCATTACACAGTTGGTGTCGTTAATGGAGGGCATGTCATCTGCCATGTCTGATCTACGTCGGAGTGTGGCTGCCATAGAGTCAACACTGACGGCAGCTCTGTACACCCAGCAGCATCTGTCCCCCCCATCCTTCAGACCCATCCACCTCTGCCTCTCCCATACCTACCCAACATACACGCAGACCCCACAGGTTAGACACAACACCAGACACACCCAGCACACCCACACGGCAGAAGAAGCTCAAATCTCCACACACACAATCTCAAGGGGATGTAGGCACACCCACAGGGAGAGGGGACTCATCTCACACACGCATCCACAGACCCAGGAGAACAGACTCACAGCCCTCTACCTCCACCCCCAATGTGTCCCCTGGTTCAGGTGGTAGTTTTTCCGAACTGGCTGAGGTGTGCAGCCAAGTTTATCTTGCTATTTTCAGCGATGCACCGGCCAGTGTGGATGAATCTACAACACCTGCACCCACTCCACCTGTCCTTCCCTCTCCTGTCCATGCGGTGCCGGAGGATTCCACAGATGATGTCCCCAAACTTACCACAGCGGATTGAACTCCATGTGCAGGCAAGTTTGGGTGTGAGCACATCCATGAAGGCACAAACTGTTATTCAGACTTGTTTGGACTGGCCATTGGCCTTTTATGAGCAAGGACTCTTATTTGCGTTTTCAATTTTGAACCAGCTGAATAAAGCTATTTATTTCGGTTTCTGATCTTTAGTTTGGCTGATAATGTCTGTGACTGCTGTGTGCCTGGGAGCTAGTGTGATGTTCAAATTTGGGTATGTCAACATGTGTCTATCTCCTGATGATAATGATGTTAACAATGGTATGTTTTTGATTTAACGGCTGGGCACTGCTGGGCACTGGTGGGGGTCTTAGCCACACACACACTCTGATGCTGGGCACTGGTGGGCACTGGTGGGGGTCTTAGCCACACACACACTCTGATGCTGGGCACTGGTGGGCACTGGTGGGGGTCTTAGCCACACACACACTCTGATGCTGGGCACTGGTGGGGGTCTTAGCCACACACACACTCTGATGCTGGGCACTGGTGGGGGTCTTAGCCACACACACACTCTGATGCTGGGTACTGGTGGGCACTGGTGGGGGTCTTAGCTACACACACACTCTGATGCTGGGCACTGGTGGGCACTGGTGGGGGTCTTAGCCACACACACACTCTGATGCTGGGCACTGGTGGGCACTGGTGGGGGTCTTAGCCACACACACACTCTGATGCTGGGCACTGGTGGGCACTGGTGGGGGTCTTAGCCACACACACACTCTGATGCTGGGCACTGGTGGGCACTGGTGGGTGTCTTAGCCACACACACTCTGATGCTGGACACTGGTGGGTGTCTTAGCCACACACACACTCTGATGCTGGGCACTGTTGGGCACTGGTGGGTGTCTTAGCCACACACACACTTTGATGCTGGGCACTGGTGGGCACTGGTGGGGGTCTTACCCACACACACACTCTGATGCTGGCCACTGGTGGGCACTGGTGGGGGTCTTAGCCACACACATACTCTGATGCTGGGCACTGGTGGGCACTGGTGGGGGTCTTAGCCACACACACACTCTGATGCTGGGCGCTGGTGGGCACTGGTGGGTGTCTTAGCCACACACACTCTGATGCTGGGCACTGGTGGGCACTGGTGGGTGTCTTAGACACACACACTCTGATGCTGGGCACTGGTGGGCACTGGTGGGTGTCTTAGCCACACACACAATCTGATGCTGGGCACTGGTGGGTGTCTTAGCCACACACACACTCTGATGCTGGGCACTGGTGGGTGTCTTAGCCACACACACACACACTCTGATGCTGGGTACTGGTGGGCACTGGTGGGCACTGGTGGGGGTCTTAGCTACACACACACTGTGATGCTGGGCACTGGTGGGCACTGGTGGGGGTCTTAGCCACACACACACTCTGATGCTGGGCACTGGTGGGGGTCTTAGCCACACACACACTCTGATGCTGGGCACTGATGGGCACTGGTGGGGGTATTAGCTACACACACACTGTGATGCTGGGCACTGGTGGGCACTGGTGGCGATCTTAGCCACACACACACTCAGATGCTGGGCACTGGTGGGCACTGGTGGGGGTCTTAGCCACACACACACTCTGATGCTGGGCACTGGTGGGGGTCTTAGCCACACACACATTCTGATGCTGGGCACTGGTGGGCACTGGTGGGGGTCTTAGCCACACACACACTCTGATGCTGGGCACTGGTGGGGGTCTTAGCCACACACACACTCTGATGCTGGGCACTGGTGGGCACTGGTGGGTGTCTTAGCCACACACACTCTGATGCTGGGCACTGGTGGGCACTGGTGGGCACTGGTGGGTGTCTTAGCCACACACACACTCTGATGCTGGGCACTGGTGGGCACAGGTGGGTGTCTTAGCCACACACACACTCTGATGCTGGGCACTGGTGGGCACTGGTGGATGTCTTAGCCACACACACACACTCTGATGCTGGGCACTGGTGGGCACTGGTGGGTGTCTTAGCCACACACACACTCTGATGCTGGGCACTGGTGGGCAATGGTGGGGGTCTTAGCCGCACACACACTCTGATGCTGGGTACTGGTGGGCACTGGTGGGGGTCTTAGCTACACACACACTGTGATGCTAGGCACTGGTGGGCACTGGTGGGGGTCTTAGCCACACACACACTCTGATGCTGAGCACTGGTGGGGGTCTTAGCCACACACACACTCTGATGCTGGCCACTGGTGGGCACTGGTGGGGTCTCAGCTACACACACACTGTGATGCTGGGCACTGGTGGGCACTGGTTCGGGTCTTAGCCACACACACACTCTGATGCTGGGCACTGGTGGGCGGGGGTCTTAGCCACACACACACTGTAATGCTGGGCACTGCTGGGTGTGTTCTCTAAACACCTCTTACACTTACACTGACATGGCAGACGTATGTCCCACACGTTTCCGTATTGCACTGTTTTTGTGCGGTGGTGTACCGTTCCCCGAGGTCGATGACGTAGGTGCGGCACGTCTCCGTATTGCACTGGTGATGTGCGGTGGTGTACCGTACCCCGAGGTCGATGACGTAGGTGCGGCACGTCTCCGTATTACACTGGTGATATGCGGTGACGTACCGTACCCCGAGGTCGATGTCGTAGGTGCGGCACGTCTCCGTATTGCACTGTTGTTGTGCGGTGGCGTACCGTATCCCGAGGTCGATGACGTAGGTGCGGCACGTCTCCGTATTACACTGGTGATGTGCGGAGACGTACCGTACTCCGAGGTCGATGACGTAGGTGCGGCACATCTCCATATTGCACTGTTGTTGTGCGGTGGCGTACCGTACCCCGAGGTCCATGACGTAGGTGCGGCACATCTCCATATTATACTGGTGATGTGTGGTGATGTACCGTACCCCGAGGTCGATGACGTAGGTGTGGCACGTCTCCGTATTGCACTGTTGTTGTGCGGTGGTGTACCGTACCCCGAGGTCGATGACGTAGGTGCGGCACGTCTCCATATTACACTGGTGATGTGTGGTGACGTACCGTACCCCGAGTTCGATGACGTAGGTGCGGCACGTCTCCGTATTGCACTGTTGTTGTGCGGTGGCGTAACATACCCCGAGGTCGATGACGTAGGTGCGACACGTCTCCGTATTACACTGGTGATGTGCAGTGACGTACCGTACCCCGAGGTCAATGACGTAGGTGCGGCACGTCTCCGTATTGCACTGTTGTTGTGCGGTGGCGTACCGTACCCCGAGGTAGATGACGTAGGTGCGGCACGTCTCCGTATTGCACTGTTGTTGTGCGGTGGCGTAACATACCCCGAGGTCGATGACGTAGGTGCGACACGTCTCCGTATTACACTGGTGATGTGCAGTGACGTACCGTACCCCGAGGTCAATGACGTAGGTGCGGCACGTCTCCGTATTGCACTGTTGTTGTGCGGTGGCGTACCGTACCCCGAGGTAGATGACGTAGGTGCGGCACGTCTCTGTATTACACTGGTGATGTGCGGTGACGTACCGTACCCCGAGGTCGATGAAGAAGGTGCGGCACGTCTCCGTATTACAGTGGTGATGTGCGGTGACGTACCGTACCCCGAGGTCGATGACGTAGGTGCGGCACGTCTCCGTATTACACTGGTGATGCGCGGGAGAGTGTGGCGCAACGTACCCAGACATTACAGTTGTGCAATGGAGATGTGCGCGTGTGACACCACGTACAGGTATGTTGGACTTCGTTGTACTCACCGTCTGCACCGTCGTCGGTTTCTATGTACGAGGTGGTGGCCATACAGGATTGGGATGACACGGACGATGGCGTTCATGTCCTACTTGTCGCGTACCGTGGTGCGGTTCGTGCCGGAGTCTGGTTTTACGGTAGTTTTCAGCTCTCGTAGAAAAAGAGCCGTACGAGTGTGTTCAACACGGATCGTACTTCCTGGTTCGGAAGACACGGTCTATTTACGTTCGGACATAGCGTGGAGCGTAAGCCGACTTCAATTCGTATGGACTTTCGATTTGTACGGAGTTTTTTATGAGGCGTACGGAGTGACGCTTTTGGTTGGGATCGTACTTGCTGATTCGTACGGGGATGCATACGGGTACGATTCGTACGGGGAAAAACGCTGCGAACGGCAATTCGGAGTGCTTTTTACCGGAGCGGAATCGACGCACCTATGTACAATTTCAGAAATAGTGACAACAAAGGGTGAAATTCTGTATTTGACTCATCAAGCCCTGAAGGAGCATTCATCTGAAGGATCTACAGAGAGTATATTTGGGTTGCATGGAGCAGCATTTGCAATGAGTACACAGAGATTTGATCACAGATTATTCGAGGATAGGTACTAGTAAGTTCATTTGGCCCTGTGAGTGAGTGTGAGTCTGCTAGCACAGCTTTAGCTAGCAGTGCGAGAGGAAAAGTTTACTGAAAATCGTTAGTGAAATACTACACTATGCCCTTTGGCTGCTTACAGCAAAATGAAGAGAACAAGATTTGAGATTTTAGGTTAAAGGTGTGGAATAAAAAAAAAAACAGCCTTGCGTTATGGGAGCTATTGTTTATGATGCTGTCCTCAAGGTGCAGATAATAATTTTGAGGTTGTGTTAAACTTTCATGAATAGATTGTTAATAAAAAAAAACATACAAAGGTTAGGGCCAGTGGAAATATACAAGTATGTGACTGCAGTGTTGAGCAATAAGGTACAGTCCTACATTCACCTTGTCCTTGTGTCCTAATCTGCCTGTACAAAGCCAACCCTTAATTCCCATTCCAGTTACTACTTGAGAAACTTGAAAGAAGATGCATTTGACAGATGTATTGATTGGGGGGTTCAATTCACAAAGGTACCATAAACATGCATTTCCAGCCTCAAACTCAAGCCATGGTTAGCCTTTACATTTTGGGAACGCCCAAAGTTCGTACATTTGTGGGCATTCTCAAACCTCAATCTAAAGCTCTCTCACCCTGGAAATGAAATAAATAAAGCAAGAAATAAATCAGGACACAAAAGACACCAAAACAAGAGGCAAAAGAAAATAAGTGAAAAACTGATTAACACCCAGTTTTGCCAGTCACCGTGTTTGTTAGAACCGATTCACAATTGCTTTATTAACCTTCCTGCTTTCTAAAATTTGCTTGAAAATGCACCATTTGCCCATTTTTTTCCCCAAAATTTCTTTAGGTGGTTCGGGCTCGCTCGCTACACTACTTTACAGTGTCGCGAAATGATGCATGTCTAGAAAGTGTGTCACTAACATCAAAAGTTTGGAAATCTGTGGGTTAAGGTATGAGGCAAACCACTGAAGGACAGTACCATTGATGCTGGCACCCTGTGAGAGTGTGTTTAGTAGAATGTTGTGGTTGATAGTATCAAAGGCCACAGAGAGGTCCTGGAGGATTAAGAACCTTGCCCGACCAACGTCTAGATATCAGTAAGTTATCTGTGATGTTCAAGATTTCAGTCTCCAGACTGCAGCCTTTCTTGCTACTCAGATTAGAAGGTGTCTTGTAGGTTGAATTTTTTTATGTGGTTGTTGAGTTGTAGGAGCACACATTTATCAGTAGTCTTGGCAAGGAGATGGAGGTTGGCTGTAGGTCGTACATTTTTTTAAGTAATGTGGGTCAACGTCTGGCTTTTTGATGATGAGGTGACTGCCAAGCTTGAAGGAGGCTGGCATGGAACCACTAGATAGAGAGGGGTTAAGGATTTTAGTGCAAGTAGGAGGGATGTCGTGTATGATATTTTTGACAAGAGAGGAGGGAAGAGGATCAGAGAGGTGGATGTCGGCTTTATGCATGCAAGTATTTTTCTGATTTTATTTTCTGTGATATTTTCAAACTTTGTGCAGGTTGTAGTGTTTTTCAGTTGTATGTGAGTGAGGTTTGTGTTCTGGCTCACTAGAGGGGGTAGTGTTTGGAGGGACCACCATTGATTGGAGGTGTGGCAGTGGGAACATCATCCTTCATAGAGGGATCATCATTGGTAAAGAGTGAAGAAGTAATGGGGTCCAGAGAGAGTTCAAGCTTTGTTATTTTTTTCAGAGAAGAATTTGGAGAGCACTTCACAGCGCTTAGTTGAGTCATCAGTGAAATGTTGTGGGAAGGAGGAGGTTTGATGATGTATGATATTAAGAATGTCTTTAGGTTTGTTTTGGGAGTGGTCCAGATGTTCTCAGAAGAAGGAGGATTTTACTCTGTAGAAATGTTTTTTGTATTTTAGGTGTTCAGCTTGGTGGAGAAAGGGATGGGCCCCAGTGAGGGTTGTTTCGGCCAGGCTAAGTTGTTGTTCTTAAGGTCGTTATTGAACCAGGATCTGAAGGGTATACTTCCTGATTTTTGGGGTTTTAAAGGGGCTACAGTGTCGAGAAATTCTGCCATTTTTTGGTTACAGTTGGAGGTGAGGTGAGGTTGGGTGGAGGTCGAATTCAGGAACTGATTAGGGATTCTAACTGTGATTGACGGATGTGGTGTATATTTCTCACCCGTGCTTAGGATGGTTACTTTGGGTAAGGAGCTTAGGTTGGAAGATATTGAGATTTTTTAGAATTAGGTGGTGGACAGTCCAGTCGTTGGGTAGGATGGAACAGAGAGAAATTGTATTATGGTTGGAAATTATTGCAGTATGAGAGTGTCAGAGTAAACTGATATATGTAGATTTACTCACATGTGGGGCCTATTCACATAGATAAATGTACGCAGGTGTAAATCTACACTTGTACATTTACTCTTTCGCTTTTCAGTAACTTTACTAATTTAGGCTACTCACTATTTACAAGTGTAAGATTACTCAAAAGTGTAGACTTACATGTCTCAACCCCATGAGACAGGGGTTGGTGTAAAATGTATGCGTGTAAAGCCACTTCTGCCTAAAAAGAGCAAGACCAGCAACACACTCCCATAGAAAGTAACAGAGTACACGACTTATATAAAGCCCCAGAGAAAATACTGTGCATTTAAAGTAGATTAAATAATTTTAGAAAGATAACAAATATAAATGCATTCAATTTTAAAATAACTTTTTTGTTCAATAAAACATCTTTCCTATTTTGTTTTGATCATATTTTAATAACCTTTTTTATTTAATAATTACTGTAACATTTGTTTTATTAAAATAACATACAAATTAAATAATGTTTTATTGGTTTTATACATCACATGCAATCATTAGTATTCCATTACAAATATAACTGTTTTTAGTTTAGCTGGAATTTTCTTCTATTTAAACATTAGTAAAATATGTTTATTTATATTATTTTAACACATGTAAGAATATTAAATGTTACTTTCAAATTAATTTGTTTATGATGTAGCTTTTGTATTTAGTTCTACATTAAAAATGATAAAATACATTACAATAATATTTAACATAAAATTATTTGTACTCATTTTTTTTCAAGTTTAATAAACAGTTTAATTGTTAGCTATACTGTGTCATAGGGAGATCTCCATGTGGGGTGTAGTTTATAAATAGTGATGGGCTTACTTGTTTGTGGATGGGTGAACTCCCTAAACCCCTTCCTAAATCTTCTTTAACCACTCCCTAAACCTTCCTTAAGCCCTTCCTCCATCTCCCATAACCCCTAATTCCTCATCCCATAAACCTTTCTCTTTAGTGGTAAATATCCCCTAATATTTTCTAACCGCTCCCCTCTGTCATTACCACATTAACATTAAAAGCGTATACTTATGTGTGCGCAGACTCCACAGTCAGGGAGGCAATCTTTACACAGAAAAAGATAGGAGAGCCTGAGGATGAACCTCCACGTGTATGTTTGTGAGTAGCATTTTGTAGTGCGTTTAGTAGCACTATTCTAGTACTACTAAACATCCTACAAAATTCAGCTTGTTAAAAGGCCCTTTGTAGGTTTACCTTTTGTGAAGAGGTTCAATCTTTTTAACAATTTTTTAACGCTGTATGCATTTGAACTGAATTTTTATGTTATTTGCTTTTATATTTGTAAATATAATGTTACTGCAGATTAAAAAACTACTTTAAATATTTTTAAGCTTTAGTTTTCTGAAATGTAATATACCACACCTTTGAAGTTACGCTGTCCAGTACAAAATATTGTGTGTGTGCTTTCGAGGGTAATGTTACATTTGTGGAGTTTGCAGCATTTGTTGCAGACGTTTTCCAAAAGTAACTTTAGAAAACGTGTTTTAGCAAACAATTCCATGATGTTACCAACTCACATACAATATAGCAGCACAGAACTAAGTTAATAGTAATCCTGAAAATATTCCACATACTTGTCTTCCTTCTAGAAATATTAGTAAGCGGGTGTTTATCTGCTTCTGGTTTTTTTTTTTGGGGGGGGGGAATAACAAGTTTTACAGGGTGTCAGACAAAATCTTCCCCCAAGGCAGTGCCCCTAACCCGAAACCTATATGGCAAATTGACACATTTTTGGTTTTCGTAAGTTCAGTGAACATATGTTCCACTAATTCTGATTCATACAACAACTGAACAAAATGTTTTTGTTCATGTAAGTATCACTTGGGGGCTCAAATTGTATGTAAAGTAAAGCCGGAGAGCCTTTCACTGAAACAGATTTTCATCATGGTGTATGATTATTAGTAAAGAGGCACTTTAACTGTAAGTACTTTTAAGTGCATTAAACTCATAAACTTATCTGATGATTCTAGCCATCGTCTCATGCTCGTTTAGTATGGAAGTAGATTTCATTCTTTGTTTTTCAACACAAACTCTCCGCACTTTCTTCTAGACTTTTTAAGTTGCACTCTTTACTCCCGGCACAGCTAAAGCCTGATCTTCCAAAAAATGCTGCCTGAACCCTTTAGTTTTCTAGCACCAGAACCTCAAAACACATACCGATTTCCCCAATTATATACATATCCACTTGCTATAGTCTCATGCTTTAAATGTTTCTACATCTGATCCTCCATTGCCTGTTGTTATGATAAGAGCACTCAGATGCAGTGTTCCCAGTTTGGATGCCCCTCCCACTACAAATTCTTAACGCGAGTTGACAAATCGAGCAGACCACACAGCAGGGCTCTTGAGATGTTAGCACACAGTTGGAAATATAGGCATAAATTTGGGGACACTATCTCCCCTTAAGAATTCCTACACTAAATATTTTGGCCACATAGGTCAGAGAAATTGTGTTTTTCAACTTCTATGTGTGCTGCATTAACACACACAGAACTTGCAAAACGTCATTTATTTAAAGGATTGTTTATGTGCAGGAAGGGACACCTTCCTGTCCATAAACACTCATTAGAGGTGATTTCCTTGTTCTATGTATGCTGCAGAATGCAGAAAGCATAGAAAGAGAAAATAACGAGGAGAAATGAATACATTTCTCCTTTTCATTTCTCCTTGTTGCACCTCCCCTATGCCTACCCTGGGCAGGTGTAGAATTCAGACACATTTCCAGATTATGATTAGGAAATGTGTCAAGTTCCGTGGATGTTACGTGGGAACACCCACAGCAACACCCATGGAACACCCCTTTCAGGCAAAGTGCTGTGTTTAAAGGGACAGTTTTTACAAGGACAGGAAAAGCCATGCAGGGTGGCTTTTCATGTCCTTGCAAATATGGGGCAGAAAAATGTGCTGGCGGTGCGTCACAAAATGTGACACATCGGCAGCACAAAGGGCTTGTGAATCTGCCCCTTAGTTTTAAGTGTTTCAATAAATTGCATTAGATTCATATGACAATAGTATCTAGCACAGCCATAGATAGCACTGATATATTGGTCATATGATCCTGCCAAGGGCTAAATCACTGGTACAGAAAGGAGCTCTATCTGTGATACCTTTATAGCAAAACTACGTTGAAAAGAAAAATGCAAAGGATTCATTTAGGGTGCTCACTTCAAGGCTTTATTTTTCACACAGAACATTTGATCTTAATTCTATTTCCATATGTATCTTCTATGTAGGCTTAAATATTTCCAGCTTTTTCCATCAGATGTCATTCAAACCCTAGTCAAAGATGGGACACAGACCCCCACATGCATCAATCTAGGATTTTGCATTTCTTAAATAGCGAAAATTAAGGAATCGCTATTTAGGAAATGCAAAATCCTATGCATCAAGAAATCCTAAAAGTTTTTAGGATTTCTTAATTTTTGGAAATTGCGATTCCTTAATTGCGAATCGCAATTAAAGAATGGCATTACATTGATTCCTATGGGCCAAAAGTGGCTGAGTTCACTCAGTCACTTTTGGGCCCATGCTGCATCAAAACCCTGCGCCTGCTTGAAGCAGGCGTTAGGATTGACGCAGCATTGTGCACATAGGGCCCCCCTGATCATTGCTGGAGCTGCGTCGCGCTTGCGACGCAACTCCAGCAATGCACCGCTTTTACTGCACAGATGCGTGTCGCATCTGTGCTGTATTTGCCCCATGGTGCGCCACATTGTAAATGCGGCACATCATGGGTGGCGGAGCTGCGGCGCACAATTACTGGCGCATCCCTGCCGATATGCAGGGATGCGCTAGTAATTGTAAATCTGCCCCTTAGATTTATACCCCTTAATATATTTGTTTTCCTGGCACCTCACGCCTTAAATGATCGACAGTACCTTAGAAATGTGCCCTACCTTCCTCCTGCAGTCTGATGAGTTCTGTCCTTTTATTCTCTGGGTTCCATTCATGCATGATCTAACTTAGACTCTCATTGAACTAGTATGTTTGTTTTGCTTCAAAATTCTTCTTGGCAGTATCCTCCCTCTGAGCTCTGGGACTTGTATTTTTGAACACTGGTTACCAACTCGACATCTGAAGTAGCAAGGAACATATAATTCCAGTCCCCATAATTCGCGCAGAATTTCAGCAAGGAGCGACAGGTTATCCACCTGAGATTTCCTCAAGAAGTTGCACCTGTTTTGGCATATCAAATCCTGGTGCTCATGAATTACTTTTAAAAACAAAGATATTGATTTCTAAGCCGCATTAGAACTTTAGAATGTTGAGAGCTCCACTGAAGACAATGAAGCAGCAAAGGCCTCAATAAACTGGTATATGACCTGCTGCTCTCAACATTCCAATGTCCTAATGTCCTCTGCCTTTCTCTTTGCCCTGCCTCTCGAAAATAAATGGATTGGGCAGGGGAAACAAGATGTGGAGGCAGTAAAGCAGGGCACACAGATCCTTCACCCTTTGCCCAGGTATTTCCAACCAGACGATCACAAGCTACCAGTAGTTCCCAGGCACTTTCAGAGTAGCTTGCAGCCTTGAGTTAATTTTCAAATAAGCACAGGGTAACATTTTTCTTTTAAAGTTAAGGGAAGGTTGTGTTTATTTTACATGATCATCATCAGGTTGCAGATACCAGAGCTTGATGATGAAAAGTGCTGGATTCAGATTTATGACCCAGAGCACAGAGGTGAAAAACTCAAGCACTGAGGCAATTCTTAAATAAAAGTCCCTGTCAACTGAATATTGTAGCTGAGAACAAAATGATATTTCTGAATGATTTAAAAAAATAAAATTAAATGTTACCTTAATGATGAGCTCTTCATTTCAATGTTCTCCCCCTTTGAAAGTGTCAGATTTACAAGCATAAAAATGTCACTTTTACAACTGATAGTCATTTTTTTCAAATGAGAGAAATTTAAGGTAAAACAACTTTTTCTATGAAACATCAAGTATTAATGTCTTTCTCCACTTTCAATTAAGCCAATTATGTCTTAATGTTTTAGGAATATTTCTTCAATTAAAATTCCTCCCATTTAAACAAACTTATTATTTTTGTTATAAATATGGTACCATGTCTACAGGACACTGGGCGCAAGACACTTGGTGTTTGTAAATGTGACACTAGGAAATGGGAGAAAATTTAAATGATGAGTTTAATGGAATGCTTATAAACAAAGTTAACGCTTCAGTTTCATTTTCTAGACACAGTGCCATATCTATAAGTGAAAAATACAGCCATCATTTTAGGTGGGAAAAATATAAGTGCAGAAAAATGTTACATTTTCTGAACATTTTTGCAGAACATGTTTCTTGACTTTAAACTTCTCCCATCTGAGTTATACATGTAACGGTGCCACATATGGCGAAAGGTATGTCCTGTGCCACATGTACATTAGACACAGTCTCTCAGTCACTCATACACATATATCCCGATCGTACGCACACATGTTGATACATCTCCAAAGACTACGCTCTCACGAATACTCATGGCAGCCCTGCCATAGTGCCACAAGTCGAAGTATTGTGTTCAAACCATAGTATCTAGCTCTATGGACATTAGGCTTAAAGTCAATTAAGCTAGCTGTGTGTCTTCTGGTAACAATTTGGGAGTTGCTTAACCCCCAAAAAACTAAACTCCTCTTAATCCAGCCAAAAGGAAGGCCTTATCCCAGCCCTAACTTGCTTGACAACCTAACTGCATTAAACTATAAACCATCCATCGCTATTTCAGTTAAATCGCTAGGGATTACACTTGACAAAAACTTAAGCATGAAGGACCATGTCAATGACTCAGCAAAAAGCACCTTCTACATGTTGAAACATCTAAAAAAAATCAAACCCTTCATTCCCCATGAAGATCTAAAAATGATTGTAATCTCTAGTCTACCTCCCCAGTCTCTGATGCCTTTGTATTCTCAATTATGATGTTCTACCCTCATGGAGAGGAATGCTGTAATAGCTTTATAGCCTCCTGTAGCTGGTCCATTCCAGCTATTAAAGGCCTGCTCTCTTGTTAAAGGCCTTTGCCTTGGCTCGGTCCTTTAGCACTATAGTGGGCCTTTAATGGCCACAATAGCCCACCACTTTACTACTGCAGCCTATAAAGCTATATCGCATATGTCATACTCAATGCACTTCTAAATTATATTTTGCTTGCCCTTTCAGAATGGATGTAACTTTTTGCGCCTTGGAAATCTCAGCTGACCACTCTGAAGGCAGATTTTCACTGTTGTTGGTCCTTGCCGGAAATAAATGTTATCAATGAAAAATAATCGAGGGTAAACAACTGGTCAAAATGAATGCCATCAACGCCTGCTGCTATCCAAGAGAAGAAGCTATTGTTGACACAGCTAGGCCCAACATAACCGATGATCTTGTATTTCAATGCGATGACGCCAAAAGTAAGTCCATACTAAGTTGAATTTATTATATTTAACAGTGTATTAATTTGGGTCATTTAATATTTTGTGCTGCAAGTTAATTCAAACTGTTACGGATTTTGAGCACCAGCAGTAACTTTTTTATTACATTGTTAATGAAGGCAGGCTTTAATGCTACATAGACACAAACACAGGTAATCTAAATGCAAGCTTCTTGATACTACTTATGAGAAATACTGCTGTCACAAAGAAAATCTCAATAGAGTGTGCTGACTTTAAAAGAGATGCATAGCAGTCAATTCCTTGCAAAAGCATTTAAAAAAACTTTAAAACATGAAACAAAATAATCTGAAGCCAATCATTTAATACAGTAAAAGCAGAGAAAGTATTGTGAACATCATATAAGGAAACAGGAAAGAGATTTATTGTTCTACATGGCATAGCGCAACATTTCGAAAAGAGTTCATGATGACCATGTCCTTGGCGGAGATTCCGGTCCGGATGCACTTGCATCATCACTTTGTAAATGTAGATGGAATAGTTCTCCTTTCTGCTCCTCTTGTGGTTCTTTCTGTCTTTCATGGGAGGTTCAACAGCACTTTTTTGGAGCCCTTTCTGGGAGCTGGAACAGGCCTGGCTGGTTGAGGCATGATCCACACTGAGCACTTGTAGTGAGTAATTGTCAATAGAATAGTGGTGTTTTTTTCATCACATATAACATAAACCCAGAATTAATATTTCATAAAGGCACTAAATAATGTTTTTTGATTTTATGACACGATTTATCCAGTTACACAGTTGAATATATTGTTTTCCCAGGTATTCCGGGATACCAGGTGTCACCCTGAGAAGTCAAAGCACGTCAATATAGCTCCTTTGTTGATGCTGAGTTTGTACTTGTGATCCATTTCCAATGTATTTGTTGCTAGTTAAATGTCATGGACTCCACATGCAATGGTCTGATCAAGACCTTCACTACCTCATTCCATGAGAGAAAAACTAAGGAAAATAGGATAGGTTTTCTTCCCTTGAGTATAAGACAATAACAAAGGGATTATTCCTGCCCTCACTCTTTTCTATCTTCTCATATAACATTTTTTAATCCGAGTTAAACTATTTTCCCCTAAGTAAATTGATCATAAAAATGTTTGATAGTTCTGCGATTTCTATTGGATGTTTCAGCAATACGTCAAGATTCAGGACTCCATTGCACACAGGGCTGGCCTGATTAATTCCTGTATGTAGGTACAGGTGGTTATCACACTTACCAGAATTATGGGTTTAGTGGCTAGCACCACTCTTCTGCTGTTTACCGAGAATCTATTTCGGCATATCAAGCCTGTCGAAATGTATCACAGGAAAAATGTCCAATAATGAGAGAGACATGCGGTTTTTCATGTAGTAAACACCAAAGGCCAAATGCTCATAATGAATTGTCATGTATCACATCCGATATATTCAGACACAACGGAATAAGATGCTTTGGGGTACGATAAATATATGCCCAAATACTGGGTCCCTAAAATAAGGGACTCAGGGGCATATGTACAAGCCCCTATCGCCCGGGGACGTCACTTTTTATGACGTTCCCGTGGGGATAGGGGCCGTGCCTTATGTACAAGGCAGTGTTAAGTCAATTCACGTGGCTTAACGCTGCTTTGTACGTAAGGTACCATTTCACGTTATGTTTAGAATGAAAGGGGTGTGCAGTAGGTGTTGTGGTAGGCCTTCCACCGCAATACCCATTGTATTTAACGCTGCCCCCTATGTACAAGGATGGCGTATATAGGAGGCAGCGCCAAAATTAGGACCAGGAAAAACCTGGTCTTAAGTTGGCAAAACTAGGGGAAATGCATTATTTCTCCTCGTTTTTGCTTTTTCTATGTGTGCTGCCTTGTGCGGTTTTTGGAGGGCAGCTCCAACCAACCGCCACTTCATTAGTAACAGTAGGTTTGCAGAGCAGATTTCTCTTCTGCACAGGGAAATCAAACAGATGTATTTGGATTTGGAAGTGCAGTGCCCTCGTGCTACGGGTGGGTGCCCCAGTAACTGCACATCTTGTTTTATTAATGAAGTATGTCCCAAATCTCTGCCCGTTCTGGCCACCTCACCATGGCATTTCACTAATTGCATATTCTACGTTGGTCACTTATGCAAGTAGCAAATTGGTCACCAGCAGTAAGGAAACAGCATAAAGGCCGCATTTAATTTGTTTATACAAGAAACTCTAGAGACTGAATAAAATAGAAGCATACTATTATGCAAAAGTCACTGACACTTCCTAAACTAGTTTAAATTGAACATCTTTCGCACAACAGAATTAGCATACTATTATTTGTATTTCTGAATAATATTAAATAACACAAGAGTTGTTTCATTGGTTTTCTTGCAGCTGATGTAAGGGCACATATAGTGGTACTCTTTAATATATTTAGGAATTAAAATGTTGTTTTCTTGAGATTATCAATTTATTAGTGACTCCTGATTGCTATGGAAAATATACAGGTGTCAGAAAACTCTATGGTACATGCCAGGTACATTAAGGAAATGGAATACATAATCTACTGATGTACTTGCTTTCTTATGCTGTGAGACCTAGAACCCTACAGTCGTGGGGGAGTCTCTGCATTCTGGGAGGAATCTACCCTATGAGTATACTTATTGAGGAAATTCCACCCGAGTGTGGAGACTCCCCCACGACTCTGCCTCCCCCACGAGTGCGGAGGATTGAGTAGTTTTACTTACATAGTTCCCCCTGCCTCTCTTTTCTTGAGATCGAGGCATTGGAAATTATTTAGCCATCACCATTGTTTACACTCGGCATTCTTCAGAACAAATGCATAATTCAAAATACAAAATTACTCGAAAGGCAAATAGTGAGGCTTTAGACTTTAATTCTACAGATTTTATTTCTGGAGATTGTTTAACCTCTTGAAAGGAGTTATTTCTCTTGAAATATTCAGACAGGAAAGGTTCACAAATGTCGACCACAAGCTGAAACACAATGCACTTGAGACTGACATTGCTTATTATGGGATAACATCAAGATTTTCGGCTGATTTGGGGATTTAGCTTTGGGGAAAAATCGGAATGCCAGCCTGTCTGTTGAAATGGAAAGCCAGTCCCGTGGTCCGTTTTTTTCCCTAAAGTGGCTCCAGCTATGGAAGCAGGAACCACTTCATAGTAAACATGCTTCAAATTGAGTGACAAACTATAAGAATGGAGGGGCGCAGTGCGTGGAGTGGCAGAGGTGGTGTGACTGCCATCCACGATATCAGGCGTAAACTGACCCATTCAGGCATTTACAGAGGATTTTAGTTTATTAGGTTGGCTTAATTTGGCAAATATATTAAAGTCAGACACAATAAGACATCTCAATAGTAAAGCTAAAGATGTTTTGCCATATTGCAACATTGTTAGGCAATAAGGTCAGAAATATCCATTTCAATATCTCATGACAAAGAGTGTTAAATGAATTGGATCAAGACAATAGAAAAGGTGTTCTTAATTCTAATTAGTTAGAATTAAAAATACCTGTCATGGTGATATGGCTGGCGGTGTCTAACGAACACCGCCACCATATTAAACCCATTTCCGCCCAGTCAACTCGATGACCGGGCGGAAAAAGCGGCGGACGGTCTTTCCGTCCGGTGCGTTCCCCCGCAATAGTAATATGGTGGGGGAAATGGGTGGCGGGCAGGATCGGATCACAGGAGGATCGCTACCGCCATGTGGGCGGTGGCGATCCGCCTGTGATACTAATGGGCCCCTAAATCTCGTTGTGCCCTAATTTAACCACTTGCTTATACCTTTCCAAAATGTTTGATTTTATACTATTGATTTACTTAGACGTTTTTTGTGCAAGGAAAAATATAAACCCGAAAACGTGAGCATCGTTAGCACAATCAGGCTTCTTGTTACAAACAATGGGATTCATCTTCATATCTTTGATAACATACCCATTACTAGTAATTGTGGTCTTGACAAACTCTTCACTAAGGTGTAGATCAGGAAATAGTTTTTGACCAACTTGGTAATTATTACACCCAATGACTCCAATCAATACAAGATGCCCACCTGTTTTTAAGAGTGTTGTGATATTTCTAAGGGCCTGTGTGTAGGTGTTCAAATCTGTGCAAGCAGCTTCTAAGCACAATGAAGTGACCAGGCAGTCTGCTGGTGGCAAGATGACTGGATTAAGTGGATTGCTCTCGGTGACGTCACATTTAAGAACTTGCTTGACTGTTGCTCTTATCTTCTTTTCCTTCTCAGCACATTTGGTCCTAAAAATGAATTGGCAACATTTATAGTACACAATTACCATGTTGATCTTCAACTGAATTAACTGAGTATGCAAGCATTGCTTAAAAATGTTCAATATCATCTAATTTATATGTTCATTTACTACTAAACAACCTCTTGTCTACCTTACTGTCTCTATTAAAGCAATGGTATCTTGAATAATGTTGCCTGTTAGAGTATTTCTGCCTTGCTGTCTACTTAAAGCTGCCGGAGACAGGTGTTTCGGTGAGCTGGTGTCTCTGTGGCTTAAGGTCCATCAGGGCAGGGTTTTTTGCTGATCGAACCACCTAAAATTCTCACACTGGAAACCCTGCTGAGTTCCACATCTCACTGAGTCAGTGGTTAATTTGTGTGGTGGTAGGAGGGAGCCAAGAACATATTCCAGTCACCCAGAACATAGCTTGACCTGCAGGCATCATTCTATCAATTGGCTAAAGGGGGATTCACTGTCATCACCAACAACGTACTGTCCTTCTGTTAGCACTCTTCCTTCTTGTACATAATTACATATGTGTTGACTCGCTCTGCATAAGTGCATGTGCATTCTATATATATTACCTACTGGCAGTTGCCATTAGGTTTTTATAGTTAGGACCTAGTTTCCAGACGAAAAGCATTTGTACATTTGGCAATAACTTTAGGGCCGTTTGATGAATCTCATTAACATTTTCTAAACTGATATGACCCTCCCTTCAGCTGCTATCTTGAAAGTTTCAGGGTGATCCATCAAATGGGGGCAGAGAGTAGGGAGTGCCTATAAGCAATTTTCCCCTTGCCGCCTTTGATACGGTGGATCATGATAGGCTCATACAACGGCTGGATGAGATAGGGCTAAAAGATCAAGCATTGGACTGGGTTCAGTCATACCTGTCACTGAGAACACAGAAGGTGGCATTGGGTCATATTGTATCGAAACCCTCCAAGATAAAATGCGGTGTTCCCCAGGGGTCGGCACTGAGCCCGCTACTATTTAATGTTTACTTGGCACCTCTGTTTACACTTATTTCCAACTGGGGGGTCAAAGCAATATCGTATGCTGACGACACCCAGCTGGTGTTTCCATACTCGGAGGTGTCGGAAGAGGCTTTTGCAACTTTCAAGGGGTGCCTCCGAGATGTGGCCAGATGGATGAACGCCAATAAACTTAAATTGAATACTGAGAAGACTGAGGTTATCTTCTTAGGCAAAGGGCTGCCCCCCCCTGCAGAACTCTGGTGGCCGGTGGAAATGGGTATGCCCCCGTCGCCGAGCCAGAGCGCAAAAAATTTGGGAGTCCGCTGGGATAGCAGTCTTTCCTTCGCCTCCCATATTCGGCAGGTTGCCGGATGCTGCTTAACCAAGCTGAGGAATCTGCGCAAGATCCTGAGACTTCTTCCAGAAGAGTGTCGTAAAACTGTAGTCCACGCCACGGTAACATCAAGGCTGGACTACGCAAACGGACTCTATCTGGGCCTTCCCCGTTATTTAATCCAGCGCCTTCAGACGGTGCAGAATGCGGCTGCGAGACTGCTGAGGTGCATTCCTTTCAAACACCCAGTCTCTCCGCATCTTCGGGCACTGCACTGGCTCCCAGTGGCCAGTAGGATCAAGTTTAAAACCCTGACGCTGGCCTTCAGGTCCCTGTTTGGCATCTGCCCTAACTATTTGAGAGCTAGACTCCCAGGTATCATCAGTCTAGGACCCTCCGCTCCAACGGGCGGGTGAAGATCGTGGTCCCTCGAGTGCGAAGGGCACGGTTGGGGGGAAGAACCTTCTCGGCCAATGCGGCGGGGTTATGGAATTCTCTCCCTCCTGCTCTACAACAGGCCCCTTCCGAAACCTGTTTTAAACGATTGCTAAAAACCTGGCTTTTCACTTCACAATGCTAAGTTCTGCCACACAATTTCTGGCCACTCTGTTCTCACAGCGCCGGGACACCTCCTTGTGAGGCAGCTGTTCACGCTCTATAAAACTCATTATTATTATTATTATTATTAATAATTCCCACAGGACCTTTCGACATGCTACACCCCAAACTACTGAATGGAAATACACCAAATATGCCAGGAATGTAGATGTTGGTCCAGGGAAGTTCAGTAGTTGCAGGTGGTATTTAAAGGTTTTTCAGATATACAACTGGGGATGTGAAGGATCAGTGTACCCACCTGAGATCTTGTGCTCTGATTGGCTGCCAACCCCTCAAACCAGGAAACATTGGTAGCTATCTTGTGCCTCGATTAAACCAAGTCACAGGAAAAAACATTAAAAATAAACAAAAAAGGATAGGGTAGGGTAGAAACACCCTCAACCACTTTCCTATTGGGGAGCCCTACAAGGGCCCTGCAGTAACAAAAAAAATATTCAGTGGAAGTTAAGCTGGGAGATGAGTGCTGGGCAAGTTGGTGCCCGAGTAAAACGCCAGCAACCTACAGCTCCTTGATCTGAGTCTCCTGTTAGTGGATGCGTGACGGTCCGGAGAATGAGATCAGACATTGGCATCTGAGGCGGTCCCTGCTGGGTGTAAAGGGAGAGAACCCTCAGAGCGTCCGAGGCAGTTTTCTTTGTTTTGTGGTTACTGCGGCTCTAAAAATAATTTGTCGACTTTCAAGGTCTTCTCCCTTTTTCTTTGCTCCAGCAGTCCCACAGAAATACGGAATGTACCCAAAACTGAAGGGTCTAGTATCAGTCCAGAAACAAGTATCAGGGAAAAAAATGTGAGCAGAAATCCTCTGATTGGGGATAAGCCTACCTCTCCACTGGCTTCTCCTGTGACTCTGGTTAAGGCATATGCAAGTGTAAGAGGAACAATTCAAACCCCAGAAAGCCAGCTGCAGCTAGATGAAGCAAGTATCTTTCAGAGATATAAAGAGGATGCACAGATTGAGGATCAAGTCTCGACTCTTGGTAATGGAAGCGTAGGGTTGTCAAGAAACACATGGATCAATCTGTAAATACCATTGACTGGAGCACAGATTTGGAGATTAGATGGGGCAGGGTTGCAAGCCACAGTTAGGTCTCCTTATATAGGGGAGAAGTTATTTTCTTTGACCGATGACTCAGACCTTTCCAATTTGTGTAATATTGTTTCATTATTAACTGACGAGCTGGTGTCTTACTCTTCCTCTAGTAGTGGCCCAGATATCCATCTTATCTTGCACACCATAAGATTTTTCGAGAGGGTAGTGAAAGAGCAGGGGGTTATTTCATTGGAGTATCTGTGATAGGACTAAAGTCGTCGAGCACGGCTGGCTGCTAAAAGTTACATGGAACAATTAAGAAAGTAAAAAAAATCATGCTCGGAAATTGCAGTAAGAATTACTAGGGTTAAGAAACGCACAGAGTGTTTAGACACTGAAATGAATGCACTAAGAACTCAGAAATCCTCTCTGGAAATAGTCATGGTGAAGGTCCTTTGGAAGCTTGAAGATCAAGACAAAAGGTAACAAAAGAACACTCTGAGATTCTTGGGGATCCCCGAGGGGTTGGTGGGACAGAACAAAAGAGTCTATATGGTCAATGTACTAAAAGGAGCCTTCTCAGAAAAGTGCAACTGGTAAGGGTATGTTGAACTCCAATCGGCCCATAGATTTCCTCTGATGGGGAAGAGGTTGAAGCCTAATGATCCTGAGAAGTCTTGGGCTATGTTGGTTTATTTCGGGAACTTCTTGTTACATCAAGAAATATATGATCTAGCTCACCCCAGTGCGAAGAGAGAGGTTGAGGATTTTGCTTTTTTTGTTAGACGTGCCTTTGCGCTTGCCATGGTAGAGAGGTGATGGTGGCTACAGCCGCTTTTTAGCCCATTTCAGAAAATGGCGGCTGAAGTATTTTTCCAAAACCCTGCCCAGCTAAAAGTCTTTTATAAGGGCTACACTCATAGTTTTACGTCTGAGATTCAGGCCCAGTAATATCTAAAAGAACTTAGCGGAGGGTCAGGCACTGTTTCTAAAAATACTTAGGTCCTCATGGGCGAAGTTAGGCATAAATGGGCTGTCTTCCCTCTATGATTGAGGGTTTGGGGATGAACCGCACTCTATATGCTGTGTTTTATTCTCTCTTCTTTTTTGGGCACCTACCTTCTATTTGTTATTTTATTTCTTCTTTTCGACAGGGGGCTGGGTGGGGGGGGGGGGCGGCAGGAGATGTCAGTTCCCTCCAGTATAATTATTCAGGCATGTTGCCTGATTGCTGATTTGGTGGTAGGGGTGGGTGGGGCCCTGATTGTGGGTCGGAGTCAGAGGGTGGGTGGGGTTGGCATTGGGAGGGTGAGGGTTGGGGGTACTACACAAGCAAACAGATTAATATTTCAGGAATTTGTTATCATAGAAGAAAGTGTGTATCTGCCTGATTTTAGGTGTTTAGGGGTGGGGAAACTTAATTGGATGGCAAGAATCAAGTTTAAAAATTATTGAGTTGAAAATTGCAACCATAAATATTTGCGGGTTTAGTAACGGGAAAAAGAGTTCTAGAGTTGCTTTTGAATTACAAATATTAAATGCTGACATTGTTTCTCTTCAGGAGACGCATATTGAAGAGTCACTGCTACCACTGTTAGTCACTCTTGCATTTAACTTGATTGGTGAGACAACGGAAGGGACACGCATATATGGTGTGGTTATTCTAGCATGTAAACCATTAGGGCATTTCAAACAAGTCCATACAGATAGTCATGGGAGGTGGGTTATCGCAGAATTTCAATCGCTGTTGCAAAATTCACGTTATGTTTCACCTATGGGTTTATATCAGATGACTCCGGGTTATTTGACTTGCAGCCAAGGGAACAAGCTGTGACAAGTAGGTAGGAAGAGTGAATACTGCAGCAGCAGGAGGTCCCGGTCCAAAAGGAGGAGCTACGAGATCCATCGGGCGCAGGAGCGCCATAAAAATGCCCGAAGTGTGCTGCGGGGCGGGAGCCTTTGCTTTACTGACTGCACATTGCACTTTGTCCTTCATCCCTTGCCAGTTCTGGTCCAAGAGAAGGAGCTACGAGATCCGACTGGCGCAGGAACGCCATAAAAACTCTTGATGTTCCCCGCGGTGCGGGACCCACACGGGATGCAGACCGGGGCGAAGACCGGCCAAGAAGGGCCCATCTGAGCCTATCAGAGACCAAAGAGGCCCGGCCCTGGCCAGGTTATTGACACTTATTCTGTCACCCTGAGCACACTTGTAATACATTGGTATTTGGTCTATGTGTGTTTAGGAAATAGTATCTAATCTATTTTGTTTGTTTCTGGCCACGTCATGAGTAAACGCAAGTTGTTAGCAGGGAAGGGGTTTGTTTAAATGCTGGATGCATTTTTGACAAGGGCTGAGTCTGCCTTAACCCCTTCGACGCTCATGACGAGCTGGGCTCGTCATGAGGTAGCCTCCTCGCACGCTCATGACGAGCCCAGCTCGTCATGTAAAGTGCGATATGAAAAATCTCAGCACAGGAGCGGAAATCATGCCGCACGCATGCGGTTAATGCATGAAATTGTTTTAACTGAACGTAGACTCTCGCTTGAGCCATTAGCAGCCCGTCTCACTCATTACCCCTTACATAGGAAACTAACATCTCCCAAATATCCAACCCTGAAGAAACTACTCTGCCCCATTCCCCAGAAATTGATAGAGAAAATTCTAACCCCCTTGAGGCCCAGGTGTCTTATGTCGATTCAGTTAAACCAATCGTCATTACCAGGGGTAAAAAAAAGAGAAATAGTCACGCGAGGGGCGTCACTCCTCCTGCGAAGAAGAAAAAGGGCAATGTTCCAACAGGCAAAAAACATGTGGACGTGAAGCCACGGCTGGTGTGAGTGGTTTAAATCTGGAGTTTGCTCTTTCCCCTAATGTTAGTGTAGCAATTTGTAGATCTATAGCCTACATTCAAGGGGTATTCTGGGAAAAGTTGGAGGAAACATTCTCAACCCTCTTAAAGCCTCTATATACCTTTTTAGCTAACATTGAGGGGAGACTGGTTAATATGGAAAGACATATTATTTGCCTTCCAGTAGTGAGGGCTGATGGCCTTTCAGGTAGCTCTATAGCCCCTTCTCTTACTAATTGAGGTGATCACGGGATAAATCATTTTCCGGGTAACTCTTTACTGAGCGAACCATCATCCCAACTTGAGTTGATCCACCAAGTTACATCAGGCAACCCTGTACAACCCCGGGGCACTTAACCAGCACCCGCGAAGGTAACACAACAGGAGGTTCCCTATCCTGGGCGGGGCAGCTCCCAAGGGTGTGACAATATTACATCTGACTCTGAATGGGTGACAGTAGGAAGGGAGGGTCTATTGCCGGGTGAAGGGGCTCATAATAGAACCAGGCTGGGTACCCAATTGTCTGTCCAAGATAGTTCACAGGGTTTAGGAGGATTGCATCTTCCGTCGAAGCTACACCGTATTCTGTAGTGCTGGTAAATGTTCCTCCATTGCCATTAGAAGAGGTCGAGCACTGGTCTACCCTGTGAAACAAAGCCTTGCATTTCTTAAGTGGAAAAACAGGACTGAACTCTAAACTTTTCACAGAATTCAAGATGGCTCGACGGATTGGGTGGGTTGGATTATCCAATAAAAACCTGTCCGGTGACTGTGTTGTGCTATCCTTTAGATCCCAAGCCTTAGTCCGAATAATTTTAGATAGGGTGGGAAATTGGCCAGTCAGGAGTAAAGGGATAAGTGTTGCCCCTCTAGGTTTCTTTCACCAACCTCCTAGATCCCCTCGGTTTCCCTTAGCGCAGGGTTTTATTGGGGGCCACTATGGTACGGATATGCTGTCCCGATTAACAACTATTTTGAGCCCCTCAATGACCTGGAAGATATTGACTGACTGTCTCGTATTTCCCAGTTTCCCAGCAGTCAGAACCGGGTGGTGGGCTAGCATTGGGTCTAGAAGAGGGCCCCTCAGAACAGGCAGACAGCTCAGTTTGCAGCAACGAAGCGAAAAGAGCTCCCTACATGCAGTCAAAATCTGACCCAATATTGAGCAAAGGTGACCCAGTATTTCTGGATCAGCGACCAGAGCCATGTGTGCATTGTATTAGCCCAAGGGAGAGAAGATGTCTCAACCAGATCATCCCCTTAGGTGTGTTGCCAACTAGTCCTTTGCCTATTCCGACGGACCCCATCTAGATGATTACCTCATGAAATATCTTGGGGCTGCGCTCTAAAATCCAAGACCCCGCCTGGTGGGAGGTCATACCAAACATTGATATATTGGGACTGCAGTAAACATGGTACCTGGATTCAATTCACATCGATGGTTTCAAGATGTTTAACACCCAAGCGATAAAGGGTTTAGGAGGCAGACCTAAGGGTGGACTCTGCACAAATATCTCGAATAGTTTGGTGATTGAAAATATTGCCCTTCATGCAGGGGATTGCTATTATCATATACTAGAATTTTCTTTGAGTGCAACCCACTGCATAGTTTTGGCCACCTGGGGAAATTAGTACCGTGGTTGGGGATTTAACTGGGACTTTGTCAGATATCTGTAATGCGGACACTTTAGACTGTATGATCATTTTGATGGGGGATTTTAATTGCTCAATGTGTAACTCTGTTGATACAAGAATATGTGGATTTGAGAATGATGTTGGGGTGCGTAATACCCACTTTTGCCACACGCTGGTGGGCAATTTGTTCAATGAGCTCATGTATACCAATTATTTGGGTTTTGTAAATTATTTATCAACCCCCCTGTACCCATGCCATGCACTTCTAACGGAAGAGGACTAGCCTCTACAATTGATTGTATGCTAGTTTCATACTCTTTTGCACCTAGGGAGCCTTCTTTCAAGGTTGGGGACAACCCAATGAGTGACCACTTCTTGCTTTGTTTGGAGGTTAAATTGCCTCCACTCAAAACCAAGAAGGTCAAACAAGGGAGTGTGGGGCTTCGTTAATACCCTTCCACAGCAGCAGGTGGAAAACTCTTTCTTGCTGTATATTTTGTCCGCTCCTCCTAGCACGTCCTCCTTTGTTTGCCATGAAGAGCTGGGTCTCTCTTTCATCTCCGATCTCATTAAACTGGAACCAGTACTCCTACGGCATAGGATTTGGACCAAGGAGCAGACAAAGTTAAATAGAGATATCCTGCAAGATAGTTTGAGTTTGGATGGGGCCGTAAAGATCCCCTGGATTAGGTTTATAAGTAGCTTCATGAAGGACCTTGGTCACCCAGAATATTTTACGAATCCCGCAACTATGTTATCTGTGTCGGGATGAATGGGAGGGTATGAAAGGGTCCCCTTCATGGGAGGAAATCTTAACTGCATTGAGTAGCCTCCCTGCAGGTAAATCCGTTACAGACAGCTCACTTACTGAATTTTATAAGTTGTTTGAGCCAGAACTGAAAGATTGCCTAACTCCATTGTTTTCACAAATATTTAATGGATTAGTCCACCGCGTTCTTGGTCACTTGCAAACATAGGTGTGTTTCCCAAGAAGAATAAGCCTGTTTCTGAACTCGGCTTTTACCAACCAATTAATTTAATTAATGTGGATTCTAAAGCTTACTCAAAGATTTTGGACCTTTGTTTATCTCCAATAATACATAAGGTGGTGTCTGAACGATAGCACAGGTTTATACCCGGCAAAAGTAAAACGGATCATATCAAAAGCTGCTCAAGCTGCAGGAGAAGCTATGGCTTTAATTCTGATGGATGGAGAGAAAATGTTTGATAG
Source organism: Lissotriton helveticus (assembly GCF_964261635.1). NCBI lineage: Eukaryota > Metazoa > Chordata > Amphibia > Caudata > Salamandridae > Lissotriton > Lissotriton helveticus. Next base: position 1,579,978,686 of record NC_136061.1, on the reverse strand, counting down.
GGTTTCCTGGCAGTTCCTATGGGCTGTAATGCAGAGAGAGGATCTTGAGCCCAAATACATCTACAAGCAGTTAAGGCTCTATCTCATAGCCAAGAAGTCAGATTGTTTGTTGCGGGAGAACTTTCTAAGTAGCTTAAGATCCCTTAGGGGACAAGGGTGTCCTTGTTCCCCACTCCTATTTGTGATGTGTATTGATCCGTTTTTTTCTCAGGCTTGAGCAAAATAACTTATTTTCTCCTATGTCTTTTAACCCCTTGCATGCGTCGGACGGCCGGCGGCCGTCCGACGCCACGGTGGGCATGTGCGGAGGACGGCCGGGGGCCGTCCAAACCCCGCCCACGCCATAAATCACCCGCACCGCGGCGAAATTTTCGCCGCAGTCAAGGGGTTAGGGGATGGGGTACTAAAACCCTAGCATATGCTGACGAAATAGCGCTTGTGACCCCAGTATATTGTGCATGGATTTGAAAATTTAGCGGCACAAAAAGCAAATGTAATGGCACAAAAATTGAAATTTTGCAGCATTATTGCAACACTTTATTTTACTTGTGATCATTCCTTTCCTGCCTTAAATCAATGGAAACTGTTTTTTACAGACTATTTCACTTTGAAATAGCCATGTTTAAAGTGCCTCGGAGTGTTTTTTGCTATATTATCCTTTGTGGTAACATTCTGGAGCAAGGGTTAAAACTAGCAGAGTAGCACAGGGAGACTTCAGACACTCCACTGACCATGGAGACACCCCAGATCATGGAGATGTGGATCATTTTCGACAAAGCTCGCAGATGTTGCACAAACTTTTTTAAGCAGCAACATCTCATAAATGACCAACATCGACTTAACTCGGTATACGTGTGATGTACCAGCAACATATAGTAAGCAGACCTATATTCCATCAATTAATGAGTGACACAGTGAGTCATCAACATGCAAATGTCACTCATTTGATCTGCAGAGAACGCAATGTCTTGACTTGCAGGTGTTTCAACACACAAACCCCTGGAGTGGCCGAGGATGCTGTGACTCAGAAGTTTCCCGTGTGCCAAAGTCACTCAAGCGGTAATACCAATGGGGTAACCCAGTAACATGCAGAACCTGGGGATGGGTACTTTATACGAGTAGTGGTTCTGCACAAAATGAACTTAAAACATTTCTTACTTTGCCCTCACAGATGGTACGACTCCAATCACGGATACAGTAAATCACAACAATGACTTACAAACAACTTCAACTAAATTTAATAGTGTCAATCGATACATTGATAAATCATATTTTTAAGAATAAGTGATCCAAAACCGGACAAATACACAACTATCAAAAGTATTTTTTACACAATGGTGGAAAACAGGGGAAGTGAATACAGTGTTTTTTTACATATATATATATATATATATATATATATATATATATATATATATATATACAAAATATACATAACAAATAATATATGTACAACATAAATCAATAGCACAGCATTGTATCATCATTGAAAAACCCTAACAAGACCTATGATCTATCCTATTTGCTGTAAAGGTCTGGTTGGGAACAACGCTTATCATATGAACGTTGACGTTTCGACCCCTTAAAATAATTGTGAGTTTGAAAAGCATCACCGTTGGGTCTTCGTCAGGACTTAAGAACAATAATTGTGTTTTGCCTTCTCAAAATGTATCTCGAGGAAATGGAGAAACATTGGAGGTATTGAATAAAGAAATTACACTATCAGATTGCTGTGTAGAAAAGAGTGCAGTATATTTAGAAATAACCATCTCCTCAGACTTAGAAGTAATTGTTAAAAATAATTTAGAACCATTTATGGAAAAAGCGAAAAGAGATCTGAACAGATTGATTAACTTACATTTGTCACCAGAAAGGAGGTGTAATATACTAAAGATGATCCTTTTCCCCCAAATCTTATATTTTTCTGCACCATCCCCTAGAGCGTGAGAATATATGCTTTAAAAGATTGGAAGATCTGATTTCTCAGTTTGTCTGGGCATACTCTAAACCCAGAAGGGCTTTAAAATTTCTGACAGTGACAAAGGATAGAGGGGAGTGGGGTCTACAATATTTTAAATTATACTATTGGGCTACCATGCTTCAAAATTGTCTGGGGTTATTGCAAGAAAGATTGCCGGGTCAAGTTGGGGCGGATTACTCTCCCACTCCCTTTGAGGTATTGATTGGTAAAGACGTAAGGGGATGTCTTTAGAGACAAATCAAGGTTAGCTATTTTAAGTGAGAGTGAGTTCTTTTTAAGACCCTTCAGAGCACTTTTAAATACAATGGGTTAGGAAGATTGAATTTCAATACTCCAATAGGTAATAATGGGAATCTACCATAGATTTTCGCTGATCAATATTTTTTACGCTGGGTGAGCCCTGGATTAAACAGGGTATGATATTGTTTTCTTCTGTGGGGATTATCTTGTTTCAAGAGCTCAAGAATGACTTTAATACCCATCAAAGAGATTTATTTAAGTATCTTGAAATATGGGATTTTTTTACATGTAAAGGAGGAGGCCTGGCTGGGTTACAAAGGCTCGACTTTGTGGATTTATTAATTAGCAGATAAAAATGCTCCATTGGGGTTATTTATAGTTTTCTAAATAAACTTATGAAAGACGATTTAGATAAACATTCCCGGAAATGGCAAGAGAAATTGGCCAAATCGGAATATATAGCTTTCTTGAATCCTTCTCAATGGCAAAAATCACTTTATTGACCTCAAAGTTGCAAGTACAATATTATAAAGCATGCTTTGTTCTTTATGATACACCCAGCAAGATTATTAAATGGATATATGGTAAGGGATCACGATGTCCAAGGTTCCAATTGAGTACTGTCGACTATAAAGGAAAAAAGTACTAAATTCTTCAATGATAAGCTAAAAATGAAAATACATTTGATCCCTGCCATAGTTCTGTTGAGGGTACAAGAAGGGGAGAGTTGTACTAGAGATAGAGTGCTTTATTTAAATCTCTGACCATTCTTCAAATGTGTATTGCTGTTGAGCCTAAGCTATACCAGAAGGGAATAAGTGATACGCAAAGTTTTTCCCTCCCCAGACCCTGCTTCCCCTGCATCCCCTGCATCAATTTTCTGGTAGCTTGACGGATGGTTTAGCATTGACAATCAAAATTGGGATGTAAGGTTGATGTTGATGAATAGATTCCTGTAAGCTTAAGGTTCAGTGAGAATCTTTGATTGAATGATAATCCTGATGACGAAGAGACCACCAGACCAGGTATTGAAAGTATAGATAGGATTGTGTAATTGTGATCCCATATGTGTTATGTCTTTTATTTATCAGAAAATTGTTATAGATGCATTGTCTTAAAGTTGAGAATGGTTCCGACGTGGCCTAAGATCCTGGGATGTACACCTACAGGTAGGTTTCAGTGTGTCATACACTGAGTACATTTGTCTGCTGTTTTAGGAGTGCTGTGCATGAGACATCATTGTCAGTGCCACCAGTGAAGAGAAACTTTGCGAGAGTGTGACAGGTTAAGATCATTGGGATTTTTCCTCGAGTGCACCGGGAAGAATCCTAAATATTTTCTTTAATGTGAAATCACGCTGCACGATGTTTTACAGAGTTTGAATGGAAAATTTGTGACTGTATGAAAATCTGTAATTTCTTTTAGTAGAGAAGACAAGAGTTGATTTATGTTTAATTTATGTGCTGCGTGAAATCATGTTGAAAAAAAGAGGAAAAATTAAATTGTAAAGGGAGCGTCAGAGCTGCAAGGTGTTGAATTGATGTCCTAAAATAGATGATGAGTGCAGGGAAAAACCTGTAAAGAGATGGACGATAGTACAAGTAGTACCTTAGAAATAGGTAGGCTAAATGTAGAACTAGAAGAGATGATATTGGGAACTATTTGTCAAGAGAGATAAGCAAAATACTGTGGTAATGAGGTACTATTCATGTGCAAACGTACTACTCAAAAAGCTAGGAACATACATGAGCAATTTGTTGAGGTAGCTCAAAAATAAGTAGTGGATGTACAGAAATCAAAGGCATTGCAGAAGACATATCATTTGGATTTTAATGACAAAGATTTGGAAAGTTTAAACCCATCAGGAATAAGATTGCAGATTAAAGGGTTATTAAGTACCCTCAAACGATGGGAAGAAGTAGAGAGATGGGAAGGCAGATGGGCAAAAAACTAAGAGGAAACAGTAGTGACTATGCCTCTGTATTCCATTACTGAAAGAGAAAATGGGGAAGCAGAGACAAAGGCATATCCCATGAAAGAGGTGCCAGGTGGAGGTTATGTTCATGTCCCTTGGACTAGGTCAGACATATTGTCATTCACAAATGATTTTCCAAAATTGAGAGACAAACCTGTTGAGTGGTATATGCAAGTCAAGAGATTTGTAAATGATTCAAAGGTTTTAATAAAGGTTTTGGATACCTTACTTCACATTGTAGTCCTAACTGATTTATGTATAGGGTATAAGATTGCGGTGATTGGCCAGAAACAGATTCTGCTAGAGATTCGAAAATGAATGCACCTTCACCAGATGTAATGAGAAAATACAATTAGTTCATTACCTATTTGAAGGGAACGATTTTACCAAAAGAAACAGATTGAGTGAAAAGAGACAGGATGACTTAAGAATTAAAGGAGACTGTGCATGCTTAATATGAGCCACTTCTACAGGCATTCAAGCAATATAGTGGAATTAACAGTGTGTCAGAAAACGATATGGGACATTTTGTATAGCGGTTTGTGTATGGTATAAGACCTCAAATAGGTGCAATGATACAGTAATGATACAGCAGCAGTTGGTTTGTTGGCAGAGTAAACCGATTCTGCTCAATGAAATTCTTCGGTATGCGGAATATTGTGGAAATGACATAGATTCTCAGCATAAAAAATTGAAGGAAAGGTTTATGTTGGCTCAGATGAAGGCAGCAAAAAAGAGTTACATGGGTTTTTACATGGAATTTTTAGGAATGATACAGGGAAATGGTCAAACGATCATTGGAATGCAAGGTGCAGCAGGAAGCTTTCCACAGAATTGGTGCCTCAAGGAAAAGGGACTTCTATAGAGACATTGAGAAAGACTTATGCATGTCACATTTGTGGCAAGTGCGGGCACTGAAAGCGTAAGTGTAAATTCAATATAGCAAATCAGGTGACTGGACAGCCATACCAGGAAAGGTGATGCAGTCTCAGACAGGTGATGTGATGCAGAATGAGCCAATGCATGGACAGGGAAATCAAAATGTGAATATGCTGCAAGCTGCTGAAGTCCCACCAGGAGACCGAGCAGCGTCTCCTGTGGGACCTTGCACCCTCAGCCCTTCAGCTCCGAGAAGGAGGTGAGGCGGAAGGTGTCCGGGAGCCCCAGCTATGTCGGGGCCAAGGGCTGCCGTGCCCCGCCGGGGGGCGCCGCCTCGCACAGTCGCAGGCCCGCCAGAGACATGAGCCGCTGCGGAGCATTGACTGGGAGCCGGGGTCACCGTCCGAGGCACAGCGGGCTGCGCGTCCGGGATTGGTTGGCTCCCAAAGTCAGCCACCAATAGACTGGCTCCGATCTGTTCATCTCGCTCTATTCGATTCGCTGTCGGAAGGAGTCTCTTCAGATGAGATTGATGCAACGTCTGAAAGGCGTGCCTGCGCGAGGAGTCGGTTGCTGATTGGCTGAGCTGTTAAAGCGCTGCACCTAGTCCTCTTTCTCAGTCGATGCTGAACCCGGAATGGAGGCCGAGCGTGGTGGCCATCTTTAAAGTCTCAGAAGCACGTTCCCCAGGCGGGCCAGGCCGGATTTTACTCAATTGGGGCAAGGGTTAATGCTTCTGGGGCACTTCACACCTGAGAAAGAATATTGCAGACAAGATCATTTTGTTTACTGTGGAGAAGAATCTGTATTTTTTGTCAATTCCAATAGCTTCTCATATTCCCTCACCCAGCGCCTTCGTTTTTGCCATCCTCGAGTTTTCTCATTTCCCTACCCCCTGTTTTGTAATGTTTAATTTTGTGTAACTTATTGTACTGCTGTGGTTACTCTTGTAAAGCGCTCCGATTGGTGTTGTGACTGCGTCCCCCCTCCGACCCCACTTAATGGAACTTTGCTCTCCTGGTTTTTTGTGTCTTGACCTGAGAAAATCTACTATTTGTATATCTTTGTATATAGAGATAACTCTAATCACTAGTATATGCAGTAGACCTTTGTACTCTCTACCATTCCTATGTGACTCTTAGAGTATATCCATCTATATCCCTTCCCTATGTGTATAGTGATAACTCTAATCACTAGTATATGCAGTAGACCTTTGTACTCTCTACCATTCCTATGTGACTCTTAGGGTATATCCATTTGTATCCCTTCCCTATGTATATAGAGATAACTCTAATCACTAGTATATGCAGTAGACCTTTGTACTATCTACCATTCCTATGTGATTCTTAGAGTATATCCATTTGTATCCCTTCCCTATGTATATAGAGATAGCTCTAATCACTAGTATATGCAGTAGACCTTTTGTACTATCTACCATTCCTATGTGACTCTTAGAGTATATCCATTGATATCCTTTCCTTGAATGCTCCTCCTTGTGTGACTATAACTTGTACATTTGCAATTTCTTTCTGTTTGTATCTTTTATGCAACGGCACGTAATCATGAGTCCTTATGTATCGCAACTGGTTCTTATGTAAAGCGCTCTGACACCTTCGGGTAATGTTTGTGCTATATAAAATCGCATTAAATAAAAATAAATAAATAAAAATTATCAGATAAATCTGAATGTACAATTAGCTTCACAGTACCTAGTGCAAATTGGTGACAGTGAAATGTGCCAATGATCGTGCCTGGGGGGTAGAAGAATGTGTGCTTGGCACATCCTTAGGGGAAGACCAGAGTGGTCCCTATGTGGATGGTAAGGTAAATGGAACACCTATTTTATTCCTTGTAGACACTGGTGCTACCCGTTCCACTGTGGGAAGTGGGAAAATTCCAAACCTACCCTGCTTGGGAGAAAGAATCCAAGCTGTGGGAGTTTTTAACAAATTGATATCAACCCCTGTGGCTGAACCTGTACAGGTACAGATTGGGTCATTTCAAGTTTGACATAAATTTGTGGTGTGTGACTCAATTCCAGTAAATTTGTTAGGATGAGATCCCTGGTGTAAACTGCATTGTTCCATCTATTGAAAACCTAAGGAAATATAATTCAACACTAATGATGAAGATGTGGTATTCAAAATGGCCAAACAGAAAACAGAAGTGGACAGATTGTTTCCTATTCTCACATAAAATAATTTGCTGCTTGAATTAAGAGACACAGTGCTACCAGACGTTTGGGATTTTACAGGAAAGGATATCGGATTGAAGAGGGGAGTAGCTCATAACCGAATAACTCTGAAGCCAAATGCAGAGTTTCCTAGAATGCTTTCTTACAATATGAGTCTGGAAACCATTGCAGGTATATCATCCTTTATTGACCCCCTGATCGAACAGGAATCTTAAGCGAGATTTGGGAAGTCCATGCAATTCATCTATCATGGGTATTCGAAAACCAAATGGAAAACATGGGATTTTTAAGGACTTGTGGAAAATAAACCAGATTGTGACACCGTGTTGTCTGGTTGTTTCAAATCCTGCTGTAATTCTATACCAGATCCCTTGCAAAGCTGAGTGGTTTTGTGTTATTGATTTGTATCACTCCCTTTTCTGCATAGCTTTGCATCCACATAGCCAATATTTGTTTACATTCTGGTTCAGAAACTGTGTCTTGGCATGGTGCCGAGTTCCACAATGGTATACAGAAATTCCTTTGGTTGTCAACCAGATATTGAAAAGAAATTTTGAATCATTGGAGAAGCCAAATTACTCTGTGTTAGTACAATACATAGATGATTGATTTGTGGCTTCAGGTACCCAAGAGGTTTGCGTTTGTGACACTATTGCTTTGTTGAATCCTTTGACAATAAGTGGCCATAAAGTGTCACCAATGAAAATATAATCTTGCAAAAGAGAAGTTCTTTACTTGGGAAACCACAGTGGGAAAGTGTTGCAAGACCAGATTACTGCCATTGTGCGGATGAATCCACTAAGCACACAAAAGGAAGTTTGTATGTTCTTGAGAATGGTTGGCTACTGCCGACAATGGATTACAAACTTTTCCTTGGCAGCCAATCCTCTTCAAAGGCTTACACACAAAGATGTATCAGATCCAGTGCCATGGGATGATGAATGCATGTGCTCATTTAATGAATTGAGGGTCAAATTGTGACGTTTTCCAGCATTGGGAATTCCTGACTTTATCAAGAGTTCTACTCTGTTCTGCAGTGAGTGTGAAGGTTGTGCACAGTCAGTTCTAATGCAAATGAATGGAACTGCTCACAGACCTGTTGCATACCTCTCAGCTACTTCAGATTCTGTAGCTGCAGCGTTGCCTGTATGTCTAAAAGTTGTTGATGCAGCCTGTGTGAATCTGGAACAGTGCAAAAGCATTGTGATGGGTCATCCTATGAAAGTAGGCGTGACCCATTTTTTTGATATTTTGCTTACACATATCAGAACGCAACATCTCACAAGTAGTCGATTGACTAAGTATGAACAAGTGATTTTGGAAGCAGGGAATGTGACTCTAACAGCATGTACGAGGTTAAATCCAGCTACCTTGATGCCCTTACCCGGACATGAAGTTGTGATTGATGAGGCATGTCATCATTGACTTCATGTGACTAAATTGTGCACTAAACAACATCTTGATATTATGGATGTTACTTTATCAAATCAGACCATGCGTAGTTTGTGGATGGATCATGTTTGAGAGAGTCTGGATGTACCTTGTGAGCTGCATATGATATTTGTATGGTAGTGGAAGTAGTGCAAGGGTCATGGTTGAAAAGAGGATATTCGCCTCAAGTGGCTGAGTTAATTGTACTAACCAGGGCTTGCAGCATTACTGAGCAATTGAGAGTCACTATCTTCACAGACAGCCAATAAGGATTTGGGGTTGTCCTTGATGTTGGGCAGTTGTGGTCTCAACGTGGGTACATGACCTCGTTCACCCAAACGAAACGGAGAACCATGAAAAACCTATTGGTGTCACCAACAACTGCCGGCACTAATTTCAGTAGTGAAGTGCACTGCACACTGCCAGGGAAAGGATTATGTGACAGTTGGAAATTGCTATGTGGATGAGACCACGCGCTATTGCGCTCTAAATTCACACGTTTTTAATGGGTATCCGTTAAAGGAACAATCTGATACCACAGAATGCAGACTAATGTTTTTCAGTTGTACAAACATGGGAAGAGATCAAAGAATCTCAATGTGTGTGCACACAGCTTGTGTGCACATCCCAGTGTGTGGGCACTCCCTCTGGTTCTACAAACGTAGGTAGACTCCTCTTGATTTCAAAGTTTTTTTTATTTGATTATAGTTTTAAGCCTTTAGTGAATGTAGATTCATTTCATCAACTTCAATTGGCTTTTTCCATGTTTTAAATCAAATCAATATGGCTCCAATGCATTTCGGGCCAGGTGCCCTTTCTCAAGGAGCTCTGAAAGCAAGAACGAGCATCATTGTATTAAAGACATCAAGGTATGACAATTTGCATAGTTAAATCATAGAAGGTGGTCCATAACAACGAGTTCCAAATACTGGTGAATATATAAATACAAGTGGTACACATGTGGTATAAAGGGAGAATAACGGAAGCATGAAAGAAGAAAAGTAACCAGGTGTAGTAACAGCCAGAAGAAAGTGAAATCGCCAGATGTTTAAAAAAAAATAAAAAAAAGGGAACACCCCGAGTGAAAAAACAAGCAGTTACGGTTATGCCGAATGTCAAAAAACCAAAAGAGGAGCTCACGTGTGTTCACAGCGTTCATTAGAGCTGTAAAAGTAAAAGGGGAATGAGGACCGTTTAAGCCAATGCGTGACGCATTTACATAAAGCGGGTCGAGGGAATCTCAAACGAGCTTACCGGGAAATGATTCAAAGTCGGGACTATGAAGGTCTCCGTATATGTGGCTGGACGCGACCGGCCGAGCTGATGTGAGTGGTTTTCTGGCGCGTTGGCGTTGTGTCAACATAAACATAGGACTAGGCGAAAGACAACAAATAAAGAAAAGGGGGTCGGCCATCTTAGACGGGTATAGATGAAAGTGAGAAAGAGGGTGAAAAGAGGGTGAAAACATGAAGATAAACACGAAGTGTATCATAGAGTCAAGTGGTGGCGTACTCTAGAAAGAATATAACCCGGGACCATGGATGATATAGTTATAGAGTCACATATGGGATGTGTATAAATGAAACATGAATGAACATTGTAATGACATCGCACATTGAGATATGTGTCCTTATGTACCATATAGGTATTTATAAAAAGCAACTTAGTTCGATACGGTCATTAAGACCAAATGGTTTACAAGACTGAAGGCGATAAATCCAGGCTGTTTCTTTTTGTAAAAGAAGTTTGTTGTTGTCTCTTCCTTCTTTTTTTTCTATGGTTTCAAGGATCATGAATTTTAGCTGTGCCACGTTGTGGTTATGTTCCATAAAGTGCATGGCCACACTGGATTTGGCCTGTTTGGTTCTGATGTTTGATTTGTGTTCATTTAGCCGTACTTTGATCTTTCTCTCGGTTTTTCCCACATAAATTTTACCACAAGGGCACTTGAGTAGGTATATTAAGTTAGACGAATCACAGGTTGCATTGGTGTTTACTTTGATTTCTGTCCCCTTCATGGGGTGATTGATTTTGTTGCCTGGAATGATGTTGTTGCAGCTGTTGCAGTTAAAGCACGGTCTAGTGCCTTTGTAGATGGTTTGTTGAGGTGTTTCTCTCGATAAGATCTCTTTTATGTTATTGGCTCTAGTATATGCAAAGATCGGAGGATACTTAAAAAGGTCTTTGAAATCCGGTTCCGATGTTAAGATTCTCCAATGTCCAAGTATGATTTTTTTGTATCGTCCACTCAGTGTGGAGTATCTGGATACTACCACCATCCTATTGTCTTCACCTTTTGTTGATTTTTTTAGTGCCTTTTCACGTTGGATTAAAGAGACTTTATTCATAGCCTCGTTTGTAATTTCAGGTGGATAGCCTCTCTCGATGAATCTCACTTTCATTTCATTGATGCGTTTAGTGCAAACTTCTGGGTCTGAAACTATGCGTTTAACTCGCAACATTTGGCTGAAAGGAAGATGACGTTTGAGAGAATTCTGGTGGAAGCTAGCAAAATGCAACGTGTTGTTGCGATCCGTTGGTTTCCTGTAGAGGTCTGTTTCTAGGCCTGTACTAGACCTAGTGATTGACACGTCCAGGAAGTTGATATTGTGTTCATTCAAATTCCAGGTCATTTGGATTCGGTGGTCTTTGGTATTGAGGATGTTCAACTCATTTTCTAACTCATTTTTTGTGCCTTTCCACAGGAAGAACAGGTCATCGATGTACCGCACGTACATCAATAGGTTGTTGGTCCATTTGGAGTTGTCGTAGATGTGGATTTGTTCGAAGTCCGCCATGTATATATTAGCGTATGCTGGCGCGGCGCAATTGCCCATGGACATACCAGATAACTGTTGAAACCATTTACCATCGTGGGTGAAGTAGCTATGGTAAAGTGTAAAAATCATCAGTTCCATAAGCAGGACTTGCATGGATTCGGGAATATCGCTGTTCAACAGGATTTTTTCAATGGCATCAATTCCTCCGTCGTGTGGGATGGATGTATATAAGCTGTTTACATCCGCCGTGCAGAATATCAAGTTGTCGTTTTCATTGATTACAACTTCAGACAACTTAAGTAAAAACTCATTAGTATCCTTAATATAACTTTCAAGTTGTTTGACTGAAGGTTGAAGATACCGGTCAAGGAATTTTCCTACGGGCTCATGGAGTGACCCCTTAGTTGATACGATCGGCCTCATTGGAGGATCCATTAGGCATTTGTGGATCTTTGGTAGTAAGGTAATAGTTGGACTTCTTGGAAATTCGACCAGTAGATACTTTTTAGTACGTTCATCGATGGTTCCTGAATCGTACGCTTTGGTGACAATTGATGTTAATGTGGATTTATATTGGTTGGTTGGATTGGCTTCTAGTAATGAATACGTTTCTGACGTCCAAATATGCTCATGCATTTTAGCTTCGTACATGCTGGAACTCATTACGACGAGGGCGCCGCCTTTATCAGCTTTTATGCATTGGATGGTCTTATTATCAGCGATCTTTCTTAATGTATCTTTATCTTTTAGTGTAAGGTTCATAGTTTTTGTTTTTTTCTTGAAGTTGATCTTTTCCAGGTCCTGTTTCACTAATGTCTCGAAGGTATCAATACTCTTGTGGCTAACAGGTGGTATATATGAACTTGGTGGACGTAAGCCACGCAGTTGATCCGGTTTCTTATCAGTAATTGGTGGGAGCACATTTTCAAAAAAATGGCGTAGCCTTAATTTCCTTGTGAGCTTAAATGTACTAGTCTCCAATTCAAGTTGGTTAGTAGAGGTAGTCGGGATGAATGATGTGCCTTTTTGTAAAAGGTTGGTCTCGTATTCAGATAATTTGATGTCAGAAATGTTGATAACTAGCGATTTGTTTTCTTTTTGTCCTTCTTGGAACCTCTTGTATTCGGTGCTTCTGATTCTTTTTCTCTTACTCCGCCTGAGTCTTCGGTTTCTGGTGGGCCTTTCTCTAAAAAAGGACCAGAAGTGGTAGCGTTCTCTTCCGGTTGTGTTCTCGCCTGTTCTTGATTCCTATTTACATCGGGAGTTGTCTTTCTCGGTGGTCGGTTGGATGTGTCACTCCCAGAAGAGGAGGTGTCTGTATGTTGGCTGAATGGTTTGTTCCGTCGGCGTTGGGCATAAATGTCAGCCCAGGTATAAACCTCATCCAGTTGGTAATCAAGTGTGTCACGTCGGAATTTTCTGATTTTTCTCTCATTGATGTCTTTGGTGTGCTTATCTAATTGTGTTTTAATATCCTCCAACATTTGTGACAATTCTTCGGATGATGTGAATACTTCAAGTTCCTTTTCAACTTCTTTTATTTCGTTAGTTAAATCAATCAGGATAGTAGACAATTCCTCTATAATGAGTAAAATTAAATCAAGGCTGCATTTGTTTCACCCAAACGAAACGGAGAACCATGAAAAACCTATTGGTGTCACCAACAACTGCCGGCACTAATTTCAGTAGTGAAGTGCACTGCACACTGCCAGGGAAAGGATTATGTGACAGTTGGAAACTGCTATGTGGATGAGACCACACGCTATTGCGCTCTAAATTCACACGTTTTTAATGGGTATCCGTTAAAGGAACAATCTGATACCACAGAATGCAGACTAATGTTTTTCAGTTGTACAAACATGGGAAGAGATCAAAGAATTACAGGATGCAGTGCCACAAACTGAAAGAGAAGATGGATTAAAGCAGGGTGCCCACATCGACAGGAAGATGAGTTGTGGGTATCCCTTGACGGGAGGCCAGTCTTATCCAACCATGGTCCTGCCCATGTGGGAAGAGATGCTATGTTGTGCCTCTTTTGACAAACCTGGTTTAATCCCTGATTCAGAGCCATTGCAGAAGTCCTATGTTAGAGATGTGTGGTATGTCAACAACAAAGTGCAGTGAGAAAAACATTTGTCAGCACAAGTCATATTAGAAAATCAGGGGGTCCGTTCAGCAGGATGCAGATTGACTTAATGGAGATGTCCCCATGTAATGGATTAAAGTATGTGTCAGTGATTTTGTGTCTGTGCTCTCGTTGGGTGGAAGCCTACCCTACAAGGTGTAATGACAGCTTAACAGTAGCTAAACTGCTACTTAGAGAGCTAATACCAAGATTTGGATTTCGGATCTCTTTGGAATCAGATAGATGATCTCATTTTAATAATGAGGTGATAGGAATGCCTTGTGCAGCTCTCAAGATTGAACAGAAGCTGCATTGTGCCTATCGACCTGAAGTGCCAGGATTGGTTTAACAGCTCAATGGAACATTAAAGTTCCGGTTGGCAAAAGAGTGTGTGTCTGCTCCTCTGAAATGGCCTGACGCTGTACCCTTGATGATGATGAGTTTGAGAACCATCGCAGACAGAAGAACAGGCCTGTCAAGATAATCATGGGGAGGGCTATGAGACAGCCTGCAGTCCCAGCAAATCAGCTTGTGAATATAACTGATTATTTGGTACTCGATTACTGTAAAGGATTGGCTGATGTGGTGCATTCTGTGACTCACCAGGTCGCGAATGCTGTAACCCCAGCACAACAGGAGCAGTGCCATTATCTGTGCCCAGGTGACTAGGTACTGGTGAAGAAGCACTTGTGAAAAACTTGCTTAGAACCTCGGTGGCATGGGCCATATCAAGTGATACTTGTAACCACAACTGCTGTTAAATGTGGTGGTCTGCCGAATTGGGTAGACTCTGCCCACACTCGCCAAGTCCAATGTCCCCTTGAAAATGCAGGACCTGTAGTGGATGAGCCATGGTAGCAGAGAGATATCCAACTCAGGTCAGTCACTGTGTAGAAGGGGCACCAGCTACTGGGTCTCAAAACACGGGTTCAGACGAGAGTCAAGGAGAGTTGATCCTAGTTGGTAACACGGGTCTAGCTGAAGGGTATCAAACTAGGTGAAGCATTGACACAGCTAACGTGAACAGTGTAAGTGAAAAGTAAGTGCACAGAAGGCGACCAATGGCCCAGAAAAAGTGAAAGGCTGAGGCACATCCTGATTGAAGGGAGAATACCTGTGATCAAAGTTTTGAGCCAATCTGAGCAAAGTGACACAGATGAGCCTACAGTGCACAGAATGAAAAGAGCAAATGTACCAAGTTAGAGATATGCTGCTCCAGAGTGGATGTATATAGCAGCTGGAAATGACTCTGAGAAAGCATGTTAGGCTTTTTGCTTCAAAGACTGCAGCTTACAAAAACCACCTTGAAAGAACTGTTACGAGAAAAGTAAAGGAGAAAGGCTGTGAAAACATTTCATGTGACACTGCAATATGCCAAAACGGTGAACTAAAATACTGCAGAGACAAGAAAAAGACACAGATTGTTCAAAGGTACAAATAAGGTCATTTTTGCAAACCTCACATTAGAAAGCATTCTTTAAGAAAAAAAATGAGTTACCTCACCAGGAGTTGGAAAATCCAAATCAGTTTTAAGACGTAAATGCATACATGCTTGCTTCTTAACTATATCTGTCATACTATTTGTATTGTTCCTGATAATACTAAACTTACCACACACTGTATAGTTGGAGTCTAATATTAACTCAAACCCAAGTACTAAACTGATGGAAGAACATAAGGATCTGGGTGTAACTAATGGATTAACCAATGCTAGTTTACACCATGATCAGTCTAATAATGGCTTCTCATTAAATGTGTTTACAAAATTACGGTATGAATATGCATTTATCATGTTTGCAAGGAATTGCTATGTGTTCATGCAATTACCTTCCATTAACATATCATATGTCTAGTAGTGTGCTAACCAGTTTATTCCATCACAAAGGACTATTTCAATATTACTATTCAAGTTACAACTTAATTTTATCTGAAGTGCCTGTCAAGGAAAATGTAAATGTTGCACCGGATGCACAAAATGCAGAGATACTGGGAGAATTCTTTCAACCTACATAAACGCCTTGGCCACAGCGGTAATTCCGCTGCAGCGCTGGGGGGGGGGGCGGTGAGCGCGGCACCGCCATGTTCGTGATGGAACCACGCCGTCATGAGTCACGGGCGAACTGTGCTCATGACGGCGTGGTTCTGTCACGACCCCACCCACTCGCTAATTCGCCCGCACAGGCGGGGAATCAGTGCCGCGTGGGCGGAGCGGCCGCAGCATGACGGAACCACTCCCACATGAGCACACGCTGCCCGTGGCTCATGACGGCGTGGTTCCATCATGCACAGGGATGGGGTTAAGTATAGATACAGTGTATGCACATCAGCACAATCTGAAGTGTGCTTTACATAGCATACCGAAGGATTTAATTAATTCTGGGGAAATAAAGAGGAAATCTGAATCGCAAATAAGGATACCACCATGGCCACACAGAGAGGGTGAAATGAAAAAAAGGGTAAACACATGCTGCCATGGCTCTAGATTGGCAACATAAGGAAAAACAATGCATAATGAAAAACAGATCATAATAATACACTTGCTGGTTCCAGTGAATGTGATAATATCTTCCTACTTGTAGGATGGTGGAGTCAATATTTAGCAGGAGTAGATCCTGTATTTCCAGGAGTATATTATGTTTGTGGGAGAAATGCCTATTATAGGCTACCAAAACAATGATATGGATCTTGTTACATGGGTATTGTTTTTCCAAACATTTACCATGTGGGGACAAAACAGTGGAACCAATGAAAGAAAACACACACGCTTGAATTAGTGCTGCTGAAAAAATAGGGGATATTTTTGGTGCCATAATACCCTCAGTTGGGGTAATTCTAAATTCACACAAATTTCAGAAACTTTCAACTGCAGTTGATCGGCTATAAACTGATACTGCACAGGGATCCCTTGTTATGGATACTGAAATAGTTGATATCTGATCTATGGTTTTACAAAACAGACTTGCTATAGATGTACTTCTTACAGAGTCTGCCGCATGTTAAAGGTTCAACAGTGTTGCATACAAATCCCTGAGAAAAGCAAAGATTTGCAGACATATATTAGAAACATTACTACCCCAGGAAAAGAATTAACTAAACCGAAAGCAGATGCTGCATGGGTATCAATTGGGAAGGGGTTTTCATCAGTTAGAAATTGGTTTGCCTCATTGGCTGGTAGCTCAGTGGGGAGAATATTGACACCATTACTCACATTTGCTATTGGCTTACTAAAAATAGTAACAATTTATTGTTATTGCAAACAAGCACAATTAAATGACGCAAGTAGGGAAAGAAGAGGAATAAAGCAGATATTGAACTAGAGGATAGGCAATTTGGATACTCTGAAGAATGAAAAATCTAGAACAGTCTAGATTTAAATGAATGAAGACAACTGCATTCTAACGTTCCATCAGATAAACATCAGATGATGGTGAGATAAAGATTATGTGATGGCTTGATTCACCATCAAAGCGGGCATTGATGGTACATAGATGTTATCATGCATCCCTCTTCACAAATTCCTCTGACAAATCAATGTACAACACCCTTTGTAATGGATGAGACAAAATAAAGATAGGTTTTCTTACTAAGAGAAATTCCATATGCACACTCATGTTCAGATACTGCATTGTAAAAGCATGCAGTACATAGTAATGAGAAACTATGCAAAGAAACAATAAAGTTATGATAAAGCATTGTTTTTGTTTTAGAAGAAAAGATTCAAATCAAATTGTAAACTTTAGAAACATTCTTAGACTAATAATAATGTGCATTGAATAATGCATTACCTTTAACAGCACCAGAAACGTGTGTATTTACACTAATTGAATGTAAAGAGTACATTTAACACAGAAAACTGACATAGAATGTTAAAGGGCTTCTGTAATGTAACACATATAATTACACACATTGAAAAGTGAATTGTTGAAATTTAAACATGCATAGTAACGTACGAATAATGACTTGAGAGAGAGAACATTTTAGAAGTACTTAATACGGACATGTATTTCATGAAAGAACCATATTTGAATTGATGAGAAAAGATTAACTGCATTCAGAAAATGTGTGCACTTGAATAATATTAATATTTCGTGATTTAGTAGATTTTTGCTTAGGCCTCTAAAGATTTTATTTTCTTAGCTAAGGTTAAGTGATGTGTAAACTGTCACCCCAGCTCCATGAGAATTTTCTTTAAAGTTTTTTTTGTTTACAGTTTTATATAGCGCAGACTCGACCAGAAGATATCAGAGCACGTTACATGAGCACCCGTTTTGTTACAGATGGACACATTCATTTGGATGTATGACATTACAACGCATGCTTTTACCACGCATGCCTTTACAACGCTGTTTTTACAAAGCATGCCTTTACAACGCATAGTGCTTTGGGGCGCTGGATAGTGAATAGTTTAATTTACTATTCCAACTCCAGTCCCCGTGGATAGTAGGGAAGGTGTTGGATAGTAAATTAAACCTATTCCCTATCCTAGAGCGCCCCCCCAGCGCAATACGTTGTAATGGTTTGCGTTGTAAAAGTTGCGTTGTAAAGGTACTGCGTGGTAAAAGTTGCGTTGTAAAGGATGTTTCCCCATTCATTTTGTTAGGCACAGTGAAATTAAGTGATTTGTCCAGAATCACAGGATGTTGAGCGACCCTGCTGAGACTCAAACCCACTTCCCCAGCTTTGAGGTTGACCACTCTAGCTGTAAGACTACATGCTCTCCCCATTTTACATTTGTATTCTTGTTTACAATGGACTCACTTCTCGCATGTAGAACTCTCTATTGAAATTGTAACAACTTTGTTGCATCCCAGCCGAAAAGCATCTGGGAACGGACTGAGGATAGATGACAAAATGTACTGCCTACTTTCAAGGATGTTACTAGACACTAATTAACTGGAATTTAATGATGCTAAAGAAAACACGAGAAAAGGATTACTTAGTTGTTCCGGATTTGTATATTTTACAGATCATCACATAACAGCCCATTGTGAGTGTCCAATGAAACTCCATGGACTGATGGAATCAATCATTTAAGCAGTGTAAACTTGGATGTATTGGAGTATAATTGCCAAAATTAAGGAGAAGTCAAAGGCTGGCTGGTTGTCTGAACAATCCCTGCTCGTCATGCTGTTGGGTTTTCCTTTGATCCACGCACGTTGCTTGTCCTGAACTTTAGTCTTTCCTTGCCTCTAATCACTCGTTCTCAGTGGCTCAGATGCTAACGAACATAACGTGTGCTATTGTTGGTTGATAATCGGGCGCAGGAAGATAAACGTTCCTGGCTGAAGGGTTGTTATGACTCCTGATGTGACTATCGAAGCTACATAACAGACACAGACTGATTTCTTGAGAATGGAACATGAAACGGCATTGATTTGATTTGCATGAGCATCACTGAACCTGTAATTTCTCATGCACTTTGTGGTTTTCTGCGCAATGGCAAGCTGTTACTAAATCTGATGTTTAACGCATTTCTGTTCATTCTGCATTCTTGAGGCGTTAGATAAATGTTTTCTTTTTCTTTTTTCTTTTTTTTATCATCATCATCATCTTTATTCGATCTACCGAAGGATCATAAAGGGTACATACAATAGGAAAAATCATGCAGTTTAAGACATGTATGTTAAATAAGCTAAAAATTCTAATAATTTTCTATATGTAAAGTGACAGAGCATACATTTGAAGTCCTAGGACATCAAATCTAATAAAATAATAAAATGAGTACAGGTAAGGTGCCAGGTACAAACTTTCCCTTTAGAGTACAGGACCCACAACGCTATTCAAAAAGAATGTAAAAACTATTTGCTCAAAACAACATGCTCTTTTGGCTAATTCACACACCAAGAAGCTGGCGACTGAGTGACATACACAGGAGTCATTGAGTTGCAACAGGTAAAATAGGGCGGCTTTACACTTAGAACATGTATGACTATGTATCAGGGGGGTAAAAATTTCCTTGTAAATAACAAATAAAATTGACAAAAAAGACAAAGTGTAAAATAGTTTGTAAAGAGTGCTCATCACATGGACAAATCCAAATGGAGTCCGGGGAATACTGAACTAGGGGAAAACAGATTAACCAACAGAAGGAGCCTAACCTGAACCTTGCCAGCAGGGTTATCTCATACACATTCGACACATATAATAAGTATAGAGCAGTAGTTTTGACCATTTGGAAAATACAGTAGTCTCGGACTGCAGGTTTGGCCACTTCCGTTTGTTCCCTGGTTGCTTGTTTATACTTAAAAAATCAGTCCTGGACCCAGTTTCTATCTTTCTTCACAATGGTCTCGGGATGCTGAGACAAGTGTGCGCATCCCAGCACCGAGAAACTCTCGCTGATAAATTTTAACCATGGGATTGCCGCACCACGGTCACAAGAGAAACAACCTCTCTTAGGAGCAATCCCACTGACTCATTGTCAGTGAAATTGCTCTCCATCCCTCGCAGCTCCACCATTAAATGAGGCCTTCCCCCGAGCCCCGGAACTCTCGAGTGTTGGTATTCGAGGCCCTCCTCCACCGCAGGTTTCACCTGCGCCTCATCCCTGGTAGTCCAGTGGACCTCTGTCTCCATTCACTTGCTCCGCTTTTTCTCTCCTTTTTCACTCGTTTTTTTCCCTCACTTCAATCTCCCCCCTTCACTCCCAGTCTGGGTCTTTCCTCAGTTTTTCACTTGTTTTTAACCCTCAACTCAATCTCCCCCTTTCACTCCCCTTCTGTGTCCTCTGTGTCTTTCCTCCACTCTTTCGTGCACTTTTGCTGTCTTATTTTGCCCTTTTCCTTTTGCTTTTTTCAGCCTGTTTTGCAGCCCCCAATCCCCAGCCTCCCAGCTGTCCAGCCCTCTCCGACCCCTTCATAATGGCGGGCGATGTGTGGTCTTGCAGCGGCCACGCTGCCGGCGCACCAAGCCAAGCCTGTCTGCGCCTGTCAGTTACCCGACTGCAACTAGCGCCAGGAATCCTGGATCTCTGCACCACCAAAGGTACGACCCTGCGGCACGCCACTCTCAACCCAGGCCGCAACAACAACTACAAGCTAGCATCACCCACTGACACCCACGGACCCTTCAGCTGGTACCGCTGCCGGGACACCTGCAGCACCGAAAAGACCACGGACCCAGTGCAACCCGCCTGAAGAACACAACCGAACTGAAGATCCTGCAATGCATCCTCCTCAACGTCCGATCCCTCCACAAACACGCCACCAAAATCTGGGACCTCTTCGGCAGCATCACCCTGGATGTAGCATTCATTTCCAATACATGGACCAAAACCACCTCGGGACCGGACATCGCCATCGCCATTCCCCAAGGATACAAGATCTCCAGGAAGGACCGCCCCACCCACCCGGGAGGGGGAATCGCCATCGTCCACAAATCCACCCTCCGCCTGAGCACACTCCCTGACGAGCCCACTGACCAGATGGAACACCTTCACTTCAAGATGCTGGCCAGCCCTACCTCCACTCTCTGAGGAACCCTCCTCTACCGACCGCCTGGACCCCGCACACTTTTTGCCAACTCCATCATGGACATCATCTCCCTGCATGCCATCGTGTCCACCAACTACACCCTACTGGGAGACCTCAACTTCCACCCCCGACAACCAACTGGACCCCAGCACCACATCCCTCCTGGACAACCTCCACAACATTGGACACTACCAGATCGTGACCGAGCCCATGCACTCAGCAGGACACACCCTCGACCCCCTCTTCACAACAGGAAACTCCATCACCTTCAGCCACACCACCAAACTCCCATGGACTGACCATCGATGCGTCCACTTTACCGTCAGAACACCCACCATCCACAGACACCAGCACCTGCTCCCACGAAGAAACTGGACCAGAATCACCGACGACCAGCGAACCTTATCACTCAGCAACTCCACCCCAACTATCGTGGAAAACGACAACCCCAACACCGCAGCCCGAACCTGCACAGATGGATCTTCGACAGCACCAACACTATAGCCCCCCTCAAGAAAAACAACAACACCCACACCAAGAAAGCTAGATGGTTCACCACCGAACTTTGAGAGTCCATACGCACTTGCCACCTCCTCAAAAAGGCCTGGAGGAACACCAAATCCACAGAAGCCCACAGCAACTTCAGAGCCGCCACCAACACCCACCACCAACTCATCAGAAAAACAAAGAAAAAAGCTATTGAAGACAGAATCTCTACTCATGCACACAACAGCAAAGAACTCATAATCATCATCAAGGATTTCGCCCAACCCACCAGCGAGTCCACCGACATCCCTCCCTCACAAGATCTCTGTGACAAATTCAGCACCTTTTTCCACCACAAAATAAAAAGCATCTACGACAACTTCAACAAAGACAACCAACACACAGAACCATCACAAACCACCTCCGACACCCTGAAGCCTGCAATCGACAACTGGACAGCCCTCACCACCAAAGACACACTGAAGATGATGAAGTCAATCCACTCCGGGGCCCCAACAGACCCCTGCCCACCACATTTTCAAGAGAGCCGCCGATACTATTGCACCCATGCTCTGCCACACCATCAACCGCTCCCTGGCAACTGCTTAGTTTTCCGACGACTGGAAACACTCTGAGATCAACCCCCTCCTGAATAAACCCTTGGGAGACCCCACCGACCTAAAAAACTACAGACCCATCTCCCTGCTCCCGTTTCTAGCGAAAGTCATCAAGAAAGCCATGAACACCCAACTCGCCACATTCATCAAAGAGCACAACATCCTCGACTCCTCCCAATCTGGCTTCAGAAAAAAACACAGTACGGAAACCGCCCTCCTCACCGCAACAGACAACATCCTTACCTTACTGGAAAAAGGAGAAATAACAACCATCATCGTCCTTGACCTCTCAGTGGCGACACAGTCTCTTACCGCACCCTAATACGCAGACTCCACAATGCAGGAATCCAAGACAAGGCCCTCGACTGGATCCGCTCCTTCCTCACTGGCAGAATGCAGTGGGTCAGACTCCCCCTTTCCTCGCGTACCCTACACCTACCACCTGCGGAGTCCCCCAGGGGTCCTCCCTCAGCCCTACACTCTTCAATTTCTACATGGCTCTGCTCGCCCCCATCGTCAGAACCTACAGACTCAACATTGTGTCATACGTGACGACTCCCAACTCATCCTCTCCTATCCAACAAACCCAACACAGCCAGACACAACCTTCGAGAAGGCATGGAAGCTGTCACCTAAGGGATGTAAAACAGCTGCCTACAACTAAACACCAACAAAACGGAAGTACTCATCATGGGCCCAAACCCTGATGCATGTAATGACACCTGATGACCCCCTGCCCTCGGAAGTCCGCCCACGCCAACGGACCACGCACGCAACCTGGGAATCATCCTGGACTCAGAGCTCAAAATGGACCGCCAGATCAACTCTGTCTCGTCCTCATGCTTCCACACCCTCTGCCTCCTACGTAAGACCTTCAAATCGATCCCCCTCGAACACAGAAAGACCGTCACTCACACCCTGGTCACCAGCAGGCTCGACTACGGCAACGCACTCTATGCTGGAATAAACAAAAACCTCACCCCCAATCTACAGTACATACAAAACGCTGCCGCAAAACTGGTCCTCAACCTGCCAAGACTCTGCCACACCTCCCAGCACCTGCGCACACTCCTCTGGCTCCCCATCGAAGCTAGAGTCACCTTCAAGATGCTAACCCACGCTCACAAGGCCCTCCACGACACCAGACCAGCATACCTAACAGCCGACTCAAATTCCACGCACTCCAAAGGACCCTATGATCAGCCCAACGCTCCTACGCCGTGGTGCCCCGCACCAGAAAGACCAGATCGGGAGGCCGCTCCTTCTCCTTCTGCGTGGCCAGAGCCTGGAACCACCATCCGCTCCACTTCAGACAGATAACATTGCTCCCCATCTTCGCAACAAACCTCAAAACCTGGCTCATTGACATACCCCCTAAGCATGGGCGGATTTTGCGGATTGGCAATCCGCGAACTTGCGTATTTACGGATTCGCAATCCGCGAAGATCCGCGAACTCTAGCGGACTTGCGGATTTTTCCGTTTTTTGTGTTGGCGCGTGTTCGCGCCGATTTTGGGACAAGTTCGCAATTGCGAACTTACTTTTCGGCTTGCAACGGCCGCGACTATGTTGTTTCTACGTCTGGTTTATCATCACAGGTTCACAGCACCCTCTGTTTCACCACTGCCACCCTCTGGGACACCCATGCCACCCTCTAGTACATCCTCACAGGCACCTATTAGGTTTATTTATTACTGTAGATTATGGTGGTTGAAAAAAGCTAGCACACCTGCCCTTCTTCAACTGCCATCAATTAATTTGTGTTTCATTAATGTGTCAGTAATTTTGAAAGTTCCAGTCTGGCTGGCACCTGCTTCCTTCCTTATCTGTAATTTGCTTTTTGTTGCAGTGAAATTTTTTTTTTACAGGACCTTTATGGTGCTATTCTATGAGCCTGCTGTTTGGGTCATAGCAGGGTCATAGAATTGTTGCAAACTCTGGAGGGGCCCATCAGGAAGCACTACCTTGAATGTTACTAATGTTAAGTTTGAACTTTTGCACCTGCTCATTGCTTTCATTTTAGCTAAAATCGTTTTTTTTGCAATTTCGCGCGTTATTTGGGGCGCGAATCCGTGCGAGATCGATTTCGGAAGCCGCGAATACGTGCGAATACAAAATTGTTTTTGTTGCGACGTGTATGTTCGCGTGATCTTGCGCGTGTTCGCGAGGCGCTTCTAGCTATTCGTTTGCCAAGTTACCCTATCGGTCGTACACGGGCGCGGCCATCTTGTTGGCGTGACGTAATTCCGTTTCCGCCCGCTATGTGTAATCTCGCAAAGTGTGCTGCTCGCGAGTACAAGTTCGCGCGTACTCGCAAGGAAAATCTCGCGCGAACTTACCCACGCGGTCGTGAACGGGCGCGGCCATCTTGTTTCTCATTCATTGCTATGGTTCTGGGCATGCTTTCTCTATCCTCTCTCAATCTCTGCCATCCTTTGCTTGTTTGAAGTTTTTTTGATCTAATTTTACTTATTATCTAACCCTCTATTTTTCTAGCTCTATATTTTTGTGTTTTCTGCAGCTTTTAGTTACTTTTAAACTACTTTTTTAAACTCTTTTATTTTCTTCTTCACTATTCTATTTCTTCTTTATCATTTAAGTTTATTTCTGCCCAGACCATGGTAAAGGGAGCCGGGAAGCACCCTGAGAAGGGGAAGGGTCCCGCACCCCGTGCCCGGCTCCCGTGCGGGCGTTTAAGGGGGGAGCAAGTGGTCCCGAGGGAGATCTTTAGCGCGGAGGAAGTGGCGGCACTGATCTTCCATGTCCAGCGCCGCCTCCCCAAGACGATCCTGGGAGGCGGCAAGATCGCGACCGGCTATGGCATCCGGGAGCGCCGCCAGCGGTGGGAGAAGGTGTGCCGGGCCATGTACAAGATCTCTGGGGTCCGGCGCACATATAACCAGGCCACCCACCGCTGGACCGATGTCATGGACCGGGAGCGGGACTTGCTGGACGCGCTCGGCGTAGAGGTCCCCGGGCTTGGTGAGTAGTAGTAGTAGTACATTTACTACTCTGTTTTATCCTGCTCTGTTATTTGCAAATCTTTGTTCTTTACCAAGAGCAATAATGCTGCCGATTACATTGAGGTAAATTATATTTCAAAATCTTCTATGCATTTCATTTTCAGGTGCACTGCTCTCCTTCTCAGTAGCCTTGCTTGCTACTATGCTTCTTTGTTTTGTATGTTGTGTTCAGAAGCATTTCATTGGCCTGAGAAATTATGTATCAGTGTACTGTAAAGAAAAGAACTGCGTAATGCTAGACAGTAAGGGTCATATTTTCAATTACCGGCGCATCCCTGCAAAGTAGCAGGGATGCGGCAGTAATTGTGTGCCATGCCACCACCACCCATTGGCCCAAAACGTCACAGAAGCCTTACGCATCTGTGCCGTAAAGGCAGCGCATTGCTGGAGTTGCGTGCCAACGATGGCGCAGCTCCAGCAATGCTCTGGGGTACCCTATCTCCCCAATGCTGCATCAAGCCGTACGTCGGCTTCAAGCGCGCAGGGTTTGAGTCATGCATCATTGTCATAAAAATGACTGATTGACATCTTGTAGATTTCCCTCAGCCACTTTTAGGATTCGTTCCTGCGCAGGTACGCCCTCCCTTGCGCCGGAACGCCCCCTGATGGCGCAGGGCTTTACAACGTGATGCATCGCCCATATGCCCATATGTGTTTTTTTTTTTAATATATACGCCGCACCAACACCATGGCGAGTCTTTTGTTCTGCCGCTGCGTCAGAAAAGGCACGCAACAATGGAGGAAAATCAGCCGCAACTTCCGCAAGGGACTTATAAATCAGCCCCAACAGACTGAAGTCCAGTGTCCTTCCTTTAGACAGTCACATGGCTATCAGAAGAAATAGTGGCGGTGGTGGCGGGTGGATTGATAGTTTGAGTATTCACTGATCTGCAAGCAGGATGGACTTTGTCTGTCACGTGTTGTGCACTACTGCCTGCAGTGCCAGGCCTAGGCAAACCTCTTTAGTAGTCTGTTTATTGAGTTACATAGGAACTTTCTAAGTCAACGTTCCGCAAATCAGGCAATACGAATAACGTAGTATACCACATGAGATAGATCCCGTGGAATAGTTGTCTATCTATTTGCTATTTTTCCAAAATATGTTGTTATTGTTCTTTTGAAATGTTTGATTTGGTTGAAAAATCTCATCCATGTTTTATGGTTTTTCTTTCTTTCATGTTGTACATCAGCTCCCCCCAAGGGCAAGAGGACACAGGAGGAGGGTGCTGAGGATGCAGGCCAGGATCGGGCAGGCGAGGGCTCCTTTGCTGGCCCCAGTAAGTTTACATTTTACTAAACAGTACCTATTTTTTCCTAGCGTTCCTCATTCGATTTTTTCTAAATCGTCTTTGATCTTCTTGTAGACTGGATATAAATTCTTATCCTGCCTCGAATATGATGACTCCCTGTGGTATTACTAGACTATTCTTATTAGTCTGTCTGTGTAGCTAACTAAGATTGGACATTTGGCAATTCCATTGGACTCCCATTATATTCAGCAATACCTCTATGCACTGTCTCCTTACTGACTAGATAGTGTGGCAGAGTCATTCAGCTCCCGAAGTCACCGATTATAGATCCCCAATGATCTCTAGATTATCGTACGCAGGACAAGAGAGTAGTACGGAGTCACAGCACAGTCAAGAAGTGTCAGAGGCACTCATGCTTGCAAAAATTCCAAAACCTTTAGCTCATCCACTCTAGTCTAGAGGAACAAAAACCACAGAGTCTATTTAAGTGTAAAAGCTTTATTAAAAGTAAACACATTTATTGAAATCTACTTTGTCGTAAAACTATTTAACTGTAAACGGAAAAGTGGTTAGTGCTGACGATTAATTGGACACATTTCTTGTGGTCGATCCGAACTCTCACCTACTTTGAACTTGATCCTGGTCGTGTTCTTAGGACTCAGGAGTCAAGCTTCTGTCTGTTAGGAGAAAAAGTGGTGCGTGTTAAAAATCAAAAGCAAGCATTCATCAGTTGTGCATAAAAGTGCAGCAAGACAACAGCCTTCCCTGGAAAATGGGACATTTTTACTATGGAGTAGACAGTCACAAATTATTACATTGTATTCTGTTTTTTTAACATTTCTCCTAGACCAAATATTATATAGTAGTGAGTGGTGTATTCTAACTTTCTTAAATGTACTTTGTAGGTGTAACATCTGGTGACGGGGCCAGCGCGGAGGTGGCTGATGTGTTGGACTTGGACTCGGAGGCCTCTGGGGAGGATGCGGCGGTAGAAGAGCTGGTGGCCGTTCCTGTGGGGGATCAAACGGTGGTGGCGGAAACAGGTAAGCTATATATTCCTTACTTATTGAGATTGAAGACTGCATAGTGTGCTTTCTGCACGGGTGTATTACAATTACAAATCAACCAGGTAGTAGCCTCCTCGAAATGTACTTCGACTTAGCTGTGAAGTTTTTGGTGAGAAGAATCCCAATAAGTTCTTAGACGAACGTGATGGATGGGATGAACGAAAAGCGAAAGAAGGGTGTAAGTAAGTGGGACGCGAACTTGTATGATGGCTGGCAAAGAAGAACGATATGTGTTTGCTTGGACCCAGAGGTGGCTGGGAAGGAAAGAATATGGTATGGTGCATGGCTGGGTCAATGATGAAGCAAGGATGGGTGGAAGGACAGCAGCCTGGGTGGGTGAAACAGAAACTGTATGTGTGCGTATACTTTGAATGAATGGATGCCTGGAGCATGGTATTCTCTGACTCTTACATAGCAAATGTGTATCTAGAGAGAGTAGATGGTCGCCAGGTGAAGTAAGTGTTACCTTGAAGAGCATGTACCACCGCACCCGCACGTCCGTCCCAGTGCAGGGAAGGCAAGGAAAAGAAATTGTAAATGTGTCCAATACTACCATGAATAGTAGCAGTACTTTGTATTGCGTTTGCATTCACAGCATATATCTGGTTATTACGGTGGACACTCCGTACCTCTCTTAATAACTTTAGTTTACTTGTAGTACGTCATTCATGTGTGGGTGTATCACTGTGTTCACTCAATATTAAGCAAAGCACCTAAAGTCATCTCATCTGTCATTAAATACGTCCCATGTGAAGTGATAGATAATCAAATTAGTTAGCTTCTTCAGTTTCCTTTTCTAGTACTCATTTGCACTGTAGGGTGAAAGGTAAATTAATTAAGCAGTAGCCCTTGTAACAGAGTATTCTCAGTGCCACCCGTAATAGAAAAGTAATAGCTTCACCACCTGCATGTACTGGACCGGTACAGTAACGCAAGTCTGTCTCCATCATCATGGTGTGCAACTTTTTTTCTCGGGTGCAACTTCACTGTGCTGTGTCCATGTCATTCTGCCGGCTTGCATAAGATAACGTACCCATTTCCCTAAACAAGAGAGAAGAAGAAGAATAAGACTGGTGTACTGTCATAGTCGACTGTAATGGAAGTCCATAGTGGTCGTAGAATTAGTTCATTAAACTACCACTACTGTTAGAGCAAGGATGCAGAAGTGGGAGGGTTACATAGATACTGTCCTCAATAGTTATGTACTGTGCTTTCAATTTGCTACTTGTACTCTGTGACCCAACTTTCGGCTCAATCACTTTGTGTTATTAATAAGGAGCATTGGTTACAGACTATGTCTTTCTTTCTTCATATAGTTGCTCCTTCTTCCAAATCAACAACAAGGAGGGAGCAGGCTAGATTGGCCCGGCAACGGAGGCTGGAGGCCACAGTCGCCGAGTATCGGCGGCTGGTGGCCCTGGAGGAGGAGGAGGACATGCAGTCGAGCGGGGCAACATCTTCGACTGCATCCTCCTCCGTGACTAAACCAGCGGGACCGAGCCGGGCTAAGAAAGCCGACCGCCACCGCCAAGCACCCGAAACACCAGCTGCCCCCCACAGGATCTGCAAGGAACGCCAACACCGCCTACGAGTCCGCATGTCCAACCTGGAGCAGGAGGTCCTGAGGTATAAGACCTTGGTTAAGGGCCTCCGCTCCGAGCTTGCCACCCTCCGCAAGGAGTATGATGCCCATGCCGCATCATGCACCAGCACCAGCACCCTCCAGTAGTGGAGTGTCCCTTGCCCTTTTTTTATAGACTTTTGGGGGGTGGGATTTGGGAGTTGGGATCGTTTTGGGACGTTTCAGAGACAATCGTTGGGGTTAGGGTGGGTGAGGGAGATTATTTTGTTAGGGATAAATAAATATATTTTTCAACTACTTTATCTGACCATACCTGTTTTTTACTGCTTTTCAGTCTGGTGGGTGGGGGGCGGGGGTGTAACAGTAACTTTGTTTTCCTGAACAGTCGTAGGACTTTAGTAGTACAACCGTCAAACTCTTGTCTACTCCGAAATAATACTCCATTATACTACCTCCCACCAAACGCTTATCTTACCTGTAATTTGTGTTAGAAATTAGGGCTAGGCCCAGGGCTGGCTCCAGGTGAAATGGGGATTAACGTTGTCATTCCTGGGCGGGTGACATTTCCTCATTGCGGTGTTACTAGTGGTGTGACACAGTGGCAGTTGCATGCCTATGGAAAAAAAGAAAACGAAACCTTGTTTGTACTCCTTACTGTAGCATTACAACGGTTACGGACGGTACGATCGAGAAAATAGCAGGTGACAGTACACTAGAACAGTGCCATAATGTAGCCTAACAAATGGTAAAGTATTGCAAGTATAACTAGTACTTGCGTTGAATTTATTTGACATTGGCTACTACTACTAGAAGATATAGTACTGAAGCTGAGTAAGTCTAGAAGATATCCTCGTATTCCTTCACCAGCCTGTTGCTGCTATCACCTTATCCTCCCCAGCAAGTGTGTGGAATTATTGATGTCATTTTAGTCAGACATCAAGCAAAACAACACAGCCCGGGGGAAGAGGGTTAGGGTTTGTAAAATGGATGGGAATGGGGGTTTCTTTTTGGGTAGGTTTTGTTGAGAGAAGAAAAAAAAAGCAGAGCATGGACAAACAATAATTGAAGATACAGAGTTTACAGACAATCTTTGGTTACAAAGTAAAGGTAAGCACATGCAGTCACACTCATAGAATAAAAGACAACAATGGATACTGTATCTGTATTGCGTATGTTGTTGGAGTTGTCCTGTTGAAATTGGTAAGTAAGTTGCATGCAGCAAACAATTCCTCTTATTGGCGGCACTCCTCCATTCCAGCTGACGCTTCGTCCATCAATGTGGTGGTGACCACTGACAGAAGAGACACCCTGTCCACTGCCTGCCTGGCGGATGTTGACTGAAACCCGGCCTGTAATTATTGAACGGAAAACAGGAAGTGCTATTACAATACCACTGATAAATAAATAAAAGGTATGTACGCTGTGTGGTTCAAAAAGTCACACTTTGATGATGCCTAGCAGAAAAATGGTTACAAAACGTACTTTGAAAGTAACAGTAGACCCAAATACAGACCGTGGATTGTATTCAAACCACTTGCCTGCAAGCAAAAGTATCCATAGACAGCATCGCTCCAACAGTGCTCTACAACAACAGAACCGCGTTGCAATAGAACCCCCCTAAACACATGCAATCCTGCTGCTAGGGCTAACCCTAACGAACCCTAACTTACAAAGTGCCAAAACTGGTGTTTCCTTATGGATTTTGTCCAACTAACTTCTAGCCGGTATTAGACCTTCCCAGGAATGCCCCAGGCAAGACCCGCCAACCCACCCGCAAAAAAACACCCGACACAACACCACCAAACAGCGAAAAAGCTAAATCTCATACTTACAATGTCTCTCGGCCTTCGGTCCAAACGCGGCGCTGTGCAGCTAGGTCGTCATCATCATCATCAATCATCATAACTCCTGTTTTCCACCACGGATTTCCTGAAAAGCAAATGCAATCAAGATTAGACTGTCGCAGCAGTGCTTCGACAGAGACCCCGGCCGCAACCCACCCACGAACAGCAGGAAGCCCCCCAAAACGCTACATTGAGCAAGATGTCTGAAGAAATGGCAAAAAAAAGGCTGTTCCTTATGGATTTTGTCCAAAACACTTGTATCCGGTATTAGACCTTCCCAGGAATGCCCCAGGCAAGACCCGCCGGCGCCAACCCACCCGCAAAAAAACACCCGACAACACCCCCAAACAGCGAAAAAGCTAAATCTCATACTTACAATATCTCTCGGCCTTCGGTCCAAAGTAACGCGCTGTGCAGCTAGGTCATCATCAATCATCATAACTCCTGTTTTCCACCACGGATTTCCTGAAAAGCAAATGCAATCAAGATTAGACTGTCGCAGCAGTGCTTCGACAGACACCAAAAATTACACACAAACCCCCGGAACCCCGCCAAAGAGCACCTCAAAGGCAAGCAAGTCAGCAAAAACGGCAAGAAATTTTCACCTCATATTTGGTCCAAAACACTTTTGTCCATTATTAGAGCTTCACAGCAATGGGCCCAAAACCGTCAACTCACCCGCAAAGAAGTACAACACCCCCACAAGTGCTGAGTCTTTCTTCATTGTGCGTAATCCAGCACTCTGCTTGGAGGGAAATCGCAGTCTGGAGGAGGAGGATAGAGGAGCATGTTCTTCAGAACTTGTGAACCTGAGGAATGTAGACTGCGGCACCTTCAAATCAATAAGCAAACAAGTGAAGACAGTTCTGATGATGGTCTTCTTTTTGGGATTAGGTGATTAAAGTTTGAATTAAATTAACTGTGCAAAACAAAGAAAGAGAGACACAAAGCACACAGGAATAAAAGTGAATAAGGACGAAAAAGAAAGTTCTTGATTGATTGTCTCATTTTCAGGGCTCGGTGTCAGGGAATAAGAACAAGATTTCGTCATCATACTCTGCGAATTCAGGCTGGATGAGGTCAGTGGCACCGAACAGAGAAAAAATCCCCTCATCTACGTTGCTGTCCTCATCGTCTTCATGTGGCGTGCTTTCTCGCACTTTGTAATCTGGTGGTATGAGGTGCTGATTCATCTTGATCATTGTCAGCCGCTCCACATTTTTGGGCGATAGGCGGCTCCGTTTGGCAGTTACAATGCCACCAGCAGCACTGAAAACACGTTCAGAAGACACACTTGCGAGTGGGCAAGACAAATAGTTTATAGCCAGGTTGTAGAGCTGTGGCCACAATTGTTTTTTGCCATGCCAATACTGCAATGGCTCCTCATTAAGAAAGACCACTGTTGAGTCATTCAGATAGTCCTGCACCATCGACTCAAGGTCATCAACTGTTCCTCCACTTTGCTTACTTTTTGCTGTGCCTGTGACATTTTTTAGAGAACCATACCCCATCAAACTTAGCCAATCCTCCTCCCCAGCCACTGTTAGTGTTGTCATTGTGTGTGGTGCAGATGATCCAGTTGCCGGTGTCTTTAACGGCTGAGAGGTCACTTGTGCCCCAGCCACAGGTGCAGAAGTGGATTCTTGTGACTGCGGATGGCCTGCTGATGCTGATGCTGATGTACTGGCTTCTCCTTCAATAACCTGCCGTTCTTTTTCAAACCTCTTGGCTGACCAGGCTAACCAATGTTTGTACTTTTGAACATCTGCATCAGCGAAAGGAAAGAATGCGTTGTCTGCCAGCGCCTTTTTGTAGCGTGGATCCAGAATAGTAGCACAAATGTAATGCTGATCTGAGTTGATGTTTTTAAGACGTTCATCACCACGTAGGCGATGTAATAATTTCTCAGACAAAATGAAATGTTTTTTTTTTTTTTCATCTTTTTCAAACTCAGAAGAAACCGCCATCAGTTGGTGCTCCAGTATGCACAACAATGGGATAGCTTTTCCCAAATTACAGTCCTCCTGGCTGACTGCACGCGTGAAGAACTCAAAAGGACGAAGCATGTCTGTCAGGCTTTTAACTATGGCCCATTGCGCCTTACTCATCCGCAGGTCCTCCTTCTGAGATGTAGCCTCTGTCAAGAAATAGTGATCGAGTACCGTATACTGCTCATGCAGACGCTCAAGCATGTAGAAGGTTGAGTTCCAACGTGTTGCCACCTCCTGGATGAGTGCTTTCACTGGCATTCCACGTTGAAGTAGCAGTCTCCGCAGATGCTTCCGGGCCTTAAAAGAATGGCTGAAATGGTTGCACATTTTGCGGCAGGTGGCCATTACCTCGAACGCTGGACTCTCTTTATCACTCAAGAATTTTTGAACTACCAGGTTGATACAGTGCGCCAAACACGGCACTCTAACATGGTGACCCTGTGACATGGCCTTAACTACATTGGCGCCATTATCCGTGGAAACATAACCAATCTTGCGTTTTAGGGGGGATAGCATTGACAACACCTTTTTGTCAAACTCTTCCAAAAGGTTTTCTGCTGTGTGACTTTTCTCCAAGGCAAACATGGCTAGTGTTGCATGTTTCCGAGCAGCTTTGAAAACTTGGTCCGGGTCAACACCTGCGTTTAGCTTTGCTATAACACCTGAAAAAGAGACCCAGTGTGCAGTGATGCACATGTAATCATCGCCTGGGCCACTGGTCCACATGTCTGTTGTCAGATGTATTGTGTGAACAGCACTCTTCTGCAAAGCTGCCCCAATCGCCTGCAGCACATCTTCATGTAGTGCTGGAACCGCAACTCTGGCAAAATAGAACCGGCTCGGAACCTTCCATTTAGGGCAGAGCGTTGCAACTAATTCAAGAAAACCTACCGCTTCTACAAAAGAAAAAGGTAGAAGGTCCACAGCTAGCATTTTAGCCAGCTTAGTGTTATACAGACGCGTCAGTGGGTGGTTGCGTTCATATGGCACGTCTGAAGTAAGCATTGTTCTAATGTTGGCCTGGACCAAGCATTTACGGGCTGATAATGACTTCGTTGACCCAATTTTGCTCGCTGGTGAACTTTTGTGCGTTGGTGTCTCACTCGCTCCAACACTCTTAGTGTGCCTCACATTGGGTGTGCTGCTGAGAGGGGTACTGGGTGTAAGGGAAGTGTTTGACACGTCTTCTTCCTGCTCGTCAACATCAGATGAAACATCAACGTTTCCTTGATTTTGGCCTTTCTTGATCGCAGCTAGGTGCGCAAACCATTGGACACCGTGCTTTCTGTCAAGATGACCACTCTGGCCGCCGGTACCATAGTTGCTACCTGGCTTACCACGACTAACTGCAAGCTTACAAAGGGTACAAATGGCAAACCTTGGATTTTTGGGACAAACAGTAAAGAAGTCCCAAACTGGGGACTTGAAGTGTCTGTGGGACCTGGAGGAGGCGGCGATACTGGTGGTGGTGGTGGTCATGAAGCTAATGCCAGATGAAGTGGAGGATCTGGATTGGCCAACTTTTGTACGTTTTCCACTTTCACCGCCACTAATTAAGGTCGAGGTTGACGCAGGTCTCTTCTTGCCAGAAAGAAATATGGAAGCGGGACGAGTTGGTGTACTACTTAACTCCAATGATTGTGGTGTTTCCACTGCCTCCTCATCGACAACATCATCATCATCATCATCACGCGCAGCAGCTCTTCGGGCTAGGGTCAAAATGTCTGTTTGCTGCATGCCCGCTGGGGCTGCAGTGACCTTTATGATGACTGGGTCGTCGTTGGCAGAGTCTTCATCAGCAGCAGTATCCGCCACTTCTTGTTGAGCCTCATCACACTCCATAAGTCTGAGACTTTGGACGAGCTTCCTTTTACGCTTAAGTACCTTTGTTGGATCATGGTGTGCCTCACTCTCAGACGGCTGTGGTGCTGGTTCCCAAGTTTGATCCGTATCATCAGAAGGAGGTGTGCTTGAAGAGGATGTAGACACCACCCTTGATCTCTTCCTTGCTAGGGTTGTGGAAGACAATGAAGGATCATCAGGAGGAGTGGCTTCCTCAAATGATACCTCGCCTTGATTGTCGATTTCCTGATGTGCCCCTACTTCGGGAGGAACAACTATTGTGGGCACTTGTTGTGACCCTCCATGCACCTCTGCATGCGCATCTCCTTGCGCTGCCTCTCCTTCCACATGTACTTGGGCTTGTACTTGCACATGTGATTGTTGTTGCCGCTGTGGTTGTTCAACACTCGTCAGATGAGCTACAACAACCTGTGTTGATTGAGGGACATTGCTGCTGCTTTCTTGCGATGAGCCAACATCACTGGTCGATGGTGATTGAAGAAGTATACTGGCTGCCTCTGCAGCACTCAAGGGCTTGGACTTAAGTTGGCGTGGTGGTGGTGGTGGCACTGAGCCCAATGGAGCGGGGGTGCTGCTGCCAGCTTGGTCCCCAGCAGATCCCGCTGCAGCTGCTGCAGGCATACTTTTTTTTTTACTCACAAAAAAAGGGGCGGGCGGCACACCAGTGTCCTTGGTAACTTGCTTCTTCTGCTCCTTACTGGCACCTTTCTTGCTAGAGGAGCTACGGGTTACTTTTTTTGGGGCCATCTTCTTCAGAGCAGGTCAGCAGGCAGCAGTTGCACGAGTTGCAGAGGGTTCTGTGTCCAGACGTGACGTCGCGTGACGTTATGCTGCACACACCGCTGCAGGACTTCTTCCTGGCACTGGTGGTTCTATTGAGTCTTCTTGTGCACCTAAAAGCAATGGAAGACAGAGGAACATCAGTTCAGTTATACACCCCAAAAAATCGACAAAACACAGAAAAATGAGCACAATCCCATGCCATCCATGATGTTTACATTGAAGACACCCCACAGAAAGACTAGGGACATGCAAGTATGCAACACTCACTACCCCTGGGCATAAGGGATGAAAAGTAGGCAAAATAAGTGCAGGCCTCAGACACTGCCTCTCCTCAAAATGGCCCCCTTACACCCCAAGCACATGTTGCTGCCTGTACCAGCCAGCACTCAAGATGGCCACCACCACCACCCACATGGCCAGTCCACATCAACAGTACACCCCCAAAAAACAGAAAAACAGCCAGAAATCACCACAATCCAATGCCATCCATGATGTTTACATCAAAGAGAGTGAGACAACACCACAGGCACACTCAGTCCATGCACCACCACCACCCCTGGGCAAGCAAAAGGCCACACCAGCAGCCCCCCAAAAACGACAAAAAACAATAAAATAAGCACAATCCCAGCCCATCCATGGCCTCAATTATGTTTAAATTCAAGAAGACACCCCACAGAAAGACTAGGCCCATGCAACACTCACCACCCCTGGGCAAAGGGCCACACCAGCAGGCCCAAAAAAACGACAAAAAACAATAAAATCTGCACAATCCCAGCCCATCCATGGCCTCAATGGTGTTTAAATTCAAGAAGACACCCCACAGAAAGACTAGGCCCATGCAACACTCACCACCCCTGGGCAAAGGGCCACACCAGCAGGCCCAAAAAAACGACAAAAACCAATAAAATCTGCACATTCCCAGTCCATCCATGACCTCAATGGTGTTTAAATTCAAGAAGACACCCCTCAGAAACACTAGGCCCATGCAACACTCACTACCCCTGGGCATAAGGGATGAAAAGTAGGCAAAATAAGTGCAGGCCTCAGACACTGCCTCTCCTCAAAATGGCCCCCTTACACCCCAAGCACATGTTGCCTGTACCAGCCAGCACTCAAGATGGCCACCACCACCACCCACATGGCCAGTCCACATCAACAGTACACCCCCAAAAAACAGAAAAACAGCCAGAAATCACCACAATCCAATGCCATCCATGATGTTTACATCAAAAAGAGTGAGACAACACCACAGGCACACTCAGTCCATGCACCACCACCACCCCTGGGCAAGCAAAAGGCCACACCAGCAGCCCCCCAAAAACGACAAAAAACAATAAAATAAGCACAATCCCAGCCCATCCATGGCCTCAATTATGTTTAAATTCAAGAAGACACCCCACAGAAAGACTAGGCCCATGCAACACTCACCACCCCTGGGCAAAGGGCCACACCAGCAGGCCCAAAAAAACGACAAAAAACAATAAAATCTGCACAATCCCAGCCCATCCATGGCCTCAATGGTGTTAAAATTCAAGAAGACACCCCACAGAAAGACTAGGCCCATGCAACACTCACCACCCCTGGGCAAAGGGCCACACCAGCAGGCCCAAAAAAACGACAAAAAACAATAAAATCTGCACAATCCCAGCCCATCCATGGCCTCAATGGTGTTTAAATTCAAGAAGACACCCCACAGAAAGACTAGGCCCATGCAACACTCACCACCCCTGGGCAAAGGGCCACACCAGCAGGCCCAAAAAAACGACAAAAAACAATAAAATCTGCACAATCCCAGCCCATCCATGGCCTCAATGGTGTTTAAATTCAAGAAGACACCCCACAGAAAGACTAGGCCCATGCAACACTCACCACCCCTGGGCAAAGGGCCACACCAGCAGGCCCAAAAAAACGACAAAAAACAATAAAATCTGCACAATCCCAGCCCATCCATGGCCTCAATGTTGTTTAAATTCAAGAAGACACCCCACAGAAAGACTAGGCCCATGCAACACTCACCACCCCTGGGCAAAGGGCCACACCAGCAGGCCCAAAAAAACGACAAAAAACAATAAAATCTGCACAATCCCAGCCCATCCATGGCCTCAATGGTGTTTAAATTCAAGAAGACACCCCTCAGAAACACTAGGCCCATGCAACACTCACTACCCCTGGGCATAAGGGATGAAAAGTAGGCAAAATAAGTGCAGGCCTCAGACACTGCCTCTCCTCAAAATGGCCCCCTTACACCCCAAGCACATGTTGCCTGTACCAGCCAGCACTCAAGATGGCCACCACCACCACCCACATGGCCAGTCCACATCAACAGTACACCCCCAAAAAACAGAAAAACAGCCAGAAATCACCACAATCCAATGCCATCCATGATGTTTACATCAAAGAGAGTGAGACAACACCACAGGCACACTCAGTCCATGCACCACCACCACCCCTGGGCAAGCAAAAGGCCACACCAGCAGCCCCCCAAAAACGACAAAAAACAATAAAATAAGCACAATCCCAGCCCATCCATGGCCTCAATTATGTTTAAATTCAAGAAGACACCCCACAGAAAGACTAGGCCCATGCAACACTCACCACCCCTGGGCAAAGGGCCACACCAGCAGGCCCAAAAAAACGACAAAAAACAATAAAATCTGCACAATCCCAGCCCATCCATGGCCTCAATGGTGTTTAAATTCAAGAAGACACCCCACAGAAAGACTAGGCCCATGCAACACTCACCACCCCTGGGCAAAGGGCCACACCAGCAGGCCCAAAAAAACGACAAAAAACAATAAAATCTGCACAATCCCAGCCCATCCATGGCCTCAATGGTGTTTAAATTCAAGAAGACACCCCTCAGAAACACTAGGCCCATGCAACACTCACTACCCCTGGGCATAAGGGATGAAAAGTAGGCAAAATAAGTGCAGGCCTCAGACACTGCCTCTCCTCAAAATGGCCCCCTTACACCCCAAGCACATGTTGCTGCCTGTACCAGCCAGCACTCAAGATGGCCACCACCACCACCCACATGGCCAGACCACATCAACAGTACACCCCCAAAAAACAGAAAAACAGCCAGAAATCACCACAATCCAATGCCATCCATGATGTTTACATCAAAGAGAGTGAGACAACACCACAGGCACACTCAGTCCATGCACCACCACCACCCCTGGGCAAGCAAAAGGCCACACCAGCAGCCCCCCAAAAACGACAAAAAACAATAAAATAAGCACAATCCCAGCCCATCCATGGCCTCAATTATGTTTAAATTCAAGAAGACACCCCACAGAAAGACTAGGCCCATGCAACACTCACCACCCCTGGGCAAAGGGCCACACCAGCAGGCCCAAAAAAACGACAAAAAACAATAAAATCTGCACAATCCCAGCCCATCCATGGCCTCAATGGTGTTTAAATTCAACAAAACAGTTGTATCATGCACCCATAACCAACCCTGGTCCTACTGGATACTGTGGCTACCCACAATATAATTTATTTAATTTTCTGAAAAAGTTCCAAAATTGTACTTGCAGCAACTGTAATGCCCCAAACAAACTTACTTGTGAAAGTTGATTTCTAATCCAAAAGTGATCCAAAGACAGTCAAAAAGGCCTCAAATCCAAATATCCAGCAGCACCCACAAAAAGTAATCCTTCCAGCTCCAGATCCAAATGAAAGTGACCAGGAGATGGACAAAGCACTGGGAGGAGCCTGCTGGACAGGAACAGGAAGTTGGAGACTGTGGGGCACTTCCTTCCTCCCCCCCCCCCCCAAAATGGACTCCTTGCAAAAAAAAAGGCCATGCAAATGTCAACCTGAGGAGTGATTCTGATAAAAATCATAATTTTCTGAAGGTTTATCCTGTTTGCTGGTGATTTTCTTGTGCGAAATTGCAAAATCTCTATTTCGCAAGTGCGAGATTGTTCCTTTCCGCCGCAACTACATGTTCGCAATTGCGAACTCTCGCGAGGTGTGCTGTGCAAGGTGGCAAGCCGCGAGTACGTATTCGCGGGTGACAAACTCCCGCGGGAACACGCAGCAAGATCTAAAATGGCGCGTCACTCGCAAAGAAAAACAACTCGGCAAACGCTAAAATGACGGAAAGTGAACGCCGTGCACCACGCCGCGCGCCGCAACCAAGCAAAAAATCCGCCGCGAGCGGATTCACGGATTTTCGACAAATTCGCGAGCGTTCGCGGATTGCGGATTTGCCGAAAATCCGAAAAATCCGCGAGCGGAGCGGATTTTACGCCCATGCTTAATACCCCCCTCCTTGACGGACTGGAACCTGCGACCCCCCTGTACACCCCTAGCACCTTTAGACCCTTACGGGTGAGTTGTTGTGCTTAAGAAAGAACTGATTGATTGATTAAATCTCTGATGTCTGCCTGAATAAATTCAGCTTCTTTCTTGTACCAGATAGAACACCAAAAATCCATGGGT
Organism: Lissotriton helveticus; assembly: GCF_964261635.1. Classification (NCBI taxonomy): domain Eukaryota; kingdom Metazoa; phylum Chordata; class Amphibia; order Caudata; family Salamandridae; genus Lissotriton; species Lissotriton helveticus. The sequence continues at coordinate 1,579,938,652 of NC_136061.1, read as the reverse complement.
GTTGCATTAATAGTGTCTTGAACATATCCCAAACCTAGCTCCAGATGCAGAGGAAAATGCGGGGTTGATGGAGGGACACCTAGTAGCCAGCGACAAAATCTGTTCTCTTCTGTCTGCATAGCAAGGGCATCCTATATACCCAGAGACCCATTTCATATGTCAGAATTGGCAAACACTTCCGATTATAGATCTCTACAATCACTACAATAGGTTTTTTGTCAATGGACATGGCAAGCGTGGAAAAAGTGCCAACAGCTTGGGTAAAACGCATTATCCTGTTTTCAATATGGGTGGACCAAGTGCAGCCATCATCAAAGTCCAAGCCCAAGTAAGGGAAGGAGATAACCCTGTCTAATGTTTTACCAGTGATGTTGAGAGTGCGTGTTTTCATTTTCCTGGGACCACAACCATGGTAAAGATTTTCTTAAAGTCAGTCTCCAAACCCAGCTCACTCCTGAAACTAACATAGCTGGAAATAAGCATATTGAGACCATTGTCCGTCCTTGCCAGGAGCACCGCATCATCAGCATATAGGAGTGCTGAAACTGGCTTTTTCTCCACACATGGGTACGTCTGCCCCAACAGATTCAGGGTTTTTGTCTAAATCGTTCGTGTAAAGGAGAAAATGTATTAAGTGGGGAGTGCTCCAAGGCCCACTTAATACTAAATGGTACTGTGCATTCACCAGCACTACCATACTTAACTGGTGCCGGTAGGTCATAGTGAAGAAGTCTAAAAAATGAAACCAGCCGCTCGTCAGTGCCCATGTTCTCTAAAATAGACCACAGCTTAGCTCTGGAAGCACAGTCAAAGGTGCTTGACAGGTCCCTAAATGCCAAATGGGTGGAAACTCCTTTAGCATATTTATATTTGGACACAATTAAGTGAAGGTTGAGACACTGCTCAATTGTTCCTAGGCCCTTTCTCAATCCATAAATATATGTTTTACTAAATTACCTTTATTAATTCTGTCTCTTTCTTTTGGTGATATTCTTTGTCTCTAGGAAGCTATATTCATAGCTGATAAAGGTGCTAAGTTATGTTGAACCTTGGTTTGATATAACAATTATCTATTCATTATCCTCATAGGATAATTATGCTTTCCCCGAATATTCTAGTCCCCTGTAGCTCAGCGCCAGATCCATTGGAGGACCTGAGTGATGTGGGAGCAGTTTGAAAGTAGGTTGTAACTTATATGGGATATATAATGAGAAACAGGCTCATTGATTTTTAGTCAAAGCTATGCCAGAAGAAGATTGATAAGTAAAGTTTTCCCCTCCAGAAACCCCGCTTCCCATGGACATGTGTCAACAGATGAATTTCTGAAAAAGAACTGCAGTGATACGGAGCCAGATTGGGAGATCGGGGAGTCCATTCAACAGTATGCAGTTGCACTGTATTGAAATGCATGTGCCCAATGGGCTGAAATATGTCCTGGTGGTTGTGTGCATCTTCTTGTGTTGGGTGGAAGCTTACCTGACCAGGAGAAATGACAGTCTTACAGTAGACAAATTGTTGTTGAGGGAACTGATTCTCCAAGTTTGGTTTCCCAACTTCTCTTGAATCAAACCGAGGTAATCATTTCAATAATGCGATCCTGAAATTGTGTGCAACATTACAAGCGACACCATTGCCATTTTCGGCCAGAGGCATCTAGCATGGAGGAGCAGGTAACTGGCACACTGAAGTTTAGACTATACAAAGTGTGTGCTTTGATGTCTTTGAAGTTGCCCGATACTTTGCCTTTTGTGTTGATGAGCATTAGCAGTCCTGGTTGGAGGACAGGAATGCCCCCCCCATGAGATAATCATGGGCAGAGCAATGAGATTGCCAGCTGTACCTAAAACTGTGCTTGTGAACATTACAACTGACATAATTCTTGATTGCTCCAAAGGACTGGCTGACGTGTGTTCTGTTTCTCACCAGCTTGGAACAGCCGCTGCCCTGCCACATCAGGAGCAGTGCCATGACCTGAGTCCCAGCGACTAGCTCAGAGCCAAGATTACCATCCGGTGAAGAGCTCCACCGGGGGCTCCCGGCCAGACATAGCCTTTTTTTGCAAAAATCCCTGGATTCCCACCTCCTCCGGGGATAAACCTACTCACCTGGGTTTCTGTTCTCAACTGTTGTCCTCAATGCTCCATTTCTGCGCTTGTGAGCATGAGATTCTCATCAGAATTTGTGATTGAGGCTTTCTCCCGTGGAGTTCCAGGACCAGAATGGCTGAAATCCGGTGAAGCCGCTCCGTTCAGCTAATGAGGAGTCTGGCCCAGGTATCTCTCCGTGGCCGGCACCTACCCAGCAGGGCACAGCTCCCCTCTCAACTCTGCTGCTCATCTTCATCCTCCCACGCCTTCTCTCTGAAGTCCCTGGTGAGCAATGTTTGGCTGAACCCTTTACAATACTACCGCTGCCTCTCTGATCCCCCACCCATGACTATCTGGCTATTTTCCCCATCTAATGCTTCTCCGTGAAACCAGCTCTCATTTTTCTTTTTTCTCTGGACTTACCCCCCCTGGCTTCTGGACTTGGACCCTTATGCTCCCTGCCATTTTGGGACTATCTTCCACTGCTTCTCCTACCCTCTATTCGCCATTTTAGCAATCCCTATCCCATCCTCCATTCCCGCTGGTCTCCTGCTGGGTGACTTTGCGATTGTCTCTCATTCGCCACGTACCTGCTCCTCATTTTTCTGATTTTGTTGACTTCTCTGGTGCCTTTTCCTTTTTGTTTCCCTCTCACTTTCCTATCTTATTTGCTTTCCTTCCCTTTTCCTTTCTGTGCTCCCCCTTTTTTCACACCCTGCCCCTTAAGCTGTCTGTTGCCTCCGTTCAACTTCCGCCTTTACTGTTATAGCTTTTGTTATTTGTTGCCTCATCATGCGTCTTCTTATTGCCATCCTCGAGTATTCGCATATCCTTAAATCGTGTTTTTTTCTACTCTGTAACTTTGTGTAATTGTTTTGTAACCTTGTGTAACTTGCTGCGTGCTGATACTCTGTAAAGCGCTCTGAAACCTCCGGGTCTAGCCAGCGCTATTTAAAACTCATCCAATAAAATACATAAAGAAATAAAATAGGTTCTGGTGAGGAAACATGTTTAGAAAAGGGGCTTGGAACCTTAATGAAGAGGGACTTACCAGGTGATTCTGGTAATGACCACCTCTCCCAGAATTGCCAGCTGTGACTGAGAGACAGCAAGATCAGGTTAGACAAGCTGTAGGGGTCCAGCAAGTCTCTAAAACAGCTCGTTTGGTCTGAAGGGGACCTTGATGAGGCAGGAGACTCTCTTCATGTGGTGTTGACTGAGCCAAATTCTGACCATGACAAAGGGTCTACTGCTGTTGTAACACAAATCGGAGCTGGAGAATGTTGGTCAAGAAGGCAAGAGAGGGAGGAACTGAGTTTGAGTGAGAGATGCGTGCTAAATACTATTTCGGAGGGTACGGAGGAATCTAGCCTGAGTGGCAGTGAGGACGAAGGATTTGCACTCATGAGATCAAAAAAAGCTGCAGTACACTATAGGAGGGACACTTCCTCTGAATAGACATAGTTTGTTCCAGATGACAGAGAGAGAAAATGTTGGGATTATGAGGATAACAGTGCAAATCAAAGAAAACCTCAGTGAGCCAAAATTGAATTTACCTTGCCATTGAATAGACTGACATGATTTATTATTAACATGATCGCTCGTTGAACTTGGAACTGTTCATTTGCTAAAGACATTTAAATAGACTTTGTTGAGTGAATTAACAAGATTACCTAGGCTGATGAAGGGTGTCTGTTAGAAGAACATGGAGTACACCTAGGGAAGACGCACAAAGACTTTGTCAATAGTTCCATAATACATTGTTTTGCCATTTGCACAGGTGAAAACTGACAGATTTTGTTACTAGTGGGATTGTATTCACCAACATCTTCTGGTTTAGTGGAGACAAGATCTAGAAATACTACTAAAACACCACTTCCTACAGACAGTAGTTTACATTCACTGGATGGTAAAAAATTGTAGGTAGATCAATCAAGGGGAGATTTTTCTGCAAAAGCTTATTTTAAAATGCTCCATGAGTACATTGACACTATGGATTCAAGGAAATGCTATGCCGGCACGGAATTACCAACAGCAGCTGCAAAGGGCATCACATATTACTACATTTCTCTGACTTATGGGGTTGCCTGTAGCCTTTTGATGAGTCTTTTGTATGGACAAGGTCATTTCCATTATTATTTTTCAAATTCTGATTTAGACCTTTCAGAGGTTCCCATGTTTAAGCATTTAAATCATCATTCCAATGCCTAAGAGATGGAGACAGAGAATATGATTACACTTTTTAATATGGAGGAAATTGGCCATTATTAATGGGACATCAGAACCCTGTTATTCCTGAAGTTTATTATATTTGTGGGGAACATTCATACTACAAATTAACCTAAGGATGGTATGGTGTGTGCTATTTAGGTATAGTTTTTCAAAAAATGTATCAAGTGGAATATTTTTATGATCTTCTGTGGGATGCAAATTCCAACCTTACATGAAATATTAGTGGTGCTGATTTTGTGGAAGACATGTATGTGCAATGATCCCATATTTAGCTGTGATTTTGAATGACATCAAGATTAGAAAGTTGTCCACCTTAGTGGATACATTGCCCAACTAATACAGCAGGTACTTTATTGGTTGTAGATACTGAAATTTTACAAAACAGGCTTTCTTTAGCCTGCCTCCCTGCAAAAGAGGGAAGAGTTGTCAGGATATTAGATGTCCAACAAAGCTCTACTTACATTCCTGAAAAGAGCAAAGGCTTGAAGAAGCATATTATGAACATTACTGTTAGACCTGGCACCACCGGCGTGGGCCTCCCTTCCATTTTTTTTTGCTGTTGTCTCCTATGTTTTTGCTATGTTTTGCTGGTCTAGATGCTTTGGCACTTTTACACTGCTGTTCAGTGCCAAAGTGCAAGTGCTCCCTGTTGTAAATTGCTGTAATGGATTAGTGACTCCATGATTGGCTTATTTGGTTTACTTGTCAGACCCTAGTACAGTGCACCATGAGTGCCCAGGGCCTGTAAATCAAATGCTACTGGTGGGCTTGCAGCACTGATTGTGCCACCCACAGAAGCAGCTTGTGAAATATGGCTGAGGCCTGCCAATGCAGAGCCTGTGTGCAGTCTGGGACTGCCATGTCGATTTGGCAAGTGCACCCACTTGCCAGTCCCTAAACCTTCCCTTTTCTACATGTTAGTCACCCCTAAGGTAGGCTCAAAGTACACCAATGTGCAGGGTGCTTTGGATGTGAAAGGTAGGACAGCCCTGGTGTGTCTGGCATGTCCTGATAGTGAATTACAGCCAATTTAGTAACTTACAATTGCAATTCTACCTGTTCCCATAGGCCAGAATGGGCAGTTTGATTATAACATTTTATAATCATAACTGACCCAGGAAACAAGGTAGAAAAACGATTTTAGTATTCCTGAACTCAGAATGTTAAAATACATCTTTTAGTGTGGGTGATTTTTACATTCTGTGTATGAAAATACCCCTTTTAAAAAGTAGGTATTTTCTTGCCTACCCATCCAGTATTACTCTGCTAGGTTTGTGTATTCCATGTCTGGTTTGTGAGTGACAGGGGGCTGGAGAGGGCTTAAGCTCCAGCAGTCTGATGAGTCAGGGCTGGGCTGTATAGGACCTGGGTTGAATAGAGAGTAGGGGGAGGAGATTCCCTTTCACTTGCATGAGCCTACATCGAATAGAGAGTAGGGGTGGAGATTTAATTTCAGCTACCTGGGCCAGGTCTGCTTTCAACAATGATGTTTCCACCTCCTGCCAGGAAGCTGCACTAGGGAGGACAGAACTGGTTTTGACTAGGTACAGACACTCTATGCCTTCAGAAAACAAAGGATTTAATGGTATAAATATTTGGGCCAAGACCCCAGAACTTTAGATCACTTCTGGGAATCAATGCAAACCTTTGCCAAGGAGAGAAACCAAGAAAGCTGAAGGAGGAGGTATTTCCACTGAACGTGCAGAGAGTGCTGTTCCCTTCGTGTCCTCTCTTCTCTGACTGACAAGCTACGCCTCGCGGCCCCCGCTCCGCGGGTGCCGCTCGTAGGCTAAAGACCTTGCTTGAAATCCTTCCCTGGGCTTTCCCAAGTGCATAGGAGCACCAACGCGACTTCAGTGAGCCTACACCTGGACGCTAAGGCTCGAGGCGGGACTGCGAGGACCAGCGTGCAGAGCGGCGCTGATCGGCCGCAGCTGGTCCTCTTCCCGCCCCCTCCACCTGTCAAAACCATCGCGGTGTGTGAGCAGCCTGGGTATTTCCACTGAACGTGCAGAGAGTGCTGTTCCCTTCGTGTCTTCTCTTCTCTGACTGACAAGCTACGCCTCGCGGCCCCCGCTCCGCGGGTGCCGCTCGTAGGCTAAAGACCTTGCTTGAAATCCTTCCCTGGGCTTTCCCAAGTGCATAGGAGCACCAACGCGACTTCAGTGAGCCTACACCTGGACGCTAAGGCTCGAGGCGGGACTGCGAGGACCAGCGTGCAGAGCGGCGCTGATCGGCCGCAGCTGGTCCTCTTCCCGCCCCCTCCACCCGTCAAAACCATCGCGGTGTGTGAGCAGCCTGGGTATTTCCACTGAACGTGCAGAGAGTGCTGTTCCCTTCGTGTCCTCTCTTCTCTGACTGACAAGCTACGCCTCGCGGCCCCCGCTCCGCGGGAGCCGCTCGTAGGCTAAAGACCTTGCTTGAAATCCTTCCCTGGGCTTTCCCAAGTGCATAGGAGCACCAATGCGACTTCAGTGAGCCTACACCTGGACGCTAAGGCTCGAGGCGGGACTGCGAGGACCAGCGTGCAGAGCGGAGCTGATCGGCCGCAGCTGGTCCTCTTCCCGCCCCCTTCATTTGACCTTCCTACATAATTTGTGGCAGTAACGCGCACGCGGGACGCGCGCGGGGCCAAGGCCGGGGCGAAGACCGGGCAAAGAGCGGGCCGTTTAAGGCCGTTCAAGGACGGCAGAGGACGGCCCTGGCCCTGAACCCCTGTCTCATCGCCCTCAATCCATCGGCAAGGTAGGCGGAACTGTGATTTTCATCTCTTCTTCAAACACATGGTGGCCGCCTCCCAGTCATATTATTTACCGCCCTTGTGAGGTCCTTTTTTGCACCTGGTCTAGTATCACAGATGTCAGCTATGCGCAATAGAACTAGAAGCTGTACCAAAAAAGCCATGGCGGCAGCACAGGTGACTGGACCTATAGATCTTTTTATTTCACGGGTGAATGAGACCATCAATAAAAGTATTGTATTGCTGGAAAAAAGAGTCTCCTTGGATCTCGCGAACGCTAAGCGCTCGTCCTTGGACTCTCTTGCAAACGCAAATTCACCCTCCCAGCAGGCCTTGAATAACTGTTCCTTACCCCTATCCTTGATCACCGCTGGCGCATTTACAGTACCGAATGCTGTCGATTTGTCAGTTACCCAATCTGACTCGGATCCGTCTTATGTTGATCTTGAGGCTACCCCAGATCTAGAAGCCTGTCAGACATCTGGCAAAGCGGAGCCGAGTCTTGATGGGCAAATTGATAAGGAAACAGCTCCTGTACCTATTGTCTCCGGGGGAAGGGTTACTATTCCTACAAAGGTTGCGCCCAAGACTAAGTCTAAGGAAAAACCCAAAGTTAAAGCCAGGAATCATAACTTGATATCGCCTACTCCGCATTTGGCGCCAGGCATACCCTGCTGGGTTGAAAACATGGTAACAGATCTCAAATTGGACCTTGAGGCCACAATAGCAGCACAAATCAAGCCCTTAATTTCCAAACTTGACAGACTTACGTCACTAATGAATTCGAAATGGCCTAATAAGACGAATGGGCCTGGGTCTATTCAGCCACAAGGGATTAAAGAAGCAGTTCCCAAGTGTTCACCTTGCGTCCAGCTCTCTAAAGATGCATCCAATAAGGCAAAAATACCATCAGCTTCCAGGGATCCAGTCACACTACACCTGTCCCAAACAGGGAATAATTCTGCTCAACCCCCACCCCTATCTACTCCGAAGGTGGTGGGTTCTACCTCGGCTTTGCAACAATCTGCTGATGGAAACAAAACTACCACCTTACAAGCAAAAGATGTCGCAGGAAAGTCTACTAACCTTACAGCTCCTCTCTCTATAAACAAGCCCGAAGGCTCTAGGCCAAAGCAGGCACGTTTTAAGTCAATCAGCCTGCCACCAGAAGTCTCTCCTTTTGTGGTTGTGCTGACAGCCGTTCCCCCACTGAAGGAGGGAGTAAAAGAAACCTTTGTAGAGCTTAGAAACAAATGTGCCCAGTGGCTCCATTTACATAAGCCTTTACCTAGCAATATGAGTGGTGAAATTCTTACTGTGCGTAGAGGGGACTGGGTGGGCAGGAGTAAGAAAACAATAGCAGGGGATGTAATTACAGTTAACTTTAGGGATATAGGGGCAGCCAGCTACATATGTAATACACCCAACAGTGGTCCTGCTACCCAAATTAATCCACTTCCTTTGTCCTATTTTCTTCATATGCCACCAAGACCAAATCCCCCTCGCCCTACTTTTCCAAGTAACAGAGGGTCTGTGTATCCCCCGCAACATTCCACTAAACACTGGCAGCAACCACCACATTTCTCATCTTTATTTCCACACCATGTTAGTCTTCAGTGGCAACAACCTTTTCAATATCCACCACCCCTATTTCAGTCTGCTCAGCAGTGGCAGCAACCTCTTCAGCCCCCACAATCCGCTAACCCTCAGTGGCAACAGCCATGGCAGGACTTGTCCTTTCCTTTTGACCCCTCGTACTCACAATTCACTCATCCTAACAGATATTGTGTGCTAGATGAGGTAGACTGACTCAATTTCATGGAAGCTTCAGATCCAAATCTCACTACCACCAATAATGATATGGAGGGTGTTCTTCCAGCCATACCCTTCCCCATACGTTCCGAATTCCCAACAGTGGCATTCCCAATACCACTCTCGCATATATTAACTAGGGACAGTGTAGACCCACCAAACTCTAAAATTATTACCATCCCCGACGGTGATCCAACACATGGTGAGATAAAAATTCTTAGTTGGAACCTTGCGGGGATTTCTAGGAAATTAGGCCTCCCGGAGTGGAACGTCTTGATTGACGCCCACAAGATCTGTGCATTCCAAGAGACCTGGGTCACTGAGCCACTGTACCGTGTTGGGTTTGTTACATTTTTTACACCAGCTGTAAAACCTAAGACAGGGAAGGGGCGGCCATCAGGGGGGCTTATCATTTGGGTAAGCATTTCGCTTAACTGTCGGATAACAATAAAGAAGGCAGGAAACCCAGATATCCTTGGCATCTCTCTATCGGGCCAACGTGGGGGACTACTCTTAGATCTTTACGATGTCTACGTTAGAGGCTCCAAAAATGGGTGCATCTCACCTACAGTATCGGAGCTCGAGGCCCAATTAGGGGACCATAGCGAACCTGGCCATACCATAATAGCAGGAGATTTTAACTACACATATGAGCCACTCCCCTTAGAAGGAATACCTGATTTAGGAGAAGAGGACAGTAGGTGGGGTATTCCCATCCTCTCCATTCCACCCATTAAGCGCTGGACTCGCAGTGCAATACAGCTCAATGCACTTACATTAGAGTATGGCCTAAGAGCAGCCAACGGCCGCACACGTTCTGACCAGATGGGTGCCCCAACATTCAACAGGGTTGGTCACTCCACAAGGATAGACTATATTCTGTTAGAACGGGGGCTTTGGAGTTCGGTCATCGATATGGTTGTTATTCCTACCATAGAGAGTGACCATAACTCACTTTCCCTAACCCTAATGAATCCCTGGTCCACCGGAGTGCCGTTAGTGCCACCGAGCTGCCCGCAGGAGATTACTGTCTCCTCTTGCGGAAGACACCTCAAGTGGTATAAAATCTTGGGTAATACTAATAAATTGTCCACTATTGAAGAGGTGATTAAAGGCTCACAAGATGAAATCAGCTCTATAGACTTACTTATGGCAGCAGATAAGGTAACAACTATCTACGAAGTAGCCATAAAAACTATAGGGGACCTTTTTTGGGTAAAAGGGACTATAGGGAAAACCAAATCTCCAACTAAACCCAAAGGCAGACATGACTGGTATTCTGCATCGTGCAGGAAGGCCAAAACATGTCTAATTGAGGCAGTTAAAGGGAAGACCCCCCTATCAATCCAAATAGCTAGGAGGGAATATAAAAGGGCTTTGTGGTTAGCCAAAAGGGAGTGGGAAGATGCCTATTGGTTAACCCTTAAAGAAGCCAGCCTGAAAAAAGATTCTAAATGGTTTTGGGACACTATAAGGGCACGCAATAGACCAGACAGTGACCTGCTAACCTGCAATATCCCGAGCCAGACGTGGGAGGATCACTTCTCTAAACTCTACTCCTGCCATGACGGCTCCGACGGGAGAGGGCCTGTTACATCCCAACTATCCATAAAGTATGTATCTTGCCCCACTGATTTTGATTTTACGCTAAAGGAAGTGGAATACGCAATAAGCACTATCATTCCACACAAAGCGGCCGGACTTGATGGGATTCCCGGGGACCTGCTAAAATCCGATAGCGCCAAATGGGGCAAATTGATTCACTCCCTCCTTGTTGCCATCTGTAAGGGTGCCCCTATACCCTCATCATGGAAAGGGGCTGAGGTGGTCCCCATCCACAAGAAAGGTTCGAGGGATGACCCATCTAACTACAGGCCGATTAGCTTGCTAGATACCAGCCAAAAAGTTGTCGGTAAAGTCCTGTTAGTTAGAATCCTAAATTGGGTAGAAGAAAATAAAATCCTTTCCGATTTCCAGGCAGGATTTAGAGTGGGTACTGGAACGATTGAGCAAGCATTCAGGCTCATGATGGTATACTGGAAGGTTGTGGTCATAGGCAAGGGCAGTCTTTATCTCGCGTTTATCGATTTAAAGACTGCCTTTGACCTTGTACCTAGGGACCTGTTATGGAAAGTACTTGCTGACATGGGGCTGCCATATTATTTACTATCTCTATTAGCCAGATTGCACCAGGACAGCTTTGCCCAAGTCAGGTGGGGCCCTGGAGGTGAGAAAACGAGCAGTATTCCGGTAGAGAGAGGAGTCCGCCAGGGATGTGTTCTGGCTCCCACCCTTTTTTCTCTCTACATCAACGGGGTGGTCGAGCATCTCCTCAAACATCCATCTGATGAGCCATCCCTGGCTGGCGAACGCATACCGACCCTCCTCTTTGCGGATGATACGCTTTTAATCTCCAAAACCCCAATGGGACTCCAGAGAATTTTAGACAATTTCCAATCCTTTTGTACCAAACGAGGTCTGGTAATAAACACAAACAAAACGAAGTACCTTGTCCTCAATCCACCGAAACAACATATGCGTTCCCCCACCCTTAACGATGAGCTCCTGGAAAGGGTAAAGGTCTTCGATTACCTTGGGATACGCATATCGGCCAAAATGGACTGGGCGCCACACCTAGACAAAATGCTGTTGAGCCACAAAAGGATTACAGGTGCCCTTTTGAGAGAGCAACGTTCCAGCACAACAAGGCCTATAGGAACAGTCCTTGAGATTTACACAGCTAAAGGTGTTAGCTCTGCCCTCTACGGGGCGGAACTTTGGGGCTCTTCGTCCACTGATGCTCTGCAGAGATCCGAGAACAAATTCTGCAGAGAAATAATGTCCCTTCCACAAGGTACCCCGACACTTCCTTTATTTATGGACCTTGGCTGTACCCAGATTGGCGAAATTGCGAAATTTCGCCCTTTACTACTATGGGCCCACATTTGGCGGGTAGAAGAACTAAGCGGATATGCCAGAGGCCTCAAGGAAATCATGTCATCACCAAGCTGGCAAAAAATCAAATGGCTAAAGGACATGAAAAGTTTATTAACTAACTTGGGTCAACTTGAATCATGGCTAAATAGAACTTCACCCCCAAAGCAAACACTCAAAAACCTCTATTGGGACTGGATTTGTTCTCAAAGAAACTCTAGCACCTCCCTGGGCAGGCTAACAGAGGACTTCCTGAGGTTCAAAGACTGTCCCAGGCGGGAACTCTACTTGGATGCAATTGGAAAACCTTTTGATAGGGCCTTGTATTTCAGATTTAGAATGGGAACTCTACCACTCAACACCTTCACTAAAAGATGGAAATCCTGTATGGAAATATCTGAGCTATGCCCATCGTGTCTTGTTAAACCGGAAACACTAGCACATTTTATGTTTGTGTGCGGCGAGTATGCTACTCCAAGGAGGGTCTGGCTCAAAAACCTATGCCGTCAGTTGGGGACTAGGAGTCATGATGTGGCAATCAGGATACTTATTTCGAACAGTAGCATACCTTATGCGTGCGCAATAGCCAAATTTTTATCTTGGGCCTGGGCTATCCGAGCCAAAAAGCTAAAACAATCTGTTTAATTCTTTTTTTTTAGAAAAAATTTCTTAAATTGAAAATACTGCCAAAATTGCTTAACCTGTTTAACTTAATCAATTAGTTGGCTAGTTTAACATTGTATAAATATCTTTTATCGAAACTATTGTCTCTTTTAAATGTTTGGTATAGAGATATAAAATCCTTTAAAATTTATTACTGTTGTTCTTAACTATAACCTTTTGTACATTGAGCTGCTTTTATGATAATGACTTTTATCGAAATAAAGCTTTTTGACTTTGACTTTGAAGGAGGTGACTACCCTCTGCTGTTTGCTGTTTGGGGTTGGCCTGCAGTGGTTACTTATTGACAAGGAAAGGAGAAGAGGAACTTTGTGTGTACTTTATCATCTTGAGGAAGATCTTCAAGGGCTTCAAGCTGAGCTTGCCTCCTGTTCTGAAGTCTCATGGACACAAAGACTTCACTCCCAGCTCCCCTGAATTTCCTTGTTGGGAATTCTGCCTGCAGAGAGGTGTCTGCTGCTATTTTTGGGACCTCTAGAGACTATGTGTCGCTGGGAGCTGGAAGCACGACGCAACGAGGAAGAAGGGTGTCGCTGGCGCAGCTGTTACTGTTGCATCGCCGAAGAAGCATGCCGCCACAGCAGCTGTTTGCCGACGCACCGCCGAAGATGTGTATCGCAGCACCGGAGAAGCGTGTCACCGCTGCAGAGATTGCTGTTGCATCACCGGAGAAGAACGTTTCAGGGACTGTCACTGCTCAAGAGTCCATTGTATTCGCCGCACGGCCATCGGATGTGATCGCATCGCATCCAAGTTGTCGCATCAAAGATGCCATTTTTTCGCATCCCACCGGATCATCGCATTGCATCGAGGCGACATCTTGTTGCATCGTAACCGGAACGCAGTAAGAAACCGATGCATCACCTCCTCTCTGGTAAGAAATAGACGCATCACCTCCCCTGCGCTGCAGTAAGGAGCCAACCCATCACCTTCCCCGAAGCAAGGAACCTTCGCATCACCTTCCCTGCTACCCTTTTATTTGTATTGCGTTAACCATCCCCGGTACTTTGAGTGTATGGTGTTGCATTTACCATCTACACTGAACTAAGCTATTTCTACCATTTTAAAGTCATATTCTTGATATTTTTTTGTGGATTTTTGTTGTTTGGTCTTGTGTTAAGTCTACTAAAGATTACTTATTTTTCTAAACTGGTTTGGTGTCCATTTGTAGTGTTTTCACTGTATTAATGTATGTGTTCGCAAATGCTTTACACACTGCCTCTGAGATAAGCCTACCTGCTAGTGCCAAGCTACCAAGGGGGTGACCCGGGGCTGGTGTAGGAGTGTATCCCCCTCTACCTGACTAGAAGCAAAGGTCCCTATTTGGGTATAGGTGCAAACCATTGCCAACTAGAGACCCCCAGTTCTAACAAATACTCATTAGAAGGCAGATGTGAATGAGTTAGAAAGAACAGGTGCTTGGGAGAGATTGGAAATGGATTTTCAGCAATAGGTAGATGGTTTGAAAACCTAAGAATTGGAATATTGGGTCCATTTTGAAGTCCCCTGTGATAATTGTTTTTTAAACAATATTTGTTGTTCTAATGTTTATGGGATATAAGTGGGTGCACGCAAGAAAGGTAGTCAATAGGAATAGAGCTGATGTAGAATTAGAGGAGAGTCAGTGTAGATACTAAGATGACATGAAACATCTGGAAGAGTCCAGACAAAAATGTATGAAATCCATGAACTTTTGATTGGTCCATCTGATAATAGTCATATCTTGACTGTGATGGCTAAAATTGTCATCAGAGGGGGGTTTGGAGCAGTGCAATTTAGACTCCACCCTTAGGCGTCATAGAAGTGCAGTATTTATGTGCACTAGATACTATACATTTTGTGTGCCTCAACTGTATTTATGTGAAGGGAAGTCTTTTTACGCATTACTGAAGTGCATTCACTGTGTAACTTAGGGATTCATCAATGTGTGTGTTCTAATGTTTAGGTTAACATGAATATTTGTAGTTCTCCTTCATATTTGCACCTATGTTTCAAGTTATATTACATTTAATGAAAGAGCATTGGATATGCAAGCATAAATTAATTTCTTTGCGTTATGCATTGAATCTGAAGTTATATGAGCATATATGATCACATATTCGAAGTTGAAATGCTTGTCTAATCTTAGCTTGACTAAAGGCCTTAAATCTCAAATGCATTTTCCTTGTTTTGCGTGTTCTTTCTTTGCAGGTGCGTTCTCATGATTTCATAACTAGAGAAAAGAGTATTGCTGTACTATTGATGGTGAGGCCTTAGAGAAGAAATTTTGGCACCATCATGAAGAGCTAACAAGCTGAGGAAACCTCCTATTCATCACGTTTCAGGAATGAAGAGATACTCAAGGTTACAGTGACTGTCCAGGATGTAGGATGGGAAATGTAATGAATGTTGCTGATATCTACTGTGGAAACAGGAAGGAAAGAATAGTTGAATTTTTGGTGATGTGAAATTACATGATTGTTCTAGAACAGGCTTCTCCAAGTAGCTCGTGAGCTACTGGTAGCTCTCCAGCAACCTATAAGTATCTCTCCTGTGTACGGCCTAGTCAACTAACCTGGAAGCTTGTGCATGGTTGAATTCATATGTGTACTGTTAGACTTGGCATCTTTTGGCATGTTTCCCCTGAGATTTTGCTTTCTGACCTCCCGTTTTTTTACTCTGTTTTTGCTGGTGTAGCGTTTCTGCGCACTTTTCGCACTTCTGATCAGTGGTAAAGTGCAGGTGCTCCTGTAGTAAATTGTGTTATGGATTGGTGTTTTCATGATTAAATATTTGATTTACGTGTCAGTCCCTAGTAAAGTGCCCTGCGTGTGCCAGGGCATGTAGATTAAATGCTGTTGGTGGGCTGCAGTGCTGGATTGTGCCACCCACAAAACAGCCCATAAATATGACTCTGGCTTGCCATTGCAGAACCTGTGCGCAGTCTGGTACTGCCATGTTACCTTGGCACGTGCACCCACTTGCCAGGCCCTAACCTTCCGTTTTCTTACATGTCAGCCACCCCTAAGGTGGGCCCAAGGTACCGGGTGGGCAGGGTGCAGTGTCTGTGAAAGGTAGGACATGCCCTGGTGTGTGTGGCATGTCCTGATAGTAAATTACTGCCAATTTCGTTTTTCACCATTGCAAGGTTACCTGTTCCCCATAGGACAGAATGGGAAGTTTGTTTATAACATCTTATAAACATAACTGGCCCTGGGAACTAGGTAGGAAAATAAAGTTTAGTATGCCTGAACTCAGAAACTAAAGATCACATTTTTTAGTGAAGCTGATTTTTACATTCTGTGTTTGAAAATACCACTTTTAGAAAGTAGGTATTTTCTTGCTCAGTCATCCCATGTGCCTCTGCTGGAATGTGGATTGCCTGTCTGGGTTTTGGATGACAGAAGCCTTTGAAGCTGGAGTGGCTCCAGATAGTCCAGGTGGGTCAAGGAAGGGCTGAATAGACCTGGGCTGCAATTGGGAAATGGGGAGGAGATTTCCTTGCACCTCAAAGGGCCTGGTCTGCCTCTTACAATGCCGTCTCCACCTCCTGCCAGGAAGCCATACCAGAGAAGGCAGAACTGATTCTGGCTGGGCACAGACACTCTCTGCCTAGGAGATCAAATGATTTGGGGATATAAATATTGGGGCCCAGACCCCTGAACTTTAGAACTCTTTTGACAAAGAAGACTGCCAAAAAGAAGAGCCAGAGAAGCTGTGAGAAGGACCTACCACTTTGCTGCATTCTTTGCTGTGTTGGCCTGCAGTGGCTGCTTCTGTCTTGGGCAGTGAAAGGACAGGACTGAACTTTCTGCAATCTACTTTGTGAGTTTCTCCAAGGTGCTTGAGGTAGAGCTTGCCCCCAGTTCACTAAGTCTCAGGAACAGCACTGGGGCCTGCTTGTTTTGTGCTGCAACAGAAGAAAAGCAACTTGTCTTGGAGGCACCGCAGAGGGCACCGCCGCACTGCGACCCGGTCTCACTGATGCCAGCACTGAGCCGCTGCTCGCACCGCAACCTGTGTGCACCGCACTCCGCAACGCCTCGCTTCACGACGACGCCTGGGTATCCCCGACGACACCACTCCACGCCGAAATCCACGCCACTGCTTGCACCATGGTTCAAGGGCACCCCTCATAAAGTTACATGACGCACCGCCCTCATCCTGCACCACAGCGTTTGCTCACCGATGCCAGCGCCATCGACTCCAGGTCATCAGCCGACAGCAACGCTTCAGCAACAACGACGCTGCTGCTGCTTGTATCGCGACCTGCCAACACCACGACGAGCAGTGCAGTCACTTTGCACCGTGACTCTGGCGACGCCAGCGCTCCTGACTTCATCGGAGAGGAGTTTGATCTGCAACACGTGTGACTTCAAGGGCCCGGACGACTCCTGCAGCGACCTCTGGAACTGACGCCTGCAGACGCCGTGCTTTCGGAAGCTCCACAAGAGGTCGCCGATACCTTTCCTTTTGTAAAAGGTACTGTTTGCGGGTCTTCGCGACACTGCAGCTGGCCCTCAATGCTGCGGTCAGCCAGAACTGTTTGGATTTGTTTGTTTACAATGCCGTGATAGCCACAGATGGAGCTAGAGACATCAAGGAACTGGTTTTCAAGCATATTTTGATAACTAAAGATTTTTAAGTACTGTATTGTGGATTTTTATAATTTTTGGTCTTGTCCAAAGTATATAAAAATATTGGATAGTTTTCCAACCTGGTGTGGTGTCCTTTTGTAATGCTTACGCTGTATTACTGTTGGTTATGTGCAAATGCTTTACACACTGCCTCTAAGATAAGCCTGACTGCTTGTGCCAAGCTACCAAGGGGGTGAGCAGGGGTTATTTTAGGAGTGTAACTCCCTTATCCTGACTAGAGTGGTGGTTTCTGCCCGACTTTGGCACATGCCCTAGCCGACCAAAAATCCCATTTCTAACATGTACCAAAATCAGAACGCAGGTATTGGAGACAAAATGTGTGCATTTTCAGAACTCATAAGCTGATGTGGGGAGGAAATGGTTGATTTCCTAAATATATCTAAAGCTGATATTTGAATGAAACAAATCAAACGTAAAAGTGTTTTCAATCCCATCCACCTGGTTGATTATCTCTTCGGTTTCATGTGTGAGAGAAATATATTAAGGTATTGATTTTATGAATCAGGGAATGCTATTGTAGTAATAAGTACCACCTTCTGTGGGCCTAATCGAAGGTTACATTCACAAAATGTTCTTGTATCATACCATTTGTTGGGGTTTGTTGGTCTGTCAGTGCTGAAAGGAGCCACTCAGCTGCCACCGTCTATCAACCAATTCAGACCAAAATAAGCTCAAAGGGGAATGATCATGTGAACAGTCACTGAGTGTTGAGGCTAATGAAACAGTGCATAATTCAGCAGTAACGATATCCTCCATAGTAATCATGGGTGTCAATCACAAGAATCAATTTTACGTGTATCTGCTTTACCTGCACAGAGGGTTTTAGTAAGTTTCAGTTTCTATTTGAATTTTCAAAGAATGTACGTACTTCCCCTAAGAATAACTGTCATAAATGCCCAGTGTTACTCACATACATGCATGTTATCATATTACAATGTACAAAATGCATTTTCACATGTGGAAATGTGAAGTTCATGTTTTCGCCATACAGTATTTTATTGTAACTCCGGAAGGGACATATTGTTCATTATTGTTGCTCGAAGGAGAAACTGCTTGTCCTAGGACCCACTAATTGTAAGGGTGCTACCTCCTATTTCTCACCCTTGAAACAGATATACTTCTATCCTTGAAGAGTAAGGGGCATATTATCAAGGGCACTTTTTGCCGCTAAAGCGGCGATATTCTTATCGCCCTATTAACAAGGCGGCGCTAACATGCATCAGCACATGTTAGCAGCCGAATTTCTAATGCTACGCATCTTAGCGATGTACACCACTAATCAGATGAAAAGTAGGCGTTCCTTACAAGAACTCCATTGAATAACGTCGCAAACTCATCTTCGCAGTATTATCAACGCTGCCCCGGACCCACAAAGCGAAGAGAAAAGGCATGCTAAGCCCCCATTATCGCATTATCCTAACGCCTGAATAAAACCTGACTTAGCATTAATGCTTAGGGGAGGTGGATTGTATGGTTAAGCACCCACTTCCCTATTACCAAGCTTTTCATTAGCGCTGTGAAATCATCGCTGGATTTCAGACGCTAATGATCATTATCGCATTCTATCGCTGGATTTCTTATCGCTTTTGAGATAAGCGTTGATAATAATGCGCTAACTCGGCGATGAAATCCAGCAATAGCTGGCGATAGAAAAAAACGCACTAAGCGCGCTCTGCGATATTTATCGCAGTTTGTTGATAATATGCCCTTAAATCTCTATACATTTTCTGGGTGCTCACGTCTTTGCGTATCTATAAACTTGCAAGGTGTGCTTGCACCATGGAATGGTCACAATCCCTTCCTTCTGAGCGGAGCTCAATGTGAGATTTGCACCGTACAGTTCTCCACACTATGGGAATTAGTAAAGTAGATTGTTTTAAAGTCATTTTGAATGTATAACCACCAAAATATGCTTTCTTATATTTACCTGTCTCCTTCCAGTTCACACACCATGCTTAAAACTGGGGTCCAATCAAAAGCGCCCGGCTCATTTCTCAGCCATCTCTCATATGCTTGGCGGTTGGTGTCTGTCCAATCACTTGCGATGATTTCCTTAAAGCACTCACAAGCTGATATAATCGTATGGATGGAGGGTCCGGAGCCAATGTCAATAAGGAGATCACCTTTCACTTCACCTGGAATACAAAAGAGGAGTAGGCCAGACTGGAAGGAAAAGGCAGACAGTTTTCAACAAACTAGTTCTTCTGAAATGTTGATTTACCATATTAAGTAACTGAATGACTAAAACTCAATAAAGAAAGCCAATTGCGCTATTTACTGTAGAATAACTTGATGGTAAATGTACTCGTGAGCTAGACAGGGATGGGACAACTTCCCTAGGGGGATTTGTACATTGTTTCTTTATCTCAATGTGGGTCCTTCTCACAGACGTGCTTCTGTTCCGTCAAAACGGTCTCCCCTCTCTCTCTCACTCGTTCCTTAACATGAATCTCCTTCCTTCTCACATATTCGTCCTCCTCCTTCACTTTCTTTTTCCGTTTCAGGCTCGCCCATCTCTTTAGTCCTTTGCTCCTAACACTTCTCTCACTCCAACAGCTATGCTCACTTCCTCAGCTCTTTCTCATAAAAAATCTTTCTTTGTTCCTTTGCTTGATTTTTCACCGAAGCATCCTTCATCATTCTCTTTTGGGGTGCTGTTGTAGGTGCTGATAGGAAGAACACGCACTTGCAGTCCGGGGCGAGTGGCCATGGGGAGTGGAGGGGGGGGGGGGCGGAGCTGCAGCTGTTCACCATTTTCCAGCTTATGCTCAAGAAGTCACACAGTGAATCACGGGAAAACCTTCACTGCAAGAGTAAGTGCTGTGTGCACAAAGACTTTGGACTCATCTGTTGATAAAAAAAATAACACAATAGAGTGTGCAATGTTGATATGTGCCATATATTCGCACTACTGCAAAAATAGATGGGAAGATCTGGTACAGAAATATCTCAGACCAGTTGGCATCAAAGCCTAAGAAAAAATCACGTGCTATTCGATTGAGTGCTGCATATTACTGTTATTATATGGCCCCCCTGTACTGGAATTCAGAAGGATGAAATGCAGAGTAAGTCATGCCTAAATCTTAACTTATGACTTGGATATGACACACAGTTGTTTATTATAATGTTAAGTTGCGGTTTTATATAGCATGAGCAAGACTTGTAAGTGCCAGAACACTTTACACAACAGTGACATACTTCAAAAGAGCGGTGTATGTAAGAAGACTACAAACATTAACATTTTCATATTGTGTAAGAGCAGTTTAGATAACATGAGTGTCCATTATGATTGCACAAAAAAATAAAGTTGCACATACACGCAATCAAAGACTACTGATTTAGTATGGTATTATCAGTGTTTTACTGTTATTTGAAATCTTAGCTCCTCCCGACGATCTTGTACGTTTTTGTGAAAATTTGTTAGTGTGTAGTTGGTGCATTCAGCAGTTGTGCCAGGCCCAGTTTTACTAGTGCTTTGTGTTGGGGTTTGATCACAAAAGTGACGCAAACCCAGCACAAATAGTGTGCCTCTCGAGGCCGGGTCACCCCCCTCACTCGCCTGCTGCCCTGCTAGCCAGCCTCCTTGCCAGCCTCCTGCCTGCCTGCCTGCCGCCGCCCCCCCAGCACCCCCGAGCGGCCCAGCCACAGCTGAGCCGGCCGCTCGCCACTTTTCCCGCCGCTGGCCCCTGCGGCCCCGCCCACCACCGGCCCATTGGCCCGGACGCTCGCCCAGCCCAGCAGACCCGCCCTCCCGTCCCCCTTCTTAAGGGGAGCGCCTGGGTGACCGCGGGAGTGACCACTGTGCCTCTCGAGGCCGGGTCACCCCCCTCACTCGCCTGCTGCCCTGCTAGCCAGCCTCCTTGCCAGCCTCCTGCCTGCCTGCCTGCCTGCCTGCCGCCGCCCCCCAGCACCCCCGAGCGGCCCAGCCACAGCTGAGCCGGCCGCTCGCCACTTTTCCCGCCGCTGGCCCCTGCGGCCCCGCCCACCACCGGCCCATTGGCCCGGACGCTCGCCCAGCCCAGCAGACCCGCCCTCCCGTCCCCCTTCTTAAGGGGAGCGCCTGGGTGACCGCGGGAGTGACCACTGTGCCTCTCGAGGCCGGGTCACTCCCCTCACTCGCCTGCTGCCCTGCTAGCCAGCCTCCTTGCCAGCCTCCTGCCTGCCTGCCTGCCGCCGCCCCCCCAGCACCCCCGAGCGGCCCAGCCACAGCTGAGCCGGCCGCTCGCCACTTTTCCCGCCGCTGGCCCCTGCGGCCCCGCCCACCACCGGCCCATTGGCCCGGACGCTCGCCCAGCCCAGCAGACCCGCCCTCCCGTCCCCCTTCTTAAGGGGAGCGCCTGGGTGACCGCGGGAGTGACCACTGTGCCTCTCGAGGCCGGGTCACCCCCCTCACTCACCTGCTGCCCTGCTAGCCAGCCTCCTTGCCAGCCTCCTGCCTGCCTGCCTGCCGCCGCCCCCCCAGCACCCCCGAGCGGCCCAGCCACAGCTGAGCCGGCCGCTCGCCACTTTTCCCGCCGCTGGCCCCTGCGGCCCCGCCCACTACCGGCCCATTGGCCCGGACGCTCGCCCAGCCCAGCAGACCCGCCCTCCCGTCCCCCTTCTTATGACGCCCCCTGAGCGACCGCGCGCAGCGGGAGCACCGATTGAGCACCGAAGGTGCGCCAAAGGTAAGCCCGTCTGCGCCCGTCCGCGCCTGGACCGCGCCCAGTGCCAGGACCCCTGGCCCCCACCGCCGGAAGCCGACCAGACGAACCTACGACTCCACCGAACTCAACGCTCTCAACACCGGCCGAACCCCGCGCTGCTACCGAGCCACACCGAGACGCACCCACGGACCCTTCAGCTGCCACTCCTGCAAGTTCACCTGCAACCGGACCCACGCTACACCAGCACCCACCAAGCCGAACTCCAGCAGCACCCACCTGAAGTGCATCCTGCTCAACACCCGCTCCGTCCACAGACACGCCGTCGAGCTTTGGAACCTGCTCGACACCACAGACCCAGACGTCGCCTTCCTCACGGAAACCTGGATGAACGCCTCCTCAGCGCCCGACATCGCCATCGCCATCCCGGACGGCTACAAGATCATCCGGAGGGACCGCGTCAACCAGACAGGAGGAGGCATCGCCATCATCCACAGGAACACCATCCGCATCACGACCAACACCGACGACAACCTCGCACCCGCCGAACACCTGCCCTTCCAGATCCACGTCAACCCCAAGACCACCCTCAGAGGCACCCTCATCTACAGACCCCCGGGACCACGCGCACAATTCAGCGAGGACATCGCCGACTTCGTCAGCCCGCTCGCCCTCCCCTCAACCGACTACATCCTCCTCGGAGACCTCAACTTCCACCTGGAGAACAACAACGACCGCAACACCACCACCCTGCTGGACAACCTCGCCAACCTCGGACTCAAGCAACTGGTGACCACCCCCACCCACTACGCCGGACACACACTCGACCCGATCTTCTCTTCCAGCAAGTACATCGCCTTCAGCCACGCCACGGGACTCCAATGGACGGACCACAGCTGCGTCCACTTCAGCTACAGAAGGACCACGCTCCACCATCACCAGCAACAGGCTCCCCGCAGAAGCTGGAACAAGATCACTGCAGACCAGCTCACTACTTCCCTGAGCAAGAACCCTCCCACCAGCACAACGAACCCCAGCCAAGCGGCCACCAACCTCACGAAATGGATCAGCGACTGCGCAGACGACCTCGCCCCTCTGAAGGCCCAGCCGAGCAGACCCGGCAGCAAGAAAGCCCCATGGTTTAACGACGAACTCAAGAGCTCCAAGAAGAACTGCAGAGCACTCGAGAAAACCTGGCGCAGAGACTCAACACCGGACAACATGACTGCCCTCAAGCTCGCCACCCGAAAACACCACCAGCTGATCCGCGCCACCAAGAAAACCGCATTCAAGGAACGACTGGACAACAACGCACACAACAGCAAGGAACTCTTCAACATCGTGAAAGAGCTCTCCAACCCCAACGCCGGAAACAACGACATCACCCCTTCGCAAGACCTCTGCAACTCCCTCGCCTCCTACTTCCACAACAAGATCGCGGACATACACAACAGCTTCAGCACTCAACCAACGCACACCACGACCGAACCACCGCCCCCCACCGCCACCCTCCGCGCCTGGACCCCGATCAGCACCGAAGACACCATCCGCACGATGAACTCCATCCACTCCGGATCTCCAACAGACCCCTGCCCTCACCACGTCTTCAACAAGGCCGACGCTGTCATCGCACCCTACCTGCGGGACATCATCAACACCTCCTTCGACATCGCCACCTTCCCGGAGAGCTGGAAGCACGCCGAACTCAGCGCTCTACTCAAGAAACCATCAGCAGACCCCACCGACCTCAAGAACTACCGCCCCATCTCGCTGCTCCCGTTTCCAGCCAAAGTCATCGAGAAGACCGTCAACAAGCAACAGGCCGCCTTCCTCGAGACGAACGGCTCCCTCGACCTCTCGCAGTCTGGCTTCCGGGCCAACCACAGCACCGAGACCGCCCTGATCGCAGCTACAGATGACATCCGAGCCCTGCTCGACAACGGAGAAACAGCGGCCCTCATCCTCCTGGACCTCTCCGCGGCCTTCGACACTGTCTGCCACCGCACCCTAGTACAGCGCCTCAGCAACGTCGGAATCCAGGAGAAGGCACTGGAGTGGATCACCTCCTTCCTCGCCGGAAGGACACAGAGAGTCCGCCTCCCCCCGTTCAGATCGGAGGCCACCGAAGGCATCTGCGGCGTCCCTCAAGGCTCCTCGCTCAGCCCAACTCTCTTCAACGTCTACATGAGCCCCCTCGCAGCCATCGCACGCCAGCACAACCTGAACATCATCTCCTACGCAGACGACACCCAGCTGATCCTCTCCCTCACCAACGACCCCGCCACCGCCAGAACCAACCTGCATGAAGGGATGACAGACGTAGCCAAATGGATGTCGAACAGCCGCCTGAAACTGAACTCGGACAAGATGGAAGTCCTCATCCTGGGATCCTCACCCTCCGCCTGGGACGACTCCTGGTGGCCCCCCGCCCTGGGCAGCGCACCCAAACCAACTGACCACGCACGCAACCTGGGCTTCATCCTGGATTCCTCCCTCTCCATGACCAGACAAGTCAACGCCGTCTCCTCGTCGTGCTTCAACATCCTGCGAATGCTACGCAAGATCTTCCGATGGATCCCCACCGAAACCAGGAAGACGGTCACCCAGGCCCTCGTCACCAGCCGGCTGGACTACGGCAACTCCCTCTACGCCGGTACCACCGCCAAACTCCAGAAGAGACTCCAGCAGATCCAGAACACCTCAGCACGACTCATCCTGGACATCCCCCGCCGCAGCCACATCTCCGGACACCTGAGAGACCTGCACTGGCTCCCGGTCAACAAGAGAATCACCTTCCGGCTCCTCACCCACGCACACAAAGCCCTACACAACCAAGGACCAGGATACCTCAACAGCCGCCTCAACTTCTACGCTCCCACGCGCCAGCTTCGATCGACCAGCCACGCCCTCGCCGCCGTCCCCCGCATCCGAAGAGCCACCACAGGAGGAAGGGCCTTCTCCTACCTGGCCGCCAAGACTTGGAACTCCCTCCCGACCCACCTCCGCCTGACCCAGGACCACCTCGCCTTCAGGAAGCAGCTCAAGACCTGGCTGTTCGAGCAGTAGCGGACCCCCCCCCTCCCCAGCGCCTTGAGACCCTCTGGGTGAGTAGTGCGCTATACAAATGTTCTGATTGATTGATTGATTGATTGATGGGACTTACTATCCAACGCAAACCCGGATTTGTATTGAGAAAGTTTTCGAAACAAACAAATTAGCTATATGTATTTTTTTGCTTCATGGGGCATTCCATGCATGGTACATGGGCATTCTCATGCAACCGTCCATTGATTTTGAAGTAAAACCCAATCTATTAACATTTCCAGACCAGTATTTGAACCAAAATCTTACGCCTCCTCGAGGCTGGCATAATGTGGAGAAATGTTTTCATTTCTCCTTATTAGGTTAACTTTGCATTGTATAGCAGGCAAAAGTGGGAAAAGTCAGACGAATTTAGGGGCATATTATCAAGAACGGCATTAAAATTATCGCCGGTTTAGCGGCAGAAAACTGCATCTAAAGCGGCGATAATGGGCTTGATAATATGCCCTGGAGTATTCCAATAGAAATCCATGTTCTGGTGTGAACATGGGCTTCTATTGGAATTCTCAAGGGCATATTATCAAGCCCATTATCGCCGCTTTAGCGGCAGTTTTCTGCCGCTAAACCGGCAATAACTTTTTAACGCCGTTCTTGATAATATGCCCCAGATTCTCTACTAGAAGAGTATTCTTTAAGTTCAAAATCTATGGTTTAGAAATTGCACGTACACTTTCACTGTTGTGCAAAGGTTTGTGTGTTGGTGCATGAGAGCCAAAAGTGTACCAGCTCTGGGGGAGAGAAAATAATGCACCACTTTTTAGTAGATATTGTTAATTTGTATCTCTTCCTTTTACATAAGGCAGGGCAGCAACTTTGATTGTTGCGCTGCCTAGCATAAAAAATTATTACTTTTGGGTCCTAGTTTTTCACAAATACACATGATAAACATGGCCATCATGAATGAGCGCAAAAGGCAAACACCTTTGTCTCACTTAATGGCTGGCCACTAAATCTGGCTTTACTGTCCACATTCAGGTGGAAAGAAGACTGCATAAACCAACTCAACCAACATGCAGGGTGAACAATCTGCAACTCGAATTAAAGCTGTTGAAATCATGTTGAGTCCAGAAATCTGGGTTCAGCAGGCATTGACCCACTAAGCAGCTAGGCACTGCAATAAGGCCAAAGTGCCACATGCAACTTACTGGATGGGTGAGAGTCAATGCCGGAGGAGTGCATATGCTCTCCAGGAGGTGTGAATAGGATGCAACAGGCTGGAGGGGAGCTTTGGAGACTTAAATGGCATCAGCGGTGGATCTGTCCTAATGCACACCTGAGAGGTGCTACTGCGCATCAGCCGTTTTGCTTGTTCTCTAGCTATCTAGCTTACAAGTTTTCGCCGTATTTTAAAAGATCGAATTTAGCACTGTAAGCACATTTGGCTTCTTATCTCGCCAAGTACCAATTTAATTGCCGTGTGCCCCGGTCCACCACGGGTGTTTCCCGATTGTGTGGAGGGCGCGTAGGCGAACAGCTGCTCCCCGAGCTGATTGGTTGAATCCTGGTCAGGTGGGACGCCAGGCTCCTGAAGCGGCCATATTTAAGAGGGGCAATTTCTTTCCGCGCCCAGCGGACGCGCCCAGCGAATGTGCACCAAAGTTGCGCCAAAGTTAAGCCCGTCTGCGCCCGTCCGTGCTGAGGACGCGCCAGGGGCCAGACGGGCTGGACCTCGCTTCCCCCTTCATGGTAATTGTGAGTTGTACTCTTACTCTACTCTTTTGGCTCTTAGACCTATGCCAAGATCGTGCCATTTTAGTTTACCTCCAGATGATCTGGTTAATATCCACTGTTGTAAGAGGACTCTAAGTTTTAGGCGCCCTCGCTATCCTCGTCACAAAAATCCTGTCACAATTGGAAATCAGCTGCCCGCTCTCAATCCTTTTAGTGAGGTGGGCCTGCTGTTAAATGCTAGGTCCCTTGTGCGAAATAATGTTGCATTTAACGATTTTGTCTCTCAAAATAAACCACCCTGGGTTTTTATCACCGAAACCTGGGGCTCAGAAACCTCTGGCCCAGATATTGTTGAGGCAGTTCCAGAGGGCTATTCCCTGTCCAGACTCGATAGGACAAGGTGCAGGGGTGGTGGGCTGGGAATCTTGTTTAGAGATATCTTTACTTGTTGTACCAAGCCTCTCTCTTTGCCCTCAGACACCTTTGAGGCACTATATTTCTCCATTAACTTCCTTCCTTCTGATTCTTTCTCTGGAATCCTATGCTATAGACCTCCAGGTCCTAAAACGACTTTTCCTTATGAAATTCTTAAACTTATTGAGCCTTATGTTGACAGACCCTATTTTACTATTCTGGGTGATTTTAACTTCCATTTAGAGGCCACGGATTCAAAGGATACGCTAGCACTTGTAGAGGGTCTAGCTGCATGCGGACTTGACCAATTGGTCAATGGCCCCACACATCTGGCCTCCCATACGCTGGATGGCATTTTTTCTAATGATGCTAGACTTAGGACTGGCACCCCTATTCCCCTTTCTTGGTCCGACCATCTGGCAGTTCCCTTTCATTTTAAAGTAAACTCCAATCTAGGCAATAAACCAAAAATAGATGTTTGGTCCACAAGAAGGAACTATAAAACTATAAATGATAACACTCTTTCACCTTTTATGAATGATCTTAGGTGTCCTTCCTTGGAGGATCCAAATAGGGCTGCTTCTGACCTCTCTAATGCCCTAGCCACTGCCATAGACTCTCTAGCCCCGGCCAAACGACATTACTCAGCCCGAAAGAGCCCCTCTCAGCCTTGGTTTTCAGACCGCTTAAAAACCATGCGTCAGAAATGTCGGCAACAAGAAAGGTCCTGGACTGCTCATCCTGATCCACGGGGGAAAGCCCTGCATAAATCCCTTCTTAGAGACTATAAGAAGGTGATAATGGAAGAAAAAAGGCATTATTTTACTAACCTAACCACATCCCTAAAATCCCCTAGAGACCTTTTTAACATTATCGACACTCTCTCGGCACCCAGACCAGCTGACCCTACCATCGAAACCCAGGAACTTTGTAATAACCTAGCGAGTTTCTTCCATGATAAAATTGCTGAGATCTACAGTACGCTTGAAATTAGAAATCAAGAGCTAAATGCAGAGGCACTAGGATCTTCTTCTTCAATCCCTGATATAAATGAAAAGACTGATGTTTAGCCTAAACCATCGCTCACATGTTTTCCCCCTCTGTCTCTAGAAGATCTTAATCTTTTATTGGATGCCACAAAGTCCTGCTCGCCTCTTGACCCCTGCCCATTAAAAATCTTAAAAACTTGCAGAGGGTCGGTGCTTCCCCCTTTCTTGGAAGTCATGAACTTGGCGATTCGAGAGGGTATTTTTCCCTCTTCCTGGAAAACCGCCATTGTTAGGCCCTTGCTTAAAAAACCCTCCCTAGACCCAGGGATCCTGAAGAATTACCGTCCTATTTCCTTACTCCTGGCCCCAGCCAAGATTCTGGAATCTTATATAAATCAAAAACTGTCCACTTTCATTGAAAATTCCAACATGCTCGACAGCTCCCAGCACGGCTTTCGATCAGCTCACAGCACTGAGTCTGCTCTCACTGTTGTGACAAACAAAATTCGATCTGAGGTTGACAGGGGACACCCTTCCCTGCTTGTGTTATTAGACCTCACAGCAGCTTTTGACACCCTGTCCCCGTCAATACTGATCTCCAGGCTCAAGGAAATCGGATTAGGAGGCTCTGCCCTTAGTTTACTCTCCTCTGTTCTCCATCACAGGGAGCAGAGAGTAAAAATGGGCAACTTCCTCTCCGATCCCCAAAAGGTGCAATGTGGGGTTCCTCAGGGCTCCTCGTTGAGCCCTCTACTGTTTAACATCTATGTCACCCCACTTGCACAGGTGGTAAGATCCTTTGGCCTGGATGTGCTATCGTATGCTGATGACACACAGATCTTGGTATCCATCACCCAGCCAGTTTGTGAGATTGCTCCCAAGTTTAGAGCCTGTATGGAAGCAGTCTCCAAATGGATGACGTGTAATTTTTTAAAACTAAACGGCGGAAAACCCCGAAGTTATGGTCTTCGGAGGGAGCCAAGATCTCTGGTCGAAGGATTGGTGGCCTACGTCCCTGGGAGATTGTCCGACCCCCACTCCTATTGCTAAGAACCTTGGAGTACAAATTGATCCTGCCCTTTCTTTTGACCCCCAGGTAAACAGGACAGTGTCAACTTGTTGTGGCACTATTAGAATTTTAAAGAAAATTGCCCCTTACCTATCCTTGGCAGCCCGGAAACAAGCAACAGCTGGCCTAGTACTATCGAGGCTAGATTATTGTAATGCCCTTCATGGCGGCATCAATAAAGGTTCTATCCATCGCCTCCAAATGGTACAAAATGCGGCAGCCAGATTGGTCTTAAGCCTTCCTCGGAGAGCATCTGTAACAATTGCCAGAAGGGACCTTCACTGGCTTCCGATTCCATCTAGGATCTCTTTCAAAATTCTCTGTCTGGCCCATGGTGCTATCCATGGCACAGGATCTGAAGGCATTAGATCTCTCTTGTGTGCCTACACCCCCATTAGAACTCTTCGTTCATCTTCGAAGAATAGGCTTGTGGTTCCTAGGTTTGCTAATGTTAGATGGGGAGGTAGAGCCTTTTCCACCTTGGCACCCAAGCTGTGGAACCTCCTCTCCCTTGGGCTTACCAGTCAATCATCCTTAGCAATATTTAAAAAACTACTTAAGACCTGGCTTTTCTCTCAGGCATATTAGGCTCTTGCTCTCTCAATGGCCTTTTGGTCTAGTTATCTGGAGTCTGGATTTTCATGTTTGTCTGGATTGCGCCTTGATGCCCCTTGGGGCTAAGTTTTGCGCGGTATAAAAATGCCATTCATTCATCTAGCAGAAAATGTATTAACCCATTAGACAATTGAAATGGTTATTATTCAATTTACACTAGGATCCAAGCAAATGAGGCTTGATAGGATGACAGGAACATGGGCGGGAGCTGGATGAAGAGACTCAGGAGAAATTAAGTTCAATCTGCTTTTCCAAAAAGAACTATTACATCTGGGAAGGTGCATTTTAGGAGGATGTGTACATATATGGACATATGTTTGATGCATGTTTTTCATGTCAGTGGTGTGTAGCCTAGAATGTTTACTGTAGGCATACTTCAGTCTAAACCTTGTTGTTTAGACTGCTTAGGCAAATAGTTTATCTGCACTGTTGATACGAGAATCCGAGTAACTGACTGAATGCCCAACTGAAGATCTGTTTTTAGGTCTTGGCTACAGATAGGTTTAGGTGTCTGGTGGTCTGGTCAATTGTTTCCAATGCATTGCATATACTTACAGTAGATGTTTGGCCATGCCTTGCACAAGATTTCAGTCTTGTGTAGTCTACATTTCTTACTTGTTACTGGTATTCTTCAGTTTCTTCCACCCAGGAGCATTAAGGTCTCTCGGTATTCTGATTGGATGAGGTATCCTGTCTTCAGAAATTTGTAGTTCATTTTATATGATATTTTCTGCCACTTTTTTCTCTACTCAATTGCAATATCTATCATTTGATACTCCTAGTGTGCCTGTCTCCGAATTTGTTAATGGTAATTGGTTCATTGCTGTTCTCGTGTGTTTTCTTTACAAACACTGTTTATGGTTTTAGGCAGAATATTTTCTATCCTACCACACATTCCGTTTTATTCATGATTTGGTTCATATTTTTTAGAAAGATTTGTTTCATGTTGAGAAAATAAGAAGTTATGCTGCCAGTTAATTCACACTAAAATGCAGCCATTTACTGAGTTAGGAACTCTAAATTTACAAGTTTTCAACAGTGAACTCTCCCTTATAAACTTCAGTTATATTTTATAAAAATGATGTGAAATGAGTTCGGAATGCAGCTATTAATTTGTGAGGCGGTACCCCTACCAACTTAACACATCTACTCTGGTTAGGTCACAACACAGTTCTGAGAAGCTCGGCTTAAACCCTGGTAGCTAAGGAATGAGCATCTGACAATCCCCAAACAAGTGCATGTGCAAAGTTTAAGTAGTACCCAGCTTTGAAGTAAACATCATAACACAAAATGATTTCCAAACTAATTTAGAAAAAATAGAGAACATGTTATCCGCAAATAGACACCACAAATCCTTAAAATAGGCGAAGGAGCACCGGAGATAGGATTTTTGACATTTTAAATCAAAGGCACCAAAAAAAAGTAAAATGACAGTCAAATGTCAGTGTCTAGGGTTGACTCGAACTGACAAGTGATTTCAGGCTCATCACAGTGGAGCAGATGTTGGAACTACTTAGCTGGTTGGTAAACGTCCCCACTTAGATAGCAAATGCATGCTATGTGGTCAGCAGTTAGTACCCTGGGACTCAGAGGCAGGCTGTTGTCCTATGAGCTGGAGTCATTAACTTTCCCAGCCAAGGATGTAGGCTTCAGTTCAGGAGGAGCTGAGTGTCAAAAATAGTTGTTTTGGCTCACCAGCACAAACTACATTGGTATACCTTTCCATTTAAATTACTAAAAATCTAATGTCATCATTACATCAGATTTTGAAAATTCGGTAAGAGTTCTCATAGAATTTTCCCATGTGGAGGAAAGAAATAATGCTTTCATTCATACTAAGGCTTGCTCAGGTAAATACTATCAGCAAACCCCCACATAGTGAAATAACTGTTAAGTTTTATTTCACTATGACAACACACTAACCCCAATATTTAGTGTGTCCCATTTTTCTCTATTCGCTCTTTGCCTTATGGGCTTACAAAATACACTTAAGGGTGACTGATGAATATATAAAAATAGGCTTTATTCTACATGGCAAAGGCATATTTTCTTGACTTTGCCTACATTGCAACCAGATTTTTTCTTACCATATGCTATCGCAGGGTATTTAAATTGCAGTTGAAAAATACCAATTCATCCAAAATTATATCACAATATATAGTCATCTTAAGCTACAATCTTTCAAAGGCAAATAGAAAACATACATTAATACATACATCTGCCCTGCACTATTAAAATCATCCCAGGAACTGATACAAAAAGCAGCTTACACCTTACATCAACAATCCAGTTTACATTATGATTCTAAATACCAATAGATAGTCATTCGGAATCATGTAAAAGGAGCTGCAACATCTACAGATAGGGATGCAAAAAAAACCCATATCTAATTAATTCAAACTGCGCACCAACCCTTTTGGCATTATGCATTTTTTTTTATAGATGACTCCCAGACTATCTTTCCATGCATTCAAAAACTGAGGTACCGCTGATTCCCATGGGCTGTAATAATAGACCTAGCAGTCAAGATGGCAATAAGCCAAGCTCTACTGACTCACTTGGAAGATACATTTTATTATCCGGATCCTCTCAGTAAACTGGCTAGTGCATTCGTTTTGCCACAAGTAGGCAAATGTTAGGCTGCTGATAGCAATCACAATAAACTCGTAGTGTCTATATGTCCAAATCATATGCAGGCCATTTCCCCACATCTTGGGCAGATGGAAAAAAATCTTAGGATTTTTAAATTTAGAAAAGGCGGTGCATAATATACCTACCACTGTGCAAATACCACATCTATTTAATATTACAGTTAAAGGGGTGGATTTACAAGCCCCTTGCAAAACATTTGCGCCGCCATTGCGTCACTTTTGTGATACAGCAGCAGTGGCATACACGATCTGGCCAATTTACAACGTGACACACTAGGGGAGATGCGTCATGTTGTAATGCCCTGCGTCACATTATACCTGCATCAGCTATAATGTATGTAGGGTGGGCGTTTCTATGCAGGAAAGCCTCATAAAAGGTGAAGCAGTGAAATCTACAAGATTTCACTGCACCACTTCTAGGACGCCACTGCTTCAAAATCGTACGCCTGCTTTAAGCAGGCGGAAGGACTGGAGCAGTACAATAAGTATAGGCATCAACATGCATTGCTGGCGTTGCATCGTGCTTGCGACACGACTCCACCAATGCATGAGTTTTGGGGCAACAGATGCATCAGAATTTCTGACTCGTCTGTCAATCCTTACGGAATGGTGCGCCGTATTAGAAATATGGCACATCCATGTTGGTGCAAGGGTATCGCAAACTGGCACAGGGACACTGCTGCATCTCTTCAGATGTGTCAGTTTCTTATGAATCTGTCCCCTAGTGTCAAATTGGCTAACCTCCAGCCAGTCTTGAGGGCTGATCAAAGCTACTGTTTCCCTTTTCATTCGTCTAGCAATTGATTCAGATATGAAATTTTCCACATCCTTATATTTTTCGAAAGGAAACCCAGTAGAGAACTTTGAGTGACAATGAAAGGTTTTAAGATTATCTCAGACCAATATTCTAGATCTTTCTAATACTTGCAAGCCTATAGTGTTCAAAGCGATTAGTACCTGATTAAAATCAAATTGAAACCACCCTTCATAGCCTACAATTTTTTGCTGCAAAACATCAGAACTGGTGACATTGCCATTGATGGTACAACTGCCCACTTTAGCCAGGCCAACTGACTTAAAGCGCTGAAGCCCATCTTTAGTCATTCCGGGAGGAGTATAGCAGCTATTGCAGTTTGAGCGTGCACAATAGATATTGATAAAAATGATACAGTTTTCAGTTGCTGAAACAAAAATATGGTGAAGCACTATCACAACTGTTCGACCTGGCTTTTCCAGTGGGTTTATCCCCAGACTTTTTGCTTTTGGGTCTCCAGTTTTTGACCCTGGTTTAGTTGGTTTAATGACTCTGGGCACTTTACCACTGCTAAGTGCTAAAGTGCATATGCTCTCTGTGTAAATTGTTATTTTAAATTGGTGTTTCCATGATTGGCATATTTGAATTACTACTAAGTCCGTAGCACAGTGCACTGTGTGTGCCCAGGGCCTCTAAATCAAATGCGGCTAGTGGGCCTGCAGCACTGAGTGTGCCACCCACACAAGCAGTCATTCAAACGGTTCTCAGATCTGCCACTGCCATAGGGGCAATATAGAAAAAAGTATGCCTGAACTCAGAATATAAATTGCATCTTTGTGTGAAGGTGATTTTTATATTGTGCATTTTATTTGTAAATACCACTTTTAGAAAATGGCTATTTTCTTGCTTAGCCATCCTGTGTGCTTCTGTTGGTTCGTGGAATGACTGTCTGGTTTTGGAGTGACAGTAGATGGGGATGTACATTCTCTTCAGACAGCCAATGGGGGGGGTTGTGGTGTGTCTGGCCTTTCCTGGATGATTCAGGGCAGGGCTGAATGGAACTGGGCTGCATTTAGAGTATTGGGAGGAGATTTCCCTGCACCTGAATAGGCTTGTTCTGCCTTGGACAATGCTGTCTCCACCTCCTGCCAGAAAGCTCGGCCTGAGAGAACAGAAATGGTTTTGACTGAAGGCACAGCCTCTCACCCACAGATAACACATAGGAATTCAGGATAAAAATAGGGGCCCAGACCCCAGAACTTTAGATTACTTGGGAATTCAAGAGGAACCTCTGCCAAGGAGAAAAGCTGGGAAAACTGAAGGAGAAGTGCTGCCCCTTTGATGTTAGCTGTCTGGGGTTGCTTGGCCTGCAGTGGTTGTTTCTGGCAAAAAGAGGAACTGTGTGTGTATCCTGCTTGTGAAAATCTCCAACGGCTTGGTGTAGAGTTTGCCTCCTGTCTGAAATCTCAGGGACACAAAGACTTCATCCCCATTGTCTTCCTGCCTCTAGAACTGCTGTTTCAGCTGCCACACTGGGAAAAAGCAACACCAACGTCAGCGAGGAACGCCACGTCCTGCACCGAAGCTATGGGTACCACTCTTGAAGTGCACAACGCACCACCCCACTTGCACAGCAACCCGATGCCTGCCGACACCGCACCGTGTTGACTCCGAAGCTCACACCGAGGCCACTGCTAGCACTGGAGCTGATGGCACCTCTCGTGATGCTCAGGATGCATCTCCCAACTTGCACAGCAGCCCTGACTTCACCAATGCAGGTGCTTCATCCTCACAAAGCTGATACCAGATGTGTGTGACTTTCCAAATTCATCGACCCCATACCATCGTAAGGAACCGACAACTGGGCGCCAACGTGACGTCACCATGCTCTGGAGCAGTAAGGAACTGACGCCTCACCCACCCTGTATCACAGTAAGGAACAGACACCTCACCTTCCCTGTGGTCCTAGGGAACCGACACTGCCTGGCGCCAACGAAGCATCATCTCACCAATGCCGTGCACCCTCTTTGTTTTCATTGTTTAAAAAGGTTCATCCAGGCCCGTCACCGCGCACCTGACAGTCGGCGCTGTACTTTGGGATTTTTATCTGTCACAATGTTGTAATAGCTCCAGGTGGAGTTATTTGTTACTGCACATGCTATTTCTGTAAAAACCCAATTTTTGGTGATATCTGAATATGTGTACTGTAGATTTTTGTCATTTCGGTCTTGTTTGGTGTAGATAAAGAATTCCTTTTTTTCTAAACTAGTGTGGTGTCCTTTTGTAATGTTTTCACTGCGATATTGTACATGTTCACAAATGCTTTACACACTGCCTCTGAGATAAGCCTGTCAGCTTGTG
This sequence comes from Lissotriton helveticus, assembly GCF_964261635.1. Taxonomy (NCBI): domain Eukaryota; kingdom Metazoa; phylum Chordata; class Amphibia; order Caudata; family Salamandridae; genus Lissotriton; species Lissotriton helveticus. The sequence continues at coordinate 1,579,903,260 of NC_136061.1, read as the reverse complement.
TCAATCTACTAAGGGAGTGAGCAGGGGTTATTTTAGAAATGTATCCCTCTTACACTGACTGGGAAGTAGAGTCCCTCCTTGGACAAAGGTGCAAATCATTGCCAACTAGAAGCCCGTATTTCTAACAGCTACATACATTAAAAAATACACACACACATTAAAGAACTAAATTAAAACACAGTCAAGTAAACATTCAAGAAACAAGAGGTAATAATTATTTACCTTTTCCTGCAGCACATCCTCAATGCTCTCCTGTCCTTATCTCCAGACTCCTCCTTGTGGTGTGAGCTGATGCTACACAGCCAAAAATCTTATCCAGTCCAGACGCTGCTCTCATGCTGTGAAACAGCATGAATGAAGCATTAAGATTAGCTGCAGAAGGGTGCCTCAGCCCTCCGGAAGCAATGGAGGCTTGTACCTGCTCACCAACTTGAGAGTTTGAATAGCCATAGCAAGGTAGCCCAACAAAACAGCATGGGCAATTCACACTGAAGGGGCCCCTTGTCCTTTCTGCCAATCAGCAGCATTGATGTACTGGCCCACCCTGCCCTCTCCGTTTGCAAAAATCCAGAAAAATAAAATGGTAATACAATTGTTTTATTATGATTTTTTTCCAGGATCCTCCAGCTTTGTAAATTGTGGACTATATATGTTTGAAAATCGATACCAAACCAATATGGGGTTGCAAACTGGTTGCAGTTTAACCACCAGGTAGCACAATTTACCCAGAATCTTATCTAAAAGAAGTTATCGAATACAGTGATTTCTGGGTTGAACATCCAAGGAATAAGAAAGTTAGGGTGGCAGTAACAGCACAGATTAGGGACCGCCAGACCTTCTTTTTTTTTAGGCAGGCTGAGTTTCCCAATGCTTATGTGGGAAAGACTGCTTGTTCCCAAAAAAAGGAACTAAACAACCCATCTGTTTCTTTTTTCAGGGAGCCCTATTGGAAGAACAGACATCTGGAAGGCAACCAGCGACAATATATTTTAATCAGTCCAGCTCTATCAATTATAGAATTAGGCAGATGACAAACTCTTTATAAGCAATTTCATTTTAGAGAAAAGAGGACGAATGTTTAACTAATAGAGATCATTAGGATCATGCAAAAATAGATTACCAAATACCTCTAAAAGGCTACTGTTATAACTAGCACCCAGAACCCTGGGGGAAATACCTATCACATAATTCAATAAAAAAGATCAAATTTTGATTTGTACATTTGAAATGCCCCTAATTCAGCACAATTCCCATTAATTTCAAACAATTCCTCAATTGAGTGAGCCGTTGCAAACAGGATTCCATCAGATTACCCCCAAAAAGCTTGAGTTTCAGAGAAAATTAGATTATTGCTTCAATCTCTTGTGATGTTCTAATAGCCATTGCTAGAAGCTCGGGGTAGAGAGCAAAAAGAAAAGGCAACACAGGTAACCCTTGCCTGGTGCCCTTAGAGATATTAAATATACCCGTTTTCTTAACATTAAACTTCAAATAGGTGTTAGCACCTTTATAAAGATTTCACAAGATCCCTACCTATCAACTGAGATCGTAGTTGCACTTTCCTTAGTACCTCGAACAGAAATGACAAACGAACCACATCAAATACTTTTTCCTCATCTATAAAAATGAAGTCAGCTGGAATTTTATTGACCGAAGCATAATTAATGGCTTCAACCAAAAAAATGCATATTTGCATACAGGTGCGTGTCATCCTGTCATAAATCCATTCTGGTCCTTATGGATAATCTGAGGCCATACAACAGCTGGCTTGTCGCAAATAATTGAGTCAAAATGTTATAATAGGTGTCAGGAAGTGTTATTGATCGGAAAAGACAGGGGCAGCTCTAGGCTCATGGCGGCCCTGGGCAGGGAGCGTAGGTAGGGAGCCCGCTGGAGGAACGCAGGCTCAGAGGCCAGTGAAGAGGGGGGGGGGGGTCAAGGTATTTGGAAGTGGAACAAAGCCGGAGGCCGCCAAATCGTTGCCAGGGGCCGCAGCGCAAATATGTATCCATCCTCAGAGGATTAATATATTAAGGATATATATTGGCGTGGGGGCCCCTGGGGTTTGGTGGCCCTGTGCAGGTGCACAGCTTGCACATGCCTAAGGCCGCCCCTGGATAAGAATTCAAATTGCCGGGCTCCCTCCCTCTTTTCAGACAGCAAGCAATATTACCTCTCAAAAATTGTAAAGGAATGCTACCACCAGATAAGATATAATTAAAGACCTGTGCCACTGGGGCTTTCAACTGATCTACAAAGACATGGTGCAATTCTGAAGGAAACCTATCATCGCTGGCGGCTTTATCCCTAGATAAGCTCTTGATTGTATCAGCTTACTCTTCCTGCATGATTTGCTTGACCTGGCCTGCTACTTCTTATGTCGATAACCTAGGGACAGGACTTTTTTCTAGAATATCAACTTTAGCAGAGAAAGGTGGTTCAGATGTTTTTGTGTAAATATCCTTAAAATGTCTCTAAAAAAGATGCTTTATTTGCTTGAAAAATAGGTATATTGCTGGGCTAACAAATTAGTATTTCATTTCTTTATTCATGATGAATTATTTAATATCATTACATGTGGGTGCCCGAGATTAGGCGGTAACCTAGAGGTGCAATTTAGCAATTTGTTAGCAGGCTTGGATCTTCTTCACCAAAAGTTTTGCCATTCCTTTCCTTGTTTCATGCACTAAGGTTGACTGTGTGCAGCGTGGCTTGAATATTTTGGGTGATTTGTTCTAGTCTTGCAAGAATTTGTGCAGTGTTTTTAGTAAAGCAAAGGTCGGATACACCCGTACAATGTTTAAGGTCGTTGCTTCGACAGAGTGGGATTAGGAGGTGCCTGTGATCGTTAGCAAAATAGGGCCAGAAACATAACAGATGTGGCCAGGACTCTTGGTGGTAATCCCATAGTCTGCAGGATGCATGCTCGTCCCTGGGGGCCCGCATCAGGTGATGGACTCGATAATTCTCGCCTCTGTGCCTACTCTAATCAGGGATCACACTCGGCAACTCTGGGCATTAAGCTTGCCTCATCTCTACAACGGCCCCCCACAGACGCCGGGGATGCCTGGTTTCACCTTGGAGATACCCAGAAAGGGACCATCTCACAGGGAAAACCAGGACGGGTTCCCCAGCGGTCTTCAGCGCCAGGATACTCCATGGAGTCCCAGTGCGCTTTACAAGTACACCCACATGTATGACCCCAGCACTCTTTGGCCGTAGGGGTTTGAGGTGGGCACCATGGGTTGCCCTTTCATTGAACCAGACTCCCAGAAAGTTGTAACTGTTGAAGGTGGATATTCCCTGTTCGCCTATTTCCCACAGCACGGATTTCCTTGGGGATACTTGCCGAAGATCATTACCTTAGTTTTAGACTGATTCACCCAGAGTTTATTCACCAAATTAGATGTATGCTTTCTGTAAGCACATTTTTGTGTGAACCATAATGATGATGTCATCTGCGTAGTGTAGTGTCGGCAGCCGTGCGCTCCCTAGTCTTGGTGTAATTAAGTATTTGTGTTTTACATGCTTCAGTAAATCTGCGGTGAAAAGATTGAAGAAGAGTGGGGTTAGCATGCAGCCTTGTAAAAAAAAAAAAAAAAAAATTACCTTACGCGCGCTGCAACGCCAAATGGCGAGGCAGCGCACGCAATGTCATTCGTTTTATTTCTTTCTTTCTTTACATTACTCTGTTCGGCTGTGAGCCGGAGTTTACTACCCCCAAACATGCCCCTCCCCGCCCCACTGCCCCGGAGCACTCCCTCGTGGAGCTGCCACTGCTGCCAGCGCACCGTTGTTTCGTATTTGTTTAATGATTTTGATTACTGATGCTTCTCAGATTTAAAAAAATTGCATGCCCGGAAGATTAGATGTCAGCGTGGAACGCTTCACTGGTGTTTCTTCAGTTTCACCGCCGTAAAGTTGTTTGACATAGTTGACCCATACCCTGTATGCTACTTTGTTCTCCTTGCACTGCACGTGATTACTAAGTTTATTGACATACTTCCAAAATAAGGCAGTATTTTTTTCTTTAAGGATAGAAAATATTTGTTGCCATTGTGCTTCAATCTGTTTGGTTAGTTTCTCCCAAGCTTTTTTCTTATACTCAGCTTGGAGGGCTGTGAGTACTGGACCCTGGCTTGTGTGTGCAACTCTCCTTCTAGCCTTTGTTGAAGGGATTCTGCACATATACAGAGCTATGCGCAGGAAACCAGGACCTCAGTGTATAGTGGTGTACCAAAAACTCATCTTAGTGCACGGAACCCCAATCCAACTAGCTATAGTGTCTCATTCGTTATCCGTACTACAGCGAAGCTACCAATGATTAGATATCCTTGAACATGTAACTCAAGATTCTCCCAGGAATCGCGGGAGCAAGAACACTCTTCCGTTCACTCACTCATACTTGTCCACAACATGAATAATCAAAGACACTGTATAGTTTAAAATGTTTATTTTAAATAATGTGCTCTATAATGCAGTATATGAGCCAATACTAGCAGCAAAATGCATAAACATAAGATAGTAAGCATTGTACAATTCCATAGAAAATGAACGGGATATCATTCTATAAAGATAGTGGAAAAAGGTCTATTGTGCCTTGCCACCCTCCCCGTGCTAGGAACTAGTTTATTATAGAAATAGAAGACCTCTGGGCTTTGTCAGGGGGGACCACATACCTCCAGGTTTAGATGCAAAAGTTTACATCTCCGTTCAAGCACAGCTCTTCTCCCTGGAAAGGTATTCTTGAAGTGCCTAACATGCATGAAATGCCATAATAAAAGCACTCGGTTTTCTGTAGTGCAGCTGTGTGTGTATTATGTCTAACATGCGGGGGACTGACCAAAGCAGATTAACAAGGGACAATGTTTTTTTACCTTGAACACGATGTGCAGATGAAACCCACAGAATACAGCAAGAAATGTCAAAGGTAGACGGTTCTCATGTGAACGAGCACAAGCAGAGGATTTACGAAAACAAAGTCATGTAGAAACGTGTGCACAAGCGGCAACATGGAAGCCAAGTGTGTACTAACATATGCTAACGTGCAATGTCCGCAGTGAATCCCACATCCTCACTACACTTTATGGCCTTTCGAAGCTTCCGATTTATTGCCGATATCTGAACAGCTGTGGAGTGTGCTCCAGTGTTTGTTCAAATGTGGTTTCTATGTTCTGTAGAAATGATGTTCATAGATCCCCCACATCCTTACCGTTGAAGCACAAAAACCAGCAAGATACTCCATCCTCAAAGGCGCCGACAGCAACCACACAGGTAACTGTCTTTCCAACAAGCAGCACCAACATGATGACCTGAGAATCACATGCACATCAGCACACAGGACAGTCTTCTTCAGGGAAATCAGAACTTGCAATTACCGGGGAAAACCTTTTGCATTATTATAAAATGAACCTCATTCCCCCCCCGCCCCAAAAATACAAGGTGTTCACGATGTGCACCAGCTTGATCCAAGGATCCAAGGATCTCCCCAAACGAGACTCAACGCAAAACACTTAGCTCCCAGTCTGATTACCAAATTTTTATGTCTCAAGCCTCCAGTTGGCCTCCCATCATCAGAAGGAAAAGATCTCTTAGACAGCAACTTAAGTTCCAAAAATGGTGCATGCTTGGCATGCTTGGCAATGCCTGATGGCTGTGGTAATTGCTGGTGCACCTTGTGCTTGTAACGGCTGTGAACGTTGTGCCTGCTCCCTCTTTTCTATCTGATGAAGACTTTGACCTACTAACAGGTTTCCTTTTGAACAGTGTTCCAAAAAGGAGGCCATTGTTACCTTCAACCACCAAGACAGCTTGTCCCTGGACCTCCAAGACCGGGGCCACAAGGCTTTGAAGAGCCAATCCTACTCCTGCCCAAGCATGAGGGGAGCCAGCAGACCGAATCCATTTCCCCCTGGACAGTAAAGATCCACAAAATCTCGAGACTCACAACCCACTGGATCAGGATCAATCCTCTACAGTCAAACACTCAGTGAGGGCGGGGATCTGTAGTCTACAGCAGGGTTGCCGCTGACTGGGGTTAGGCTGGAACGGTGGCGGATTGGTGAAGTGGGGGGGTCGGTGAGAGTGATAGCCTGGCCTGGCCTCCTGCAGCAGTAAGGCTCTCAGGAGGGCTGTTCTGCAGCCCAGAGGCCCAGTCACACCTCACCTTCTTGGCACCCCCCCCCCCTTTAAGCCCTGCTCTGCACAGCAGTGGCTTACTGTGCCTTGCTATGTTTTCCTCCTGCACCAGTCTCCTCAGTGCAATAGGTGCTAGTCCTAGTATATAGCAAACTGTGACTGGGGGGCTTCGTGCTGCTCTGGTAGGGTTCCGCCTGGCACCCCCGAAGCTGAATCGATTATGCCTGCTGTCCAGTGGATGCCTTGGGGGTACCTAGTGCTTGGGTGTGGGCAAAATGGGGGTGCCTTGCAAGTGGGAGCACTCAGATCTAACTGAGCCACCGCCGCAGTTGCCAAGGGCTCCCCCTCCACAGTGGCTGCCTTAGACCACCACACTTGCAGGCACAGGCTTGCCTTACTGCACCGGAGGAGCCATGCTTTGGGGGGCAAGCTCTGCCCAAGGACCCCAAGGACTTGCCACACCTATCTATGGGCCCAGTGAGAACGATGGAGTAAGGGGGGCCAGTAGGGTCCTTTTGATGGAGCACTCCTTTAGTGGAAGCCACGCCTGTCCGTCTTCTTCAGAACAGCACTTGAATGTGGCGTGTGACACAAAAGTTCTGCTCACAGGCAAGAGCAGTCAATTACCAAATCGCTGAGTAGTTCTCCACAGAGCTATCATGCCTAATACCTTTTTTAAATGCTGGAGAGTTTTATTAAACTTTTTTAAAATCGCCTTCTATGATTACTGGATTGTGAAAATCCACTAAAGCCAGCCTCAATTCATAAAGTGATTCTGGGTTGTCTTTTATGCGAAACTATAGTAAAACAGATGTTAGGAATTTTAACTGTGACAACTACCCATCTCCCAGCTCTATCATGGAGAGTTTTATTAACTGTCAATAAGATTTTGTTTGCAGCTACTATTGTGACCCTCAATGTGCAGTGTAGCCTGAAGAAACAATCAATTTAAAAGGCGTTCAAAAGAGAGTTTCTGGTTTGAATTTTTAGGATGGGTCTTTCACCGATGTAATAGTGACATTGTTTATTTTTTAGATAAACTGTTCTTTATTGATTTTAGTAAAGCAAACCATGAATCAGTCAGTACACGGTAATCAATCCATGATGATCGCTAATTAGAAAAGACATGCTTAACCAAGAGAGAGAGTCTTGCAATCCAAAGTGATCCCACCATCTCCCCCAAATCTTCCGATGTTTATAGAGGCAACCCAGCACTGGGTAGATCTTCGCACATCAGTCCATGGCCCCACGCCATGGCTCTATGGCTGGTGCAGTTACTGACTTCCATTTCCGGGCTATATCCCTCTTGCCAATAAATGGCCCAAGTCTCACAAGGTATTGGTTGCGCCTCCTTCCACCAAGGTCTTCAGAAGGCCAAGGAGGCTATGCTGGGTGAGCCGTCCACTGGCCTCCCCAATACACTGGAGAGAGCCCTCAAAACCAAGGCCCAGTAGCATTTTAAAATAGAACACATCCAGACTGCAAGGTAGAATCTGCCTCTTCACTTCACCGAAGGCAAGTGGATGACAGCTGCTGGCTCACCCACAAAAGGATCAAATATGTAACATACAAGAAGTTCACTTCTATCATGGGAAGCCTTGAGGATACTGCTAACTCTCTCAGTGCCAAAAGGCCATCCCTCCATTCCCGGTCATCTAGGCTGCCAACCCAGGATACCCTACATGCCAGTAGGAGATAGAGCAGTATTTCATCTGTCTGTCGACACAGAAACTGTCTTGACCAAGGGGACCCATGAGTAGATAACTCTCCAGGACTTAAACTCAGGCGCCTCCCTATTGGATGTTCAACGGGAGTGAGGGCATGACGAAGCTCCAGGAATTTGGTAAATTGGAAAAGGTGAAGTTCGAATTCAGTTTGCAAGTCCAGAAAGGACCTCATGTTTGATCTCTGCCACACATCACCCAATTTGGAAATATCAATAAGGTCCCATTTCCCAAACTTGGTCAAGCTGGCCACCTGGCTGAGCTAGGTGCCCCTCCAGAGGGGGGCTGGAGTCTAAGTTTCCCATACTAGCCAGTCTACATCAGCACAGACCGTCACACCCCAAACATCACCCTTGTGAGCTCAGGGAAACAGCAGAGGACAGCTGATCCATATAACTGGTCCGTGATGGGCTCCCAGGTCATAAAAGCCAGCTCAGCGCTAGAAGACGAGTCACTCCTGCTGCCATGAAGCCACAGATTCAGATAACGAGTTGGGAGGCCCAGTAGTACTGTCACAAATCTACAGCCTCCAGATTGATTGCACACATTTCCCAAAGGGGATGCATGATATTTGACTGGCCCACAGGAAGGAATGCACCACTGCCTTGTACTCCGGTGAGACAATGTTTGGGGAGCGGATGTGGAGAAATTTGCAAAACATATGAAAAGCGTGACAAGACAATCATCTTAAACAAGGCCACCCTCCATGGGATGTTGAGAGGCAAGGGAGTCCATCCCTCCATGTCCTCCTTCTTTTTGTTAACCAGGGTAGTCAAGTTTAGGGACCAGCCAAATATGAAAAGGCAAGAAATATAAATACAGAGATGAATTAAGCTCAGTCTGTGGATTGGAACCTGTGTCCGACAGGCCTGGTCTCGCAGGTTGCCAGTCAATGGGGCATGGAGGACTTGGAGTGATCTATCGCAGGACAGATGCTTACCCGTACATGAAGCAGTCCAGGGCTCACAGCCTCCAGGTCAGAGAGAAAGAGCAGAATATCATCTGCATATAATGCAATGTTGTCTTCTAGGCCCTCCCACCACCAGATTCCCTGTATATCAGGCAGTGCACATACCCATGTTACCAGTGACCCCATTGTGATGGCAAAAAGAAGAGGGGATGGGGGTATCCCCGTATGGTGCCCCGCTGTATCAGGAAGGCCTGCAACGGAACCCTGTTCACCCGTACTTGAGCAGAGTGGCCAGTGTTGGATACATCCTTTGCACAATTCCCCCAAACTGTTTACCTTCTCACTTCCTGTTTTGACTGCTTGTGCTGACTTCGTTTTTGCTGGCTTTAGAAATCTGGGCACTTTACCACTGCTAGCCAGTGCTAAATGCATGTGCTTTTTGCCTAAAATATGCTAACAATTGGTCTATCCACAATTGGCTTATCTGATTACTTAAAAGTCCCCATACAGTGCACTAGCTGTGCCCAGGGCCTAGAAATCAAATACTACAAGTGGTCCTGCAGCATTGTTTGTGCCACTCACTTAAGTAGCACTTTATACATTGCTCAGGCCTTTCCCTGCAGAGCCTGCATATGCAGTTTTAAACTACTATATTGACTTGGCAAGTTAATCTACTTGACAGGCCCAAACCTTCTCTTTTATTTCATACAGGTCACCCATAATGTATACACTTGACAGCCCATGGGCAGGGTGCAATGTACTTTCAGAGCAGAAGGCGGAGTGCGAACGGAGCTAAGCTCACCGCCCAGGCCTAGTCCTGGGGCCTTGGGAGTGACTTTCCTGTGATGATCCAGCAGAATCCATGCATCAACAACTTTGCACTGATCCGAACCGATGCATCTGCTCCGATGGACTGTGTGGCTTGATGACAATGGAATGTGCGGCTCAACGATGACGCATCACCTGCATCGCAAAGGGGTTCATTGATAAGGCTTTACTGACTGCACAGATCAGACCTGATGCCTTGTCTGATTGACGACAATGCATCGCCCCCTCTGCTCCTCGCATCGGGAAATCGATATATCTTCCATCAAGGTACTTTTTCAGCAGGACCTGAATGATTCCTGTAACTGGCCTGCCCTCCATGGCAGTAAGCCTGAAGTTTGGATTTACCCCAGTCTAATGTAAGCAGATGTCCCCGGTTGGTGCTTTATGACTCTAAACACTATAATGTCATTTAATATTTAAAAAATCATAACTCCAGTTCTACTAATTGGATATTCGCCGTTTTGGTCTTGTTTTACACATAAAAATGTGGCTATTTTTATAAGCTGGTGTGGTGTCCATTTGTGGTGTTTTTACTGCATTACTGTGTGTCTTTTTCACAAATACTTTACTCATTGGCTCTTAGTTAAGCCTGGCTGCTCTGTGCCAAGCTTTCAGAGGGTGAATATGGATTAATTTAGACTGTTTTACAGATTTTTGTTAAAAACTGATTTTATTGTCTTTCTGGGGAAAAAAAGATACATATCCGCATTTGATATCGACATTCACAGTAATTTTTGTAGATCCAGAACAAACGTATCGCACAGCCTCAGGGTTCACTGCATAAAATAATCTAACACAAGAATACATAAACATGTATTCAAAGGCTGATGTTAGACTGTATGTTGCATCCATACCCAGAATATCTAGATCTCTTGAAATTCCAAAATACAAGGGAAAGGAAAAAAGAAAAAGGATAAAAACAACATCAGAGTTAAGTAGTGGGGCAGTGAGGTCCCACCGAGTGAGTAAGTTGCCTCAATAATGTGCTGCAGTGCCAGTGGGATACCAGTGGGGGGGATGAGAAATGTATTGGAAGATTCTGCCCCATTTTCGAAGGATGTTTAACTCTCATCCACCGGGGACATTAATGTTTCTAGAAAGGCATCCCACACCATGGCTATGGACTGCTTCCTGAGTCTGCTGCATTCTTCCCTAGGCAAGGGCTGACCTTTAGCTATGCCGCAATGTATAGCTTGCTCATGCCAACTAGTCGCTAAGGGGGCATGAGGGGATTTCCATCCCCTAGTGATATGTCTCTTTGCTAGCAAAAGTGCAAGATCCATGAAGCAAGACAGGGTTTTGGAGGATTTAAGGCATGGGAACAAACCCAGCAGACAATGTTCCATTTAGTTCCAGTGGGGGACCCCCACACATCCGCCAGTGGATTGTGTACCTCAGCCCAATAGGCTTGCAAAGAGGGGTATGACCAAAGCATGTGAACTAGGTCTGCTATGGTACCTGGGGCAACCCGAGAGTGCCATAGGGAATATCTTGTGTATCTTGAGTAGTGTAAAATAAGCTCTGTGCAGGAATGAAAATTGGATGAATTTGAACAAGGAATTATGGGCAACTTTGGTGGGGTATTCGAGGATAAAGTGACACACTTTGTCATGTAGAACATGACCTAGGTATCCTTCCCACCGAGTGGAGGGGAGCAAAGGAAATGTGCATGCAGGCCTTTGTAAAGCCACTGCACTGTACGACGACCCGTGCCCACCTCGTACAACAATTGTATTAAAAAGAATGTGTCTCTGGTTTCACCCCCATCAGCACCTTGTGCCTGCAAATGTATTGAGTAATGTTGGCATTGGGGGAGGAAGAGGGAATTTGGCAAGTCATGTTTGAGAATAAGGTCTTGGTGCCTTGCAAGCCCTCTGTCAAGAAACATATTCCCAATCGTGTGGCTATCAACTGATTTCCAAGGCTCCAACCCAGAAGACGTGAGTGAACCCAGAGGTGTCAGCAGTCTCCTCAGTGGTATATATATGGAAAAGGGGATGCTTTGTACTTCAAGGTCTGTTTTCAACAGGTGAATGAATGCATTAGTTAAGAGTAATGTTAGTTGGAGTGCTACTCCTGGTATCAGCAGTGTGTGCAGTATACCCATTCGCAGCATATTTGGAGTGAAGTCTATTTCGGTTAGGTGGTGTCCTGCCAGCCAGAAAGACAGCCATTGCAATTAGCCTGCATAACAATAAGCCCGAAAGTCCCGGGCGCTCGTCCCTCCCTCAGTTACGGGTAGCTGCAATTTGGTTCGGCTCACTCTAAGCCTGCCCGGCTCCCAGATCAAATCAATAACTAGAGTGTTAAGTTGTTTGAAACAGACCACTGGAATCACTACAGACATATTACAAAAAAGTATACTAGACGGGATAGAATCACCATCGGCCATAGAAAGGGGTATTGTGACCCACAACGGCACATGTGAGGAGAGGGAGGTAAGGGACTTAAGAGAGTCACCATCCAGCAGAACCCCTGTAGTCCTGTTTATCCTTTGCCCAAGGTACAATAACATATATGGAGCTATGGATATTGTGTGTGAGCCCAGTGGTAGGGTATCCCCCAAGGGCCAGTCCCAGAAGGGAAAAGCGTGAGATTTGTTGAAGTACACACATAGATCAGAGAGATCATCAAACAAATGGAGCAGGGAGGCTTGAAGCTCATGGTCCATGATAAGATAATGCACATATATGATCATATCGTCTGCAAACATAGATACAGCATGTTGACGGGCCCTTGTAAAATGCACTGATCAGCTGCAGACTGTCTGATGCTTTGTGCTAGGGGCTCTATCTCTTATATGAAATGGAGAGGGGACGGTGGACAACCATGCCTAGTGCCACAGGAGATAGAATAACTGGAGGATATGTGGAAACCAGTGCATGCCCACGCCATCAGATTGGTGTGAAAGAGTTTGATCCAATTAATATAGGTCGGAGGTAAGCCAAATTTAGTGAAGGTGGCAAGCATGTAGTCCCAGCCTAAAGCGTCAAATGTATGCTGCAGTGCGAGACAGAGAGATAGCCTGTGGCAGGAAAGGTGTCCCTAGCTACTTCCATCACCTGGTACCGACATTTAAGGCCCGTTTCACAAAGGCAATCTGAGACAAAAGTCTAACTTTACGACTTTTTGTATTCACAGAGATCATTTATAAGTCATATCTTTACGTCCAAAGTTCCACTCCAGTGAATGCAACATTAGGAAAAGTTTTGGATAGCAGAGAAACAAAAATTACTAATAACACTTAAACAATAAAAAAAAAAATATTACAACATTTGAAAAAGATAAACATAAAGACACAATATAAAAAAAGTCTAAAATTAAACTAATTAAACATATAAGAACACATATTATAATACTAATTACATATCAAAAAAACTACAAATAATATATCAAATAAATTAATCAATATATTTATAAACAATAATTTTTTGAAAGTAGCAACTATTAACCAAAAATATTTAGAACATCAATGTATGTTTTTTTATTTCCTACCCTATAACACCACACCAATAACAAAACACTTCAACCTTTTTAATTAAATGTATTTCCATAATTAACATAGTTAATAATCAACTGAAAAATTCTTATTAATAAAAAAAACATTTAGTACACATGCTTTAACACTATAATATCCACACCATCCACCTAAATTAAACTATAAAATAATAAAACAAAATTCAATATTATTTTTAAAAGAAAATCTATTACTATTTACAGCTAATAATTAAATATTTAAAATGTATTTAATACCCACCTTTTTTACTCCCTAAAAGTAAAAACAACACACAAAACATAAACATTTAGACAAAATAAATATCAAATAATTAACATTAATTAACAACTATATATTGATTAAACACAAATTACTTACCACCCTTCACTCCTAAAAACACAACACAAACCTAAAATTAAATACACAATTACCATAATTAATTACTGATTAATTAGTTAAAAATAATGAACCACTAATTATTAATTAATCGGTTAAAGATAAATTACTTCCCACCCTTTACACGTATACCACCACAACACACACCTAAAATTAAGTACACAATTACCTTAATTACCAATTAACTAATTAAAATTAACCGCCAAATATTATTTAATAATAAATTACTTTACCCATTTAACACTAGAACTTCTAAATTAAACAAATAATAATCAATATAAAATATTTAAGAAATTTAATATAATTAAATTACTTCTCACCATATTCCCCTATAAACCCACAACCCGCTCCAGAACTAAAAACGCACAATTCAAATAAAAAAATATTATTAACTACTAAAAATAATCAATTAACTTTATATAACAAATACTTTCCACGCTATTCCCCTATAAACCCACAACCCGCCACGGAACTAAAAATGCTAAAATCAAATAAAAACAATGTAATAACTATTAAAAATGTAACACATATATTAAACATACACACAATTGGTATACAAAAAAAGAAAATCGCATACATATAAAATATATACTAAAATACATAACAATAATAAAAAAACAATATTTTTGCAAATTATATTTTATACTTTGATATTTTTAACATCGATAGTAGCTAAAATCGATATTCTTGACCATGACATTTTTTCTGTCGATATTTCTGACCCACAATATTTTTAACTCAATATTTGTATAATGGATATTTTAATTCGATATTGTATCCCTGCACCCCATGACATATCTACCCTGTTGATCAACTACACTCTGGGAAGTCATCACTGGCAGATGTTTATGAATTAAAATGGCCACCCCTCCAGACCCTCTTGTGTAACCAGCATGGTAAACACCCTCATAGCCATATCTAGCAAAGAAGAAACATCGGGTGTGCAGGAGATGTGTGTTTTGAAGCAATAAAAGGTCTGGAGCATGACGCTTCACAAAGGCCATCACTGCGATCTGCTTAATTGGGTCATTCAGGCAAATGACATCCCACGTCATTACTCTAATGGTTTTTATGATGTAAGGTGTAACTCGAATCAGCAGTGTTCCATGTGCGTGCTAGGATAGGATTGGATACCTTTGGGATTGTTGCCTAATGTACAGTGAATTGTGCCCAACCATGACAAACCACCCCAACCAAACACCTCCGAACCCACCTTCCATCACACACTTTCACCCCAGAAACAACGGTCACCCTAAAAATAAAAAATACAAAAATTCTAGGGAAAATCTCACTACATCACCCCTCTAGAGAAAACTCATTAATAAGAATATTGTGCTGCTGGCAGAAAATGTCTCAGACTGCCGAGGGGAACCGCTGGGGCATAGTGGTCCAGGATCAGCTGCATTTATCCAAATGGGTCATGTAAAGGTCTGGGAAGTATATAGCATCATTGGGGGCAGTGTAGCTGCGCATGTGCCCTGGACTGTGAGCAGCCCCGGCCCCTGGTCAAAGGAGATGGGCACCCCCAGGTCTTCAACCTCCGCTTGCGGGGTCCCCTCTGCTGGTACCGACTCCAAGGAAAAAATCTGCTCCATGTGTCTTTATATTGGTACTATGATACACACAGGGGGGACGAGCTGCTATGTATGACCCGCTGCTCCCTTGTCCACTCCCAGGCTGCCCAAGGGCATAAAAAAAAGAAGGAATGGGAGGCACGCATGACCCATAAACTGGACAGGAAGAAGTGCACATATCATAAGTTAATAACTCACAATTTTTGGTTGACTGACTCAAGAGATTTGCATTGCCGCTGAACCAGCCGTGTATAATCCAGGAAAATGAGGATCCTGGAGGACTGGATCCTTTTCTCTCGCAGTGTGGAGGATCTTATCCCTATCCTTGTAGAAGGTTGTTGGCGATCATCAGAAGGGGAGGAACTCTAAAAGATGGTGCTACTACCAGCGATCTGTGGGCCCTCCCTAAAATGACCCAGGATTACAGCTGCTCCTCTGGGATCCACGATAGGATCCATTGTTTCAGACATTTCTCGGTGGACATCCCCTCAGCACCCTCAGCAAAACCCATGAAACATAGGTTATTTGTTCAATCATGATTCTACGTCTCCTTAGTGCAATTTTCCAAGGTACAGGACGTTCTGGTCAGTTGGGCTTCCTCGGCCTTGAGAGCAATGATATTCTAACAGATCCCAAATGCACCCTTCCATACCTACCACACGGTTATTAACTTTACGTAGGTCCTTGTGCAGACATCCTACAGACCTCTCTACTTTTGGTTTCCAAAGCTGTTTGGAAGGCATGGGTAGCAAAAAGGATTTCTGAGGCATTAGGGTGACCAGCCTGTGATGTGGTAACAGTGTCCACATATAACTTTTGGAGTCTGTAGTTTCGGAGGCCATGCATTTGTCAATTTTAATCTGTGCTTGGGTTGGGAAGGTCCACCACAGCACATCCACAGCAACCTTCACTAGGCCTCTCAGGCCTAGTGGAGGTTACCAGCTTGTGTCACTTGAGCTCCCATGATGATTTTACACCAGTCCGCAGAATGATCCAAACAGAGGGCATGCCTACCCACTTGCACAGAGACCTGTCTGTGGCTCCAGCAGCACAAGCAGAAAGTCCCTCACTGCATAGCGCTGTGTCACCAGGGACTAGTCCAAGAGACAAAGCAACTCCCTGGTTCAATGACAGTACACAGGCCCCCACCAGGTCCCCAAAAGTCTAACAAGGTGGGCAAATAATTCCAGGGCAGGCTTCTTGAGAGGCCAGGTGGTGTGTGGGGTAGGCAGTCAAAAACATACAGTGGTAGCAGAGGCAGTGCAGTTCTGAGCACACAGAAACGCCTGTGCCCTCCCCTCACAGTCCTTAACAGTGCCAAAGAACAGTCAGATGAGTACAATGATGCTCCATGGGGAAGACAACCCATGCCTTATCTGGTCTGGAACAATGGCATCCCCGGTCCCACCTTGCGGCTCATGCTCACCTCAAAGCCTGAGGACCCTCATGGGGTTGAGAGAAGCATCAGCACAGCTGCAGGTTTCAGCCGAGGGCCCAATGCTGTTATGGCCGCACTCTCCAGCTGTGACCTCCACACCATGCAGAGAGGGCCCCTGCAGCAGCTTCAACCCATGGAGACACACCATCGAGGGTGAGGAACTTGCAGCATCTCCAATATTAGGTATGGACTGCCAATGCCAACCCGGGACCACAACATCCACTCTGTGCTCTTCTAATGATTCAGTAGTCATATCCTGTGCTGCCAGATGTAGCAGGACAATTTGTTCCAGTCGGAGAGTGAAGAAGCATCGCCAACCGGAAAGGGGGCTAAAGTATCCACCAGGGAGACAGGAGCTCACTGAGGGATGACCAATATCTTGGTTGATGAGGCCAAGCCCCAATAGTGACATATTATTATTTATGGCCAAAGAGAGCAGGGCTCCTCTCTTCTGAGGATTATTGATTCCTTTGACACTAACCAAAACAACTTTGTTTGAGTCTTATAAGTTTGATAAAAAGGATAGCATATTTCAATCCAGAAAGCCATGCCCTAATCTGTCTATAGTATGCCTTGAAATAATGGTCTTTCTGGACCTTTTTTCTGCTTTATATTCCGCCAACCCTCACAGCAGCTGTTCTTGCCCTTGTCCCTCCCACTTGCTCCCCGATCCTTCCCCATAAGCCTGGTGTCCCAGTCCCTGACCAAATCCTCCCTGCAACTCCCTTAACAGGGACCTTAGCAATATTCAACTCCCTACGAGAAAACGCAGACAGAGGCATTCACCAGGCCCTGGTACTGCTTGACCTCTTGGCCACATTTGACACGGTCGACCACAACATACTAGCGGACCAGATTTCCAGGGTCCAGCCCTCAGATGGATTAATTCTCTCCTACAAAACCGCACCCAGGAAGTCCGCATCGGGCAATTCACTGCCCCCAAGTTAAAAACAACTTGTGGGGTCCCACAGGGCTCCTCGCTCTCACCACATCTCTTCAACCTCTATCTACGTCCACTGATAAGATCTTTAAAAGACAGGAAAGTCACCACCTTTAATTACGCAGATGACCTCCAACTCATGTTCTCAATCGACAACTCCCCCGAATCAATAACTGACTTTCAATCTACCATGACATTCATCCAGCAATGGATGAACCTCAACGAATTACAACTCAACCCCAGCAAAACAGAACTAATCTTGACAGGCGGAGGTCGCAACCAGTGGGTCCCACAATATTGGCCTAGCAACTTGGGACTCCCATCCCTTCCACCTCAGTAAAAAGCCTAGGGATCACCATAGGTAATGACGTGTCCCTAAAACACACGTAGGTACGGTGGTCTCCGAATGCTTCCTCCAGTTATGAAAAATCTGAAAAATAAGCAGGCACTGGGCCAGGTGGTGATAGCGTTGGTCCTGTCTCGGCTAGACTACTTACCTGGGACTCCCACTTGGCCTCACCAAGCAACTTCAGCTGGTACAAAACCAAGCGGCTCGACTAATACACAAACAGCCCAGATGGCAACAAGCTTCCCACCTCCTCAAAAAACTGCACTGGCTTCCTGTCCCCCAGCGCTGCGCCTTTAAAGTTGGCTGCCTGGTGTTCAAGTCCCTAATTGGACGCAGCCCCAAATTCATCAACAATTTAATCTCTTGCTACACCCCACTCAGAACCTTCGTTCAACACAACTCCACCTTCTGACAGCACCCACCTACAAACTGAAAAACCAAGGGGGTTGCAGGTTTGTGACCCTAGCGCCACGATTGTGGAACTCCATTCCCCTGGAAATCAGACTCAGCACCAACCTGCTCAATTTCAGGAAATCCCTTAAAAGCTGGTTATTCACACAGGCCTATGAATAATCTGTTCCGGACTGGCAACTCCTAGTTCTCTCAGCGCCATGATAGCAACGGGTGTATGATCGCTCTACAAGACACTGATAAGAAAGATGAGGGCTCATCTTTCCCTCACCAAGCTCCTTCCCACCCTACATAGGATGCGCTGATAGGCACCATAAGCTAGGCAAAAAAAGAGAGGAGAAAACCCACTGCACCTCCATCTATACATTAGTCATTTTACTTGTATTATCTTCACGACTGCAGAGGCTGTCCTATGTTTTTATAAGAAGAGTACTCTCCTGTTGTAAAGATACTACATTTAGGGCTACACATAATTTTTGAATAGCAAAAAGTAGCAAACTTACACCAGAAGTGTAAGATTACCTTTGTGAATCAGACTCCATGTCTTTTGCTTCTTTAGGAGCTCCTGCATCATCATTGAAATCTGGTCTCTCTTACTTTCTCCTACTTGTGCTCGGGCATCCATATAAAATCTACACCCAGCATATGCAGGCTTATTAGGGTGTGATTTAGCAGTTCTATTTTGCTTGACTTGCTTTTCTGGTCCTTTCCTACCAGTAGCAGGCCTGAACGTATTATTGGCCTTAGTCATCAGTTCATCAGTTAGCAGGTTGAAACACTTAAAAGTCCTATGACAGATATTAAGGTCATTTTATAGCAGCATAGGTGAGCACACTTGATCAAATAAGTGAGCCGGGGAGCTGGGTACAGTAAGGTGGGGGAAAAGTAGAGTGTTAGAAATGGGATTTCCAGTTGGCTAAGGCTTGCGCCAAAGCCAGGCAGAAACCACCACTCTAGTCAGGGCAAGGGAGTTACACGCCAAAGATAACCCCTGCTCACCCTCTAGGTAATGTGACACGAGCAGTAAGGCTTATCCCGGAGGCAATGTAAGTTAAGTATTTGCGCACGCACGCACCAGCAACAACATTCCAGGCCCCAACAAAAGGAACTGCACACAAGGTTATATATAAAAATAGCCTTTGTATTATACCAAACACATTAGATAACAAACACACACTTTACAATGTGCCATAGGCACGGGCAGAATTTACAGGGGATTATCTACATGGGACAGGGCCGCGTGGGCCACTGTCAGGAATAAGCACTTTTAGAACTAGCACTTGGTAGAATTAGCACTTTGTAGGAATAACGCTTAGCACATAGAACATATAATAACTGTAGCACCAAATAGCAAATGTAGCACACAACCAGTAACCACTGGTAAAAGGTAAGTACCACCTACGCAATCCTAAACACCTTAGGCAAATATCATACAGGGAACCATGAACTCACTAGTATCACCTATACTAGGAAAAACAACCTCCTAAGCATACACATACATTTAGGAGTATAGGATAAAAGCATTGCATATGACATAACAATCACATTAAGCATCCACAGTTACCCCTAGCAAGGGCACAACACATGAAACTGTCCCTAGGCCAACTTGGCCTCTCAGGGGTCGAAATGCCCTGTGTCCAGCAAAGTCAGGGCAGGCTGTGCAGGCAGCCAACAGAAGGATGCGCAAAGGGGCCTAAACGTAGCAGCTACCCACTAAGTGCTGGGCAGCTGGGAATCTCCTCAGGGCTTTTACCGGGACAATGGGGCCCAAAACAACGTGGGAGCCTCGTGGGCTCTGAACAAACAACTGGAGCCTCAGGAGCCTTGTGGCTCTAAACAATAATGGGCCCAGGAGCCTCTTGGGCTCTACAACAAATATGCCCCCATGACGTTGGAGCCTCTCGGGCTCGCACAACAATGCCGCCTGGAGCCTCTAGGGCTCGGAACCAAATATGCCCTCCTTGGGTCTTGAGGGCTCTGAGAAATGCCTCCAAAGAAGTGGGAGCCACGGGGCTCTAAACAAAATGTCCCAGACATTGGAGCGGCCCGCAACAGTGGGCCCGCTCAGAAACAGGCGAGTCAGGCATGATGCCTCACAAGGCACCGCACTTGGGCACAGGGAGCTCCCCTTTTGTCTACGGGGACTCCCGACTTCCTGACAAGATGCCCCACCCTCCTCTGCACTACTCACTGGGGCTTCATCTGCAGCATGCTGGGGAGGGTCTTCTTTCCGGTGCGGCCCAGCGCGGGGTAGGCTCCCGCCTGGGTCTTTACTCTGGTATCGGTCTTCAGGCGCCACGCGGGGCTCTCCCTTTCCTCAGGGGAGGCCTGCTCGAGCCGGCGCTGGATTCCGGTTGCACTTCTCTCGTGTCGGGACATCCTGCGAGGTGGGGTTGGCTCCTGTCCTCACTTTCACCTGTCACTTCCTCTTCGTTGCGAGGCAACGCCCGCGGCTGGGACCAATCCCAGTGCAGCGGCCTCATGACGTCGGCAACAGGGGGGGGTCCCAAAGCTCCCGGGCTGGCGGTGATTTCGAGGGGTAGGCTCCCTCATTAAAGACTATAGAAAGCGAGGTAGGCAAGGGGGCCAGCAGCTGCAAAGACGCGGGGTAGGCTCCCGCTACCTAAATAACAAGGAACACGGCGATGAACGGGGTGGGCACCCGTTCTGATGATTGAAGGCAGGGGGATCCCCACGCCGGGGAATCCCTCAGAGAGGTGATCGCAGCGCCGGGCTGCAGGGGGAATTTAGAATCTCTGCCCCTCTCAGGATGCAAATAAAGCGCTCCCAGGCACTACAACAAGCCCAGAGTTTCCAGTCCAGGACAAAGCTCCTTTTAGAATGCAGGCAAAAGAAGTCCAGGAAGAGTCTGAGAAGAGAGGCATGCAAGGGGGGCAAAGGCTGGGCCCAGGGGCCAGCTCACAGGGTCCTCCAGGCAGGGAGGCGGTCCTCCTGGCACCCAGAAGCAGCAGCAGGCCCCCCTCAAGTTAGGATCAGGAGAAGAACATTTTCATGGGGTCACAGCGCCGTCTTATACACAGAATTCCTTTGTCTAGGCTGCAGGGTGGGGGGAAACCAGTCACAGCTGGTTTTGGAGCACTCTTTTATGCTCAGCCCCTCTCCCCATTCACTAGTCAGGCTAGGGTCATCAGTCACACCACAGGGAGTGGAGCCAGCATTGTGTGGGGAAAGCCCATCCCTATTCAGGTCCCTGGTGTACTCCTCCCACCCATCTGGCTGTCAATCTCCCTATTCACCACCGGGCCAGACCCATCCTGACTCTTGGAGCCAGGCTCAGCAGCCAGCTCCAGACAATTACAAGCCAGACAGGGAATTCACCTTTATTACACAGACAGGCCAACTTCTAGAAGTGGCACTTCCGCACTAGACACATTTATGCCGCACACATCATCGCGCAGCATTTAATCACACAAGTCCGCACAAACCAAACTCGACCCTGCACTCCCCACGCATCAGGAACTACCAGTGACACATACATTCCCCATGCATTCCTATGGGAGGGCAGGCCAACCTCACTACATGTACGCACTTTACCCTGGGACACAGTGATTTTTGGCTTCTGCGCACTTTACCACTAACACTAAGTCACAATTAAAAGCAAAAAGGTTAGGGGTGAACCTGCCAGAAGGGCCAAGTCCAACACAACCCCCTTCCAGCTAAAACGCAGGTTAGACCAATCACCACCATGATGGGCTTCCCTGCTTTGGGTGATAGAACACGGACGCGGGCCCGCAACTGCAGGGACACCCTCCTGTTCTATGCCACGGTGAACCCATGGGGTTCCTTCTAAGAACACTGTCTGGAACAACTGGGCTATCCCACTGGTACTCCCAAGCTGTCCGCGGCCAGGACCAGGCCCTGGGCCACCCAGGTGCCACTGGTCCTTGCCTATTCGCAGAGCAGGGGGTAGTAACCCCTGGCACATAGTAGACATTCTCCACTCTTCCTCTCTGCAGGACAAGGCTAGACTGCCACTGGTTCTCCAACCTAGGGTCTACACCCTCAGGTGGACCAGGAGTCACCGGGGAGGCTCTCCTCCCCCTAGCTCTCCTTCTAGGGTTCCTCCTCCTTTGAGAGGCACCCTTAGAACACCACTTTCCCAACCTAGGGTTTAACCCCTCAGGTTGCACCGGGGTCAGAGGCGGGCTCTTCCACCCTCTGCACCCCCTTCCAGAGTTCTGCACCCCCCAACTGGAGTGGTACCCCTGGAAGATGAACCGGTCAGGACGCTAGTTACAGACGTCCTACCCTTCAGGTCAGGCGATCCTGAACCTGACCTTCCAACCTCTGTTTGAAAACCTTTGGCGGAATACGTGCCTGGCACTCCAGGACTTCTGGGGACTTACACACCATCCCCCTGATGCTAACACATGACTCATATGTTGTGTGACTGTCTGTCTGGTGCAGATCTCCCGTCCCCTGTCCATCTGACAGTGCGCGAAGATGCCCCAGAACAGAAGTGGTGTCACCCGGGTCCCCCCAAGGGAATCTAGCCCAACTGGCTAGTCCCTGGTCCACTGGTTCTTCCACTGGGGAACACATCCCCCATTCACTCCTCACTTCGGACTTCTGTGCCCTCCCAACTGGAGTGGCACTGCCGGACACTAGAACCACTGGAGCTCTATTTACAGACGCTCCAGGTCCTCTATACACTAGGCGATCCTCCTCAAATGGACTAACAGGACTGCCTAGGTCCCCAACCTGGTGTTCCCTTAAGAAACATCTAGGCTCTGAGACAGCTCAACAGTTCTCAACCTGAGCAAGTCTAGGTAAAAAAGTCAATAAAGTCCAATCACAAATACTGATTTTCCAATGAAGTAGTTTCAAAATATATTCTTCTTTATTTCTTCAACAGTTCATATGCAGTCACAACGCACACTTCTTCCAATCATTTTTTTAATGTACAATTTGTTGCCAACACGTGTTTCGGCCGGCTAATAAGCCTAAGGACTTCGTCAGGGAAGTTAACAAAAAAGGTTTTGTAGAGTAGTATCTAATGGATTGTGTTCTCTTTAAGAGGAGAATAACCTTCTCTTTACTTGAAAGTCACCAGAAAACACTATATTTTGCGCATAAATTTCCCTCCTGTCAGTTCTTGTTTTAAATAGGCTCTGAGACAGGGCTACGGGCATCTGGGGACTCTCGGTCACACACTCACTCCTGCTCCACTGAGACAGGTCGTGAGCCCATACACCCTCCTCACTACTCTGGGACCTAGCTGGGCTACTCTGAACCTCTTCCACCACGCTGGGCTGGAAGATACCTGAACCACTACTTTTGGAATCACTCACCAATGACTCTGCAGAACCTCTGGCCTTTTCCCAGTGGTCTGCTTCATCTGCAAGCTCCCAAGGACAAAAGCATTCAAACCTCAATAGGTGCTGGCGCAACCCTGGACAACAAATACTGAGCAACTGCTCTTTGAGAAACATATTTGTTACTCCATACCTCTTCTGGTCCGGGTTAGTCACCAGCCAAACAACCAGTGCATCTGAACAGTCATCCACAACCTCCCCCCAATCCTGGTGAGACCGTTTCTTACTGCCCCTGAATTTCAACCTTAACTCCTCTTCTTGGTAAACAGGTACCATACTTTGGGAACTGGGAATGGGACTTCTTGCACTGGGCTCTATATAGCTGCCACCACTGGACTCAACCCTCCCTGGGGAGTCCAGAAAATTATAACTGCGCGCAGGGGATAATCTACCCTCCAGAGCTAATTTCTCTCTGGTGAAGGCCCTCTCAGCCTCCTCTATCCTCTCCTGCGCTATGACCCTCTCAGTCTCTAGCAGTTGCTTCTTAACACCCAGCTGCGCCATCTCCTTGGCATGCTCTAACCTGAGCTGTTCCAAAGCCAGCTGGTGCTCCCTCTCTTTCCTCCTATCTTTCCACTCCTCTGGGGACAGGGACAGGGATGTGGCACTGCCTCCAACACAGGACCCAGCAAAGGACTCCCTATCTATTGGGTCTTCGCTATCTACTGGCGTCCATGCACTGACATGTTCTTCCTCCTCTTCAGATTCTTCAGGGCTACCCCACAGACCCACCACCCTCATGGCGTGCGGCCCGGGCCCTTTCCTCCTCACTGCGCTCAAGATCCCATTGACCCTTTTGCCATAGGATCAGGCTGTCCCTCAGTTTGGACTGGGTGTCCGACTCACCCACCTCTATGTCTCTCTCTTCACATACCCTTACCAACTCTAACACACTGTATCTAAGCAGACCACAGAGATCAAAAGTAGGTTCCATTTTGGCGGACGTTCTCGAGAAAAGTTTAACACAAGGAACCTAGGTGTCTGAGCTAAAACAGGAGTACACAATTCACAAAGGACACTTTTAGGAGAAGAAATAAAGGAACTTCAAAAAGCAATAATCCCCAAAATGATAGAGCATGCAACCACACGAGAGAGTCAGCACCAATCTCCTTTCTCCTGCCTCTGCATCTGTCAACTCGAAGCTCACCCCAGCCCCAGCCTCCAGCCCTATAGATCATCCACAGGGCTTACGGTGTTCTCCACAGTTGCATTGACACTTTAGTAGATTCCATTGCCTCCTTTGCACTAGCAGCTAGGGTAAAAAGAAAACAGATTCACAGGGAGGGAGCAGGGGGATATCAGTCTTAACAGCTGCCGAACTTTGGCTTCAATACAGAGCCTGGTGGCAAATGTCCAGCGCATCTTGTCTCCCTCTGGCCGTGCTATATGCACATAACCCCTGAAGCAGGGCACAAGTGGAGGTACACATGGGTAGATGGTGTCTACCCAAGATTTTCACAGGGTGGGTGCTGTCCCACAGAAATACACCAAACTTGTCCTAGTGTAATTTTAAGACACTGGGACAATTTCAGCAGCGCCTGCAGGTTGTCTGCTTTTGTTCCAAGCAGCAATGTGCAGGAGTTCACCTTG
This sequence comes from Lissotriton helveticus, assembly GCF_964261635.1. NCBI lineage: Eukaryota > Metazoa > Chordata > Amphibia > Caudata > Salamandridae > Lissotriton > Lissotriton helveticus. Next base: position 1,579,878,130 of record NC_136061.1, on the reverse strand, counting down.
TCCATAACAAATGCCAAAGTTAAGTGACGATCAGGCTTCTTTTTGTTGAGTATCCTGGAACAGTACAATCTGGTGTCTCACTCCTAAATGTAATATAGGGGGAAAAGGCACAGAGCTTATCACTTCACTTGAGGGGCACCTTTTTGACTTTGTTCAGTTTCTGTATATAAGAGATATGCAAACACTGTAAGAATCTCAGTGTGTTGGTCTGTCCCAGTATGTACACAAATAACAATTTAGATGCTATTATTTTGTTTTATTTCTTTTATAGTGCTTTAGTGCAACTCATCCAAATGCAGGGTATCAAAACGCCTTACATCACACATACACATTATATATTGATAACAAATCATATGGGTGTAAATCAATGTACAGGAGGTGTTACATAAGACAGTGAGGTGTAGGAGTCACATGTTTATCGTAGTTCACTGTCCTATATTAGAAGGATTACAAATTATGAACTGTAAAGTAAAAGTAAAAAAAAGGATCTTGGTTTTAAAAGCAGTAACCCACCAACCCATTTACATAATATAAAAATCGCTCATCTCTATCTTACATAATGTGCTTTTCAGGAGACAATAACTCTCTATGTTACTTTGAGTCAAACTGGGACTAGACAAAACACAGATCTCTCCAGCAAATGCATTATCCGCCAGAGTTATCTTACCATTATGATTATTCCCTGAGCTTAAGCTGGCACACAAAGATAGCTGCAGCAGGTGCCTGAACCTCATACGATATTTTAAAATACAGACTTTGCAGCCAATTAAGCATAACAGATTAACTGCCACATTTCTCCTTTTTGGCAATTTCTTTGTTGCAGAGTTTAAAAAAATATATAATTAAGTTGAGGCCCAGATGTTGTGTCAGGTTTGCGTCAATTTTTTGGCACAACCCAGAGCAAAATCTAATTTGTTTAATATTGTTATGAGCTACCAGGCTGGCCAGAAGGAGCCGTCCCTGACCTCCATAATGGAGGCGATCCAGGCGTTGGGCACCAAATTGGAAACAAAAATGGATAAGATCTCCATAGAAGTGAACCTCCACCGCGCGGACCTGGGCAAGACAACGGAGAGATCCAAATCCAACGAGTCTGAGATTAAATCACTTCACGCCTCTTCGAAAGTGTTGGAAGGTCGGGTGAATGAATTGCTGCACCAGCACCGCCGGATGGCCCTCAGGCTCGAGGACCAGGAAGGAAGGGCCCGAAGGAGCAACATTCGAGTGGTAGGAGTGCCGGAGGGAATGGAGGGGCCCAGCGTAGAGCTGTTCCTGGAGGACCTTGTCCTCGCCCATCTCAAGCCAAAGCGTCTGTCTAACATTTTTACAGTTGAGGGAGCCCATTGCGCGCCGGTCCCTAAGCCTAAGCCGGGGGCGCCGCCCAGGACTATCATTGCTAAAATCCTAAACTATAGGGACCGCGACGCCATCCTCCAGGCGGCAAGGCCGAAAGGCGACCTGCAACATGATGGGCCGTGATCCGCTTCTTCCCCGACGTCATGCTCCAAGTCTAGCAAGAACGGCGATCCTTTGTGGGGGTGAAGGCGGCGCTCCATGAAAGAGGCCTCAAATACATGATGTTCTTCCCGGCCAAACTGAAGGTCATTGCGGGAGGTAAATCCCTGTTCTTCACCATGCCAGCGGAGGTCCAGAACTAGCTTGATAGAGCATCTCCACCCGGGCAATCACAGCAGGAACGTGGCTCCTAAAGGGAGATTCGGGTCGCCTCGCCTGGGTCCGCGGCGGACAGATCCGAAGTGGATGTCCAGAGTCAGCATTCGTGGCGCTCTAGATTGGCCAGCCCCAGGTGGGTGGCTATCCGTGACAATGCAGCCCATTGAAAATGGTGACCACAGGACGAGGACTCTGCTGAACTGTAATGTATAATGTGCTATTGGGGGACTGCGGACTACTGACTAGCTGTGTGCTGAGTGTACCTCTGCCCTCTACCTCCTTTACTATTTGAGTGTGCCTCGAGTACTTCACAGCTAGGGGGCACTGAAAGGGGTAGGGGGCAGGGTCGGGCGGCGGCTGGAGTTGGGGCCGGCACACACTACCCCGGCTGCAGTTTTTGCGGGAGGGGGAGGTTTTTCTCACTCCCGAGTTGGGGTTGGGCGAAAGGCGCTCTGCTAATTGGGGTTGTGGGTAGTTTGAAGCCTACGGAGTAGGGAGCAGGGTGGGGGGAGGATTGTTCAGGGGTGAGGTGAGTCCCGTTGGACCAGAAGGAACCACTGGGGACCAGTTGTTGGGGTAGGGGGGATTGGGGGTGTGGCGGGCAGGAGGGGACGTTTGGAAGGGTCATAGCAGAAATGTATGGATGTTTATTTGCATATTGTTTGGGGCGGAGGGGGGGGTCAGGGATGGTGGGGGGTAGGGGGAGTAGGTTGGTATGGTCACACAAGGAACATACGTACAGATTCGTGAGAGGCAGCAGAATGCGCAGGGCCGTTTCCTGAGTTAGAAGTGGGTATGGCCAAGAGATGGGATAAGAGCCTCAAGATACTGAGCCGGAATGTTAATGGGTTAGGGGACAAGCTTAAACGAACCATTGTATTGCAAGTGGTTAAACGCCACCTCCCTGATGCCGTACTGTTGCAGGAAACCCATTTGTTGGGTAACACTTGCCACGCCCTAAATAGATGTGGATACACCTTGGCGGTTCATTCCGGCTTCACCTCGGGGTCCCGGGGAGTAGGAATCCTTCTCCATCTTACTCTTCCCCTCCTCATAGATCATACAGAAACTGACCCGCAGGGTCGCTTTGCGGCTTTATTGGGGAAGTGGGAGGGACGCAGGCTAAACCTTGTTTCTACCTATATCCCACCTGGTCTTCAAACCCAATACTACCAGGACCTGGGCAAGCTTCTCCTTTCCCTCCCGGACGGTTAACTCCTTGTGGGGGGCGACTTTAATGCTGTTGTTTCCGGGACTCTGGACAGACATCCACCCAGGGACATGCCACAGGGTCGTAAATGGCTTGCGGACTTCATAGAGGCATTCGGTCTGGCTGATATCTGGCGTCTTAAACACCCGACAGACGAACAATACACCTTCTTCTCAGGCCCGCACCGCTCCTTCTCCCAGTTAGACTGTATTCTCACTCTCCAGCATCACGACACCACGATTCAAGATGTTACACACTTAGCTAGGGGTATCTCGGATCACTCACCGGTGTTGGCTCACCTTACCATCGGGAACAGGCGTGAAGGGTGTATTGCCCCTATTAACGCCTGGTATCTTCGTAACGAAGACCTTAGAAAGACGCTCACTCTCTCGATAGATCGCTATTTTTAGAGCAACGACGTATCTGTTGACTCCTCGGTGGTACTGTGGGAAGCCTTTAAGACCGTCCTCAGAGGGGAGGCCCTGTCGGCAATTGCCGGCATGCGTAAGGACAGGGAGGTGCAGATGGCGACCATTCAAACTGACCTTAGGACACTGGAGGAGGCGGCGCATACAGACGGAGACCCCGGGGCTCAGCATCGGCTGCTCCTTAAGACACGGGAATACAAGGCTCTGGCCACAGAGGAGGATAGACTTTAGCAAGAGACAGGGAGGGCAGAAAATACGATCAACGCGATAAGGCGGGTAAGCTCATCGCCTGGCTCGACAAAAACAACAGGAAAACAAAGTAGTGGCTGAACTTAAGACTGCCTCTGGGACCATTGTCACTGAACCCCGTGAGATAGTCACGGAATTTGCACTGCACTTTCAGAAGGTATATAGCAGGGGATCTGACCGCCCAGAGGAAGACTCTGTGGCCTTGCTTGCTGGCAATCGGATGCCAGCTCTTTCTGTGCTTGAGCGAGAAATCCTGGAGGCGCCGCTCACCCCGGCAGAGCTGGAGCGGGCCATTAGGGATCTTCGCCCCGGTAAAGCTCATGGGCCCAACGGCCTTCTGATTGAGCTTTACAAGCTTAAGCTTGATGGTCTTAGCCCCTACCTCAAACGAATGTTCGAGGAAAGCAAGGTGAAGGGGGTATTGCGGCGTGATCAACGCCTGGCCACTATTGTGGCCAATCTGAAGGAGGGGAAACCCAGAGAGTCCTGTGCCTCCTATAGGCCGATATCTTTACTAAACGCGGAGCCCAAAATATTGGCCAAAGTCCTGGCTAATAGGCTCCAGCCAGTCTTGACCACGTTGGTCCACCCGGACCAATTGGGCTTCATGCCCCACCGAAACACAGCACTCAACCTCCGTCGCCTCAATGGAGTGATGGGAAGATGTCACACTCTCCAGGAAGACGTGGTAGTGGTGTCCCTTGATGCCACTATGGCATTCGACACGTTGGAATGGCCCTACATGATGGCAGTGCTTCACAAACTGGGCTTTGGCCCTAGTTTTATCAAATGGGTGTGTCTCCTTTACTCAGAACCCCTGGCTCAAGTCACCGTCAATAATCAAACCTCGGAGGCCTTCGTCCTAGAGAGAGGGACGCGGCAGGGATGCCCACTCTCACCTCTCCTGTTCGCCCTTTCCCTGGAGCCGCTCGCAGCCTGGATCAGACAGGACGTGTCCCTAAAAAGGCTTTGGTGGATGGACGGTTGGGAGGACAGGATCTCGCTCTATGCGGACGACCTACCCCTCTACCTCTCACGACCTCGGAGGTACCTCATGGTGGCCCTGGACATCTTATTCTTCACTAACTTTGGGAAGAACTCGGGCTAGAGCATTAACTGGAGCAAATCTCTCCTATATGTCCTCCACGGCGACCCCCCGTTCCCCCCCAGAGACTGCCCGATTACCGTGGTCACAGAGGGTTTTAAATATTTGGGCATCTTTATTTCCAAAGACAAGACCACCATGTACGGTAGGAATTTTCTCCTGCCCCTTCAGCGGCTTAAACATGACTCCGCGACTTGGCAGAAACTTCTGCTGTCCCTGCTGGGCTGAGCGGCACTTTTTAAAATGATGGTGCTGCCGAGATTCCTCTATGCTCTGTAAAACTATCCTGACCTGGTACCACAGTAGTATTTTGCAGCTGTCGAAGCTGCACAAAGAGATCTCCTCTGGTCCGGCACACCTAGGATAGCCTTGCAAAAGGGAACACTGGGATGGTTCGATGGGGGGATAGCACTCCTTGTCCCTGCACACCTCTCGACCATTAACCAGGGCACATACTGCGACGGTAATGACCCGGGCTACGGAATGGACAGGTGGCTTCTTCCCGGGGGGAATTTTGAAGTGGCACTATACTCAAAACCCGGCAGGTACACGCTTGCGGGGCCAACTCAACACTCGGTACAATTATGGCACATAGTTCAGGGGAAACTGGGATGGTTCAATACTCTCACAACGGCCACTCCACTCTGGGTCTCTGAGAAGCTGGGCACCATGGGTCGCACCAAAGGGTTCCGGAACTGCGACCTAATCGGTATTTCCCGAGTTAGAGACCTTTGGAGTTCGGACGGGGTCAAGTCCTTCGCCTCACTACAAGACACATATGAACTCGCACAAACGGAATATTTCCGATACTTGCAGGTCAGGCACTCCCTTCAGAAGAACATTCCACCGGGTACCACACCCCCACAAGCCTCCCCTCTGGAGGATAGACTGCTAGATGGACTCCTACTGGAGCACGAGATCTACCTCACATATAAACAACTAATAAACAACTCTCCAGACCCTCTTTTGGGGAACAAAGGGAAGTGGGAGGCTGACGGTTTAGAGATTGATGAGGAGGAGTGGAGGAGTGCGCTTGCCTCCCCTAAGGAGGTGGCTATATCGTCCAGGCTAAGACTCATCCAGCTCAAAGTATTACATCGGGTACATATTTCCTGTACTAGGTTGAAGCTGATGGGACATAGGGAAGAGGGGCTTTGTAGGAGGGGATGCGGAATGGTCGGAACCTTTTTCCACGTTGTGTGGGAATGCCCAGTGCTACAGAACTATTGGAGGCGAGTGATACGCTGTATGCAAGAGGTGTGGGGGGTTGAGCTATGCCTTGAGGCTAAGAGATGCCTTTTGAACGTCTGGGAGCCAACAGACCTGCCAGCAAAGGGGAGGATATGGGTTACGCTTGGACAAGCAGTGGCGAAGCGCAACATTGCTAGACTTTGGGGGGCAGTCACGCCTCCGAAGATCAGTGCATGGAAAAAGGACATGGACTGGTGCATGCTCCAGGAGAAGACTGTGTACATGGCACGAGGGTGCCCCAAAAAATGGGAGGAGGTGTGGTCCAAGTGGATCGAGTACAGAGGCAACATATGGGAGCCCCCTCAACCCTCACACACAGAAATAGAGGTAGTAGTGTAAGTTGTTCTATGAAATGCTGGTGTATTCACTCTAATATTGATGGTAATCTGTAAACTCTGTGCTATTTAAGGTGCGCTTAAACAACCATAATGTACGACTGTGTTGACTGCCACTGGTTCCTAAGCTGTTAATAAAAAGATTTTAAAATATATATATATTGTAATGAGCTCAAATGTAATTATGATAAACCTGCTAAACATATGTGACGTCTTAAGTTCTGATGACACTTCCTGGTAGGTCATCGGTTGTGTTGCCACTTCCTGTTATGCCACATGTGGTGTCACGTGCCGTGGTGTCATGCACTGTGATGTCCCTCCCTTCACATAAACAATAATTCCTGGCATTTTGGTCTTTCTATGTGTGCTCTGCAGCACACATATAAAAAGCAAAAACAAGGAGAAATAAATTGTATTTCTCCTTCTATTGCCATTGTAAGGCCTGCTCCTGAATGGTTTTAGTTTTTGGTGCTGCCTCAGATTTACACATCCTTGTAAATCTGGGGCAGCCTCAAAAAGCAAAGGGTGTTGGGGTGGAACACCCACAGCAACACCTACTGCATGCTTTTTTCACGCAGATATCTGCATGAAAGTGTACCATATTTACAAGGAGGTTTTAGGTCAAAAAATTGGCTTATGGCTACTTTGTACATATGGAGCAGGACAGTAGACCACAGCAACGTCGTTAAAAGTGACATTCCTGTGGAGCAATGCCCTTGTAAATATGCCTCTTAGTTCCCACACCTGATGTGCACTTTCCAATACACTGGAGTGAGTGGGATGCAGGCATTGGGGTATTTTGCCGCCCCGTTACCACGCCACTTGCACTTCTGGCAGTTCTGAAGCAGTATTGACAATCCATATAGTGTCATTCATACCCCCAGCCCTTTAACATGGCACGTGCATAAATTATGGATATACAAGTTGTTAGAAATGGGATTTTTGGTCGGCTAGGGCATGCGCCAAAGTTGGGCAGAAACCACCACTCTAGTCAGGATAAGGAAGTTACACTCCTCAAATAAACCCTGCTCACCCCCTTGGTAGTTTGGCACGAGCAGTTAGGCTTAACTTAGCAGCAGTGTGTCAAGCATTTGCACATAACCAACAGTAATACAGTGTAAGCACTACAAAAGTACACCACACCAGTTTAGAAAAATATCACATATTTTTATTTATTTAAGACAAGACCAAAAACGATGAAAGTCCACAATACAGTGCTCAATAATTTCAGTTATCAGAATATGCTTCAAAAACACTTCCTTGATGTCGATAGCTCTGTCTGGGGCTATCGCAGCGTCATGAACAAACAAATCCAAACAGTTCTGGCTGACTCCAGCATTGCGGGCCAGTTGCGCTGTAGGGAAAACCTGTAAACAGTACCTTTTAGAAAGGCAGGGCACGGCGACCTCTAGTTGAGCTTCCAAAAGCATGGCGTTCACAGGTGTCGGTTCCCGAGGTTGGTGCAGGAGGCGTCGGGGCCCTTGAAGTCACACGCGATGCAGAACAAACTCCTCTTTGATAAATTCAGGAGCCCTGGCATCAGCAGGCATCGAGTGCTGCAGTGCGAAGTGCAGCGGTGCGAAGTGCAGCGGTGCGGTGCCCTCAGGTCGCGGTGCCAGCAGCGGCTCAGTGGCGGCGTCAGATGGCGTCTCCGGTGAGACCAGGATCGCGGTGCGAGGTGAAGGCGGTGCTCAATGCGGTGCTGGGAGGTCACGGTGCAAGCAGCGGTGGCGTCGTGTCTGAAGCGTTGTTGTCAGCTGACAGACTGGAGTCGATGGTGCCGGCGTCGTTAGGCCAAGGCTGCGGTACGGGATGAGGGCGGTACGTGTAACTTTACGAGCCGTGCCCTCAAACCACGGTGCAAGCAGCGGCGTAGATTTCGGTGTGTTGCGGCGGCGTCAGAGATACCAAGGCGTTGTCTTGAAGAAAGGCGGTGTGGAGTGAGGTGCTCACAGGTCGCGGTGCAAGCAGAGGCTCAGTGGCGGCACCAGCAGGTTTTGTCAGTGAGGCCAGGGTCACGGTGCGGCATTGTGGCGGTGCCCTCTGTGGTGCCTTCAGGACACGGAGTCGGCAGCAGTGTTGTAGACGTCGTTGGGTTGCTTTTCTTTTTTGCAGCACAAAACGCACAGTTCCCATTGCTGTGTGCAGAAGAGCTTGAAGACTTTGCTGTTCCTGAGACTTCTTGAACAGGGGACAAGCTCTACCTCAATCTCTTGGAGAAATTCACAAAAGAAGATTGCAGAAAGTTCAGTCCAGTCCTTTCACTGCCCAAGACAGAAACAGCCACTGCAGGCCAACACAGCAAAGCACACAGCAAAGTGGTAGTTCCTCCTCACAGCTTCTCCAGCTCTTCTTCTTGGCAGTCTTCTTGATCAAAAACAGTTCTAAGGTTTCAGAGGTCTGGGCCCCAATATTTATATCCCAAAATCCTTTGAACTCTTAGGCAGAGAGTGTCTTTGCCCAGCCAGAACCAGTCTGCCTTCTCTGGTGTTACTTCCTGGCAGGTGGTGGAGACCGCTTCGTCAGAGGTAGACCAGGCCTTTTGAGGTGTGAAGAAATCTCCTCCCTGTACCACCACCGTAGCCCAGGTCTATTCAGCCCATTCCTGACTCACCTAGACTATCTGGAGCCACTCCCGATCCCCAGCCTTCTGTCATTCAAAACCCAGACAGGCAATCCACATTCTAGCAGAGGCACAGAGGATGACTGAGCAAGAAAATACCTACTTTTTAAAAGTGGTATTTTGAAACACAGAACGTAGGAAATCACCTTCTCTAAAAGATGCATCTTTAGATTCTGAGTTCAGGCATACTAAACTTTATTTCTTACCTAGTTCCCCAGGCCAGTTATGTTTATAAGATGTCATAAACAAACCTCCCATTCTGTCCTATGGGGAACGGGTGGCCTTGCAGTAGCGATAAACTAAATGGGCTTGATTCGCTTCCAGGATTTGCCACGCACACCAGGGCATGTCCTACCTTTCACATTCACGCCCACAGGGGTACATGGGGCCTACCTTAGGGGTGGCGAATATGTAAGAAAAGGGCAGGTGGGGGACTGGCACATGTGGGCACTTGCCAGTTGACATGGCGGTATCAGATTGCACATGGGCTCTGCAATGGCAGTCCTGAGTTACCTTTTATGGGGCATTCATGTGGGTGGCACAATCCAGTGCTGCAGCCCACCAACGGCATTTGATTTACAGGTCCTGGCACACATAGTACACTGTACTAGGGACCAACACATAAATCAAACAGGCCAATCATGGAAACACCAATCCATAACACATTTTACCACAGGAACACTTACACTTTACCACTGATCAGCATGATAAAAGTGCGCAGAAACACTACACCAGCAAAAACAGAGTCAAAACCGGGAGGTCAAAAGGCAAAAACTCAGGGGAAACATGCCAAGAGATGCCAAGTCTAACACATGTCCCCTTCAGCTGAAAGTAGGGAGAACTACCCACCCTACTGGGAGTTCTCTTCACTAAGGTGGAAGAACCTGGGCAGACCATCTTCTGTGAAAGGACTGTGTTCCACCGTAAGGTCCATTCCCTGGAGGGAGATGGACCACCTCAGCAGTTTTGTATTGTCATCCCTCATTGGCATCAACTATTTGAGGGGCCTGTGATCTGTCTGAACCCGGAAGTGAGTCCCAAACAGGTATGGTCTTAGCTTCTTCAGTGCCCAGACCACAGCGAAAACTTCCCTTTCTGTAGCACTCCACCTCTGTTCCCTGGGGAGTAGTCTCCGGCTAAGGAAGACTACAGGCTGGTCTATGCCCTCCTCACTGAGGTGCTACACATGTTTTTTCCAGCTGGAACTGAACACTGCAATGTTATCCAGGTAGGCGGCACTGATATCCTCCAGAACAGCCAACACCTGGTTGACCAACCTCTGAAAGGTGGCAGGGGCATTCTTCAACCCAAAGGGCATCACCCGGAACTGGTAATGTCCTTCTGGGGCTGTAAATGCTGAACTTTCCTTCGCCACATTGGTCAAGGCAATCTGCCAGTACCCAGACGTTAAATCAAATGTGCTGAGGAACTTGGCAGCTCCCAACTGATCAATGAGCTCATCGGCTCTGGGGATGGGCTGTGCGTCAGTCCTGGTGAAGGCATTGAGCCCACGATAGTCCACACGAAACCGCAGTTCAGGAGTGACCCTGGGTGCAGCTGCCTTTGGGACCAGGACCACTGGGCTGGCCCAAGGACTGTTGGAAGGCTCGATCACCCCTAACAACAACATCTTTGAGGCCTCCTCCTTGATGCTGGCCTTGACCTGGTTAGTCAAACTGTAAATCTTGTGCTTCACAGGAGGGCTATCACCGGTGTCCACGTAATAAGTACGCCAGTGAGTAACGCCTGGGGCAGGTAAAAAAGTGGGGCAAACTGTCCAAACAACCAGTGACAGTTGCTCTGCTGCTCTGTGGTCAGTGTAGAGGAGAGGATCACACTTTCCACTGACCCATCGCCCTCCTTGGTAGACTGGAGGTCAGGGAGAGGCTTACTCTCCTCCTCCACCCAATCATCTGTTGCCAAGAGCATGCTCACTTCAGAACTCTTCAAGTGGGGCTTGAGGCTGTTTACGTGGAGGGCCCTCAAAGGGTTCCTTGGAGGCTGCAAATACACCAGGTAGGTGACACCACTTTTGCGCTCTACCACCTAAAATGGCCCAGTACACTTGTCCTGCAGGGCACATGGTTACACTGGGGCCATGACCCACACTTTTTCCCCTGGTTGAAATTCGGCATTCTGGTCATACCACTTCTTCATTACTTCCTGGTTTGCTTGTAGGTTCTGGTTCAAAGACTAGCGGAGGGTGGTGTCGGTGGCATGGCCTTGAGATGGATTAGGTCTTTTCTCACTAATCGCCACCAGACTATATGGTCCCCCTCTTTTTCGGCTGATATTCCTCCTATGAATTTAGGGGTCAGGCAGGGATCTATTTTAAGCCCAACTCTATTTAACCTATATCTGGCCCCTATTGCACTTTTGGCTGAACAACACGGGCTAAAATTATATCATATGATGACGATACCCAGCTGTTGTTCACGTGTGAGAAGGGGGGCAAGTTTGACGGTCTGGTAATCAAGGTTAGCTGGTGGCCACAGAATCTATCTCCCCTAGCTCTTCCGTAACTATGGTTAGGAATTTCGGAGTAAGACTGGATGCTACGCTTTCTATGAGACCCCAGATCCAATCTGTTGCAGGGACCTGTTTTGGGATTTTAGGAATGTTACGGATTTTTTGGCCTCTGCTATCTGTCCCTCACAGAAAAACCATTGTCCAGGCATTGGTCACCTTGTGCCTGGACTACACTAACTCTCTGTACCTGGGACTTCCCAGCTATCTAATTGCTCGCCTGCAGGTTATCCAAAATTCAGTGGTCAGGGCAAATTTTCTGGCAGCGCCTAGGACTCATGTATCTCCTATGCTATCATCCCAACTCTGGCTGCCTATTCAGAAGAGAATTCAATTTAAAGCTTTAACTTTGGTTTTTAAGGCTTTTAATCAGATTGGAGCTCCTTACCTTGGACTAAGATTTCCCCACTACATTCCCCAACGTACTCTGAGATCCTCCTCTCAACTTCTCATCCCTGTTCCGAAGGTCTCCCTCGCCAGGATTGGTGGCCGTTCTTTCCAGGCTAACGCCTCCTGTCTGTGGAATGGCCTCCCCATCGACCCTAAAGAGGTTCAGGACTGTCTTACCTTTAGGAAAAGGCTCAAGACTTGGCTTTTCCAACTGTAATTTGTTCAGCTGCTGGCTGTTTCCGCGTCCCTTTCCCTTTGCCTGTTATGTGGTTCTTTGCTTAGCGCTGGGACACTCTCGGGAGTAGCCACGTGCTTTATATATACCTAACTAACATAACATACCATAACAGGTTCGCCTGAGCGAGTTTCCTGAAGCGGGCAATTTGGCTTCAGAAGGCCAGCATGTAACTAAACACATCCGTTGGAGCTTTACTGGGAGCTGCCTCCCAGCCTTCCTTCACCAAACTCAGAGGTCCTCTCACAGGGTGACCATACAGAAGCTCAAAGGGACTGAACCCAAGGAACTTCTGTGGTACCTCCCTGTATGCAAGGAGAAGGCACGGCAAGAGGACATCCCACTTATGCCTCATGGGTTCTGCTAGACCCTTAATAATGCCCTTCGAGGTCTGGTTGAATCTCTCTACCCCACTCGGTAAAAGATCCCCATTAACGCCAGGCCCACCACCAGCGCCATTGGTATCCTGAGAGGGATCGCTTCTGGGTACCGGGTGGCATGGTCCACCAAGACCAGGAGGTACCTATTGCCAATGGTTGTCTTGGGATCCAGGGGCATCACAATGTCCATCCCTACCCTTTCAAAGGGTGTCGCAACAACTGGAAAATGTTAGAGAGGAACTTTGACCTTCCTTCCACTCTTACCACTTGCCTGGCAAGTTGGGCAAGACCAGCAATGTCTATCTGACTGCCTTCGCATTTGGGGCCAGATGAAGTGGGAGACAAGCCTGTCAAAGGTCTTGTCCTGCCCCAAATGTCCTGCCAAAGGCACGTCATGAGCCAGACCCAGTAGGAAGGTCCTTGATAGACCTGTCAGCCCTAGGGTGGTCTTACCCCGTTTTTTTGCCCTTTTGCATTGTTTTTTCCACCATCTTTTTTTGTTGGACCTAGGTCTCTGGGTGCCTTACCACTGCCAAACAGTGCTGAGGTGAAGGTGCTCTCTCCCAACAACATGGCTGCCACAGGCCCCTGCTACTGCAGAGTGCTCTTTTTAGACACACACACTAGTAGTCCGGAGCAGGCTGGGACATTAGGACACAGTAGCACTGCCATCCCGCCTTTTCTGCCTATTGCCTAGAATGTGGAAGCTCATGGAACCTTCCGGAATGGGGGAGGGGTTACTCTTTGCCACCTTCAGAGACTGGTCACCTGACCTCAGGGTATAAGGGGAAAGGAGGGAAATCTGCCTGTCAGTTGGGGCATCACTGAACCGAGGGGAACCTCTGCATGAGTTTAGGCGGTTGGGCCTAGGGGGAGGAACCTACACCACTGGAACTGACTGGGCCTAGGCACTGCTTTCTAAGTTAGGTGAAGGACTCTGCCAAACCACTGATCTGGCCCAGCATTGGTAAACCCAGGGAACCACCTCCATTGAGCAAAGAGAAACCATCCTACCTCTGAGCCACCTACTCAACCCCCCTTTTCCTCCCCCAAGAAACTGCACCAGAAGGGCGCTGAAACTACCAGGTGCCGCAAGGAAGCACCTATCTACTGTAAGGACTGCTGGGGGATCAACCAGGTAACAGCGCTGCACCATCCAAGCGTTTCCCTGCCAGTACTGTGCCCCCCGTGCTGTCCTGCCTAAGCTGTCTTGCCCTGGACTACCCAGAACTGGGTTCTACCTGAATTGCTTTCTCCCAAAGCGCTGCGCTGCTCAAAGCGCTATTGCCATCCCGGCAGCTGCAGGAGGATGCCTTTGTGCCCAACCACGCTGTACTACTTCAAGTGCTGTGCTTTTTAAGCGCTTTGCCCCTGATAAGCGATGTTGCCAATTACCGCCGCCGCCCAGTACCTGACCAGCGCTGTGCCCGTGAAAGTGCTGTGTGTCAATCACCACTGCAACCCCTGGCACTGGGGGAGGAGAGAGCATGGGTCTGAAATCACCGCTGCGGCCCCGGCGCCATGTTAAGGAAGTCGGCGGTGCGGCGCTGCCACGTGGGAGGCGCCTGGGGGCCTGTCACCACTGCCACGGCCCCGGCGCCCCATTAGCGAAGACTCCGCTGCTGCCTTCATCCTTCATGGTGGCCACCGGAGCCAGGAGAGGGCCGCCGCAGTACCGAGGAAGGCCACGCTCGGCCTAGGAAGCCAGAATCCACCATCAAGTGACGGGGGTGTCGGCCGCGTCACAGGGCACGCCCGCCAGTTGCGCAGTCATTGGACCAGACTGCCCAGCCCTCGCAGGCCGCGCTGTAATTGGCTGCTGCGGGCGTTCCCCCACGAGACTGCTCCCGGATTGGCCCTGAGGCTGAGGAAGCCCCAGAAGGCCCGGGCCCGGCTCGATAACAGCACGGGGCTCCACAGAGGGTGAGAGACCCCCCCACTAGCCGGTACCAGCCCGGGGTGACCGCGACACCACAAGGAGGCCTGGAATACTGGCGAGGGGGCTTCCGAGAGAGCGCGAGCCACCCGTCCCCCCCACCCCCGCCTGCCCACAACTTGCACAAGCCTCCGAAGAGGCCGAAGAGCAAGGTAATACCCCCAGGGAGGAGGGCAGAAGACTGGAGTGAAAGCGGGGCCTCAAGTGAGCAATGAGGCATCCCCGCGACCGCCCCCCCCCCTCAGGGAACTGTAGTTGGGCCCAGTTGGCCCTAGTTAACCTGATAAAGACGACCTGGAGGTACAGTGACCACAGGCTCCTTGAACTAGGCATTAGTCTAATTGTTGACTGTTTTGGGCCTAAAGAGTTCTTTACAACCTGCCCTGTAGCAGGGAACCGTTTTCCTGTTGTTGGATGTGCCATTTAAGTAGGAGTTTATGCATTTTAATGAACCTCGTGTCTAAGAGATGTATTACATTGAAGTGTCCTATGAAATGTTGCCTGATTTTTAAAGGGATGTTGTTGCCTATGCAATGAAATGTTGCCTGATGTCACATTACTACCCTTCACCCAGCCATCCAGTGACCGGCAAAACACACCCACACATTTCAGCCAAGTGTTGGAATCAGACTTCTTACTTGACCTCAACTGAACCCTGTACTTTTCAGGAGTGAGACCATACTTAGTGAGAAGGGAGTCCTTCATGTCAGCATAGGTGAGGTGATACCCCTTACCTAAAGCTATTAAAGTATCCCTTGCTCCTGCTCCCCAATTCTCACCAGGGACCCCTTGTGTATTGCTGCCTCGTAACCCTGAAACCACCTTTGTATGTCATTCTCCTTCTTGAATTCCTTGCCTACATTCTTAGGGATGTGCACAATTCTGTCTGCCTCTGATCAAGCTCCTTTATCCTGAACTCATGCTCTATCATCCTTTTCTCCTCCATGGCTAACTTAAGCTTCTTCAGTTCTACTGCAACTCTACTTGCTTCCCGCCTGTCCTCCAGTTCTTCTGGGGACAGGCCACTGCTGCTTGGCCTGGAGGGTTCCCCCCTCCCAAAAGCACATCCACCCTAGGAAAAGGCTCCAACGCCTCTACACTGAGATCCTCAGACTGCTCACTGGCATGTCTGGCTGCTACCCAGGCCCTCAGTGCCTTTTGTAGCTCCTCCTTCCTAGTGAGGCCTCTGACTTGGACTTTTAGGTTTTTTGCAAAAATTGTAATTCCTTAACATTGTAGGAATCCAACCTATCATCCTCAAAGGAAATTTCCAGGGATGTGACAGATGATGCTCTTGATTCAGGCATGATGAAGTAGCAAGTTCAAACTGGCAAGATCAAAAATAGGCCAAAAAGAGAAACAACCAGTATGTGGCACGTAATGGTCTGTGATATGGTAGTGGTGCGCACCAATCACTGTAAGTCAAGTGCAAAGACAAGTCCTATCTTCACCGCTGACAACCAATTTTGGAAATGGGATTTTTGGTAGGCTAGGGCATGAGTCGGGCAGAAACCAACACTCTAGTCAGGATAGGGGAATTACGCTCCTGAAATAACCCCTGTTCACTCCCTTGGTAGTTTAGCACGAGCAGTCAGGCTTATCTTAGAGGCAGAATGTAAAGCATTTGCACGTAACCAACACTAATACAGTGAAAAGCACTCCAAAAGAACACCACACCAGTTTAGAAAAATATCCAATATTTTTATATACTTTAGACAACACCAAAAATGATAAAATTCCACGATACAGTGCTTATATCTACAATACAGTACTTAAAAATCTTCAGTTATCAAAATATGCTTGAGAAACAGCTCCTTGATGTTGATAACTCCATCCAGGGCTATTGTGGTGTCATGAACAAACAAATCCAAACAGTTCTGGCTGACCCCAGCATTGTGGGCCAGTTGTGGTGTCGGGAAGACTCGCAAACTGTACCTTTTAGAAATGCAGGGTGTCGGCGACCTCTCGTTGAGCTTCCGAAAGCAAGACATCTACAGGCGTCGGTTCCGGGGATCGGTGCAGGAGTCGCCAGGGTCCTTGAAGTCACACGTGTTGCAGATCGAACTCCTCCCTGATGAAGTCAGGAGCGCTGGTGTCGGCAGGTGTCAAGTGCTGTGGTGCGAAGTGCAGCGGTGCAGCGTGCAGTGCCCGCAGGTCGCGGTGCGATCAGCGGCTCAGTGGCGATGGCAACATCGGTGAGACCAGGGTGGCAGTGCGAGGTGAAGGCAGTGCTCGTCACGATGCTGGCAGGTCATGGTGCAAGCAGCGGCAGCATCGTGGCTAAAGTGCTGACGTCAGCTGACGAACTGTAGTCGATGGAGCCGGCGTCGGGAGGCCAAGGTTGCGGTGTAGGATGAGTGCGGTGCGTCATGTAACTTTATGAGCGGTGCCCTCGAACCACGGTGCAAGCAGCTGCTTAGATTTCAGCATGGAGCGGCTTCGCCAGGGATACCAAGGCGCCGTTGTGAAGTGAGGCAGTGCAGAGTGTGCTGCCCAAAGGTCGCGGTGCGAGCTGTGGCTCGGTGGCAGCATCAGCAGACATCATCGGTGAGATCAGGGTTGCGGTGAGGCATTGCGACGGTGCCCTCTGCGGTGCCTTCAGGACACCAAGTCGCCAGCGACGTCGTAGATGTTGTCGGGTTGCTTTTCTTCTGTTACAGCACAAAACACACAGTCCCCAGTGATGAGGGCAGAAGAGCTTGAAGTCTTTGCTGTTCATGAGACTTCTTGAACAGGGGGCAAGCTCTACCTCAAGCCCTTGGAGAAACTTACAAAAGTAGATTGCAGAACGTTCAGTCATGTCCTTTCACTGCCCAAGACAGAAGCAGCCACTGCAGGCCAATACAACAAAGCCCATAGCAAAGTGGTAGTTCCTCCTCACAGCTTCTCCAGCTCTTCTTCTTGGCAGTCTTCTTGATCCAAAAGAGTTCTCAAGTTTCAGGGGTCTGGGCCCCAATATTTTTATCCCAAAATCCTTTGATCTCTTAGTCAGAGAATGTCTGTGCCCAGCCAGAACCAGTTCTGCCTTATCTGGTGTGACTTTCTGGCAGGTGGTGGAGACAGCTTTGAGGTGCCAGGAAATCTCCTCCCTCTTCCCCCCTCACAGCCCATGTCTATTTAGACCTTTCCTGACCCACCTAGACTATCTGGAGCCACTCCTGTTCCCCAGCCTTCTGTCATCCATAACCTAGACTGGCAATCCACATTCCAGCAGATGCACACAGGATGACTGAGCAAGAAATTACCTACTTTCTAAAAGTGGTATTTTTTGAAACACAGAACGTAAAAATCCACTTCTCTAAAAGATGCATCTTTAGATTCTGAGTTCAGGTATACTAAACTTTATTTTCTTACCTAGTTCCCCTGGCCAGTTATGTTCATAAGATTTCATAAACAAACCTTCCATTCTGTCCTATGCGGAACAGGTAGCCTTGCAGTAGCGAGAAACTAAATGGGCTCTGAATTGCTACCAGGACCAGCCACGCACACCAGGGCATGTCCTACCTATCACATACACTGCACCAGGCCCACAGGGGTACCTGGGGCCTACCTTACGGGTGGCGCACATATAAGAAAAGGGAAGGTTGGGGACTGGCATGTGTGGGCACTTGCCAGTTGACATGGCGTCATCAGAATGCACACAGGCTCTGCGATGTCAGCCTGAGTTACCTTTTACGGCCGTTCGTGTGGGTAGCACAATCCAGTGCTGCAGCCCACCAACGGAATTTGATTTACAGGCCCTGGCACACGCATTGCACTTTACTAGGGACTGACACATGAATCAAACAGGCCAATCATGGAAACACCAATCCATAACACATTTTACCACAGGAGCACTTGCACTTTACCACTGATCAGCAGTGAGAAAAGTGCGCAGAAACACTATGCCAGCAAAAACAGAGTCAAAACCGGGAGGTCAGAAAGCAAAAGCTCAGGGAAACACGCAAGAGATGCCAAGTCTAACACAAGTCTCCCTGTGAATTCACAGTATTTTCAATTAATGGTTTCACGCTTTTGGAATTGTTTTAGGTTTCTTCCATTCCCTAGTGGACATTTATATAGTATTCATCCTAGAAGTTATCTATACTCTTTGCTGCATGTGTGGGCCTGTGTTTTAAGTTTTATCTGGAATCATTCCTAGTCTGGTCTGTAGAGATCTTAAGTGATCCCAATTCAGGAAAGTAGACTGTAGCTCACTCAGTAAACCTTTTTAGTCTCAGCATTTTTGTGATTGCAGTATTTTGACCTCATCTACAGAGAGCTTTAGTTGTCTCTATTTGAACACTCATTGTGAACAATACAATACATATAGGTGGCTGTGGCCCAGCCCCTTAATTATAATTAGGCTGTGGGGTTTCAGGTTTAAACCTATAATAACTGACAAAACCCCACTGAAAGAAAAATAGCCCTCACCGGTGAAAACATATAAACACTGAAAAAACACCTGGACAACCACAAACTAAATGCCATTCAAAGAAAAGAAAAAGAGAGTTAAAGTCATTTTTTCTTCCTGAATGGGTCAATACAATGTAACTTTGTTATACAAGTAGCAGTAAGAAAGACTGGCTAACATTATTCTGCTTGAGTTTTGTTCTTTAGGGATGCCACTAAAATATTGTTCTTTCTTCCTTTTACTTTTGCAGTTTTGTGGCCTTTGGTCTAAAGATGCAGGGTTTAGTTTCTTGTTTTAGGTCTAGTTTAATTATTTTATAAACTTTAGAGAATCAGGAAATATCAAACTCATATTTGATATTTTGGCTGCATTTGATTCTTTCACCGATAGGTTCAATGGCTGGTTTCATAAAAACTCTTTCCTAATATGTGTCATCACATTTACCCACAGAGAATGGGTAAAAACCCTTAATACATCAGACCATAGTTTCTAGTGGGTCAGTATTGATAGTAGGTGAATTGCCAACACTTTAAGCTTTAAACATTTAATGCAAGGTATAGTGACAAGTATATATATCACCAAGCATCTGGGATAGTGGTGAAAACATGACACCAGACCTTTGGAAAACATGGAACGCAGTGTCACTTGTAATGCTCTGCAAAAAAGGTTCTTTCCAAGTTCGACAAAGATTGGAGTGATATTGTTTGTATTTGCAGTGATTCAGCTACGTATATAAAAAAGTTGTGTGATGACCTGTCAAAATTGATACCCGAGCTGAAGTGATTTCCTGTAGTAGATCCCTACCACTTGTTAGATTGTATGCTGAAAGTATCTTTACAATCTTAAGAGTTAATGAGGGATGCTATTGACTTTTTAGTCCATTCTGGTGCACTGGTTTCTAATGCACAGGGACTAAAACGCAAATACTTATCATTCCGTGCTTTATGTGGCATCAAAGAAAGAGTCATCCCAACTGTGTCCCTTAGCTGATGGTTCTCAGCCCAATGGGCTAAGAATGCTGAGAGGGCCTTTTCACAGAAGTTTATATGGGAAGGAAAGAGCGAGCGCACATGACACAAAGACTCACTGAAGAAGTATTGTATGGTGTACTACAATAAGATTAATTTGCAAAAATCTATTTGGACCTCATATACACTATAAGTACACTATCTTTATACCATGTTCTTTCAGTGCAGAAAGCAAGCAATAATAAAAGCAAAACGTTCCATAAACACCGGGAAAACACTTTTTCTGTTGTTTTTAGTGGCGCGAAAATGTGTAACCACTGATAACAACTGTTTTTTAAGATTTTGAAAACACTGCAAAAACCCAACCAGAATTTACCAAAAAAAGAAACTGAAAACAGGAAAGCCTAATTATAATTGAATGGCTTTTGTCTTTCTTTATCCTTCAGTACTCCAATGGATTATGTTTTGCCTTGCTTCATCCCTGCTTCTACATGTTCCTCCCTTCCTCCTTTGTAAAGTGTTGTGTGGAACTGCATACCATCCCCTATCTAGCAGACTGTGTAAATATGTCCAGATCATTTTGTAGGGTCAATTCGTTGCATCACAAGAGAGCTGCTTGCCTTAACCCTGTGATCAGACTGATCAAACCCCATGTTGTCCCTTAGGGCTACGCACTGCATTACAGAATTGAGCAGGAACCCTCAGTCTATTATTTCATTCTATGCTGGCCATGTGAGGCCCTATTGCACATCACTCCCCTCCACTCTGCTCTTTCCTCTCTATGTGGACATTTTAGCGGCAGAGAAGGGGCCTCTTCCCTTTCACCGGCTTCTGCGATCTCCCTCATTCCAGTGCTTTAAGTGAGGCCTGGGAGGAATGTCAATTGCACTGGAGTAATCAGAATAAATTTGGTAATTCAGCTTTACTCTTTAGGGTGGAATTACAAATATTAGCACAATTAAGCCTACCTGTGTAATTAGGAGTAATTTTGAGGAATAAATCCTACCACAAAAGCAGATTTAGTGAGTCCCAGCTGCTGCTAATGCTCCTGTTAATGTTATGTTGTAGTTAGCACTATTTTCTGAGCGTAAAATGTATCCTCAAGTCCATTTTGAATGCAAGGGTGCATTTTTTCGCTTAGAAACTAGCTCTAAATGTCAGGAGTAAGTTAGGGGAAAATCTTTTCCCATTGCACATTTAGCGAGGGTGAGGAGATGCTTGGGCTCGCTGTTCCTGTTTTGTGACATTTATTGCTATTTCTTAGCGAAAAAGGCATCCTTCTGTTAATTTTCGATGAGATAGGGCATTTTTGTACTCAGAAAATATTGCTTAATGATGGCTTACTCTTCTCTCACAATTCTCAATCAATCAATCAGTATTTGTGGAACTCAACTAATCACCCGTGAGAACATCCAGATGCTAGGATGTGGCTGGGCTCAGTAGAAGAACCAGGTCTTGAGTCCCTTTCTGATTTCCGTGAGAGAAGGTGCTGTTAGGAGGTGGGGGGGCAGGTCGTTCCACGACTTGGTGGCGAGGTAGGAGAAAGAGCGCCCTACCTGGTAGTTGTGGTGGATGAGGGTGTGTGTTTTGAGGGCAATTGAGGCAGATCGGAGGTCCCCAGATGGTTGGTGGAAGATCAGGCGGCAGTGGATGTATGCTGGTCCCCGTCGCAGAGGGCTTTGTATGTGTGGGCCAGCATATTGAATTGGCATCTCTTCGTGACCAGGAGCCAGTAGAGGCTCCTAAGGTGGGGGTGATATGGGTCCACTTAGGGAGTTTGAGTCTGGCCTCTGAGTTGTGTATCGTTTGGAGTCTCTGTAGGTGCTGGGTGGTGATTGCAGCATAAAGTGCATTCCCGTAGTCCTGTGGTTCCCAAACTGTGCGCCGCGGCGCCCTGGTGCGCCGTTATCAGGAGCCAGGGGCGCCGCGCACAATGTGGGAAACTAAGAATGTGTCACTTTCGCCCCTCGCCTCCGTGATGAATAGGTTGCTCTGTCCCTGGTCTCTGCCTTTCTGAAGCAGAGCATCACGGCGGCGGGGGGGGGGGGGGGGGGGGTGCACATACAGCGCACTCAGGACTCGGCTACAGACATAGCTGTGAGGCCCGCCTGCCAATGAAGATTGAGGCACTTCTGACTCAAAGGCAAAAGATGAT
Source organism: Lissotriton helveticus (assembly GCF_964261635.1). Lineage (NCBI taxonomy): Eukaryota > Metazoa > Chordata > Amphibia > Caudata > Salamandridae > Lissotriton > Lissotriton helveticus. The sequence goes on along the minus strand of NC_136061.1, from coordinate 1,579,856,272 downwards.
GCCCATAATCCCGCATTTTGGCGCCTTGCAGTTCTAACCATTAAAAAGGCAATCAACTCTTTCAGCTGCTGATGAGCTGTGAAAGAGATGCTGGTCAGTGGCAGAAAGGAAGGTGTTGCAGCACAGGAGGGGGTCATGTTCCTTGTGGAGTCATGATCACCTTCGGTTATTTAGATGCAAATAGCATTGAAAGAGTAAATGAAACTAATTTTTTTATTTTTTCCTTGTGTAATGTGACTGGTGCTCTTCGGGTCGAGTTTGCGCTATATAAATCTGCAGCAAAAAAAAATAAAAAATCCAGCCAGCCAAAACACAGAAAAAGGGGAAAACTTTTCAACTGTCAAATGACATTCACGAATGTTCCTGTTATGACGGCTTTTTCAAATTCATGTGCAACGTTGTACCAAGTCCATTATCAGGCAGAAAAATCACATTAATGATGACATATATTTTGGATTCTTTAAATGGTGGAATAATTTAATGATTGGGAGAGAGAGAGAGGGTGTTTGTGTGCTGCTTAATAAACCTGTGGCGGTATCCCAGTGTTCTCTCTGGGAGCACAGATACGCATAAAATGACTGTCTTTAACCTCCATTGGGTGGGTGGGTGCAGGATCAGGGTACTGGTGGAGAGCATTGGGTGGGTGGGGGCAGGGTCAGGGGCCTGGTGGAGAGCATTGGGTGGGTGGGTGCAGGGTCAGGTCCTTGTGGAGAGCATTGGGTGGGTGGGTCAGGGGCCTGGTGTAGAGCGTTGGGTGGGTGGGTGCGGGGTCAGGGGCCTGGTGGAGAGCGTTGGGTGGGTGGGTGCAGGGTGGGGGGCCTGGTGGAGAGCGTTGGGTGGGTGCAGGTTCAGGGGCCTGGTGGAGAGCATTGGGTGCGTGCAGGGTGAGAGGCCTGGTGGAGAGTGTTGGTTGGGTGGGTGCAGGGTGGGGGGCCTGGTGGAGAGCGTTGGGTGGGTGGGTGGGTGCGGGGTCAGGGGCCTGGTAGAGAGCGTTGGGTGGGTGGGTGCAGGGTGGGGGACCTGGTGGAGAGCGTTGCGTGGGTGCAGGTTAAGGGGCCTGGTGGAGAGCATTGGGTGTGTGCAGGGTGAGAGGCCTGGTGGAGAGCGTTGGGTGCGTGCAGGGTGAGAGGCCTGGTGGAGAGCGTTGGTTGGGTGGGTGCAGGGTGGGGGGCCTGGTGGAGAGCGTTGGGTGGGTGGGTGCGGGGTCAGGGGCCTGGTAGAGAGCGTTGGGTGGGTGGGTGCAGGGTGGGGGACCTGGTGGAGAGCGTTGGGTGGGTGCAGGTTCAGGGGCCTGGTGGAGAGCATTGGGTGTGTGCAGGGTGAGAGGCCTGGTGGAGAGCGTTGGGTGGATGCCTTATGCCCTGATGCAGCCGCACTCTGCCAACTTCTGTCTTTGCCTCACTCCTCGTTGAGGGGTCGTCACTCGTGACAGCTGCATGTTGGAGAGTGTGAGGGGAGAAGGGTGCAAGGCAGAGGGGAGAAGGGAGCAAGGCAGAGGGGAGAAGGGTGCAAGGCAGAGGGGAGAAGGGTGCAAGGCAGAGGGGAGAAGGGTGCAATGCAGAGAGGAGAAGGGTGCAAGGTAGAGAAGGGTACAAGGAGGAGGAGAGAAGGGTGCACGGCAGAGGGGAGAAGGGTGCAACGGGGAGGGGGAGAAGGGTGCAAGACAGGGGAGAAGGGTGCAAGGTAGAGAAGGGTGCAAGGCAGAGAGGAGAAGGGTGCAAGGCAGAGGGCAGAAGGGTGCAATGCAGAGGGGAGAAGGGTACAAGGCAGAGGGGAGAAGGGTACAAGGCAGAGGGGAGAAGGGTGCAAGGCAGAGGGGAGAAGGGTGCAAGGCAGAGGGGAGAAGGGTGCAAGGCAGAGGGGAGAAGGGTGCAAGGCAGAGGGGAGAAGGGTGCAAGGCAGAGGGGAGAAGGGTGCAAGGCAGAGGGGAGAAGGGTGCAAGGCAGAGGGGAGAAGGGTGCAAGGCAGAGGGGAGAAGGGTGCAATGCAGAGAGGAGAAGGGTGCAAGGTAGAGAAGGGTACAAGGAGGAGGAGAGAAGGGTGCACGGCAGAGGGGAGAAGGGTGCACGGGGAGGGGGAGAAGGGTGCAAGACAGGGGAGAAGGGTGCAAGGTAGAGAAGGGTGCAAGGCAGAGAGGAGAAGGGTGCAAGGCAGAGGGCAGAAGGGTGCAATGCAGAGGGGAGAAGGGTACAAGGCAGAGGGGAGAAGGGTACAAGGCAGAGGGGAGAAGGGTGCAAGGCAGAGGGGAGAAGGGTGCAAGGCAGAGGGGAGAAGGGTGCAAGGCAGAGGGGTGAATGGTGCAAGGCAGAGGGGAAAAGGGTGCAAGGCAGAGGGGAGAAAGGTGCAAGGCAGAGGGGAGAAGGGTGCAAGGTAGAGGGCAAAAGGGTGCAAGGCAGAGGGGAGAAGGGTGCTAGGCAGAGGGGAGAAGGGTGCAAGGCAGAGGGGAGAAGGGTGGAAGGCAGCGGGGAGAAGGGTGCAAGGCAGAGGGGAGAAGGGTGCAAGGCAGAGGGGAGAAGGGTGCAAGGCAGAGGGGAGAAAGGTGCAAGGCAGAGGGGAGAAGGGTGCAATGCAGAGAGGAGAAGGGTGCAAGGTAGAGAAGGGTACAAGGAGGAGGAGAGAAGGGTGCACGGCAGAGGGGAGAAGGGTGCACGGGGAGGGGGAGAAGGGTGCAAGACAGGGGAGAAGGGTGCAAGATAGAGAAGGGTGCAAGGCAGAGAGGAGAAGGGTGCAAGGCAGAGGGCAGAAGGGTGCAATGCAGAGGGGAGAAGGGTACAAGGCAGAGGGGAGAAGGGTACAAGGCAGAGGGGAGAAGGGTGCAAGGCAGAGGGGAGAAGGGTGCAAGGCAGAGGGGAGAAGGGTGCAAGGCAGAGGGGAGAAAGGTGCAAGGCAGAGGGGAGAAGGGTGCAAGGTAGAGGGCAAAAGGGTGCAAGGCAGAGGGGAGAAGGGTGCTAGGCAGAGGGGAGAAGGGTGCAAGGCAGAGGGGAGAAGGGCGCAAGGCAGAGGGGAGAAGGGTGCAAGGCAGAGGGGAGAAGGGTGCAAGGCAGAGGGGAGAAGGGTGCAACGGGGAGGGGGAGAAGGGTGCAAGACAGGGGAGAAGGGTGCAAGGTAGAGAAGGGTGCAAGGCAGAGAGGAGAAGGGTGCAAGGCAGAGGGCAGAAGGGTGCAATGCAGAGGGGAGAAGGGTACAAGGCAGAGGGGAGAAGGGTACAAGGCAGAGGGGAGAAGGGTGCAAGGCAGAGGGGAGAAGGGTGCAAGGCAGAGGGGAGAAGGGTGCAAGGCAGAGGGGAGAAGGGTGCAAGGCAGAGGGGAGAAGGGTGCAAGGCAGAGGGGAGAAGGGTGCAAGGCAGAGGGGAGAAGGGTGCAAGGCAGAGGGGAGAAGGGTGCAAGGCAGAGGGGAGAAGGGTGCAATGCAGAGAGGAGAAGGGTGCAAGGTAGAGAAGGGTACAAGGAGGAGGAGAGAAGGGTGCACGGCAGAGGGGAGAAGGGTGCACGGGGAGGGGGAGAAGGGTGCAAGACAGGGGAGAAGGGTGCAAGGTAGAGAAGGGTGCAAGGCAGAGAGGAGAAGGGTGCAAGGCAGAGGGCAGAAGGGTGCAATGCAGAGGGGAGAAGGGTACAAGGCAGAGGGGAGAAGGGTACAAGGCAGAGGGGAGAAGGGTGCAAGGCAGAGGGGAGAAGGGTGCAAGGCAGAGGGGAGAAGGGTGCAAGGCAGAGGGGAGAATGGTGCAAGGCAGATGGGAAAAGGGTGCAAGGCAGAGAGGAGAAAGGTGCAAGGCAGAGGGGAGAAGGGTGCAAGGTAGAGGGCAAAAGGGTGCAAGGCAGAGGGGAGAAGGGTGCTAGGCAGAGGGGAGAAGGGTGCAAGGCAGAGGGGAGAAGGGTGGAAGGCAGAGGGGAGAAGGGTGCAAGGCAGAGGGGAGAAGGGTGCAAGGCAGAGGGGAGAAGGGTGCAAGGCAGAGGGGAGAAAGGTGCAAGGCAGAGGGGAGAAGGGTGCAATGCAGAGAGGAGAAGGGTGCAAGGTAGAGAAGGGTACAAGGAGGAGGAGAGAAGGGTGCACGGCAGAGGGGAGAAGGGTGCACGGGGAGGGGGAGAAGGGTGCAAGACAGGGGAGAAGGGTGCAAGGTAGAGAAGGGTGCAAGGCAGAGAGGAGAAGGGTGCAAGGCAGAGGGCAGAAGGGTGCAATGCAGAGGGGAGAAGGGTACAAGGCAGAGGGGAGAAGGGTACAAGGCAGAGGGGAGAAGGGTGCAAGGCAGAGGGGAGAAGGGTGCAAGGCAGAGGGGAGAAGGGTGCAAGGCAGAGGGGAGAATGGTGCAAGGCAGAGGGGAGAAGGGTGCAAGGCAGAGGGGAGAAAGGTGCAAGGCAGAGGGGAGAAGGGTGCAAGGTAGAGGGCAAAAGGGTGCAAGGCAGAGGGGAGAAGGGTGCTAGGCAGAGGGGAGAAGGGTGCAAGGCAGAGGGGAGAAGGGCGCAAGGCAGAGGGGAGAAGGGTGCAAGGCAGAGGGGAGAAGGGTGCAAGGCAGAGGGGAGAAGGGTGCAAGGTTGAGGTGAAGTAGGGTACAAGGGGAAGGGGGAGAAGGGTGTAAGGTAGAGGGGGAAAGGGTGCAAGGGGGATGATGATGAAGTTAAAAATGTGCCCCCCCCCCCGAAAACATTTCTGCGGATACCCATGATCAAAGCCCACCTCACGTAAACTTCTTGTAACGCCACAGAGCTCCTTGAGCCTTTCTCTAGCCTGGTTACTTTTAGTGGGAGTGCTTTATACTACTCTATGTATGCATTGAGATGTACTTTATAATATATTTGTGATTGCAAATAAAGTTTTATGACAGTGATGGCTACTCTCTGAATCCTTCATCACGTCTAGGCTTGATTCTTCATGTAGACCAGTGGTTCCCAAAGGGTGCGCTGTGGCACCCCGGTGCGCGGGTAAAAAAATGGTGGGGAGCCACGGCCAACTGCCAATTAGGTCAAGGGAGCCACGGGTCAAAAAAGTTTGGGAACCACTGCCGTAGTCCAATTGGCTGGTGACTAACGCTTGAGTGACAGTGTTCTGGTGCTGATGGGGAGCCATCTGAAGATCTTTCACAGCGTCCAAAGAGTTTAGGAGCAGGTGGAGGAGACTGCATTGATTTGGCATTTCATGGTGAGTTTGTTTTCCAGTATGAGGTCGAGGTTGTGGGAGAGGTCTGTCGGTATGGGCGAGGGCCTGAGTTTGGTGGGCCATCAGGTCTGGTTCCATGAGGAGGTGTTATTCTGGAAGATCAGCACTTCTGTCTTGTCAGTGTTGAGTTTCAGGTGTTTGGTCTTCATCCAGTCAGTAATGCTTGTCATGCAGTTGTGGACGTTTGTTCTAGTGGTTGAGATGTCTTCCGAGAGCAACCTGATAAGCTGGGTGTCATCAGCATAGGAAATTATGTTAAGGCTGTGAGTTCTGATGATGTCATCTAGTGGCATCAAGTTCATGTTGAACAGAGTGGGGCTGAGGGATTAGTCCTGTTCCTGCTTCGTCTGCAAAAAACCTAGGGGTCGTGATTGACTCCAGCCTCAGTATGTGCCAACAGGTCAATAGAACTGTATCTACCCGTTGGGGTATTATTCACATACTGAGGAAGATTAGGCATTATCTCTCACAGCAAGCAAGGAAACAACTTGCTGTTGCTCTCATCAGCTCACGGCTGGACTACTGCAATGCGCTGTATGCGGGACTGAATAGAAGTCCGCTGCAGCGCTTGCAGGTGGTCCAGAATGCAGCGGCCAGGTTCGTTCTGGATCTACCCCGGCGCACTTCGGCTACCTCTGCCAGGAAATTGCTTCACTGGCTTCCCTTAGAATACCGTATACTTTTTAAGACCATGTGCATGACCTACAGGGCTTTAGCAAAAGGCACCCCCACTGGAATTGGATCCATTTTGTCCCGCTACAGCCCCTCTAGGAACTTACGTTCCTCTAACAGACTCCTTTTATCAGTCCCCCGTATTCGGAGAACCAAATGGGGTGGTAAAGCCTTTTCCATCTTGGCACCTAAGTGGTGGAACGCCCTCCCACTGGAATTAAGGTCTCTTCCCACCCTTCAGCTATTTAGAAATGCCCTGAAAACCTGTCTTTTTGTGCAGACCTATATGTAGATGTGCTGTGCCTTTTTTGATCTGTTTTGATAGGGGCCTTGATACCTTTGGGTTTTAGTTGCGCAATACAAATTGCTTTTCAATTCAGGCACTGCAGATAATGCTCTTAGGTTCAAACATGAAAGGCAGTAGGTGGTATCTCTGGGTACGTTCAGTGGGGAAGGAAGCAATGCAATTTAGGGTGTCTTCTTGGATCTCGAATGGTGGAATCTCTTGATGAAGATGTGGTGGAATACGGTGTTGACAGCAGCTGAGAGGCCAAAGAGGATTAGGGCTACTGTTTCACCTCAGTCGAGAAAGGTTCTGATGTCGTCGTTGGGGGCAATCAGGGCGGTTTCAGTGCTGTGGTTGGCACAGAAACCGGATTGGGAGACATCCAGCAGGTTGTGTCTCTCCAGGTTTTTGGCAAGCTGGGGTTTGATGGCATTCTCAAGAACTTTGGCAGGAAAGGGAAGCAGGTAGATGGGGTGGTAATTTCTGAGTTCACTGGGGTTGGCAGATGGTTTCTTGAGGAGGGATATGACCTCTGCCTGCTTCCATCCTTCAGGGAATGCAGCAATGGAGATGGATGAGTTGAGAATTGAGGTGAGCTTGGCACTGATTTTCTTGCTTCCCAGGTTAAAAATGTGATGAGGCAGGGGTCCATAGATGCTACAGCGTGGATAGAGTTATGATGGCAGTGATGTTCTGGGTGGTGAGCTATTCGCATGTGTTGAACGTGTGGTTGTGGGTAGCATGTGTTGATGTGAGGAGGTTGCTGTGGTAAGTGTGTTGGGATTCTAAGTTGCGGTAGATGCTGGATGTCATGTTGTTGAAGTAGCTTAGTAGGGTGTTGCAGAATTCCTGGGAAGGGGGATTGTGTTCTCTGTGGCTAATGGGCAGGAGAACTGTCAGACGATGGTGAAGAGTTCTTTTCTGTTGTTGCCATTTCCTTCGATGAAGTCTTCCAGGGTGTCTTATTTCATTTCCTTGAGGTATTGGTGGTAAATGTTGAGGGCTGACTTCAAGGTGGTTGGGTATGTTGGATCTCTGCTACCAACAGGCTTGTTTGGTCGGTCTGCTGGACTTGGCTGTCTTGATGGGGGGCCACTCTGTCAGCACAGTTGTTGACCCAGTCGGCAAAGTTCTGGTCGACCTGTTCCAGGTTAGTTGCAGGGACTGGCTGGCTGGTGCTGGAAGTGTACGTCTATTGGGTCCCTGTCACTTGTTCCAGCTCCGGTGGGAGAAACTGGAGTGCTTGGTTATGGAATGTGTGGGTCCTGTGATAGTGAATTTGAGGTTGGTGAGGTCAGACCGTGTGAGTTTGATGAAATAACTGTACTTGATTCTGGCACTGGCGATGAAGATAGGGTATGCTGACATGTGGGTAGCAATGTGGTTGGGGTTGGTGACCAGTTGGTTGAGTCCGATGTTTCTCAAGTTCACCAGAAGGTTGGTGGTGTTGGTGTTTTTTGGGTCATTGAGGCATAGATGAGGTCACAGAGAAAGATGTAGTGCTTGGAGTCAATCACTAAAGGGGTGATGAATTCGGTGATGGCATAACAGAAGCCGTGCCGTGGTCCTGGGGGTCTATTGGTGAAGGTGCCTCTTATGGTCATTCTGTTGTTAGTTTGGAGTTGGAAGTTGAGGTGTCCCATACTGGGTGTGATGTCATCATCAGTGGAGCGGCAACAAATTGCTTCTTTGTGGATGATGGCAATGCCTCCTCTGTGTTTGTGGTGTGTTCTTCGTGTACCATTTTGTATCCATTGGGTGTTTTGGTGGTAATGTCAGGGTTGGAGGAGGGGTTGGGCCAAGTCTCTGTGATGAAGATTACATCAGGCGAAGGTATTGATGGTATCCCAGATTTTGGTGGTGTGATTGCAGAGGAATTGGGCATTGAGCAGGAGGCATTGGAAAACATTTGTGGTGGGTGCGGTCGGTGGTGTGGGTGTGGAGAGGCTTTCGGTGCAGGCTTGAGGTCCTGAGTTTCACGTGAAGTGGCATGGGTAGCAGGTATACGGTCCTACCGTTGATCATGGGGATGTGATGCAGGAGTTGTTGTCATGGCGTGTGGGGTCCATGTCCCGGAGTTCTGCAGCCGAGTTACTCTGGGTAGCAGGAGGACTAGGGTTTGCGGCACTGGGTGCAGTCCAGGCACAGACGTGCGCAGATGGGGGCAGACAGACATCTTTTTGGTGCAACTTCGGAATGTCTGCTCAAGGGTCACGCTATGACCTTTATTAAGTAGGGTGGGGCTGGGTGCTCGTAACTTGGAGGCTTCGAAACTGGTGGGATATGTGAGCGGCAAGGTGGCTGGCACGCTTTCCAACAAAATAAAAGAGAACAGAGGCAACAACACTAAGGCTGATAAAAAAAACACGAGGTGGCTTAATGGGAAAAGAAATGGTTAGTTCCTGGTATATGGCTAACAAAACAGAAAAGTCTGACCAAGGCGGCTAAACAGCTGTAGTGTCGAAAAACATTGACAAATGCCAAACAATGTTGAGCTGAGTGCAGACGAGCAGGACCGGCCGGCAGCGGCAAGCAGCAGTAAACAGCGTGAGAGACGGAAGCAGTAAACAGTGTCAGCATCAGGGAGACCCGCTAGACTACAGTGGGGGGAGCTAGCCTAGGACTTGCTCAATGGAGTCACTCTTTGGCCTTCATTAAGTAAGTCCTGGGAGGCGGGGTGCGCGCTGTGTGGCGGGAAGCATGAGGCTCAGAAACCATCAGGAAAAGTGAGCGGTGAGCTGGACTGGTTTACTATCCAACACACCAAAAGGGAACAGAAGCACGATAATAAGTCTGCTATAAAAAAAAAGCACAAGGCCTACTAAACAGGAAAAGAAATGTTAGTCCTGGTATATTGCTAACTGAACAAGAAAAGAAAGTCTGAATTAGCAGGCTATACAGCTGTAAGGTCGGAAATCAAAGCTAAATGCCAAACAATGCTGAGCTGAGCACAGAGGGGCTGGAGCGGCTGGTGGTGGCAAGTGGTAGCAGGGAGGAGGGATAGAGTGGCAGAGGTAAACAATGGCAGTGTCAGATAGACCTGCTAGACTGCAGAGGGGGAGCTGGTACAGGACCTGCTCAATGGGGTTGCACTGCGGCCTCCATTAAGTACGTACTGGGAGAGGTGGGATGTAGGTGGAGGCAAGCGGGTGCCTCTGAAAACAGCACGATACATTAGTGGTTAGGTGGCCCGCTGGCTATCCAACAAAACAAAAGAGAACAGAGACAACAATAATAAGACTGAAGTAAAAAACACAAGGCTGACTAAACAGGAAAAGAAATGGTTAGTCCTGGTATATTGCTACCATATCAAGAAAGGAAAGTCTGACTAAGCAGGTTAAAGAGCTGTAATGTTGGAAAACAATACCATACAAGGCTGTGTGCACGGGGTGGAGCGGCCGGCGGTGGCAAGCAGCAGTCGGGAGATGGGAGAGAGTGGCATTGCTAAGCAGCGGCAGAGTCAGGGGGACCTGCTAGACTCAGCGGGGGCACTGTCACAGGTCCTGTTCAATGGGGTTGCACTGCGGCATCCATTACGTAGGTCCTGGGAGAGGGCGGGGGCTGGGTGGTGGGAAGCGGGAGGCATAGAACCGGTGGAAAATGCGAGCTTAGGGCCGGCTCGCTATCCAGCAAAACAAAAGAGTTCAGAGACAACTATAATAAGGCTGATATAAAAATCACAGGGCAGATTTACAAGAAAGTGACGCATCTCTTAGATGCGTCACTTTCCCTGTGCCACCATTAGAAACCCTTGCGCCACTATGGATGTGCTGTATTTACAATACAGTGCACCATGGCGCAAACATTGACAGATGTTTCAGAAATTCTGACGCATCTGTTGATGCAAAAGTCATGCATTGCTGGAGTTGTGTTGCAAGCACAAAGCAAGTCCAGCAATGCAGGGGACGGCAGCGTGACGCATCTCTCTAGATGTGTCACGCTATAAATGGACGAAATTTTTACGCTGCTGCTGCATCACAAAAAGTGACGCAATAGCGGCACAAAAATGACGCGAGGGGGTTGTAAATTTGCCCCCACAAGTCTAACTAAACAGGAAGAAAAATGGTTAGTCATGGTATATCACTAACTAAACAGGAAAGGAAAGTCTGGCTTAACAGAATAAAAAGCTGGAATGTTGGAAAAAAAGCCAAATGCCAAACAATGATGAGCTGAGCACAGAGAGGAGGGAACGGCTAGCGGAAACAAGCGGCAGTGGGGAGGAGGGAGAGAGCAGAAGGGGTAAATAGAGGAAGCGTTATGGAGACCCAATAGACTGCAGTGAGATCATCCGGCCAAATCTGTATAATCTTGCTGAATTTTTGACTAATTCTGCATGATTACTCCATGCTGTATCACGCGAGTTACGCCCACCCCTACATTAAATGAAGTGTAGGTCTCTGCATTGACTTCTTATCATACTTGCACCTTCCCTTTGCAGTCAAATGCTGGAACTGCCTATCAAAAGTAATACAAAATAAAAAGCATTGGTAAAGCCTGTACCTCGACCTTTAAGAGCCGAAAAATATTCCCACTTGACGCCCATCTGTCACTTTACGGAAACCAGACCCAGAGTTTCCGATCACAACGATAACAATACAAACAAGCATTTGCAATGCAATAGGCCTCGCATTTACGCAAGCTTGAGTTATTGGCATTGTAAATGACAATGCCTTTTATTTATGTTTTAAAAACAAAAACATAAATAAAAGTTATTGTCTTTTACAATGCTACTAGCTCAAACTTGTGTAAATGCGAGACCAATTGCATTGCAAATGCTTGTGTGTGTTTCAATTGGTTGAACGATTTAAAGTTGAGAACAGTCCTATATAAAAAGCTAACACAAATTAAAAAAAACCTGCACACACACTAGCTCTCTCTTTCCCTCGGTCTCTCGGGCCACCAGACAAACACATACACAAAGGTACCAAAAGTTTAATTCTCACCTCCCCCATGTCCAAAGGCAGCGCCTCTCAGCCTGGCTTCTACCCCTGAGTGGTGAGTCATACAGCCGTGGTCACAAGACCACATTTGGTGCCCGGAATTGTATTTACCCAGGCTGTGAAGAACGGGCTGTCGCCATTGGGCCCGGACAGCCCTCCAAAGCCTTTCTGAGTGGTGCAAAAAGCAACATTTGCGGGTAAGGTTTATAGCATGAGGGATTTAGGACACATTTAAATGCTGCTTTTAGATGCTTTCTTTGTTGATATTTCACAAAATAATCCAGAACCATCCAGCTTGAAATGGGATGCATGTCAAGCGAAGGGCTGTTTTAGGGGATTTTCTACTTCACAAGTGTCACAAACAGTGGTAACTTAAATGACTGTAGTAATAACTTTAATTCAACTGCATTTTACGACAATAAAATGTTTACCCGAGTGTGTCATGAAAAAAGGCACTGAAATGTCACACCTAAGCACAGTGAAAAAATTGCAAAGTCGCACAATGGGAAAAAACGTGTCAGCTATGCGCGTAGGTTTTCAAAAACATATAGTGTGTGCTATTTGGGCGGTCTTTGCTACATGGTTGTAAGAGGCGGTTTGGTTGCATCTGACCTAATGGCTGCCCTAAGTGCCTCAACAGCAGAACCTGGCACTAAGTGCCTTAAAACATAACCTGGCCCTAAATCCCTCAACATCAGAACCCGGCCCTAAGTATCTGAACAGCAGAACCCTGGCCTAAGTGTCTTGATAGCAGAGCCCCGTCCTAAGTGCCTCAACAGCAGAACCCTGGCCTAAGTGCTTCGATAGCAGAACCTTGGCCTACGTGTCTCAACGGCAGAACTCTGGCCTAATTGCCTCAACAACAGAATCCAGCCCTAAACTCAACAGCAGAACCCAGGCATAAGTTTCTCGACAGCAGAACCCTGGCCTAAGTGCCTCAACAACAAAACCTGGGCATAAGTGCCTCAACAGCAAAACCCTGGCTTAGGTACCTCAACAACAGAAGAGGAGACCTCGGCCCTAGCCCTAGTCAAGGCTCATCCCTGCACAGCAGAGTGAGTATAAAGGCTGATGCTCCTGTGGTCTGCAACAGAGCTTAAGCCAAAGTGGAATTACCAACCGATGAAACCACCTCATTCATAGGAGTGGTGACCAATGAGCAGCGGCTGGATGACGTCACTCTTCTAGTGAGTGTACACTTGAGGCTCCACTCACCCTTTATTTATTATAAGATTGGGTGCTCGGGGTTCCCCAATAGTTGTTGTTTTCTTTCAGTGGGTAATAATGAGGACAGTGTAGTTGTTGTTTCATTAATTTTCTCTTTGGATTAAGTCGTTTTTTAAAGGACATCATTTTGAGTGCTTTGTTCCTGAAAGCCTCCTTATAACAAGGAACTCGAGAGACAGGACCTACAGACCAGGGCTCTCATGCAGCAGCTGAGGGACAATGAATCACACAGTAGTATCACCAATGAAATTGTGCACTGTGCATAACAAAGAGAGCAGTGAGCAGAAGGAAGAATGAAGAGAAGCCTTAAACATAAAATACTCTGATAGTAACCAGGAGACTGTCAGGGTCGCAAATGGAGAAGGTGCACAGAGGCACTGGGTCATACTGCCCAAAACAGGAGGTGAACTCTGGTTCATACTGCCCTAAACAGCAGGTGAACCCTGGTTCATACTGCCTTAAACAGGAGGTGAACCCTGGTTCATACTGCCCTGAACAGGAGGTGAACCCTGTTCACCCGCCTCCCAAGTCAGCCCTTCTCAGATGATGATGAGGCATGAAGTGCACTGGCACTTAGGTGGGCTCGTGCACACGCTGCTGTGCTCTCAGCTTCTGCGTGGTGCTCAGTGTTGTTGCGTGGTTTTTACTTCCTGTCGAGGTGGTTTCCCGAATGCGCTAATAGATTTAGAATTTCACGGGTGGATGGAGGTGCAAAAAAACACGGACGGCATAATAATGATATTATACTAAGGGGTACTGGAGACAAGGACACAACGTGAAGAGACACAGCGCGAATGCGCTGCACCGCTAGGCTAGTGGGCGGGGCTTACGGGAGACAGGGCGGTCACCAACCCCACTTCCAAAGAAACCGGACAGAAAATCAACGACTATAGCTCTCGCAAGTGAGCTGCGCATGCGCTACAATGCAGGCGAGACCTAAGGGGCGGGGCCTAAGGGAGACAGGGAGTTCAGCAACTCCACTTCCAAAGCGAGCACGCATGAGCTGCAACGCAGGCGAGTCCTAAGGGGCGGGCCTAACTGAGACAGGGTGGTCACCAACCCCACTTTCAAAGAAACCGGACAGAAAACCGACGACTATAGATCTCGCAAGCAAGCGGCGCATGAGCTGCAACGCAAGCGAGACCTAATAAATGAATGGGTTTTCACAGGTGTGATTTCCATGTGTTGCAGCACGTGTTCACATACGCAGTTTATGGCCCTTTTAGTGCCCTTTATTAAAAAGTGCCTGCATAAAAGTTATTGTGAATCAGAGCCCATATCCATAGCAGTTTGTACTGGTGCTTCGCACATCTGCTCCCCCATACATATTACATGCAGGAAGACAGCTAGTGGTTCCCCACTTATTCATAACCACAAGTGCAATTTTAAGAATTGGCAGGAAAAGGTCTATATCATGTGATCGTTCTATCTCCTTCACCTTTATACAGTAATTGAATACTAGCTGCTGCCCTCAAACAGCGCTCTGGATACATATTTCTTTCTAAATGCCAAAAATATCATTATCTGTCTGTGTATTTGCATTAAGATGCTCTAAAGTTCTTTTTTCAGCATTGATTTGTATGCATCTATAACACGACAACGCATCCTAGCAAGGCCAAAAAACAATACAAATTATTGCAAACATGGAACCCGCGTTTTGGGACTTCCAAACATTTGGGCAGATGAGGTAATCGATTTGAATACAAAGTCACATGACCAAGTCCAGTTGTCAAGGCTATGTATTATTTTTTGGTACAATGATAGTAAATGACTGTATCCTATCTGGTTGCATGGGTCACTTCTTTCTGTGTGAAAACCAGAGACAGATCAAAGATCCAGCCAGAAAATTAAGAGGATATTTAATTACAATATGGCCGACATTAGGGATTATCAGAGGTCCCACCTGCGACCCCTGGCATGCCCCTTGTGACTCATGGCAGTGTCTTTGCGACCCAATGGCAAAATCAGTGCCAGGAACAGAAGCTTTTTGTCCTTATGAACGTCAACGGGGACTTCTCTCCTTGTATTTTGTCAATTTTTTTTATAATACTACTAGTGAATAATATCACATTATTCGCTATTACTTTAATAAAAATAGCATTACAAATAGCTGGAATTTGACTTTCACTGGCAGCGTAGGTAAGCAAAAAAATGCTCATAAATATATATAGATATATATGTCATGTGCCTGCTAGCAGTTTTGAGTGTGTTTATGGAAGAGAGTGTGTGAATGTCTGTGTGTGTAGGCAGAATATGTGTGTATGTGTAAATGTGCATATGTGTGAATAAGTATTGCATATGTGTGAATAAGTATGTGTGTGTGTGTGTAAGCATGTGTATGTGTGATTGAAAGTGAAGGTCAAAGGGCATGTGAAGTCACTTCCACAATCCCTAGCATTTTGTGAATCTACGTCCATGAAAATGCAGTAATGAAACATGATGAAATAAGAATGGTAATTGCAAGGAAATGATCAGGCTCCCCCCACGACTAGAGGAGGGGCGCCCTTAGTTGCGGCATGGGATCAAGCTGAGCTCCTTGTAGGCTAGAGGTGGGGGACTGTGGGTGACGTTATGAACAGGGATGGACCCTCTGACGAAAAGGAAACAGAATCTTATGGGGGCTATTTAAGAGGGTACGTCTTGGGCCTCCTCCTCTTTGTCTCCCGGGACCCTCTCGAGGTAGCTTCAGGAGCGTCAACAACCACCCACCCATCCGGCAGTATAGCGTGTCTGGGGGCGGAACGCTGACAGTTAACAACAAAGGGGCAGACACAACAATAGCGATTCAGTGCCTGGAGGGACCCCCAGGAGGGGGTAAAATTGCAGTGTGCTTTAGGTTGGTGGGGAGGAGGGACTGGCCTGACGGTGGTCCTTGACTCTACTGCCCTAACCTGCCACTTATGGACTGAGGTCAATCTTGGGGAGGCTGCCTGTGTTCAGGTATCCCCAGCGGGCCGGTGCGCTATGCGGTGTCCTGGATTTCAAGATGTAATTTTCAACAATTTGTAATTGTTTGCTGTAGCGCATTGGGGCCTGACGGCGCAATGTGCGCAGTGGAGCGTTCAAGTGTATGGTCAACTTGATACAATGATTAACTGTAAAGTGATTCTTAATTCCTTACTGCCTTACAATGATACTGACATGAGAGTGTGATGCCATGATAATCATATATATATCAAAATAGGATACGGAGTGTGATGCTATGTGTAATCATCTATATATATATATATATATATATATATATATATATATATATATATATATATATATATTACCTACTGGCGGTCGCCAGTAGGTATATATAGTTAGGATTTTTTCTCTATGGGATTTTTGAAAATTTTATGTCTGATAACTTTGGCGTTTGTGGACGGAATTGGCTGAAATTGTCAGGAAAATGGAACATTTTGTTTCTGAGCAGCCCCTGAAAATGTGGGGGGGGTTCGTCAAGGGGGGGCCGAGAAAAAAGGGGGGTCCCAAAACGTGTTTTTAACATTGAGTTTTCCATAGGGCGGTTGGCCTCACTTTTAGCCCGAACGGCTGAATGGATTTGCACGAAACTTGGCAAAATTGTAGGGACTGGTAGCCCGATGTGCCTTTGCTAGGTCTCAATATATGTGCTCCAGTGGATTTTGAGAAATTAACGTTCAAAAAAAGATATATATCTGTAACAGCGGACCGGGCAGCGCTCCAGTTCGCGTACTTTTCGCGTTACGGAGCCTTGTGAAGCGAAGCTGATTGGTTCTCCGGCGTCTGTAAACATTCCAAACAGTCCGTAGCGGCCGCCATCTTGTCTCTCGGTAGGATCGAGAGACAAGAGGAGGGCAAAGCGAAGGGGCAAATGACCATAAGGGGGCATAGTAGATCCTCCCTGACCCCCTAGGTTTGATGTGGAGGTTTTAAAAGGGCCCCGCGGGGCAAAAAAAAAAAAATAATAATAATAATCGAACGGCTGAATGGATTTGCACGAAACTTGGCAAAAAATTAGGGACTGGTAGCCCGATGTGCCTTTGCTAGGTCTCAATATATGTGCTCCAGTGGATTTTGAGAAATTAACGTTCAAAAAAAGATATATATCTGTAACAGCGCTCCGCTTCGCGTACTTTTCGCGTTACGGAGCTTTGCGAAGCTGATTGGTTCTCCGGCGTCTGTAAACATTGCAAACAGTCCGTAGCGGCCGCCATCTTGTCTCTCAGTAGGATCGAGAGACAAGAGGAGGCCAAAGCAAAGGGGCAAATGACCATAAGGGGGCATAGTTGATCTTCCTTGACCTCTTAGGTTTGGTGTGGAGGTTTTAAAAGGACCCCGCGGGGCAAAAAAAATAAATAAATAATAATCGAACGGCTGAATGGATTTGCACGAAACTTGGCAAAATTGTAGGGACTGGTAGCCCGATGTGCCTTTGCTATGTCTCAATATATGTGCTTCAGTGGATTTTGAGAAATTAACGTTCAAAAAAAGATATATATCTGTAACAGCGCTCCGCTTCGCGGAGATAAAATTATCTCTGTATTACCTAGCTGTTGCTAACACCAGTTAGCGACCGCTAGTAGGAGATAGCGACCATCTTGGGCTCCACTTTGCATGTCAGTGATATTTATCACTAATGACATGCAAAGTGGGCATGCCAAGATGTTAGCGACTGGAAAGAGTCGCTAACATCGCTATCTCCTATTACCAACTTTTGGAGATATTCGCGCTAAGCGCGAATATCTCCAAAAAGTAACACCTGCCCTGAGCAGTTCTTAGCCATGTTATCCAATGGGAGGTGGATAACATGGCTAAGAGCATTAGCTCGGTAATGCATGAATATCGCTGACTTTTCAGCGATATAAATGCATTGCGGTGGTTTTTTATCGCATTTGCGATAAACGTTGATAATAGCAAGGTTTATCTGCGATAATTTCTGAGGATGCTTAGCGGTAAAAAATTTGTTGCTAAGCATCGTTAGGGATAAATATCGCTTAACTTTGGTAATATGCCCCAACGTCTGTTAACGTTCGATTCGAAGGAAATCAGGAAGTGTTGAAAAACATTGTCTGCGCCATCTTGCCTTTTTTCAAATGCCACACTTTTGTCGTGCACGGCAGTCATTTTAGATGCCTTGACCAGACCCACTCTCTGCACGCTGTCGATCCTTAGCATGGCTCCCCACCCTCGCAAGCATCTCCCTCAGGCACTGGTCACCCCCGCTCTCTGTCTTATGCATGGGTAATAAACCTCCCCCCATCTGCGCTGCTCTTCCCTGAGAATCACACCCTGTGCCCGCCCGACACCTCCCTTTCGCCCTATTCACTACCGCACCCTCTGACACTCCTTTTCCTCTGTGTCCGATTGTCCAGGCCGGTCCTTGGCTATCAGCTAGTCCTGCAGATGTAGTTTATGGCCCCAGCTGTAAAGAATCACCGCTCTTCAAAGGAGTTATAGTAGATCAAGGCCCACACTCGATGAGATCCGTCACAGCACACGCGTTCCTACTATCTGAAAACCATCCTGTATTGTGATTGGGGAGGGGACCGAGCCTGAAGCGGAAGATTCCAGGGATGACTCTTTGTACATCAAAGTTTTTACAATTATGTGTCACATTAAAAATATATAGCACTCCAACAAAGTAGTAGGATTATAAAACTTTAATAACTTATAAATATATACAACAAAACAAAAACAGTAAAAACATTTAAACATTTTTAGGGAAAAAGAAGGAAGTAGCGGTCGGTTGTGCGAATAGTCCCAACGCAGCACAACGTCCAGATTTCTGGACGTCACCCAGGTGATGTTGTCTGGGTGCCGCACTGATTTTGGTATCCGGCGTGGGGCGTCGCGGGGGGTGGGTCGTCAGTAGCGGTCTGTTGTGCGAATAGTTCCAAGGCAGCAGAACGATGGCACCAAGGTGATGTCCAGTAAGTTGCCGCCCTCCGAATAACGGCGTGGGGCGCCCCGGGGGGGGGGGAGGCGGCGTGAACGGGCCTCTCCAGGTGGAGTCTCGTCTGCTGTAGTGGGGCGCCCCTTTACCGTTTCAGTTGCCATTCCGTCAGCTTTTGGTCCACTGTGTCAAAAGCCGCAATTCAGCTGAGTTGCGCCCACTCTTGCGGTGCAGCGATAGGCGGCTGTCACAGGACTCTCAAAATGGCAGCAGGCTCTTTCCTTTTTGGGCCTGGTCCACTGAAATGGCCCTGGGACATCTTGGAAATCGGACGCTTGTCTGCTAGGTCTTGGACCCCATTCTCGAAAGCGTCCCCTCCGCCTTGAGGATTCAACAAAAGTTTTGGGGGCCCCCGACTCCTGCAGGCTTCTGGTGGGGAGCGGCTGCCATGATTGCTCGCGGAATGACCACGACGGAGCCACGAGATGGTGGTGCTTTCATGCTGACGCCAGCTTCAGTCTGAAACATCCAGAAACAAGGTGGGGCTTTCATCGTTTGGGAAAAAAAAAAAGTTTTCATCCAATGAAAAGTGTTATTTTTAGGTCATATGATCAAGCCTTCCATCATTAGGAAACCAAAAGTAAAATGAACCAATGAAAAGTTTTATAAACAAGTCACATGACCTGTTATGCGGCATAGGGGATAAAATGCGGAGAAAATACGTTGGCACGTGAGGCGGCGTCAGTAGCGGACCGATGTGCGAATAGGCCGAAGGCAACACAACGCGCCAAGATCCGGATGGCACCGAGGTGGTGTCCAGCAAGTTGCAGCACTGGTGTGGCCATCCTACAATGCTGAAAGTCGGCGTGGGGCGCCCCGTTGGCCTGTGAGTTCGCGTCAGTAGCGGACCGATGTGCGAATAGGCCGAAGGCAGCACAACGCGCCAAGATCCGGATGGCACCGAGGTGGTGTCTAGTAAGTTGCCGCACTGGTGTGGCCATCCTACAGTGTTGAAAGTCTGCGTGGGGCGCCCCGTTGGCCTGTGAGATGGCGTCAGTAGCGGACCGATGTGCGAATGGGGCCAAAGGCAGCGCAACAATATTTTCTGAATAGAAGACACCACAAGGCGCTGAGATGCCAAGATCCGGATGGCACCGAGGTGGTGTCTAGCAAGTTGCCGCACTGGTGTGGCCATCCTACAATGGTAAAAGTCGGCGTGGGGCGCCCCGTTGGCCTGTGAGATGGTGTCAGTAGCGGACCGATGTGCGAATGGGGCCAAAGGCAGCTCAACAATATTTTCTGAATAGAAGACACCACTAGGCGCTGAGATGCCAAGATCCGGATGGCACCGAGGTGGTGTCTAGCAAGTTGCTGTACTGGTGTGGCCATCCTACAATGCTGAAAGTCGGTGTGGGGCGCCCCATTAGCCTGTGAGATGGCGTCAGTAGCGGACCGATGTGCGAATGGGGCCAAAGGCAGCGCAACAATATTTTCTGACTAGAAGACACCACAAGGCGCTGAGATGCCAAGATCCGGATGGCACCGAGGTGGTGTCTAGCAAGTTGCCGTACTGGTGTGGCCATCCTACAATGCTGAAAGTAGGCGTGGGGCGCCCCGTTGGCCTGTGAGGTGGCGTCAGTAGCGGACCGATGTGCGAATGGGGCCAAAGGCAGCGCAACAATATTTTCTGAATAGAAGACACCACAAGGCGCTGAGATTCGGTTACCACCGAGGTGATGTCTAGCAAGTTGCCGCACTGGTGTGGCCATCCTACAATACTGCTCCGAATAACGGCGTGGGGTGCCCAAAGGGGGGGGGGGGAGGCGGCGTGAACGGGCCTTCCTAGGTGGAGGCTCGTCTGCTGTAGTGGGGCGCCCCTTTACCGTTTCAGTTGCCATTTAGCTGAGTTTCGGCCGCTCTTGATGCTACAGCGACAGGCGGCTGCAACAGGACTCTCAAAATGGCGGCCTGTTCTTTGGATTGGGGCCTGGTCCACTAAAATGGCCCTGGGACACCTTAGAACTCGGACGCTCAAATTTTTTTCCTTTCCTCTACATGCAAAAAAAGGTAAATGCCCGGTACGTTACACGCTTCATCTGCCACGATGTACTCTCCAGAGGAACCGAAAAAAAATATAGTTATGGTAACTATACCATGCATCGTCATATGGAGAGGTGGCACCAATTAATTATAGTGCTGCATAAAAGAGAGATTTGGAGGAGAACCCCCGACCTGCCAGTACATTCATCAAAGAAGTGGCACTGACAGCATCAGAGGCAAGTGAAACGGTCCCAAATATTTAGAAGAACTTTGGAAAGATTAAAATGACATGTTTAGATTGTGGTAAATTAATTTCATGTGGACAGATGAGTGTTACTCTAATAAATACAGCATATGAACATCATCATAGTCGATGGTTGGTAGAGACATTTTGACTATATCCTGGACCTGCCCGTCCTCGCCCAAAATGGCGCCGGAATAAATGGGACTCGTAACTCCTTGTTGTGTACTCGTTGCACAACCTTGATATCACGAGATACGTATGCAGTTTTGAAGCACATGGCGGGCGGGGACGAGAATTGATTGAATATTTCGACATCTCTATTGATATTAAGTTCTGATGTGTTATTGATTACTGTACTATTGAAAGTTCGAATTAACGTCACCCATGGTACTTGCCCGCAAATGTATATCTAGATAATTTTATTGTAACTGGCCCTGTCGTATTTTAATTATAAAATGTACGTCCACCGATTCCGCAACTGTTAGACACCTTAGTTCTTGCAACCTAATGGCCCGCCCATTACGTTCCTCTACAGTGTAAATGTCTACTCATCATATACGATTACAGTTTGCTCCGTGGCCGGCCCACGTGGTTATAGGCTCGTATTTGTATAATGAAATTTTCACAATAAAGGTTTTTAAAAGAAAACATGGTAGTAGTATATACATTGGTAAAGTTTTTAATAATAGTCACTGTTTTAGAATCAGTAAAAGGCAAGTGAAATAAAGCAGACCAATTACATAAAGGGTAAAAGGTATAATACGCAGGAACGCAGTAAAGATAAATGGTCAAGGGCTGTTGTGTTTTCTACTCCTGCAACATAAAGTGATCGATAAGAATCTCATATTCAGGCGTATCGGCGACTAAGACAGCAGGTCGACCCTCTTTTGCTCAACGGCTCCGTCATGGGACGAAGAAACGCCCTTTTTCTCGAAAAAAGAATATATTTTACTTGCAGGACAGTTGTAAATTTTCCGGGAAAGTACATTAGCCTGGAACATTATAATATATATTTAAGAAAAAATAATGTTCGGAAGTAATAAAAAGCGTAATTTTTAGGTCATATGACCAAGCCTTTCATCATTAGAATAAGAAAAGTAAAATGAACCAATGAAAAGTTTTATTAACAAGTCACATGACCTGTTATGCTTACGTTACGCGCTGCGCGTCGCGCCCCGGATGACTTCCGGATGCCCTAACGCGGCGCGTCATATGACGCATTACGCGACAACGCAGGTCCAGAATATAGTCAAAATGTCTCCACCAACCAGCGGTCGGAACACAACCCCTTTCAGCAGGCTAAATAGTTCTGTTAAATGACAACAGAAGGGACAGGCAACAAGAACCATCAGTTAAAGAGGGGAGGGCTAGTTCTTCTCTACCGGGTTACGTTGGGGCGCTACCGGAACTGATCGAATTGGTAGTCTACAGTGTTTCTGGATGTTTCAGACCGAAGCTGGGGTTAGCATGAGAGCACCACCATTTCGTAGCTCCGTCGTGGCCATTCCGCGAGCAATCATGGCATCCGCTCTTTATCGTTATTTTGGGCGGGGTGGGTGGCGGTGCCGAGCTGTATTGCAGCCATCATGGTGTGGAGTTCAGTTCATCTGACTAGTTTCGTATTTGTCATGAGGGGTTGTTCCTAATGTTTCTATTTTAGCGAGGTCAAAAAGAGATCCCATTAGTGGCCTACTGATTTTGCTCGATTCCTTTTGTTTTTTTACACGATTTTTCATTATCTGCAAAGACTAAACAGAGTATTGCGACTCTGTGTTTGTTTGTAAATAGAGAATGAACCAAAGAGAACCAATTCTAAAACAGTAAATGCTTGGATAACAATCAATCAAATGGAGAGAGAAGCAGGCACGACGTATTACAACGGGGGCAAAGGCCTGCGTTAACTACATTTCACTATCTGCAAAGAGAGAGTACTCCTAATAGAAATGAGGGGGGGGGCAGCATTCAAAGCAGATCAGTGTGCATAAACACGAAAATGTTTTTACTTACCACGTACTTGACATTCGACAGCTTATGATATTTGCTATTAAAAAACCATTGAAATTCACTGAAAAAACCATAGGTTATAGACCATATATAGTTAGGAATTAGCATTTACAAAACCTTGAAAATTCACTGAAAAAACCATAGGTTATAGACCATATATCGTTAGGAATTAGCATTTAAAAAACCTTATTTTACTCACACAAAACCATTGAAATTCCATATATAGTTAGTTGCACTAACTATATATCGCGCACCCGCAATCCACTGCTGATGATGTCTCATATTACATCATTCATGACATGGTCAGTGACATCACTGATGACATCACTGATGACATCTCAAATGACATCACTGATGACATCACTGATGACATCTCATTTGACATCAATGACCACATCACTGATGATATCATTCATGTGACAATACAATGCATCTCCTCACATTTTAATATAACCTCTGTTTCACCCAGTGTTAAATACAGAGTATAATTTTTGAAACCATTGGCACACCAATACTAGTTACTACATACGCACTCACTGATTCCTATGTCTACACGCACATTCACTCATTCACCCATACAATCATTCATACATACAATCACTCATCTTTACAACACTATCATATGCACTCATACACCTATACAGACACTCACACTCTGCCACTCATCCATGGAGTTACTCACACACCTAGTCAGTCCTGTAAAGAATCAATGACACTTCCATTTTCTTGTCTATACAGTTAAACATAGAGCACCTTACATTTTCAAACATATACTAACACATACTTACCTTCTTATACAATCATTGATACAAGTACACATTGATCTGCACAGTCACACACCTCCCAGCCAGCCACACACACACTCAGTCTCCCATACAAATACTTGGACAATCAATCAGTAACCCATATAGTTAATCATATAGCTACTGATCAACACATGCAGCAGTTTACAGAACAACAGACATAATGATGCACAAATTAAGACAGTTTAGTCACTAACCCATGCAGTCAGTGAGACACATTTAATCACTCACTCATACATTCAGTCATGCACCTACTAAATCCTTTGTCCAGACACTTATACTTCCACTCATTCTTCAATATGTAAGACACATTTTAACTTTACAGAAACATACAGTCACTGGATGTTGTCATCAGTGATGTCATCAGTGATGTCATCAGTGATGTCATTTGAGATGTCATCAGTGATGTCATCAGTGATGTCACTGACCATATCATGAATGATGTAATATGTGACATCATCAGCAGTGGATTGCGGGTGCGCGATATATAGTTAGTGCAACTAACTATATATGGAATTTCAATGGTTTTGTGTGAGTAAAATAAGGTTTTTTAAATGCTAATTCCTAACGATATATGGTCTATAACCTATTGTTTTTTCAGTGAATTTTCAAGGTTTTGTAAATGCTAATTCCTAACTATATATGGTCTATAACCTATGGTTTTTTCAGTGAATATATATATATATATATATATATATATATCCAAGTAGGATAATGGTACTCTCCTAGTAGATGGTGGAGTATTTTCATGTTTTGATTTGAATAAATTCTACGCCTTGGACACTAATAACTGGTCTGGTGATTCCTTGGGCTTAGTACCGTATTTGGGCATGACAGGGGCCTGGGCGGTGAAGGATGATGGGAAGTGGAGCTGGGTGGAGAGAAAAAGTGTCAAGTTGTGCGCACACTATAACTCTGAAACAATTAAATAAAATGTCGCATTCACGTGCACACATTCACCTGCTAAAATAAAATTGCAAAATCAATGCATTCATTTTGCTACTTGCCTGATGAGAACGTTTTATGTAGATTTTCCAGTATGAAGGTCAAAATGGGATATTCGACATATTCTTCAGAGTTTGGATTGTAGTAGGTTTGAAAAAATCTCTCTGTATCAAACTCCTTCTGATACAAATCTTTTAAGTCGGATACGGATTCCATAGCTTCAATATCTGGAACAAAATGAGGAAATTGTATCTCATACAGCGCCTTTTATAGTGGAGGCAGCCAAATGGAGCTTATGTAACCACTCCGTTTACAATGCTCCTTTGCTTTGAGCAAAGTGAGGCGAGCCAGAAAAAACACAGCAACTGTTTCAATCACGAGTTAGGCCAAGTAATTGCTGACTCGGTACACATACTGCACCCTAGTGGGACGTGGAGAGTTAAGTCACTGAAATAGCTTTTGGGTAATGCAGTCTGGTTTTGCAATCAGTGGGTAGGACAGGCAGCCGATCTCGTGCAGCGAAGAGGTCCGTCTAATGGCGCCAGGACAAAGGGGGAAGCTAGGCACGATTACAAACTTGAGCTGGACTGTATATTGAAAACAATGCTCTATACATCCACCTAATTTTGCCCTTGTGTTCCGTACATCTCTTGTGCCCAATTGCATCAACATGACATCAAGGGTAGTAAGTGAATAAAACGATCAGGAGAATGATCAAAGTGCTGCACTTAATTTTCATTGATGATTATTATATGCATCAGTAGTTCTCAGTTTATTTCATTTGCACGTCTCATTTATCTTTTATACTGAAGGTTGGTTGCTGCTCTCTAAACAGAACTGAAGAAATCATATTTTTTTTAAATGTCAAATAAATCATATCTCATTGTGTCATTTCACTAATATGCTCTACCATTCCTTGTTTTAGCTTTGATGTGTGTTCATCTGTAGCTTAAAGACCCATCCTAGCAAGGGAAAAACAAAACATTATTGTAAACACGGGGACAGCCGTGATGGAACCTCCTAACTATGTTCAGATTAGGTAAGTAATTGACTTGAATACATAGTCACACCGCCAATTCTATTTGGCAGTGCTATGTATTATTTTGTGGCACAATTATAATAAATGACTGTATCCAATATGATTGCATGGGGTAACATCTTTTGGGTGTTTACCAGAGAGGAATCAAGGTTCATGCCACCAAATTAAGAGGATATTTCATTACGACACCGAACTAGTGAAACGTGGTGAAATAATGATTAATGTAATAAAATAAATCAGAAACAGTTAAATAAACCGTAAAGTTTACTCAACCTGCTAAAATAAAAATAAGAAGTAAAAGCAGCCATTTCGCTCCCTCCCTTATGAGAAGATTTTATGCAGAATTTCCAGTTCGAAAGGGAAAAAAACAGCCCTGGGCATATGCATCAGAATGTAGATTGTAGTACATTTGAAATGAGCTCTCAGTATCAAATCCTTTTCACAGAAATCTTTCAAGTCGGATACAGATTCCACTGTGTTAGTTTAAATATCGAAAACAAAAACTCAAAGCGCCTTTCATAAGGGTTGGAAATGGATCATTAATACTCTGCCAGGCTTGTGATGGGCCTTGTGAAAGCCAAAGAATCAGAGGCGTAACGAAACTTGACCCCCCCCCCACCCCCCTGCAACCCCCCTCCCGAGGTTTATGGAGGGGCCACTGCTCCGGATTTAATCCGGAGCTCTCAGGCCAGAGTAGTGTGCTGAGGGGGCCCCCTGCTTCTCAACCCCCTCCCCAACGCCGTGGTTGCAGGGGCCTGTGTTACACCACTGCAAAGAAAACGTATGTGACCTCTGAGTTCACAATTCTCCTCATCTTTGAATAAAGCAGTGCTAGCCAACAAATCCAGCTACAGCTTCAATCACGAGTTGGGGGAAGGTCTTGTTACTAAATTATGCCGACCAGTAGGTATACGTCCTGTTCCTAACCGCACATACTTAGCCGGGTAAGGGGTGGGGGAATTAGGTCATAGAATTGTGACTGCATGTCTTTTTGTCAACACAAACTAGATATACATCAACTGGGTGGGACAGGCAGCTGGCCTCGTGCTCCATTATTGAATGATTCTCATTGCCTAATTGGGCTGGATTTGTTTGTAAAATATTCAAATTTAGATGCCATGGCCTCCCGCCTTATAATGAGGCACATGGACTGCAACCCCTCCCCAAAACTGCATGGTTGAGGTCCATGCCTCAGGCTAACTATCAGAGTAACAATTAACAGGAGTCAGGCCCGTTAACCCAGGTGAGACTGGGCGAAGTAGGCAACAAAAACAATGTCTCAACTGGAGATTATTAGAAAAAGGGGAACAATTCAAAAACAATGAAATAAATCACAATTGGGAAGGGGAACAAAGGAAGGGAGACCACAACGTAAGGGTAAGGTAGAGTGAAATAAACTATAATTGCATAAGTAGTTAAGAAGCACTACAGTACATAATTATACAATAACCATAACACACATTATAAGGCACATTTAATAAATTCTACACACAATAACATCTACTTTGTGATCAGGACATTGGCTTTACAGTGTCAGGTGTAGTATAGTTACAAAGGAAGTGGTTTCCCCAGCAATGGTAACCATGTTAAGAGGGTTCCGCAAACTAATCACGTGGCTTATTCACCAGTTCCGAATTTTGGAAAGGTGGGCAGCTGGGTTGATTACGAACACCTGATCTAATGAGCCTGCTTTTTTCACCATGCCCACCACTTATGGTGCTCAGAGGCATGGCTAAGGCATTCATGCAGTTTCATACGTGGCCTATTTATACGGGATTTGAATGACTTCTTGTAACCTGCAAGACAGGACTCTAACCTTGGATTTTTTTAAACATCCCTTTACTTTGTAGGATCT
The DNA here is from genome assembly GCF_964261635.1 of Lissotriton helveticus. Classification (NCBI taxonomy): domain Eukaryota; kingdom Metazoa; phylum Chordata; class Amphibia; order Caudata; family Salamandridae; genus Lissotriton; species Lissotriton helveticus. The sequence continues at coordinate 1,579,829,206 of NC_136061.1, read as the reverse complement.
GTAATCCTGGTTCACTTTAATTAAACAAGATTACACAGTTTACTAAAACAAAAGCACGTGACTGGATTAGCCTTTCCGTAATGATGTTTAGGTCACCCCCCGCGCCGCACGGCCACCAGCTGCTGCGTGCGCTTCCCGCCTGCCTGCCTCGTCTGCCTCGGCCGCCGCCGTGTGACCACGCCCCCTACCACCGAGCGGCGTGGTCTCGCTGTGCTCGCCTGACCTGCTGCCGTTTTTGCTGTGTCCCCCTCTGCTTAAGAGCCTTTGCTCATTTGTATTGCCTTGCTTTGTGAAATTGTATTATTGTTTGTTGTTTAACTGTTCTGTCGCCTGATTCTCGCTCCCCCCGGTCTCCTCCCACCCGCTCCCCGCTTCCCGCCACCGCCGCTAACCACGCCCCCTTTCTTTCTGTACCCTCCCCGCTCCCGCCTCCCAGCTGCTCCGCCCTCCCTCGCACTTCGCCATATATGGCGACCGTGCGAACGCGCAGCGATCACGCGCAGCGGGCGCGCCGATTGCGCGCCGAAGGCGCGCCAAAGGTAAGCCCGTCTGCGCCCGTCCGCGCCTGGACCGCGCCCAGTGCCAGGACCCCTGGCCCCCACCGACGGAAGACGACCCGACTGTCCTACGACGCCGCAACACTCATCGCACTCAACTCCGGCGGGACCCACAGATGCTACCGAGCCACTCCGAAGCAGACCCACGGACCCTTCAGCTGCCACGCCTGCAAGTTCACCTGCATCCGGACCTGCCTCGCACCAGCACCCGCCAAGCCGAACACCAGCAGCAACCACCTCAAGTGCATCCTGCTCAACACCCGCTCCGTCCACAGACACGCCATCGAACTCTGGAACCTCCTCGACACCACAGCTCCTGACGTTGCCTTCCTCACGGAAACATGGATGAACGACTCCTCAGCACCCGACATCGCCATTGCCATCCCGGACGGATACAAGATCACATCAAACAGACGGGAGGAGGCATCGCCATCGTCCACAGGGACACCATCCACATCACGACCAACACCGACGACACCCTGACAACCGCCGAACACCTGCACTTCCAGATCCGGACCAACCCGAACACCACCCTCCGAGGCACCCTGATCTACCGACCCCCGGGACCCTGCACTCATTTCAGCGAGGACATCGCCGACTTCGTCCGCCCACATGCCCTCCCCTCCGCTGACTACATCCTCCTGGGGGACCTCAACTTCCACCTGGAGAACAACAACGACCGAAACACCATCACCCTGCTCGCCAACCTCGCCAACCTCGGACTCAAGCAGCTGGTGTCCACCCCCACCCACCTCGCCGGACACACACTCGACGCCGTCTTCTCATCCAGCAAAGAAATCGCCTTCAGCCACGCCACTAGACTCCACTGGACGGACCACAGCTGCGTCCACTTCACCTTCAAAAAAACGACGATCCACCACCACCAGCAACCGGTTGCTCGAAGAAACTGGAACAAGATCACAGCCGACCAGCTCGCCGCCTCCCTGAGCCAGCACCCTCCCGCCAGCTCAGCGAACCCCAGCCAGGCCGCCGACAACCTCACGAAGTGGATCAGCAGCTGCGCGGACGAACTCGCCCCACTGAGGACCCCACCCAGCAGACCCGGCAGCAAGAAGGCCCCATGGTTCACCGACGAACTCAAGAGCTCCAAGAAGAACTGCCGAGCCCTCGAGAAAGCCTGGAGAAGGGAACCAACACCGGACAACATGACCACCCTCAAGCTTGCCACCCGGAAACACCACCAACTGATCCGCGCCACCAAGAAAACTGCATACAAGGACCGGCTGGACAACAACGCACACAACTGCAAGGAAGTCTTCAACATCGTGAAAGAGCTCTCCGACCCCAACGCCGGAAACAACGACATCACCCCATTGCAAGACCTCTGCAACTCCCTCGCCTCCTACTTCCACAACAAGATCGCGGACATACACAACAGCTTCAGCGCTCAACCGACGCTCGCCATGACCGAACCACCGCCCCCCACCACCACCATCCGCGCCTGGACTCCGATCAGCACCGAAGACACCGTCCGCATGATGAACTCCATCCACTCCGGATCTCCAACCGACCCCTGCCCTCACCACGTCTTCAACAAGGCCAACGCTGTCTTCGCACCCCACCTGCGGGACATCATCAACACCTCCTTCGACACCGCCACCTTCCCAGAGAGCTGGAAGCACGCAGAACTCAGCGCCCTGCTAAAGAAACCTACAGCGGACCCCACCGAACTCAAGAATTACCGCCCCATCTCGCTCCTCCCGTTCCCAGCCAAAGTCATCGAGAAGACCGTCAACAAGCAACTGGCAGCCTTCCTCGAGACGACTGGATCCCTCGACCCATCTCAGTCAGGCTTCCGGGCCAACCACAGCACCGAGACCGCCCTCATCGCTGCCACCGACGACATCCGAGCCCTGATGGACAACGGAGAAACAGCGGCCCTCATCCTCCTAGACCTCTCCGCAGCATTCGACACTGTCTGCCACCGCACCCTAGTGCAGCGCCTCAACAACGTCGGAATCCAGGAGAAGGCCCTGGAATGGATCGTCTCCTTCCTCGACGGAAGAACACAGAGAGTCCGCCTACCACCATACAAGTCAGAGGCCACCGAAGTCATCTGCGGCGTCCCTCAAGGATCATCACTGAGCCCCACCCTGTTCAACGTCTACATGAGCCCCCTCGCGGCCATCGCACGCCAACACAACCTCAACATCATCTCCTACGCTGACGACACCCAGCTGATCCTCTCCCTGACCAACGACCCCACCGCCGCCAGAGCCAACCTTCACGAAGGGATGAAAGACGTAGCCGAGTGGATGACGACCAGCCGCCTGAAACTGAACTCAGACAAGACGGAAGTCCTCATCCTGGGATCCTCACCCTCCGCCTGGGACGACTCCTGGTGGCCCCCCGCCCTGGGCAACGCACCCAAACCGACAGACCACGCACGCAACCTGGGCTTCATCTTGGACTCCTCCCTCACCATGACCAGACAAGTCAACGCCGTCTCCTCGTCATGCTTCAACATCCTGCGCATGCTACGGAAGATCTTCCGGTGGATCCCCACCGAGACCAGGAAGACGGTCACCCAGGCCCTCGTCACCAGCCGACTGGACTACGGCAACGCCCTCTACGCCGGAACCACCGCAAAGCTCCAGAAGAGACTCCAGCGGATCCAGAACGCCTCAGCCAGACTCATCCTCGACATCCCACGACACAGCCACATCTCCGGACATCTGAGAGACCTGCATTGGCTCCCCGTCAACAAAAGAATCACCTTCCGTCTCCTCACCCACGCACACAAAGCCCTACACGATCAAGGCCCGAGCTACCTCAACAACCGCGTCAACTTCTACGCTCCCAAACGACATCTCCGATCAGCCAGCCACGCCCTCGCCGCCGTCCCCCGCATCCGAAGAACGACAACAGGAGGAAGGTCCTTCTCCTACCTGGCCGCCAAGACCTGGAACTCCCTCCCGACCGACATGCGCCTGACCCAAGACCACCTCTCCTTCAGGAAGAAGCTGAAGACCTGGCTCTTCGAGCAGTAGCAGCACACCCCCACCCCCCAGCGCCTTGAGACCCTCCGGGTAAGTAGTGCGCTCTATAAATATCCTTGATTGATTGATTGATTGATTGATGTAAAGTCATCAAGTAAATACACAACAGCGTCCCTATATATTGATCTTTGTCAAAATCAGTAAGTAAGTAACCTTGGTTTCCATGGGTGATGTCGGGGTCATTTTTCCCTGATTTTTCCCTGCGATTAAGGCAAACCATCATTTGATCTAGCCAACAACTTTTGCTCCATGCAAAACCAGAGCACACCACGCCATGAGTGTCATTGTTTTTTTAACCCAAATTCCAATGGATCAAAGAGGGCATATTCTTTACAAAAATGTTGTTATTAGCAAAACAATAAAAAACTTTTCGCCTCCATTCCTGAGTATTCGCCCCTTTTACTGTGCCTGTCCATCCACTTTTGTCTATATGTCTTTCTTTGCCAGCTCAACTTTCACCAACTTCAATTTATTCAACAGATCTACTTCATTTCCCTCTTTTTAGATCTTCTCCTCTTTCTCCCATATGTCTCTAGCTCTCTCTTTTGCTTACACCCTGCCTAGCACTTGCTCTGTCTTCATCCATATTAGTACATCAATTCCTTTCTCTTCTTCATGTTTGACTGTCTCTTTCAGACTCTGTCTTCTTCTCGCTCGCTTGGTCTCTATCTCTATTCGCATTCTATGCTTCCAATTCGTTCCTTTTTTCATTCCATCCCTTTCTGACTCCCTTTAATTCAGTTTCCCTCCATCGACTTGGCTTACTGTTTGCAGTACATATCTGTGTATCTTCTTACATTAGTTGTACTTTCAGGTACCCTTTCTCGTGCTCATGCTGTTGAATATCTTTTAGAAGCACTACACCGACAGAGTCAGACACCCTTGGCCCACACGGGAGTGGAGATGTTTTAAAGTGGGCTCTGGCACAGGGCCCCCGGCCTTTCAGGGGGCACTCTCATAAAGTTAGCTCTGTAGAGTCTTGCCCGGATTACCCTGACTAATTCTTAAACAAATTGTTTTGAATACCATTTTCCTTTTTAATGTGGGTGATATGTGAGAGTATATTACAGACATTTTACAGAGACATGCTGTGTTTATGTTTCATGTAACTTCCATAAAAAGTTTCTTTGAGACCAAAACAGCACCTCTCAAATGAGAAATGGGAGGGCGTCAGAGACAATATTTACAGCAATACTAGTGCGCTGTTGCTGTGTTAAACATGGAAAACGCTATATTATCCCTGAAAATTAAATGTAAACATATTTAAAATGTGGACCACTGTTCCTTGATTACATACCGTGCATATGCCTGAAGCCTGCACTACTGGGCTCTCATTGTCCAAAACATATGCATTTGCCAAAGGTTTGAAGCACTAGGCTGATATCAGTTGGCCATATAATATGAATATGTCAGAGGCTTGTAGTAGTGGGCCCATATCAGCTGCTCATATGATGGACAAATGCAGAGGCTTTCACAACTTGCCATATATAATTGGCCAACCGAACAGAAGCCTGCACATGTGGCTATTTATGACTTGGGTATGTGAGGTTTGCAGACCTCGATTATATGTGCGGTAATGCCCCGGTTACTTACCAGTAATCTTCATTACTCTGAGTATTGTCTTCCTCGCCACACGAGTTATGTAGTGAGATTTAGCTCCACACCAGAACCATACAAAGCAAATTAGCATCCCGTGCCTCCAATCCCTCCCCAACATGGCTGACCACTGTCACCCATGACCCAGTATAAGGGGAGGGGCGACCCAACACACTTCCTGTAGAACTACCAAGCTCCAAGAACCACATGAAACTGATAGCCGAACAGGGAGGGAAGGATGGGAACTCCTGCGGTGAGGAAGACAATACTCGGAGTAATAAAGATTACCGGTAAGTAACTGGGGCATTATCTCCTTGTAAGTATTCCTCACCACCAGAGTTACGTAGTGAGCACATACCCAAGCCAAGCAGCTTCATGTAAACTTACAAGAAACCACAGACAACGGGACAAAGCAAAACAAGTAGGCATAATCCAAAAACAAAACAGTTGAACAGCAACCAAGAGGAAGCACAGAAGGCAAGTTCAACAAGGAGAACCGCCAAGCAAATCCCCCTGTGGAAGGACTACCCAACACCACCTGGCAGTGAACCAAGAACAGGTGCGGTGAGTACCAGGCAGTAGCCCTACAGACAGTAGAGACGCTACAGAAAAAGGCCCAAGAGACAGACAGACCTCCCGGGAGACCAACCCGCCCCAGGGCAGACACCACAGAATCCTGTGCCACAGATGCCAGCACGAGAGGCCACGTAATCAACCAACACAGGCAGGAGAGAGAAGTCAAATCAACAGAATGGACAGGGCCAAAAGTGACAAACAAGATGACACACCATCAATAAACCCCAGTCCGCTCCAAACACAGCAACACCGCTCAATGAACAACCAATCAGCGAGAACAGAAACTACCCCAGACCCAAGGACGGGAGGTTAAGGAAGCAACTCAACCCCTTGGGAAGGGTCAACAACAAAAGGGACCCAAGTCTGAAACGCAGGACCCCAACGCCACACAAAAAGGACAGACAGGACCCGCAAGAACTGAGGAGAGAGCAAAAGAACCCAGCTCCCCACTCCGCCCAGCCGAGACGATGGTCACCACAAACACCACCAGCAAGGCAAGGAAAAAGAAAGCCATGGAACACAAATTAGCACAAAAGGATACCCTGGAAGGGCCCGCAACACCAATGGAAGAACACAGGAAGGCGGAAGGCAAAGCCCAAGGACACTGCAGGCAACAACTTTGAAGCAACCAGGCCACCAAAGTTTCCAAACCACCAACGGAGGTCTGTGGAACGCCCGCAAGGCCACCCACTGAGCCTGAAGAGCTGAAGGGGAGGCAAAGACATCAGAAAGGAAATCAAACATCCAAATGGGAAACAGAGAAAGAGGCCAATCCGAAAAACGCAACAACGGGAAAACAACCCTCAAAGGCGAGAAAACAATCCAGAAGAGCAGCCGGAAAACAGGAGCCCTGAAGCAACCCCACCACCTCCAGGAAGAAATCCAGAGACAGAAGGCTCAACAATACAAGCCAGAAGTTGATGCAGAACCCCTCTTGGAAGCGGAGGACTCGCAAAGGGAATGGAAGATCCGGGATCACCCAGCACTCCCTGATGGAAGGAAACCAAGTGCAGAGGCCCCAGCGGGACAACCACCAACAGAACAAACACCTCCTCCTGGTGAATCCAGTGCAGAACTAGGAGAACCAAAAGAAGCAGAGAAAGGGCGTAAGCAGGGATCCCGAATAATGGCATGACAGTGCATCCAGCCACCACGCCCTGTGCACGGGAGGAGAGGGCAATAGTGACGCAGGTGAGCCAAGAACTGGACAGCAAACAGAACCACCGTCGCGTAGCCAAACCAGGCTGGCAACAGATGGAACACAGCCTTCGGTAGTGAGACGGAAGACATGGGAGGAAAGAACCTGCACAGGCGATCCGCCGAGCAGTTCCCCAACCCCAGTAGATAAACTGCCTGAGTGACAAAACTCTCACCCCGGGCTGGGACAGAACCACCAGTGCAGGTAGCCAAAAGGAGCCAACCTCGCAACCCCCCAGTAACTCGAGGTAGCCCCTAACCAAAAGCCTGCTGCACCCTAGAATCCTAGGTGGTCCCAAATCCAGGAACTTACCAGCCCCGACAAGATCATCCCCTGAGAGTAGACGAGATCAGGCGGTGGGAGGGCCGCATGGCCATCGTACCCAAATGACGGTCCGGACCAGAACACAAAGTCCCTGAAGCTAGGGCAAATAAATGGCCTACATGTCCCAGAAAGTGGACCAGCAACCCGCTGACAGGTGACCACCCTGACCCAGCTCAGATCGGGAATCCAACGTCACTCCCCAGTGCCACAGGCTGGCTTCCGATGAAACCACCCTGGAAGGGTATACCAGAAAGGGAAGAACCCTGTAGAGAATGAGTCCACCAACCACCAACCCCGAATTGACTGAATCAGCAGAGACACAACCGCTGTCAGGACGCAATCTGTGGAACAAGTAGCCAAACAGGGATAGTATACCAACTGGTATAGAAGGAGATGCTTAGTGACATATGCCGACATCAACCCCTTCACTCTCAACCTCTGACGGACGGGGCATAAACCAAGGCCAGGAGACCACCCATATCCCTCTCCAAGGATGCCCCCAGGCCACAGGCATGAACACCACCCCCTGACCATGTCCAGGAGACACCCATGAACACCAAGACAGGGGCTAGCTCCAGACTGGAATCCATGTGGACCCATGAAGGATCAGGTCCTGTCAAGGTTACAAGCACTCTTACCTGTAGGATGCTTGTAGATGGATTTCGCAGAGACGTTATGGACCTACTTCCCCGAATTCTAGGCAACACCCAATGATTTATTTGTACACTTAGGTAGTTAAATAGAAAAAAGGGAGGTAGGCCGGATCGGGGACGCTACCTGTTCCTTGGTTGTCGACCTGCGAGGCAACAAAGAAAACTTTTGTAATTTTTACCCTTTTTCTCCTGTAAACAAACACTACCTAATCTACTCTACAATGTTCTCTTTAGTTATACCCTAAGAGAGCCTACCTGCGACTTTTCAAAGCTAAGCGTCGCGTCCGTGTTGTCGTTGTGAAGAGTCTTGTATCTGTGTGGGTTGTTGTCGAGAGAGTTGAGGCCAAATGGGTAGTTTCGCTACTCCTAAAGAATATAATTACATAAAGAATAAGTTACTATCCTTTCCATTGTTGCATTACACCACATCATATTATCTACAGCTCTTGGTATCACTTACTCTATGTATTCATTCAAGTCTCTCTCGTTCTTCACAACCTAAGTAGAAATATAAACTAAACAGAAAAGCAAATAAAGAAACATAACATCACATGTACTTTTCCCACGATTTCTCTTTGATTAATCTCAAAGTCTCTTTGTTTCTTTCAGGAAATCAAATGTCAGGATATCTCCTTTACCAAGATTCAACAAATGTCTTCGGATATTCTTTCAGGTAAGTTTCATAGGGCCCGATGTAGGTAGGCATTTACCGGTCGGTAACGGCCGAATTCGGCCGTTACCGACCGGTAAATGCCTTTTCCAATGTAGGGGGCATGTATTTACAGATTCAGTATTTTTACCGAATCTGTATTTACCGAATCGGTAAAATTACCGAATTGGTAAATACAGACTCGGTAAAAATACCGAATCTGTAAATGCAGATGTAGGTGGCGCTTTAAACAGTGCCACAGGACCCTCAGAATTCGTTATTTACCATGTAATACTATTGCATGGTAAATAACGAATTCAGGTGTACATGCACATCTGTGCATGTACACCTATGCCATGTGGCACACAGACATGCCCTTAGGGCATGTATGTGTGCCACATGGCACACAAGCCTGACATTGGGGTGCTACAGGGTGTCAAAGTGACACCCTGTTCCCCCTGGCAGGATTCGGTATTTACCGATTCGGTAATTACCGAATCGGTATTTGCCATTGATTCCCATGGGCTTCAAGGCCCATAGGAATCAATGGCAAATACTGATTCGGTATTTACCGAATCGGTAAATACCGAATCATACAGATTCAGTAATTTAAAAAGAAAATTTACCTACATCTGCCTACTTCATATTTACCTACTCTTAAATACCGAATCGGTATGATTCGGTATTTAAGAGTAGGGACATCGAAATTACCTACATCGGGCCCTAAGTCTTTAACAAATTGCTGCTTGCTTGCGTTGGGCGCCTTGTAACAATAAGAAAAGGTTTCACTTAGCTTTAAATTCCGTGTTCTTCTTGCAGCGCTGCGTGAAGAAGAAAAGGATTCCAATCCGGGTGTCTTGGGCGTTGGCAGGCGATCAGGCTTCCAGGGCTCTTCTAAGGTGAGTTCCTCTCGAGGGCGGCAGAAGGCAAAGCGTCGAGAAACGTTGGGTGTGGCTATTTATAGTCGAGCCACACCCGAGAGATGATGACGCACCGCGCACCTTTTCTTTGCGTGCGTGTGCGTTTCTGGAAAGTTCTTTACCTTGCCGGTCTGCCCCAAGATGTTCGTCAGCAAAGAACAAAATGGAAGGTGCACTCAAATAAAGTCAATAGAAATAGTAATTTAAAGTGTCTTCTTCTTTATTCAAAAAAGTGTTCATGAAGCATAGGCACAGCCAACGCGTTTCGTTCCTCTTGCCTTTTAGGAACTTTGTCAGGGCTGTAAAAGTTACAAACATATATATACATAAATATACATTTAACATAACACGTATAGACATAAGTGATCACAATAGACTGAATAAGACTAACCCAATAAACAACGACTGACAAAAACTAAAATCTATGGTCAACCAACGAAAGGTATTAGAATACATCCTAAAATACAACAGTTATCACTAAATATACTAAATTATTATAAAAAAAACTGTTGTAACACATATTGAAATACATCTTATTTACAAAAGTTTGTGATTTGAGAGGACTGATACAGATAGTTCCAAGTTCAATATGATAGACATTTATAAAAAATGGGAGAAATGCGCAAATTGCAGGAAAGGGATTGTTACCGTGATGTAGACCTAGACATATAAATACTATTCCCAGCTGTGACTACCACAGTGTGGAAATTTGGGACATGTTTTGGAATTCCTAGAGGTGGACAGTATTATGATGTGTTCCAAACGTAATTGTCAAGAAGAGTAATAACACGACATGTTGAGGTGGTAGAAGCAATTGGTAAATTTAATACGCTTACCAAGTTCTTTATATGAGGTGAGCTGGAATGAAGCCCTCTAGGAATTCCAACTGCCTGAATTTTCTTTGGATCCATCTCAATACCTTTGGGACTTAAAACATACCCAAGAAATTCTACTCTTGTAGTATGAAAAGTACTTTTTTCTAGTTTTATGTACAAGGAATTGTCAAGAAGTTTTCGAAGAATAGCTCTTACTTGCTGTACATGTTCAGTGGTGTTCTTAGAATAGATGAGAATATCATCTATGTAAACTATGCAACAGATATCCAAAAATTCCCTTAAAACTTCATTTATAAAAATTTGGAAAGCTGCTGGCGCATTGCAGAGTCCGAATGGCATGACCTGATACTCATATAAACCGAATTTGGTACGGAATGCAGTTTTCCATTCGTCTCCGCTTCTAACCCTTACCAAATGGTAGGCTCCTCGTAAGTCCAATTTGGTATAAATGGTAGCATCTTTCAATTGGTCCATTAAGGTTGGAATTAGTGGAAGTGGATATGTATTCTTGATGGTCACATTATTTAGAGCTCGGTAGTCAATACAAGCACGCAATTCACCTCCCTTTTTAGGGATAAAAAAGAGAGGTGAGGATACAGGTGACTTTGAATGTCGAATAAAACCGTTGGCTAGATACTCATCTAAATATTCCCTCAAGTGTTCGTTTTCTTTTTCGGTGAGAGCATATATTCGACTACATGGTAAAGTAGCCCCTGGCACTAAATCTATTCGACAATCAAAATCCCTATGTGTTGGTAGGGTATTGGCCTTTCTTTTATCAAATACATCATGGAGATCTGAATATTCTTTTGGGACTCCTTCCAATAGTAATACACTCTTTGAGTTAATTGGAAAATTACTTCCTTGTATTAGTAACTCTGAAGTTTGGGGTTGAAAACAAGAAGAATGACAAAATTCAGAATCAAATAGTACTGTTTTCTTCACCCAGTCAATTTTGGGGTTATGCTTTACGAGCCAGGGTATTCCTAGAATCAAACGAAATTGAGGGGCATCAATGATGTCAAATGTAATGTTTTCTTTATGTCTGTTTAAGCATGTCATTTGAAGAGTCTCAGTGTGAAATTGAACTAGTCCCGATGATATTTCTTTACCGTCAACTGCTCTAACTATCTCTGGGTGCTCAATAAAATTGCCTGTTGCCCCTGAGTCAATCAAAGCGTCAACAGACCAAACTTTTTCTTTTCTAGAAAGAGACTGTAAGGAAATTTTTATACTGAGATGATGAGAAGTTACATCTGGAGTCGTGGAGGCCAACTAGATAACATACTCGACAATCTGACCTCTTGATTTGTCGAGCCAGTTATTTTTCCGACTGTTGAACTAAACCTACCTCAATGTTTTTTCCTTTAGGTTTATTTGGGCGTACTGGACACTCTTTAACGAAATGTCCTGGTTTTCCACAATAGAGACACTGATTTAACTTTCTCCTTTTGACTTTTTCCTCTTTAGTTAGAGGTCCTTTGATGGTACCTATCTGCATAGGTTATCCTAAATCTACCTTAGGTGTTGGTTCTGTCTTGACACTGATTCTATCTTTGAAAGAAAATAGCTTTTGTTCAGATTTTCCTTTTTCCCCTCTGCGTTCAGACAAACGATGATTTAGTTTTACCACTAGATCAATGAACTCCTCAATATCATCAGGTGGATCTAAAATTTGTGTGATCATATCTTTTAACTCATCCTTTAAGCCTTTATAAAAGAGCGAAACCCTCTTACCTTCGGGCCAACGAGCTTCTATTACTAATCTGTTAAACTGAGATATATAATGTAGTAAGTCTGATGAACCTTGTTTTAGATGAAGTAGTTCATGATCTGCAGATTGAACAAAAACATGTTTAGCAAACAATTTCTTCATTGTGTTTTTAAAACGCCTAAGGTCATAAAGAATGGGGTCATCACGTTCTACTATCGGTACTGACCACAGGGCCGCGTCTCCTCCTAAATAGGATAAAATGAAAGCTATCTTAGAGGAATCATCAGGAAAAGCTGTGGGTTTGGCAATAAAATGTAAATGGCATTGATTTAAAAAGATTGAAAACTTGTTACTGTCCCCATAAAATCTTTCTGGTTGTGCTAAGGGAACTGGTACAGGAGTCACCACTTGAATCTGAGTTGGTGCTGTAGGGGAACTAGAATGCAAGGTTTGAAGTCCTGGTTGGAAAGTTGGTGGTTTCAATACTGATCTCTGAGTTGGGGAAAAATTCCAAGTACTAGGGCCAGACTGAATACTGTTTTGAATTACAGTAACATCTCTACGAAGTGCGGCATTTTCAGTTTGTATAGCAGTTAACATATCTGCTATATCTTGCAGAGAAATCGAGGTGGAAGAATCCATAACGTCTGGGCGAAATAATTGTCGTGGGCTTTCCCTTCTGTCAAGGTTACAAGCACTCTTACCTGTAGGATGCTTGTAGATGGATTTCGCAGAGACGTTATGGACCTACTTCCCCGAATTCTAGGCAACACCCAATGATTTATTTGTACACTTAGGTAGTTAAATAGAAAAAAGGGAGGTAGGCCGGATCGGGGACGCTACGTGTTCCTTGGTTGTCGACCTGCGAGGCAACAAAGAAAACTTTTGTAATTTTTACCCTTTTTCTCCTGTAAACAAACACCACCTAATCTACTCTATAATGTTCTCTTTCGTTATACCCTAAGAGAGCCTACCTGCGACTTTTCGAAGCTAAGCGTCGCGTCCGTGTTGTTGTTGTGAAGAGTCTTGTATCTGTGTGGGTTGTTGTCGAGAGAGTTGAGGCCAAATGGGTAGTTTCGGTACTCCTAAAGAATATAATTACATAAAGAATAAGTTACTATCCTTTCCATTGTTGCATTACACCACATCATATTATCTACAGCTCTTGGTATCACTTACTCTATGTATTCATTCAAGTCTCTCTCGTTCTTCACAACCTAAGTAGAAATATAAACTAAACAGAAAAGCAAATAAAGAAACATAACATCACATGTTCTTTTCCCAAGATTTCTCTTTGATTAATCTCAAAGTCTCTTTGTTTCTTTCAGGAAATCAAATGTCAGGATATCTCCTTTACTAAGATTCAACAAATGTCTTCGGATATTCTTTCAGGTAAGTTTCTTAGTCTTTAACAAATTTCTGCTTGCTTGCGTTGGGCACCTTGTAACAATAAGAAAAGGTTTCACTTAGCTTTAAATTCCGTGTTCTTCTTGCAGCGCTGCGTGAAGAAGAAAAGGATTCCAATCCGGGTGTCTTGGGCGTTGGCAGGCGATCAGGCTTCCAGGGCTCTTCTAAGGTGAGTTCCTCTCGAGGGCGGCGGAAGGCAAAGCGTCGAGAAACGTTGGGTGTGGCTATTTATAGTCGAGCCACACCCGAGAGATGATGACGCACCGCGCACCTTTTCTTTGCGTGCGTGTGCGTTTCTGGAAAGTTCTTTACCTTGCCGGTCTACCCCAAGCTGTTAGTCAGCAATAAGCTTCCCAGAGCGGATCCCCAGAATTAAATAACGCTATTACTTAGTAATCTATACATCAGGACTTGACACAGTAATTGGCAATGCTATACATCAGACCTCGATACAGCAATTTACCGTGAGTAGGAAAGTTCAAATGATACATATAATAAAAATAAACAGGAGATATTTATAGTCACATCAAAACATCATACCTTTCACTATGGCGTGCTGGATGCACGGGACAGGGGTGGGTTTTCTGAAGGGATAAACTGCTCTCTTCTAGAGCTTAGTGTGTTGAGATATACGGATTCATGACAGGCCCTAGCAAACCTGCAAGACAGGACCAGTCCCCTCAGAGTAATTAGAGGCATGGATCAGCTAGTTACCAAGGAATGGAACACCGGAAACTCTTCCCAGTGATGGATCCCAACCAAGGGGGCCAACACCGTCGCAAAACCCCCTGGGGCAGAAGACAAACCAAAGGTGAGAATCTAGAATCGGAAGTGCATGTCCCCGTGCAAAACCGAAGGACCACAGAGAAGAAGGGCGGAAGGGCACAAGGAGGTAGGCATCCCGCAGATCCAAGGAAGCCTGCACAACCCGCTGAACCAGTAATGGAAGGACGTCCCATAAAGAGAGAATTCCAAATGCAATCAGAGGGAGAAAAGAATACACCCCCTCAAATCCAATACCGGGTGAAAACCCCGGAAACTTTCCTCACCAGACACAAGAAGGAGTAAACTCCAGAGACCCCTTTGACAAGCCACAACTGGACAAAGGGCTAAAAGTGCCTCCCACCTTTGGGCTGCAAATGGCAGGGGCTCACAAATGAAAAAGTCTGGAGGTAGGGAGCCAAAAACAATCGAGTAACCTAATCATATCCACCATATCCCCCAGGGAGGAACCAAACAGTAAAACTCATGAAAATGGGACCAACAGAAGCAGGTCCTTCAGGGCAGCGTCTGCCTACCAATGACACATCTACCTGATGACAAGCCTATATATCCACAGGAGAAACAAACAACAGAGTGAATGAACACACACACAGATGATGAACAATCCCTCAACTGGACACACAGCCTGCCAAGTCACACAGACATACCCCACACCGACACACACCCACATACACAGACCACATGCCAGCAGCAATGGAGGACAACAAATAGGAAACCTAAAGTGAGTTGCACACAAATGGAAGGCCAATGACCTAACCACCAAGCATGTGTACAATACATGCAAGAGAAGGAACATATAACAACACCCTCAGCCTATCAAACCACACATGGCTGGCACAGTGAGGGAAGTCAAACCACAGTCACCTCAGTGCAACAGATCAGGGAGATAGCAAGGCAACCCATGTATAGGCACAGGGATGAAAGGAAGGGTATGAAGTCAAATAGTGATGAGCCACACATCTGTATCCAACTACTTGACAGGAGTATGTCAGCAGCATTACAAAAATGAAAGAGCTCCCTTTCCCTGCTTTTGTACAAAATGAGGCTAAGTGCCTCTTACAGTTCTTAATGTGAGATATTTACCATTCTATTTCTTATAAAATCGGTCTAAAGTAGGTTACCAAAAAGGAATTTATTCTGTATTTCAAAACAACATTAATAACAATTAAAACAGGAAAAACCCGGACATTTAGAGTATATTCATTATCTATTTTATTTGCTAAAAAGCATGAATTCATTGCACATAACACATCATTACAAACATATCAATTTTCATAATATAAAAATAAATCAATTACAATAAAATACAAAATTGTTAAAAAAGTTCTGTCGACGCGGCGTTTTGGTGTTCAGATGAAGATCGTCACCTTCTTCAGGACTATACTTTCAAATTTAAACATCTAAGTGGGAGCATAAATATGGTGTTAATCTCTTTTTTCACCTAATGTTCATATTACTATACAATGAAATTCACATTAAAGCTCTAAGTCACAGGGTCTTTTCCTGATTCAAACATCTAAGTTACAGAGTTTTCTCCAACCCATCCACAAGATTCTCTTCTGCATTACCCAAAAGGATTGTTACATTATAATATCGTTCATTATTCTTCACATATTGCGGTTTTTTCAAAAAGAATTTATTTCTACACAATCCAAAATCCAAAAACGATCTGATTTTGGTAACCTCAATAGACGGCCTGGTTGTTACTACTAGAACTATCCCATTTTTTTAAAACGTATTAATAATGCTGTTTCGATATACCTTATTAGACTGGGTGTAGAAACCGCTTTAATTGGGTTCTTGAATATTCGCTTGGGTTCTTCGTTCATATAAATTAGAAGAAAAACTAAGACAAAAGAAAATACTTTTTATCTCCTTTCCTTCTTTTATGTCCTGTTGCTTCTGTTGCTATATGCATATGCAGTACAAGTCACTCATAGGAGAAAGTCAACTTATTATAGTTCTTTCTTTCCTTATGCCTACCTGGATAGTTGAGTTCTCCTGCCTTTATCAATGGGCTTCAGAGTCTCATATAATCCAATGTGTCAGTTTCAATCTTATTGAGTCAATACTGTTAAAAAAGAAGCATATTATAGATGTATTTTGCTCTAATTATACTATTTATTGCCTTATTCTTTATATATTATAGTTCTGCATTTCTTATCTTACCCTTTCCACTTAAGATAAGACTTGGGCGCAGGACGGGTCTATAAACAATCTTTTCCTTCTGGTCTTTTTGACTCCAATTCCAAGAAATTGGAAACAGGAAACATATTGCTATTGCCTCTGTGTGTACACTCCTACTTAAAAAAACACATCCTTGCTGGTTGTTACATTAATCCATCAAGTTACCTTCTTTAAAAGATGGCCAAGGTATTTAATCACTCTCCCTCTTATAAATTGTCTCTCCTGGTCTGGGAGCCTTTAACTAGGGAAAAAAAGGAACCTACTGTCAGTTTAATCTAATTTCTTTTTGGTTAAAGTGAAAGAAACCTTTCATCTAACTCCCTTTCCTACTGGAATTACTTACTTGGAAGAGAAATCCCTGGTGTGGACCATCCTGAAGCGTGTTCCTTTTCAATCTGATGTTCTGAAGGCTGCTTGCCCCTCTTCTTATACTCTACTTAATTGGTAATTAATTCTGTAACAAGTTCTCATTAAGCTCGTCATCTGCTGGCTTCCCTTTGCTTGCTTGGGAAAACATCCTCAAAGTGGCGGCCATCTTGGAGTGATACTCCTTAATCCAGAGGTCTTCAAAATTTTGGATGCCGAGATCCCCCCTGTCAACATTTTGAGGCGCAAGGGCCCCCTCCTGACAAAAATTTCTAAACCTGTAGGCAGGGCTACTAGAATTATGAGGCAAGTGAGGACATATTACCCGACAGGCTTGACTAAATTGTGTGAGAAGAAAATGTAAGTGATGTTATGTGATGCCGCGTATTTTAGGATAGCATTGCTTCATTATTTTGACATTTTTTACACACAGTAACACGGAGGAAAGATTTCACCCCATCAGTACCCGTTTATGACCAAAATACAGCAATTAACATCAGAAAGATTTCTAGTCAACCTTTGAGAAGGGCCTTCCACTCCACAGGAATACGTGCTGCCACATTAAAAGCTCACCTGGCCCTGGCCAGGAGAGGCAGGGGTCCCTTAAAAACCTGGCGGTTTTGTGCAGAGTTAAGCAGTTTACCCATGCAGCTTTCCTCTCACCCCCTCCCTTTCATCCCTCTCTCCTAACCCCGGATCCTTCTCACTTTGCAGGCCATTTTCTTTCACCCTTTTTACAACATCTAAACACTCCCCATTCAACCTCTCACTTTAACAATGCACCTCATCTCTCTATAGCACCTTTCTGACAAACATTTCATTTTTATATAGCGCTTTTCATAGTTTACTCACACTCAGTTCTGTGATCTGCATGGCACACGTTCTTTGTAGCAGGCACATTAACCCTCTGCGGGAAACAACCTTTAAAACGCAACTTTTACAACGCACTACCATTACAACGCAGTCATTACAACGCAACATCCCTTACATCGCATGCCATTACAACGCAACAATTACATCGCATGACACTACAATGCATACCATTACAGTGTATGTCATTACAACGCAGTCATTACAACGCATACCATTACAACGCATACCATTACAACACATAGTACCCTTACACTATCCAAAACGTACCCTACTGTTGCACCCCCTGGAGTTAGAATAGGAATTTTTACCCCTACACTATCCAACACTTACCCTACTGTTGCACCCCCTGGAGTTAGAATAGTAATTTTTACCCCTATACTATCCAATACTTACCATACATGCAATGTAATGGCATGCGTTGTAATGGTATGCGTTGTAAAGTAGTATGTATTGTAATGGAATGCGTTGTAAAGGTAGTTTTAGACAATTCGTTGTGATGGCATGGGTTGTAATGGAATGCGTTGTAAAGGATGTTGCGTTGTGAAAAATGTGTTGTAAAGGCATGCGTTGTAACGTCATACAACCGGTTAAGAGGAGTGACTGCAGGGTGAGTGAGGTGGTGTATGAATTTGGGTGTGGATGCATGTTTAGAATGGGACGAATGAATGTATGATTACTGATGGGCTTGTTTGAGTGAGTTGCTTATTAAGCAGTGAGGGGGTCAGGTGAGTGAAGTGTCACTTGAGTGCAGGATGAGTAGTGTACTCGTGTGACTGCAGGGTGAGGTATAGGGTGAACAGCGCAAGTGCATTGTGAGTGCATTGTGATTACTGTGAGTGCAGGGTGAATGGTGTGAGTGCATGGTGATCGGTGTAAGTGTAGGGTGAGCGTGAAAGTGAAGGGCGAGAATGAGGAGCGAGTTGTCTGAATGCAGGGTGCATTTCCATACACTTGAAGTAACTCAGCATGTTT
Organism: Lissotriton helveticus; assembly: GCF_964261635.1. Lineage (NCBI taxonomy): Eukaryota > Metazoa > Chordata > Amphibia > Caudata > Salamandridae > Lissotriton > Lissotriton helveticus. The sequence goes on along the minus strand of NC_136061.1, from coordinate 1,579,810,575 downwards.
TTGAAGGCAACGTAGGGTTTAATATCTAAGTTAAACTACTGTAACATTAATCGGGGATCGAGGGTGGAGGGAATAAATAATGTGCTGATCCTGTAAAAAAATTACAGTCCTATGGTTAGGGTTGACAGCAGATTATTTTGATGGCCTAGTCGGTACAAAAATAAGCAGACACCTAAAGCTGTATTTAAAGTACTTATCTGTGCATACTTCGAACAACAAATATAAATGGAAAGCACTTTTAATTGTGTTCAAGGGCTGTCTCAATGATCACTGACTGACAAAGAGAAAAAAGACAGAAAAGTCACTTAACTAATGCATAGATACTTTTGTAGTCTATTTAGTGTCAAGAGGAGGTCTTTGCAGGCTCTTTAATAAAAGCAGGCAGGCATTTTTCTTGAGGCAACCCTTCTTATTAGGTCGAGCCTAGACATGCAAGCAAGCGAAGCTTGCTTGTGTCTGGCTCGAAACCTATTGTCACCCGTATTTGGGAATGTGGACAAGAAATATGCACGAGCGCAGATTGCACCTCGTGGGCGCGCACGGCGCTGTGCCCCTCTCCTGCCTCGGAAGCTCCAACACGCATGCGCATACCCAGAGACACACACACACACGAGCACCCATGCACGCACCCATACTTACAGAGAACCCACCCCCGCCGTCGCATAAAACACATGCGCTGCATACACACACTGCATATACACACGCTACCCCCCTTACCTCACCAGAGACACACACACGAGCGCACATACACACACGCACGCATACAGAGACACCCCCGCCGTCGCACACATACACACACACACACGCGCAGGCATGCACACGCACACGCACAAGACCCCCATTCTATGTACTCACGGGTCATTACTGGACGTGCTCCAAGGTTCGCAGACACCGAAATACTCTCCTGACATCACTGATTGCCGCGGGACCTACCAAGCGCCGTTTCACTCCGCCCTCGAGACCCTACACCCTATTGGTTAACTGGACACCACGTGATTCGTGCTTGTTTTTATCACTTTCCATTCACAGACTGCGTGCGGCCTGAAACACTAAATATCCAATCCCGATCTGTCTACTATTCCCGAAGATAATGCGCCTTGATGATTCTGCCCAGATCGAGGTGTTTATTCAATATTATTCCGCTGTTTAAACTTTGGATTAAATAAAAGCTCGGATATGCGCCACTCAAGGCGTCAGGTGTGAGTTGTTGTCAACGGTAAAAGGTGAGAAAAAAAATTACACTGCCATAGACTGTCATCAGGATGCATCTTTCTGTAACACATTTTAAAGTATTTACGTCAATAAACAGAATATTTGAATTTTAAATCCACGATCCCTTTCCTAAACTTTGCATACAGAAAGGCCCTCATTGCGTGTAGACTTGTTAAAATCCCAGCTATTTTCGGGGCCTCAAATTACGGTTACCAGGGTCCCGGGAACTTCAGGTGCGGGGAAATAACAATTTGCATTTTTTGGGGATAACATGGAGCAATCGGGTTCTTCTCGTCAATTACACCGTGTTTTTCTCCAAAGTCTGTATGTGACCTTCAGCCTCAGGTGATTATGTGAAAGGCAGATGTATCCACTGTCTGGAACGTAAAGGAGATTGGACGGCGATGAGAAGTTATGAATTCCAAGGCACCACATTCAGAGGATTCTGGGACACAATAACATTTCAACATGCCTTAGATAAGTGAAATACATACCATTGAGGGCATATTAATTTAAAATATATTGTATGTGTTGAGTGGTGAGAGTTAAACAATGATTGTAATTAAAATAGGAGGCATAAAACAAATGGTGAAAACTCCGAAAATAAAGATAGACACGGCTTATAGAATACAGATATACTTTCAATAAACAGATTCCTTTGCCGGCCTGCAGCTGCAGAGCTGTTAAATCGTATAGACAAAATGCAGCAAATTAAGTGTAAAGATAAATACCTATACTCTAAAATTTGGCATCAAAACTAGACAATTCCAAAAACAGAGATGTGAGAGTTTCAGTTTGGTATCTTCCTCTGTCTCCGCCTTTTATCAATGCAACGAAAATGTGGTGAGTCAAAGCAGCGAAGAACAGAAGAGTGAGCTTTTTTAGCTAACTAATCATGAGAAGAGAATTCTGATTATTTGATGTGAATAATGTCAGATGTTAATTTTACTCCAGACGGGTTCATTCAGACAACACAAGCAACAGACATCCACAAGCAACAGACATCCACAAGCAACAGGCATCAGACATGCACAAACATCAGACATCAGACATGCACAAACATCAGACATCCAGAAGCATCAGGCATCAGGCATCATACATCCACAAGTGTCAAGCATTCACAAGCGTCAGACTTCCACAAGCGCCCGACACCCACAAGCAACAGACATCCACAAGCAACAGACATCCACAAGCGTCAGACATCCACAAGCGTCAGACATCCACAAGCGTCGGACGTCCACAAGCGTCAGACGTCCACAAGCGTCAGACGTCCACAAGCGTCAGACGTCCACAAGCGTCAGACATCCACAAGCGTCAGACATCCACAAGCGTCACACATCCACAAGCGTCACACATCCACAAACATCCAGAGCATCAGACTTCCACAAGCAACAGACATCCACAAGCGTCAGACATCCACAAGCGTCAGACATCCACAAGCGTCAGACATCCACAAGCAACAGACATCCACAAGCAACAGACATCCACAAGCAACAGACATCCACAAGCAACAGACATCCACAAGCAACAGAAATCAGACATGCACAAACATCAGACATCAGACATGCACAAACAGACATCAGACATGCACAAACATCAGACATCCACAAGCATCAGACATCCACAAGTGTCAAGCATTCACAAGCGTCCAACACCCACAAGCAACAGACATCAACAAGCAACAGACATCCACAAGCAACAGACATCCAAAAGCGTCAGACATCCACAAGCGTCAGACATCCACAAGCGTCAGACATCCACAAGCGTCAGACATCCACAAGCGTCAGACATCCACAAGCGTCAGACATCCACAAGCGCCAGACATCCACAAGCGTCAGACATCCACAAGCGTCAGACTTCCACAAGCGTCAGACATCCACAAACATCAGACATCAGACCTGCACAAGCGTCAGACATCCACAAACATCAGACATCAGACATCCACAAGCGTCAGACATCCACAAGCATCAGACATCCACAAGCGTCAGACATCCACAAGCGTCAGACATCCACAAGCGTCAGACATCCACAAGCGTCAGACTTCCACAAGCGTCAGACTTCCACAAGCGTCAGACTTCCACAAGCGTCAGACACCCACAAGCGTCAGACATCCACAAGCAACAGACATCCACAAGCAACAGACATCCACAAGCAACAGACATCCACAAGTAACAGACATCCACAAGCGTCAGACATCCACAAGCGTCAGATATCCACAAGCGTCACACATCCACAAGCGTCACACATCCACAAGCGTCACACATCCACAAACATCCAGAGCATCAGACGTCCACAAGCAACAGACATCCACAAGCAACAGACATCCACAAGCAACAGACATCCACAAGCAACAGACATCCACAAGCAACAGACATCCACAAGCATCAGACATCCACAAGCATCAGACATCCACAAACATCCAGAGCATCAGACGTCCACAAGCATCTTGAAGCATCAGACATCCACAAGCGTCAGACGTCCACAAGCGTCAGACGTCCACAAGAGTCAGACGTCCACAAGCGTCAGACATCCACAAGCGTCAGGCATCCACAAGCGTCAGACATGCACAAACATCAGACATGCACAAACATCAGACATGCACAAACATCAGACATCCACAAGCATCAGGCATCAGACATGCACAAGCATCAGGCGTCCACAAGCGTCAGGTATCCACAAGCGACAGGCATCCACAAGCGTCAGGCATCCACAAACGTCAGACATGCACAAACATCAGACATGCACAAGCAACAGACATGCACAAGCAACAGACATGCACAAGCAACAGACATCCACAAGCAACAGACATCCACAAGCAACAGACATCCACAAGCAACAGACATCCACAAGCAACAGACATCCAAAAGCAACAGACATCCACAAGCAACAGACATCCACAAGCATCAGACATCCACAAGCATCAGACATCCACAAGCATCAGACATCCACAAGCATCAGACATCCACAAGCATCAGACATCCACAAGCATCAGACATCCACAAACATCCAGAGCATCAGACGTCCACAAGCGTCAGACGTCCACAAGCGTCAGACGTCCACAAGCGTCAGGCGTCCACAAGCGTCAGGCTTCCACAATCGTCAGGCGTCCACAAGCGTCAGGCATCCACAAACATCAGACATGCACAAACATCAGACATCCACAAGCATCAGGCATCAGACATGCACAAGCGTCAGGCGTCCACAAGCGTCAGGCATCCACAAACGTCAGACATCCACAAACATCAGACATGCACAAACATCAGACATGCACAAGCAACATACATCCACAAGCAACATACATCCACAAGCAACAGACATCCACAAGCGTCAGACATCCACAAGCGTCAGACATCCACAAGCGTCAGACATCCACAAGCGTCAGACATCCACAAGCGTCAGACATCCACAAGCGCCAGACATCCACAAGCGTCAGACATCCACAAGCGTCAGACTTCCACAAGCGTCAGACATCCACAAACATCAGACATCAGACCTGCACAAGCGTCAGACATCCACAAACATCAGACATCAGACATCCACAAGCGTCAGACATCCACAAGCATCAGACATCCACAAGCGTCAGACATCCACAAGCGTCAGACATCCACAAGCGTCAGACATCCACAAGCGTCAGACATCCACAAACATCAGACATCCACAAACATCAGACATCCACAAACATCAGACATGCCCAAGCGTCAGACATCCACAAACATCAGACATCCACAAACATCAGACATCCACAAGCGTCAGACATCCACAAGCGTCAGACATCCACAAGCGTCAGACATGCACAAGCGTCAGACATGCACAAGCGTCAGACATGCAAAGCATCAGACATCCACAAACATCAGACATCCACAAACATCAGACTTCCACAAGCGTCAGACTTCCACAAGCGTCAGACTTCCACAAGCGTCAGTCTTCCACAAGCGTCAGACTTCCACAAGCGTCAGACATCCACAAGCGTCAGACATCCACAAGCGCCAGACATCCACAAGCGTCAGACATCCACAAGCATCAGACATCCACAAACATCAGACATGCACAAACATCAGACATCCACAAACGTCAGACATGCACAAGCGTCAGACATGCACAAACATCAGACATCCACAAACATCAGACATCCACAAGCGTCAGACATCCACAAGCGTCAGACATCCACAAGCGTCAGACATCCACAAACATCAGACATCCACAAACATCAGACATGCACAAGCATCAGACATGCACAAGCGTCAGACATGCACAAGCGTCAGACATCCACAAACATCAGACATCCACAAGCGTCAGACTTCCACAAGCGTCAGACTTCCACAAGCGTCAGACTTCCACAAGCGTCAGACATCCACAAGCGTCAGACATCCACAAGCGTCAGACACCCACAAGCGTCAGACACCCACAAGGGTCAGACACCCACAAGCGTCAGACACCCACAAGCGTCAGACACCCACAAGCGTCAGACACCCACAAGCTTCAGACATCCACAAACATCAGACATCCATAAACATCAGACATCCACAAACACCAGACATCCACAAACATCAGACATCAGACATGCACAAGCGTCAGACATCCACAAGCAACAGACATCCACAAGCAACAGACATCCACAAGCAACAGACATCCACAAGCATCAGGCATCAGACATCCAGAAGCATCAGACGTCAACAAACATCAAGAAGCATCAGATGTCCACAAGCATCCACAAGCAACAGACATCCACAAGCATCAGGCATCAGACATCCAGAAGCATCAGACGTCCACAAGCATCAGACATACACAAGCATCAGGCATCCACAAACATCCAGAAGCATCAGACGTCCACAAGCATCCAGAAGCATCAGACGTCCACAAGCATCAGACATACACAAGCATCAGGCATCCACAAGCATCCAGAAGCATCAGACGTACACAAGCATCAGACATACACAAGCATCAGGCATCCACAAGCATCCAGAAGCATCAGACGTCTACAAGCATCCAGAAGCATCAGACGTCCACAAGCATCCAGAAGCATCAGACGTCCACAAGCATCAGGCATCCACAAGCATCAGTTTCAAATATGTCCTCTCTATGTTTCAAGCTTTATTACAAATGTCACAAAAAGATGTTAATATTTCACTTCTGTTTTCGGATTTTTGTCACAATAAAATACACTGAACATAATGTTTAGAAAAGTTATTTACAAAAGTTTAAGCTATTGCCATTATAAATTACAATAACTTTTAAGTATTAATTATTTGAAAAAATTAAAAGCCATTGTTATTTGTAATATCAATACATCTAAGTCACGTAAATGCAACACATATTGCATTACAAATGCTATCGGTGTCACATTTGCAAAAGTTAAAACTATTGGCATTGTAAATGACAAAGCTATTAATTTCGCAATTTTCAAAACCAACACATAAATAAAAAATGGGTCATTTACAATACCAATAGCTCAAACTTTCCTAATGCAAGACCTATTGCATTGCAAATGCTTGTATTCCTTTTCATTAAATGCATTCTCACACTACAGCAGTAATTGCAAAGTACAAATGTAAGGAACAGGCACAGTGGGGGCCCAGGGGGTACTGAAACCAGGAAAAAACTAAGCCTCTGTAATCAGTTTACAAAGGCATGTAAATATGCAAATGGTCTTTAAAGACCTGTGAAAAACTCAGTGTGCTGGAGATGACTCCAGACACTGCCCTGCCGAGCCATAGCAGATCGAGTTACACTGCAGCAGCCCGGGCTGAGAGACACAATGAGGGAGGAGGGGGGGCTGAAGCCCTTGAGCCTGGGAAGAAGTATGACTGTGAAGGCGCGACCCGCTTTGCATCCAGGGCCGGTCCTAGGCCTTCTGAGGCCCAGGGCGAAAGGGAAGATGTGAGGCCCCCCTAATTGAATATTGCGTCACTAGAAGTGACATCACAGAAAGTAACATCACAGTACTATTGATCTTATTTGGCATCACTGAAGCTAACTAATGTGGATATCAGTAACATGGACAAAAAGTAGAGGGGATGGAAAACAGGTGAGCAAATATCCAGACAAAAGGAAATATTGCAATCAAACAACCACACAACCACACACACACACACACAACCACACATACACACACACACACACACAACCACACACACACACAACCACACACACACACAACCACACACACACACACACACCACACACACACACACACACACACCACACACACACACAACCACACACACACACACAACCACAAACACACACACACAACCACACACACACACACACAACCACACACACACAACCACACACACACACAACCACACACACACACACACACAACCACACACACAACCACACACACACACACACAACCACACACAACCACACACACACACAACCACACACAAACCACACACATACACCCACACAACCACACACGCAACCACACAACCACACACACAACCACACACACCCACACACACAACCACACACACAACCACACACACAACCACACACACACACAACCACACACAACCACACACAACCACACACACCCACACACACAACCACACACACACAACCACACACAAACAACCACACACACACAACCACCCACACACAACCACCCACACACAACCACCCACACACACACAACCACACCAAGCATTGGCATAGCCAATAGGTCTTGCCTTTGGGACCTTATAAGTGTTTAGTCATGCAACAGTTGATGTGGTTGCACCAAAGATATTGTGCTGCATAACTAAATACTTAGAAGGTCCCAAAAGCAAGACCTATTAGCTATGCCAATGCTTGTTTTTATAACCCATAATACGCAAACCCAGTCACAGTGGTGTGTTTTTACATGAAAACATGTGGAGTCAAGAAGACAGTACTACCCTGGTCAGTTCCAGGGATTCAAAGATCACTACATTTAACTGAGACACTTCATTGTATATTTGGCCTGTGTCAACGAAATTCCAGCTCTAAAACAACACAATCATGGGAGAGCATCCAGATGCATACTTATCTCCAAGGCATCAGACCTGGGACGTAAGGTGTTCGAACTATCTAGTAAAAAATAAAATATTTACATTCTAAAACTATATGGTTGATGTTGAAGCACTAAAGATCAATTTGGATATTACTGAACACGTATTTGAATCACGGGGATGTTTGTCACCAAAAGATACATATAATAATGCTGAAAAGTCTCTGGCACAGCTGAAAACTGTTGTGGGCGGAGAATGAGCATGGTAGCCAAGGATGTTAAAGCAAGCCCCAGTTCAAAATTTAAAGCTTAGAGCACTGTTTTAAAAGGTCCACTATACTTAAACGGCAAGGTGCTGTTACGTTCTACTAGTAACTTATGAACGTTGTTTCCGGCTACGGAGCCCACTGCCATGACAAAGATGATAACCATATTGTAGTCCAGGACAGGCTCAATAGAGGCATACATTGCCACCTTTACTGACTTGCCGAATGTAGCACCAATATATGAATGAGTCCTGCTTAAAATTTACACTCCTGCTGCGCTTTCTGAAACAGACACCGAAGGCTACAAGGCCCAGGGAAGGTGGCCCCCACACTATGACCTTGCAGCTCGATCCAGTGCTTGAAGGCCTTGGGAGGGGGGCCCCCTCCCATGGGCCTTCAAACAGTAACAAGGCACTTCCCAAGACACTGTTGAGAGCTCATCAGAGTGCACAAAAAAAACCAACAAAAAAACCTCAGTTGAAGGGGTGTTCTTCAATAGTGGGCAGAAAATAAAGTGGTAGCTGTACCTAGCTTAGATGGCAACGAGAACGGTAAATATTTTTATGTTTTGTATGTAATACTGCCCCCCTGTGTCAGATCAGTATGAGTCAGATAGTGTTTCTGCATAAATGAATTAATTGCTTTTAATTTATTGAGCTAGGAAGAATGTATCGATCACTGTATGTCACAGGCATTATTATTCCTAAACTTTAGCTGTATTCAATGAAGATTAGAGACACTGCCCTATCAAGATTCGAAGGTTAACAAAAGCCTGCCTGCACTCAGCCTTCCTGCACCCAGCCTTCCGGCACCGAGCCTTCCTGCACTCAGCCTTCATGCACCCCGCCTTCCTGCACCCATGCTGGACACCAGAGGCCTGGACTAATGAATGGATTGAGTGGGCCGAAACAACACTAAGAAACTGAGCTTGAGCGAAACCAGCAGAAAAATGAACTGAGGAGTATGTGCAATGTCAAGAGAAAAACGTGTCTGAATTAATAACATGTTCAGAGCGCATTTGTGGTATCAAGAAGACAGGAAAAACAACTTTCAGAGGAGGGTCAAAGGGACTATATTTACCGACCATTCAAGTTAGTACCCATACTGAACAATACCTAAACAACAAAAAACTTGAAGGTCTAGAAGAAGCTGAGTAATAAAGCCTACCACAGGGAAAATACAAAAAATCAACTACCACATTGTTGTGAGACACCATCAGGTACTTATATAAGTCCTATCAGCCCACCCATATGGCGGAGCCTCATCATTTAGGACGTCTTGAACTAGGTCTGTGTGTCCAAGCCCTGATGTAGTGGCTTTCTATCACTAGGCCATAGTTCAGAGGATAGATGTGTCCTCACCACAAGAGGTGCCGATATAATGCAGTGCAAGAGAAATGAAAATGTGGTGGTGATTTAAGATGACGGTCAAGGTAAAAAAAGGGAGTTTAATGGTATTCACCTGGACGTCAGATTAAAAAACAGTGTGATGACAGTGTGAAAATATCACTGTACAGTATGCTTGGAAATTATTAAGTCCAACATGTTTCTGCCGTTAAGGTGGAAATTCACCGGCATTCTTCAGGGCCAAGCTGACAAAATAGCTACGGCAAATTACACCATTCTAAGTGTTGACAATAAAGAGTGATGAAGATAAATAAATTAAACCAAATTCAGTCTAAGAATTATGGGTGTGGTCACATGGGACCACCCTACCGTGTCCTCGTTATTGATATGTGTGTCGAGGAGCCTTTCCCTGTAAAGATCAAAGAAAAAACTGTATCTAAACACGAGTAACAACTTATGTTCCTGTGATAACATAAGCTGTACACTCACTGTGGTAGACAACAAAACTCAGCATGCCAGTCATACCTCTGACGGCAACAATGTTCTACATGCGCTCTAAAGGTCGCATACAGCTAATCCGTAAACAATGAATGAATGACTTCAAATGCACTTACCCAGCTCTGTGTGGGAAGATAGCCTCACCTCACCCGGCAACGGCTCGGATAATGAGGCCCCGCTCTAAACATATGAATAAAGACAATTTCAGGGAGGTAATAATTGTCATATTCATTGTCTATACAGTATATGTCTTTAAAACTCGGTTATCAGATTCGCCCTAATGGCGTCCAACGCAATGAGGACCAGAGTAGTAGCCACACTCGGCGCCAAAGCTTCCGTTCCCCATCCTCTTTTTTTTAAATTGTAAGAATGTTCATTACAACTATGCAGCATAAACTCTATTTGCTAATCATGTGGCAAGTGTAGTGGCCACCATTGGTTATTAGTTGACTGAGCAGTCCTTAGTTTACTTGTAGTGACTATTGGTCCCTAAAAAGAGGTCTGTACAACAGCCCAGTTCTCACGCTTAAGCTTGGAGCATTTAGATGTAAATGTGAGAACAAAGATGGTGCTCCACGAAGCAGCACCACTCACAACAAACAAGCAAACCCGGCAAAAGCTCTTACCTATCCGTCAGTACCTCGCGGCGTGATCCTAAGCCGAATGGGAGGCGCCGACGGAAGGAAGGGCAGGCATTTTTATAGCGCCACTGATTGATAGTTCAGATGATAATCCTCAACACCTGTCGGGGAAATGTAAACTCCGGACGGCGCCACTAGGATTCAGTGAAGCGCTTGGATTGCGCAGGCGCACTCTCATCTCCACTGCCTCAACAACGAGGAAGACGCCTCACACTCGCGCGTGCGTACTCTGTGTCAACCCGGTGTAGAGCCGCTACTATCCCAGGCTAGCACCGGGTGGCGGATACGCCTTGCATTTACACATTAAATTCAGTGACGGCACAACGTCGCGTCTACCCGAGCTAGTCCTGAATGACACTGGTCGATAGCTCATGTCTGTTGGCATCAAATCAGTTCACCCTACGCCGCCTCGACCTGGCGCATGCGCAGAGTGTGAGAGCAACCTTAGAGACACTACATATCTAATACAAACAAGAGGAATAGAGGAATGTTCGCAAGATCAATCCTTCTTACTCTTAAGTAACACAGTATGGTTTTTAATAAACTCAGTGTGTGTGCTCCTGATATTAAGTTGATGTTTAGCAGGGTCAGGATTCAGATACTTTGTAATTCCCACATGCTGCTTACTCTTGTGTCATCCTATATCGGTGGTCTGACTGGACCGTGAAATGAGTGTTAGGGTGTCAAGGGGTACCTTATTCTCTCAGTAGACCTGGACAAGATGTATTAGTCTAATCTCCCTCATGAGTTACGTATCATTCTTGATCGGTAGTATGGTTGGATCAGGAGATTCTATCATGAGTTCTCAGGACTCCACTCTGCGTATATGTACTTGCCGCAACTATAAAATAACTGTTACGGTATCCAGGGGTACCTGATACTCTCAGTGGGCCCGAGAAGATTTACTCATCTAGTCTCACTCAAAAAGGGGGGGGGGGGTTGCTACAGTAGATGATAACTGGTTTACAGTACTCTGGAGGATATCTGTTATGTGAGCTGGAATAAATGGCTGTTCCAATACTACCCACTTTAAGTCATCCGCCTTATGTTTCAGTTCCAAGAAGTGGTTCGTTAGGCAGGTAGATTGTTTGTTGCAGCGAATGGTGCTCTTATGCTCGCTGATGCGTAGCTTTATCTTTCTGGTAGTATGGCCGATGTATTTCAACATGCAAGGGCACGTGATCATATAAATCAGCTTCTCTGAGTTGCAATTCGTATGGGTGTTCAAACGCCACGGTCTGGTTGTTCCAATGTCTATTGTCAAAGTCTTCTGTGTTTGCGGACAGACAGTACATCCTCCGCAAGGGTAATGGCCCCGTACCGGACTCGTGTTCCAAAGAGTGTTGAAAGTTTGTCTTCGTTGAATTTTAGGTCTGGTATGCACCAAATTGTCCCTAATGCTAGGGCCTCTCTTGTAAGCAAAGAGAGGTCGAGGGACATCTCCTGATACCGTGTTCAATATCTTCCAATGTTTCAGGACTATTTTTTTAACCCCATTAGACAGGGTGCTGAAGGTATGTACCATCGTCATGCGATCATGAGGTGTCGTTGTTCGTTTGTGTTCTATAAGCGCATCACGGTTGTTGTTCGACGCTCTTTTATACGCCCGCCGCACCAGATGGTTGGGATAGTGTCGTTCTTTAAGGTGCGCCGCTAGCTCCTTTGCATGCTGTGGGAAAAGCGTACTGGAGGAGCAATTTCTTCTCACCCTCAGAAACTGGCCGACCGGTAAGTTGTCCCGGAGTGACTAAGGATCAGTTTGAGCAAGACCATGTCCTCAACCACAGCAACCCCTATTACAATCAGGTGTTGCTGTGGAAAAGATATATTGATGATGTGATAGTGATCTGGAGAGGCTCCTCAACTGAGGTGATGGATTTCCACAGCTGGCTCAATTCACAGAATCAATTTTTGAAATTCACGATGGAATACAGTAAAGAAAAGCTCCCATTCTTAGACATCTTAATATTCCCAGGAGAAGGAGGCTTACAATGTGAATTGTACAGGAAGCCAACAGCACCTAATTCTTTGCTGTCATACCAAAGTTTCCATCCTCAATCACTCCGGGACAACTAACCGGTCGGCCAGTTTCTCAGGGTGAGAAGAAATTGCTCCTCCAGTACGCTTTTCCAACAGCATGCAAAGGAGCTAGCGGCGCACCTTAAAGAATGACACTATCCCAACCATCTGATGCGGCGGGCGTACAAAAGAGCGTCGAACAACAACCGTGATGCGCTTATAGAACACAAACGAACAACGACACCTCATGATCGCATGACGATGGTACATACCTTCAGCACCCTGTCTAATGGGGTTAAAAAAATAGTCCTGAAACATTGGAAGATATTGAACACGGTATCAGGAGATGTCCCTCGACCTCTCTTTGCTTACAAGAGAGGCCCTAGCATTAGGGACAATTTGGTGCATACCAGACTTAAAATTCAACGAAGAGAAACTGTCAACACTCTTTGGAACACGAGTCCGGTGCGGAGGATGTACTGTCTGTCCGCAAACACAGAAGACTTTGACAATAGACATTGGAACAACCAGACTGTGGCGTTTGAACACCCATACGAATTGCAACTCAGAGAAGCTGATTTATATGATCACGTGCCCTTGCATGTTGAAATACATCTGCCATACTACCAGAAAGATAAAGCTACGCATCAGCGAGCATAAGAGCACCATTCGCTGCAACAAACAATCTACCTGCCTAACGAACCACTTCTTGGAACTGAAACATAAGGCGGATGACTTAAACTGGGTAGTATTGGAACAGCCATTTATTCCAGCTCACATAACAGATATCTCACGGTTCCTGTTCATAAAAGAACAACGTTGGATTTTTAAACTTAAGACCGACGTTAAGGGGCTGAACGATAACATACCCTGGGTTTCAATCTGAAGTGCATACTTACCATACAATATTTCTTGGACGAGTACTGTAAACCAGTTATCATCTACTGTAGCAACCCCCCCCTTTTTGAGTGAGACTAGATGAGTAAATCTTCTCGGGCCCACTGAGAGTATCAGGTACCCCTGGATACCGTAACAGTCATTTTATAGTTATGGCAAGTACATATACGCAGAGAGGAGTCCTGAGAACTCATGATAGAATCTCCTGATCCAACCATACTACCGATCAAGGACGATACGTAACTCATGAGGGAGATTAGACTAATAAATCTTGTCCAGGTCTACTGAGAGAATAAAGTACCCCTTGACACCCTAACACTCATTTCACGGTCCAGTCAGACCACCGATATAGGATGACACAAGAGTAAGCAGCATGTGGGAATTACAAAGTATCTGAATCCTGACCCTGCTAAACATCAACTTAATATCAGGGAGCACACACTGAGTTTATTAAAAACCATACTGTGTTACTTAAGAGTAAGAAGGATTGATCTTGCGAACATTCCTCTATTCCCCTTGTTTGTATTAGATATGTAGTGTCTCTAAGGTTGCTCTCACACTCTGCGCATGCGCGAGGTCGAGGCGGCGTAGGGTGAACTGATTTGATGCCAACAGACATGAGCTATCGACCAGTGTCATTCAGGACTAGCTCGGGTAGACGCGACGTTGTGCCGTCACTGAATTTAATGTGTAAATGCAAGGCGTATCCGCCACCCGGTGCTAGCCTGGGATAGTAGCGACTCTACACCGGGTTGACACAGAGTACGCACGCGCGAGTGTGAGGCGTCTTCCTCGTTGTTGAGGCAGTGGAGATGAGAGTGCGCATGCGCAATCCAAGCGCATCACTGAATCCTAGTGGCGCCGTCCGGAGTTTAGATTTCCCCGACAGGTGTTGAGTATTATCATCTGAACTATCAATCAGTGGCGCTATAAAAATGCCTGCCCTTCCTTCCGTCGGCGCCTCCCATTCGGCTTAGGATCACGCCGCGAGGTACCGACGGATAGGTAAGAGCTTTTGCCGGGTTTGCTTGTTTGTTGTGAATGGTGCTGCTTAGTGGAGCACCATCTTTGTTCTCAAATTTACATCTAAATGCTCCAAGCTTAAGCGTGAGAACTGGGCTGTTGTACAGACCTCTTTTCAGGGACCAATAGTCACTAAAAGTAAACTAAGGACTGCTCAGTCAACTAATAACCAATGGTGGCCACTACACTTGCCACATGATTAGCAAATAGAGTTTATGCTGCATAGTTGTAATGAACATTCTTACAATTTTTAAAAAAGAGGATGGGGAACGGAAGCTTTGGCGCCGAGTGTGGCTACTACTCTGGTCCTCATTGCGTTGGACGCCATTAGGGCGAATCTGATAACCGAGTTTTTAAAGACATATACTGTATAGACAATGAATATGACAATTATTACCTCCCTGAAATTGTCTTTATTCATATGTTTAGAGCGGGGCCTCATTATCCGAGCCGTTGCCGGGTGAGGTGAGGCTATCTTCCCACACAGAGCTGGGTAAGTGCATTTGAAGTCATTCATTCATTGTTTACAGATTAGCTGTATGCGACCTTTAGAGCGCATGTAGAACATTGTTGCCGTCAGAGGTATGACTGGCATGCTGAGTTTTGTTGTCTACCACAGTGAGCGTACAGCTTATGTTATCACAGGAACATAAGTTGTTACTCGTGTTTTGATACAGTTTTTTCTTTGATCTTTACAGGGAAAGGCTCCTCGACACACATATCAATAACGAGGACACGGTAGGGTGGTCCCATGTTACCACACCCATAATTCTTAGACTGAATCTGGTTTAATTTATTTATCTTCATCACTCTTTATTGTCAACACTTAGAATGGTGTAATTTGCAGTAGCTATTTTGTCAGCTTGGCCCTGAAGAATGCCGGTGAACTTCCACCTTAACGGCAGAAACATGTTGGCCTTAATAATTTCCAAGCATACTGTACAGTGATATTTTCACACTGTCATCACACTGTTTTTTAATCTGACGTCCAGGTGAATACCATTAAACTCCCTTTTTTTTACCTTGACCGTCATCTTAAATCACCACCACATTTTCATTTCTTTTGCACTGCATTATATCGGCACCTCTTGTGGTGAGGACACATCTATCCTCTGAACTATGGCCTAGTGATAGAAAGCCACTACATCAGGGCTTGGACACACAGACCTAGTTCAAGACGTCCTATATGACGAGGCTCCGCCATATGGGTGGGCTGATAGGACTTATATAAGTACCTGATAGTGTCTCACCACAATGTGGTAGTTGATTTTTTGTATTTTCCCTGTGGTAGGCTTTATTACTCAGCTTCTTCTAGACCTTCAAGTTTTTTGTTGTATCAAGAAGACCACCTGTCTAAACAATATCAGGGGCATAAAACCTGTGCGATATCAGAAGCAAGGTGATTCTCAACAAAATCAGACTGCTCAAGCCTTGGGGCTGGATGGACACATGAAGCGGCGCTCTGACTGGACACTCTCCAGAGCTGAAGAGGTCTGGGCACTATAAGAAGCTGAATGTATGGGGGTTGTCAGGACCTGCGAGCCTGTGCCTGATAGAAATCCTCTGTGTGTTATTCACTGTGTTCATCCAGTGCAACCATCTACTACAATCACTGCTTCCCTGCTGTACCCAACACTCGCAGTTCAGTAGGACTTCTGTTTGCTCAGCCCTTGTAACCCATTGCCCGTCGGGCATGACCAGGGCTTCTGTTGCCTAGATACAAAATGCACAAACAGCGCCGATAATGGCCGGTACTTAACAGAGGCGCTGCCCTGCCCCTGACATTGTGAGCCAACATAATTGCTGGCCCAGCTGTTGTGCCGTCCCCCATTCTGGTTGTACCTTCCCCCACTCGTAATGTAATCAGGTGAGGCAGGGGGCCCTGTGGTGGGCTGTGGAAGTGTGACCTTTCACAGGGGCGCGAGGCCCCCTGAGCGCGAGGCCCTGGGCAGCTGCCCACACTGCCCATGCCTCGTGCCGACCCTGGGCTAGGGGGCAAAAGGGCAAGGGTCATGGCCAGAGTGATAAAAGTAGAAGGGCAGCCTGTCCCGTGAGCGGAAATAAAGGAATAAACGGTTGCGCTGGGGAGGGAGAAAATGAGGACCCGTGTAGACCTGTGTATGATCCAGTGACGATGCACCATGATGCATACCAGGGCCTGACATGTGCAACAAGAGGTTAGGTCACGGCAGGTGCCCAAATCCGCTGGATGCGGAAGTGAGGTGGGAGGAACACTCCCGGTAGTAAAGGGGAGAGGAGATGGGCCAGAGTCGGCGTTAGCGATGTGGAAAGCCGTGGGTGGGATGACGTCAGGCAGTGTGGGAATGGGAAACACTGTGTGAGACAGTGTGCGCGCGAAGGTGGTAACAATGGTCTGGGAGGATAGGAGGTAATGTATAAGAAAGAAAACACTTTCTGTGGCCGTGTGTGTGAAACGGCTGAAAGGGTTGTGAGGAAGCATCGCTCACATGCAGGAATGGATGTGGTGAGCACAGGTCGAGCAAAAGTGGATAACACAGCACAGCACCGGGGACAGTAAATCTTGGTGCAATCATCCTAAATACGAAAAGTGGGAAGTAAAATATAAGGAAGAAGGAGATGAGGGCTCCCCGGGGCAAAGTTTAGCAAAGCTACAATTATGCGCTTACCTGAGATGTAGGTCTCGGTGTCTCAGCTACCCATACAGCGAGGCCTAGGAGGGCCCGGGGAGCCGTATTTAAGGAAACTGAAGAACGCACGAAAATTAAATGGTAATGCATGAAGACAGACTCAATTGGCCGTGGGCCAATCAGTGTAAATCCAGTAGAGATCATGGTCCTGCGTTTCAGTGACGTCATGGCATCGGTGCGGGAAGGAAAGCTCTCCCATGGGCTGTTGCTAAGCAACCTGAAAGAGAGATCGCTGTGATGGAAAGGAAAAAAGACTGTGAGGGGGTACAACTGTCAAAGATAATGAACTGTAAGTAAAGATTAAAAGAAGCGGGTCTGACCGCAATGAATAAAAGGAATAAAAGAATGCCTCAGGGCGCTGGGGTGAAGCATTAAACGATAAATAAGGCCTGGAAGTAAAGTAGGCTTAATCGATGGTTCGCCGTGACTAAGAAAAGTGTGACTCCGTCAAGGACAGTAAACAGGAAGAAAAAGGGCAAAGTAATATAATTGGGCAAACAGGCTCAAGCAATGGTAAAGCTGGTAGAGCAGGCGTGTGCGTGCATAAAGAAAATGGGCAGGAGCTGGTAGTACAGCCTATTAAGACCGTGTGCCCTGTATAATAAAAGGGACATGGGAAAATTGTAACGTGGGGCCAACCAATTTGTGCGGCCAGGGTGGAGACACCGCTGAAGGCAAAACTAACAAATACTGCAATGAGGGCTGTCTGGGGAAACCCAGTGGTTCCAAGCCCAAACATACGCCGGTACCGTGTGGTAAAGCTCCCATGTACTATGCCTCGTGAGACAGAATAAAGTAAGGGATTCCATGCGGGTGTTCCCAATGGATGCCCTCAGGGTGGAAAGCCCTGTAGTGCGGGCCAGGTTGTGTGGGCCTCCAGCAAAATGGGTTATACCTGTCCTGGGCGTAATGGGACAGTTGGGAGTAAGGATTGCATGGGTTGCCAGAGTGGAAAACAATATAATGCGAGCCGAGCTGTTGGGGGTTCAGCTAATGAGGTGGGAAGTGTGGGTCTAGGGCAAAAGGCAAAAAACCATCATAGAGAGCAAGTAGCCTCTCCCTGGGTGGAAGCACACATGGTTCTAGCCAGGCTGGGTGGACATTCTGCACGTGGAGTGGGAAGTGAGGGTCCAGAGGCAATGCCAATACAGGGAGCAAGTAACTTCTCTCAAGTGTGCAGCTATGTAAACTATCGTGGCAATCTGTGTTGAGAGGGGGGTCAGTTCAAAAAG
This sequence comes from Lissotriton helveticus, assembly GCF_964261635.1. NCBI lineage: Eukaryota > Metazoa > Chordata > Amphibia > Caudata > Salamandridae > Lissotriton > Lissotriton helveticus. The sequence continues at coordinate 1,579,791,799 of NC_136061.1, read as the reverse complement.
TAGTGAAACTCATTGTCTGTGTTGTGTCCCTTGGAAACGGACTGCAGTCTACAGATCCATTTGGATTCCATCTGGCTTAACATGAGTTCTCTGTTGCCCCCCGGTTACTGGGTGGTACGTGGTCTATACCGCAGAAGCTGAATGTGTTGTTACCACTGTATGTGTTACAAATATGCTCTGTCATGTGGTATCTGGTGTCGTTGTTTATGAGTGCACGGCGGTGTTCCTGTATTCTTTTCTTAAGACTTTGTGTCGTGCTGCCCACATATACCATTCCACAGGGGCATTCCAAGGTATACACCACGTATTAGGTGTTGCAATTAATGAAATGCTTAATCTTGTGTGTTCTGGTAGTGATGTAGCAAAACTTCTTAAGTTTGTTCTGTCCAAAAGGGCAAACGTTGCAGGTAGTACACGTGTAAAACCCAATGGGTGCTGAGGGTAACCATGTTGTGGGGGGCTTTGTGGTGACATAACTGGGGCATAGAGTTCTCCTCAGTGTGCGCCCTCTTCTGTAAACAAGTGTGGGCTTCTCATAGATAAAGGGACGCAGTTAGGGAATATCCCACAGTAGATGCCAGTATTTTCTAAAGGCCTTAAAGATTTTATCACTATGCGCAGTGTAGTTGGTGAAGAAAGATAGCTTATCTCTGTTCCTGCTTGGAGTTAGCCCACAACTCCTGTTCTTGGGGGTGGTGAGTTGGAGGGTGTCAGCTCTCGGGAGGTCGAGTATCCTTTGTTTAGCTCTATTGAGGCTGTGGTGGTTGTAGCACCTATTGGCAAAATGTTGTATAATGTCTGTGATGTTATCTCTGAACCCTTTCTCCTCATTGCAGATGCGTCGTGTTCCGACCATCTCACCATAAGGGATATTAAAGATGACTGAGCTGGCATGTGCACTCGTCGCATGTAATATGCTGTTGCACAAAATGGCTTTTCTGAATAAGGTGCTGTGTATCTGTCCATCCTTGATGAAGAAATGGATATCTAGGAAGTCAATGTGTTCGTGGTGGTGGGACATTGTCAGCTTAACTTTGTAGGGGTTGTCATTCAAGTACCTCAAGTATGCTTGTAACTCATTCACCAATCCTATTATTATTTTTATCTGTATAAATTTAAACTGAAACAACTACAATGGCATAGTTCACTAAATATTTTTCTTGCTTGTTTGCTTTTAGGTGCACAAGAGACTTCACCCACAGTACTGCTGGAGAGAAGGCCTGTACAAAGTGTCGTGACCATACAGCATTGTGACTTAAGTCCTCCAGTCTCTACCACTTTTACAGATAAGTGCCATCTGACAGCTTCAAGGTGGTCCCAAAGTAAGGTGCTGCCAAGAAAGTGACCAGCGAGGAAAAGAAGAAGTAGATTTCAACTACTTGTATGCTGACCACAACCTTTTCAGGGAAGGTCTGCCTGCCACACTGGCCTCTGGGAAGCAAGTTGGGAGCAGCACTTCCGCATCAACAGCACTACCCCAATCCAATCCAATCCAACCCATGTCTGTCAGCGAGGCAGACAATGCAATCTTGGCGATGCCAGAGAGCAGTGAATATGAATTGGATGTATGTCTTTCGTAAAGTAGTACCCAATCATCTCAGGATACTGAGCCACACCCGCAGTCAGCAATAGTAAATCTTGCTGAAGTAGGAGCAGAACAGGAGGTTGAGCTTCCAGTTGAGCAAGAACCTCCTATTCTGGAATCAATGGCTTCCAGATTTCCAGCAAGAAAAAGGAAGGGTACTCCACCATCATCTCTAAGCCCACCTTCTGATGATCTGCACATGGATTTGACTCCAGCTGAGTCTGATAAATTCCAGGAGAGTCAAGGGAAAAGGAAAGTTCCCGAAAGCCTTACAATTATGGAAGGGGGTGAGGAGGATGAGACAGTCATTGAAATGGGAGCTGGCCCAGAGGAGACCAACACTACCCCTCCTATTCAACCTGCTCTGAGGGATGTGGCACTGATACCGCCACCACCGTCAGTACCCGCTCCTATGTTTTGGACTTCCTTATGATCAGCAAGCAGGATGCTAACATTGCAATTTTCTCCATTTGCCGCACAAATGTTCATTGAGGTAAGCCTAGTTCGAAATATGGTATTGGAGGCCAAGCAACCCATATGAAAAAACAGCACACAATTCACTCTGAGGTGCACGTTGAAAAAACTAGCTACAGGTGGTGGTGGTGAAGGTGATGATAGCAGGGAATCTGCTTCAATTATGATATGAGGTGAAGGTGATGAGGAAAAAGAAGTTGACATATTTACACTAAGCAGCACTATCCCCAGCAATGCCCCAGTAATACTCGCATCAGCAACCTCAAATAGGCACAAGAGTCAGATCGAGACGCAACACCATACAGTGACTGCCCCAAGACATAAATTGAGTTTCCTTGCTGATTCTTCTCTCCAGAAGTTGCCTGCTTCAGTGGCACCAGAAAAGAAAAAAATCCAGGCAACTTTTAATGTCATATTTAGGCAGGAGGGACCCTATCAACATGATTGTAAAATGGGAATCTGGCTAAAATATCAGCAATTAACCTCACCTTTTTTTCTTTTGTGAAAGGAGTGGGTTTTTTAGAATTTGTGGAGGCCATCTGCCCTAAATTGAAGGTTCCCAACAGGGCCTATTTTGTCAGAGTTGCTGTTCCAGCGTTTCATCAAGATGTGCTGCATGACATATATGTATATCAGTTGTCAAGCGACTGATTACATGTGTATCACTACACACTTGATCTCCTCTGTGAGGGTTAGGCAGCAGCTACCTACAGGTTTCAGCACTTAAGATATTTCAGTGGCATGCAACAGTAGCCATGATCACCATGGGGAATTCCCATACTTCTGTACACATCTTGAAAGACTTTAACCACTTGGCTGCTATGCGTTTTCCCCCCCGGTGCTGGGATTGCCCATTTTCCATTATTCATGACGAGCTGGGCTCGTCATGAGCGTGCGAGGAGGCTACACCATGACGAGCCCAGCTCGTCATGAGCGTGGAAGGGGTTAACAACAAGGCATTTGAATGGCTGCAACCCAGAGGTCTGAGAACTGGATTTGTTGCCATGGACAAAGACAGTAATACAGTAAAGGCCATGTCAGATGGTGGCTATTACAAGGCCCTGTGCTTAGAACATTGCATCTACCTGATTGTGCAGGACTTTCTCATAAAAGAACATATAGTCAGCAACGCAATGACCACCTGCAGCAGCATTTTGCTTTCAATTCAGCCATTCTTTTAAAGCCTAGAAGCAGTTGAGGATCATTCAGCTTGTTAATAAAGTACTAGTTAATAACCTCATACAGGAGGTGCTAACATGTGGGAACTTAACCTATTACATGTTGCAATGTCTGTTTGAGCAGTACAAACTGATCAATTAATATGTTCTTCAAAGAGGAGGGGATGCAACTAGGAACAGCACGACCATAGAGGTGGACAAATGGGACCTAGTAAAATGCCAGACACATATGTTTCTTCCTTTTGAGGTTTTCACAGTAGAAGTCAGCAAGGATGCTAATACAATGGGCCACACTATGCTGTTGTTGTTTCTGTTATAGGACCAATTAAATAAAGTGTCTGAAAGGTTCACAGGTAGTAAATGAAAACAGGGATTTTCATGCCTTGGTTGAAAGCTTAATCTTTCACTTGGCTGTTAAAACAAGGCTGCAAAGAGACATTGTGCCATCCAGAGAGTACATCTGTGCCATAATACTTGATTCATGGTACAAAACAATACTGGCTACATTCATTCTTTTTTCAGAAGGGAATGTTTCACAATACAAGATGGGTATTGTTTAGCAAGTCATAGACCTTGAAGAAGAACAGCTGGAAATTTGAGTCCCACTCCCAGGTAGAGGTTCAGGTGTGCCACCTTCCACTTACAGAGAGGACAGTCCTATTTTCTCATAGCAGCCAACACCAGTAACAAGAACACTGGCAACAGTCACAAAAACAGGAACAGAAGAACCAGCACCAACCTTTGCATTGACTTGGTTTCAAGTGGCAGGTCTTAAGTCCACTGCAAAAAAAGTATCTGGTTTGTCTGGTAGCCAGTGTATCTGTTTCAGTGCAGCTGATGAAGTTGTCACAGTGAGAAGTACAACTCTCTCTTCTCAAAATGTGGAGAGCTCGACCATGATCAAAATTAACCACCAATTCATATAACACAGTCACACTGTTCCTGAAATACCACAGGAGGAGGATGAGGGTGAGTGGTCAGACTCAAGTGTGCTAGCTGACCAGCCCCTGGATGAGCCACCTGAGTGTAAGGATGAACTCTACTTCTCTGCCACTGACTGAGTAGGCCACCATGGAATATTTATTGTTGAACTGCTTTGAAGAAAAGGATATAGCTGGTGGAACGTTATTTTTGTGTCTGACTTATGCAGCCCCACCATTTTACGTGACATGTATGGCCAGATTGGAGATGGACCAGTGTGCAGTAAGGAAGATAATTATTTTCTGGTTCTACAACAGTGCACTACAGGCCTATCTTGCTCAGGTCAGGACAGAATTGGAATGAATAATTGCTCAGAGTCAGGAGGATGATGGAAGGGCACAGAGCGGGACTACCGCAACATCCAGAAGAAGAAAGGTATTGACTTCAAAGGGAAACCATGATGATGATGACTCTGAGGCATTCGCAGCTCTGTAGACTGGAGAGAGGTGTGTTGATTTGGAAAATGCTGCTGATTGTATGTGCTGGCTCAAATGGCAAACTCCCATTATCTGGTTGTTGTTGGGGTCCCTGTTATTTATAACCGGAGACAGACTTGTGATGCCACATCATCACATGACGCATGTACTGGGTTACATGTTATGATGACGATAGTGAGATTTCTAAATCTGATATATGCAGCTAATTTCATTGATTGGTTGTATATTGCTCTTATTTCTCATAGGCCTGGGTGGTGAACTTCGCTCTGTTCTCGGAGTTTGCTGAGTTTTCTGCACTCAGTACTACGCGGAGGTGGCGAAGTGCAGAAAAGTCTGCTTAGTGATATGCAGCGGAGTTTTTTCCCCTCTCGCGATTGCGAACAGTACGTTTCTGATTGCGAACGGTAAGTTTGCAACCTCGAGCTGCCACTAGGGTAGAATTTGTACATGCGTGGCAGAAATACCAACTCAAACTGCAGTTTGCACTGCACTCCGCCACTCGCGGAACTCCACAGAGTTTTTTGAAACTTCGCAGAGCTTCATGTAGCAAAACTCTGCGAACTACGCCCAGGCCTTTCTCAGTTAATCAATTGCATGTGAGACATAAAAGAAAGTGAATTCAGCAGCCTATGCTCTTACTCTGCCTCTCAGTCTTCTTGGCACACTTCCATTGAAGCTTACCTTCTGTCATTCTCCTTGACTCTACCATATTGTTTCTATTTTTCAATCCGCAGGCTTTCTTTTCTCCTGCAAGAATGATGAAAGCTCCATAACACTCCTGCTTACACTAACAGGCTGGACAGGAAACCAAGAGTGATGGACATTCTGAGAATAATGCAGATGCAAATCTCAACTTGTCATTACAGTATCATTTTTCAATTAGGAATCATAATTTTTGGAACTGTGTGGGTTCACTTCACTCCTCCATAAATTAGATTTTTCAAACCTAGATGACAGAATATTTAGCAATGAAATATCTTGGGTCTCTGGAGCTGAATGACTGCTTGCACTGCATTTACCTGAACTGTGGCGTTCCTTCATTTCCTTCCACAACAGATTGATGATGTGTTGATTGTCACACTGATGAGTATTGTTGTTTAACAGTGTTTGTCTTTGTCACACCTTTCCCCAAATCCCCTTTCCAATTTATTCATCAAACTCCTAACCGTCTTCCCCCAGGCTGTGTGATTTATGGAGGTGAGACTTAATTTACACCATTATTGGATCATACCCTTGGTGGGACGAATGTGGTGAAAGCTACACCAACTCACTGCAGAATCTTCTATTACCTTAACAATAGCCCACACCACCCCACTTACCCACACATAAAATGATCCATATTCTAGAAATTGAACATCATTTGTCAACATGATCATTCAGGCAGTGTATTGCCTAAACACTTAACCTTGTCCACTTCTGACTCTGAACTGACTTCTCTTGACTCAAGGATTAATTAAATGTTAGTTTCTCAATGCTCATAAGAAGTAACTATTGCAAATTTTTGTTTTGGTATAATATCAGGTCTTCTTTGATGTGTCATGGTGGTAGATTAGTCTCAGTCTTTCTAAAGTTATGATATATATATGCCCTAAAAACTCAGTGTTTTCTTTCAATCTAGTTGTCTGTGACAGATAATCCTTTAGTTAATTCTGCAGTTAGAGTTCACCAATGTGGGACCTTGCATGTTCTGCCTTCCTGTTAGTGCACTAGCCTGCTACTACTACCACTACCATTATGAAGGCACCTTAGGAAACCCTGCAGAAAGGTTTTGAAAGAGAGAAAACATTGGGCTCGCCCAACTGGTGACCAAACCTATGCACAAAGCCGGATACATATTAAACCTATTTTTACCTCCAGCAACAGAATCAAATTCAGCCATGTCACAGAACTCACCTGGATGGACCACACAAGTGTTCACTTTAATATCTTCAACGCTCAACATACCATCACAATGCATCACACCTCCTCCCACCACAGCTGGGGCATGTTAACTGAGACAGTGGAAACAGCCCGGCAGCAACCCCCAACCCAAAGCTTCATCAGACCTGGACCAGGCCATTCAGCACTTCTCTGCATGGTTCAACAAATGCGCTAACAGAGTTGCCTGATGAATTCGGCAAAAAACCCACAAAACCTCACAACAAGCTGGCTGGTTCGCCACAGTGCTCAGAACCACCAAGCACAACTGCTACTGACTCTAGAAACATTGGCGCACCACCAGTAACCCCTCTGACTGAGTTACTCTCAAGCAGTCCTCAGCAAATACCACCTGTGCATCAAGAAAGCCAAGAAAGCAGCTATCACAGCCTGCATCGACACAGCAGCCAACCACACAAAAGAACTCTTCAAAATAGTCATGAAATTCTCAAAACCTGCAGCCACAAAGAACACAATCCACCCCTCCCCCTCCTAATAACTCTGCAAAACCATCTTGGACTGCTTTTAAAGCAAGATTGTGACCATCTACAACAACTTCGACCCCAAACACACTGTTATCAAATTCAACAGTCTCGACCAGCCAAAACACACAATACGAATGATCAGCACCTCGTCTCCGCTCCCTACCCTCACCACCACAGCCATCTTGTGTTCCATCCACCCGGGGCACCAACTGACCCCTGCCCCTACCATCTCTTTAACCTCGGAACCACCCCAGTCAGCACAGAACTCACTTGCATTACCAACACCTCCATCACCCAGCAGCCATCCTGGACAGATGGAAACACGCACAAGTCAGACTCCTCCTAATGAAACCGTCCACCGACCCAAGTGAACTCAAATGTTATCAACCAATCTCCTTGGTCCCCTATTCTGCCACAGTACTTGAGAAAGCTATCAACCAACAGCTCACCAAATACCTGGAACACAACTAACTATTTGAAGACTCCCAATCAGGGTTCCGTGCCAACCACATCAGTGAGACTGCTCTGATTGCTGCTACAGACAACATCTTAAACCTCCTCAACCATTTAGAGACTGCAGCTCTGATCCTCATCAACCTCTCTACTGTGTTCAACACTGTAACCCACCTCACCTTCATCAGTAGACTCTGCAACATCAGTATACAGCAAACTGCTCTCTAGTGGATTGCCTCCTTCCTCACAGGATGCACACAGAGCATCAGGCTACCTACTTTCACCTCTGCCTGACTACTCTCACAAAGACAAGCTGGGACCAGGACAGAGAAGAAGGGAGTGCCTAATATCTTAGGGGGTGGAAACCTCTGGAAGCATCCTCCACTTTAAAGTGGGCACCAGGTATAAATGTTTGACCTCAGACCCCAACTCTTTAGAACACTTCTGGATCTGTTGACTCTGCCAGGAAGAATTACTGCGGTACTTCTGAAAGAATGGCCACTCTGTTTGACTGCTACTCTGAAGGAGTGCTGAGCTGCTGCCCTGTTACCTGGGTGAGAGGGACTGTAGCTGCACCTCTGAACACAGAATCCCTGAGTGACCCCAAAGGCTAGTTGATTTGACCTCCTGATCAGAAGCCTCCTGGACATAACAGGCTTCCAAAAACCTTGAACACAGCACCTGGACTTTGCTGTCAGTGAGCCCTGCCCTCACAAGTGGTGCCATCCTAGTCTTGGACCCTTGTAAGAAGGATGAAAGTTGCTCTGCCAGCCCATCTGTGGATTAGACAGAACCGGCGCATCTTCCACAGAATCAGTACATGGCCTCTGCTGTTCGATGCATCACACTCAAAACCAATGTATTGCTTTTTATTGTGTCGATTTTCCTAACGGCACGGGCATTGCATCACATTTTGTAACTCCCTAGAACCACCGCTGTGCCATACATCTCCTCATCTGGACCTAGCATCACCTCAGCTGTGTGACACCTACTCAACACTGGACTCTGCATGTCTTCACAACCAGGATTTGTTCAGTGGTCCTCACTAGGTCCCCATAGCCGGCCCACACTCCATTGCAGATGGCCTGAACTTGTGACCAGATGACCACAGTTGGCGCTTAGTGTTTTTTGGCGCTATGTTTACATACAATTTTGAAATTGCATATCTCTTTTTCTACTGGTTAGATTTTTGTTATTTTGGTCTTGATTTATTTTTGAAAACGTAATCTATTTTACTGAATTGCCATGGGATATTTCATGTCTAGTGTTTTCACTTTATTAATCTTTGAAGTACTGTATAAATACTTTACCCTTTGCCTCTAAGTTAAGCCTGACTGTTCTGTAACAGATTAACAATAGGGTTAAGCAAAGGATAATTTGGAATATTCTATACATATCTTTACTGAAAAAGTAGAGATTAAGGGACTTTATAGTTAGGTGAAAATGTATTTTAAAACATGTACTTTTTTTTTTGGGGCTTGACCAAGATGGCTGCTTGGTAGGACGTGAAACTTTGTCCCTCCGGCTCCGTTGTTTCTCAGTGTTGTATTTGCCCCATCCACCGGTCTCCTTAAAACCGACAACGGACTGCAATTAGCTTGCGCTCCCTCCCATGCAGGTGGGGAGGATCCTGCCGGCCACACCGGTAGTCCTGAAGGGGTTTCTGATCGGGCATAGCCGGAGCCGATACGCGGGAGGCAGCAGACAAGGCTGCGCTCCTGGTGAGCCTGGAGAGAGCTCTGCAGTGGGTCTGCTTTGATGCGCCTCTGAGCTAACGACAGGGTCAAGCTCCTCCTGGAGAGCCTGTTGCAGGTCACAAAAGGCTAAGCTGTCTGCACAACGCGAGGGCACAGTAGTAGCCTGGAGGGAGGTCTGTTGGTCACCCAACATTTTGCCTGATTCCCCACCATAGCTGGGTCTATCCGTGAGAGACTGTCAAGCCGGGGGCCCGGGATCCTCACCTACGGTACCCAAGCGAGTAACTAACTGCGCTATTGGACCACTCAGCCGGGCGCTAGGACTTGCGCCCATCGCCACTGTGGACTGTGCCATCCAGCTGGATACCCGGTGAGTGCTGCCTGCTCCCCGATAGCGACCCTGCCTGACCTTGCTTGACACCTGCTCGCCATTGCAGCAGTTGCTCCCGAGGCCTGGCAGGAGCCCAGCAGCACATCGCTCTCTTCCGCCCGGGCTCCGCTGCCGATCTGGGTCATACGCTGAGGAGCGGCTTCTGCTCCTATTGCATGACTGTCTTCTAGCATCCCATTTGGCTGCCAAAGAAAGCTGATGCAGTCGTTCCGGCTGGCCAACAGACAAGTCCAGCCCAGCCCAAGCATTGGCGCTTTACAACGTGGCGGCCGTCAGGTGTACCCCACGTGGGCCAAAAGACAAGGGCCAAAGGCAGAGGTTACATGACTGCCTCCTGAGTGGGCGAGTGTTTCTACCCATAACTTGGCAATGTGCAGCCAGTACACCCCTACACGACTGAGCTCCCATCGATACCTTCACCCAATCCCCCACCAGGCTGCAGGCCGGGGCTGCCATAGGCCTCTCCACACACCGTTTTGCAAGGTGAGAGCGAGGATGTTGGTGGCCCAGGGGGTAGCTTGGACAGTGCTGGGCCCAGTCAAGGTGGAGAGGCGAGCTTGGGCGTAACTTCACAGCATTACACAGCCGCAACAAGGCAGAGTGCCAGCCTATTAGCATCTGTAGGAGGGCTCCTACCACAACATTGGAGCTGGTGTGTATCCGAGCACAGTGCACTCATGGAGCTACAGTCTTGTGGACCTTCCATAGCTGCTGAAACCGTCTGGCAGCTCCGACGCAGCACAAGCGGTGCCACAAGCTCAGGGGCATTCGGAATTGCTGGAGGGAGCAGATGGCCCATCCACGAAAGCCTTTATGATGGAACTGTTCGCCACCATTAAAGAGGACATCCTTGACTTGAAGAGCCAACTCACAGCAGATCTGAAGGAAGTACGGCATGATTTAGATGAAGTAGGCGAAAGGGTGGCCGTCCTTGAAAAGCATGAGCTGACTCAGGAGGAAGATCTTCACCAACTACAGCAGGAAGTCCTGCGGCCGTGGTGTCTAAACCTGGATCTACAGGCACAAGCAGATGATCTGGAAACCCTCTCACGGAGGAATAATATCCGCTTTCGTGCTGTGCCCTGGAAGGCGGAGGGTGATAATCTGCTATCCCATGTCCTGGCCCTCTTCCAACAACTGCTGGGAGACGACGGCCAGCAAGAAAGTCAGATGGACCGGGTTCATCGTGTGGGCTGACCTAGAGGAGAGAAAGCTCCCCAGCCCGATATACTCGTGTGTGTGCATGACTACCAGCTCAAAGAGCGGATTCTACGGAAAGCCTTAGCAGCCCAACCGATACAGTTCCAAGGGCATTCTCTGGCCCTCTTCCAGGACCCTACATCTCCACTCTTGCCAAAAGGAGAGAATTTTGTGTGGTCACCTCCTATCTTCGTGACAATGGAATCCCATACTCATGGGGTCACCCCTTTCGCATCATCTTTAAACACCAGGGGAAATTGCGACAGATTCACTCACTACAGGAGGCGCTTGACCTGCTGGGGTTAGACAAATCTGCAGACTCCGGGCTGCACAACGACCCCCTAGATGGCAGCCTGTGGGGAAGGTGTTGGCCTCTTTAAAGCCAGACTCGCAGGAGATGGTGAAAGAACGCAATGTTGTGCTCTCCTCTCTCTCTCAGCCCCAGGACCATTTGTGTTCTCCTTGAGCACTCCAGTATAGATCACAGGGGATGGATGTCATGGAGCAAAGCCAGTGGGGCACATGAGATGGCTACCTTTCCTGATCCAGCGGACTGCCTCTCCGCAAGTCTTACTTCTCCAGGTACTCTGCTCTGCGGTCTTCCCCCAGGGCCATGTTCCCTTAAGGCCTTGCCTTTCAGACGGACTTATGTCTATTGTCCTTTCCTGGGGTTGAGTTCCTGTGGGTTGTTTGCTTTTATGTATTTGTTGGGTTTCTTTTAGGGGTTTCCTGTACCAGGCTCTGCACATCCATCCTCCGTTCACAGGCCCACGTTCCCTCTGACCCGCCCATTGCGCTTTGCGCTCTGGCCCTTTATATGCTATCTCCCATCCATTATGGCTAGAAACCTAAAAATCATGAGCCTCAATGTGAGGGGCCTAAACCACCCTAAAAAAGGCACAGCGATTCTCTCCCTACTAGAACAGTCTGAAGGAGATATCTGTCGTCTTCGAGAGACTCATCTGCTTGCCAAGGATATTCCCCGTATGCGCGTGCGGCGCTTCCCCCATCAGTATTGGTCCTCTGATTCAACGAAGAAGAATGGGGTAGCCATCATACTAGGGGCTAATTTTGAGGGCAGGGTACTGTCTACTTTTTTGGAGTCCAAGGGTATGGTCCTGGCTCTCTGGATTCAATGGGGGTCTACTATTCTCACAGTAATTTACATGTATGCGCCCAATGCTCACCAGGAGGCCTTTCTCCACTGCCATGTCTCAGAGGGTCTGGCCTCCCCGAAAGCTGCTTTAGTGGTGGGCTTAAGGGCAAGTAATGGCTGGCCGATAACGGCCTTCAAGATGTCTGGCGCCTTCAGCATGCAGACTTGCCTGATTGCACATACTATTCTGCAGCGCACAAATCCTATGCTCGCTTAAGTATGTTTTTGGACTCTCACTCGCTTCTCCCCAGGGTCACCGATGCCGCAAAAGCTACACGCTCTCTATCGGATCACATGCATATCTCCATTTCCCTTAGACCTGAAGGGGTTGGACGTATACCTGCTGGATGGTGGCTGCGCGTAGGCCGCTTGCACTCCCCTAGCATTGTAGTGCGTGCCAATCTCTTAGACTATCTCCAACATAACAACACTTATGAGACATCCCTGGCTACTGTTTGGGAAACTCTCAAAGCGGTGATCCGCTGGGAATTTCTCACCCCCTCTTCTGCTGACAATTGGAGATGCAGGGAAGCCTGCTTAGGCCTTGAAAAGGAAGTGGCAGAATTGGAGGCAGTACATAAACGCACGGGGGCTCCGAGGGTATGATGATCATTGGAGAAGAAGCGGCTGCTTCTTAAATGCTTGGACTTGGATAAGGCGGCATTTGCGTTGCTTCGCCTCCGACACAAATTCTACCTGGGCAGTGACAAGTGTGGGAAGATGTTAGTGTGGAAACTGCGTGCCAGGGTGTGGCAGGGACTATCCCCTCTCTGAAACGGCTCAATAGCGAGGAAATTCACCTGGACTCCCAGATTGTAGAGGAATTCCGCCACTTCTACCAATCTCTCTATAGCACGGATTCACATGATCCCCCTGACGGGAAGGAATACCTGGAGTCTAGCAACTTTCCTTGCCTCCCTACAATACAGGCGGAACAGTTGGAAGACCCCATCCAGGTAGAAGAGGTGATCTCAGCCATCTCCCAACTGAAGCTTGACAAATAGCCGGTCACTGACGGCTTTCCTGCCCTGTTTTATAAAACATTCTGCTACGAATTAGCCCACCTCCTCACCCACCTGTTCAACTCCTTTTTAGACAGTGGGGCAGTGACGGAATCTATGTCGGATGTGGCAATTTCTGTAATTCTTAAACCCAATAAAGACCCGAAGCACTCTAGTTCCTACGGCCCAATCTCGCTCCTTAATGTCGACGCAAAGCTTTTCACGGGCATACTAGCATCTCGGTTGAACCCCCTAATAGCGGGTCTAAACGACCCGGAACTGGCGAGATTCATTCCCATGGGTCAAGGCGGCGACAACATCAAGCGCCTTCTTCACCTGATAGATAGTGTCCACCGCTCCCAAACTGGTGCTGTACTCTTTGCAGGTGATACCGAAAAGGCATTTGATAGAGTATGCTGGAAATAGCTCTCTAACGTCTTACAGGGCTTTGGGTTTGGCCCCTGTTTCAACGTATCAGTGCAGTGCATCTCCCGTGCCCCCGGGCATTTGTTAGAGTTAATGGGGTGTCCTCATCCTCTTTTGAGATCGCCCGGGGCACGAGACAAGGGTTTCCACTCCCGCCGTTTTTATTTGCACTTGATATGGAACTCCTTGCACAGAAAATTCACGACCATCTGAGCATCCATGGTCTCAGGTTTGGAGGCGATATCCACAAGATAAGCCTCTACACTGATGATGTCATCCTCTCCCTCGCACAGCCTCTCACCTCTCTCCCTACACCTGTTGAGGAACTCGAGTCATTTGGATGGCTCTCTGACTTCAAGGTCAACCTTGGCAAGTCCCAGGTCCCCAATCTGTCCCTGCCGCATGCTCAGGCAGTAGCCCTCCGGCTGCCTCTCCCCCTGAATTTTTCTAGCGATCCTGTGCCCTATCTGGGCATCCTCCAGACCCCCTCGAACCCTCGCACACTAGAACTAAAGTACTCGTCCTTGGTGACTCAGATAAGGAGGGAGTTAGATGGGTGGACTAAACATAATTTATCTTGGTTTGGACGCATCGCTGCAGTCAAAATTACGATTGTACCACAAATATTCTACTACTTCCAGACCCTCCCGCTGGTGCCACCACCTAAAGTAAGATATTTTTTACAATTGCTAACTATAACAACTCTTTAACCTTTCAATTTTACAGTAAATTTCTATTTTTTTTATTGTAAGTAGAATGTCCATCGCTGTGCAACCAACCATCTGTGGCTGCCCAACACCCAGCCATACAAGACCTTTGGCAATGCGTGGTGTGGGGTTGGGTGCACACAGCTATGTCATGAAACAATAGACTTTTAGTGGTTTTGTCAAAGGTCAAAACAACAAAGGATAAAAAACAGGAGGCTAATTGGCTTCATCAAGGGATCAGCACATCAACATATATAAAGTAGACCTATTGGTGTTGTCTAAAAGTCAGCACTAATTACAATCAAATAAAGGTGCATTTCATAAAATCACACATTGCAATGTTTATTATTAGTGATTATCAGAACATGTTTTCAAAAGAGTGTTTTTTAAACACCAACAATAAACATGTTTCCATTCTATTTATAACATTTTTCAGGCGATAAATTATAGTCAGAGATCCAACCAGAAGAATTCTCTGCACTGTACATCTCCAGTTTGGAGTGTTCTAAACAAATATGGTAAGCATTTTGGGGTCATGGATTCCTTTCATCACTTCATTTTTGCTTTCATAACCATAAAAGTTTATAAATACCAGATAGATTATATAAACATCATGTTTACATTAAGATAAAAAGGCCAATCCCATTGTAGTGTAAATTTAAAACAATGCAACATATCATATACATTAGTTCAAAAGTCATTCCCACAGCTTTAACCACCATTTAAGGTGCATATGCACAGTTACTTGGTAAAGGCTCGTACAAGGATGAAGCTTCCATTAAGATTAGGCCTGAGAGGTGAACTATGCTCCGTTCATGGAGTTTGATGAGTTTTCTGCACTCCGCACTCTGCAGTGCTCGCAGAGGGCAGAAAACTACGCTTCATGATGTGCAAAGGAGTTTTATCCCCACTCGCGGTCGCGAACGGTAAGTTTGCAATTGCAAACGCTAAGTTTGCAAGCGCTAGCTGCCGCTCGGGTAGAATTTCTACCCGAGCTGCATGAATACCAGCACAAACCGCAGTTCGCTCTGTAGTCCGCCACTCGCGGAACTTTGCAGTTTTTTTATAACTTTGTGGAGTTTTGAGGAGCAAAACTCAGCGAACTACGCCCAGGCCTAATTAAGATATCACTTTTATCTTATGTGTTCTAAGTCGCCATGCCCATGAAAGGAATCTAGACATGCTAAACACAACTACCTCTTTTGTATCACATTGGAGAATTCTAGAGGCTTCCCAAAAATGGCCAACAGCTTGCACCGGGGAATAATCCATTTCTTACCGGGGCATAATATATGCCAGACAGAATAAGGTAAAGTGATCAATGGTTTCAACTAGCTGTAGACAAAATGGCAGATAGGAGATACAGGGTTGGCTATGTCCCAAGTGGAAGTGATAGAATTTAAGGGTAAAAGGCCCAGCCTGAATTGTATATACAGGTTTTTAGCTTGATCTGATTGCACTGTATCAAAAAAAGGCTCAAAAGAAGGTCTACATTTGTGGCTCAAAAAGTTCTCAGTTAAGCTCCCAACTTTTCTTTTTCCCCATTGGTGTGGCAAGAGGATACCTTCCTGGGAAGTTTGTTTTAATGTTGCTTTAATATTCTTTAGCATCTTGTCAGGGTATAATCATACATTTTCCATCTTAAGTGAGTCACACATGGATGTTATCTTTTTTTAACCAGAGAGTACGAAATTCCCTATCTAGCCTAATAATTTCTACTAAACTTTCCCTGTATATTCCTAATTCCGGAGTATTACAGATGCGGAGCCAATACTTTAAGGGTTTTAAAGCGATCATATGGTCAACCCTTTTTAAACCTAGATCAAAATGAAGGGGGGTGGGTGGAGTGCTTGTAGGGAGATCAATAAGGGCTCTAATAAATTTGTTTTCCGCAAGATTGGGGGCAGTTGTGTCTGACCAACTCCAAAACTCTGCACCATAGACTGCCCTGACACTGCTTTGGCCCTGCATAGTTTCATTGTTGGAGTTACAGCTCCAGTAGAGGTGGCGTGGATTTTTTTTCTTATGGCCATATCTCTTTGCAGTAAAATCGTTTTGCTCTTCCTTACTTGCTGTACCCAAGACATGTTGTCTGATAGTCTTACACCAAAATAATCCAAACATGTTACCTGCTCAAGAGGAGCTCCTTTTATCACTATTTTGCCCCTAAAAGATCGATGGGGGTCTAGGACCATGAATTTATTTTTTGCCTGATTCACCTCAGGGCCCCTTGAGTGGCAGAAGGATGAAAAGTTATAAATCAGCGACTGTAACCCAGGTGATGTACGAAATATTAACAATGCATCACCGGCAAACATTAAGATGGGAAAGCTCTGACTTGCTGATTTTGGTGCATCGTGCATTCAATTTGCTAGTCAATGAACTGCTCCATTTATATATACACTAAAAAGTTTGGGAGGAAGCACACATCCTTTGCCCTTACCCCGCGCTTAATACTTATCATATATGTATGGTCTACCCCCCACGTTGCACCTAACCTGGGCATATGATTCTAGGTGTAAAGTTATTAATATTGCTATAAGATTTTCTGTTATGCCATATGCCTCCAGGACAGCTCAAAGGTTCTCCCTGAGCCCCAGGTCAAAAGCTGCCCTCAAATCAATGAAGGCAACGTAAAGATTATATTGCTTCAGTGCTACGTACTTCCAGCACAACGCACTGAAGCAGAAGACCTGGTGCAAGGTACTGACTGACCTAAAGCCTGCCTGGCAGTCCTCTAAGATGTTGTGTTCTATTAGCCAGTCTTGAAGTTTAAATATTATCTTTCTTGGAAAGTATTTTTGATTTATATCAATTAAACTAATGAGTCTGTAATTGAACACTAAGTTCTTCCTCCCCTTTTAATAAATAGGCACGATAATAGCGCAGTGCCAACATGATGGTATATACTGAGAAACATCCTTTACAGCGTAACTGGTACAACGCAGTACCGTTACGACGCAGCTTTAACAACGAAAGTCGTTACAACGACTTTCGCTGGAGGGCGCTCAAGGATAGGGGATAGTTTAATTTACTATCCAACACCTTCCCTACTATCCACGGGGACTGGTGTTGGAATAGTAAATTAAACTATTCACTATCTGCGCCCCCCCCCAACGCCAGTCGTTTGTAACGACTTGCGTTGTTAAAACTGCGTCGTAAAGGGACGCGTTGTAACGGTACGCGTTGTACCGTCATACATCCGTATATACTTGCCTCTTAAAATGACATTACTGAGGGCATTTAAATATGGACCCACAATCCTAGGGTGTGATAGATATAAATTTCCTTGGATGACATCAGGTCCCGGGGCCTTCTCCCTTTTTAATAGGTGCAAGGCAATCTTGCATTAAAGTCACCTGCTATGATCTTGGAGTGGGATTCAATTACCCAGGAGTCTTACTATTGCTAAGGAGCTGTTGTGCTCCAGCCACTCCTCCAGAACATTAAAAGACGCTTGGTGGTGCCAGTGCCCCTTTCAGGGGAACCACTACTATCAAAACAATATGTCTAAAAAGCCCTCGCAGTGCATTAGTAACACTCCTTGTCAGAGCTGTGAGTACTAAATGAGCAGCTCCTTCCACTTACTCATTATTCTTTTGTTCTGCATTTTACTTTTTTTTTAATAAGCTGGGGTTGATGGGGAGTCCAAGACCCCTGCTATCCTTGATAGCTACACAGTCAGCACTGGCATTTTTTTTAAAGGGGTGCCTGGTGCCAACCAAGGCACCAATTATCTACAAGCTGTTAGGAGCCACAGGGAAGCCTCAGGGTCCTGTTATCCCTTCCAGCTCCCCCGCCAGCACCAATAACAGGTGCAGTATTTTTTTTTAAGTGGGAGCCCTGTTAGCCACTTGAAACACCCACAAGAAGCAAATCATTGAGGCGATGGGAGGAGCCTCTGTGGCCGCTGTGACCCCGGACAGCTCTCCAGCCAGCACCCGGCCACGTGAAAGGCCCTAGCCCACCCCAAGGGGCTCATATTTTAAAAACACAGAACTCTGTGTTTATTTTTATTGGCGCTGTGGATCATCCGTGGATCTGTGGTGGCAATAATATCAGTTATGTTTTTGAATCCCCTCAATGCCTAGGTGGGCAGGCTAGCCCTATCCTGCATCCCTTATCTGTTTTTTCATGTTTTAGATAGGACAGGGGATTGAGTACCCAAGTCTTAAAATAGCTGCCGCCACATCTTTGTTAATGTGGGGTCAGCCAATCAGACCTTATCCAGACTATATCGGTGCTGTGGACCCCCCAGACAACTTGATTATATCTTCTTCAAATTTGTAGGGTAAACAGGTGTAAAACTCTTGTGAGAGCCAAGAAGGTTGAAAAGTAGTCATTTTTAATTCAGTAAGAGACGATTGGTGTAGACTGCTGAAGGTTTCCCAAAGACAATAAATGTTGAACTAAAAAAGGCAATGGTGACTACAAGTGGGAAAAAATAGAGAAATGAACGGGTAGCAAGTTTTTCACCTATAAGATTATTCACGGCAAGCTGATCCACACGTTTAATATACTACCACATCCATGAATTATTTCCAATTGCAGATATGCATAATGTTTAAAGTGTTTTCAAAATAAAAATTATAATGCCAATCTAATTTAAATGGTGTGTGTGTGGATGTGGTGGATGAAACCTATACATTTTTTTGATCCGTCCTCAAGAATCTAAGTTAAGTGATTGGGTCCAGAACTGACATGCTTATTTCCCGGAAACAAGTACACACTGTCTTATTCTGGACTTTCCAGGAATTGAACTTGCATTCTCCGCCCTCGGTAATAGATCTCATTTGCACGGAAATCTGCACGTGAAAGAGTTTATTTGTACATGTAAAATAAGCTATATGCACAAAGATTGTATGAATAGGGTTCATTGTATTTATGAATGCTTTACTCATAAAATGGATTTAAAATCTTCTAGAAATGAAAAAAATGTATTGCTGGCCTGATGCGAACTGAGATTGTGCCAATAAAAAAGTTTAACGATGTCTCACTGAATAGAGTATGGATTTTTTGTCATGCCCTTCCTGGCAAGAGTTTTGCAGCTCTGGTCTACGGTTAACGAATATATTACACAAATTACGCAATGAAAGCTTAAAACGCCCAAGTGTTCTTTAAACAAAAAACTCCAAAACTATTTCTTTCAGCCTGCATGGAGACAAACATTCAGTAGCAGACAAGGAAGACCAGGGCACCACAATTCAAAACAGCGCATACTGAATTCAAATTTAATTCAGATTAACAAAATGGATTCTGGATTCAAGCATATGGATTTTGAGCCAAAGGAGTACATGAATACCTATTACAGTGGAACTGCTGGTGCTTTCAGTGATGACAAATACTTAAAATTCATGCTGGCAAATCTGCATAAGACGTTTTCTTCAGGCAAGTAGCATAATTTTCATGATGATTTTAGTATTGTAAGAGTAACAATAACAATGTCTTGAACGGCGAGCTCCATGCAGCATCCCATTAGCATTCATCTGTATAGAGGGTCACTGCTAGGGGTGAACTGTTTAAGCTGCATATGCAACTATATTATGCTTTTTCCCAGTAATGGGAAGTTTGCTAGGACAGAAGTTGCCCACATAATCTGTGTCTGTTCCTAGTTCCTTAAGGCAGTCTGAAAATGTGTGTTGAATTGTGAGGAGGTAGTCAAAGTAGCCTAGAACCGTGTTACAATGATGTCCTATTTCCGGAATGATAGTTGAGTATGGCACTCTGAGAGGTGTGGTGACAGCATCGTTTTGGCTATGAATTACAAGATTTTAATTAGCGAGAGTTACCTGGGGTTAGACCAGGAGGAATTTGCTGTTAGCACTTTTATATACTTTGACTCACCTTCTTGTTTGGTTACCAATGAACGCTCAATCTTTTAACCTTTTCAGTGAGGAGGCAAATTTTTTCTCACCTCTCTTTTGAATCTTTGCATAATGTTGGAAGGCGTGGTGTGTTGCTAAAACACCTGTCACTGCTTTTTAGGGCAATTTTTGACCTGATTTATTTCCCTTCTTTCTGCAATTGCTTTCGCCTAAAAGATAGGTTTTTGTATATTTTCCCTTTGCCGTTCACATGTCGAGGTTTCTTTGTAGCAGATTATGTAGCCACATTTTTCTGTTGCTCTCTTGGGGCCTCATTTATGAGGCCGTGCGTCACTTTTACGCCGTCGGAGCGTCACTTTTTGTGACGCACCAGCAGCGTAAAAAATTTGCCTTGTTGCACCATATTTACAAAGTGACGCATCTACGTAGATGCGTCACTTTGTAAACCCCTGCGCTACATTATACCTACGCAAGGTATAATGTATGCTGGTGGGGCGTTCTGACGCAAGACAGGGTCATAGAAGTGACGCAGTGAAATCTATAAGGTTTCACTGCGCCACTTCTAGGACACAGATGCATCAATTTCTTACGCCTGCCTCACAGCAGGCGTAAGACTGACGCCGGCCCTTCACATGGGGCTTGCCCCAATTAAAAGGACACATTGCTGGAGTTGCGTCACTTTTGTGACACACTCCAGCAATGTGTCACTTTTGCGCCGTACAGATACGTCAGAAATACTGACGTATCTGTAACTCCTTGCGCCATGATGCGTCATACTGTAAATATGACGCATCATTTGTCTCGCAAGGAGGGCGCAGTGAAAAGTGACGCATCACTGTTTTCACGCAGCGATGCGTCACTTTTCATAAATGAGGCCCATGGTTTTTCTTTCCTTAAGTTCTTTTGAAACCTACTCAGCTGATGTTTTGTTTAGTATCGACTACTTATATTTGTCTAAAACATCCATCTTAGCAGGGTTATATATTTACCAAAAGCATATAATTAGCGTTTAGTATGTGTCCACTTTGGCTTGTTTTTCCACATTTCAGAAAAGTCAATGTTTCTGTGTTTATATATTCCAACTTGGTGGCTGCAACTGGCCAAAATACACAATCTAATTTTACTTGCTTACCTAACAGTTTAATACTCTAACATGACAGAAAAGTATAAAATAGCTCCACATCGCTATAACATTGACGGCTTCTGTCAGACTATCGGGTTATGCAGTGATTCTGTGGTATATAAATAAATAATACCGGATCTATTTTTGAATGAATGAATGAATAACAGATAGCTCAATAAAATAAGAGTCAAGATTCGAGGTAGTAGGAGTTTCTGCAGGTTTATTACAGCATAAGGACAGGATCAGGACAACCTGCATAGAACGGGGGTGACAGGGCCCAGCAGGACAACTGGGGCCCAGCAGCTGCCGGGGCTTGATCTGGGATGAGCGCGCTAACTTTTAATAACAATACATCAACTTATATACATAGCGCAAACACATAGCATTACATTGCAGTAGGCGTAGCAGTGGGTGGAGCAGAAGGCGTGACGCGTAGCAGTCGCGAAAGATAACAGTAAAAAGAGGTGTAACTGGGAGTATACATAGACATGTGATGCAAACGTAACAGAATATGTCATGAAATGGGCGGAAACATAGGAGGGGGCTACCTAAGGAGCCGGGACCTCTAACCTAATGGTGCGCGTAAACTGGCAATGACGTATCACTAGGAGAAGCTGGGGGCTACGAACTCTGTGCTAGGAGCAGAGACTAGAGTCTGGAGGGTCGGAGCGACATGTACCTAAACCCTATCTGGTATCTGATGTTTAGGGAACATGTTGATATAAACTAGAAGTCATGAGGGGAAAAACTAACTTGATTCTAAGACTGGACCATACATTATTCTACATGAAATGCGTGATGAGGAATATTAAATGACCAGTAAATGCAGTATTTCTCTAACATGGAGACGAGAAGGCTAGACAATGACGGAAACTATTGATGCAGTTCAGTAGCTTAGGAATGCAGAGAAGGAGGACTGAACTGATAGCTGGAACTATAACATACTTTTGGCAGACTCAGAGGCAGAGCCAAGCTGCACCGGGCACTGCGAGGCAGGAAGTAAGTGAAGGGTCGAGGATACAGGTGGGGGCTGTATCGCTCCTCAGCGAGGCTTTTCAGGAGACAGGAGCTGAATCTGATGTCCGGGCCCTTTTGAGGCCTGGGAACGGGGACTTTATAATGGAATAACGTGCACACTGAGAAACGTGGCAACATAACTTTACATAGGCCTGATATTCGTAGTATTCACGAGGACTGGAAACTGGCATACTAGAGGTGGACACAACTATAATTGCGTCATTAATCGGACATGGGGAATAACATATGCATATTGGTCATGCACACATAACATATGATGGATGAGGCGTAGGGACACAGAACATGGCAAAATTTACTTTTCCACATTCCCTCCTTGTCACTACGTTTCCATCAGGAAACATCAATTTTCATGATACCATCTATCATTTCATACAGTACCATTTGCTCGTCTCGAATTATCCTGGAACGGGACTTAGAACGGGGTTTGGGACTAGGAATACAAGAGGTAGCGCACATGCTGCAAATCGCAGGGCCACATTGTATACAGAGGCAGCAGCTAAATATGATCGCTACTGCAATACCTAGAAAAGACAGGACTTTCCATCCCCATGCGGAAATTATATTCCAGAACCAACCTGACCATGTCCAGGTGCCTGGATCTTGGTGTAACAGATGGGCAATTTTATGGAGTCTGGTTATAGCTGAATAAACAGACGGCGCGTTATTTGGAATGAAAATGCAGCAACTAGATCCGATGACTCTACAGGCCCCGCCCCTATCGGCCAGTATGACGTCAAGGACGAGACGATTTTGCAAAACGACAAATCTCATAGCAGATTGTTCTTCGGTTAGGTTACCTAGAGCAGAGGCAGTCTCATTTACTACAGCTTCAAGGGTTCTTGTTAACCTACGGATCAGTTTACTATTCTGGACAGGTCCTACAAAGAAGAAGAAACCTTTATTGAAATCTGTATACTGTTCTAGAGTAGTTTCAGTATAATCGACAATTGGGGACTCCCTTCTATGTCTAATGTGTACTAGATGTGTGTTTCTGTGATAATCAGATGGGGCTAGGAAAACAGGTGGCAGTAGGAAGGCAATATAACAGGTTCCCTCCCAATCGAGGGGCAGACGAACATATGCAGTTTGACCACAAATAAAATAAGAATGGCGTGAAGCTTTAAAAACAGATTTCCCACTGTCACTATACTGGATAACAGTAGTACATTCACTATGACCTACATGTATGGAACCATGACTACGGACACATAATTCGCCTTTGACAGGTAGTACTGAAATAGCAGGTAAGTCTGGGGTAGTATCAGACTGAACATTCAGGACCATGAAATTCGACGAATAATTACCTAAATTATATACTTCATTTTCTAGATCTAAACCTGTTCTGTGGGGGAGACCTTGCTTGTCTGGGAAACATGTACTGTTAAGAAAAGACATATCTGTTGCGGATGACGTTAACGTGGACCATGCTCCACACGAACCATTATGTGAGAATGGATAAGGAAAAAGTGGCAGAACTCCCTTCGGTGTCTGGAAAGGGGGGAGTCGACCACACACCCAACAATTAGTGGCATTGCTGGTCTGGTGTGAGTAATGTAACATACGGATAAATGTGTTGTTACGCATAGCGAGGCGGTAAGAATATTCGTGAGGAGGCAGATCACTAAACGTGTGCTCTACTGTAGCATTAGCAGACATATTTACATGAGGAACTGGAAAATACAGATAGAACGCATAGCTGGTGCAGGAAATCAAAATGCTGATGAATAATACGAAACTCAGAAAAACAATACATCGGTTTGCGTTTAGACTGACTCTCTCACTATGGGGGTCTATTTTATACATGTCAGAAACAGTCTAACCGTTTCACCTAGGGGAGGACTTATACAATCAAACTGACTGACTTATTTTACTAGACCTGAGCTTTAGCTTATACTCCTGCTGCGGAGTTTTCTCTACCAAGGGAGGGGTTGTAATAATGTCTTGTGCGGGACAGTCCTTTAAAACAATGTTTTGGCAGTCTTTAGAATCTTGGGAATCCTTGGAAATGTTTTTAGAAACCGGTTTCAATCCTTTAAAAAGTTTAACATGAGAAAGGTGGATCCATCCTTTTCTGCCTTCCAACTTGACGGCAGTACGGGTGGTCAAGAGGACCTGACGTGGCTCCTTCCAACGTGGTTCCAGCGGACTTGATCTGTCAAAATTTCTGATCATCACCAAGGAGCCTGGAACGATCTCGTGCGGTGCCACCTCGGTATTGTCTGGAAATGCGGCGGCAACCTGTGAACGACATGAGTTGAGGGCAGACATCAAGGAAGCTAGGTAATCTGTCAGCATATTACATGAAACATCGGTAATACTTCGGGGTCTAGGAGTACCCCACATGTTAGGGGGGCGGCCGAATACGACCTCATACGGGGACAGACCTGATCTAGAATGTGCGACCATGCGCATATAAAACAAAGCGACTGGCAGAGCTACTAACCAGTCCACACCTTTTTCTTTACAGACTTTTGCAATACGGATTTTCAGGGTCTGATTATGTCTCTCGACTAGACCGGCTGCTTCAGGATGGCGTACACAATGAAACTTCCACTGGTACCCTAACAACAGGGAAACGTTCTTCATGAGTTCAGATGAGAATGGCTGACCGTTATCAGAATATACGACTCTAGGGAGTCCGTATCTAGGGAAGAATTCACGAACCAACTGCTTGGCAGTGGTCGCGGCTGTGTAATCGGGAACTGGATATGCCTCTGTCCACCTGGACAAAGCGCATACAACTACAAGGACATACTTGAAACCTCGACATCGCTCCATCTGAATATAATCCATCTGGAGGACCTCAAAAGGGTGGTCAGGGGGCTGGAAACCACCTTGTTCCACCGGGACACTTTTACCTGGATTGAACTGACAACATATCATACAGGTACGGACTTTCTGCTTGGCTGCAGCTCGTAAATGCTTGTTGAACCAAATGTTCTGGATACTGTCTAACATAGCTTTTTCTCCTAAATGTGCTGGACTATGTGCGGTATTGATAATGACTTGAACCATAGAATCGGGGAGAAACCATGTGGCTCTACCCTTCGTTAACCATCCTTGATCTGTCTGGACCCCTCCTTGTTCAGACCATTTCTTGATTTCTTCAGGAGTAGCATGTAACTGTATATCTATGACGTCTTGTGTAGGGTCCTTAACTGTCATGCATGTAATCGGATCTGGAGTGTGTGTTAGGTTAACTGGACTGTCTGGAGTCTGTGCTGTAAGCTTGGCTGTGCGGTCTGCTAGATCATTACCTTGGGAAATAATGTCAGTAACTTTCGTATGTGCTTTGCATTTCATGATAGCAATAGATGTCGGTAAATGTATGGCATCTAACAGGGCTTGAATAAGGAGACCATGCTGAATCTTGGTTCCATGAGAAGTCATAAAACCTCTCTCCTGCCAGAGCACTCCGAAGTCGTGTACAACTCCAAATGCGTAACGTGAATCTGTATAAACATTAACTCTCTGGTTCTTGGCGTGTATACAGGCTTGTGTCAGAGCGACTAGCTCTGCTGCTTGAGCGGACAGGGTGTCAATACGGTGTGTTTCAATAACTTCAGTGTCAGTAGTCACTGCATACGCGGCGACTAGTTCTCCTGTACTAGTTCTCATACATGAACCATCCACATAAAGTGTCAGGTCGGGATCTGGTAACGGAATATCTGTCAGGTCTTGTCTTGGCTTTGTCGTAATATTAACTACTTCCACACAGTCATGTGGGTCAGGATTTAAACTAACTGATGGTAACAGTGTAGCAGGATTCAGGACGTTGCAGCGTCTAATTTCTATGTGTGGCTGGAACAGTGTCAATTCATAACCTGTTAAACGTGCAATTGTCAAGTGCTGAGTTTGTGTTCGGTTTAAAAGAACTTCCACGGCGTGTGGAACTTGTACTGTCAGGGAATGTCCTAAAACTATGGAATCACTTTGTCTGATAGCTAGTGCTGTGGCTGCAACTGACTTGAGGCACGAAGGCAACGCCTGGGCGACTGGATCTAGTGTGCTCGAAAAATAAGCACAGGGCTTGTATTGACCTGCTTGATCTTGTGTGAGAACAGATAATGCTGTACCTTCCCGTTCAGTAACGAAAAGTGTAAAAGGCTTACTGTAGTTCGGTGTAGCTAGAACTGGAGCTTGACATAGGGCTTTCTTTAACTCATTGAAACTAAGTGTATGTTCAGATGTCCAAGGGAGGACAGTCGATACGGCTGCCTCCTGTGTCGTTAACTGTATCAGTGGCTTGGCTAGAAATGCATACTGGGGAATCCATTGTCTACAATAAGAAGTAAGGCCGATAAAGGCACGTACCTCCTTCTGGGTTCTGGGCTGGGGAAGACTCGCTATTAACTGGATACGGTCTGGTGTCAACTGCCTACCCCTCTTGGACAGCAAGTGTCCTAAGTATACCACTTGCTGGACACAGAATTGAAGCTTCGAAGGTGACACCTTGTGCCCCATGTCGGCTAGAAAATACAGAACTGTAAGGGATGCTCGCTCGCAAGCACGTTCAGAACGGGCTGTGATCAGTAGATCGTCGACATACTGGAGCAGGGCAGTGTCAGTTGGCATGTGAATGTTGTCTAGTTGTCTCTTAAGTGCTTGACTGTAAATACTAGGACTTTCTGTGAAACCTTGAGGAGCGCGTGTGAACATATAGCTCCTTCCATTTAAACAAAATCCGAAAAGAAACTGGCTATCTGGATGAATTGGAACACTAAAAAATGCATTCTTGAGGTCAATGACAGTGAAGAACATGGCTTCGGAATCAATGGCTGTCAATAGGGAAGAGATGTCTGGGACAACTGGGTACTGCGGAATAATACATTTATTAAGCTCTCGTAAATCAATCACTAATCGATATACTGGGGGTGCATTCGGATCAGTACGTTTCATGACTGGAATGATCGGAGAATTGCATACATTGGAGTCAGTTTCTACAACTACTCCTTGAGCCATGAGCTCGTCAATAATTTTGGATAAGGCTGCTACAGCCTCAGGTGGCAATCTGTACTGTCTGATTCGTGGTAACACTACACCTGGTTTGAGAGTCACACGATGGGGTGTGATTTGCATGTAACCTACATCAGTTGGACCTTGCGCCCATAAGTGCTGCGGAACATTAGACAATCTTGAATCAAAATCTCGTAATACATAGTGACCCTTAAAGTCACGTAGGAACAATCGTATTCCCTCTGGGGAACAGCATATGACTGCACCTAATTCTTTCAGTGTCTTAATGCCTAATAGGTTTTCTGGACATGACTTAGTAAGTAACAGATCAGTAGTACGGGACAATGGACCTACTTCTAGAGTAACTGGCTTAGATATCTCATTAACTATTGGCTTTCCTGAAAATCCAAGGGAAACATTTCTTGAGCCTGAGAGCGGAGCCCCTGGAACTTCGGCATGACTAATTGTGGTCCTACTTGCCCCTGTATCGATCAAAAACTTTCTGTCTTTCCCTAATACTTGACTGTGAACATAGGGACCTTCTTGATCTACAGGTATCTCGATGAGAGGCAAGCCTACCTCCCTCTCTAGGCTGTTTAATGAATATGGCTGGTACTCTGGATACTCAGACTGTGCATACTGGTACATTTGCGATGTAACGTGCTGTGTTGCAGCAATAGGCTGCGGTGCGGAAACTGTCTGTTGTGCATTCTGCGACTGAGGAATCTGTGAAACTTGTTCTTGTCTCGGCGGACGTGGTCTTTCTTTAGTCTTACCAGTAGCTATATTATGTTTCAGAACTGCACACTCGTTTATAAAATGACCTGGCTGTTTACAATAATTGCAGTTCCCTTTAACGGGAGCTGCAGGATGACTGGCTTGATTCGGACCCCTCTTCTGACTGTCTTGAGGAACGGATTGTGCAACTAGCACTTTCATTTTCGTGTCTTTCATACGTTTTCTTTCGTGTTCTTGCTCTTCCCTGATTCTATTCTGGTGATACTGGAGCATCTGGAGCATCTGGGACGGGGTATTAGCTTGCCAGGTGCTTTCGACTTTCAAAACTCGATTTTTAATTTGAGGGCTTGAATTCTCGACTAATTTAGTAACAAAAAGGTGAGGGTATGACTCACTACTTGTCTTGAGACCACTGTTAATACTGAAACATTTTTCAAATCTAGAATAAAAATCACTAATATCTTCATCTTGTTTCTGTTTACAGGCTGAGATTGCATCCCAGTCTTCTTTTCTCGTTGTCAATAATCTGGGTAAAACTTGAATCAATAATTCTGGTAATTCTTTACATTTATCTCCAAGACCGGTACCTGGTACTCGTGCCTTGTCTTCAGCTTCTAGAGCTGTCCAATCGATCTTTTTCTCTCCCACCTCCCATTCCTTTTCCTTTAACTTTTCATACACCCCTGCGGGTAACAGGACCTTTAACATTTTAATGATATCTGGGTAAGTGTATTCTCCCATACGGAGCATGTCTTTTAATTCTCTATGGAACCCTGCTGGATCTTTGTCATGACAGGGAATTAATTTCTTCATTTCAAGAAGTTCCATCTTTGAAATCGGAGTGTATACAAACACTCGTTGCATTACGCCACCCGCCCCTTGGACTGGGTGGACTTCTCGTAACGGATTCTGTCTGTCTATGTAGAATGATTTACTTTCTGGGGGTGAGACATGAACAAAATGCGGGTTCAGAAACGTTCTATATTTGTGACGCTGTTCTAGAATGACACTAATTAAATCGGTACCTAGACCTCTCCATCTATACTGGAGTAACTCGTTCAGGATATCATGCAACGGACCTGGATCAGAATGTTGACCCTCATACAGAGTAATGAGGTGCTGGATCATATACATACCCACCAGTCGTTGCTCGGCTGGGGGCAGTTTCAGGAACATTTGTGCCACTATTTCGTCTGGAAAAGTGGTAGAATCAGTAATCCATCGGACTGCTGATCGGGCTAGTTCTTGTTCATGCATAGTACTTAACTCACTATAACCGATTCGTGATTTCAGGATGTGATCGGTAGCTTGAAATACTTGTTCTAGAGAACCTTGTTCTGGTGCTGGATGATGAAAAATAGACTTGTGTTCTAGACGTAAATGGCGATCTGGAAATCTGGATTTTCCTACATACGCTATTCTGGCGGGATTCTCGTTCTCTTCCTCTTCAGGATCAGAGATACTTTCTTTCTCGCTTACTTGTGCTGCTTTACGCTGTTCGTGTATCTTTATTATCTCTTTACGGATTTTCTTGTACATACTTTCCATGGCACTGACGGTCTTGTGCTTACCCTCGGCTATATTATCACTCCACCTTGTCAGGATTCTCATTTCGGCGGGATCTTTAGACGGGTAATCTTGTTCTCTTATTAGGCAATTGATCAGAAACTTTAATATCATGAGCTGAATCTCGGCTTTCCTTTGAGACATAATCTCGCCAATACTTTCTGGATCATCCCCTGTACGGATGAAACGATATATTCTGTCTAGATCTTCTTTCATATTTGGTAAGGTGACTAGATACTCGGTCACCCTCCTTACGCGTACGGAATATAAAACCATATTATATTCGCCTGGAACTGGATCATAGACACATTCGTTAAGGGTTTGCCTGATTTCTGTAACAGACTGATGTTTAGGCGTGCGCTGTAACGCTTGAGCATGTAATTCGAGTAATGTTAAACGCTTGTGTGGCGGCGGGGTTTGAGGAAGACCTCCTCCTGCGGCCCCTAAACTGGAATCGTCGATTGACATTCTTCGTGCTGACAGGGTCGATAGTTGTAACGTGGGCTGGACTTGTATGGCGGACTGGACCGGGGGAGCTGTTAAGGGCACCCCGGTGTCTGAAGGAGCAGGAAGTGCCTGATTTACAGGGACTGGCGGAGCGCGAACAGGATTTGCATATTCTGGGACTGTGTCGTCCAAGTAGGACGAAATAAAAATATCAGCTGCGGTCGGTTTGTGACGTAGCTTGGTCGGAACTAATGGTGGCGGGAAATTACTAGATGCCTCTGGGGTCGCTTTTGGCACACCTTCGGCAAGAAGAGGATACATACCCTTAATGAGGGCATGCCTCTGTCTGTCTGACTGTTCGGCTTTGACTTGTTCACCTATCTCGATTAATTCTCTTTCTTGGGCTCGTTCCTGGGATTCTCTACTTAACTCTGACTTTCTGACTTCTTTCTCGGTTCTTCTATGAGCTTCCTTACGCCATAACTCGATGGCATCTTTCTGTGACTGTCTGGCTTTCTTTTTCCATAATGCTTCTTCTACTCGCATGATACATTCGGCATCCCATGTACCCGATACGGGCCATCTATACTTTTCTTCTAACTGTTTGGTATACTCTACCCATAAATCTAGATACATTATGGCGCTTATGCCATGTTTCTGATACATAAAGTGACCTGGACTGTCCCTAGGTGGGACAGGAACCGCTTCTTCTAATAAACCCTTTCTAGTTTTTAACTGACGTAACTTGGAAAATATAGGCATGACTGAACTGTAATCTGGACACAATACAATACACAATGAAAACACGAAATCACGTCACACTCATACCACAACATTAAAAATACATGAAGAACATTATAAATAACAGTTCGAACAGAATATTACCTGGAATACTGAAAACAGAAACAGAACAGAATTTCTCGAGAACGGAACAGACTAGAGTTACTGGATGCACTGCTATAACAGTACGGAACATACCGGTCCCATAAAGGGACGCATCAAGACCCGTATCCACCTAGGTGAACACTTCGTTTGTGAGTCTGGGCACCACCAACCCACGGACCAGGAGTCAATTTAGATTGGTCCTGTCTAGATACTACCCCAGCAATGGTACTCACCGGGCAGTACGGAGCGGAAGGCCTCGGACTGGACTGGACGATGGACGACGAACTTCGGACTTCAGTTACAGGTGGGCCTCCGGATACCTCGGACCTTGGACTCTTGGCTTGGGCTCTGGTCGGGACTCGCCGCGTTCCTCCACCGTCTCGTTCGGATGCTGGACCGCCTCCTCCGTCTCCTCCGTGGGCCTGAGGGATACTTGAGCAGAAATATCTGCCACTGCGCAGAAGAGTTCCGTCACGACTGCAGAGGGTCAGGGGGTCGGTGTGGCTTCACCGACGCGTGGGGAAAGGGCAAGTACCTGTTCGGGCGCCATTATGTGGTATATAAATAAATAATACCGGATCTATTTTTGAATGAATGAATGAATAACAGATAGCTCAATAAAATAAGAGTCAAGATTCGAGGTAGTAGGAGTTTCTGCAGGTTTATTACAGCATAAGGACAGGATCAGGACAACCTGCATAGAACGGGGGTGACAGGGCCCAGCAGGACAACTGGGGCCCAGCAGCTGCCGGGGCTTGATCTGGGATGAGCGCGCTAACTTTTAATAACAATACATCAACTTATATACATAGCGCAAACACATAGCATTACATTGCAGTAGGCGTAGCAGTGGGTGGAGCAGAAGGCGTGACGCGTAGCAGTCGCGAAAGATAACAGTAAAAAGAGGTGTAACTGGGAGTATACATAGACATGTGATGCAAACGTAACAGAATATGTCATGAAATGGGCGGAAACATAGGAGGGGGCTACCTAAGGAGCCGGGACCTCTAACCTAATGGTGCGTGTAAACTGGCAATGACGTATCACTAGGAGAAGCTGGGGGCTACGAACTCTGTGCTAGGAGCAGAGACTAGAGTCTGGAGGGTCGGAGCGACATGTACCTAAACCCTATCTGGTATCTGATGTTTAGGGAACATGTTGATATAAACTAGAAGTCATGAGGGGAAAAACTAACTTGATTCTAAGACTGGACCATACATTATTCTACATGAAATGCGTGATGAGGAATATTAAATGACCAGTAAATGCAGTATTTCTCTAACATGGAGACGAGAAGGCTAGACAATGACGGAAACTATTGATGCAGTTCAGTAGCTTAGGAATGCAGAGAAGGAGGACTGAACTGATAGCTGGAACTATAACATACTTTTGGCAGACTCAGAGGCAGAGCCAAGCTGCACCGGGCACTGCGAGGCAGGAAGTAAGTGAAGGGTCGAGGATACAGGTGGGGGCTGTATCGCTCCTCAGCGAGGCTTTTCAGGAGACAGGAGCTGAATCTGATGTCCGGGCCCTTTTGAGGCCTGGGAACGGGGACTTTATAATGGAATAACGTGCACACTGAGAAACGTGGCAACATAACTTTACATAGGCCTGATATTCGTAGTATTCACGAGGACTGGAAACTGGCATACTAGAGGTGGACACAACTATAATTGCGTCATTAATCGGACATGGGGAATAACATATGCATATTGGTCATGCACACATAACATATGATGGATGAGGCGTAGGGACACAGAACATGGCAAAATTTACTTTTCCACAATTCCCCCAGAAACAGTTACAGCTAATGCTTCGGCAGCTTTTGGGTAATGAACGGACAGACGTCGTCAAAAACACAGAAATGAAAGAAGGACTCTTCCCAGTCATTGTGCATCCCCCCCAATCCCCACGTCAGGCACCACACTTATCCATGTCAGCCGGAGTCTCTCATTTTGATGTGTAAGCAATAGATTTGGCATTGATGCTAGTTAAGCAGCATTAAAGGTAAATCGAAAGATTATATAGAATTTTGGTCAGATTTAGCATAAAAGAATGCAAGATTGAATTAAAAGGCATATAACAATGTGGTATTCTTAGGTGGGGTTCACATGTGGCTCTTGTGTATTTCAGGCGAAGTTAAAGGCGACCTCCTTATTGACATTGGTGCTGGACCCACCATCTATCAGATTATATCAGCCTGTGAGTGTTTCACGGAAATCGTTGCAACTGATTTATTGGAACAAAACCATCAAGAGATTAAAAGATGGCTGGAGAACAAGCCGGGGGCGTTTGATTGGACCCTAGCAGGCAAAATGGTTTGCGAAATGGAAGGTGACAGGTAAAACACAAACTGTTTTGTTATTATTATTCATTAGCATTTGTTAAGCGCATGGGTACCCTTAGGCCTCCCCGCGCTAGCAACAACAAGCAAATAGAGGTTGGGTGGTTTAGGCAGATTCTGGAAGAGTCAAGTCTTCAGCTGCTTCCGGAAGGAGAGGTGGTGGGCAGTTGAGTGCAGCTGATGGGAAGGGTGTTCCATAGTCTGGCAGCATTGTAAGAGAAGGTACGCCCCCCTGAATGTGCTCTCTTAATTTCAGGTACCGCTGCCAAAAACAGGCTGGCTGACTGGAGGCATGTTGAAGGGCAATGGAAGGCCATAAGTGAATGATTTATCTTTGGACCTATCCCCCAGAGCATTTCATGTGCTAATAATGATCCTTTTAGAGGCATACAATGGTCAGATGACAATCATTTTTAGGTCGAGACTGAGCCAGCGCGCTATCGCTGGTCTGCAAAGATCTGTGGTAGTTCTGTATGGGAGAGAAGCATACTAATTTTCTTAAACCTTTGTTTTCATATTTTTTCCAGTACTGTTCTGTGCACACAGGTTGGGGTGGAGGTGAATGAGTGACTACATCATAACAATAATTCCAAGATCAACGGCGCATAGCCACCCCCAAGTATTTTTGGCAGTGGGGGCAGGAGGAGGTGAATAAATGGATGATTACAATGCAATCGTTCTAAGCTCGGCATGGTATAGCCACACCTGGGTCTGAGGGAGCTGTGACCACGCAGCCCTGGCTGTCATCAGGGGGGCAGCTGGCTGGTACTTGTCTCTGGGGAGTGACACATTCTGGCCTCACGGGCTGTCTAATTGCTCTCTATGTCTGTTTTCCAATAATACCACACTTGGGATCTAAGGGAGTGATTCCCACAAGAGAACGTATTGCTCCCTATCTGAATATGAAAACTCACTAAAGAAATGTTCTGCTAAAATGGGGGTTGTGTATTAGGAGCAAAAGGAAGGAGTCCTTTCCAAGGATGAGAACCCTCATTCACCCAAGGGAGATGTGCTTCATCATTGGGCTCCCTCCTCAAATCGGGGCCGCAAGGTCCCAGATGTGGGCTACGACTCTCCACCTAATGTGGTTGGTGGAGAGGAACTAAGGTGTTTTCAGACAAGGGGATGCCACAAAGCACTGTAGGTGAGTGAGGGGCAAAGTGCTAAGAAAAATGTGCATAATAAGATAAAACTATCTTAAGGGCTCCATTTTTTTATTCAATAGTGTACTTGGGTAGGATTAAATAGTGAGAGGACTGGAAGTTCAAAACAAATATTCCCCATAGAGGTCAACACGTTTATGACTTTGTTAGACTACAATCAGAGTTCATAGACATTCTTCAGGACCGAATATGTAGTACTATTCTCTCTGTAAATTTATGCCATACTCATGTTAAACAAGATGGTTATCAGGGCTGGACTGGGAACCTCAACCGGCCCTGGCAAAGTGCTCGGCCGGCCCCCACTCCCCACTGGGGGGGTTGGAGGTGCCGCTGAACTCTTTGCCGGGGCCAGTTTT
This sequence comes from Lissotriton helveticus, assembly GCF_964261635.1. NCBI lineage: Eukaryota > Metazoa > Chordata > Amphibia > Caudata > Salamandridae > Lissotriton > Lissotriton helveticus. The sequence continues at coordinate 1,579,757,270 of NC_136061.1, read as the reverse complement.
CTCTATGCTGCAAAAACGGCCCTGTAACAAAAACGGCCCCCACGGGCCCAAAACCGGCCCCCACCCGTGTAGCGCACCGGGGGTTTGCCCGGTGCCCGCTATGGCCAGTCCGGCCCTGATGTTTATACTGGCCTTAATCATAAGCGCCCATCAGAAACGCTGGTAGTTAATACACCATCCCCATCTGTAACAAAAGAAAGAGCATGATACACTTCGCCTACAGTAATTATGTAGCACATAGTGTGTCCCAAAGCACCTTCACAATCCCCCTGTAGACCCTTCATAAAACACAGGGTGTATTAGTGAGCAAAAAGAAGGTAACATTATTTCCTGCTGGAGGGGATAGACTTAGGCTCTCTACAGTCACAACGTACCCCACAGCCAGTTTGGCTCATAGAACCGCAAGAAACATGAATTAAAAGCAATGGCTGTGTGGAGAAAGCATTCAAAATCTTATTCTAGTGTGTGTTAAAACGCATCTGCTTCTAAATATATTGAGGACGATGGACAAAAAGGTCAAAATAGACAATCTCCCACTGAACAACATGTGTAAAGACCGAGGAGCAAAGAGATGGGCCTCCGCTAACATGGAGAAAAAGTTCATGCACCCAAACTCAGAGTCCCCTCTCATCAGTGTGATTATAAATCTATATCTCTCTGCAAGAATAAAGGAGCCATCTGTGATTAAGCATCCGTACAGCTGTAATGTGATCAATACACGGATGGGGCACACTAATGTCACCTTGTGAACTTATCTTACCCTTTGGAAAGGTGTACAAAGAGCTAGGGCACCTAGCCAGCGTCGATAGTGCGGCAATGCGGCTCTGAATCTGAGCCCAGAAACGGCCGAGGAGAGAGTTGGCAAGAAATACACAAATGGGCTGACCTGCCGTGACCCCCCCATCTCTCTCTGGACTGCGGCCCGCGTGCTGGGCAAGATCAATGAGGGAGGGTTGTAATTCGTTCCGGTCTCGCACTCGAACTCGGTCAAGTGCTCTGTCTAAACTGCCTCCAACTAGACAAAGAACGCAGGTCTAAAGAGTCAGAAAGGCTCCAATCTAACAAACACTTACCTAAATCCTGAACCGAGTGTACTGTGTAACGCAGGGTCCTGGACAGAAGAAGGGTCGCCATAGTGCTATCATATTTTAATAGCCGGAAAGAAGCATTGGGTGGACATGACTAGTGATGTCATGTCCAGTAAGTTTAACTGGTGCTCGAGTCGGGGTACCACGGGGGTGGACAGCGTCCCCCCACTTATTTTACCGGGAGCTCGGTAACTGGAGCAAATGGAGCCACACATTCACTCTTTGGCCTCTCTGGGGCGAGATCTCGCCCCAGAGAGGCCAAAGAGTGAATGTGTGGCTCCATTTGTTAAGGGGTGAGCGAGGGGAGGCAATGAGTCTGATGGTGCAAGCCACCTTCGTGACGTCAGCCTGGAGTTCAACTAACAGTGCCCGACACCATGGGATTTGTAGTCCAAGCCGAAGTACTACTAAACCAATGCTTTAATTTGCCGCAGCCAAATCACCTCCAAAGTATCTGTGCTCCAATGAGACAAACACACCTGTGACAGTCTCTGAAAAGGTTTCAATAGCGAATACGTACAAAACACAAAAGGCGACCCCCCCGACTATGTGCTGCACCTATTAAGGTTTTTGGTGGCCTCCAACGTCAGGCACTGCGTGTGAAAGAGAATGTGTGAGGGCCAGAAAGTAAAAACAATACGTGTGTGAGTCGGCAAGCGTAGGTGTGACTGAGAATGAAAAGTATCCTGTGTTTTGTGAGAAACTAGATGTGACTCAGATAGCATGTGATAGGCTTTTAAGTGTGTGAGGGGCGAGTGTGTGTGAAAGGGGGCAAATGTTTTTATACTTTTTTTCAGCTTGTAGGGAATGTGTGTTAGCAGTACTTCTTTTCTTTTGATGCTCTGATTATTTTGTGGAATTTTGTGTATCTCTTTAAGAAAATGCCAGCTATGTGAACAAATGATGCAGCAGGTTTACCACCCAGAAAAGAAATGTAGTGGTGGGGAGCCAAGAATTGTACAGGGACAGCCGAGCCAAGGGTTTGGCTGGGCTCTAGGAGACCTTGAATCAGACAAGCCCTGAAATGTTTCCAATGCAAATCATCCAACAAACAGGATAAATGATCTTCAAAACAAAAAAAGCATATTTCTTTAACATGGTGCAGCTTTGACATTAATATGTCTCATTATACAATATTGAGGAATAATGAAGAAACAGGGACATTTGTAAAACACAATATTTGCCTAAGATCACAGACTTTGGTTGAGTGGAGAAGCCGGGATAAATCCAAGGTTTTCTTGTTTAACTTTGTACATATCAGCCACTAAATAGGTTGCTATTTATCTCTCCTTTTTAAGTTAGATGCTAATGTTTAGTGATTAACTTTGTGCATAAGGGTACAGCGAGTGCAGCAGGCAGAAGCCATATGAAATGTTGTCTCATTTTGGGCTCGAAGTTTCAAGAGAACCTTGAGTTGATCCAGAGCCCAGCATCTGGCTGAAGCCTGGCACGACCTGCAAGTAGCTCACACACCTCTAACAAATGTCCTTTAAAAATACCTACTCATGGGGCCAACTCCAGCTTTATTAATCGGGCAAAGGCCAAGGGTTGGAAGCAGAAAATGGCACAGTCTCCTAGAGCAAAGTCTGAACATAATCATTTTTTTTAACTCTGCCCCAAACAGTTTGACAACAAGACAAATGTGATAATACCTTTATTCTGCCTTGCCTAAATCATCACAGCACGCTGCATTTCGAAACATTATCTGGAACAGAGATCTTTGTGTAACCAGTACATTCCCGGGTATAATGGCACTTTAATAACTCTGGTGGTTAATGCACTTGCTGGAAATGTGTGTGTGTGTGTGTGCGCATTCTTCTAATCAAAGGTTTGACTGAACATAAAATTGCATAGAGGATCAATGTTGCTGCTGTAATGCACAGCATGAAACATGCAGTTCACCGATTTCTTTTTTCATATAGAGAGCTCTGCTGGTTACTCTTTGTGCCACAGAGATCATTGTGTTGCCTGCAGGACACAAGTTACAAACGTTGTCATATAGTTCAGTGGTTTATGATTCTGCATCAAGGATATGAATGCAAACTAAAAGGCAAATGGGTTTTTTTTTGTCCTCATCTCACCTTGGCACGTACAAATGAACACTCGCAACCCCTATCCATTCTGGGGGCCCCGGGTTGAAGTTCTTGCTGTACCCAGAGCCGACCCGGCTACCCCTTTATTCTGGGGCCAGGTGTAATCATTGGACAATTTCTAGGTTTGTTACCAGCCTCATTTCCTTAGCCCATTCCAGCAGAGGTTGCCATACCATGCTATTCCTATTATGTGGTGTACCCGTTTCTAAACGTGCAATTCTAAGTACAGATTGAAGCCACTTTTTATGCAGGGGAGGGGTAACATCCTTCCAAACTTTACATATTTCTCTGCGTGCAATAAGAATTAAAGTAAAAAATAAAGCCACCTGTGTCCCCCTTAGCCCATTAGTGAGATCAGTGTCCAAACCATAAAAAAACCCTTACAACATTGAGACTAAGTTTCATCTTAAAAACACTCTCCAATGTCCTCTCAATAGTGGCCCAAAAGGGGCCGATCATAGGGCAGTCATAAAAAACATGGATATCGTCAGCCTCTGGCATATCACATCTGGGGCATACAGGAGGTGGGCTGACAAATTTAGCGATTTTTTTGGGGGTGTAATAAAGCCTATTTATAACGTAGTAGTGATTCTTTTTAAGGAGCGCAGATTTAACAAATCTATATAGATATTGAAGAGATAGATTATACAGATCAGCTGAAGGGTCCTCCAGGACAGAAAGTCTCCAAACAAAATATAACGGTGGAGCTAGGATTTCATTCGCCTCAATCAGTTCCCTATATAAAAATCCCAATTCTTTCTTCCTGTGAGTCGGGGCCTGAAGTGCCGACTCGATGTCCCAATTTCCACAATGTTGTTTTTCTCAGTGGAATACCACAAACAGAGTTGGATATATTTAAATCTTGAGAGGGAGTCCCCAATCCTAGACCGCAAAACCTCCCGGGGAAGTACCCCCTCCGATGATACTAAGCCTGACCAGATTGTTATTCCCGCTCTCCTGACTGATAGAGACAGGCTATCCTGGAGACATAGTGGTGTACCTGGGGAGTGCCATATAGGGGCAAAATCTGAATAATATTTTACACCCCAACATCCCTTAACTCTGTTCCAAAGAATCAAGGCAGATTTTAGTACCTTTAGGCGAACCTTTTTGTAAAATCTTGGTGCACCAAATTTATACAAAAATCCAGGGCCACCCCCTTCCTGATCTAACATCGTGTTCAAAATCTGCCCCCAGTGAGAATTGTCTGGGCTACTTAAAAGGGTACGGACATTTTTTAGCTGAAAAGCAAAGGCATACCACACAACATCCGGGAGTGCCAGCCCCCCCTTTATCTGTCTTTTTTTCAGTCTTTTCCAAGACATCCGGGCGTTCTTATTTGCCCATATAAAACTGCCTATCTTCCCCTGTATCTTTCTTAAGATTTTATCATGGAATGTTAAGGGTATCGTGTTGAATAGATAGGTTAGTTTGGGCAAGATGACCATTTTGACCAGGTTAACGCGGCCATATATTGTTAACGGAAGGTTTTGCCATCTCGAAAATAGATGATCAATATCTTTAGCCACGTTTTTCAGATTTACTTTCACTATGTTATTGAGGTCAGATGTGATTAATATGCCTAAGTACCTAAACTGGCTGCTTGTTGCTCTCTCCCACTGGTCAACTCCCCAGCACATTATTTCTGTTTTTGTGTTGTTGATTAGATAACCGGAGTATCGACCATAGTCTGCCATGATCTCCTCGACTCTGGGGAAGAACTCTGCCGGATTGCTGGTATAAACCAATAGGTCGTCTGCATATAAAGCCAGCTGGCAACAGTAGTCCTTTATTCTGAAAGGTGTAATTTGATCATCTAACCTCAATGCTTGTGCCAGAGGCTCGATATAGAGATCGAACAAGAGGGGCGAGATGGGTCACCCCTGCCTTGTACCCCTCCTGATATTAAAGCGTGGTGACAGAGAGCCGTTCAATAAAATCACCGCCAAAGCACCCTCATAGCATCCTCTTATAGTTTGAATAAAGGTCTCTCCGAACCCCATAATGGTAAGAACATCCCAGAGAAATCCCCAGTTGACACGGTCGAAAGCCTTCGCCGCGTCGTAAGCTGCCACCGCTAAAGGCTCCGACCGTGCCACGGCAAGATCAATATTACCGATCAGCTGTAAGGTTAATTCATGGATATATCTCCCTGGGATGAAACCCTTCTGGTCCGGGTTAATCAGGAACGGGACCAGCTTGGCCAATCTCCCTGCCAAAACACTAGTAAAGATCTTATAATCTGCGTTCAGCAGGGAGATTGGTCTATAGGAGTCTGCCCTAAGAGGGTCCTTCCCCGGTTTTAAAATTAACACAATGGTGGATTCTTTCCAAGACGGCGGAATTCTACCTTGAGGGCAATATATATAATTAAATAGCTCACAGAGTTTTGGTACCAAAAGATCCTGGAGCGTTTTATATACTTCGCCAGGAAGAGCATCAGGCCCTGCTGCTTTATTATTTTAGATTTTTTTTATATATAGTTTTATTTCTTCTTCTGTAAAGCGGCTATTAAACATATTGCGGCTGTCCTCAGCTAAGCCTGGGAGAGCCTTACTTTCCAACCACTGTAAAGTCATGATAGAATCTGGAGAGGCCTCTTCTTGATATAATTCTGAAAAGAGGGAAAAAAATTTTTTTTCCATATCTTCCTGATCGTAAGATATAGTTCCCTGGCCATCAATTATTAACCTATTAACGTTGTTCCTAACCCGGTCTGCTCTTATCTTTCCTGCCAATACTGCACCGGCCCTCTCACCGAACTCATAATTTTCCATTGAATATGCAGCCCATTGAGCCTTAACTTTTTGGTCTAATAAACCTCGGTATTCTAAGCGTAAACATTCTATTTCGGCCAAGACCTGTGCCAAGACATCCTCTTGTGCGCCTAATCTCCGAGCTTCCACAGATGAGATTTTCTTTTCTATTGTCCTAAATTTAGCTGCCTCTTTTCTGTTACTAAGGCTGGTTAGGCTAAGAAACTGACCTCAAATATGAGCCTTATAGGCGTCCCAAACAAATTCAAGCGGGGCAGAACCTGTATTATTCAAAAAAATAGTTAATGGAAGAAACGCCGACCGCTGTGACAATGGCTTGATCATTCAGAGCTGCCCTTTTTAGAGTTCATCTACGACCTGTTGAAATCCTAGCCCTTCCTATATTGATTGAAAAGGAAATAGGGGCATGATCAGACAGAATACAAGGTAAAAGTTGAATATCTAGCAAGGCCTCTAAACATACTCTATCCATCAAGATATAATCCAGTCTTGATGCATGCCCATTTTTTTTACTGAAGTATGTAAAGCCTGACACCGAGCCATTCTTGGCTCTCCAGGTATCAATTAAGCCAAGTTCGTGTATCATATTCATCATGGCACGGCGAGATCTCGGAGTGGTAACTGCCCGATGGTAGTTAGAACGGTCTTGCAGTGGATCAAGGAGTATATTAAAACTTACTCCGTCTTAGCAGCGGACTTACTGTGAGGCCAGAGGCACAGCGGCACTTTTTGAAAACCAGCACCAGCTCTCCGAGCGCTTGAACTCCAGACCCATATCTCGCCGCACCCGCTCCGCGGGTGCCGCATCGACGGGAGCGGCAGTCTCCAGTACAGCGGGGCATCCAGGTGGAGGTAAGGCGGTTGTGGGCGCGAGGCGTCAGCGGGGCTGCGAGTGTGCGGGGACTTCATTTCCCAGAAGTCCCTGCAAGACCAAGGAAGAGCTTCCGGTCCGCTCTCCCTGCTGGCCCGCCCCCCGCCCCCCCCACTAGGTTCTTAAGAGGTGTTCAGCCCTCCAACGGTGGGACACTTACTCCGTCTTAGCAGCGGACTTACTGTGAGGCCAGAGGCACAGCGGCACTTTTTGAAAACCAGCACCAGCTCTCCGAGCGCTTGAACTCCAGACCCATATCTCGCCGCACCCGCTCCGCGGGTGCCGCATCGACGGGAGCGGCAGTCTCCAGTACAGCGGGGCATCCAGGTGGAGGTAAGGCGGTTGTGGGCGCGAGGCGTCAGCGGGGCTGCGAGTGTGCGGGGACTTCATTTCCCAGAAGTCCCTGCAAGACCAAGGAAGAGCTTCCGGTCCGCTCTCCCTGCTGGCCCGCCCCCCGCCCCCCCCACTAGGTTCTTAAGAGGTGTTCAGCCCTCCAACGGTGGGACACTTACTCCGTCTTAGCAGCGGACTTACTGTGAGGCCAGAGGCACAGCGGCACTTTTTGAAAACCAGCACCAGCTCTCCGAGCGCTTGAACTCCAGACCCATATCTCGCCGCACCCGCTCCGCGGGTGCCGCATCGACGGGAGCGGCAGTCTCCAGTACAGCGGGGCATCCAGGTGGAGGTAAGGCGGTTGTGGGCGCGAGGCGTCAGCGGGGCTGCGAGTGTGCGGGGACTTCATTTCCCAGAAGTCCCTGCAAGACCAAGGAAGAGCTTCCGGTCCGCTCTCCCTGCTGGCACGCCCCCCACGCCCCCTATATCATAGCCTCCTTCTCCCGCAGCGCGGGACGCAGCCTGGGCTAAGACTGGGCAAAGACAGGGCCGTTTTAGGCCGTTCTAGACCGATTAAGACCGGACCGGGCCCTCCCTCTTGGCCTTTCTATGTGAATGATATAGTTGGGTTCCCTGCTTTGATTTACTTCATATATTGCCCACATAATGTCTGTCCGTGAAACCAGGAGTAAATCCACTAAGACCTTAAAAAAGCCCACAGGCACCTTAGACGATTTTATCACTAGGACTAGCCTCTCAATTGATAACGAAATAACCAAACTCCAGCACAAAGTATCACTAGAACTAGAGTGTGCTAGGAGGCTCTCTACCGAATTTGCGCAGATGAAAAAATCTTCTTTAGGTAGTATTGCTAACTCAAAAACTCCCGAGCGCACTACTGGACCTATTCCAACTATCATTCTGGCTGAGGTTCATTCTACTGTTAAGGGAACAACCCCCCCTACTACTCATGACTCTGTTGCACCATCTGTTAGTGTCGATCCCGAAAGCCCTCCTCCCTTGGACTCCACGATAGGGAGTATTGAGGGTACCATAAATGAGGAGAACCCAAAAGTTTTGGCTGAAATAGAGTCTAATAAAAGCCAGCTGCCCGATGAAGCGCACCCAAAGCATAAGAGAAAACGCAAATATTTGACTGCCTATGCTAGAAAAAAAGCCAAGGTAGCACTTAGCCAGAATATTATGAGGGGTGTTCCAAATGTGCCTAGTGTAACTATTGACAACACTATATCAGAGGAAGCGCCTTTACCAGTAGAAAGTTTTAATGACAGCACTGATGAGCAAAACTCGATTACAATGGCTGCCCTTTCAGTTCATGAGGACCAAAGAGTCTCCTTAGATAAGACAGAACAAGAAGGGGGAAGGGAAGAATTTTTAAACTTGGTATGGGAGACACTTAAGAGACTACTTAGACCACTAGAAGTCAGGCTAACTGGTATTGAGAACCAGTTGCTTGAGGTAGAGAAAAGTGTCATTACCTTATCAAGCTTGAGCCTCAATTGTACTGATGTTCCTATAGTCCCCAAGCAAGATCTAGTTCCTCCTCCCGTACTTCCAACGATTAAAAATCCAACTAATGAACAGGAACAAAAGGAGGGAATAGTAAAACACACAAACACTAAACAACCAATAAACACTAATGACAAATTATATTCAATTCCCACAACTTCTACATCTGTAAACTCCACTACCAAACCGTCGCAGAAAAGCCATGGCCAAAGCAACACATCTCTATTGCCAAATGCTGCTACTACCCATCCCTCTAGTCAGAGTGCAAAAGCCCTAAATAAACCCCCATTAAATCCTTCTGTCTTCCCTCATATCACTCCGGCAAGTGACAAACTCTTGTCTGACAGACCTTTTGCAAATAGTACCAATAAGGCAAGTCACCAATCTAGACATATGTATAATAATTTTAGAGGAGGGTTTATAGACCTACCACCCGATGCTAGTCCATTTGTAGCTGTTCTCACAGGGGTGCCCGAACTAGAAAGCCAATATGAAGAGACCTTTCACTCTCTAAAAAACAAAGTGATATATTGGTTAAACACAAATAAACCCATTCCGAACCACATGAAAAGCAATATTCTCATGGTTCGGAGAGTACCGTGGGTAGGTCCCATGGCCAAATCAATTATGGGTGATTGTATTGTCATATCCTTCGAGGAAACCCATAGTGCTGAACATATTTGCAAATGGAAATCATATGGAGTAACATCGTCCATTGAAGTTAGACCTCTATCGTTCTTTTACCCTCCACCTAGGCCCACTCAATATGGCTCCAATTGGAACATTGTTAACCAGTACCATGGTTACGCACCCAACCTGGCTAGACAGGTTGATCAAAATATGTGGTCTGGCATCCCCACTTTTAATAGATACAGTTGTTTAGATGCCGTTGACTGACTTGGAACTATGCCTGATTGTATTTCTAAATTATACGACACCTTTTGCAATCTTGGTACTGATAGTTCCCATCCCAGAATGCACCAACGAATGCTTGATGTAAATAAGGATGTTGAGGATAGGATGTGTAGGATAATGACAAATCACCCCAATAGGGAACTGCCTCTACCACTTGATAAAGTATGCCACACCCTACTTATGGGTAGTCTGGATGGGGGACCTGATACTGTAACTAGAGATATGGCAAACAAGGTGGAGAAAGAAATGGTCAATTGCCAGTTAGGTAGTGTACCCAATCAACCGGTAATCATGTCAGCCCTTGATGACCAGAGCCTGACATCTCGCTTGCTTATTCTATCATGGAACATCGCTGGGGTTGCCAAGAACCTAAAGGACCCCGATTGGGCAGACTATATTGACACCAGTGATATTTGTCTTCTGCAAGAAACCTGGGCAACCGAAGTTCCACACCGAGTTGGTTACAAGACCTATGGAATTGAGGCAGTCCAGTCTGATAGAGGAAGACCATCAGGGGGTCTGATCATTTGGCTTAAAATAACACTGGTCATGAAGGTTGAATCTATTGATACAGGCACTCCTGACATTTTGTCCCTAAAGGTTACTCCCCCTAAGGGAAATGAATGCTACATCATCAATGTATACAATAGACCGATCGGTCATTCTAAGGTTTCACCTACGCTGGAATTATTGGACCTCTTTTTTAAGAATGTAGTTGGAGATACTCCGGTTATTTTGGGAGGAGATCTAAACTGCAACTTCGAACCTGTTCCAGGTATCAATGATGTTTTTGAAGATGAGGACCAAGTGTATAAAATTCCCCAGCTTGAAACTCAAAAAAATGTTAAGTATTCTACTTTGGTCGGCCAACTACTAAGGCTAACTGTAGATCATGGCCTTAGAGCATGCAATGGCCGCCTCCCTTCGGATTTGCTGAAACATCCAACTTTTCCCAAAGCTAACAGCAACTTAGACTTCATACTTGTTTCACTTAGTATCTGGCATTTCTTGATTGACTTAAAGGTGACAAATAGGGGGGAAAGTGATCACTATCCTTTGGAACTTTACATCGACGTGCATATGTTTAGTGACACTATTACCTCACCAACTATGAACACCCACGGAAGAATGTATGAGGATGTTCACATAAATAATAATAGACGGGCAGTAAAATGGCCCCGCATTTTGGCAGACGGCAAGGCTCTAGCGTCAGTGTACTCTCTCTTTGAGCAGACGTTTGCACATATAGCCGACCAAACCTTCCTACCTGTACATTTTGATCATTTTATTGAACTCCACAATGTTTTCTTCAGTGAACTAAAAATATATCTGTCAAAAATGCCAAGGAAAAAACAACAAAATATAAGAGTGGCCAGTCATGGCAAATTATGGTATGACCACTCATGTAGGCACGCTAAGAGAAACTTACTGCTTGCTATTAAAAGTAGGCCAAAAGAAGAAGTTAAACTTGCAAGGGAGGAGTACAAACGCGTCCAAAGAATCTCAAAAAAACTGTGGGAGGAGTCGATCTGGGCTGAAATGTTAGCTGCTGCAAAAATCAATGATAATGCTGGATTCTGGAGGTTGGTGGCAAATGAGGGGCACGCAGGCAGAGTTGTGAAAGACACGTTTCTGGATGAAATGACCTGGGTGACCCATTTCACATCTCTTTATCAAGAATACGATGGTGTTAACAACAAGGGTATATGGTTTCCCCCTCCTATTGAACCCCTTAATTTTACACTGGAGGAAACAGTAAGGGCAATTAATGAATTAAAAAACACTAAAGCACCAGGTCCAGATAAAATACCTGGGGACCTATATAAACACAATGTAGGAGTCTGGGCCCCTTATGTGAACCGCTTGTTCAATGTTCTATCTACAAACTGTTGTTTTCCAGATAGTTGGCGTGCAGCGGAAGTTGTGTTAATTTTTAAAAAGGGGAATAGACTGACACCCTCTAACTACAGACCAATTAGTCTTATGGACACGTTGCAAAAACTCTATGCTAAACACCTGTTATTTCGGATCAACGACTGGCTGGACGATTCCAATATAATCTCCAAATTTCAAGCAGGTTTTAGGAGTAAGACCAGCACAATAGACCAAATATTCCGATTCTGTTGTTTGATCTGGAAGTACGTGCATATTAGGAAAGGTCACCTTTATGTAGCTTTCGTTGACCTGAGAGCTGCATTTGATTTGGTCCCGCGCAGTCTGCTTTGGAAAACATTAAGTGAAGTGGGTCTACCAGGATGCCTCCTGGCTCAAATAGTTGAGCTACACACTGGCAACTTTGCAAACATAAGGTGGGGTCCTAATGGCGAGCTGTGCAACCAACCATCTGTGGCTGCCCAACACCCAGCCATACAAGACCTTTGGCAATGCGTGGTGTGGGGTTGGGTGCACACAGCAATGTCATGAAACAATAGACTTTTAGTGGTTTTGTCAAAGGTCAAAACAACAAAGGATAAAAAACAGGAGGCTAATTGGCTTCATCAAGGGATCAGCACATCAACATATATAAAGTAGACCTATTGGTGTTGTCTAAAAGTCAGCACTAATTACAATCAAATAAAGGTGCATTTCATAAAATCACACATTGTAATGTTTATTATTAGTGATTATCAGAACATGTTTTCAAAAGAGTTACAAATGGGGGTGGGGACGCACACTACTCACACACCGGCGGTGTCGCCCCTAAGGACTCTGGTCAATGTAGTAAAGTGTTCGCGATGCATCATCTTTCGATCTTCTGCTATCTTCGCTGTCTTCGCCATCCCTGGACACGTGTTTCGGGGTATTACCCCTCATCAGCAGGGATAGGCCGTGTACTGGGGTTGCCGATGGCTGCCAATATCTGCCAGGTATAGTACCACTCAGGCGCGTAGGTGCGGGATCCCAGGCTCGTCAGCCCGCAGCTCAAGGGAGCTTTAAAGTTACAAATAGGGGTGGGGTCGCACACTACTCACACACCGGCGGTGTCGCCCCTAAGGACTCTGGTCAATGTAGTAAAGGGGCGACACTGCCGGTGTGTGAGTAGTGTGCGACCCCACCCCCATATGTTTTCAAAAGAGTGTTTTTTAAATACCAACAATAAACATGTTTCCATTCTATTTATAACATTTTTCAGGCGAAAATTATAGTCAGAGATCCAACCAGAAGAATTCTCTGCATTGCACATCTCCAGTTTGGAGTGTTCTAAACAAATATGGTAAGCATTTTGGGGTCATGGATTCCTTTCATCACTTCATTTTTGCTTTCATAACCATAAAAGTTTATAAATACCAGATAGATTATATAAACATCATGTTTACATTAAGATAAAAAGGCCAATCCCATTGTAGTGTAAATTTAAAACAATGCAACATATCATATACATTAGTTCAAAAGTCATTCCCACTGCTTTAACCACCATTTAAGGTGCATACGCACAGTTACTTGGTAAAGGCTCGTACAAGGATGAAGCTTCCATTAAGATTAGGCCTGAGGGGTGAACTATGCTCCGTTCATGGAGTTTGATGAGTTTTCTGCACTCCGCACTCTGCAGAGCTCGCAGAGGGCAGAAAACTACGCTTCATGATGTGCAAAGGAGTTTTATCCCCACTCGCGGTCGCGAACGGTAAGTTTGCAATTGCAAACGCTAAGTTTGCAAGCGCGAGCTGCCGCTCGGGTAGAATTTCTACCCGAGCTGCATGAATACCAGCACAAACTGCAGTTCGCTCTGTAGTCCGCCACTCGCGGAACTTTGCAGTTTTTTTTATAACTTTGTGGAGTTTTGAGTAGCAAAACTCAGCGAACTACGCCCAGGCCTAATTAAGATATCACTTTTATCTTATGTGTTCTAAGTCGCCATGCCCATGAAAGGAATCTAGACATGCTAAACACAACTACCTCTTTTGTATCACATTGGAGAATTCTAGAGGCTTCCCAAAAATGGCCAACAGCTTGCACCAGGGAATAATCCATTTCTTACGGGGCATAATGTATGCCAGACAGAATAAGGTAAAGTGATCAATGGTTTCAACTAGCTGTAGACAAAATGGCAGATAGGAGATACAGGGTTGGCTATGTCCCAAGTGGAATTAATAGAATTTAAGGGTAAAAGGCCCAGCCTGAATTGTATATACAGGGTTTTAGCTTGATCTGATTGCACTGTATCAAAAAAAGGCTCAAAAGAAGGTCTACATTTGTGGCTCAAAAAGTTCTCAGTTAAGCTCCCAACTTTTCTTTTGCCCCATTGGTGTGGCAAGAGGATACCTTCCTAGGAAGTTTGTTTCAATGTTGCTTTAATATTCTTTGGCATCTTGTCAGGGTATAATCATACATTTTCCATCTTAAGTGAGTCACACATGGATGTTATCTTTTTTTAACCAGGGAGTACGAAATTGCCTATCTAGCCTAATAATTTCTACTAAACTTTCCCTGTATATTCATAATTCCGGAGTATTACAGATGCGGAGCCCATACTTTAAGGGTTTTAAAGCGATCATGTGGTCAACCCTTTTTAAACCCAGATCAAAATGAAGGGGGGTGAGTGGAGTGCTTGTAGGGAGACCAATAAGGGGCCTAATAAATTTGTTTTCCGCAAGATTGGGGGCAGTTGTGTCTGACCAACTCCAAAACTCTGCACCATAGACTGCCCCGACACTGCTTTGGCCCTGCATACTTTCATTGCTGGAGTTACAGCTCCAGTAGAGGTGGCCAGGATTTTTTTTCTTATTGCCATATCTCTTTGCAGTAAAATCGTTTTGCTCTTCCTTACTTGCTGTACCCAAGACATGTTGTCTGATAGTCTTACACCAAAATAATCAAAACCCGTTACCTGCTCAAGAGGAGACCCTTTTATCACTATTTTGCCCCTAAAAGATCGATGGGGGTCTAGGACCATGAATTTATTTTTTGCCTGATTCACCTCAGGGCCCCTTGAGTGGCAGAAGGATGAAAAGTTATAAATCAGCGACTGTAACCCAGGTGATGTACGAAATATTAACAATGCATCACCGGCAAACATTAAGATGGGAAAGCTCTGATTTGCTGATTTTGGTGCATCGTGCATTCAATTTGCTAGTCAATGAACTGCTCCATTTATATATACACTAAAAAGTTTGGGAGGAAGCACACATCCTTTGCCCTTACCCCGCGCTTAATACTTATCATATATGTATGGTCTACCCCCCACGTTGCACCTAACCTGGGCATATGATTCTAGGTGTAAAGTTATTAATATTGCTATAAGATTTTCTGTTATGCCATATGCCTCCAGGACAGCTCAAAGGTTCTCCCTGTGCCCCAGGTCAAAAGCTGCCCTCAAATCAATGAAGGCAACGTAAAGATGATATTGCTTCAGTGCTACGTACTTCCAGCACAACGCACTGAAGCAGAAGACCTGGTGCAAGGTACTGACTGGCCTAAAGCCTGCCTGGCAGTCCTCTAAGATGTTGTGTTCTATTAGCCAGTCTTGAAGTTTAAATATTATCTTTCTTGGAAAGTCTTTTTGATTTATATCAATTAAACTGATGAGTCTGTAATTGAACACTAAGTTCTTCCTCCCCCTTTAAAAAATAGGCACGATAATAGCGCAGTGCCAACATGATGGTATATACTGAGAAACATCCTTTACAACGTAACTGGTACAACGCAGTACCGTTACGACGCAGCTTTAACAACGAAAGTCGTTACAACGCATTTCGCTGGAGGGCGCTCTAGGATAGGGGATAGTTTAATTTACTATCCAACACCTTCCCTACTATCCACGGGGACTGGTGTTGGAATAGTAAATTAAACTATTCACTATCAGTGCCCCCCCAACGCAAGTCGTTTGTAACGACTTGCGTTGTTAAAACTGCGTCGTAAAGGGACGCGTTGTAACGGTACGCGTTGTACCATCATACATCCGTATATACTTGCCTCTTAAAATGACATTACTGAGGGCATGTAAATATGGACCCACAATCCTAGGGTGTGATAGATATAAATTTCCTTGGATGACATCAGGTCCCGGGGCCTTCTCCCTTTTTAATAGGTGCAAGGCAATCTTGCATTAAAGTCACCTGCTATGATCTTGGAGTGGGATTCAATTACCCAGGAGTCTTACTATTGCTAAGGAGCTGTTGTGCTCCAGCCACTCCTCCAGAACATTAAAAGACGCTTGGTGGTGCCAGTGCCCCTTTCAAGGGAACCACTACTATCAAAACAATATGACTAAAATGCCCTCGCAGTGCATTGGTAAGACTCCTTGTCAGAGCTGTGAGTACTAAATGAGCAGCTCCTTCCACTTACTCATTATTCTTTTGTTCTGCATTTTACTTTTTTTTTAATAAGCTGGGGTTGATGGGGAGTCCAAGACCCCTGCTATCCTTGATAGCTACACAGTCAGCACTCATGCCAGCATTTTTTTTAAAGGGGTGCCTGGTGCCAACCAAGGCACCAATTATCTACAAGCTGTTAGGAGCCACAGGGAAGCCTCAGGGTCCTGTTATCCCTTCCAGCTCCCCCGCCAGCACCAATAACAGGTGCAGTATTTTTTTTTTAAGTGGGAGCCCTGTTAGCCACTTGAAACACCCACAAGAAGCAAATCATTGAGGCGATGGGAGGAGCCTCTGTGGCCGCTGTGACCCCGGCCAGCTCCCCAGCCAGCAGCCTGCCATGTGAAAGGCCCTAGCCCACCCCAAGGGGCTCATATTTTAAAAACACAGAACTCTGTGTTTATTTTTATTGGCGCTGTGGATCATCCGTGGAGCTGTGGTGGCAATGATATCAATTATATTTTTGACCCCCCCCAGGCCTAAGTGGGCAGGCTAGCCCTATCCTGCACCCCTTATCTGTTTTTTTCATGTTTTAGACAGGACAGGGGATTGAGTACCCAAGTCTTAAAATAGCTGCCGCCACATCTTTGTTAATGTGGGGTCAGCCAATCAGACCTTAACCAGACTATATCGGTGCTGTGGACCCCCCCAGACAACTTGATTATATCTTCTTCAAATTTGTAGGGTAAACAGGTGTAAAAGTCTTGTGAGAGCCAAGAATGTTGAAAAGTAGTCGTTTTTAATTCAGTAAGAGACGATTGGCGTAGACTGCTGAAGGTTTCCCAAAGAAAATAAATGTTGAACTAAAAAAGGCAATGGTGACTACAAGTGGGGAAAAAAAGAGAAATGAACGGGTAGCAAGTTTTTCACCTATAAGATTATTCACGGCAAGCTGATTCACACATTTAATATACTACCACATCCATGAATTATTTCCAATTGCAGATATGCATAATGTTTAAAGTGTTTTCAAAATAAAAATTATAATGCCAATCTAATTTAAATGGTGTGTGTGTGGATGTGGTGGATGAAACCTATAATTTTTTTGATCCGTTCTCAAGAATCTAAGTTAATTGATTAGGTCCAGAACTGACATGCTTATTTCCCGGAATCAAGTACACACGTTCTTATTCTGGACTTTCCAGGAATGGAACTTGCATTCTCCGCCCTCGGTAATAGATCTGATTTGCACGGAAATCTGCACGTGAAAGAGTTTATTTGTACATGTAAAATAAGCTTATATGCACAAAGAAATGTATGAACAGGGTTCATTGTATTTATGAATGCTTTACTCATAAAATGGATTTAAAATCTTCTAGAAATGAAAAAAATGTATTGCTGGCCTGATGCGAACTGAGATTGTGCCAATAAAAAAGTTTAACGATGTCTCACTGAATAGAGTATGGATTTTTTGTCATGCCCTTCCTGGCAAGAGTTTTGCAGCTCTGGTCTACGGTTAACGAATATATTACACAAATTACGCAATGAAAGCTTAAAACGCCCAAGTGTTCTTTAAACAAAAAACCTCAAAACGATTTCTTTTAGCCTGCATGGAGACAGATATTCAGTAGCAGGCAAGGAAGACCAGGGCACCACAATTCAAAACAGCACATACTGAATTCAAATTTTATTCAGATTAACAAAATGGATTCTGGATTCAAGCATATGGATTTTGAGCCAAAGGAGTACATGAACACCTATTACAGTGGAACTGCTGGTGCTTTCAGTGATGACAAATACTTAAAATTCATGCTGGCAAATCTGCATAAGACGTTTTCTTCAGGCAAGTAGCATAATTTTCATGATGATTTTAGTATTGTAAGAGCAACAATAACAATGTTTTGAACGGCGAGCTCCATGCAGCATCCCATTAGCATGCATCTGTATAGAGGGTCACTGCTAGGGGTGAATTGTTTAAGCTGCATATGCAACTATATTATGCTTTTTCCCAGTAATGGGAAGTTTGCTAGGACAGAAGTTGCCCAAATAATCTGTGTCTGTTCCTAGTTTCTTAAGGCAGTCTGAACATTTGTGTTGAGTTGTGAGGAGTTAGTCAAACTAGCCTAGAACCGTGTTACAATGATGTCCTATTTCAGGAATGATAGTTGAGTATGACACTCTGAGAAGTGCAGTGACAGCATAGTTTTGGCTATGAATTACAAGATTTTAATTAGCGAGAGTTACCTGGGGTTAGACCAGGAGGAATTTGCTGTTAGCACTTTTATATACTTTGACTCACCTTCTTGTTTGGTTACCAGTGAACGCTCAATCTTTTAACCTTTTTAGTGGTGTAACAAGGCACATTTTTTCTCACCTCTCTTTTGAATCTTTGCATAATGTTGGAAGGCGTGGTGTGTTGCTAAAACACCTGTCACTGCTTTTTAGGGCAATTTTTGACTTGATTTATTTCCCTTCTTTCTGCAATTGCTTTCGCCTAAAAGATAGGTTTTTGTATATTTTCCTTTTGCCGTTCACATGTCGAGGTTTCTTTGTAGTAGATTATGTAGCCAAATTTTTCTGTTGCTCTCTTGGGGCCTCATTTATGAGGCCGTGCGTCACTTTTACGCCGTCGGAGCGTCACTTTTTGTGACGCACCAGCAGCGTAAAAAATGTGCCTTGTTGCACCATATTTACAAAGTGACGCATCTACGTAGATGCGTCACTTTGTAAACCCCTGCGCTACATTATACCTACACAAGGTATAATGTATGCTGGTGGGGCGTTCTGACGCAAGACAGGGTCATAGAAGTGACGCAGTGAAATCTATAAGGTTTCACTGCGCCACTTCTAGGACACAGATGCATCAATTTCTTACGCCTGCCTCACAGCAGGCGTAAGACTGACGCCGGCCCTTCACATGGGGCTTGCCCCAAGTGAAAGGACACATTGCTGGAGTTGCGTCACTTTTGTGACACACTCCAGCAATGCGTCACTTTTGCGCCGTACAGATACGTCAGAAATACTGACGTATCTGTAACTCCTTGCGCCATGATGCGTCATACTGTAAATATGACGCATCATTTGTCTCGCAAGGAGGGCGCAGTGAAAAGTGACGCATCACTGTTTTCACGCAGCGATGCGTCACTTTTCATAAATGAGGCCCATGGTTTTTCTTCCCTTAAGTTCTTTTGAAACCTACTCAGCTGATGTTTTGTTTAGTATCGACTACTTATATTTGTCTAAAACATCCATCTTAGCAGGGTTATATATTTACCAAAAGCATATAATTAGCGTTTAGTATGTGTCCACTTTGGCTTGTTTGTCCACATTTCAGAAAAGTCAATGTTTCTGTGTTTATATATTCCAACTTGGTGGCTGCAACTGGCCAAAATACACAATCTAATTTTACTTGCTTACCTAACAGTTTAATACTCTAACATGACAGAAAAGTATAAAATAGCTCCACATCGCTATAACATTGACGGCTTCTGTCAGACTATCGGGTTATGCAGTGATTCCCCCAGAAACAGTTACAGCTAAT
Source organism: Lissotriton helveticus (assembly GCF_964261635.1). NCBI lineage: Eukaryota > Metazoa > Chordata > Amphibia > Caudata > Salamandridae > Lissotriton > Lissotriton helveticus. The sequence goes on along the minus strand of NC_136061.1, from coordinate 1,579,737,874 downwards.
GCTTCGGCAGCTTTTGGGTAATGAACGGACAGACGTCGTCAAAAACACAGAAATGAAAGAAGGACTCTTCCCAGTCATTGTGCATCCCCCCAATCCCCACGTCAGGCACCACACTTATCCATGTCAGCCGGAGTCTCTCATTTTGATGTGTAAGCAATAGATTTGGCATTGATGCTAGTTAAGCAGCATTAAAGGTAAATCGAAAGATTATATAGAATTTTGGGCAGATTTAGCATAAAAGAATGCAAGATTGAATTAAAGGCATATAACAATGTGGTATTCTTAGGTGGGGTTCACATGTGGCTCTTGTGTATTTCAGGCGAAGTTAAAGGCGACCTCCTTATTGACATTGGTGCTGGACCCACCATCTATCAGATTATATCAGCCTGTGAGTGTTTCACGGAAATCGTTGCAACTGATTTATTGGAACAAAACCATCAAGAGATTAAAAGATGGCTGGAGAACAAGCCGGGGGCTTTTGATTGGACCCTAGCAGGGGAAATGGTTTGCGAAATGGAAGGTGACAGGTAAAACACAAACTGTTTTGTTATTATTATTCATTAGCATTTGTTAAGCGCATGGGTACCCTTAGGCCTCCCCGCGCTAGCAACAACAAGCAAATAGAGGTTGGGTGGTTTAAGCAGATTCTGGGAGAGCCAAGTCTTCAGCTGCTTCCGGAAGGAGAGGTGGTGGGCAGTTGAGTGCAGCTGATGGGGAGGGTGTTCCATAGTCTGGCAGCATTGTAAGAGAAGGTACGCCCCCCCTGAATGTGCTCTCTTAATTTCAGGTACCGCTGCCAAAAACAGGCTGGCTGACTGGAGGCATGTTGAAGGGCAATGGAAGGCCATAAGTGAATGATTTATCTTTGGACCTATCCCCCAGAGCATTTCATGTGCTAATAATGATCCTTTTAGAGGCATACAATGGTCAGATGACAATCATTTTTAGGTCGAGACTGAGCCAGCGCGCTATCGCTGGTCTGCAAAGATCTGTGGTAGTTCAGTATGGGAGAGAAGCATACTAATTTTCTTAAACCTTTGTTTTCATATTTTTTCCAGTACTGTTCTGTGCACACAGGTTGGGGTGGAGGTGAATGAGTGACTACATCATAACAATAATTCCAAGATCAACGGCGCATAGCCACCCCCAAGTATTGATGGCAGTGGGGGCAGGAGGAGGTGAATAAATGGATGATTACAATGCAATCGTTCTAAGCTCGGCATGGTATAGCCACACCTGGGTCTGAGGGAGCTGTGACCACGCAGCCCTGGCTGTCATCAGGGGGGCAGCTGGCTGGTACTTGTCTCTGGGGAGTGACACATTCTGGCCTCACGGGCTGTCTAATTGCTCTCTATGTCTGTTTTCCAATAATACCACACTTGGGATCTAAGGGAGTGATTCCCACAAGAGAACGTATTGCTCCCTATCTGAATATGAAAACTCACTAAAGAAATGTTCTGCTAAAATGGGGGTTGTGTATTAGGAGCAAAAGGAAGGAGTCCTTTCCAAGGATGAGAACCCTCATTCACCCAAGGGAGATGTGCTTCATCATTGGGCTCCCTCCTCAAATCGGGGCCGCAAGGTCCCAGATGTGGGCTATGACTCTCCACCTAATGTGGTTGGTGGAGAGGAACTAAGGTGTTTTCAGACAAGGGGATGCCACAAAGCACTGTAGGTGAGTGAGGGGCAAAGTGCTAAGAAAAATGTGCATAATAAGATAAAACTATCTTAAGGGCTCCATTTTTTTATTCAATAGTGTACTTGGGTAGGATTAAATAGTGAGAGGACTGGAAGTTCAAAACAAATATTCCCCATAGAGGTCAACACGTTTATGCCTTTGTTAGACTACAATCAGAGTTCATAGACATTCTTCAGGACCGAATATGTAGTACTATTCTCTCTGTAAATTTATGCCATACTCATGTTAAACAAGATGGTTATCAGGGCTGGACTGGGAACCTCAACCGGCCCTGGCAAAGTGCTCGGCCGGCCCCCACTCCCCACTGGGGGGGTTGGAGGTGCCGCTGAACTCTTTGCCGGGGCCAGTTTTCTCTATGCTGCAAAAACGGCCCTGTAACAAAAACGGCCCCCACGGGCCCAAAACCGGCCCCCACCCGTGTAGCGCACCGGGGGTTTGCCCGGTGCCCGCTATGGCCAGTCCGGCCCTGATGTTTATACTGGCCTTAATCATAAGCGCCCATCAGTAACGCTGGTAGTTAATACACCATCCCCATCTGTAACAAAAGAAAGAGCATGATACACTTCGCCTACAGTAATTATGTAGCACATAGTGTGTCCCAAAGCACCTTCACAATCCCCCTGTAGACCCTTCATAAAACACAGGGTGTATTAGTGAGCAAAAAGAAGGTAACATTATTTCCTGCTGGAGGGGATAGACTTAGGCTCTCTACAGTCACAACGTACCCCACAGCCAGTTTGGCTCATAGAACCGCAAGAAACATGAATTAAAAGCAATGGCTGTGTGGAGAAAGCATTCAAAATCTTATTCTAGTGTGTGTTAAAAGGCATCTGCTTCTAAATATATTGAGGACGATGGACAAAAAGGTCAAAATAGACAATCTCCCACTGAACAACATGTGTAAAGACCGAGGAGCAAAGAGATGGGCCTCCGCTAACATGGAGAAAAAGTTCATGCACCCAAACTCAGAGTCCCCTCTCATCAGTGTGATTATAAATCTATATCTCTCTGCAAGAATAAAGGAGCCATCTGTGATTAAGCATCCGTACAGCTGTAATGTGATCAATACACGGATGGGGCACACTAATGTCACCTTGTGAACTTATCTTACCCTTTGGAAAGGTGTACAAAGAGCTAGGGCACTTAGCCAGCGTCGATAGTGCGGCAATGCTGCTCTGAATCTGAGCCCAGAAACGGCCGAGGAGAGAGTTGGCAAGAAATACACAAATGGGCTGACCTGCCGTGACCCCCCCATCTCTCTCTGGACTGCGGCCCGCGTGCTGGGCAAGATCAATGAGGGAGGGTTGTAATTCGTTCCGGTCTCGCACTCGAACTCGGTCAAGTGCTCTGTCTAAACTGCCTCCAACTAGACAAAGAACGCAGGTCTAAAGAGTCAGAAAGGCTCCAATGTAACAAACGCTTACCTAAATCCTGAACCGAGTGTACTGTGTAACGCAGGGTCCTGGCGAGAAGAAGGGTCGCCATAGTGCTATCATATTTTAATAGCCGGAAAGAAGCATTGGGTGGACATGACTAGTGATGTCATGTCCAGTAAGTTTAACTGGTGCTCGAGTCGGGGTACCACGGGGGTGGACAGCGTCCCCCCACTTATTTTACCGGGAGCTCGGTAACTGGAGCAAATGGAGCCACACATTCACTCTTTGGCCTCTCTGGGGCGAGATCTCGCCCCAGAGAGGCCAAAGAGTGAATGTGTGGCTCCATTTGTTAAGGGGTGAGCGAGGGGAGGCAATGAGTCTGATGGTGCAAGCCACCTTCGTGACGTCAGCCTGGAGTTCAACTAACAGTGCCCGACACCATGGGATTTGTAGTCCAAGCCGAAGTACTACTAAACCAATGCTTTAATTTGCCGCAGCCAAATCACCTCCAAAGTATCTGTGCTCCAATGAGACAAACACACCTGTGACAGTCTCTGAAAAGGTTTCAATAGCGAATACGTACAAAACACAAAAGGCGACCCCCCCGACTATGTGCTGCACCTATTAAGGTTTTTGGTGGCCTCCAACGTCAGGCACTGCGTGTGAAAGAGAATGTGTGAGGGCCAGAAAGTAAAAACAATACGTGTGTGAGTCGGCAAGCGTAGGTGTGACTGAGAATGAAAAGTATCCTGTGTTTTGTGAGAAACTAGATGTGACTCAGATAGCATGTGATAGGCTTTTAAGTGTGTGAGGGGCGAGTGTGTGTGAAAGGGGGCAAATGTTTTTATACTTTTTTTCAGCTTGTAGGGAATGTGTGTTAGCAGTACTTCTTTTCTTTTGATGCTCTGATTATTTTGTGGAATTTTGTGTATCTCTTTAAGAAAATGCCAGCTATGTGAACAAATGATGCAGCAGGTTTACCACCCAGAAAAGAAATGTAGTGGTGGGGAGCCAAGAATTGTACAGGGACAGCCGAGCCAAGGGTTTGGCTGGGCTCTAGGAGACCTTGAATCAGACAAGCCCTGAAATGTTTCCAATGCAAATCATCCAACAAACAGGATAAAGGATCTTCAAAACAAAAAAAGCATATTTCTTTAACATGGTGCAGCTTTGACATTAATATGTCTCATTATACAATATTGAGGAATAATGAAGAAACAGGGACATTTGTAAAACACAATATTTGCCTAAGATCACAGACTTTGGTTGAGTGGAGAAGCCGGGATAAATCCAAGGTTTTCTTGTTTAACTTTGTACATATCAGCCACTAAATAGGTTGCTATTTATCTCTCCTTTTTAAGTTAGATGCTAATGTTTAGTGATTAACTTTGTGCATAAGGGTACAGCGAGTGCAGCAGGCAGAAGCCATATGAAATGTTGTCTCATTTTGGGCTCGAAGTTTCAAGAGAACCTTGAGTTGATCCAGAGCCCAGCATCTGGCTGAAGCCTGGCACGACCTGCAAGTAGCTCACACACCTCTAACAAATGTCCTTTAAAAATACCTACTCATGGGGCCAACTCCAGCTTTATTAATCGGGCAAAGGCCAAGGGTTGGAAGCAGAAAATGGCACAGTCTCCTAGAGCAAAGTCTGAACATAATCATTTTTTTTAACTCTGCCCCAAACAGTTTGACAACAAGACAAATGTGATAATACCTTTATTCTGCCTTGCCTAAATCATCACAGCACGCTGCATTTCGAAACATTATCTGGAACAGAGATCTTTGTGTAACCAGTACATTCCCGGGTATAATGGCACTTTAATAACTCTGGTGGTTAATGCACTTGCTGGAAATGTGTGTGTGTGTGTGTGCGCATTCTTCTAATCAAAGGTTTGACTGAACATAAAATTGCATAGAGGATCAATGTTGCTGCTGTAATGCACAGCATGAAACATGCAGTTCACCGATTTCTTTTTTCATATAGAGAGCTCTGCTGGTTACTCTTTGTGCCACAGAGATCATTGTGTTGCCTGCAGGACACAAGTTACAAACGTTGTCATATAGTTCAGTGGTTTATGATTCTGCATCAAGGATATGAATGCAAACTAAAAGGCAAATGTTTTTTTTTTGTCCTCATCTCACCTTGGCACGTACAAATGAACACTCGCAACCCCTATCCATTCTGGGGGCCCCGGGTTGAAGTTCTTGCTGTACCCAGAGCCGACCCGGCTACCCCTTTATTCTGGGGCCAGGTGTAATCATTGGACAATTTCTAGGTTTGTTACCAGCCTCATTTCCTTAGCCCATTCCAGCAGAGGTTGCCATACCATGCTATTCCTATTATGTGGTGTACCCGTTTCTAAACGTGCAATTCTAAGTACAGATTGAAGCCACTTTTTATGCAGGGGAGGGGTAACATCCTTCCAAACTTTACATATTTCTCTGCGTGCAATAAGAATTAAAGTAAAAAATAAAGCCACCTGTGTCCCCCTTAGCCCATTAGTGAGATCAGTGTCCAAACCATAAAAAAACCCTTACAACATTGAGACTAAGTTTCATCTTAAAAACACTCTCCAATGTCCTCTCAATAGTGGCCCAAAAGGGGCCGATCATAGGGCAGTCATAAAAAACATGGATATCGTCAGCCTCTGGCATATCACATCTGGGGCATACAGGAGGTGGGCTGACAAATTTAGCGATTTTTTTGGGGGTGTAATAAAGCCTATTTATAACGTAGTAGTGATTCTTTTTAAGGAGCGCAGATTTAACAAATCTATATAGATATTGAAGAGATAGATTATACAGATCAGCTGAAGGGTCCTCCAGGACAGAAAGTCTCCAAACAAAATATAACGGTGGAGCTAGGATTTCATTCGCCTCAATCAGTTCCCTATATAAAAATCCCAATTCTTTCTTCCTGTGAGTCGGGGCCTGAAGTGCCGACTCGATGTCCCAATTTCCACAATGTTGTTTTTCTCAGTGGAATACCACAAACAGAGTTGGATATATTTAAATCTTGAGAGGGAGTCCCCAATCCTAGACCGCAAAACCTCCCGGGGAAGTACCCCCTCCGATGATACTAAGCCTGACCAGATTGTTATTCCCGCTCTCCTGACTGATAGAGACAGGCTATCCTGGAGACATAGTGGTGTACCTGGGGAGTCCCATATAGGGGCAAAATCTGAATAATATTTTACACCCCAACATCCCTTAACTCTGTTCCAAAGAATCAAGGCAGATTTTAGTACCTTTAGGCGAACCTTTTTGTAAAATCTTGGTGCACCAAATTTATACAAAAATCCAGGGCCACCCCCTTCCTGATCTAACATCGTGTTCAAAATCTGCCCCCAGTGAGAATTGTCTGGGCTACTTAAAAGGGTACGGACATTTTTTAGCTGAAAAGCAAAGGCATACCACACAACATCCGGGAGTGCCAGCCCCCCCTTTATCTGTCTTTTTTTCAGTCTTTTCCAAGACATCCGGGCGTTCTTATTTGCCCAGATAAAACTGCCTATCTTCCCCTGTATCTTTCTTAAGATTTTATCATGGAATGTTAAGGGTATCGTGTTGAATAGATAGGTTAGTTTGGGCAAGATGACCATTTTGACCAGGTTAACGCGGCCATATATTGTTAACGGAAGGTTTTGCCATCTCGAAAATAGATGATCAATATCTTTAGCCACGTTTTTCAGATTTACTTTCACTATGTTATTGAGGTCAGATGTGATTAATATGCCTAAGTACCTAAACTGGCTGCTTGTTGCTCTCTCCCACTGGTCAACTCCCCAGCACATTATTTCTGTTTTTGTGTTGTTGATTAGATAACCGGAGTATCGACCATAGTCTGCCATGATCTCCTCGACTCTGGGGAAGAACTCTGCCGGATTGCTGGTATAAACCAATAGGTCGTCTGCATATAAAGCCAGCTGGCAACAGTAGTCCTTTATTCTGAAAGGTGTAATTTGATCATCTAACCTCAATGCTTGTGCCAGAGGCTCGATATAGAGATCGAACAAGAGGGGCGAGATGGGTCACCCCTGCCTTGTACCCCTCCTGATATTAAAGCGTGGTGACAGAGAGCCGTTCAATAAAATCACCGCCAAAGCACCCTCATAGCATCCTCTTATAGTTTGAATAAAGGTCTCTCCGAACCCCATAATGGTAAGAACATCCCAGAGAAATCCCCAGTTGACACGGTCGAAAACCTTCGCCGCGTCGTAAGCTGCCACCGCTAAAGGCTCCGACCGTGCCACGGCAAGATCAATATTACCGATCAGCTGTAAGGTTAATTCATGGATATATCTCCCTGGGATGAAACCCTTCTGGTCCGGGTTAATCAGGAACGGGACCAGCTTGGCCAATCTCCCTGCCAAAACACTAGTAAAGATCTTATAATCTGCGTTCAGCAGGGAGATTGGTCTATAGGAGTCTGCCCTAAGAGGGTCCTTCCCCGGTTTTAAAATTAACACAATGGTGGATTCTTTCCAAGACGGCGGAATTCTACCTTGAGGGCAATATATATAATTAAATAGCTCACAGAGTTTTGGTACCAAAAGATCCTGGAGCGTTTTATATACTTCGCCAGGAAGAGCATCAGGCCCTGCTGCTTTATTATTTTAGATTTTTTTTATATATAGTTTTATTTCTTCTTCTGTAAAGCGGCTATTAAACATATTGCGGCTGTCCTCAGCTAAGCCTGGGAGAGCCTTACTTTCCAACCACTGTAAAGTCATGATAGAATCTGGAGAGGCCTCTTCTTGATATAATTCTGAAAAGAGGGAAAAAAAACATTTTTCCATATCTTCCTGATCGTAAGATATAGTTCCCTGGCCATCAATTATTAACCTATTAACGTTGTTCCTAACCCGGTCTGCTCTTATCTTTCCTGCCAATACTGCACCGGCCCTCTCACCGAACTCATAATTTTCCATTGAATATGCAGCCCATTGAGCCTTAACTTTTTGGTCTAATAAACCTCGGTATTCTAAGCGTAAACATTCTATTTCGGCCAAGACCTGTGCCAAGACATCCTCTTGTGCGCCTAATCTCCGAGCTTCCACAGATGAGATTTTCTTTTCTATTGTCCTAAATTTAGCTGCCTCTTTTCTGTTACTAAGGCTGGTTAGGCTAAGAAACTGACCTCAAATATGAGCCTTATAGGCGTCCCAAACAAATTCAAGCGGGGCAGAACCTGTATTATTCAAAAAAATAGTTAGTGGAAGAAACGCCGACCGCTGTGACAATGGCTTGATCATTCAGAGCTGCCCTTTTTAGAGTTCATCTACGACCTGTTGAAATCCTAGCCCTTCCTATATTGATTGAAAAGGAAATAGGGGCATGATCAGACAGAATACAAGGTAAAAGTTGAATATCTAGCAAGGCCTCTAAACATACTCTATCCATCAAGATATAATCCAGTCTTGATGCATGCCCATTTTTTTTACTGAAGTATGTAAAGCCTGACACCGAGCCATTCTTGGCTCTCCAGGTATCAATTAAGCCAAGTTCGTGTATCATATTCATCATGGCACGGCGAGATCTCGGAGTGGTAACTGCCCGATGGTAGTTAGAACGGTCTTGCAGTGGATCAAGGAGTATATTAAAACTTACTCCGTCTTAGCAGCGGACTTACTGTGAGGCCAGAGGCACAGCGGCACTTTTTGAAAACCAGCACCAGCTCTCCGAGCGCTTGAACTCCAGACCCATATCTCGCCGCACCCGCTCCGCGGGTGCCGCATCGACGGGAGCGGCAGTCTCCAGTACAGCGGGGCATCCAGGTGGAGGTAAGGCGGTTGTGGGCGCGAGGCGTCAGCGGGGCTGCGAGTGTGCGGGGACTTCATTTCCCAGAAGTCCCTGCAAGACCAAGGAAGAGCTTCCGGTCCGCTCTCCCTGCTGGCCCGCCCCCCGCCCCCCCCACGAGGTTCTTAAGAGGTGTTCAGCCCTCCAACGGTGGGACACTTACTCCGTCTTAGCAGCGGACTTACTGTGAGGCCAGAGGCACAGCGGCACTTTTTGAAAACCAGCACCAGCTCTCCGAGCGCTTGAACTCCAGACCCATATCTCGCCGCACCCGCTCCGCGGGTGCCGCATCGACGGGAGCGGCAGTCTCCAGTACAGCGGGGCATCCAGGTGGAGGTAAGGCGGTTGTGGGCGCGAGGCGTCAGCGGGGCTGCGAGTGTGCGGGGACTTCATTTCCCAGAAGTCCCTGCAAGACCAAGGAAGAGCTTCCGGTCCGCTCTCCCTGCTGGCACGCCCCCCACGCCCCCTATATCATAGCCTCCTTCTCCCGCAGCGCGGAACGCAGCCTGGGCTAAGACTGGGCAAAGACAGGGCCGTTTTAGGCCGTTCTAGACCGATTAAGACCGGACCGGGCCCTCCCTCTTGGCCTTTCTATGTGAATGATATAGTTGGGTTCCCTGCTTTGATTTACTTCATATATTGCCCACATAATGTCTGTCCGTGAAACCAGGAGTAAATCCACTAAGACCTTAAAAAAGCCCACAGGCACCTTAGACGATTTTATCACTAGGACTAGCCTCTCAATTGATAACGAAATAACCAAACTCCAGCACAAAGTATCACTAGAACTAGAGTGTGCTAGGAGGCTCTCTACCGAATTTGCGCAGATGAAAAAATCTTCTTTAGGTAGTATTGCTAACTCAAAAACTCCCGAGCGCACTACTGGACCTATTCCAACTATCATTCTGGCTGAGGTTCATTCTACTGTTAAGGGAACAACCCCCCCTACTACTCATGACTCTGTTGCACCATCTGTTAGTGTCGATCCCGAAAGCCCTCCTCCCTTGGACTCCACGATAGGGAGTATTGAGGGTACCATAAATGAGGAGAACCCAAAAGTTTTGGCTGAAATAGAGTCTAATAAAAGCCAGCTGCCCGATGAAGCGCACCCAAAGCATAAGAGAAAACGCAAATATTTGACTGCCTATGCTAGAAAAAAAGCCAAGGTAGCACTTAGCCAGAATATTATGAGGGGTGTTCCAAATGTGCCTAGTGTAACTATTGACAACACTATATCAGAGGAAGCGCCTTTACCAGTAGAAAGTTTTAATGACAGCACTGATGAGCAAAACTCGATTACAATGGCTGCCCATTCAGTTCATGAGGACCAAAGAGTCTCCTTAGATAAGACAGAACAAGAAGGGGGAAGGGAAGAATTTTTAAACTTGGTATGGGAGACACTTAAGAGACTACTTAGACCACTAGAAGTCAGGCTAACTGGTATTGAGAACCAGTTGCTTGAGGTAGAGAAAAGTGTCATTACCTTATCAAGCTTGAGCCTCAATTGTACTGATGTTCCTATAGTCCCCAAGCAAGATCTAGTTCCTCCTCCCGTACTTCCAACGATTAAAAATCCAACTAATGAACAGGAACAAAAGGAGGGAATAGTAAAACACACAAACACTAAACAACCAATAAACACTAATGACAAATTATATTCAATTCCCACAACTTCTACATCTGTAAACTCCACTACCAAACCGTCGCAGAAAAGCCATGGCCAAAGCAACACATCTCTATTGCCAAATGCTGCTACTACCCATCCCTCTAGTCAGAGTGCAAAAGCCCTAAATAAACCCCCATTAAATCCTTCTGTCTTCCCTCATATCACTCCGGCAAGTGACAAACTCTTGTCTGACAGACCTTTTGCAAATAGTACCAATAAGGCAAGTCACCAATCTAGACATATGTATAATAATTTTAGAGGAGGGTTTATAGACCTACCACCCGATGCTAGTCCATTTGTAGCTGTTCTCACAGGGGTGCCCGAACTAGAAAGCCAATATGAAGAGACCTTTCACTCTCTAAAAAACAAAGTGATATATTGGTTAAACACAAATAAACCCATTCCGAACCACATGAAAAGCAATATTCTCATGGTTCGGAGAGTACCGTGGGTAGGTCCCATGGCCAAATCAATTATGGGTGATTGTATTGTCATATCCTTCGAGGAAACCCATAGTGCTGAACATATTTGCAAATGGAAATCATATGGAGTAACATCGTCCATTGAAGTTAGACCTCTATCGTTCTTTTACCCTCCACCTAGGCCCACTCAATATGGCTCCAATTGGAACATTGTTAACCAGTACCATGGTTACGCACCCAACCTGGCTAGACAGGTTGATCAAAATATGTGGTCTGGCATCCCCACTTTTAATAGATACAGTTGTTTAGATGCCGTTGACTGACTTGGAACTATGCCTGATTGTATTTCTAAATTATACGACACCTTTTGCAATCTTGGTACTGATAGTTCCCATCCCAGAATGCACCAACGAATGCTTGATGTAAATAAGGATGTTGAGGATAGGATGTGTAGGATAATGACAAATCACCCCAATAGGGAACTGCCTCTACCACTTGATAAAGTATGCCACACCCTACTTATGGGTAGTCTGGATGGGGGACCTGATACTGTAACTAGAGATATGGCAAACAAGGTGGAGAAAGAAATGGTCAATTGCCAGTTAGGTAGTGTACCCAATCAACCGGTAATCATGTCAGCCCTTGATGACCAGAGCCTGACATCTCGCTTGCTTATTCTATCATGGAACATCGCTGGGGTTGCCAAGAACCTAAAGGACCCCGATTGGGCAGACTATATTGACACCAGTGATATTTGTCTTCTGCAAGAAACCTGGGCAACCGAAGTTCCACACCGAGTTGGTTACAAGACCTATGGAATTGAGGCAGTCCAGTCTGATAGAGGAAGACCATCAGGGGGTCTGATCATTTGGCTTAAAATAACACTGGTCATGAAGGTTGAATCTATTGATACAGGCACTCCTGACATTTTGTCCCTAAAGGTTACTCCCCCTAAGGGAAATGAATGCTACATCATCAATGTATACAATAGACCGATCGGTCATTCTAAGGTTTCACCTACGCTGGAATTATTGGACCTCTTTTTTAAGAATGTAGTTGGAGATACTCCGGTTATTTTGGGAGGAGATCTAAACTGCAACTTCGAACCTGTTCCAGGTATCAATGATGTTTTTGAAGATGAGGACCAAGTGTATAAAATTCCCCAGCTTGAAACTCAAAAAAATGTTAAGTATTCTACTTTGGTCGGCCAACTACTAAGGCTAACTGTAGATCATGGCCTTAGAGCATGCAATGGCCGCCTCCCTTCGGATTTGCTGAAACATCCAACTTTTCCCAAAGCTAACAGCAACTTAGACTTCATACTTGTTTCACTTAGTATCTGGCATTTCTTGATTGACTTAAAGGTGACAAATAGGGGGGAAAGTGATCACTATCCTTTGGAACTTTACATCGACGTGCATATGTTTAGTGACACTATTACCTCACCAACTATGAACACCCACGGAAGAATGTATGAGGATGTTCACATAAATAATAATAGACGGGCAGTAAAATGGCCCCGCATTTTGGCAGACGGCAAGGCTCTAGCGTCAGTGTACTCTCTCTTTGAGCAGACGTTTGCACATATAGCCGACCAAACCTTCCTACCTGTACATTTTGATCATTTTATTGAACTCCACAATGTTTTCTTCAGTGAACTAAAAATATATCTGTCAAAAATGCCAAGGAAAAAACAACAAAATATAAGAGTGGCCAGTCATGGCAAATTATGGTATGACCACTCATGTAGGCACGCTAAGAGAAACTTACTGCTTGCTATTAAAAGTAGGCCAAAAGAAGAAGTTAAACTTGCAAGGGAGGAGTACAAACGCGTCCAAAGAATCTCAAAAAAACTGTGGGAGGAGTCGATCTGGGCTGAAATGTTAGCTGCTGCAAAAATCAATGATAATGCTGGATTCTGGAGGTTGGTGGCAAATGAGGGGCACGCAGGCAGAGTTGTGAAAGACACGTTTCTGGATGAAATTACCTGGGTGACCCATTTCACATCTCTTTATCAAGAATACGATGGTGTTAACAACAAGGGTATATGGTTTCCCCCTCCTATTGAACCCCTTAATTTTACACTGGAGGAAACAGTAAGGGCAATTAATGAATTCAAAAACACTAAAGCACCAGGTCCAGATAAAATACCTGGGGACCTATATAAACACAATGTAGGAGTCTGGGCCCCTTATGTGAACCGCTTGTTCAATGTTCTATCTACAAACTGTTGTTTTCCAGATAGTTGGCGTGCAGCGGAAGTTGTGTTAATTTTTAAAAAGGGGAATAGACTGACACCCTCTAACTACAGACCAATTAGTCTTATGGACACGTTGCAAAAACTCTATGCTAAACACCTGTTATTTCGGATCAACGACTGGCTGGACGATTCCAATATAATCTCCAAATTTCAAGCAGGTTTTAGGAGTAAGACCAGCACAATAGACCAAATATTCCGATTCTGTTGTTTGATCTGGAAGTACGTGCATATTAGGAAAGGTCACCTTTATGTAGCTTTCGTTGACCTGAGAGCTGCATTTGATTTGGTCCCGCGCAGTCTGCTTTGGAAAACATTAAGTGAAGTGGGTCTACCAGGATGCCTCCTGGCTCAAATAGTTGAGCTACACACTGGCAACTTTGCAAACATAAGGTGGGGTCCTAATGGCGAGCTGACTCGGAACATCCCTATTGAACGCGGGGTTCGCCAGGGGTGTGTTTTGGCCCCAACCCTGTTCTCTCTGTTTGTTAATGATGTCCCCGATTATCTGAATGGTTGCACTAATGATTCCCCGCAGCTTAATGGTGAAAGGGTGCCTGCGCTGCTTTTTGCAGAAGACACCATCCTCATATCTCAGACCAAGAAGGGTCTCCAGGCACTCCTTAACTGTTTTAGCTGCTACTGCATGACAAATGGCCTGGAAATTAATCCAGATAAAACTAAATGTATGTCATTAAATCCGAGTAAACCAGACAGAGGGTTCCTGACCTTGAATAATCAGAAATTAGGTATTGTGGAAAACTTTTCTTATCTGGGTGTTGCACTCGATTCGAAATTAAGTTGGAAGGCCCAAATCGAGAAAAGCAAGATATCATATGCCCACAATGTTAAACCGCTTATATGCAAACTAAATGCCAGTACAAGTAAAAGTGTAACCCCTGTTTTAGAACTTTTTAAATTTAAAACTCAATCTGCTGTGTTATACGGAGCAGAGATATGGGGACCTTGGGCAAAAGACAGCTTTAAGAACTTGGACAATAAATTTATGCGTACCATTGTAAGGGTCCCAAATAGTACCCCTCTAATACCCCTTCAACTCGACCTGAATTTTAGAAGAACAGATTATTTTGCCATTCTAAGACCACTAATATTTTGGGTTAGGTTATGGACCACCCCAGAATTGGTAGAATATAGAAATGGTCTACAAGAACTGCTGAATCTTGATTCTTTTAATTCTATCAAGTGGTTTTTCCATATCAAAAAATGGTTTACGCTCCTGGGTCTATACTCAATGTGGGAGACGCCTGAAAATTTGTTGACATCTTCTAAACTATTGGTTAAGCGAGCCTTTTGGACCCATATGAGTGACAAAGTAGTTAATGGAACTAGAGTTGGGTCTGCAGTTCAGGACTTTCTATCATTCAAGGATGAGTTCCGTTTTGAATTATTCTTGGACGAGATAGAGCCACCCATCGCAAAGTCCCTCTACTTAAAGTTTAGGTATGGGATACTTATGCTGAACCACAATACAGATCGATGGTTACAGAAAAAACTGGGAGAATTGAATGTTAAAAGCGGGTGCTGTCCTATGTGTTCCAATGCCTGTATGGAAAATGAGGTTCACATGTTTTTTATATGTAGTGCTTATGTGAATGCCAGAAAGAAATGGTTAAAACCAATGTGTAACCTTCTAGGAACCAGATCCTGTTCTACAGCTTATAGGGTCATGAAAAGTAATTCAACCCAGTACATTGTATTTAGCATAAGTAGGTTCCTTTACTCTGTCTACATCACTCGTAAGAAAACATGGTCAGGTACTCTGAGCAGGACCCGTGTATATGTTTTTAATAATCGGACAAAATGAAATACATCTTAAATGGAAAATGTAAAAATTATTTTTAACATTACCTTCTTGCTATGCGTGCTACTATGAATGTATATTTTTTAACTGTATATCTGTCTTTTATGGCCAAATTGGCCGAAATAAAGAAATAAATAAATATTAAAATGACCCGCGATGATCATCGGGGAGCGCACTTCGGCCAGATTGAACTGTACCTTCTGCAAGCAGGCTGGGTCGTCTATATTTGGCCCATAATAAGAGACAACAGTCATGGCATTTCCACTAAAGTCGACTTGCGCTTGAACACATCTTCCTGACTAGTCTGATGCAGATGACCTTATAGAGCCTCCAAAACCAGCCTTAATTAAAATTGCTACACCCTTATTTACTGTCGACTGCTCAGAACAACAGAAGGCTCCAATCCATTTGAGTTTCCCAAAGACCTCTTTACTCTCGCAAGAGCTCAAGTGAGTTTCCTGAAGTAAGACTATTTTCGTAGTAGATTGCTCAAAATACTTTAAAATCATCCTGCGTCTCCTTATACAACGAAGGCCATTAACATTCCAGGATATAAAATCCATACTATTGTAAGTCATGGGGAAATCTACATCTCCTCCCTCCTGCCTTAATGGCGATATGGCCCTCTACACAATGTTGTTTAATTAGGGGTCTTTGTGAGTGTCTATAAGATGAGGACATATTTTTTTTTCTTTTTTCCCCTGCGCCCTCCCCGTCCCCCCCCTTTTGCAACCCCGAACCCTCTCTACCTCCCCGGGGAACCCTCCGTTCCTTTCTGAGCATTCCGCCCGTGCATGTTTGTGAAAAAAAAAGTAAAAAACAAATTATATATAATCCAATTAACTGTAACAATTGTTACCTGGAATGAGTGTGTAGCACACTTCGAATCTAACTATTAGTTGCCCAACTAAATTCTCCCCATGTTTCTGTGGCTATATCTCTCACCCCTTTCCTACGACCCCGACTACCTGCATCCCTTCTCCACTTGGCCCTTTATTATCTGTTCTTATTTTTTCAATCAGGCTGTCCGCTTCCTCCACATGTCGTATGATATGCATGTGGTTATTCCACATCACCCGGAGTGAAGCAGCAAATTTCAGCTGAGCGCGTGCCCCCAAAGAATTAAAGATTGCCAGTCTCTTACTCATTTCCCATTGCCTTAATGCTGTAATATGTGATACATCAGAACGAATTGTAAAGGAAAATGGTGTAGAAAAGGACACTGATTTTATAGAGCCAGCTTTGAGTGCCAACGACAAAATCCTCTCCTTGATGGCGTAAGTGAGAAAGTTGGCCAAGATTTTTCTTGGACGTTCTTTCCCTGTATTTCGCCTATAAGGATCGCGGTGAACTCTCTGGATGTCAGCCATTAGTACTTGATCTGAGTCGGAGGAGTCTTTTAACACTGTCGTTTTAAGCACTGCAACAATAAATGCCTTAATGTCATTCCCTTCAAGGTCCTCAGGGATATTCAGGAATTTTAAATTATTTTTCCTCGAATTATTTTCAAGTCTTTCGAGATCTTCTCTCATTTCCCGATTCTGCTGGACCAGTTTAACGATGTTAACTACAGCTGTAGTAAGGGCTTCTTTGATCTTAGGCATTTCTGCTTCTAGGGCATCCGTCCTTATTGAGACTTCTTCCACTTTTTGAGCGAGTGCCTCACAAGAGGCCTGGATGGCCGTCTGATTAGCCTCTGATGTAATAAACCGTCTCCCTATATCATCTCTTGGACCCAATAGAATATCTGCCAGAGTTTGCGGGATGGATGGTGTGAATGCTGTAATATCCAGGGAGGTACTATTAGGGACATCCACTTTGTGTCCAGATATTTCCTCCGCTTGCTCCGTATCTTGGATATCCAAAGCCGAAAAGCTATTAGAGAGTTCCACTGCCGTATGCACCATTTCAAGCATATTGGTTGTGGAGGGTGAGGACGGTTGCAGGGGCGGGCAAGACTGAGTTGGTGTAGATGAAGAATTTACATTAGCTATCTCCTCTGTGGGAACCTCTTCCCTATTAGCTTCTGTATCTTCAATTATTGGGCTCGTTGTAGCCTTCACCGCCGCCATCTCTTTTGTTCCGCTTGATGTACTAGCAGAGAGAACCTTGTAATAGGATTTTAGTGATGGAGTTACTCTCACAACAGCTGATGGCCCGCCTTTTGTCTTTTTCTTGCTCTTTCCTTTCCCTGGCGGTGTGTCTGATCCGCTGTGATCTCCCTTCCCCTTCACCTTCCTTTTCTGTGCTATAGCTTTAATAAGGGTTACCGGGGGCGAAGTGTATGGTTTGGAGAGACCTGGCACTAAGTTAGAGGCCCGGTTACGGAGAGTATATCTACCGACCGGGGGAGAGTCCTAGATACCACAGGCCCTGGATTATCTGAATTATCTGGGGGGCCCGGGGTATAGGCGAGTAGTATCTTGATTGTTTATCTCCATACAATGCTCCCCACCTCCACCGCTGTTGGAGATCCCTGAGTGGTAAATAAAGACTGTGGGGACGTAGGACGCAGTATCTGAGACACCACTACAAACGTCTCCTACTCCTGCTCTGCCCTCCTGGCCAAGAGCTGTATCACTAAACAGTGCAGAAACCCCCAAGATGAAGGTAATAGAATCATGGTAACAGCCCCCACTCCTTAAAAGGCACCCAGTAACATGTATTTTGCCAGTGGGTGGGCTTGCTATCCCCAATGAGTAAGTTATCCTCCTGCCAATTTTTTGATACGGCCTCCCCAGATTACTCCTCCAGGGTTTAACAGCGCCCAGCTCCCGGAACCAGGCAGGCTCTAAGGGCATACCGCCCCCTCCCGTCACCATCCGCCTGTGGTAGGTTCCACTATCCAGTATCGATGTTGACCTGTTTTCACCCTACCCGGGCCCTTTGTTTGCTTGCAGGCACCACGTGAGAAAAGCCGCCCAGATAGAAAGGGAGAAAAAAAACTGGCGCTTGTGTGTAGAAAACACCACTAAAGGCTCCAAATACCTCCCCACATTTTTCCGGCTTCATAGCCACAAAGTCAGGCTGCAGATATCGACTACTCACTAGAGGCTATCAAGGGCAACACAGGGTTAAAGTCCAAAAAAGAAAAAAGGAGAAAAAGGAACCCCCCGCCACACACACACATCCCCCGCTCCGCCGACACCGAGCAAGTCCTTTACCTCGGGCAGATGAAACCTCCCACAAGACTCAGCCCCTCGACTGAGGAGCTGACACGCTGCCGCAGTGATCACCACCGCGTTTCCTACCTCTGGTTGTTGAGCGATACTGGTGCAAAAAATTACCCGCCACAGTTTTGATGAACCCGCTCCAGTTTCCAGTTATCCCAGCTACGGTAAAAGCTTCAGAGCTCGCTGAGCCGCGAGCGAGCTGACACAGTAAAGCGCCATGCACAAAGTGGGAGGAGCTCCGTCACGGCCGTTAGCTTCCGGCCGCCATGTCCCCCAACACCGATCCCCCCAACTACAAGGCAAACGTTAGGAAACTTGCTGTTTTTTTTCTCAATATTTTATCATAAAGTTGCTAAAAAAAGATTTCTTTGGTTAATGTTAAGAGCTTATTGGTAAGTACTATGTAAATGGTTAGATATTTTACAATGCATGCATATTTTTTGCATACAAAGCTTAGAAAGGTAAAAAACATAGCCCCGCCCCAAACTCCACCCTCAATCCACTGCTTATTTTTGGTGAGTACCTGCACTTATTTTTTTCCATTTAAAGCACTGACTAACACGGAATTGTGTAAGGTAGAGTCCACTGGCTAGGACGCACAATCAAAAAGATCCCACAGCCACCAATAAATGGCGGTGGTCAGGAAATGACAGGCTAAAGAGGAATGCAAAAGACGACATACCCTGTTGTCTCAAGCGTGGGTTCTGTGCTTGGCATCATGGGAGGAGTAGTCCTCCTCGAAGCCGGTCAAAATGTGCTTATCTCTATGACAACCAGGAAGTGTGCGTAATAACCTGACGCAGAATTCCTACACAAGGCTACATAGTAGAGGTAAAGTTAATTGTGTCATTATAATGATGTAGTCGATGGACCCACTAAAACAAGGCTATGGTTGTTAAGAAAAATAGTCAATCAGTGGCAACCTTTCTAAAAGGATCCGTTCATATTGCAAAGCAGTGCAGAGACATGAGTGCTATAGCACACCATGAACTACTCATGGTGGTTGGGTTAAGAGGACTTATAATGACACAAAATCAAAGGCAAGCCCCCCAAAAGCAGAACAGGAGCATGTCCTTTTTCGTGCTGGCACCCCCCTCATTCAGGTGATATCTCTCTAATTCAGTAGGGGTGGATTTATATAGTTGAACTCTGGGTGACACATTATGAGTCAGGCCACAAGATTATAGCGCAAATGTAGTGTCAGCTCTTTCAACACATCAATCGAGGAAAGCACGCTTTAGGTCCAATGGTATGCCTACGAATAGGCATGAAGTATCCAGAGTATGTTAGAACAAGGGGAAGCAGGTCTAGTGCGGGGACGGCCTCAATGGGATTATTTACCTCGACTGTGCCAGGGGATCTCAGCATTAAGACCCTGGGTATCACATCTAAGCCTAAATATCCACTTTTGTTCTCTGCGGAACAAAACCGATTCATGCGTACCCATCTCCTTTACATATCTCGGTCTGTCAATGATTGTCCAGTAGATGTCATTCTTAGAGTGGCCTAGGTTCAGAAAGTGCCTTGTCAATTTTTTGTTTTCTGTTCTACATCGAATAGCTTTCTAGGAAGTGAACAGTGATGAACACAGCATCGCTCTGACCAGTAGATATCACTGAGATAGCGACCTGCAGCTCGAGAGAATCATTGTCTATTACAACAAGGCCTCTGGTAATTCAGCCCCGATTGCCTTTCCAAAGAGTAATTGCTGCTGTTACTCACTCATACCTACATGCCACCTGCACATATGTTTTATTTAAAGTGCTGATTTGCCTGTGGGTTTTTTCATGACAAAATCAAGAGGTTTAGCTGTCATTACTCAGTGCAGCAAGGTCAACACAACAAACACAACTCTTTCAAAGATCATAGATAGATTTTGTAGCATTTTTTTTTATCTAGTAAACATTTTTTTTCCATCAGCCTTTATAAAGCATAGCACTGTCACTGCTATGGGTATGTGGGCGCTGTTACAGAACACTACTACTGTTTCAGACCTTGAAGTCAAGTAGCCACTGACCGCTTAACATGCTTGCATAGCAGGCCCCACATTGTATAATGTATTTTTTGTGTTTTGCACTAGCTCATTGCGCAAGTATGTTAAGTAGCTTGATTCCGCTCCTCTGGTACTTATTGGGGATTGGCTTCTAGAGCCATAATTCCTTTATTGCTCTCACTTTTGTATTTTCGTGTCCCATATCTGTTTGCTCCATATCCCACAGCTTGTCTTGCCAAACACTCTTTTTTTGTCTTGTCCTTATTCAAATTCTGTCAGCCCCATATATTTCAGTTTATATATTTATTTCCTTCTTGCTCAGGACTTTTCCTTTTGCCCCATGCTATTTCATTTCACATCCTTTTCACGCCATTTCATATTCTTCTTGACCCAACTCTTTTTTCTTTTTACATCATTGTATGCCTGCCCCATGCTCTTTTCCTGCCCCACCATATTTTTTTTGCTCCTAGTCCTTTTTGGCCTGCATATGTTTATTACTTCATGACCAGCCTTCTTTCTCAGTATCATTTCTTCTTGCCCCACATCCATTTCCGCCTTCCTACTATGCCCCTTACAAGCCCCAGGCCACACCTTCTAGCCCCATGTCTTAATCTTCTTGCCTCTGCTCTCTACATGTAATACAGGTGATTTATTTTACTCCATGAAACTAATTTTGTCTTTATCAAGCCCAGTTCAGTTCTCACATCTTGGCCTCATGCTTTTTTTGTGCTCAAGCCCTCCTTTAAAGTCTTTGCTATAACACCTTGCTGTGTTTGTCTTGCCCTCATATCCCCCCATCCCCCAGGATATTTCTTCATGTACTGTGTTGTATGTTTTTAACATTTTGTCTTTTTTTTTCTTCTTTTCATTTGGTCTGTCTTCTTTTAAATTTTTTTTCTTGCTGTGCCTTTTTCATGTCTAGCTTGACAGTACAGCTGTCTGTTTGACCTATTGTTACCAATTATTACATTATACACAAAGCAGGGGTTAGCGCCATACAGAGGAGTATTTTATTCTCACCTCAATGTAGTAGTTACTTGATGTATCATTTGGCTCGTTTATGGAGTGCTTGCACTGCACAACATTAGGGACTATTTTACATCTCTCAAAAGTGCCAGATATAAAATTGCAAGAACTTCGACAATGCAGTGCCATGTTAAACAACAGATTTTGGCCAAAGGGGGTGCAGCACAGACCACAACCAGCTTGTTAAGTGTGAAAAAAGCTGCTTTATTGAAGACAGGTGCACCTTACAACAAAATATCCTTGGCCTGTGCCGTACAAATCTAAACCTCACTAAATATTTTCTTCATGCCTTACCCCCACCCCTAAAGTTTCCCCATTTGCAACCATTTATAAACCCCCAACTCTGTCTTCCCTGCTGACTCAATAAACGTGTAACGTCTTATCATTTTCTAAAATAACTATCTATGTAACCTTCCTATGTTACTTCCCCTTCCACCGTGTACCCAGAGTGACATTTTTCAACCAATAAACTTAAACTGTAAACAGATCTACCAACTATTACTAAGGAACCCCCCCCCCCCTCATAAACCATAACCCTGGTACAAAAACCCCGCACCTGCTTCAAGCGACAACAAAACATTACATGTTTCCCCACCCGGTGCACCTGTTCCCAACAAAACTACCGAACCAAAAAGAAAAAAACCCTATAATCCATCACCCCTTGAACTTTAAATCCTCCCCCGTCCCTTTTAACAAACAGAGAGGGCGGGCGGGACAACATTTTCTCACCCTAACTAATCCCCAGGCCGGCTGCTGTGTCACCCCACCAAAATGGTGGCTGGTGACCAAAAATGGCCATACACAAACCCCCCCCCAGCCAAAATGTAGCCCAACAAGCCCAATTGGGCTCTGGGCTGCACCACCGGCCCAAAAATCCCCAGGGGAGGCAGGCCTCCCATTGGCCCCCCCCCCTCCCAAAGCCCTATTGGACCAAAGGGGGTGCAGTACAGACCACAACCAGCTTGTTAAGTGTAAAAAAAGGCAGCTTTACTGAAGACAGGTGCACCGTACAACAAATATCCTTGGCCTATGCCGTAAAAAACTAAACCTCACTAAGGGCCAGATGTAGGAGACCAAATACCGGTCGGTAACAGACGATTTCGGCCGTCACCGACCGGTATTTGAAGATGGAGATGTAGGGGCATGTAAAAATACAGAATCGGTAATTTTACCGATTCTGTAAAATGCCGAATCGGTAAAATTACCTAATCTGTATTTTGACATGTAGGTAGCACTGTAATCAGTGCTACAGGGGTTTAAGAATTCGTTATTTACCACTAACTAGAAGTTGGTGGTAAATAATGAAAACCCTTTAAAAAGCATTTATTTTGCTTTTTAAACAGTGCCATGTTGAAGACATACATGCCCTAAGGGCATGTATGTCTGCAACATGTGCACCCATGCACAATTGAGGGGTGCAACAGGGTGTCAAAGTGACACCCTGCCACCCTTCAATGTTTCCTCCAATTACCGAATCGGTATTTACCGATTCGGTAATTGACATTCATTCCTATAGGCCTCCAGACCCATTGGAATGAATGGCAATTACCGAATCGGTAAATACCGATTCGGTAATTACCGATTCATACAGATTCAGTAATGAATCCGGTAAAATTACCTACATCTCGATTGCCAGTTCTTAAATACCGAATCGGTATGATTTGGTATTTAAGAATCGGTAATCTGGGATTACCTACATCGGGCCCTAAATATATTCTTCCTGTCTTACCCCCACCCCTAAAGTTTCCCCATTTACAACCATTTATAAACCCCAACTCTGTCTTCCCTGCTGACTCATTAAATGTGTAATGTCTTCTCAGTTCCTAAAATAACTATCTATGTAACCTTCCTATGTTACTTCCCCTTCCTGCCTGTACCCGGAGTGACATTTTTCAACCAATAAACTTAAACTGTAAACAATCTACCAACTATTACAAAGGAGAATGCCACTCAGAAAATTCTGGCCCCCAGGCTTTTCTGACCCCCCAACTAGAGAATGCCCTATCCAACCTCCTGGAATTGTTTGTAGTACAACTTCAGTCCAGAACGTGACAAGTGTGGCCCCATCTTTCTGATGAAATGAACAACAGCATACTTAAGCGCCGATGTTCTACTCTCCCTGTGCCCCCTCATCACCAAGGCCTCTTAAACCACCTCCTGGCCTTATCTAGCGCAGCTGGCCGCTCAACCCCCCTCCCGTGCCTTTGTGATGTGAATTCTGTCCATATCCTGAACGATCTGACCCCTGCTGCCTGACCCCCAGAAGATCCTTCTGCATTCGTTTTAACAGTGCTAAGCCTTACACTGACCCAGGTCATGTCCCCCCACCTGAATAAGCAAACATCAGGACGAATATCACCCTGACTCATTCTGTGTACGTATGAAACAACTTGTACCACTTCATAACCCCCGTACTGTGCCAGGAGCAGTGAGACTAAACCCAAATCCAAACCTTTCCCTTCGAAATTCATAACACTCTGCCCATATTACAAAGGAATGTCCCATGCTCCATTTGGAAAATTCCACCACGCAGGCCCCGCTGGCGCCATTGCACCTGAAAAGACGAATATATGAGACCAAGAACTGAGCACTATGCTACCCCTTCCCCGGAGCCTCGCAGCCGACTGTATGTTATAATGCAGTAAACAAACAATGGTTCTGCTACTTTCAATTATGCAAAAAACACAACATTTTACTTCCAAACCAGGACCCTTATAGTGGCAAGTATATTGAATGAAAAATATTAGTCAATCATCCACGAATTAATCGCAAAGCAAGAGACTTCGCCCAAATCTTTCTAGAAAATTATTATTTATAATAGTGTATCCACACATATAATATAAACACATTAGACTTGAAAACATAAATACATAAATCACATTACATTACAAACTTAGGCAATTGTGAACATTACATAAATATGAACATCACAACACATTACAATAAATACATATATAAATTATTATATATACAGTAATTTATCAAGAGACACATCCTATTCACAAGTGTAAATCATATGTCAAAGCATCAGAATTAAATTGGATAATCACTCTTTCGACATTGATTGGGACGTTTTTTGAAGATACGTCGATGTTTCGACCCCTCTGCGTTTGCGTAAACTTGATAGGTCAAAATGGGGTCTTCATCAGGACTACATGAAAATGCATGCCACCAATTTAGTGCGATGTAGCGTCTTCAGTACTCAATACATCAAATGCTGGTTCCCATAAAGGAAATCCAACTCCTTTCACCTTTCAGGTACAAATGTCACCGATCCAATATAATTGAACAATCAGCGACAAGTTGAGGCCATGCGACTAATTATTCCAGTGTATCAGTCATTGGTTTGGTCAAAATATCACAATCGAAATCTATCCCGTATTTTCTATATAACTCTTCTGGGTATTTCTGGGACAGTCTATCCAGTAATTTGATTACTATGGTTATAGTGTCCTATTCCACTCTTTAATCATAACATCGGCCCAAGCACCCTATACTTGACAAAACAGCTGTTGCCTCAATTCCAAACGGACGTAATACTCGTCCCACAAACCCACAAAAAGCTTGTCAGGCCGGTCGAGAGCGCAGAAAATGCCGCCTCAGGCTTTCAACAAGTTATCGCCATAACGCACGCCAGCATATGTGCGTGTATCCGACTCAATCCACTTCGACGTGTCTTTAAAAAGCGTCCCAATCAATGTCAAAAGAGTGATTATCCAATTCAATTCTGATGCTTTGACATATGATTTACACTTGTGAATAGGACGTGTCTCTTGATAAATTATTGTATATATTATAATTTTTTTATGTATTTATTGTAATGTGTTGTGATGTTCATATTTATGTAATGTTCACAATTGTCTATGTTTGTTATGTAGTGTGATTTATTTATTTATGTTTTCAAGTCTAATATGTTTATATTATATGTGTGGATACACTATTATAAATAATAATTTTCTAGAAAGATTTGGGCGAACTCTCTTGCTTTGAGATTAATTCGTGGATGATTGACTAATATTTTTCATTCAATGTACTTGCCACTATAAGGGTCCTGATTTGGAAGTAAAATGTTGTGTTTTTTGTATAATTGAAAGTAGCAGAACCATTGTTTGTTTACTGCATTAATCCCCAGGTTTTGTGCTTCACTGAGAAACCCCATTGTTAATAATGATATGTTTTAACGCAGCCCGACCTCCAACATCCTGAACCCATAAAATCTACCCTCCAAAAAGACCTGTATTAAAAATGCTTAGCCCCTGTTACTGCCCTTATACCATCTGTTTTGCCCCGATTTGCGGCGTCTGTATTCACCCCCATATGAAAAGTAATGAGTCCCAACATGGCTAGGAGCCTGTTTGGGCTCTTTGAGCCGCGCCCCCACCGACGTCCCTCAGGGGAACCTTCCCCCCTTTCGCACCCAGCAATTCCGAAACCTAAAATGCCCTGACGTACCTTCCAGCCATTAACGTGACAATCGGCACCCCTTCTTCTGCATCCCGGCATAATCTACCGCAGCACCTGAGAAAGCCGGCAAGCAGCCCGGCAGGCAAAGGCCTGGGGCCCCCTCCCGTTTCACGCGCCCCAACCGTCGTTACGCAACTGCCCAAGTCTCCTGCCGAAAGCCCCTAACTCCAACATAAGTTGCCCATGAAGGGTATGCCCTACAGCATCCCTGCCATAGATACCATAGACCGACCGTTGGCAATCATGGACAACATAAACTGCCCCACCTGCTCCTCCCTTTCCCTGCTAGTCGCCTTGGGCCCCCTTCATGAAGTCCCTTCCAAGCCTGCTCAGATGGCCTTCGTGTGGCCGAGGCCAGTGACCCCAACCCTAACGGTATAAACCTTTGTCTCTGACATACCCCTTCCCTGCAGGGACGGGAAACAACCTTTACAACGCAACTTTTACAACGCATTACCATTAAAACGAAACTTTTACAACGCAACATCCATTACATCGCATGCCATTACAACGCAACCATTACAACGCATGACACTAGACCGCATGTCATTACAACGCAGTCATTACAATGCATACCATTACAACACACACCATCACAACGCATAGTACCCTTACACTATCCAACACTTACCCTACTGTTGCACCCCCTGGAGTTAGAATAGTAATTTTTACCACTACACTATCCAACACTTACCCTCCCTTCTGTTGGACCCCCTGGAGTTAGAATCGTAATTTTTACCCCTACACTATCCAACACTTACCCTACTGTTGCACCCCCCTGGAGTTAGAATAGTAATTTTTACCCCTACACTATCCAATACTTACCATACATGTCATGTAATGGTATGCATTGTAATGGTATGCGTTGTAAAGGTAGTATGCGTTGTAATGGAATGCGTTCTAGAGGTAGTTTTTAAAAATTTGTTGTAATGGCATGCGTTGTAATGGAATGCGTTGTAATGGATGTTGCTTTGTAAAAAATGTGTTGTAAAGGTATGCGTTGTAAAAGTATGCGTTGTAACGTTATACATCCGCAGGGACTGACGTCCTGCCCTTGTCTGCCTCTGTGACTAGCATATACCACCACGGTGAGCGAGACCAACCGACCGCAGTGTAAGTACCCACTCTCGGCCCCTGCCTGAACGAGATACCATGTTCCACACCTTTCCGCACAAAACACCCCCGCAACTTCCGCACCCGGGCCTCCCAGGTTAATTGTCTGTTCACCACCTGTACTACAGACCTGTTGTCCACTCTAAAGACCGCCTTCCTGCGCGCCAACTCCCATGCCCATGCTGTCACGGCTGCCACCAGTGTAACGCGTTCCCGAAAGGGAAACCTTTCTTCCCGTTCTTTCTGGGTTGCGGGTGCCATTACAACCCAAAGCCCCCCGTCCCAGCCGCAGTTGAAGGGATAGCCGTCCCCCTTCCCATTGCTTCGCCGTCGCCATGGGAATGCCGTTGACTAGCCCAATACATATGCACCACCTGCGCAGGTCCCCTCTTAATTCCGGCCGCCAAGAGCACGTAAGGATGGAGCATTGTCAAACCTGCCCACGTCACCCCCAACCTCCCACGGAAAGTCTGCCCCCACCCTACAGTCAAAATCGTGACGTCCCAGCAGGAACCGTACTACCATACACCACCCTCACCACCCCCTCCTGTATGGCCAGCGACCCATCGATCCACATCAGCATGTGCAGCTAGTTGTCCATCTGCAAGCGGGCTTGTATTGGCTCACCACCAATTCAATACCAATTTTTGACAACACTGCACTGGGACCTCATGTCAACTCTGATGCCAAGGCCATCCCAGGTAACCCGTGAGCTCTAAATACTTGTCAGTTGCTGCCAACAGTCCGCAGAACCGGGCTGGCCCCCAGGAAAAGTCACCCAGGCAGAGTGTCACCATCTATGTATCAGTGCGCCATGACAAACCCACCGGAAAGAAGCGAGAACACTCAAATAGTGCACGGGATATGGAACCTTCCAGCGGTAGCTTTTGTTTTTATAGACAGAACCTCCAACTGTATGCCCTTCTTGCCAGGGGCGGAGTGGCTCAACCTGTATTGCCCGTGTCTGTCCTTGGCTCCCCCCCAAGTTTGTAAATGCACGGTAGCCAGGGGGCACCTACAAACGGGCCCACCTTGCGCCCTTCCTGGCGTCCTTGGGTCCAATCTGCTCGCACCACGTACCCGTGTGTCATGGCAAGTTCCCAGTTTCAAGTCAGCAGCCCCCCCAGTGGCCCAGGACCGTCATAATATAGCCGAAAACCCTCTGCAAGCCCCCGGAAGAGCCCTGCATCCACGGTCCGTGATGAAGACGCCCGTAAATGTTCCCAAGGCCCCCTTACATGTGCGGACTAGCCTATCCCAGATACCCCAGAGCTCTCCTACCACCCCCGCCCCTGGTGGTATGCTGCAGGCCCTGTTTGGACCGCTGCCCCCCCCAATAAAGCCTGTCCCATCGCGGCGCACCAAGGGTGACTGCCAGAGCACTACGATCCTCCATGCATAAACTGCCATACTGTTCGGCCCACGTGCCTCCAGTGGAGTCCCGGCATGCTACCAACCCGTTCCCTGTGCCCTTAGCTGTGACTAGCAGCATCCGATTGGCCGTATATAGAATCTTCTCAAACCTCGCCCCTGTTAGAAATGGGATCTCTGGTTGGCGGAGGCCTGCACCAAAGCCAGGCAGCGACCACCACTCTAGTCAGGGCTGGGGAGTTACATGTCAAAGATAACCTGCTCACCCCCTTGGTAGCTTGACACGAGCAATCAGGCTTATCCCGGAGGCCATGTGTAAAGCATTTGTGCACGCACACAGCAAAAACATCCCAGGCACACTACAAAATGAACTCCACACAAGGTTATATAAAAAATAGCCTTTGTATTCTCATAACACATTAGAATAGTACACACGGGCAAGATAGCCGCCGTAAGGTTGTGGTGAGCAGTCGCACCTAGCCTCTCTCCCTTCTACAGACTTGCTGATGGAATTCTAAGTAAGATGCTGTGCTCCCCCCAATGGCCTTAATATACTGAATGCAGGCAGGCTTAACAGTGTATAAGCCTATGAGGAAACAGCTACCGCTCAGGCTAGCCTTGGCCTGGCTAAAAGGAAAATTTGCCAGCTGGGTCATCGGACTGTGGTAGAAGCAGCAACCGGGGAAGATGCCCCCCGGCCCGTGAGGCAAGAGAAGACGAAAGTGCAGTCGGACCCTGGTGCAGTAAGATCGAGCACGGCCAGTACGATTAAGGAGGCTGGCAGTGATGCAACCGGGCTGCCGCAGCGAGCACTTGGAGAAATCCGCAAAACTACAGTCCCTATTGCTAAGGGAAAAACGGACACGCGAGGGAAAGTAAATCCGCAGGCTGAGCAGGACAGCTTTATGGAGGATCGGACCGTCTCTGCCGTGAGACAGAAACAGCTGAAAGAGGGTGAGAAGACAATCAATAAGGAGGCCGTTTTTTGGCAACCTACCTTGGCCGAAGCTTTCACTCCAAAACACGCTGCACAAGTCGAAGGAAAGCCGGTCCAGAGTAGAAACGTCCTCGAGGACGCTGCAGACGCTCAGAGCATGGAAATCGCGGTTGCTAGGCAACGCTCTGCCTCTGGCGCTGGTCGCGGCTCCGGTAGCAGCGCGCCTTCGAGCAAGGAGACTGCAACAACAGAACCAAACTCCGGTGAGAAAGACACTGTTGCGGGGATAGGAAAATCCATTGAGACTGGAGTGGGTGTAGAGAATATCACGTCAGGGAGCGCAGACATGATGGAGGCCCTTATGCTGGCAGAGGCTGAGTTGAAATCGCCACGGCAGGCTAGGAGTACCTGGGGCAGTAGTGTCAGCCTGGCAAAGAAAGGGGAATTCTCCAATGATACCGTAGCTGAGGCGCTTGAAAGAGGCGATGGTGGACCAATGGAAGGGGAATGTCTTTTCTCCCCTTACGAGGACACAGATACAACCCATACTAGCGAAGTCAGCTCGGAGGAGGGGTCAGTCTCTGGGTCCAGTACAGCGGGCAAACAAAGTACGCAAAAGAAGAGATGGCCTAGACTAAGGAGACATGGCTTGGGATCTGGGCGCCCTATAGATGCTGGGAATAAGCTGGTATGGGACTACTCTGCCACCTCACAGACTTATCAGGATGACAATAACTCTTTGGGACTATCTGATAAAACCTCTCCTGACCCTGCTCCCCCTCAGGCCCCCTTTGACTTGCTATTCAGTACACTTAAGCAGATGCAGGGGGAGGCAACAGATGCAGGGGGAGGCAAGGGCGGAAAGTCGTAGGGCAAGGCAAGCCACGAAAAAAATTCACAACACACTGAGGAAAGTTAATAAACTTTATGATGAGATTACCGACAGAGTCACGGAGGTAGAGGAGAGAACAGGGAAACTCGAGGACGATGTTTGGGCTTGGCAGGCGTTCAAAGAAACTCAAGAGAAGCTGACGGAGGCGTTCAAAGAAACTCAAGAGAAGCTGACGGAGGACTTGCAGTGGAAACTGGAAGATTTTGAAAATCGCCAGAGGTGTAATAACATCCGCCTTCTGGGTGTGGCAGAAGGGACAGAGGGCCAGGACAATATGCAATTTGTGGTGAAACTATTGAGGGGGGCTTTCCCTGACTCTGAGTGGCAGTGGAAGAAGGAGGTGCAACAAGCTCATAGATTCCCATTTACGCTAAAGAAGGAGCGGGGAGCAGGGGGAGGGGGACAGGCAGGTCTGCCCAGGGCAATCCTGATAAATGTAGGGAACTACCTCCTCAGACAAGAGATAATGGACAAGGCAAGACCGGATAGTAGGCGGACATTTGAGGGCACCATCTTTTTTGCTAGGCCCGACTTCTGCCATGTTACGGTGGAAAGAAGGTGGAGGCTTAGACAACTAATAACCCTATTCCAGTCCTTGGTCTCAGAGGCATACCTCCTATTTCCGGCAAGGTTGAAGGTAGTTACAAGGGGGAAAGTGAGGATGTTTCTGTCTGAGATTAAAGCCCAGCAATTTCTGGAGGAGCTCAAATCCCAGAAGGGGGGTTAAGTGGCTCAGTATTAATCAGTATTAATCAATTACTTGGCCAGCAAGGATGCTTGGAGAATACTAAAATGGATGGTCATGCAATGTTTCGAAACAGGGCTGGGGTCTTGGGTTTACAGGAGGGTTGGGGTGCACAGGGTATTAGGATGGTAGGAGTGAGAGGGGTGCGACGTCCACAATCTAAAGCAGCCACACATAGGTAATTCCTGACCTATTTGCCAGTAAAGGGGAGGGAGGGGTGGGGTAGTCCAGGTGGGAAGGGTCAGGGTGGGCAAGGGGGGTAAATGGACTAATGGGGGAGTAAAACGGTTACAATGAAATGGCGTATGTTGTAAGGTGCAGCACAGAACAGGCCTGAGTAGTTCACAGCTAACACAGCGCATACAGTATGGCATTGTTTTTTTTCTTTTTTGCAATTGAGTATCAGTACCAACATCAGTCGATGTTTTATGAACGGTTTTTCACTTTGGGCAAGATTTTTGATGTGTTTTAAATGACGTGTAGGGTTGCTACCATTAACGTTTGTGGGCTCAATGATATGAATAAAAGGCTTAGGGTCGCCGCATTACTTAGAACACTCCGGTTAGATCTGGTTTGCCTGCAGGAAACACACATAGAGGCATCAAGGGGATACCTGCTGGAGCACCTGGGATTTACAGTTCTCGCAAACTATAAACAGGGATCAAGAACTAGGGGGGTAGCAGTATTAGAGAGAAGTAGGGACGTGGTGGTGACAAGGAAGAAAGAGGACCAATGGGGTAGATGGGTGTTATTGGAGATATGTTTCAAAGGAGAGAAGTTAACACTGGCCACAATTTATGGGTCAACGGAGGATGACCCCGAGGTCTTCCAATATTTGGACGCAGAGCTGGCGCAGTGGCCAGAGCCTATAGTATGCTGTGGTGACTTCAACATACATGACCCTAGTAGCATCTTTTTACAGCCACGTGGACAGTATACAGGGAGAAAGAAGAGGACACATAGGGCACTCTCAGATATGGTGCTACATAACTCTCTGGATGATCCATGGGTCAAGACTCACCCGGATATGGATG
The DNA here is from genome assembly GCF_964261635.1 of Lissotriton helveticus. NCBI lineage: Eukaryota > Metazoa > Chordata > Amphibia > Caudata > Salamandridae > Lissotriton > Lissotriton helveticus. The sequence continues at coordinate 1,579,706,084 of NC_136061.1, read as the reverse complement.
GAAGTACCTTTTTTCCAGCTCCCCATAAAGTCATGGTTAGGTTGGACTATTTTTTGATCAGCAACTCCCTGATGTCTGGGGTACAAATCGAAAGGCAACCCCGAGTTATCTCTGACCATAGTCCATTAATTTTAACGCTTAGATTAGGTCAGACGCAAAAAAGGGATACTCAATGGACATTTGAAAGAGCGCTATTGAAGGATGACGCATATCGAAAGTATATGGAGGGGTGGATCAAGAGCTATTGGGATATTAATAGAGAAACCGCGCCCCCGGGGTGGTATGGGACGCCTTTAAGGCGGGGGTCAGGGGCGAGACATTGAGTTTTGTATTGTCCAGCCAGAAAAGGGAAAAAGCTAGGGTAGAGGAACTATTTAAAAATCTCCTTAAAGAAGAGGATGAACTATCATTAGCTATACAGCAGCATCTCCCTCTAGACCAGTATCTGCTTAAAATTGTGGCTCTCAGGGCAGAAGCCACGGAAAATATCGCAAAGAAGGCAGATGAGAACTATGTTATTAAAAAGGAAGCCGCATATGAGTTAAGCGAGAGGGTGGGCCATATACTAGCCATACGAACCAGGCAGAGACTAGCGTCGTCAGATATTAAGGAAATATTGGATGGGCAGGGTAGCACTGTCTCCGAAGCAGACTCAGTGAGGGAAGTTTTTAGGCAATTCTATACGGACTTATATGCTAGCGGCAACTTAGGAGGACTAGTGGAGATAAAGAGCTACTTAAGGGATATCCTCCCGCCATCCATAACAGAGGAAGAAAAGGAGGGGTTAGACTCTCCATTCCACCTTGAGGAATTCATGTCAGCCTTGAGTAGTTTCCCTTCTGGTAAAGCAGCGGGCCCGGACCAGATACCAGTGGCGTTCTACAAAGTATTCCAAGGTGCGATTATTACAGATATGTTTAATATTATGCTGCAGGCCGAAAAGGGAGAGTCGATACCTGTTTCATGGGGGGGAGCGGACATTATTGTGATCTTAAAAAAAGGGAAACCATCAACTGCACCTAGCTCATATAGACCGATCACACTAATGAATGCCAACGCCAAAATGTATTCCAAAATGTTGGCCATGAGGCTTGCTGGGATTATAGTGTGTTTGGTAAGCCCCTCACAACATGGGTTTATTCCTGGTAAGGCACTACCCAACATGTGAGGGAGATGATTACAATGTTTGATGCGGCAAGTACCCTGGGAGACCCTATGGCATGCTTTTTTAGACGCTGAGAAGGCGTTCGATAGGGTCTCCTGGGACTACCTGTGGCAAACTTTGAGATGGAGCGGCATAGGAGAGGGCTATATAAAAGCTATACAGACTTTATATAAAGATCCAACGGCTAGGATTAGAGTCAACAGGGGGTATTCGGCAGCAGTTAAGATCTGCAGGGGGACCAGGCAAGGCTGTCCATCATCCCCCCTTCTGTTTGCGCTATATCTGGACCCTCTCTTGCGTAGGTTGGAAGGAAACCTCGAGATTCTCCCAATGAGAGAAAACGGATGTGAGGTTAAGACGATGGCCTACGCGGACGACGTGGCCATTTTGACGCCTAACCCGTCTGTAGCTATTAGAGAAGTGGAAGCCGAGGCGCAGCGGTTTGGGCAGGTCTCGGGATATAGTCTGAATAGAACCAAGACTCAGATAGTAGGCAATAGGTATGTAGGTTGTAATGATCAAAGGGTGGTAGGTTCGGCTGTATATTTGGGTGTAGTAATCTCAGCAGATCTAGATACCGTGGTACAGAATAATATGGCCCCCTTAATGGATAGGGTGAAGACAGATTTGGAAAGAATGAATAACTTGCATTTATCCCTAGTGGGCTGTACTAACGTTGTAAAGATGCTGATATTGCCAACATTTTTGTATTTTTTTAGGTCGATTCCTTTATTTTTTGAAGGTAGATGGTTCAATGCATTGGAGATAATTCTTAATAGATTTATTTGGGCACAGGGTAAAACGCGGAGGGCCTATAGGTTCATCTCCCTCCCGAGAGAATGGGGTGGGTGGGGTGCACCAGATTTTAGACTGTATTACTGGGCAGCTGCCATACAATATATGCAGGGGTTGATTGGGGGCGGGGGTATCGATCAAAGAATCACGAGTTATTCCACGTAAGTCTATACTGCGGTTCCAGGGGCTGAGGCTGAAAACTGCTTTTTAAATTGCACTGACTTCGGATACTACAAGAGGACGAGGTTTAAGACAGTAGGCGCAGCAATTAAAATCTGGAATGCTTTTTTAAAGAAATTTGGCTTGGGGAGATTCAATTGGTACACCAGGATGTATAAAAACAGATCCTCTCCAGTGGCAGTCTTTGCAGATATGATAATGGCAGGGTGGGTCGAGAAGGGGATGGTCCAGATTGGGGATCTGATGAATTCGGAGGGTCTCGTGCAGTTTTCAGATTTGGCAAATAAATATGGATTAGATAGGCGGAACTTTTTCAAATACCTGCAAGTGAGGAGTTTTTTATACACTAAGCGGGGAGGGCTGGCGGGGTTTGGCAAAATTTAAATATTGGAGAAAATAAGGCTAGGGGGGGACTGTACTATCCGTAGTTTCTACGCAAGCCTTGCAGAAGGCAAACCTGATGACAGGGATAAATATAGTGGTAAATGGGCAGAGAAACTGGATGGTGAAGTAGGCTGGTTTCAGGAGTCCCTGGACTTGGGGCGCACAATTCTTTGCTCAGCTCCCCTGCAATCACAGCATTATAAAACCTTATATTCATTGTATTTTACACCAGCCAGATAGCAAAGTGAGGCGGCACCACGGGTATCTCGTGTCCACGCTGCAGTTCATTAGAAGCAGATATGATACATATATTTGCTACCTGCCCCCAACTACATACTCTAATCAGAGATATAGAGAAGTTCCTGGATGTATCTTTAGATATACAAACAACGCTTAATCCTACGCGAATATTACTAGGGATAGGCCCAGAGGTCAATACCCCACAGAGAGAATTTATGTTTATTGCTATGGCAGTGTATAAATTAAGTATAGCTAGGGCTTGGTTGGATAAAACCCCCCGGTAATGCAAGTTTGGCTGGCTAATCTTTTGGCAGTATATAACTTGGAAAAACCCATCTATGCACGGAAAGGCAGGAAAGGGAGGCAGCTGGGCCTAAGAATATGGGAGCCCATTAATAGATGGAAGGAGGGTCTGGAGTTACCCTGAGGGTATTGGACAAAGTCTGAACTAAATGTGATAATTCTTTTTTTTTGGTACATGGCGCCGTTCATTTTCTTGCTTTCTCTTCTTTTTTCTTTTTTGTTTTGTGTTTTTGCCTTTAGCCAATAGGTGATGCTACGTCATAATAAAGTTGTAATGAAATGTAATTGCAAACAAAAATTGTACTGTTTAATAACTACTGATACATTAGGTTGTCGAGTGCGCTATGATGTATAATGATGTATAATCTGTGCAAAATGGAAAACAAAAAAAATATTTAAAAAAAAAAGAATAGTACACACATAACATACACTGTGCCAACTGGCACGGGCAATATTCACAAGGGATTATGTACACATGACAGGGCCACATGGACCACTGTCAGAACCATCACAAAGCAAACTTGGTAAAAGTAAAACTGATCATAAACGTACAACCAGTAAACACTGGTATTTATACAATAACACCTTGGACAGTGGACCTGTCAAAGAAAGAAGGGGCACCAACCCTATGTTTTCACAAACCAAAGTATTTCCAACACTTAGCGTGCTATTTTTCAAATGCCCTCTGTCCTAAGGGCACACCCCAAACCATAGGGTGAATGTCAATTTTTGTGTCCAGTTTTGAAAAAGCACCGCTTGGAAGATCAATCCAATCAAATCCGAGAGATAGATAACTCTCCCAATATCCTTGTATATAAACGCTGAGTCTTGATATATATTTCAATGCTTGTTTAATGTTCCATATTGGACAAAAGCCAGCCAACGCGTTTCGTTCTGAGATAGAACTTCTTCAGGGCAGAAAAAACGGTCCCATGCTCAGTATTATCCAACAAGAAAAGGGGAATAAACCTTTGTGTCTCACTCCCCACGGCAGACTCTATGTTAGGAGTCTTATATATGTTTCCTGAGGTTCTCTTTCGTCTAGTTCAATATATGTATAGACAAAGCTAACTAGAAACCGATACCTTCTATTGGGTCAGCAATCTCAAGTTACGAGTCCATGATATAAAGATGTGGGTATATATTTTTCAAGATTCCCAAAAGACGAATATTTCCATGGTAGTCACCAGATTTGTTGGTCTCGATAAACCAACACCGCGACGTTCCTCTGTTTCAGAAACACGCCGCCTCTGCTATAGATAGCAGAGGCGGCGTGTTTCTGAAACAGAGGAACGTCGCGGTGTTGGTTTATCGAAACCAACAAATCTGGTGACTACCATGGAAATATTCAAAAGTTTCAGTTCATTCGCCAGGTAGCGAGGAGAGGAGGAGTGCAAGGCTTTGTGGGTGATACAGACAGTCTTGTAGATAGATCTTGCCTCGATGGGAAGCCAGCGGAGGGTGGATAACATGGGTGTGATGTAGTCGCTTCTTTTGGCCCCATGAATTAAGCGAGCTGCTGAATGGAGAACAGATTTAAGGGGGGACAGGTGGGATTTGGGGAGGCCAGTGAGAAGAGAATTGCAGTAGTCCAGTCTGGAGAGGACCAGCGATTGGACCAGGGTTTTAAGGTCTTGCTCCGGGAAGAAGCAACAATTCCCCAAAGAAGGTGCAGTTGACACCCAGGGAGTTTGCTCTGTCGACAAAGATGGGTTTAATGTTAAGTAGATTCATCTGATCTATCCATTTTTGAACCGGGGGAGGAGAAAGTGAGGAGGAATTCATTTTTGGAGGGATTTAGAATCAGTTGATGCGTTGACATCAGTTTTGAATGGAGTCCAGAGTAGAGCTTAGGATGGAGAGATCGTGATTGGAGGCAACCTTGAGGTGGATTTGAGTGTCGTCTGCGTGGAGATGATAGTGGACCCCAGATTTACATAGGAGATTTCCCAGTGGTTCTAAATAGAGATTGAACAATGTGGGTGCAAGTATAGAGCCTTGAGGAACACCTTGACCTACCGCCAAAGGAGATGAAAGACTGTCCGCTATTTTGATCATTTGGGATCTATCACAGTGGAAGGAAGCAAACCATTTAAGCACAATGTCCTCCATGCCCATTCTCAGTTGAAGAGTGTTGAGGAGAGTGTTGTGATTGACAGTGTCAAAGGCTGCAGAAAGGTCAAGGAGAATAAGAAGACAGGATCCCTCCGCAGCGCGTCATCAATCAATTGCAGCAGGGCTGTTTCAGTGCTGCAGTTTTGGATGAATCCTGACAGACAATTGTCAAGAAGATCATTGTCCTTGATATGACGAGAGAGTTGTTTCAGACACATCTTTCTGTGATCTTCGCAAGAAAGGGTAGGTTAGTGTTGGGGTGGAAGTTGTTGAGGTCATTCGCATCAGCAGTGGGTTTTTTAGGCAGAGGGGTGACCTGCCCAGTTTTGATGGGGACAGGAAGGGAGCCTTGACAGAGGGAGAGGTTGACCAGAGTGGTCCAATAGGGAAGAGAATGGGTATAGAAGTCAATGGCAATGGCACTGGGGATAGGGTCAAGAGAATGGTTGGAGGTCTTTGTTTCGAAGATGCAATTGAGGAGGGCATCTTCAGAGATGGGGTCAAAGTTCTGCCAAATGGCTAGTGATTTGCGCTCCTCTGGTGGGGTAGGATGAACAACCTGATCCACAAGTGATTTCACTTTTTCGTCAAAAAATACAGCAACATCCGCTGCTATATTTGTAGAATCCTCCAACTTGGAGGTAGGGGGACAGCAGTTAGTATTCTTGATGAGATCAAAAAGTTTTTGGGGTCTACTTTTTGGCTGAGTCAAGAAGGGTTCAGAAGTGCGACGCTTTCCCAAGGAAGATGTGCTTGTGGTACTTGGATCTTGCTGAACGAAGCGTGGCCAAATTATCGGTGGAGGGCGCTTGCCTCCATTGTTTCTCCAGGAATCTTAGTTGATACAGCTGATTGCTGATTCAATTCACCTGCCCAGACCCCACTCACGGGCTCCGTTCTGCTCCACTGCAGTCATGATGATGAAGGTGCGGACCACATTGTCGGGATGTTAGCAGCGATGTTAGCAGCCTTCAAATTGGCAATGGAGGCATGCTGACTCTTTTTGGTGGTTAGCTCACTTCGGAACGACTCTACACATGTTTCACTGCTGCCACACGCTGCTTATCCCTGAGAGAGGGGGGTTGTGAGGTGAAATACCTGCCTCCGCACTATTTCGGGCTGACATCAAGAAGGTGGTGGTGAAGGTGCAGCTTGATCTAGCCGTGCTCCTTGTCGGTCCGTGGAGTGGGGGCCCCTCAAAGGTCAGTAGCTGGGAATGCTTGACCTGCTGGGAAACATCAGTGCTAGTCGACCAGGCATAATCCTCTGCCAACTCTACGGGGAACAAAGCGATACAAAAGGGGATGATGGACGGAGCGTTTCAACAAATCAAACACTCACCCCCAGTCAACTGATCTGGGTTTAATCCATCACCATTCTTTAGTTCACTCAGCCACCCCAGTTCAGACATGGCTATATGCAAATCAGTCTGACCCTGTGCCTTATGGGAACAGTTCAGCCCGAACTGCCAAGCCATGTCTTCCCTGGACCGGAAACAAGCATCCTGGGACCGGTTTCGGATTCATAATCCTCATCAGCCAGGCTATCTTGAATCCAGTGGCCAAGTGAACAAGGGACTCACGTCTGAGCATACCCTGCCACACTTAGGGCGAACAAAGCGATACAAAAGGGGATGATGGACGGAGCGTTTCAACAAATCTAACACTCACCCCCAGTCAACTGATCTGGGTTTAATCCATCACCATTCTTTAGTTCACTCAGCCACCCCAGTTCAGACATGGCTATATGCAAATCAGTCTGACCCTGTGCCTTATGGGAACAGTTCAGCCCGAACTGCCAAGCCATGTCTTCCCTGGACCGGAAACAAGCATCCTGGGACTGGTTTCGGATTCATAATCCTCATCAGCCAGGCTATCTTGAATCCAGTGGCCAAGTGAACAAGGGACTCACGTCTGAGCATACCCTGCCACTCTTAGGGCGAACAAAGCGATACAAAAGGGGATGATGGACGGAGCGTTTCAACAAATCAAACACTCACCCCCAGTCAACTGATCTGGGTTTAATCCATCACCATTCTTTAGTTCACTCAGCCACCCCAGTTCAGACATGGCTATATGCAAATCAGTCTGACCCTGTGCCTTATGGGAACAGTTCAGCCCGAACTGCCAAGCCATGTCTGGACCATGAGTGAACTAAAGAATGGTGATGGATTAAACCCAGATCAGTTGACTGGGGGTGAGTGTTTGATTTGTTCAAACGCTCCGTCCATCATCCCCTTTTGTATCGCTTTGTTCGCCCTAAGTGTGGCAGGGTATGCTCAGACGTGAGTCCCTTGTTCACTTGGCCACTGGATTCAAGATAGCCTGGCTGATGAGGATTATGAATCCGAAACCGGTCCCAGGATGCTTGTTTCTGGTCCAGGGAAGACATGGCTTGGCAGTTCGGGCTGGACTGTTCCCATGAGGCACAGGGTCAGACTGATTTGCATATAGCCATGTCTGAACTGGGGTGGCTGAGTGAACTAAAGAATGGTGATGGATTAAACCCAGATCAGTTGACTGGGGGTGAGTGTTTGATTTGTTCAAACGCTCCGTCCATCATCCCCTTTTGTATAACTCTACGGGGAACAGCTTTCACGGGGCTGAGTTTTCTGGAAGTCGTGGAGCTCAAAATTAGGCTGGAGTACAAAGCAGGGCTGCCTGATTTTGAGTCCCGTTAAAAGCCCAAAGCTTTCCAAGTTCAAGCCTAAATTCAGCCCAGTGCAGTCCAGTACCAGCCCAAAAGCCAGCCCAAAGTTGTAACCCTCAATGTATGCAAAAACATCCTTCAGAAACATTTTAAGCATGATGTTAATTACTATTTAACATACTTACAGTGGCATGATCTATGCACTCTGCACTCTAGTCCAAACGTATATGAATACTGATTTTTATGATTGGTCCCAACTTTGACCTTCTAACAAGCACTTTGGTCACCACAAATCCAAACCTGAACCTGACATTACTGAACAAACTATACAAGAGCAGACCATAACCCATCTTAATGAAGTCAATTAAACCATTGAAACTTTCTGAGTAATGTAGCTCCTAAAACTGTACATTTATTAGATCTTGCAGGATTAACACAGCCCAATGATACACATATATATAAACAACCCTGGGGTTAAAGCAATTCCAGCATAACCTGTTTTGCAAGCTTCATTAAGAGGAATTCTCCCTCAAAATGTACAAAGGCAGAAAGGAGATAGTTACTTACTCTGACGAATTCCTTGCCCTTCAATCCAAAGTCCTTTAGTGTCACCACCTACTGTGATAACAACAGTTATACAGGACCTATGTCTTTGTCTTCCTGTTTCAGCAAAGACTAGAATAAAGCCCTCCATTTTGGCAAGTACCAGATGGGTTTGTCTGAAGACTAGATGAAACCAAAGCTGTTGTCGAAAAGGACAAATACCTCTTTGCAGAAATCTTAGGTGATGCCCTTCCCCAACAACTCAACACCTATAAAATACCATTCCTCTTCATCAATAGCACTGCTCCTCTCTCATCACCCGTGCCCCATGCAATCTCATTAGACTTTGCAGTTGCTTTAACCCCTTCCACGCTCATGACGAGCTGGGCTCGTCATGAAGTAGCCTCCTCGCACGCTCATGACGAGCCCAGCTCGTCATGATGTGTGGGATTTACGATTTCTCAGCACAGCAGGGAAATATGCCGAGCATCCAAGAGGTTAAACGTGTCATCCACCCACTGCTTCAAGTGGAGCAGATCCTAAAATGAATTTTGGAATAGGTCCCTAAGCAGCCCTATAGGCATGCCTTCAAATTTAAAGGGAAAAGCTTTAATCAACTTCCCAATCGTTACCCTAATGTAATCCACGTCAGCAAAGCAGTCCCTTTTTACATTTCAATCTCATGTTCAATTCATCCTTCATAACCTAAGGGAAGTTTCTTTTTTCAAATGTGTTGTATTGTGAACTGAGTGATCTCCAGGTGTTTTGGTGAGTTCTGGGTGTCGGTGGTTGGTAATGAAGGGGCAGTATTGAGGGTTCTGATGATGAAACTAGTGAGTTTCTTATAGTGCTTGCCAGAGGGTCATGAACACTGATGTATTTAGAGTACATACACATCCAATCCTTGCCCTCTCTGCAGAGCATACAAAATGACGGTCACTTGTAAAGTGCACCCTTGCAGTTGGAATCTGGGTTACATAGAGTTTTCTATGCTCATCTGGGCAAGGTGAGGCCAGTGCTGTGGGGCCTTTTTCTCAGTCACATCTTTCTGAAAACCTCCATCTGCTTATATCATCATCAGCTATCTCATCAGTGCTAGCTTTCACTCTTACGTTCTTTATGCATTCCCTTTCATCAATGCCGGATCTGATAGCGATCGAGCTAAATTCAGCAGGAATTTTTGACCTGGGTCTAAGGCAGTGTATTGGGTTCTTCTCAGTGGCATAATTAGACACAGGAACGTGTGTGAAGAAGAAACCACTTTTATTAAGTACATCCAGACAGCACAACAAAGATCCCAATCGAAAGCCTACTGGGAACTGACAAAAAAACTCTGCGAAGTTCTGCAAGTGGCAGAGTGCAGTGCGAACTGTGGTTCATGCTGATCTTCCTGCTGCTTAAGTAGAAATTTTGCATGAGCAGCAGTTTGCGCTCGCCAACTTACTGTTGGTGAACGCGAGTGAGGAAAAAACTTGGATCATAATCCAACCTAACTCATGCACATCAATAAGGTAGTTTGCAAATTGTGATTTGTTACAATTGAAGGTCATCACTGGGATGGTGTCCTGCTGGGGTCAGCAGACCCCCATGTCTGTGATTGCTTTTGAAAGCTTTTGTTTTTTAATGAAAGATATTTCCTAAAATGGTTCTGTGTTTAAAAATAAGTTACTTGTTTTCAAAATATGTCTGAGAGTTGGCAGTGGTCCTACTTTCCAACAAACTTTTTTTTAAATCACAAAGGGCTAGCCGTCCCAAAATGTGTCATTCAATTTTGTAAATTCATTAGCACCTTACCTCAGGAGTAAATATTTCAATGTTTTGCAACTGGATTCCAGTCCAAAGTATTGATACACATCATAGGACACCTGCTACATTTGACTTTCTAATAGCAAATTGGTTTGGGATTGAAATTTTATTTTAGGAATCAGTAAAAGTTAATTGACTCCTAAAACAGGATGCATACATAAGAAAAATATTTTTTGCAGTTGCAAGTTCTATAAAATGGAGTGTTTACAGCCCTAAAAATGCTTAATATTTCTAGCTCCTATTCTTTCATGCACACAGAAAACGCTTTGCGATTTGAGCCTTCGGTGTCCAGTCCGCATTAAAGTATGGATTATTCAGACTGTCTGGGTGAGAGGTGTTGATATAACCAATGTCCCACCATATGATACAATATAGTCATCAACAAAATAACAGGATGATTCTTGATGCTGATATATAAAGAATCCCTTTCGCAAAGATCACATGCCTGTGTGACATTGAACAAATATAAAGCTTTTAAATCACAGTCCTATTTAGAAACTTGTTGGTCTATGAAGTTAAAAAAACCATTTTTATTAGAGTACGATTTGGGCTTCTCGTAGGTCTGTCTCATGGGATGCCGTGGCTCTGTACAACAAAAACCACAAGCTGCAGGCTATTAAAAAATGGAGAAGAAAACATCATTCATTTAGTTTGTTAATGCCCAGTATTATTGGAAGAAAGAAGGGGGCTTTTAGAGATGGTTTTAATAAACAAGAAATATGTACATGTAGACAAGCTGTAATAGCATGTTTTAAAACACGAGACATAGCCCTAAATTCCACTTTTACAACATTTCTTATACTTGCAAACAGGAACGTGGAATCTTACGATCCTATTTTAGTTTAACTTCATTGCATGTATTTGTCGAATTATTTAATTGAAATGCCAAAATTGTTTAAAATGAGAAACACATTTGCACTTTAAGATTTGTACTTGAAGAACTACTCGGTTGAGACAAGGAAGAGGAACAGTGTACTATTTTGAACAATTGCAGAATGTTTAGGTGGGCAATTTGTGATTTTTATAACTGTAATTTAAAGCATTTTTAGGTGTGTAACGTGATTTAAAAAAATATTTGTATTGCATAATATGTTGTCTTTTATGATCATCTATTTTATGAGTTTAATTAATATACTAATAAAAAATTACTTACTTACATATCACACAATAGAAGAAAGTACCACAGAATTAACAGTAGGCAGGTAACCATGAGCCCAACACCAATAGAGAGGTAACAAGAGTTAGCAGAGCTTGTTAAAGTGAACTGATCGGTGCATAAAAAAGTGCTACATTCTCGGTTAATATGACAAGCAGAGTTCATGGTTTGACAGAAACATGTATAGCAAAATAGCTTTTATCTTACATGCCACAGCAGAGTCTAAGGGGCCCTTTAGGATGTACGGCGGACTTTGTCCGCCTGCCATCCCGGCGTAAAACGGACCGCCCGCCATAAGGGCGGCGGTCCCGTGGGGGCCATTAGGATGCGCATCCCACATTTCTAACATTGCGGCGGGCGGTGCTGAAAGCACCGCCCGCCGCAATGCTAAAAATGCACATTGTGCACTTCAATGCACAATGTGACAGGCACCGTGCGGTGCCTGTCACGTTGTACAGTGAAGTGCAGGTGTGCACCCCCCACCCCCCAGCGTCCCTGAGGGCCCGCAACGGGACCCCACAAGACATTCCTGCATGCGTTTCCGTGGCAAAATCATGTCATCGCCTTCACCCTAATATGGATAGCGGTGTGTAACAGACACCGTCACCATATGAAACCCTTTTTCGCCCGGTCAACTCCTTCACTGGGCGGAAAAGCTGCGGACGGTCTTTCCATCTGCCGCGGTCTCCACTGCCAAAGTAATATGGCGGTGGGGGGGGAATGGGTGGCGGGCGGTGGCGATCCGCCCGACATCCTAATCGGGCCCTAAATGTCTAAACTTCCATCCAAAAATGTGCCCATTCTTTTTCACTGTCCCATGATGGTCATATTTGTGACTCTCTGGTCTGACTTCCAAACTTTCGGATCAAAAAATAAATATGTAGACTAAAGGCGATAGGAATTTAAGATGCATGGATGGATAGAAAAGTTTAAGGGGTATACAGGAAAACATATATAAAATAGTGATATAGACGGTGAATTGACAGACATATAGGGCCAAATGTAAGACCCCTTTTTGTGGCCGCAAACGGGAGATCCTCCTGTGCGACCACAAAAAAGGGTAATGGCATGTACAACTGCTATTTTGCAAGTCACAGACTTGCAAAATAGCATTGGTGACTCCTGCCATTAGGAAGGGGCGTCACTTCCTAAAAGTGAGTCACCATGCCATGTACAAGTGTTTTGCAACCTCATTTGCTGTCGCAAAACACTTGCACTTTAACTCCTACTTCAAGTAGGTGGTAAACCACCTACTTCAAGTAGGTGGTAAACCACTGGCAAATAGAAAGGGGTCCCCAGGGGACCCCTTTACCTTTGTGAATATTGGAAGGAAATATTTTTTAAGAGCAGACAGTGGTCCCAGGGACCAGCCTGTGCTTAACTGCAGGAAACTGAAAAGTTTCAGTTTTCTTTTTTAAATGCATCCCATTTTCCTTTAACCCCTTGAACGCTCATGACGAGCTCAGCTCGTCATGAGCCATGGTGCTCATGTGCTCATGACGACCGTTGGAACGCCCGCATGCTGGGCTAATTCCTCTGCTGTGCGAACGTTCTACACAAACGGGTGTGGTCATGACGAGCTCAGCTCGTCATGAGGACACGAGCTCGTCATGAGCACCGGGGCACTGTGCATGCCCCCTCTCCCCCCAGCACAGCGGGGGAATGAGCCCCGCATGCAAGGGGTTAAGGAAAACGGGGTGCATTAAAAAAAAATGCTTTATTTAAAAGCAGTCCCAGACATGGTGGTCTGCTGCCCTCAGCAGGCCACCCGCCTTGAGAGTGCTTGCCATTCCCAACGGGGCTGCAAATTGTGACAGTCTCATTATTATTCATGAGGCATGCAATTTGCGACCCCATAGGGACACTGTGACACTTTAGTACATCCCAATTTGCGAGTTGCATTTAGTTCAACTATCTCGAAGAATGGATAGATCTAGGTATATTCCAAATGTAAAGTGTGCTACTTTTTCAACATGTTCTTAAATAAATGCAGCGTGTAATGGTTAGCTCATCTGTGGAATGGATTGCTGCATGTATCAGTGAATTACATTTTTGTCATTGTTTTCAGGGGCAAGTGGCCTGAGAAGGAAAAGAAGATAAGAGCAACAGTGAAACAAGTTATTAAATGTGATGTACTCGAAAGCAAGCCCTTGGAACCAATCACCTTGCCCCAGGCGGACTGCCTGCTCAGCCTGCTATGCCTGGAAGCTGCATGTCAAGATATGGCCTCTTTCGACCGTGCCCTGAAGAATATTTCATCGCTCTTAAAGATAGGAGGGCATTTAGTGCTAGGAGGGGTTCTCGGCTGTGTAGCCTGGATGTCTGGTGAAAAGGAATTCCCTTCTCTATGTCTGGATGAGGACCTTCTCAGGAACTCTCTGGCAAAGAATGGGTATGTTGTCAGGGAGCTGGAGCTTGAACCTGTGTCTGGAAAGTGCAATAAGAGCATTTGTATCTATGACGCTAATTTCTTTATAGTTGCCCAAAAATTAAAAGCCGTCTAATGCACTTTCCCAAAAGCCCACAGGCCACTGGGATTCTGTAACATTTCTGGGGAACACCATATGAGACCCTACAAATAGACATTCTTTATCACTCGGGAGGCAAAGATGGTGAAAGGTAACATTTGTATAAGTCACATAAACGTTTGAGCAGGCTTCTTCATATCTATCTGTTTATTACATTAAGGGATTTTCAAATTTAGAAAACATTTAATCTTTGAATGCTTTCTTGTTTTGATCAGATCAATGAGTGTATTACCCTACAGAGATAATGAAATTGATTAACAAATAAAATCATCATGAATCCAATTCTTTAATGCCTATGAGAGAAATATAACGTGATCATGGAGCAAAATAAATTGGCTTAATAATTATTCATGGTCTCAGGAACTTAACGATGAGTGTTGTTCATCCACAAGGGCAATCATAATTTCACACCTTTTACCCATTATTTAGTGATATCCCATCCCTCCCAACATTTTAGTACCAAATAAAGGCCATTCATGGTATTTAGTCCATATTGGGGAATAACATGCAGACCAGGGAACACTCTGGGGCAAATGTACAAGCCCCTATCGCCACCACAGCGTCACTTTTAGGGAAGTTGTGGTGGCGATAGGGGCTGGGCCTTATGCACAAGCCAGCTTTAAGCCACTTAACGTGGCTTAACACTGCCTTGTACAGAAGAACCCTTTCAAGCTATGGTTAGCGTGAAAAGGATGTGCAGTGGGGGTTGCAGAGGGTGTTCCACCGCAACACCCATTGTATTTGACGCTGCCCCCTATGTACAAGGGTGGCGTAAATAGGAGGCAGCGCTAAAATTCAGACCAGGAAAAACCTGGTCTTAAGTTTGTGAAACAAGGAGAAATGCATTATTTCTCCTCATTTTTGCTTTTTCCATGTGTGCTGCCTTGTGCAGCACGCATGAAAAAAGCTAAATACCATGGTTTGATTATATACATGAAGGTGTTCCTTCCTGTACATAAACAAACCTTTTAAAAAAATGCCATTTTGTAACTTTCATGTGTGCTGCATGAAGCAGCACACCTGAAAGTTACAAAATGGCATTTTAGGAATGCTTATGTGCAGGAAGGGACATCTTCCTACACATAACCAATCCTCCCCTGCACACAGACACCCTTGCACTCTGGTGTTAGTGTGCCTATGCTGGCGCTAAGTTGTTAAACCTAGCGCCATCGCAGGGGGAAACACAGGGCTGCACCACATTCTTGTAAATATGGTGCAGCCTTGTGTTTCAGAAGTGGCGGAGCTTGTTGTTTGACAAGGTTACAAGCAGCCTTACCTGTAGGATGCCTGTAGATGATTTCGCAGAGACGTTATGGACCAACTTCCCCAAATTCTAGGCAATACCTAGTGACTGTTTTTACACACAGAGGTAATTAAATAGAAATCAGGGAGGTAGGCCGGATCGTGGACGCTACCTGCTTCCTTGATTGTCGACCTGCGAAGCAATAAGGAGAACTTTTGTAAATACTGATTTTTACTCAATCTATCTTAGTCCTACTGGTTTTCTACGATTTACTTTGGGCTTTAACGAGTCCTACCTGCGACTGGTTAAGATTTGGCGTCGCGTCCGTGTTGTCGTCGTGAAGGGAAGGGTTGAGCAAGATGTTGGGTAGAGTAGAAGATGGCTTGTTCTGCGTTTGTTCTCTGTAAGGTGAATATTCAAAAAAGGAATGATGAGTTACTGCTTTACTAAAATGTTTGCATTATTCATACGTCCCTTCTAACTCTCTTTAACTTACTCTGACTTAACACCATGCTGTTCTTCACCTTCACTTCACTAATACGAAACAAATTAAAACAAAAGACAAGAAAATGGCAAAGCAAACTTAAATATAAAACATCATCAACATTCTCTCTTTGATAATTCTCAAAGTCTCTATTTCTTTTTCTAAAGTCTTGGTAATTGTTCTTATCCTTGGAATCTCTATGGAATTGGAAGTTCGAATTCTTTCCAGGTAAGTCTCTAACTCAAATACTCTCTGGATGCTTGCTTGCGTGGGGCGCCAATAATCCAAACAAGAAGGAAAAACGGTAACTTAGCTTTAAGTCTTGTCTTCTTTCTTCCAGGTGCTGTGCGCGATGAAAGAAGACCTTCGAGAAGACAGCAGGCCTTCAAGATGAAAGCTGTCCTATCTGGAATGCAGGCCGTCGTCGAGGGAGTCAAGGAACATCCTCCGGTGATCAACGAAGACAGAAGGCAAAGCGTCAGTTTGCGCTGGGTGTGGCCTTTTATAGAGGAACCACACCCAGCCACACCCAAGGAAGGTTGACGCATCGCGCGCCAAATCCATGCGTGCCGTTTTCCAGCGTGCGCGCTGAAAACGGCATCTCCATTCTTCGCTCTCTGTTCCTTCTGCGAGCCTCCTCTTACCCAGAACACGAGTTTCAAACCCTTCCTGCAACGATACCTACCATTCCCTGGCAATAACGTTTCTCTATGTGTGTTAGACTCACAACACACAACTCGGGCCATGAATCCAACAACCCTTGGCAAAAACAAATAACATTATAGTTAAACACATGAATGAAAGAAAAGACCTGAATCAAAGTATAATCAGATCCTCTTGCACAATCACACATTAACATACTGGCGTGCTGGCTGCACGGGACAGGGGTGGGTTTCAAGAATGGGAAGTCTACATTTGCATGTATGTGCAGCTATGTGCAGCTACGTCTGCATGTATTTGCATTATGTGCATGTATGTGCAGATGAGGGGTGGAATCATGACAGTACTCCCCTCTCAAGATCCCTCCCAAAATTTGTGGTACAGGTTTCGGTTTATTAGGATAACGAAGATGAAAGTTCTTGATCAATCGAGCAGAATTTTGAACATTGGAAAGAGGTTCCCACGTCCGCTCTTCGGGGCCATAACCTTTCCAATGTATTAAATAAAATAGTTTACCTCGGATTCTCTTTGCATCTAAGATTTTGTGAACCTCAAATTCAGGAACACCATCAACAAGGATGGGTGGTGGATTTTTAAGAAACCTAGTCTTAGAATTACAGGGTTTGATCAACGATACGTGAAATACCGGGTGGAACTTATACCTACAGGGTAGGGTGAGTTTGACACTGACAGGATTTATGATTTTTTCTATTACAAAAGGCCCGATATATTTGGGACGTAGTTTTTTGCAAATAGTCATTCTCAAATTTTTTGTAGATAACCAAACTCTATCTCCGATCGAGTATTCTGGTGATGGTTTTCTACGTAAATCTGCTGACTCCTTTTGACTCTCTTTCGCTTGAGCTAAATGATATTGAGCTTGTTTCTGAACATGAACCAATTTAGTAATGTGTTCCTCTAGTGATGGTATGGCTGATGGGATGCTTGCTTTTTCTGGGACATTTTTAGGGTGGAAACCATAAATACAAAAGAAAGGTGATAGACTAGTGGAAGAATTGTCTAAATTATTGAAAGCGAATTCTAAAACCCACAAGATGTCTGACCACTCTCTTTCGTCCTCTGCTAAAGCACACCTAAGAAACTGTTCTATAGTTTGATTCGTCCTTTCAGTTAAACCATCAGTCTGAGGATGATAACCTGAGGACATGCGAATGTCCATGTTCAAAGTCTTTCCTAATTCTTGCCAGAAATGAGAAATAAACTGTGGACCTCTGTCAGAAATAATTACAGAGGGAATCCCATGTAACCTAATGGTTTCCTTAGAGAAGGTGTGAGTCAATTCTCTAGCAGTAGGGATGCCTTTTAATGGTATGAAATGAGCCATGCGAGAGAAATGATCTACCACAGTCAAAATGGTGTTGAAACCTTCTTTGGTTTCTGGAAGCTCCACGATAAAGTCCAGCGATATCGTGTGCCAAGGTTGAGGCGAAATTGGGAGTGGTAGCAAGAATCCACTAGGTGCTTGGTGTTGTGGTTTTTGTTGGATACAAATTACACAAGTTTCTACATAATTCTTTACATCATTCAACAAGGTTGGCCACCAAAACCTTCTTTTGATTAACTGACTAGTTTTAACAACTCCTGGATGTGCACACATAAGAGGATCATGATGCAATTGTATTACTCTTTTTTGCAATTCTTGCGTTGGTACAACAATTTGCTCATTCAAATACAATAATCCTTCTCTATTCTGCATTAAAGGATACAAAGTTTTCCATTCTTGAAGGGTTTTATCCTGAATTTCTAGTTTAATGTCTTCTACAACATCAGTGACCACCACTCCTACCTTGAAGCAAGTCTCAGGTAATACTGGTTGAATTTCTTGAAGAGAACTCTCCTTCTCCTCTATAGTCCCCAAACGTGATAATGCATCTGCTTTTAAGTTCTCTCTTCCCGGACGATAAGTAATTACAAAATTGTAATCATTAAAAAACATCGTCCATCTAAGCTGTCTAGCCGTGAGAGCTTTCACAGAGCGTAAAAATTGTAAATTCCTGTGGTCAGTGTAAATTGTTATTGGATGTCTCGCCCCTAACAAGTAATGGCGCCATTCTTCGAAGACTGCTTTTATGGCTAACAATTCCTTGTCAGCTATGGCGTAATTTTGTTCGGTAAGGGTTAGCTTTCTAGAGTAGTATGCGATTGGGTGCATTTGACCAGTGTCTTTGTGCCTTTGAGATAAAATGCCCCCTATAGCAAACTGTGAAGCATCAGCCTCGACAATAAATGGATTTGAGGGATCAGGGTGCATTAACACAGGTGCTGAAGTGAATTGATTTTTTAGATTTTGAAAAGCTTCTTCAGCATTAGTATTCCAATCAAATTTTGTGTTCTTCCTCAGTAACTTGGTAATTGGGGTTACCAATTGTGAAAAATTACGTATGAAACGTCTATAAAAATTTGCAAACCCCAAGAAGCTTTGTACCTGTTTAACTGAAGAAGGGCTGGTCCAATCTAGAACTGCCTGAATCTTCTTAGGATCCATTTCGATGCCATCTGGGCTCAGGACATATCCCAAGAAATCCACTTTGGTGGTGTGGAAGACGCTTTTTTCCAGTTTTATGTACAAGGAGTTATCAAGTAGTTTTCGGAGAATGGCTCTTACCTGTTGTACATGTTCTACGGTGTTTTTAGAATAGATGAGTATGTCATCTATGTACACTATGCAACAGATGTCCAAAAATTCTCTTAAAACCTCATTTATGAAAAACTGAAAAGCTGCGGGAGCATTACACAGTCCGAATGGCATGACCTGGTACTCGTATAAACCAAATTTAGTACGAAATGCTGTCTTCCATTCGTCTCCACTGCGGACTCTAACCAAATGATAAGCTCCCCGCAAATCTAACTTAGTGTATATTTTAGCATCTTTTAATTGATCCAGAAGTGTCGGAATCAGAGGGAGAGGGTATCTGTTTTTGATGGTGACATTGTTTAGGGCTCTATAGTCGATGCATGTTCTCAACTCTCCCCCCTTTTTCGGAATAAAAAAGAGGGGGGAGGATACAGGAGATTTCGAATGTCGGATAAAACCATTGGCCAGATATTCGTCTAAATATTCTCTCAAGTGCTCGTTCTCTTTTTCGGTAAGTGCATAAATCCTACTACATGGCAATGTAGCCCCCGGTACCAAATCTATCCGACAATCGAAATCCCGGTGAGGGGGTAGAGTGTTAGCCTTTTTTTTGTCGAATACGTCATGGAGATCAGAATATTCTTCTGGGATTCCTTCCAATAAGAGTATACTCTTTGAAGTCAAAGGAAAATTATTTCCCAAAATTATCACTTGGGAGTCTGGTGTGGTTAGACAAGAAGATACACAATGTTCTGAGTCAAATAACAAAGTTCTTTCTACCCAATCTATTTTGGGATTGTGTTTGACTAACCAAGGTATCCCTAAAATCAGGCGAAATTGAGGGGCATCTATGACGTCAAATGTGATGTTCTCTTTATGTTTTTGTAAACAAGTCATTGACAGTACTTCTGTGTGAAATTGAATTAGTCCTGATGATAATTCCTTACCATCTACCGCCTTAACCACTTCTGGATGTTGTTTGGCTTTAGTTTTGAACTCTAACTTCTGCAAAAACTTAGTATCTATGAAGTTGCCTGTAGCTCCAGAATCAATCAAAGCATCAACTGTCCATTCCTTCCCTTTTTCAGTTTCAGATTGTAGGGTGACAGTAATACTAAGATGATGGGAAGTAAACTCAGGAGTTGTGGAGGCCAAGCTAGATACCTCACTCGACAATCTGACCTCTTGATTAGTCGAGCCGGTTAGTTTTCCGACTGTTGTACTAAAGCCACCTCCGAATTCTTGCTTTTAGGTTTATTTGGGCGTACTGGACATTCCTTAACGAAATGACCAGGTTTGCCACAATATAAACACTGATTCAATTTTCTTCTTTTGTCCTTCTCTTCCTTGCTCAGGGGCCCTTTAATAGTACCTATTTGCATTGGTTCGACTCCTGAATCACCCTTTGATGAACCTTCAGATCTTACTGAGTTGAACCTTTCCTTAAAAGTGAAGACCTTGACTTCAGTTTTACCTTTTTCTCCTCTGCGTTCTAACAGTCTATGATTAAGCTTCACTACTAAATCAATAAAATCTTCGATGGTGTCTGGTGGATCTAAGATCTGAGTAACCATATCTTTTAACTCATCTCTAAGCCCTTTGTAAAAAAGGGAAACTCTTTTTTCTTCTGGCCAGCGAGCCTCAATGACAAGTCTATTGAACTGGGAAATGTAATGTAACAAGTCCGAAGACCCTTGTTTAAGATGCAATAACTCATGGTCTGCGGACTGGACAAAAACGTGCTTAGCAAATAACTTTTTCATAGTATTCTTAAAGAGTCTAAGGTTATATAAAATCGGGTCGTCGCGTTCTACAATCGGCACAGACCAAAGGGCTGCATCCCCCCCTAGATATGACAAAATAAAGGCTACCTTAGAGGAATCATCCGGGAAGGCTGCTGGCTTGGCTATGAAATGCAAATGACATTGATTTAAAAAGATCGAAAACTTATTACTATCTCCCAAAAAACGTTCAGGAGGTGCTAAGGGCACTGAAATAGGAGTAACTACCTGAATCTGAGTTGGAGCAGAGGAAGAACTGGGGCCTGAATGTAAGGTCTGAAAACCTGGCTGAAACGAGGCTGGTTTCAGAACCGGTTTTTGTGTTGAGGGATACCCCCACCGACTAGAAGCGGCTTGAATATTGCTCTGAATATCTGTGATATCTCTACGGAGGGCTGCGTTTTCGGCTTGAATAGCCGTTAACACGTTTGCAATATCTTGCAAAGAACTTGTGATAGAAGGATCCATAACGTCTGGGCGAAAATATTGTCGTGGGCTTTGCCTTCTGACAAGGTTACAAGCAGCCTTACCTGTAGGATGCCTGTAGATGATTTCGCAGAGACGTTATGGACCAACTTCCCCAAATTCTAGGCAATACCTAGTGACTGTTTTTACACACAGAGGTAATTAAATAGAAATCAGGGAGGTAGGCCGGATCGTGGACGCTACCTGCTTCCTTGATTGTCGACCTGCGAAGCAATAAGGAGAACTTTTGTAAACACTGATTTTTACTCAATCTATCTTAGTCCTACTGGTTTTCTACGATTTACTTTGGGCTTTAACGAGTCCTACCTGCGACTGGTTAAGATTTGGCGTCGCGTCCGTGTTGTCGTCGTGAAGGGAAGGGTTGAGCAAGATGTTGGGTAGAGTAGAAGATGGCTTGTTCTGCGTTTGTTCTCTGTAAGGTGAATATTCAAAAAAGGAATGATGAGTTACTGCTTTACTAAAATGTTTGCATTATTCATACGTCCCTTCTAACTCTCTTTAACTTACTCTGACTTAACACCATGCTGTTCTTCACCTTCACTTCACTAATACGAAACAAATTAAAACAAAAGACAAGAAAATGGCAAAGCAAACTTAAATATAAAACATCATCAACATTCTCTCTTTGATAATTCTCAAAGTCTCTATTTCTTTTTCTAAAGTCTTGGTAATTGTTCTTATCCTTGGAATCTCTATGGAATTGGAAGTTCGAATTCTTTCCAGGTAAGTCTCTAACTCAAATACTCTCTGGATGCTTGCTTGCGTGGGGCGCCAATAATCCAAACAAGAAGGAAAAACGGTAACTTAGCTTTAAGTCTTGTCTTCTTTCTTCCAGGTGCTGTGCGCGATGAAAGAAGACCTTCGAGAAGACAGCAGGCCTTCAAGATGAAAGCTGTCCTATCTGGAATGCAGGCCGTCGTCGAGGGAGTCAAGGAACATCCTCCGGTGATCAACGAAGACAGAAGGCAAAGCGTCAGTTTGCGCTGGGTGTGGCCTTTTATAGAGGAACCACACCCAGCCACACCCAAGGAAGGTTGACGCATCGCGCGCCAAATCCATGCGTGCCGTTTTCCAGCGTGCGCGCTGAAAACGGCATCTCCATTCTTCGCTCTCTGTTCCTTCTGCGAGCCTCCTCTTACCCAGAACACGAGTTTCAAACCCTTCCTGCAACGATACCTACCATTCCCTGGCAATAACGTTTCTCTATGTGTGTTAGACTCACAACACACAACTCGGGCCATGAATCCAACAACCCTTGGCAAAAACAAATAACATTATAGTTAAACACATGAATGAAAGAAAAGACCTGAATCAAAGTATAATCAGATCCTCTTGCACAATCACACATTAACATACTGGCGTGCTGGCTGCACGGGACAGGGGTGGGTTTCAAGAATGGGAAGTCTACATTTGCATGTATGTGCAGCTATGTGCAGCTACGTCTGCATGTATTTGCATTATGTGCATGTATGTGCAGATGAGGGGTGGAATCATGACAGTTGTTAAGCCACGTAGGCTAACCCCACACTGCTCTACTTCCTAGTACATATCCCCCTCTATATTTTTCATCATGAAATTCCTCCATCTGGCCCAAATAACAGGTCGTTTAGCACTGACATTGACCATCTGGTGTGTCCAAGTAGCAAATGGAGGAGTTGTCTAAATCCAAGCTCCAGAAGTGCCCTGACAATGATCTTGTTTTCAAAGCACTCAAAAATACCACATTTAATGTTCTAATTTGCACCAGTTAACCATTGCCAGTTTCTCCGAATACCTCAGCACATTTTTGAGTTTTCTTGGTTACCTTTGAACCTCAGGTAAAAGCTGCTGCACAGGGCAGCCACGGACACCCATACACTTAGATACCATTTCAAAAATTCAAAGAAAACAGTAAGTTGACTTTGGATCCGGGTCTTTCTGCATATAGATGAACAGAAGCTCACTCAGAAAACCGAGGGCCAGATGTACAACCAAATTTTGTGGTCAAAAATGGGAATTCAGCCCCTTTACAACTGCAAAATAGGCCATGGGAATGTACTAACCCTATTTTGCGAGTCGCTAATCAAATAATGACTCACAAAATAGGGTTTACGACTTGCCCTTAGGACGGGGCATGCAACGGTGTCCCTTCCTAATTGCGATACAAAAACCTATGTATGAAGGTTTTGCGACTGTAATTGTGGTCACAAAACACTTGCAATTTACCAGGGGACCCCTTCCCCTTTGGGTATGCATGCACAAATATTTTTTAGGACCACTGCCTGCCCTTAAAAAATGAAACTGGAAAGTTTTGTTTTAATTTTTTTAAATGCATCCCGTTTTCCTAAAAGGAAAATGGAATGCATTTTAAAAAACTGCTTTATTGACAAAGCAGCCCCAGTCATGATGGTCTGCTGACCCCAGCAGGCCACCATCCCTGGGAGTGCCAGCCATTCCCAATGGGGTTACGAATTGCGACAGCCGCATTAATATGAGGCATGGAATTTATGACCCCATTGGGAATCACAAACAGTGTTTCAGATACTGTGGTACATAGCACTTTTTGCAATTTGTCGCAATTCGCGAGGCGCAAAATGCTATGGTTGTACATGTGGTCCTTAATGATTTGTACAAAATAGTTGTAATTCGCAGACACAACAATTGATTTCCAAATCCAAAATTGTCCTGTTTAGCATCTTTTATTGACCTTCACTAATAATTATAATTGCGTTGTTAGTTGATAAAGGAGTGAGCTGCAAAAAGATGCACTGATTCAATACGGGTTATTGGTCACGAAGAATTGGCTTTTATACTTTAAGGCTGATTGAACCCGTCAGTAAGGAGATGCTGTTACTGACACTCTAACATAAAAAGACAAGGCACCAATTGTAGGGTTTATCAGTATTTATTCAATGTGCTTTAGTGAACTCTCCTGATCAATGATCTGTTGTTATAAGAGTTTGGCCTATGTCGTTTTATTTCTGTTAGAGTACAATGCTGTTCAATGGGGCTCCAACACTGAACCAGGAGTATGGGTGTTGCATGCATAAATCATTGATAGGCATCAACGGTAGGGTTCCACCTAGGGGGTGATTCAGCTTTTAAAGCCCACATACATCCTTTTTGTTAAGGCACTGGAGTGATCTATCTGGCAAAATACTAATTGTCATATCTTAGGACAACATATACCGGAAATTAAGTAAGTCTGTCACTAACAAGATGATGTCCTTTAGGTGAGAGCGACTTCACAGCATTTGGGATGGGCGTCAAAAAGACTCACTGTAATTTGAAGAGAGCTATATTAAAAGGCTGTGTCTATGTGTCTCATTTGGAAAGGTGGTGTTTCTGACAAGACTTATCAGAGGAGGGGAATTTGCATGCCAGATTCCATCCAAGCACACTGTCAGTCATGCTTTGCATGGATGGACTGGCAGAACTATGAGCACCGGGAGTTTTTTAGAAGATGACATTATTCTGAATTTGTCAAAAAGGCACCATTTTAAATCTAAGTGGTCCTTATCACACCGGACTGGTATGCATACCTGAGTACACGCGAGCCAGCCAGCAAGCCAGGTTCACCTTCTACAAGCACATAAACCCATTGTCCGGCATTTAGCCTCATAAGAAGGTCACTGTAGTTGTATATATATATATATATATGTGCGCTCGCGTGTAAAGACACGGCCACACTCGCGGGGAGAAACTTGAACTCGCCTTTCTTGCCACAGCGTGCTTGAATAGCTGAGGAGCTCAAGAGAAAGTGATTCAATCCCATTTCGCCGTGGAATTCCTGACGCGTTTCGAAGGCTCCCGCCTTCTCTTCAGAGGATTTGGCGAACTGATGATGGGAATGCAAGTACCAGCCCTGATAATGATCATGGCACGCCCCTGATATATAATTCATTGAAAAAACCATAGGATTTATATCAGTTATAGTTAGCTGGACAATTTACTCATACAAAACCATTGAAATTCCCACGTTATAGTTAGTTGTACTCACTATAACTGGTGCGCCCGCAAAGCACTGCTAATGACGTCACATATTACATCACTCATGACATAGTCAGTGACATCACTCATGACATCACTGATTTCACTTTTGGTTTCCTAATGATGTAAGGCTAGGTCATGTGACCTAAAAATAACACTTTTCATTGGTTTAGAACTATTTTTTTTTCCCAAATGATGAAAACCCCTCCTTGTTTCCTCACTCTGACTTTCATCTTTGTGAGAGGAAGACCTTTTTTCATCACTTAGCAATGGCAAGTGTTGTAGCTTCAGCTGGTGCACCCCCACCACCACCACCACCTTTTAGGAAGAGAGGACCACCTCCTCAGCTTATGGTTGAGCAAGAGGAGGAAGAAGAGGAAGAAGAGGAAGAGGAAGAAGAGAGGCATTTTTTGCGAGAAGAGCCTAGGAGGTCCCGTGTCAAAGTGAATTTTATTTGGCAATTTTTCAAATATCCCCAGGGCCAAAAAAAAGTGAATGCTCGGTATGTAACTTGCCTTATTTGCAAAAAAGATCTGTCCAGAGGGACAGATAAAAAATATAGTTATGGCAATTATACGATGCATCGCCATATGGAGAGGTGGCACCCTAACAACTACAGTGCTGCGCAGGTACGTGACCTGCAGGATAACCCCCCTCCTGTGGACAGAAGATCAAATGTAGAGGAAGTGACGGGACCAGAGGCGAGGGAGACGGTCCCAAATCTACAGATGAGGTTCGGGACAATCAAACAAGTGTGCGTGCGGTCAGTTGATTTGCTACAGAGAAAGTAGCATCAATTTAATCAACTTAGCAATTGACAATCATGATTGTCCAAACCGGCACAGAAAATAAATTATCTTTTTTTTTTTTGTTGCTCCTGTTGAGCCCTTTAGAATGAATCGTTTTCGTTTCCCCACCCCCAAAAAAACAAAACAAATATAAAACCGTTCAAAAAATACAAAAAAAGTAAAAAAAAATTCAGAAAAATAATTAAAAAAATATAAAACAACAAAAATAATAAAAAAAAGTTCTTTTCAGAACTACCTCCCCTTTATAAAAAAAATTGCTAGAATGTTTAGCACTCTGGCAACCTCTATTTCTTTTGGTTTGCTTCCCGGTTCGCTCGCCGGTACGCGAACCGGAAGCGAACCAAAAAAAAAAAAAAAAAAAGAAGAGTAAGTATAAGGGAAGGAAACAGAGAGTAATGTTAAAAGAAAGACAGCTATAGGGAGTAAACCAGAGATACTGTTTATTAGATCTATTTACCGAAGAAAAGATGGAAGAGGGTATAATTGTGAAAAACAAAATAGATAAGGAAGTGAAAGAAAAAAAGGAGAGTAGAAGAATAATAAACAAGAGTTTCTTAGAGAATGTGAGTGAATGTTCAAAATAAGATTAAAACATGTGGAATAACAGAGAGAAAAAACAGAAAGCAGAAAAGAAGAAGTAACAGAAAAGGAATGATTGAAACAGCAAAGAAATGTAAATAACATAGGGGCATATTATCAACATAGACGATAAAATTATCGCTGCTTTTATCGGCAGAAATCTGTCGCTAAAGCCTCTTTTGTGGCAGAAAACTGCCGCTAAAGCAGCTTTTGCTGCAGTTTTCTGCCGATAAAAGCAGCGATAATTTTATTGCCTGTGTTGATAATATGCCCCTTAGTGTGCTTGAACTACAGGGAGAAAGCATAATGAACAAGTAGTGAAAGAGTGATCAGTCAGAGACAGTGAGAGTAATAGAGACGGAGTGAGTGAACAAGAGTGAGGAACTATGAGAACAGAGGGACTGTGAAAAGGAGTGGAAGGAGTAGAGTAAGTAAGTAATAGAGAAAGGAATGAGGGAAGTAGCAAAGGCAGGAAACTGAGGGTTAAAGAAATGAAGCAGTGGAACTAATAGAAGTTAAATGTGATAGAAATGTAACGAAAAGAGTACAAAACGCTTACCTTATAATTGTCGTTAACTTAGTCACTTGTTATTTTTATACTTTCAATCCATGAAAAAAACAACAAAAATTTGAAAAATGTTAAAACATGTATTTAAAAATAAGAAAAGACAAGGGAAAAGATTGACAATCATCCAATTTTACAAAGAAATAAAGTTAGAGATAAACATGCAGAAAAAAAAGAGAAAGAAACGGTGATAGACAGTCAGACACAAAAAGAAATTTAAATAGAGTAAATTACTTAGAGAGAAAAAAAGAAGATACTTTCAGTGACAGAAAAGAAGGATAGAAGAGTAAACTAAATTGAAGTTGTGTAAGCTACTAAAAGAAAGTGAGTAAGGTAAACTATATAAGGAAAGGGTGAATAAGGAAAAGAGAGTGAGAGAGAGAGGAGACAGAGGAAGTGAAGGAAAGAGTGTCAGATACAGACTGAGTGAGGCATCTACACAATGTGATTCGTAATGTTAGGAAACACAGGTAATGTATTTGAAAAACGTGCAATTTTGTTTTGCTCAATTCACAATCACATCACTTGTGTTTCCTTTGCTTAGGTATCTCATTGTGCAGAAGTAGTCTAGCATATGAATGAGTACGCAGAAGGTGAGCACTGTATGCAACAACTTTGACACTTACAGAAGCCTCAGCTTCTCCATGCCCCCTACACAGTCCTAAATATATACATTTTAAACTGACGGTATCTTGTTGCAGATGAAGTGAGGCCAATCTTGCAACATGGTGCTGCGTCACAAAAGTGACGCAATGGCGGCGCAAAAGAGGCGCACGGCCATCATAAATCTGCCCCAAACATTTTAAATGATTGTTTCAGGATGCCGATAAGGTGTGGCCTATCCAGAGATTTGTTTGAGGTGAGGCCTACTCAGGGTTGCAGATGAAATTTAGGCGTATTGAAGAGTACAGAGGAGATAATACATGTGCAGGTCTACCAATGAAGTGAGTCATGTCCACTGCAGTCTTGAACAAAGGCCACACCTCCTCTGTGTCCCTGGACAGGCCTAAACCTCATCTGCACAACGTGATTCGTAATGTTAGGAAACACAGGTGATATAATTGAAAAACGTGCAAATATTTTTGCTCATTTCACAATCACATCACCTGTATTTCCTCAGCTTAGGTATCTCATTGTGCAGATTTAGTCTAGCATATCCAAGAGTACGCAGAAGGTGAGGACTGTATGCAACAGAGCAATGTACATTACTCACCTCCCTTGACACTTACAGAAGCCTCAGTTTCTCCATGCCTCCTACACAGTTCTAAATGTATATCATAAATACAAAAAGGTACAGAAATAATTATAAATGTTAAATGGTTTATTTTTCCTGTTCTCAGAATATATCAAATTTCACTAAAAACAGTGAGTTGAAGGTATTCATCATATAACAGCGGGGGGAAAAAAACACTATCAAAATGATTGTGTTTAAAAAACCCATATGACATAACCAATCAGAAATCAGAACTCCTGAAAAGTAACTTACTTTCCATGACGTCGAAGGATGTCCTATGAACAGCTTATACTCTGTTGTGCTGTTATTATTTTCTGCCCGCCACTTTCTGAAAGAAAAGCTCCATCGTATTGACAAATATGTTACATACAATAAATGACTTCTCGCTCTCTACCGCACTTCTCCTCAAGGCCAAATCGTGTAAGAGCCATTTATAACTCTTGGAATTCTTCTAAGCAAATCCCGTCATTTTCTTTTTCCGCAACTTTCAGAAAGAAAACGTCCAAGATCACTTTCACAATCCTGTACTAGTAATATCTCACCCTTCTTGCTCACTCATGTTCCACATTAACTTTTCACTCTGTACTACACTTATCCTCAAGGCCAAATAGTGTAGGAGCCATTAGAACCTCTTGAAATTCCTCAGAGCAAATCCCGAGATTCCTACCCTAAAATTTTGGTTGTAAAAACACCAGGTAAGAATTTTTAAGGTCAAAAGGCAATTTTTTTTTGAAAGTTAAAACAGAATCATTGCAGAATGACCAGCCGTGTCTAGACTTCAAATAAGCTGTGCAATGTCCTGATGTTGTTGAAGGACCGTCATGATATATAATTGCTGCAGTTACAAAAGTCCTTCCTGATATTGACAACTGCGAAGCCACAACATTTTTTATTAAAGTTGTCAATTTTGTTCCATCAGGCCTACATCGTTGGAACATTAAAATGACATACTGGCCATATGTTCGTATAAATAATGTGGACAACATTGCAGACTTACATTGGCTACACTCCATGTTGTGGTCAGCTGCTTTTACTAGCTTACTAAAGGACACTGATTTACTGTCTGGCAAAGTTAAATATATAAATCTTTCAGACTCTACACTAGTAGTACTTGATACCCTACAGTTCTCGCAGTCATGCTGCCATTGATAAGAAAGGCCAAACAGATGATCTACATCTACACCTTCATCTTGCAATACATCAAGCATATACATTAAATACCCCTGACAATCTTGCTGAATATTTTGAGAGAATTGCATTTGACCTGAACATTTGTCTAACAGATTTCGAATTTCAGACACACTTTCTATTTTTGTTCTATCAGTGCTACATTTCTCTAACACAGAATTCAACAAACTGCAAAATCTTTGATCCGAATTGACCACAATCTCTTCTTTTAAAGTTTCTAGAGAAAAGACAACATTAACCACTACATTAGCATAGCAGTTGACACCAGAACTATTTTCAAATTGAAAACCAACAACATCTTCAACAGAATCCATTTTTTTTCTGCTTATGATTTCAGGTTCATTGACTTTTCGTCTTTTTGCTACAACCTCCCTACTATTGGTCACATTTCTTCGTTTCCGGCCTACCACACGTTTCTCAAACAAAGGATATTGAGGCAAATATGGCGCATACTCTCTTCTTAACCTATTGTATTCGTTAACACAATCTAGATCCGCACAAATGTTTGTGACATCACACTCAATCAAGTACAATCCCGATAAACTTCTGACTCGTGACAATGCCACATATGCCATACCCTCCTTGAACACAGAACTGCCAATATTCATCAATGCACTGTCTACACTTAAACCTTGTGATTTATGGATTGTCACCGCATATGCCAAGCAAACAGGAAACTGCTTACGGCGAACATATAAGTCTTTAACAAGCAAAAACCTAGCAGAGCAACGACCAATTAGCTGTAAATGTAAATGTAAATGTAGTATACTTGTAAAGCGCACAGCTGCCCCAGCAACGGGGCGTCCCGGCGCTGTATAACTCTGGGGAACCCGTCCTGGCTTTCCCTGTGGGATGGTCCCTGCTGGGAGTCCCCAAGGTGGAGCCAGGCATCCCCGGAATTGGTGGGGCCGTTGTGGAGATTAGGCAAGCTAATGCCCAGAGTTGCCGAGTGTGATCTCTGATTAGAGTAAGCACCGAAGCGAGAATTATCGAGTCCGCTGACCAAGGTCCACGACCCTGCCGCGTCGGGAATCGAACCCTGGTCCCGGGCCGACTTCTGCTCTCGGGTCTGCTGCCTCTAACCAGTGAGCCACACTACTCCACTACTAGCTGTACTTCCTCAATGCCATCAAATTTAATTTTTAAAAATTCAATTCCATCTCTATTTCTGTATTTCTCAAAATCAACAACATTACCCATTGATCCATTTACCAGACCTCTTTCAACATGTAAATTCCTTCTTAAAATTATACGGCAATTTAAGCACACATTCAGAGTCTTTTCAAAACCTGCAGTTTTAGATATAGTCTTCTCTAATGAATCCAATTTTGATTTCAAATTCTCAGACAAAATAATTGTTGATCCCATATGCTCTACTCTGTCAATAGCTTCCAGTTTCACAATCTCTTGGTTTTCTAAATGCAACATTTTGTTGTTGAAGATGGCACATTCTGCAAGAGTTGGCATCAAACATATTCCAGATTTCTTCTCAGTAATTTTCCGAAAAATATTCTCAGGCACAACGTCTTCTTCTGGATACAAATTTGACAGTAATCGTGCATGTAAAGCTTCTTTCCCATGCTCGGTCACTTTTCCGATTCTAACATCTTGTAGAATATTCTTATAATCTTCATCCTTCGCTTGACGCATATTTTCACGCAGTTCAGCATAATTGAAGTTTAACCATATATTGACGTTGCCAATGCTCCCTAGGCACTTCCTGGTATCTTCATGCGTGAGCATTTTGAACACAGGTTGTCCTTTCACTGGTGTCAGCTGCAGAAGATCACCGAAAACAATGATGTGTTTGCCACCAAATAACACATCATACTCTGTTTTGAGAACTTCTTGCATTCTCAAATGCACAAAGGCAAGCATGACATTGGAAACCATGCTTACTTCGTCAATGATAAGAAGTTTCATTTTCCTCAAGACTCTTGAAACTTCACAACAAGCATCTCCAGATAACTTGTGGTATTGTAATTTGTTATCATGCTCCACTGGCAGCATCAGTAGACGATGCAAAGTAATACCTTTAATGTTATGTGCTGCCAGTCCAGTTGGAGCGGTGACAACACAAGACAGCGATGACTCAGTCCTTTTCTGCAAATAACATGAAATTGCTTTAATGAGGAAACTTTTTCCAGTTCCCGCTTCTCCACCTACGTACAGTCGGACAGGCTTCAACGACGTACATGAGCACTCTTTCTTCTCATGACTTAATCCATGATCAATTTGGTTGGTAACTTCATCATATATTTTCCTCTGCTCAACGTTGAGTTGTCTTTCCAAGTCTTCTAAGTTAACCGCATCCTCCTGAGCATGTGCCATGGCTCTTTCCACTTCAATCATGGCAGTGGCAGCTTCATTTTCGATAACTGGTCCTCCTAGTGGATCCTGACTCAATGAAACAGAACTCCAACTGTCCTGAGAACTGTCTCTAGCAATCTCGGCTGCAATCATTGCTTCCTGCTCGATTTCCGCATTCAACATTTTTAGATATTTGGGAAAAACAGGACATTCTATGGTCTCCTTGGCGGCATTGAAAGAGTCTTTGTAACAGAGGAAATCTCCAAGCAGTTCCTCTTCTGCACGCCAAGGCTTGAAAAGTTGCAAAAGAGCTAAATAGAAAAACTATTTTCTTTCAGGAGATTCGCCACTCAATTTTCGATGGTTTACCAATTGGCATTTTCTTTGCTTGACCAGACATCCCTCACTTCCAATTACAGCATACACTCCTTTATCAATATCTTCTTTGATGTTCCTCTTGAATATGTAATTTTGTAGAACCTCATACAGACAAACATTCTCGAGGTGACTGCTTCTATTTGGATAATATGTATCCAACATGTTAGTCTTCAAAATATCGGTACTGTTTGGCTCCTTTTCCGCCAAATATTCAATTTCTTGCACAGGTTTCAGAACTCGATTACGCGTTGCAGCAAGACCAAGACTCCTAGATTTGGCATAGAGACTTGCTGAAGATAACCGGTCAGAACATTCGTAAGCTCCGATTTCTCGATGCGACAACATCTTCAGACTGAAACTGTACAACTTCTTACTGAGGCTTTTTTCATGGGAAATGTCTTCCCACATATCCTTCAATTCTGTCTTTTCTTTTTTAGTGATGTAAGATGTCACATACCGAGCCACAGCCATACAGTTATCAGCCACAAACTGTATATCCATGTTAGCATTCCACATGGACAAAATCACTGGGTTGTAGTCGTTGATGTACTTGGACTCTTCGTTCCTTTTCAAATTGTATGTGTTTTTGGGTGATTTCCTCGTCACATTATGTCGCAGCGAAGACATCAAACTGTTCACTCTTCCTTTAGAAATCACCGGTCGTGGAAAGCCGAAACGACATTTTGTGTAGAACTTGTCCTTGTTTCTGAATTTACGATGACAGTACTTTCCGCAACGATGGCTTTGGAAGCGTAAAACTTGTTCTCTTATGCTTTTGACTTCCTTTGTCTTTGGAACAGCACATGTAGAATACTGTTCTATGAAACTCATCACTAAGTCATCCGGATCTGTTCCAAATTTGGGTGCATCTTTGATCCATAGCAGCATATGTATATGAGGAGCACCTCTTGCTTGGTACTCCTTTCTCCAGAAGAAATCCAACACCTCTCCAAGAGGTGGATTTTTCTTGTTCATGATGAAAGCCATCATAGCTTCAAACCTATGATTGAAGTACCTGCATACATTCACTGGATCCAAAGAGCACAGTTCTCCGGGTGTCTTGAATTCGATATTTTCAATGTTTCCATTTGCCTCTCGTAGAAATTCAAGTAAGTCTTCCCAGCCATACTCGGCACAGCTGAGAGTGAGGAACCATGTGGTAGTTCCTAAGTTCCTCAGCATACATTTTAAATCACCATGACGACGGTACCAGTACTCATTAGTACCACGCTGACACGCCATGAGATTAATCAGGTGAGAATCCAAAATACTGTCTTGCACATTGACTTTATCCATAAAGTCCCTTGCCGAGATATTTTGCATCTATACACCACTTTTCCAGATGTGGTTCACTGCATATGACAGTCCAGACAGATCACTTTCAAATAGGAGATGAAACAAATAGGGAATGCATTGACGAAACCTAGGATCTTCTGCATACAATCGTAAAGTATGGTATTCAGAAGCAGGAATTTGATCAGGTCGCTCATCATATCTTCCTCCTTCACCTGTTGGAAATAGCGGTGGGAACCACCGAGCTTCCAAACTTTCCTCCCAAACACTAATGGGACTCCCTTTGGCTTGTTTCAATTGAAACAACTCAATAGCATTCCCCATGACTTCCTTGGAATGCAAAGGATGAACACTATAATGTTCATATATTCCTTCATTTTTAGAGGCTTCTACTTTCTCAATTTGACCAGCACACAAATCGCTATCCTCTTCTTCACTTACTTCCTCTTCTGCAACATATACATTCTTATAGTACTTATTTTTTATCTTCAAATACAATGTTGCCTTTTTGACTTTCCTAACATCCACTAAATCTTGCCATATTTTCTTACTCTTTGTCGGAAACCCATTAACTAAGATAACCAGAGGTTCCTCCTCCACTTTCTCTACTCCAATTGTATTAATGTTTTTCTTCAAATCTAGAGGCAAATAAACAACTCTTCCCTTTAATCCTCTCTGTAAATCTGATGGAGGCAATTTCCCTGTCTTTGGCTCCATTCGTACAATAGCCTGAAAGGGATGGACACTTTGTATCAAAATAGATTCATAAGTATTTAAATCCTTCAATTCAGAAGGAATCTCAACCAATTCCAGATTATCATGAACCGCTCTAGCAGGCATCCGATTTTGATTTAATTTGTTACAACAATGAGTACACACACGTTGATCCAATCCCAAATCAAAACAATTTTCTACCATCAAGTATGTTGCGAAATCCTTCCATTCACTATTATTTTCTCTTTCACTTTTTGCATATAAATCCACTAACTTAGTCTGATTCTTATAATAAGTGCGTCGACAACACACACAAGTGAAATTAGGCCTCTCACTTGATTTCACCTGAAACGTGGCAATTTCCTTCTGAAAATTATCTGTACTGGAAATCTGTACACTCTCTTCCACATTACCTTCTTCTTCTGGGTCAATTTCAACATTCTCCTCTTTACTTGCAAAGTAACAAAACTCAATTTCTGCACAAATATTCTTCACATCTACTTCTGAACCATGCAAAAGAGCAGTGCATAATTGTTTAAGCATAATTGCTGGACTCTTAGCATAATACAACATTCTAACTAATTTCCTCACTTTATTATGATGCACTGCTAGCATCCTGAAATGATGAAAAACACTCTGGCATACTCTCCTGGAAAGACAAGCCAATGAATGACCATGCAAACCTGTCAGTTCTCTCAATCTGCAAGGATCTAAGTCTTGCAACAACTTAATTTTTTGTTTCAGACTTTTCTTACTATATGTACGTAAGAAATTACAAAACAAATCAATTGATTCCTGTCGCACACTGCAAATACTACTACACTTCCAGGTGTACACTGGACCCTTAGGACGTCTCCCTAAAACTTCATCACCTAACACCTCTTCTGCCTCTGTTGTCACAAGTTTTTCTTTTTCAACCACACATCCATCTTTCACCTCATATGCTCGACCACTGGTGTCAACTGCATGCACCAAATCATTATCCTGGAAATAACTCTCCTCATTAAAAAATGCCTCACAACTTGAACTATGCATCCATTCTCCTGTAAAAACTTCACAAAAATTACTACGATTAACTGTTCTCTTCCATCTACTATTTGATTTGAAATCATAAATTGCCTTGTTTAGTTTCCTAATTCTATTGATTATCAAAATAAATAACTTTCGCTTAATTTCGAAAGCCTGATCAATAACTTTCTCTACATCTTTCTTTCTCTTATAAAAAGCCACTTTCTGTTGACTTTTCTTAATATTTTTTAACAAATTGCCAATTATCCTATTGCGGAACATTCGTCTACGAATGTCCCTAAACTGATATTTCCTTCTACTACCATGCACAGAGTTATCTCCTGCTCTAGCAGTAACATTTTTGAGTGGCCTTTCCTTCCCATTTAAATTGGCTCTCTTTTTCTGGACTAAAACATATTCTGTACTGATACTTTTTCGTCTGCAAATGTTTCTTAAAAAAGATTTCGTTGTCTTACCCGGAGCTTTCTTGGTGACTTGACAAGTTTTTATTGTAGAGGACTGCTGCAAGCATTTAGTAAGCTGCTGTGTTTGACGTTTTGTAGCCTTTTTCCTCCTGTCCTTCGAAGGCATCGTATAATTTTGAAATGATCTGCAGTTGAATCTGTGGTAAAATATAATAAAAATGTTATTAACCACTATTACCAAACAGTAAATCAATAACAGTCGTCAAAAAATTAACAGACTAGTTGTCAATTTTACATACAATAATTTTTAGTGCATTAGCACATTTAAAACTCACAAATAGTAGCAAAGAAATGGAATGCTTCTACATTTGACCTGTGCTCTTTTATATGTGAATCTGAACTAATTTTATTAGCATATTTCACTATTTTAATAAAGACACTTCACACAATCTGTTTTTGAAGTTGTATTTAATTTTAAATAAAACAGTTTACATGGTTACTTTTCATTTCGAGTAACTTAAATTTATTTTTAAAAGTCTTTATAGGTTAATAGGCTCGAGCAGGTCAGCTGCCCACCCTATGTCATACAATTCTGACAAATCAGCATCCTCATCATATTCTTCCTCATCCACAGGATATAAATCATCCAAGGGATCTACTTCCACTGACGTTTCAATAACAAGTTCAATGATAAGATCGAGATCAACAGATTGGTCATTATCACTCATGCTTGATGTTGTCGTGATCTTTAAAAAAAGAGAACAACAATGAGATGTTGCAGAGTAAGAGACAAATCTCAGAGACTATAATAGTAAAATTGTTTAACAAGAGTAACATTTTGCAGATATTATTTAACCATGTCCAGCGATGCTGAGGAGGTGAGGCCTATGTCCAAGTGTTCAGTGAACAGGAATCATCTCTTCTTAACCTTGGATAAGCCTCACCAACACTGTGTCCCCTGCTAATACTTAAATTTAAAGGAGCAGATTTATGTTAACTGGCGCATCCCCAGGGATGCACCAGTTAACGTGCGCCACTGCTCTGCCACCCATGATGTGCCGCATTTACAATGCAAAGCACCATTGAGCAAAAACAGCACAGATGCGTCACGCATCTGTTCCACAAAAACGGCGCATTGCAGGAATCACGTCATGAGCGCGACATATCTACTGCAATGCCACACATTGCATGGTGCATCACTCCTTATGCCTGTTTCAAACAGGCGCAAGGATTTGATTCAGCAATGCCATAAAGGTGACTCAGTGAAATCTTCTTAATTTTACTGTGTTAGTTTTACAGGGCTTTCATGCAAATGACTGCCCACCCTACAACAAAACACTCACATGAAACCTGACGCAGGTTTCATGTGGCACAGGACTTTACAGCATGACACATCTGCCTAGATGCATCAAGTTGTAAATATGTCGCAACATAGCACATCTTTTGCACCGCCGCTGCGTCACAAAAGTGACGCACAGCGGCGCAAAAGAGACACACGGCTATCATAAATCTGTCCCTAACATTTTAAATGATTGATTCAGGATGATTATAAGGTGTGGACTATCCAGAGTTTTGTTTGAGGTGAGGTCAGGGTTGCAGATGAAATTTACGTTTGTTGAAGAGTACAGAGGAGATAATAAATGTGCAGGCCTACCAATGAAGTGAGTCATGTCCACTGCACTCTTGAACAAAGGCCAGACCTCTTCTGTGTCCCTGGACAGGCCTAAACCTCATCTGCACAATGTGATTCATAATGTTAGGAAACACAGGTGATGTAATTGAAAAATGTGGAATTTCTTTTCCTCATTTCACAATCACATCACCTGTGTTTCCTTTGCTTAGGTATCTCATTGTGCAGATGGAGTCTAGCATATCAAAGACTACGCAGAAGGTGAGCACTGTATGGAACAATTTTGACATTTACAGAAGATTCAGCTTCTCCATGCCCCCTACACAGTCCTAAATGTTTACAGTTTAAACTGACGGTATCTTGTTGGAGATGAAGTGAGGCCTATCTTGCAAGATGGTGCATCTTTTGCATCACTGCTGCATCACAAAAGTGACGCAACAGCGGCACAAAAGAGGCGCACAGCCATCATAAATCTGCCCCTAACATTTTAAATGATTGAATCAGGATGACGATAAGGTGTGGACTATCCAGAGGTTTGTTTGAGGTGAGGCCTACTCAGGGTTGCAGATGAAATTTAGGCTTGTTGAAGAGTACAGAGGAGATAATACATGTGCAGGCCTACCAATGAAGTGAGTCATGTCCACTGCACTCTTGAACAAAGGCCAGACCTCTTCTGTGTCCCTGGGCAGGCCTAAACCTCATCTGCACAATGTGATTCGTAATGTTAGGAAACACAGGTGATGTAATTGAAAAATGTGGAATTTCTTTTGCTCATTTCACAATCACATCACCTGTGTTTCCTTTGCTTAGATATCTCATTGTGCAGATGGAGTCTAGCATATCTAAGACTACGCAGAAGGTGAGCACTGTATGGAACAATTTTGACATTTACAGAAGATTCAGCTTCTCCATGCCCCCTACACAGTCCTAAATGTTTACAGTTTAAACTGACGATATCTTGTTGGAGATGAAGTGAGGCCTATCTTGCAACATGGTGCATCTTTTGCATCACTGCTGCATCACAAAAGTGACGCAACAGCGGCACAAAAGAGGCGCACGGCCATCAAAAATGTGCACCTAACATTTTAAATGATTGATTCAAGATGACGATAAGGTGTGGCCTATCCAGAGGTTTATTTGAGGTGAGGCCTACTCAGGGTTGCAGATGAAATGTAGGCTTATTGAAGAGTACAGACAAGATAATACATGTGCAGGCCTAACAATAAAGTGAGTCATGTCCACTGCACTCTTGAACAAAGGCCAGACCTCTTCTGTGTCCCTGGACAGGCCTAAACCTCATCTGCACAATGTGATTCGTAATGTTAGGAAACACAGGTGATGTAATTGAAAAATGTGGAATTTCTTTTGCTCATTTCACAATCACATCACCTGTGTTTCCTTTGCTTAGATATCTCATTGTGCAGATGGAGTCTAGCATATCCAAGAGTACACAGAAGATGAGGACTGTATACAACAGAGCAATGTACATTCCTCACCTCCCTTGACACTTACAGAAGCCTCAGTTTAATATTTCTCAGTTTAATATTTATTTCAAGAAGCAGACACCAATATGACCTTCTCATAAATGTGAAAAGTGTTTATTTTTTTTTTAAAAAACGATTTTCTGGTCATAATTTGAAAACACAACACAGGTCCTATGTAGAAGCACACCCTGTCAGTACTTTAATTTGCCAAGCACACATGGGGGCATATTTACAAGGACCTTGCACCACGGGGAAATGTCTTAAATTAAAATGGGAAAAATAACATCAAAGGGACTCAAAGGCCTTGTAAATATGCCCCAAGCAACCTATGAAACTCTAGCAGTACATATGAAGAAACCTAATTGATTTCAAAAAACGTTTTTAAACACATCATGTTAAGCAATTATATACCTACATTCATGGGGAAGTGACTTAAAATGCCCTAAGACACATGAAAGCGTTTTTTTAAGGCCCTTGCACCATTTTAGCGTCACTTTTAACATGGCTATGTAACTCAAAGAATCAAAATCTAAATTTGCCAAGCACACATGGGGGCGTATTTACAAAGACCTTGCACCACGGGGAAATGTCTTAAATTAAAACGGCAAAAATAACATCAAAGGGACTCAAAGGCCTTGTAAATATGATCCAAGCAACCTATGAAACTCTAGCAGTACATATCAAAAAACCTAATTGATCCTTGTCGGTGATGGATTAAACCCAGATCAGTTGACTGGGGGTGAGTGTTTGATTTGTTCAAACGCTCCGTCCATCTTCCCCTTTTGTATCGCTTTGTTCGCCCTAAGTGTGGCAGGGTATGCTCAGACGTGAGTCCCTTGTTCACTTGGCCACTGGATTCAAGATAGCCTGGCTGATGAGGATTATGAATCCGAAACCGGTCCCAGGATGCTTGTTTCTGGTCCAGGAAAGACATGGCTTGGCAGTTCGGGCTGGACTGTTCCCATGAGGCACAGGGTCAGACTGATTTGCATATAGCCATGTCTGAACTGGGGTGGCTGAGTGAACTAAAGAATGGTGATGGATTAAACCCAGATCAGTTGACTGGGGGTGAGTGTTTGATTTGTTCAAACGCTCCGTCCATCATCCCCTTTTGTATAACTCTACGGGGAACAGCTTTCACGGGGCTGAGTTTTCTGGAAGTCGTGGAGCTCAAAATTAGGCTGGAGTACAAAGCAGGGCTGCCTGATTTTGAGTCCCGTTAAAAGCCCAAAGCTTTCCAAGTTCAAGCCTAAATTCAGCCCAGTGCAGTCCAGTACCAGCCCAAAAGCCAGCCCAAAGTTGTAACCCTCAATGTATGCAAAAACATCCTTCAGAAACATTTTAAGCATGATGTTAATTACTATTTAACATACTTACAGTGGCATGATCTATGCACTCTGCACTCTAGTCCAAACGTATATGAATACTGATTTTTATGATTGGTCCCAACTTTGACCTTCTAACAAGCACTTTGGTCACCACAAATGCAAACCTGAACCTGACATTACTGAACAAACTATACAAGAGCAGACCATAACCCATCTTAATGAAGTCAATTAAACCATTGAAACTTTCTGAGTAATGTAGCTCCTAAAACAGTACATTTATTAGATCTTGCAGGATTAACACAGCCCAATGATACACATATATAGAAACAACCCTGGGGTTAAAGCAATTCCAGCATAACCTGTTTTGCAAGCTTCATTAAGAGGAATTCTCCCTCAAAATGTACAAAGGCAGAAAGGAGATAGTTACTTACTCTGACGAATTCCTTGCCCTTCAATCCAAAGTCCTTTAGTGTCACCACCTACTGTGATAACAACAGTTATACAGGACCTATGTCTTTGTCTTCCTGTTTCAGCAAAGACTAGAATAAAGCCCTCCATTTTGGCAAGTACCAGATGGGTTTGTCTGAAGACTAGATGAAACCAAAGCTGTTGTCGAAAAGGACAAATACCTCTTTGCAGAAATCTTAGGTGATGCCCTTCCCCAACAACTCAACACCTATAAAATGCCATTCCTCTTCATCAATAGCACTGCTCCTCTCTCATCACCCGTGCCCCATGCAATCTCATTAGACTTTGCAGTTGCTTTAAACGTGTCATCCACCCACTGCTTCAAGTGGAGCAGATCCTAAAATGAATTTTGGAATAGGTCCCTAAGCAGCCCTATAGTCATGCCTTCAAATTTAAAGGGAAAAGCTTTAATCAACTTCCCAATCGTTACCCTAATGTAATCCACGTCAGCAAAGCAGTCCCTTTTTACATTTCAATCTCATGTTCAATTCATCCTTCATAACCTAAGGGAAGTTTCTTTTTTCAAATGTGTTGTATTGTGAACTGAGTGATCTCCAGGTGTTTTGGTGAGTTCTGGGTGTCGGTGGTTGGTAATGAAGGGGCAGTATTGAGGGTTCTGATGATGAAACTAGTGAGTTTCTTATAGTGCTTGCCAGAGGGTCATGAACACTGATGTATTTAGAGTACATACACATCCAATCCTTGCCCTCTCTGCAGAGTATACAAAATGACGGTCACTTGTAAAGTGCACCCTTGCAGTTGGAATCTGTGTTACATAGAGTTTTCTATGCCCATCTGGGCAAGGTGAGGCCAGTGCTGTGGGGCCTTTTTCTCAGTCACATCTTTCTGAAAACCTCCATCTGCTTATATCTCATCATCAGCTATCTCATCAGTGCTAGCTTTCACTCTTACGTTCTTTATGCATTCCCTTTCATCAATGCCGGATCTGATAGCGATCGAGCTAAATTCAGCAGGAATTTTTGACCTGGGTCTAAGGCAGTGTATTGGGTTCTTCTCAGTGGCATAATTAGACACAGGAACGTGTGTGAAGAAGAAACCACTTTTATTAAGTACATCCAGACAGCACAACAAAGATCCCAATCGAAAGCCTACTGGGAACTGACAAAAAAACTCTGCCAAGTTCTGCAAGTGGCAGAGTGCAGTGCGAACTGTGGTTCATGCTGATCTTCCTGCTGCTTAAGTAGAAATTTTGCATGAGCGGCAGTTTGCGCTCGCCAACTTACTGTTGGTGAACGCGAGTGAGGAAAAAACTTGGATCATAATCCAACCTAACTCATGCACATCAATAAGGTAGTTTGCAAATTGTGATTTGTTACAATTGAAGGTCATCACTGGGATGGTGTCCTGCTGGGGTCAGCAGACCCCCATGTCTGTGATTGCTTTTGAAAGCTTTTGTTTTTTAATGAAAGATATTTCCTAAAATGGTTCTGTGTTTAAAAATAAGTTACTTGTTTTCAAAATATGTCTGAGAGTTGGCAGTGGTCCTACTTTCCAACAAACTTTTTTTTAAATCACAAAGGGCTAGCCGTCCCAAAATGTGTCATTCAATTTTGTAAATTCATTAGCACCTTACCTCAGGAGTAAATATTTCAATGTTTTGCCACTGGATTCCAGTCCAAAGTATTGATACACATCATAGGACACCTGCTACATTTGACTTTCTAATAGCAAATTGGTTTGGGATTGAAATTTTATTTTAGGAATCAGTAAAAGTTAATTGACTCCTAAAACAGGATGCATACATAAGAAAAATATTTTTTGCAGTTGCAAGTTCTATAAAATGGAGTGTTTACAGCCCTAAAAATGCTTAATATTTCTAGCTCCTATTCTTTCATGCACACAGAAAACGCTTTGCGATTTGAGCCTTCGGTGTCCAGTCCGCATTAAAGTATGGATTATTCAGACTGTCTGGGTGAGAGGTGTTGATATAACCAAGGTCCCACCATATGATACAATATAGTCATCAACAAAATAACAGGATGATCCTTGATGCTGATATATAAAGAATCCCTTTCGCAAAGATCACATGCCTGTGTGACATTGAACAAATATAAAGCTTTTAAATCACAGTCCTATTTAGAAACTTGTTGGTCTATGAAGTTAAAAAAAACATTTTTATTAGAGTACGATTTGGGCTTCTCGTAGGTCTGTCTCATGGGATGCCTTGGCTCTGTACAACAAAAACCACAAGCTGCAGGCTAATAAAAAATGGAGAAGAAAACATCATTCATTTAGTTTGTTAATGCCCAGTATTATTGGAAGAAAGAAGGGGGCTTTTAGAGATGGTTTTAATAAAAAAGAAATATGTACATGTAGACAAGCTGTAATAGCATGTTTTAAAACACGAGACATAGCCCTAAATTCCACTTTTACAACATTTCTTATACTTGCAAACAGGAACGTGGAATCTTACGATCCTATTTTAGTTTAACTTCATTGCATGTATTTGTCGAATTATTTAATTGAAATGCCAAAATTGTTTAAAATGAGAAACACATTTGCACTTTAAGATTTGTACTTGAAGAACTACTCGGTGGAGACAAGGAAGAGGAACAGTGTACTATTTTGAACAATTGCAGAATGTTTAGGTGGGCAATTTGTGATTTTTATAACTGTAATTTAAAGCATTTTTAGGTGTGTAACGTGATTTAGAAAAATATTTGTATTGCATAATATGTTGTCTTTTATGATCATCTATTTTATGAGTTTAATTAATATACTAATAAAAAATTACTTCCTTACATATCACACAATAGAAGAAAGTACCACAGAATTAACAGTAGGCAGGTAACCATGAGCCCAACACCAATAGAGAGGTAACAAGAGTTAGCAGAGCTTGTTAAAGTGAACTGATCGGTGCATAAAAAAGTGCTACATTCTCGGTTAATATGACAAGCAGAGTTCATGGTTTGACAGAAACATGTATAGCAAAATAGCTTTTATCTTACATGCCACAGCAGAGTCTAAGGGGCCCTTTAGGATGTACGGCGGACTTTGTCCGCCTGCCATCCCGGCGTAAAACGGACCGCCCGCCATAAGGGCGGCGGTCCCGTGGGGGCCATTAGGATGCGCATCCCACATTTCTAACATTGCGGCGGGCGGTGCTGAAAGCACCGCCCGCCGCAATGCTAAAAATGCACATTGTGCACTTCAATGCACAATGTGACAGGCACCGTGCGGTGCCTGTCACGTTGTACAGTGAAGTGCAGGTGTGCACCCCCCAGCGTCCCTGAGGGCCCGCAACGGGACCCCACAAGACATTCCTGCATGCGTTTCCGTGGCAAAAGCATGTCATCGCCTTCACCCTAATATGGATAGCGTTGTGTAACAGACACCGTCACCATATGAAACCCTTTTCCGCCCGGTCAACTCCTTGACTGGGCGGAAAAGCGGCGGACGGTCTTTCCATCTGCCGCGGTCTCCCCAGCCAAAGTAATATGGCGGTGGGGGGGAA
This sequence comes from Lissotriton helveticus, assembly GCF_964261635.1. Taxonomy (NCBI): domain Eukaryota; kingdom Metazoa; phylum Chordata; class Amphibia; order Caudata; family Salamandridae; genus Lissotriton; species Lissotriton helveticus. The sequence goes on along the minus strand of NC_136061.1, from coordinate 1,579,662,113 downwards.
ATGGGTGGCGGGCGGTGGCGATCCGCCCGACATCCTAATCGGGCCCTAAATGTCTAAACTTCCATCCAAAAATGTGCCCATTCTTTTTCACTGTCCCATGATGGTCATATTTGTGACTCTCTGGTCTGACTTCCAAACTTTCGGATCAAAAAATAAATATGTAGACTAAAGGCGATAGGAATTTAAGATGCATGGATGGATAGAAAAGTTTAAGGGGTATACAGGAAAACATATATAAAGTGATATAGAGGGTGAATTGACAGACATATAGGGCCAAATGTAAGACCCCTTTTTGTGGCCGCAAACGGGAGATCCTCCTGTGCGACCACAAAAAAGGGTAATGGCATGTACAACTGCTATTTTGCAAGTCACAGACTTGCAAAATAGCATTGGTGACTCCTGCCATTAGGAAGGGGCGTCACTTCCTAAAAGTGAGTCACCATGCCATGTACAAGTGTTTTGCAACCTCATTTGCTGTCGCAAAACACTTGCACTTTAACTCCTACTTCAAGTAGGTGGTAAACCACCTACTTCAAGTAGGTGGTAAACCACTGGCAAATAGAAAGGGGTCCCCAGGGGACCCCTTTACCTTTGTGAATATTGGAAGGAAATATTTTTTAAGAGCAGACAGTGGTCCCAGGGACCAGCCTGTGCTTAACTGCAGGAAACTGAAAAGTTTCAGTTTTCTTTTTTAAATGCATCCCATTTTCCTTTAACCCCTTGAACGCTCATGATGAGCTCAGCTCGTCATGAGCCATGGTGCTCATGTGCTCATGACGACCGTTGGAACGCCCGCATGCTGGGCTAATTCCTCTGCTGTGCGAACGTTCTACACAAACGGGTGTGGTCATGACGAGCTCAGCTCGTCATGAGGACACGAGCTCGTCATGAGCACCGGGGCACTGTGCATGCCCCCTCTCCCCCCAGCACAGCGGGGGAATGAGCCCCGCATGCAAGGGGTTAAGGAAAACGGGGTTAATTAAAAAAAAATGCTTTATTTAAAAGCAGTCCCAGACATGGTGGTCTGCTGCCCTCAGCAGGCCACCCGCCTTGAGAGTGCTTGCCATTCCCAACGGGGCTGCAAATTGTGACAGTCTCATTATTATTCATGAGGCATGCAATTTGCGACCCCATAGGGACACTGTGACACTTTAGTACATCCCAATTTGCGAGTTGCATTTAGTTCAACTATCTCGAAGAATGGATAGATCTAGGTATATTCCAAATGTAAAGTGTGCTACTTTTTCAACATGTTCTTAAATAAATGCAGAGTGTAATGGTTAGCTCATCTGTGGAATGGATTGCTGCATGTATCAGTGAATTACGTTTTTGTCATTGTTTTCAGGGGCAAGTGGCCTGAGAAGGAAAAGAAGATAAGAGCAACAGTGAAACAAGTTATTAAATGTGATGTACTCGAAAGCAAGCCCTTGGAACCAATCACCTTGCCCCAGGCGGACTGCCTGCTCAGCCTGCTATGCCTGGAAGCTGCATGTCAAGATATGGCCTCTTTCGACCGTGCCCTGAAGAATATTTCATCGCTCTTAAAGATAGGAGGGCATTTAGTGCTAGGAGGGGTTCTCGGCTGTGTAGCCTGGATGTCTGGTGAAAAGGAATTCCCTTCTCTATGTCTGGATGAGGACCTTCTCAGGAACTTTCTGGCAAAGAATGGGTATGTTGTCAGGGAGCTGGAGCTTGAACCTGTGTCTGGAAAGTGCAATAAGAGCATTTGTATCTATGACGCTAATTTCTTTATAGTTGCCCAAAAATTAAAAGCCGTCTAATGCACTTTCCCAAAAGCCCACAGGCCACTGGGATTCTGTAACATTTCTGGGGAACACCATATGAGACCCTACAAATAGACATTCTTTATCACTCGGGAGGCAAAGATGGTGAAAGGTAACATTTGTATAAGTCACATAAACGTTTGAGCAGGCTTCTTCATATCTATCTGTTTATTACATTAAGGGATTTTCAAATTTAGAAAACATTTAATCTTTGAATGCTTTCTTGTTTTGATCAGATCAATGAGTGTATTACCCTACAGAGATAATGAAATTGATTAACAAATAAAATCATCATGAATCCAATTCTTTAATGCCTATGAGAGAAATATAACGTGATCATGGAGCAAAATAAATTGGCTTAATAATTATTCATGGTCTCAGGAACTTAACGATGAGTGTTGTTCATCCACAAGGGCAATCATAATTTCACACCTTTTACCCATTATTTAGTGATATCCCATCCCTCCCAACATTTTAGTACCAAATAAAGGCCATTCATGGTATTTAGTCCATATTGGGGAATAACATGCAGACCAGGGAACACTCTGGGGCAAATGTACAAGCCCCTATCGCCACCACAGCGTCACTTTTAGGGAAGTTGTGGTGGCGATAGGGGCTGGGCCTTATGCACAAGCCAGCTTTAAGCCACTTAACGTGGCTTAACACTGCCTTGTACAGAAGAACCCTTTCAAGCTATGGTTAGCGTGAAAAGGATGTGCAGTGGGGGTTGCAGAGGGTGTTCCACCGCAACACCCATTGTATTTGACGCTGCCCCCTATGTACAAGGGTGGCGTAAATAGGAGGCAGCGCTAAAATTCAGACCAGGAAAAACCTGGTCTTAAGTTGGTGAAACAAGGAGAAATGCATTATTTCTCCTCATTTTTGCTTTTTCCATGTGTGCTGCCTTGTGCAGCACGCATGAAAAAAGCTAAATACCATGGTTTGATTATATACATGAAGGTGTTCCTTCCTGTACATAAACAAACCTTTTAAAAAAATGCCATTTTGTAACTTTCATGTGTGCTGCATGAAGCAGCACACCTGAAAGTTACAAAATGGCATTTTAGGAATGCTTATGTGCAGGAAGGGACATCTTCCTACACATAACCAATCCTCCCCTGCACACAGACACCCTTGCACTCTGGTGTTAGTGTGCCTATGCTGGCGCTAAGTTGTTAAACCTAGCGCCATCGCAGGGGGAAACACAGGGCTGCACCACATTCTTGTAAATATGGTGCAGCCTTGTGTTTCAGAAGTGGCGGAGCTTGTTGTTAAGCCACGTAGGCTAACCCCACACTGCTCTACTTCCTAGTACATATCCCCCTCTATATTTTTCATCATGAAATTCCTCCATCTGGCCCAAATAACAGGTCGTTTAGCACTGACATTGACCATCTGGTGTGTCCAAGTAGCAAATGGAGGAGTTGTCTAAATCCAAGCTCCAGAAGTGCCCTGACAATGATCTTGTTTTCAAAGCACTCAAAAATACCACATTTAATGTTCTAATTTGCACCAGTTAACCATTGCCAGTTTCTCCGAATACCTCAGCACATTTTTGAGTTTTCTTGGTTACCTTTGAACCTCAGGTAAAAGCTGCTGCACAGGGCAGCCACGGACACCCATACACTTAGATACCATTTCAAAAATTCAAAGAAAACAGTAAGTTGACTTTGGATCCGGGTCTTTCTGCATATAGATGAACAGAAGCTCACTCAGAAAACCGAGGGCCAGATGTACAACCAAATTTTGTGGTCAAAAATGGGAATTCAGCCCCTTTACAACTGCAAAATAGGCCATGGGAATGTACTAACCCTATTTTGCGAGTCGCTAATCAAATAATGACTCACAAAATAGGGTTTACGACTTGCCCTTAGGACGGGGCATGCAACGGTGTCCCTTCCTAATTGCGATACAAAAACCTATGTATGAAGGTTTTGCGACTGTAATTGTGGTCACAAAACACTTGCAATTTACCAGGGGACCCCTTCCCCTTTGGGTATGCATGCACAAATATTTTTTAGGACCACTGCCTGCCCTTAAAAAATGAAACTGGAAAGTTTTGTTTTAATTTTTTTAAATGCATCCCGTTTTCCTAAAAGGAAAATGGAATGCATTTTAAAAAACTGCTTTATTGACAAAGCAGCCCCAGTCATGATGGTCTGCTGACCCCAGCAGGCCACCATCCCTGGGAGTGCCAGCCATTCCCAATGGGGTTACGAATTGCGACAGCCGCATTAATATGAGGCATGGAATTTATGACCCCATTGGGAATCACAAACAGTGTTTCAGATACTGTGGTACATAGCACTTTTTGCAATTTGTCGCAATTCGCGAGGCGCAAAATGCTATGGTTGTACATGTGGTCCTTAATGATTTGTACAAAATAGTTGTAATTCGCAGACACAACAATTGATTTCCAAATCCAAAATTGTCCTGTTTAGCATCTTTTATTGACCTTCACTAATAATTATAATTGCGTTGTTAGTTGATAAAGGAGTGAGCTGCAAAAAGATGCACTGATTCAATACGGGTTATTGGTCACGAAGAATTGGCTTTTATACTTTAAGGCTGATTGAACCCGTCAGTAAGGAGATGCTGTTACTGACACTCTAACATAAAAAGACAAGGCACCAATTGTAGGGTTTATCAGTATTTATTCAATGTGCTTTAGTGAACTCTCCTGATCAATGATCTGTTGTTATAAGAGTTTGGCCTATGTCGTTTTATTTCTGTTAGAGTACAATGCTGTTCAATGGGGCTCCAACACTGAACCAGGAGTATGGGTGTTGCATGCATAAATCATTGATAGGCATCAACGGTAGGGTTCCACCTAGGGGGTGATTCAGCTTTTAAAGCCCACATACATCCTTTTTGTTAAGGCACTGGAGTGATCTATCTGGCAAAATACTAATTGTCATATCTTAGGACAACATATACCGGAAATTAAGTAAGTCTGTCACTAACAAGATGATGTCCTTTAGGTGAGAGCGACTTCACAGCATTTGGGATGGGCGTCAAAAAGACTCACTGTAATTTGAAGAGAGCTATATTAAAAGGCTGTGTCTATGTGTCTCATTTGGAAAGGTGGTGTTTCTGACAAGACTTATCAGAGGAGGGGAATTTGCATGCCAGATTCCATCCAAGCACACTGTCAGTCATGCTTTGCATGGATGGACTGGCAGAACTATGAGCACCGGGAGGTTTTTAGAAGATGACATTATTCTGAATTTGTCAAAAAGGCACCATTTTAAATCTAAGTGGTCCTTATCACACCGGACTGGTATGCATACCTGAGTACACGCGAGCCAGCCAGCAAGCCAGGTTCACCTTCTACAAGCACATAAACCCATTGTCCGGCATTTAGCCTCATAAGAAGGTCACTGTAGTTGTATATATATATATATATATGTGCGCTCGCGTGTAAAGACACGGCCACACTCGCGGGGAGAAACTTGAACTCGCCTTTCTTGCCACAGCGTGCTTGAATAGCTGAGGAGCTCAAGAGAAAGTGATTCAATCCCATTTCGCCGTGGAATTCCTGACGCGTTTCGAAGGCTCCCGCCTTCTCTTCAGAGGATTTGGCGAACTGATGATGGGAATGCAAGTACCAGCCCTGATAATGATCATGGCACGCCCCTGATATATAATTCATTGAAAAAACCATAGGATTTATATCAGTTATAGTTAGCTGGACAATTTACTCATACAAAACCATTGAAATTCCCACGTTATAGTTAGTTGTACTCACTATAACTGGCGCGCCCGCAAAGCACTGCTAATGACGTCACATATTACATCACTCATGACATAGTCAGTGACATCACTCATGACATCACTGATTTCACTTTTGGTTTCCTAATGATGTAAGGCTAGGTCATGTGACCTAAAAATAACACTTTTCATTGGTTTAGAACTATTTTTTTTTCCCAAATGATGAAAACCCCTCCTTGTTTCCTCACTCTGACTTTCATCTTTGTGAGAGGAAGACCTTTTTTCATCACTTAGCAATGGCAAGTGTTGTAGCTTCAGCTGGTGCACCCCCACCACCACCACCACCTTTTAGGAAGAGAGGACCACCTCCTCAGCTTATGGTTGAGCAAGAGGAGGAAGAAGAGGAAGAAGAGGAAGAGGAAGAAGAGAGGCATTTTTTGCGAGAAGAGCCTAGGAGGTCCCGTGTCAAAGTGAATTTTATTTGGCAATTTTTCAAATATCCCCAGGGCCAAAAAAAAGTGAATGCTCGGTATGTAACTTGCCTTATTTGCAAAAAAGATCTGTCCAGAGGGACAGATAAAAAATATAGTTATGGCAATTATACGATGCATCGCCATATGGAGAGGTGGCACCCTAACAACTACAGTGCTGCGCAGGTACGTGACCTGCAGGATAACCCCCCTCCTGTGGACAGAAGATCAAATGTAGAGGAAGTGACGGGACCAGAGGCGAGGGAGACGGTCCCAAATCTACAGATGAGGTTCGGGACAATCAAACAAGTGTGCGTGCGGTCAGTTGATTTGCTACAGAGAAAGTAGCATCAATTTAATCAACTTAGCAATTGACAATCATGATTGTCCAAACCGGCACAGAAAATAAATTATCTTTTTTTTTTTTGTTGCTCCTGTTGAGCCCTTTAGAATGAATCGTTTTCGTTTCCCCACCCCCAAAAAAACAAAACAAATATAAAACCGTTCAAAAAATAAAAAAAAAGTAAAAAAAAATTCAGAAAAATAATTAAAAAAATATAAAACAACAAAAATAATAAAAAAAAGTTCTTTTCAGAACTACCTCCCCTTTATAAAAAAAATTGCTAGAATGTTTAGCACTCTGGCAACCTCTATTTCTTTTGGTTTGCTTCCCGGTTCGCTCGCCGGTACGCGAACCGGAAGCGAACCAAAAAAAAATAAAAAAAAAAAGAAGAGTAAGTATAAGGGAAGGAAACAGAGAGTAATGTTAAAAGAAAGACAGCTATAGGGAGTAAACCAGAGATACTGTTTATTAGATCTATTTACCGAAGAAAAGATGGAAGAGGGTATAATTGTGAAAAACAAAATAGATAAGGAAGTGAAAGAAAAAAAGGAGAGTAGAAGAATAATAAACAAGAGTTTCTTAGAGAATGTGAGTGAATGTTCAAAATAAGATTAAAACATGTGGAATAACAGAGAGAAAAAACAGAAAGCAGAAAAGAAGAAGTAACAGAAAAGGAATGATTGAAACAGCAAAGAAATGTAAATAACATAGGGGCATATTATCAACATAGACGATAAAATTATCGCTGCTTTTATCGGCAGAAATCTGTCGCTAAAGCCTCTTTTGTGGCAGAAAACTGCCGCTAAAGCAGCTTTTGCTGCAGTTTTCTGCCGATAAAAGCAGCGATAATTTTATTGCCTGTGTTGATAATATGCCCCTTAGTGTGCTTGAACTACAGGGAGAAAGCATAATGAACAAGTAGTGAAAGAGTGATCAGTCAGAGACAGTGAGAGTAATAGAGACGGAGTGAGTGAACAAGAGTGAGGAACTATGAGAACAGAGGGACTGTGAAAAGGAGTGGAAGGAGTAGAGTAAGTAAGTAATAGAGAAAGGAATGAGGGAAGTAGCAAAGGCAGGAAACTGAGGGTTAAAGAAATGAAGCAGTGGAACTAATAGAAGTTAAATGTGATAGAAATGTAACGAAAAGAGTACAAAACGCTTACCTTATAATTGTCGTTAACTTAGTCACTTGTTATTTTTATACTTTCAATCTATGAAAAAAACAACAAAAATTTGAAAAATGTTAAAACATGTATTTAAAAATAAGAAAAGACAAGGGAAAAGATTGACAATCATCCAATTTTACAAAGAAATAAAGTTAGAGATAAACATGCAGAAAAAAAAGAGAAAGAAACGGTGATAGACAGTCAGACACAAAAAGAAATTTAAATAGAGTAAATTACTTAGAGAGAAAAAAAGAAGATACTTTCAGTGACAGAAAAGAAGGATAGAAGAGTAAACTAAATTGAAGTTGTGTAAGCTACTAAAAGAAAGTGAGTAAGGTAAACTATATAAGGAAAGGGTGAATAAGGAAAAGAGAGTGAGAGAGAGAGGAGACAGAGGAAGTGAAGGAAAGAGTGTCAGATACAGACTGAGTGAGGCATCTACACAATGTGATTCGTAATGTTAGGAAACACAGGTAATGTATTTGAAAAACGTGCAATTTTGTTTTGCTCAATTCACAATCACATCACTTGTGTTTCCTTTGCTTAGGTATCTCATTGTGCAGAAGTAGTCTAGCATATGAATGAGTACGCAGAAGGTGAGCACTGTATGCAACAACTTTGACACTTACAGAAGCCTCAGCTTCTCCATGCCCCCTACACAGTCCTAAATATATACATTTTAAACTGACGGTATCTTGTTGCAGATGAAGTGAGGCCAATCTTGCAACATGGTGCATCTTTTGCACTGCTGCTGCGTCACAAAAGTGACGCAATGGCGGCGCAAAAGAGGCGCACGGCCATCATAAATCTGCCCCAAACATTTTAAATGATTGTTTCAGGATGCCGATAAGGTGTGGCCTATCCAGAGATTTGTTTGAGGTGAGGCCTACTCAGGGTTGCAGATGAAATTTAGGCGTATTGAAGAGTACAGAGGAGATAATACATGTGCAGGCCTACCAATGAAGTGAGTCATGTCCACTGCAGTCTTGAACAAAGGCCACACCTCCTCTGTGTCCCTGGACAGGCCTAAACCTCATCTGCACAACGTGATTCGTAATGTTAGGAAACACAGGTGATATAATTGAAAAACGTGCAAATATTTTTGCTCATTTCACAATCACATCACCTGTATTTCCTCAGCTTAGGTATCTCATTGTGCAGATTTAGTCTAGCATATCCAAGAGTACGCAGAAGGTGAGGACTGTATGCAACAGAGCAATGTACATTACTCACCTCCCTTGACACTTACAGAAGCCTCAGTTTCTCCATGCCTCCTACACAGTTCTAAATGTATATCATAAATACAAAAAGGTACAGAAATAATTATAAATGTTAAATGGTTTATTTTTCCTGTTCTCAGAATATATCAAATTTCACTAAAAACAGTGAGTTGAAGGTATTCATCATATAACAGCGGGGGGAAAAAAACACTATCAAAATGATTGTGTTTAAAAAACCCATATGACATAACCAATCAGAAATCAGAACTCCTGAAAAGTAACTTACTTTCCATGACGTCGAAGGATGTCCTATGAACAGCTTATACTCTGTTGTGCTGTTATTATTTTCTGCCCGCCACTTTCTGAAAGAAAAGCTCCATCGTATTGACAAATATGTTACATACAATAAATGACTTCTCGCTCTCTACCGCACTTCTCCTCAAGGCCAAATCGTGTAAGAGCCATTTATAACTCTTGGAATTCTTCTAAGCAAATCCCGTCATTTTCTTTTTCCGCAACTTTCAGAAAGAAAACGTCCAAGATCACTTTCACAATCCTGTACTAGTAATATCTCACCCTTCTTGCTCACTCATGTTCCACATTAACTTTTCACTCTGTACTACACTTATCCTCAAGGCCAAATAGTGTAGGAGCCATTAGAACCTCTTGAAATTCCTCAGAGCAAATCCCGAGATTCCTACCCTAAAATTTTGGTTGTAAAAACACCAGGTAAGAATTTTTAAGGTCAAAAGGCAATTTTTTTTTGAAAGTTAAAACAGAATCATTGCAGAATGACCAGCCGTGTCTAGACTTCAAATAAGCTGTGCAATGTCCTGATGTTGTTGAAGGACCGTCATGATATATAATTGCTGCAGTTACAAAAGTCCTTCCTGATATTGACAACTGCGAAGCCACAACATTTTTTATTAAAGTTGTCAATTTTGTTCCATCAGGCCTACATCGTTGGAACATTAAAATGACATACTGGCCATATGTTCGTATAAATAATGTGGACAACATTGCAGACTTACATTGGCTACACTCCATGTTGTGGTCAGCTGCTTTTACTAGCTTACTAAAGGACACTGATTTACTGTCTGGCAAAGTTAAATATATAAATCTTTCAGACTCTACACTAGTAGTACTTGATACCCTACAGTTCTCGCAGTCATGCTGCCATTGATAAGAAAGGCCAAACAGATGATCTACATCTACACCTTCATCTTGCAATACATCAAGCATATACATTAAATACCCCTGACAATCTTGCTGAATATTTTGAGAGAATTGCATTTGACCTGAACATTTGTCTAACAGATTTCGAATTTCAGACACACTTTCTATTTTTGTTCTATCAGTGCTACATTTCTCTAACACAGAATTCAACAAACTGCAAAATCTTTGATCCGAATTGACCACAATCTCTTCTTTTAAAGTTTCTAGAGAAAAGACAACATTAACCACTACATTAGCATAGCAGTTGACACCAGAACTATTTTCAAATTGAAAACCAACAACATCTTCAACAGAATCCATTTTTTTTCTGCTTATGATTTCAGGTTCATTGACTTTTCGTCTTTTTGCTACAACCTCCCTACTATTGGTCACATTTCTTCGTTTCCGGCCTACCACACGTTTCTCAAACAAAGGATATTGAGGCAAATATGGCGCATACTCTCTTCTTAACCTATTGTATTCGTTAACACAATCTAGATCCGCACAAATGTTTGTGACATCACACTCAATCAAGTACAATCCCGATAAACTTCTGACTCGTGACAATGCCACATATGCCATACCCTCCTTGAACACAGAACTGCCAATATTCATCAATGCACTGTCTACACTTAAACCTTGTGATTTATGGATTGTCACCGCATATGCCAAGCAAACAGGAAACTGCTTACGGCGAACATATAAGTCTTTAACAAGCAAAAACCTAGCAGAGCAACGACCAATTAGCTGTAAATGTAAATGTAAATGTAAATGTAAATGTAGTATACTTGTAAAGCGCACAGCTGCCCCAGCAACGGGGCGTCCCGGCGCTGTATAACTCTGGGGAACCCGTCCTGGCTTTCCCTGTGGGATGGTCCCTGCTGGGAGTCCCCAAGGTGGAGCCAGGCATCCCCGGAATTGGTGGGGCCGTTGTGGAGATTAGGCAAGCTAATGCCCAGAGTTGCCGAGTGTGATCTCTGATTAGAGTAAGCACCGAAGCGAGAATTATCGAGTCCGCTGACCAAGGTCCACGACCCTGCCGTGTCGGGAATCGAACCCTGGTCCCGGGCCGACTTCTGCTCTCGGGTCTGCTGCCTCTAACCAGTGAGCCACACTACTCCACTACTAGCTGTACTTCCTCAATGCCATCAAATTTAATTTTTAAAAATTCAATTCCATCTCTATTTCTGTATTTCTCAAAATCAACAACATTACCCATTGATCCATTTACCAGACCTCTTTCAACATGTAAATTCCTTCTTAAAATTATACGGCAATTTAAGCACACATTCAGAGTCTTTTCAAAACCTGCAGTTTTAGATATAGTCTTCTCTAATGAATCCAATTTTGATTTCAAATTCTCAGACAAAATAATTGTTGATCCCATATGCTCTACTCTGTCAATAGCTTCCAGTTTCACAATCTCTTGGTTTTCTAAATGCAACATTTTGTTGTTGAAGATGGCACATTCTGCAAGAGTTGGCATCAAACATATTCCAGATTTCTTCTCAGTAATTTTCCGAAAAATATTCTCAGGCACAACGTCTTCTTCTGGATACAAATTTGACAGTAATCGTGCATGTAAAGCTTCTTTCCCATGCTCGGTCACTTTTCCGATTCTAACATCTTGTAGAATATTCTTATAATCTTCATCCTTCGCTTGACGCATATTTTCACGCAGTTCAGCATAATTGAAGTTTAACCATATATTGACGTTGCCAATGCTCCCTAGGCACTTCCTGGTATCTTCATGCGTGAGCTTTTTGAACACAGGTTGTCCTTTCACTGGTGTCAGCTGCAGAAGATCACCGAAAACAATGATGTGTTTGCCACCAAATAACACATCATACTCTGTTTTGAGAACTTCTTGCATTCTCAAATGCACAAAGGCAAGCATGACATTGGAAACCATGCTTACTTCGTCAATGATAAGAAGTTTCATTTTCCTCAAGACTCTTGAAACTTCACAACAAGCATCTCCAGATAACTTGTGGTATTGTAATTTGTTATCATGCTCCACTGGCAGCATCAGTAGACGATGCAAAGTAATACCTTTAATGTTATGTGCTGCCAGTCCAGTTGGAGCGGTGACAACACAAGACAGCGATGACTCAGTCCTTTTCTGCAAATAACATGAAATTGCTTTAATGAGGAAACTTTTTCCAGTTCCCGCTTCTCCACCTACGTACAGTCGGACAGGCTTCAACGACGTACATGAGCACTCTTTCTTCTCATGACTTAATCCATGATCAATTTGGTTGGTAACTTCATCATATATTTTCCTCTGCTCAACGTTGAGTTGTCTTTCCAAGTCTTCTAAGTTAACCGCATCCTCCTGAGCATGTGCCATGGCTCTTTCCACTTCAATCATGGCAGTGGCAGCTTCATTTTCGATAACTGGTCCTCCTAGTGGATCCTGACTCAATGAAACAGAACTCCAACTGTCCTGAGAACTGTCTCTAGCAATCTCGGCTGCAATCATTGCTTCCTGCTCGATTTCCGCATTCAACATTTTTAGATATTTGGGAAAAACAGGACATTCTATGGTCTCCTTGGCGGCATTGAAAGAGTCTTTGTAACAGAGGAAATCTCCAAGCAGTTCCTCTTCTGCACGCCAAGGCTTGAAAAGTTGCAAAAGAGCTAAATAGAAAAACTATTTTCTTTCAGGAGATTCGCCACTCAATTTTCGATGGTTTACCAATTGGCATTTTCTTTGCTTGACCAGACATCCCTCACTTCCAATTACAGCATACACTCCTTTATCAATATCTTCTTTGATGTTCCTCTTGAATATGTAATTTTGTAGAACCTCATACAGACAAACATTCTCGAGGTGACTGCTTCTATTTGGATAATATGTATCCAACATGTTAGTCTTCAAAATATCGGTACTGTTTGGCTCCTTTTCCGCCAAATATTCAATTTCTCGCACAGGTTTCAGAACTCGATTACGCGTTGCAGCAAGACCAAGACTCCTAGATTTGGCATAGAGACTTGCTGAAGATAACCGGTCAGAACATTCGTAAGCTCCGATTTCTCGATGCGACAACATCTTCAGACTGAAACTGTACAACTTCTTACTGAGGCTTTTTTCATGGGAAATGTCCTCCCACATATCCTTCAATTCTGTCTTTTCTTTTTTAGTGATGTAAGATGTCACATACCGAGCCACAGCCATACAGTTATCAGCCACAAACTGTATATCCATGTTAGCATTCCACATGGACAAAATCACTGGGTTGTAGTCGTTGATGTACTTGGACTCTTCGTTCCTTTTCAAATTGTATGTGTTTTTGGGTGATTTCCTCGTCACATTATGTCGCAGCGAAGACATCAAACTGTTCACTCTTCCTTTAGAAATCACCGGTCGTGGAAAGCCGAAACGACATTTTGTGTAGAACTTGTCCTTGTTTCTGAATTTACGATGACAGTACTTTCCGCAACGATGGCTTTGGAAGCGTAAAACTTGTTCTCTTATGCTTTTGACTTCCTTTGTCTTTGGAACAGCACATGTAGAATACTGTTCTATGAAACTCATCACTAAGTCATCCGGATCTGTTCCAAATTTGGGTGCATCTTTGATCCATAGCAGCATATGTATATGAGGAGCACCTCTTGCTTGGTACTCCTTTCTCCAGAAGAAATCCAACACCTCTCCAAGAGGTGGATTTTTCTTGTTCATGATGAAAGCCATCATAGCTTCAAACCTATGATTGAAGTACCTGCATACATTCACTGGATCCAAAGAGCACAGTTCTCCGGGTGTCTTGAATTCGATATTTTCAATGTTTCCATTTGCCTCTCGTAGAAATTCAAGTAAGTCTTCCCAGCCATACTCGGCACAGCTGAGAGTGAGGAACCATGTGGTAGTTCCTAAGTTCCTCAGCATACATTTTAAATCACCATGACGACGGTACCAGTACTCATTAGTACCACGCTGACACGCCATGAGATTAATCAGGTGAGAATCCAAAATACTGTCTTGCACATTGACTTTATCCATAAAGTCCCTTGCCGAGATATTTTGCATCTATACACCACTTTTCCAGATGTGGTTCACTGCATATGACAGTCCAGACAGATCACTTTCAAATAGGAGATGAAACAAATAGGGAATGCATTGACGAAACCTAGGATCTTCTGCATACAATCGTAAAGTATGGTATTCAGAAGCAGGAATTTGATCAGGTCGCTCATCATATCTTCCTCCTTCACCTGTTGGAAATAGCGGTGGGAACCACCGAGCTTCCAAACTTTCCTCCCAAACACTAATGGGACTCCCTTTGGCTTGTTTCAATTGAAACAACTCAATAGCATTCCCCATGACTTCCTTGGAATGCAAAGGATGAACACTATAATGTTCATATATTCCTTCATTTTTAGAGGCTTCTACTTTCTCAATTTGACCAGCACACAAATCGCTATCCTCTTCTTCACTTACTTCCTCTTCTGCAACATATACATTCTTATAGTACTTATTTTTTATCTTCAAATACAATGTTGCCTTTTTGACTTTCCTAACATCCACTAAATCTTGCCATATTTTCTTACTCTTTGTCGGAAACCCATTAACTAAGATAACCAGAGGTTCCTCCTCCACTTTCTCTACTCCAATTGTATTAATGTTTTTCTTCAAATCTAGAGGCAAATAAACAACTCTTCCCTTTAATCCTCTCTGTAAATCTGATGGAGGCAATTTCCCTGTCTTTGGCTCCATTCGTACAATAGCCTGAAAGGGATGGACACTTTGTATCAAAATAGATTCATAAGTATTTAAATCCTTCAATTCAGAAGGAATCTCAACCAATTCCAGATTATCATGAACCGCTCTAGCAGGCATCCGGTTTTGATTTAATTTGTTACAACAATGAGTACACACACGTTGATCCAATCCCAAATCAAAACAATTTTCTACCATCAAGTATGTTGCGAAATCCTTCCATTCACTATTATTTTCTCTTTCACTTTTTGCATATAAATCCACTAACTTAGTCTGATTCTTATAATAAGTGCGTCGACAACACACACAAGTGAAATTAGGCCTCTCACTTGATTTCACCTGAAACGTGGCAATTTCCTTCTGAAAATTATCTGTACTGGAAATCTGTACACTCTCTTCCACATTACCTTCTTCTTCTGGGTCAATTTCAACATTCTCCTCTTTACTTGCAAAGTAACAAAACTCAATTTCTGCACAAATATTCTTCACATCTACTTCTGAACCATGCAAAAGAGCAGTGCATAATTGTTTAAGCATAATTGCTGGACTCTTAGCATAATACAACATTCTAACTAATTTCCTCACTTTATTATGATGCACTGCTAGCATCCTGAAATGATGAAAAACACTCTGGCATACTCTCCTGGAAAGACAAGCCAATGAATGACCATGCAAACCTGTCAGTTCTCTCAATCTGCAAGGATCTAAGTCTTGCAACAACTTAATTTTTTGTTTCAGACTTTTCTTACTATATGTACGTAAGAAATTACAAAACAAATCAATTGATTCCTGTCGCACACTGCAAATACTACTACACTTCCAGGTGTACACTGGACCCTTAGGACGTCTCCCTAAAACTTCATCACCTAACACCTCTTCTGCCTCTGTTGTCACAAGTTTTTCTTTTTCAACCACACATCCATCTTTCACCTCATATGCTCGACCACTGGTGTCAACTGCATGCACCAAATCATTATCCTGGAAATAACTCTCCTCATTAAAAAATGCCTCACAACTTGAACTATGCATCCATTCTCCTGTAAAAACTTCACAAAAATTACTACGATTAACTGTTCTCTTCCATCTACTATTTGATTTGAAATCATAAATTGCCTTGTTTAGTTTCCTAATTCTATTGATTATCAAAATAAATAACTTTCGCTTAATTTCGAAAGCCTGATCAATAACTTTCTCTACATCTTTCTTTCTCTTATAAAAAGCCACTTTCTGTTGACTTTTCTTAATATTTTTTAACAAATTGCCAATTATCCTATTGCGGAACATTCGTCTACGAATGTCCCTAAACTGATATTTCCTTCTACTACCATGCACAGAGTTATCTCCTGCTCTAGCAGTAACATTTTTGAGTGGCCTTTCCTTCCCATTTAAATTGGCTCTCTTTTTCTGGACTAAAACATATTCTGTACTGATACTTTTTCGTCTGCAAATGTTTCTTAAAAAAGATTTCGTTGTCTTACCCGGAGCTTTCTTGGTGACTTGACAAGTTTTTATTGTAGAGGACTGCTGCAAGCATTTAGTAAGCTGCTGTGTTTGACGTTTTGTAGCCTTTTTCCTCCTGTCCTTCGAAGGCATCGTATAATTTTGAAATGATCTGCAGTTGAATCTGTGGTAAAATATAATAAAAATGTTATTAACCACTATTACCAAACAGTAAATCAATAACAGTCGTCAAAAAATTAACAGACTAGTTGTCAATTTTACATACAATAATTTTTAGTGCATTAGCACATTTAAAACTCACAAATAGTAGCAAAGAAATGGAATGCTTCTACATTTGACCTGTGCTCTTTTATATGTGAATCTGAACTAATTTTATTAGCATATTTCACTATTTTAATAAAGACACTTCACACAATCTGTTTTTGAAGTTGTATTTAATTTTAAATAAAACAATTTACATGGTTACTTTTCATTTCGAGTAACTTAAATTTATTTTTAAAAGTCTTTATAGGTTAATAGGCTCGAGCAGGTCAGCTGCCCACCCTATGTCATACAATTCTGACAAATCAGCATCCTCATCATATTCTTCCTCATCCACAGGATATAAATCATCCAAGGGATCTACTTCCACTGACGTTTCAATAACAAGTTCAATGATAAGATCGAGATCAACAGATTGGTCATTATCACTCATGCTTGATGTTGTCGTGATCTTTAAAAAAAGAGAACAACAATGAGATGTTGCAGAGTAAGAGACAAATCTCAGAGACTATAATAGTAAAATTGTTTAACAAGAGTAACATTTTGCAGATATTATTTAACCATGTCCAGCGATGCTGAGGAGGTGAGGCCTATGTCCAAGTGTTCAGTGAACAGGAATCATCTCTTCTTAACCTTGGATAAGCCTCACCAACACTGTGTCCCCTGCTAATACTTAAATTTAAAGGAGCAGATTTATGTTAACTGGCGCATCCCCAGGGATGCACCAGTTAACGTGCGCCACTGCTCTGCCACCCATGATGTGCCGCATTTACAATGCAAAGCACCATTGAGCAAAAACAGCACAGATGCGTCACGCATCTGTTCCACAAAAACGGCGCATTGCAGGAATCACGTCATGAGCGCGACATATCTACTGCAATGCCACACATTGCATGGTGCATCACTCCTTATGCCTGTTTCAAACAGGCGCAAGGATTTGATTCAGCAATGCCATAAAGGTGACTCAGTGAAATCTTCTTAATTTTACTGTGTTAGTTTTACAGGGCTTTCATGCAAATGACTGCCCACCCTACAACAAAACACTCACATGAAACCTGACGCAGGTTTCATGTGGCACAGGACTTTACAGCATGACACATCTGCCTAGATGCATCAAGTTGTAAATATGTCGCAACATAGCACATCTTTTGCACCGCCACTGCGTCACAAAAGTGACGCACAGCGGCGCAAAAGAGACACACGGCTATCATAAATCTGTCCCTAACATTTTAAATGATTGATTCAGGATGATTATAAGGTGTGGACTATCCAGAGTTTTGTTTGAGGTGAGGTCAGGGTTGCAGATGAAATTTACGTTTGTTGAAGAGTACAGAGGAGATAATAAATGTGCAGGCCTACCAATGAAGTGAGTCATGTCCACTGCACTCTTGAACAAAGGCCAGACCTCTTCTGTGTCCCTGGACAGGCCTAAACCTCATCTGCACAATGTGATTCATAATGTTAGGAAACACAGGTGATGTAATTGAAAAATGTGGAATTTCTTTTCCTCATTTCACAATCACATCACCTGTGTTTCCTTTGCTTAGGTATCTCATTGTGCAGATGGAGTCTAGCATATCAAAGACTATGCAGAAGGTGAGCACTGTATGGAACAATTTTGACATTTACAGAAGATTCAGCTTCTCCATGCCCCCTACACAGTCCTAAATGTTTACAGTTTAAACTGACGGTATCTTGTTGGAGATGAAGTGAGGCCTATCTTGCAAGATGGTGCATCTTTTGCATCACTGCTGCATCACAAAAGTGACGCAACAGCGGCACAAAAGAGGCGCACAGCCATCATAAATCTGCCCCTAACATTTTAAATGATTGAATCAGGATGACGATAAGGTGTGGACTATCCAGAGGTTTGTTTGAGGTGAGGCCTACTCAGGGTTGCAGATGAAATTTAGGCTTGTTGAAGAGTACAGAGGAGATAATACATGTGCAGGCCTACCAATGAAGTGAGTCATGTCCACTGCACTCTTGAACAAAGGCCAGACCTCTTCTGTGTCCCTGGGCAGGCCTAAACCTCATCTGCACAATGTGATTCGTAATGTTAGGAAACACAGGTGATGTAATTGAAAAATGTGGAATTTCTTTTGCTCATTTCACAATCACATCACCTGTGTTTCCTTTGCTTAGATATCTCATTGTGCAGATGGAGTCTAGCATATCTAAGACTACGCAGAAGGTGAGCACTGTATGGAACAATTTTGACATTTACAGAAGATTCAGCTTCTCCATGCCCCCTACACAGTCCTAAATGTTTACAGTTTAAACTGACGATATCTTGTTGGAGATGAAGTGAGGCCTATCTTGCAACATGGTGCATCTTTTGCATCACTGCTGCATCACAAAAGTGACGCAACAGCGGCACAAAAGAGGCGCACGGCCATCAAAAATGTGCACCTAACATTTTAAATGATTGATTCAAGATGACGATAAGGTGTGGCCTATCCAGAGGTTTATTTGAGGTGAGGCCTACTCAGGGTTGCAGATGAAATGTAGGCTTATTGAAGAGTACAGACAAGATAATACATGTGCAGGCCTAACAATAAAGTGAGTCATGTCCACTGCACTCTTGAACAAAGGCCAGACCTCTTCTGTGTCCCTGGACAGGCCTAAACCTCATCTGCACAATGTGATTCGTAATGTTAGGAAACACAGGTGATGTAATTGAAAAATGTGGAATTTCTTTTGCTCATTTCACAATCACATCACCTGTGTTTCCTTTGCTTAGATATCTCATTGTGCAGATGGAGTCTAGCATATCCAAGAGTACACAGAAGATGAGGACTGTATACAACAGAGCAATGTACATTCCTCACCTCCCTTGACACTTACAGAAGCCTCAGTTTAATATTTCTCAGTTTAATATTTATTTCAAGAAGCAGACACCAATATGACCTTCTCATAAATGTGAAAAGTGTTTATTTTTTTTTAAAAAAACGATTTTCTGGTCATAATTTGAAAACACAACACAGGTCCTATGTAGAAGCACACCCTGTCAGTACTTTAATTTGCCAAGCACACATGGGGGCATATTTACAAGGACCTTGCACCACGGGGAAATGTCTTAAATTAAAATGGGAAAAATAACATCAAAGGGACTCAAAGGCCTTGTAAATATGCCCCAAGCAACCTATGAAACTCTAGCAGTACATATGAAGAAACCTAATTGATTTCAAAAAACGTTTTTAAACACATCATGTTAAGCAATTATATACCTACATTCATGGGGAAGTGACTTAAAATGCCCTAAGACACATGAAAGCGTTTTTTTAAGGCCCTTGCACCATTTTAGCGCCACTTTTAACATGGCTATGTAACTCAAAGAATCAAAATCTAAATTTGCCAAGCACACATGGGGGCGTATTTACAAAGACCTTGCACCACGGGGAAATGTCTTAAATTAAAATGGCAAAAATAACATCAAAGGGACTCAAAGGCCTTGTAAATATGATCCAAGCAACCTATGAAACTCTAGCAGTACATATCAAAAAACCTAATTGATCCTTGTCGGTGATGGATTAAACCCAGATCAGTTGACTGGGGGTGAGTGTTTGATTTGTTCAAACGCTCAGTCCATCTTCCCCTTTTGTATCGCTTTGTTCGCCCTAAGTGTGGCAGGGTATGCTCAGACGTGAGTCCCTTGTTCACTTGGCCACTGGATTCAAGATAGCCTGGCTGATGAGGATTATGAATCCGAAACCGGTCCCAGGATGCTTGTTTCTGGTCCAGGGAAGACATGGCTTGGCAGTTCGGGCTGGACTGTTCCCATGAGGCACAGGGTCAGACTGATTTGCATATAGCCATGTCTGAACTGGGGTGGCTGAGTGAACTAAAGAATGGTGATGGATTAAACCCAGATCAGTTGACTGGGGGTGAGTGTTTGATTTGTTCAAACGCTCCGTCCATCATCCCCTTTTGTATAACTCTACGGGGAACAGCTTTCACGGGGCTGAGTTTTCTGGAAGTCGTGGAGCTCAAAATTAGGCTGGAGTACAAAGCAGGGCTGCCTGATTTTGAGTCCCGTTAAAAGCCCAAAGCTTTCCAAGTTCAAGCCTAAATTCAGCCCAGTGCAGTCCAGTACCAGCCCAAAAGCCAGCCCAAAGTTGTAACCCTCAATGTATGCAAAAACATCCTTCAGAAACATTTTAAGCATGATGTTAATTACTATTTAACATACTTACAGTGGCATGATCTATGCACTCTGCACTCTAGTCCAAACGTATATGAATACTGATTTTTATGATTGGTCCCAACTTTGACCTTCTAACAAGCACTTTGGTCACCACAAATGCAAACCTGAACCTGACATTACTGAACAAACTATACAAGAGCAGACCATAACCCATCTTAATGAAGTCAATTAAACCATTGAAACTTTCTGAGTAATGTAGCTCCTAAAACAGTACATTTATTAGATCTTGCAGGATTAACACAGCCCAATGATACACATATATAGAAACAACCCTGGGGTTAAAGCAATTCCAGCATAACCTGTTTTGCAAGCTTCATTAAGAGGAATTCTCCCTCAAAATGTACAAAGGCAGAAAGGAGATAGTTACTTACTCTGACGAATTCCTTGCCCTTCAATCCAAAGTCCTTTAGTGTCACCACCTACTGTGATAACAACAGTTATACAGGACCTATGTCTTTGTCTTCCTGTTTCAGCAAAGACTAGAATAAAGCCCTCCATTTTGGCAAGTACCAGATGGGTTTGTCTGAAGACTAGATGAAACCAAAGCTGTTGTCGAAAAGGACAAATACCTCTTTGCAGAAATCTTAGGTGATGCCCTTCCCCAACAACTCAACACCTATAAAATGCCATTCCTCTTCATCAATAGCACTGCTCCTCTCTCATCACCCGTGCCCCATGCAATCTCATTAGACTTTGCAGTTGCTTTAAACGTGTCATCCACCCACTGCTTCAAGTGGAGCAGATCCTAAAATGAATTTTGGAATAGGTCCCTAAGCAGCCCTATAGTCATGCCTTCAAATTTAAAGGGAAAAGCTTTAATCAACTTCCCAATCGTTACCCTAATGTAATCCACGTCAGCAAAGCAGTCCCTTTTTACATTTCAATCTCATGTTCAATTCATCCTTCATAACCTAAAGGAAGTTTCTTTTTTCAAATGTGTTGTATTGTGAACTGAGTGATCTCCAGGTGTTTTGGTGAGTTCTGGGTGTCGGTGGTTGGTAATGAAGGGGCAGTATTGAGGGTTCTGATGATGAAACTAGTGAGTTTCTTATAGTGCTTGCCAGAGGGTCATGAACACTGATGTATTTAGAGTACATACACATCCAATCCTTGCCCTCTCTGCAGAGTATACAAAATGACGGTCACTTGTAAAGTGCACCCTTGCAGTTGGAATCTGTGTTACATAGAGTTTTCTATGCCCATCTGGGCAAGGTGAGGCCAGTGCTGTGGGGCCTTTTTCTCAGTCACATCTTTCTGAAAACCTCCATCTGCTTATATCTCATCATCAGCTATCTCATCAGTGCTAGCTTTCACTCTTACGTTCTTTATGCATTCCCTTTCATCAATGCCGGATCTGATAGCGATCGAGCTAAATTCAGCAGGAATTTTTGACCTAGGTCTAAGGCAGTGTATTGGGTTCTTCTCAGTGGCATAATTAGACACAGGAACGTGTGTGAAGAAGAAACCACTTTTATTAAGTACATCCAGACAGCACAACAAAGATCCCAATCGAAAGCCTACTGGGAACTGACAAAAAAACTCTGCCAAGTTCTGCAAGTGGCAGAGTGCAGTGCGAACTGTGGTTCATGCTGATCTTCCTGCTGCTTAAGTAGAAATTTTGCATGAGCGGCAGTTTGCGCTCGCCAACTTACTGTTGGTGAACGCGAGTGAGGAAAAAACTTGGATCATAATCCAACCTAACTCATGCACATCAATAAGGTAGTTTGCAAATTGTGATTTGTTACAATTGAAGGTCATCACTGGGATGGTGTCCTGCTGGGGTCAGCAGACCCCCATGTCTGTGATTGCTTTTGAAAGCTTTTGTTTTTTAATGAAAGATATTTCCTAAAATGGTTCTGTGTTTAAAAATAAGTTACTTGTTTTCAAAATATGTCTGAGAGTTGGCAGTGGTCCTACTTTCCAACAAACTTTTTTTTAAATCACAAAGGGCTAGCCGTCCCAAAATGTGTCATTCAATTTTGTAAATTCATTAGCACCTTACCTCAGGAGTAAATATTTCAATGTTTTGCCACTGGATTCCAGTCCAAAGTATTGATACACATCATAGGACACCTGCTACATTTGACTTTCTAATAGCAAATTGGTTTGGGATTGAAATTTTATTTTAGGAATCAGTAAAAGTTAATTGACTCCTAAAACAGGATGCATACATAAGAAAAATATTTTTTGCAGTTGCAAGTTCTATAAAATGGAGTGTTTACAGCCCTAAAAATGCTTAATATTTCTAGCTCCTATTCTTTCATGCACACAGAAAACGCTTTGCGATTTGAGCCTTCGGTGTCCAGTCCGCATTAAAGTATGGATTATTCAGACTGTCTGGGTGAGAGGTGTTGATATAACCAAGGTCCCACCATATGATACAATATAGTCATCAACAAAATAACAGGATGATCCTTGATGCTGATATATAAAGAATCCCTTTCGCAAAGATCACATGCCTGTGTGACATTGAACAAATATAAAGCTTTTAAATCACAGTCCTATTTAGAAACTTGTTGGTCTATGAAGTTAAAAAAAACATTTTTATTAGAGTACGATTTGGGCTTCTCGTAGGTCTGTCTCATGGGATGCCTTGGCTCTGTACAACAAAAACCACAAGCTGCAGGCTAATAAAAAATGGAGAAGAAAACATCATTCATTTAGTTTGTTAATGCCCAGTATTATTGGAAGAAAGAAGGGGGCTTTTAGAGATGGTTTTAATAAAAAAGAAATATGTACATGTAGACAAGCTGTAATAGCATGTTTTAAAACACGAGACATAGCCCTAAATTCCACTTTTACAACATTTCTTATACTTGCAAACAGGAACGTGGAATCTTACGATCCTATTTTAGTTTAACTTCATTGCATGTATTTGTCGAATTATTTAATTGAAATGCCAAAATTGTTTAAAATGAGAAACACATTTGCACTTTAAGATTTGTACTTGAAGAACTACTCGGTGGAGACAAGGAAGAGGAACAGTGTACTATTTTGAACAATTGCAGAATGTTTAGGTGGGCAATTTGTGATTTTTATAACTGTAATTTAAAGCATTTTTAGGTGTGTAACGTGATTTAGAAAAATATTTGTATTGCATAATATGTTGTCTTTTATGATCATCTATTTTATGAGTTTAATTAATATACTAATAAAAAATTACTTACTTACATATCACACAATAGAAGAAAGTACCACAGAATTAACAGTAGGCAGGTAACCATGAGCCCAACACCAATAGAGAGGTAACAAGAGTTAGCAGAGCTTGTTAAAGTGAACTGATCGGTGCATAAAAAAGTGCTACATTCTCGGTTAATATGACAAGCAGAGTTCATGGTTTGACAGAAACATGTATAGCAAAATAGCTTTTATCTTACATGCCACAGCAGAGTCTAAGGGGCCCTTTAGGATGTACGGCGGACTTTGTCCGCCTGCCATCCCGGCGTAAAACGGACCGCCCGCCATAAGGGCGGCGGTCCCGTGGGGGCCATTAGGATGCGCATCCCACATTTCTAACATTGCGGCGGGCGGTGCTGAAAGCACCGCCCGCCGCAATGCTAAAAATGCACATTGTGCACTTCAATGCACAATGTGACAGGCACCGTGCGGTGCCTGTCACGTTGTACAGTGAAGTGCAGGTGTGCACCCCCCAGCGTCCCTGAGGGCCCGCAACGGGACCCCACAAGACATTCCTGCATGCGTTTCCGTGGCAAAAGCATGTCATCGCCTTCACCCTAATATGGATAGCGTTGTGTAACAGACACCGTCACCATATGAAACCCTTTTCCGCCCGGTCAACTCCTTGACTGGGCGGAAAAGCGGCGGACGGTCTTTCCATCTGCCGCGGTCTCCCCAGCCAAAGTAATATGGCGGTGGGGGGGAAATGGGTGGCGGGCGGTGGCGATCCGCCCGACATCCTAATCGGGCCCTAAATGTCTAAACTTCCATCCAAAAATGTGCCCATTCTTTTTCACTGTCCCATGATGGTCATATTTGTGACTCTCTGGTCTGACTTCCAAACTTTCGGATCAAAAAATAAATATGTAGACAAAAGGCGATAGGAATTTAAGATGCATGGATGGATAGAAAAGTTTAAGGGGTATACAGGAAAACATATATAAAGTGATATAGAGGGTGAATTGACAGACATATAGGGCCAAATGTAAGACCCCTTTTTGTGGCCGCAAACGGGAGATCCTCCTGTGCGACCACAAAAAAGGGTAATGGCATGTACAACTGCTATTTTGCAAGTCACAGACTTGCAAAATAGCATTGGTGACTCCTGCCATTAGGAAGGGGCGTCACTTCCTAAAAGTGAGTCACCATGCCATGTACAAGTGTTTTGCAACCTCATTTGCTGTCGCAAAACACTTGCACTTTAACTCCTACTTCAAGTAGGTGGTAAACCACCTACTTCAAGTAGGTGGTAAACCACTGGCAAATAGAAAGGGGTTCCAGGGGACCCCTTTACCTTTGTGAATATTGGAAGGAAATATTTTTTAAGAGCAGACAGTGGTCCCAGGGACCAGCCTGTGCTTAACTGCAGGAAACTGAAAAGTTTCAGTTTTCTTTTTTAAATGCATCCCATTTTCCTTTAACCCCTTGAACGCTCATGATGAGCTCAGCTCGTCATGAGCCATGGTGCTCATGTGCTCATGACGACCGTTGGAACGCCCGCATGCTGGGCTAATTCCTCTGCTGTGCGAACGTTCTACACAAACGGGTGTGGTCATGACGAGCTCAGCTCGTCATGAGGACACGAGCTCGTCATGAGCACCGGGGCACTGTGCATGCCCCCTCTCCCCCCAGCACAGCGGGGGAATGAGCCCCGCATGCAAGGGGTTAAGGAAAACGGGGTTAATTAAAAAAAAATGCTTTATTTAAAAGCAGTCCCAGACATGGTGGTCTGCTGCCCTCAGCAGGCCACCCGCCTTGAGAGTGCTTGCCATTCCCAACGGGGCTGCAAATTGTGACAGTCTCATTATTATTCATGAGGCATGCAATTTGCGACCCCATAGGGACACTGTGACACTTTAGTACATCCCAATTTGCGAGTTGCATTTAGTTCAACTATCTCGAAGAATGGATAGATCTAGGTATATTCCAAATGTAAAGTGTGCTACTTTTTCAACATGTTCTTAAATAAATGCAGAGTGTAATGGTTAGCTCATCTGTGGAATGGATTGCTGCATGTATCAGTGAATTACATTTTTGTCATTGTTTTCAGGGGCAAGTGGCCTGAGAAGGAAAAGAAGATAAGAGCAACAGTGAAACAAGTTATTAAATGTGATGTACTCGAAAGCAAGCCCTTGGAACCAATCACCTTGCCCCAGGCGGACTGCCTGCTCAGCCTGCTATGCCTGGAAGCTGCATGTCAAGATATGGCCTCTTTCGACCGTGCCCTGAAGAATATTTCATCGCTCTTAAAGATAGGAGGGCATTTAGTGCTAGGAGGGGTTCTCGGCTGTGTAGCCTGGATGTCTGGTGAAAAGGAATTCCCTTCTCTATGTCTGGATGAGGACCTTCTCAGGAACTCTCTGGCAAAGAATGGGTATGTTGTCAGGGAGCTGGAGCTTGAACCTGTGTCTGGAAAGTGCAATAAGAGCATTTGTATCTATGACGCTAATTTCTTTATAGTTGCCCAAAAATTAAAAGCCGTCTAATGCACTTTCCCAAAAGCCCACAGGCCACTGGGATTCTGTAACATTTCTGGGGAACACCATATGAGACCCTACAAATAGACATTCTTTATCACTCGGGAGGCAAAGATGGTGAAAGGTAACATTTGTATAAGTCACATAAACGTTTGAGCAGGCTTCTTCATATCTATTTGTTTATTACATTAAGGGATTTTCAAATTTAGAAAACATTTAATCTTTGAATGCTTTCTTGTTTTGATCAGATCAATGAGTGTATTACCCTACAGAGATAATGAAATTGATTAACAAATAAAATCATCATGAATCCAATTCTTTAATGCCTATGAGAGAAATATAACGTGATCATGGAGCAAAATAAATTGGCTTAATAATTATTCATGGTCTCAGGAACTTAACGATGAGTGTTGTTCATCCACAAGGGCAATCATAATTTCACACCTTTTACCCATTATTTAGTGATATCCTATCCCTCCCAACATTTTAGTACCAAATAAAGGCCATTCATGGTATTTAGTCCATATTGGGGAATAACATGCAGACCAGGGAACACTCTGGGGCAAATGTACAAGCCCCTATCGCCACCACAGCGTCACTTTTAGGGAAGTTGTGGTGGCGATAGGGGCTGGGCCTTATGCACAAGCCAGCTTTAAGCCACTTAACGTGGCTTAACACTGCCTTGTACAGAAGAACCCTTTCAAGCTATGGTTAGCGTGAAAAGGATGTGCAGTGGGGGTTCGGAGGGTGTTCCACCGCAACACCCATTGTATTTGACGCTGCCCCCTATGTACAAGGGTGGCGTAAATAGGAGGCAGCGCTAAAATTCAGACCAGGAAAAACCTGGTCTTAAGTTGGTGAAACAAGGAGAAATGCATTATTTCTCCTCATTTTTGCTTTTTCCATGTGTGCTGCCTTGTGCAGCACGCATGAAAAAAGCAAAATACCATGGTTAGATTATATACATGAAGGTGTTCCTTCCTGTACATAAACAAACCTTTTAAAAAAATGCCATTTTGTAACTTTCATGTGTGCTGCATGAAGCAGCACACCTGAAAGTTAGAAAATGGCATTTTAGGAATGCTTATGTGCAGGAAGGGACATCTTCCTACACATAACCAATCCTCCCCTGCACACAGACACCCTTGCACTCTGGTGTTAGTGTGCCTATGCTGGCGCTAAGTTGTTAAACCTAGCGCCATCGCAGGGGGAAACACAGGGCTGCACCACATTCTTGTAAATATGGTGCAGCCTTGTGTTTCAGAAGTGGCGGAGCTTGTTGTTAAGCCAAGTAGGCTAACCCCACACTGCTCTACTTCCTAGTACATATCCCCCTCTATATTTTTCATCATGAAATTCCTCCATCTGGCCCAAATAACAGGTCGTTTAGCACTGACATTGACCATCTGGTGTGTCCAAGTAGCAAATGGAGGAGTTGTCTAAATCCAAGCTCCAGAAGTGCCCTGACAATGATCTTGTTTTCAAAGCACTCAAAAATACCACATTTAATGTTCTAATTTGCACCAGTTAACCATTGCCAGTTTCTCCGAATACCTCAGCACATTTTTGAGTTTTCTTGGTTACCTTTGAACCTCAGGTAAAAGCTGCTGCACAGGGCAGCCACGGACACCCATACACTTAGATACCATTTCAAAAATTGAAAGAAATCAGTAAGTTGACTTTGGATCCGGGTCTTTCTGCATATAGAGGAACAGAAGCTCACTCAGAAAACCGAGGGCCAGATGTACAACCAAATTTTGTGGTCAAAAATGGGAATTCAGCCCCTTTACAACTGCAAAATAGGCCATGGGAATGTACTAACCCTATTTTGCGAGTCGCTAATCAAATAATGACTCGCAAAATAGGGTTTGCGACTTGCCCTTAGGACGGGGCATGCAACGGTGTCCCTTCCTAATTGCGATACAAAAACCTTTGTATGAAGGTTTTGCGACTGTAATTGTGGTCACAAAACACTTGCAATTTACCAGGGGACCCCTTCCCCTTTGGGTATGCATGCACAAATATTTTTTAGGACCACTGCCTGCCCTTAAAAAATGAAACTGGAAAGTTTTGTTTTAATTTTTTTAAATGCATCCCGTTTTCCTAAAAGGAAAATGGAATGCATTTTAAAAAACTGCTTTATTGACAAAGCAGTCCCAGTCATGATGGTCTGCTGACCCCAGCAGGCCACCATCCCTGGGAGTGCCAGCCATTCCCAATGGGGTTACGAATTGCGACAGCCGCATTAATATGAGGCATGGAATTTATGACCCCATTGGGAATCACAAACAGTGTTTCAGATACTGTGGTACATAGCACTTTTCGCAATTTGTCGCAATTCGCGAGGCGCAAAATGCTATGGTTGTACATGTGGTCCTTAATGATTTGTACAAAATAGTTGTAATTCGCAGACACAACAATTGATTTCCAAATCCAAAATTGTCCTGTTTAGCATCTTTTATTGACCTTCACTAATAATTATAATTGCGTTATTAGTTGATAAAGGAGTGAGCTGCAAAAAGATGCACTGATTCAATACGGGTTATTGGTCACGAAGAATTGGCTTTTATACTTTAAGGCTGATTGAACCCGTCAGTAAGGAGATGCTGTTACTGACACTCTAACATAAAAAGACAAGGCACCAATTGTAGGGTTTATCAGTATTTATTCAATGTGCTTTAGTGAACTCTCCTGATCAATGATCTGTTGTTATAAGAGTTTGGCCTATGTCGTTTTATTTCTGTTAGAGTACAATGCTGTTCAATGGGGCTCCAACACTGAACCAGGAGTATGGGTGTTGCATGCATAAATCATTGATAGGCATCAACGGTAGGGTTCCACCTAGGTGGTGATTCAGCTTTTAAAGCCCACATACATCCTTTTTGTTAAGGCACTGGAGTGATCTGTCTGGCAAAATACTAATTGTCATATCTTAGGACAACAGATACCGGAAATTAAGTAAGTCTGTCACTAACAAGATGATGTCCTTTAGGTGAGAGCGACTTCACAGCATTTGGGATGGGCGTCAAAAAGACTCACTGTAATTTGAAGAGAGCTATATTAAAAGGCTGTGTCTATGTGTCTCATTTGGAAAGGTGGTGTTTCTGACAAGACTTATCAGAGGAGGGGAATTTGCATGCCAGATTCCATCCAAGCACACTGTCAGTCATGCTTTGCATGGATGGACTGGCAGAACTATGAGCACCTGGAGGTCTTTAGAAGATGACATTATTCTGAATTTGTCAAAAAGGCACCATTTTAAATCTAAGTGGTCCTTATCACACCGGACTGATATGCATACCTGAGTACACGCGAGCCAGCCAGCAAGCCAGGTTCACCTTCTACAAGCACATAAACCCATTGTCCGGCATTTAGCCTCATAAGAAGGTCACTGTAGTTGTATATATATATATATATAATTCATTGAAAAAACCATAGGATTTATATCAGTTATAGTTAGCTGGACAATTTACTCATACAAAACCATTGAAATTCCCACGTTATAGTTAGTTGTACTCACTATAACTGGCGCGCCCGCAACGCACTGCTAATGACGTCACATATTACATCACTCATGACATAGTCAGTGACATCACTCATGACATCACTGATTTCACTTTTGGTTTCCTAATCATGTAAGGCTAGGTCATGTGACCTAAAAATAACACTTTTCATTGGTTTAGAACTATTTTTTTTTTCCCAAATGATGAAAACCCCTCCTTGTTTCCTCACTCTGACTTTCATCTTTGTGAGAGGAAGACCTTTTTTCATCACTTAGCAATGGCAAGTGTTGTAGCTTCAGCTGGTGCACCCCCACCACCACCTTTTAGGAAGAGAGGACCACCTCCTCAGCTTATGGTTGAGCAAGAGGAGGAAGAAGAGGAAGAAGAGGAAGAGGAAGAAGAGAGGCATTTTTTGCGAGAAGAGCCTAGGAGGTCCCGTGTCAAAGTGAATTTTATTTGGCAATTTTTCAAATATCCCCAGGGCCAAAAAAAAGTGAATGCTCGGTATGTAACTTGCCTTATTTGCAAAAAAGATCTGTCCAGAGGGACAGATAAAAAATATAGTTATGGCAATTATACGATGCATCGCCATATGGAGAGGTGGCACCCTAACAACTACAGTGCTGCGCAGGTACATGACCTGCAGGATAACCCCCCTCCTGTGGACAGAAGATCAAATGTAGAGGAAGTGACGGGACCAGAGGCGAGGGAGACGGTCCCAAATCTACAGATGAGGTTCGGGACAATCAAACAAGTGTGCGTGCGGTCAGTTGATTTGCTACAGAGAAAGTAGCATCAATTTAATCAACTTAGCAATTGACAATCATGATTGTCCAAACCGGCACAGAAAATAAATAATCTTTTTTTTTTTTTTGCTCCTGTTGAGCCCTTTAGAATGAATCGTTTTCGTTTCCCCCCCCCAAAAAACAAAACAAATATAAAACCGTTCAAAAAATACAAAAAAAGTAAAAACATGTTCAGAAAAATAATAAAAAAAATATAAAACAACAAAAATAATAAAAAAAAGTTCTTTTCAGAACTACCTCCCCTTTATAAAAAAAATTGCTAGAATGTTTAGCACTCTGGCAACCTCTATTTCTTTTGGTTTGCTTCCCGGTTCGCTCGCCGGTACGCGAACCGGAAGCGAAACAAAAAAAAAAAAAAAAAAAAAAAAAGAAGAGTAAGTATAAGGGAAGGAAACAGAGAGTAATGTTAAAAGAAAGACAGCTATAGGGAGTAAACCAGAGATACTGTTTATTAGATCTATTTACCGAACAAAAGATGGAAGAGGGTATAATTGTGAAAAACAAAATAGATAAGGAAGTGAAAGAAAAAAAGGAGAGTAGAAGAATAATAAACAAGAGTTTCTTAGAGAATGTGAGTGAATGTTCAAAATAAGATTAAAACATGTGGAATAACAGAGAGAAAAAACAGAAAGCAGAAAAGAAGAAGTAACAGAAAA
The DNA here is from genome assembly GCF_964261635.1 of Lissotriton helveticus. Classification (NCBI taxonomy): domain Eukaryota; kingdom Metazoa; phylum Chordata; class Amphibia; order Caudata; family Salamandridae; genus Lissotriton; species Lissotriton helveticus. The sequence continues at coordinate 1,579,630,936 of NC_136061.1, read as the reverse complement.
GGAATGATTGAAACAGCAAAGAAATGTAAATAACATAGGGGCATATTATCAACATAGGCGATAAAATTATCGCTGCTTTTATCGGCAGAAATCTGTCGCTAAAGCCTCTTTTGTGGCAGAAAACTGCCGCTAAAGCAGCTTTTGCGGCAGTTTTCTGCCGATAAAAGCAGCGATAATTTTATTGCCTGTGTTGATAATATGCCCCTTAGTGTGCTTGAACTACAGGGAGAAAGCATAATGAACAAGTAGTGAAAGAGTGATCAGTCAGAGACAGTGAGAGTAATAGAGACGGAGTGAGTGAACAAGAGTGAGGAACTATGAGAACAGAGGGACTGTGAAAAGGAGTGGAAGGAGTAGAGTAAGTAAGTAATAGAGAAAGGAATGAGGGAAGTAGCAAAGGCAGGAAACTGAGGGTTAAAGAAATGAAGCAGTGGAACTAATAGAAGTTAAATGTGAATGAAATGTAACGAAAAGAGTACAAAACGCTTACCTTATAATTGTCGTTAACTTAGTCACTTGTTATTTTTATACTTTCAATCTATGAAAAAAACAACAAAAATTTGAAAAATGTTAAAACATGTATTTAAAAATAAGAAAAGACAAGGGAAAAGATTGACAATCATCCAATTTTACAAAGAAATAAAGTTAGAGATAAACATGCAGAAAAAAAAGAGAAAGAAAAGGTGATAGACAGTCAGACAGAAAAAGAAATTTAAATAGAGTAAATTACTTAGAGAGAAAAAAAGAAGATACTTTCAGTGACAGAAAAGAAGGATAGAAGAGTAAACTAAATTGAAGTTGTGTAAGCTACTAAAAGAAAGTGAGTAAGGTAAACTATATAAGGAAAGGGTGAATAAGGAAAAGAGAGTGAGAGAGAGAGGAGACAGAGGAAGTGAAGGAAAGAGTGTCAGATACAGACTGAGTGAGGCATCTACACAATGTGATTCGTAATGTTAGGAAACACAGGTAATGTATTTGAAAAACGTGCAATTTTGTTTTGCTCAATTCACAATCACATCACTTGTGTTTCCTTTGCTTAGGTATCTCATTGTGCAGAAGTAGTCTAGCATATGAATGAGTACGCAGAAGGTGAGCACTGTATGCAACAACTTTGAGACTTACAGAAGCCTCAGCTTCTCCATGCCCCCTACACAGTCCTAAATATATACATTTTAAACTGACGGTATCTTGTTGCAGATGAAGTGAGGCCAATCTTGCAACATGGTGCATCTTTTGCACTGCTGCTGCGTCACAAAAGTGACGCAATGGCGTCGCAAAAGAGGCGCACGGCCATCATAAATCTGCCCCAAACATTTTAAATGATTGTTTCAGGATGCCGATAAGGTGTGGCCTATCCAGAGATTTGTTTGAGGTGAGGCCTACTCAGGGTTGCAGATGAAATTTAGGCGTATTGAAGAGTACAGAGGAGATAATACATGTGCAGGCCTACCAATGAAGTGAGTCATGTCCACTGCAGTCTTGAACAAAGGCCACACCTCCTCTGTGTCCCTGGACAGGTCTAAACCTCATCTGCACAACGTGATTCGTAATGTTAGGAAACACAGGTGATATAATTGAAAAACGTGCAAATATTTTTGCTCATTTCACAATCACATCACCTGTATTTCCTCAGCTTAGGTATCTCATTGTGCAGATTTAGTCTAGCATATCCAAGAGTACGCAGAAGGTGAGGACTGTATGCAATAGAGCAATGTACATTACTCACCTCCCTTGACACTTACAGAAGCCTCAGTTTCTCCATGCCTCCTACACAGTTCTAAATGTATATCATAAATACAAAAAGGTACAGAAATAATTATAAATGTTAAATGGTTTATTTTTCCTGTTCTCAGAATATATCAAATTTCACTAAAAACAGTGAGTTGAAGGTATTCATCATATAACAGCGGGGAAAAAAAAACACTATCAAAATGATTGTGTTTAAAAAACCCATATGACATAACCAATCAGAAATCAGAACTCCTGAAAAGTAACTTACTTTCCATGACGTCGAAGGATGTCCTATGAACAGCTTATACTCTGTTGTGCTGTTATTATTTTCTGCCCGCCACTTTCTGAAAGAAAAGCTCCATCGTATTGACAAATATGTTACATACAATAAATGACTTCTCGCTCTCTACCGCACTTCTCCTCAAGGCCAAATCGTGTAAGAGCCATTTATAACTCTTGGAATTCTTCTAAGCAAATCCCGTCATTTTCTTTTTCCGCAACTTTCAGAAAGAAAACGTCCAAGATCACTTTCACAATCCTGTACTAGTAATATCTCACCCTTCTTGCTCACTCATGTTCCACATTAACTTTTCACTCTGTACTACACTTATCCTCAAGGCCAAATAGTGTAGGAGCCATTAGAACCTCTTGAAATTCCTCAGAGCAAATCCCGAGATTCCTACCCTAAAATTTTGGTTGTAAAAACACCAGGTAAGAATTTTTAAGGTCAAAGGGCAATTTTTTTTTTAAAGTTAAAACAGAATCATTGCAGAATAACCAGCCGTGTCTAGACTTCAAATAAGCTGTGCAATGTCCTGATGTTGTTGAAGGACCGTCATGATATATAATTGCTGCAGTTACAAAAGTCCTTCCTGATATTGACAACTGCGAAGCCACAACATTTTTTATTAAAGTTGTCAATTTTGTTCCATCAGGCCTACATCGTTGGAACATTAAAATGACATACTGGCCATATGTTCGTATAAATAATGTGGACAACATTGCAGACTTACATTGGCTACACTCCATGTTGTGGTCAGCTGCTTTTACTAGCTTACTAAAGGACACTGATTTACTGTCTGGCAAAGTTAAATATATAAATCTTTCAGACTCTACACTAGTAGTACTTGATACCCTACAGTTCTCGCAGTCATGCTGCCATTGATAAGAAAGGCCAAACAGATGATCTACATCTACACCTTCATCTTGCAATACATCAAGCATATACATTAAAAACCCCTGACAATCTTGCTGAATATTTTGAGAGAATTGCATTTGACCTGAACATTTGTCTAACAGATTTCGAATTTCAGACACACTTTCTATTTTTGTTCTATCAGTGCTACATCTCTCTAACACAGAATTCAACAAACTGCAAAATCTTTGATCCGAATTGACCACAATCTCTTCTTTTAAAGTTTCTAGAGAAAAGACAACATTAACCACTACATTAGCATAGCAGTTGACACCAGAACTATTTTCAAATTGAAAACCAACAACATCTTCAACAGAATCCATTTTTTTTCTGCTTATGATTTCAGGTTCATCGACTTTTCGTCTTTTTGCTACAACCTCCCTACTATTGGTCACATTTCTTCGTTTCCGGCCTACCACACGTTTCTCAAACAAAGGATATTGAGGCAAATGTGGCGCATACTCTCTTCTTAACCTATTGTATTCGTTAACACAATCTAGATCCGCACAAATGTTTGTGACATCACACTCAATCAAGTACAATCCCGATAAACTTCTGACTCGTGACAATGCCACATATGCCATACCCTCCTTGAACACAGAACTGCCAATATTCACCAATGCACTGTCTACACTTAAACCTTGTGATTTATGGATTGTCACCGCATATGCCAAGCAAACAGGAAACTGCTTACGGCGAACATATAAGTCTTTAACAAGCAAAAACCTAGCAGAGCAACGACCAATTAGCTGTACTTCCTCAATGCCATCAAATTAAATTTTTAAAAATTCAATTCCATCTCTATTTCTGTATTTCTCAAAATCAACAACATTACCCATTGATCCATTTACCAGACCTCTTTCAACATGTAAATTCCTTCTTAAAATTATACGGCAATTTAAGCACACATTCAGAGTCTTTTCAAAACCTGCAGTTTTAGATATAGTCTTCTCTAATGAATCCAATTTTGATTTCAAATTCTCAGACAAAATAATTGTTGATCCCATATGCTCTACTCTGTCAATAGCTTCCAGTTTCACAATCTCTTGGTTTTCTAAATGCAACATTTTGTTGTTGAAGATGGCACATTCTGCAAGAGTTGGCATCAAACATATTCCAGATTTCTTCTCAGTAATTTTCCGAAAAATATTCTCAGGCACAACGTCTTCTTCTGGATACAAATTTGACAGTAATCGTGCATGTAAAGCTTCTTTCCCATGCTCGGTCACTTTTCCGATTCTAACATCTTGTAGAATATTCTTATAATCTTCATCCTTCGCTTGACGCATATTTTCACGCAGTTCAGCATAATTGAAGTTTAACCATATATTGACGTTGCCAATGCTCCCTAGGCACTTCCTGGTATCTTCATGCGTGAGCATTTTGAACACAGGTTGTCCTTTCACTGGTGTCAGTTGCAGAAGATCACCGAAAACAATGATGTGTTTGCCACCAAATAACACATCATACTCTGTTTTGAGAACTTCTTGCATTCTCAAATGCACAAAGGCAAGCATGACATTGGAAACCATGCTTACTTCGTCAATGATAAGAAGTTTCATTTTCCTCAAGACTCTTGAAACTTCACAACAAGCATCTCCAGATAACTTGTGGTATTGTAATTTGTTATCATTCTCAACTGGCAGCATCAGTAGACGATGCAAAGTAATACCTTTAATGTTATGTGCTGCCAGTCCAGTTGGAGCGGTGACAACACAAGACAGCGATGACTCAGTCCTTTTCTGCAAATAACATGAAATTGCTTTAATGAGGAAACTTTTTCCAGTTCCCGCTTCTCCACTCACGTACAGTCGGACAGGCTTCAACGACGTACATGAGCACTCTTTCTTCTCATGACTTAATCCATGATCAATTTGGTTGGTAACTTCATCATATATTTTCCTCTGCTCAACGTTGAGTTGTCTTTCCAAGTCTTCTAAGTTAACCGCATCCTCCTGAGCATGTGCCATGGCTCTTTCCACTTCAATCATGGCAGTGGCAGCTTCATTTTCGATAACTGGTCCTCCTAGTGGATCCTGACTCAATGAAACAGAACTCCAACTGTCCTGAGAACTGTCTCTAGCAATCTCGGCTGCAATCATTGCTTCCTGCTCGATTTCCGCATTCAACATTTCTAGATATTTGGGAAAAACAGGACATTCTATGGTCTCCTTGGCGACATTGAAAGAGTCTTTGTAACAGAGGAAATCTCCAAGCAGTTCCTCTTCTGCACGCCAAGGCTTGAAAAGTTGCAAAAGAGCTAAATAGAAAAACTATTTTCTTTCAGGAGATTCGCCACTCAATTTTCGATGGTTTACCAATTGGCATTTTCTTTGCTTGACCAGACATCCCTCACTTCCAATTACAGCATACACTCCTTTATCAATATCTTCTTTGATGTTCCTCTTGAATATGTAATTTTGTAGAACCTCATACAGACAAACATTCTCGAGGTGACTGCTTCTATTTGGATAATATGTATCCAACATGTTAGTCTTCAAGATATTGGTACTGTTTGGCTCCTTTTCCGCCAAATATTCAATTTCTCGCACAGGTTTCAGAACTCGATTACACGTTGCAGCAAGACCAAGACTCCTAGATTTGGCATAGAGACTTGCTGAAGATAACCGGTCAGAACATTCGTAAGCTCCGATTTCTCGATGCGACAACATCTTCAGACTGAAACTGTACAACTTCTTACTGAGGCTTTTTTCATGGGAAATGTCCTCCCACATATCCTTCAATTCTGTCTTTTCTTTTTTAGTGATGTAAGATGTCACATACCGAGCCACAGCCATACAGTTATCAGCCACAAACTGTATATCCATGTTAGCATTCCACATGGACAAAATCACTGGGTTGTAGTCGTTGATGTACTTGGACTCTTCGTTCCTTTTCAAATTGTATGTGTTTTTGGGTGATTTCCTCGTCACATTATATCGCAGCGAAGACATCAAACTGTTCACTCTTCCTTTAGAAATCACCGGTCGTGGAAAGCCGAAACGACATTTTGTGTAGAACTTGTCCTTGTTTCTGAATTTACGATGACAGTACTTTCCGCAACGATGGCTTTGGAAGCGTAAAACTTGTTCTCTTATGCTTTTGTCTTCCTTTGTCTTTGGAACAGCACATGTAGAATACTGTTCTATGAAACTCATCACTAAGTCATCCGGATCTGTTCCAAATTTGGGTGCATCTTTGATCCATAGCAGCATATGTATATGAGGAGCACCTCTTGCTTGGTACTCCGTTCTCAAGAAGAAATCCAACACCTCTCCAAGAGGTGGATTTTTCTTGTTCATGATGAAAGCCATCATAGCTTCAAACATATGATTGAAGTACCTGCATACATTCACTGGATCCAAAGAGCACAGTTCTCCGGGTGTCTTGAATTCGATATTTTCAATGTTTCCATTTGCCTCTCGTAGAAATTCAAGTAAGTCTTCCCAGCCATACTCGGCACAGCTGAGAGTGAGGAACCATGTGGTAGTTCCTAAGTTCCTCAGCATACATTTTAAATCACCATGACGATGGTACCAGTACTCATTAGTACCACGCTGACACGCCATGAGATTAATCAGGTGAGAATCCAAAATACTGTCTTGCACATTGACTTTATCCATAAAGTCCCTTGCCGAGATATTTTGCATCTATACACCACTTTTCCAGATGTGGTTCACTGCATATGACAGTCCAGACAGATCACTTTCAAATAGGAGATGAAACAAATAGGGAATGCATTGACGAAACCTAGGATCTTCTGCATACAATCGTAAAGTATGGTATTCAGAAGCAGGAATTTGATCAGGTCGCTCATCATATCTTCCTCCTTCACCTGTTGGAAATAGCGGTGGGAACCACCGAGCTTCCAAACTTTCCTCCCAAACACTAATGGGACTCCCTTTGGCTTGTTTCAATTGAAACAACTCAATAGCATTCCCCATGACTTCCTTGGAATGCAAAGGATGAACACTATAATGTTCATATATTCCTTCATTTTTAGAGGCTTCTACTTTCTCAATTTGACCAGCACACAAATCGCTATCCTCTTCTTCACTTACTTCCTCTTCTGCAACATATACATTCTTATAGTACTTATTTTTTTTCTTCAAATACAATGTTGCCTTTTTGACTTTCCTAACATCCACTAAATCTTGCCATATTTTCTTACTCTTTGTCGGAAACCCATTAACTAAGATAACCAGAGGTTCCTCCTCCACTTTCTCTACTCCAATTGTATTAATGTTTTTCTTCAAATCTAGAGGCAAATAAACAACTCTTCCCTTTAATCCTCTCTGTAAATCTGATGGAGGCAATTTCCCTGTCTTTGGCTCCATTCGTACAATAGCCTGAAAGGGATGGACACTTTGTATCAAAATAGATTCATAAGTATTTAAATCCTTCAATTCAGAAGGAATCTCAACCAATTCCAGATTATCATGAACCGCTCTAGCAGGCATCCGGTTTTGATTTAATTTGTTACAACAATGAGTACACACACGTTGATCCAATCCCAAATCAAAACAATTTTCTACCATCAAGTATGTTGCGAAATCCTTCCATTCACTATTATTTTCTCTTTCACTTTTTGCATATAAATCCACTAACTTAGTCTGATTCTTATAATAAGTGCGTCGACAACACACACAAGTGAAATTAGGCCTCTCACTTGATTTCACCTGAAACGTGGCAATTTCCTTCTGAAAATTATCTGTACTGGAAATCTGTACACTCTCTTCCACATTACCTTCTTCTTCTGGGTCAATTTTAACATTCTCCTCTTTACTTGCAAAGTAACAAAACTCAATTTCTGCACAAATATTCTTCACATCTACTTCTGAACCATGCAAAAGAGCAGTGCATAATTGTTTAAGCATAATTGCTGGACTCTTAGCATAATACAACATTCTAACTAATTTCCTCACTTTATTATGATGCACTGCTAGCATCCTGAAATGATGAAAAACACTCAGGCATACTCTCCTGGAAAGACAAGCCAATGAATGACCATGCAAACCTGTCAGTTCTCTCAATCTGCAAGGATCTAAGTCTTGCAACAACTTAATTTTTTGTTTCAGACTTTTCTTACTATATGTACGTAAGAAATTACAAAACAAATCAATTGATTCCTGTCGCACACTGCAAATACTACTACACTTCCAGGTGTACACTGGACCCTTAGGACGTCTCCCTAAAACTTCATCACCTAACACCTCTTCTGCCTCTGTTGTCACAAGTTTTTCTTTTTCAACCACACATCCATCTTTCACCTCATATGCTCGACCACTGGTGTCAACTGCATGCACCAAATCATTATCCTGGAAATAACTCTGCTCATTAAAAAATGCCTCACAACTTGAACTATGCATCCATTCTCCTGTAAAAACTTCACAAAAGATACTACGATTAACTGTTCTCTTCCATCTACTATTTGATTTGAAATCATAAATTGCCTTGTTTAGTTTCCTAATTCTATTGATTATCAAAATAAATAACTTTCGCTTAATTTCGAAAGCCTGATCAATAACTTTCTCTACATCTTTCTTTCTCTTATAAAAAGCCACTTTCTGTTGACTTTTCTTAATATTTTTTAACAAATTGCCAATTATCCTATTGCGGAACATTCGTCTACGAATGTCCCTAAACTGATATTTCCTTCTACTACCATGCACAGAGTTATCTCCTGCTCTAGCAGTAACATTTTTGAGTGGCCTTTCCTTCCCATTTAAATTGGCTCTCTTTTTCTGGACTAAAACATGTTCTGTACTGATACTTTTTCGTCTGCAAATGTTTCTTAAAAAAGATTTCGTTGTCTTACCCGGCGCTTTCTTGGTGACTTGACAAGTTTTTATTGTAGAGAACTGCTGCAAGCATTTAGTAAGCTGCTGTGTTTGACGTTTTGTAGCCTTTTTCCTCCTGTCCTTCGAAGGCATCGTATAATTTTGAAATGATCTGCAGTTGAATCTGTGGTAAAATATAATAAAAATGTTATTAACCACTATTACCAAACAGTAAATCAATAACAGTCGTCAAAAAATTAACAGACTAGTTGTCAATTTTACATACAATAATTTTTAGTGCATTAGCACATTTAAAACTCACAAATAGTAGCAAAGAAATGGAATGCTTCTACATTTGACCTGTGCTCTTTTATATGTGAATCTGAACTAATTTTATTAGCATATTTCACTATTTTAATAAAGACACTTCACACAATCTGTTTTTGAAGTTGTATTTAATTTTAAATAAAACAGTTTACATGGTTACTTTTCATTTCGAGTAACTTAAATGTATTTTTAAAAGTCTTTATAGGTTAATAGGCTCGAGCAGGTCAGCTGCCCACCCTATGTCATACAATTCTGACAAATCAGCATCCTCATCATATTCTTCCTCATCCACAGGATATAAATCATCCAAGGGATCTACTTCCACTGACGTTTCAATAACAAGTTCAATGATAAGATCGAGATCAATAGATTGGTCATTATCACTCATGCTTGATGTTGTCGTGATCTTTAAAAAAAGAGAACAACAATGAGATGTTGCAGAGTAAGAGACAAATCTCAGAGACTATAATAGTAAAATTGTTTAACAAGAGTAACATTTTGCAGATATTATTTAACCATGTCCAGCGATGCTGAGGAGGTGAGGCCTATGTCCAAGTGTTCAGTGAACAGGAATCATCTCTTCTTAACCTTGGATAAGCCTCACGAACACTGTGTCCCCTGCTAATACTTAAATTTAAAGGAGCAGATTTATGTTAACTGGCGCATCCCCAGGGATGCACCAGTTAACGTGCGCCACTGCTCTGCCACCCATGATGTGCCGCATTTACAATGCAGAGCACCATTGAGCAAAAACAGCACAGATGCGTCACGCATCTGTTCCACAAAAACGGCGCATTGCAGGAATCACGTCATGAGCGCGACATATCTACTGCAATGCACAGGGGCAAGCCACACATTGCATGGTGCATCACTCCTTATGCCTGTTTCAAACAGGCGCAAGGATTTGATTCAGCAATGCCATAAAGGTGACTCAGTGAAATCTTCTTAATTTTACTGTGTTAGTTTTACAGGGCTTTCATGCAAATGACTGCCCACCCTACAACAAAACACTCACATGAAACCTGACGCAGGTTTCATGTGGCACAGGACTTTACAGCATGACACATCTGCCTAGATGCATCAAGTTGTAAATATGTCGCAACATAGCACATCTTTTGCACCGCCGCTGCGTCACAAAAGTGACGCACAGCGGCGCAAAAGAGACACACGGCTAACATAAATCTGTCCCTAACATTTTAAATGATTGATTCAGGATGATGATAAGGTGTGGACTATCCAGAGGTTTGTTTGAGGTGAGGTCAGGGTTGCAGATGAAATTTACGTTTGTTGAAGAGTACGGAGGAGATAATAAATGTGCAGGCCTACCAATGAAGTGAGTCATGTCCACTGCACTCTTGAACAAAGGCCAGACCTCTTCTGTGTCCCTGGACAGGCCTAAACCTCATCTGCACAATGTGATTCATAATGTTAGGAAACACAGGTGATGTAATTGAAAAATTTGGAATTCTTTTCCTCATTTCCCAATCACATCACCTGTGTTTCCTTTGCTTAGGTATCTCATTGTGCAGATGGAGTCTAGCATATCAAAGACTACGCAGAAGGTGAGCACTGTATGGAACAATTTTGACATTTACAGAAGATTCAGCTTCTCCATGCCCCCTACACAGTCCTAAATGTTTACAGTTTAAACTGACGGTATCTTGTTGGAGATGAAGTGAGGCCTATCTTGCAAGATGGTGCATCTTTTGCATCACTGCTGCATCACAAAAGTGACGCAACAGCGGCACAAAAGAGGCGCACGGCCATCATAAATCTGCCCTTAACATTTTAAATGATTGATTCAGGATGACGATAAGGTGTGGACTATCCAGAGGTTTGTTTGAGGTGAGGCCTACTCAGGGTTGCAGATGAAATTTAGGCTTGTTGAAGAGTACAGAGGAGATAATACATGTGCAGGCCTACCAATGAAGTGAGTCATGTCCACTGCACTCTTGAACAAAGGCCAGACCTCTTCTGTGTCCCTGGACAGGCCTAAACCTCATCTGCACAATGTGATTCGTAATGTTAGGAAACACAGGTGATGTAATTGAAAAATGTGGAATTTCTTTTGCTCATTTCACAATCACATCACCTGTGTTTCCTTTGCTTAGATATCTCATTGTGCAGATGGAGTCTAGCATATCAAAGACTACGCAGAAGGTGAGCACTGTATGGAACAATTTTGACATTTACAGAAGATTCAGCTTCTCCATGCCCCCTACACAGTCCTAAATGTTTACAGTTTAAACTGACGATATCTTGTTGGAGATGAAGTGAGGCCTATCTTGCAACATGGTGCATCTTTGGATCACTGCTGCATCACAAAAGTGACGCAACAGCGGCACAAAAGAGGCGCACGGCCATCAAAAATGTGCACCTAACATTTTAAATGATTGATTCAAGATGACGATAAGGTGTGGCCTATCCAGAGGTTTATTTGAGGTGAGGCCTTCTCAGGGTTGCAGATGAAATGTAGGCTTATTGAAGAGTACAGACAAGATAATACATGTGCAGGCCTAACAATAAAGTGAGTCATGTCCACTGCACTCTTGAACAAAGGCCAGACCTCTTCTGTGTCCCTGGACAGGCCTAAACCTCATCTGCACAATGTGATTCGTAATGTTAGGAAACACAGGTGATGTAATTGAAAAATGTGGAATTTCTTTTGCTCATTTCACAATCACATCACCTGTGTTTCCTTTGCTTAGATATCTCATTGTGCAGATGGAGTCTAGCATATCCAAGAGTACACAGAAGATGAGGACTGTATACAACAGAGCAATGTACATTCCTCACCTCCCTTGACACTTACAGAAGCCTCAGTTTAATATTTCTCAGTTTAATATTTATTTCAAGAAGCAGACACCAATATGACCTTCTCATAAATGTGAAAAGTGTTTATTTTTAAAAAAAAAAAACGATTTTCTGGTCATAATTTGAAAACACAACACAGGTCCTATGTAGAAGCACACCCTGTCAGTACTTTAATTTGCCAAGCACACATGGGGGCGTATTTACAAGGACCTTGCACCACGGGCAAATGTCTTAAATTAAAATGGGAAAAATAACATCAAAGGGACTCAAAGGCCTTGTAAATATGCTCCAAGCAACCTATGAAACTCTAGCAGTACATATGAAGAAACCTAATTGATTTCAAAAAACGTTTTTAAACACATCATGTTAAGCAATTATATACCTACATTCATGGGGAAGTGACTTAAAATGCCCTAAGACACATGAAAGCGTTTTTTTAAGGCCCTTGCACCATTTTAGCGTCACTTTTAACATGGCTATGTAACTCAAAGAATCAAAATCTAAATTTGCCAAGCACACATGGGGGCGTATTTACAAGGACCTTGCACCACGGGGAAATGTCTTAAATTAAAATGGCAAAAATAACATCAAAGGGACTCAAAGGCCTTGTAAATATGATCCAAGCAACCTATGAAACTCTAGCAGTACATATCAAGAAACCTAATTGATTTCAAAAAACGTTTTTAAACACATCATGTTAAGCAATTATATACCTACATTCATGGGGAAGTGACTTAAAATGTCCTAAGACACATGAAAGCGTTTTTTTAAGGCCCTTGCACCATTTTAGCGTCACTTTTAACATGGCTATGTAACTCAAAGAATCAAAATCTAAATTTGCCAAGCACACATGGGGCGTATTTACAAGGACCTTGCACCACGGGAATATGTCTTAAATTAAAATGGGAAAAATAACATCAAAGGAACTCAAAGGCCTTGTAAATATGCCCCAAGCAACCTATGAAACTCTAGCAGTACATATCAAGAAACCTAATTGATTTCAAAAAACGTTTTTAAACACATCATGTTAAGCAATTATATACCTACATTCATGGGGAAGTCACTTTTAACATGGCTATGTAACTCAAAGAAACCAAATCTATTTGTAAAACACTTGACACAAAGCAACATTTTAAATACACAACTTTCTTCATAATTTTCTCCTTAAAGCATACTAATCTCTATTTAAATTAAATGAATCTTTTCTCACCTTAGCAAATACTTTTTGAGTTTCAAAACAGTCTCAGACACACACCAATTTGTCTTCAGCAGAACAAAGGGTATGCACTCCAGAGGCTGCAACCAACAATGGCACAGAAAGGCTGTAATTCATCACACATATCTCTCATGTCACCCAATCAAAACTCTTCCCTCACTTTTTTCAAATAAACACCCTTTCCCCCTCTGCCCTTTCTGCCTTTTTTGCATAGCAACCACCTCCTGAAAGACCTCTCATGTTTGCAAATTCACACAACAATGTTTCAATTGAACTCTGAACTCTCAGTAAACCTGCGTTGTGGAAAAGTAAATTTTGCCATGTTCTGTGTCCCTACGTGTTCCCCATCTTATGTTATATGTGCATGATTAATATGCATATGTATCCCCTTATGGTCGATTAAAGACGCAATTATAGTTGTGCCTCTATATTAAGGGTATGTACCCTCTTCTTGCCGAGGGCTTGCCAAAAGCAACCCCGGAGGCATCCAGTAATTTCCCGCCACAATAAGTTCCGACCAAGCTACGTCACAAACCGACCGCAGCTGATATTTTCCTCTCGTCCTATTTGGACGACACAGGCCCCGAATATGCTAATCCTGCTCCGCCAGCTCCTGTAAATAATGTAATTCCTGTTTCTCCAGCCACCGGGGCACCTGTTGCAGCACCTGTTGCGGTACCCCCGGTCCAGCCTACATTACAAGTACCCGCTACATCGGTCACTCTGCCAGCACGAAGAGTATCAGTCGATGATTCCAGTTTAGGGGCCGCGGGAGGAGGTCCTCCTGGTACCCCGCCGCCACACAAACGTGTAACGTCAGTCGAGTTACATGAACGTGCGTTATAGCGTACGCCCAAACATCAGTCCGTTGCAGATATCAGACGAGCTCTTACCGAATGCCGTTATGATTCAGTCCCAGGTGATGATAATATGGTTATATATTCATTGCGTGTAAGACGGGTGACCGAGTATTTGGACACCCTACCGAACATGAAAGAAGATCTAGACAGAATATATCGTTTCAATCGTACAGGAGAGGACCCAGAAAGTATTGGCGAAGCCATGTCTCAAAGGAAAGCTGAGACCCAGCTCATGCTTTTGAAGTTTCTAATTAATTGTTTAATAAGGGAACAAGATTATCCAGATAAAGATCCGACTGAAATGAAAGTCCTGACAAGGTGGAGTGATAATATAGCCGAGGGAAGACACAGGACACTCAGTTGTATAGAGAGTATGTACAAGAAAATTCGTAAGGAAATAATAAGGTTACACGAGAAACGCAAAGCAGCACAAGTAAGCGAGAAAGAAGACGACTCTGATACTGAAGAGGTAGACGACGAGAATCCTTCCAGAATAGCGTATGTAGGTAGAACTAGACTTTCCGACCGACATTCACGTCTAGAACACAAGAAAGTTTTCTCTCTTCCAGCACCAGAACAGTGTTCTCTAGAACAAGTATTTCAAGCTACCGATCACATTCTGAAATCACGAATCGGTTATAGTGAACTTAGTACCATGCATGAACAAGAACTAGCCCGATCAGCAGTCCGATGGGCTACTGATTCTACCACTTTTCCAGACGAAATAGTGGCACAAATGTTTCTGAAACTGCCCCCAGCCGAGCAGCGACTGGTGGGTATGTATATGATCCAGCACCTCATTACACTGTATGAGGGTCAGCATTCTGATCCAGGTCCGTTACATGATGTTTTGAACGAGTTACTACAGTATAGATGGAAAGGTTTAGGTACCGATTTAATTAGTATCGTTCTAGAACAGCGCCACAAATATAGAACGTTTCTGAATCCGCATTTTGTTCATGTCTCACCCCCCGAAAATAAACCATTCTATATAGACAGACAGCATCCGTTACGAGAAGTACAACCAGTGGTGAAATGCAACGAGTATTTGTTTACACCCCCATCACAAAGATGGAACTCTTAGAGATGAAGAAGTTAATTCCCTGTCACGACAAAGATCCAGCAGGGTTCCACCGTGAATTAAAAGACATGCTCCGTATGGGAGAATACACGTATCCAGATATTATTAAAATGTTAAAGGTCCTGTTGCCCGCAGGGGTATATGAAAAACTCAAGGAAAAAGAATGGGAAGTGGGAGAGAAAAAGATTGATTGGACAGCTCTAGAAGCTGAAGATAAAACACGTGTACCAGGTACCGGTCTAGGAGAGAAATGTAAAGAATTACCTGAACTATTAATACAAGTTTTGCCAAGATTACTAGCCACGAAAAAGGAAGACTGGGATGCAATCTCAGCCTGTAAACAGAAACCAGACGAAGATACTAGTGATTTTTATTCTAGATTTGAGAAATGTTTTAGTATTAACAGTGGTTTGAAGACGAGTAGCGAGTCATACCCTCATCTTTTTGTTACTAAACTAGTCGAGAATTCAAGTCCACAAGTTAAAAACCGAGTCCTGAAAGTCGAAAGTACATGGCAAGCTAATACTCCGTCCCAAATGCTTCAGATGCTTCAGTATCACCAGAATAGAATCAGAGAAGAGCAAGAACACGAAAGGAAACGTATGAAAGACACGAAAATGAAAGTATTAGTTGCACAATCTGTTCCACAAGACAGTCAGAAGAGGGGTCCGAATCAAGCCAGTCATCCTGCAGTTCCCGTTAAAGGGACCTGCAATTATTGTAAACAGCCAGGTCATTTTATAAACGAATGTGCAGTTCTGAAACATAACATAGCTACTGGTAAGACTAAAGAAAGACCACGTCCGCCTAGACAAGAACAAGTTTCACAGACTTCTCAATTACCACAGAATGCACCACAGACAGTTACAGCACCGCAGCCTATTGCTGCAACACAGCAGGTTACACAGCAAATGTACCAGTATGCACAGTCCGAGTATCCAGAGTACCAGCAGTATTCATGAAACAGCCTGGAGAGGGAGGTAGGCTTGCCTCTCATCGAAATACCTGTAGATCAAGAGGGTCCCTATGTTCACAGTCAAGTATTAGGGAAAGACAGAAAGTTTCTGATTGATACAGGGGCAAGTAGGACTACTATCAGTCATGACGAGGTTCCAGGGGCTCCGCTCTCAGGCTCTAGAAATGTTTCCCTTGGATTTTCAGGAAAGCCAATAGTTAACGAGATTTCCAAACCAGTTTCTCTAGAAGTAGGTCCATTGTCCCGAACTACTGATTTATTACTTACAAAATCATGTCCAGAAAATTTGTTAGGTATTAAGACATTGAAAGAATTAGGTGCAGTTATTTGCTGCTCCCCAGAAGGAATCCGATTGTTTTTGAGAGACTTTAAAGGTCACTATGTATTACGTGATTTTGATCCAAGATTACTGAATGTCCCCCAGCATCTATGGGCACAAGGTCCAACTGATGTTGGTTGTATGCAAATCACACCCCATCGTGTGACTCTCAAGCAAGGTATAGTGTTACCACGAATCCGACAGTACAGATTGCCACCTGAGGCTGTAGCAGCCTTATCCAAAATTATTGACGAGCTTATTGTTCAAGGAGTGGTTGTAGAAACTGACTCCAATGTATGTAATTCTCCTATCATTCCAGTCATGAAACGTACTGATCCAAATGCACCTCCAGTATATCGATTAGTGATTGACCTTCGAGAACTTAATAAATGTATCATTCCCCAGTACCCCGTTGTTCCAGATATTTCATCCCTATTGACAGCCATTGATTCCGAAGCCACGTTTTTCACTGTCATAGACCTCAAGAACGCATTTTTCAGTGTCCCCATTCATCCAGACAGCCAGTTCCTTTTCGGATTCTGTTTAAATGGAAGGAGCTATAAATTCACACGAGCTCCTCAAGGTTTCACAGAAAGTCCTAGCATTTACAGTCAAGCACTTAAAAGACAACTAGACAATATTCACATGCCAACTGACACTGCCCTGCTCCAGTATGTCGATGATCTACTGATCACAGCCCGTTCTGAACGTGACTGCGAGCGTGCGTCACTTACAGTTCTGTATTTCCTAGCCGAGATGGGGCACAAGGTGTCCCCTTCGAAGCTTCAATTCTGTGTCCAGCAAGTGATCTACTTAGGCCACTTACTGTCCAAGAGGGGTAGGCAGTTGACACCAGACCGTATCCAGTTAATAGCGAGTCTTCCTCAGCCCAATACCCAGAAGGAGGTACGTGCTTTTATTGGCCTCACTTCCTATTGCAGACAATGGATTCCTCAGTATGCATTTCTAGCCAAGCCACTGATACAGTTAAAGACACAGGAGGCAGCCGTATCGACTGTCCTCCCTTGGACATCTGAACATACACTTGCTTTTAATGAATTAAAGAAAGCCTTATGCCAAGCACCTGTTCTAGCTACACCGAACTACAGTAAGCCTTTTACACTTTTTGTCACAGAACGCGAAGGTACAGCATTATCTGTTCTCACACAAGATCAAGCAGGACAATACAAGCCTTGTGCTTATTTTTCGAGCACATTAGATCCAGTAGCCCAGGCTCTGCCTGCGTGCCTCAAGTCAGTTGCAGCCACAGCTCTAGCTATCAGACAAAGTGATTCCATAGTATTAGGACACCCCCTGACAGTACATGTTCCACACTCCGTGGAAGTTCTTTTAAACCGAACCCAGACTCAGCACTTGACTATTGCACGTTTAACAGGTTATGAATTGACACTGTTCCAGCCACACATAGAAATCAGACGCTGCAACGTTCTAAATCCTGCTACACTGTTACCGTCAGTTACCTCAAATCCTGCCACACATGATTGTGTGGAAGTTGTTAACACTATGACAAAGCCAAGACAAGACCTGACAGACATTCCATTACCTAATCCTGACCTGACACTTTATGTGGATGGTTCATGTATGAGAACTAGTACAGGAGAACTAGTAGCCGCGTATGCAGTGACTACTGACACTGAAGTTATTGAAACACACCGTATTGACACCCTGTCCGCTCAAGCAGCAGAGCTAGTCGCTCTGACCCAAGCCTGCATACGTGCCAAGAACCTGAAAGTAAACATATACACAGATTCAGGTTATGCATTCGGAGTTGTACACAACTTTGGAGTGCTCTGGCAAGAAAGAGGTTTTATGACTTCTCATGGAACCAAGATTCAGCATGGTCTCCTTATTCAAGCTCTGTTAGATGCAATACATTTACCGACAGCTATCGCTATTATGAAGTGCAAAGCACATACGAAAGTCACTGACATCATCTCCCAAGGTAATGATCTAGCAGATCGAACAGCCAAGCTCACAGCCCAGACTCCAGACGTTCCAGTGAACACGACACAGACACACACTCCAGATCCGATTACATGTATGACAGTTAAGGACCCTACACAAGATGTCATAGATATCCAGTTACATGCTACTCCCGATGAAATCAAGAAATGGTCCGAACAAGGAGGGGTTAAGACAGATCAGGGATGGTTGACGAAGGGAAAGGCCACATGGTTTCTCCCCGACTCAATGGTTCAAGTCATTATTAATACCGCACATAGTCCTGCACATTTAGGAGAAAAGGCCATGTTAGACAGTATCCAGAACATTTGGTTCAACAAGCATTTATGAGCTGCAGCCAAGCAGAAAGTCCGTACCTGTATGATATGTTGTCAGTTCAATCCAGGTAAAAGTGTCCCGGTGGAACAAGGGGGATTCCAGCCTCCTGACCACCCTTTTGAAGTCCTCCAGATGGATTATATTCAGATGGAGCGATGTCGAGGTTTCAAGTATGTCCTTGTAGTTGTATGCGCTTTGTCCAAGTGGACAGAGGCATATCCAGTCCCAGATTACACAGCCGCGACCACTGCCAAGCAGCTGGTTCGTGAATTTTTCCCTCGTTATGGACTCCCTAGGGTCGTGTACTCAGATAACGGCCAGCCATTCTCATCAGAGTTAATGAAGCATGTGTCCCTTCTGTTAGGGTACCAGTGGAAGTTTCATTGTGTACGCCATCCTGAAGCAGCAGGTCTAGTAGAGAGACATAACCAGACTCTAAAAATCCGCATCGCCAAAGTCTGTAAAGAGAAAGGTGTAGACTGGCTAGTAGCTCTGCCAGTCGCTCTGTTTTATATGCGCATGGTCGCACATTCCAGATCAGGTCTGTCCCCTTATGAGGTCGTATTCGGCCGCCCCCCGAACATGTGGGGTACACCTAGACCCCGAAGTATTACAGATGTTTCCAGTAATATGCTGACAGATTACCTAGCTTCCTTGATGTCTGCCCTCCACTCTTGTCGTTCACAGGTTGCCGCCGCATTTCCAGACAATACCGAGGTGAAACCGCATGAAATCGTTCCAGGAAGTCTGGTACTTGTCCGGAATTTTGATCGTTCAAGTCCGCTGGAGCCCCGCTGGAAACAGCCTCAACTTGTCCTTCTGACCACCCGCACGGCCGTGAAGCTGGAAGGCCGCAAGGGCTGGGTGCACCTGTCTCACGTCAAGAATTCCATGGATGTCGCATAAAAACATTGGACTGTTCCATTTTTAAGGACTGCCAGAATTCTAAAAACTGCCCTATTCTCAAGGACTGTCCCGCTACAAACTTTGATTCCAAGCCTCCCCTATTAGAGGTAACTCCGCAACAGGAGTATAAAAGTAAGCTCCGGTCTAGTAAAATAAGTCAGCCAGTTTAATTGTCTAAGTCCCCCTCGGGTGAAACGGTTAGACAGGTTTCTGACATGTATGAGATAGACCCCCATAGTGAGAGAGTTAGTCAAAACTCTATCAGATGTATCGTTATTTTATGTTTTCTTCTATTTCTGAGTTTGATGGTTACCTGCACAAGTTATGCATTGCATTTATGTTTTTCAATCTCTCATGTAAATAAGTTTTCTAATGCTACAGTAGAGCACACATTTAGTGATCTGCCTCCTCACGAGCTATCCTATCGTCTTGCTATGCAAAACAATACATTTATCAGAATGCTGCACTATTCACACCAGACCAGCAATGCCACTAATTGTTGGGTGTGTGGTCGACTCCCCCCTTTCCAGACACCGAAGGGAGTTCTGCCACTCTTTCCTTATCCATTTTCCCATAATGGTTCGTGTGGAGCATGGTCCACGTTAACGTCATCCTCAACTGATATGTCCCTTCTGAATAGTACATGTTTTCCAGACAAGCAAGGTCTCACCCATAGAACCGGGTTAGATCTAGAAAATGAAGTTTATGATTTAGGTAACTATTCTTCGAATTTTATGGTCCTGAATGTTCAGTCTGATACTACTCCAGATTTACCTGCAATTTCAGTACTGCCAGTCAAAGGCGAATTATGTGTCCGAAGGAATGGTTCTGCACATGTAGGACATAGTGATTGTACTACTATTGTCAAGTATAGTGACAGTGGGAAATCTATTTTTAAAGCCTCACGTCATTCATATTTTGTTTGTGGTCAGACCGCATATGTTCGTCTGCCCCTCGATTGGGATGGAACATGTTACATTGCCTTCCTACTGCCACCAGTTTTCCTAGCCCCATCCGATTATCATAGAAATACACATCTAGTACACATTAGACATAGAAGAGAGATCGAGTCCCCGATTGTCGATCAAACTGAAACTGCTCTAGAACAGTATCAAGATTTCAATAAAGGTTTCTTTTTCTTTATAGGACCTGTCCAGAATAGTAAGCTAATCCGTAGGTTAACCAGAACCCTTGAAGCAGTAGTGAATGAGACTACTTCTGCTCTAGGTAATTTAACCGAAGAGCAATCTGCTATGAGATTTGTTGTGCTCCAAAATCGTCTCGTTCTTGACATCATACTGGCCGATAGAGGAGGAGCATGTAGAGTCATCGGATCTAGTTGCTGCATTTTCATTCCTAATAACGCGCCGTCTGTTTATTCAGCTATAACCAGACTTCATAAAATTGCCCATCAGTTACACCAGAATCCAGGCACCTGGACATGGTCCGGTTGGCTCTGGAGTATAATTTCTGCCTGGGGACGGAAAGTATTGTCATTCCTAGGTATAGCAGTAATGATCATTTTCAGTTGCTGCCTCTGTTTACAATGTGGCCCTGCGATTTGCGGCATTTGTGCTACATCCTGTATTCCAAGTCCTAGTCCTAAGTCCCGTTCCAAGCCAATTCGAGACGAGCAAATGATACTGTATGAAATGATAGATGGTATCATGAATATTGATGTTTCCTGATGGAAACGTAGTGACAAGGAGGGAATGTGGAAAAGTAAATTTTGCCATGTTCTGTGTCCCTACGTGTTCCCCATCTTATGTTATATGTGCATGATTAATATGCATATGTATCCCCTTATGGTCGATTAAAGACGCAATTATAGTTGTGTCCAACTCTAGTATGCCAATTTCCAGTTCTCCTGAAAGCTATGAGTATTAGGCCTATGTAAAGTTACGTTGCCACGTTTCACAGTGTGCACGTTAATTCAGTAAAAGTCCCAGTTTCTAGGCCTCAAAAGGGCCCGGACACCAGATTCAGCTCCTGTCTCCTGAACCCTCGCTGAGGAGCGATACAGCCCCCACCTGCATCCCTGACCCTTCACTTACTTCCTGCCTCAAAGTGCCCGGCTCGGCCTGGCTCTGCCTGCCAGTCTGCCAAGAGTATGTTATGATTCTAGTTATCAGTCCAGCCCTCCTTCTCTGCATTCCTAAGCTACTGAATCGCATCAATAGTTTCAGTCATCGTCTAGCCTTTACGTCTCCATGTAAGAGAAATACTGTATTAATGGTCATTTAATATTCCTCAACACGCACTACATGTAGAATAATGCATGCACCAGTCTTAGAGTCTGTTAGCCTTTGCCCTGATAACTTTTGGATTCTATCAACATGTTCTCTAAACATCAGATACTAGATAGTGTTTAGGTACATGTCGCTCTGCCACTCCAGACTTTAGTCTCCTCTTCTAGCGCAGAAGTCATAGCCCCCAGTTCCTCCTAGTAATACGTCATTGTCAGTTTGCGCGCACCACTAGGTCAGAGGTCCCGGCTCCTTAGGTAGCCCCCTCCATGTTTCCGCCCCATTTATGACATATTCTGTTACGTTTACATCACATGTCTATGTATACGCCCTGTACACGCCTCTTGTTACACCTACTTTATGCCTTATCTTTCGCGACTGCTACGAACTCCGCCCACTGCTACGCCTACTGTATTTACTGCAATGCAATTGTTTTAGTATATATATGTTATACGCTGTTATTAAAGTTAGCTGTTGTCCCGATCCTGCCCCCCGGCAGCTGCCATCCTATTCCCGTGCAGGTTGTCCTGTTGCTGTCCTTTATGCTGTATTAAAACCTGCAAACTCCAGCTACCTCGAATCTTGACTCTTATTTATTGAGCTATCTGTTATCATTGTATCCCGAAAAATAGATCCGGTAATTAATTATTTATTTACCACAGCGTATCCAGTGCAATCTTTCATAAAATGATTTTTTCTTGACCATTCAAATTACATCTTTCAAAGAACTCATCCATGCACCCTAACTTTCTGTTTCCAGCAATCAAAATCCACCAATCACTGCTACTGATTCATTAGCACAGAAACTCCACAGTTTTTTTCATTACATACTCCTACTGTTTCAACTGCCATTTCATTACCACACTTCATATGACTGCAGCAGAACCTCCTCTCACTATGTTTTCTGTCTGGATTGTTGGACATAGTTACATCCACTGGGCTCAAAGGTATGCTGATAACAGAAATTTACACAACCTCAATTTACAAAATGTGGAAATCAACTGGATTGGCCACAGAGGATTAAGATGTCACTAATTGATACCATTGGTGAAAACCTTTTTGCATTTGCCAAAACCTGACCTGTTAATTGTGCACTGTGGAGGAAATGATTTGGGCACTTTGACTGGGGTAGGTCTGGAAATGCTTTTAAAGGACACCTTTGAGCAATTGATGGCACCTTTTCCTCAAACTGCCTTGGTATATTCAAATATATGCCAAAGACAGAAATGGAGGTGGTCCAAGCAATTTTCTCCACAAATTGAGAAATCGAGGAAGCATGTAAAAAAGTCTGTTTCAGCTTACATGAGAGACCATGGAATGGGCTCCATCTACAACAATAACTTGCGTTACTACATGCAAGATATCTACAGAGAAGATGGAGTTCACTTCTCAGATGAGGGGAACAGGCTTTTCATCCTGAATTTAAGACTATGTATTGGTACCTACTTATAAGTACCTAAATCTACCACAGACCCAAAAGCTCTTCTCAGAGCTACCCTTACTATGATCACTATAAACAAATTTTAAATGTAACTTTTTTTTTACTAATTTTCACAATTTACGCTTTCCGGAGCGCTACCCGGTACGCGCACCGGACGCTAACCGCGCGAAATTTTTAAAAAAAATGTTTTTTTTCTGCACATATGGGCCTCCTCAGTCACCCTCAGAAAACCTAGGGGGTCAGGATACATCTACCGTGCCCCCTTCTACCCATTCTGAACATTATTTGCCCTCCATCTTGTATCTCAATTCTACCGAAACACAAAATGGAGGACTCCCGTAACACTGCCGGTTCGCGTACCGGGCGCGCACCAGGAAGCGCTCGCTGAAAAAAGGTGGGAAAGTAATTCACAGAAAAACCACTGGAGACACTTTCACCAAATATAGATTAGCTCATACTACATACGAATCCCTACCATTTTCACAAATTTGATTGGAATTCCATTTAACCATTTAGCCTGTAGACCTCTCTAAATACCCTGAGGTAAATTACTTCACAAAAGACATCTGAAGTGTTGGAATTGACAACCAATTAAAATGTTACTTTCATTTTCTACTTTGATTGGTTATGTACCTGAATATATATAAATAAAGAGAGAGAAACACAGCCATTTTGACTACTACTTCCTGAAGTACATTGCAAGAGCATTTTCACTGACAACTTAAACTTGTTTTTAAAAGGTAAGATGTTATTTTGAAAACTAAAGTATATTGTGCACTTTAAGTTAATATGGAAAACTTTTTCTGATAGTTATATACTATCCCTCAGTAATAGTTATAGATTTAGATAGACTTTTCTGTTATAGTTATGGATGGATTTAGGCTTGTCTTGTATAATCATGAATTTACTAAGGTTTCATCACATACACATTTTTATATTTCTACTACCAGTCTGATACTATACACTGCCCAAAGATAAATTCACTGTTAAATTAATCCCAACAGTGCCCTATCTCTACTGATATATATATATTTTTTATGCAAATTTCAGGCAAAATGGAAGGAGAACAAAAAGTGTCATTTGAAATTGTCCTTGAAGAGACTAATCAAGAAAACATTGAACCAAATGACATTGAATTCATGGATGAATCACAGGACCATGAACTACTACAATGTGTACAATCTGTAGATTTCCTCCTTCAAAATGAGGACATGTTGCAAGTTATGTTCACTCAAAATAAGGACATTTCGGACACTCAAATGTTGGAAGTTATGTTCACTGAAAATGACGACATTTCGGACAGTCAAATGTTAGACGTTCTATTAAATTTTGAAAAACAATCACAAAAATAAAAAAAAAAAAAAAAAAAACCAACAAAACGAACAATCAATAAACATACAATATTTGAAAAGTCTATCATTCTTTTTTCCTCATAGTACGCTCCCCGGACCGCTTCCCGGTGCGCGTACCGGGCGCTCCCCACGCAAAAAAAAAGATTTTATTTTTTTTTCCCCGCGGGGCCCTTTTAAAGCCTCCACATCAAACCTAGGGGGTCAGTGAGGATCTGCTATGCCCCCTTATGGTCATTTACCCCTTTGTTTTGGCCTCCTCTTGTCTCTCGATCCTACCGAGAGACAAGATGGCGGCCGCTCCGGACTGTTTAGAATATTGACAGACACCGGAGAACCAATCAGCTTCGCTTTGCGAAGTTCCGTTACGCGTCAGGTACGCGCACCGGGGCGCTAACCGGGGCACGCTTACAGATATATATATTTTTTTGAACGTTAATTTCTCAAAATCCACTGGAGCACATATCTTGAGACCTAGCAAAGGCACATCGGGCTACCAGTCCCTACAATTTTGCCAAGTTTCATGGAAATCCATTCAGCCGTTCGAGCTAAAAGTGAGTCCAACCGCCCTATGGAAAATTGCATGTGAAAAACGCGTTTTGGGACCCCCCTTTTTTCTCGGCCCCCCCTTGACGAAACCCCCCCAAATTTTCAGGGGCTGCTCAGAAACAAAATGTGCCATTTTCCTGAAAATTTCAAAAGTCAAATTAATTCTATCCCTTATGGGGAAATGATTAGAGCAAGGAGGAATTGCTCCAAGGATGTTGATTTTCACACAAATTTACTGGATATGGAAAATAGATTCAGAAACAGAGGATAGACTAAAGATGTGATTAAGAAAGCAACTAATAAAGTTTTGAAATTACAAAGAGACATTACATTAAAACCAAAAATTAAGAATGATGTATGTAAACCAAGTCAGAAAGTAAGAATGATTACCAATTTTGCTATAGGAAGTCACAAATTTTATAACATTATGCGTAAATATTGGCACATGTTGTGCTCTGACAAGGATTTGAAACCTTTTCTTACGGTTAAACCAAGTGTGACTTACCGTAAAGGGATGACTATTGCTAATCTTGTGAGTCCAAGTTACCCCAAACCTATAACACCTACGAGTCAAAGTGACTGGTTACGGTTAAGACATAAGGGCTTCTATTACTGTGGTAGTTGCAGCTCTTGTTGGTGGGCGGTGAAAAAAATACTCAAGTTTGAATACAATGATACTGGTACCTTCTACATAGATACTTTTATTAATTGTGAATCGACATTTGTGATTTATGTAATTGCTTGTACATGTGGGAAGATTTATGTAGGAAGTACAGTGAGAAGGCTTAAAGACCGCATGGTGGAACACTACAGAGCCCTGAAAAATGGAGATACCAGGTATCCTATAGCCTCACATTTGATTTAAAATATGAATGATTCTATTAAACATAAATTTTCTTACCATGGTATTGAACAAGTGTCTATGGACAAACGTGGAGGCAATAGGTTGCTAAAACTGAGACGAAGAGAGGCTAAATGGATTATGGTCCTTCGAGCAGTAGAAGAGGGACTTAATGTTGACACCGAATTACAGTATTTCTTAGGGGAACAGTAATAGCTTGGACTTTGATTTCAAACTTAACCTGTGAACAATGTATATAGTATTCTCTGTTTTCATGCTTAGTTGTAACTTTTGAAATTATTCTGTATAATAAGTGAAAAAAGGATTCTTCTCTTGCCTATGCTATGTCCTTATGTTTCTGGATTGAGATGCTACAATTACATTGTGATGTTTTTCATTAGAATTGAGACGTACTATAACATCACGATGCAATTTGTTATATATTTTTTTTATGTTAACCAAGAAGAAATTAATGGCGTGATGAGGGGCACCCATTGCCTTGACACTGACTCTTGTGCCCTACAAGTAAACAAGTCCATATTATTCAGCAAAATTATTTCAGTTGATTACATATCGTCTTTTTTAATCAGTTAGATATATTTAGATGGAATATTGTGATTTAACCCTAATTTCAAAGTCTAGTTGGATACATATTATTCACTGAAGATATATAGTTAGGATTAGTAGAAAGATCGGTAACAACGATCTCGAGTTTCTATTTCACATTTATACTTTGCCCATTCCAAGATGGCGGCGATAACTAAGATTGGAATAGTGACTTTTGTTAATAAAGATTCAAATTTAACCTCTTTTGGCAACTTTAAGTTTATTAAGGGTATACAATTCTATGAATAATATTTAGAGTCTGGAACATCATTTTATTTTGAAATTTACGTAAAGTCGGTAAAATGTTAATAAATATTAAGAATTACAATTTAATTCAGGTAGATAGATTTGGTTTGAGATTAGTCCAAATTACTAGTTGGATAATACATTTAAGCTCATCAGATCGGTCCGAAGAGATCACGATCGGAGTGTATTAATACAACATGGCGGCCGTAACAGACGCCAGTCTGCTAAACCCGGTAGGACTGAGACGAGAAACCCGAAATAGTTATGATTGTGCCTAGATACTGGGTGAGTCAATGTTCGTAACATCTGAAAGTTTGGCAAAATAATGAGAGAGGCAATAGACTTATGTGGGGTCTTATTGTTATTTGATACTGGACTTTGATTTTGGGACGACGATCTGAATAGATATATAATTTGGCATTCGGGTTTTGAAAACGACATAAGGTAAAATACTTTCAGAAAATATGACATTTTGTTTACCACCAGGGCGGATGGTTGTCGTTTTTTAGTTATAATTTGTCAGATAACTTTACTACATTTACAGAATAATAAAAATAATTGTGGTATAGAACTAAACACTAGAATAGGATGAATTTAGAGGTTTTCTTGTTGGGCTCAAGTTGTAGGGTCGGGACTGAGGGTTCCCTTATGTCATTCCAGATTTAATTTCTGCATTCATTTTCTACATTTATGAATTTTGACTATACGAAAAGGAGATCTACTTAATATAGGTAAATATTATTTCTATATTTATGAATTTGGCTATAAATCTGAATGTTTTGTGGATCTAACTTTGACACCGGGAGTCACGTTATTGATACTGGATTTGTTATATTTGTCACTTACTTATGGACTTTGTCTTTATTCTTTCACTTAGGTGGTGATTAGATCTAAATGTTTAAATAATTTTCTGATAGTTAATTATTTATATCTAATGAAGAAGCTGTGTTATATATTTTTCTTGTATTGTTTTTGGCGCACAGCCCTGAGGAAGTTGTTTTGGCATATGATTGATGCCCGACGAAACACGTGTTGGCTGCAGAACTTGTTTGCGATTTGGAAATAAAAGGACCGACTTCACGTTCTTTGGTGTTTTGATTTGAAAAAGACTGATATCATCGTATGTACTTTAAGACTTTCGAGTTCGAACTGAATTTGTATGAAGATGAATTTGCAACTTTAATGACTTCTGATTGAACTTTGGAATCTGGACACTCTCAATTTTGAGTGCTCGGCAAGAAATTTGAATTCGCATATTCAGAGCTTTGCTCAATGAATCTTGGGGGAGTGAGGTAACCTCCCTCTCTTGCTTTAGAGCACCTACTGTAACCTGTGCTATTTGTACTTTGGCCTTACTTCTTGCAGTGCGCCCTCTTTAACCTGTTACCTAACTTTGTTTATATTAGGTAATATATATATATATGGTGAAAGGACATAATATCGAAGGAAAAATATAGGATGGACATAATATCGAGTTAAAAATATAGAATGGACATAATATCGAAAGTACTGAGGGTGAGTGAAAGGCAGTAACAGTGAGAGAAGGGGTATGAGGGTGATGAAAGGGGAATGAGAGAGAAGGAAGGAGATTAAGAGAGAGGAAAGGGGACTGAGGGATAAAGTAGGAGTGAAGGAAACAGAAAAGGAAAGAGAGGAAGGGTGAGAGAGAGGGAGAGAGTGTCAGAGAAAGAGAGGGAGAGCGAGTGACTGAGAGGGAGTGAGGTGGTTAAACTGAGTGAGACAGAGGGAGAGAGGGAGAGATAAATGGAGTGAAGGGGAGTGAGGGAGTAAAGGAAAGGGAGTTAGCAAAAGGGAATGAGGAAAAGGGAGTGAGGGAAGGGGACTGACAGATTTAGTGAGGGAAAGAGAGTCAGGGGGAGTGAGGGAATGGGAGCAGGAGAAAGGGAATGGGAGTGATGCACAGAGAGGGGAACATGAAGTAGGGGAAGAGGAGTGAGATTGAGTGAAGGGCAGTGACAGTGAGGGAAAGGATATGAGGGTAAGGGGAGGGGAGTGATGGAAAAAGAAGCATATTAAGAGAGAGGAAAAAGTAGTGAGTGAGAGAGAAGGATTTATGGAAAGTGAGAGGAAAGAAAAGGAAGAGTGGTGGAGAGAGAGGGAGACAGTGAGAGAGAGAAAGAGAGGGAGAGTGAGGGACTGTGAGGGAGTGAGGCAGTTATAGTGACTGAGACAGAGGAAGAGACTTAGAGACAGATGGAGGAAAGGGGAGTGAGGGAGGGAATAAAGGAAGGGGAGTGAGCAAAAGGGAGTGAGCGAGTGAGAGGAGGGGAGTGACTAAAAGTGAGTGAGGGATGGTGTGAAGGAAAGAGAGTGAGGGGGAGAGATAAAAGAGTGAAGGATAGAGCAAGAGAAGGGTAGTGATGGAGGAAGAAAGGAAAGAGAAGTCAGGGACACAGAGGGGAAAGATGGAGCAGGTGAAGGTGAGTGAGGGTGATGGAAGGATACTGATGGTGAGAGAAGGAGTATAAAGGTGAATGAAGGGGAGTAAGGAGAGTGAGGGAAGGGGAGTAAGATGAGTAAAGGAAGGGGAGTAAGGGACAGAGTGAAGAAAGTGAAAAAAGGAAAGAGAAGTAAGAGAGTGATGAGAAAGTATTTTTTGTTTGTCATACATACCTTATAAGTAATGAAAAGTTAATAATACATTTTTTATAAATATAGTATCTGTGGAAGATAAGAAAAAATTGAGTTATAATATATATTTCACAATACAAAATAATTTGTACAATATGTTATGTATCTTATTTTGCTGTTTTCAGAAAATATTGAATTTCACTGAAAACAGTGAGTTCAATAGTACTCATCATATAACAGCGGGCAAAAGAAAGACAATCAATAAGATTGTCTTAAAAAAACATTCAACATTTTCATCGATAATGTAAAAATTTGAAAAAAAACATTTTTTTTTCGAACAGCAATTTCTTACGTAAATATGGGACATCTCCAACAACCACAAAGTAACAAAACATCATGACTTCTTTTTATATACACTCTAAATAAAGTTATGTACAAACATATGCTAACATCATTTACCCGAAATACTTATTTTTTGTTTCAGATACCTTTCCTCATGGCCAAATAGCATGTGTGAAATCCTTAGTTTGGAAGATACTTAATAGTACATTTAAGCGTCCGTTTCCCAACCTTCTGAATCAAAAGCACCAACATCTTTTGTACCATCTAACAATGGTTATACCTCCACCCAATGCTATTTATCATGTACATACACCTTAAACAACTAGCATGCTATCAGAATCTCAACATCATCTGGTATGCCGATGACACTCTACTCATCTTTTATCTTGCCAAGGAGCTGTATACCATTAAAAGAAACCTCTTCAATGGAATAAAAAATGTCACCAACATCTACAACAACTAAAACAAATCTAAACACCCCTGCCTCACTGATGATCAACATCTCCTGTTATAGCCACACCACCCACTATCTGATACACTTACACTACCTCTACGTCAACGACAAGGATTTTTTTAACCTGATCACCCTCACTCACAAAGTACTTTTCAACACCGGACTACCCTTTCTTAACAGCCAATTATTTTCCCTAACATTTTGGTTGTAAAAACACTAGGTAAGAATTTGGTAAGTCATAAGGTAAACATTGTTTAAAAATCAATTGAGTACAGCCTTTTGTACGTTTTAAATAAGCTGTGTAATGTCCTGATGTTGTAGAATTTTTGTGGAAAATAATTGCTACAGTTACAAAAGTTCTTCCTGATATTGATAGTTGAGAAGCCACAATTTTTTTATTAAAGTTGTCAGTTTTCTTCCATCAGGTCTGCATCGTTGCAGCATAAAATGACATACTGTCCATATCTTTGTATAAATAATTTTGATAACATTTGTGAGTTACAGTGGGTACAGACCATGTTTTGATTTGCTTCTCTAACTAGATTATTAAAAGACACTGATTTGCAGTCTGGTAAAGTCAAATATATAAAACTTTCAGTGTCTATTTTGGTACTACTTGAAAACGAACAATTGTCACAGTCATGTTGCCATATATAACAAAGGCCAAAAAGATTTTCAATATCTATACCTTCATCTTGCAATACAACAAGCATATACATTAGAAATTCCTGACAATCTTGCTGAATATTCTCTGAAAATTTATTTAAACCAGAACATATGTATAAAACATTTCGAATATCAGAAACACTTTATATTTTAGTTTTATCACTACTACATTTCTCAAACACAGAATTCAACAAACAACAAAATCTTTTGTCCTGATTTTCAACAATTTGTTGTTGTAAAGTTTCAAGAAAAAAACAACATTAACCACTACATTAGCATATCAGTTGACACCAGAACTGTTTTCAAACTGAAAACCAACAACCTCTTCAATAGTATCTTTTTTCTTTTTGCTTAGTATCACTGGTTCATCTAGTTTTTTTCTTTTCTCTACAAACTCGCTACAATTTTTCTCATATCTTCTTTTTTGACCTACCACACGCTTTTCAAATAAAGGATAATGAGGTAAATTGGGAGCATCTTCTCTTCTTAACCTATTATACTCTTTTACACAATTTACATCTGCACTAATCTTTGTCTCATCAAAATGAATCAAGTATACTCCAGATAAAGTTCTGACTTGAGATAAAGCAACATATGCCATACCCTTTTTAAACACAGTACTTCCAATATTCACCAAAGCACAATCTACACTTAAACCTTGAGATTTATTAATAGTCACCGCATATGCCAAACAAACAGGAAACTGTTTTCGGCGGACATATAAATCTTTTACAAGCAAAAATCGAGCTGAACAACGACTCAATTGTTGTACTTCTTTAATTTCATCAAGTTTGATTTTCAAAAATTCAATGTCATCTCTATTTGGGTAATTAACAAAATCAACACCATTACTCATTGCTTCATTTACTAAACCTCTAACCTCTTTCCACATGTAAATTACGTCGTAAAATTATACGACAATTTATACATGCATATAGATTCTTTTCTAAACCAGCAGTTTTAGATATTGATTTCTCTAAATAATCCAATTTTGACTTCATCTTTTCTGACAAAATATTAGTAGCTCCTTCATGCTCTATTCTATCAATAGCTTCCGGTTTTATAATTTCTTAATTTTCTAACTTTAAAATTTTTTCATTGAATAATGAACATTCTTGCAGAGTTGACATCAAGCATATCACTGATTTCTTTTCTGCGATTTTTCTATATATATTCTCTGGAAGAATATTTTCGTTTGGAAACAAATTTGTAAGTAATCGTGCCTGTAAAGCTTCTCTGCCATGTTCACTCACTTTTCCAATTCTTATATCTTCAAGAATACTTTTATAATCAGCGTCCTTTGCCTGTCTCATATTTGTAATGAGTTCTGAATATTTGAAATATGACCAAATATTAACATTTCCAATGGTTCGCAGGCACTTTCTGGTGTCTTCATGTGTAACTGTTTTAAATACTGGTTGTCCTTTCACTGGAGTTAGTTGTAGTAGATCTCCAAAAACTATCACGTGTTTGCAAATAACACATCATACTCTGTTTTAAGGATTGGTTGCATTCTTAAATGCACAAAGGCAAGCATTACATTTGATACCATGCTTACCTCATCAATAATGAGAAGTTTGATTTTTTTCAAGACTCTAGAAACTTCTCCTCAAGCTTCTCCAGATAGCTTGTGGTATTCTAATTTATTTTCATGCTCTACTGGCAGCATCAATAAACGATGTAAAGTAATCCCTTTAATGTTATGTGCTGCCAACCCAGTTGGAGCAGTAACAACACAAGAGAGGGCCGACTCTGGTCTTTTCTGTAAAATAGTTGCAATTCCTTTAATTAGAAAATGTTTTCCAGTTCCTGCTTCTCCACTCACGTACAGTTGGACAAGTTTAAATGACGTACAAGAGCACTCTTTTTTCTCATGATATAAACCATGCTCAATCTGTTCTGTCACTTGATCATATATTTGTTTTTGCTCAACATTACTGAACGCTACTTAAGACCCAGCCTAGGGACGTGCGGCTGAAGGTTTGCGAGTCGCGTGTACTGTTTGGCTGCGCCAGCGCTCTGTGCAATTTTTTTAAAAATAACTCACTTCTTGATTTACTAAGAAGCTGTTTTTACTCGCCTCCCGCTCCGGCTCCGTTCCACCGCAGCTGGTGCTGTTATTTGTGGAGGGCGGACCAGTGGAGAGTGTCACGCCCACTCTGCCATGCCTCCTTTGACCACACCCTCTTTAGTATCATGGGAATACAAAAACAGGCACTTACCCAGAACGCGCAGCGGACGTGCGCAGCGGGCGCGCCGAAGACGCACCAAAGGCAAGCCCGTCTGCGCCCGTCCCCAACCTACCGGGACCAGGGACAGCAACTATGCCCATCGTACCTCCTATACCTCCTGAAAGCTCCAAAAATTACAGGGCAACTGGTCCATCAGGCCCAATATCAGGGTCGCTTTAAAATAAGAAGGAATTCTGCACCTTAATTACATACTCCCCGACCTCAACTCCCCGTGTAGCACTCCCTTGGAACTGCTGGCTTCTGCCGCCCCCTGCTCCCAGGCTACAAGCCCTGTGGCCATCATTTATTTAAACACTTGCTCGATGGTAAAGCACCAGCTTGATATCTTTCAAATGCTGGATTCAGACAAACCCGACATTTTACTTCTGTCAGAAACATGGCTTACCGCCGATTCCAACCCCGATATTCTGGCAGCAATACCTATGGGCTTCTACATACTCCATGCTAATAGGATATCGGGTAAGCCCGGAGGTGGAGTGGCAGCCAACATTCAACACAAACATAAATTTACCTCCCTCCAGACCAAAGTTTTACCTCATATCGACAGTCGTATTTTAAAATTCGACTCCCCCATGTCCTCTTTCATCTGTGCTCTCTTTTATCGCCCCCCGGACCACATGCCTCTGTTTCCTCAACTTTTTGGTGAACTTATCTCACAATTAGTCATAAATCACGCCAGGATTATTATCCTTGACGACTTTAACTACTGGCCTGCTGACACACACGAGAGCCTCGCTTCGGTTGAGTTCACGGACTGTCTACAGGGCATGAATTTTTTCCAACACATGCACAAGCCCACCCATGCTAAAGGGCATACCTTAGACCAAGTCTGGACCTCTAACCTAGATATTACTCCACCTCTTGTCTCTCCCTGTACATGGTCTGATCACCATCGTATCGCCTTTAACATAACTGATACTCCCTTCACAATGTCACCTCCTATCAGCAATCTTTTGGCTAGGATTTGGAAACGAGCTAACTTAGACGAATTCCATGCTATCCTAACTGCTACCCTCTCCCAAGAAGAAAAACAGGCCTCCATCTCCCTTCAAGCCTCTAATCTCGACAGATGGCTAGACGCAGCCAGCAACAAGGTAGCCCCCTTGAGAAAAATCTCACTCAAACGCCCCCATGATGCCCAACGCTGGTTCTCTGACACCCTAAAAAAGGAAAAATTAGTACTTAGGCAGGTAGAACGCCGTTGGCACAGAGCCTATGCGCCTTAGGAGAGAGCAGCATATGTCGCCTTACAAAAAAGCTATAAAGTTTCCATTGTTAAGGCTAAATCGGCCTATTTCTCCCAAAAAATCGCGAACTCTTCTATGAAGGGCAAGGATATCTTCTCAATTGTCAACAAGCTTGCCCAACCTGATAGGGTCACCCAAAAATCTATACCCTCACAAATACTAAATTTGTTCTTCATAGACAAAATTACCTCTATCAAAAATAATATCCCTACCCCCACTTCCCCCTCCACCCTTCCTGCTACTTGTAAAAACCCTTCCACGCTCGACCTCATCCCTCTGATCTCCAGAGAAGAATTTCTGACACTCCTAAACAGAGTGGGATCCGGCTCCCCAAATGACCATTTCCCACCCATATCCTGAGAGAAGCTTTTAACACCTGCCCGGACCCGCCGCTGTTGCTCCTCAATAACTCTCTAACGACAGGCGTTGTTGCAGACATCTTTAAATGCGCCACGGTTGTTCCCATACTAAAAAAGCCCAATGCAGATCCCGCGGTGCTAAGCAATTTTCGTCCCATTTCTTTGCTTCCCTATCTCAATAAAATCCTGGAGGCCCATGTCACGAACTGCCTCAGTTCATTCATTGAGCATACTCAATTCCTTGATCCCCGGCAAGCAGGCTTCAGGCCTGCTCACTCTACTGAATCCGTCATCTTGGCAGTGATGGATGAACTTAGGAATGGAGCTGACAATAACATCTCTCAGGCCCTGGTGCTCCTGGATCTCTCCTGGATCTCTCGGCGGCGTTTGACACGGTCGATCATGAACTCTTGAACGACCGTGTTGTCAACACCGGCATCCAGGGCATGGCCCTAAAATGGGTCATCTCCTTCCGTGAAGGGCGCTCCCAGGCAGTGCGCCTACCTAATTTCTCGGCAAAAAATACCAGCCTAACCTGCTGGGTTCCAAGGGGCTCGGCCCTCCCGCCCCTCCTTTTTAACTTATATATGCAACCTCTGATTGTGTCTTTACGTAACAGCACAATCTTCAACTATGCTGATGACCTCCAGCTGGTTTTTAACATTGACTCCTCTGACACTTCCATCACTGAATTTCAAACCACCATGACCTTTATCAGTGAATGGATGTACCACAGTCAACTCAAACTCAACCCCGACAAAACCGAGCTGGTTTTAGTCAGAGGTTCCGTCAACCCCTGGAATCCCAGCTTCTGGCCGTCTTCATTAGGCTCCGCTCCTAACCCAGTAATCTCTGTAAAGAGACTCGGAGTAATCATCTGTAGCGACCTATCGCTTAAGCCCCAAATCAATGCAGTAGTTTCCTCCTGCTTTTTCCACCCCAACAGAATCCGTAAAATCTGCAGATTCCTTACCAAGGAAGCTCTCATCCTTGTCATCATGGCCCTTGTCACCTCCCGCATCGAGTACGCGAACGCCCTGTATGTCGATATCCCGGCATACCTACTCCATCGCCTGAAACTCGTACCAAATCAGGCAGCTAGGCTCATCTTTCGCCAACCCAGACACCAACACATGAGTTCTTTCATGAAGAGCTTGCATTGGCTACCTGTAGCCAAATGCTGTCTCTTGAAACTTGGCTGTACCATCTTTAAAGCTCTCACCGACCAATCCCCTGCCTTCATCTCTTCCCGGATTCAATGCTACACTCCATTACGCGAGCTCCGTTCCTCCCATCTTAACTTGCTCACCATTCCCACCTTAAGACGGAAAAAGCATGGAGGTCTGAGATTTTCCTCCTTAGCCCCCCGTTTCTGGAACTCCCTCCCTAACGAGCTCCGACTGGCCACATGCTACACTAAATTCAGAACTTTCCTGAAAACTCTCTTATTCTCTCAAGCATATCAATAAGTACCCTAAGTCTCAGCTCTTCTTCTCTCATCGCCATGAAACCGCCTGGTGTAAGCGCGCTAAAGAAATATTTTTAACATAACATAACATAACATTTAGTTGTTTTTCCAACTTTTCTAAGTTTATTACATCCTCTTGAGCTTGTTGCATTGCTGTTTCCACCTCATCCATGGCAGTTGCTGCTTCATTTTAAATAATTGGTTCTCCTAGTGGATCCTGACTCAACGAAGCAGAACTTTGAGAACTGTCTTTAGCAATCTCTCCTGCAATTGTACCTTCTTGCTGTATTTCGTCGTTCAACATTTTCATATAATTAGTAAAAACAGGACATTCTATAGTATTTTTAGTTGCGTTGAATGAATCTTCATAACTGTAAAAATCTCCAAGTAGTTCCAGTTCTGTTCGCCATGGCTTAAAGAGTTGCAAAAGAGCTAAACAGTAACATTCCCTTTTGTCGGGAGTTTCACAACTCAGTTTTAGGTGATTAATCAAATGTTGGACTTGTAATGTGTTGGACTTGTAAAGCGCACAGCTGCCCGTAAGCGTCCCGGCGCTGGAGACCGCTGGCGAACCCGTCCTGGCTTTCCCTGTGAGATGGCCCCATTTGGGTATCTCCAAGGTGAAACCAGGCATCCCCGGCGTCTGTGGGGGGCCGTTGTAGAGATGAGGCAAGCTTAATGCCCAGAGTTGCAGAGTGTGATCCCTGGTTAGAGTAGGCACCGAGGCGAGAATTGTCGAGTCCGCTGACCCTGGTCCACGACCCTGCCGCGTTGGGAATTGAACCCTGGTCCCGGGCCGTTCTCTGCTTCTGGGTCTGCCGCCTCTAACCAGTGAGCCACACCACTCCACAAATGTCCTTTTCTTTGTTTCACTAAACATCCTTCATATCCAATCACAGCATATACTCCTTTATTGATATCTTCTGTAATATTCCTCTTAGAAGTACAGCTTTGCAGTACTTCATAGAGACAAACGTTCTCAAGATGATTACTTCTATTTGGATAGTATGTATCCAATATATTTGTCTTCAAAATATCTGTACTGTCTGGTTCTCTCTGTGCTAAATACTTAATTTCTTCTACAGATTTCAAAACTCGGTTTCGTGTTCTTGCAAGACCTAAACTCACCCAAATGATTGTCCTAGATTTGGAGTATAGACTTGCAGATGATAAGCGATCTGAACATTCATATGCCCCGATTTCTCGATGAGACAACATCTTCAAACTATAACTGCACAATTGCTTACTTAGGCTCTTTTCATGAGAAACTTCTTTCCAAATTTCCTTTAGTACCGTCGTTTCAGATTTAGTAATGTAAGACGTTACATAGCGAGCCACAGCAATGGAGTTGTCTGCAACATATCGAATATCCATGTTAGCATTCCACATGGACAAAATGACTGGGTTATAGTCATTTATGTATTTTGACTCATTTCTTTTTAAGTTGTAGGTATTTTTCGGTGATTTTCTTGTGACAGTATGTCGCAAAGATGACATAAATTTGTTCACTCTTCCTTTTGACATTACTGGACATGGAAATCCAAAACGACATTTTGTTTAAAACTTATCCTTAGATTTGTATTTTCAACGACAGTATTTTCCACAACGATGGGTTTGAAACCGTAAGACTTGATGACTTAAATTCTTTTGTTCTGTACTTTTTGGTACAGTACTTGTAGAATATTGTTCAATAAAACTCATCACTGTGTCATCTGAATCTGTTCCAAATTTGGGGGCATATTTGATCCATAGCAGCATATGTATGTGAGGAGCACCTCTTGCTTGATACTCCTTTCTCCAGAAGAAATCCAGAACCTCTCCAAGAGGAGGATTTTTTTTGTTTGTGATAAAAGACATCATAGCTTCAAATCTATGATTAACCCTTTGCGTGCTCGTGACGGAACCGTTCCGTCACGAGCCTCGGGTGGGCTGTGCTGGTAACGGAACGGTTCCGTCACGGCCCGCTCGCCGCGCCGGTGCGGCGTGGATTCTGCGCCTACGCTGAGCATTCTAAAGAGTGGGCGGTGCCGTGACGGAACCATTCCGTCACAAGCACAGCTCACCCGAGGGCAGTGATGGAGCGGTTCCGTCATGAGTACGGGAGCGCCGCGTGGCCCCGCCTCCCCCTTAGCGCTGCGACAGAATAGCCGCCACAGCTAAGGGGTTAAAATACCTGCATACATTAACTGGATCCAAAGATCACAGTTCTCCAGGTGTCTTGTATTCTATATTTTCTATGTTTGCATTTGCGTCTCGAAGAAATTGAAGTAAATCTTCCCAAGCATACTCTGCACAGCTTAGAGTAAGGAACCATGTAGGAGTTCCTAAGTTAGCATACATTTCAATTCCCCATGACGATGGTACCAATACTCATTAGTACCACGCTGACATGCCATAAGATTAAATTAGCTGTGATTCCAAAACAGTATCTTTCTGTTGGACTTTATCCATAAAGTCCTTTGCCGAAACATTTTGCAGATGTACTCCACTTTTTAGTATATGGTTCACTGCATAAGAAAGTCCAGACAAGTCACTCTCAAACAGAAGATGAAACAAATATGGAATACATTGGAGAAACCTTGGATCTTCTGCATATAATCTTGATGTCCGGTATTCAGATGCAGGAATCTGCACAGGTCGTTCATCATATCGTCCTCCTTTGCCTGTTGGAAATAAGTGAGGGAAACAAAAGCTTCCAAGCAGACTTTCGCTTCTTTCATTTGGAATAACTCAATAGTATTCCCTATCACTTCTTTAGAGTGAAGTGGATGCACACTATAATATTCATAAATGTCTTCAGTTCTGGACACATCCACTTTTTCAATTTGTGCAGTTGACAAATCACTGTCCTCTTCTACAGTTGTTTCCTCTTCTAATACATAGACATTTTTATAGTATTGATTATTTTTTAACAAATACAACGTTGCCTTTTTCACTTTCCTAACATCCACTAATTCTTGCCAGATTTTCTTACACCATTAACTAGAATAACTAGAGGTTCCTCTTCCTCATTTTCTACACCAATTGTTTCAATATTTTTCTTTAAATCTAGAGGCAAATATACAACTCTTCCCTTTAATCCTCTCTGTAAATCTGTAAATCTGAAGGAGGCAATTTCCCTGTCTTAGGTTCCATACGAACAATAGCCTGAAATGGATGCACACATTGAATAGGAATAGACTCATAAGTATTTAAATCCATCAGTTTAGAAGGAATATTTACCAACTCAAGATTATTATGTACAGTTCTAGCAGGCATTTTGTTTTCATTTAATTTGTTATAACAATATTTACAAATACATTGATCAGAACCCAAATCAAAACAATTCTCTACCAACAAATACGTTGCAAATTCCTTCCACTCATTATTATTTTCCTTTTCACTTTTTAAATATAGATCAACGAACCTGGTCTGAATTTTATAATGAATTCGTCTACAACAAATACAAGAAAAGTTTGGCCTTTCACTTTAAATGACCTTAAACCTTGTAATTTCTTGCTCAAAATTTTCTGTACTAAAATTCTGTACATTTTCTTCCACATTTCCTTCTATTAATGTATCTGTTTCTGCACTGTCTTCTTCAGGACCAAAGTAACTAACCTCAGTTTCTTCACAAATGTTGATTACATCTAATACAGATCCATGCAAAAGAGCACTGTTTACCTGTTTTAGCTTAAGTGCTGGACTTTCTGCATAATACAACCTTCTCACTAATTTCCTCACTTGAGTTTGATGCACTGCTAACATCCTGAAATGGTGAAAACCACTCTGACATACTTTTTTAGAAACACAAGCCAGAGAATGACCTTGCAAACCCGTTTTTTCTCTCACTCTGCAAGGGTCTAATTCTTGCAACATCATAATCTTTTGTTTAACACTTTCCTTACGTAAGATATTGCGAAAAAAATCAATTGAATCCTGTCGTACACTACAAATACTACTACAATTACAAGTGTACACTGGAGCCTTAGGACGTCTCCCTAAAACTTCTTCAGCTAATACCTCTTCTGCATTTCTAGGGACAATTTTCTCTTTTTCAATCGGACAACCATTCTTAAACACATAAGCTTGACCACTGGTGTCAACTGCATGCAACAAATCATTACTCTGAAGGTAACTCTCTTCATTAAAAAACGGCCCACAACTTGAACTATGTTTCCATTCTCCAGAAAAAAGATTACAAACTTAGTTCTATTAATTAGTCTTTTCCACTTACTTTTGGCCTTCATAACATTGATTGGCTTATCTAGTGTTCTAATCATATGATTACTAAAAATGAACAACATTTTTTAATTCAAAAGCCTTCTCAACAATTGTTTCAATATGTTTCTTTTTCTTATAAAAAGCTGGTTTTCTTTTACAATTCTTTATATTTTTTAATAAATTTAAAACACCTCTGTTATGAAACATTCGCTTGCGAATTTCAACAAACTGATTTTTTCGTCTATTACTATACACAATATCTTTACCACATAGTTTTCCATCATTTTTCCTATTTTGTCTGTTTTCTTTTGTAGTTACAGATAATTTTTCCTTATTCTCCACACTTTTTTTAGTTTGTGTTATTTTCCTTATAAAATCCTTTGTTGTCTTACCAGGAGCTTTCTTCTGTTTTTCCACACCTTGGTGTTTAGATAAATCTTGTACTTGATTTTTCTTGGAAAAGTAAGCCTGTTTTTATCTTTTTCTTTTCTCACTCTTTGAAGGCATGTTGTTTTTTCTTTCTGTAGATAATTAAAATCTGATGTGAAGAAAAAAAACCATATACATTTTGTTTTTTACAATTATAGACCACTACTAGCATACTACATAGCAATTAGAAGCACTATATGATGTAAAGTATGATTGACTCCATAAGTAATTTTAAGGCACAGCCGCAGTGTTCGGGCAGTGTAGGAGTTCTTGCAGAGAGTGCTGTTTCAGGGTTTAGGGCAGTGCAGTGGTGTTTGAACAATATAGGGGCATTCGCTGAAAATGGTGTTTCAGGGTTTACAGCAGTGTAGTAGTGTTGAAAGAGTTTAGCAGGTTTGGCTAGGGATGGTGTTTCAGGGTTTAGGACAGTGCAGTGGTGTTCAGGCAGTGTAGGGGTTCAAGGTGGGACTGAGAATGTAGAAATGAAAATTCACTGAAATGATTACTACATGCTACAGAGAGAGTTGCTATGGCATTTCTACAACACACCCAGGATCTTTATTACACAGCATGGAGACTATTTGGGAATTAAGAAGCCTGACCCACATGCTGCATAGGACTTTCTAGCACTTCATGTCCTAAAGCTTGACTCACTTAATGAGTGCATGTATTCCCATATTTTTAAACACATCAACTAAGCAAATTATTCTGCCACAATTTTCTGAAATGAATACTGACTCACACTGTGATCTTAGACAAATGACAGTATCCCTTGCAATTCAGTACAATTATTACTACAGTGAAAGAGGGTCTTTCTGGGAGTGCTGTTTCGGGGTTTAGAGCAGTGCAGTAGTGTTGAAAGAGTTTAGCAGGTTTTGCTAGGGATGGTGTTTCAGGCTTTAGGACAGTGCAGTGGTGTTCAGGCAGTGTAGGGGTTCAAGGTGGGACTGATATTTCTGAGTTTAAAGCAATGCAGTTGTGTTTGGGCAGTGTATGGTATCATGCAAGGGCTAGGACTATAAAGCACTGCATGTCCTAATGCCTGACTCACTCCATGAGTACATGTATTCCCATATTTTTAAACACATCAACTAAGCAAAATAATCTGCCACATGCTACTGAAAGATTTTCAATGGCATTTCTGCAGCACACCCAGAATGTTTACTGGAGTGCAAGGAGACTATCTGAGAATTCTAACCCTGATATACTAGTGTGTAAGTGGTTAGACCATTTCATGTACAGACTCTACATTTTTAACAACAGCACTGTACTGCAAACAAATATCTCCTCAAACACATTAACATACCAAATGCTCCTATCACAATGTTTTTCCCAAAGCAGACAAATTCAGAATCAGACTCTATACTAATAAACTCCTGCTTCTACATTAGAACACATTTTTCTCATTAACTTAAAGTGCACAACATAGATCCCTTTACAAATTAACAACTCACCTTTAATAATCGTTTTGTAGATTTAGAACAGTGTCAATCACACACCAGATTTTCTTAAGCAGAATCTCTGAATTGTGCACCAGTCACTTGAACCATAGAATGGCATTGCTTCCCTCTCATTTTCCACACATATTTATAACCTATGAAATTTCTTCCCACACAAATACACAACCAAAATAACATTTTAATTGGTTCTACATTGCAACACTTTCAATCTCACATAATATTCAACCTTCCCCCACTGCCCTCTCTGCCTGTTACCATGGTAACACTCCATAGAACACCTAACTGAACACACAGGTAAAAGGTTCATCTGAAAACCAAACCAGCAAGGGTGTTTGACTTCTCAATACACCAGCTTATCCTGTGCAATGTTCCTTTCAATGACTTTTTCTCAACCATTAGCATTTCTCCTTTTAAAAAACAGTAGCATGCACCCTAGTTTTCAATGTTGAATTTTCAGAAACCACCAATCATTTCTTTTTTTTCAAGTGCACTGAATCTCATCCACATTTTTTCTAAACTCCTACTTTTCAAACTGCCATTTCATTTCCAGAGCCCATCTGAGTACAACCAGATCTCCCTTCAAGATGCTTAGAGTGTGGATTGTAGGACACAGCTATATTTTCTGGAGTGAAAGGTAT
Organism: Lissotriton helveticus; assembly: GCF_964261635.1. NCBI lineage: Eukaryota > Metazoa > Chordata > Amphibia > Caudata > Salamandridae > Lissotriton > Lissotriton helveticus. The sequence goes on along the minus strand of NC_136061.1, from coordinate 1,579,588,042 downwards.
GCAGCAAATAGATTCTTTCTCAACCTTGATTTACCAAATGTGGATATTATATGGATTGGCCAGAGAGGAATGCGATATCACCAATTGATGCCATTGGTAAAATCCTTTTTGCATCTCCCACACCCTGACCTCATAATTGTGCACTGTGGTGGCAATGACCTAGGCACTTTGACTGTGGTAGGTCTGGAAATGCTTTTAAAGGACACCTTTGGGCAATTGATGTCACTTTTTCCACAAACTGCCTTTGTATATTATAATATATGCCAAAGGCAAACATGGAACTGTTCCAACCAATATTGTCCACAGATTGAGAAAGCAAGGAAACATGTGAATAAGTCTGTTTCTGCTTTCCTCAGAGACTATGGTATGGGTTCTATATACCACAACAACTTGCGTTACAACATGCAAGGCATTTATAGAGGAGACGGTGTACATTTCACAGATGAGGGAAACAGAGTCTTCCTCTTGAACTTTAGACTCTGCCTCGGTACTTACTTGTAGGTACAAAAACACTCAATGAATGCAACAGCTCTTTTTAGAGCCAACCAACATCTAAACACTCAAACTCGTTATTTAATTGTATTTTTTTTGCCGACGTGTGCGCACCATGCGCGTATGGGTGCGTGCATCGTGCGCGTACATCGCTAGGCCTAGGGGGTCAGGAAGTCTCTACCGTGCCGCCTTTTCACGTTCTCCACTTTTGTTTTTGACTCTCTTCTGCCTCGGGGGTGTGTGCACCGAGCGCGCACCTCGCGATTTTTTTTTAAATGTCTTTTTGCCCTTCGGGGTCCGTCGGGGACCCCCTGAGGAGGTCTAGGGGGTCAGGGAGTCTCTACGCCTGCCCCCTTTTCACGTTCTCCACTTTTGTTTTTGACTCTCTTCTGCCTAGGGGGTGGGTGCACCATGCGCGCACCTCACGATTTAAAAAAAATAATAATACGTTTGGGGGGCCCTTCGGGGTCCTTCAGGGACCCCCTGAGAAGGCCTAGGGGGCCAGAAAGTCTCTACCCTGCCCCCTTTTCACATTCTCCACTTTTGTTTTCGACTCTCTTCTGCCTCGGGGGTGTGTGCACCGTGCACACACACCTCGTGATTTAAAAAAAAAAATGTTTTGTCTGCCCTTCGGGGTTCTTCAGGGACCCCCTGAGAAGGCCCTGGGGGTTAGGAAGTCTCTACCCTGCCCCCTTTTCACATTCTCCACTTTTGTTTTCTGCTCTTTTCTGCCTCGGAGTGACAAAATGGTGGCCAACACTTCCTGGTTTCCACCGATTGGAATGTTGACAGACGTCTAACAGCAAATCAGAATTCCGCTCGCGCACACCCGATACGCGCACGGTGCGCGCTTCTATATATATATTTTTTTCTTTTGATTTTCTCAAGAACTACTGGAGGGATTTACACCATTTAAGCAAAAGCGTGATCTGCTAATCAGACTGCACCATTTTGCCAAATTTCTTGTGATTCCGTTCAGCAGTTTCAGGCTGTAGCCGTGTCTAATCGTCCTATGGAAAATAACATGGGGAAAACATGTTTTGGGACCCCCTTTTTTCTCAGCGCCCACTTGACAAATCCCCCCAAAAGTTTCAGGGAAAGAGCGGAGCAGAGCGGGCCATCTTCTTTGAGAAATTCACGAAGTTTCATCAACCGGCGCCAAAGGTATTCCCAATAGAATGTTGCAGATTTCCTATGGAAACAAGGTCCTAACTATAACTACCTACTGGAAACCGCCAGGAGGGTATTTATATATATATATATATATATATATATATATATATATATATATATATATATATATATATAGAGATTCACACCCACACAGACACACACACAATTAAGTTGCAGTATCAGTACTTCATTAGTCTGCATTTACAGGCATGCTGTTCTCTATTGCCTTGGGGTGGCAGTAGCTACTGATGGATTATGCATGACTTAACTTACTATTGCCTTGTGACTCAGAATCTTCTGAAATGGTAAACAGATTTGGCAATTCCAACACTACTCTTTCTGCATATAATGAAGTTTATGGAGAATTGGTGCCTGAATACATTTGAGACATTGAGAGAAAACCTTTATGGCCTCCCAGAGTTAACCCTAACTCTCAACTAATTCTTCCATGTCTCCAATTCCTGAAATGTGCCTTTATAATGAAAGTGAGCTATACATATAGCTCTATCACATTTGTTCAAGAGGAACTACAGTGGTTCACAGTAGATCGTCACACTCAACTGTACTTAGTGTACATACCGAATGGATCCTCGTGCCTCAGAGGTTTATACACATTAATTAATGAGGATAGTTCTGTGCAAGACTTTCAAAATTACCACTGGCTATGTCAAGTGCGATGCAGGGACCAAGAAACCGCGGTGATACCAGAAGTACCATTTCTCATTGAAACCCAAAAGATTCTTTGCTCTTTGAAACGACAGTATACCCTTCACCTTTGCTTAATGGGTGCACATAAAACAAGACAGCTTTTTTGTGCTCCAGAGGAGAGGATGGCAGTATCAGCAAGCCATGCGCAATGGGGATTCAGACACTTGTGCAGGGAGCTAATTGAATGAGTGAATGAATGAATGAAGGATGTCTTGTATAGCGCAAACTTAACCACAAGGGCATCAAGGCGCATGCAGCATACAAACATAGGGAACAAAACGACTGGAGCCACAAAATTTAGTAGGCCCGGGAGAAGAGCCAAGTCTTCAGAAGTTTACGGAAGATCGCCAAAGATGGTTGGCTAGAAAGTTCAAGGGGGAGCGAGTTCCATAACTTAGGTGCCAAGGTGGAGAAGGCTCTTCCTCCCCATTTCGTCTTCCTGGGACAGTGAGTAGATTTCAGGAGACTGAGCGGAGCGTTCTGTTAGGGGTATAAAGGCTAATTAATGACCTGATCAATTCCTGTATTCATCTTCTACTTTGTACGGTCAAAGATCATAAGCAGAGAGTGCCAGACACCTGCAAAGGGCAGGGTACAGGGCTTGGCCCTGCATCTCATCCTGATACACCAAGCCTGTGAACACCCCACTGCACATAAGCACAGCTGTACCTTCCAGGGTTTGGACGCCTCTTAAGGATGAGGCATGCTGTATGGCCTCAGGCAAGGTTCTGCCTCCAAATCTCTGCAGTGTTCAGATGAAGGCTGTGTGCAGCAGGCTAAGCCATCCATTGAGTGCAGGTGCATGACCAGGCTAGAGGCCATCCTGCACCTCATCCCCACTGCACATAGTCTTCAGAATATGCTACCCACTGTAAAGGGCGATGCCGAGGAGGGTGAGGCCTACCCCGAATGCAGAAATGACGAGCTACACACACTGTGGTACTCCGTGGTGGAAAGACCCCGGGCGGTCTATCCCCGTTTACTCATCTCCTCAGGGCAGGCCTGCCCTGATTAGTGGTGCAGTGGCAACAAAGTAGGGGAGAGCCCAGATGGCTCTCTACATCCCTCCTTCTCTTTAGCAGCTACCAATCACATTAACTTCATGCTCAAGGTAAAACACACACAAAGTCTCTGAGCTGTTTGCTGGGTGCCAGGTTCAACTGGAGACCATACCTCTGGCTCTGGGAGCTGGAACTGGACCCTGCTTCTGCCGGACAGCAGTTCATCAGTGCACTCGGGGCACTCTGACAGGATGTGCCATTGGCTCGTGCTGCTCCACCATACCTTGCCTCTTCTTGGCTCCTTCTGGGAGTTGGTGAGAGTGGCAAACCATCAATCAGGGGTTCCCCTGCTGCTTCGAGTCCAGTGAGTCTGTCTTGACCAGGGCAGGATCCTTGCAGTTTCTTAAACCAGGATACATTCCAGGTGACCACCTGGGTGCCCCTCTGTGCTGAAACCATGGTTCCCTTAATGCTGATGACTCTTCACACTTCAGGCTCATAAGGGGTTCGGAACTTCTAGCCGGAGTGTCTGTCCTTCACTACCTTGTGGACGCCCATGCACAAGGAGGGTGTCTCGGAGCCTGAGGTGAGACTTGCCTTTTGGTGTTATTCTCCCTCCGGGCATGCACAGCTGCGCTGTCCCTTTTCTGTGGGCCTTCCCCAGGGTCAATCTGGATGCTGTCTCTCAGGGCCCACCTGAAGAGCAGGTGGGATGGTGCACAGTGAGTGGTACTGTGTGGGGACTGCGGATATGCTTTGAGCAACTGGTGTAGTGATTTCTCCTCTTTCAACCTCTACGCGCAAAGCCCGATCGAGAGTCCTCATGGAGCGCTCAACCTCTCCATTTGCTTGCTGCCATTGTGGCTTGATCCTCTGGTGTTGAATGGCCTTTCCTTTCAGACACTCCTGTAACTTTTGTCCCTGGAACTGGGGCCCATTATTGGACTTGATCTCCTCGGGGAAGCCTAGCAACACAAAAGTCTTGTCAAGGGCAGCTTGGACCTGCGAGAATGCTGTGGACGTGACCACTTCCACGGCGGTAAATTTTGAGTAGGAGTCTATCAGTACCAGAGTGCTGCGGCTGTCAGAGAGTGTTGTATACAAAGGGGGGTAACCCATATATTCTACCTGACCTGGGTTAGGCAATGACAGTATTAAACAATGTGGTCGCGGCAGTTTGAGCAGCTAAGCATATATTTACAAGAAACACACACAACACATAGAGATGTGGTCATTAGATCCACTTCTGAATCCTTTGTATGTTTCAAAAATATATCAGATGCAGTACAAATCAACGCATCTAACAGTCTGAGTCTTACATATGCTCATTAGAACAAGAATGCAGAAGATTCTTTAGTATATACAGTGCTCGAGGTGACATGGAAGAAAGTAAAGATGGGGATAAGGTGTTCATGTGTGGGTAGGGGACAAGGAAAAGTAGTGGTGACATATATACATCAGTATGATGGTACCAGGCTCTTTTTCTCGCACGGGTGACAAGTCTCAGGATACCCTCTTTCAAGCAAGCGATTGATTAGGGCGTCTGACTCCCTAAAGTAGTCCTCTTGCCATGAGCAGTTCCTGCGGATGCGCAGGAACTGCCCAAATGGAAGGTTATCTCTGAGGCTCCTGTTGTGATGACTAGTGTATCTCAGTAGGGAGTTCCTTTCTGCGGGTTTCCTATACAGAGTGGTGTACAGATTGTTCTCAGATGCCTTTATTGAAATATCTAAAAAATCTATGGCGTCTCTATTATAAGTGATCGTGAATTTGATGTCCTCAGAGCATGTGTTTAACCATTCAAAGAAAGTCCTTATATCTGCATCATCCCCTGTCCATATAAGGAGGATATCATCTATGTACCTCCGCCATTTGTTGATGTTCATCTTGTATGGGTTCCTGTCAGACAGAATGTGGTGTTCCGCAAAGTCGCTCATATAGAGAATGGCTAGATCGGGAGCGAAGGCTGCCCCCATCGCTACACCTTTCGTTTGGATATGGAACTTATTCTGGAAGGTGAAGAAATTATGCATCATTGCCACCTCAATGAGTTTCACTATGAACTCTGTAGGCACCTCAGTAGGTTGAGGTCTGGTATCAAGAGCTTTTTTAATAGTCACCAAGGCTTGTTGCTGCGGTATACTGGTGTATAATGACGTGATGTCAAGGGTGGCCAATATTTGTGTTTGTGAATTAAAGTCCATGCCATCCACCATATTGATGACTTCCATTGTGTCACGAAGATAGGTTGTTGTTCCTTCTACCAGAGGTTTTAAGAAAAAGTAAACGTATTTACACACCGGTTCAAGGAGGGAGCCACATCCTGAAATGATCGGTCTCCCTGGCGGTTTCTCCATATTTTTAGGCACCTTAGGAAGTGTGTAGATAGTAGGGGTGCGTGGTTGAGCATTATTCAGATAGTTGTACTCATGATCGGATATGAAACCTGCTTCTTTGCCTTCCGTGGTTATGTTATGTATGAGTCTTCTTACTTCTTGGGTTGGATCATTAGGACAGCTTTGTAGCTGATGCCATCGCCAAGTTGTGAGTTGATCTCATCTTTGTAATCATCGATGTTCTGAATCACAATGGCTCCCCCCTTGTCCGCTGGTTTTATAACTATGGTCTTGTTCTCCTTGAGTGTGTTAAGGGCAGCACGTTCTCCTTTGGATATGTTCTGTTGGACATAGAACTTGGATATGCAAGCCTTGAGGATAACTCGGGCTACTACACTCTCAAATGCCAGGATCTTATGTGACATCTTATAGCTTGGTGGCATGAACGTATATGGTGGTCTTAGTCCTGTGGTGGATGTTGGTAGCTGTGAGGGTGAGTCTCTGTAGAAATGTCGCGGCTGTCAGAGAGCCTTCGAAAACCAATGCTCACTCTAGACCAGAGTGTTTCACTGGGTTCTTCCTTGATGACTGGGGCTGGAGCAGGGTCACTGCCCATGATTGTGCATGAGTGGCAGTTCCGTATTTTCTCCTCCACCATGGCATCCATGCAGGGGAACCTCACCTTGCAGCGTAGGCGTGCTTTGGTTTTTACTATTCCTTGGTATCCAATGTTTGCCAATTCGATGACCTGGCCCTGCTGTTTCTTCGGAACCACAATTACATGGCTGCGCAGCATGATGCCGTGCTCCCCTTCACTGTTTTCACTGCGGACCCTTCATAGTTGCTCTCTCGCCTGATGGTCCTCTGCATTTAGTGCATGCTCCCCCTCTAGAAAGTGTCCCCATCCTCTGGCGAACAGGACTTTTATGATTCTTGTAACGTTTTCATCCAGCACCATGGCCAGGCCGATTTCCTCTAGCATCTGTGCCTTGGGGCAGCCTCTAGTGTGAACATCCCGATCAGCGCCTGGTTGTGCTCTTCTTCTGCTTTCGGTTGTTACAGATCCGTTACAATGGGTGTTGTCATAGATAGTCGGCAGGGTTGTTGGCCCAGGGTAGAAAACAACCTTAATCTGTATACTTGCAGTTGGATGGCTCACCATTCTGTGCTGGGGGCATCCAACCTTGATGTTGCCACAAACAGGGGAATTAGCGGGTTGTGGTCCCTTACCACTCAAAACTTCTGCCCGTATAGGTACATATGATAATGCTGGCAAGCCCACTTGATGGCCAGGGCCTCCCTCTTGATCTGGGCGTAACTGTTTTCTGTGTCCGACAGGGCATGGCTGGCATATGCAACGGGGCCCATGTGTCGCTTCCACTTTCTTGGAGGAGGATGGCCCCCAGGCCGACGGGACTTGCGTCTATGACCAGTTCGGTGTGCCGTCCAAGGTGAAAGTACACCATAACTGTCTTGTCTATAAGGGCGGTCTTGATGGCCTGGAATGCTGTGTTGGCTTCCATGGTCCATTCCCAGGTGGCTCAGTTACATGTCAAGGCTCGTAGTGGTTTAGAAAGAGAGGCCAAGTTTGGTATGAATATGCCACAGTAAGTGGCCATCCCCAAGAAACTGCAGACGTCAGTGGGTGTGGTTGGGGTTTTGGCTGTCGCTTTCTTCAGAGTCACCCGTAGTCATTTCCTCAAGAAGATGTACCCGAAGAAATCAACTGACTCCTAGTAGAAGGAACACTTTGCTTTGTGGAGACTCAGGCCACTGTCTGCCAAGCATTGAAGAGTGGCTTGCAGGTGTTTGTGGTGTTCTTCCAGCATGCTTGAAAACACCAGAATGTCATCGCTGAGGTTGATGACTCCTTGCAGGCCGGATAGTGTCTCCCTGATGGCATTCTGGAACACTTCGGTGGCTGATGACACCCTGAAGCTCAGCCTCTTGTACCTCCTAAGCCCCACGTAAGTGGAGAATGTGGTGATGTACCTGCTCTCTGCCGGGAGCTCCAGCTGATGATATCCAGCATTCAGGTCAAGCTTCAAGAACCACATGGCCCTGTTGAGGTCCACCACTATGTCGTCGATCGTGGGTGTTAGGTGTCATTCCCTCTTGACGGGCTGGGGAGGCACATGTCCATGCACAGCCGGATGGCCCCGGGCTGTTTGGGCTTCAGTGCTATGAGCTACGATGACACCCACGGGGTTCGGCCAGATACACGCTCAATGACGCCCAGATCTTCGAGCTTCTCCAGTTTGGCTTCTACCTGCCGTCTTAAGTGAAATGGCACTCTTCTGTGCCTCAGAGAAGTTGGCCTAATGGAGGAATCAATATGCAGTTTGAACTGCTTGCCCTTCTGTTTTCCCAGGCCCTCGAATAGTTGTAGGAACTTCCGCAAAATTGCATCAGCATGAAGCTGAGTAACTGGTTAGCAAACAAGACTAAACCCAGGTCTTCTGCCATCTGGCAACTGAGGAGGGTGCCCTTTTTTCTTTATGTGATGTGGAATATTAGCCATGTCATTTTCCTGTTGCCGGTGACATCCACTTCGATCACTTCTCTTAGGTGGAGCAGGCGTGACCCGCCATGGTGTATTTTTTTGCCTTCGTGAGAGAGATTGGGGCATGGTGATAGTCGCTCATTGCCCTGAGTCCATGACATTCACCAATGCCCCGGTGTCAATCAGTGCTTGTACCGTGGAACCAGCCACCTTGATGGAGCACATGGAGGTGGTAACCTTTGCTTGTCAGCATGGCTTACGAAGGATATGACAAACACGTTGTCATCCTTGCACCCTATGTCAAAACCAGGTCCTTGTGACAAACTCTTCCTGGGTGTAGTGGTCTTTGATTGACAGCTGTCGGATGTTTGGCGTGAGACCACGTGACTTGTTGAACGCTGACCGGGATTTACCGCTCCTGCACACCCTCGCAAAAATGGTTTTGCTTTCCACACCGGGAGCAGACCTTTCCTTTGGCATAGCAAGGGCCTGTTGGGGGGTGTTCGCTCCGCAGTTCCCACAATGCCCTCCTGTCGGTGCCTTCGTGCCATTGCGGGTCAGGTTTGGGTGCCTGTGAATGGCCTCAACTCTCTCTTCCTTGACCTGGACAGGCCAGGGAGCATATTTCTTGGCAGCGCTCCTGTTGAGGGCGGCTTCCATCTTGTCTGCTCAGGCGTTTAACAGCTCCTGTGACCTGGCTAGTACAAGAGAGTCATCAAATGACATTCCGGGTTGGCGGAGGATTAGTCTCCTGACTAGTACCGATTGACACCCCTGGATGAGCTGGTCCCTTATCTCTTCTCTTTAATCCACAAACGTTCATGTGCTTGCTAGCCACCTCAGTCGTGCACAGAACATGTCCACCGATTCGGTTTCAGACTACTTGGCCTACCTTAACTTGAAGCTCTCACAGTCTGAGCTGAGCTGGGGGTCTAAGTGTCGGTCCAACGCTGCCCCCGCAGCATCATTGTCATTCTTGTCTCCGGTATTCAAAGATGTCATAGAGTTCTCCGCCCCCATAATATTTCAGTAGCGATCTCTTTGCTGCCCCATCTGTCTCGCTCATGCCCCTGAAATAGAGGTTGAAGCACCCTATCCAGGCTTTCCAGCGGGGGCTGCCATTGAAGGGTCAGCGATTTCAGTAAACGGAGAAAGTGAGGTCACTGCAGCGTGGTTGTGGTATTGGGGTGGTGCTCAGGCACCTGCCTGAGGATCAAAAGCGCCTGCTTGAGAGCGGCTGCTACTGCTTGGGGTTGCCTGCTCAGGGTTGCTTTTCTTGCTGTAGTTTGCCCTGCCTGGGCACGTTGACAGTTGGCCCGCATCCTGAGGGCTCACTTTTGGTTGATCCCTTGCAAATCAGTGTAGTATGGTGTGTACCAGACACTCTCCTGAGTGTTGCAGTTTACTCCCCTTTTGTTTAATATTTTTCTCTTTTTTCCAGCTGTGTTTGTGTACTTATTGACTTTTCTTCCCTTATTGTTTCACGCTCTGTCAGCGTGCAATTTATGCTCTTCAACTGCTTTCATTCTATCCTCCCTAGTGTGGTTGTGAGACACGTGGGGCCCAGCGCGCTCATTCACTCTGAGCCTCTCTCGACCAGTGTGCACGTGTCGGGACACTTCGGGCGGGCCGCACTCTCCAGGTCAGAGGCAGTTCCCAAAAGTTGTCATGCAGCATCAGCCCACCAGGGGCACACAGGCAGCCTTCGTAGGGACGCTCCAGGTCCCCGTCCGTGTGGATAGCAGAGGGGGTTTCCCTCAGCTGAATCAGTGAAGTCAGGGAGGTGGCAGCAGAGAAGACGCTCACTGTGCAGCATGCCAAGACAGCGTGGGGATCAGCTGCACTGATCAGGGGAGGTGATTCGGCGAGGCGCAGGTTCAGCACCAGCCTTGTCACCAGTGTAAAGCCCAAAGCCCATGAGGGTGAAGCCTACCCCTAACCCAGAAATAACTAGACACACACAATGTGGTACTCTGTGTGGCAGAAAGACCCCGAGCGGTCTTTCCCCATGTATTTATCTCCTCGGGCGAGCCCGCCCTGAAGAGTGGGTCAGTGGCAACAAAGTAGGGGAGAGCCCGGGATGCCTCTCTACACCCACCACTATTGCCTCTGACTGAAGGCTGTGCACATCAGTGGATGTATTCTCGTGGAGGTGGTCATGAATCCCATTCTTTGCAGCAATCGGTCAAAGACCATTGTCATCGGTGTTTGATGCCCATGGAGGGTGGATGCAGGAACAGGTGTGAGGCAGGCAGGCCCTGCATCCCACTCGTGACATGCTCATTCAAAGGTTGTGTGCAGTGTGGGAGATCTGTCCATGAAGTGTGAGGTACTGAGCCTGGCAATAAGACAGATTCTGTGGTCCACCCAAAACTGCCCATGGATTCATGAGATGGTCAACTGGGAGGGTAGGATCATAGTGCTTGTTGTGCATCACTTAGTGTCCTTGGCCATAGGTTGTGCACATCAAGGACTGTAAGCCTATGGTGTGTTAATGGAGGCTCTGAATGGAGATCAATCAATGCAGGCATTCTCCACGGTACAATGCCTATTGCTCATTTACCTACTTTCATGCAATCTGTCACTGACTGTCTGATGCAAAGTTTTACTCATGTATCTCTCTCAGTATATGCCACTTGCACAACCTCATTAGAACGTGATGAGATTTAGTGCAAGTGACATAAAATAGGGTATACAAAACATGTTTGTTATAACAAAGAAGAGGGACAAGGCGGGCTATTCAAGCGGGTCCAGCGTACGTGCCCGAAGTAGTGAGAACAAAGAAGAGTACGCAGTTCCCATGGGGGGGGAAAAGGGGCGGCAGAGGAAGGTATGCACTGAGAAAACAAGCCAGATTGAGGGTACCCAGAGAGCAACCAAAGAGTAACCAAGGGAGAGCAGGAGGAGTACTCCCTTTCGGGACCTAAAACCCTCACACACCCAGCAAGCTAGGTGTCATGCTTCATCAAAGGGGTTTTTGCTCCTCGTCAAGCTGGCGGTGCAATGCCTGACGGGCACCCAGAAAAGGTTAGGTAATCCACAGGGATTTTTATTAGCGTGGTTATCTACCTTAATAAAAAAAATCTGGTGAGATAGACTTCCTGGTGCAATGATCCAGGACAGTGTACTCTACCATGTGATTAATTAGTGTTTGGTCAATCCTGTGGATTACCTAACCTTTTTTAACTCTGCACCACCATCACCTGCACACATCTACACCCTTTCACACGAGGCCCCCATACCCGCATGCACTAACTGGCAGGGACAAATGATCTCCGATAAAGAGCCCCATCTGGGTTCCCGTCAGGCATTGCACCGCCAGCTTGACGAGGAGCAAAAACCCATATAATCAAGCAGCTAGTACTCCTCCTGCTCTCCCTTGGTTACTCTTTGGTTGCTCTCTGGGTACCCTCAATCTGGCTTGTTTTCTCAGTGCATACCTTCCTCTCCCGCCTCTTTTCCCCTTCATGGGAACTGCGTACTCTTCTTTGTTCTCTATACAAAACATGTACCACACATGTTTTGTATAGAGAACAAAGAAGAGTAGTAGTATCCCTGTAACCGGCAGTGTTTCAGAAGCCGACGGGGCCATCCGCGAGGACGCTGAGGGCGCAGGGAGCGTCGGACGTGGAGTTGCTACGCAACCATCCAGCCTGGGTTCTGACAGCATGAGCAGGGAAATTTCCATTCTACCAACGGGGCAGGCAGGCGCTCTCGGCAGGAGGAGCTCTGCACCAGAGACAGTGTCAGTGGAGAGCATGCCAGGTAATGCACCAGGAAAGGCAGTGACCCCAGAAGGAGGGTGGAGGAGAGGCTTAACAGGTAACTCAGACATGTTGGGGGCCATATTGATGATGGAAACCGAGCTGGGTTTGGGCTTGAAATCAGACCTAGGCAAAGATAAAGATAAGAGCAGCGCTTTAACTCTGGTGGGGGAGGAAAGCAACACACCCGGCCTTAAAGTCCACTGCGAAGAGAGTTTAAACAGGATTGGGGAAGGGCCTTCAACAGAGGGAGAGTTTTTCTCTCCAGATGAAGGTTCTGAGACAGATCAGAGCGCCGAGGGCAGTTCAGAGGAGCAGTCTAGCTCAGGATCAAGTATGGCTGGCAATGATACGACCAGGAAAAAACTGAAAAGACTGTCAATGTTAAGTAGACGCCACACTGAGACGCCATCTGGGGGTTCCAACCGATTAACATGGGATTACTCAGCTACCTCGTTAACATATTCTGAAGAGAATAATAGGAAGGAGATGCCTTCCGAATCTACAGCGCAACCAGCCCCCTTTGACATACTGCTTAGCACCTTAAAGCAAATTCAAACAGAAGCGAGGACAGAGAGCCGGAGAGCGAGGCAGGCCTCAAAAAAGATTCAGAGCACAATGAGGAAGATGAACAAACTATATGATGAGATTGCAGACAGAGTTACAGAGGTAGAGGAACGTACTGGCAAGCTGGAGGATGATGTTGGGACTTGGCGTACCTTCCAGACGACCCAGGAAAAACTCTCTGAAGAATTCCAGTGGAAGCTGGAGGATTTTGAAAACCGCCAGAGGCGGAATAACGTTAGAATCCTGGGTGTGGCAGAAGGGCTTGAGGGGCAGGATACTAGACGCTTTGTGGTTGGCTTGTTAAAGGGTGCATTTCCTGACTCCGCCTGGCAATGGGACAAAGAGATACAAAGGGCACACAGATTCCCCTTTGCACTAAAGAAAGGTTACGGAGGAGAAGGGCAGGGCAATCTACCCCGGGCAATTCTTGTTAATGTAGGTAACTACCTTCTAAGGGAAGAAATCATCGAGAAAGCCAGACCCGACAAACGGTGCACAGCAGGGGGCGTCACCTTTTTTGCCAGGCCCGATTTTTGCCACGCCACAGTGGAGAGAAGGTGGAGGCTAAGGCAAATGATAGCGCCTTTCCAGGCGCAGGGGTCTGAAGCATATCTTCTCTTCCCTGCAAAGCTTAAGGTCGTAACAAAGGGAAGAATTAGATTTTTTCTGTCAGAGATTAAGGCCCAACAGTTCTTAGATGAGCTCAAAACACAAAAGGGAGGGTAACAGAGCAATGGTACTTTGCTGAGTTGATATCCAGTTAAGACTATACTATGGGTTGGCGAGATCCCGGGGGGGAGGAGGGTGCGATTAGCACTACCCAAAGCGACCACACATAGGTCTAATTGACCTATTTGCCAGGAAACAGGGGGGGGGGTGCTGCTGGGATGGGAAGGACAAGGGGGGTCAAGAGGGGGGGCTCAAGGGGGGGGGAAGAGGGGGGGGAAAAATGTAAAAAAACTGGTTAATCTATCTGAAATGCTTGAACACACCATACTGTCTTCTTTTTTGCTATTTGTGAGTACACTTGGTAGGATTCATAGGTTATATGGTCATGTATATCGTATTAAAAATTTGGGGACACTTTGGAAAACTGAAAGCTTGCAATGAACTGTAGAATTGCGAGTATTAATGTGTGTGGGTTAAATGACTCTAATAAGAGAAACAGGGTAGCGGCGCTGTTAGGGGGGTTGCATCTGGATATAGTATGCTTACAAGAGACCCATATAGAGGTGGCTCAGGCTTATCTGCTTGGACAACTAGGATTCACAGTTTTAGCTAAATCAAAACAGGCTACAAGGAATAGAGGGGTCGCGATACTAGGGAAGATCAGGGATATGGTTGTAAATAAAAAACAGGAAGATGAGTTGGGGCGGTGGGTCATGTTGGATTTGACTTTTAGGGGTGTGAGGTTTACTTTGGTAACTATATATGGCTCAACGCAAGATGACCCGGAGGTGTTTCAATTTGTAGATTCAGAGCTGGTTAATTGGCCTGAACCGATCATATTATGCGGAGACCTGAACATACATGATTTTAGAGACCCTACTTTACAGTCAGGGACTCCTTATTCAGGAAGGAAAAAAAGAACCTATAGGGCATTGTGTGATTTGGTTAGTAACAACTCTTTATTCGACCCTTGGATAGAGCTGCACTCAGCTTTAGATGGTAGCACATTTTATTCTGCCCCTCATAAATTGATGGTTAGGCTGGATTATTTTCTGGTTTCTGGATCCCTCATTAATGCAGTTTCAATAGAAAAATACCCCCGCCTAATTTCAGACCATAACCCCTTGGTTCTAACAATTAAAATAGGGTTGGATAGAAGGGAAAAAAGGGAGTGGACTTTTGAAAGGGCATTACTGCAGGAGGAGGGATACAAAGAGCGTATGGGATCATGGATCAGAGACTATTGGGACTTTAACAGGGGTACCGCTAGCCCGGGAATGGTTTGGGACGCCTTTAAGGCGGGGGTAAGAGGGGAGACCATGAGCTATGTGGCAGCTGCAAGGACAAAGGAAAAAAACAAGATCACGGAATGGAACATGAAACTCCTTAATGTAGAGAGGGAATTGGGCGAAGCAATATACCAGCAACTCCCCTTAGAGCCAGTGTTATTGAAGACGGTGTCACTAAAGGCAGAAGCCTCTGAACATATGCTATCCAAGGCGGTGGGGGAGTACCTGGCCCGAAAAGAGGGGATATATGAATTCAGCGAAAAGGTAGGGCACTTGTTGGCTGTTCGCACCAGGCAGCGAGCAGCAGCAGCTGATATTCTTGAGATGATAGATCAATTTGGAAATCGAGTGGTAGGAGCAGATGGGATACAGAAAGTCTTCAGGCAGTTCTATGCAACATTATATACGGAAAACATAAAGGGGAACTCTCATGAGATAGAGGGGTATCTGAGAGGGGTGGCTCCAGAGGGTATCTCTCCAGAAAGGAAGGAGGAGTTAGAGCAACCATTCAAGAAAGAGGAGTTTATAGAAGCATTAAAACTCCTTCCTTCCGGAAAGGCTGCAGGTCCCGACCAGCTACCGGTGGAATTTTACAAAGTTTTCTCTGAAGGGTTGGCTAAGGATATGTTTGATGTGATGATTAAGGCACAGCTAGGGGAATCAATCCCCGACTCCTGGGGGGGGGCCGATATAGTGGTGATTCCCAAAAAAGGGAAACCTCTAAGTCAGCCAGGATCATACCGCCCAATAACGCTAATGAAAGCGGACTCAAAAATCTATTCCAAAATTCTGGCTAGAAGGTTGGCAGGAGTTATTGAGGAACTAGTTGTTCATTCCCAACATGGGTTCATACCAGGCAAGGACACCACACAACACACAAGGCAGGTTTTAACTTTTTTTGACGCAGCTAGTACCCCAGGAGACCCTATGGCTGCGATCTTCTTAGACGCCGAGAAGGCTTTCGATAGAGTCTCCTGGGAGTATTTGTGGGAAGTATTGAGATGGAATGGCATTGGCAATAGATATATCAAAGCAATGCAGGCATTGTATAAGAACCCTACGGCTAGAATTAGGGTGTGTAGGGGATTTTCAGAGGGAATCAGGATTGAAAGAGGCACGAGACAGGGCTGCCCGTCGTCTCCCTTACTGTTTGCGCTGTATTTGGATCCTTTTCTGCGCCGGCTTGAATTGAATGATGGAATTGCTAGGATGAGCTTGAATGGGTCGGAAGCGAAGATCTTGGCGTATGCGGATGACGTGGCCATCCTAACCCCATATCCAGATGAGGCAATGGTGGAAGTAGAAAGGGAGGCCGAGTCTTTTGGGAAAGTCTCTGGGTATAGCTTAAATAAAACCAAGACCCAAATAGTGAGCAATCGGTATGTGCAAAATGAGCAAAACAACATAGACTTAAGAAAGGTTAACTCAGCAGTCTACTTGGGGGTAGAGGTATCTGCGAATTTGGAAGTAGCAGTACAGAATAATGTGGTTCCCCTGCTAGCGAAGGTAAAATCAGACCTAGAACGACTTAACAACCTTCACCTGTCCTTGCTGGGATGTACGAATGTGGTTAAAATGTTGATACTCCCAAGATTTTTGTATTTTTTTAGGGCAATCCCACTATTCTTTGAAGCAAAGTGGTTTTCAGCACTAGAGAGGATTCTTAATAAATTTATCTGGGCCCATGGGAAAACGCGCAGGGCTTATCGGTATATGACACTTCCAAGAGAAAGAGGGGGATGGGGCGCACCTGACTTCAAGCTGTATTATTGGGCTGCGACCATTCAATATATGCAAGGCTTAATAGGGGGGGGAGATGATCCAAGGGGAGAGGGGTCTACTAGAATCTATAAGGCTGTATTAGGGGAAGAGGCTGAAAACTGCTTTCTGGCTTGTGTGGAATACGGGTGCTATAAAAGAACTAGATATAAGACGGTTGAGGCAGGAGTGAAGATATGGACGGCATATATGAAGAAAGTGGGGCTAGGAAGATTCAACCGCT
Source organism: Lissotriton helveticus (assembly GCF_964261635.1). Taxonomy (NCBI): domain Eukaryota; kingdom Metazoa; phylum Chordata; class Amphibia; order Caudata; family Salamandridae; genus Lissotriton; species Lissotriton helveticus. Next base: position 1,579,571,538 of record NC_136061.1, on the reverse strand, counting down.
ATACAAGACTGTTTAAAAATAGGTCATTCCCAGACGAGGTGTTCGGAGATAGAGTAATGGAAAGCTGGATGAAAAAGGGGGTAACAAGTATTGGAGATCTGTGGGGGATCCAGGGTTTGGCCACCTTTTCGGAGATATGTATTAAGTTTGGTTTAAACAATAAGGATTTCTTTAAGTATTTACAGATTAGGAGCTTCTTAGGGAATAAGCAAGGAGGGCCGGCTGGCTATAATAAAGTAGAGATAATGGAAAAAATAAGACTAGGGGGGGACTGTTCAATAAGAAGTCTATATGCTAGCTTTGTGTGCGGTATGCAGGACGATTTGGATAAACACAGTGAAAAATGGGCAGAAAAGCTGGAAGGAGAACTAGGGTGGTTCCAGGATTCTTTGGAGCTAGGATGTTCAGTGCTGTGTTCGGCGTCTTTACAGTCGCAGCACTATAAAACTATATACTCCCTATACTACACGCCAGCAAGGATAGCGAAATGGGGAGGAACAGAGGGTATAACCTGTCCGCGTTGTAACTCAGGAGAGGCGGATATAATACATATGTTTGCATTATGCCCACAATTACACACACTGCTACGAAATCTTGAACATTTCATGGAGGCTTCACTTAAGATCAAGTTGGAACTTAAGCCAGTCCACATACTTTTAGGAATAGTACCAGAAGAAGGTGAACATCATGAGTTTGTTTTTTTGGCTATGGCAGTATATAGATTGTGTATTGCTAGGGCATGGCTAGACCCTAACCCCCCGACTCTACAAGTTTGGTTGGCTAATTTACTGTCCTCATACAATCTTGAAAAGCCAATCTATGCAAGGAAAGGTAGGAGGGGGAGGGAAAGAGGGATGCGGATTTGGAAACCAATAGCAGATTGGCGGTCGGGGATAGGTTAGGATATATCTCAAGAAGACCATACATCATGTTGGACAGTGTTTGAAAAGATGATTAAGACGGAAATGTTTTTTGTTAAACCGAATGTTTTAAGTCACTGAGTGTACATTTATACATGGTGTGTTGTAACCTAATTTCTTTTTTCTTTCTGAATAAAAAAAAAAAAAAAAAGAAAAAAAAAACATGTACCATATTTTTCTAATATACATATATACATATATATATATTTAAACCATCAATATTGGCTTGAAAAAAAGGCATTCATGTATTTAAAAAAAATAAAATGCAAGTTTAATTTTGTTCCTTCTACTTTGGGGAATTTGCAAGGCAGTTCAAGCACGTAGTGACAATCTGTTACCAGGAAGGATGGCATGCTGTGATGCAGTGACAGATGTTGATGCTATCTCTTCCGAGCTCCACTTCCCTCAGGCTGCACTAAAATAGTTATGATTCCAAGCATTAAGATGCTTGCAAGTCGATTATCTTCCAAATTAATATTGCCCTCAGTTTCCTCAGCTGAGTTTCTTGTCACATAATGTACATAGGGAATATTTCAATGACAAATCTTTCTCTCCAGCAGCGATTGAATAGATTTAGGTGGAGACCATATGTCATTGGCCTAATACACCCTGCTATCCTGACATATGGCATTGAATGTGTACTTTGCTGGTCATCCTGCCTAGAAGCCATAGTTCAAGTTGGGAAAAAAACTATTGCCTCAAGAAAGGTAGAGCAACAAAAAACTTCTATCTGCCTTTCCTCTGGATCTCCTACAATAAGGAGTTTTATCATTTATATAATTAGGACAAAAACTATTTGAACGTGGAATGATACATTCACAGGAACCAATGTTTTCAATGCTGTACGACTCACAAATATTGACTGACTGACTGACTGACTGAATTATTTTTAGAGCGCTCTTATGCCGAGGCGTCTTGGCGCTGTAGGACGGAGAAGAAGAGAAGGATTAGGGCAGTACAAAAAGCCAGGTCTTCAAGGCCTATCTGAACTTCACTATGCTCATTTCGCAACGGAGTGAGGATGGTAGGCTATTCCAGAGCTTGGGGACTTGATTGGAGAAGGATCTGCCGCCCCAACGAGCTCTCTTTGTCCTAGAGATGCGCAATAGATTTTGAGAGATAGATCTAAGTGAGCGTTCAGGTGCATATGGTGGGAGAAGGTTGGAGAGCTGTTTGGAAATCTTCCCATAAAGGGATATGTGGGCCAGGCATAGGACCTTAAAGTGGATTCTTCGCCTGACTGGGAGCCAATGGAGTTCACAAATAGCTTTGGAGGTGGGATGGCGTTTGGGGAGGGTGAGCAGTACTCTGGCCGCTGCGTTTTGAATTGACTGGAGTCTGTCAAGTTGTCGTTCATCTGCACCAATGTACAGGGCATTACAATAATCTACCCTGGACATGACCAGCGCGCCTACTACCGTTTTCCTCAAGGAAAATGGGATGTAGGGTAGGATTTTCCAGAGGATCTTCAGTGTGAAGAAACAGGCTGATGTGACCTGGCTGGTTTGTGCTGTACAGGTGAGGTCCTTGTCCATTATGATGCCAAGGTTTGTGACCCTATTGGCCGGGAAAGGGCAGGTGCCAGCCTCTGAAGGCCACCACAGGTCGTTCCAAATGGAGGGTTTTTGGCCAAACTTGATCACCTCCGTCTTTTCAGCGTTAAGCTTGAGGAAGTGGATGTTCATCCACTTCTTTACGTTTGACAGACAGTTTCTAAAACTGGTAGCGGTGGCTTCCACCGTCTGGGCAAGTGAGACTACCAGTTGGATGTCGTCAGCGTAGGAAACTAGGTGCAGGCCATGGGATTTTATCAGTGCAGCTAGGGGGGTGACATTAAAGATTAAAAAGGGTGGGTGAGAGGGCCGATCCCTGGGGGACGCCACAAGGTAGATGGAACTCCTCAGATTGGAGACCGTCCCAGTGAATTTGGTGGATGCGGGCCTCTAGGAAGGACTTGAGCAGATTTAGGGCGGTGTCCGTAATGCCCAACACCCTCAATCTGTTTATGAGGACCCCATGTTTAACTGTGTCAAACGCCGCTGTCAGATCCAGTAGCATCAGAGCGGCTCTTCCACCCTCATCCATGGTCTGTCGTATGTCCTCCGAGGCTATGATCAGAGCCGACTCAGTTGAGTGATGGGCCCTAAAGCCATGTTGTGTAGGGTCTAGTAGGTGACAGTCCTCAAGGTGTTTGGTGAGCTCCTGATTCATAGCACTTTCCAGAATTTTTGCAGGGAGGGGTAGACATGATATCAGGCGATAATGTTTGGCTTCCATGGGGTCTAAAGTCTCCCTTGTGAGGATGGGCCTGATACATGCCTTCCTCCAGCTGCTGGGAAAATGTCCTGAGCTGATCGCCGTGTTAAGGAGCGGTATGAGGGCCTGACTAATTGTTTCAGGGACAGATGTAGGATGTGAGGGGGGAATGGGTCTAGTGGGGAGCCAGATTTAGTCTGTAAGAGCAAATTGGCGACCTGAGAGTCGCCTAGCTGAGATAATTTGGGGAGTTCCAGAACAGGCACCTGTTGATCTGTTTCATAGGGGAGCTCCTCGCAAGTAGGTAGCAGACGAAGGTCGTCATAGACAGTCTGGACTTTCTGCTGAAAGAATTGTGCTATATTTTCCACAAACTCTTGATGTGGTTTGAAGGTTGTTTCTCTGGGACTTTTAGCTAGGTGGGTAATGGTTTTGAACAATTCTTTAGAGGAGTTGGTGGACTCCTGGATTTTCTTTGTATAGAAGGTTTTCTTAGCTTGTTCTATCGCTAGCTTATATTCATGTAGGGCTGCAGTATACTCTTTTCTGGTCTGGGGGCTATAGTCATTCCGCCATAGCCTTTCTGCTCTCCTGCATTTTAGTTTTATCAGTTTAACCTCCGGGGTATACCATTGTGAGGTTGCTGAGTGAGTCCTAGGTTTTTTTTACTCTTCCGGGGCTAGCTCGTCCATTGCCTGGGTAAGCCAGGTGTGGAATTTCTGGGCTCCGCTGTTGCTGTCGCTACTTGTGAAGGAAGGCATATCCCTTTTGAGTTTATTTGCAAGGGATGTGGCTTCAAGTTTTTTCCACGGGCGGATTTTAGTCGGGAGTACAAGGTCTTTCCTCCTTGCGTTTGTCAGAGTAATTGTAAGGGAAAAGTGAATGGCAGCGTGATCGGACCAAGGGAGCAGGGTAGTGGAAGTGATCTTAATGTGGTGATTGTTGGTGAAGATTGCATCAAGAGTGTGACCGGCAGTATGGGTGGGTCCTGCCACTAATTGGTTTAATCCATAGATGCGGAAGTTCTCTATGAGGGTAGAGATTTCCATAGAGTTATTGTCCGCTAGGTGGAAATTAAAGTCCCCTAGTGTAGTGAAGGTGGATTTATCTGAGGTGGATTCCAGAAAGGTTAGGAGGGCATTTGTGAACAAGCCTCTGGGTCCTGGCGGTCAGTAGAGCAAGAGGCCAGTAAATATTAGTTGGTTATTGTACTTGACCAAAAAGGATATGGCCTCTGCTTCTAGTCCCGCCTGAGGGAGGATGTTTATTTTAAAGATTGACCGGTGGATGATAGCTACCCCATCACCGGTAGCTCCCTGCCTGTCAACATGTACTAAAGAATAGTCCGTGGGTACTGCTGTATTCCAGTCAGGCCCTGATGAGTCATTGGCCCACGTTTCTGTTAAGAAGGCCAGGTCTACATTGTGGTCAGTCATGAGAGCTTCAATTTCGTGTTTGTGCTTTGGCATTGACCCAACATTTAGGAGTAAGTTTTTTAAGGTTTTTGTGTTTTTCTTGCGACGACAGTTCGGGGGCTGACAAGGGGGATGAGGACGATTTGCAGTGGATCCTAAATTGAGCGTGTTTGGTGATGGATGTGGTATCGTGACGCCACATGACCGACATTTACGAGTGTGTAGCGTGCCGCTGTCATGGAGTAGCACCGAGTGTAGACAGTTTGTGCGTCTTAAATTCATAAGTGTTTCTCTTGAGTAAATGTATTTGGGGTGACTTGTGGTAATTTGGCCAGGGATTAGGGCTCTGGGTGCTGGTCCGGCGCGGACGGGTGCAGATGGGCTTGCCTTTGGCGCGCCTTGGGCGCATCGCCGGCGCGCCCGTTGCGCTCGCCCGCTTCGCGTCCGGACCACTATAGAGCTAAATAGGCTCTTCGGCCGGAAGTCGCGGCAGCTAGAGCGCGTGGCACCAGTCCTCCCCACCTAAGATGTCGGCTATGTGGCCTGCTGGTGTCGAGAGAGCCCGATATTCCCTCCGCAACTAACGGGACTTCCGGCGGCGGAACGAGGAATGGAGCGTCAATAAACAGTTACAATTATTAATCAATTGTGCAAATGCGCTAGAGGCTGATGGTTTCGTACAAGTTATTCTGTGCAATTTTAAAACAATTGGCTCACTAGTGCAAGTTTTAAAAGTATTCAAGTATACAGGTTAAAAAACGTTGTTAATCACGCTTATAATATCCTTAGTTCTGGCAACAAAAGGTTGTTAGAGCAGAGAAGCGCTGACCGCTACCCGCTCCACTAGCTCCGTCCTAGTACCGAGCCTCCTGCCGAGTCCAGTCTAAATAGGTTCTTAGGCCGGAAGTCGCGGCAGCTAGAGCGCGTGGCACCAGTCCAGCCTACCATGGAGTTGTTGTACCAGTTCCCTGTACCACACCACCAAAAAGACTCAAAATAGGAAGTTTTGATGCCTACCCCCACAGTCCGGATTTTCAATTTGTTCATAGCAAATCCCTGGTGTTAATAAAAAGAAAGTTTGTGTGTTTTCCTAATGTATGGGAAGGCCTTTTTTTCGGGTTCACTCCCACTTATTGCCCCTCCACTTTTTGCTCGATTTAATGCTGGTTTCCTGACTCTGAACACTGGGAAGCTGACATCCAGCACCCAGTGTATGTACTCTGACCTCTAAAGGTTGTGTGCAGTTGTATGTTACCTGATTGGAATGCCTAGTTTACCTATAAGTCCGTTGTAAATGATACTCTAGGTAGCAATGGTGTGTAAGTTACATGTCACTAGTGGATTGCAGCACTGAATGTATTCCCTATACTTGTTTGTAACTTACATTTTTTTTCTGAACAACACTATGTCTTCAGTCGAGTAAAGGGAGGAAGATGAGATGGAGCAACAGGAAGATGCAGCGTTAACGCCAAAGAAGGAGTCTTTGGTGTGCATTTCTTTCTCTGGCCCACCGAGAGGGAAGAAAGGTGTCATCCGGATTAGTGGTATGCACACTATGCCACAAGCAGTTTTACAGAGGAACTCAGCAGAAACACTCACATGACACATCAGGAATGTGGCATCATACGAAATCCATGTACCCAACATGCCTTGGAAGAGCAAGGGTGGACAGAGATGCCAAGCAGCCATCAACATCCGTTGCAAGAACACCTCGAATGTCACCTCGAATGTCAGAACTGTTTATCTTCGAGAGCCCGAACGGACAAGAGAGACATCAATAAAAACTAAAAAAATATAAGGGAGTGCAGTCACATAATTTCTGCAGGGGACATCATTCCATATGTGGGCCAGAAGTTAGTTCAGGAACACAAATGTACCATTAAGAAGTCGTTTTTAGGTCTCGCCTATGCAGCGCGCATGCATTGCAAAGGCAAAAAGACCTTTTGGGATCACTTTGGCTTTTCAGCCAAGCACGTGCATGCATTCCATTGCCTTCAATGGCAACGCGTGCAAGTCAGGAGATTCACTCGCGGGAGCCAACACCGCAATATGGCAGCAATTATTACTCCCGCAAGTGAATCTCACAGCCCCCCTCCTCAACCCTGCTGCGACAGATGCCGACATGCCCAGGGTAGGGGGGCTAGGCACCGGCCGCAAAAAGCGATGCAAGCAAATTAACGTGAAGAGCAGCTTTGGGAAGGGGTTTGTTTTGTGTATTGGACACTAAAGGTTTTCAGAGTCTAAAAATAAAACAAAACATGGCTTTGGAGGCGGAGTGAAACGTGTAAGGCAGGAGGACTTTAAAGATTGGTCTAGGATGCCAGTTTCTTCAATAAATGATTTTATTAATCACCGACTCAGAGAATGCATCCTTAATGCAGAACAGTCTTTAGAGGATATGTATATATATTCGTTTTGACGTAATTCTTTTTGCTCTTGTCATTTGGGAGAAAGGTAAGCCGGTGTAGTGAAGGGTGTTGTTTCGGTCCGTTTGTTTCCTGAACATACAAAAATGTGGATAATTCAAAAAGCTATGTTTTGTATACCTATGTACAGATGCTATGTCCTTGGTATCTTATAGATAAGCTCCCAGAAGAAGGGCATGCCAGCCGAAATGCATTGGAGCCTATGGAATGTTTTTGAATAAAATGATCATGATTTAAAAGGAATGAAAGTAATTCCCAAAACACTGAAATAAACATTCAAACTAAATAAATTACAATGTTCAAAGAAACATTGATGTGAGTCCTTCTTATCAAGGAACCAAAGGTGTGCCCTAATAGGGATGCGAGCAAGTTTTGGAAGCACCATACTGATGCAAGGATGCAAGTCAACCATCAATAATAATGCACACAACACCAATTCAATTGTAGTGCTGATATGCTGGACAGACCTCACTAAGCAGAGCACAAATCTCTCCATGTGTACATATACTGCTAGTGCTTGTAATGTTGTGGCCAGTGGATGCAACCATGTTACCTCAGGCAGTGGGGAAGATCTCGGTCATGTAGCTGTGTTTTTCCCCCTGGAAGCGGGAGTGGAGTGGGCTGGACCAACGTATGCCACTCTAGTGTAGGATTATGAATAAATAGGCCGGGGCTCCTGGCATGGTTCACTTGTGTGAAGGCCAATGACTCTGCCGGAGCGGCGGCCCTTACCCTGCCACGTGGCTGCTGCAATGACTGCGGGGTCTCCTCGACACAGGCCCCCTGCAAACTCAGCGGCACAGCACCACGTACTTATGTCTGTACAGACTACAGCCTTTGATCTACACTGCGGACAGCAGGGCTCACAATTCAGATGGAGTGGCGATTGCAGATGACGCAGTCCAGTACGCAAGACACATTGCTCCCAGTGTGCTCCCCGGACCATCCATCATCGCAGGGTGTGCACACGCTGAGTGCTTCAGGTGCCACTGACTCAGTGCACTATAAGTCATAGCCACATGGCCTTATTAAGGCAGAATTCAATAGACAAAAGACATTGCTCCCAGTGTGGCCCCCCCAGACCACGCATCATCGCATGGTACGCAGACACTGAGCGCTAAAGGTAGTGCACCAGAAGTCAGTGGCACATGGCTTTATTAAGGCAGAATTCAATAGACAAAAGACATTGCTCCTAGTGTGGCCTGTCTGGACCACGCATCATCGCAGGGTGCACGCACGCTGAGTGCTTCAGGTGCCACTAACTCAGTGCACCATAAGTCAGCGCTACGTGGCCTTATTAAGGCAGAATTCAATAGACAGAAGACATTGCTCCCAGTGCGGCCCCCCCAGGCCACTCATCATCACAGGGTACGTAGACTTTGAGAGCCAAAGATACTACTAACTCAGTACACCAGAAGTCAGCGCCAAATGGCCTTTTTAAGGCAAAATTCATTAGACAAAAGACATTGCTGCCAGTGTGGCCTGTTTGGACCACGCATCATTGCAAGGTGCATGCACTCTGAGTGCTTGAGATGCCTCTAATTCACCGCACCATAAGTCAGCGCCACTTGGCCTTAATAAGGCAGAAATCATTAGACAAAAGACATTTCTCCCAGTGCGCAGACAAGGTAAAGGAACCTGCCCTGTACAATCTAATAAAGGGCCTCAACGAGGTCCACTCTATTCTAAATCGTACCCAGAACCCATGAAGGACACTTCAGAAATCCATAATGTCTGATTTGTCAACGTAGTTTTTTATTTTTGAGTTCATTTTTCTTATATATAATTTGAAACAATTTAATAATAAATATATGCACAATTATAAAGAGGAAAGCAACAGAACAAGGTTAATAGTGGTTCTAACTCCACACAAACAAAACTACAATCATACTACGGCATTCATACATCACACAGCACAATGCAGAGGTGGTTCTTGATGGAATGGAAACCGATGGTTGGGGATCCGGATTGGTGCGAAGGGTTCCAAGATAGGAACAAACGCCAACGCGCGTTTCGGTGTGTGGCCCCGTCCGGGGCTACACCTTCATCAGGGCAAAGTGAGGAGGAGCTGGAAGAACCACAAGGTAGGTACGTACTCTGGAATAATAGGGCTAGGCTAGCTTCAGGTGGTCAAAAATTCCAGTCTGATGCCCATCAGTCCCGGTAGTAATGGGCAGAGCTGATTCTGCTGTAGAAGGCGGTTAAAATAAGATAAAACGTTCCCTTGAGTGACACCGAACAGTACGAAGATGTGGTTCCGTTTCTTGTAAGCATTAATGTGGGCATAGGGAAACGCGCAGCGTCAACCGAATCAAGGTAAATACGGCCAGGAAGTGAACTTCAGGGCTGCAGTTGTCAAGTGCGGCAAGTTTTCCTTCACCTTTGGACGTCTTGTATTCTTGAGAGAATAGGGTGCACTAATAGGGTGCACAAATAATTCAAAGCAGGGTTTCTTAACGATATGGACGATGACTCATAGACAAGAAAAGAAACGGAACCACATCTTCGGAACCGTTCGTTGTTCGGTGGAACCCTTCGCACCAATCCGGATCCCCAACCATCGGTTTCCATTCCATCAAGAACCACCTCTGCATTGTGCTGTGTGATGTATGAATGCCGTAGTATGATTGTAGTTTTGTTTGTGTGGAGTTAGAACCACTATTAACCTTGTTCTGTTGCTTTCCTCTTTATAATTGTGCATATATTTATTATTAAATTGTTTCAAATTATATATAAGAAAAATGAACTCAAAAATAAAAAACTACGTTGACAAATCAGACATTATGGATTTCTGAAGTGTCCTTCATGGGTTCTGGGTACGATTTAGAATACAGTGGACCTCGTTGAGGCCCTTTATTGGATTGTACAGGGCAGGTTCCTTTACCTTGTCTGAGCTTTACTTTCCCCGTCTACCTGCCTTATATTGATGTGGGGTCCCCCTTTGATTAGAAATTGCTCCCAGTGCGGCCCTACCGGACCATGCTTCATCGCACGGTGCACGCACACTGAGTGCTCGAGGTGCCACTAACTCCCTGCACCAATAGTCATCGCCACGTGGCCTTTTTAAGGCAGAATTCAATTGACAAAATACATTCCCCCAAGTGCAGCCCGCCCAGACCACTCATCTTCGCAGGTTGCGTACACGCTGAGTGCTTCAGATGCCACTAACTCAGTGCACCACTTATCATCGCTGGTCGCACACACGCTAAATTGCCAATACTGCGCAGCTCTACTCAACGTCACGTGGTGTGGGCCCTTGCTCACCGCTGCCTCCTGTCTACACTGCGTCATCAGGGCTCACAATTAAAATTGAATTTTCAGTCAGTAATTACAGAGTGGAGTATCCTTTCTTCAAGAACTGTTTTGATATCAATCATAGCATCATCGCAGGGTACACACACACTGAGTGCTTCAGGAGCCACTAACTCAGTGCAGCACACCTCATGGACCCTTTATGATACAATATTTTTTTTATTTTCAACAAAATAGATTACTGCATGCAGTTCATACTTGTGGTTTTTCTTATGAAGTGAAAAATGTGTCTCCAATTGAAAAAGAAAAGATAGTTCCTAGAAATGTTGAACAAGTATTAGCTGAAGAAGTTCAAGGGAGATGTACCGAGGCTCCAGTGTTTACTTGGGAGTAAAGTAGTATTTGTAGTATACGTCAACAGTCTATTGCTATTTTACTAAATTTCTTAAGACAATATAGAAAAAAAACTGTGAAACAGAAGATTAAGATATTACAAGAACTAGATCTTTCCAATGTGAGAAAAAATACAGGGTTTTACGGTCATTCTCTGGCTTGTCTTTCTAGGAAAGTCTGTCAAAGTTGTTTTCATCATTTAGCAATGTTAGCAGTATATCATTCCGATATGCGAAAGTTAGAAGATTATACTACCTGAAAACTCCTGCATTATGTCTAAATTAAATTAGTACAGCTCTTTTGCATGGTTCAGTGATGGATATAAAACAAGTTTGTGATGATATAGAGTTATGTTTCTTTGCTAGTCAAGAGGAGTGTACAGAAAGTAAGAGTTTGATAAGTGTTCGTGTTGAAGAAGAGATGAAAGATAGTACTGATGTGAAGTTTGAAAAAGAAATAACAAAGTTTAAAGTAGTTTCTGGTGAAAATCCCAACTATGTTTGTATTTGTTCTCAACGCACTCATTAATAAAATTCATACTAGGAATGTAGATGTGTTTTTAAAAGGTGAAAAAGAAAACAATGATAAATAGAAAGAATTTGCTGCATATCTGTTTGTGGGAGGTTGTTTTGAGTTACGTACTGTACAATGTCTTTGTAAATATTGTTACAATTAATTAGAAGAAAACAAAATGCCAGCTAGAGCTGTCCATAATGACTTAGAATTAGTTGCTATACTTCCTAAACTTACAGATTTAAATACATATGAGGCCATCCTTATTCATCTGAGCAGCCTTTTCAGGCTATAATTCGTATGCAGCCTAAAAACGGTAAACTTCCTCCAACACATCTACAAAGAGGTTTAAAAGGAAGAGTTGTGTATTTACCTTTAGATTTTAAGAAAACTGTTGAAACTGTTGGTGTAGAAAGAGAGGATACTGAACCTGTAGTCATTCTTGTTAATGGTGTACCCATAATGAGTAGGGAAATATGGTAAGAGTTAGTACATGTCACGAAAATCCAAAAGGCTACATTATATCTGGTGCAAAACAATATTTACTATAAAATTGTAAATGTAGAAGAAAAATAAATGACTTTAGAAGATAAAACACATTTCAAGTGGACAAATAGAAAAAATGGACAATTCAAGAAAAGAAGACATTTTTTAACATTATACTATACACCCTCTACATTGAAAAGGGCTGATGGGAGATACTACTGAATTGTTCCAGATGAAAAAAGCAAAAGGAACTCCCATGAGTGTGTGGGAAACAAGTTTGGAAGATCATTGTTTTCCACAGCTGGAAAAGGTGAACGATATGATGAACGACCAGTTCAGATACTAGCTTCAGAATACCGTACTTTACAACTGTACTCAGAAGAGCCAAAATTTCCTCAGTGCGTTCCATAAATGTTTCATCTTTTGTTCCATACACCTTAACTGCGGTCAGCAGAGCTCACAATTTAAATTGAGACATGATTTATTTATTTCAGAGAGAAATGACTAAAAACATTCCTCGATGTCTGTGCTGACTACTGCCTTCGATGTACACTACCGAAAGCAATGCTCATAATTCACATAGAGGTGCGATTCAAGATAACGCAGTCCAGTAGACAACAGGCAGTGCTTCCAGTGTGGCTCGCCCGCACCGTGCATCATCACTGGCTGAGCAGACGCTAAATGCTTGTGATGCCCCTATCTCAGTGCAGGACAACTCATGGACCCTTTATGATACAATATTTTGGGCCAGATGTAGGAGGCCATTTACCGACCGGTAACGGCGGATTTCGGCCGTTACCGACCGGTAAATGGGTATTTGGGATTTAGGGGCATCATTTTACAGATTCGGTAAATTTACAGAATCGGTAAATTTACAGATTCTGTAAAATACGGAATCGGTATTTTTACCGATTCGGTAAATCCCAGATGTAGGTGGGACTTTTCTGAGTCCCAAAGGCCTTACAGATTCGGTATTTTACCACCCAATCCAATTGGGTGGTAAAATACCGAATCCAGGTGTGCATGCACATGTGTGCATGCACACCTAGCCATGTGACAGACAGACATGCCCTTAGGGCATGTCTGTGTGCCACATGGCACACATGCCCGTCTTTGGGTTGCTAGAGGGTGTCAAAGTGACACCCCCTGCACCCTTGCTGGAATCGGTATTTACCGAATCGGTAAATACCGATTCGGTAATGCCCATTGATTCCTATGGGCTTCAATGCCCATAGGAATCAATGGGCATTACCGAATCGGTATTTACAGAATCGGTAAATACCGAATCTTAATTATTCGGTATTTACCGAGTCTGTGTTACCTACATCCCCCCCCTCTATTTTACCACTTCTTAAATACCGAATTGTTAAAATTCGGTATTTAAGAAGTGGTAAAATAGAATTACCTACATCTGGCTCTTTGTGTATTATTTCACATCTGCTGTCCTACCTCAGTGTACCACAAGTCATGAACCCTTTACAATAGAATCTTTTCTGTATTATTTCACATCTGGTGCCCGTACGTTAGTGCAGCACAAATCATTGACCCTTTATGATTGAATCTCTGTGTCTGATCCAATGATTACTGTTGTACTTGTTGCCAGCACCAACCATTCCCGGAGGGTTGGCTTTCAATCACCCCACGCATCCAGCACAGGCGTCACTGGACATGTGTCCCTGGGAATCAAAAAGAGTCAAGTACACGTGCAAGTACCCAGTTCCACTATCTATCTGTGTCTGTGTGTTCATTATGTATGCAACGTGCTGCCCATGGGCCCTACCACATTACATTGTGCGCTGGACAGCGTATGTAACCATCTTACCTTTGACAGTGGGGGGAAACTTTAGTTATGTCACTTTGTCTTGGTCATTGTACAAGTACGTACGTAGAGACTGGATCATTAGAGTACTGCAAGGAGTGTATAGTGAATTTATAAGTGCGTGGGGATTGGCGGAGTGATTGTATAAGTACATATGTTGGCGCAGCCTAACTTCAACAAGAAGCTTGTCTCTAATCGGCTACCCCCCCTGTGCCAAAAACTGAATCTACAACTTTCCATATCTCTGTCTTGCTACAGCTGCAAAACTCCACTGGATGTGCAATAAACATTCATATCCACACAGATGTGTCATGTCCACCATCTTTCTTTTGTAGAACTATGGCTGAATGTAGAGTCAGTGATTCCCCGTACCTTCCATGTTGGCCATGTTGTGGGACTTGGCTCACAATCAATCAATCAATCAAAGCATTTATATAGCGCACTACTCCCCCGGAGGGTCTCAAGGCGCTAGGGGAGGGGGGGTCCGCTACTGCTCGCACAGCCAGGTCTTGAGCTGCTTCCTGAAGGCAAGGTGGTCCTGGGTCAGGCGGAGGTGGGTCGGGAGGGAGTTCCAAGTCTTGGCGGCCAGGGAGGAGAAGGACCTTCCTCCTGTGGTGGCTCTTCGGATGCGGGGGACGGAGGCGAGGGTGTGGTCGGTCGATCGTAGCTGGCGTGTGGGAGCGTAGAAGTTGAGGCGGCTGTTGAGGTATCCTGGGCCTTGGTTGTGTAGGGCCTTGTGTGCGTGGGTGAGGAGACGGAAGGTGATTCTCTTGTTGACCGGGAGCTAGTGCAGATCTCTCAGGTGTCCGGAGATGTGACTGCGTCGGGGCATGTCCAGGATGAGTCGTGCTGAGGCGTTCTGAATCCGCTGGAGTCTCTTCTGGAGTTTGGCGGTGGTTCCAGCGTAGAGGGAGTTGCTGTAGTCCAGACGACTGGTGATGAGGGCCGGGGTGACCGTCTTCCTGGTCTCGGTGGGGATCCACCGGAAGATCTTACGTAGCATGCACAGGATGTTGAAGCACGACGAGGAGACGGCGTTGACTTGTCTGGTCGTGGAGAGGGAGGAGTCCAGGATGAAGCCCAGGTTGCGTGCGTGGTCTGTTGCTTTGGGTGCGCTGCCCAGGGTGGGGGGCCACCAGGAGTCGTCCCAGGCGGAGGGTGAAGATCCCAGGATGAGGACTTCCGTCTTGTCCGAATTCAGTTTCAGGCGGCTGTTCATCATCCACTTGGCTATGTCTGTCATCCCTTCGTGTAGGTTGGCTCTGGCGGTGGCGGGGTCGTTGGTGAGGGGGAGGATCAGCTGGGTGTCGTCGGCGTAGGAGATGATGTTGAGGTTGTGTTGGCGTGCGATGGCTGCGAGGGGGCTCATGTAGACGTTGAAGAGGGTTGGGCTGAGCGAGGAGCCTTGAGGAACGCCGCAGATGACTTCGGTGGCTTCTGATCTGAACGGGGGGAGGCGGACTCTCTGTGTCCTTCTGGCGAGGAATGAGATGATCCATTCCAGTGCCTTCTCCTGGATTCCGACGTTGCTGAGGCGCCGCACTAGGGTACGGTGGCAGACAGTGTCGAAGGCCGCGGAGAGGTCTAGGAGGATGAGGGCCGCTGTTTCTCCGTTGTCGAGCAGGGCTCGGATGTCATCGGTGGCTGCGATCAGGGCGGTCTCGGTGCTGTGGTTGGCCCGGAAGCCAGACTGCGAGCGGTCGAGGGATCCGTTCGTCTCGAGGAAGGCGGCCAGCTGTTTGCTGACGGTCTTCTCGATGACTTTTGCAGGAAACGGGAGCAGCGAGATGGGGCGGTAGTTCTTGAGGTCGGTGGGGTCGGCTGATGGCTTCTTTAGTAGAGCGCTGAGTTCGGCGTGCTTCCAGCTCTCCGGGAAGGTAGCGGTGTCGAAGGAGGTGTTGATGATGTCCCGCAGGTGGGGTGCGATGACAGCGTCGGCCTTGTTGAAGACGTGTTGAGGGCAGGGGTCGGTTGGAGATCCGGAGTGGATGGAGTTCATCGTGCGGATGGTGTCTTCGGTGCTGATCGGGGTCCAGGCGCGGAGGGAGGTGGTGGGGGGCGGTGGTTCAGTCGTGGCATGCGTCGGTTGAGTGCTGAAGCTGTTGTGTATGTTCGCGATCTTGTTGTGGAAGTAGGATGCGAGGGAGTTGCAGAGGTCTTGCGAGGGGGTGATGTTGTTGATTCCGGCGTTGGGGTTGGAGAGCTCTTTAACGGTGTTGAAGAGTTCCTTGCTGTTGTGTGCGTTGTTGTCCAGTCGTTCCTTGAATGCAGTTTTCTTGGTGGCGTGGATCAGTTGGTGGTGTTTTCGGGTGGCGAGCTTGAGGGCAGTCATGTTGTTCGGTGTTGGGTCTCTGCGCCAGGCTTTCTCGAGTGCTCGGCAGTTCTTCTTGGAGCTCTTGAGTTCGTCGGTGAACCATGGGGCTTTCTTGCTGCCGGGTCTGCTAGGCGGGGTCTTCAGAGGGGCGAGGTTGTCTGCGCAGTTGCTGATCCACTTTGTGAGATTGGTGGCCGCCTGGCTTGGGTTAGTTGCGTTGGTGGGAGGGTTCATGCTCAGGGAGGTCGTGAGCTGGTCGGCTGCGATCTTGTTCCAGCTTCTGCGTGCAACCTGTTGCTGGTGGTGGTGGATCGTGGTCCTTCTGAAGCTGAAGTGGACGCAGCTGTGGTCCGTCCAGTGGAGTCCGGTGGCGTGGCTGAAGGTGATGTCCTTGCTGGATGAGAACACAGGGTCGAGTGTGTGTCCGGCGTAGTGGGTGGGGGTGGTCACCAGCTGCTTGAGACCGAGGTTGACGAGGTTGTCCAGCAGGGTGGTGGTGTTGCGGTCGTTGTTGTTCTCCTGGTGGAAGTTGAGGTCCCCGAGGAGGATGTAGTCAGCGGAGGGGAGGGCGTGCGGGCTGATGAAGTCGGCGATGTCTTCGCTAAATTGTGTGCGTGGTCCTGGGGGTCTGTAGATGAGGGTGCCTCTGAGGGTGGTCTTGGGGTTGATGTGGATCTGGAAGTGCAGGTGTTCGGCGGGTGCGAGGGTGTCGTCGGTGTTGGTCGTGATGCGGATGGTGTTCCTGTGGATGATGGCGATGCCTACTCCTGTCTGGTTGACGCGGTCCCTCCGGATGATCTTGTAGCCGTCCGGGATGGCGATGGCGATGTCGGGCGCTGAGGAGGCGTTCATCCAGGTTTCCGTGAGGAAGGCGACGTCTGGGGCTGTGGTGTCGAGCAGGTTCCAGAGCTCGACGGCGTGTCTGTGGATGGAGCGGGTGTTGAGCAGGATGCACTTGAGGTGGTTGCTGCTGGTGTTCGGCTTGGTCGGTGCTGGTGTAGTGCAGGTCCGGATGCAGGTGAATTTGCAGGAGTGGCAGCAGAAGGGTCCGTGGGTGCGTCTCGGGGTGGCTCGATAGCAGCCCGGGATTCGACCGGCGTTGAGTGCGTAGAGTTCAGTGGCGTCGTAGGTCCGGCGGGTGGGCTGGTGTCGGCGGGAGCCAGGGGTCCTGGCACTGGGCGCGGTCCAGGCGCGGACGGGCGCAGACGGGCTTACCTTTGGCGCACCTTCGGCGCTCAATTGGTGCTCCTGCTGCGCGCGTCCGCTGCGCGGTCGCTCTGGAGCATCATAAGAGAGGAGCTGGGAGGGCGGGTCAGCTGGGTGGCGGGAGCGGGGCGGCCAATGGGCAGGGGGAGCGGGGTCGGCGGAGATCTGTGGCGGGAAGGGGCTTGCAGGGCGGCTCTGCGGCGGCTGGGTCGTCCGGCGGAGGAGACCCAAGGAAGGGGGAGGACAGCAGAGGGGGGTAAGGGGTACACAGGGCAAGCAGGAAGGGGGAAAAGAAAACGAAGTGGCAGCAGAGGGGAAGAACGAAGTAGGCAGCAGCGGGGCGGCAGGAGAGGGGAAAATGCTAAAGGCAGCAGCGAGGCGGCGGAGCAAGGCTCAGGCAGGCAGCATTCAGCAGCAAGGCTCAGGCAGGCGGCAGGCAGGAGCAGCGGAGTGGGGGAGACCTCGCCTTGGAGAAGGCTCAGCGGTCGCTTTTGCAACCCGGGTGACGGTAGCACTACTACAAGAACACCCACATGCCAGTGTTGCCACATTTTTTTAAGCATCCTATAGCCCAAAGCCAACCAAAAAATAGCCCAAATTAGCCCAATATGGCTACTTTAAGGTAGGAGGGGCAGGGACAGCATCAAGCAGGCAGTGAATGCATTGGAATTGATGTTGCAGCAGGCTGCCAAGTAAATATTTGTCTAATAAAGTGCTTTAAAATACTACTTTGCTGGAGTGCCGTATATATATTTATTATCTGGCAACTAGCACAAACCAAAATTTTACCGCACAACCGGGACAAATATAGCCCAATTGTGCGTGGTGTAGCCCAATCTAGCAATACTGCCCGTATCAGTTGATTCCTCATAGAGCTCACGACAGAGCCACGCCCATAACTCCACAGTCATTCTCCACAGCCTCAGGCTGGACTGGCAAACGCCAGGCCAGGCCAGCCCACTCCGCTTACAGGGGACAACAATGCTACATGGTCCAGATTTTCATTGTAGTGATCTGCTGGTTACAGGTCTAGTTGTTAGTATGCCACAGCCACTCACTCACGGCTGGTATACACCCACACCAAAGTCATCCAGCACAGGCATTACAGGACACGTGACCCTACCAATAAAAAAGACCTGGCGCACATGCTCTACCCCATTTTATGGTTGCTTGCACCGCATGCACTGCGGCCAGCACAGTTACACCGCCATAGTGATGGCCTGTCCCGGTGGTCCGGACACCTCATGTTTTGTTGACTTGCAGATGAGAAGGGTGCCCACTCAGATAAAAGGTGAGCAGTGAGGCCTGGGTGCGCAGCGGCGGCCAGATACCTCTGGGCGGGGGGATTGGATGGTGTACAGCAGCCTGGATGCAGAAAGACAGCACAGCGATTTAGGCGTATGCAGTCGTATGTACTCTGCCATTACTAATTCTATAATATGTTTCAGATGTGGGAGCTTGAGGGCTCCAATAGGTCCTGGCACATGGTTGGAGACACAGTGGTGGCGTAAAGGTGAGATGTGAGGGTTTTGTCCACTGTGTGGGCACTCGGTGTCCCTCCCCATCTCTTCCTTTTTCTCCCTCACACTCTTTCTCTCGCCCTCTTCCTCTTACACTGTTTGTCTCTTTCTCTCTTCCTCTCTCTCTATTTCTCTCTCTCACTCTTTGTTTCTCTGTTCCTCTTTCTCACACTCTTTAGATATTTCTCTCTCTCTTCCTCTTTCACTGTTTCTCTCTCTCTTCGTCTTTCTCTCTGTCTTCCTCTCACATTTCTTTCTTTTTCTCTCTCTCTTCCTCTCATTCTCACTGTTTCTCTCGTTCCCTCTGTCTTCCTCTCTCTCTTTCATTCTTTTTCTCTTTGTCTTCCTCTGACTCTTTCTTTCTCTCTATCTCTTCCTCTCTCCTTTGATGGACGCATGACACATAATTTTATCTTGCTTTTTATCTACCAGGCTGTGATTCAAAAATCCATGTCCCCCCAACACAACTAGAGCTGAATATGCGTAGAATCTGCGATGATGCGTGGCCATCCTCAAAGCCTGAGAAAGTTGGTTTGGCATTTGGTGGACCCTCTTACACACACGCTGGTGGAGGAAGGTGAGCAGAGAGACTTCTTTCTGCAGCAGCGGGCAGTAACCTCTGGGCGGTGGGAGTGGATAGTGTGCAGCAGACTTTCAAATGGATGATGTCATCAGTGATGTCATTTGAGATGTCATCAGTGATGTCACTGACCATGTCATGAATGATGTAATATGTGACGTCATCAGCAGTGCATTGCGGGGGTGTGAGTTATAGTTAGCTCAGCTAACTATAACAGGGAAATTTCTATCATTTTGTATGAGTGAAATGGCCAACTAACTATAACATTCCTGAAACCTATGGTTTTTTCAGTGAATTTCTAAAAGTTTTTTAAATGCTAATTTCTAACTATAACGTCCCTGAAACCTATTTTTATTGTGAATTTCAACGTTTTTAAATGCTAATTCCTAACTATAATGTCTGTAAAACCTATGTTTTTTTCTATGAATTTCAAAGGTTTTTTAAATCTTAATTTCATATTTTAATATTTATAAACTTATATTTTGTAATCGTTTTTTAATATTTTGCAACTCTATTATCCTTTTTTGAACTTAAAAATTATGTAATATTTTAAATCTTCCCCAAAAAATATGTATATCTCTTTTTCTTTTTTTAGAGAAAACTAAAGTCCTGTACCGGTAGTCTACCAAACGTCATCAGCATGCGAATCCTATCCACCATATTAAAATAATGCAGATTTGGAATGGAATGCGTTTGTGACACTGTGTCCCACGTAACAACATATACGGCCGAGGTCGCGCCCCCTACTAGTTTGGTATGCGACGGATATGCAGTACCAAGCAGCGCATTATGTCATGTACGTATGGGATCGTGCCCGCTGCGTGTTGCGTATGTGAGGTGTGCACACTGCCAGGCCCTGTCTTACATCATAGACGTATGGTGTTGCGCAGGGTACACCGTTTCCTCATTTTTTTTATGTCTCAAAAGTATATGTAAATAACTTTAAAGTGCATATTACAGCAAGAGATAATCTAAAATATTTCAAACATTTATATATTTCTAACTGTAATAAACATATTATAGTAAATATATTGTTTCAAAATTGCATTGGGTACGGTCTCCTTCAGCACTGAGTGCGCGATTACCATATGACCTAAAAAAAGCTTTTGATTAGTTCATAACATTTCCCTTTGTAACAGTTGAAGAACACCACACATTTTAGTCATTCTCTCTACAGCAGTTCATGAGACACACCTCTTTTGCTTAGAGAGCTTTTCTGAAACTTTTTGCTATTTATACATATATTTCACTACACACAACATTCAACGACCATCTACATCAATATTTATTGTCTTTAAAATAACCTTCCACCTATGATAGCCATACGTAACCAAAGTTTTCCTCACTACCAGAAGTAACATAGTTACATACACTGCCTACAGCACAATGTAATATAATGCGGCACAGGGGCAATATCATGCATAGATAATGAACACACGGACACAGATAGATAGTGGAAGTGGGTATGGGCGTGTGTGCTCAACACCTTTTTTATTACTAGGGTCACATATCCAGTCACGTCTGTGGTGGATGCGTGTGGAATCAGTGTAAAACAGCCCTCAAGGAATAGTTGCTGCTATCATCGACTACAACAGTAATCATTGGATCACACACAGACATTCAATAATAAAAGAATCAATAGTTTGTACTGCAGTAAGGTAGGGACAGTAGATGTGAAGTAATACAGAAAAATATTCTAACATAAAAGAAACACAATTTATGGTATACTGAGACACATTTAATAGATCTGAATCAATACACAAAAAGATTGTATCATAAAGGGTCCATCAGTTCTAGTACACTCAGATAGCCACATCAAAATCACTCAGCATGTCAACAACCAGCGATGATGTGTGCTGTAGATGGGCAGGCCGTACTAGGAGTAATATATGTTACCCTCAACAGAACCTCATCTGCAATAGCAACTCAATCTAAATTGTGACACTGCTGTCTACAGTATAGACCAGAGAGAGTGGTCAACAAGGGCCCACAGCTATGTAAGATGGAATTCAGCTACACAGTTTGTCATACACGAAGCAACAAAAAGCGTGTCTGGAGCATGTTCTAATACATATGCATGGTGTAGACAGAGCGCACTGGAGCACTGTCTTTTCCTACAGAACTGTGTCATCTACAAGACCAACTCGATCTGAATTGTGAACACTGCTATCTGCAGTGTTAATTGTAGACAGTACTCACACAGACATTCATGAATACTTTCTCTCACTTCCTCTTCACAAAAGATAACAACATAAATTGGAGAAAAATCAGCAATAAATAAAATAAAACAATTCAAATACCATTTCTGCTGTCTACAGTGTAGACTATTCAGGGTTCCTTTGCACTTGCAAATTAAAATTGATCATTGTAGTAAACCTATAAGTCATTTAAAAAAAATTCTTCAAGCAAGTATACTAAAACATAATATACTGGATTATATAACTAAACAATCAGCACTCGATCTGAATTGTGAACACCTCTGTCTGCATTGTAGCCCAGACTCACTATTCATTAACACCTGACAGCCATGTACCATTCAATTTGAAAGCATGGACTTGGTTGCAGCAGATCAGAGGGGGTACACAGAAATAATAACAAACTTTAACTTCTCACATCCTCAATATTACAATCAAGACCCAGTTTCACTGTTCGGACCTGCTGTCCCATGGTGTACTCCACAGACTGGTGTCAAAGAAGCACAATAATCATGTGCAACAGTTAGCTACAGAAGCATCGAGTCTGCTGCACCTCAATAGAGGGAGTTCTATGAAAACAAAGCAACTAGTAATATCTGACATCTGCCATTGTGGAATCAAGATACCGTTCCACTGTTGGGACCTACAGTTGCTTGCACCTGGTCAAAGGGAGTACCTTCATCTCCACTCTCAGATGCAGTTCTAACATCATCCATTGTGGGATCAAGACACAGTTCCACAGTTGGTACCTATAGTTTGATGCACCTCATTGGATGGGGTACACAGAAATCATCACAAACTTTAACTTCTGACATCCTCAATCATAGAATCAAGACCCCGTTTCACTGTTTGGACCAGCTATACCACGGTCTATTCCAGTGACAGCAGACCAGCAAGCCCAATAATCATGTGCAGCAGTTAACTACGGAAGCACACAGTGTGATGCGCCTCAACAGAGACAGTTCTGTGAAAAATCGGCAAAAGGTTATATCGGACATCGTCCATTCTTTGATCAAGACACCGTTTCACTGTTGGGACCTAAACCACATTTCAGTGTTCGGACCTGCTGTACCGCTGTGTACTCCAGTGACTACACTCAACCAAGCCCAATAATCCTGTACAGCAGTTAGCTACGAAAGCACAGAGTATAATGCACCTCAATATAAGTTGTTCGATGAAAACCAAACAACATGTAATATCGGACAGCTTCCATTGTGGGATCAAGACACCGTTCCACTGTTGCGACCTAGAGTTGCTTGCACCTGGTCGGAGGTCGTACACAGAAATAATCACAGGCTTTAACTTAAGACATCCTTAATCATAGAATTAAGACCCCGTTTCAGTCTGCTGTACCGCGGTTTACTCCACCGACTACAGTCAACCAAGCCCAATAATCCTGTACAACAGTAAGCTACATAAGCACACACTGTGATGCACCTCAACAGAGGGAGTTCTGTGAAAAGCAAGCAGCAAGTTATATCAGACATCGTCCATTGTGGGATCAAGACATCGTTCCACTATTGGAACATAGAGTTGGTTGCACCCGGTCAAAGGGAGTACTGTCATCTCCACTCTCAGATTCAGTTCTAACATCATCCATTGTGGGATCAAGACGCCATTCCACTGTTGGGACCTAGAGTTGGTTGCACCTGGTCAGAAGGGGTACACAGAAATATCATAGACTTTAACTTCTGACATCCTCAAACATAGAATCAAGACCCCGGTTCACTGTTCGGACCTGCTGTACCGCATTGCAATTTCAACTTCATGCATAGCAATCGCTGCTTCATTTTCCAATATTGGTCGTCCAAGAAGATTGTGACTACATGCACCACTAGTTTCACTATTTTGAGAACTTTCATTTCTAATTTCAGCTGTAATATTCTTTTCCTGTTGAACTTCATCATTCAACATTTTTAAATATATAGCAAAAATTGTACATGCAACGCTACCTTTACATGTATTGCAAGAATCTTCGTAACAGTCAAAGTCTCCAAATAATTCACTTTCACTACACCATGGCTTAAAGAGTTGCAGAAGTACTAAATAGTCAAATTCTTCCTTATCTAAAGTTTCACAACTAACTTTCTTGTGGTTTATGAGATTACTCTTTGCATGTTTTACTAAACAACCATGACATCCAACTACTGCATATTTTCCATTCTTTTCCATTCTCTTTCACATTTCTTTTCAAGCTGTAATATTGAAGTACTTCATACACAAAAACAACAATTGATGGACAGAATGCAGCACACTGTCATACATTCACCCCAGTACAGAGATCTGGGCCTAAATCCATCGTTTTTTTGCACTCCACACCACCCCAGGTCAGACATGGCCATCAACTGTTGTTTTGCATTTGTCACCCCGAGTGGGATGGGTATGCTCAGACGTGAGTGCCATGCTCTCCACTCCACTGGAGTCAAGCTATCCTGGCTGAAGACGGCTGATAGCCAGAAACCGGTCCTAGGATGCTTGACTCCGGTCCAGGAAAGACATGGCTTGGCAGTTCGGGCTGGACTGTTCCCATGAGGCACTGGGTCAAGGCTGATTTGCATATGGCCATGTCTGAACTGGGTTTGTGTGGAGTGCAAAAAAAGATGGATTTAGGCCCAGATCTCTGTACTGGGGTGAATGTATGACATTGTTCTGCATTCTGTCCATCAACTGTTGTTTTGCGTGAAGTACTTCATACAGACATAGCTGTTACAGATGTTGACTCCTTTTCGGTTAGTACGTGTCCAACATATTAGTTTTAAGATTGTCTGTGCTGTCTGCTTCATTTACTGGTAATTCTTCAATTTCTTCAAATGATTTCAAGACTCCATATCGTTTGCAGGCAAGACTTAAAAGTTACCCAAATGATTCCTCGTGACTTCGAATTTAAACTTGAAGAGCACAGTCAGTCTGAACATTCATACAATCAAATTTCTCGGTGGGAAAGCATTTTCAAAGAAAAGCTGTACATTTCTTTACTAAGGCTTTTCTCTTGTGTAATTTCTTCCCCAAAGTTCTCTCATCTCTATTTTTTCTGATGTTGTTATGTACATGCAACAGGAATTGAGTTATCTGTAACATACTGAATCTCCATGTTCGCATTCCACATTTTTAAAATGACTGGATTGTAATCATTGATATACTTTGACACTTCTCTTCTTGTTAACTTGTAGTTATTCTTTTGAGATTTCCGAGTGTGTGCCTTACAGAAGAAAAAAAATAATTTACTCTTCCTTTACAAATGACTGGACAGGAGAAAACAAACTGACATCTGGTGTAAAATTTTACTTTAAATTTGTATTTTCTTCTGCAATACTTTCAACAACTGTGACTATGGAAACGTAAAACGTGCTATCTCAAGCTTCTATCTCCTTCTTCTCTTGGTATCTCAAATGTCACATGCTATTCAATGAAAGACAATATTGTTTCATCAAAATCATTTAAGAATTTAGGTTCATCCTTGATCCATAGTAGCATATGTATATGAGGTGCACCTCTTGCTTGATACTCGTTTCTCCAAAAGAAATTGGTAACCTCTCCAAGAGGTGTATTCTTTTTATTGCAGATAAAAGACATTATAGGTTGAAACCTACCATTACAATATCTGCACACATTTACAGGATCCAATGAACACAGTTCACCACAAGTCTTTATTTCAACATTTTTTATATTGGAATTCGCTTCTCTTAGAAAGTCAAGCAAGTCTTTCCATGCATACTCTGCACAGCTATGTGTGACAATCCATGTTCTTGTACCTACGTTCCGTAACATACATTTGAGTTCTTCATGACGACAATACCAATACTCTTTTGTTCCACGTTGACATGCCATCAAATTGATTAAGTGTCCTTCTTAATTTTCATCTCTTTCTTGAACATTCTCCACAAATTATTTCGCAGAAAGAACTTATTGATGAACTTTAGTTTTAAGTATGTGGTTAACTGCATACAACAGAAAAGACAGATCACTTTCAAATAAAAGGCGAAATATGTATAAAATGCACTGTTAAAAACTAGGATCTTCAGAATATAATCTGAAATTTCAAGTGATCAAATTGAGAAAGTGAACAAGTCAAGGACTGAAGATATTTATGAACATTACACAATATATCTTTTGCATTCAAAATAAGTAATAGGAAGCAGCATTGAGTTATTTGGAATGAAAAAAAGCACAGGGAACTCCAATGAGTGTATGGGAGAAAACCTTGGAAGGTAATTTTTTCCACAGCTGTTTCCTACAGGAGAAGGTGGATGGTATAATGATTCACATGTACTGATTGCAGCTCCAGAATATCGGTCAAGATGGCGGTCACGGCTGTGGCTGAGTGAGAGGTGTGTGGCTGCTCCCTTTCTAGGTGCTCACCTGTGACTCTTTATTGCACCTATCATGTTTGTCGCCCTTGTGGTAACTGTGGGAATTGGTGGTGTGGCTCTGGCAGCTTCCGGACCGGAGTTTGCTGGAGTTTGCAACGGTGCTTGCTATCTGCTTGACACGGTGCCGCCATTCTCTTTGGCGTCTGGATACAGGAGGAGGCGGTCCCTCTGACAATTGACAATTGCATCGGCTGTGGCGGTATTTAGCCGGGCGGCGCCGGTGTGTACGGCGTTAGGACTCCCGCTACTTTGTCAGCAATGAAGAATGGCTCCAAAGGGGAGGGGTGCAAAGACCCGTGGAGCGGCGGCCATGACCGGAGCGACTACAGCGGCTTTAGATGGCTTCAGATGGGCTTGGAAGTGCGGCGGCTGCTGCTACTCCACAGTCTGGACGGCAGATAACGAATTGTGTAGGGGAGCAGGAGCAAGATGCGCGAGACTCTAGCAACCAGCGAGCAGAACTGGAGGCCGTGGAAAATTCTGTGCAACATTGTAGCGGTGGCCAGCAGCATGGCACCCCGCTCTGGGTGCAGATTATACCTGCTTTATTTCAAAAGAAGCCAGCGCAGAGAGGTAAGCCGTAGGAACGTTGTTTTGAGCAAAGCACACAGTTAGAGCCGGGATCAGTGGCTGGCAATAATGGTAATAATGGCTATAATGTAACATCAATGACTGCACTGATTGAAGATGATGTGGGTGGCTCTACAACGAAGCTTTGCAACATTTTTATCCCTGCTCTGAGTAC
The DNA here is from genome assembly GCF_964261635.1 of Lissotriton helveticus. Taxonomy (NCBI): domain Eukaryota; kingdom Metazoa; phylum Chordata; class Amphibia; order Caudata; family Salamandridae; genus Lissotriton; species Lissotriton helveticus. The sequence continues at coordinate 1,579,545,128 of NC_136061.1, read as the reverse complement.
CACTGCTACTGCCACAGTATTGGATAGTAATTCTGTGACGGTGACTGGTAAAGAGAGGTCAGGGGATATTGTTTCTAAACTTGGCCCATGCAGGAGCGCGAACTTGATGGCTAGAGGCAGCCAAATAACACAGAAGGGGCTCCGCAGAGTTTATTGAATGTGCAGAATTTACAGAGAAATGGGCCCCCTGTTGTTGATGGGCTAAATGATGCAGAATCTGCGGGCTCAGGTGGCAAATTCTATTCTATGTCGGACCTCTCAAACTTTTCAGAGAATGAAAATGCAAGTGCGGTTGGTGATTGGGGTGATGAAATCGAATCGCCCAGATTTTTGCCAGGCTACAGTGATGTCAAGATGGAGATTGCGTCAGCTGATTACAGCAGTTTAGGGGAAAGGGGTTCAGGCGTTTTTGTTAAACCCTGCTAAGTTGAAAGTGATTTATAAGGAGAAAACCCAGTATTTTGTTTCAGAAATCTCTGCACAAGAGTTCTTGAAGATAATGTAATGATTAATAGGTAGTCACTTAATGATGGTTTTTCTGCAGGTATTTTTTTTTGTGTCCTGATAATGGGTGCGGGAGCTGAAGAGGATGATTTTTGTGATGGGTGAGGTGGGGCACGGTTGGGAACTGGGGGGGCTGCAGCACACAATCACTCCCCATCACTGAAGACATGGTCCTTATGCCTCTATTGGGGTGGGGGAGAGGGCTGGGGGTTCGGAGGGCGGGGGGGGGGGGGGGGCAATTGGTGGGTGAGAGGTGGTACAGGGTTTGGGGGAAAAAATAATCCATGATTGTTCTATTGTTATGAGTGTGGTAACTGTTGATTTTCGGCACATTGGCAATAAGTTTAAAAATACGGTGAAAACTGATGGGGGATAGAGGTACTCAGGGAGGTATTCAGATTTGTTTGTTGAATGTTAGGGTCTGAATAACTATAATAAAAGGCAGCGGGTTGCGTGTGAGCTGCAGATGCTGCAGTGCGACTTAATATGTTTGCAGGAAACCCATATAGCTTGGGCTAATAGAAAATTATTATCGGATTTGGGCTATATTGTATTGGTCACCACTGAAAATCTATTAATTTGCAAGGTGTTTCTATTTTAGCAAAAAAACATATTCAAAGTACAGGTAGGGCATTGGCGGATAAACAGGGGAGGTGGATTATTGGCAATCCGAAATGCACGGTATGCTCTATATATAGGTCAACTTTTGATGAGGCTTTGAATTTATAACGGCTCAATGTAGAATTGGCCTTATGGTCCACTCCACTAATTATCTGTGGTGACTTAAAGTTACATCTCGGCCCTAAATCCCTACAGGATGTTAGGTATAGATACACTGGGAGGAAGCCAAGGATATTTAAAGCCCTGCAATCTCTTCTGAGTGCTCATGGATTGGTCGATGCTTGGGCCACTTTGAGAGGGGAGGAGCCCGGGTACACCTTTTATTCTTTCCCCCACCAAAAACTTGTAAGGTTGGATTATTTTTTAGTTCCAAGTTCGTTGTTGGTGGGCGCTGGAATACAGGTGTACCCACGGGTGACTTCAGATCACGGCCCTTTGGTGGCAACTGTACAGCTCAATAGGATTAGATCTAAATCCCGTGCTTTTTCTTTTGATAGGAAATTATTGCTGGATGAGAAGTTTGTGGTTCATATGAAAGAGTGGAATAATCGGGGAAGTGCAGCGACGGGGTGTGTCTGGAGTGCTTTTAAAGCCGCTTTTAAGGGGGAAGCTCTAAGCTTTGGTTTGTACAAGCAAAAACAAATGCGGATTGTATTACAGGAGCTATATAGGACATTGATTGAAGCAGAAGAAAAGCTTCTTCTGGTCATACAAGGCGGCCTTGATATTGCTGATCTTCAAACTGAAGTTGCTAGGTGCAAAGCTAAAATAAATCTTGCTTGCGGGCATTGGTTACAATCAACTGGACACGTTTGTTGAATGAAGTGCGTAAGCAATTGGATCGATGTGAGTGTTTGCATTTGTCCATGGTTGGCCATTATAACGTCCTTAAGATGTTGATTCTTCCGAAAATGTTATTTTTTTGCGTTCAGTGACATTGGAGGTTTCTTGTGTTAGTCTTGCATTACTACAATATATTTGTGTTAGATTTTTATGGGCTATGGGGAAATCATGGAGGGCAATGCGATACATGATTTTGCCTCGATTGCAAGGGGGATTGGCTGTCCCGGACTTAACCTTATACTAATATGTGTGTATATTAAAACATATGAATATATTACTGACTGGGGCAGAATCGACTTGTATTGTCGAAGCTCCTTCTGCCTATCAAATGTTACTGGGTAGTGATGCAAAAAATCGATTGTTTATTAATCTCGATATGAGTTATTATAAGAGAACTCGATTTAAGGTTCTTAATGCGGCTTATAAAGTATAGAAGGCTATTAAAATGAAGTACAAGATAGAAAAGATATTGTGGTATACTCCGTTAACTGCTACCACTCTTCTTCCATCGATATTCTGGGATCGAGTGGCTGGTAGCTGGCGTGCAAAAGGCATTCATTATATCGAAGATTTATTTATTAGCAGAGATTTAAAATCTTTTGATATGTTAAAGGAGCAATATCACCTATCTTGTTCTGATTTTTTTAAATACTTGCAAATCCGGGATTATTTGTTTAAAGCCCGATGAAAAACTGTAGTTAACCCCCTCATTGAGGCTGTGAGGAAATGTGCATGGATAGGTACACTCTATACTCTACTACTGGATACTCTGGAAAATGATTAAGAGGTTCACAATTTAAAATGGAATAATAAGTTAGGGTGTCTTGGCACTCGGGTTGAAGCCTCTATTGAATAGGCTGAGAGATTGTTTATGTCAGCTAATCTTCGTGCACAGCATTATAAGTTTTTAATCTATACTATACTCCAGCTAAAATTTCTAAATGGGGGGGTTCTAATGATGGAAAGTTTTTTCGCTGTGGGGGTGGTGATACTGATTTGGTACATATTTTTTATTCTTGCGGGCACTTAAGATTTTTTTTATCAAATAGAGAAATTTTTAGTGGAGATCTTGAGTGGGCCGATACAACTTTCAGTAGCACATGTATTGCTGGGGGTGGATGAGGTGTCTGGTGAGGATCAACTGCTCCATAAATCTCGGTATATTATCCTTTTAGCTACAGCAGTGGCTAGGCTTTGTATTGCCTCAATGTGGTTGCAAAAGTACGCTCCTTCCTTTGAAATGTGGAGAGCTAGGTTTCTATCAATGTTTAATACAGAATTTAGTCTATATGCTTTGAAAGGTAGACAGAAAAAGAAACTGGGCAGTGAGATCTGGGGCGCAGTGGCTGTGTATATGGATGAATAAGTCCCCTGTGTAGATTCTTTTTTTCCCTTTACGTGTGTTATTATCATATGTATGTATCTGACTTTATGGAAATATGGTTTAATGTATTGTACTATGGTTTTTGTTTACTTTGCTAATGTGCCTTATGTGTGATCATGGATTATGAATAAAAAGATATAAAAAAACAAGCCAGAATATTGGTCAACAAGATTCATCTTCTAAACTTATTACCTGTTCACCCACATTCACAGTTTTGTAATAAATATTGTTCTCTATAAGATATAAGGTAGCCTTTTCAACTTTATTAACACACACACATTCTTGCCATATTTTCCAACTTTTTGTTACTACACCATTTCCTAGAATGACTACTGCCTAATTTTCCTCTTTCACTCCAGCAATAGTTTAAATATTTTTCTTAAAAATCCAAAGGTAGCTACACCACTCTTCCTTCAAACCTCTTTGCCAGTCTGTTGGTGGCAGTCTGCCTGTTTTAGGCTCCATCCGAATTCTAGTTTGAAAACAATGAACACATTGAATTAGAACAGACTCATACATATTCAATTCTGCCAGTTCCTCCAGAATAGCTACTAATTCTAACTTATTCAGTACTGCTCTAAAAGGCATTTTGTTCTTTGTTGTAACAATATTTACATGTACGTTGATCACTACCTAACTCAAATTCACCTTCCACCAACAAGTGAATTGTTAATTCTACCAACTTACCATTGTTCTCCTTTTCACTTTTCAAATACAAATCAACATTCCTACTTTGACTTTTATAATCTGTACATCAACAACAAACACAAACATAGACCACACTACATTAAACTTTCCAATTTCTTCTTAAAACTGATCAGTGCTAATCACTTTCCCATCTTCTCCAACATCTGTAATTGTCACACTTTCACTTTCTATGAACCGCTCCTCTGAACCAAAATATTGCATTTCAATATCATCACACTTTTTTTGAACAACTAATAAAGAAGCATATAAAAGACTTGTACTCAGTCCACTTAAAAATAATGCAGGACTTTTTACATAGTACACTTTCCTCACAAACTTCTGCATGTCTGAAAAACATACTGCTAATATCCTCAATTGATGAAAAACCCTTTTACAAACTTTTCTTCAAAGACAAGCCAGAGAATGCCCATACTTCTTACTATATTTTCTAACGTGACATGGATCTAGTCCTTGTAACAACATACGTTCTGTTTAATACTTTCTCTTCAAAATCACAATGAATAGCTTCTGTTTTAAATTGAAAGCACTATCCACTATACTTTCAATACACTGTTTCTCTCTTGATTCAAAAACTTTCATTTTATATTTGCAGCATTGTTTTCATTGAATTCTGAATCACTCTAGATCAAAAAAGTCTCTGACGATTTTTATGAAACTGCTTTTGTCTCAGAGTAACAGATACTATTTCTTTATCATCTTTCCTTTTCCTGGTATTTGAAATTGAATTCTGCTTCACCTTCCTTGAAAAATTCTTATTTTTCCTCTTGTGTGATCCTTTTTTCATCTTGTACTTATAGTAGAACAAACTGTTTCTGTACTACTCCCATTTTTTTCTAATTCAGCCTTTTGCCATTTGCAGAAATATATATTTTTCTTCTCTTTCCTTTCATATTTTACTTCTTGGCATTTCCAAATTTTAATCCAAGCAAAATAATTTTCTGAAAAACAGAAAATAGATTCAATTAATTTCCAAATGTTTTCACTATGTTAAAATAATAACATACAATAACAAAACTTCCACTGACGTCTTCCATAACCAGTGCTACAACGTGATTGAGCACGACAGAGCAGCACTAAGATGACAAGTAGTGCAATAGAACATACAGCAAGTATTAATTTATTTATTTACAAACACATTTACAATTTATATGTAACTGCACTACCTCGTACTTTTTACCTCTCCTCTGCACCCCACCCCACCACCCCACACCACTCTCTCTGCAACCCACCGCAGACAACTTTATAGATAGTATTTTTTTTAATTTTAATCTATGTACTTAAGATGATATTATCAACCAAACAGCTCACACAAAAATTACCATTATTAGCCTACAATTCTATCTACAACTTTCCAAACATAACACTGTCTCACCGGGTTTAAGTGGGGGGGAAGTCTATGGGGGTCTGAGAACCAGCAGTTTATTTTATGGGGGCCTCACAACAGGTCTTTATGGGGGTCTATTTTCGGGTTTCGCAAACCTCATCCATTTTGATTTCTTTATTGCACTGCAGTTAGACTGTGAAAGCATGCACATTACTCACTACTTAGAAGTGCAGACATCATGCGAGGTGACTCGCACTGTAGGAGAAGGGAAATCCTTTCAAAAGACACATTTTCTCTCAGAATGTCCCTTCTCTTTTTGCAACGCAGGAGCAACATCATCGTAGGGTAATTAGCAAACAGACCACCAGGCGCGCATCGCCCATTGCCCCGGACTCTCTCAAACAGCTTCCCAGGCGCACACACACAGCCGCACCCGAGTACTTCACAGGATTTCAAAATATAATTTTTTGGTAAAGAAGACTCTGTTTCTTTACCCCTTTTTACAGCCCCTACGTCCCCACTCTTCCTATTGCTGAAAGAATTAGGCTCCCCCGAAATTTTGCTCCGGTTGCGCCTCTGGAAATGACCACAAGCAGGCAACTCCAGCACGAACCTGCTCAGACCTTACACATTCTCTTGTTTTAGTGCTACGAAAACACACACTTAGTTATCACACCCCCTCTTTAATATGAACATAAAAGCTTTCCAGTTACTATTATATTCCTATACTGTGCTTCACATGGAAATATAGAAATCAAGGTTCTCACCACCCCAAATTACCTCTCTGGTATTCTTTCTCAAATGTAAGAAGTACAGGTATTCAGTATCTGTCAGTCACAGCCACTTTTAAACAGTATACCTACATACAACTCGGCAAAACGTTATGTTTCTAAATTAACGTCTTACACTTAAAAGCTCCTTTACATTTATTTGGCTATATGTACCTTTCCTTAAAAGACCACCAGAGAAGGATGGTGAAGTATGCTCCACAAAGAGCAACTCAAAGCTTTGCTATTCTTTATAAAATATTCTGCCTGTCAATGCTTTTCGCAAGCCTTTTCGACTCCTTAAGAGACTGGATGGATGAGTATAATACTTCGTATTTAGTTTCGGGGGCGGAAGATGCACGAAAATAAGAACGTATAGTTGAATGAAAGGCGAGTGGATGAATGGCCAGATGCATCAATGCATAGATACATAGATGGATATATCAATGTATGAATGGAAGGATAAATGAATACAGGGACCAGTACTTACTATAGACAGGTGAACTGATGGATGCTTAGGATTGGTTGTGGGACAGATGTATCTATGGACATATAGGTGTATGGCTGCATGAATGACACCGTGCTTACAATAGGCTAGTGGGCTCATAGATGCTTAAGATAAGTGCAGGAACAGATGTATGTATGTATATAAGTAGGAATGTATGCATAAATTAAAAGATAGTTGGATGGCGCAGTGCTTAGGATGGATGGATGCTGGGCTTTAATTGGGCCGGGTCTGAGGACCGGCACTTATTTTCAGGGAACCTCCAAACTGATCTCTATCAGGCTCTATTTTCGGCCCTCAGAAACATAGTTAATTTTTTTATTTTTTATTGCACTGCAGTGAGAGCATGCACATCAATGTACGCATGCTTATTTTGCTCACTACTGAGAACTGGAGACATCACGCTAGGTTACTCACGTTGTAGAAGGTAGGGAAATCCTTTAAAGAACGTAGGATAATTGGAGAGGATTTTCTAAAGCACACAATGATACTTATCTTGATTTAGACCACAGCCCAACTTGCATAGACCACACCCCTTTAAGAGCTTTGCCCCCTTTTAAAGCTCCACTTCTTTCTTCTCCCACTTACAACCCTAACTACTCCATAGTAACAAAGAAACAGTGTAAGCTTCCATTGAAATCTACAATTGCACCAAGTTTCATAATTTTCCGTCAATGCTATCAGCCTTCTACCACAGTACAAGAGTATAAATCAGCATGAAGATTTCTTATCCATAGAAATATTGTGTAATTTGTGTACCTGTCTGCTGGAACACTCATCACCAAAAGGTATTAAAACATGGGAATGTACCAGAAAACACATACCATACCATAAAGCGATTCATAAATGGGCACACTCCCACTGCACCACCCTCTTCCCCATCCTTCCTTAACGTTGCAAAATTAAAGAAAGAGCCACACCAAACCTAGTAGACACACTATAGCAACACAGGAACTTAATTTCAACAACTGTCTACTGGAACGCTCATAAGCAAAGCCTATTAAAACATGCAAATTTGTGGGTAAAACATATACCATGCCATAGGGCCCTTTATAAATGCTCCCCATGGTACTACATCACCTTTATTAGCTTGACATCCGCACGTTACTATATTCTGTGTTTTAATCAGAAACATACCCACCCCTCCCACACCAACTCCCGCCCTTCCTTAACCGTACCGAATCAAGCAGAAACCCCCACCATTCCTAGTAGCACCACTATACCCATTCACAAGCTTAATTTTAACAGGTGTGTGCCGGAACACTTATCAATAAAAAGTATTCAAACATGCAAATTGGCGGGAAAAACATAAACAATCCCATAGCACGGTTAATAAATTGGCCCAGTGAAACTACATTACCTTTACTAACTATACATGCCCACGTTATAAATGTCCATCTCATAATCAGCAATGTAAGAAATTCCTAGGCAGTTAAGGTATAGTTAACATGCTGGCTGGTCAATACTTTAAGAAAAAAGGTGATAACCTTGGCTCCGTGCAGAACATAACACAATTTAAAACATGGATATTTCTTTTATTCTATGTATTTTTATTAAAAAAAAGGTGAAACAAGTTAAATATAATACACTTTTGACATCAATATCACTTGAATTAAAAAGAAGGGTACATAACTATTTTTGATACAGTGGTTAGACCCTACGTAACGATGGGTATGAGCTGTATTACACAAGAAAAAGAATCAATACAATAAAAACATATTTTTTACATTCATATAAGACACCACTTATACAAAGCGATTAATATAGTGTGGCTGAAAACTGATAGTAGTCTCAACGCGCGTTTCGGCACAGGAGTGCCTTCATCGGGAGTGCCACAAGGGAACGGAGGATTTCCTAAAAAAGAATGTGTATATATATACAACCATTATTTAAAATCTGATGTATGGATACATGTACTCAGTGTTAAAAAACATTTGTTCTATAGTCTGAAAACATATGATGCTAAATCATTCTAGGTATGCCATAACTAGTTTGGGGAAACAAATGGATAGGAATCAAAAGGAACATGTCGGCTATTCCATCAATGATAGCTGCATAGAATATTAAGTATAGGTTGCTCATGAATGTTGCTGTCATATTTTCTTAATTTAACTTATCCCTGTTCACATGTTCCTTTTGATTTCTATCCATTTGTTTCCCCAAACTAGTTATGGCATACCTAGAATGATTTAGCGTAATATGTTTGGCTCCATGCATGTTCATTTGCGAACTAGACTTTTCAGACTATAGAACAAATGTTTTTTAACACTGAGTACATGTATCCATACACCAGATTTTAAATAATGGTTGTATATATATACACATTCTTTTTTAGGAAATCCTCCGTTCCCTTGTGGCACTCCCGATGAAGGCACTCCTGTGCCGAAACGCGCGTTGAGACTACTATCAGTTTTCAGCCACACTATATTAATCGCTTTGTATAAATGGTGTCTTATATGAATTTAAAAAATATGTTTTTATTGTATTGATTCTTTTTCTTGTGTAATACAGCTCATACCCATTGTTACGTAGGGTCTAACCACTGTATCAAAAATAGTTATGTACCCTTCTTTTTAATTCAAGTGATATTGATCAAAAGTGTATTATATTTAACTTGTTTCACCTTTTTTTTAATAAAAATACATAGAATAAAAGAAATATCCATGTTTTAAATTGTGTTATGTTCTGCACGGAGCCAAGGTTTTCACCTTTTTTCTTAAAGTATTGACCAGCCAGCATGCTAACTATACCTTAACTGCCTAGGAATTTCTTACATTGCATTATTGCCCTGTCCTAGGAGTTTCTCTAAACCTAACAGGGGGTCCCTTTTTGTTGCCCATCTCATAATCAGCAACATACGCACCTCCCTCACTCCCACACATAACCCACACATAACCATGCTTAACCTTACGAAATCAAACAACGAGCCCCTGCACTCCCGTTAGCGCCACTATAGCCTACATAGACTTAATGTCAACAGGTTTCTGCCGGAACGCTCATCAGCAAAAGCTATTAAAACTTGCAATTTTGCAATTCAAACATACACCATACCATAAGGCGGTTTATAAATAGTCACAGTACCACTACACCACCTCAACACCCGCCCTTGCTTAACTTGAAGCAATAAAATAAAGAGCCCAAGCAAACGTAGAAGCGCCTTAATTTCAACAGATGTCTCCTGAAAAGCTCATCAACAAAACGTATTAAAACATGCAAATTTGCAGGTAAAACACATACCATGCCATAGGGCACTTTATAAGTGCTCCCAGTGGTACTACATCACCTTTAGTAGCTCCACATCTCCATGTTACTATGTTCTGTGTTTCAAACAGCAACATAACTACCTCCCCACACCCACCCCCGACCTTGGTTAACAGTACGAAATCAAACAGAAACCCCCACCATTCCTAGTAGCACCACTATACCCATACACAGGCTTAATTTTAACAGGTGTCTGCCGGAACACTTATCAACAAAAACTATTCAAACATGCAAATTGTCGGGTAAAACTTAAACCATCCCATAGCACGGTTCATTAATGGGCCCAGTCGAACTACACCACCTTTACTAGCCAAACATCTATATGTTACGAAAGTCGTTTAAACATTCTGTAGAGTGTATACCCGGGCATAGGGAGAGTAAACAAAGTTCTAATTCACAAACTTTTGATATACCGTTTCTTTACTGTATCCATATTAAATGTAATGAATACATTGACGAGTATCTCAAAAAGGATAGTGAAGCTCAGCATCAGTAAAACACTGACTACTTCAACACCTACATATATCCACCACAGCGACACAGCCTAACAAATAGTATCACTTATAATCACATGTAGTGTCTAATTTGAACAAAGTCATACAGAAAATATACCGCACATTTACATTTTTTTTATCTCTCACACATTTATAAAACATCTCTTCTAAATAAGCACTCCCCAACCACTTCTATTTCATAAGAACAGACAATAATTAATACATTTACTACCATATATTTTAGAACATCTACCTTTTTATTATTCACTGGTCAGAAACTACAAAAACTATTAACTATACCCAAATGCAAACCAGAAACCATGTTCATATTATATCTCAACCTAGGATCACATGATTCAAACTATGCGTACATATAAAAGGAACATATCACTTTTCGTATCTCCATCTCCTCTCCATGTAATCTCCAAACACTGTAGATGGCCCCACTGTACAACAACCTACCTTGACATACATTCAAATATATCTCTCGTGTAAAAAATGAGACCAAAACCTGCCCACATAACATTTCTGGATTTCGTTTTATCGCTTTTAACTTAATAACACATACATCTCCTACAACCACCCCCACACCACTATTTACGCAAAAGGTATCAGTTGGAAACGTGCAACATTTTCTTTATCTGCCTGAATACATTACAAACCCAAATTAACGCTGTACCTCATTTACAAAACCATACAGTCCTATAAAGATGACAAACTACACTTCTTCACTGTGAAAAATTCCTAAACATATATAAAGTACTTATTTAACAACAGCTCAAATTTTATGCATATTTTATAACAGTTATCAAACACCACACTTTACTAACACTATATTACTTTGAAATAAAAAATACTTTCAAAATTAAAAACATCACCTCAAAAATGTAATCACAACTATAAAACACATAACACAGCTTGTTAATTTCTAACTCCCCTTTGTAGTTGTTATCCAGATTTCAATTGACACCCACATACACTTCTTTCTTTGTCACATAGTAAATGTAAAGCTCCGACTTCATCAAGAATGAAACCAGGAATGGCACAATTCCTCTGTCGCTCCACACATAAATACATGTAAAGAACAAATCAGAATACTTAATTTCTTCAACGACATTCCAAAAATTACCTCCATTGGTTAATTTTGAATTCTCCATACGAAAAGCTACTTAATATTCCATGCCACATACAGGTCACAAGTTCAACCTATTTTATCATCAAACTTTCTGGAACCTTCTACGACACCTGCAGGTTAAAAACTCATCCATTTTTTTTAACCTAACGATATAGTTTTGCAACATTTTATCAAACATTTAACGGCAAGTGAAGGTAAAAAGTTCACAATAGGAGTCAGTAGTTCATCAGCTTTATTCTCAACTCCAGCAGCAGCACCTCACCCCACCCGCTTCCCAACACGATCAGTTTTCACACCCTCAGCGCCATCAGACCTGTAGGAGTCAGTGCTCTCCACTTTCCAAATACCAAATTAATTTCATACACACGAATTTACCTTTGCACTCCCTATATAACACCCCCTAAACACCATACACAAGTTACAATGTTCAAAACAAAAGTTCCTCCGAGTAGCTATAAATACATGCTGACACTGCTTGGACAGATGTGGCACAGCCGCCAGAGTACATGACTTCACAGTATATGACACACAGTTTTGGCTCACATTTTCATCCCGAAGTCCAGCAGCAGCTAGGCTTAGCAGCATGAGACTCTACACACTACCTCACATAGGGGCCGATTATGATTGCGGTTTTTCCGCATCCTCCGGGCCAGCGGAAGCCACGACCGGCCCGGAGGATGCGGAAAAACCGCTGCGGAGCCTTCAGAGACCCCCCGCCAGATTCGGATGGCTGGGGGGTCAGGAAGACCGTCTGCAGCTTTTCCCCCGCAGTCGCCTTCCGACTGTGTCGGAAAAGCTCTAACATGTCTGGCGGTGTCTATCAGACACCGCCAGGCATATTAGGATGTCTGCAGTTCTATGCCCTTCCACTGCAGCATTTACGCATACTGTCTTTTGTTTGGGGGCCCGTTGCGGGCCCCCAGGGATGAAGGGGGGGTGGTGGTTGCACATGGGGGGTACCTATGGTACCCCCTGCCTTTGCGTGCACGAAGCGGCAGGCACCACGCAGTGCCTGCCGCTTTGTGCATGCAAAGGTAAGCATGCATTTTTTTAACCTTGCAGCGGGTGCTGCTTCAAGCAGCACCCGCCACAATGTTAAAAATACAGGATGTGACCGCCACCCTGGCGGTCACATCCTAATCTGCTCGGAGGGAACGCCATAGCCCCTGTGGACGTTCCCTCCTCCTCAGGGGTCGCGGACGGACTCAAGTCACTCCGCGATCCTAATCAGCCCAATATTTTCCGTACCCTAGGACTTTCAAACCAGTACCGGTCAGTAGTTCGTCCTAGTAGTTATAAACACAAGCTGACACTACTTCCACAGCTGTACTGCAGCGGCCACGACACATGACTTCTGAGCATGAGAGACACAATTTGGGCTCAAGCTCTAATCCCCGAGTTCCGCACCACCTCACTTTAGCAGCATCACACTCTAGGCAATACCTCACTTAATTTTCGTAGCCTAGCACTTTCTCACTGGTAGGTATGATTAGTTCACTTCACACCCCCTCTATAGCACACCCTAAACACCCCACAGACATTACAGTGTTCCTACCCTCCTATTTCCCACTTTTTTGCCCTTTTTCCCCTTACTCGCTTCAACGGAATCACAAAATGGTGGCCAACACTTCCTCCTTCCATGAGACTCTAGACAATACCTCACATCTTTTTCCATACCCAGGACTTTCGCACCAGTACGAGTCAGTAGTTCATCCTTTTATTTATTTTATTTATTTATTTAAAAGATTTTATATAGCGCTGGTTAGACCCGGAGGTATCAGAGCGCTTTACATGGGTATCAGACAATAAATTGCAGGTTACAGCTTTACGAAGGTTACAAATTTATTAGAGCATGGCAATTTTTGTTACAAGTAAGGTTGAGACAAACAAAAAGGAACGTATAGGTAGGGTATTTCCATTTTTTTGGAAAATGTTAGTTTCTATTTTTGAATGTGTGTATCAAGGGTTATATTACGCTATTACGCTGAGAGGAGGTCTGTCACTCTTTCACAAGGATGATGTCATCAGTGATGTCATTTGAGATGTCATCAGTGATGTCATGAGTGATGTCACTGACCATGTCATGATCACTCATGACATGGTCAGGGGTATCAGTCATGACATCACTGTGACATCATCAGCAGTGCATTGCGGGCGCGCGAGTTATAGTTAACTATAACAGGGGAATTTTAATGGGTTTGTATAAGTGAAATGTCCAGCTAACTATAACATGTGTGAAACCTATGGCTTTTCAGTGAATTTCTAAGGTTTTTTAAATGCTAATTTTTAACTATAACGTATGTGAAACCTATGGTTTTTTCAGTGAATTTCTAAAGTGTTTTTTAAATGCTCATTTTTAACTATATTGTGTGTTAAACCTATGTTTTTTTCAGTGAATTTCTAAGGTTTTTTAAATGCTAGTTTTTAACTATAACGTAGGGGACACCTATGTTTTTTCAGTGAATTTCAAAGGTTTTGTAAATGATAATTTTTAAATGTATAAATTGTTATATTTTCTTTATACTGATTTACTACATTATTTTAAATTATTTATTTTTAGATATTTTATTTTTTAAATTCCATTACATATTTGCTTATATAATTTGAAAATAAATATTTTTAAAAATATTAAAATTGTAATATTTAATTTTTTTATATCTTTTTTTAATTTATATATATATTTTATATTGCAGGCAATGATATCGTATGGAAGGAAATTCAAGTTACTGTAACTACGGTTAGAATTACTTTTCAGGATCAATAGTGTACTGAAAGATGCAGCACTGATGTCTCCCCTGATAACAGGTGAGTAAATCAGAATTCGTAGTTTGGATGATTTTAGAGGAATTTTTTAAAGTTCTAAAACTCCACACTTAGAAGATTTCCAAGTAAAACATGTCAATGTTAGCCTATGAAAGGAAATTCAAGTTACTGTAACTACGATTAGAATTACTTTTCAGGACCAAAAGTGGGCTGAAAGATGCAGCACTGAGGTCTCTCCTGATAACAGGTGAGTAAATCGGAATTCGGAGTTCGGCTGATTTTTGAGGAATTTTTTAAAGTTCCAAAACTCCACACTTAAAAGAATTTCCAAGTAAAACATGTCAATGTTAGCCTATGAAAGGAAATTCAAGTTACTGTAACTACGAGTAGAATTACTTTTCAGGATCCATAGTGGGCTGAAAGATGCAGCACTGAGGTCTCTCCTGATAACAGCTGAGTAAATTGGAATTTGGAGTTCGGCTGATTTTTGAGGAATTTTTTAAAGTTCCAAAACTCCACACTTAAAAGAATTTCCAAGTAAAACATGTCAATGTTAGCCTATGAAAGGAAATTCAAGTTACTGTAACTACGAGTAGAATTACTTTTCAGGATCAATAGTGGGCTGAAAGATGCAGCACTGAGGTCTCTCCTGATAACAGCTGAGTAAATCGGAATTCGTAGGCCGGCTGATTTTTGAGGAATTTTTTAAAGTTCCAAAACTCCACACTTAAATTTTTTTTCAAGTGAAATCAGTCAATGTTAGCCTATGGAAGGAAATTCAAGTTACTGTAAGTATGGTTAGAATTACTTTTCAGGGTCCGTCCTGGGCTCAAAGATGCAGCACTGACGTCTCTCGTGATAACAGGTGAGTAAATCGGAATTCGTAGTTCGGATGATTTTACAGGAATTTTTTAAACTTCCCAAACTCCACACTTAAAAAAATGTCCATGTGAAACCGGTCAATGTTTGCCTATGGAAGGAAATTCAAGTTACTGTAAGTTACTGTAAGTATGGTTACATTTACTTTCAGGGTCGGTCCTGGGCTCAAAGATGCAGCACTGACGTCTCTTGTGATAACAGGTGAGTAAATCAGAATTCGTACTTCGGCTGATTTTAGAGGAATATTTCACTCAATAGTGAAGGAAGGGGGCGGGGCCTGAGGACACATGTGTGCAAACACGCCCTGTGGCACGTTTTAGGTTGAGGAATATATTCCTCTTCAATCCTGAGGTCACCTGTGAGCCAACTAGCCCATCAGGTACCTCCTGTTTGCGCCAGGGAGCTGCGTTGCAGAGAGGTGTTCAGAGGGCACGCCCCCCTTTTACAACACTCTGCACCGCAGCTCCGTGGCACTTACTAGAGGTACCCGTTGGACTAGTTGGCCCCTAGGGGACCTCTGGATTGAATAGGAATATAGTCCGCACGTCACCTCAATCCCCTCCCCCTACCTTCACCACTGTGCAAACATGCCCCATAACGGTTCCAAGTTGGGGGATTAAGTCCCCTTGCATACTGGGGGTCCCTGGGGGCTAACTAGCACACCAGGAACCTCCAGTATGTGCCTGGGGGCTGCATTTCTGAGAGGTGTAAAAAGAGGCCTCATGACACCTCTCTGCAACGCAGCCCCCTGGCACGTTTGCATAGGGGGAACTAATTCCCCTTGCATACTGGAGTTCCCTGGGGGCCAACTAGCCCACCAGGAACCTCCAGTATGCGCCATCGGGCTGTGTTGCAGATGGTGTAATGAGGCCACGCCCCTTTTAACTCCTCTCTGCAACGCAGCCCCCTGGCGCGTTTGCAGAGGGGGAACTAATTCCCCTTGCATACTGGGGGTCCCTGGGGGCCAACTAGCCCACCAGGAACCTCGAGTATGCACCAGAGAGCTGCGTTGCAGAGAGGTGTAAAGAGGCCACGCCCCTTTTTACACCTCTCTGCAACACAGCCCCCTGGCGCGTTTGCAGAGGGGGGTCTAATTCCCCTTGCATACTGGGGGTTCCTGGGGGCCAACTAGCCCACCAGAAACCTCCTGTGTGCGCCAGGGGGCTGCGTTGCAGAGAGGTGTAAAGAGTCCACGCCCCTTTTTACACCTCTCTGCAACGCAGCCCCCTGGCACTTTTTCAGAAGGGGAACTAATTCCCCTTGCATACTGGGGGTCCTTGGGGGCCAACTAGCTCACCAGCAACCTCCAGTATGCGCCAGTAGGCTGCGTTGCAGAGAGGTGTACAGAGGCCACGCCCCTTTTTACACCTCTCTGCAACACAGCCCCCTGGCACTTTTTCAGAGGGGAACTAATTCCCCTTGCATACTAGGGGTCCCTGGGGGCCAACTAGCCCACCAGCAACCTCCAGTATGCGCCAGGGGGCTGCGTTGCAGAGAGGAGTAAAAAGGCGCGTGGCCTCTTTATACGTCTCTGCAAGGGAGCTCCCTGGCCCACAGTGGAGGCTCCTGGTGGGCTAGTTGGCCCCCAGGGACCCACAGTATGCGAGGGGATTTACTTCCCCTTCTGCAAACTCGCCAGGGGGCGCGTTTCCGGAGAGGTGCAGGAAGGGGGCATGGCCTCCTCCCGATCCTGTTTTTTAAAAAAAATATTTTATTTTGAGAAGGAGGGCTGTGCAGCCCCCCTTCTTTTTCGTTTTTTTTGGCCCTGGAGACCCCATCCCCCAGGGCCTGCCCCCAAATCTTTTTTTAAAAATTTTGATGGGAAGGGGGACGCGTGGCCCCTCTCCCGTGGCCAATTCCAGCCCCGGGGACCCCATCCCCCGGGGCATGGCCAACTTAATTTATTTTATTTTTTATAGTGGAGGGGGGCTGCAGACCCCCTCCTATGCTCCCTTTAGGACCCGGGGACCCCATCCCCGGGTCCTTACTTTTTTTTATTTTTTATTTTTTTGAGGGAGGTGGGCCGCGTGGCATCCCTCCCAGGCCACTTCTGGCCCCAGGGACACCATCCCCCGGGGCCTGGCCCTCCTCGTTGGGGGCCGTGGGCGGGTCCCCAAGCTCCACGGTCACTGCCGGCTCCCCGCATCCTGTGGGAGCCGGCATTGCTTTTCTGTATGGGTAGCAGCTAACATGCTGCTCCCCGTACAGAAAAGCAATCAGCTTTGATTTTTGAAAGAGAGAGCAGGTTTCCTGCTCTCTATTTCAAAAATCAAAGCAGTTTGCTGTGGTAGGGCGGGAGCCGCGAGGCTCCAGCCCTACCACAGCAAACAGCAGTGTCCGGGGGGTAGGCACCCCGGGACACTGCAGGAGCCGGACCAGGGGGGTGGTGGTCCCCAGGGCCATCGAGGGCTCCAGGAGGGGGGCCGGGCGGCCCACCTCCCACCTTTTAAAATCCCCGGGGGTGGTGGTCTCTGGGGCTGGGAGGTCCGTCACGGGCCCCCCTATTTGCATATTAGTGCCCCGGGGAGGTGGCGGTCCCCGGGGCATGTGGGGGGCTTGAGCCCCCAGCCCAGGTTTATTTAGGTAAAAAGAAGCCCCGGGGTGTGGCGGTCCACGGGGCTCGGGGGGCCTTAGAGGCCCCCATCATTAATCTCTTTGCCCCAGGGGGTGGCGGTCTCCGGGGCTGCAGGGGGGGTTGGGACTCCCCCACACTTTTTTTAAATATGCCCCCGGGATTTGGTCCCCCCGGGGGCTAGTTTAAAAAAAGCAGACAGGTGTTTTTTTTTCCGCAGAGTTTGCGCACCGTACGCGGACCCCCCAATTTTCTTAAAAATTTCTTATTTTTTTGGGGGCCTTTGGGGTCCTTGTGGGACCCCCTGAGCAGGCCTAAGGGGTCAGGATATGTCTACCCTGCCCCCTTTGCATGTTTTCCACATTTGTTTTCAGCTTTCTTGTGCCTCGGTTCTACCGAGGCACAATATGGCTGCCAACACTTCCTGGTTTGGAGTGTTGTCAGCCAATTAGCATAAAGCACGTTCTCGGGAAGGTACGCGTACAGTACAACTTCGCATATATAGTTATGATTTTACTTTTGCTTTTCTCAGGAACGACTGAACTAATTTACACCATTTAACAAAAAGCACAATCTGCTGTAGCCCTGGCTAAAGGTCTCTATGGAAAATTGCATGGGGAAAACACGTTTTGGGACCCCCCTTTTTTCTCAGCCCCCGCTTAACGAATCACCCCCAAACTTTCAGGGAAGGAGCGGAGTGGAGCAGGCCATTTTCTTGGTGAAAATTGCGTAGATTCCAACGGCGCCAAAGTTATTCCAAATAGAATGTTGCGGATTTCCTATGGAAACTAGGTTTTAACTATGACTACCTACTGGCGGTCGCCAGTATGTAATATATATATATATATATATATATTCACTGAAAAAACCATAGGTTATAGACCATATATAGTTAGGAATTAGCATTTACAAAACCTTGAAAATTCACTGAAAAAACCATAGGTTATAGACCATATATAGTTAGGAATTAGCATTTAAAAAACCTTATTTTACTCACACAAAACCATTGAAATTCCATATATAGTTAGTTGCACTAACTATATATTGCGCACCCGCTATCCACTGCTGATCATGTCACATATTACATCATTCATGACATGGTCAGTGACATCACTGATGACATCACTGATGACATCTCAAATGACATCACTGATGACATCACTGATGACATCATCCAGTGACTGTGTGTTTCTATAAAGTTTAAATATGTTTTACATATTGAAGAATGAGTAGATGTATAACTGTCTGGACGAAGGATTTAGTAGGTGCATGACTGAATGTATGAGTAAGTGATTAAATGTGTCTCACTGAGTGCATGGGTTAGTGACTAAACTGTCTTAATTTGTGCATCATTATGTCTGTTGTTCTGTAAACTACTGCATGTGTTGATCAGTAGCTATATGATTAACTATATGGGTTATTGATTGATTGTCCAAGTATTTGTATGGGAGACTGAGTGTGTGTGTGGCTGGCTGGGAGGTGTGTGACTCTGTGCAGATCAATGTGTACTTGTATCAATGATTGTATAAGAAAGTAAGTATGTGTTAGTATATGTTTGAAAATGTAAGGTGCTCTATGTTTAACTGTATAGACAAGAAAATGGAAGTGTGATTGATTCTTTACAGGACTGACTAGGTGTGTGAGTAACTCCATGGATGAGTGGCAGAGTGTGAGTGTCTGTATAGGTGTATGAGTGCATATGATAGTGTTGTAAAGATGAGTGATTGTATGTATGAATGATTGTATGGGTGAATGAGTGAATGTGTGTGTAGACGTAGGAATCAGTGAGTACGTATGTAGTAACTAGTATTGGTGTGTCAATGGTTTCAAAAATTATACTCTGTATTTAACACTGGGTGAAACAGAGGTTATATTAAAATGTGAGGAGATGCATTGTATTGTCACATGAATGATATCATCAGTGATGTGGTCATTGATGTCAAATGAGATGTCATCAGTGATGTCATCAGTGATGTCATTTGAGATGTCATCAGTGATGTCATCAGTGATGTCACTGACCATGTCATGAATGATGTAATATGTGACATGATCAGCAGTGGATTGCGGGTGCGCGATATATAGTTAGTGCAACTAACTATATATGGAATTTCAATGGTTTTGTGTGAGTAAAATAAGGTTTTTTAAATGCTAATTCCTAACTATATATGGTCTATAACCTATGGTTTTTTCAGTGAATTTTCAAGGTTTTGTAAATGCTAATTCCTAACTATATATGGTCTATAACCTATGGTTTTTTCAGTGAATTTCAATGGTTTTTTAATAGCAAATATCATAAGCTGTCGAATGTCAAGTACGTGGTAAGTGAAAACATTTTCGTGTTTATGCACACTGATCTGCTTTGAATGGTGCCCCCCCCCCTCATTTCTATTAGGAGTACTCTCTCTTTGCAGATAGTGAAAGGTAGTTAACGCAGGCCTTTGCCCCCGTTGTAATCCGTCGTGCCTGCTTCTCTCTCCATTTGATTGATTGTTATCCAAGTATTTGCTGTTTTAGAATTAGTTCTCTTTGGTTCATTCTCTATTTACAAACAAACACAGAGTCGCAATACTCTGTTTAGTCTTTGCAGATAACGAAAAATCGTGTAAAAAAAAAGAAAAGGAATCGAGCAAAATCAGTAGGCCACTAATGGGATCTCTTTTTGACCTCGCTAAAATAGAAACATTAGGAACAACCCCTCATGACAAATACAAAACTAGTGAGATGAACTGAACTCCACACAATGATGGCTGCAAAACAGCTCGGCTCCGCCACCCACCCCGCCCAAAATAACGATAAAGAGCGGCTGCCATGATTGGTTGCGGAATGGCCACAACGGAGCTACGAAATGGTGGTGCTCTCATACTAACCCCAGCTTCAGTCTGAAACATCCAGAAACACTGTAGACTACCAATTCGATCAGTTCCGGTAGCGCCCCAATGTAACCCGGTAGAGAAGAACTAGCCCTCCCCTCTTTGACTGATGGTTCTTGTTGCCTGTCCCTTCTGTTGTCATTTAACAGAACTATTTAGCCTGCTGAAAGGGGTTGTGTTTCGACCGCTGGTTGGTGGAGACATTTTGACTATATTCTGGACCTGCGTTGTCGCGTAATGCGTCATATGACGCGCCGCGTTAGCGCATCCGGAAGTCATCCGGGGCGCGCAGCGCGTAACGTAAGCATAACAAGTCATGTGACTTGTTAATAAAACTTTTCATTGGTTCATTTTACTTTTCTTATTCTAATGATGAAAGCCTTGGTCATATCACCTAAAAATTACGCTTTTAATTACTTCCGAACATAATTTTTTCTTAAATATATGTTATAATGTTCCAGGCTAATGTACTTTCCCGGAAATTTTACAACTGTCCTGCAAGTAAAATATATTCTTTTTTCGAGAAAAAGAGCGTTTCTTCGTCCCATGACGGAGCCGTTGAGCAAAAGAGGGTCGACCTGCTGTCTTAGTCGCCGATACGCCTGAATATGAGATTCTTATCGATCACTTTATGTTGCAGGAATAGAAAACACAACAGCCCTTGACCATTTATCTTTACTGCGTTCCTTCGTATTATACCTTTTACCCTTCATGTAATTGGTCTGCTTTATTTCACTTGCCTTTTAATGATTCTAAAACAGTGACTATTATTAAAAACTTTACCAATGTATATACTACTACTATGTTTTCTTTTAAAAACCTTTATTGTGAAAATTTCATTATACAAATACGAGCCTATAACCACGTGGGCCTGCCACGGAGCAAACTGTAATCGTATATGATGAATAGACATTTACACTGTAGAGGAACGTAACGGGCGGGCCATTAGGTTGCAAGAACTAAGGTGTCTAACAGTTACGGAATCGGTGGACGTACATTTTATAATTAAAATACGACAGGGCCAGTTACAATAAAATTATCTAGATATACATTTGCGGGCAAGTACCATGGGTGACGTTAATTCGAATTTTCAACAGTACAGTAATCAATAACACATCAGAACTTAATATCAATAGGGATGTCGAAATATTCAATCAATTCTCGTCCCCGCCCGCCATGTGCTTCAAAACTGCATACGTATCTCGTGATTTCAAGGTTCTGCAACCAGTACACAACAAGGAGTTACGAGTCCCATTTATTCCGGCGCCATTTTGGGCGAGGACGGGCAGGTCCAGGATATAGTCAAAATGTCTCTACCAACCATCGACTATGATGATGTTCATATGCTGTATTTATTAGAGTAACACTCATCTGCCCACATGAAATTAATTTACCACAATCTAAACATGTCATTTTAATCTTTCCAAAGTTCTTCTAAATATTTGGGACCGTTTCCCTTGCCTCTGAAGCTCTCAGTGCCACTTCTTTGATGAATGTACTAGCAGGTCAGGGGTTCTCCTCCAAATCTCTCTTTTATGCAGCACTATAATTAATTGGTGCCACCTCTCCATATGACGATGCATGGTATAGTTACCACAACTATATTTTTTTTCGGTTCCTCTGGAGAGTTCATCGTGGCAGATGAAGCGTGTAACGTACCGGGCATTTACCTTTTTTTGCATGTACAGGAAAGGAAAAAAAAATCGAGCGTCCGAGTTCTAAGGTGTCCCAGGGCCATTTTAGTGGACCAGGCCCAAATCCAAAGAACAGGCCGCCATTTTGAGAGTCCTCTTGCAGCCGCCTGTCGCTGTAGCATCAAGAGCAGCCGAAACTCAGCTGAATGGCAACTGAAACGGTAAATGGGCGCCCCACTACATTTCAGCATTGTAGGATGACCACACCAGTACAGCAACTTGCTAGACATCACCTCGGTGCCATCCGGATCTCGGCGCCCCACTGCAGATGAAGTGCCTCTCAACTATGAAACCACCACGGTGACATCCGGATCTTGGCGCGTTGTGCTGCCTTCGGCCTATTCGCACATCGGTCCGCTACTGACGCCATCTCACAGGCTAATGGGGTGACCCACGCCGAGTTTCAGCATTGTAGGATGACCACACCAACTTGCTAGACATCACCTCGGTGCCATCCGAATCTTGGCATCTCAACGCCTAGTGGTATCTTCCATACAGAAAATATTGTTACGCTGCCTTTGGCCCCATTCGCACATCAGTCCGCAACTTAGACATCACCTCGGTGCCATCCGGATCTTGGCATCTCAGCGCCTTGTGGTGTCAGTCAGAAAATATTGTTGCGCTGCCTTTGGCCCCATTCGCACATCAGTCCGCTACTGACACCATCTCACAGGCCAATAGGGCGCCCCACGCTGACTTTTACCATTGTACGATGGCCACACCAGTGGCACAACTTGCTAGACATCACCTCGGTGCCATCCGAATCTTGGCATCTCAACGCCTAGTGGTATCTTCCATACAGAAAATCTTGTTACGCTACCTTTGGCCCCATTCGCACATCGGTCCGCAACTTAGACATCACCTCGGTGCCATCCGGATCTTGGCATCTCAGCGCCTTGTGGTGTATTCTCTTCAGAAAATATTGTTGAGCTGCCTTTGGCCCCATTCGCACATCGGTCCGCAACTTACACATCACCTCGGTGCCATCCGGATCTTGGCATCTCAGCGCCTTGTGGTGTCTTCTACTCCGAAAATATAGTAGAAAATATTGTTGCGCTGCCTTTGGCCCCATTCACACATCAGTCCGCTACTGACACCATCTCACAGGCCAACAGGGCGCCCCACGCCGACTTTTACCATTGTACGATGGCCACACCAGTGCCACAACTTGCTAGACACCACCTCGGTGCCATCCGGATCTTGGCATCTCAGCGCCTTGTGGTGTCTTCAAATCAGAAAATATTGTTGCGCTGCCTTTGGCCCCATTCGCACATCGGTCCGCTACTGACGCCATCTCACAGGCCAACGGGGCGCCCCACGCCGACTTTCAACATTGTAGGATGGCCACAGAAGTGCGACAACTTACTAGACACCACCTCGGTGCCATCCGGATCTTGGCGCGTTGTGCTGCCTTCGGCCTATTCGCACATCGGTCCGCTACTGACGCAAACTCACAGGCCAACGGGGCGCCCCACGCCGACTTTCAGCATTGTAGGATGGCCACACCAGTGCGGCAACTTACTAGACACCACCTCGGTGCCATCCGGATCTTGGCGCGTTGTGCTGCCTTCGGCCTATTCGCACATCGGTCCGCTACTGACGCAAACTCACAGGCCAACGGGGCGCCCCACGCCGACTTTCAGCATTGTAGGATGGCCACACCAGTGCGGCAACTTACTAGACACCACCTCGGTGCCATCCGGATCTTGGCGCGTTGTGCTGCCTTCGGCCTATTCGCACATCGGTCCGCTACTGATGCAAACTCACAGGCCAACGGGGTGCCCCACGCCGACTTTCAGAATTGTTGGATGGCCACACCAGTGCGGCAACTTACTAGACACCACCTCGGTGCCATCCGGATCTTGGCGCGTTGTGCTGCCTTCGGCCTATTCGCACATCGGTCCGCTACTGACGAAAACTCACAGGCCAACGGGGCGCCCCACGCCGACTTTCAGCATTGTTGGATGGCCACACCAGTGCGGCAACTTACTAGACACCACCTCGGTGCCATCCGGATCTTGGCGCGTTGTGCTGCCTTCGGCCTATTCGCACATCGGTCCGCTACTGACGCAAACTCACAGGCCAACGGGGCGCCCCACGCCGACTTTCAGCATTGTAGGATGGCCACACCAGTGCTGCAACTTGCTGGACACCACCTCGGTGCCATCCGGATCTTGGCGCGTTGTGTTGCCTTCGGCCTATTCGCACATCGGTCCGCTACTGACGCCGCCTAACGTGCCAACGTATTTTCTCCGCATTTTACACCCTATGCCGCATAACAGGTCATGTGACTTGTTTATAAAACTTTTCATTGGTTCATTTTACTTTTGGTTTCCTAATGATGGAAGGCTTGATCATGTGACCTAAAAACAACACTTTTCATTGGATGAAAACTTTTTTTTTTTCCCAAACGATGAAAGCCCCACCTTGTTTCTGGATGTTTCAGACTGAAGCTGGCGTCAGCATGAGAGCACCACCATCTCGTAGCTCAGTCGTGGTCATTCCGCGAGCAATCATGGCAGCCGCTCCCCACCAGAAGCCTGCAGGAGTCGGAGCCCCCAAAACTTTTGATGAATTCTCAAGGCGGAGGGGTCGCTTTCGAGAATGGGGTCCAAGACCTAGCAGACAAGCGTCCGATTTCCAAGGTGTCCCAGGGCCATTTCAGTGGACCAGGCCCAAAAAGGAAACAGCCTGCCGCCATTTTGAGAGTCCTGTGACAGCCGCCTATCGCTGTACCGCAAGAGTGGGCGCAACTCAGCTGAATTGCGGCTTTTGACACAGTGGACCAAAAACGGACGGAATGGCAACTGAAACGGTAAAGGGGCGCCCCACTACAACAGATGACACTCCACCTGGAGAGGCCCGTTCACGCCGCCTCCCCCGGGGCGCTCCACGCCGTTATTCGGAGCAGCATTGTAGGATACCAAAACCAGTGCGGCAACTTACTGGACATCACCTTGGTGCCATCGTTCTGCTGCCTTGGAACTATTCGCGCAACAGTTTGCTACTGATGACCCACCCCCCGCGACGCCCCATGCCGTTATTTGCTGGGTGGCAACTTACTAGACATCACTTTCGTGTCATCTAGATTTCAGCGCGTTCTGCTGCCTTGGAACTATTCGCACAACAGTTTGCTACTGATGACCCACCCCCCGCGACGCCCTACGCCGGAAATCTGGACGTTGTGCTGCGTTGGGACTATTCGCACAGCCGACCGCTACTTCGTTGTTTTTCCCTAAAAATGTTTATATGTTATTACTATTTTTGTTTTCTTGTATATATTTATAAATTATTAAAGTTTTATAATCTTACTACTTTGTCGGAGTGCTATATATTTTTAATGTGACACATAATTGTAAAAACTTTGATGTACAAAGAGTCATCCCTGGAATCTTCCGCTTCAGGCTCGGTCCCCTCCCCAATCACAATACAGGATGGTTTTCAGATAATAGCAACGCTTCTGCTGTGACGGATCTCATCGAGTGTGGGCCTTGATCTACTATAACTCCTTTGAAGAGGGGTGATTCTTTACAGCTGTGGCCATAAACTACATCTGCAGGGCTAGCTGATACCCTAGGACCAGCCTGGACAATCGGACACAGAGGAAAAGGAGTGTCAGAGGGTGCGGTAGTGAATAGGGCGAAAGGGAAGTGTTGGGCGGGCACAGGGTGTGATTCTCAGGGAAGAGCAGCGCAGATGGGGGAGGTTTATTACCCATGCATAAGACAGAGAGCGGGGGTGACCACTGCCTGGGGGAGATGCTTGCGAGGGTGGGGAGCCATGCTAAGGATCGACAGCGTGCACAGAGTGGGTCTGGTCAAGGCATCTAAAATGGCTGCCGTGCACGACAAAAGTGTGGCATTTGAAAAAAGACAAGATGGCGCAGACAATGTTTTTCAACACTTCCTGATTTCCTTCGAATCGAACGTTAACAGACGTTGGGGCATATTACCAAAGTTAAGCGATATTTATCCCTAACGATGCTTAGCAACGATTTTTTTACCGTCAGAAATTATCGCAGATAAACCTTGCTATTATCAAGGTTTATCGGAAATACGATAAAAAACGACCGCAATGCATTAATATCG
Source organism: Lissotriton helveticus (assembly GCF_964261635.1). NCBI lineage: Eukaryota > Metazoa > Chordata > Amphibia > Caudata > Salamandridae > Lissotriton > Lissotriton helveticus. Next base: position 1,579,518,716 of record NC_136061.1, on the reverse strand, counting down.
CTGAAAACTCAGCGATATTCATGCATTACCGAGCTAATGCTCTTAGCCATGTTATCCACCTCCCATTGGATAACATGGCTAAGAACTGCTCAGGGCAGGTGGTAGCTTTTGGAGATATTCGCGCTTATCTCGAATATTTCCAAAAGTTGATAATAGGAGATAGCGATGTTAGCGACTGTTTCCAGTCGCTAACATCTTGGCATGCCCACTTTGCATGTCATCAGTGATAAATATCACTCACATGCAAATTGGGGCCCAAGATGGTCGCTATCTTCTACTAGCCGTCGCTAACTGGTGTTAGCAACAGCTAGGTAATACACATATAATTTTATCTCCGCGAAGCGGAGCGCTGTTACAGATATATATCTTGTTTCTGAACGTTAATTTCTCAAAATGCACTGAAGCACATATATTGAGACCTAGCAAAGGCACATCGGGCTACCAGTCCCTACAATTTTGCCAAGTTTCGTGCAAATCCATTCAGCTGTTCGATCCTACCGAGAGACAAGATGGCGGCCGCTACGGACTGTTTGGAATGTTTACAGACACCGGAGAGCCAATCAGCTTCGCTTCGCAAAGCTCCGTAACGCGAAAAGTACGCGAAGCGGTGCGCTGTTACAGATATATACCTTTTTTTGAACGTTAATTTCTCAAAATCCACTGGAGCACATATATTGAGATCTAGCAAAGGCACATCGGGCTACCAGTCCCTACAATTTTGCCAAGTTTCGTGCAAATCCATTCAGCTGTTCGATTATTATTATTTTTATTTTTTTTTGCCCCGCGTGGCCCTTTTAAAACCTCCACATCAAACCTAGGGGGTGAGCGACAATGTACTATGCCCCCTTATGGTCATTTGCCCCTTCGCTTTGGCCTCCTCTTGTCTCTCGATCCTACCGAGAGACAAGATGGCGGCCGCTACGGACTGTTTGGAATGTTGACAGACGCTGGAGAACCAATCAGCTTCGCTTCACAAAGCTCCGTTGCGCGAAAAGTACGCGTAGCGGAGCGCTGCCCAGTCCGCTGTTACAGATATATATCTTTTTTTGAACATTAATTTCTCAAAATCCACTGAAGCACATATATTGAGACCTACAAAAGGCACATCGGGCTACCAGTCCCTACAATTTTGCCAAGTTTCGTGCAAATCCATTCAGCCGTTCGGGCTAAAAGTGAGGCCAACCGCCCTATGGAAATTAACATGGGAAAAACGCGTTTTGGGACCCCCCTTTTTTCTCGGCCCCCCCTTGACGAACCCCCCCAAAATTTTCAGGGGCTGCTCAGAAACAAAATGTGCCATTTTCCTGAAAATTTCAGCCAATTCTGTCCACAAACGCCAAAGTTATTAGACATAGAATTTTCAAAAAACCCATAGAGAAAAAATCCTAACTATATATACCTACTGGCGACCGCCAGTAGGTAATATATATATATATATATATATATATATATATATATATACATATATATATATATATATATATATATATATATATATATATTCACTGAAAAAACCATAGGTTATAGACCATATATAGTTAGGAATTAGCATTTACAAAACCTTAAAAATTCACTGAAAAAACCATAGGTTATAGACCATATATAGTTAGGGATTAGCATTTAAAAAACCTTATTTTACTCACACAAAACCATTGAAATTCCATATATAGTTAGTTGTACTAACTATATATCACGCACCCGCAATCCACTGCTGATGATGTCACATATTACATCATTCATGACATGGTCAGTGACATCACTGATGACATCACTGATGACATCTCAAATGACATCACTGATGACATCACTGATGACATCATCCAGTGACTGTGTGTTTCTGTAAAGTTTAAATATGTTTTACATATTGAAGAATGAGTAGATGTAGAAGTGTCTGGATGAAGGATTTAGTAGGTGCGTGACTGACTGTATGAGTGAGTGATTAAATGTGTCTCACTGAGTGCATGGGTTAGTGACTAAACTGTCTTAATTTGTGCATCATTATGTCTGTTGTTCTGTAAACTGCTGCATGTGTTGATCAGTAGCTATATGAGTAACTATATAGGTTATTGATTGGTTGCCCAAGCATTTGTATGGGAGACTGAGTGTGTGTGTGAGTGGCTGGGAAGTGTATGACTCTGTGCATAGATGTATGGGTTCAAAAGTGCATGTTGGAAACAGCTGTATGGGCGGTTGACTGTGTGCATGACTGTATTGGTGAGTGAATAGATATCTCAGTGCTACATGTCAAATTAAGTACATATGTAAAATACAGTACATGTGAGAGTTGACATATATAAATAACTGTGCATAAGAGCCAGTGAATGTGTGAGTGGCTGTATGGATCATTGTGAACTTGTATCCAGGATTGTATAAGTGAGTAAATATGTTTTAGTATTTGTTTGAATAAGTAAGTAAGGTGTGTTTAACTGTATAGTTAAGGAAATGGAGGTGTGATTGATTGTTTGCATGACTGTCTAGGTGTGTGTGTAACTTCATGGATGAGTGACAATCTGTGAGTCTGTGTTTACACTGAGTGTATCTAAGGTTATATTAGAGTCTGAAGAGGTTCATCGTATTATCACAACAGTGATGTCATCAGTAATGTCATTTGAGATGTCATCAGTGATGTCATCAGTGATGTCATTTGAGATGTCATCAGTGATGTCATCAGTGATGTCATTTGAGATGTCATCAGTGATGTCATCAGTGATGTCACTGACCATGTCATGAATGATGTAATATGTGACATCATCAGCAGTGGATTGCGGGTGCGTGATATATAGTTAGTACAACTAACTATATATGGAATTTCAATGGTTTTGTGTGAGTAAAATAAGGTTTTTTAAATGCTAATCCCTAACTATATATGGTCTATAACCTATGGTTTTTTCAGTGAATTTTTAAGGTTTTGTAAATGCTAATTCCTAACTATATATGGTCTATAACCTATGGTTTTTTCAGTGAATTTCATTGGTTTTTTAATAGCTAATATCAAAACCTTTACAATGTATTATTCTTTAAAAAGAAAAATATTTTTTACATGTTTTTTATACAATTTTTTTTGTATTTTTTTTGTTTCGCTCCCAGTACGCGTACCGGTTAGTTTCCCGTTAGCTCAATCCGGAGGCGCGACCCGGTACGCGAACTGGTAAACGTTCCTTTAGCGCACCTCTCGCGTTACAAAACAACATCGCGACGCTTCGCGTCAGCATGACGTTTCGCGTTCTCGCGTAATACGTCATATTACGTGCTACGTTCGCGTACCCGGAAGCGCAGCGGTACGCGAACCGGAAGCGATCTGCGGCGCGGCGCCGACCGCGTAATGTAAACATAGCAGGTCATGTGACTCGATAATAACACTTTTCATTGGTTCATTTCACTTTTGGTTTCCTAATGATGTAATACAAGGTCATGTGATCTAAAATGGACACTTTTCATTGGTTTAGAACTTTTGTTTTTCCCAAATGATGAAAACCCCTCCTTCTTTCATCACTCTGACTTTCATCTTGGTGAGAGAAAGACCCTTTATTGAGACTTTGTGATGGCTTCATTAGTAGCTTCAGCTGGTGCTAGCCCACCACCTCCACCAAATCCAAGAAAGAGAGGACCACCTGCAGAAGTAATTCTGCAAGAAGAGGAAGAACAGGAAGAGGAGGAAGAGGAGGAAGAGCATGAGTTTTTGCCAGAGGAGCCCAGGAGGTACAATCGACAGGAGAATTATATCTGGCAATTCTACAGAATTCCTGAGGGGCAAAAGAAAGTGAATGCTCGTTACGTGTTTTGCCGCATATGCGGTGACAGATTGTCAAGGGGCACCGATAAAAAATATAGTTATGGCAATCATACTATGCATCGGCATATGAGTAGGTGGCACCCAAATAATTATAGTGCTGCCCAGCTACGTGACCAACAACAAAATCCCCTCCAAATGGCAAGAAGATCGGTGGTTCCAGAGGTGTCGGGACCAGAGGCGAGGGAGGTGATTGCAAACATCCAAATGTTGTTTGGGCACGTAAAACAAGTGTGCGTGGAATGTGGCGCTTTCATCTGCTACAGAGAAAGTAGCATCACTTTGATTTTGCGAGCAATTCAAAATCATATTAATGTTTGCACAAGACGCACCAAAAAATAAATTCTTTTTTTTTTTGCTCCTGTTGAGCCCTTTATAATGGATCGTTTTTGTTTCCCCCCCCCCCCAAAAAAACCAAAAAAATTTTAAAAACGTTCAGAAAATACAAAAAAAGTAAAAAAATGTTCAAAAAATACTAAAAAAAATATAAAACAACAAAAACATTAAAAAAAAAGTTCTTTTCAGAACTAACTCCCCATTATAAAAAAATTGGTAGAATATTTGGAACTCTGCCAACCTGTATTTCTCTTAGTTCGCTCCCGGAGCGCTACCCGGTACGCGTACCGGAAGCTAACCAAAAAAATATTTTTTAAAAAAGAACAGTAACTATAAGGGAAGGAAATACACAGTTATGTTAAAAGAAAGACAGCTCTAGGGAGTAAACTAAGGATACTGTTACCTACAATCCACTGTTGATGATGTCACATATTACATCATTCATGACATGGTCAGTAACATCAACAGCAGTGGATTGTAGGTAACAGTATCGTTAGTTTACTCCCTATAGCTGTCTTTCTTTTAACATAACTGTCTATTTCCTTCCCTTATAGTTACTGTTCTTTTTTAAAAAACATTTTTTTGATCAGTCATAAACAGTGACATTAATAGAAACAGAGAGAGTGAACAAGAGTGAAGAACTATGGTCCTCCTCAGCCACCCTCAGAAAACCAAGGGGGTCAAGATACATCTACCGTGCCCCCTTCTACCTATTCTGAACATTATTTGCCCTCCATCTTGTATCTTGATTCGAACGAAACACAAAATGGTGGACTGCCATAACGCTGCTGGTTTGCGAACCGGGCAACTTCCCAGGAAGCGGTCCCCAAAAAAAAAAAGTTGGGAAAGTAATTCACAGACACTAAGAGTAATAGAGATGGAGTGAGTGAACAAGACTGAGGAACTATGAGAACAGAGGGACTGAGAAAAAGAGTGGAAGGAGTTGAGTAAATAGGTAATAGAGAAAGGAATGAGGAAAGTAGCAAAGGCAGGAAACTGAGGATTAAAGAAGTGAAGCAGTGGATCTAATAGTAGGTGAATGTGATAGAAATGTAACGAAAAGAGTACAACTATTTACCTTGTAATTGCCGTTAAATTAATCACATTTTATTTCTATACTTTCAATCTGTGAAAGAGAGAACCAACATTTGAAAAAAATTAAAATATGTATTTAAAAATTACAAACGACAAGGGAAAATATTGAAGGACAAATAGTTTTTCAACAACTTTGACACTGACAGAAGCTTCTGCTTCTCCAGGTCCTCTACACAATGCTAAAGATATACATTTTAAACTAACAGTATCTTGATGCAGATGAAGTGAGGCCTATCTTAAAACATGGTGCATCTTTTGCATTGCTCTTGTTTCAGAAAAGTGTCGCTTCAGTATGCCAATAACATGTCTCCTATCCAGAGATTTGTTTGAGGTGAGGCCTACTCAGAGTTCAAGATGAGATTTACACTTGTTGAAGTGTACAGAGGAGATAATATCTGTGAAAGTCTACTAATGAAGTGAGTCATGTCCACTGCACTCTTCAACAAAGTAGAAACCTCCTATGTTTCCCTGGACAGACCTAAACTTGATCTGCACAATGTGATTCGTAATGATAGGAAACTCAGCTGATGTAATTGAAATATGTGCAATTTATTTTGCTCATTTCACAATCACATCACTTGTGTTTCCTTTGCTTAGGTATCTCATTGTGCAGATGTAGTCCAGCATATGAAAGAATACGTAGAAGTGCAGCACTGCATACAATAAATTTAACACTTACAGAAAACTCACCTTCTCCATGCCTCCTACACAGTTCTACATATACATCATAAATGCAAACAGTACAGAATTAATTATACATGTTAAATGGTTTATTTTTGCTGTTCTCAGAATGTATCAAAATTCACTAAAAACAGTGACTTGAAGGTATTCATCATGTAACAGCGGGGAAAAAAAAACACAATCAAAATGATTGTGTTTAAAAAACCCATACAACATCAGAAAATAAAATTCAGAACTCCTTAAAGTTAACTTACTTTCCATGACGTCCAAGGATGTCCTATGAACAGCTTACACTCTTTTGTGCTGTTATTACTTTCAGCCCGCCACTTTCTGAAAGAAAACCTCCATCGTTTTTAAAAACACGTTACATGCAATAAATGACTTCTTGCTCTCTACCACTATTTTCCACAAGGCCAAATCTAGTCAGAGATATTTATAACTCTTGGATTTCTTGTAAGCCAATCCCATCATTTGGCATTTCCGCAACTTTCAGAATTAAAATGTTGAAGATCATTTTCACAATCCTGGAATAGTAATATCTTCCCCTTCTTGGTCAGTCATGTTCTACATTTCCTATGACACTGATACTGCTTAATATGAAGCAGACTTACACTACCTCTATGAGTACTACAATTATTTAATTCTCTACATCACTTTTAATCACAAAGCAATGTAAAACAGTAGACAGCATTGCAGACTTACATTCCCTCTACTCCATGTTTTGATTGGCTGCTTCAATTAGCTTATGAAAAGAAACAGTTTTTCTGAACTCATTTAAAGTGCACATACATCTCCATGATGTCCAATCCTTTGATTAGAAGTTATGTCTCTGAACTACACTTATCCTCAAGGCCAAATTGTGTAGGAGCCATTAGAACTTCTTGAAATTCCACAGATCATATCCCGAGATTATTTTCCTAAAATTTTGGTTTTAAAAACACCAGGTAAGAGTTTTTAAGGTCATACGGCAATTTTTTTTTGAAAATTAAAACAGAATCATTGCAGAATGACCAGCCATTTCTAGACTTTAAATAAGCTGTGTAATGTCCTGATGATATTGAAGGGCCGTCATGATATATAATTGCTGTAGTTACAAAAGTCCTTCCTGATATTGACAACTGCGAAGCTACAAAATTTTTTATTAAAGTTGTCAATTTTGTTCCATCAGGCCTACATCGTTGGAACATTAAAATGACGTACTGGCCATATGTTCGTATAAATAATGTGGACATCATTTCAGATTTACATTGGCTACACTCCATGCTGTGATTAGCAGCTTTTACTAGCTTATTAAAGGAGACTGATTTACTGTCTGGCAAAGTTAAATATATAAATCTTTCTGAGTCTACACTAGTAGTACTTGATACCATACAGTTCTCGCAGTCATGCTGCCATTGATAAGAAAGCCCAAACAGCTGATCTACATCTACACCTTCAGCATGTAATACATCAAGCATATACATTAAAAACTCCTGACAATCTTGCTGAATATTTTGAGAGAATTGTGTTTGCCCTGAACATCTGTCTAACAGGTTTCGAATTTCAGACACACTTTCTATTTTTGTTCTATCTGTGCTACATTTCTCTAACACAGAATTCAACAAACTGCAAAATCTTTGATCAGAATTGACCACAATCTCTTTTTTTACATTTTTTAGAGAAAACAAAACATTAATTACTACATTAGCATAGCAGTTGACACCAGAACTGTTTTCAAACTGAAAACCAACAACATCTTCAACAGAATCCTCTTTGTTTCTGCTTGTAATTTTAGGTTCATTCACTTTTTGTCTTTTTGCTACAACCTCCCCAGTATTGTTCTCATTTCTTCGTTTCCGGCCTACCAGACGTTTCTCAAACAAAGGAAACTGAGGCAAATGTGGCGCATACTCTCTTCTTAACCTATTGTATTCCTTAACACAATCTAGATCTGCACAAATGTTTCTGACATCACACTCAATCAAGTACAATCCCGATAAAGTTCTAACTCGTGACAATGCCACATATGCCATACCCTCCTTGAACACAGAACTGCCAATATTCACCAATGCAGTGTCTACACTTAAACCTTGCGATTTATGAATTGTCACCGCATATGCCAAGCAAACAGGGAACTGCTTACGGCGAACATATAAGTCTTTTACAAGCAAAAATCTAGCAGAACAACGAGCAATTAGCTGTACTTCCTCAATGCCATCAAATTTAATTTTTAAAAATTCAATTCCATCTCTATTTCTGTATTTCACAAAATCAACAACATTACCCATTGATCCATTTACCAGACCTCTTTCAACATGTAAATTCCTTCTTAAAATTATACGGCAGTTCAAGCACACATTCAGAGTCTTTTCAAAACCTGCAGTTTTAGATATAGTCTTCTCTAATGAATCCAATTTTGATTTCAGATTCTCAGACAAAATAATTGTTGATCCCATATGCTCTACTCTATCAATAGCTTCCACTTTCACAATCTCTTGCTTTTCTAAATGCAACATTTTGTTGTTAAATTTGGCACATTCTGCAAGAGTTGGCATCAAACATATTCCAGATTTCTTATCAGTAATTTTCTGAAAAATATTCTCAGGCACAACATCTTGTTCTGGATATAAATTTGACAGTAATCGTGCATGTAAAGCTTCTTTCCCATGCTCGGTCACTTTTCCAATTCTAACATCTTGTAGAATAGTCTTGTAAACTTCATCCTTTGCCTGACGCATATTTTCATGCAGTTCAGCATAATTGAAGTTTAACCATATATTGACGTTGCCAATGCTGCCTAGGCACTTCCTGGTATCTTCATGCGTGAGCATTTTGAACACAGGTTGCCCTTTCACTGGTGTCAGCTGCAGAAGATCTCCGAAAACAATGATGTGTTTGCCACCAAATAACACATCATACTCTGTTTTGAGAACTTCTTGCATCCTCAAATGCACAAAGGCAAGCATGACATTGGAAACCATGCTTACTTCGTCAATGATAAGAAGTTTCATTTTCCTCAAGATTCTTGAAACTTCAAAACAAGCATCTCCAGATAGCTTGTGATATTCTAATTTGTTGTCATGCTCCACTGGCAGCATCAGTAAACGATGTAAAGTAATCCCTTTAATATTATGTGCTGCCAGTCCAGTTGGAGCAGTGACAACACAAGACAGCGATGACTCTGTCCTTTCCTGCAAATAGCATGAAATTGCTTTAATGAGGAAACTTTTTCCAGTTCCCGCTTCTCCACTCACGTACAGTCGGACAGGCTTCAACGACGTACATGAGCACTCTTTCTTATCATGACTTAATCCATGATCAATTTGCATGGTAACTTCGTCATATATTTTCCTCTGCTCAACGTTGAGTTGCCTTTCCAACTCTTCTAAGTTAACCGCATCCTCTTGAGCATGTGCCATGGCTCTTTCCACCTCATTCATAGCAGTGGCAGCTTCATTTTCAATAAGAGGTCCTCCTAGTGGATCCTGACTCAATGAAGCAGAACTCTGACTGTCCTGAGAACTGTCTCTGGCAATCTCGGCTGCAATCGTTGCTTCCTGCTCAATTTCCGCATTCAACATTTCTACATATTTGGGAAAAGCAGGACATTCTATGGTCTCCTTGGCGGCATTGAAAGAGTCTTCATAACAGAGGAAATCTCCAAGCAGTTCCTCTTCTGCACGCCAAGGCTTGAAAAGTTGCAAAAGTGCTAAATAGAAAAACTCCTTTTTTTCAGGAGATTCGCCACTCAATTTTCGATGGTTTATCAAGTGGCATTTTCTTTGCTTCACCAGACATCCCTCACTTCCTATTACAGCATACACTCCTTTCTCAGTATCTTCTTTGATGTTCCTCTTGAACATGTAATTTTGCAGAACCTCATACAGACAAACATTCTCTAGGTGACTGCTTCGATTTGGATAATATGTATCCAACATGTTTGTCTTCAAAATGTCGGTACTGTTTGGCTCCTTTTCCGCCAAATACTCAATTTCCCGCACAGGTTTGAGAACTCGATTACGCGTTGCAGCAAGACCAAGACTCGCCCAAACGATACTCCTGGACTTGGCATAGAGACTTGCTGAAGACAACCGGTCAGAACATTCGTACGCTCCGATTTCTCGATGCGACAACATCTTCAGACTGAAACTGTACAACTTCTTGCTGAGGCTCTTTTCATGGGAAATGTCCTCCCACATATCCTTCAATTCTGTCTTCTCTTTTTTGGTGATGTAAGACGTCACATACCGAGCCACAGCCATACAGTTATCAGCCACAAACTGTATATCCATGTTAGCATTCCACATGGACAAAATCACCGGGTTGTAGTCGTTGATGTACTTGGACTCTTCGTTCCTCTTCAAATTGTAAGTGTTTTTAGGTGATTTCTTCATGACATTGTGTCGCAGCGAAGACATCAAACTGTTTACTCTTCCTTTAGAAATCACCGGTCGTGGAAAGCCGAAACGACATTTAGTGTAGAACTTGTCCTTGTTTCGGAATTTACGACGGCAGTACTTTCCACATCGATGGCTTTGGAAACGCAGAACTTTTTCTCTTAGGTTTTTCTTCTCCTTTGCGTTTGGAACAGCACACGTAGAATACTGTTGGATGAAACTCATCACTGAGTCATCTGGATCCGTTCCAAATTTAGGTGCATCCTTGATCCACAGCAACATATGTATATGAGGAGCACCTCTTGCTTGGTACTCCTTTCTCCAGAAGAAATCCAACACCTCTCCAAGAGGTGGATTCTTCTTATTCATGATGAAAGACATCATAGCTTCAAATCTATGATTGAAGTACCTACATACATTGACTGGATCCAAAGAGCACAGTTCTCCGGGTGTCTTGAATTCGATGTTTTCTACGTTAGCATTTGCCTCTCGTAGAAATTCAAGTAAGTCTTCCCAGCCATACTCGGCACAGCTCAGAGTGAGGAACCATGTGGGAGTACCTAAGTTCCTCAGCATACATTTTAAATCACCATGACGACGGTACCAGTACTCATTAGTACCACGCTGACACGCCATGAGATTAATCAGGTGAGAATCCAAAATACTATCTTGGACATTCACTTTATCCATAAAATCACTTGCCGAGATGTTTTGCATGTGTATACCACTTTTCAAGATGTGGTTCACTGCATATGACAGTCCAGACAGATCGCTTTCAAACAGGAGATGAAACAAATAAGGAATGCATTGTCGAAACCTAGCATCTCCTGCATACAATCGCAAAGTCCGGTATTCAGAAGCAGGAATTTGATGAGGTCGCTCATCATATCTTCCTCCCTGACCTGTTGGAAAAAGCTGTGGGAAACACCGAGCTTCCAAACTTTCCTCCCAAACACTAATGGGACTCCCTTTGGCTTGTTTCATTTGAAACAACTCAATAGCATTCCCCATGACTTCCTTTGAATGCAAAGGATGAACACTATAATGTTCATATATTTCCTCACTAGTAGAGGGTTCTACTTTCTCAATTTGACCAGCACACAAATCGCTATCCTCTTCCTCACTTACTTCCTCTTCTGCAACATATACATTCTTATAGTATTTATTATTTTTTTTCAAATACAATGTTGCCTTTTTAACTTTCCTAACATCTACTAAATCTTGCCATATTTTCTTATTCTTTGTCGGAACCCCATTAACTAAGATAACCAGAGGTTCCTCTTCCACTTTTTCTACTCCAATTGTGTTAATGTTTTTCTTCAAATCTAGAGGCAAATAAACAACTCTTCCCTTTAATCCTCTCTGTAAATCTGATGGAGGCAATTTCCCTGTCTTTGGCTCCATTCTTACAATAGCCTGAAAGGGATGGATACTTTGAATCAAAATAGATTCATAAGTATTTAAATCCTTCAATTCAGAAGGAATCTCAACCAATTCCAGATTATTATGAACTGCTCTAGCAGGCATCTGGTTTTGTTTTAATTTGTTACAACAATAAGTACACACACGTTGATCCAATCCCAAATCAAAACAATTTTCTACCATCAAGTATGTTGCAAAATCCTTCCATTCACTATTATTTTCCCTTTCACTTTTTGCATATAAATCCACTAACTTAGTCTGATTCTTATAATAAGTGCGTCGACAACACACACAAGTGAAATTAGGCCTCTCACTTGATTTCATGTCAAACGTCGCAATTTCCCTCTGGAAATTATCTGTACTGGAAACATGTACAGTATCTTCCAAATGACCCTCTATTTCTTGCTCAATTTCAACATTCTCCTCTTTACTTCCAAAGTAACAAAACTCAATTTCTTCACATATATTCCTCACATCTATTTCAGAACCATGCAAAAGAGCCGCGCATAATTGTTTCAGCATAATTGCTGGACTCTTAGCATAATACAACAGTCTAACTAACTTCCTCACTTTGTTATGATGCACTGCTAGCATCCTGAAATGATGAAAAACACTCTGGCATACTCTCCTGGAAAGACAAGCCAGTGAATGACCATGCAAACCTGTCACTTCTCTCACTCTGCAAGGATCTAATTCTTGCAACAACCTCATTTTCTGCTTCAAACTTTTCTTGTTAAATGACCGTACAAAATCACAAAGCAAATTGATGGAATCCTGTCGCACACTGCAAATACTACTACACTTCCAGGTGTACACAGGACCCTTAGCACGTCTTCCTAAAACCTCATTACCTAACAACTCTTCTGCCTCTGTTGTCACAAGTTTTTCTTTTTCAACTGGACAACCATCTTTCACTTCATAAGCACGACCACTGATGTCAACTGCATGCACCAAATCATTATCCTGGAAATAACTCTCTTCATTAAAAAATGCCTCACAGCTTGAACTATGTATCCATTCTCCAGAAAAAACTTCACAAAAATTACTACGATTAACTATTCTCTTCCATCTACTATTTCTTTTGAAATCAAAAATTGCCTTGTTTAGCTTCCTAATTCTATTGATTATCAAAATAAATAACTTACGTTTAATTTCAAAAGCCTGATCAATAACTTTCTCAACTTTTTTTTTCTCCTATAAAAAACTAATTTCTGTTGACCTTTCTTAATATTTTTTAACAAATTGCCAATTATCCTGTTACGGAACATTCATTTACGAATCTCCGTAAACTGTTGTTTCCTTCTACTATCATGCACAGATTTATCTCTTGCTCTAGCAGTAACATTTTCATTTGTCCTTTTCTTTCCATTTGATTTACTTGTGTTGTTATGGATTGAAACATTTTCTGTACTAATATTTTTTTTATTAGAAATATTTTTTATGAAATATTTAGAGCTCTTACCCGGTGCTTTCTTCATCGCTTGAGAAATCTTTTTGTTAGAGGACTGCTGCATTTTTTTTTTCTCCTGCTGTCTTTGACGTTTTGCAGCCTTCATCTCTCTTATTTTTGTAGGCATAGTTGAATCTGAGGAAAAATATAATAAAAATGTTATTAAACATTATTATCAAACAGTAAATCAGTAATAGTGATCAAAAACATAACACACTACTTGACATTTTAAATAGAAGATTTTTTAGTCCTTGCAAATTTACAATACAGAAATAGCAGAAAAGAAATGAGATTTATATTTATGTTACCTATGCTATTTTATATGTGAATCTGATCTAATTTTATGAGCATATTTTAATATTTTATTGAAGACACTACACATAACCTGTTTTTGAAGGTGTCTTTATTTTTAAATTAAACGGTTTACCTTTTTACTTTTTATTGATTATAAATTTTAAAAATAAATGTTTATAATTCCAAAGGCTCAAGCAGGTCAGCTTCCCATCCTATATCATATAATTCGGACAAATCTGCATCCTCATCACGCTCTTCTTCATCCTCAGGATTTAAATCATCCAATGGATCAACATCCACTGATGTTTCAATTACAAGTTCAATGATGAGGTCAAAATCAACTGATTGCAGATTGTCGCTCATGTTGAGGTTGTCTTTATCTTTAAAGAAAGACAACAACAATGAGATGTTGCAGAGTAAGAGACAAATCTCACAGATTATAATAGTAAAATTATTTAACAAGAGTAACATTTTGCAGCTATTATTTAGCCATGTCCAGCGATGCTGAGCAGGTGAAGCCTATGTCTAATTTTTCACTGAACAGGACTCATCTGTTCTTAACCTTGGATAAGCCTCAACGACTCTGTGTCCCCTGCACATACTCAAATGTTAAAGTGCAGATTTATATTAAATGGCACATCCCCAGGCATGCACCAGTTAATGTGCACCACTGCTTTACCACCCATGGTGTGCCGCATTTACAATCAGATAGGAGAAAGCTGCTTCAAAACCCTGCGCCTGCTTGAAGCTGGCATAGGTCTTGACGCAGCATTGTATAGATGGGGCACCCCTGATCCTTGCTGGAGCTGCATCGCACTTACGATACAACTCCAGCAATGCGCCACCTTTACAGCACAGATGCGTCACGCATCTGTGCCTTTTTTGCCCCATGCTGCGCCGCATTGTAAATGCAGCACACCATGGGTGGCGGAACAGTGGCGCAGGATGACTGTCACATCCCTGGGGATGCGCCACTCATCATAAATCTATCCCTAAGCTTCTTATCTTGTTACAGATGAACTGCCATATGTATCATCAAAATATTTTACATATTATAAATAGCAAATTTTAAGGAATAAATAGCGATTCTTTACTATTCCTAATTTGCAATGAGCAAATTGCTAATTGCAAATTACCCATTCATTTCCATAGGCTAGGAGGCTCATAGGAATTAATGTTGCAAGTTGTGATTAGCAATTAGCTCATCACAAAATAGGATTTTTTTCAAGCGTGCAGGGGTATCTCAAGAACACCCTGCTGCACCCCTGAAAAAGAAATTTGGGAGCACATGGCACACCTACATGCCCTAATGGCATGTATGGGCGTCATATGGGACCTTTTTTTTTTTAAAAAAAAAATGCTTTTTGAAAAGAATTCGCAAATTACCACAAACTACAAGTTGGTGGTAGTTTCCAAATCCTTAATATCATTTTTTACATATTTTTTTTTTATACATTGCATTTAAGGAATCACAAATTTTGAATTATTGACATTTTAAGTAATTTCCACATGTGCACTGTTTTCTAAATATAATTTGAAAATCGTTTTTGGGGAAAAGTAATGGTTTGCAAATTTATGACAAGGACATAATGGTGTATGCTTCTCTATAAGGCATTTCAGTATCTCTAATGTCATTTTTCCCATATTACATTATAAGACCTTTCCCCATGAAGCACATTCCTTGTAAATATGCTCCCACCAGTGCATTGCAAATTTAGATTTTGACTGTTTCAGACACATAGCCATGTTGAAAGTGACCCAAAAAAATTGCAAACGTTTTAAAAAAAAACATTCATGTGTCTTAATGACATTTTAAGTCATTTCCCCATGGACAATGTTTTCTAAGTGGCACAAAAGAGGTATACACCTATCATAAATCTGTCCCTAGAATTATAAATGATTAAATCAGGATGACAATAAGATGTGGCCTATCCAGAGGTTTGTTTAAGGTGAGGCCTACTCAGGATTGCAGATTAAAGTTATGCTTGATGAAGAATACAGAGGAGATAATTTATTGTAAAGGCCTACCAATGAAGTAAGTGATTTCTACTTCATTGCACCAGTCATCATAAATGTATCCATAAGCTTCTTATCTTGTTAGACATCAACCGCCATATGTATCATATAACTATTTTGCATTTCCAAAAAAGCGAATTTTAAGGAATAAATAGCGATTCTTTACCATTCCAAATTTGCGATGAGAAAATTGCTAATTGCAAATTACCCATTCATTTCCATGGGCTAGGAGGCTCATATAAATGAAGGTGCAATTTGCGATTAACAATTTGCTCATCACAAATTAGGAATTTATTCCAAAAGTGCAGGGGTGTCTCAAGAACACCCTGCTGCAACCCTGAGAAAGAAATTTGGGGGCATATGGCGAACATAAATTTTAACAACATTCCTTTACCTCAAAAACGATTTTCAAATCATAACTTCAAAACACTACACATGGGAAAATTACTTAAATTGTCCTTAAGACACATAAAAGCGTATTTTGATTGGCTTTCCTGCATGGTAGGGTCACTTTTAACATGGCTATGTAACATAAACATTCAAAATCAAAATTTTCAATGTACAGGTGGGAGCATATTTACAAGCAATTTGCGCCACAAAGAAAGGTCTGACATTAAAATGGGAAAAATAACATCAGGGACAGACAATTGCCTTATAAAGAACCATACACCATTATGTCCTTCTCATGAATTTAAAAACAATTCCTTTTTCCCAAAAACGATTTTCAGATCATAATTTCAAAAAACTGCACATGAGAAAATGACTTAAAATGTCATTGAAACACATGAAAGCGTTTTTTTATTGGCTTTCCTGCATGGCTGGTTCACTTTTATCATGGCTATGTAACACAAACATTGATAATTAAAATTTTCATGCACATGTAAGAGCATATTTACAAGCAATTTGCGCCACAGAGAAAGGTCTTACACTAAAATGAGAAAAATAACATCAAGGACAGTCAATTGCCTTATAAATAACCATACACCATTATATCCTTGTCATGAATTTAAAAACAATTCCTTTTCCACAAAAACGATTTTCAAATCATAATTTCTAAACACTGCACATCAGAAAATGACTTAAAATGTCATTAAAACACATGAAAGCATTTTTTGATTGGCTTTCCAGCATGGTTGCGTCACTTTTAACATGGCTATATAACAAAAACATTCAAAATCAAAAATTTCCATGCACATGTGAGAGCATATTTACTAGCAAATTGCGCCACATAAATCATAATTTTCTCCTTAAAGCACACTATTCTCTATCTAAAGTAAAGAAATATTTTCTCACCTTAGCAAATACTTTGAGTTTGAAAACAGTCTAAGAAACACACCAATTTGTCTTCAGCAGAGCAAAAGGTATGCACTCCAGAGTCTGCAGCTATCAAAAGCACAGAAATGGTGTAATTCTTCACACATATTTCTCATGTCACCCAATCAAAACTCTTCCCTCACTTTTTTTCAAATGAAAACCCTTCCCCCTCTGCCCTTTCTGCCTATTTTCCATAGCAACCACCTCTTGGAGAAACTCTGGTGTTTGCAAATTCACACAACAATGTTGCAATTGAACTCTGAACTCTCAGTGCACCTGCATATCCAGTGCTTTCTTTCATTTAATGATTTTTTATTGACCACTCAAAATACATCTTTCAAAGAACACATCTCTACACCCTAACTTTCTGTTTTCATCAATCAAAATCCACCAATCACTGTTACTACTTCATGAACACAGAAACTCCACAGTTTTTTTCATTTCAAACTCACATTTTTTCAACTGCCATTTCATTGCCACACTTCATCTGACTGCAGGAGAACCTTCTCTCACCATGTTTTCTGTCTGGATTGTTGGTCATAGTTATATTCACTGGGCTCAAAGGTACGTTGAAAGCAGGAATTTACCTAACCTCAATTTACAAGATGTGGAAATTAAGTGGTTTGGCCAGAGAGGATTAAAATGTCACCAATTGATACCATTGGTGAAAACCTTTATGCATTTGCCAAAACCTGACCTGTTAATTGTGCACTGTGGAGGTAATGACTTGGGCACTTTGACTGGTGTAGGTCTGGAAATGCTTTTAAAGGACACCTTTGAGCAATTAATGGCACTTTTTCCTCAGACTGCCTTGGTATATTCAAATATATGCCAAAGACAGAAATGGAGGTGGTCAAACCAATTTTGTCCACAAATTGAGAAGTCGAGGAAGCATGTAAACAAATCTGTTTCAGCTTACATGAGAGACCATGGAATGGGCTCCCTGTACAACAATAACTTGCGTTACTACATGCAAGATATCTACAGAGGAGATGGAGTTCACTTCTCAGATGAGGGCAACAGAGTTTTCACTCTGAATTTAAAAATGTGCATTGGTACCTACTTATAAGTACCTAAATGTACCATAAACCCAAAAGCTCTTCTCAGAGCTACCCTACATCTAATCACTCACAATTATTATTTTACTCTAACTTTTTTCACTAATTTTCAACAAAGTACACTCCCTGGGGCGCTACCCGGTACGCGTACCGGGAGCTAACCTCGCGAAATTTTTAAAAAAAATGTTATTTTTTCGCACATATGGGCCTCATCAGCCACCCTCACAAAACCTAGGGGGTCAAGATAAGTCTACCGTGCCCCCTTCTACCTATTCTGAACATTATTTGCCCTCCATCTTGTATCATAATTCGACCGAAACACAAAATGGTGGACTCCCGTTACGCTTAAGGTTCGCGTACCAGGGCGCTCACCGGTTCGCGTACCGGGTCGCTTCCTGGGGAGCGCACCATCAAAAAAGGTGGGAAAGTAGTTCACACAAAAGCCACTTGAGACAATTTCACCAAATATAGATTAGCTCATACTACATACCAATCCCTACCATTTTCACAAATTTGATTGGAATTCCATTTAGCCATTTAGCCTGTAGACCTCTCTAAATACCGTGAGGTAAATTACTTCACAAAACACATCTGAAGTGTTGGAATTGACAACCAATTAAAATGTTACTTTCATTTTCTACTTTTTTTACCTGACATTTGATTGGTTATGTACCCGAATATATATAAAGGAAGAGAAGGAAACACAGCCATTTTGACTACTACTTCCTGGTGTACATTTCATTTGGATTTTCATTAATAACTTCAACTTCTTTTTAAAGGTAAGTTGTTATTTTTAAAACTGAAGTATATTGTGCACTTTAAGTTAATATGGCAAACTTTTTCTGTTAGTTATATACTATCCCTCTGTAGTACTTATAAATTTAGATACACTTTTTTATATTCCTACTTCCACTCTGATACTATACACTGCCCAAAGATAAATTCTCTGATAAAAACTGCCTATCTAAAATTAATCCCAACAGTGCCCTACCTCTACTAATATATATTTTTTTTATGCAAATTTCAGGAAAAATGGAAAGTGAACAAAACATTTCATTTGAAATTGTCCTTCCAGAGTCCAACACAGAAATCATTGATCCAAATGAGATTGAATTTATGGATGAAACATGGGACCAAGAACTACTGCAATGTGTGCAAGCAGTAGATAACCTCCTTGCAAATGAGGACATTTTACAACCTCAGAGACTACAATCTATATTCCATGATTATGAAATTTCTGACAATGAAATGTTAGAAAGTTTAATAAATTATGAAACACAATAAAAAAAGTTTAAAAAAAAAAAAAAATAATCAACAAAACCAACAATCAATTAACATACAGCATTTGAAAAGTCTATCATTCATTTTTTATTGTGATACGCTCCCCAGTACGCTTCCCGGTTCGCGTACCGGGCGCTAACCACGAAAAAAAACAAAAAAAAATTTTTTTTTTTTTTGCTTAGCGGGGCCCCTTTAAAGCCTCCACATCAAACCTAGGGGGTCAGGGAGTATCTACTATGCCCCCTTAAGGTCATTTGCCCCTTCGCTTTTGACCTCCTCTTGTCTCTCGATCCTACCGAGAGACAAGATGGCGGCCGCTCCGGACTGTTTAGAATGTTGACAGACACCGGAGAGCCAATCAACTTCGCTACGCGAAGTTCCGTTACGCGTCAAGTACGCGTACCGGGGCGCTGCCTGGTCCGCGCTTACAGATATATATCTTTTTTTGAACGTTATTTTCTCAAAATCCACTGCAGCACATATATTGAGACCTACAAAAGGCACATCGGGCTACCAGTCCCTACAATTTTGCCAAGTTTCGTGCAAATCCATTCAGCCGTTCGGGCTAAAAGTGAGGCTAACCGCCCTATGGAAAACTCAATGTTAAAAACACGTTTTGGGACCCCCCTTTTTTCTCGGCCCCCCCTGGACCAACTCCCCCCAAATTTCCAGTGGCTGCTCAGAAACAAAATGTTCCATTTTCCAGAAAATTTCAGCCAATTCCGTCCACAAACGCCAAAGTTATTAGACATAGAATTTTCAAAAATCCCATAGGGAAAAAATCCTAACTATATATACCTACTGGCGACCGCCAGTAGGTAATATATATCCAAATTCACCAAAGGACCCCCCTCTGGCCTCTGCTTTCTCTTTGGAGGGAGATGTTGGTTGTATTTTCAGCGCCAGCCAGAGACACTGTACAGATGGTCCTGCTGCTTAAAGTGACCCGGACCAAACTGGCAACTGCACTGCTCCACGGTGTTTTATTCTTTCGAGGGATCGAATGTTCCGGTGTCCGCCACGAAGTGTGGGACTGCACATGCGGCATGAGGCACTTTGGCATCGAATTGGGCGTTGTGTGGCTACTCAGCTGCCCCCGTATACCTGGTTACCTTACTGATGGGCTGCGGTGGAACGAGGGGACACGAGGTGTTGCTTTGGAGCTCCGGTGCTGTCTGTGGGGTCTTTTTCACCTCACCTGCCTAAAGACAATACAATAGTCATTACTGGACTACTTTCCCCCATACCGCCAACCCAGATGCATCAGCATTATGCATGCTGGGAGTTGGAGTCCGGCATTCATCTGTAACTACCAACAGGTGAGCCACATCTGCTAGGGGGAGGAACGTATTGGCCTCAGCAAATGGAATAAGAGGGGCAGGACTATTGGATGACATTGACTGATTCCACTCAGTGAAGGGCACTTAGGAAGGCGCTTAGATCGCCAAAATGCATTTGCCTCCATTGAATCTGTGTACCGGAGCAATAAAGTTTCACCAAAGGACCCCCCTCTGGCCTCTGCTTTCTCTTTGGAGGGAGATGTTGGTTGTATTTTCAGCGCCAGCCAGAGACGCTGTACAGATGGCCCTGCTGCTTAAAGTGACCTGTACCAAACTGGCAACTGCACTGCTCCGCGGTGTTTTCTTCTTTCGAGGGATCGAATGTTCCGGTGTCCGTCATGAAGTATGGGACTGCACATGCGGCATGAGGCACTTTGGCCTCGAATTGGGCGTTTTGTGGCTACTCAGCTGCCCCGTATACCTGCTTACCTTACTGATGGGCTGCGGGGGAACGAGTGGACCGGAGGTGTTGCTTTGGAACTCCGGTGCTGTCTGTGGGGTCTTTTTCACCTCGCCTGCCTAAAGACAACACAATAGTCATTACTGGACTACTTTCCCCCATACCGCCGACCCAGATGCATCAGCATTATGCATGCTGGGAGTTGGAGTCCGGCATTCATCCGTAACTACCAACAGGTGAGCCACACCTGCTAGGGGAGGAACGTATTGGCCTCAGCAAATGGAATAAGAGGGGCAGGACTATTGGATGACATTGACAGATTCCAGTCAGTGAAGCGCAGTGAGGAAGGCGCTTAGATCGCCGAAATGCATTTGCCGCCACTGAATCTGTGTACCGGAGCAATAAAGTTTCACCAAAGGACCCCCCTCTGGCCTCTGCTTTCTCTTTGGAGGGAGTTGTTGGTTATATATATATATATATATATATATATATATATATATATATATATATATATATATATATATATATATATATATATATTCACTGAAAAAACCATAGGTTTCACACCAGTTATAGTTAGCTAAACATTTTACTCATACAAAACCATTGAAATTCCCATGTTATAGTTAGTTGGACTCACTATAACTCGCGCGCCCGCAATCCACTGCTGATGATGTCACATATTACATCATTCATGACATGGTCAGTGACATCACTGATGACATCACTGATGACATCTCAAAGGACATCACTGATGACATCACTGATAACATCTCAAATGACATCACTGATGACATCGCTGATGACATTATCCAGTGACTGTGTGTTTTTGTAAAGTTTAAATATGTTTTACATTTTGAAGAATGAGTGGATGTATAAGTGTCTGGATGAAGGATTTAGTAGGTGCGTGACTGACTGTATGAGTGAGTAATTAAATGTGTCTTACTGAATGCATTGGTTAGTGAGTAAATTGTCTGAATGTGTGCATCATTATGTCTGTTGTTGTGTAAGCTGCTGCATGTGTTGAACCGTAGCTATATGAGTGGCTATATGGGTTATTGATTGGTTGCCCAAGTATTTGTATGTGAGGATGAGTGTGTGTGTTGGTGGCTGGGAGTCGTGTGACTCTGTGTATAGATGTGTGAGCAGTTAATTCACTTGGTGTATGGCTTCAAGAGTGCATGAGGAAACAACTGTATGGGCGGTTGACTGTGTGCATGGGTGTGTTGGTGTGAGAAGGGATACCTCAGTGCTACATGTCCAAGTAAGTACATATGTAAAACACAGTGCATGTGAGAGTTGGCATATATAAATGAATATACATGAGAGCCTGTGATTGCGTAAGTGGCTCTATGGATCAATGTGTACTTGTATCAGTGATTGTAAAAGAGAGTAAGTATGTGTTAGTATATGTTTGTATATTTGAGGTGTTGTCTGTATAACTGTATAGATGAGGAAATGGCAGTGTGATTGATTCTTTGCATGACTGACTAGGTGTGTGAGTAACTCCATGGATGAGTGGCTGTGTGTGAGTGTCTGTATAAGTGTATGAGAGCATATGATAGCGTTGTATTGATGAGTGTCTGTATGTATGAGTGATTTTATGGGTGAATGAGTGGATGTGTGTGTAGTCCTAGGAATCAGTGTATGCAGTTACTGGTATTGGTGTGTCAATAATTTCAGGAATGGTAGTTTGTATTTAACACTGGGTGTATCAAAGGTTAGATTAGAGTGTGAGGAGGTGCATAGTATTATCACATGGATGATGTCATCAGTGATGTCATCAGTGATGTCATTTGAGATGTCATCAGTAATGTCATCAGTGATGTCACTGACCATGTCATGAATAATGTAATATGTGACATCATCATCAGTGGATTGCGGGCTCGCGAGTTATAGTGAGTCCAACTAACTATAACGTGGGAATTTCAATGGTTTTGTATGAGTAAAATGTTCAGCTAACTATAACTGGTGTGAAACCTATTCTTTTCTTCAGTGAATTTCAAAGGTTTTTTAAATGTTAATTCCTAACTATAACGAGTGTCAAACCTATCGTTTTTTCAGTGAATTTCAAAGGTTTTTTAAATGCTAATTCCTAACTATAACAAGTGTCAAACCTATGTTTTTTTCAGTGAATTTCAAAGGTTTTTTAAATGCTAATTCCTAACTATAACGAGTGTCAAACCTATGGTTTTTTATGTGAAATATTACGTTTTGTTAATAGGTAATTTTTATAGATATACATTATTATGTTTTTTTCTAATTATTCCAATATTCTATATTTTTATAATATTACTTTTTGAATGTATTTTTCCTTGTTTTGTTATATTTAAACCCTGGAACGCTCAGGGAGCGCGTACCGGTAAGCGCAGCCGTACACGTAGCGTGAGCGCTATTCCCGCGATCGAAAATAATATATGTATGTATTTAAAGTAAATAATAATGCAAGACATTCAGTGGCATACTCACAAAAGTTGTATTTTTGATTTTTAATCACCGTATTTTGACTTTTAAACACATTTCCGAAAATCGAGCAACAAGTCATTCATTCGCGCCGCATAAGCGCCTACGTACGCGCCTACGTACATGCCGCGTAAGCGCCCCCGTAAGAGCCCCGGAGCGCGTAGCGTAAGCAAGTGTCAAGCCATGTGACCTTAAAACAACACTTTTGATTGGTTAATAACAGTTTTTTACAGAACTATGGAAAGCCTCCACCCATTTCCCTCACCACCACTTTGCAATTGCTCAGAGAACACCTCTTCTCCATTCTTCTTGGGAAAACTTGTTTTTTTGGAAAGATGTCTGGTTCCAGAGAGCCCTCTTCAGACTCTGATCTAGAATTCCTACCTGAGGACACCCCCCAGAGAAAAGTGAAAGATCACTTTATTTGGAAGTTCTTTAGTGTCCCAGAGGGGCAAAAAAAGTTAATGCAGCAAAAGTGACCTGCAAGATATGTGTCACAACTTTGTCACGTGGGGATCCCACCCGCAAATATAGTTTTGGGAATGCCAACTTGATCCGGCATGTACAGAGGAGGCACCCAAATAATTTCGCAAGGGAGAGCTACCGGGAACCTGGCACGCAATCCCCCAAGAGATGGCCCCTCGACTTCGACCGGAGCATCGACATCATCGGTGAGAGGAAGACCAGTAGATATGATACCTAATATTCAGCCTGTTTTTTCTGACAGAACAATTCGTTGTAAGCAGTGTGACGAACTGCTTTGTTATGGGGAGCAGAGTATTCTACTAATTGTTCGAAAAAGGGAAGAACACCGCTGCGCCCCTCAGCCCTAATTTTTCACTTTTTTTTGCTCCTGTTGAGCAGTTTGGCATTCCCTAGTTTTGTTTTTGTTCTGAAAAAAATTAAAAACGTTCGGAAAAAGTAAAAAAAAAGAATTAAAAACTAAAAAAGAAAAAAAACAGTTCTTTTTAGAACTACCTTCAATTCTCCAAAAAGAGCTATATTCTTTACATATTCTAAAGGAGTGAGTGAAGTGGAGTACAGTGAGAGAGGAAAGGAAAATGAGTGAGGGAGCAAAGGAAGGGACGAGAGGGGAAGGGAAGTGAAGTACGGGGACTGAAAGAAGGTGAGTGTGGGAGGTGAGTGAGGGGAATGGGAGTGAACATGGGGAATGAGGATACGTGAGAAAAGCGGAGTAAGGGAACGTGGGTGAGGAAGGGTAAGAGAAGAGCAGTGAGGTTGAGGAAAGAGTGGTGATAGAGGGTGGATAAAGGAAAGTGAGTGTGAGACAAGGGGAGTGAGGGAGTATGGAGACAGAGGGAGTGAAGGAAAGAGTGAGAGAAGGGGACTGAGTGAGGGGGCATAGAAAGATAAGTGAGGGAGTGTAGGTGAGTTATAGGGAGTAAGCGTGACAGAAGAGGAGTGAGAGAGTGAGGGGGCGGGGGTAGTGAAGCTAAGAGGGAGGGAGTGAGGGAAGGAGAATGAGGATGTGACAGGACAGAGGTAGTGAGAGAAAGAGTGAGTGAAGTGGAGTAAGGTGAGTGAGGAAAGGGGGATGAGTGAGTGAGCGAAGGAAGGGAATAGAGGGGAAGAGTACTGAAGCATAGGTACTGAGAAAAGGTGAGTGGGGGATGAAAGTAAAGGGAAAGGGAGAGAAAGATAGGGAATGAGGGTAGTGAGGGAACCAGACTAAGAGAACCGGAGTGAAAGAATGGCAGAGAGCATGAGTAAAGAGGGATAAAAGAGGGTGGATACCCTTTAAGCTAAGAGAGGCAAAGTGTTAGTAGGCACAAGTGACATTATTGAAAAATGTGAAAATGTAATTCCTTATTTCACACAGACACTGAGTGTGATCCTTGACGAAAATTTAAAAGCCAGACATTTAACCAGAACACATTTTCCATAGTAAATCGTTTTTGACACAGAGCACAGCCCATTTAAATGACCACTACAAAACAAGGCAGAAACCTAACTCATTTCCAAAATACATTTCAAATATGCACCATTAAAGTTTTTTAACAGCATTACAAACAATCATGACACACAATGCAATAATAAAGAAGCACAATATGCTTCTTAATCTTCCCCATAGTGCATACAGCAGTCTATCTTCATTAAATGAATCATATATGAGATAACACACAGGCACAGAGTAAGGTGAGACACAAGCACAGAGTACCCTTTAAGCTAAGAGAGGCAAACTGTTAGCAGGCACAAGTGACATTATTGAAAAATGTGAAAATGTAATTCCTTATTTCACACAGACACTCAGTGTGATCCTTGACCAAAATTTAAAAGCCAGACAATTTATCAGAAAACATTTTCCATAGTAAATCGTTTTTGACACAGAGCACAGCCCATTTAAATGACCACTACAAAACAAGGCAGAAACCTAACTCATTTCCAAAATACATTTCAAATATGCACCATTAAATTTTTTAACAGCATTACAAAAAAACATGACACACAATGCAAGAATAAAGAAGCACAATATGCTTCTTAATCTTCCCCATAGTGCATACAGCAGTCTATCTTCATTAAATGAATCATATATGAGATAACACAAAGGCACAGAGTAAGGTGAGACACAAGCACAGAGTACCCTTTAAGCTAAGAGAGGCAAACTGTTAGCAGGCACAGGTGACATTATTGAAAAATGTGAAAATATAATTCCTTATTTCACACAGACACTCAGTGTGATCCTTGACCAAAATTTAAAAGCCAGACATTTTACCAGAAAACATTTTCCATAGTAAATAGTTTTTGACACAAAGCACAGCCCATTTAAATGACCACTACAAAACAAAGCAGAAACCTAACTCATTTCGAAAAAATACATTTCCAATATGCACCATTCAATTTTTAAACAGCATTACAAACAAAATGACACACAATGCAAGAAAAAAGAAGCACAATATGCTTCTTATTCTTCCCCATAGTGCATACAGCAGTCTATCTTTATTAAAAGAATCATTACTCACCTTTAAAAATGCTTTGGATGATTTAGAACAGTGTCAGTCACACACACCAGATTTTCTTAAGCAGAATCTCTGAAATGCACCTGAAACACTGCAACCACAAATGGCCCTGATTCCCTGTAATTCTTCACACATATCCCTGGACTTAACCAATTAAAATTCTTCCCACACTATTTCAAAACCAAACTAACATTTTAATTGGTTCTACAGTTCAACACTTTGAAACTCACATAATATTCACCCATCCCCCCAGTGCTCATTCAACCTGTTACCATGGTAACTCCCATCTAACTCAGCACCCAGTTGAAAAGTTCATCATACTATGTTGCAAAAGAATCCAGCAAGGGTGTTTGACCTCTCAATGTAGTAGCTAATCATGTGCAATGTTTCTTTCAATGACTTTTTCTCAACCATTAAAATGACTTCTTTAAAAAAAAAAAAGCATGCACCCTAATTTTCAGTGGTGAATTTTAAGAAACCACCAATCATTTCTTGTTTTTCAAGTGCACTGAATCTCAACCACTTTTTGTTCATAACTCCTACTTTCAAACTGCCATTTCATTTCCACAACTCGTCTGAATACAAGCACATCTACCTTCAAGATGCCAAAAGTCTGGTTTTTGGGTCATAGCTTTGTTTACTGGAGTGAAAAATATACAAGTAACAGAGGTATTTCACACCTTGATTTACCAAATGTGGACATTGTGTGGATTGGCCAGAGAGGATTGAGATGTCACCAATTTATACCATTGGTAAAATCCTTTATGCATCTACCACACCCTGACCTCATAATTGTGCACTGTGGTGGCAATGACCTGGGCACTTTGACTGGGGTAGGTCTGGAAATGCTTTTAAAGCACATCTTTGGGCAATTGATGTCACTTTTTCCAAAAACTGCCTTGGTATTTTCTAATATATGCCAAAGGCAAAAATGGAACTGGTCCAACCAATTTTGTCCACAGATTGAGAAAGCAAGGAAACATGTGAATAAATCTGTTTCTGCTTTCCTCAGAGATTATGGTATGGGTTCCATATACCACAACAACTTGCGTTACAACATGCAAGGCATCTATAGGAGAGATGGTGTACATTTTACAGATGAGGGGAATAGAGTCTTCCTCTTGAATTTGAGACTCTGCATTGGTACCTACTTGTAGGTACAAAAAACACCCACATAACACAACAGCTCTTTTCAGAGCTACCCTACCTCTAACCACTCTAAATTATTTTTTTACTCTAATATTTTACACTGTTTTTCCCCGTGGTGCGCTCAGGGTTCGCGTACCTGTAAACGTACATGGGAACGCACCCAGCGCTTACCCCGCGAAAATAATTAAAAAAAAACGTTTTTTTGCCCTTCAGGGTCCTTCTAGGCCCCCCTCAGAAAACCAAGGGGGTTAGTGGGTGTCTACCCTGCCCCCTTTTAATCATTTCCCCCTTTTTATTTTCACCTCTTGTGTCTCAATTCAACCGAGACACAAGATGGCGGACTCTCCGGACTGTTTAGAATGTTGACAGACATCCGAGAGCCAATCAGCTTTTCGCTCGCGCACTCCCGTAGCACGCCGGGTGCGTTCCCCGGTACGTGTCTCGGTGAGCGCTCGGAGCGCACCTATAGATATATATGTGTTTTTGAAGTTAATTTTCGAAAAAAAAACACTGGAGCAATTTTCACCAAATATAGAAAAGGCACTTCTGCGTACCAGTCCCTACAATTTTGCAAAGTTTGGTGTAATTCCGTTCAGTGGTTCGGGCTGTAGCCTTGTCTATTCGTGTTATGGAAATTAACATGGGGAAAACACGTTTTGGGATGCCCCTTTTATCTCGGCCCCCACTTCATGAATCCCCCCGAAACTTTCAGGGAAGGAGCGAAGCGGAGCTGGCCTAAATTTTGGAAAATTACACGCAAATTCCTCAACAGGCGCCAAAGTTATTCCTATGGTAGCTAGGTCCTAACTATAACTACCTACTGGCGACCGCCAGTAGGTAATATATATATATATATATATATATATATATATATATATATATATATATATATATATATATATATATATATATATATATATATATATATATATATATATATATATTCTTTACCATACCAAACTTCTGATGAAAGAAGGCGCTGACTCCGTGAGTTTCAATTCAAACGTTTTTATTCCTTAGCTCAGTTTCTGCTCAGACGCGTTTCGGCGGACTCCTCCCGCCTTGATCACTAACAAATGCATGCTACCATCAAGGTTATATATACATAAGCACATTGTCTATGATTGGGTAGACTCAGCTTTTGCTAATGGCAGTTGCTATAGTTACATAGTTACACCCAAGGTGATGACGCTGCCTCATACATGACTTGCACATTTCAACATCATGGTAGTCTTTCTACTGTTACTGTTGATTTCACATATAACAGAAATTGTGCGGCAGGTGTAAACAATATATTAAGTGTTTAAATTATAATATGTGATTAATTGCGTCTAACATTGTGTGAACACAAACATTCAAAATCCCTCTTTCCACCCATTAATTGGTACATGTGTGTCAGGCACAAGTGGCAACGAATCCCGTGTGTTCCTACAAACAGTGTAGACATGTCTGCTCATATAAGCATAGTGATTGGGTTGGCGCTGTAACCTCATTATTGCGAGATTCCTTGGCGCGCTCAGAAGGATTTGCCGAACACGCTTACTATCCTGACTCGGTGATTCCTAAGGTTTACGGTACATGCGCCCTGTCTGGCCCTTAATCTTACCGCAGTTTTAACGAGTGTTTTGAGATTAATGCTCCTACTAAGGATGGGATGGCGAGCGGGACCTACCACTATTTTGTTATATCTCATGTGCTTCTAGTTCACGGGGGGTGCCTAATGGCTGTCATGGTTTGAAATGTTCGGTGCAATGATTTGTGTCATCTCCCTATTGTGACATTAATGTGCGCAGTGTATTTACAGTGAAACAGTTAAATGCAATTGTTCTAGGGTACTCGGGAAACTGGAAGCGGGCAGAACGCTTTAGAAGTGTTTACTTAAATGTGGACACTAAGGGCTTCGTCCGCATTCAGACCTGAAGGGATCTTGGAGTTCAGGAGAATTATATATCTTGACTCCAGTCGGCGTAACGCAAGTTTTCGATTGCCACCTCTCGGACTCTTGGGGATGCTGTCTATAACAAAGTATGTTAGACCATCTGCATTGCCCCCATGGGACTCATGAATGTGTCGCGCCACTGGGTATGCTTGGTCCAGATTGGCAATCGCCCTCAAGTGTTGCAGAATCCTCACATGGACGGGGTGAATAGTAGACCCTACATATCTTTTGCCACATTGGCACGTCAACACGTACACAGCAAACTCGGTTTTGCATGTGAAGTGTTCC
Organism: Lissotriton helveticus; assembly: GCF_964261635.1. Taxonomy (NCBI): domain Eukaryota; kingdom Metazoa; phylum Chordata; class Amphibia; order Caudata; family Salamandridae; genus Lissotriton; species Lissotriton helveticus. The sequence goes on along the minus strand of NC_136061.1, from coordinate 1,579,489,046 downwards.
CTTAAGGAATACTTTTTCCTTCTGAATGGTAATTGGACCTCAGTGGTATTAATGCCATGATTACAGGCTTTGCATTTCATGCATTTTTTGAACCCCTTTTGGGACTGTAGCCAATTCTTTTTCTTTTTCAGAACTGGTGCATTACATACCAGGGTGTTACGCATTGATTTGGCTTTTCTGAATGTTACCAATGGACTCTCGCCTACCTCGCTCCCTATGGTAGGGTCGTTATGTACCAATGGCCAGTGCCTTATTAGTATTTTTCGGAGGTTCGAGTGGTACCTGTTATAGCCTGTTATGAGTCTAGGGGGTTGTCTCGCCTGGCTCTCCATACCGGCTACCTTCGCCACTGGGAATATTAGATCTTTTCTGGTCTTGGTGCTACACTTCACTTCTGCTTTCTTGCATGTTTCTGCTGTGTACCCTCTCTGTTGGAGTCTCGAGAATAAATTCTTTTTAGCATTAGCAAGACCCTCAGTCGTGCTGCAATTACGTGTCATCCTGAGGCATTCTGCATAAGGAATTGATTGTTTAAGAGAGGTGGGGTGGAAACTGTGGGCATGCAAGATCCCATTACCGGCAGTTGGTTTGCGGTATGTGCGTGTTTGAATCCTTTCCTGTTCCACAAACAACTCTATGTCCAGAAATTGTATGGTTTCTGTGCTGGTGTTACAGGTAAATTTTAGATTTAAACCATTTTCATTCAATTCTTCTGTGAATTTCAGAGCACTTTCCACATTGCCCTCCCACAAAATGAAAATGTCATCAATGAATCTGTTGTATACAACCACATTGTTTGTCATAATTTCCTTGTGCTGTACCCATAGTACCTGCTCCTCCCACCAGCCCATATGCAGATTCGCATAGCTGGGGGAGAAGCAAGTTCCCATGGCTGAACCTTGGACCTGTTTGTAATACAATCTATCAAACATAAATGTGTTATTAGTGAGACACCATTCAGTCATTTCCAAAAGCATTTGTGTGTGTTGAAACAAGCTTATGGGTCTCTTTCCCAAGAAATGTTTGATGGCGTTCAGGCCATCCTTGTGTCTGATGCTTGTGTATAAAGCTTGGACATCCAATGTCATGAACACATAATCCCTTTTCCATTCAACATCGTATATTTTGGCAAGGAAATCTCCTGTGTCCTTTATATAGGCAGGTAGTTTTTTGACTTCTGGTTGTAAGAAATGGTCAATGAAAATGCTCGTGCTCTCAAAAAGGCTCCCTATCGCTGATATTATATATATATATATATATTCACAGAAAAAAACATAGATTTCAGTCACGTTATGGTTAGGAATTAGCATTTAAAAAACCTTGGAAATTCACTGAAAAAACCATAGGTTTCAAACATGTTCTAGTTGGCTGGACATTTCACTCATACAAAACCATTGAAATTCCCCCGTTATAGTTAGTTCAGCTAACTATAACTCGGGCGCCCGGAATGCACTGCTGATGACGTCACATATTATATCACTCATGACATGGTCAGTGACATCAATCATGACATCACTGATGACATCTCAAATGACATCACTGAGGACATCATCCTTGTGAATGTGTGTCTTTCTGAAAAATAAATAATGTTTATATATGTATATCTAATGGTCGATGGAAGAATAAATGGGTAAATAGGTGTCTAAATTGATGTTTTTTTCCCAAAATGATTGCATAACTGACTTATTAAGTGTATCTTAGGGAATACATGTATTAGCGAGTAAAGTTTAAATATGTAAATATCTGTATCAGTGTCTCACTTTGTGTATAAGTGGCTGCATGGGTTGGTGAGTAGCTACATGAGTGTCTATATGGGTTATTAGTTGGTTTTCTGAGTATCAGAATGAGTGTCTGTATGGTTTGGTGGGGCGTAATACTTAGCGCACAGATGCATGAATGACTGACTCACTGTATGTGTTTTGAAGACAGCATGTGTGCAGGACTGTGTGGGTGGATGAATGTGTGTATGGGTGTGTTAGTGAGTGAATGACTGTCTTAATGGTATCTTTATGAGTAACTAAATATGTTTTAAACTAGTATATGTGAGTATTGATGTATACAAGTGAGTATATGTGAGAGTGAGAGATTGGAAGAGTTCCTGTATAAATAAGTATGTGTTTCTATAAGTGATTGTTTAAGAGAGTAAGTATGTGTACGTTTCTGTAGAAGTAAGTGTAGTAGTATGTGTATAGTTGGATATGCAAGTAAATGGATGATTGATCGTTTATTTGCATGTGTGAGTATGTGTGTGAGCAACTCTATGGATGAGTGTTGGTGTGTAACAGGATGTATAGGTGTATGAGCACATATGATGAGTGAGTACATGAATGAGTGACTATATAGAACTGTTGGTGAATGAGTTGATGTGTATGTAGATGGTGGAATTACTGTATAGGTTGTTGTAAGTGGTATTGGTATCACCATTTTTTTGAAAAATTTTGTTTCTATTTTTGAATGTGTGTATCAAAGGTTATATTACGCTGAGAGGAGGTCTGCCACTCTTTCACAAGGATGATGTCATCAGTGATGTCATTTGAGATGTCAACAGTGATGTCATGAGTGATGTCACTGTCCATGTCATGAGTGACGTAATATGTGACGTCATCAGCAGTGCATTGCGGGCGCCCGAGTTATAGTTAGCTGAACTAACTATAACGGGGAAATTTCAATGTTTTTTTATGAGTGAAATGTCCAGCTAACTATAACATGTGGGAAACCTATTGTTTTTTCAGTGAATTTCTAAGGTTTTTTAAATGCTAATTCCTAACTATAACGTGGCTGAAACCTATGGTTTTTTCAGTGAATTTCAAAGGTTTTGTAAATGATAATTGTTAAATGTATTAATTGTTAAATTTATTTCTGTTTATACTTTTTTTCATTATAATATTAAATATTCACATATTATTATTTTTTATGTATATTTCATATTTTAATATAAAATAATAACAAAACTAAATATAACATTTTTTTGTATGATTTTTTTTTTTAAATATCAAAATTATTTTATATAATTCTTTTTTTGGGGGGATAATCGCACCGTACGCGCTTGGTAATCTCACCGTCCTTTGTACGGAAAGTCATACTCAGAGCGTACGCGCGCATACGTCACGAATACGTTTTGACGTTATGCGGCGCATAAGTGCTTCTGAGGGGAAACAACCTTTACAACGCAACTTTTACAACGAACTACCATTACAACGAAAGTTTTACAACGCAAAAACTATTACAACGCATGTATTTACAACGCATGTTTTTACAACGCAGGTACCTTTACAACGCATACCATTACAACGTAAGTATTGGTAAGTATATAATTATATTTAAAATGTTATATTTTTGGGTTTTTTTAAGGGGTATTTTTAGGGTTCAGGGTCAGTTTTCAGTTTTTGGGTGAAGGGGTATTTTTAGGGTTTAGGGTCAGTTTTCAGTTTTTGGGTAAAGGGGTATTTTTAGGGTTCAGGGTCAGTTTTCAGTTTTTGGGTAAAGGGGTATTTTTAGGGTTCAGGGTCAGTTTTCAGTTTGTGGGTAAAGGGGTATTTTTAGCGTTCAGGGTCAGTTTTCAGTTTTTGGGTAAAGGGGTATTTTTAGGGTTCAGGGTCAGTTTTCAGTTTTTGGGTAAAGGGGTATTTTTAGGGTTCAGGGTCAGTTTTCAGTTTTTGGGTAAAGGGGTATTTTTAGGGTTCAGGGTCAGTTTTCAGTTTTTGGGTAAAGGGGTATTTTTAGGGTTCAGGGTCAGTTTTCAGTTTTTGGGTAAAGGGGTATTTTTAGGGTTCAGGGTCAGTTTTCAGTTTTTGGCTAAAAGGGTATTTTTAGGGTTCAGGGTCAGTTTTCAGTTTTTGGGTAAAGGGGTATTTTTAGGCTTCAGGGTCAGTTTTCAGTTTTTGGGTAAAGGGGTATTTTATGGGTTCAGGGTCAGTTTTCAGTTTTTGGGTAAAGGGGTATTTTTAGGGTTCAGGGTCAGTTTTGGGTTTTTGGGTAAAGGGGTATTTTTAGGGTTCAGGGTCAGTTTGGGGTTTTTTGGGTAAAGTGGTACAGGATAAATTAAATTAAATTAAATAATTAAATTAAATTAAATTAAAAAAATTATTAAATTAAATTAAATAAAATTATTAAATTAAATAAAATTTAATTAAATTAAAATAAATTAAATTAAATTAAATTAAATTAAATTAAATTATTTAAATTAAAATAAATTAAATTACAATAATTAAATTAAATTAGAATAAATTAAATTAATTAAATTAAATTAATTAAAATAAATACAATTAAATTAAATTAAATTATTTAATTTCATTAATTTACTTTAAATTACATTAAATTAATTAAATTTAATTAAAATAAATTAATTATATTAAATTACATTAAATTAAATTAAATCAATTAAATTAAATTATTTAAATTAAATAAATTACATTAAATTACATTAAATTAATTAAATTAAATTAAAATTAATTAATTATATTACATTACATTAAATTAAATTAAATTAATTAAATTACATTATTTACATTAAATAAATTACATTAAATTAAATACATTAAAATAAATTAAATTAAATTAAATTAATTAAATTAATTAAATTAAATTAAATTAATTTTAATTAATTTACATTTCAAAAAATATTATATACTTACTAATACTTACGTTGTAATTGTATGCGTTGTAAAGGTATCTGCGTTGTAAATACATGCGTTGTAATGGTACTTCGTTGTAATGGATCCTGCGTTGTAAAAATTGCGTGGTAATGGTAGTCGTTGTAAAAGTATGCGTTGTAACGTCATACATCCGCTTCTGAGTGACGTCATCTACGCTTGTAAGATGCACCGTACACGTACCCCACGAAAGTTTTATAATGTTTAAAACGATATATCTATTTATTTATTGTAAATTTTAAAGGTAGACATTATCTGGGATAATCATAAAAAGAGTTTTTTTTAAACTTTTAATAAGTGTATATTACTTTTTAAAGCATTTACGCACATCGCGACGGCACGTCGTACGTACTCGCTCCGTAAGAGCAGCGAAGCGCAGCGTAAGAGCTCCGTAAGCGCACCGTAGGAGTACGCACAGTCAATGGACTTTAAAAGAAGAGATTTCATTGGTTCATAACACTTCCTAATTCAACTGTTGAAAGACCCCTCCCATTTTGATCATTCTACTTGGACTTTGTCAGGAGCAGGATCTTTTCTTGGGAGTTGAAGTCCATTAGAACAATTATCATAAATATGGCTGGTGTTCCTCAAACACCTTCTGACCATTCATCTGATGATAATGAATTTTTGAATGAACCTCCTCAGAAGAAGAGAAAAGAAGCCTTTATATGGAAGTTTTTTACATTTCCAGAGGGACATAAAAAGGTGAATGCACCTAAGGTCACATGTAAAATCTGTGATGTGACATTATCCCGAGGTGACGCATCCAAAAAGTACTCTTTCGGGACTGCAAGTATGGACCGTCACATCAAGAACTTGCATCCCCACAATTATGCAAGGGAGGCACCATGCAGCCTACAGGAGAATCCTCCACCTGCAGTGGCTAGCACCTCAAGTGCACCACCACCTCCTGGAAGCAGTCCACATCCTATTATTGTTCCCCAGTTCTCTGAGCTCACTTTCCACTGCAAACATTGCAAATAAATGCTTTGCTATGGTGAGCAATCTCTGGACCTGATTGTAAAGCGGCAAGAGCAGCACCGTTGCCCTAAGAAATGTATATTTTTGTACTTTTTTTGTTTCTGGTGCACAGTTTTTTGGTTTCAAAAGTTCAATTTTTCTGGCTAAAAAAAATGTGTTTAAAAAAACTACAAGAAAGTATAAAACAACAAAGACAAAAAAAACAGTTCTTTTCAGAACTACCTCTACTGGTCAAAAAAAGAACTATATTTCTATGTTAGTCTGTAAAAATTTGTCAGAATGAATGTGTAGTTTATAAATGAATGAATGAATACATTAGTAGTGTATGGTGAATGTGAAAGTGCAGAACTATAAGGATGTGCTACAGCATAAATCTATAAGGCGTTTACCTATAGTATACTGTAGTACCTCCGAAGCACTCAAATGTAACTTATTCATATAAATATGTTACAAGCCTATGCTTCAATTTGCACTATTGGTGAAACTGCCTGGATAAATTTGTATGTATTAAGAGCCTCTTTTACACATCCGTTGCATGACATTTGTGATGCAGCGGTGGTGAAAAAGATGTGCCATAATGTATGGTATTTTCAATGTGACTTAATTAGACGGTGTGTCACATTGTAAATCCCTGCGCCACAAGGAGGAAGATGTGGAAGAGGTGTGGCGCCGCGGCCAGGGCGACTGACGCTGGAATCTGGGGACCACGGTTCGATCCCCGGCTCCGGCGGCAGGTCAGCCCAGCACCATGTGACTCTGGGCAATAGCTCGCTTAATCTTCCCGACGGCCCCCCAGCGCCTAGAGACCCTTACGGGTGATTGGCGCTTTACAAATGTGGACTTTTTTTTTTCTTTTTTTTAAGGATTAACACAGCATTATGAGCATAGGGCCCAAAGAGCCTTTCTGGTGCTGTAATGTGCTTCCAATGCAAGTCAAGCAATGCACCATCTTCACAGCACAGATACATCACATATCTGTGCCATTTTTGCCTCCTAGTGTACCACAGTGAAATACGATGCATCCATGGTGGTGATGTCACAGTGCACAATAATTGTCATACCTCTGGGGATATACCACTTATTGTACAACTACTAATTACTGTTTTAATGTAGTGAATGCCTTACTACACACTGATCCATGAGTCACTAGAAAACTATATCAAGAGTAACAGAGTGTTTGGTGGAAGTGAAAAGATTGAAACTGCGAAATTCAACATAAATAAGGCAAATATGCAGGTACATAGAACACTATATGCACAGTCTGTAGGGGTTTGAAACACTATGCCATATGGCCCACTTTGCACCATGAATACTTGATTACTCACATAGGCCTCATTTATGAGATTTTGGCAAAGAAAAGTGCTTTCTCTTCACTTTTACAACACTGAATAGATAAGTACAGCAATGTCAGATTGTTTGCTTTAAGTATAATGATATAGAGTGTGGAATTGAAGGTATTAAAAAGAAGTGTGCAGGTGCATAGAAGACCGCATGCATAGCCTAAAGGAGTTTTAAACCACTCCATAGCCTAAGGCCTACTTTGCGCTAAAATTACTTGGGTACTGACTGTATAATTACACTTCTGCAAAGAGACTGCATGATAGAATTTATAACAGCTTCCTTTTTACCACACTGCATACAAAAGGACATTACAATGAATACCTCAGTACAATACTAAAACAGCAATGACAGAGTGTTTGCTGCAAGTGTAAAGAGAGAGACTAGGGAATTGAAGGTATAAAACACAAATTTGCCGGTACATAGAACAGTGCATGCATAGTCAAAAGGGGTTTGAAACAGTCCATACCCTAAGCCCACTTTACCTCATAAACACTTTTGGGCTTATGTTGCATCAAAACCCTGCACCTGCTTTAAGCAGGTGTAATAATTGACACAGCATTATGAGCATAGGGCCCCAACAGCATTGCTGGAGCTGCAATGCACTTGCAACACAAGTCAAGCAATGTGCCATCTTCACAGCACAGATACATCAAATATCTGTACCATTTTTGTCTCATAGTGCAACACATTGTAAATACGGTGCATCCATGGCAGTGATGTTACACTGCACAATAACTGGCATATCTATGGGGATCTACCACTTATTGAACATCTACTGATTAGTGTTTTAATGTAGTGAATACCTTACTACACAGTGATCAATAAGTCACTATAAAAGTATACAAAGATTGATCTGTTTGGTAGAAGTGTAAGGATAGAGACTGTGGCATTCAACATATAAAAGGCAAATTTGCAGGTGCATAGAACAGTGTGCACATAGTCTATAGGGGTTTAAAGAACTCCTTGCCCTAATTGGGGCTCTGCAATTCCTTTTGTAGAAATTCTTTCGGTGTCTTGAAGTTGCAGAACAAAGCCTTAACCTTGGCCTCGGCGGCCTGCGCACAGCGAACCCAGGGAAGCCTCCTGCAGAGAAGCTGGATGTACAGTATGCATGCCAAGTTAAAAATGTGTGTCCATGCGTTCATAGTTTATCTTCACTTTTGGTGCACGCCAGAGCTATTCTGCATAGAACCATTAGAGATGTTCCATGGCTGCTGTCTGAAAATTCAAGGCAAGTTCTCTCTGCTTGCTCTCTCAGTTATTGATGGTAGAATATGATGTGTTGTAAGTTAAAACTGTGCACAATTTAGCAAGAGTAAACCCTATTGAAGAACTGCTCTGCGTATGGATTAAGGCTTTTCTTGTGTTAGTGGTCTCAACACGGCAGACATCTAATCTTGCAAAGGGCTCTAGTATACCCCTTTCAAGGTAGAAACCAGTATTTATCTCAACTTCACTTGGGTTTAAGGGAGGGTTTCTTGCTGGAACAAAATTGCAAAACATGCTGGCTTCCCCCTCTGCGACCTTGTAGCAACAGAGAGAGGGGGAGACAGAGAGAGTGAGTGACACAGACGGAGAGAGAGTAAGAGAGAGGTAGAGAGCAAGCAAGAGGAAGGTGAATAGAGAGAGAGAGAGACAGAAAGAGACACAGAGAGAGGGAGGGAGAGAGAGAGAGAGACAGAGAGAGAGAGAGGGAGATAGAGATAAAGACAGACAGACAGAACCAAAGACAAGGACAGGGGCTGAGACATAGAGGCAGAGGCAAACAGAGACAAAGAGACAGAGAGGGAGAGAGAGGGAGGAAGACAGGGACAGACAGAGACGAAGATAGATGGTGACAGACAAAGGAAGGGTAACAGACAGAGAGAGGGAGACAGAGAAAGAGGGAAACCGTGGGAGACAAATAGAAAGGGAGAGTGAGGGAAACAGAGGGAGGGAGACAAAGGAATATAGACCTGGAAATAAAAGCCATAAAACACAACTTTGCTGGTGCATAGAAGAGTGCATACATAATCTATAGAGCTTTGAAGCAGTCCATGTCCTAAGGCCCACATTGCACAATGAGTACTTGTATATTACCTGAATAATTATAATTCTATAAGAAGAGTCTGTCAAACTATTTTACATTTTTATTCATAAATTTATTCCTGTAACATTTCATAATTTAATAGAGCTTCTAACATCATTTCGTCTGAAATTTCATTTTCTTCATTATGGCTTACAAAAGTCTTTTCATGTAACTCGATGTCCTCTAAAGCTTCAATAAAATCCTCATCCACTGTTTTATCGAAGAAATCGCAGCTTATATCTCCAGCAATATTTCCATATTCATTTTCACAATCAATAAAAGCTACATTTAACTCCTCTATCAAAGTGTTAGAAATTTCAATACTCTCTTCTACATAGTTCTGCTCTTCTTCCATAGTGATTTTTTTAAAGGTTGTTGTCCCATAAACACTTTATTTTATCATTTTTACTATTACTTAACACAAAACTAGCTTTATCAACTAATTTTCACATTAAAAAATATTTTAGAAATCCCATTGTCAACTAATTTATAAGACCACACTAATAAAATTGCTTATATGATTTTTTAGTTGTAAAATGTTATTACATTTTCAAACCAGTCACTCCTAATCACTATAGGAAAAAACTAAAGCTATTATAATAAAATGCAGTACTAAAAAAAGTAGAAAATATCTATTCACCTTACCAGTTCCAAAGTAGTTGATGTGTGTAGTTAAATGCAATATATTCGGGTACACTAATTATATATTTTATTACATTTATTCAAAAATGTTTAAAAGATACAAACCGTCTTTACAAACTTATGTACCCCATGGCCATTCTCTTACTTCAGCTCTGTAGAAGTACATCCCATCGTTCATTTTTGATAGTTACTTATACTTACCTTTAAAATAATAAATACAAATAAAAAATTATTATAAATTTAGCATCTGTAGAAGACAAAAAAATACAATTACAATTTATCTTTTACAGCACAAAATCATTTGTAAAGCATTTGAAAAGGGGGGGCCCTCGGCCCCCCCGCACGCATGGCGGCGCGGCGACCGTCGCCCTCCTTTCTCTTGTGTTGCCATTCGGCGGTGGGGGCGTGCCCTGGGGGGCGCGGCCCACCGCCGATTGGCCGGCGGCCTCCCTGACCCGGATCCTAGGTAGTGGGTCCGGGTCAGGGGGGGCGGGCTATAGGAGGGGCCGCCTGGCCCCTCGGGAATAAAGAGGTGGGGAGCGCCCAGGAGACCCCCTTGTCCCTGGACGCTCCCTCGCTGAAACGGTGTGCCCCGCGCTCGGGGCTTCTTTGTTTTCTTTTTTCCTTTCTTTTTCAGGTGGAAGCGGATCTGGAGATTATCACCGAGGGCGCGAGGCGACGTGAGGCGACAGTGTGTTGTTTTATTTTCTTTCAGAAGCAAGGGCCAGCCGCGTGTGATCATCGGCCCAGCCGCGTGGAACCAGCCGCCAAGGAGAGCAGCGTGTAAGGGACGCGGGCCAGCAGACTGAGGCGCCGGTAGCGGAGGCGTTTGCGTGAGGATTCCCAGGCCGGGTTGTAGTCTCTAAAGCGGCGCGCACGGTGACCGCACAAGGTATTTGTGGTGCGGGGGGCAGAGACAAGCAGCGGGCCGGCTGCAAGAAATCGAGGGGTGCTCCGTAGCGCCAAAAGAGCGCGGAAAAGTGATTGAACAAGGGTGAGGTTTAATGTAAGCGCGGGACAAGAAGGAACTGTTTTTTTTTCCGCCCGCATCTACAACAATAAGGCGAGATACGCGTGTGTTAGGAGCCCAGCGAGAGCGGGCGGTAATTTAGCAAGGTTTTACTCGCAAAGGGACACAGGGCACGGTAACGCGTACATCTGTGAAGGGAAGAGAAGCAGGGTCGACCAGGGCAGCACCTGGATGGGAGACCCTTCGTGTAAAGTACACATAGGCTAGGAATAACGAGTTGGTTATTTCTTACGTCGTTTTTTGCAATGTATATCTGTTCAGCATTATTTTGAGGGATAAAGTTGAGTGCTTATTATATGATAAATGTTCTTGGCATAAGTGGGTGTTATTGCGCAATTTATTGACAATTCAGGGTTGGTGTAAACTGACACAGTTTCAGTAATTTAATTATTCAAGAACAGTGAATTGGCTTTTATACTGCTTTCATGCCTGTTGTTCATTAAATAACAAAGGGGGACAAGGGTTGGTAAGAATTTAATTCATTAGGTATTTTAGGCGCCCCCCCCCCCATTTTTTCGCTGGTCTAAAGAGAGAGTGTTGTGTTATTATCTACACCAGGTGTTAATACTTTTATCCATTTCAGGCACCTAACGACGTTATTCCGCGCAGATTCACTCATTTGACCTGACATTATTGGTGCAATTTAATCGCAGGGAAGAAGTACGGACAGTCATCGTGCGACGTGCTTTGGGGCGTGATTGCAGTCCGATACCACCGGGACTACGCAGGATTGACTGGTCGGTAAGAGGGGTACGGGGGGCTGGCATTCATCGCTCCTGGTGGCCGCCGGGTGGGTCTACATTAGGTTTACTCACCCCTTACATAAGCGGACAAGCCGCTAGTGTTGCGGTCGCCGTTGCATGGTGCTGAAAGCCCCCTGGTGACCCTCCATCAGAAAGGTACACAAGGTCGGCCTGTCGTGATTTTTAGGAGAATAGGCAGCTGTTTGTGGGTGTTTGTATCATGCCAGGCCCGCGGGGTGGAAAAAGGGGGTCCAGCATGGAGGCTATGATGCGCGCCATGATGCGTGACATGAGTGAAATTAAGCAGCAGCTAGGGAAAGTAGATGAGCTTGAAGCACGGTTCAATGAGAGGCATGGGGAGGCCCCGGGCCCATCGGGTAGGCCTATCCGCAAGAGGGTGGCACCAGTGCCAAGGGGGGACTTTGTCACCCCACCTGGGAAGTCTAAGTCCAAGAGACCCAGGGATGCTGCCCTTACCCCGGGGCCAGTAGAGCCGGTACCTGCCGTGCCGCCGGCGGTCGTCCCACCCCCGCATATACCTATGCCTACACCCCTTGCCCCCGGGGTGCCGGTGCCTGTAGGTCAACCAGTAGACGCTGGGCCTGCTCTCCCACCGGTGCCCACAATCCCGGGTACAGGCGTGCCACACCCGGCACCCGCCCTGCCAGCTGCGCCAGTACCACAGGGCATAACCCCAGTGGTACCTGTTGTCCCGGGGGGTAATTTAGAGTCAATGCCCCCTGAATTGTTATCCCAGATAACGACCTTGATGCCATGGCTCCAAAAAGGGGGAGCTTTCCCGAATTCTGCAGACCATGCAGCAGAGGCGGCGAGGTTTGTGGAAAAAATCAGATCGGCGTCGGTCGCCGACAGTGTTGCATTGCCAATATCTTCTCCCCTTGCAGGTCCAAGTGTTCCCCAGCTGGACGGAGTTAAAGGGCAGCCGCCCCCGGTGCCCGCACTTGGTAAGGAAGTGGCATTGCCGCTCTTGGGGGACGGTGTTCTACCTTCCAGGGGCGAGAATTTGGCTCAGCATGTGTCATTAGCTGTGAAAGAGATGATTTGGGCGGACAAATACGTATATATTTATTCTTTGCTGTTAGATAATAGGGAAATGGAGCAGGTAAAAACACTGAAAGAGTGGATGCTCCCAAGCGAATGGAGGGTGCAGTGTGCTAGATTTAGGGTTGAGGAAACTCTTAACAACTGGATGAAAGCATGGGCTGTATTCACTGCTATTAAAGCTGAGCGTCCTCCAGATTTGCAGGCAGCATTGGCATGCTACTCTAGCAGGATTGTGGGGTGGAGTGAACAGTATTCTGGGGAGGCATGGAAAGGGTATGATGTCAATTTCAGGAAGGCATTGGAATTTAATAGAACATTGGGATGGGACACGGTAGATTCCATGGCTTGGCACAAACAGTTCTCAGACACTGCGCCTCCCCCCCAGTTCGGTGCGGTCAAGGTGTTCTCTAGACCTCAACAGCCCTTTCGGCCCCCCCAAACGAGTGAGGTACCTGGGAAGTTTAGGGCCAGTGGGCCAGAGAAAAAAGGGGTGTGCTGGGATTTTAATAGGCGCACCTGCACAAGGGCCGCGTGTAAGTTTAGACATGCATGTTCCTCCTGTGGGCACCCCTCTCATCCAGAAACTGCCTGTAGGTCCAAGCAGGGAAACACAGGTCAGAGGGGTAGGGGAAAGCCACTATAAGACAAACAGGTTAGGCCCCCCCACTCCAGTGGATGTGGTGGCAATGATTCCATGGTTGAACAGATACCCGGACCACACATCGGCCACCCTACTCCAAGAAGGTTTTTCTAAAGGCTTTAGGATCCCGGCCGCGGGATACACAGGCAGCGCGCACTGTAGAAACCAATTGTCAGTCAAGCACAATCCGGCTGTGGTGGCCGCCAAAATTGACAAGGAGCTATCGTTAGGCAGGATAGCTGGCCCTTTTTCTGAAGTGCCAGTACCCAATTTTGTGTGTTCCCCATTAGGAGTTGTCCCTAAAAAAGAGAAAGGGCAATTCAGATTGATACATAACCTGTCAGCACCTAGGGGGACGTCACTGAATGATGCCATTGACGAGGGTATCTGTAGTGTTAAATACGCCTCTTTTGATCAGGCTGTTAACTTATTACAGGCCACAGGACCCGGGGCGCTGATGGCGAAATCAGACATAGAATCAGCCTTTCGCCTCCTCCCGGTCCACCCAGCCGATCAGCATCTTTTAGGCTTCACCTTTGGGGATATGTTCTACATGGACAAATGCATGCCCATGGGTTGTTCGATATCTTGCGCTTACTTCGAGATGTTTAGCTCTTTTCTTGAATGGGCCATGAGACAAGCGACGGCCATTATTTAGATGATTTCCTCTTCCTGGGTACAGCGGGATCTCAGGAGTGTGCACTGGCATTGCAGGAATTTTGCGTGCTCATGCGGGCTTTTGGAGTCCCGCTTGCGCCCGGGAAGACGGTTGGCCCCACCACCTGCTTAGAATTCCTCGGCATTGAGATTGACTCAATGGAAGGATGTTTTAGATTACCTAGGGACAAGGTGGACAAATTCAAGACAGCGCTACAGTTATGCCTCCGGAAGGAGAAGGTCACTTTGCAGCAATTACAGGAGGTGGTAGGGCAATTGAACTTTGCACTGAGGATCATCCCCATGGCTCGCCCATTCTCTCGCTCTATTGCACAGGCAATGAAGGGGCTGAGGGAGAAGCATCACCGCACTCGGCTGTCGGTTGAAATTCGCCAGGATATGCTTATATGGATGGCATTCCTGGAGGATTTTAATGGCAGGGTAGTCTGGCCCGGCCCGCTGACAACATCAGCAGAGTTGGGCCTGTGGACGGATGCTGCCGGGAGTGTGGGCTTCGGCGCCATTCTAGGGAACAGGTGGGTCGCTCAACAGTGGCCGGGAGAATGGAAGATATGGGGTCTGACCAGCAACATTGGCTTCCTGGAACTCTTCCCAATATGGGTGGCACTGATGGTCTGGCCCGAACACCTATGTAATCAATCAGTGGTGTTTTGGTCAGACAACATGACGGTGGTGGAATGTATCAACCAGCAGGGGGCACGGTGTCCTTTCATACTTCGTCTGATCAAAGAAATTGTGTTGCAGTGCCTTAAATTGAATGTCAACTTTAAGGCCAAACATGTCCCAGGTGTTCTGAACAATGCAGCTGACTCCCTCTCTCGCTTCAAAATGCAGGTTTTCAGGGAGCATCTTCCTACAGCAGACCCCTCGCCAGCGCACTCCCCAGCAGTACTTTGGCAGATTGGTGCCCCAGATTACAGGACCTCGTGGTCGCTAGCCTAGCCCCCAGGACCAAGACGGCTTACGAAGGGGCGTTTTTGTCTTATCGTTCTTTTTTGGGTCAACAATGGGAAGTACTTTGGGCACAGGAGGATGGCTTTGCAGCCTATTTAGAATGGATGCATAAGGAAGGGCGCTCGGTGGCAGCGGCAAACAGACATAGGGCAGCTGTGTCATTCTTCGCTCAGGCTAGGGGCTTCCGGGATCCCACTAATACCTTTATGATACGTAAGGCTTTGAGGGGATGGCGCCGTATACAGGGCCATCATAAGGATAAGAGAAAGCCCATAGGATTAGCCCGGCTGACAGCTTTATTGGCCACGCTGGACACTATTTGTAGCTCGGAGTGGGAGGTGTTTCTTTTTAGGGCAGCATTCTCTTTGGCATTCTATGGGGCGCTGAGAATTAGCGAACTTGTGGCAGGTTCTAAGTCAGACCTACTGGGCGGCTTGCAAAGGGCTAATGTGACGATAAGGGAGGACACCATGTGGGTGACTATTCCGAAGTCAAAGACCGACCAGGAGTCTAGGGGCCACACCATAGTTCTCCAACGGGCCCCCGCCAACCCTTGCTGCCCAGTGAGGCACGTGGAATTATTGCGCAGACTGCTGGTGGGCCCAGCGGGCAGGGCATTGCTCTGTCACGCCGACGGGAGCCCCTTGACCAGATATCAATTCAGGAAGGTATTGGAGATCGGGGTCAGGAAAGCAGGTCTTGACCCTAAAGAGTTTGGCTCTCATTCCTTTAGGATTGGGGCAGCAACTGAGGCGGTGGCGGGGGGCCTCCCAGTGGAGAGAGTGAAGACAATTGGGAGATGGGCCTCAGAATGCTACAAACGTTATGTACGGATTGACATGCTATGATTACATGTCGCTCACGCTTGGTTTGTTTCCGCTCTCTTACAGTTTCTCAGACCTGTTACGCAGGGGAGGGACTTGTCGTCGGGCACCGGCAACATACATCAGCACGGAGCGGCACCCAGGAAACGATGAAGAACAGTGTTTGGATTGTGGGTCACTCATATGTAAAACGAGCAGAATGTGTCTTTATGTCAGGTGACAGGAGGAAAAGGGCGGCACAACTAGGGTTGGACATCACGTTCTTTGGCAGAGGGGGGTTGTGTCTGCACGAGTTTAGGGGATTCTTCCAGGGGCTTTTAGCACGCCGGCAATCTCCACCGTCAGTGGTGATACTTCACCTTGGGGAGAATGATTTGGCAACACTGGGTAGGCGCATTCTGATTGAGGAGATTATCTAAACCGCGGGTTGGATGGCTAGGACCTGCCCCGGTTGCACACTAGTATGGTCACAACTCATACCTCGACTACAGTGGCGGGGGGACATTCGGTCAGGGCGTTGAATCACTCGGTAAAGAGGATCAACACACGGTTGGATAGGTTGTTTCGAGCCCCCTTGTTGCAGTCAATACCTCATGGGTGCATCTGGGGCGACAAGTATTACTTGAAGGACGGAGTTCATTTAACAGAGGAGGGTAATGTCTTGTGGTCTGACAATATCTGGGCCTGGCTAGAGGGTTTTGAAAGTAGGAGGGTTTCCCTAGGTAGGGGCTAGAGGGGGGAGGCCAGATCGTCGGTTAACAATGCTGGCCTGTGGCGGTAAGGTCATTATCGGTGAGCACATATTTGAGGTCTGAGGGGGCGGGCATCATCCTATGGAGGTTCCCGCCCAGGGGGAGGGGCCTGCGGGCCACTCCCAGAACTCCAGGGGCAAGGTAATAGGCAAAGGAGCGCGGGTAGGAGTAGTTCACGCTTTCCTTAGGCTGGTAGCCACCCCGCGCGCGTGGACTCATGACGCCACCGGCGCAGAGTAAGGGCCCTCCTTTAGTGGGTAAATGGAGTTCAGGGCGTAGACCGGGCAATTCCCGGGGTAACACTGCGCATGCGCACATCTATAGGGGAGGCGCAGCTTGTAGGACCTGACACCGGTAGTGACCCTGCCATATGGCCAGAAATGTACAAAAATCAAGATTAGGATGTTTAGTCTAAGTTAGGAAACAACATGTATTAGAGTTTTGTTAAGGTCAGGCTCTCAAACTTGTTGATAAGAATTGTGTATCTAAATGTCCTGCTGATTTTTGTATTAATTGTTGATTATGCAATTAAAAAGCCTTTTTTAATTTCATACTTTAATAAATACGGCCGGGCGACTAGCGCCCGCCTTCCAAAAAGTAAAGACGTCTCGTGTCCACGTTCCTGGGTATTGGGTGCCGGATTGGGGGGGAGGCGGCAGCTAGTCGCTGACCATGTGAAAAGGGGGGCCCTCGGCCCCCCCGCACGCATGGCGGCGCGGCGACCGTCGCCCCCCCTTTCTCTTGTGTTGCCATTCGGCGGTGGGGGCGTGCCCTGGGGGGCGCGGCCCACCGCCGATTGGCCGGCGGCCTCCCTGACCCGGATCCTAGGTAGTGGGTCCGGGTCAGGGGGGGCGGGCTATAGGAGGGGCCGCCTGGCCCCTCGGGAATAAAGAGGTGGGGAGCGCCCAGGAGACCCCCTTGTCCCTGGACGCTCCCTCGCTGAAACGGTGTGCCCCGCGCTCGGGGCTTCTTTGTTTCCCACCCACCATCCCCTTGGAACAAAAAGTCTTGTAGCATTTCTTATGTCTGGCTGAATGGTAAGTTTTGGAGGTACGCTCCACAGGTCTCACAGGGTAGTAGTGATGGAACTGTTGGTATATTTTGTGATGCTTTTGTTTAGGAATTTTTTCCCCTTTTAGCAAACGATGTGTGAAGTGTATTATATGTGATACAAGTCTCTTTAGGCCTTTTTTCCCTTTGTAGCTATACGTTGATACTGTTATTTATTAGCCAGTGTAGCTGTCCTTTAAAATTTTTCCCATAGGTCGTCGTATTTATTAGGTATGGGGCATGCGGTAAGGTCATTATCGGTGAGCACATATTTGAGGTCTGAGGGGGCGGGCATCATCCTATGGAGGTTCCCGCCCAGGGGGAGGGGCCTGCGGGCCACTCCCAGAACTCCAGGGGCAAGGTAATAGGCAAAGGAGCGCGGGTAGGAGTAGTTCACGCTTTCCTTAGGCTGGTAGCCACCCCGCGCGCGTGGACTCATGACGCCACCGGCGCAGAGTAAGGGCCCTCCTTTAGTGGGTAAATGGAGTTCAGGGCGTAGACCGGGCAATTCCCGGGGTAACACTGCGCATGCGCACATCTATAGGGGAGGCGCAGCTTGTAGGACCTGACACCGGTAGTGACCCTGCCATATGGCCAGAAATGTACAAAAATCAAGATTAGGATGTTTAGTCTAAGTTAGGAAACAACATGTATTAGAGTTTTGTTAAGGTCAGGCTCTCAAACTTGTTGATAAGAATTGTGTATCTAAATGTCGTGCTGATTTTTGTATTAATTGTTGATTATGCAATTAAAAAGCCTTTTTTAATTTCATACTTTAATAAATACGGCCGGGCGACTAGCGCCCGCCTTCCAAAAAGTAAAGACGTCTCGTGTCCACGTTCCTGGGTATTGGGTGCCGGATTGGGGGGGAGGCGGCAGCTAGTCGCTGACCATGTCAGATGCCTTTTTTGCTGTTCTCAGAATCTATTGAAATTCACTAGAAACAGTGAGTTCAATAGTACTCATCACATAACAGCGGGCCAAAAAAAACCCAAACAACAATCTCAATAACAACCTTAAATGTTTTTTTCTCAGACCAATTTCTTACGTAACTATGAGGTATGGCAAACAATCTTGGGAAAACAAAACACCATCATTAGTTTTCTTCCATTATAAATAATATTACTTACAAATATATGCAGTAAAAATTTACAACAAAAAGTCATTAAGAGTTTCACGTACTTTTCTCATGGCCAAATAGTATGTGTGAAATTCTTAGTTTAAAAGTTGTTCAATAGAAACTCTGAGTGTCTGCCTCCCAGCCTTCAGATTCAAAACCACTGACATTTTTTGCCCCGTCTTTCACTGCTCATTCTTCAGTCCAACGCAATTCAACATCTCCATGGCCACCCTTACACAAATGGCCCACCAACTCAACCACAACATTATCTCCTACATCGAAGACACCCAGCTCATCCTCTTCCTCACCAAGGAGCCACATACCACAAAAAACATCTTCCACGACACAATTAAGGACGTCACCAAGTGGATAAGGAGTAGCTTTTTAAACATGAATTCACACAACATGAAGATACTCATCCTCAAACTCACCCCCTTATCTTCAGATAAGTCCTGCTGGTCAACTACACTGTGAACAGTACCAACACCTACTGACCATGTACACAACCTATGATTCATATTAAACTCCTCCCTCTACTAATGTAAGCAAGTCTACAGAATTTCCTCATACTGCCATAACATCCTCCACATTCTCCACAACATTTACAAGTACATCCTAAAGAAAACTAGAAGAAACAGACTACACTGTGGCAACACACTCTACACAAGAATTACAGCCAAACACCTATAACGACTACAACCAATCCAAAGCACCTCCATGTGATTGATCTTCAATGTCCCCTGTTACAGCCACATCATCCACGCCATGATACACCTATTCTGCTTCAACATCAACATGAGGATTAGCTTCAAGCTCCTCACCCTCAGTTACAAAATACTCTACAACACCAGATGAATCTACCTTAACAGCAGTAATCCTGAAAGGCCAAATTTTGATCTTAAAATTTTGGCTTTAAAAATATTAGGTAAGAATTTGGTAGCTCTTTAGGCAAAAGTTGCTTAAAAAATAATTGAGTATCATTACAATGTATCCAACCTTTCAGACATTTTAAATAAACAGTGTAATGTCCAGATGTTGTAGAAGGTCCATCATGAAAAATAATTGCAACAGCTACAAAATTTCTTCCTGATATTGAAACTTGACCAGCTACAAGATTTTTAATTAAAGTTTCCAATTTTCTTCCTTCAGCTCTACAATGTTGCAGCATTAAAATAACATACTGTCCATATCTTTGTATAAGTGTTGTTGATGACATTTCTGATTTACTTTGGCTACACTCCATGTTTTGACTAGCTCCTCTAACTAGATTGTTAAAAGACACTGATTCACAATCTGGTAAAGTCAAATATATGAATCTTTCAGTGTCTATCTTAGTGCCACATGTAAAAAAACAATTTTGACAGTCATGTTGCCATTTGTAAGAAAGGCCACAAATATGTTCAATATCTATACCTTCATCTTCCAGTACACTAAGCATAAACATTAAAAATTCCTGACAATCTTGATGAATATTATGTGTAAATTGAGAAGAACCAGAACATATGCCCAAAACATTTCGAATATCAGAAATACTTGGTATTTTACTTTTATCACTGCTACATTTATCATAAACAGAATACAACAATGAACAGAATCTTTTGTCCCCATTTTCAACAATTTGCTGTTGCAAACTTTAAAAAAATAAAACAACATTAACTACTACATTAGCATAGCAGTTGACACCACAACTATTTTCAAACCGATAACCAACATTCTCTTCAACACTGTCTTTTTTCTTTTTGCTTGCAGGCGCAACTTCATCTTTTTTTTTTCTTTCTCTATAGTTTCACTACAGATATTCCAAATCTTCTTTTTCTACCTACCACACGCTTTTCAGATACTGCATATTGACCTAAATTGGGAGGATATTCTCTTCTTAATTTATTATACTCTTTCACACAATTTGCATCTGCACTAACCTTTGTCTCATCAAAATCAATCAAGTACAATCCAGATAAAGTTCTGACTCAGGACAAAGCAACATATGCAGACCCTCTTTAAACACGGTACTTCCAATATTCTCTAAAGCACTATCTACACTTAAACCATGAGATTTATGAATGGTCACCGCATATGCTAAACAAATGGGAAACTGTTTACTGCGTACATACAATACTTTTACAAGCAAGAACCGAGATGAACAACGACTAAATTGTTGTATTTCAGCAATTTCATCAAATTTGATCTTCAAAAATTAAATTCCATCTCTATTTACATAATTAACAAAATCAACAATTTTACCCATTGCTCAATTTACTAAACCTTTTCCCACATTCAAATTACGGTGTAAAATTACTCTACAGTTTACACATGCAAACAACTTTTTTTCTTAACCAGCAGTTTTACTTATCAACTTCTCCAAAGAATCCAATTTCCTCTTCAACTTTTCAGTCAAAATAATAGTGATTCCTTCATGCTCTATTTTATCAATAGCGTCCCATTTTATGATTTCTTCATTTTCCAACGTTAACATTTCTTCATTGAATACAAAACATTCACGCAGTGTTGGCATTAAGCAGATTACAGACTTGTCTTTTGCAATTTTCATATATATTTATTCTGGAACAATATTTTCATTTGGAAACAAATTGGGAAGTAATCGTCTCAGTAAAGCTTGTTTGCCATGTTCTGTCACTTTTCCAATTCTTACATCTTGAAGAATTTTTCCATAATCTGCATCATTTGCGTGACGCATATTTGTAATAAGTTCCTTATACTCAAAATATGACCAAATATTAACATTTCCAATGCTCCCCAAAGACTTTCTGGTATCTTCATGTGCCAGTGTTTTAAACACTGGTTGTCCTTTTATAGGAGTAAGTTGTAGTAGATCTCCAAAAACTATGACATGTTTTCCTCCAAATAATACGTCATAGTCTGTTGCATTCTTAAATGCACAAAGGCAATCATTAAGTTTGATACCATGCTTACCTCATCAATAATGAGAACTTTAATTTTCTTCACGACTCTTGCAACTTCAAAACAAGCTTCTCCACATAGCTTGTAGTATTCTAATTTGTTTTCATGCTCTACTGGTAGCATTAATAAACGATGTAAAGTAACTCCTTTAATATTGTGTGCCACCAACCCAGTTGGAGCACTGACAACACAAGACAAATACAAGTCAGTTGTTTTGTGTAAATAAGTTGAAATTACTTTAATTAAAAAACTTTCTCCTGTTCCAGCTTGTCCACTTACATACAATCGTATAGGTTGAAATGATGAGCAAGAGCACTCTTTCTTTTCATGAAGTAATCCATGGTTAATCTGTATTCTCACTTGCTCATATATTTGTTTCTGCTCAACATTTAGTTGTTCTTCCAAATAAGTTTCTTACATCTTCTTGAGCTTGATACATTGCTGTTTCCATCTCTTCCATAGCAGTTGCTGCTTCATTTTGAATCATTGTTTCTCCTAATGGATCCTGACTTAACAGAGCAGACGTTTGACTGTCCTGAGAACTGTCTCTAGAAATCTCAGCTGCAATTGTAGCTTCTTGTTCAATTTCATCGTTCAAAATTTTCACATAATTAGCAAAAACTGGACATTCTATAATATCTTTAGTTGCATTGAAAGAATCTTCATAGCTCTCGAAATCTCCAAGTAATTCTAATTCTGAACGTCATGGCTTGAAAAGTTGCAAACGAGCTAAATAGTAAAATTCCCTTTTGTCAGGTGTTTCACAACTCAGTTTACGGTGATTAATCAAATGTCCTTTTCCTTGTTTCACCAGACATCCTTCAGAACCAATCACGGCATATGTTCCATTATTGATGTTTTCTATAATATACCGTTTAAAAATATAGTTTTGCAACACTTCATGGAGACAAATGTTCTCCAGATGATGACTTCTGTTTGGATAATATGTATCCAACATATTTGTTTTCACAATATCTGTACTTTCTGGCTCCTTTTCAGCTAAATATTCAATTTCGTGTACAGATTTAAGTACTCAGTTTCGTGTTGCAGCAAGACCTAGACTCACCCAAATGATTCTTCTTGATTTGGAGTATAGACTTGCAGATGATAGGTGATCCGAGCATTCATACGCTCCAATTTCTCGATGAGATAACATCTTCAAACTGTAAGTATATAATTTCTTACTTAGACTCTTCTCGTGGGAAATCTCCTCCCACATTTCCTTTAGTTCCGTCTTTTCTAATTTTGTTATGTGCGATGTTAAATATCGAGCAACAGCAATGGAATTGTCTGCAACATATTGAATATCCATGTTAGCATTCCACAAGGATAAAATGACTGGGTTGTAGTCATTTATGTATTTTGAGTCTTCATTTCTTCTTAAATTGTAGGTATTTTTAGGAGACTTTCTTGTGATAGTATGTCGCAAAGATGACATAAAACTGTTCACTCTTCCTCTCGATATTACTGGACGTGAAAATCCAAAATGGCATTTGGTGTAGAATTTGTCCTTAGATTGTACTTTTGACGACAGTATTTCCCAAAACGATGGCTTTGGAATCATAAGACTTGTTGTTTTAAGTCCTTATCCGGTGTGCTTTTGGGTATACCCACATGTAGCGTATTCTTCAATAAAAGACAACACAGCATCATCTGAGTCTGTTCCAAATTTGGGAGCATATTTGATCCATATTAGCATGTGCATGTGAGGAGCACCTCTTGCTTGATACTCTTTTCTCCAAAAGAAGTCCACAACCTCTCCAAGAGGAGGATTTTTTTATTGGTGATAAAAAAGACATCATAGCTTCAAATCTATGATTGAAATACCTGCATACATTAACTGGATCCAAAGAGCACAATTCTCCAGGTGTCTTGTAGTCAATATTTATAATATTTGGATTTGCCTCTCGAAGAAATTCAAGTAAATCATCCCAAGCATATACAGCACAGCTTAGAGGAAGGAACCATGTAGGAGTTCTTAAGTTCCTTAGCATACATTTAAGTTCTCCATGACGACGGTACCAGTACTCATTAGTACCATGCTGACATGCCATGAGATTAATTAGCTGAGATTTCAAAACATTATCTTTCTGGTGTACTTTATCCATAAATTCCTTTGCCGAAACATTTTGCAGATGTACACCTATTTTCAATATATGGTTTACTGCATAAGAAAGTCCAGACAAATCACTCTCAAACAAAAGATGAAACAAATACAGAATACATTGTCGAAATCTTGGATCTTCTGCATACAATCCTAATGTCCGGTATTCAGATGCAGGAATCTGCACAGGTCGGTCATCATATCGTCCTCCTTTTCCTGTAGGAAACAAATGAAGGAAACAACGAGCTTCCAAGCTTTTCTACCATACGCTAATGGGAATTCCCTTTGCTTCTTTCATTTTGAATAACTCTATAGAATTACCCATCACTTCTTTGGAATGCAGTGGATGAACACTGTAATGTTCGTATATTTCTTCAGTTCTAGACACATCCACTTTTTCAATTTGTCCTGATGGCAAGTCACTATCTTCTTCTACAGTTATTTCTTCTTCACACATAAACACGTCTTTATAATAGTGATTATTTGTTATCAGATACAACGTTGCCTTTTTCACTTTCCTAACATCCACTAATTCCTGACAGATTTTCTTACTCTTAGTAGGAACACCATTAACAAGAATAACTAAAGGTTCATCTTGTAAATTTTCCACACCAACTGTTTCAATATTTTTCTTTAAATCTAATGGCAAATACACAATTCTTACCTACACAATACACAATTCTCTGTAAATCTGAAGGAGGCAATTTCCGTGTCTTAGGCTCCATACGAACAATAGCCTAAAAAGGATGCACACATTGAACAAGAATAGACTCAGAAGTATTTAAATCCACCAGTTCAGAAGGAATTTTTACCAACTCAAAATTATTATGCACAGCTCTAGCAGGCATTTAATTCTCGTCTAATTTGTTATAACAATTTTTACAAATACGCTGATCAAAACCCAAATCAAAAGTATTCTCTACCAACAAATAAGTTACAATTTCCATCCATTCCTTATTATTTTCCTTTTCACATTTTAAATACAAATCAACAGTCCTAGTCCGGTTTTTATAATGAGTACGTCGGCAACAAATACATGAATAATTTGGTGTTTCACCTGAAATCACCTTGAACTTTGTAATTTCTTGCTTAAATTGTTCTGTACTGCAATGTTGTACATTCTCTTCTACATTTCCTTCTACTAACATTTCAATTTCTGCACTATCTTCTTCTGCACCAAAGTAACTAACTTGAATTTCATCACAAAAGTTCTTTACATCTGATACAGATCCATGCAAAAGAGCACTGTTCAACTTCTTTAACATTAGAGCTGGACTTTTTGCATAATACAATGTTCTGACTAATTTCCTCATTTCAGTATGATGTACTGCCAACATCCTGAAATGGTGAAAAACACTTCTACATACTTTTTAAGAAAGACAAGCCAAAGAATGTCCTTGAAAACCAATATTTTCTCTCACTCTGCAAGGGTCTAATCCTTGCAACATCTTAATCTTTTGTTTAACACTTTCTTAGTATAGTTACATAAGAAATTACGTAAAAAATCAATAGATTCCTGCCGTACACTACAAATACTACTGCAATTCCAAGTGTAAACTGGAGCTTTAGGCCTTCTCCCTAATACTTCATCAGCTAACATCTCTTCTACATTTCTAGGAACAATTTTCTCTTTCTCAATAGGACAACCATTTTTAACCTCATAAGCACGACCTGTAGTGTCAACTGCATGCAACAACTCATTACTCTGAAAATAACTCTTCTCATTAAAAAAAGGCTCAGGACTTGAACTATGTTTCCATTCATCCAAAAAACTTCAGAAAAATTACTTATTAATTACTCTTCTCCATTTACTTTAGCTCTTCATTAAATGGATTGGCTTATCCAGTGATCAAATTCTATTGATTACTAAAACAAAAAGTTGTTTTTTTTAATTTAAAAGCTTTCCCAACTACAATCTCAATACATTTCCTCTTCTTATAAAATGCATTTTTTTCTTACAATTCTTTATTAACTTAGTTAAATTAAACTAAATTCTATTATAAAACATCTTGGGGCATATTATCAAGGGGGTTTATCTCCGCTTTGTTGGCTTTAAAAGCCAAGAAAGCGGAGATAAAATTATCTCCCTATTACCTAGCTGTCGCTAACACCAGTTAGCGACAGCTAGTAGAAGATAGCGACAATCTTGGGCCCCATTTTGCATGTCAGTGATATTTATCACTAATGACATGCAAAGTGGGCGTGCCAAGATGTTAGTGACTGGAAACAGTCGCTAACATCGCTATCTCCTATAACCAACTTTTGGAGATATTCGCGCTAAGCGCGAATATCTCCAAAAGCTAACACCTGCCCTGAGCAGTTCTTAGCCATGTTATCCAATGGGAGGTGGATAACGTGGCTAAGAGCATTAGCTCGGTAATGCATGAATATCACTGACTTTTCAGCGATATTCATGCATTGCGGCCGTTTTTTATCGCATTTGCGATAAACCTTGGTAATACCAAGGTTTATCTGCGATATAAATACCAAGGTTTATCTGCGATAAAAATCGCCGCAGCTCAGTGGTAATTTTTTGTCTCTAACCAAGCAATAGCGATAATTATCGCTATTGCTTGGTAATATGCCCCCTTCTTCCTTATTTACTGATAATTTTTTTTCC
This sequence comes from Lissotriton helveticus, assembly GCF_964261635.1. NCBI lineage: Eukaryota > Metazoa > Chordata > Amphibia > Caudata > Salamandridae > Lissotriton > Lissotriton helveticus. The sequence continues at coordinate 1,579,462,863 of NC_136061.1, read as the reverse complement.
TCCTTTTACTATATAAATTTTTTTCACAAGTTTTTCCATGGTTCTTGTCTTTTCTCTTAGTTGCAGAAAGAGTCACAGTATTTTTTACTTTGCGCACACTACTGTTACTGGTTGACAATCTTCGCAGAAAAGTCTTAGGGGTCCATTATGATGACGGGCGGACTTAGTCCGCCCGCCATCACATCGGGACCCGGGACCGCCCGCCTTAAGGGCGGGGGTCCCAATCAGGGCATTAGGATGCGCCCGCCACACAGGCGGGCGCATCCTGTATGGGTGCAATTGCGGCGGGCGGAGCAGAAATCTCCGCCCGCTGCCATGTGTAAAGTGCACCTTTTGCTTTTCAAAGTGCAACATGACAGGCACCACGCGGTGCCTGCCATGTTGCACTTTGAAATGCGGGGGGGTACCATAGGTACCCCCCATGTGCAACCCCCCAAGCCACGGACTCCCAGGGGGCCCGCAACGGGCCCCGCAGGGAGTCTCCGCATGCCTTTCCGTGGCGGCATTGCCGCCACGGAAATGCATTGGTGAAAGCCCATTGTAATATGGCGGGCGGTGTCTAACAGACACCGCCACCATGTTACAGGTTTTCCGCCCCGGCCGCTAGGCGACCGGGGCGGAAAACAGGCGGGCGGTGTTTCGCACCCCCACGGTCCCCTCCGCCATCCTAATATGGCGGAGGGGAATTGTGCTGATGATGTCGGGCGGATTTCCTCCACCAGGCTGGCGGTAGCCACTGCCAGCCTGGCGGAGGAAATCCACCCGACATCATAATGGACCCCTTAGTTTTCTTACCTGGACTTTTTTTCTTTTTATTAACACATTGTTCTTCAGGTAAATGTTGTAGAGGAGTTCTCTTTAAATAAACTGCTTTCTTTCGTCCTTCCTTCTTTTCTATTTTGGAAGGCATGATGATTTTTTTTCATTGATGATCAAAAGAATCTATTATAAAAAAATATATATCACTTTAGAAAAATAAATATATCAAATACACTATTATATTACTTATAAGAAGAGAGGAGATATTATGACAACAAACATAAGAATATGAAAATAGAAGAACTTACAACAAGAGAAAGACGACTATGAGACAATAGGAAATATATAAATAGAAAAGAGGATATAAGCAGACACTGCAGTATAGGGGGATAAATAGAGTATGAAAAGACTGGAAAATATAAAGAGATTATGAGCAGTATGAGGAGAAAGGTGGCAGAATGAGGAGAGAAGGGAGAGTATAAGAAGAAAAACACAGAGTATGAGGAGACAGGGGAGCAGTATAAAAAGAGGTTAGACAAGGGAGTATAAAAAGAAGTGGGACTAATAGGAGACAGACGAGACAATGAGGACAGAGAAATGCTAAGGGGCCCATTAGGATGGCAGGCGGATTGCCCCTACGTACAAAAGTTTGTCCTGCTCCGTGCAGGCCAATGAGTTGCACTGCTGTATTCACATAGTGTTCCAAATAATCCACTTTAGCCATAGTATTTCCATGTTTATCCATTTTATTTCCAATATTTTATCCATATTTCATCGTCACGCCACGGATATGAAATTCATTTAAGTTTCTGCATTTGATTACTTCATGATTGCCAATCCAGGCTTATACATGAGCATGTGCTGAATCTCAAATTCTCCAAATTATACAAACAGTTACATCGCACCCAATGCATTTCGGTAATTTCCTTCGTCAGGGGTATCTACGATATAAAAATCCACATGTTTTCATCACATTATAAATTACACTTGTAACATCTCTCTGCATTTTGTCATTGAATACCAACCCCACCCACTACTAATAAATTCTTAGATAACCCACCATACTTTATGCTCATATATGTTTCAACATAACCCCCCGTGTGCCACATGTTTTCGAACCAAATCATCTTGCAACTTCAACTTATATTTAACCGCCATTCTTCATTAAATGAAAAACACCATCCCGTGCCTCCCCAAAATCTAACCGACCCGATATTATGCTCCTAATTCCTCTCGCTACCACGCTGTCTTTAAACCCTCTACCCTCTTGCAATCCTTGCACCTTTTTCGTGCTTACCTGATGTCACCCTGCTACATAACTCCTTCCGTGTAAATCTCCATTTCACCCGTGCATCACATTTCATTGATGATCAAAAGAATCTATTATAAAAAAATATATATCACTTTAGAAAAATAAATATATCAAATACACTATTATATTACTTATAAGAAGAGAGGAGATATTATGACAACAAACATAAGAATATGAAAATAGAAGAACTTACAACAAGAGAAAGACGACTATGAGACAATAGGAAATATATAAATAGAAAAGAGGATATAAGCAGACACTGCAGTATAGGGGGATAAATAGAGTATGAAAAGACTGGAAAATATAAAGAGATTATGAGCAGTATGAGGAGAAAGGTGGCAGAATGAGGAGAGAAGGGAGAGTATAAGAAGAAAAACACAGAGTATGAGGAGACAGGGGAGCAGTATAAAAAGAGGTTAGACAAGGGAGTATAAAAAGAAGTGGGACTAATAGGAGACAGACGAGACAATGAGGACAGAGAAATGCTAAGGGGCCCATTAGGATGGCAGGCGGATTGCCCCTGCCAGGCTGGTGTTCCCACCATCAGCCTGGCGGGGGGAAATCCACCCGCCAACCCAACCAGAATGACCCCCTGCCATATTAGAATGCCTGGGGATCCGCAGCAGTCAAAAAGACCGTCCACTGCTTTTCCGCCCGCTTGCCTTTCCGTGGCAGCGATGCCACCATGGAAAGGCAAGCAGTCTTTACTCTGGGGACCCCCTGCGGCCCCCCGGAGTGAAGGTGTAATTGATTGAAGGTGTACACGAGGGGTATCAGTAGTATCCGCCAACATTTGCATACACAAAGCAGCAGGCACCACGTGGTGCCTGCGGCTTTGTGTATGCAAATGCACACATGCATTTTTAGCATTGTGGCGGGCGATCCTGAAAGCACCGCCCACCACAATGTTAAAAATGCAGGATGCACCTGCCACGGTGGCGGGCACATCCTAATACCCCCCAGGGGACCCCCGCCCTTATGGCGGGAAGTCCCAACTACCGTGAGGATGGCGGGCACATTAAGTCTGCCCACCACCCTAATAACCCCTTAAGAATACAGAAGGGACTATGATAACAAGCAGCACTATAAGAAAATACAAGTGAAAATAAAGAAAGAGGGAAAATATCACAAGAGAGGAGACAGTATAAGCAGAGAAAGGTAGACTATGAGGAAAGACTGCGGAGATTATGGAAAATGGTACAAGTATAATTTCTTAATTTACACAGATGCTCAGTGTGATTGTAAACAAATTATTTAAAACCATACATTTTACCAAAACACATTTACCACACTAAAACATTTAAGTGACTGAAAACATTCTATATAACCACGACATTTCAGTAGACAATCCTGACTCATTTTGAAAATACATTTCCAATTTGCTGCATTATATTTTTGACAACATTACATCCAAAAATGAGACACAAAAGAACAAGAAAGAGGCCCAAGGGGCTTGTAAATCTTCCCAAGAATGTATGCAGCAGTCTATGTATACTGACTGTACAATTATTAAAAGAGATATATGATGAGAGAGAGAGAGAGAAATAGGAGGTCAGAGGATACACTATAAAAAGAAAAGGAACTATTAGGAGACAGAAGGAGACAATAAAGACAGAGGGGGACTAAAAGGACAGGAGGGAGTATGAGAAGAAGTGGCACTGTGAAGAAAGACAAATTAAAATAAGGAAATAAAGGACAATATCAGAACAGAGGGTACACTATAAGCAGAGAGAGGTAAACTGTTAGAGAGACAGCAGAGATTATGGAAAAAAGGTGCAAGTGTAATTCTTTAATTTACACAGATGCTCAGTGTGATTCTAGGCAAAAAAATGTAAACCATACATTTCACCAAAACACAATTACCACACTAAAACATTTTAGTGACTATACACATTCCATGTATATGACCACTACATTTCCGTCGATAATCCTGACTCATTTTGCAAATACATTTCCAATTTGCACCATTATTTTTTGGCCAACATTACATCCAAAAATGAGGCACAATATAACAAGAAAGAGGCCCAAGGGACTTGTAAATTTGCCCAACAGTGTATGCAGCAGTCTATGTATACTGACTGGATAATTATTAAGAGAGAGATATGATGAGAGAAGGAGGATTAAGAGGTCAGAGGAGAAACTATTATTAGGAGACAGAAGGACACAATAGGGACAGAGGGGGACTAAAAGGACAGGAGGAAGTATGAGAAGAAGTGGCACTATGAGCAAAGACAAATTAAAATAAGGAAATAAATGAAAATATCAGAACAGAGGGAACACTATAAGCAGAGAGAGGTAGACTGTGAGAGAGACAGCGAAGATTATAGAAAAAGGTGCAATTGTAAATCTTTAATTTTCACAGACGCTCAGTGTGATTCTAGACAAAAAAATGTAAACCATACATTTCACCAAAACACAATTACCACACTAAAACATTATAGTGACTAAACACATTCCATGTACATGACCACTACATTTCAGTCGATAATCCTGACTCATTTTGCCAATACATTTCCAATTTGCACCATTAGTTTTTTGGCCAACATTATATCCAAAAATAAGACACAAAAGAACTAGAAAGAGGCCCAAGGGGCTTGTAAATCTGCCCAACGATGTATGTAGCAGTCTATCTATACTGACTGGAAAATTATTAAGAGAGCCATGTGATGAAAGAGAGAGAAATAAGAGGTCAGAGGATACTTTATAAAATGAAAGGGACTATTAGGAGACAGAAGGAGACAATAAAGACAGAGGGGGACTAAAAGGACAGGAGGGAGTATGAGAAGAAATGGCACTGTGAAGAAAGACAAATTAAGATATGGAAATAAAGGAAAATATCAGAACAGAGGGAACACTATAAGCAGAGAGAGGTAGACTGTGAGAGAGACAGCAGAGATTATGGAAAAAGGTGCAAGTGTAATTCTTTAATTTACACAGATGCTCAGTGTGATTCTAGACAAAAAAATTTAAACCATACATTTCACCAAAACACAATTACCACACTAAAACATTTTAGTGACTATACACATTCCATGTATATGACCACTACATTTCCGTCGATAATCCTGACTCATTTTGCAAATACATTTCCAATTTGCACCATTATTTTTTGGCCAACATTATATCCAAAAATGAAACACAATAAAACATGATAGAGGCCCAAGGGGCTTGTAAATCTGCCCAACAGTGTATGCAGCAGTCTATGTATACTAACTGAAAAATTATTAAGAGAGAGCTATGATGAGAGAGGGAGGATTAAGAGGTCAGAGGAGAGACTATAAAAAGAAGGGACACTATTAGGAGACAGAAGGACACAATAAGGACAGAGGGGGACTAAAAATACAGGAGGGAGTATGAAAAGAAGTGGCACTGTGAAGAAAGACAAATTAAAATAAGGAAATAAAGGAAAATATCAGAACAGAAGGAACACTATAAGCAGAGAGAGATAGACTGTGAGAGAGACAGCGGAGATTATAGAAAAAGGTGCAAGTGTAAATGTTTAATTTTCACAGACGCTCAGTGTGATTCTAGACAAAAAAAATTAAACCATACATTTTACCAAAACACATTTAGCACACAAAAACCTTTTAGTGACTAAACACATTCCATGTATATGACAACTACATTTCAATAGACAATCCTGACTCATTTTGCAAATACATTTCCAATTTGCACCATTATTTTTTTGCCAACATTAAATTAAAAAATGAGACACAATAGAAGAAGAAAGAGTTCTAAGGGGCTTGTAAATCTGCCCAACAGTGTATGCAGCAGTCTATGTATACTGACTGGAAAATCTTTAATAGAGAGATATGATGAGAGAAGGAGAATTAAGAGGTCAGAGGAGAAACTATTATTAGGAGACAGAAGAACACAATAAGGACATAGGGGGACTAAAAGGACAGGAGGGAGTATGAGAAGAAGTGGCACAATGAACAAAGACAAATTAAAATAAGGAACAAAGGAAAATATCAGAACAAAGGGAACACTAAAAGCAGAGAGAGGTAGACTGTGAGAGAGACAGCAAAAATTATGGAAAAAGGTGCAAGTGTAAGTCTTTAATTTACACTGACGCTCAGTGTGATTCTAGACAAAAAATGTTAAACCATACATTTCACCAAAACACAATTACCACACTAAAACATGTAAGTGACTAAACACATTCCATGTATATGACCACTAAATTTCAGTAGACAATCCTGACTCATTTTGCAAATACATTTCCAATTTGCACCATTATTTTTTTGCCAACATTACATCCAAATATGAGACACAATAAAACAAGAAAGAGGCCCAAGGGGCTTGTAAATCTGCCCAAGAGTGTATGCAGCAGTCTATGTATAATGACTACAAAATTGTAGATTTAGAACACAAGCCTAATTCTACAGAAGCAACACTATTAAATATTCTACAACTAAAAAAGTGACTGCACACATTCTACATTTTTTAGTACTGCACTTTACTGCACAATGGTGACTAAACACAATAACTTACCAAATGATTTTATCACAATAGTTATCCAAATGCAGACAAACTTAGAATATGGTTCTACAAACTTTACAGGAATAAACACATTACTCTAACTAAAAATAAAATGCAACACATACAGTCCTTTACAGGTAATCAACTCACCTTTCAAACTGATTGGAAGATTAAGAAGAATGCCACTCACACAGCAGATAGCCTTACACAGAATCTCTCTGCTTCAGTGCGTACTGCAGAACCAAACAAATGGCACATTTTCCCTCTCAATTTAAACATATATACACATTATTAACAAATCAAATTCCTTCACACAATAATTCAAAACCGAGGACACATTTCCAATGGTTCAACATTCTCGGGGCTGCGGGGGGGCAAAGAGCCCCCTCACAAACATATACCTTAAGCCCCGGGGGATGGGGTCCCGGGGATTATAAAAAATTAGAAATAGAGCCTCTTTTTTACGATAGATTTTCCGTACGTGTATGGTGCGAGGTCCGTAAGTCGTCCCGTAAGCGTACAAAACTAAGAAGAAAAAAACCGACATCGGGGATCATTGCAAAACCCCCTAACTAACCCAAGGGAGTCAGGAAGTCCGATAGCAAACAGCAAACATTTCTTATCAATCTACACATTTAATCCACACACATACGTGTATGGTGCGAGGTCCGTAAGTCGTCCCGTAAGCGTACAAAACTAAGAAGAAAAAAAACGACATCGGGGATCATTGCAAAACCCCCTAACTAACCCAAGGGAGTCAGGAAGTCCGATAGCAAACAGCAAACATTTCTTATCAATCTACACATTTAATCCACACACATATACAAATAAATAACAAATCACATTTATTCTCACATTAAATCCAAATGAAACACACTTTTCTATTGCTTCAACTTTTCAACCCTTTCCAACTGACAAAACGTTCAACCCTTCCCCAACTACATTCTGCCAGTTACCATAGAAACACTTCAGGGAACACCTAACTGACAACACAGGTAAAATGTTCATCATACATTGTTGCAAATCAAAACAGCAAGTGTGCTTGACTTGTCAATATACCAGCTTATCTCAAGTAATGTTCTTTTCTATCACTTTTTCTGAACCAATAAATGACAGGCTTTTAAAAAACAGAAAATTGCACCCTGCTTTTGAAGCTAGTAACATTTCAAACAACCAATCACTTCTTTGCTTTTTTTCAAAACTCCACTTATCCACCATTTTAGAAAAAAAAATCTTCAAACTGCCCTTTCATTTACAGAGACCATCTGAGTGCATCAATACCTCTCTTCAAGATGCTTACAGTGTGGATTGTGGGACACAGCTATATTTTCTGGAGGGAAAGGTACGCACAACAGAAAGAAATTCACAAAGACCTAGGTTTACCAAATGTAGACATTAAATGGATTGGACAGAGAGGGTTAAAGTGGCACCAATTGATACCATTGGTGAAATACTTTATGCATCTCCAACACCCTTACCTCATAATTGTGCACTGTGGTGGGAATGACCTAGGCACTTTGACTGGGTTAGGACTGGAAATGTTTATGACGGACACCTTTACAGAACTGATGTCACTTTTCCCCCAAATTGCCTTTGTCTATTCTAAGATATGTCAAAAGGCAAAAATGGAACTGGTCCAGTCAATTTTGTCCACAAATTGAAAAAGCTAGGAAACATGTGAATAAATCTGTTTCTGCTTTTCTCCGAGACTATAGTATGGGGACCATTTACAACAACAATCTGCATTTCAATTTGCAAGACATCTACAGGGGAGATGGTGTACATTTTACAGATGAAGGGAACAGAGTGTTCCTCATGAACTTTAGAGTCTGCATCGGTACTTACTTGTAGGTACTAAAATCTCCTAATAAACACAAGGGCTCTTTTTAGAGCCACCCAACATGTAAACACATACACTTCATAAATATCTGAAAATATTTTACTTTTTGTAGCTTAGGTATGCTTATGGGATGACTTACAGACTTTGCACTGTACGTCGTACGAACGAGTATGGTACGCGTACGGTAAATCTATTGTGAAAAAAAATATAGCGTCTATTACTAATTTTTTATAATCCCGGGACCCCATCCCCGGGGCTAAAATACAACGTTGGAGATCATGGGCGGTGCCCCAATACCCCCACGGTCCCAGCCGGCTCCCCACGTCCTTTGGGAACCGGGATTGCTTTTCATCAGAGAGAGCAGCTAACATGCTGCTCTCTCTGATGAAAAGCAGTTTGCTATGGTAGGGCAGGAGCCGCGAGGCTCCTGCTCTACCATACCAAACAGCAGTGTCCCGGGGTAGGCTCCCCGGGACACTGCATAAGCCGGCCCTGGGGAGGTGGCGGTATCCAGGGCCAAACAAGTCTCCAGGAGGGGGGCTGCACGGCACCCCTCCCAACATTGAAAAGCCCCGTGGGGTGGTGGTTCCTGGGGCTGGGGGGTCTGTCACGGACCCCCCTGTATTCAATATTACAGTCCGGGGAGGAGGCGGTCCCTGGGGCGAGTGGGGGGGCAAAGTGCCCCCCCACACAGGATTTTTTTTATATGAAGCCCCTGGGGGGGGCGGTCCCCGGGGCTGCGGGGGGGCAAAGAGCCCCCCTGCAAACATATACCTTAAGCCCCGAGGGTGGTGGTCCCCAGGGCTGCGGGGGGGGCCGTGTGCACCCCGCAAGCATAATTACTTTGCCCCGGGGGGTGGCGGTCCCCGGTGCAGTGTGGGGGGATTGGACCCCCCCACACTTTTTCCATAATGCCCCTGGGATTTGGTCCCCCCGGGGGCTAATTTAAAAAAAAAAACAGACCAAAGTTGTTGTTTTTTATTCACAACATACGCGTACCTACGCGTAACCCGCGATTTATAAAAAAATAATAATAATTTTTTGGGGCCTTGGGAGTCCCTCTGGGACCCCCTGAGCAGGCCTAGGGGGTCAGGGTGTTTCTACCTTGCCACCTTTGCGTGTTTTCCACCTTTGTTTCACTACTTTCTTGTGCCTCGGTTTTACAGAGGCACAAGATGGCTGCCAACACTTCCTGGTTTGAGGTGTTGACAGACAGTTGACAGCCAATGATCATGCAGCTCGTGCTCGTAATGGTAGTCTTCACTGTACGCTTACTGTACGCTTACTGTACGCGTACGGTAAGCTCCTCAAGATATACTTATGATTTTACTTATGATTTTCTCAGGAACTACTGAACGGATTTACACCATTTAACAAAAAGCGTGATCTGCAAACCGAACTCTACCTTTTTGCCAAATTTGGTGTAATACCGTTAAGCCGTTCGGGCTGTAGCCCTGGCTAAAGGGCATATGGAAAATTGCAAGGGGAAAACACGTTTTGGGACCCCCCTTTTTTCTTAGCCCCCACTTGAGGAATCACCCCCAACCTCTCAGGTAAGGAGTGGAGCGTAGCAGGCCATTTTCTTGGAGAAATTCGTGAAGATACGTCCACCGGCGCCAAAGTTATTCCAAATAGAATGTTGTGGATTTCCTATGGAAAGTAGGTCCTAACTATAACTACCTACTGGTGACCGCCAGTAGGTAATATATATATATATATATATATATATATATATATATATTACCTACTGGCGGTCGCCAGTAGGTATATATAGTTAGGATTTTTTCCCTATGGGTTTTTTGAAAATTCTATGTCTAATAACTTTGGCGTTTGTGGACGGAATTGGCTGAAATTTTCAGGAAAATGGCACATTTTGTTTATGAGCAGCCCCTGGAAATTTGGGGGGAGTTGGTCCAGGGGGGGCCGAGAAAAAAGGGGGGTCCCAAAACGTGTTTTTAACATTGAGTTTTCCATAGGGCGGTTAGCCTCACTTTTAGCCCGAACGGCTGAATGGATTTGCACGAAACTTGGCAAAATTGTAGGGACTGGTAGCCCGATGTGCCTTTTGTAGGTCTCAATATATGTGCTGCAGTGGATTTTGAGAAAATAACGTTCAAAAAAAGATATATATCTGTAAGCGCGGACCAGGCAGCGCCCCGGTACGCGTACTTGACGCGTAACGGAACTTCGCGTAGCGAAGTTGATTGGCTCTCCGGTGTCTGTCAACATTCTAAACAGTCCGGAGCGGCCGCCATCTTGTCTCTCGGTAGGATCGAGAGACAAGAGGAGGCAAAAGCGAAGGGGCAAATGACCATAAGGGGGCATAGTAGATCCTCCCTGACCCCCTAGGTTTGATGTGGAGGCTTTAAAGGGGCCCCGCTAAGCAAAAAAAAAAAATTTTTTTTTTGTTTTTTTTCGTGGTTAGCGCCCGGTACGCGAACCGGGAAGCGTTCTGGGGAGCGTACCACAATGAAAAATGAATGATAGACTTTTCAAATGCTGTATGTTAATTGATTGTTGGTTTTGTTGATTATTATTTTTTTTTTTAAGCTTTTTTTATTGTGTTTCATAATTTATTAAACTTTCTAACATTTCATTGTCAGAAATTTCATAATCATGGAATATAGATTGTAGTCTCTGAGGTTGTAAAATGTCCTCATTTGCAAGGAGGTTATCTACTGCTTGTACACATTGCAGTAGTTCTTGGTCCCAAGTTTCATCCATAAATTCAATCTCATTTGGATCAATGATTTCTGTGTTGGACTCTGGAAGGACAATTTCAAATGAAATGTTTTGTTCACTTTCCATTTTTCCTGAAATTTGCATAAAAAAAATATATATTAGTAGAGGTAGGGCACTGTTGGGATTAATTTTAGATAGGCAGTTTTTAACAGAGAATTTATCTTTGGGCAGTGTATAGTATCAGAGTGGAAGTAGGAATATAAAAAATTGTATCTAAATTTATAAGTACTACAGAGGGATAGTATATAACTAACAGAAAAAGTTTGCCATATTAACTTAAAGTGCACAATATACTTCAGTTTTAAAAATAACAACTTACCTTTAAAAAGAAGTTGAAGTTATTAATGAAAATCCTATTGAAATGTACACCAGGAAGTAGTAGTCAAAATGGCTGTGTTTCCTTCTCTTCCTTTATATATATTCGGGTACATAACCAATCAAATGTGAGGTAAAAAAAGTAGAAAATGAAAGTAACATTTTAATTGGTTGTCAATTCCAACATTTCAGATGTGTTTTGTGAAGTAATTTACCTCACGGTATTTAGAGAGGTCTACAGGCTAAATGGCTAAATGGAATTCCAATCAAATTTGTGAAAATGGTAGGGATTGGTATGTAGTATGAGCTAATCTATATTTGGTGAAATTGTCTCAAGTGGCTTTTGTGTGAACTACTTTCCCACCTTTTTTGATGGTGCGCTTCCCAGGAAGCGACCCGGTACGCGAACCGGTGAGCGCCCTGGTACGCGAACCTTAAGCGTAACGGGAGTCCACCATTTTGTGTTTCGGTCGAATTATGATACAAGATGGAGGGCAAATAATGTTCAGAATAGGTAGAAGGGGGCACGGTAGACTTATCTTGACCCCCTAGGTTTTGTGAGGGTGGCTGAGGAGGCCCATATGTGCGAAAAAAAAACATTTTTTTTAAAAATTTCGCGAGGTTAGCTCCCGGTACGCGTACCGGGTAGCGCCCCAGGGAGTGTACTTTGTTGAAAATTAGTGAAAAAAGTTAGAGTAAAATAATAATTGTGAGTGATTAGATGTAGGGTAGCTCTGAGAAGAGCTTTTGGGTTTATGGTACATTTAGGTACTTATAAGTAGGTACCAATGCACATTCTTAAATTCAGAGTGAAAATTCTGTTGCCCTCATCTGAGAAGTGAACTCCATCTCCTCTGTAGATATCTTGCATGTAGTAACGCAAGTTATTGTTGTACAGGGAGCCCATTCCATGGTCTCTCATGTAAGCTGAAACAGATTTGTTTACATGCTTCCTCGACTTCTCAATTTGTGGACAAAATTGGTTTGACCACCTCCATTTCTGTCTTTGGCATATATTTGAATATACCAAGGCAGTCTGAGGAAAAAGTGCCATTAATTGCTCAAAGGTGTCCTTTAAAAGCATTTCCAGACCTACACCAGTCAAAGTGCCCAAGTCATTACCTCCACAGTGCACAATTAACAGGTCAGGTTTTGGCAAATGCATAAAGGTTTTCACCAATGGTATCAATTGGTGACATTTTAATCCTCTGTGGCCAAACCACTTAATTTCCACATCTTGTAAATTGAGGTTAGGTAAATTCCTGCTTTCAACGTACCTTTGAGCCCAGTGAATATAACTATGACCAACAATCCAGACAGAAAACATGGTGAGAGAAGGTTCTCCTGCAGTCAGATGAAGTGTGGCAATGAAATGGCAGTTGAAAAAATGTGAGTTTGAAATGAAAAAAACTGTGGAGTTTCTGTGTTCATGAAGTAGTAACAGTGATTGGTGGATTTTGATTGATGAAAACAGAAAGTTAGGGTGTACAGATGTGTTGTTTGAAAGATGTATTTTGAGTGGTCAATAAAAAATCATTAAATGAAAGAAAGCACTGGATATGCAGGTGCACTGAGAGTTCAGAGTTCAATTGCAACATTGTTGTGTGAATTTGCAAACACCAGAGTTTCTCCAAGAGCTGGTTGCTATGGAAAATAGGCAGAAAGGGCAGAGGGGGAAGGGTTTTCATTTGAAAAAAAGTGAGGGAAGAGTTTTGATTGGGTGACATGAGAAATATGTGTGAAGAATTACACCATTTCTGTGCTTTTGATAGCTGCAGACTCTGGAGTGCATACCTTTTGCTCTGCTGAAGACAAATTGGTGTGTTTCTTAGATTGTTTTCAAACTCAAAGTATTTGCTAAGGTGAGAAAATATTTCTTTACTTTAGATAGAGAATAGTGTGCTTTAAGGAGAAAATTATGATTTATGTGGCGCAAATTGCTTGTAAATATGCTCTCACATGTGCATGGAAAATTTTGATTTTGAATGTTAGTGTTATATAGCCATGTTAAAAGTGACGCAACCATGCTGGAAAGCCAATCAAAAAATGATTTCATGTGTTTTAATGACATTTTAAGTCATTTTCTGATGTGCAGTGTTTAGAAATTATGATTTGAAAATCGTTTTTGTGGAAAAGGAATTGTTTTTAAATTCATGACAAGGATATAATGGTGTATGGTTCTTTATAAGGCAAATGACTGTTCCTGATGTTATTTTTCTCATCTTAGTGTAAGACCTTTCTCTGTGGCGCAAATTGCTTGTAAATATGCTCTTACATGTGCATGAAAATTTTAATTATCAATGTTTGTGTTACATAGCCATGATAAAAGTGAACCAACCATGCAGGAAAGCCAATCAAAAAACGCTTTCATGTGTTTTAATGACATTTTAAGTCATTTTCCCATGTGCAGTGTTTAGAAATTATGATTTTAAAATCGTTTTTGGGGAAAAGGAATTGTTTATAAAATCATGACAAGGACATAATGGTGTATGGTTCTTTATAAGGCAATTGACTGTTCCTGATGTTATTTTTCTCATTTTAGTGTAAGACCTTTCTCTGTGGCGCAAATTGCTTGTAAATATGCTCTTACATGTGCATGAAAATTTTAATTATAAATGTTTGTGTTACATAGCCATGATAAAAGAGAACCAACCATGCAGGAAAGCCAATCAAAAAACGCTTTCATGTGTTTCAATGACATTTTAAGTCATTTTCTCATGTGCAGTTTTTTTGAAAATATGATTTGAAAATCGTTTTTGGGAAAAAGGAATTGTTTTTAAATTCATGAGAAGGACATAATGGTGTATGGTTCTTTATAAGGCAATTGACTGTCCCTGATGTTATTTTTCCCATTTTAATGTCAGACCTTTCTTTGTGGCGCAAATTGCTTGTAAATATGCTCCCACCTGTACATGGAAAATTTTGATTTTGAATGTTTATGTTACATAGCCATGTTAAAAGTGACCCTACCATGCAGGAAAGCCAATCAAAAAACGCTTTTATGTGTCTTAAGGACAATTTAAGTAATTTTCCCATGTGTAGTGTTTTGAAGTTATGATTTGAAAATCGTTTTTGAGGTAAAGGAATGTTGTTAAAATTTATGTTCGCCATATGCCCCCAAATTTCTTTTTCAGGGTTGCAGCAGGGTGTTCTTGAGACACCCCTGCACCTTTGGAATAAATTCCTAATTTGTGATGAGCAAATTGTTAATCGCAAATTGCACCTTCATTTATATGAGCCTCCTAGCCCATGGAAATGAATGGGTAATTTGCAATTAGCAATTTTCTCAAACAAATTTGGAATGGTAAAGAATCGCTATTTATTCCTTAAAATTCGCTTTTTTGGAAATGCAAAATAGTTATATGATACATATGGCGGTTGATGTCTAACAAGATAAGAAGCTTATGGATACATTTATGATGACTGGTGCAATGAAGTAGAAATCACTTACTTCATTGGTAGGCCTTTACAATAAATTATCTCCTCTGTATTCTTCATCAAGCGTAACTTTAATCTGCAATCCTGAGTAGGCCTCACCTTAAACAAACCTCTGGATAGGCCACATCTTATTGTCATCCTGATTTAATCATTTATAATGCTAGGGACAGATTTATGATAGGTGTATACCTCTTTTGTGCCACTTAGAAAACATTGTCCATGGGGAAATGACTTAAAATGTCATTAAGACACATGAATGTTTTTTTTTAAAACGTTTGCAATTTTTTTGGGTCACTTTCAACATGGCTATGTGTCTGAAACAGTCAAAATCTAAATTTGCAATGCACAGGTGGGAGTATATTTACAAGGAATGTGCTTCATGGGGAAAGGTCTTATAATGTAATATGGGAAAAATGACATTAGAGATACTGAAATGCCTTATAGAGAAGCATACACCATTATGTCCTTGTCATAAATTTGCAAACCATTACTTTTCCCCAAAAACGATTTTCAAATTATATTTTGAAAACACTGCACATGTGGAAATTACTTAAAATGTCAATAATTCAAAATTTGTGATTCCTTAAATGCAATGTATCAAAAAAAAATATGTAAAAAATGATATTAAGGATTTGGAAACTACCACCAACTTCTAGTTTGTGGTAATTTGCGAATTCTTTTCAAAAAGCATTTTTTTTTTTAAAAAAAAAGGTCCCATATGACGCCCATACATGCCATTAGGGCATGTAGGTGTGCCATGTGCTCCCAAATTTCTTTTTCAGGGGTGCAGCAGGGTGTTCTTGAGATACCCCTGCACGCTTGAAAAAAATCCTATTTTGTGATGAGCTAATTGCTAATCACAACTTGCAACATTAATTCCTATGAGCCTCCTAGCCTATGGAAATGAATGGGTAATTTGCAATTAGCAATTTGCTCATTGCAAATTAGGAATAGTAAAGAATCACTATTTATTCCTTAAAATTTGCTATTTATAATATGTAAAATATTTTGATGATACATATGGCAGTTCATCTGTAACAAGATAAGAAGCTTAGGGATAGATTTATGATGAGTGGCGCATCACCAGGGATGTGACAGTCATCCTGCGCCACTGTTCCGCCACCCATGTTGTGCTGCATTTACAATGCGGCGCAGCATGGGGCAAAAACGGCACAGATGCGTGACGCATCTGTGCCGTAAAGGTGGCGCATTGCTGGAGTTGTATCGTAAGTGCGATGCAGCTCCAGCAAGGCTCAGGGGTGCCCCATCTCCACAATGTTGCGTCAAGACCTATGCCAGCTTCAAGCAGGCGCAGGGTTTTGAAGCAGCTTTCTCCTATCTGATTGTAAATGCGGCACACCATGGGTGGTAAAGCAGTGGTGCACATTAACTGGTGCATGCCTGGGGATGTGCCATTTAATATAAATCTGCACTTTAACATTTGAGTATGTGCAGGGGACACAGAGTCGTTGAGGCTTATCCAAGGTTAAGAACAGATGAGTCCTGTTCAGTGAAAAATTAGACATAGGCTTCACCTGCTCAGCATCGCTGGACATGGCTAAATAATAGCTGCAAAATGTTACTCTTGTTAAATAATTTTACTATTATAATCTGTGAGATTTGTCTCTTACTCTGCAACATCTCATTGTTGTTATCTTTATTTAAAGATAAAGACAACCTCAACATGAGCGACAATCTGCAATCAGTTGATTTTGACCTCATCATTGAACTTGTAATTGAAACATCAGTGGATGTTGATCCATTGGATGATTTAAATCCTGAGGATGAAGAAGAGCGTGATGAGGATGCAGATTTGTCCGAATTATATGATATAGGATGGGAAGCTGACCTGCTTGAGCCTTTGGAATTATAAACATTTATTTTTAAAATTTATAATCAATAAAAAGTAAAAAGGTAAACCGTTTAATTTAAAAATAAAGACACCTTTAAAAACAGGTTATGTGTAGTGTCTTCAATAAAATATTAAAATATGCTCATAAAATTAGATCAGATTCACATATAAAATAGCATAGGTAACATAAATATAAATGTCATTTCTTTTCTGGTATTTCTGTATTGTAAAAATGGCAATGACTAAAAAATCTTCAAATTAAAATGACAAGTAGTGTGTTATGTTTTTGATCACTATTACTGATTTACTGTTTGATAATAATGTTTAATAACATTTTTTATTATATTTTTCCTCAGATTCAACTGCAGATCATTTCAAGAATACAATATTCCTACAAAAATAAGAGAGATGAAGGCTGCAAAACGTCAAAGACAGCAGGAGAAAAAAAAAATGCAGCAGTCCTCTAACAAAAAGATTTCTCAAGCCATGAAGAAAGCACCGGGTAAGAGCTCTAAATATTTCATAAGAAATATTTCTAATAAAAAAAATATTAGTACAGAAAATGTTTCAATCCATAACATGACAAGTAAATCAAATGGAAAGAAAAGGACAAATGAAAATGTTACTGCTAGAGCAAGAGATAAATCTGTGCATGATAGTAGAAGGAAACAACAGTTTACGGAGATTCGTAAACGAATGTTCCGTAACAGGATAATTGGCAATTTGTTAAAAAATATTAAGAAAGGTCAACAGAAATTAGTTTTTTATAGGAGAAAAAAAAAAGTTGAGAAAGTTATTGATCAGGCTTTTGAAATTAAACGTAAGTTATTTATTTTGATAATCAATAGAATTAGGAAGCTAAACAAGGCAATTTTTGATTTCAAAAGAAATAGTAGATGGAAGAGAATAGTTAATCGTAGTAATTTTTGTGAAGTTTTTTCTGGAGAATGGATACATAGTTCAAGCTGTGAGGCATTTTTTAATGAAGAGAGTTATTTCCAGGATAATGATTTGGTGCATGCAGTTGACATCAGTGGTCGTGCTTATGAAGTGAAAGATGGTTGTCCAGTTGAAAAAGAAAAACTTGTGACAACAGAGGCAGAAGAGTTGTTAGGTAATGAGGTTTTAGGAAGACGTGCTAAGGGTCCTGTGTACACCTGGAAGTGTAGTAGTATTTGCAGTGTGCGACAGGATTCCATCAATTTGCTTTGTGATTTTGTACGGACATTTAACAAGAAAAGTTTGAAGCAGAAAATAAGGTTGTTGCAAGAATTAGATCCTTGCAGAGTGAGAGAAGTGACAGGTTTGCATGGTCATTCACTGGCTTGTCTTTCCAGGAGAGTATGCCAGAGTGTTTTTCATCATTTCAGGATGCTAGCAGTGCATCATAACAAAGTGAGGAAGTTAGTTAGACTGTTGTATTATGCTAAGAGTCCAGCAATTATGCTGAAACAATTATGCGCTGCTCTTTTGCATGGTTCTGAAATAGATGTGAAGAATATATGTGAAGAAATTGAGTTTTGTTACTTTGGAAGTAAAGAGGAGAATGTTGAAATTGAGCAAGAAGTAGAGGGTCATTTGGAAGATAGTGTACATGTTTCCAGTACAGATAATTTCCAGAGGGAAATTGCGACGTTTGACATGAAATCAAGTGAGAGGCCTAATTTCACTTGTGTGTGTTGTAGACGCACTTATTATAAGAATCAGACTAAGTTAGTGGATTTATATGCAAAAAGTGAAAGGGAAAATAATAGTGAATGGAAGGATTTTGCAACATACTTGATGGTAGAAAATTGTTTTGATTTGGGATTGGATCAACGTGTGTGTACTTATTGTTGTAACAAATTAAAACAAAACCAGATGCCTGCTAGAGCAGTTCATAATAATCTGGAATTGGTTGAGATTCCTTCTGAATTGAAGGACTTAAATACTTATGAATCTATTTTGATTCAAAGTATCCATCCCTTTCAGGCTATTGTAAGAATGGAGCCAAAGACAGGTAAATTGCCTCCATCAGATTTACAGAGAGGATTAAAGGGAAGAGTTGTTTATTTGCCTCTAGATTTCAAGAAAAACATTAACACAATTGGAGTAGAAAAAGTGGAAGAGGAACCTCTGGTTATCTTAGTTAATGGGGTTCCGACAAAGAATAAGAAAATATGGCAAGATTTAGTAGATGTTAGGAAAGTTAAAAAGGCAACATTGTATTTGAAAAAAAATAATAAATACTATAAGAATGTATATGTTGCAGAAGAGGAAGTAAGTGAGGAAGAGGATAGCGATTTGTGTGCTGGTCAAATTGAGAAAGTAGAACCCTCTACTAGTGAGGAAATATATGAACATTATAGTGTTCATCCTTTGCATTCAAAGGAAGTCATGGGGAATGCTATTGAGTTGTTTCAAATGAAACAAGCCAAAGGGAGTCCCATTAGTGTTTGGGAGGAAAGTTTGGAAGCTCGGTGTTTCCCACAGCTTTTTCCAACAGGTCAGGGAGGAAGATATGATGAGCGACCTCATCAAATTCCTGCTTCTGAATACCGGACTTTGCGATTGTATGCAGGAGATGCTAGGTTTCGACAATGCATTCCTTATTTGTTTCATCTCCTGTTTGAAAGCGATCTGTCTGGACTGTCATATGCAGTGAACCACATCTTGAAAAGTGGTATACACATGCAAAACATCTCGGCAAGTGATTTTATGGATAAAGTGAATGTCCAAGATAGTATTTTGGATTCTCACCTGATTAATCTCATGGCGTGTCAGCGTGGTACTAATGAGTACTGGTACCGTCGTCATGGTGATTTAAAATGTATGCTGAGGAACTTAGGTACTCCCACATGGTTCCTCACTCTGAGTTGTGCCGAGTATGGCTGGGAAGACTTACTTCAATTTCTACGAGAGGCAAATGCTAACGTAGAAAACATCGAATTCAAGACACCCGGAGAACTGTGCTCTTTGGATCCAGTCAATGTATGTAGGTACTTCAATCATAGATTTGAAGCTATGATGTCTTTCATCATGAATAAGAAGAATCCACCTCTTGGAGAGGTGTTGGATTTCTTCTGGAGAAAGGAGTACCAAGCAAGAGGTGCTCCTCATATACATATGTTGCTGTGGATCAAGGATGCACCTAAATTTGGAACGGATCCAGAAGACTCAGTGATGAGTTTCATCCAACAGTATTCTACGTGTGCTGTTCCAAACACAAAGGAGAAGAAAAGCCTAAGAGAAAAAGTTCTGCGTTTCCAAAGCCATCGATGTGGAAAGTACTGCCGTCGTAAATTCCGAAACAAAGACAAGTTCTACACCAAATGTCGTTTCGGCTTTCCACGACCGGTGATTTCTAAAGGAAGAGTAAACAGTTTGATGTCTTCGCTGCGACATAATGTGATGAAGAAATCACCTAAAAACACTTACAATTTGAAGAGGAACGAAGAGTCCAAGTACATCAACGACTACAACCCGGTGATTTTGTCCATGTGGAATGCTAACATGGATATACAGTTTGTGGCTGATAACTGTATGGCTGTGGCTCGGTATGTGATGTCTTACATCACCAAAAAAGAGAAGACAGAATTGAAGGATATGTGGGAGGACATTTCCCATGAAAAGAGCCTCAGCAAGAAGTTGTACAGTTTCAGTCTGAAGATGTTGTCGCATCGAGAAATCGGAGCGTACGAATGTTCTGACCGGTTGTCTTCAGCAAGTCTCTATGCCAAGTCCAGGAGTATCGTTTGGGCGAGTCTTGGTCTTGCTGCAACGCGTAATCGAGTTCTCAAACCTGTGCGGGAAATTGAGTATTTGGCGGAAAAGGAGCCAAACAGTACCGACATTTTGAAGACAAACATGTTGGATACATATTATCCAAATCGAAGCAGTCACCTAGAGAATGTTTGTCTGTATGAGGTTCTGCAAAATTACATGTTCAAGAGGAACATCAAAGAAGATACTGAGAAAGGAGTGTATGCTGTAATAGGAAGTGAGGGATGTCTGGTCAAGCAAAGAAAATGCCACTTGATAAACCATCGAAAATTGAGTGGCGAATCTCCTGAAAAAAAGGAGTTTTTCTATTTAGCACTTTTGCAACTTTTCAAGCCTTGGCGTGCAGAAGAGGAACTGCTTGGAGATTTCCTCTGTTACGAAGACTCTTTCAATGCCGCCAAGGAGACCATAGAATGTCCTGCTTTTCCCAAATTGAGCAGGAAGCAACGATTGCAGCCGAGATTGCCAGAGACAGTTCTCAGGACAGTCAGAGTTCTGCTTCATTGAGTCAGGATCCACTAGGAGGACCTCTTATTGAAAATGAAGCTGCCACTGCTATGAATGAGGTGGAAAGGGCCATGGCACATGCTCAAGAGGATGCGGTTAACTTAGAAGAGTTGGAAAGGCAACTCAACGTTGAGCAGAGGAAAATATATGACGAAGTTACCATGCAAATTGATCATGGATTAAGTCATGATAAGAAAGAGTGCTCATGTACGTCGTTGAAGCCTGTCCGACTGTACGTGAGTGGAGAAGCGGGAACTGGAAAAAGTTTCCTCATTAAAGCAATTTCATGCTATTTGCAGGAAAGGACAGAGTCATCGCTGTCTTGTGTTGTCACTGCTCCAACTGGACTGGCAGCACATAATATTAAAGGGATTACTTTACATCGTTTACTGATGCTGCCAGTGGAGCATGACAACAAATTAGAATATCACAAGCTATCTGGAGATGCTTGTTTTGAAGTTTCAAGAATCTTGAGGAAAATGAAACTTCTTATCATTGACGAAGTAAGTATGGTTTCCAATGTCATGCTTGCCTTTGTGCATTTGAGGATGCAAGAAGTTCTCAAAACAGAGTATGATGTGTTATTTGGTGGCAAACACATCATTGTTTTCGGAGATCTTCTGCAGCTGACACCAGTGAAAGGGCAACCTGTGTTCAAAATGCTCACGCATGAAGATACCAGGAAGTGCCTAGGCAGCATTGGCAACGTCAATATATGGTTAAACTTCAATTATGCTGAACTGCATGAAAATATGCGTCAGGCAAAGGATGAAGTTTACAAGACTATTCTACAAGATGTTAGAATTGGAAAAGTGACCGAGCATGGGAAAGAAGCTTTACATGCACGATTACTGTCAAATTTATATCCAGAACAAGATGTTGTGCCTGAGAATATTTTTCAGAAAATTACTGATAAGAAATCTGGAATATGTTTGATGCCAACTCTTGCAGAATGTGCCAAATTTAACAACAAAATGTTGCATTTAGAAAAGCAAGAGATTGTGAAAGTGGAAGCTATTGATAGAGTAGAGCATATGGGATCAACAATTATTTTGTCTGAGAATCTGAAAACAAAATTGGATTCATTAGAGAAGAGTATATCTAAAACTGCAGGTTTTGAAAAGACTCTGAATGTGTGCTTGAACTGCCGTATAATTTTAAGAAGGAATTTACATGTTGAAAGAGGTCTGGTAAATGGATCAATGGGTAATGTTGTTGATTTTGTGAAATACAGAAATAGAGATGGAATTGAATTTTTAAAAATTAAATTTGATGGCATTGAGGAAGTACAGCTAATTGCTCGTTGTTCTGCTAGATTTTTGCTTGTAAAAGACTTATATGTTCGCCGTAAGCAGTTCCCTGTTTGCTTGGCATATGCGGTGACAATTCATAAATCGCAAGGTTTAAGTGTAGACACTGCATTGGTGAATATTGGCAGTTCTGTGTTCAAGGAGGGTATGGCATATGTGGCATTGTCACGAGTTAGAACTTTATCGGGATTGTACTTGATTGAGTGTGATGTCAGAAACATTTGTGCAGATCTAGATTGTGTTAAGGAATACAATAGGTTAAGAAGAGAGTATGCGCCACATTTGCCTCAGTTTCCTTTGTTTGAGAAACGTCTGGTAGGCCGGAAACGAAGAAATGAGAACAATACTGGGGAGGTTGTAGCAAAAAGACAAAAAGTGAATGAACCTAAAATTACAAGCAGAAACAAAGAGGATTCTGTTGAAGATGTTGTTGGTTTTCAGTTTGAAAACAGTTCTGGTGTCAACTGCTATGCTAATGTAGTAATTAATGTTTTGTTTTCTCTAAAAAATGTAAAAGAAGAGATTGTGGTCAATTCTGATCAAAGATTTTGCAGTTTGTTAAATTCTGTGTTAGAGAAATGTACCACTGATAGAAGAAACATAGAAAGTGTGTCTGAAATTAGAAATCTGTTAGATAGATGTTCAGGCCAAACACAATTCTCTCAAAATATTCAGCAAGATTGTCAGGAGTTTTTAATGTATATGCTTGATGTATTACATGCTGAAGGTGTAGATGTAGATCAGCTGTTTGGGCTTTCTTATCAATGGCAGCATGACTGCGAGAACTGTATGGTATCAAGTACTACTAGTGTAGACTCAGAAAGATTTATATATTTAACTTTGCCAGACAGTAAATCAGTCTCCTTTAATAAGCTAGTGAAAGCTGCTAATCACAACATGGAGTGTAGCCAATGTAAATCTGAAATGATGTCCACATTATTTATACGAACATATGGCCAGTACGTCATTTTAATGTTCCAACGATGTAGGCCTGATGGAACAAAATTGACAACTTTAATAAAAAATTTTGTAGCTTCGCAGTTGTCAATATCAGGAAGGACTTTTGTAACTACAGCAATTATATATCATGACGGCCCTTCAATATCATCAGGACATTACACAGCTTATTTAAAGTCTAGAAATGGCTGGTCATTCTGCAATGATTCTGTTTTAATTTTCAAAAAAAAATTGCCGTATGACCTTAAAAACTCTTACCTGGTGTTTTTAAAACCAAAATTTTAGGAAAATAATCTCGGGATATGATCTGTGGAATTTCAAGAAGTTCTAATGGCTCCTACACAATTTGGCCTTGAGGATAAGTGTAGTTCAGAGACATAACTTCTAATCATAGGATTGGACATCATGGAGATGTATGTGCACTTTAAATGAGTTCAGAAAAACTGTTTCTTTTCATAAGCTAATTGAAGCAGCCAATCAAAACATGGAGTAGAGGGAATGTAAGTCTGCAATGCTGTCTACTGTTTTACATTGCTTTGTGATTAAAAGTGATGTAGAGAATTAAATAATTGTAGTACTCATAGAGGTAGTGTAAGTCTGCTTCATATTAAGCAGTATCAGTGTCATAGGAAATGTAGAACATGACTGAGCAAGAAGGGGAACATATTACTATTCCAGGATTGTGAAAATGATCTTCAACATTTTAATTCTGAAAGTTGCGGAAATGCCAAATGATGGGATTGGCTTACAAGAAATCCAAGAGTTATAAATATCTCTGACTAGATTTGGCCTTGTGGAAAATAGTGGTAGAGAGCAAGAAGTCATTTATTGCATGTAACGTGTTTTTAAAAACGATGGAGGTTTTCTTTCAGAAAGTGGCGGGCTGAAAGTAATAACAGCACAAAAGAGTGTAAGCTGTTCATAGGACATCCTTGGACGTCATGGAAAGTAAGTTAACTTTAAGGAGTTCTGAATTTTAATTTCTGATGTTGTATGGGTTTTTTAAACACAATCATTTTGATTGTGGTTTTTTTTCCCCGCTGTTACATGATGAATACCTTCAAGTCACTGTTTTTAGTGAATTTTGATACATTCTGAGAACAGCAAAAATAAACCATTTAACATGTATAATTAATTCTGTACTGTTTGCATTTATGATGTATATGTAGAACTGTGTAGGAGGCATGGAGAAGGTGAGTTTTCTGTAAGTGTTAAATTTATTGTATGCAGTGCTGCACTTCTACGTATTCTTTCATATGCTGGACTACATCTGCACAATGAGATACCTAAGCAAAGGAAACACAAGTGATGTGATTGTGAAATGAGCAAAATAAATTGCACATATTTCAATTACATCACCTGTGTTTCCTATCATTACGAATCACATTGTGCAGATCAAGTTTAGGTCTGTCCAGGGAAACATAGGAGGTTTCTACTTTGTTGAAGAGTGCAGTGGACATGACTCACTTCATTAGTAGACTTTCACAGATATTATCTCCTCTGTACACTTCAACAAGTGTAAATCTCATCTTGAACTCTGAGTAGGCCTCACCTCAAACAAATCTCTGGATAGGAGACATGTTATTGGCATACTGAAGCGACACTTTTCTGAAACAAGAGCAATGCAAAAGATGCACCATGTTTTAAGATAGGCCTCACTTCATCTGCATCAAGATACTGTTAGTTTAAAATGTATATCTTTATGATTGTGTAGAGGACCTGGAGAAGCAGAAGCTTCTGTCAGTGTCAAAGTTGTTGAAAAACTATTTGTCCTTCAATATTTTCCCTTGTCTTTTGTAATTTTTAAATACATATTTTAATTTTTTTCAAATGTTGGTTCTCTCTTTCACAGATTGAAAGTATAGAAATAAAATGTGATTAATTTAACGGCAATTACAAGGTAAATAGTTGTACTCTTTTCATTACATTTCTATCACATTCACCTACTATTAGATCCACTGCTTCACTTCTTTAATCCTCAGTTTCCTGCCTTTGCTACTTTCCTCATTCCTTTCTCTATTACCTATTTACTCAACTCCTTCCACTCTTTTTCTCAGTCCCTCTGTTCTCATAGTTCCTCAGTCTTGTTCACTCACTCCATCTCTATTACTCTTAGTGTCTGTGAATTACTTTCCCAACTTTTTTTTTTTTGGACCGCTTCCCGGGAAGTTGCCCGGTTCGCAAACCAGCAGCGTTATGGCAGTCCACCATTTTGTGTTTCGGTCGAATCAAGATACAAGATGGAGGGCAAATAATGTTCAGAATGGGTAGAAGGGGGCACGGTAGATGTATCTTGACCCCCTTGGTTTTCTGAGGGTGGCTGAGGAGGACCATAGTTCTTCACTCTTGTTCACTCTCTCTGTTTCTATTAATGTCACTGTTTATGACTGATCAAAAAATGTTTTTTAAAAAAGAACAGTAACTATAAGGGAAGGAAATAGACAGTTATGTTAAAAGAAAGACAGCTATAGGGAGTAAACTAAGGATACTGTTACCTACAATCCACTGCTGTTGATGTTACTGACCATGTCATGAATGATGTAATATGTGACATCATCAGCAGTGGATTATAGGTAACAGTATCCTTAGTTTACTCCCTAGAGCTGTCTTTCTTTTAACATAACTGTCTGTTTGCTTACCTTATACTTACTGTTCTTTTTTTTAAAAAATATTTTTTTTGGTTAGCTTCCGGTACGCGTACCGGGTAGCGCTCCGGGAGCGAACTAAGAGAAATAGAGGTTGGCAGAGTTCCAAATATTCTACCAATTTTTTTATAATGGGGAGTTAGTTCTGAAAAGAACTTTTTTTTTAATGTTTTTGTTGTTTTATATTTTTTTTAGTATTTTTTGAACATTTTTTTACTTTTTTTGTATTTTCTGAACGTTTTTAAAATTTTTTTGTTTTTTTTGGGGGGGGGGGAAACAAAAACGATCCATTATAAAGGGCTCAACAGGAGCAAAAAAAAAAAAAGAATTTATTTTTTGGTGCGTTTCGTACAAACATTAATATGATTTTGAATTGCTCGCAAAATCAAAGTGATGCTACTTTCTCTGTAGCAGATGAAAGTGCCACATTCCACGCACACTTGCTTTACGTGCCCAAACAACATTTGGATGTTTGCGATCATCTCCCTCGCCTCTGGTCCCGACACCTCTGGAACCACCGATCTTCTTGCCATTGGGAGGGGATTTTGTTGTTCGTCACGTAGCTGGGCAGCACTATAATTATTTGGGTGCCACCTACTCATATGCCGATGCATAGTATGATTGCCAAAACTGTATTTTTTATCAGTGCCCCTTGACAATCTATCACCGCATATGCGGCAAAACACGTAACGTGCATTCACTTTCTTTTGCCCCTCAGGAATTCTGTAGAATTGCCAGATGTAATTTTCCTTACGATTGTACCTCCTGGGCTCCTCTGGCAAAAACTCATGCTCTTCCTCCTCTTCCTCCTCTTCCTGTTCTTCCTCTTCTTGCAAAATTACTTCTGCAGGTGGTCCTCTCTTTCTTGGATTTGGTGGAGGTGGTGGGCTAGCACCAGCTGAAGCTACTAATGAAGCCATCTCAAAGTATCAATAAAGGGTCTTTCTCTCACCAAGATGAAAGTCAGAGTGATGAAAGAAGGAGGGGTTTTCATCATTTGGGAAAAACAAAAGTTCTAAACCAATGAAAAGTGTCCATTTTAGATCACATGACCTTGTATTACATCATTAGGAAACCAAAAGTGAAATGAACCAATGAAAAGTGTTATTACCGAGTCACATGACCTGCTATGTTTACGTTACGCGGTCGGCGCCGCGCCGCGGATCGCTTCCGGTTCGCGTACCGCTGCGCTTCCGGGTACGCGAACGTAGCACGTAATATGACGTATTACGCGAGAACGCGAAACGTCATGCTGACGCGAAGCGTCGCGATGTTGTTTTGTAACGCGAGAGGTGCGCAAAAGGAACGTTTACCAGTTCGCGTACCGGGTCGCGCCTCCGGATTGAGCTAACGGGAAGCTAACCGGTACGCGTACTGGGAGCGAAACAAAAAAAAATAAAAAAAAATTTGTATAAAAAACATGTAAAAAATATTTTTCTTTTTAAAGAATAATACATTGTAAAGGTTTTGATATTAGCTATTAAAAAACCATTGAAATTCACTGAAAAAACCATAGGTTATAAACCATATATAGTTAGGAATTAGCATTTGAAAAACCTTGAAAATTCACTGAAAAAACCATAGGTTATAGACCATATATAGTTAGGAATTAGCATTTAAAAAACCTTATTTTACTCACACAAAACCAATGAAATTCCATATATAGTTAGTTGTACTAACTATATATCACGCACCCGCAATCCACTGCTGATGATGTCACATATTACATCATTCATGACATGGTCAGTGACATCACTGATGACATCACTGATGACATCTCAAATGACATCACTGATGACATCACTGATGACATCTCAAATGACATCACTGATGACATCACTGATGACATCTCAAATGACATCACTGATGACATCACTGATGACATCTCAAATGACATCACTGATGACATCTCATTTGACATTACTGATCACATCACTGATGACATCACTCATGTGATAATACGATGAACCTCTTCAGACTCTAATATAACCTTAGATACACTCAGTGTAAACAGACACTCACAGACTGTCACTCATTCATGGAGTTACTTACACACCTAGTCAGTCATGCAAAGAATCAATCACACCTCCATTTTCACAACTATACAGTTATACACATCTTACTTATTCAAACATATACTAAAACATATTTACTCACTTATACAATCCTGGATACAAGAGCACAATGATCCATACAGCCACTCACACATTCACTGGCTCTTATGCACAGTTATTTATATATGTCAACTCTCACATGTACTGTATTTTACATATGTACTTACTTTGACATGTAGCACTGAGATATCCATTCACTCACCAATACAGTCATGCACACAGTCAACCGCCCATACAGTTGTTTCCACATGCACTTTTGAACCCATACATCTATGCACAGAGTCATACACCTCCCAGCCACCCACACACACACTCAGTCTCCCATACAAATGCTTGGGCAACCAATCAATAACCCATATAGTTACTCATATAGCTACTGATCAACACATGCAGCAGTTTACAGAACAACAGACATAATGATGCACAAATTAAGACAGTTTAGTCACTAACCCATGCACTCAGTGAGACACATTTAACCACTCACTCATACAGTCAGTCATGCACCTACTAAATCCTTCATCCAGACACTTATACATCCACTCATTCTTAAATATGTAAGACATATTTTAACTTTACAGAAAAATACAGTCACTGTATGATGTCATCAATGATGTCATCAGTGATGTCATTTGAGATGTCATCAGTGATGTCATCAGTGATGTCATTTGAGATGTCATCAGTGATGTCATCAGTGATGTCACTGACCATGTCATGAATGATGTAATATGTGACATCATCAGCAGTGGATTGCGGGTGCGTGATATATAGTTAGTACAACTAACTATATATGGAATTTCATTGGTTTTGTGTGAGTAAAATAAGGTTTTTTAAATGCTAATTCCTAACTATATTTGGTCTATAACCTATGGTTTTTTCAGTGAATATATATATATATATATATATATATATATATATATATTATACATATATGTGTATATATATATATATTACCTACTGGCGGTCGCCAGTAGGTATATATAGTTAGGATTTTTTTCCTATGGGATTTTTGAAAATTCTATGTTGAATAACTTTGGCGTTTGAGGACGGAATTGGCTGAAATTTTCTGGAAAATGGAACATTTTGTTTCTGAGCAGCCCCATAAAATTTGGGGGGGTTTCGTCAAGCGGGGGCCGAGAAAAAAGGGGGGTCCCAAAACGTGTTTTTAACATTGAGTTTTCCATAGGGCGGTTGGACTCACTTTTAGCTCGAACGGCTGAATGGATTTCCACGAAACTTGGCAAAATTGTAGGGACTGGTAGCCCGATGTGCCTTTGCTATGTCTCAAGATATATGCTCCAGTGGTTTTTACGAAAATTAACTTTGAAAAATATATATTGGGCTACATTGGGCTATATATATGTTGGAGCCCAAATGTAGCCCAATGTAGCCCAATGAAGCCCAATGAAGCCCAATGTAGCCCAAAGATGGCTGCCAGAGACAAAAAAAACCAAATGTAGCCCAAATATCAGCCAGATGTAGCCCAACTATAGCCCAGTGACAGAATGTCCCAGAGTGTTTTAAAGAACAACTAGAACGCTAACAGTCTTACTTATGACAAAAGTATGGCACACCTGAAGTCATCTTGATTGGAATAAAGTGGTAACACTTAATACATTTAATTTGAAAAGGAACAAAGTAAGGGGTTTCATTTTGCCATAGAAATGTTATATATATATATATATATATATATATATATATATATTACCTACTGGCGGTCGCCAGTAGGTATATATAGTTAGGATTTTTTCTCTATGGGTTTTTTGAAAATTCTATGTCTAATAACTTTGGCGTTTGTGGACGGAATTGGCTGAAATTTTCAGGAAAATGGCACATTTTGTTTCTGAGCAGCCCCTGAAAATTTCGGGGGGGTTCGTCAAGGGGGGGCCAAGAAAAAGGGGGGTCCCAAAACGTGTTTTTAACATTGAGTTTTCCATAGGGCGGTTGGCCTCACTTTTAGCCCGAACGGCTGAATGGATTTGCACGAAACTTGGCAAAATTGTAGGGACTGGTAGCCCGATGTGCCTTTTGTAGGTCTCAATATATGTGCTCCAGTGGATTTTGAGAAATTAACGTTTAAAAAAAGATATATATCTGTAACAGCGGACCGGGCAGCGCTCTGGTTCGCGGACTTTTCGCGCAACGGAGCTTTGTGAAGCGAAGCTGATTGGTTCTCCGGCGTCTGTCAACATTCCAAACAGTCCGTAGCGGCCGCCATCTTGTCTCTCGGTAGGATCGAGAGACAAGAGGAGGTCAAAACAAAGGGGGAAATAACTATAAGGGGGCATAGTAGATCCTCGCTGACCCCCTAGGTTTGATGTGGAGGTTTTAAAAGGGCCCCGCGGGGCAAAAAAAAATAATAATAATAATAATCGAATGGCTGAATGGATTTGCACGAAACTTGGCAAAATATTAGGGACTGGTAGCCCGATGTGCCTTTGCTAGGTCTCAATATATGTGCTCCAGTGGATTTTGAGAAATTAACGTTCAAAAAAAGATATATATCTGTAACAGCGCTCCGCTTCGCGTAACGGAGGTTTGCGAAGCTGATTGGTCATTCTGTCACTGGGCTTTAGTTGGGCTACATCTGGCTGATATTTGGGCTACATTTGTTTTTTTGTGTGTCTGGCGGCCATCTTTGGGCTACATTGGGCTACATTGGGCTTCATTGGGCTACATTCGGCTAATTAGCAAATAGCTCATCGCAAACTAGGAATGGTAAAGAATCGCTATTTATTCCTTAAAGTTCGCTATTTAGGAAATGCAAAAAACTTTGATGATACATATGGCGGTTCATCTCTAACAAGATAAGAAGCATAGGGATACATTTATGATGACTGGCGCATCACCAGGGATGTGTTAGTCATTCTGTGCCGCTGTTCCGTCACCTATGGTGTGCTGCATTTACAATGCGGCGCATCATGGGGCAAAAACAGCACAGATGCGTGATGTATCTGTGCCGTAAAGGTGGCGCATTGCTGGAGTTGTATCTCAAGTGTGATGAAGCTCCAGCAAGGGTCGGGGGTGCCCCTGTCGCAGGGTTTCTGTTCTCACACAGAACTGTGGACAGAGGATTGGAACCTCGGCGAATGCATTGTTGGAGTTGTATCGCAAGTGTGATGAAGCTCCAGCAAGGGTCGGGGGTGCCCCTGTCGCAGGGTTTCTGTTCTCACACAGAACTGTGGACAGAGGATTGGAACCTCGGCGAATTAGGGTGTCCCAAAACTCACGTTAGTAATCAAAAACTCCTTAGCAAGCTAGGAACAGTGTCACATTGGATATAACAAACTCTCAATGTTTAGACAATCCAGAATATGAACTTATAGTACCTCAGGATACGTGGAACTCATGAACAGTCGGTCGTTATAGATTTCTTAGAAACCAGAACATGGAGTTAAGAAGAACAGATGTGTATTTGAAATGTTTATTTACTAATGCCGTCTTCTCAGGCGTAGTACCTTAGATAATAAAAGTACACATATTATCAGTAGCAAAATTACCAGCATAGTTACTAGTACATAAAAAGTGAATGGTGATAGTATGTTAACATGCTGTAAATGAATAAGAGTTAGCAACACTTATAAGCAGCCGCGGGCCGTGGAGGGAGTTACGGTGAGGCAGGGAGGCGGGGAGGGGGAGAAGCAGGGTGGAGAATACAAGTACACATATTATCAGTAGCAAAATTACCAGCATAGTTACTAGTACATAAAAAGCGAATGGTGACAGTATGTTAACATGCTGTAAATGAATAAGAGTTAGCAACACTTATAAGCAGCCGCGGGCCGTGGAGGGAGTTACGGTGGGGCAGGGAGGCGGGGAGGGGGAGGGGCAAGGTAGAGAGGGCTCCACCCTGCTTCTCCCCCTCCCCGCCTCCCTGCCCCATCGTAACTCCCTCCACGGCCCGCGGCTGCTTATATCTCACCCTCCCTAATACACATATTATATTATTTGCTAAGAAGGTCTCTTTGTGTTGGTTTAGGGCGTGCCCATACTTTAGTGTCTTAGATTTGAAGGAATCACATCAGCATACACCAGCTCTCTCTTCATGTGAACCGCATCAACTGTTGTGTATGTGTGTTCGGCAAAGCAATATAAAACCCGCCTCATGCCCAGAATTGGCAGAAGTTGCACTTATGTTATGAGTATGAAGTCGTGGAGATCAGACCTCATAACAATTCTGTATCGTGTTGTTCTTGAAACTTTAGCACTCGCTGTACAGATATAGTTTAACAAGTAAAGCAGATAGTAGACCAATAACATATTATTCTCATGTAAACCACGATGAACTACTAGGTGGAAAGCTAAAGCAACAACTAAGTGTCGTGTGCAGAAGTTGCAAAAAAGGAAAAATGGCGTTTAAACCGGTAATGAGCCCATGCTAACTTAACACGGTGTAAAGATATCCAGGACCTAGATGACACCTCCTCATGATCCGGAAACGAACTGAATAAGATAATAGAAGTGCCATCTCATGAGAGCAGATTGCAAGTTTATATGTGGACGGTCCGCAAGGTAAAGCATTAAAAACTAGGAAAATTTAATGCTAAAGAAAAATAAAACAGCCAAGTACTTTATCGAGTCTTAAGCCAATAGGCAAGGTAAATAATAAAAACTTGACAAATAAGTCAATGAATTGTCAATGAAATGCTAGTACTCAGCATATCAAACATGAAAAAGGTCTATGACATAACTGTGTATGCAAAATAAGCTGCAACAGCCTCCAATAGGAAGTCACCGTCTTCATCCGAAAACAGTTCAGCCATCCAATTTAAAAGCGGAAAAGAACATACGTGCTCTCCCAGCACCGGATCCTCTATCACCATCAGAGGACAGCTCGGTGGGTTTTCAAGAAAGCTCTGTTCCAAGAAAGACTGTGCTGCCGCCAGTAAATTCCAGGGACCAAGTAGTCCATGCATCAATGCCACAGCCATAATCCTTTCGCCAGGACAAACCAACTCGTGAGTAATGATAGGAGTCATCAGCTGATTAAAGTCGACGTCAGGAGAAACCGGTCCGCAGAGACACAAATCAATGGCCCAATCGAAATCACAGGTCAGGCAGTGAAATACAGGCTGGACACAGGTGAAGTAGGAGAATCGAAAAGATAATCCATATGCCGTGCTTAATATCGCCAACGGCATTGTGCCATAATATTCTAGCATGCGATTCCGGAACAGTGTCAGCAGCTGCAGGGTGGGAGGTTGCATAGGAGGGACATCCATATTTAAAAATGTAAAAAAGCACAAGAGCGTCCGCTGGTAATGCAAGTAAAAATGCCAATCCACGAACCAGAGTGCAGAAAATAGAATGAAAGGAAGCAGGGATGACTCCAAAGATTTTCTCAAATGAAGTCACGAGACCACTGGTAACAACTTTAAAAAAGTGCGCCAGGGACTTTGTGGAGGATGCGTTAAAGATAGTCGGAAACATGTTGCTGAAATTGAAAGGCAAATCTTAATTGAAAAGGGTGTGCACCTCTGTACGGGTGTTCGCTATGTGAAGTACGAAAGTTTCACGGGCCGAACTCAAGGCCACCTCTCTCTGAGACAAAAGAGCTCTTATTCTTGCCATGCCGTTGAAACGTGTCCCAAGGTTGGTATTTGTGGCCAGATTGAAAACTCCCTATGTTCATGTGTGGGAGGAAATAGAACATTTCTGCAGCAAATAACCCGTTCACTTACTGTTACGATAAAAGGAATACTTTTAATTAACTCAGAACAATCTTCATTATTGAGCATCAAATAACTACCATTTTCCAACAACTTGAACGTGGGGATGATAGCAGGAACTGGCGTGCCTTGCAACACGCAAGCCATATTTGGTCGGTGTTTGTTGCATGAACCGTGTAACTGTATGTGCCTACACATTAGTGAATGATCTGGCGTCTCAGTGCATTCCTCTCCATTCAGATAAACTTCTTGATCATCTTTGAAACATCTGTATGTGTATGGAAGCGACCAGACCTCATGAAGAAAAGCACTACCTAAAGGTTCATAACGACCTATTGGTATATATTTCATACAATTTGAAAACTTATATAAAGCAAAAGGCAGCGTTATTAAACCGTGGATAAGGCATGTTGCCAAAAAACCCGCAATCCTCTGCTGATGATGTCACTGAGCATGTCATGAATGATGTAATATGTGACATCATCAGCAGTGGATTACGGGTAATGGTATCTCTAGTTTACTCCCTTATAGCTGTCTTTCTTTTAACATAAGTGTCTGTTTCCTTCCCTTATACTTACTGTTTTTGGTTCGCTTCCGGTTCGCGTACCGGCGAGCGAACTGGGAAGCGAACTAAGAGAAATAGAGGTTGGCACAGTTCCAAATATTGTACCAATTTTTTAATAACGGGGAGGTAGTTCTGAAAAGAACTTTTTCTTTTATTTTTCTGAACATTTTTTTACTGTTTTTGAATTTTTCGGAACAGTTTTATATTTTTGGGGGTTTTTCTTGGAGGGGGCAATGAAAACGATTCATTGTAAAGGGCTCAACAGGAGCAACAAAACAAAAAAAAGAAGTATTTATTATTTTGGGCGTTTCGGACAAACTTGCATATGATAGTCAATAGCTCTGTTGATCAGAGTGATGCTTTTTTCTCCGTAGGAAATGAATCCATCGCAAAATGCGCAGATGTGTTTTACATCACCAAATCTCATTTGTATATTTGGCACCATCTCCCTGCCCTCTGGTCCCGTTACTTCCGGTACAACAGATCTTCTGGCCATAATAGGGAGATTATCTAGGTCGTTCCGAAACTGTGCAGCACTGTAGTTGTTAGGATGCCACCTAGTCATATGGCGATGCATTGTGTAGTTTCCGAAACTGTATTTTTTGTCGGTCCCTCTGGACAGTCTATCTTGACATATAAGGCAAGTTACGTATCTTGCATTTACTTTTTTCTGACCTTTGGGAATTTTAAAAAATTGCCAAATGAAGTTTTCTTTCCGGTGAGACGTCCTGGGCTGCTCAGGCAAAAACTGCCTCTCTTCGTGCTCGTCCTCCTGTTCCTCTTCTTCTTCTTCTTGTTGAATTATAACTTGAGCAGGTGGTCCACTCTTCCTTGGATGTGGTGGAGGTGGTGGGGAAGCACCAGCTGAAGCTACCAAAGAAGCCATTGCTCAGTGATCACAAAGGGTCTTTCTCTCACAATGATGAAAGTCAGAGTGAGGAAAGAAGGAGGGATTTTCATCATTTGGGAAAAACAAGAGTTCTCAACCAATCAAAAGTGTTCATTTTAGATTATATGACCTAGTCTTACATCATTAGGAAACCAAAAGTGAAATGAACCAATGAAAAGTGTTATTACCAAGTCACATGACTTGCTGTGTTTACGTTAAGCGCTTTGCAGGGCCTCCCGGTTTGCTTCCAGAAACCTGCGCTTTGCGACTCCCTTCGCGTACCAGTTCGCTAACGTAGTACGTCATATGACGTATCACGCGACAACGTGAAACGTCATGCGGACGGGAGGCGTCACGATGTTGTTTTGTAACGCGGCACTTGCGGTAAAGAAACGTTTACCGGCTCGCGGTCTATTTCGCGGCATCAAGGTCAGCTAACGGGAAGCTTCCCGATTTGCGAAGCGGGAACGAAGAAAAAAAAATATTTTAAAAAAAAATTATTCATAAACATATAAAATATATTTTTGGATTTAAAGAAGAATACATTTTACAGCTACAGATATTAGCTGTTAAAAAACCAATGAAATTCACAGAAAAAACCATAGGTTATGGACCATATATAGTTAGGAATTAGCATTTACAAAACCTTGAAAATTCACTGAAAAAACCATAGGTTATAGACCATATATAGTTAGGAATTAGCATTTACAAAACCTTGAAAATTCACTGAAAAAAACATAGGTTATAGACCATATATAGTTAGGAATTAGCATTTAAAAAACCTTATTTTACTCACACAAAACCATTGAAATTCCATATATAGTTAGTTGCACTAACTATATATCGCGCACCCGCAATCCACTGCTGATCATGTCACATATTACATCATTCATGACATGGTCAGTGACATCACTGATGACATCACTGATGACATCTCAAATGACATCACTGATGACATCACTGATGACATCTCATTTGACATCATTCTTGTGCTAATACGATAAACCTCTTCAGACTCTAATATAACCTTAGATACACTCAGTGTATACAGACACTCACACACTGCCACTCATCCATGGAGTTACTCACACACCCAGTCAGTCATGCAAAGAAACAATCTCACCTCCATTTCTTCAACTATACAGTTAAACACACCTTACTTATTGAAACATATACTAACACATATTTACTCTCTTATACAATCCCTGATACAAGTTCACAATGATCGATACAACCACTCACTCATTCAGTGGCTCTCATGCACAGTTATTTATATATGCCAACTCTCACATGTACTGTGTTTTACATATGTACTTACTATGACATGTAGCATTGAGATATCCATTCACTCATCAATACACTCATGCACACAGTCAACTGCCCATGTAGCTGTTTCCACATGCACTCTTGAACTCATACACCTAGTGAATAAACTGCTCACACATCTATGCATAGAGTCACACACCTTCCAGCCACCCCCACACAAACTCAATCTCCCATAGAAATACTTGGGCAACCAATTAATAACACATATAGCCTCTCGTATAGCTAATGATCAACACATGCAGCAGTTTACAGAACAACAGACATAATGATGCACAAATTAAGACAGTTTAGTCACTAACCCATGCATTCAGTGAGACACATTTAATCACTCACTCATACAGTCAGTCATGCACCTACTAAATCCTTCATCCAGACACTTATACATCCACTCAAGACATATTTTAACTTTACAGAAAAATACAGTCACTGGATGTTGTCATCAGTGATGTCATTTGAGATGTCATCAGTGATGTCATCAGTGATGTCACTGACCATGTCATGAATGATGTAATATGTGACATGATCAGCAGTGGATTGCGGGTGCGCGATATATAGTTAGTGCAACTAACTATATATGGAATTTCAATGGTTTTGTGTGAGTAAAATAAGGTTTTTTAAATGCTAATTCCTAACTATATATGGTCTATAACCTATGGTTTTTTCAGTGAATATATATATACATACATACATACATACATACATATATATATATATATTCACTGAAAAAACCATAGGTTATAGACCATATATAGTTAGGAATTAGCATTTAAAAAACCTTATTTTACTCACACAAAACCATTGAAATTCCATATATAGTTAGTTGCACTAACTATATATCGCGCACCCGCAATCCACTGCTGATCATGTCACATATTACATCATTCATGACATGGTCAGTGACATCACTGATGACATCACTGATGACATCTCAAATGACATCACTGATGACATCACTGATGACATCTCAAATGACATCACTGATGACAACATCCAGTGACTGTATGTTTCTGTAAAGTTAAAATATGTCTTACATATTGAAGAATGAGTGGATGTATAAGTGTCTGGATGAAGGATTTAGTAGGTGCGTGACTGACTGTATGAGTGAGTGATTAAATGTGTCTCACTGAATGCATGGGTTAGTGACTAAACTGTCTTAATTTGTGCATCATTATGTCTGTTGTGATGTAAACTGCTGCATGTGTTGATCATTAGCTATACGAGAGGCTATATGTGTTATTAATTGGTTGCCCAAGTATTTCTATGGGAGATTGAGTTTGTGTGGGGGTGGCTGGAAGGTGTGTGACTCTATGCATAGATGTGTGAGCAGTTTATTCACTAGGTGTATGAGTTCAAGACTGCATGTGGAAACAGCTACATGGGCAGTTGACTGTGTGCATGAGTGTATTGATGAGTGAATGGATATCTCAATGCTACATGTCATAGTAAGTACATATGTTAAACACAGTACATGTGAGAGTTGGCATATATAAATAACTGTGCATGAGAGCCACTGAATGAGTGAGTGGTTGTATCGATCATTGTGAACTTGTATCAGGGATTGTATAAGAGAGTAAATATGTGTTAGTATATGTTTCAATAAGTAAAGTGTGTTTAACTGTATAGTTGAAGAAATGGAGGTGAGATTGTTTCTTTGCATGACTGACTGGGTGTGTGAGTAACTCCATGGATGAGTGGCAGTGTGTGAGTGTCTGTATACACTGAGTGTATCTAAGGTTATATTAGAGTCTGAAGAGGTTTATCGTATTAGCACAAGAATGATGTCAAATGAGATGTCATCAGTGATGTCATCAGTGATGTCATTTGAGATGTCATCAGTGATGTCATCAGTGATGTCACTGACCATGTCATGAATGATGTAATATGTGACATGATCAGCAGTGGATTGCGGGTGCGCGATATATAGTTAGTGCAACTAACTATATATGGAATTTCAATGGTTTTGTGTGAGTAAAATAAGGTTTTTTAAATGCTAATTCCTAACTATATATGGTCTATAACCTATGGTTTTTTCAGTGAATTTCAATGGTTTTTTAATAGCAAACATCATAAGCTGTCGAATGTCAAGTACGTGGTAAGTAAAAACATTTTCGTGTTTATGCACACTGATCTGCTTTGAATGCTGCCCCCCACCCCTCATTTCTATTAGGAGTACTCTCTCTTTGCAGATAGTGAAGGGTAGTTAACGCAGGCCTTTGCCCCCGTTGCCCCCGTTGTAATCCGTCGTGCCTGCTTCTCTCTCCATTTGATTGATTGTTCTCTTTGGTTCATTCTCTATTTACAAACAAGCACAGAGTCGCAATACTCTGTTTAGTCTTTGCAGATAGCGAAAAATCGTGTAAAAAAACAAAAGGAATCGAGCAAAATCAGTAGGCCACTAATGGGATCTCTTTTTGACCTCCCTAAAATAGAAACATTAGGAACAACCTGTTGATAATACCAATGTGTATGTACATAAGCGGCGTTCATTTGTGTTCACAGTACCCCTTGTTGATTGTTTGAATCGAGCATTGAATTGTTCGAAGTTGATTCTCTTAAGAATCTTCTCTGCCTGCAAACGAGGAAGAATAGGAATATTCTCTCTCCCTTTGCAGATAGTGAAGGGTAGGTAACGCAAACCTTTAACACGTCGTGCCTATTTCGTTCCTCATTGATTGATTGTTTCCCCAAACATTGACTGTTTGGGAATTGGTTCTTTTTGGAGGTATTCCCTGTTTGCAAATATACGTAGGAAAATCTTTGCAAATAGTGAAAGGGTACGTAATGCGGACCTTTCTCCCCCGTTGTAATCTGTCATGCCTATCTACTCCCCACTGATTGATGCACCTGTTTCACCCGGACCATTTACTAGAGATACGTCATCTGGCCCGACCAGCGAGCACCCCTAGTGAAAAGGACATATGCAATAATAACGAAGTGATCACTGTATCCTGTTAACAGAAACTTTAGCATGAAACAACCTGGAAAGAAAAGAATAGGAAAACGAAAATCAGTAGGCCACTGATGAACATGAACTTTTATTAAACAACGAACAAAGAAACGATAACATAACGTAATGATAAAACCTATTAATGTCCTAGAAACAAGAAAACGTTAAAATATGCCAGTGGTGAGAGACCAGAAAAACAGTAAGAGAAACCAAATCACCCCTCGCTGTCCCACCGCCTGCCACGCCAAAAAAATCGATAGACTAGGGAAAATGCAAGTCAGTAGAACATCCGCCCCCACTCTGGAAACTTCCATGGTGGGGCAGGGTTGCGGCTACGCCCAGCCGGGAGCAGCCCATATAAGGCGGGTCCTGCTGCCACGCCTCGGCCAGGAGATCCTAACGTAGGGTGTACCCGGAGGAGAGGCCGAGGCCAGCGGGACCCGGCCAGGGGATTGCCTTTACAACGCTGAACAGTTGCAGGGGGGGGGGGCAATGTCTCCTCGACCCTCCCCTCTCTCTCCCAGTCCGGCCGCGGTGGCCCTTGAGAGTTGCAGGTAGTCCCGCCACATGCTCTTCCGGTCCGGCCACCAACGGTCGGGGGGCCGAGGCCGACGGGATCCGGCTGCAGCCGATAAACCAAGAAACCCGTTCATGGGGCCAGAGCCAGGGGCGTCCGGCCGACATCTACCGGAAGCCCGGCCCGAAGACGGACGGGACACTTCTTCTGTCTTGAATAATGGCTGCGACAACACTGGGGGGGATGTCTTGCACATGCCTCCGACCCCCCCCCCTCGTCCTCATCGCCTGGTCCGGCCATAACAAATCTCAATCGAGACGCCGTGGGGTGCACTGGGAGGGAGAGACGGTGAGAACAGGCCTCTCCCGCCTCCCCAGGTGGAGGCTTCCCAGCTGCACCCTCAGCGCTCCAGGCGCCCGGAAAAGGGTTCTTCCACTGTGGCCATGCTGCAACGTCTCGCCCGGCAGGGTGGAGCCCGTCCGCTCATTTGACCCCGCGATCGCCAGTAGCTACCGAACTCTCAAAATGGCGGTCGACCTGGCAAGAGCGGGCCCAGCATAAAGAAATGGCCCGGTCACTGGTTGACTCCACCACCGTAGTCCTCCACGACCTTGAAGATTCTAGAGGAGCCGCGGGAGTCTCCGACCCCCGATGGGGAATGACTGCCATGATCGCCCGTGGAGTGACGAAACAGGACGTCGGCGCTCCCATGCTGGCGCCAGCCTCACTTTGAATTACTAGAATCCTGCAGACCTCAGTTCCGGTGAAAGCACAGTGTGACCCGGTAGGAAAAATTGTTGCACCCCCTCCCCTTTTTGACTGATAGTTCAAACCACCGATCCTTTCCTTTGCCCTTTTAAAGGAACTTTGGACTGCCTCCCCCTCATTTACATTTTCTAGAGAAAACAAAACATTAACCGGTACATTAGCAAAGCAGTTGACACCAGAACTGTTTTCAAATTGAAAACCAACAACATCTTCAACAGAATCCTTTTTGTTTCTGCTGTGACCCTGCTACAGCACAGGCATTGTCCCCAGCAGCAATTCTGCAATGCCGGTAAGAATAGCTGTGGTGCCTACTGGACTCACTCACCCCCGCGGCGCCCCACGCCGTTATTTGCTGGGCGGCAACTTACTAGACATCACTTTCGTGCCATCTAGATTTCAACACGTTCTGCTGCCTTGGAACTATTCGCACAACAGACTGCTACTGACGACCCACCCCCAGGCAACATCTTCTGAATTTTCATAATTTGAAAGAACTAGTAACATGTCCTCATCAGGAATTCAAAAGAAATTGCCACGGTCTCTTCGTTGTTTAAATGTTTTTACTGTTTTTGTTTTGTTGTATATATTTATATGTTATTAAAGTTTTATATTCCTACTACTTTGTTGGAGTGCTATATATTTTTAATGTGACACATAATTGTAAAAACTTTGATGTACAAAGAGTCATTCCTGGAATCTTCCGCTTCAGGCTCGGTCCCCTCCCCAATCACAATACAGGATGGTTTTCAGATAGTAGGAACACGTGTGGTGTGACGGATCTCATCGGGTGTGGGCCTTGATCTACTATAACTCCTTTGAAGAGGGGTGATTCTTTACAGCTGGGGCCATAAACTACATCTGCAGGGCTAGGTGATAGCCTGGACAATCGGACACAGAGGAAGAGGAGTGTCAGAGGGTGCGGTAGTGAATAGGGCGAAAGGGAGGTGTCGGGCGGGCACAGAGTGTGATTTTCAGGGAAGAGCAGCGCAGATGGGGGGAGGTTTATTGCCGATGCATAAGACAGAGAGCGGGGGTGACCAGTGCCTGGGGAAGATGCTTGCGAGGGTGGGGAGCCATGCTACGAATCGACAGCGTGCAGAGAGTGGGTCTGGTCAAGGCATCTAAAATGGCTGCCGTGCACGACAAAAGTGTGGCATTTCAAAAAAGGCAAGATGGCGCAGACAATGTTTTTCAACACTTCCTCATTTCCTTCGAATCGAACGTTAACAGACGTTGGTGCATATTACCAAAGTTAAGCGATATTTATCGCTAACGATGCTTAACAACGAATTTTTTACCGCTAAGCATCGTCAGAAATTATCGAAGATAAACCTTGCTATTATCAAGGTTTATCGCAAATGCGATAATAAACGGCCGCAATGCATGAATATCGCTAAAAAGTCAGCGATATTCATGCATTACCGAGCTAATGCTCTTAGCCATGTTATCCACCTCTCATTGCATAACATGGCTAAGAACTGCTCAGGGCAGGTGTTACTTTTTGGAGATATTCGCCCTTAGCGCGAATATCTCCAAAAGTTGGTAATAGGAGATAGATATCTTGCATGTTGTAATGCAAAATATTGTGGTATATGGAACTCATACCATAATCTCTCAGGAAAGCAGAAACTGATCCTTTTGGGACCGCCTAAAAAGGCCTAGGGGGTGAGGGGTACTCTACTTTGCCCCCTTTTCATGTTCCGAACTATTTTATTTTACTCTCTTCTGTAATTACACAAAATAGCAGCGATAAGATGCATCGGAGACACACAGTGAGAGAAAGGAGGCCGGAGATGAAGAAGAGATGTCAAATACACATTGGAGATAATATAGTGGCAGAAGGGAAGTAAATATGAGTAAACTTACCATGTAACATAAAAATGTTGCACTCTATACTATAAGTCTCATTTTATACTACAATCACTTCGCTACAACCTCATAAATTAAAAATAAAAATGAATAATGTCTCAAACAATTTTTGATTTCTAAATATAAATTTATTCTTCAGAATTTTCTAAATTTGAAAGAACTAGTAACATGTCCTCATCAGCAATTTCCTCATGAAAAGTCTGCAATGATGATTCTTGTAACTCTATGGTCTCCAAACATTCGATAAATTCGCCATCAACAGATTGATCAAAAAAATCATTCAAGTCATCTCCTCCTTGTGACAATATTTCATTATTGGTGCTGTCAATTTCAATCAATGTAGTGGAATCATTCAAGTCATCTCCTCGTGACAATATTTCATTATTGGTGCTCTCAATTTCAATCAATGTAGTGGAATCATTCAAGTCATCTCCTCCTTGTGACAATATTTCATTATTGGTGCTGTCCATTTCAATCAATCTAATGGAATCATACAAGTCATCTCCTCCTTGTGACAATATTTCATTATTGGTGCTCTCAATTTCAATCAATGTAGTGGAATCATTCAAGTCATCTCCTTGTGACAATATTTCATTATTGGTGCTGTCCATTTCAATCAATCTAATGGAATCATACAAGTCATCTCCTCCTTGTGACAATATTACATTATTGGTGCTCTCAATTTCAATCAATGTAGTGGACAATTCAAAAGAAATTGCCACGGTCTCTTCATTGTG
The DNA here is from genome assembly GCF_964261635.1 of Lissotriton helveticus. Lineage (NCBI taxonomy): Eukaryota > Metazoa > Chordata > Amphibia > Caudata > Salamandridae > Lissotriton > Lissotriton helveticus. The sequence goes on along the minus strand of NC_136061.1, from coordinate 1,579,419,544 downwards.
AGCCATTTTATTTTGAAATTGCTTGCTGTAAATTGCAGAAAAAAATAATCACTTTCATTTATCGTTTTTAGTAATACATAATATAAAACTAACTTTATCAAGTATTTAGTATAACAGAAGGACTGCAAATAAATAACAGAAAACATTTTTCAAATTATCTTCAAGTGTACAACATAGTTCCCCTTACAAATTAACAACTCACCTTTTTAAAAGTAGGAGAAGTGTTAGTACTGTGTAAATCAAACACCAGAAATTCACCACCAAAAATTCCTCACAAATGTACCTCAGACAGTAGTATCACAAAATGGCTGTGGTTTCCTCTCATTTGACATATATACATAACCAATTAACTTTCATCACACACAAATACAAAACCAAAGTAACATTTTAATTGGTTCTAAATTTCAACACTTTCAAATGTGTTTTCCCCATGCAATTTTCCATAGGACATTTACATACGTCTACAGCCTGAATGGCTGAACGGAATTACACCAAACTTGGCAAAATGGTACATCAAACCTAAGAGGTCAGGAAGGATCTACTATGCCCCCTTATGGTCATTTCCCCCTTCGCTTTGGCCTCCTCTTGTCTCTCAATCCTACCGAGAGACAAGATGGCGGCCGCTACGGACTGTTTGGAATGTTGACAGACGCCGGAGAACCAATCAGCTTCGCAAAGCTCCGTAACGCGAAAAGTACGCGAAGCGGAGCGCTGTTACAGATATATATCTTTTTTTGAACGTTAATTTCTCAAAATCCACTGGAGCACATATATTGAGACCTAGCAAAGGCACATCGGGCTACCAGTCCCTAATATTTTGCCAAGTTTCGTGCAAATCCATTCAGCCGTTCGATTATTAATATTATTTTTTTTTTTTGCCCCGCTGGGCCCTTTTAAAACCTCCACATCAAACCTAGGGGGTCAGCGAGGATCTACTATGCCCCCTTATGGTCATTTGCCCCTTCGCTTTGGCCTCCTCTTGTCTCTCGATCCTACCGAGAGACAAGATGGCGGCCGCTACGGACTGTTTGGAATGTTTACAGACGCCGGAGAACCAATCAGCTTCGCTTCACAAAGCTCCGTTGCGCGAAAAGTCCGCGAACCGGAGCGCTGCCCGGTCCGCTGTTACAGATATATATCTTTTTTTAAACGTTAATTTCTCAAAATCCACTGGAGCACATATATTGAGACCTACAAAAGGCACATCGGGCTACCAGTCCCTACAATTTTGCCAAGTTTCGTGCAAATCCATTCAGCCGTTCGGGCTAAAAGTGAGGCCAACCGCCCTATGGAAAACTCAATGTTAAAAACACGTTTTGGGACCCCCATTTTTTCTCGGCCCCCCCTTGACGAACCCCCCCCAAATTTTTAAGGGCTGCTCAGAAACAAAATGTGCCATTTTCCTGAAAATTTCAGCCAATTCCGTCCACAAACGCCAAAGTTATTAGGCATAGAATTTTCAAAAATCCCATAGAGAAAAAATCCTAACTATATATACCTACTGGCGACCGCCAGTAGGTAATATATATATTCACTGAAAAAAACATAGGTTTCACACACGTTATAGTTAGGAATTAGCATTTAAAAACCTTAGAAATTCACTGAAAAAACCATAGGTTTTACACACGTTATAGTTAGCTGGACATTTCACTCATACAAAACCTTTGAAATTCCACCGTTATAGTTAGTTCAGCTAACTATAACTCGCGTGACCGCAATGCACTGCTGATGACGTCACATATTACATCACTCATGACATGGTCAGTGACATCACTCATGACATCACTGATGATGACATCTCAAATGACATCACTGATGACATCACTGATGACATCATCCAGTGAATGTGTCTTTCTGAAAATTAAATATATTTTTATATGTATATCTAAAGGTCGATCGAAGAATGAATGGGTAAATAAGTATCTAAATGTATGTTCTTTTGGTAAAATTGATTGTGTAACTGACTTATTAAGTGTATCTTAGTGAATTCATGTATTACCGAGTAATCAGTAAATATTTAAATATCTGTATCAGTGTCTCACATTATGTATAAGTGGCTGTATGGGTTGGTGAGTAGCTACATGACTTTGTATATGAGTTATTAGTTGTTTTTTTGAGTATCAGTATGAGTGTCTGTATGGTTCGGTGGGGGATATTACTTAGCGCATAGATGCATGAATGAGTTAGTCACTGTTTGTATGTGTTTTGATGACAGCATGTGTGCAGGACTGTATAAGTGAATGAGTGTGTGTATGGATGTGTTCGTGAGTGAATGACTGTCTCAATAGTGTCTTTATGAGTAAGTTTGTTTTAAACTAGTATATGTGAGTACTGATGTATATAAGTGAGTATATGTGAGAGTGAGAGATTGGAAGAGTACCTGTATAAATTAGTATGTGTTTTTATAATTGATTGTTTAAGAGAGTAAGTATGTGTACGTTTCTGTAGGAGTAAGTGTAGTGGTGTGTGTATAGCTGTATATACAAACAAATGGATGTTTGATAGTTTATTTGCATGTGTGAATATGTATGTGAGTAACTATATGGATGAGTATTAGTGTGTAACAGGATGTATAGGTATAAGAGTACATATTATCAGTGAGTACATGTATGAGTGACTATATAGAACTGTTGGTGAATGAGTGGATCTGTATGTAGATGTTAGAATGACCTAATAGGTTATTGTAACTGGTATTGGTATCTCTATTTTTTTGAAAATTGTAGTTTCCATTTTTGAATGTGTGTATCTAAGATTATATTAGGGTGAGAGGAGGTCTATCACTCTTTCATAAGGATGATGTCATCAGTGATGTCATTTGAGATGTCATCAGTGATGTCATGAGTGATGTCACTGACCATGTCATGAGTGATGTAATATGTGACATCATGAGCAGTGCATTGTGGTCGCGCGAGTTATAGTTAGCTGAACTAACTATAACGGTGGAATTTCAAAGGTTTTGTATGAGTGAAATGTCCAGCTAACTATACCGTGTGTAAAACCTATGGTTTTTTCAGTGAATTTCTAAGGTTTTCTAAATGCTAATTCCTAACTATACCGTGTGTGAAACCTATGGTTTTTTCAGTGAATTTGGAAGGTTTTTTAAATGCTAATTCCTAACTATAACATGTGGGAAACCTATGGTTTTTTCAGTGAATTTGCAAGGTTTTTTAAACACTAATTTCTAACTATATCTGGTCTGAAACATATGGTTTTTCAATGAATTTCAAAAGTTTTTAACATGCTCATTCGTGTATCAATTTTTATATTTTTTATATATTTATTTTTCACAGACTGCCTTTGTATATTATAACGAATTGACTGTATACAGTAATATGCAATGGCACAGCAAATTTTTATGTTTTGGTTAAAGTTGAACAGTATAGTCTACATCTTCAATCAACAATAACCACTGAAATTTGTTATTTATTCTTTTGTGATTTTTTTCACCATGCGCCCACCGTGCGCGCACCGTGCCGCACCTGCAATTTGTTTATTTTTTTTTAAAAAATAGTTTTTTTGCTCTTTGGGGTCCTTCAGGGATCCCCTGAGAAAGCCTAGGGAGTCAGGCAGTCTCTTCCCTGCCTTCTTTTTCCGTTTTAAGACTTTTTTGAAAATCGGGCAAAACGCCATTTTGAAGCGACGTTCGCGCACCGTGCGCGCACCTGTGTGAGCACCCGTTGATGCACGGCAAGTCATGTGACTCAAAAACAACACTTTTGATTGGTTTATAGTAGTTACTGTTCCAGAATCTTCAAAAACCCCACCCACTTCCCTCACTATCTGTTTCACTCTCTTGGGGGAAGGACCTTTCCAGCTTTCTTCAAGGATTGTTGCAGAGATTTCAAAAGATGGCAGAAAGAATGGATTCCTCTTCTGAATCAGATGTCCAGGAACATCAGACATCTGCAAAGAAGACCAAACAATCATTCATTTGGCAATTTTTTATATCCACTTAACTGGAGCCTCAGGGGGAACAGAGGGTTCAGCCCGCCCCCCACTCAATCTGTAATAAACAAAATATGGCCTGTCCCTCTAGACACTCTTGCTCTTTTTATTTCACACACAAGAAATGTAGCAGTTTAAAGAACTTTGTAACACCACGTGCCCAATTTTTTAGGCTGTTCATAACCGTGCAAGTGTCAAAGGCTGTCAAGGTACACAAAAGATATTGTTAAAATTGTCACAATACCATCACCAACCACAATTTGTGGAAATAATTAGGAGAAAAGAGTGAGCCCCTCACGGTAGCACCGCCAATGGGGTTTTCTGGCTAGCAATTGCCAGTATACCCATTTATCATCATAGGTGACTCACTCTTATAGCAGTGGAAAGGAAAGACAAACAAGAGAAAAAGACCAACAACATATAACAGTGCTTTTTCATAACATCAGCCAGGCAGTATACTGATTGTTCATACAATAACAAGTCAATATAAACACTTGCTATTTTAGTGTACACATACACCGGCACCCCCAGTGAGAAAAAAACGTGAATCTCACACAATTAAAATTAAAGAGCTCACTGGCCACTCTTGATTTATTCTGGGCTGTGAGTTCTCCAAATTAAAAACGATTCACACCGAGCAGAATATTGTGTGAATCATTGTCGCCAACATGTTTCGTTGCTCGTATTTTGCGCAACTTCTTCAGGGCAAACAGGGGTTATCCACTTCTATTTCCACTCTCCTATAAACCACACCTGGGGTTAGCGTCTTACACGAGTACCTGCTACCCCATTCACTGTGGACATCCATGTCCTGAAAGATCTGAGAGAATTTTTTATAGATCCACAGGGGCAGAAAAAAGTAAATGCCCCAAAGGTGATATGCACCATTAGTGGATCTGTCCTCTCGAGGGGAAACCGTCAAAAGAAGTATTCCTTCTCATTTTATACTATGATAAGGCACGTGAGGAATGTGCACCCTGCACAGTATGCACAGGCTTCAACCAGAGCCCTCGCGTCTCAACTACCATCTGCTGTGCCCAGCACATCAACAGGAGCACCTTATGCCTTACCATCTACATCAGCATTGGATATACGCCTGTTCCTGAGCAGAGTGAACATGAGGTGCAATGTGTGCAATGAGATACTCTGCTATGGGGAGCAGAGCCTCAACTTAATCGAAATTAAAATTGTGCAGCCAAAGAGTGACTGAAACAAGGGGACTAAGGGTAGGGGAGTGAAGTAAGATGAGTGAAAGAGTAAGGGAATGGCAGTAAGGAAAGGCAAGTGAGGTGGGGGAGTGAGAAAAGAGGAGCAGGGGATGTACACAGGGAAGGGGAGTAATAGATGGACAGGGAGAAGTAGAGCAGGGTAAAGGGAGTAAAGGTAAGAGAAGTAGAGTGATGGTGAGAGAAGGGGTATAAGGATGAGAAAAGGGGGGTAAGTGAAAGTGAGAGGTGGAGAGTGAGGGAGAGAGAAGTGGAGTGAGGGGATGAAGGGAGTTAGGAAAGCAGAGTGAGGGAATGAGAGTCAGGATTTCAATGAGGAATGGAGAGTGAAGGAGAGTGAGGGTAAGAGACTGGAAAAGACGATGGGTGTGAGATACAGACAGGAGGAATGGTAGTGGGCTAAGGGGAGTGACGGTGAGTGAAGGACAGTGACACTTACAGAAGGTGTATGAGGGTGAGGGAAGGGAAATGAAAGAGAAGGAAGGAGATGAAAAGAGAGGAAAGGGGACTGAGAGATAAAGTAGTAGTGAAGGAAAAAGAAAGAGAGAGACAGGAAGGGTGAGGGAGAGAAAGAGAGAGAGAGTAAGAGAGAAAGAGAGGGAGAAGAAGTGACTGAGAGGGAATAAGGTGATTACACTGAGTGAGACAGAGGAACAGAGAGAGAGAGAGAAATAGAGTAAAGGAGAGTGGGGAACTAAAGGAACTTCATCATCTGACTCAAATGTGCAGTTTGCTGAAGAGCAGCCACGTGGTAACAAGACCCAGGAGTTCTTTATCTGGAAGTTTATCACCTTTTCAGAGGGGCACAAGAAAGTAAATGCACCAAAGTTCACCTGTAAAATGTGTGGTAGTGAGCTATCTAGAGCATACCGAAAGAAACACTAGTCTTTTAGTATACACACATTGATTAGACACATAAAAAATGTATAAATGTACATTCTAACAACTATGCAAGGGCATCTACCCAAACCCTTGCAGCAAACCCTCCAGTTGCTGTTCCCCGCACTGCATCTGCAGGAGCATCTCCTTCATCGACTGCTTTGAATATCTGACCACTTTTCGCCAATGTCAACCTCCGATGGAACTTCTGCATGAGATTCTTTGTTATCTGTTAACTGAATAGGAGTAAAGCACTTAGAGTGACTGAGATAGAGGTAGAGAGGGAGAACAACAAGGATAAAAAAAGAGTGAGGGAGTAAACGAAAGGGAATAAGTAAGCTGGAGTGAGGGTGTGATGAAAGAGGAATAAAGAAAGGAAACTGAGGGAAGGGGAGTGGTGACAGAAGCAGAGTGAGGGAGACTGAGGAAGAAGGAGTGGGAAAAGTGAAGTGGTGAAAAATACAGATAGGATGAAGTGCAGAGGGAGAAAGTGAATGATGGTGAGTGAACAACAGTGATAGTTAGGGAAGTAGTAAGTGGAAAGATGAGTGAGGGAGACGGAACAAAATTAAGGCGCAGGGAAAGTGAGTGAGGAATAGAAGAGGAGTGATAGAAAGAGAGAGAATAGGAGTTTAATGGTAAAGGAAAGAGAAGGACAGAGTGAGAGACAGGGAGAGGGAGAGGGAGAGCAAAGAACTGAGAAGCTGTGAGCCAGTGAGACTGAGTGACACAAATGGAAACAGGGAGAGAAAAATCGATGGAAAAAAATGTGATGGAAGGAATAAGTGAAGGGGAGTAAGTAAGATGGACAGAGGGAGTGAGGAAAGGGGAGGGAGGGAAAGTGACTGAGAGAAAAGTACTAAGGGTGAGTGAAAGGCATTAATACTGAGAAAAGTGGCATTATGAATAATAAAAAACAAAGGAGATTAAGAGAGAGGAAAGAGGACTGAGGTATAAAGTAGAAGTCAAGGAAACAGAAAGAGAAAAACAGAAAGAGTGAGGGAGAGAGAGATAGATAGAGTGAGAGAAAAAGAGAAGAAGAGTAAGTGACTGAGATGGAGTAAAGTGGTTACACTCAGTGAGACAGAAAAAGAGACGGAGAGAGAAATGGAGTGAAGGAGAGTGGGGGAGTAAGGAAACTTCATCATCTGACTCAGATGTGGAGTTTGTTGAAGAGCAGACACGTAGTAAGATGACCAAGGTGTCCTTTATCTGGAAGTTTTTCTCCTTTCCAGAGGGACACAAGAAAGTATATGCAACAAAGTTCATCTGCAAAATCTGTGGTAGTGTGCTATCTAGAGCACACCAAAAGAAACACTAGTCTTTTAGTATAGACACATTGATTACACTCGTACAAAATGTAAAAATGTCCATTCTAACGATTATGCACGCGCACCTACCCAAACCCTTGCAGTGAACCCTCCAGTTACTGTTCCCTGCACTTCATCTGCAGGAGCATCTCCTTCATCGACTGCTCTAAATATCGGGCCACTTTTCACCAATGTCCACCTCCAATGCGACTTCTGCGATGATATTCTTTGTTATCTGTAAACTAAGAAGCAGTAAAGCAGTTACAGTAAGTAAGACAGAGGTAGACAGAGAGAAAAAAAGAATTAAAAAAAAGTGAGTGAGGGATTAAACGAAGGTGAGTTAGTGAGATAGAGTGAGGGTGTGATGAAAGAGGAATAAAGGAAGAAAAGTGAGGGAAGGGGAGTGAGAGAAGCAGAGTGAGGGGGAGTGACAAAAAAGAAGCGGGGAAGTAAAGTGTTGAAAAATACAGATAGGATGAAGTGCAGAGAGAGAAAGCGAATGATAGTGAGTGAACAACAGTGATAGTTAGGTAAGTGTTATTAGGAAGAGAAAAGATGAGTGAGGGAGAAGGAACAAAATTAAGAGACAGGGAAAGTGAGTGAACAATAGAAGAACAGTGATAGAAAGAGAGAGGATAAGACTTTAAGGGTGAAGGAGAGAGAAGGACAGAGTGAGGGAGAGGGAGAGCAAATAACTGAGAAGGAAGGAGCCAGTGAGACTGAATGACACAGAGACAAACAGGGAGAGAAAAATGGATGAACAAAAAGTGAGGGAAGGAATAAGTGAAGGGGAGTAAGTAAGATGGAGTGGGGGAGTGAGGAAAGGGGAGTGAGGCAAGGTGACTGAGGGAGAAGTACTGCGGGTGAGTGAAAGGCAGTAACACTGAGGAAAGGGGTATGAGGGTGATGAAAGAGAATGAGAGAGAAGGAACAAGATTAAGAGAGAGGAAAGAGGACTGAGGGCTAAAGTAGGAGTGAAGGAAACAGAAACAGAAAAACAGGAAGGATGAGAGAGAGAAAGAGAGAGAGTAAGAGAGTAAGAGAGAAAGAGAGGGAGAGCAAGTAACTGAGAGGGAGTAAGGTGGTTGGACTGAGTGAGACACAGGGAGAGAGGGAGAAAGAAAAGGACTGAAAGGAAGTGTGGGACTAAAGGAATGGGAGTAAGCAAAAGTGAATGAGGATAGAGGAGTAAGGGAAAGGGACTGACAGACAGAGTGAGATAAAGAAAGTGAGGGGAGTGCGAAAAGTAGAGTGAATGAAAGAGACTGAGGGATGAGATGAAGAAAAATCAGTAAGGAGAGGGAAGGAATTAAGGAAGAGAATTAAGCAAAAGGGAGTGAGGGAGTGAGAGAAATGGAGTGAGTGAAGGTCAGTGAGGGTTAATGTTATGGAAAGAGAGTAAGGAGGGAGTGAGAAGAGACTAAATGATACAGTAACACAAACGTAGTGATGTAGAAACATAGGAAAGAGAAGTGAGAGACAGACATGGGAAAGAGGGAGTTGGACAAGGTGAGTGACGGAAAAGAGAAAGTACTGATAGTCACAGAAAGACTATAAAAGTGAATGAAGGTCAATAATGAGAATGAGAAAAGGAGAGTAAAATGAGTAGAGGAAGAAGAGTAAGGAGAGATTAAAGAATAGGAAAGAAAGAAACACAAGTAAGAGAGTGAAGAAAAAGTATTTTCTGTTTGTCATACTTTCCTTATAAATAATGACAACTCAATAGAATTCTTTTGTTATAAATATAGTATCTGTGGAAGACAAGAAAAAAATGAGTTACAATATATTTTTCCTAATACATAAGAAAGTAGAAGTGAAAAAAAAGAAAGGGAAAGGAAGGAAGGGTGAGGGAGAAACACAGAGGAAGAGAGGAACTGAGTAATGGGCTGAAAGGAGTAAAAGACTAAAGGAATGAGAGTTACTAAAACGGATTGAGGAAACGAGATTAATGGAAGGGAATTGATGGAATAGGTGCAGGGGAAATGGAATGAGAGTAATGCAGAGAGAAGAGAACATGAAGTGGAGGAAGAAGACTAAGATTGAGTGAAGGGCTGAGATAGTGAGGGAAGGGATATAAGACTGAGGAAAGGGGAGTGATGGAAAAAGAATCACATTAAAAGAAAGGAAAAATAAGTAAGTGAGAGAGAAGGATTTATGGTATGGACAGAAAATAAAAGGAAGACTGGTGGAGAGAAAGGGAGACAGTAAAAGAGAGAAACAGAGGGAGAGTGACGGACTGTGAAGTAGTAAATCAGTTATACTGACTGAAACTGAAGAACAGACTTAGACACGAATGGAGAAAAGGGCAGTGAGCGAAAGGGAGTGAGGAAGTGAAAGAAGTGGAGTGAGTGAAGGTCACTCAGTGATCATATGAAGGAAAGATAGTAAGGGGGCAGTGACAAGAGACTGATCGATACAGCAAGACCAGGGTAGTGATGGAAGAAGATAGGAAAGAGAAGTAAGGAACAGACAGAGGAAAGAGGGAGTTGGATAAGATGAGTGAGGGTGAAGGAAGAGTACTAATGGTGAGAGAAGCAGAGTAAAGGTGAATGAAGGGGAGTAAGTAGAATGAGGGAAGAGGAGTAAGATGAGGGAAAGTAAAAAAGTAAGAGAGACAGTGAAGAAAGGATAGAGAGAAATAGAAGTAAGAAAGTAATTAAAAAGTATTTTTTGTTTGTTGTACTTACCTAAGCATAATATCTGTGGAAGAAAAGAAACAATTGAGCTATAATATATTTTTCACAATACAAAATACAAAATAATTTGTACAATATATTATATATTTTATTTTGCGGTTCTCAGAATATATTGAGTTTCACTAAAACAGTGAGTTCAATACAACTCATCATAGGTGGCCACCTGAACTCGGCCCTACCCCTACCCCCGTTACTGAAGTGAAAAACCTTGGGGTTTGGTTTGACTCCCAATTGAGTTTTTGCACTCATACTAAAAAGACTGCTGCATCCTGCTTTGGGATTCTGCGTCAGCTTCGGTCCACCTTTAAATATTTTGACGCTCTCACCCGACAACTGATTGTGCAGGCCATGATCTTGTCTAAACTAGATTATGCCAGCTCCCTTTTTCTTGGAGTCAACCAGGCTGAGCTTTCCCGTCTCCAACGCGTCCAAAACGCTGCCGCCAGGGCTCTGGTTGGTTTGCCCAGATTTTGCTCCGCTAGAAAAACCATCTCCAATCTCCATTGGCTTCCGGTGGCACAGAGAATAAAGTTTAAATCCCTGATTTTGACATTCAAAATCTTAAAGCTTTCTTCCCCTCAGATTTTACAGCGACTTATCTCCCTGTATGTTCCTGCTCGTTCTCTGAGGTCCTCTGCTCTCCACCTAGCCATAGTTCCCCGTTTTAAGAGAGCCAGGACCGGCGGTCGATCTTTCCGAGTTCTCGCCGCCAAGTTGTGGAATTCCTTACCTGTCCACATTCGGGCCATTGATGAGCTTTTCGCCTTCAGGAAGGCTGTTAAAACCTTTCTCTTCCCCTTGGATCCTTAGTTTTGTTGTTGTGTTGTGTCTTCCACCTTCTGTCCGGTTTTTGTTTTGTACTAGCGCTGGGACGCCCCTTTGCTGGGGCATCTGTGCGCTCTATAAATCCGGATAACATAACATAACATAACATAACATATGACAGCGGGCAAAAAAAAACTGATTCAACATTTTCATTGACAATGTAACAATTAGAAAAAAACATATCTTAAATGTCTTTTTCAAACAGCAATTTCTGACGTAAGTAAAGAATGTGAAAAACATTCACAAAGTAAAAAAACAATACTACTTCTTCCTTATACACTCTAAATAAAGTAATGTCCAAACATATGCTAATAACATTTAGTCGAAATAGTCATTTGTTTGTGGTACTATTCCTTATGGCCAAATAGTATCTGCGAAATCCTTAGTTTGGAAGTTACTTAATAGTACTCTTAAGCATCCGTCTCCCGACCTTCTGAAACAAAAGCACCCACATCTTTTGGACCATCTAACAATGGTTATACCTCCACCCGATAGTATTTATCATGAACATAGAACCTTAAACAAATAGCATGCTATCAGAACCTCAACATCATCTGGTATGCCGATCACACTCTGCTCATCCTTTATTTCACCAAGGAGCTGTATACCATTAAAAGAAACCTCTACAAGGGAATAAATTGTCACCAACATCTCCAACAACTACAACAAATCTAAAACACCACTGCCTCACTCATGATCAACATTTCCTGTAATACTCATATCACTTACTATATGATACACTTACACTACCTCTATGACAAGTTTAAGTTTTTTTTATCTTGATCACCCTGACTAACAAAGTAATTCTCAGGAGCAGATTAACCTTTTTTACAGCACTAATCTTCCTAGGCCAATTGTTTTCCCTAAAATTTAGTTTCTAAAAACACTAGGTAAGAATTTGGTAAGTCAAAAGGCAAAGGTTGTTTAAAAGTTAATTGAGTGTCATTACAATGAGTCCAGCCTTTTGCACATTTTAAGTAAGCTGGATAATGTCCTGATGTTGTAGAAGAACCATCATGGAAAATAATTGCCACAGTTACAAAAGTTCTTCCAGAAATTGATATTTGAGAAGCCACAAACTTTTTAATTAAAGTTGTCTATTTTGTTCCACCAGGTCTGCATCGTTGGAGCATTAAAAATTCATACTGTCCATATCTTTGTATAAATAATGTTGATAACATTTCTGAGTTACATTGGGTACAAACCATGTTTTGATTTGCTTCTCTAACTAGATTATTAAAAGTCACTGATTTGCAGTCTGGTAATGTCAAATATATAAATCTTTATGTGTCTATTTGAGTACTACTTGAAAACGAGCAATTATCACAGTCATGTTGCCATTTATAAGATACACCAAATATATTTTCAATATCTATACCTTCATCTTGCAATACAACAAGTATATCATAAGAAATTCCTGACAATCTTGCTGAATATTCTGTGAAAATTGATTTACTCCAGAACATATGTCTAAAACATTTCGAATATCAGAAACACTTTCCATTTTCGTTTTATCACTGCTACATTTCTCAAAGACAGAATTCAACAAACAACAACATCTTTGATCCCGATTATCAACAATCTGTTGCTGTAAAGTTTGAAGAAAAAAAACAACATTAACCACTACATTAGCATAGCAGTTGATACCAGTACTGTTTTCAAACTGAAATCCAACAACCTCTTCAATACTATCCTTTTTCTTTTTCCTTGCAATTACTGGTTCATCTAGTTTTTTTCTTTTCTCTACAACCTCACTACAATTTTTCTCCAATCTTCTTTTTCGAAGTACCACAACCGTTTCAAATAAAGGATATTGAGGTAAATTTGGAGCATATTCTCTTCTCAACCTATTATACTCTTTCCCACAATTCAGATCTGCACTATTCTTTGTCTCATCAAAATCAATCAAGTATAATCCAGATAAAGTTCTGACTTGAGATAAAGCAACATATCCCATACCCTCTTTGAACACAGGGCTTCCAATATTCACCAAAGCTCTATCTACACTCAAACCTTGTGATTTATGAATAGTCACCGCATATGCCAAACAAACAGGAAACTGTTTTCGGCGGACATATAAATCTTTTACTAGCAAATATCGAGTCGAACAACGACTCAATTGTTGTACTTCTTCAATATCATCAAATTTGATTTTCATAATTTCCATCTCATCTCTATTTGGGTAATTCACAAAACCAACAACATGTCCCATTGCTCCATTTACTAAACCTCTTTCCACATGTAAATTACGTCGTAAAATTATCCGACAATTTAAACATATATATAGATTCTTTTCTAAACCAGCCGTTTTAGATATTGATTTCTCTAAAGAATCCAATTTTGACTTTAACTTTTCTGACAAAATAATAGTAGCTCCTTCATGCTCCATTCCATCAATAGCTTCCAATTTTATAATTTCTTGATTTTCTAACTTCAACATTTTTTCATTGAAGATTGCACATTCTTGCAGAGTTGGCATTGAGCATATCACTGATTTACTTTCAGCAATTTTTCTATATATATTCTCTGCACCAACATTTTCCTTTGGAAACAAATTTGAAAATAATCGTGCCTGTAAAGATTCTTTGCCATGTTCACTTAGTTTTCCAATTCTTATATCTTGAAGAATACTTTTATAATCAGCATCCTTTGCCTGTCGCATATTTTGAGTGAGTTCTGTATATTCGAAATATAACCATATATTAACATTTCCAATGCTTCCCAGACACTTTCTCGTATCTTCATTTGTAACGGTTTTAAACACTGTTTGTCCTTTCACAGGAGTTAGCTGTGGTAGATCTCCAAAACCAATGATATGTTTGCCTCCAAATAACACATCATACTCTGTTTTAAGAATTTGTTGCATTCTTAAATGCACAAAGGCCAGCATTAAATTTGATACCATGCTTACCTCATCAATAATGAGAAATTTTATTTTTTTCAGGACTCTGGAAACTTCACAACAAGCTTCTTCAGATAGCTTGTGGTATTCTAATTTATTTTCGTGCTCTACTGGTAGCATCAATAAACAATGTAAAGTAATCCCTTTAATGTTATGTGCTGCCAACCCAGTTGGAGCGGTAACAACACAAGAGAGTGACGATTCAGTTATTTTCTGTAGATAAGTTGTAATTGCTTTAATTAGAAAACTTTTTCCAGTTCCTGCTTCTCCACTCACGTACAGTCGTACAGGTTTAAATGACGTACATGAACACTCTTTTTTCTCATGACATAAACCATGCTCAGTCTGCTCTGTCACTGCATCGTATGTTTGTTTTTGCTCAACATTTAGTTTTTTTTACAATTCTTCTAAGTTTATTACATACCCCTGAGCTTGTTCCATTCTTCTTTCCACCTCATCCATGGCAGTAGCTGCTTCATTTTGGATAATTGGTCCTCCTAGTGGATCCTGACTCAATGAAGTAGAACTTTGACTGTCTTGAGAACTGTCTCTAGCAATCTCTGCTGCAATTGTAGCTTCTTGCTGTATTTCCTCGTTCAACATTTGGAGATAATTAGTAAAAACAGGACATTCTATAGTATTTTTGATTGCGTTGAATGAATCTTCATAACTGAGAAAATCTCCAAGTAGTTCCTCTTCTGTACGCCATCGCTTAAAGAGTTGCAAAAGAGCTAAATAGTAAAATTCCCTTTGTCAGGAGTTTCGCAACTCAGTTTTCGATGATTAATCATATATCCTTTTCTTTGTTTCAACAGACATTCTTCAGATCCAATCACAGCATATACTCCTTTATTGATATCTTCTGTAATGTTCTTCTTAAAAGTATAGCTTTGCAGTACTTCATAGAGACAAACATTCTCAAGATGATTACTTCTATTTGGATAGTATGTATCCAACATATTTGTCTTCAAAATATCTGTACTGATTGGTTCTCTCTCTGCTAAATACTCAATTTCTTGTACAGATTTCAAAACTCGGTTTCATGTTCTTGCAAGACCTAAACTCACCCAAATGATTGTTCTAGATTTGGCATATAGATGTGCAGATGATAAGCGATCTGAACATTCATATGCTCCGATTTCTCGATGAGACAACATCTTCAAACTGTAGCTGTACAATTTCTTGCTTAGGCTCTTTTCATGAGAAATTTCTTCCCACATTTCCTTTAGTTTTGTCTTTTCAGATTTTGTAATGTAAGAAGTTACATATCGAGCCACAGCAATGGAGTTGTCTGCAACATATTGAATATCCATGTTTGCATTCCACATGGACAAAATGACTGGGTTATAGTCATTTATATACTTTAACTCTTCATTTCTTCTTAAGTTATAGGTATTTTTCGGTGATTTTCGTGTCACAGTATGTCGCAAAGATGACCTAAAATTGTTCACTCTTCCTTTTGATGTTACTGGTCGTGGAAATCCAAAACGACATTTTGTGTAGAACTTGTCCTTTGATTTGTACTTTCGACGACAGTATTTTCACAACGATGGGTTTGAAACCGCAAGACTTGATGTTTTAAATTCTTTTCTTCTGTGTTTTTAGGAACAGCACATGTAGAATACTGTTCAATAAAATTCATCACTGTCTCATCCGAATCAGTTGGGGGCATCTTTGATCCATAGCAGCATATGTATGTGAGGAGCACCTCTTGCTTTATACTCCTTTCTCCAAAAGAAATACAGAACCTCTCCAAGAGGAGGATTTTTTTTGTTTGTGATAAAAGACATCATAGCTTCCAATCTTTGATTGAAATACCTGCAAACATTAACTGGATCCAAAGAGCACAGTTCTCCAGGTGTCTTGAATTCTATATTTTCTATGTTTGCATTTGTCTCTTGAAGAAATTGAAGTAATCTTCCCAAGCCTACTCTGCACAGCTTAGAGTAGGGAACCATGTAGGATTTCCTAAGTTACTTAGCATATATTTCAATTCCCCATGACGACGGTACCAATACTCGTTAGTACCACGCTGACATGCCATGAGATTAATTAGCTGAGATTCCAAAACAGTGCCTTTCTCTTGGACTTTATTTATAAAGTCCCTTGCCAAAACATTCTGCAGATGTACTCCACTTTTTAGTATGTGGTTCACTGCATAAGAAAGTCCAGACAAATCACTCTCAAACAGAAGGTGAAACAAATATGGAATACATTGTCGAAATCTTGGATCTTCTGCATACAATCTTGATGTCCGGTATTCAGATGCTGGTATCTGCACAGGTCGATCATCATATCGTCTACCTCGACCTGTTGGAAATAACTGAGGAAAACAACGAGCTTCCAAGCTTTCTTCCCATACACTAATAGGACTTCCTTTTGCTTCTTTCATTTGGAATAACTCAATAGCATTCCCCATCACTTATTTTGAATGCAGTGGATGAACACTATAATGTTCATAAATTTGTTCACTTCTGGACACATCCACTTTTTCAATTTCTCCAGTTGACAAATCACTGTCTTCTTCTATAGTTGTTTCCTCTTCTCCTACATATACATGTTTGTAGTATTGATTGTTTTTTACCAAATACAACGTTGCCTTTTTGACTTTCCTAACATCCACTAATTCTTGCCAGATTTTCTTACTCTTTGTAGGTACGCCATTAACTAGAATAACCAGAGGTTCCTCTTCCACATTTTCAACACCAATTGTTTCAATATTTTTCTTTAAATCTAGAGGCAAATATACATCTCTTCCCTTTAATCCTCTCTGTAAATCTGAAGGAGGCAATGTCCCTGTCTTAGGCTCCATATGAACAATAGCCTGAAATGGATGCACACATTGAATCAGAATAGACTCATAAATATGTAAATCCATCAGTTCAGAAGGAATATTTACCAACTCAAGATTATTATGTGCAGCTCTAGCTGGCATTTTGTTTTCATTTAATTTATTATAACAATATTTACAAATACGTTGATCAGAACCCAAATCAAAACAATTCTCTACCAACAAATAAGTTGCAAATTCCTTCCGCTCATTATTATTCTCCTTTTCACTTTTTAAATATAGATCAACTAACCTGGTCTGATTTTTAAAATGAATTCTTCTACAACAAATACAAGAAAAATTGGGCCTTTTTCCTGAAATGACCTTAAACCTTGTAATTTCTTGGTCAAAATTTTCTGTACTAAAACATTGTACATTTTCTTCCACATTTCCTTCTATTACTGTATCAGTTTCTGCACTGCCCTCTTTTTCACAAAAGTAACTAACCTCAATTTCTTCACAAATGTTCTTTACATCTAATACAGATCCATGTAAAAGAGCACTGTTTAACTGTTTTAGCTTAAGTGCTGGACTTTTTGCATAATACATCCTTGTCACTAATTTCCTCACTTCAGTATGATGCACTGCTAAACATCCTAAAATGGTGAAAAACACTCTGGCATACTTTTTTAGAAAGACAAGCCAGAGAATGACCTTGCAAACCCGTTTTTTCTCTCACTTGGCAGGGGTCTAATGCTTTCAACATCTTAATATTCTGTTTAATACTTTTCTTAGAATACTCACGTAAGAAATTGCGGAAAAAATCAATTGAATCCTGTCGTATACTACAAATACTACTACAATTCCAAGTGTACACTGGAGCCTTAGAACGTCTCCCTAAAACTTCATCAGAAAACACCTCTTCTGCATCTCTTAGGACAATTTTCTCTTTTTCAATCGCACAACTGTCCTTTACCTCATATGCTCGACCACTGGTGTCAACTGCATGCAACAAATCATTAGTCTGAAAGTAAGTCTCTTCATTCAAAAATGGCTCAGAACTTGAACTATGCTTCCATTCTCCAGAAAAAACATTACAAAAATTAGTTCTATTAATTAGTCTTTTCCACTTACTTTTCGCTTTCAAAAGATTAATTGCCTTGTCTAGTGTACGAAGTCTATTGATTACTAAAATAAAAATTTCTTTTTTAATTCATACACTTCATCCACAATACCTTAAATTCTTTTTTTCTGCTTATAAAAAGCTGTTTTCCTTTTAGAAGTCTTTCCACTTTTCAAAAAATTTAATACAATTCTGTTATAAATCATTCTCTTGCGAATTTCAACAAACACATTTTTTTGTCTATTACTGTTGATAATTTGATCACCACACACTTTTCCCAAAACATTTTTAACTCCTTTTTTTTGTTCTTAGAGATGATTTTTTGATCTTCTCCACATTATCCACATTTTTTTTTCTTTCAGTTAAGTTCCTTAGCAAAATCCTTTGTTGTCTTACCAGAAGCATTTTTCTTTTTCTCTGTACAATGTTGTTTATGTACATCTTGTAATTGTGTTGTCTTGGAAAAGTAAGCCTGTTTATATTTTCTTCGTTTAGAATCCTTAGTAGGCATCTTGATTTTCTTTCTGTAGATAATAACAATCTATTGTGAAGAAAAAAAACATGTTATACACCACTACTAACATACTACATAGCAATTACAACAACTACATGATGTAAACACTGATTCACTTAATAAGTAAGTTGAAGGTACACCAACAGTGTCTGAGCAGAGTAGGAAATCATACAGTCATTGCTGTTTCTCAGTTTATGGCAGTGCCGTGGTGTTTCAACATTATAGGGGAATTTCCTTAGAATGGTGTTTCAAGGTTCTGAACAGTGCAGTAGTGTTTAGACAGTGTAGGAAGTCATGGTCAGATTCATATTTCTGACTTTAGAGCAATACAGTTGTGCTTGGGCAGTGTATAGCATCATGCAAGGGCTAGGAGTATAAAGCACTGCATGTCCTGAACTCTAACTCACTCCATGAGTGCATGTATTCCCATGTCTTAAAACACATACACCGAGAAAGAGAAATGATTACTACATGCTACAGAGAGACTTGTTACGGCATTTCTACAGCACGGCCAGGATCTTCAGTACACAGCATGGAGACTATTTCCAAATTAAGAGGCCTGACATTTATACTGCATAGCAGTTTCTAGTACTACATACCCTAAACCTTAACACACTTCATCAGAACATGTATTCCCATATTTTTAAACACATCAACAAACCAAATTATTACAATACTACAAACAGACTCACTCGAATAATTTTTAATTATAAATCATAAATTTATTCATCAAACATTTCGTATTCCAATAAAACCTCCAATATCACTTCGTCCGGTATTTCATTTTGATTTTCCTCAAATTCAAAATTTTGATCTTCAAATTCAAAATCTTCCACCGCTTCCAGTAATTCACTGTCCAAAGTCTCATCAAAGAAATCTGCATTTTTTTTTATTAATTTCCTCTGCAAAAGGTCCATCTATTAGCTCCTCTATTAGTTCGTCTGACATGTCAAAATTTAAAGCAAAGGTCTCCTGATGCTCTTCCATTGCACCAATATGATAATGTTGTTGCGCCTTGCAAACAAATATAAACACTTAATTATATCATTTTCTCTAATAGATAATAAAAAACTACCTTTATCAATTTTATAAGTACATATATTCCCATATTTTTAAACACACTAACTACGCAAATTATTTTGCCACCTTCCTCTTAAATGAAAACAGACTCACACTGTGATCTTACACACATAACACTATCCCTTCCAATTCAGTAAAATGATTACTAAAATCAAAGGGAGTATTGCTGGGAATATTCTTTCAGGCTTCACAACACTGCAGTTGTGTTGCAAGAGTTTTGAATATTTTTCTAGGAATGGAGTTTCAGGGTTTAGGACAATGAAGTAAACTTAAAGCAGTGTATTGTCCCCCTGCCTTCAGCCCACAACCATCTATCCTCTGTGTGAACCATGGCTGTGTCTGCTTGCACTATCTGTGTCTCCGCTTGAACCATCTCACCCTCTCTCTCCACCATCTTTTCTGTGACTGCACAATCTGTCCCTCTGCCTACAGCCCTACACCATCCATCCTGTCTATGTACCATGTCTGTGTCTGATTGCACCATCTGTCCCTCTGCCTACAGCCCTCCACCATCTATCCTCTGTGTGTACCATATCTGTGTCTGCTTGCACTGTCTATGTCTCTGCTTGAACCATCTCACCCTCTCTCTGCACCATCTTTTCTGTGACTGCACCATCTGTCCCTCTGCCTGCAGCCCTACACCATATATCCTCAGTGTGTACCATGTCTGTGTCTGTTTGCACTATCTGTCCCTCTGCCTGCAGCCCTACACCATCTATCCTCTGTGTATACCAGGTCTGTGTCTGCTTGCACTATCTGTCCCTCTGCCTACAGCCCTCCACCATCTATCCTCTGTGTCTACCATGTCTGTGTCTGCTTGCACTATCTGTATCTCTGCTTCAACCATCTCACCCTCTTTCTGCACCATCTCTTCAGTGACTGCACCATCTGTCCCTCTGCCTGCAGCCCTACACCATCTATCCTCTATGTGTACCATATGTGTGTCTGCTTCTAATATCCATATCTCTGCTTGAACCATCTCACCCTCTCTCTGCACCATCTTTTCTGTGACTGCACCATCTGTCCCTCTGCCTGCAGCCCTACACCAGCTATCCTCTCTATGTACCATGTCTGTGTCTGCTTGCACTATCTGTGTCTCTGCCTACAGCCCTCCACCATCTATCATCTGTGTGTACCATGTCTGTGTCTGCTTGCACTATCTGTGTCTCTGCTTTAACCATATCACCCTCTCTCTGCACCATCTTTTCTGTGACTGCACCATCTGTCCCTCTGCCTGCAGTCCTACACCATCTATCCACTGTGTGCACCATGTCTGTGTCTGCTTGCACTATCTGAGTCTCTGCTTGAACCATCTCACCCTCTCTCTGCACCATCTTTTCTGTAACTGCACCATCTGTCCCTCTGCCTGCAGCCCTACACCATCTATCCTCTGTGTGCACCATGTCTCTGTCTGCTTGCACTATCTGTGTCTCTGCCTACAGCCCTCCACCATCTATCCTCTGTGTGTACCATGTCTGTGTCTGCTTGCACTATCTGTGTTTCTACTTTAACCATCTCACCCTCTCTCTGCACCATCTTTTCTGTGACTGCACCATCTGTCCCTCTGCCTGCAGCCCTACACCATCTACCCTCTGTGTGCACCATGTCTGTGTCTGCTTGCACTATCTGTCCCTCTGCCTGCAGCCCTACACCATCTATCCTCTGTATGTACCATGTATGTGTCTGCTTGCACTATCTGTCCCTCTGCCTGCAGCCCTACACCATCTATCCTCTGTGTGTACTATATCTGTATCTGCTTGCACTGTCTGTGTCTCTGCTTGAACCATCTTACCCTCTCTCTGCACCATATTTTTTGTGGCTGCACCATCTGTCCCTCTGCCTGCAGCCCTACACCATCCATCCTCTGTGTGTACCATGTCTGAGTCTGCTTGCACTATTTGTGTCTCTGCCTACAGCCCTCCACCATCTATTCTCTATGTGTACTATGTCTGTGTCTGCTTGCACTATCTCTCCCTCTGCCTACAGCCCTCCACCATCTATCCTCTGTATCTACCATGTATGTGTCTACTTGCACTATCTGTGTCTCTGCTTGAACCATCTCACCCTCCTTCTGCATCATCTTTTCTGTGACTGCACCATCTGTCCGTCTGCCTGCATCCCTACACCAACTATCCTCTGTGTGTACCATGTCTGTGTCTGCTTCAACTATCTATATCTCTGCTTGAACCATCTCACCCTCTCTCTGCACCATATTTTCTGTGACTGCACCATCAGTCCCTCTGCCTGCAGCCCTACACCATCTATCCTCTGTATGTACCATGTCTGTGTCTGCTTGCACTATCTGTCCCTCTGCCTACAGCCCTCCACCATCTATCCTCTGTGTGCACCATATCTGTGTCTGCTTGCACTGTCTGTGTCTCTGCTTGAACTATCTCACCCTCTCTCTGCACCATCTTTTCTGTGACTGCACCATCTGCCCCTCTGCCTGCAGCCCTACACCATCTATCCCCTGTGTGTACCATGTGTGTGTCTGCTTGCACTATCTGTCCCTCTGCCTACAGCCCGCCATCATGTATCCTCTGTGTGTACTATGTCTGTGTCTGCTTGCACTATCTGTGTCTCTGTTTGAACCATTTCACCCTCTCTCTGCACCATCTTTTCTGTGGCTGCACCATCATTCCCTCTGCCTGCAGCCCTACACCATCGATCCTCTATATGTACCATGTCTGTGTCTGCTTGCACTATCTGTCCCTCTGCCTACTGCCCTCCACCATCTATCCTCTGTGTCTACCATATATGTGTCTACTTGCACTATCTGTGTCTCTTCTTGAACCATATCACCCTCTCTCTGCACCATCTTTTCTGTGACTGCATCATCTGTCCCTCTGCCTGCAACCCTCCACCATATATCCTCTGTGTGTACCATGTCTGGGTCTGCTTGCACTATCTGTGTCTCTGCTTGAACCATCTCACCCTCTCTCTGCACCATCTTTTCTGTGTCTGCACCATCTGTCCCTCTGCCTGCAGCCCTACACCATCTATCCTCTGTATATACCATGTCAGTGTCTGCTTGCACTATCTGTCCCTCTGCCTACAGCCCTCCACCATCTATCCTCTGTGTTTACCATATCTGTGTCTGCTTGCACTGTCTCTGTCTCTGCTTGAACCATCTCACCCTCTCCCTGCTCCATCTTTTCTGTAACTGCACCATATGTCCCTCTGCCTGCAGCCCTATACCATCTATCCTCTGTGTGTACCATATCTCTGTCTGCTTGCACTATCTGTGTCTCTGCCTACAGCCCTCCACCATCTATCCTCTGTGTTTACCATATCTGTGTCTGCTTGCACTGTCTCTGTCTCTGCTTGAACCATCTCACCCTCTTTGTGCACCATCTTTTCTGTGACTGCACCATCTGTCCCTCTGCTTGCAGCCCTACACCATCTATCCTCTGTTTGTACCATGTCTGTGTCTTCTTGCACTATCTGTACCTCTGCCTGCAGCCCTACACCATCTATCCTCTGTATGTACCATGTCTGTGTCTGCTTGCACTGTCCCTCTGCCTGCAGCCCTACACCATCTATCCTCTCTGTGTACCATATCTGTGTCTGCTTGCACTCTCTGTGTCATAGCTTGAACCATCTCACCCTTTCTCTGCACCATCTTTTCTGTGACTGCACCATCTGTCCCTCTTTCTGCAGCCCTACACCATCTATCCTCTGTGTGTACCATGTCTGTGTCTGCTTGCACTATCTGTCCCTCTGCCTACAGACCTCCACCATCTTTCCTCTGTGTCTACCATGTCTGTGTCTGCTTGCACTATCTGTGTCTCTGCTTGAACCATCTCACCCTCCTTCTGCACCATCTCTTCTGTGACTGCACCATCTGTCCCTCTGCCTGCAGCCCTACACCATCTATCCTCTGTGTGTACCATATCTGTGTCTGCTTCCACTATCTATATCTCTGCTTGAACCATCTCACCCTCTCTCTGCATCATATTTTCTGTGACTGCACCATCTGTCCCTCTGCCTGCAGCCCTACACCATCTATCCTCTGTATGTACCATGTCTGTGTCTGCTTGCACTATCTGTCCCTCTGCCTACAGCGCTCCACCATCTCTCCTCTGATTGTACCATGTCTGTGTCTGCTTGCACTATCTGTATCTCTGCTTGAACCATCTCACCCTCTCTCTGCATCATCTTTTCTGTGATTGCACCATCTGTCCCTCTGCCTGCAGCCCTACACCATCTATCCTCTGTGTGTACCATGTGTGTGTCTGCTTGAACTATCTGTCCCTCTGCCTACAGCCCTCCACAATGTATCCTCTGTGTGTACCATGTCTGTGTCTGCTTGCACTATCTGTGTCTCTGCTTGAACCAGTTCACCCTCTCGCTGCACCATCTTTTCTGTGACTGCACCATCTCTCCCTCTGCCTGCAGCCCTACACCATCTATCCTCTGTGTGTACCATGTCTGTGTCTGCTTGCACTATCTGTCCCTTTGCCTACAGCCCTCCACCATCTATCCTTTGTGTCTACCATGTCTGGGCCTGCTTGCACTATCTGTGTCTCTTCTTGGACCATCTCACCCTATCTCTGCACCATCTTTTCTGTGACTGCATCATCTGTCCCTCTGCCTGCAACCCTCCACCATCTTTCCTCTGTGTTTACCATGTCTGGGTCTGCTTGCACTATCTGTGTCTCTACTTGAACCATATCACTCTCTCTCTGCACCATCTTTTCTGTGACTGCACCATCTGTCCCTCTGCCTGCAGCCCTACACCATCTATCCTCTGTGTGTACCATGTCTGTGTCTGCTTGCACTATCTGTGTCTCTGCCTACATCCCTCCACCATATATCCTCTGTGTGTACCATGTCTATGTCTGCTTGCACTATCTGTCCCTCTGCCTACAGCCCTCCACCATCTATCCTCTGTGAGTACCATGTGTGTGTCTGCTTGCACTATCTGTCCCTCTGCCTACAGCCCTCCACAATGTATCCTCTGTGCGTACCATGTCTTTGTCTGCTTGCACTATCTGTATCTCTGCTTGAACCATCTCACCCTCTCTCTGCATCATCTTTTCTGTGACTGCACCATCTCTCCCTCTACCTGCAACCCTACACCATCTTTCCTCTGTGTTTACCATGTCTGGGTCTGCTTGCACTATCTGTGTCTCTTCTTGAACCATATCACCCTCTCTCTGCACCATCTTTTCTGTGACTGCACCATCTGTCCCTCTGCCTGCAGCCCTACACCATCTATCCTCTGTGTGTACCATGTCTGTGTCTGCTTGCACTATCTGTGTCTCTGCCTACATCCCTCCACCATATATTCTCTGTGTGTACCATGTCTATGTCTGCTTGCACTATCTGTGTCTCTGCCTATATCCCTCCACCATCTATCCTCTGTGAGTACCATGTGTGTGTCTGCTTGCACTATCTGTCCCTCTGCCTACAGCCCTCCACAATGTATCCTCTGTGCGTACCATGTCTGTGTCTGCTTGCACTATCTGTATCTCTGCTTGAACCATCTCACCCTCTCTCTGCATCATCTTTTCTGTGACTGCACCATCTCTCCCTCTACCTGCAACCCTACACCATGTATCCTCTGTGTGTACCATGTCTGTGTCTGCTTGCACTATCTGTCCCTTTGCCTACAGCCCTCTACCATCTATCCTCTGTGTCTACCATGTCTGTGTCTGCTTGCACTATCTGTGTCTCTACTTGAACCATCTCACCCTCTCTCTGCACCATCTTTTCTGTGACTGCACCATCTGTCCCTCTGCCTGCAGCCCTACACCATCTATCCTCTGTGTTTACCATCTCTGTGTCTGCTTGCACTATCTGTGTCTCTGCCTACATCCCTCCACCATCTATCCTATGTGTGTACCATGTCTATGTCTGCTTGCACTATCTGTCCCTCTGCCTACA
Source organism: Lissotriton helveticus (assembly GCF_964261635.1). Taxonomy (NCBI): domain Eukaryota; kingdom Metazoa; phylum Chordata; class Amphibia; order Caudata; family Salamandridae; genus Lissotriton; species Lissotriton helveticus. Next base: position 1,579,394,385 of record NC_136061.1, on the reverse strand, counting down.
GCCCTCCACCATCTATCCTCTGTATCTACCATGTATGTGTCTACTTGCACTATCTGTGTCTCTGCTTGAACCATCTCACCCTCCTTCTGCACCATCTTTTCTGTGACTGCACCATCTGTCCGTCTGCCTGCAGCCCTTCACCAACTATCCTCTGTGTGTACCATGTCTGTGTCTGCTTCCACTATCTATATCTCTGCTTGAACCATCTCACCCTCTCTCTGCACCATCTTTTCTGTGACTGCATCATCTGTCCCTCTGCCTGCAACCCTCCACCATCTTTCCTCTGTGTTTACCATGTCTGGGTCTGCTTACACTATCTGTGTCTCTACTTGAACCATCTCACCCTCTCTCTGCACCATCTTTTCTGTGACTGCACCATCTGTCCCTCTGCCTGCAGCCCTACACCATCTATCCTCTGTGTGTACCATCTCTGTGTCTGCTTGCACTATCTGTGTCTCTGCCTACATCCCTCTACCTTCTATCCTATGTGTGTACCATGTCTATGTCTGCTTGCACTATCTGTCCCTCTGCCTACAGCACTCCACCATCTATCCTCTGTATCTACCATGTATGTGTCTACTTGCACTATCTGTGTCTCTGCTTGAACCATCTCACCCTCCTTCTGCACCATCTTTTCTGTGACTGCACCATCTGTCCGTCTGCCTGCAGCCCTTCACCAACTATCCTCTGTGTGTACCATGTCTGTGTCTGCTTCCACTATCTATATCTCTGCTTGAACCATCTCACCCTCTCTCTGCACCATCTTTTCTGTGACTGCACCATATGTCCCTCTGCCTGCAGCCCTACACCATCTATCCTCTGTATGTACCATGCCTGTGTCTGCTTGCACTATCTGTGCCTCTGCCTACAGCCGTCCACCATCTATCCTCTGTGTGTACCATATCTGTGTCTGCTTGCACTGTCTGTGTCTCTGCTTGAACCATCTCACCCTCTCTCTGCACCATATTTTCTGTGACTGCACCATCTGTCCCTCTGCCTGCAGCCCTACACCATCTATCCCCTGTGTGTACCATGTGTGTGTCTGCTTTCACTATTTGTCCCTCTGCCTACAGCCCTCCATCATGTATCCTCTGTGTGTACCATGTCTGTGTCTGCTTGCACTATCTGTGCCTCTGCTTGAACCATTTCACCCTCTCTCTGCACCATCTTTTCTGTGACTGCACCATCTCTCCCTCTGCCTGCAGCCCTACACCATCTATCCCCTATATGTACCATGTCTGTGTCTGCTTGCACTATCTGTCCCTCTGCCTACAGCCCTTCACCATCCATCCTCTGTTTCTACCATGTATGTGTCTACTTGCACTATTTGTGTCTCTTCTTGAACCATCTCACCCTCTCTCTGCACCATCTTTTCTGTAACTGCATCATCTGTCCCTCTGCCTGCAACCCTCCACCATCTATCCTCTGTGTGTACCATATCTGTGTCTGCTTGCACTCTCTGTGTCTCTGCTTGAACCATCTCACCCTCTCCCTGCTCCATCTTTTCTGTAACTGCACCATATGCCCCTCTGCCTGCAGCCCTATACCATCTATCCTCTGTGTGTACCATATCTCTGTCTGCTTGCACTATCTGTGTCTCTGCCTACAGCCCTCCACCATCTATCCTCTGTGTGTACCATGTCTGTGTGTGCTTGCACTATCTGTGTTTCTGCTTTAACCATCTCACCCTCTTTCTGCACCATATTTTCTGTGACTGCACCATCTGTCCCTCTGCCTGCAGCCCTACACCATCTATCCTCTGTGTGTACCATGTCTATGTCTTCTTGCACTATCTGTACCTCTGCCTACAGCCCTCCACCATCTATCCTCTGTGTGTACCATGTCTGTGTGTGCTTGCACTATCTGTATCTCTGCTTGAACCATCTCACCCTCTCTCTGTACCATCTTTTCTGTGACTGCACAATCTGTCCCTCTGCCTGCAGCCCTTCACCACCTATCCTCTGTGTGTATCATGTCTGTGTCTGCTTGCACTATCTGTGTCTCTGCTTGAACCATTTCACCCTCTCTCTGCACCATCTTTTCTTTGACTGCACCATCTCTCCCTCTGCCTGCAGCCCTAAACCATCTATCCTCTGTGTGTACCATGTCTGTGTCTGCTTGCACTATCTGTCCCTCTGCCTACAGCCCTCCACCATCAATCCTCTGTGTCTACCATGTCTGTGTCTGCTTGCACTATCTGTGTCTCTTCTTGGACCATCTCACCCTCTCTCTGCACCATCTTTTCTGTGACTGCATCATCTTTCCCTCTGCCTGCAACCCTCCACCATCTTTCCTTTGTGTTTACCATGTCCGGGTCTGCTTGCACTATCTGTGTCTCTACTTGAACAATCTCACCTTCTCTCTGCACCATCTTTTCTGTGGCAGCACCATCTGTCCCTCTGCCTGCAGCCCTACACCATCTATCCTCTGTGTGTACCATGTCCGTGTCTGCTTGCACTATCTGTGTCTCTGCCTACATCCCTCTACCATCTATCCTATGTGTGTACCATGTCTATGTCTGCTTGCACTATCTGTCCCTCTGCCTACAGCACTCCACCATCTATCCTCTGTATCTACCATGTATGTGTCTACTTGCACTATCTGTGTCTCTGCTTGAACCATCTCACCCTCCTTCTGCACCATCTTTTCTGTGACTGCACCATCTGTCCGTCTGCCTGCAGCCCTTCACCAACTATCCTCTGTGTGTACCATGTCTGTGTCTGCTTCCACTATCTATATCTCTGCTTGAACCATCTCACCCTCTCTCTGCACCATCTTTTCTGTGACTGCACCATATGTCCCTCTGCCTGCAGCCCTACACCATCTATCCTCTGTATGTACCATGCCTGTGTCTGCTTGCACTATCTGTGCCTCTGCCTACAGCCGTCCACCATCTATCCTCTGTGTGTACCATATCTGTGTCTGCTTGCACTGTCTGTGTCTCTGCTTGAACCATCTCACCCTCTCTCTGCACCATATTTTCTGTGACTGCACCATCTGTCCCTCTGCCTGCAGCCCTACACCATCTATCCCCTGTGTGTACCATGTGTGTGTCTGCTTTCACTATTTGTCCCTCTGCCTACAGCCCTCCATCATGTATCCTCTGTGTGTACCATGTCTGTGTCTGCTTGCACTATCTGTGCCTCTGCTTGAACCATTTCACCCTCTCTCTGCACCATCTTTTCTGTGACTGCACCATCTCTCCCTCTGCCTGCAGCCCTACACCATCTATCCCCTATATGTACCATGTCTGTGTCTGCTTGCACTATCTGTCCCTCTGCCTACAGCCCTTCACCATCCATCCTCTGTTTCTACCATGTATGTGTCTACTTGCACTATTTGTGTCTCTTCTTGAACCATCTCACCCTCTCTCTGCACCATCTTTTCTGTAACTGCATCATCTGTCCCTCTGCCTGCAACCCTCCACCATCTATCCTCTGTGTGTACCATATCTGTGTCTGCTTGCACTCTCTGTGTCTCTGCTTGAACCATCTCACCCTCTCCCTGCTCCATCTTTTCTGTAACTGCACCATATGCCCCTCTGCCTGCAGCCCTATACCATCTATCCTCTGTGTGTACCATATCTCTGTCTGCTTGCACTATCTGTGTCTTTGCCTACAGCCCTCCACCATCTATCCTCTGTGTGTACCATGTCTGTGTGTGCTTGCACTATCTATGTTTCTGCTTTAACCATCTCACCCTCTTTCTGCACCATATTTTCTGTGACTGCACCATCTGTCCCTCTGCCTGCAGCCCTACACATCTATCCTCTGTGTGTACCATGTCTATGTCTTCTTGCACTATCTGTACCTCTGCCTACAGCCCTCCACCATCTATCCTCTGTGTGTACCATGTCTGTGTGTGCTTGCACTATCTGTATCTCTGCTTGAACCATCTCACCCTCTCTCTGTACCATCTTTTCTGTGACTGCACAATCTGTCCCTCTGCCTGCAGCCCTTCACCACCTATCCTCTGTGTGTATCATGTCTGTGTCTGCTTGCACTATCTGTGTCTCTGCTTGAACCATTTCACCCTCTCTCTGCACCATCTTTTCTTTGACTGCACCATCTCTCCCTCTGCCTGCAGCCCTAAACCATCTATCCTCTGTGTGTACCATGTCTGTGTCTGCTTGCACTATCTGTCCCTCTGCCTACAGCCCTCCACCATCAATCCTCTGTGTCTACCATGTCTGTGTCTGCTTGCACTATCTGTGTCTCTTCTTGGACCATCTCACCCTCTCTCTGCACCATCTTTTCTGTGACTGCATCATCTTTCCCTCTGCCTGCAACCCTCCACCATCTTTCCTTTGTGTTTACCATGTCTATGTCTGCTTGCACTATCTGTCCCTCTGCCTACAGCACTCCACCATCTATCCTCTGTATCTACCATGTATGTGTCTACTTGCACTATCTGTGTCTCTGCTTGAACCATCTCACCCTCCTTCTGCACCATCTTTTCTGTGACTGCACCATCTGTCCGTCTGCCTGCAGCCCTTCACCAACTATCCTCTGTGTGTACCATGTCTGTGTCTGCTTCCACTATCTATATCTCTGCTTGAACCATCTCACCCTCTCTCTGCACCATCTTTTCTGTGACTGCACCATATGTCCCTCTGCCTGCAGCCCTACACCATCTATCCTCTGTATGTACCATGCCTGTGTCTGCTTGCACTATCTGTGCCTCTGCCTACAGCCGTCCACCATCTATCCTCTGTGTGTACCATATCTGTGTCTGCTTGCACTGTCTGCGTCTCTGCTTGAACCATCTCACCCTCTCTCTGCACCATATTTTCTGTGACTGCACCATCTGTCCCTCTGCCTGCAGCCCTACACCATCTATCCCCTGTGTGTACCATGTGTGTGTCTGCTTTCACTATTTGTCCCTCTGCCTACAGCCCTCCATCATGTATCCTCTGTGTGTACCATGTCTGTGTCTGCTTGCACTATCTGTGCCTCTGCTTGAACCATTTCACCCTCTCTCTGCACCATCTTTTCTGTGACTGCACCATCTCTCCCTCTGCCTGCAGCCCTACACCATCTATCCCCTATATGTACCATGTCTGTGTCTGCTTGCACTATCTGTCCCTCTGCCTACAGCCCTTCACCATCCATCCTCTGTTTCTACCATGTATGTGTCTACTTGCACTATTTGTGTCTCTTCTTGAACCATCTCACCCTCTCTCTGCACCATCTTTTCTGTAACTGCATCATCTGTCCCTCTGCCTGCAACCCTCCACCATCTATCCTCTGTGTGTACCATATCTGTGTCTGCTTGCACTCTCTGTGTCTCTGCTTGAACCATCTCACCCTCTCCCTGCTCCATCTTTTCTGTAACTGCACCATATGCCCCTCTGCCTGCAGCCCTATACCATCTATCCTCTGTGTGTACCATATCTCTGTCTGCTTGCACTATCTGTGTCTCTGCCTACAGCCCTCCACCATCTATCCTCTGTGTGTACCATGTCTGTGTGTGCTTGCACTATCTGTGTTTCTGCTTTAACCATCTCACCCTCTTTCTGCACCATATTTTCTGTGACTGCACCATCTGTCCCTCTGCCTGCAGCCCTACACCATCTATCCTCTGTGTGTACCATGTCTATGTCTTCTTGCACTATCTGTACCTCTGCCTACAGCCCTCCACCATCTATCCTCTGTGTGTACCATGTCTGTGTGTGCTTGCACTATCTGTATCTCTGCTTGAACCATCTCACCCTCTCTCTGTACCATCTTTTCTGTGACTGCACAATCTGTCCCTCTGCCTGCAGCCCTTCACCACCTATCCTCTGTGTGTATCATGTCTGTGTCTGCTTGCACTATCTATATCTCTGCTTGAACCATCTCACCCTCTCTCTGCACCATCTTTTCTGTGACTGCACCATATGTCCCTCTGCCTGCAGCCCTACACCATCTATCCTCTGTATGTACCATGCCTGTGTCTGCTTGCACTATCTGTACCTCTGCCTACAGCCCTCCACCATCTATCCTCTGTGTGTACCATGTCTGTGTGTGCTTGCACTATCTGTATCTCTGCTTGAACCATCTCACCCTCTCTCTGTACCATCTTTTCTGTGACTGCACAATCTGTCCCTCTGCCTGCAGCCCTTCACCACCTATCCTCTGTGTGTATCATGTCTGTGTCTGCTTGCACTATCTGTGTCTCTGCTTGAACCATTTCACCCTCTCTCTGCACCATCTTTTCTTTGACTGCACCATCTCTCCCTCTGCCTGCAGCCCTAAACCATCTATCCTCTGTGTGTACCATGTCTGTGTCTGCTTGCACTATCTGTCCCTCTGCCTACAGCCCTCCACCATCAATCCTCTGTGTCTACCATGTCTGTGTCTGCTTGCACTATCTGTGTCTCTTCTTGGACCATCTCACCCTCTCTCTGCACCATCTTTTCTGTGACTGCATCATCTTTCCCTCTGCCTGCAACCCTCCACCATCTTTCCTTTGTGTTTACCATGTCCGGGTCTGCTTGCACTATCTGTGTCTCTACTTGAACAATCTCACCTTCTCTCTGCACCATCTTTTCTGTGGCAGCACCATCTGTCCCTCTGCCTGCAGCCCTACACCATCTATCCTCTGTGTGTACCATGTCCGTGTCTGCTTGCACTATCTGTGTCTCTGCCTACATCCCTCTACCATCTATCCTATGTGTGTACCATGTCTATGTCTGCTTGCACTATCTGTCCCTCTGCCTACAGCACTCCACCATCTATCCTCTGTATCTACCATGTATGTGTCTACTTGCACTATCTGTGTCTCTGCTTGAACCATCTCACCCTCCTTCTGCACCATCTTTTCTGTGACTGCACCATCTGTCCGTCTGCCTGCAGCCCTTCACCAACTATCCTCTGTGTGTACCATGTCTGTGTCTGCTTCCACTATCTATATCTCTGCTTGAACCATCTCACCCTCTCTCTGCACCATCTTTTCTGTGACTGCACCATATGTCCCTCTGCCTGCAGCCCTACACCATCTATCCTCTGTATGTACCATGCCTGTGTCTGCTTGCACTATCTGTGCCTCTGCCTACAGCCGTCCACCATCTATCCTCTGTGTGTACCATATCTGTGTCTGCTTGCACTGTCTGTGTCTCTGCTTGAACCATCTCACCCTCTCTCTGCACCATATTTTCTGTGACTGCACCATCTGTCCCTCTGCCTGCAGCCCTACACCATCTATCCCCTGTGTGTACCATGTGTGTGTCTGCTTTCACTATTTGTCCCTCTGCCTACAGCCCTCCATCATGTATCCTCTGTGTGTACCATGTCTGTGTCTGCTTGCACTATCTGTGCCTCTGCTTGAACCATTTCACCCTCTCTCTGCACCATCTTTTCTGTGACTGCACCATCTCTCCCTCTGCCTGCAGCCCTACACCATCTATCCCCTATATGTACCATGTCTGTGTCTGCTTGCACTATCTGTCCCTCTGCCTACAGCCCTTCACCATCCATCCTCTGTTTCTACCATGTATGTGTCTACTTGCACTATTTGTGTCTCTTCTTGAACCATCTCACCCTCTCTCTGCACCATCTTTTCTGTAACTGCATCATCTGTCCCTCTGCCTGCAACCCTCCACCATCTATCCTCTGTGTGTACCATATCTGTGTCTGCTTGCACTCTCTGTGTCTCTGCTTGAACCATCTCACCCTCTCCCTGCTCCATCTTTTCTGTAACTGCACCATATGCCCCTCTGCCTGCAGCCCTATACCATCTATCCTCTGTGTGTACCATATCTCTGTCTGCTTGCACTATCTGTGTCTTTGCCTACAGCCCTCCACCATCTATCCTCTGTGTGTACCATGTCTGTGTGTGCTTGCACTATCTATGTTTCTGCTTTAACCATCTCACCCTCTTTCTGCACCATATTTTCTGTGACTGCACCATCTGTCCCTCTGCCTGCAGCCCTACACATCTATCCTCTGTGTGTACCATGTCTATGTCTTCTTGCACTATCTGTACCTCTGCCTACAGCCCTCCACCATCTATCCTCTGTGTGTACCATGTCTGTGTGTGCTTGCACTATCTGTATCTCTGCTTGAACCATCTCACCCTCTCTCTGTACCATCTTTTCTGTGACTGCACAATCTGTCCCTCTGCCTGCAGCCCTTCACCACCTATCCTCTGTGTGTATCATGTCTGTGTCTGCTTGCACTATCTGTGTCTCTGCTTGAACCATTTCACCCTCTCTCTGCACCATCTTTTCTTTGACTGCACCATCTCTCCCTCTGCCTGCAGCCCTAAACCATCTATCCTCTGTGTGTACCATGTCTGTGTCTGCTTGCACTATCTGTCCCTCTGCCTACAGCCCTCCACCATCAATCCTCTGTGTCTACCATGTCTGTGTCTGCTTGCACTATCTGTGTCTCTTCTTGGACCATCTCACCCTCTCTCTGCACCATCTTTTCTGTGACTGCATCATCTTTCCCTCTGCCTGCAACCCTCCACCATCTTTCCTTTGTGTTTACCATGTCTATGTCTGCTTGCACTATCTGTCCCTCTGCCTACAGCACTCCACCATCTATCCTCTGTATCTACCATGTATGTGTCTACTTGCACTATCTGTGTCTCTGCTTGAACCATCTCACCCTCCTTCTGCACCATCTTTTCTGTGACTGCACCATCTGTCCGTCTGCCTGCAGCCCTTCACCAACTATCCTCTGTGTGTACCATGTCTGTGTCTGCTTCCACTATCTATATCTCTGCTTGAACCATCTCACCCTCTCTCTGCACCATCTTTTCTGTGACTGCACCATATGTCCCTCTGCCTGCAGCCCTACACCATCTATCCTCTGTATGTACCATGCCTGTGTCTGCTTGCACTATCTGTGCCTCTGCCTACAGCCGTCCACCATCTATCCTCTGTGTGTACCATATCTGTGTCTGCTTGCACTGTCTGCGTCTCTGCTTGAACCATCTCACCCTCTCTCTGCACCATATTTTCTGTGACTGCACCATCTGTCCCTCTGCCTGCAGCCCTACACCATCTATCCCCTGTGTGTACCATGTGTGTGTCTGCTTTCACTATTTGTCCCTCTGCCTACAGCCCTCCATCATGTATCCTCTGTGTGTACCATGTCTGTGTCTGCTTGCACTATCTGTGCCTCTGCTTGAACCATTTCACCCTCTCTCTGCACCATCTTTTCTGTGACTGCACCATCTCTCCCTCTGCCTGCAGCCCTACACCATCTATCCCCTATATGTACCATGTCTGTGTCTGCTTGCACTATCTGTCCCTCTGCCTACAGCCCTTCACCATCCATCCTCTGTTTCTACCATGTATGTGTCTACTTGCACTATTTGTGTCTCTTCTTGAACCATCTCACCCTCTCTCTGCACCATCTTTTCTGTAACTGCATCATCTGTCCCTCTGCCTGCAACCCTCCACCATCTATCCTCTGTGTGTACCATATCTGTGTCTGCTTGCACTCTCTGTGTCTCTGCTTGAACCATCTCACCCTCTCCCTGCTCCATCTTTTCTGTAACTGCACCATATGCCCCTCTGCCTGCAGCCCTATACCATCTATCCTCTGTGTGTACCATATCTCTGTCTGCTTGCACTATCTGTGTCTCTGCCTACAGCCCTCCACCATCTATCCTCTGTGTGTACCATGTCTGTGTGTGCTTGCACTATCTGTGTTTCTGCTTTAACCATCTCACCCTCTTTCTGCACCATATTTTCTGTGACTGCACCATCTGTCCCTCTGCCTGCAGCCCTACACCATCTATCCTCTGTGTGTACCATGTCTATGTCTTCTTGCACTATCTGTACCTCTGCCTACAGCCCTCCACCATCTATCCTCTGTGTGTACCATGTCTGTGTGTGCTTGCACTATCTGTATCTCTGCTTGAACCATCTCACCCTCTCTCTGTACCATCTTTTCTGTGACTGCACAATCTGTCCCTCTGCCTGCAGCCCTTCACCACCTATCCTCTGTGTGTATCATGTCTGTGTCTGCTTGCACTATCTGTGTCTCTGCTTGAACCATTTCACCCTCTCTCTGCACCATCTTTTCTTTGACTGCACCATCTCTCCCTCTGCCTGCAGCCCTAAACCATCTATCCTCTGTGTGTACCATGTCTGTGTCTGCTTGCACTATCTGTCCCTCTGCCTACAGCCCTCCACCATCAATCCTCTGTGTCTACCATGTCTGTGTCTGCTTGCACTATCTTTGTCTCTTCTTGGACCATCTCACCCTCTCTCTGCACCATCTTTTCTGTGACTGCATCATCTTTCCCTCTGCCTGCAACCCTCCACCATCTTTCCTTTGTGTTTACCATGTCCGGGTCTGCTTGCACTATCTGTGTCTCTACTTGAACAATCTCACCTTCTCTCTGCACCATCTTTTCTGTGGCAGCACCATCTGTCCCTCTGCCTGCAGCCCTACACCATCTATCCTCTGTGTGTACCATGTCCGTGTCTGCTTGCACTATCTGTGTCTCTGCCTACATCCCTCTACCATCTATCCTATGTGTGTACCATGTCTATGTCTGCTTGCACTATCTGTCCCTCTGCCTACAGCACTCCACCATCTATCCTCTGTATCTACCATGTATGTGTCTACTTGCACTATCTGTGTCTCTGCTTGAACCATCTCACCCTCCTTCTGCACCATCTTTTCTGTGACTGCACCATCTGTCCGTCTGCCTGCAGCCCTTCACCAACTATCCTCTGTGTGTACCATGTCTGTGTCTGCTTCCACTATCTATATCTCTGCTTGAACCATCTCACCCTCTCTCTGCACCATCTTTTCTGTGACTGCACCATATGTCCCTCTGCCTGCAGCCCTACACCATCTATCCTCTGTATGTACCATGCCTGTGTCTGCTTGCACTATCTGTGCCTCTGCCTACAGCCGTCCACCATCTATCCTCTGTGTGTACCATATCTGTGTCTGCTTGCACTGTCTGTGTCTCTGCTTGAACCATCTCACCCTCTCTCTGCACCATATTTTCTGTGACTGCACCATCTGTCCCTCTGCCTGCAGCCCTACACCATCTATCCCCTGTGTGTACCATGTGTGTGTCTGCTTTCACTATTTGTCCCTCTGCCTACAGCCCTCCATCATGTATCCTCTGTGTGTACCATGTCTGTGTCTGCTTGCACTATCTGTGCCTCTGCTTGAACCATTTCACCCTCTCTCTGCACCATCTTTTCTGTGACTGCACCATCTCTCCCTCTGCCTGCAGCCCTACACCATCTATCCCCTATATGTACCATGTCTGTGTCTGCTTGCACTATCTGTCCCTCTGCCTACAGCCCTTCACCATCCATCCTCTGTTTCTACCATGTATGTGTCTACTTGCACTATTTGTGTCTCTTCTTGAACCATCTCACCCTCTCTCTGCACCATCTTTTCTGTAACTGCATCATCTGTCCCTCTGCCTGCAACCCTCCACCATCTATCCTCTGTGTGTACCATATCTGTGTCTGCTTGCACTCTCTGTGTCTCTGCTTGAACCATCTCACCCTCTCCCTGCTCCATCTTTTCTGTAACTGCACCATATGCCCCTCTGCCTGCAGCCCTATACCATCTATCCTCTGTGTGTACCATATCTCTGTCTGCTTGCACTATCTGTGTCTTTGCCTACAGCCCTCCACCATCTATCCTCTGTGTGTACCATGTCTGTGTGTGCTTGCACTATCTATGTTTCTGCTTTAACCATCTCACCCTCTTTCTGCACCATATTTTCTGTGACTGCACCATCTGTCCCTCTGCCTGCAGCCCTACACCATCTATCCTCTGTGTGTACCATGTCTATGTCTTCTTGCACTATCTGTACCTCTGCCTACAGCCCTCCACCATTTATCCTCTGTGTGTACCATGTCTGTGTGTGCTTGCACTATCTGTATCTCTGCTTGAACCATCTCACCCTCTCTCTGTACCATCTTTTCTGTGACTGCACAATCTGTCCCTCTGCCTGCAGCCCTTCACCACCTATCCTCTGTGTGTATCATGTCTGTGTCTGCTTGCACTATCTGTGTCTCTGCTTGAACCATTTCACCCTCTCTCTGCACCATCTTTTCTTTGACTGCACCATCTCTCCCTCTGCCTGCAGCCCTAAACCATCTATCCTCTGTGTGTACCATGTCTGTGTCTGCTTGCACTATCTGTCCCTCTGCCTACAGCCCTCCACCATCAATCCTCTGTGTCTACCATGTCTGTGTCTGCTTGCACTATCTGTGTCTCTTCTTGGACCATCTCACCCTCTCTCTGCACCATCTTTTCTGTGACTGCATCATCTTTCCCTCTGCCTGCAACCCTCCACCATCTTTCCTTTGTGTTTACCATGTCCGGGTCTGCTTGCACTATCTGTGTCTCTACTTGAACAATCTCACCTTCTCTCTGCACCATCTTTTCTGTGGCAGCACCATCTGTCCCTCTGCCTGCAGCCCTACACCATCTATCCTCTGTGTGTACCATGTCCGTGTCTGCTTGCACTATCTGTGTCTCTGCCTACATCCCTCCACATCTATCCTCTGTGTGTACCATGTCTATGTCTGCTTGCACTGTCTGTGTCTCTGCTTGAACCATCTCACCCTCTCTCTGCACCATGTTTTCTGTGACTGCACCATCTGTCCCTCTGCCTGCAGCCCTACACCATCTATCCTCTTTGCGTACTATGTCTGTGTCTGCTTGCACTATCTCTGTCTCTGCTTGAACCATCTCACCCTCTCTCTGCACCATATTTTCCAATTTACAGTACTATTTCTATACTAGCATTTAATCAAAACACTGTGTCTAACACACACCAGCAGCCATATCATAATAGGCCTCTGCAGATGCGCATCAGAGGATGCAGGCAGTGGGAGAGGATTGGTGCGGACAGAAAATGAGATAAGCAGAGAGAGGTAGACTGTGAGGAGAGACAGGGGAGATTATAGAAAAAGGTGCAAATATAATTCTTTAATTTACACAGACACTCAGTGTGATCTTAGTAAAACATGTTAAAACCATAGATTTCACCAAAACGCATATACCACAGAAAAACCTTTAAGAGACAGAACACTATCCCTTCCAATTCAGTAAAATGAATACTACAATGAAAGGGAGTCTTACTGGGAATATTCTTTTAGGATTTACAACTCTGCAGTTGTGTTGCAAGAGTTTAGAATATTTTTCTAGGAATGGAGTTTCATGGTTTAGGACAATGAAGTGAATTTAAACCAGTGTAGTGAGTTAAGGTGGGACTGAGAATGTACAAATCAAATTCACTGAAATGATTACTACATGCTACAGACACAGTTGCTTTACGATTTCAACAGCACACCCAGCATCTAAATTGCACAGCATAAACACAATTTGAAAATTAAGAGGCCTGAAACACATACTGCATAGGACTTTCTACAACTACATCACCTAAACCATGACTCAGTTCATGATTTAGGTGATTTAGCACACAGAGGGAGAAAAAGTACAAACAGAGACAAAATGGTACACACAGAGGGTGCGAGACTACAGGCAGAGAAGGAAAAGATTTAACATGTAAGCGCTGTCTAACACACACCAGCAGCCATATCATAATAGGCCTCTGCAGATGCACATGAAAGGGTGCAGGCAGTGGGAGTGTGATGTATTCCTATAGGTTCTGAATCGATCCCCCTATTCCTGACCCTATTCTGGTTAGTAAACTAACAAGTTAACTAGTAATCAGCTCATGAGGCAGAAAATCCCCATGATGCAGATACCGTTATCTGACGCAGTCACACTACGGCACAGGAACGTGTTATCTGATTAGGTCATAACGCTTGCGATCTAATTAGACAAGCAATATTCCTCCAGCCCCTGATAAGGCATACGGAGTTCTCATAACAAATCAAACCTATGACAACCTGGGCAAAACCCTGCGGCCATTGTTTTGATTTCACCGAGAACTTCAGCAAAAGAATGTGCTAACAAGCAAGTCGTATGACATCCTTATTGACGTATCTATGTCCATCCTTACGTCAATCTCAGCACCTTAAAGGTATAAATATTACCGATCTTGCCCTATGCAAACACACGCGTGGTGACGAGACGGAGCAGCCATACTTGCCGAAGCGAAGAGCAGAGCAGACCCCGCTGGCGCAGCCCCGCCTTCCTGACGCGCTGAGACGCGCTGCTTTCTCCTGCCGAGAATTCCAGCCCCGGCGTTTCTGGGCAGCCCTCGCAGGCAGCCTGGAATATCGAGACCAGAGAGAGAGATACCATCCCTCATTCATCCTAACTTCCAGGTACAGAACTGAATAACCCCTCACAGAGAATTCTTTAGTTATTCACTTGGCAAAAACAAACTTAACTTAAACTGTAACTTTCTATTCCCGCCCACGTTTTAGGCTTAGGTCAGGTACACGGGGTAGGCGTATTTAGAAACACCAGTTGAGTACGTTTAGTCAAATGTATATGTGTATGTAATATATTTTATTCATTTTAAAACATCATATGGCTTAGAAACCATATCAATGTTTTTACAGTATTATTTTATACTATTGCTTTTAATGTATGCACTTTACTTAACTATAAGTATTGCAATAATATCGATCCATTTCTCTTGTATGAGAAAAGAGACTGATCAATAAATACCACCTTTTTATTGAACACGCCCGTCTCTTCCTTTTCTCTACATTCTGATGAGACTAAGAATGCACGTACTGACTGAGTAAAATAAATTGCCTTTTGTTCACACGACTCTCGAGATATACTCTTGATTAGGGGAGAGCAAAGTTGTCATGTTCTATGGTTGTCAGAAACTAAATCCCTTCTTGTCTAATCAGGGAAGTTAAGTCCTCCTTGAACATTCGAGAAAGTTTCTAGTGAACTCTGAGCTAAGCTGGCAAACCCAAAACTTTAAGTCTAGTATCGACAGTAGTAGACCTAGTTAACGTCTGGTCTAGGCCTTTACTGCTGTAGGTATTATTCCAATGCGCAGAGCCTATTGGGATGATAGGAACTACACTACATGGCGCCCAACGTGTTTGGAAAGGGCGATAAAACTAACGTAAGACATTTAGAGTAACTCAGTCGTGCTTTCTCACTCAGACCCCTTTTCCCATAATACTCCAAAGACGTCTGGAGTGGGTGAAAGGTAATATCCGCCAGACCTCGCAGGAGGGAACTCCTATGTATGGTTCTTGGTATAGTCAACGTTGAAGGATACACAGTTCCAAAATATTGTGCATCTAATCTTTGTTTCCACAAGAAACCTGATCTGCAAACAAACAAAATACCCTTTTGGACAGTAAAATGTCAGACAATGAGGATGAAAGAGAGGCAGTTAGATTAGCAACTGAACTCGCAGCAGCTGATGCTACTATGCAAGATGCAGACCCGGATATAATACTCATCCCGGTCATCAAAAGGAGATCTATAACTCTAAAACTTATAGAAAATGGACTGACACCTAGAGGTGGCACAGTCATATTCGTAATTGAGGCACACGAATATCGGCAGACAGAGGTATACTATTCATGGATACATTTTCCAGCAGCAAATGCTGTAACAAAGTACTTCCACTATTACAAAATAGAGGAACCTCCTGAAATGTACACTCCTTTCGAGGAAGTGGAAGTACCACTTAAATTTCAAGAGCATTTGCTCTTATTTAATGGCGCCCTAAAACATAACAATCACATCACCAGGCTCGGTCCTTTAGGTAGACCAGGAGCAACGTGGCCGGTCCTAGCCGGATACACACCACATCCAGACATCGAAGGGATGTCTGCAGCAGAGCTGTTAACACAGCTAAAACAATTGATAAAAATACATAAACAATTAGTCCAATATGTGATGCGGACTTCAACAATTCAGCCAGCGATTAAACTTCCACAGCTGACCCCTCACCAGGGGAACACAAATAAAATTACACCACAGAACATCCAGTCCTGCCTAGGTAAGGTACCGGCTAAACGGGAACAAATACCATTCTGGTTGGCACAGAAAATCACCCAAATAGAGGCGGTTTTTCCTGACACCACCCCATTAGAAAAACACAGGATTCTGACTATCTGTCTCCCAATGGGAATCGCACCACACATAGAGGACTGTGACACTTGGGGTACAGTCTTTGCTTCCATCTACACAAAAACACACGGTGTTCCATCCATTTCGGTAATACCAGATGTGCTAAAACAAATTCAAGACGAATATGGTCCAGAACCCGCTTTAACTCTTGGTATGAAATTACTAAAAGACTTCAAGCAGGTCTCGGCTATACTATTAGCCAACATAAAAGGAGAAGCAGCAAACGTGGCGATCCGCCAGAGGTTAAAGGAGACAGATATAGCAGACCAACCAGCTGAAATAGCCAGAATCATAGAAAAATCCTATGAGGAACTAGGTAGAGATAGTTTAGGTGGAATACCAGTAAAACCACAACTGATTGAAAGTCCCGAAAAAATATTTTATAATAATAAATCTACATCACCAAAAAAGAACTGGGATGGAAACAAACAATCCAATCCTAAAGAAAAGAAATTCCAGTCCAGAGGAAGGTCTCCTAGGCGAAGAGAAAAATCTCCGAACCAGAGACACAGGTCACCACAAAGTGACCCCTCTGGGAATAGATATAACCTTAGAAATAGGGATAATATAAAAAAGCCTGATAGATATCAAGACATTGATACACGCCCCTCTCAATCTTTTCAGACTTCCTCGCAGAAATCGGAAAGAAGAGGACGATCAGAACAAAGAGAAGAGCACGCCAAGTCCAAAGACAAGGAACCTGCTCAGCTAAAAAGAAATTACAATTTCCAAAAAAGAAGGTAGCCAGTATCAAGGTAGTTAACAATGCCGAGAATACTGAGGACACAACTGAAAAATGGGGAATGGGCTCAGACAATGCTAGACAGCGCAGCAGAAGTGAGCATAGCTCGCAAAGTCCTTATAAATCATCTGGAGACAGTGGACACGAATGAATATCTTCAAGTGGAAACTGCAGACACCAGAGTTAGCAACCCTCACAAAATATACGAAATAACATTACGTATAGAGGGGGATAAGACTAGAAAAATTAGGGGACTATTTTGGGATAATCTCTCCAAGGGCTATGATATCCTTCTAGCTGAAAAAGACTGGCCACCAGAGTTTGTCAGGGAGTGCCCTCATGGCGAAGAAGTAATTATGCCTGCCTTCTCAAATCATATTCCAATTCATAAAAAATACACACTTGCCAGAAAATGGGCAGTGGCTCTAGCTCCTGCTTTATATAAAAATCACGTGGGATGGGATGAGGACTCTCCTCCTCACAAAATCCAGTTAAAATCACAACCTACTGCACAAAGACAGTACCCAATTAAGCAAGAAGCTAATAAACAGGTAAATGAAATACTAGATCAGCTAGAATACCAGGGGGTGATTGAAACTTGCACCTCACAAATGAACAACCCTTTGTTTCCGGTCTCCAAACCAGACAATTCATATCGTCTAGTTTTGGATTACCGACACCTTAACACATGTTGCAAAACTTTTGCAGTGCAAAACTCACACAGTGCTGCACTAATGAATAACATAGTGCGCAAAAAATACAAAACAACCTTGGACATCTCTAATGGATTCTTTTGTCAAAACATAGCACCAGAGAGCAGATATTTAACTGCGTTCTCAATAAATGGCACTCAAAAACAATTCTGTCGGTTAGCCCAGGGGTACAAAAACAGCCCGGGGGTATTCTCAGCGAGAGTAACAGAATTACTACAACTATATGATGATGAAGCATTATCTTATGTCGATGACATTTACTTAACAGATGATGACTTGGAGACTCACTTGAAGAGAGTGAACACCATAATACTTGGGTTTGCAGCAGAGGGTTACAAATTCAACTTTAAAAAATCCAGAATTGCCCATCTGACAGTCCTATTCTTAGGATATGAGTTATCAAGTATAGCCTGGCTGACAATTTTCTAGAACTAGAAGAGTTGAAAAATCTAGAATATGAAAGAATATTCCCTCTGCCTATCGACATTCTGCCTTTACGACATTACGCCTGTGTAATTTATACAGACGGACATGCTGAACAACCCGTTTGGGGAGAACAAGCATACAACCCCACATGTGGGATTACAAAAGAAGTGTGGCGCGGAGGTAAACTAAAACCTCTATTAACAAAAACACACTCAGTAGAAACTAATTCAGGACAACAAACTGAGATAGTAGCTTTGAAAATGGCGCTAGATAATGCGGATCGCGAATTCCCGACACTTATAGTGTCAGATTCATATTACTGCGTCAAATCATATAACAAGGATTTGCAGACATGGATTCAAAACGGTTACAAAGATGACACAGATGCACCAATAAAGCAGAAACTGCTCTGGGAACAAATAGCTCTTTTGAAAAAAGAACTACCAAAGACTCACGTGACACACTCACTGAGTCATCAGCGTGATGGCGTTCACGTTGCAGGGAATTCATTGGCTGAAACAGCCACAGCGGCAGCAACTAAAACGGCTCCCATGGTTCGAAAAAAGCGTACATTAAAATACATTGACGGTGAAACAGTGCTGGCGGTGAAAACGTCATCAGAAGGCGACTGCTCAGCTTTACCGATCAACTACCCACTCAATTATACATACATAATCGATGCAAACTCCGTCCCTTTTGCTCGAATCCCTGGAGTGGGGGATAGAGTGATTCCAAACATGGACAGGAGAAACTTGTTAATCGCAGACACACATATTGGCGAGGGTCTCAGACACCTCAAACTAAAAGATTCTCTGGAAGAATTACAATCAAGGTACTGGTGGCCAGGCATGAGCCTGCGTCACACCATGTTTGTAAAAAACTGCCCAAACTGCAACAGAGATCGCAGTGGGGAGAGAAACAGTTTAATACCTCATCGTTTTACTCCAGAAAAAATCAAGAGTAAAAAGGAAGGGTTGCGATTAACATATACAGGCTAGTTTCTACTTATAATGTAGATCACCAGCACTCGGCTGACGTCCGGACTGTTATACAAAGATTTGCGAGTCTAAATGGCATATACGCTAAGAGCATGCTACGTTTGACCATTGTCTTCACTCTAGCACTCCAGCCTGAGGGGAAACATGACCAAATGAGCATAGTCCAGCGGGAATCTTCTCACTTCCTTCCTGAGGGTACGGGATGGTGTAAAGAAAAAACCAAGGCATAAAGCAATCTATAACGGAAAGGATATTAGGTTCGGGAGCTGGGTGGGTCAAACATCTAATAAGTGTCCAACGTAGTCTAAATAACTTGCCAAGAAATTCTCTGAAGGGATTCAGTGCGTACGAATTATTATTTGGAACTAGGATGATGATCTCTGACATTGATAGTCAGACTTCAGTGGTGAAAGAAAAAAGCTTTGATATCAAAGACCGTTTGGCTATTTTACAGGACTTAAACAAAACAAGAAAAGACCTGAGCAACATAAAGTTGAAACAACAGCCAACAACCACTGAAGAACCACCACCTGTCCCAGCAAGACCTGTCTGGATTCCAAAAGTCGGGGATCTAGTCAGGGAGAAGATCGCGGTAAAGAAGGAATTTGGGCCTTCTTACAGAAAAGCAGTTCCTGTCTTGTCTGTCAACGGGACAAGATCAGTTGTACTACCGCCACTTGCTGGTAAAAAGGAGAACCGAGTTGTATCCATCGACCTGGTAAAACCACAATCATGTGGCCATTAACAAACAGTAGGCCAAGTGGACTCCCAATAAGTAGCAGAACACCTAGGTTTGCTACCAGTACTGAGGTCCTAACGAAGAGGCTCATCACATTCGAAACGCCTACAGAAGAACAAGAAGGACTATGCAACAATGCAATAGAATTCAGACCTCTGAAAACCCAAATAAAAACATTTAGCAGAGACACACCAATCTACAATGAAGTACCAAGTGAAAATGCAAGAAACAGAAATCCTGAACCAATTGGAACAATTGACAGAACTGCATCCGGCTACTTCATAAGCTTCGATGATTCCTCTGAAGGCTTCAGTGAATCAAAAACACAGCCATCATCAAAAACCTTTAAAGATAAAGCTAAAGAACTTTTGAAACAACTAAAAGAAACATATCTGATTTCTCCATGGATTGAATTTTGGGTGGGTTTTGGTGCATTTATCCTCATACTTTGGCTCATCATGGTACTAACTTTGGGACGCTTCATTGAGGGAAAATATGCTAAAATGGACACAGCAAGTCAGAAAATCAACTTGATCCTCAAACCACACACATCTTCACACGTCGAGAAAAGAGAACTTTCTTCAGCCAACTTCACAGCCAATCCGATACCTGGTGGGGTAGCCTGGGGCAACACTGACTATGAAATTTATGGTCCGGTCGAAATCCTGAAATATCCACACCAAATCAAGATCTCATTGAGTGACTTTGCAAAACCAAGCTCATTTGCTGATGATTGGAAGTTCAAAAGCATTAATAATATGATGTCTGACTTAGTAATGTCTGCTAAATTTACCAAACATGATTATTTGCAGGGTTCTACAAATTATGATAGTATGTACTGTTATAACCACTATGGTAACCATTTTCTACATAAATCTGCACAGCCTAGAAATGTTTTAAATTATAATCAATAGGAACATTGTGCAACCCCTCCAAAAGGAAGCTCAAGAACCTTCTATGACAAATATTCATACTTTTCAGGTTTTAACACAAGTAATGCTGAAGCATTCTATTTTAAATTGTCAAACAAGACAGGAACCAAGACCATGATAACCAACACAAAATTGATTTATTCAGACTCATTTTTTTGAAAAAATGAATACCTTTGGTTTTGATTATTGGGACAAAAATGTTGAATTGAAAAGTGTTTGGGGCACAAAAGATTTGCAAGTACAGGGTATAGAAGCTTTGTTTAGAGCCTGCATGATCCCAGAACAAATGATATTTTTAAATGACACTGTTCAACAAACCACCTGTCTTGGCCTAGCCAGAATCAAAGATTTAATTAAACCGTCTATTCCAAAACCAACAACGTTTAGCAACACTTCTACAGATGAAGAGATAGACGTAAACCATATATTAAACCAAAACAGAACACATCCTGATTGGAAACAGTGGTTGATCTGGCCCACAGATACTAATAACTGTCAAGACAGATTCCTGAATAAAACACAGGGGTTCAAAATGACCAGGCCAGACCCTAGATATCCCCAAAGACATCACCCAGGGATAATAACAACCTACAGTGTGGGCAAATTATGCCTTCAATGGCTACAAACCGCCACACTGGCAGAAATTAAGCAACACCTAACTTTACTTACTGATGGTGCTGACTTGCGTGATTTCATAATGGGACCACGCAAACAGCGTCAAAAGCGTTTCATAGCAGCCTCTGTATATGCAGCATACAATGAGGCCTGGAAGGTTACTCAAATTGAGACAGCAGAGAGAATACGGGAAATTGACCGTATTAATTTGGAAAAATCACTTTCTGTAGTGAACAATGGGTTAATGACTCTGTCCTCCAGAATTTTTTCTTTGGACAGCATTGTGTCTTCAGCAATCGACATATTATCGCAAGACTTACTGTTGCTACAACACGGTCAGTCCCAATTGCGTTCTATTGTACAGCTTGGCTGGACGTTACAAAACCTGCGTTCAGGCTATGTGCCTTGGCGTTTAATCAACACAACGTCACTATTCCAAATCTTTAACCTTACTGATAGACAAATCAGTATGGCGCAAAGGGGTGCTGATTATACAATCTTGAGCATTGAAAAACTTGAAAGATTACCATTGACAATGTCAGAACGACCGGTCAGTGAATGGATAATACATGGGATAATAAATATTCCAATCTCAACCTTCAGGTTTCAATACTGCCAAAAATATATACAGGCTGGCATGTACGAAAAATTGGGAAAGGGGTACCTTAAAACAACATGGAACCTGCCCTATTCACATGCATGTGTCAGTAATAAAGGACAGAAAGTGTTTCTTAGTGGCAATGATTGTGCGATGTCACTAAGCGGCACACTTCTGTGTAACGGAATTAGTTTGCATGGAGCCTGTGAAGGGAATTCATACAACCTTTCATGTCACCAGCAAGGCGCACCTGCGACAGAAATAGAACCATTCTTTCAAAGACTCTATAATGGGAGTTACATTCTAATTGTAGACCGCAGATGTTGTAGTCTTATGCCCGGGACTCCTTATCTAGTAACTACGACTGCGATGGTCAAGTGCTGTGGACGCTCATTGTTCCCCAGCTCCTTTCCAGACAGGGAGGCAAGGGCATGGCCCAACTTGAAAATTACTTCTTTTCGAATAGATACTTTAAGCAGAATGAAAACAGTGCTTCTTCAGACGCCTACCAGGCTCTCGTCATCAAAAGAAACATATGATCTACAAGTCGCAAGGACGACTGCAGAGATACATTCATTGTTATCAACTAATTCCCCCATACATTTCGCGGAAATTCTAAATGAAATCTTAAATATTTCTGATACCAATGGGGTCTCAAAGGTATTTAAGACAGTATTTTCGATGGCATTAACACCATTCAAAGCCATACTGGGTATTTTTCCAGATTTCGTCCATTCGATTTTTGGCGGACTTCCCCTGATCTTGGGACTAATTGCAGGAATACTATTCTTGGTCCTTATTTTTCGTTATGGCAACCCATGTCACAGACAAAACTCTTGCGACAAGGGAAGAAACAATCCTAGCCATTGGATACCGGGACCGGATATCAAAAATCCTGGGACTCTCCCGGCTTAGAGACCTAAACATGACTTGGTTTCTATCATTTCGACCAATGTGGCAAAGATGTGTTTTACCTGTACTAAGGTGTCTGCTATGCGGAGAAGAATGCGTGTTAGACACCTGTCTGACGCTACAATCGGATGCGCCAATGGATGCAGAAACATTGTTGAGCCCGATCAAGGTTCATGCTTTGTGCTGCCCTCAAAGGCTACCAATCCTGATGACGGCATTCGTGGAAGCTTCACCACTACGATTGAGGGGTAGTGAAGTTCAAGATGAAAGCAGCATCGCACAGGTACGACCTTCTGTCAGCAATGCGAATCAGAATGTCAATGGAGACAATCATGCGCACGAATGCATGATTACACCTATTTCCGAGTTAGTGGCACTTTCCCAGGAAGCTGTTGACAGCTTTTTCGAAAGCCTGAATGATATGATGTTCTCTCCAGAGCAGAAATAGAGACTTTTGAGCAAGCTCGCACACGGCGTTCCCTGAATTCGGCCTTCAACTTTAAAAATAAAGTCACATGAACAATTTTCCCTCCAGTTCACGGACAGCAAGTTTTTCAGCAGCCCCAAAATATTTTTGCATATTTTTCGGGACACTATCTTCTGCTTAAAGTAAGAACTATTCTTAAAGAACTAAAATTTCTATATTTTAGATAGCTTATAGACATTAGCTGCCCGCTGGTATGTTCACAAATATTTTATTATGTGATGGAATGGTCTCGAACTTTTTTTCTGTATTAAGAGCCATTTCATGTGTAATTTCTCATATACCAAATAAGCAATAATGTATACAAATGCGTGATTACTTTAGCATTATTCCATAGCTTGAGTGCATACAATACATATGACTGCAATTTTTCCGTATATTTGAAAATTTCAAAATGCATTTATGTATTTTGGGGTGGTAAGGTATACACTATACTCTATAGTATGTTGTACTATGTTATACTATGCCTAGATTAGTAAATATGACCATAGTTAGCGTGGAGTGGGTGTGATGTATTCCTATAGGTTCTGAATCGATCCCCCTATTCCTGACCCTATTCTGGTTAGTAAACTAACAAGTTAACTAGTAATCAGCCCATGAGGCAGAAAATCCCCATGATGCAGATACCGTTATCTGACGCAGTCACACTACGGCACAGGAACGTGTTATCTGATTAGGTCATAACGCTTGCGATCTAATTAGACAAGCGATATTCCTCCAGCCCCTGATAAGGCATACGGAGTTCTCATAACAAATCAAACCTTTGACAACCTGGGCAAAACCCTGCGGCCATTGTTTTGATTTCACCGAGAACTTCAGCAAAAGAATGTGCTAACGAGCAAGTCGTATGACATCCTTATTGACGTATCTATGTCCATCCTTACGTCAATCTCGGCACCTTAAAGGTATAAATATTACCGATCTTGCCCTATGCAAACACACGCGTGGTGACGAGACGGAGCAGCCATACTTGCCGAAGCGAAGAGCAGAGCAGACCCCGCTGGCGCAGCCCCGCCTTCCTGACGCGCTGAGACGCGCTGCTTTCTCCTGCCGAGAATTCCAGCCCCGGCGTTTCTGGGCAGCCCTCGCAGGCAGCCTGGAATATCGAGACCAGAGAGAGAGATACCATCCCTCATTCATCCTAACTTCCAGGTACAGAACTGAATAACCCCTCACAGAGAATTCTTTAGTTATTCACTTGGCAAAAACAAACTTAACTTAAACTGTAACTTTCTA
This sequence comes from Lissotriton helveticus, assembly GCF_964261635.1. Lineage (NCBI taxonomy): Eukaryota > Metazoa > Chordata > Amphibia > Caudata > Salamandridae > Lissotriton > Lissotriton helveticus. The sequence goes on along the minus strand of NC_136061.1, from coordinate 1,579,369,986 downwards.
TTCCCGCCCACGTATTAGGCTTAGGTCAGGTACACGGGGTAGGCGTATTTAGAAACACCAGTTGAATACGTTTAGTCAAATGTATATGTGTATGTAATATATTTTATTCATTTTAAAACATCATATGGCTTAGAAACCATATCAATGTTTTTACAGTATTATTTTATACTATTGCTTTTAATGTATGCACTTTACTTAACTATAAGTATTGCAATAATATCGATCCATTTCTCTTGTATGAGAAAATAGACTGATCAATAAATACCACCTTTTTATTGAACACGCCCGTCTCTTCCTTTTCTCTACATTCTGATGAGACTAAGAATGCACGTACTGACTGAGTAAAATGAATTGCCTTTTGTTCACACGACTCTCGAGATATACTTTTGATTAGGGGAGAGCAAAGTTGTCATGTTCTATGGTTGTCAGAAACTAAATCCCTTCTTGTCTAATCAGGGAAGTTAAGTCCTCCTTGAACATTCGAGAAAGTTTCTAGTGAACTCTGAGCTAAGCTGGCAAACCAAAAACTTTAAGTCTAGTATCGACAGTAGTAGACCTAGTTAACGTCTGGTCTAGGCCTTTACTGCTGTAGGTATTATTCCAATGCGCAGAGCCTATTGGGATGATAGGTACTACACTACAGGAGAAGGTTGGTGCAGACAGAAAATTAGATACTGCAAGCAGAGAGTAAACTGGTACAATCAGAGGATAGATGATGCAGGGCTACAGCAAGAGGAAGAGATGGTGCAGTCAGAGAAAAGGTGGTGCAGAGAAAGGGTGAGATGGTTCAAGCAGAAACACAGATAGTGCAAGCAGACACAGACATGGTACGCACAGAGGATTAAATGGTACAACAGAGAAGAAATACTGGAAACAGTGAGTGAAATGTTACATGCAGAGAGTAATTGGAGCATAGAGAGGGAGAGATAGTGAAGACAGAGATAAAATGATACACACAGAGAGTGCGAGACTACAGGCAGAAAAGGAAAAGATTTAACATGTAAGCGCTGTCTAACACACACAAGCAGCCATATCATAATAGGCCTCTGCAGATGTACATCAGAAGATGCAGGCAGTGGAAGAGGGTTGGTGCAGACAGAAAATGAGATAAGCAGATAGAGGTAGACTGTGAGGAGAGACAGGGGAGATTATAGAAAAAGGTGCAAATATAATTCTTTATTTTACACAGACACTCAGTGTGATCTTAGTCAAAAATGTTAAAACCATAGATTTCACCAAAATGCATATACCACAGAAAAACCTTTAAGAGACAGACACTATCCCTTCCAATTCAGTAAAATGAGTACTACAATGAAAGGGAGTCTTACTGGGAATATTCTTTTAGGATTTACAACTCTGCAGTTGTGTTGCAAGAGTTTAGAATATTTTTCAAGGAATGGAGTTTCATGGTTTAGGACAATGAAGTGAATTTAAACCAGTGTAGTGAGTTAAGGTGGGACTGAGAATGTACAAATCAAATTCACTGAAATGATTACTACATGCTACAGACACAGTTGCTGTAGCATTTCAACAGCACACCCAGCATCTAAATTGCACAGCATAAACACAATTTGAAAATTAAGAGGCCTGAAACACATACTGCATAGGACTTTCTACAACTACATCACCTAAACCATGACTCAGTTCACGATTTAGGTGATTTAGCACACAGAGGGAGAAAAAGTACAAACAGAGACAAAATGGTACACACACAGGGTGCAAGACTACAGGCAGAGAAGGAAAAGATTTAACATGTAAGCGCTGTCTAACACACACCAGCAGCCGTATCATAATAGGCCTCTGCAGATGCACATGAAAGGGTGCAGGCAGTGGGAGAGGGTTGGTGCAGACAGAAAATTAGATACTGCAAGCAGAGAGTAAACTGGTACAATCAGAGGATAGATGATGCAGGGCTACAGCAAGAGGAAGAGATGGTGCCGTCAGAGGAAGAGATGGTGCAGTCAGAGAAAAGGTGGGGCAGAGAAAGGGTGAGATGGTTCAAGCAGAAACACAGATAGTGCAAGCAGACACAGACATCGTACAGACAGAGGATTAAATGGTAAACAGAGAAGAAATACTGGAATCAGTGAAAGAAATGTTACATGTAGAGACTAATTGGAGCACAGAGAGGGAGAGATAGTGAAGACAGAGATAAAATGATACACACAGAGAGTGCGAGACTACAGGCAGAGAAGGAAAAGATTTAACATGTAAGCGCTGTCTAAAACACACCAGCAGCCATATCATAATAGGCCTCTGCAGATGCACATCAGAGGATGCAGGCAGTGGAAGAGGGTTGGTGCAGACAGAAAATGAGATAAGCAGAGAGAGGTAGACTGTGAGGAGAGACAGGGGAGATTATAGAAAAAGGTGCAAATATAATTCTTTATTTTACACAGACACTCGGTGTGATCCTGGACAAAAATTTTAAAACCATACATTTTACAAAAACACATTTACCACACGAAAAAGTTTAAGAGACAGAACACAACCTATCTATTTCAGAACTACAATACAGTGCAGAAACCTGAGTCATTTTCAAAATACATTTCCAATTCACAGCATTACATTTTTGCCAACATTACATCCAAACATGAGACACAATATCAGAAGAAAGAATACAGTATAAGCAGAGAGAGGTACACTGTGAGGAGTGACAGAGGAAATTATACAAAAAGGTGCAAATATAATTGTTTAATTTACACAGACACTCAGTATGATCTTGGACAAAAACTTTAAAACCATACATTTTACCAAAACACATTTACCACACTAAAACGATTAAGAGACTACATTACAATGCAGAAACCTCAGTCATTTTCAAAATACATTTCCAATTTGCAGCACTACTTTTTTCCCAGCATTACATCCAAACATGAGACTCACACTGACACCTTAGACACATAACAGAAATCCTAGCAATTCAGTCAAATGATTACAACAGTGAAAGGGGTGGAAGAGGGGACCTTGCTAGTAGTGATGTATAAAGAGAGCAAGCGTAAGGGAAACAGAAAGAGAGAGAAAATGAGAGTGAAAAAAGAAACAAAAAAAGTAAATCAGAAGGAGAGAGGGAGTTAGAAAACAGGAGTGAAGAAAAGGAATAATGACAGTGAGGACAAAGATATAAGGATAAGAAAAGGAGAGTGAGAGAAAAAAAGCCATATTAAGAAAAAGAAAAAAGGTGTAAGGAAAGCAGAAGGATTTATAGAGAAACTGAAGAAGGAAAAAGAACAGTGTTGGAGAGAAAGGAAGACAGTGAGGGAGAGTGAAAGAGCGAGACAATGAGTAACATCCACATTGCAACTCATTTTTATTATTAACTTAAAATGCACAACATTTATCCCCTCACAAATTAATAAATCACCTTTAAAAATGCTTTTGAAGATTTAGAACATTGTCAATCACACACCAGGTTTTTTTAAGCAGAATCTCTGAAATGTACCTCAGACACTGCAACCACAAATGGCCCTGATTCCCTCTCGTTTTACACACATATTCCGGTACATAACCAATGAAATTTCTTCCCACACGAATTCAAAACCAAACTAACATTTTTATTGGATGTACATTTCAACACTTTCAAACTCACATAATGTTCAACCTTCCCCCACTGCTCTCTTTGCCTGTTACCATAGTAACTCTCCATAGAACACCTAACTGCACTCAAAAGTTGAAAAGTTCAACTCTCAATGTTGCAAACCAAAGCAGCAAGTGTTTTTGACTTCTCAATATTCCAGCTTATCCTGTGCAATGTTCTTTTCAATGACTTATTCTAAATCAATAGTATTATTCCTTTTTAAAAAACAGTAGTATGCACCCTAGTTTTCAATGTTAAATTATCAGAAACCACCAATCATTTCTTGTTTTTCAAATGCACAGAATCTCAACAACATTTTTTTCCATACTCCAAGTTTTCAAACTGCCATTTCATTTCCAGAGACCATCTGAGTACAACCAGATCTGCCTTCAAGATGCTTAGAGTCTGGATTGTAGGACATAGCTATATTTTCGGGAGTGAAAGGTATGCAGCAAATAGATGTTTTCTTAACCTTGATTTACCAAATGTGGATATTATATGGATTGGCCCGAGAGGATTGAGATGTCACCAATTGATGCCATTGATAAAATCCTTTATGTATCTCCCACACCCTGACCTCATAATTGTGCACAGTGGTGGCAATGACCTGTGCACTTTGACTGGGGTAGGTCTGGAAATGCTTTTGAAGGACACCTTTGGCCAATTGATGTCACTTTTCCAGAAACTGCCTTTGTATATTCTAATATATGGCAAAGGCAAAAATGGAACTGGTCCAACCAATATTGTCCACAGATTGAGAAAGCAAGGAAACATGTGAATAAGTCTGTTTCTGCTTTCCTCAGAGACTTCGGCATGGGTTCTATATCCCACAACAACTTGCGTTACAACATGCAAGGCATGTATAGGAGAGATGGTGTACATTTTACAGATGAGGGGAACAGAGTCTTCCTTTTAAACTTTAGACTCTGCACACGTACTTACTTGTAGGTACAAAAAACACGCAATGAACACAACGGCTCTTTCTAGAGCCACCTAACAAATAAACACACAAACTTGTTATTTAAATGTATTTTTTTTGTTTTTTATTCTGACGTGATTTAAAAAAAAAAAATTAAGGGCCTTCAGGGGTCCTTCAGGGACACCCTCAGAAGGCCTAGGTAGTCAGGGAGACTCTACCCTGCCTCCTTTTAAAAGAACCGTATATTACTTTTTAAAGTAATTACAAATCTCGCGAGGGTACATCGCACGTAAACGCACCGTGAGAGCACTGTAAGCACACGGTAAGATCTTCGTGCGCTTACCCCTGAAAGTTTTACAATCTTACAAACTTAATATCTACGTATTTATTCTAAATTTTAAAGGTAGACATTATCTTGAATAATGAAGAAAATGTATTTTAAACTTTTATGAACCGTATATTACTTTTTAAAGTAATTACAAATCTCGCGAGGGTACGTCGCACGTAAACGCACCGTGAGAGCACCGTAAGCACACGGTAAGATCTTCGTTCGCTTACCGCCAAAAGTTTTATAATCTTACAGACTTAATATCTACCTATTTATTCTAAGTTTTAAAGGTAGACATTATCTTGGATAATGAAGAAAATGTTTTTTTTTACTTTTATGAACCGTATATTACTTTTCAAAGTAATTACAAATCGCGCGAGGGTACGTCGCACGTAAACGCACCGTGAGAGCACTGTAAGCACACCGTAAAACCTTTGTGCGCTTACCCCCGTAAGTTTTATAATCTTAAATACGTTATATCTACTGATTAATTATAGATTTTAAAGGTAGACATTATCTGGGATAATGAAGAAATAGTTTTTTTTAAACTTTTAAGAACCGTATATTACTTTTTTATGTAATTACGAATCTCGCGAGGGTACGTCGCATGTAAATGCAGCGTAAGTGCATCGTAAGAATACGTAAGCGCTCCGTAAGCACTCCGTAAGCGCACCGTAAGATTACGTCCAACCATGTGACTTTAAAACAGGAGATTTGATTGGTTTATAATACTTCCTACTCCAATTGTTGAAAGACCCTTCCCATTTTAATCATTCTTCTTTGAATTTCACAGAAGAACCATCTTTTTTTTTCAGCTCCTGTGCTTTAGATAAAGACTTTAAAATGGCTGGACTTCCAGAAGAACCTTCTGATCATTCTTCATCTGAAGAATTTGTGGAAGAAGACCCACGGCCCAAGAAAAAGTGAGAAGCCATTGTATGACATTTTTTTACCTTCCCTGAAGGTCAAAAAAAGTTATCGCCCCACTAGTCACATGCAAAATATGTGACACTGTTTTATCAAGGGGTAATGCCAATACAAAATATTATTTTGCCACAGCATGCATGGAACGCCGTGTTAAAAACCTCCATCCTAACAATTGGGCAAGAGCAGTTGTCAGAAGATCAGAGGAGGAGCAGGGCTCTGCTCCAAGCACTTCAAGGGCACCACCACCACCACCACCAACACCATCAAGTATGATTCCTTCTATGCAGTCAGAATTCAGAAACTTGATGGTTCACTGTATACATTGCAACCAATTGATTTCTTATGGACAACAGTCCATAGAAACAATTCTTCAAAAGAACAGGAGCCACAAATGCCCACAATAATTATTTTTTAAAGTTCTTTGTTCCTGTTGAACGCTTGTTTCGATTACAAAGTTCCTTTTTTCTCCTTTTTTGAAGCAAAAAAAATATATATATTTTCAGAACTACCTCTACCGGTCAAAAAAAAGAACTATATTTGTATGTTTGTATGTTTTAGTTTGTCATAGTGAATGTCTAGTTCATAAATGAATGAATGAATATGAAAGTGCAAAACTATAAGGATGTGGTACAAAATCTATAGGGTGTTTACCTATAGTATACTGTAGTACTTCCAGAACACTTAAATGTATCATATGTATATAATATGTTACAACTCTATGCTTCAATTTGCACTATTAATGAAAGTGCACGGATGAATTTATATGTATTAAGGGCAATTTTATAATCCCCTTGTGTCACTTTTTTTTGCCAACGTGCATGCACCGTCCTCATACGGGTGCGTGCACCGTGTGCGCACTTCGCGATTTTTTCAACAATTTGTTTTTATTTTTTTGGGCCTTCGGCATCCTTCAGGGACCCCCTGAGAAGGCCTAGGGGGTTAGGGGGTCTCTACCATGCCCCCTTTTCATGTTTTCCACTTTTGTTTTGGGCTCTCTTGTGCCTCATTTCTCCCGAGAGACAAGATGGCGGCCAACACTTCCTGGTTTGGACAGTTTGGAATGTTGACAGACGACTGACAGCCAATCACAATTTCGCTCGTGCACGCCAGGGTCCGTGTACAGTGCGAGGACCGTGCGCGTACGGTGCGCGGCTCTAGATATATAATGTTTTAAAACTTGATTTTCTAAACAACTACTGGACGGATTTACACCATTTAAACAAAAGGGCGATCTGCGAATAAGACTCTACCATTTTGCCAAATTTCATGTAATTCCATTTAGCCGTTCGGGCTGTAGCCGTGTCTAATCGTCCTATGGAAAATTGCATGGGGAAAACACGTTTTGGGACCCCCTTTTTTCTCAGCCCCCACTTGACGAATCCCCCCAAAACTTTCAGGGAAGGAGAGGAGCAGAGCGGGCCATCTTCTTTGAGGAAATTTGCGAAGATTCATCAACCGGCACCAAAGTTATTCCCAATAGAATGTTGCGGATTTCCTATGGAAACTAGGTCCTAACTATAACTACCTACTGGCGACGCTGGAGGGTACATTGGTGCAAAACTGACTACGTAGCCCAGCATGCAATAGAAATGTTAAATGGAACTATGGGCACACCGGAGGCCAATCCTATATAATTAAGAAGCATGCAGGGGCTGCTACTCACGCAGAGCAATTTACAACTGCTCACAGTGGCCTCTGATGAAGATGACAGGAAGTCATTGAAACGCGTAAGGCCAGCAGGACACAGATACGGGAGGGGAAGCTGCCTGTTATAAATAAAGAAAGATGTTATCTTACCTCCAACGGAGTTGCAGCCTTAATTGCTGGAGCAATTTTTGTGGAATATATATATATATATATATATATATATATATATATATATATATATATATATATATATATATATATATATATATATATATATATATATATATTTTTTTTTTGCAGGCACAGTCCTGATAGCAAAACGCCTTTCCCTCTTTCCTCAGGATAGCGAAATCAGGAACGGACCACCACACAGCGATCACATGACATGCCCCGACCACTCTTGTGATTAAATACTGTTACACGGAACAATGGCTCCTCCCAACAAAGCCATGGAGGTGAATAACAGACTATAAATACTTTCTGGTGTTGTAATGTTTTAACCATTTAAGACAAAAAAACAATTCTTAAAAATCCCTTTCAATAAATAAATATTGCTGATTCAATCCATGTTTGTCTGTTATCAGGTTCATTCTTGTTTTGCATGTGTGAGTTAATGTATAAATACATATAAGAAATACTGGGCAAGTGCCCCAAGTATATATATCCAAATATTGGACCCGCAAATTCAGATCAAGCAAACAACATCTCATACTAAGTAATCTGTTGTTCAGGCAAAGTGCTAGGTGCTCATAACAGTATTGCAATGAATTAATTTCAAAAACAGTGCATGATAAAAAATATATAACGAAAATGCAACTCTATCATTAAATACATGAATAGCTTGCTGTTTTTTGAAAAAGTGTTAATATAATGAGGCAAATGCTAAGGACCGCAATATTTTCCAATAATCCTTGCAAGGATGAAGTGCTAAGTGCAAATCTAGTGCAAAACCAGAGAACATATACTAACTAAAGTGCCATTGCAATATTTAATCTGAGACTGTCAATTGTATTAAATACATATCAATTATCAATATGTATCTATATGAACTTCACCAAAACTCCCACAGCTGCTGGCTGATACACAGGACACGGACACCAGTTACGTGGAAAATGTCTTCTTTATTTGCTTGTGCTGTGCATGGCTGATATATATATATATTGGCTGAAATTTTCAGGAAAATGGCACATTTTGTTTCTGAGCAGCCCCTGAAAATTTGGGGAGGTTTTGTCAAGGGAGGGCTGAGAAAAAAGGGGGGTCCCAAAACGCGTTTTTCCCATTCATTTTTCCATAGGCCGGTTGGCCTCACTTTTAGCCCGAACGGCTGAATGGATTTGCACGAAACTTGGCAAAATTGTAGGGACTGGTAGCCCGATGTGCCTTTGCTAGGTCTCAATATATGCGGTCCAGTGGATTTTGAGAAATTAACGTTCAAAAAAATATATATATCTGTAAGCGCGCTCCGGGCAGCGCCCCGGTTCGCGTACCTGACGCGTAACGGAACTTCGCGAAGCGAAGCTGATTGGCTCTCCGGTGTCTGTCAACATTCTAAACAGTCCGGAGCGGCCACCATCTTGTCTCTCGGTAGGATCGAGAGACAAGAGGAGGCCAAAACAAAGGGGTAAATGACCATAAGGGGGCATAGCAGATCCTCCCTGACCCCCTAGGTTTGATGTGGAGGCTTTAAAAGGGCCCCGCGGGGAAAATTTATTTATTTATTTTTTTGCGTGGGGAGCGCCTGGTACGCGCACCGAGAAGCGGTCCGGGGAGCGTACTATAAGGAAAAAAGAATGATAGACTTTTTAAATATTGTATGTTTATTGATTGTTCATTTTGTTGTTTTTTTGTTGCTTTTTTATTAAATATAAATTTATTTTTGTGATTCTTTTTCCAAATTTAACAGAACATTTAACAACACATTGTCGGAAATGTCCTCATTTTCAATCAGCGAATCTACTGCATCTACACATTGAACTAATTCATTGTCCCATGATTCATCCATGAACTCTGAGTCATCATTGTCCTCAATATCTTTTTCTGTGTTGTTCTCCAGAACAATTTTGAAGGAAATATTCTGCTCTCCTTCCATTTTCTTGCTGTAATTTGCATAAAAAATAAATATATCAGTAGAGATAGGGCACTGTTGGGTTTAAGTTCAGACAGGTACTTGTGAGTTTATAACAGAGAAGTAATCTATGGGCACTGTATGGTTTCAGGCGTGAAGTAGTACTATTAAAAAGTGCCTGTGAAGAAGCCTAAGTAAATTCATAATTATACCACAGAAACCTAAATCAATCCATAATTATAATAAACAAGCCTTTCTCAATGTCTAACTCTTACAGAGGGACAGTATATAACTATCTAAAATGTTTTCCCAAATTAATTTAAAGTGCATGACATAGTTCTCCTTTCAAATTTACAAAATAACATCTTACCTTTTAAAAACAAGTTTAAGTTGTCAGTGAAAATTCTCTTGCAATGTACTTCAGGAAGTAGTAGTCAAAATGGCTGTGTTTCTCTCTCCTTCTTTATATATATTCAGGTACATAACCAATCAAATGTCAGGTAAAAAAAGTAGAAAATGAAAATAACATTTTAATTGGTTGTCAATTCCAACAATTCAGATGTGTTTTGTGAAGTAATTTACCTCAGGGTATTTAGAGAGGTCTACAGGCTAAATGGCTAAATGGAATTCCAACCAAATTTGTGAAAATGGTAGGGATTGGTATGTAGTATGAGCTAATCTATATTTGGTGAAAGTGTCTCCAGTAGTTTTTCTGTAAATTACTTTCCCACCTTTTTTAAGCGAGCGCTTCCCAGTGCGCGCCCCGGTACGCGAACCGGCAGCGTTACGGGAGTCCTCCATTTTGTGTTTCGGTAGATTTGAGATACAAGATGGAGGGCAAATAATGTTGAGAATGGGTAGAAGGGGTCACGGTAGACGTATCCTGACCTCCTAGGTTTTCTGAGGGTGGCTGAGGAGGCCCATATGTGCGAGAAAAAAAACCCATATTTTTTCAAATTTTTGCGCGGTTAGCGTCCGGTGCGCGTACCGGGTAGCGCTCCGGGGAGCGTACTTTGGTGAAAATTAGTGAAAAAAGTTAGAGTAAAATAATAATTGTGAGTGATCAGATGTAGGGTAGCTCTGAAAAGAGCTTTTGGGTCCTGTGGCTGATTTAGGTACCTAAAAGTAGGTACCAATGCACAGTCTTAAATTCAGGATGAACATTCTGTTCCCCTCATCTGAGAAGTGAACTCCATCTCTTCTGTAGATATCTTGCATGTAGTAATGCAAGTTATTGTTGTAGATGGAGCCCATTCCATGGTCTCTCATGTAAGCTGAAACAGACTTATTTACATGCTTCCTCGATTTCTCAATTTGTGGACAAAATTGGTTGGACCACCTCCATTTCTGTCTTTGGCATATATTTGAATATACCAAGGCAGTTTGAGGAAAAAGTGCCATCAATTGGTCAAAGGTGTCTTTTAAAAGCATTTCCAGACCTACCCCAGTCAAAGTGCCCAAGTCATTTCCTCCACAGTGCACAATTAACAGGTCAGGTTTTGGCAAATGCAAAAAGGTTTTCACCAATGGTATCAATTGGTGACATCTTAATCCTATGTGACCAATCCAGTAGATTTCCACATTTTGTAAATTGAGGTTGTGTAAATTTCTGTTATCAGCATACCTTTGAGCCCAGTGGATATAACTATGTCCAACAATCCAGACAGAAAACATGGTGAGAGGAGGTTCTGCTGCAGTCAGATGAAGTGTGGGAATGAAATGGCAGTTGGAACAGTAGGAGTATGTAATGAAAAAAACTGTGGAGTTTCTGTGGTAATTAATCAGTAGCAGTGATTGGTGGATTTTGATTGCTGAAAACAGAAAGTTAGGGTGCATGGATGAGTTCTTTGAAAGATGTAATTTGAATGGTCAAGAAAAAATCATTTTATGAAAGATTGCACTGGATACGCAGGTGTACTGAGAGTTCAGAGTTCAATTGAAACATTGTTGTGTGAACTTGCAAACATGAGAGGTCTTTCAGGAGGTGGTTGCTATGGAAAAAAGGCAGAAAGGGCAGAAGGGGGAAGGGTGTTGATTTGAAAAAAGTGAGGGAAGAGTTTTGATTGGGTGACATGAGAGATATGTGTGATGAATTACAGCATTTCTGTGCCATTGTTGGTTGCAGCCTCTGGAGTGCATACCTTTTGCTCTGCTGAAGACAAATTGGTGTGTGGCTGAGACTGTTTTGAAACTCAAAAAGTATTTGCTAAGGTGAGAAAAGATTCATTTAATTTAGATAGAGAATAGTATGCTTTAGGGAGAAAATTATGAAGAAAGCTGTGTATTTAAAATGTTGCTTTGTTTCATAGGTTGCTTGGGGCATATATACAAGGCCTTTGAGTCCCTTTGATATTATTTTTCCCATTTTAATTTCAGACATTTCCCCGTGGTGCAAGGTCCTTGTAAATACGCCCTCATGTGTGCTTGGCAAATTTAGATTTTGTTTCTTTGAGTTACGTAGCCATGTTAAAAGTGATGCATAAATGGTTTAAGGGCCTTCAAAATACGCTTTCATGTGTGTTAGGGCATTTTAAGTCACTTCCCCATGAATGTAGTTGAATAACTGCTTTACTTGATGTGTTTAAAAACGTTTATTGAAGTCATTTAAGTTTCTTGATATGTACTGCTAGAGTTTCAATGGCTGCTTGGGGCATATTTACAAGGCCTTTGAGTCCCTTTGATGTTATTTTCCCCATTTTAATTTAAGTCATTTCCCCGTGGTGCAAGGTCCTTGTAAATACACCCCCATGTGTGCTTGGCAAATTTAGATTTTGTTTATTTGAGTTACATAGCCATGTTAAAAGTAATGGAAAAATGGTGCAAGGGCCTTCAAAATACGCTTTCATGTGTGTTAGGGCATTTTAAGTCACTTCCCCTTGAATGTAGTTGAATAACTGCTTTACTTGATGTGTTTAAAAACGTTTATTGAAGTCATTTAAGTTTCTTGATATGTACTGCTAGAGTTTCATAGGCTGCTTGGGGCATATTTACAAGGCCTTTGAGTCCCTTTGATGTTATTTTCCCCATTTTAATTTAAGTCATTTCCCCGTGGTGCAAGGTCCTTGTAAATACGCCCCATGTGTGCTTGGCAAATTTAGATTTTGTTTCTTTGAGTTACATAGCCATGTTAAAAGTGATGGGAAAATGGTGCAAGGGCCTTCAAAATACGCTTTAATGTGTGTTAGGGCATTTTAAGTCACTTCCCCTTGAATGTAGTTGAATAACTGCTTTACTTGATGTGTTTAAAAACGTTTATTGAAGTCATTTAAGTTTCTTGATATGTACTGCTAGAGTTTCATAGGCTGCTTGGGGCATATTTAAAAGGCCTTTGAGTCCCTTTGATGTTATTTTCCCCATTTTAATTTAAGTTATTTCCCCGTGGTGTAAGGTCCTTGTAAATACGCCACCATGTGTGCTTGGCTAATTTAAGTACTGATAGGATGTGCTTCTACATAGGACCTGTGTTGTGTTTTCAAATTATGACCAGAAAATCGTTTTTGTTAAAAAAAACGCTTTTCACATTTATGAGAAGGTCATATTGGTGTCTGCTTCTTTAAATAAATATTGAACTGAGAAATATTAAACTGAGGTTTCTGTAAGTGTCAAAGGAGGTGAGTAATGTACATTGCTCTGTTGCATACAGTCCTCATCCTCTGCGTACTCTTGGATATGCTAGACTAAATCTGCTCAATGAGATAACTAAGCTGAGGAAACACAGGTGATGTGATTGTGAATTGAGCATAAATATTTGCACGTTTTTCAATTACATCACCTGTGTTTCCTAACATTACGAATCACATTGTGCAGATGAGGTTTAGGCCAGTCCAGGGAGATAGAGGAGGTCTGGCCTTTGTTCAAGAGTGTAGTGGACATGACTCACTTCATTGGTAGGCCTGCACATGTATTATCTCCTCTGTACTCTTCAACAAGCCTAAATTTCATCTGCAACACTGAGTAGGCCTCACCTCAAACAAACCTCTGGATAGGCCACACCTTATCGTCATCGTGAATCAATCATTTAAAATGTTAGGGGCAGATTTATGATGGCCGTGCGCCTCTTTTGTGCCGCTGTTGCGTCACTTTTGTGATGCAGCAGTGATGCAAAAGATGCACCATGTTGCAAGACAGGCCTCACTTCATCTCCAACAAGATACCGTCAGTTTGAACTGTAAACATTTAGGACTGTGTAGGGGGCATGGAGAAGCTGAATCTTCTGTAAATGTCAAAATTGTTGCATACAGTGCTCAACTTCTGCGTAGTCTTTGATATGTTAGTTTCCATCTGCACAATGAGATACCTAAGCAAAGGAAACACAGGTTATGTGATTCTGAAATGAGGAAAATAAATTCCACATTTTTCAATTACATCACCTGTGTTTCCTAACATTATGAATCACACTGTGCAGTTGAGGTTTAGGCCTGTCCAGGGACACAGAAGAGGTCTGGCCTTTGTTCAAGAGTGAAGTGGACATGACTCACTTCATTGGTAGGCCTGCACATGTATTATCTCCTCTGTACTCTTCAACAAGCCTAAATTTCATCTGCAACCCTGAGTAGGCCTCACCTCAAACAAACCTCTGGATAGGCCACACCTTATCGTCATCCTGAATCAATCATTTAAAATGTTAGGGGCAGATTTATGATGGCCGTGCGCCTCTTTTGTGCCGCTGTTGCGTCACTTTTGTGATGCAGCAGTGATGCAAAAGATGCACCATGTTGCAAGACAGGTCTCACTTCATCTCCAACAAGATACCGTCAGTTTAAACTGTAAACATTTAGGACTGTGTAGGGGGCATGGAGAAGCTGAATCTTCTGTAAATGTCAAAATTGTTGCATACAGTGCTCAACTTCTGCGTACTCTTTGATATGCTAGACTCCATCTGCACAATGAGATACCTAAGAAAAGGAAACACAGGTGATGTGATTGTGAAATGAGGAAAAGAAATTCCACATTTTTCAATTACATCACCTGTGTTTCCTAACATTACGAATCACATTGTGCAGATGAGGTTTAGGCTTATTCACGGACACAGAAGAGGTCTGACCTTTGTTCAAGAGTGCAGTGGACATGATTCACTTCATTGGTAGGCCTGCACATGTATTATCTCCTCTGTACTCTTCAACAAGCCTAAATTTCATCTGCAACCCTGAGTAGGCCTCACCTCAAACAAACCTCTGGATAGGCCACACCTTATCGTCATCCTGAATCAATCATTTAAAATGTTAGGGACAGATTTATGATAGCCGTGTGCCTTTTTTGCGCCGCTGTGCGTCACTTTTGTGACGCAGCGGCGGTGCAAAAGATTTGCTATGTTGCGACATATTTACAACTTGATGCATCTAGGCAGATGTGTCATGCTGTAAAGTCCTGTGCCACATGAAGCCTGCGTCAGATTTCATATGAGCGTTTTGTTGTAGGGTGGGCAGTCATTTGCATGAAAGCCCTGTAAAACGAACACAGTAAAATTAAGAAGATTTCACTGAGTCACATTTATGGCATTGCTGAATCAAATCCTTACGCCTGTTTGAAACAGGCATAAGGAGTGATGTACCATGCAATGTGTGGCTTGCCCCTGTGCATTGCAGTAGATATGTCCCGCTTACGATGTGATTCCTGCAATGCACCGTTTTTGTGGAACAGATGCGTGACGCATCTGTGCTGTTTTTGCTCAATGGTACTCTGCATTGTAAATGCGGCACATCATGGGTGGCAGAGCAGTGGCGCACGTTAACTGGTGCATCCCTGGGGATGCACCAGTTAACATAAATCTGCTCCTTTAAATTTAAGTATTAGCAGGGGACACAGTGTTGGTGAGGCTTATCCAAGGTTAAGAAGAGATGAGTCCTGTTCACTGAAAAATTGGACATAGGCCTCACCTCCTCAGCATCGCTGGACATGGTTAAATAATATCTGCAAAATGTTACTCTTGTTAAACAATTTTACAATTATAGTCTCTGAGATTTGTCTTTTACTCTGCAACATCTCATTGTTGTTCTCTTTCTTTAAAGATAATGACAACATCAAGCATGAGTGATAATGAGCAATCTGTTGATCTCAATATTATCATTGAAATTGTGATTGAAACATCAGTGGAAGTAGATCCCTTGGATGATTTAAATCCTGAGGATGATGAAGAACATGATGAGGATGCCGATTTGTCAGAATTATATGACATAGGGTGGGAAGCTGACCTGCTCGAGCCTATGGAACTATAAACAGTTATTTTTAAAAGTGACTGGAAATGAAAAGTAACCATGTTAACCGTTTCATTTAAAATTAAACACATCTTCAAAAACAGCTTGTGTGAAGTGTCTTTAATAAAATAGGGAAATATGCTGATAAAAATTAGTTCAGATTCACATATAAAAGAGCAAAGGTCAAATGTAGAAGCATTCTATTTCTTTGCTACTATTTGTGAGTACTAAATTTGCCAATGCACTAAAAATTATTATATATGAAAAATTGACAAGTAGTGTGTTAATTTTTTGACGACTGTTATTGATTTACTGTTTGGTAATAGTGGTTAATAACATTTTTTATTATATTTTTACCACAGATTCAACTGCAGATCATTTCAAAAGTACAATATGCCATCTAAAGAACGAAGCCGAAAGGCTACAAAACGTCAAAGACAGCAGATTACTAAATGCTTGCAGCAGTCCTCTACAATAAAAACTCGTCAAGTCACCAAGAAAGATCTGGGTAAGACAACGAAATCATTCCTAAGAAACATTTGTAGAAAAAAAAGTATTACTACAGAATATGTTTTAGTCCAGAAAAAGAGAGCCAATTTAAACGGAAAGGAAAGGCCAATCAAAAATGTTACTGCTAGAGTAGGAGATAAGTCTGTGCACGGTAGTAGAAGGAAAAATCAGTTTAGGGACTTTCGTAGACGAATGTTCCGCAACAGGATAATTGGCAATTTGTTAAAAAATATTAAGAAAGGTCAACAGAAAGTTTTTTTTATAAGAGAAAAAAAAAGTTGAGAAAATTATTGATCAGGCATTCGAAAACTAAGCAAAAGTTATTTATTTTGATAATCAATAGAATTAGGAAACTAAACAAGGCAATTTATGATTTCAAAACAAATAGTAGATGGAAGAGAACAGTTAATCGTAGTAATTTTTGTGAAGTTTTTTCAGGAGAATGGATGCATAGTTCAAGTTGTGAGGCATTTTTTAATGAGGAGAGTTATTTCCAGGATAATGATTTGGTGCATGCAGTTGACACCAGTGGTCGAGCTTATGAGGTGAAAGATGGTTGTCCAGTTGAAAAAGAAAAACTTGTGACAACAGAGGCAGAAGAGGTGTTAGGTAATGAGGTTTTAGGAAGACGTGCTAAGGGTCCTGTGTACACCTGGAAGTGTAGTAGTATAGGCAGTGTGCGACAGAATTCTATCAATTTGCTTTGTGATTTTGTACGGACATTTAATAAGAAAACTTTAAAACAGAAAATGAAGTTGTTGCAAGAATTAGATCCTTGCAGAGTGAGAGAAGTGACAGGTTTGCATGGTCATTCACTGGCTTGTCTTTCCAGGAGAGTATGCCAGAGTGTTTTTCATCATTTCAGGATGCTAGCAGTGCATCATAATAAAGTGAGGAAATTAGTTAGAATGTTGTATTATGCTAAGAGTCCAGCAATTATGCTTAAACAATTATGCACTGCTCTTTTGCATGGTTCTGAAGTAGATGTGAAGAATATTTGTGAAGAAATTGAGTTTTGTTACTTTGCAAGTAAAGAGTAGAATGTTGAAATTGACCCAGAAGAAGAAGGTAATGTGGAAGATAGTGTACAGGTTTCCAGTACAGATAATTTTCAGAAAGAAATTGCCACGTTTCAGGTGAAATCAAGTGAGAGGCCTAATTTCACTTGTGTGTGTTGTCGACGCACTTATTATAAGAATCAGACTAAGTTAGTGGATTTATATGCGAAAAGTCAAAGGGAAAATAATAGTGAATGGAAGAATTTTGCAACATACTTGATGGTAGAAAATTGTTTTGATTTGGGATCGGATCAACGTGTGTGTTCTTATTGTTGTAACAAATGAAATCAAAACCGGATGCCTGCTAGAGCGGTTCATAATAATCTGGAATGGGTTGAGATTCCTTCTGAATTGAAGGATTTAAATACTTATGAATCTATTTTGATTCAAAGTATCCATCCCTTTCAGGCTATTGTAAGAATGGAGCCAAAGACAGGGAAATTGCCTCCATCAGATTTACAGAGAGGATTAAAGGGAAGAGTTGTTTATTTGCCTCTAGATTTGAAGAAAAACATTAATACAATTGAAGTAGAGAAAGTGGAAGAGGAACCTCTGGTTATCTTATTTAATGGGGTTCCGACAAAGAGTAAGAAAATCTGGCAAGATTTAGTGGATGTTAGGAAAGTCAAAAAGGCAACATTGTATTTGAAGAAAAACAATAAGTACTACAAGAATGTATATGTTGCAGAAGAGGAAGTAAGTGAAGAAGAGGATAGCGATTTGTGTGCTGGTCAAATTGAGAAAGTAGAAGCCTCTAAAAATGAAGAAATATATGAACATTATAGTGTTCATCCTTTGCATTCCAAGGAAGTCATGGGGAATGCTATTGAGTTGTTTCAAATGAAACAAGCCAAAGGAAGTCCCATTAGTGTTTGGGAGGAAAGTTTGGAAGCTCGGTGTTTCCCACAGCTATTTCCAACAGGTCAAGGAGGAAGATATGATGAGCGACCTGATCAAATTCCTGCTTCTGAATACCGGACTTTACGATTGTATGCAGAAGATCCTAGGTTTCGTCAATGCATTCCCTATTTGTTTCATCTACTGTTTGAAAGCGATCTGTCTGGACTGTCATATGCAGTGAACCACATCTTGAAAAGTGGTGTACACATGCAAAATATCTCGGCAAGGGACTTTATGGATAAAGTCAATGTGCAAGACAGTATTTTGGATTCTCACCTGATTAATCTCATGGCGTGTCAGCGTGGTACTAATGAGTACTGGTACCGTCGTCATGGTGATTTAAAATGTATGCTGAGGAACTTAGGAACTCCCACATGGTTCCTCACTCTCAGCTGTGCCGAGTATGGCTGGGAAGACTTACTTGAATTTCTACGAGAGGTAATTGGAAACATTGAAAATATCGAATTCAAGACACCCGGAGAACTGTGCTCTTTGGATCCAGTGAATGTATGCAGGTACTTCAATCATAGATTTGAAGCTATGATGTCTTTCATCATGAACAAGAAAAATCCACCTCTTGGAGAGGTGTTGGATTTCTTCTGGAGAAAGGAGTACCAAGCAAGAGGTGCTCCTCATATACATATGCTGCTGTGGATCAAAGATGCACCCAAATTTGGAACAGATCCGGTTGACTTAGTGATGAGTTTCATAGAACAGTATTCTACATGTGCTGTTCCAAAGGCAAAGGAAGACAAAAGCCTAAGAGAACAAGTTTTACGCTTCCAAAGCCATCGTTGTGGAAAGTACTGTCGTCGTAAATTCAGAAACAAGGACAAGTTCTACACAAAATGTCGTTTCGCCTTTCCACGACCGGTGATTTCTAAAGGAAGAGTGAACAGTTTGATGTCTTCGCTGCGACATAATGTGATGAAGAAATCACCCAAAAATACCTACAATTTGAAAAGGAACGAAGAGTCCAAGTACATCAACGACTACAACCCAGTGATTTTGTCCATGTGGAATGCTAACATGGATATACAGTTTGTGGCTGATAACTGTATGGCTGTGGCTCGGTATGTGACATCTTACATCACCAAAAACGAAAAGACAGAATTGAAGGATATGTGGGAGGACATTTCCCATGAAAAGAGCCTCAGTAAGAAGTTGTACCGTTTCAGTCTGAAGATGTTGTCGCATCGAGAAATCGGAGCTTACGAATGTTCTGACCGGTTGTCTTCAGCAAGTCTCTATGCCAAATCCAGGAGTATCATTTGGGCGAGTCTTGGTCTTGCTGCAACGCGTAATCGAGTTCTGAAACCTGTATGGGAAATTGAGTATTTGGCGGAAAAGGAGCCAAACAGTACAGATATTTTGAAGACCAACATGTTGGATACATATTATCCAAATAGAAGCAGTCACCTCGAGAATGTTTGTCTGTATGAGGTTCTACAAAATTACATATTCAAGAGGAACATCAAAGAAGATATTGATAAAGGAGTGTATGCTGTAATTGGAAGTGAGGGATGTCTGGTCAAGCAAAGAAAATGCCACTTGGTAAACCATCGAAAATTGAGTGGCGAATCTCCTGAAAGAAAAGAGTTTTTCTATTTAGCACTTTTGCAACTTTTCAAGCCTTGGCGTGCAGAAGAGGAACTGCTTGGAGATTTCCTCTGTTACGAAGACTCTTTCAATGCCGCCAAGGAGACCATAGAATGTCCTGTTTTTCCCAAATATCTAGAAATGTTGAATGCGGAAATCGAGCAGGAAGCAACGATTGCAGCCGAGATTGCTAGAGACAGTTCTCAGGACAGTCAGAGTTCTGTTTCATTGAGTCAGGATCCACTAGGAGGACCAGTTATCGAAAATGAAGCTACCACTGCCATGATTGAAGTGGAAAGAGCCATGGCACATGCTCAGGAGGATGCGGTTAACTTAGAAGACTTGTAAAGACAACTCAACGTTGAGCAGAGGAAAATATATGACGAAGTTACCAACCAAATAGATCATGGATTTAGTCATGAGAAGAAAGAGTGCTCATGTACGTCGTTGAAGCCTGTCCGACTGTACGTGAGTGGAGAAGCGGGAACTGGTAAAAGTTTCCTCATTAAAGCAATTTCATGTTATTTGCAGAAAAGGACTGAGTCATCGCTGTCTTGTGTTGTCACCGCTCCAACTGGACTGGCAGCACATAACATTAAAGGTATTACTTTGCATCGTCTACTGATGCTGCCAGTGGAGCATGATAACAAATTACAATACCACAAGTTATCTGGAGATGCTTGTTGTGAAGTTTCAAGAGTCTTGAGGAAAATTAAACTTCTTATCATTGACGAAGTAAGCATGGTTTCCAATGTCATGCTTGCCTTTGTGCATTTGAGAATGCAAGAAGTTCTCAAAACAGAGTATGATGTGTTATTTGGTGGCAAACACATCATTGTTTTCGGTGATCTTCTGCTGCTGACACCAGTGAAAGGACAACCTGTGTTCAAAATGCTCACGCATGAAGATACCAGGAAGTGCCTAGGGAGCATTGGCAATGCCAATATATGGTTAAACTTCAATTATGCTGAACTGCGTGAAAAAATGCGTCAAGCGAAGGATGAAGATTATAAGAATATTCTACAAGATGTTAGAATCGGAAAAGTGACCGAGCATGGGAAAGAAGCTTTACATGCACGATTACTGTCAAATTTGTATCCAGAAGAAGACGTTCTGCCAGAGAATATTTTTCGGAAAATTACTGAGAAGAAATCTGGAATATGTTTGATGCCAACTCTTGCAGAATGTGCCATCTTCAACAACAAAATGTTGAATTTAGAAAACCAAGAGATTGTGAAACTGGAAGCTATTGACAGAATAGAGCATATGGGAGCAACAAATATTTTGTCTGAGAATTTGAAATCTAAATTGGATTCATTAGAGAAGACTATATCTAAAACTGCTGGTTTTGAAAAGACTCTGAATGTGTGCTTAAATTGCCGTATAATTTTGAGAAGGAATTTAGATGTTGAAAGAGGTCTGGTAAATGGATCAATGGGTAATGTTGTTGATTTTGAGAAATACAGAAATAGAGATGGAATTGAATTTTTAAAAATTAAATTTGATGGCATTGAGGAAGTACAGCTAATTGGTCGTTGCTCTGCCAGGTTTTTGCTTGTAAAAGACTTATATGTTCGCCGTAAGCAGTTTCCTGTTTGCTTGGCATATGCGGTGACAATCCATAAATCGCAAGGTTTAAGTGTAGACAGTGCATTGGTGAATATTGGCAGTTCTGTGTTCAAGGAAGGTATGGCATATGTGGCATTGTCACGAGTCAGAACTTTATCGGGATTGTACTTGATTGAGTGTGATGTCACAAACATTTGTGCGGATCTAGATTGTGTTAAGGAATACAATAGGTTAAGAAGAGAGTATGCGCCACATTTGCCTCAATATCCTTTGTTTGAGAAACGTGTGGTAGGCCGGAAACGAAGAAATGTGACCAATAGTAGGGAGGTTGTAGCAAAAAGACGAAAAGTCGATGAACCCAAAATTATAAGCAGAAAAAAAATGGATTCTGTTGATATAAAATAGTTCTGGTGTCAACTGCTATGCTAATGTTGTGGTTAATGTTGTCTTTTCTCTAGAAATTTTAAAAGAAGAGATTGTGGTCAGTTCGGATCAAAGATTTTGCAGTTTGTTGAATTCTGTGTTAGAGAAATGTAGCACTGATAGAACAAAAATAGAAAGTGTGTCTGAAATTCGAAATCTGTTAGACAAATGTTCAGGTCAAACGCAATTCTCTCAAAATATTCAGCAAGATTGTCAGGAGTTTTTAATGTATATGCTTGATGTATTGCAAGATGAAGGTGTAGATGTAGATCACCTGTTTGGCCTTTCTTATCAATGGCAGCATGACTGCGAGAACTGTAGGGTATCAAGTACTACTACTGTAGACTCAGAAAAATTTATATATTTAACTTTGCCAGACAGTAAATCAGTGTCCTTTAATAAGCTAGTAAAAGCAGCCGATCACAACATGGAGTGTAGCCAATGTAAGTCTGAAATGTTGTCCACATTATTTATACGAACATAGGGCCAGTATGTCATTTTAATGTTCCAACGATGTAGGCCTGATGGAACAAAATTGACAACTTTAATTAAAAATATTTCTGGCTTCGCAGTTGTCAATATCAGGAAGGACTTTTGTAACTGCAGCAATTATATATCATGACGGTCCTTCAACAACATCAGGACATTACACAGCTTATTTGAAGTCTAGAAACGGCTGGTCATTCTGCAATGATTCTGTTTTAACTTTCAAAAAACAATTGCCTTTTGACCTTAAAAATTCTTACCTGGTGTTTTTACAACCAAAATTTTAGGGAAAGAATCTCGGGATTTGCTCTGAGGAATTTCAAGAGGTTCTAATCGCTCCTACACTATTTGGCCTTGAGGATAAGTGTAGTACAGAGTCAAAAATTATTTTTGAGTTTTAAGTAGTTCCTGAAAAAAAAGGTTTTCTTACAGAAAGTGGTGGGCACGGATTAGTTAAAGGACAACAGAGTATTTCCCAAAGCAAACGGTGTTCTTACCATAACACTTGACGACATGGAAAAATAACTGCACTTTGAATGAGTTCAGAAAAACTGTTTCTTTTAATAAGCTAATTCAAGCAGCCAATCAAAACATGGAGTAGAGGTAATGTAAGTCTGCAATGCTGTCGACATATTTTGAACAAACTTTTGGTTATATGTCATTTGAAAATTCCAACTATATAAACCTGATGAAAGTAAGTTTTCAACTTTAATTACAAATGTTGTGGCTTCGTGGGATTTGCTTAGAAGAATTCCAAGAGTTATAAATGGCTCTTACACGATTTGGCCTTGAGGAGAAGTGCGTAGAGAGCGAGAAGTCATTTATTGTATGTAACATATTTGTCAAAACGATGGAGTTTTTCTTTCAGAAAGTGGCGGGTTGAAAATAATAACAGCACAACAGAGTATAAGCTGTTCATAGGACATCCTTCGACGTCATGGAAAGTAAGTTACATTTGAGGAGTTCTGATTTCTGATTGGTTATGTTATATGGGTTTTTTAAACACAATCATTTTGATTGTGTTTTTTTCCCCGCTGTTATATGATGAATACCTTCAACTCACTGTATTTAGTGAAATTTGATATATTCTGAGAACAGCAAAAATAAACCATTTAACATGTATAATTAATTCTGTACTTTTTGTATTTATGATATATATTTAGAACTGTGTAGGAGGCATGGAGAAACTGAGGCTTCTGTAAGTGTCAAGGGAGGTGAGTAATGTACATTGCTCTGTTGCATACAGTCCTCACCTTCTGCGTACTCTTGGATATGCTAGACTACATCTGTACAATGAGATACCTAAGCTGAGGAAATACAGGTGATGTGATTGTTAAATGAGCAAAAATATTTGCACGTTTTTCAATTATATCACCTGTGTTTCCTAACATTACGAATCACATTGTGCAGATGAGGTTTAGGCCTGTCCAGGGAGACAGAGGAGGTCTGGCCTTTGTTCAAGAGTGCAGTGGACATGACTCACTTCGTTGGTAGACTTGCACATGTATTATCTCCTCTGTACTTTTCATCAAGCCTAAATTTCATCTGCAACCCTGAGTAGGCCTCACCTCAAACAAATCTCTGGATAGGCCACACCTCATCAGCATCCTGAAACAATCATTTAAAATGTTAGGGGCAGTTTTATGATGGCCGTGCACCTCTTTTGCGCTGCCGTTGTGTCACTTTTGTGACACAGCAGCAGTGCAAAAGATGCACCATGTTGCAAGATAGGCCTCACTTCATCTGCAACAAGATACTGTTAGTTTAAAATGTATATATTTAGGACTGTGTAGGGGGCATGGAGAAGCAGAGGCTTCTGTAAGTGTCAAAGTTGTTGCATACAGTGGTCACCTTCTGCGTAGTCTTTCATATGCTAGACTACATCTGCACAATGAGATACCTAAGCAAAGGAAACGCAATTGATGTGATTGTGGAATAAACAAAAAAAATTGAACGTTTTTCAATTACATTACCTGTGTTTCCTAACATTATGAATCACATTGTGTAGATACCTCACTCAGTCTGTATCTGACACTCTTTCCTTCACTTCCTCTGTCTCCTCTCTCCCTCACTCTCTTTTCCTTATTCACCCTTTCCTTATATAGTTTACCTTACTCAGTTTTTTTTAGTAGGTTTCACAACTTCAATTTAGTTTTCTCTTCTATCCTTCTTTTCTGTCACTGAAAGTATCTTCTTTTTTTTCTCTTAGTAATTTACTCTATTTCAATTTCTTTTTGTCTCTGACTGTCTATCACCGTTTCTTTCTCTTTTTTTCTGCATGTTTATCTCTAACTTTATTTCTTTGTAAAATTGGATGATTGTCAATCTTTTCCCTTGTCTTTTCTAATTTTTAAATACATGTTTTAATATTTTTCAAATTTTTGTTGTTTCTTTCACAGATTGAAAGTATAAAAATAACAAGTGACTAAGTTAACGACAATTATAAGGAAAATGTTTTGTACTCTTTTCGTTACATTTCTATCACATTTAACTTCTATTAGTTCCACTGCTTCATTTCTTTAACCCTCAGTTTCCTGCCTTTGCTAATTCCCTCATTCCTTTTTCTATTACTTACTTACTCTACTCCTTCCACTCTTTTTCTCAGTCCCTCTGTTCTCATAGTTCCTCACTCCTGTTCACTCACTCCGTCTGTATTACTCTCACTGTCTCTGACTGATCACTCTTTCACTACTTGTTCATTATGCTTTCTCCCTGTAGTTCAAGCACACTAAGGGGCATATTATCAACACAGGCGATAAAATTATCGCTGCTTTTATCGGCAGAAAACTGCCGCAAAAGCGGCTTTAGCGGCAGTTTTCTGCTGCAAAAGCGGCTTTAGCGGCAGATTTCTGCCGATAAAAGCAGCGATAATTTTATCGCCTGTGTTGATAATATGCCCCTATGTTATTTACATTTCTTTGCTGTTTCAATCATTCCTTTTCTGTCACTTCTTCTTTTCTGCTTTCTGTTTTTTCTCTCTGTTATTCCACATGTTTTAACCTTAGTCACTATCATACATCTTGTTTTATTCCTATTTACTTTTGCTCACTGTTTTCCTAACACGTTCCCTCAGGATTGTTCTTTTAGTCCGGTTCTATCCCTACCTCTTATTCCACATCCTTTACTATTTTTCTTCTTATTTTGAACATTCACTCACATTCTCTAAGAAACTCTTGTTTATTATTCTTCTACTCTCTTTTTTTTCTTTCACTTCCTTATCTATTTTGTTTTTCACAATTATACCCTCTTCCATATTTTCTTCGGTAAATAGATCTATTAAACAGTATCTCTGTGTTACTCCCTCTAGCTGTCTTTCTTTTAACATTACTCTCCGTTTCCTTCCCTTATACTTACTCTTCTTTTTTTTTTTTTACTTTTTTTTTCTGGTTCGCTTCCGGTTCGCGTACCGGCGCGCGAACCGGGAAGCGAATCAAAAAAATAGAGGTTGCCAGAGTGCTAAACATTCTAGCAATTTTTTATAAAGGGGAGCTAGTTCTGAAAATAACTTTTTTTAATATTATTTTTGTTGTTTTATATTTTTTTTATTATTTTTCTGAATTTTTTTTACTTTTTTTGTATTTTTTGAACGATTTTTATGTTTTTTTTTTTTTTTGAAGGGGAACAACGAAAAACAGGCATTTGAAAGGGCTCAACAGGAGCAAAAAAAAATAATTTTTTGGGGCGTTTTGAGCACTTGTAGTTTTCAAACGCTCTGTTTATCAAATTGATACTCATATTTGCACATGAGAGTAGGTCACCACAATAAAGGCACACTATCTTCATGTGCACAAAATTCTGTTGAATGTTTGGGACCGTTTCCCTCGCCTCTGGTCCCGACAGAGTTACCTGTGCCGATGTACTGGCCACAGAAGTTGGTGGGTTGTCTTGGAGGTGACGCATCTCTGCAACGCTGTAATTCAGTGGATGCCACCTCTGCATATGACGGTGCATAGTATAGTTACCATAACTATACTTTTTGTCTGTACCTCTAGATAAAACATCTTTACAAATGAGGCATGTCACATGTCGGGCATTCACTTTTTTTTGGCCTCGAGGAAAAGAATAAAACTGCCAAATAAAACTATCTTTGTGGTGGGATTTCCGGGGCTCTTCACGTAAGAACTACCTCCTCTCTACTTCCTCTTCCTCTTCTTCTTCCTCTTCCTCCTCTGGGTTGGGAAGGAACTGTGGAGGTGGTCCTTCCTTCCTAGGTGGTTGTGGTGGTGGTGGGGGTCCACCAGCTGCAGCTACTACAGATGCTATTATTTTAATAAGCAAAAACAGGTCTTCCTCTCACAAAGATGAAAGTCAGAGTGAGGAAAGAAGGTGGGGGCTTTCATCATTTGGGAAAAAAAAATGTTCTAAACCAATGAAAAGTGTTATTTTTAGGTCACATGACCTAGCCTTACATCATTAGGAAACCAAAAGTGAAATGAACCAATAGAAAGTTTTATTAACAAGTCACATGACCTGTTACGCTTACGTTACGCGCTCCGTGCCGCGCCCCGGATCGCTTCCGGGGAGATGCGCTTCGCGCCTTGGTTCGCGCTCCGGAGCACTTCCGGGTGCGCTAACGCGGCGCGTCATAAGACTCATTACCCGACAACGCGATACGTCGCGCTTACGTGACGCGTCACGATGTTGTTTTCTAACGCGGTAGTTGCGCAAACGGAACGTTTACCGGTTCGCGGACCGAGTCGCGGCACCAAATTGAGCTAACGGGAAGCTCACCGGTTAGCGTACCGGGAGCGAAACAAAAAAAATAATTAAAAAAAAATACATTAAAAAAAATGTATTAAAAACATATAACATATATTTTTCGATTTAAAGAATACATTTTAAAGGTTTTGATATTTGCTATTAAAAAACCATTGAAATTCACTGAAAAAACCATAGGTTATATACCATATATAGTTAGGAATTAGCATTTACAAAACCTTGAAAATTCACTGAAAAAACCATAGGTTAGAGACCATATATAGTTAGCTGTACATTTTATTGACATAAAACCAATGAAATTCCATATATAGTTAGTTGCACTAACTATATATCGCGCACCCGCAATCCACTGCTGATGATGTCACATATTACATCATTCATGACATGGTCAGTGACATCACTGATGACATCACTGATGACATCTCAAATGACATCACTGATAACATCACTGATGACATCATCCAGTGACTGTCTGTTTCTGTAAAGTTTAAATATGTTTTACATATTGAAGAATGAGAGGATATATAAGTGTCTGGATGAAAGATTCAGTAGGTGCGTGACTGACTATGATTGGGTGATTAAATGTGTCTTACTGAATGCATGGGTTAGTGACTAAACTGTCTGAATGTGGGCAACAGTATGTTTGGTGTGTAAGCTACTGCATGTGTTGATCAGTAGCTATACGACAGGCTATATGTGTTATTGATTGGTTGCCCGAGTATTTGTATGGGAGACTGAGTGTGTGTGTAGGTAGCTGGCATATATAAATGACTATACATAAGAGCCACTAATTGTGCGAGTGGCTGTATGGATCATTGTGTACTTGTATCAGTAATTGTATACCAAAGTAAGTATATGTTAGTATATGTTTGAATAAGTAAGGTGTTTTGTGTATAACTGTATAGTTGAGGAAATAGAAGTGTGATTGAATCTTTGCATGGCTGACTAGATGTGTTAGTAACTCAATGGATGAGTGGCAGAATGTGAGTGTCTGTATAGGTGTTTGAGTGCAGATGATAGTGTTGTATTGATGAGTGACTATATGTATGAGTAATTTTATGGGTAAATGAGTGGTTGTGTGTATAGACCTAGGAATCAGTGTGTGCATATGTAGTAACTGGTATTGGTGTGTCAATGACTTCAAGAATGGTTGTCTGTGTTTAACACTGGGTGTATCAAAGGTAATATTAGAGTGTGAGGACGTGCATCGTATTATCACATGAATGATATCATCAGTGTTGTGATCAGTGATGTCAATTGAGATAAGGTTTTGTAAATGCTAATTCCTAACTATATATGGTCTATAACCTATGGTTTTTTCAGTGAATTTCAATGGTTTTTTATTAGCAAATATCAAAAGCTTTGAAATGTCAAGTACGTGGTAGGTAAAAACATTTTCGTGTTTATGCACGCTGATGTGCTTTGAACGCTGCACCCCCCCCCCCTCTTTTCTTTTAGGAGTATTCTCTCTTTGCAGATAGTGAAGGGTAGGTAACGCAGGCCTTTGCCCCCGTTGTAATCCGTCGTGCCTGCTTCCCTCTCCATTTGATTGATTGTTATCCAAGCATTTACTGTTTTGGAATTGGTTCTCTTTGGTTCATTCTCTATTTACAAACAAGCACAGAGTCGCAATACTCTGTTTAGTCTTTGCAGATAGTGAAAAATCGTTAGAAAAAACAAAAGGAATCAAGCAAAATCAGTAGGCCACTAATGGGATCTCTTTTTGACCTCGCTAAAATAGAAACATTAGGAACAACCCCTCATGAGAAATATGAAACTAGTGAGAGGAACCGAGCTCGACGCCATGATGGCTGCAAGACAGCTCGGCTCCGCCGCCCACCCCGCCCAAAATAACGACAAACCCTATGCAAATATTATAAATATATACAACACACCAGCAAAGTAACAGGGTAAAATGTTTTATTAAATAACTATTTACATGGCAGCCTGCTGCAACATCGATCCAAATGCATGCCGCCGTTCCCGGGATTTCTCCCCGACTACTCTGCGGCCTACGAGATGGAGAGGCCGGGGCGTTGACTAGGCGTGGCCTCCGGCCGCAACCACAGCACCAACGATCGCTGCTGACGGAGGGGAGCCTTGCCGGTGAGACCACTGATCTGAAGAACCGCTGCCTGCGGTGCCTCCCTGAGCCGCTTGACGGAGGCCCCCGAGGGGCGGTGTGGTGGCGCGGACTCGGAGGGGGCGCTTGGCTCCTGCCCCCTCCCCAAGTCTTGTTGCCCTGGTGTGGCCTGAGATCGCCCCCGACATAGGCGGCCGGCTCCCGGGGTCCGGCGGAACTTTTTGCCTTTTGGTGACTCTTCCATTCTGGACCTTGTCCCACAATCCGTTTGACCTGAAGACACGTCCTGCGGTGCCCTGGTCCGACCATCACATATACCTGTGCCAGGAGACGGCGTGGGGTGCACTGGAAGGGAGAGGCGGCGCGAACGAGCCTCCCCCACCTCCCCAGGTGGAGGTTTCTCAGCTGCACCCCAGCGCTTCACTCGGCTAGCTGAATTGCGCCCGCTCTTGCGGCACAGTGCCTCGCTCGGCCAGCTGAGTTGCGCCTGCTCTTGCTATTACAGCGTCTCACCCGCCATCCGGCTGAATTGCACCCACTCTTGTGGTACAGCGACAGGCGGCTGCCACGGAGCTCACGAAATGGCGGTCGGCTCCACAGACTTGGGCCTGGCCTGCAAGGATGGCTCTGGGCAACCCTGGAACTCGGACGCTTGACTGCTAGGGCATGGGCCCCATTCCCAAAAGCGTCCCCTCAGCCTTGAAGATTCTCCAAGAGTCACCGGGGCCCCCGGCTCCCGCAGACTTCCGGTGGGGAGCGACTGCCATGATTGCTCGCGGAATGGCCACGATGTAGCCACGGGGTGCTCTCATGCTGACGCCAGCTTCAGTCTGAAACATCCAGAAACACTGTAGACTACCAATTCGATCAGTTCCGGTGGAGCCCCAACGTGACCCGGTAGAGAAGAACTTGCCCTCCCCTCTTTGACTGATGGTTCTTGTTGCCTGTCCCTTCTGTTGTCATTTAACGGAACTTTTTGGACTGCTGAAAGGGGTTCTGTTCCGACCGCTGGTTGGTGGAGACATTTTGACTATATTCTGGACCTGCCCGGCCTCGCCCAAAATGGCGTCGGTATAAATGAGACTCGCAACTCCTTGATGTGTACTGGTTGCTCAGCCTTGATATCACAAGATATGTATGCAGTTTTGGAGCACATGGCGGGCGGGGACGGGTACTGATTGAACATTTGCACATCCCTATTGATATTAAGTTCTGATGTATTATTGAAAGTTCGAATTAACGTTACTCATGGTACTTGCCCGCAAATGTATATCTAGATAATTTCATTGTAACTGGTCCTGTCGTACTTTCATTATAAAATTAACGTCCACCGATTCCGCAACTGTTAGACACCTTAATTCCTGCAACCTAATGGCCCGCCCGTTACGTTTTTCTACAGTGTAAAGGTCCCCTCATCATATACGATTCCAGTTTGCTCCGTGGCCGGCCCACGTGGTTGTAGGCCCGTATTTGTATACTGACATTTTTGCAAAAAAAAAAGTTTTCGAAGGAAGTATGGAATCAGCGTCATAACAATCGTCTAGGTTGGTAGGATTTTAGAATAATGGCTGTTATTCCCAAACAATAGAAGACAGATAATGCAGACCCTTTGCCTGAATTTTGGATTGATTGAAATTTGTATCCGTCACACCTGCCCTTTTTCCAGAATTGTTAGAAAATGGTCGACCGTAGCTTAAGGTATCTGCCGAATGTAAGGTGTGGTATTTTGTCCCATAAAATAAGACTAATTGAGAAACAAATACACGAAGAGGGAACTCGAATATAGAGACAAACAAAATGAAACATTTTTTGGCATCATAAGAAGGGGAGGATATGTTACACAGAAAAATAATGCGAAAGGGATAGCCAAGATCTGTTGTATCACACGTTCCTGCAGCTAGTCTGATACATGGTAAGTAGAAGCTTTTTCGTGTTTGCGCGCGCTGACATCCTCTGAATGCTGTATCCCCCCCTTTCTTTTCTCCTCTGTAGGTTACATCGGAGTTCCGACTGAAGAATGGAGTGGACATGGACCGCACCGTGCTCCATGTAGGGAAAGACATAGACAAGCGCTGTGAGATATTGCATGGAGTGCAGACCATCACTGTGAACGTGAAAAATTGTATGGTGTGACTGTGCGTACATGCCCTGATTGTATGGTATGAATGTGTATGTATTCCATATGCCCGGCCGATAAACGTTCAGTTTGCGCAACTGCCGCGTTAGAAAACAACATCGTGACGCGTCGCGTAACCGCGACATATCGCGTTGTCGCGTAATGCGTCATATGATGAGCCGCGTTAGCGCACCCGGAAGTGCTTCGGTGCGCGAGGCGCGAAGCGCAGCTTCCCGGTAGCGATCCGGGGCGCGGCGCGGAGCGCGTAACGTAAGCATAACAGGTCATGTGACTTGTTAATAAAACATTTCATTGGTTCATTTCACTATTGGGTTCCCAATGATGTAAGGCTAGGTCATGTGACCTAAAAATAACACTTTTCATTGGTTTAGAACTATTTTTTGTCCCAAATGATGAAAACCCCTCCTTGTTTCCTCACTCTGACTTTCATCTTTGTGAGAGGAAGACCTTTTTTCATCACTTAGCAATGGCAAGTGTTGTAGCTTCAGCTGGTGCATCCCCACCACCACCACCACCTCTTAGGAAGAGAGTACCACCTCCTCAGGTGGTGGTTGAGCAAGAGGTGCCCCCCCCCACCTTCTTGTTGCCTGATTCGGCCAGCTCAATCGATCGAGCATCAGACTCTTTTGTGATCTGAAGAACCGCTGCCTGCGGTGCCTCCCAGAACCGCTTGATGGAGGCCCCCGAGGGGCGGTGTGGTGGCGCTGACTGGGAGGGGGCGCTTGGCTCCTGCCCCCTCCCCAAGTCTCGCTCGGCCAGCTGAGTTGCGACCACTCTTGCGGCCTACGACATGGAGAGGCCGGGGCGTTGACTAGGCGGGGCCTCCGGCCGCAACCACAGCGCCAACGATCGCTGCTGACGGAGGGGAGCCTTGCCGGTGAGAGCCACTGATCTGAAGAACCGCTGCCTGCGGTGCCTCCCTGAACCGCTTGACGGAGGCCCCCGAGGGGCGGTGTGGTGGCGCGGACTGGGAGGGGGCGCTTGGCTCCTGCCCCCTCCCCAAGTCTCGCTCGGCCAGCTGAGTTGCGCCCACTCTTGCGGCCTACGACATGGAGAGGCCGGGGCGTTGACTAGGCGGGGCCTCCGGCCGCAACCACAGCGCCAACGATCGCTGCTGACGGAGGGGAGCCTTGCCGGTGAGAGCCACTGATCTGAAGAACCGCTGCCTGCGGTGCCTCCCTGAACCGCTTGACGGAGGCCCCCGAGGGGCGGTGTGGTGGCGCGGACTGGGAGGGGGCGCTTCGCTCCTGCCCCCTCCCCAAGTCTTGTTGCCCTGGTGTGGTCTGAGATCGCCCCCGACATAGGCGGCCGGCTCCCGGGGTCCGGCTGAACTTTTTGCCTTTTCGTGACTCTTCATTCTGGACCTTGTCCTACAATCCGTTTGACCTGAAGACACGTCCTGCGGTGCCCTCGCAATGCGGCCTGGTCCCTGAATGTGTGCAGGGGGACGGTATTGATTGGATCAAGATGGCGGCTTCACACAAAGCTGACTCAAGTGTTGCTGCTGATGCTATGCAGACAAAAACTGGTTTTCAGTTTGTACATTCTTCAGGATTTTCCCATCCAAGGCTGGTTGAGAGTTTGTAGAACGATGGCTTCAGATTTTCAACATACTACTCTTCAACATTCTTCATAAATGTAACAATGTGAGACTCACTAGGAGAACGGCCGTTTATCTTTCCTTTCAAAATGCTGCCAACATTATTTTCTGAATGGAAGACACCATCTTGTAGCATAAAGGGCTGCGTCAAGGGTGGTATTGCCCAGAATGTCTTGTTTTCTAGTGCTCGTAATGATGAAGCCAGAACTGCCGAAAGGGATTCTGGTCCTGCCGCTACTTATTGGAGACATTGAACTATACTCTGGACCTGCCTGGCCTCGACCAAAATGGCGCCAGTATGGGAGCGACTTGCAACTCCTTATGACGTTCTAGTTACTTAGCCTTGACGTTATGGGGGATGTATGCGGTCTTTGTGCACATGGCCGGCGGGGAAGGGTACTGACTAGGAATACGGACAACCCTATTGATGTCGATTTTTCATTATTGATTATTGATTATTGTATTAATAAAGCTTCTAAGTAATGTGACCCATGATACTCGCCCATGGTGTGCGTATGGACGATTTTATTGTAACTGATCCTGTTATACTTTCAATAAAAAAATCAACCTTCACTGATCCTGCAACCGTTTGTCACGTTTAGTTTTTTCAATTAAATGGCTCGCTTGTTACATACTCCTATACCCCTGGCTTTTGAAAGACACCATCTTGTAGAATAAAGGGCTGCTTCAAGGGTGGTATTGCCCAGAATGTCTTGTTTTCTAGTGCTCGTAATGACGAAGCCAGAACTGCCGAAAGGGATTCTGGTCCTGCCGCTACTTATTGGAGACATTGAACTATACTCTGGACCTGCCTGGCCTCGACCAAAATGGCGCCAGTATGGGAGCGACTTGCAACTCCTTATGACGTTCTAGTTACTTAGCCTTGACGTTATGGGGGATGTATGCGGTCTTTTTGCACATGGCGGGCGGGGAAGGGTACTGACTAGGAATACGGACAACCCTATTGATGTCGATTTTTCATTATTGATTATTGTATTAATAAAGCTTCGAAATAATGTTACCCATGATACTCGCCCATGGTGTGCGTATGGACGATTTTATTGTAACTGATCCTGTTATACTTTCAATTATAAAATAAACCTTCACTGATCCTGCAACCGTTTGTCATGTTTAGTTTTTTCAATTAAATGGCTCGCTTGTTACATACTCCTATACCCCTGGCTTTTGACCCTTTCCTACGCCCGGTCTGTACTACCGCCCTCGGGCGATCTATTTAATGAACAGACTACCATTGCCGAAACACAAGGGAATGCATCTCAGAGAGATAAGTCAAGTACGTGGTAGATAAAAACATTTTCGTGTTTATGCACGCTGATGTGCTTTGAACGCTGCCCCCCCCCTCCCCCCATCATTTAGATTACCACCGCCCATTGCACAAAAGCGTACCGGGCGCTCCCCACGCAAAAAAAACGGAGGATCTACTATGCCCCCTTATGCTCATTTCCCCCTTTGTTTTGGCCTCCTCTTGTCTCTCGATCCTACCGAGAGACAAGATGGCGGCCGCTCCGGACTGTTTAGAATGTTGACAGACACCGGAGAGCCAATCAGCTTCGCTTCGCGAAGTTCCGTTACGCGTCAAGTACGCGAACCGGAGCGCTACCCGGAGCGCTGTTACGGATATTTATATTTTTTTGAACGTTAATTTATCAAAATCCACTGGAGCACATATATTGAGACCTAGCAAAGGCACATAGGGCTACCAGTCCCTACAATTTTGCCAAGTTTCAAGCAAATCCATTCAGCCGTTCGAGCTAAAAGTGAGGCCAACCGCCCTATGGAAATTAACATGGGAAAAACGCGTTTTGGGATCCCCCTTTTTTCTCGGCCCCCCTTGACGAAACCCCCCAAATTTTCAGGGGCTGCTCAGAAACAAAATGTTCCATTTTCCGGAAAATTTCAGCCAATTCCGTCCACAAACGCCAAAGTTATTAGACATAGAATTTTCAAAAATCCCATAGAGAAAAAATCCTAACTATATATACCTACTGGCGACCGCCAGTAGGTAATATATATATATATATATATATATATATATATATATATATATATATATATATATATATATATATATATATATATATATATATTTTTTTTTTTGTCACCAAGTTGCTCCGTTACCAAGGGCACACATTTCAACAGCCGGTGCAAGTTCCAGGGACGGGCTTTCCCTGCAATTTCAATTCCTCACCAAGAATATACTCGCACTCCACCAGGAATATTAATTATGCAGGTTTCTTTTTATTGCCTTTACAGCAACAGCATTCCCAACGCGTTTCACAGCATCCGCTGCTTGATCACGGTTACAAACATTTGTCCCTTTACAATTTTTACTATTTGTACTAGTGAGTCACAGTGGCCTTGTTATGAGGCATTGTGGTACTTGTAGTTAAATATTTACATTTTTACATTTTCACAATTCAAATGACGTGCTTGCTTGTGTTTGCACATAATTATGCTGATATGGAGTCAGTATGCTGATGTAATAATTCGGGGTTATATATATAATATACTTTGGTTATTTTAAAGCACGCAAAATAGTGTCTATTATTAAGACACTGATTGGCCATTAAGTCCACAGTTGTATGTCTCTGTTATCATATGTTTATGTATAGGGACTCAGTGCCCTTATTTTATAAAGATGTAGACTCATAATCGCATGCCAAACTTTGCTGATAAATGTACTTATGCTCCTTACTGTATTATCATGCTTATAAGGGGCTCAGTGCCCTATATTTCCCCACCCTAAGCATACAGTTCATATTCTTGTAAGTCCATTTCAGTCTTTGGCCTTTTACAGGTGCACATGAAGTTCCTCGTCTCCATTGAGGCCCCCAGGTATC
Source organism: Lissotriton helveticus (assembly GCF_964261635.1). NCBI lineage: Eukaryota > Metazoa > Chordata > Amphibia > Caudata > Salamandridae > Lissotriton > Lissotriton helveticus. The sequence continues at coordinate 1,579,334,384 of NC_136061.1, read as the reverse complement.
TTAGTTTTGAAGCGAATGATCAACCTAGATTCCAAACGCCGTAGCGTCATCAGTCTGTTTCCCCCTCTTTCCTTTATTGGAACTGTAGCCAAACCACTATATGTCATGTCTCTCCAGGTCTTTTTTTCTTTTTTATGGGTTAGCATATGTTTTGCCATAGCGTAACTTAGATCATGGTTTTCTATGGCTCGGATGTGTTCCAAAATCCTTTTTTGGAGGGGGCAGATGGTGCTCCCAATGTATCTTTGACCACAAAAACACTGTAACAGATAAACCACATGAGTTGTTTTGCAGTTTATTGTGTCTTCTATTGTAAATGTTTTTCCTCTAGGATCCTAGGATCCTTCCATTTGGTGAGATTGCGTCCAACTTGACAAGCTTTGCATTGGCTGAATTTTGTAAAGCCATTTCGTTTTTTCTCTAGCCAATTTTTTTATCTTTTTGTTCTTTCAAAGTGGCTGTTGACTAATTTGTCAGATAAAGATGGAGCTTTCCTGTATGTTATTTGTGGGAACTTGCCAATCTCCTTCCCTATGTCAGGATCCTTTTCTAGGACGTGCCAGTATTTTTGTAGGGCTTTGCGTATTTTATGACTTTCTTTGGTGTAGGTTAATATCATATATATGACATAGATATAGATAGATAGATAGATAGATAGATAGATAGATAGATAGATAGATAGATAGATAGATAGATAGATAGATAGATAGATAGATAGATAGATAGATAGATAGATAGATAGATAGATAGATAGATAGATAGATATATCTTGCACACTCCACCCACTGCTTGTAAATCCTTCACAGGGACTGGAGCACGGACCAACAAGTAAGTGCTTGCAGATTTCTTTATTTAGTTGACAGCTGTTACGAGTTTCAGCCCTGGAGGGCCTTGATCACATGACATGCTTTATTTTGCCTTTTCTGCCATTTCCTTAAAGTGACAAGTGCAATTATTTATTAGATATCGACATAGAATTGATGTTTATATATCTCATAATGTATCAGCAGCCCTTGGTAAAACCATTAAATTAATGTTTAAAACAATGTAATCATGTTTAAATATATAAAATTCCAAGATTCAAATATTGTATAAATACAATAAATTGATGCTGATATTGTTGTATGTTGTGACACTTTTTTTTGTACTGCAATTTAATTACTCAGTGCAATGCATATATATTAGGCTCATATTTGATCTTATTTATAGACAGATTATGTTGAAAACCCTGTTTTTCGATTTATTATGTAATACAACTTTTTTAAATAAAACAGGTCAGTTAATTCAACATAAAAAAGACCATATTTTAAACATATTAACTGTTGAAGTTCTAGAGCACTATGTATAAAAGTGCATGTGCTATAACAACAAAGTGAAATGACTAAAAAAGTTAAAAGACTGTAGACTTTAGACTTTATTGGGGAGGGCGGCTAAATTCAGCAGTTAATACTGTTTGTTATTGGGGTGCGTTAATGCATTGTCCCATTAACTTAGCGACACCCATGGTTTTTGCGCTTCTTTTTGCCTAACCATATTTAGAGGCAGATATACAAGTCTTCCATGGTGTTTAATCCGCCCAGATATTTGGAATGTAGGTCTAGGATATAGCGGGTTCCATTTTGCATAGAATCCTTCTGAGATTCCCTCTTCTTTTATTTGGTGGTACAGAGTCAATTAAATGATATTTGAGATCCCTTAGATTGGAGTTGTGGCTCTCTTTGAAATGACATGCTACAGGGTAGGTCTGATCCTGGTTGTTGATAGCACATATGTGCTGGAGTATCCTCTTGTTGCCCTGAAGTTTAGTACTTCTTACATATTGTGTGCCGCAGGTATATTCCAGCACATAAACGACATGATCAGTCTTACATGTTAACGTCCTAGGTACAGTTTATTCTTCCCAAAGGGCTCCAAATATGTCAGTTTATTGATGCCATATTGGCAGGTTTTACACGTTTTACCCTTGTAAAATCCTTTACGCTGTGTCAACCATGTTGCTGCTGTATGGCTCTCAGGGTTGCTCTTTACCAAACAATCCCTCATTTATGGTGCACTGCTGTAGGTGATAGCTAGGTTGTTTGGCAGCAAATGGTCTATGATAGGGTCACCAAGGACTGTGGGCCAATTTCTTTTGATGATATTCTTGATCTCTCTTTCCTGTTAGCTGAAATTTAAAATCATTCTGAAGGTGTCATCGCCAACTCTTTGTTCAATATCAGTTGTCTTTGTTGCTGGCTGAGTATGTTCTTCTGCCTTCATGTTTTGAAGCAGATATTACCTGGCTAGAGCATTGCTTTTAATGATTGCCATATCTACAAATCTATTTGAAGAGCCCCTTTCTATGAATATAGTTTTGCTTACCTGCTGTTCTGTTTTAAGGTCTTCTTTGCTACTGCAAATATTTTTAATCTTAGCTTCTCCCCTTAGAGGATGCTATATACTAGATGTCTTGGGTGGGAGCTGGTTGCATGCAACACTGAGTTGCCTGCAGTTTGCTTCCTATATGCTTTAGTTTAAATGTGACTCTTACCGATGTAAATTTGGACATCTTGGAAGTTCACTGTTTCTGCAATAATGGTAGCAGTGAAGTTAGGGTGGATGTCGTTAACATTGAGCCCCTCGATAAATTCTGGTGCGCTTGACAAGGTACCTTGCCAAATTACAAAAATGTTGTCTATATAGCGAAACCAAAGTTTAACATTATTCTTAAATACATGTCATGAGGGTGTTTCAGTACCAGCTCCTCCCACCAGCCCATGTGAAGGCAGGCATTGCTGGCGGAGAAGCTGGCCCCCTTTGGCACCCCACGTAGACATTGATATATTTTAAAACATGAAAACATTGTTGTACAAGCAAATCTCAACCATCTTGACAAGCATTTTGTTATGGTGTGTCATTTGATTGGGTCTGTTGCTCCGATAATGCTGCAAAGCCCTTAATCCAGCTTGGTTGGTTATGCTTGTGTAAAGTTTTGTTACGGCAAGAGTTATTAAAAGGAATTCATCCTACCATCCAAAATCCTTTCTTTTGGCCAAAAAGTCACAAGTGTCTCTGATGTAGGACAGGAGTTGCTGAACGTGTTCATGAAGGAAATGGTCTACATATTGTGATGATTTTTCCAGTACCAGTAAACTGTTACATGCTTGGTATGAAATAGATATTTGGTACTGTCGGATTATCATTCTTCAGAAATTTGTATTCCTGCAAAGAGATTAATCCGGCACTTTTCCATGCCAATAACTTTGTATAGTATTATTTGTAGATGGCCCTGAGAGATAATGCATCACTTTTCTTGTAGCAGTTTCTGTCCGAGAGTTGCCCTATAGCTTCCTCCAAATAATCATCTTTACCTCAAATTACTAGATTTTCTCCTATGTCCGAATTACGGATAATAATTTGGGTGTTGTTGCGTAACGTAGTTATAAGTTGATGATATTGGTCTTCTTGTTTCTTGTGTTTTTCTTTTTTAATTCCATGTACTTTATGGTTGAGTTGTTTGATGGCAGACACTGTTTGTTCATGAAATATGTCTATTGCATCCCTGGGTGTGATGGGGTTAAAAGTAGACTTTGGTTTGAAGGGCGTATTAATTCTGCCCTGATCTGTTTTACTTGTGGGTGCTTCATTGCCTTGTTTGTCATTATTCATCCCTTGAGGATTTGACATTGCATTTTTATCCGCTAACTCTTGAAGATCCCTCAGCAATGGTAGGTCAGACATGGTTAAGTCACAAAGGGGCGACAGTGATGGTTCGCTGAGCTCAGTATTGTCCATTGTTTTATTACGAAGTAGATGAAATTTTTCAGTTTAAGCTTGTGCACACATTTGAATATATCTATTCTAATAGTGGAGTAATTGAAAGCACTTTCTGTAAAACATGACAATTGTTCTTCCACTTTGTTTAGATCTATGTTTGCCAGATTTACAATATTAGTTCAGACCCAAATTCCGCCGTTCACTGACAACCCTAGATGTCAAGTGGATCGGCCATTTTTTTGTCAATTGACTATGTCTATCTCTTTTTGAATGTTGACTCCCTTGAGCAAATTGTGCAGCAAACAAATTTGAGTATACAATTTCTGATGGAGCGACTCTTTGGCCTCATTCTAGAGCACATAAGTGGACTCTCACTTCCTTAGTGCCTTACGCTCAAAATGAGGGCAATACATAACCAAACCTTGCTGTCCAACTGGTTTACTCGCATAGGTTGGGTAACCCCCATATTCGCACCATACATGTGCAGAGAGCGTTTTTGATGGTGCAGCACATGCTGCATTTTAATGATAATTCTGCTGCATTGCCCCGGTACCATTCAGACTATGACAGGTTGTTCAAAATGCGGCCTGTCGTGTGACATTTTTCTGCCAGATTTCCAGAGGTTTATACTCCTGGAGAGAATATAGCCATCAATGAGTCCCTGATTCTGTACAAAGGGCGGCTGCTATTCAGGCAGTACATTGCGAGGAAAAGAGCTCACTATGGCATCAAGCTGTACATGTTGTATGAGAGCTCTACTGGCTATGTGTGCAGCTTGAGAGTGTATAGGACTGTAGGTTGTCCTTCCACACTAGGAGTCACAGAGAAGATTGTATGGAAGCTTGTCCAGCTTCTTCTTAACAAAGGTTATAACCTTTGTTTGGACAGTTTCTATACAGGAATAGAGCTGTTAAGTGAGCTGTACAAATCTGGCACTATGGCCTGCGGTACAGTTTGTTGTCACCTCAAATCTTTCCCACAGAAGCTTATTTGTAATAAGCTCCAGAAATCCTATAACAGCGCATTCTGTTCCAACAAACTGCTTGCAGTCAAGTTCTCAGCTAAGTGTGATGCAGTGGCGGTTTCAGCTCGAGGGCGTCGGGCTCCACCCCCTTTAATTTCACCCCCAAAAGAAGTAATTTGTTCACACTAAATTTGTTTTATTTGTTCGCAATAAAACACTTACATGCAATGCTTTTTGTTGGCTGAGAGGCTGTTGCACTCTGCTACGCAAGTGCATCTTCTTGCTTTGGTGATTTAAACATGCTGCCCCTGGTGAGTGGACCCGGACCCGAGTATTTGCCGGGCTGCCGGTCTCACATCCATGAGGCCCGTGAGGTCATCAGCTCGGCAAAGACAGAGCCTTGCAGACCAATCTCCACCCCCTGAAGATGGGAGTGTAAAATTTGCCCTGTGTGTCTTAGACAGAAGCCCTAAAATGCAGGTGATTCACGCCAATCAGGGAGTGGAGACAATGGTTACCTCACCCTTTCTCAACACGTCACAAGCAGGTGGATCCCTCCCTGTGATTATTTGGAAAAGGATGGAGTAGAGGTTACTGGCAGACAGGAAGCAGAGAAATTGAGTCTGTGCAGTCGGTCCTCAGCACTTTTGAAGACACTGCTGAGATTCGAGGTGTCTGCTTTGTGCTTCCCACGCTCCAGTTATGCAGGACGCCATTTCCAGCTCCAGACCTGTGGTTTTGAGAGAGGCTGTGCACCACAGATGGCGTGTGAAGATTAAAGGAGTCACCTAACTTGAAGGCTTGAAGCTTTCCCCAAGTTCCGACGATGGTCAGCAGCATCAACGAGTAGGTATGTAAAAAAAAGCGTGTAAAAAAAAGCGTAGCAGCCCCCATGGAAAAGCAAATAAGCAACTTGCTCGGGCCTGGCCCGTTTAAAGTTTTTCGCATTAACTTCTCTTTACTGTTGCTTCAACTTTACCCCGGGCACTAAAATGAATGACACCTGCTCTTTTTTCATGGCAACAGCAATGAATACGTTTATTCTTTATGTGCAGCTCAAACACTCCTTGTTTTCCTCATGCCGCTCCTGTAAAGTTAAAAGTGCAGTGTCATTTGGTGACGAGAGGCCTCTGCAGTGCTCAGTATGCTAACACAGGCACTAATTCTCATGCACCAATATAATTGGTGAAACCTCACAGACTGGTTATTTCTGGGTTCACTAATACTTTAGTAGTCCAGATTTCCGGTCCTCCTCAGACATGGCGATTTACTGGGGCAATTAAGATTTCTGGCAGTAACATTGATAGAAGTGTACATTTATTGTATTACAAAACATCCCATTTTCTATACATCGTCAGGCCCGTGGTAGTGAAAACATTAAGATGTATGTTGTGTCTTAGTGCCTTTAACAAACTGCGCAGTTGCCTTTACTAATTCAATTACCACTCACTGTCCATGAAATCTGCTTATTCCTAATTTTCAACGGCCTTCTGGTTAAAAAGGCAAGTGGGTTAGAGCTTCAATACTCTGTAAAATATGGCATCCTGGCACCCCTCTCTTTCACCGCCCCGCTCTTTCCCTGTTGGAATCATTAGGTGGGGATTGAAAAAAAACTGTTTATTTTACAGATATCGTGACTGCATTTTACAGCAGAACCTCATTCATAAACCAACTGCCAAAAACTTGTGAGTGGATGGGCATGATAACTTAACTGTTGCTACTTTTAGAATGCAACACGCTTCTGCAGAAGGAAGATTTCTGTCATTGCTGAAGTCTTTTAAAATCTGATAGCTGTAATTAATTCTGAGATAAGCATCCTTGAGCTGGTGGGTAACCTGCTTTCTGGAACTTTAATTGAAAGACTGTTGAGTAAACACACTCTAGTTGAGCTCAGGGCACCCATTTCAACCCATGGAATAAATGGACACTTAGAACAGATTTTAGATTTCTGTTTTTGTGTGATTGCTAATAATATAAACAGCCTTCTCTGCACATGCTCATTGCTATTAATCTACCTGGTGTTGAAGAGTTATCCATATAGGCTGTGCATGGAGCTGTCAGTAAGTTGTGGGAATAGCTCTCTATAAAGCTATCCCATAGCTAGCTGCACACTTGGCTAGTATAGGCTGTGTGAGAGGCTCGCTAAGCTTTCACTTATTTTGATATTAAAGCTGTGCGTTGCTTTCTTTTTGCTGTACTGTGTTTTTCAGATTAACATACTTCATGTGTTTGCCAACTTCACAACAGTAAGTTATAAGACACAATCTGCCCATTGTTCGAGGGTCTAGGTCTCGTTGGTGGCAGGTAACTTTATTCAAAGTGCATTTACTCTTCATTTATCATAGGACACATCCAGCTACTACTTAACAACTGATTTCGGGTTATACAACTAGATGTATACTCGAGAAGGCTAACTCCTAATGAATTAGCTTTGAGCAAATAACTGTTTTGTTTGATTTCTCCATGATGTACTTTGATTAACCATGAAAATAATTTACACGTCCTCTGTTGAAGCTTTTGCTGCATAAAGTGCCAAGCAAGCATGATCATTTTCTTTTGCACAGCCATGCTTTCTCAGCAGCATGGTACCTGGCTGTTTGTACATCCACCTAATCAAACCTTGTCTCTCAAAAGCCTTTTGATTCAACAGAGTTTGTTTGCTTCTGTTCATCACCACTATTATTGTGCTCAATTCTTAGCTGATTTCCTATGTCATTTTTACTCTGCAGTGCATATATATATATGACAAATGAATGGCTTTCATTAAGTTAGGAACAACTAAGATAAAAAAAACTACTTCATAAAAAAATAATCATACACATTTTCATGGGGAATTGATAACTGGGGTCCCAAAAATGCATGTCCCCCTAACATGAACCTCCAGCCTTACTACTCTCAAATTTCACCAGCCGCCACTGGTGTGATGTGTACATGCTCACTACAATTCCTGATGAGAGCATTTCTACTATCACGGTTTGTGGTTTGATGGCCGAATTTCGCAATCCCACCTGTATACTTGATTACAACAAGCACATGGACGGAGTGGATAAGAGCAACCAGGTTCATCAGTCATACAATGCAGGTATTAAAACTCCCACTTGGTACAAGAAACAGTTTACCCAACTAATCGAGATGGCAATATACAATGCGCATGTTGTTTATCTTCAGACAACCCCAGGAAGAGTCTTTCCTTGGCATTCTGTTGTCAGTCATTGAAAGTCGTACTGCCACAGATGCAGCAGCTTCCAGTTCACATGCTCAGGCGGACATGACAAGGCTGAAGAAGCAACACTTTGCTAAATGCATTCCTGCAACATTTAAAAAGAATCGACCATGTCATTGTTGTAAAGTCTGCTGTAAGCATGGAAAGAGACAGGAGAGTAGTATATATTGTCCCCAGTGAATATCTTACTCAGCCCTGTGTTTTCCTGATTGCTTTAAGTTGTACCATAAAAAAGTGAGCTATTGGGAAATTAAGCTGCTGTTACTTAAACCTTTCAATGGCTGTGCATGAATACCTACCTTATATTGGCCACTACTTCACTAGGGAGGCAGCTATTTAATTTTTGTGCCTCTACTTGAAGAAATCATGGAGTTGTTTATTGCACGCTCAAAACCTTTATCCGCCATTAGGATGTGGTAGTTGTTCTGTTTGCTGATTGACAAGTGCATCATAGTCCCCAGAATGTGCATAATGGTGGCTGGAACGTAAGCCATGTTGTCACAGAGTACCCTGTGTGGTAAATATGTAAAGGCTTGACTAGATAGAAAGAAGCTGCCACGGGGGAGGCAAGAAGGCGTATGCTGGTGTGTCCGAGTGAGTGGGCAGTGAATGCTTCTCGCTGCCAATCACACCTGCCTTACCTGATGGTTTGCTGTGGAACGGAGGAGAATAGAGGGATTACAGCCAATATTCGTTTACAACTAAAGTGGTGCCTGGCTATGCTGTTTGATTGGGTCCGTTCATATCGCAGTGGCTGGCGTCTCCCCTACCTTGTGCGAGAGCGCATTCCAGCAGCGGGTTGTATTTGGCAGAAGTTCACTACCGGTTCTCGTTTCAGGGGTGCGGCGGCGGCTCCAGATCGGCCGACGGGCTATCCCAAAGACCTGGACTGGCCCACTGACCAGACACGTCCTGCTCCAATGGCGCCCAAGAACGCCAATAGTTCTGTAAAAGGCCCGAAGACCCGGGCGGCGGCTGCCGCCACAGGAGGCGTACTTAGTGTATCTGATTCGAAGTGTGGTGATCTAGGTGCCGGCGCTGGCGGTAGTGCTGGTGGTAGCGCTCGAAATCTCACAACTCACTCGCAAGGATCACCATCGATCCCTCTGCCTACCACCGGAAAGATGGACGAGGCTGGGGCGGCTGTTAAAATTCCATGGATGTTTAAAAAAAGAACACAACTTAAAGGTAGGAATCAACCCCTCGGTGAAAGAAACACCTTGCAGAGTGTGAGTCCCGCTGTCGGTATGGAAGCTGCAATGCCTATTGAACGTATCACATCCTCGTTAGGGGCTGAATCATCTGATTCCCATGATCCCGCAAAGGTGGTAGAGACTTCTATGGCCCTGGTAAAGGAGTTAGAGATCTCTGAGGCGCCGGCACTAAACAACATAAGCTGCACTGCTGAGGATATTAATGCATGCACTTTATCGGGGGGGGGGCGCAGCTCATCAGTCTGTTAGTGCAAAAGTAATGCCCGCCCTATCTGCAAAACAAGTTAAATTAGATAAATGCTCCCAAGGCGCTGGGGTTACGCGTGCCGAAACTAAGGAAGCATCAAACAAGATGCGGACTCTATAGAGTAAGCCTGTAATTTCTACTCCATGTCAGAACTCTCCAATGCTTTAGAGACTGAGAGCCTGGAGGGGGACTGGCCGGATGAAAGAAGCTCGACTAGCCTCAAGAGCTCAGCACTACCAGATGACGATGATATTACCCCGTTAAGGGGGGAGGAAGGGAGTACTGTTCACAAAATCATTGATTCCAGAGATATGCCTAACTCCCCTCCCAGAAGTGGTCTTGAGAATGATGGATCCCCTACACTGGGCCACCCTGCTGTGCTCTCTGATGAATCTACTAGCGCCAGGAGTCTTGCGCCAGGGCTTTCAGAGCCCAAAATTACGCTAACTACTATCTATCAAGCTATCATGCAGCACCGGGAAGAGACAAAGGCGGAGAACCTGCGGACGCAAGGGGTGGTCCGTAAGCTCCAAAATACGGTGCGCCGCGTTGTTAAAACTTGCAATGAAGTGGCCTCCAGGATCGGGGAGGCAGAAGGAAGAATCTCTCTGATCGAAGATAAAATGCTGCAGCATAAAACTGACATCTCTTCGTTAACTTCTCTCCGAGAAGACATTAACTGGAAGCTAATCGATTTAGAGAACAGATCTAGGAGAAATAACCTGCGCGTTTTGGGCATTCCGGAAGGGAGCGAAGGAAGCGATATTCGCCAATTCATCATCAGATTGTTCTCAGAAGCCTTCCCCGAACTGACCCAGTGGCAATGGGAAGTAGAACTGCAGAGGGCCCACCGATTCCCTTTTCGGCAGAAGAATCTTATAGGGACTACAGCCGTTAAGCCTACAGCAATATTAATCTACTTAAATAACTTTTTGTCACGTGAAGCTACGTAGGCCTGAGCGTACGAGAAAGGGGAAGGGCGTTGAATTCTTTGTATGTCCTGACTATTGTCAAGCTACAATACAGCAGAGATGGCAACTCCGTCAACTTATATCATTGTTCCAAGCTAAAGGTGCACAGGCATATCTACTCAATCACTCTAAACTCAAAATCATATACAAAGAGAAGACGCATTTTTTATGTCTGAGATTAGCGCCAAGGAGTTTCTGACTACTATGTAGAGTAGCGATACAACATTACTATATAGCTATAGATCTCCCCTTTTCTTTTTTTGTGCATCTTCATTCTAGTTTTTCTCTATCAGGAGGCCAGGTGTGACCGGTGAGATGCACCGTGCCTCTCTTTTCATCACCAAAAGGGAGTATTCAGTCCCTTTGCCTCATTTGGGTGGGTGTCTGGGCGGACGAGGGTGGTTTGTGGGGGGGGGGGGTTGGTGGGGAGGGGGGGGTTGTGGCAAGGAAGAGCAGGGTAGTTTTCTCGAGTGCAAAAAAAAAAGCCCAAAGTTTGCTAATTAAATATTTTTTCACTGCATATGTTGTTATAGTTGTGTTAGTAACTGTGCTAAGAGAAGTCTTCATGAATAATATATCAGTCTTTGGAAGGTATGTAACTGATGATAATGGGTAAATTAAAGGTTTGCTCATGGAATATCTGTGGGCTGAATGACCGAAAGAAAAGAGGGATAATGGCCCAAATGTTCTATTCTATGAAGGGGGACTTATTGTGTCTACAAGAGACACACATAGCTTGGAATAATAGGCATTGGCTTAAAGATCTAGGCATGGCAGTAGTGGGATGCATGCATCAAGCCACAACAACAAGAGGTGTGGCGATTCTGAAAAGACGGGGTAGGGGGACCTGTAAACAGTTAAAAGTAGATTCTTATGGTCGCTGGGTGATTTGTGAGATCTGTTTTGAAGTTTTTTCCTGGACCATTTGTGCTATTTACGGTCCTACCCTAGATGACCCAGACATGCTGAACCACTTTAGCATTGAACTCGCGGCGTGGCCTTCTCCTCTAATCTTATGTGGAGATTTTAATCTCCACTTGGATGGGCAGTTTGATATAACTAGCGATCTCATTTATTTAGGAAAGAAAAAGAAAGTTTTTTTGCCACTAGAGGATTAATCAAAGAATTCGGTTTAGTTGATGTAGGGTATGTTAAAAGTCTGGGGGCTCCTGGGTGTACCTTCTACTCTGCCCCTCATCAGAAATGTGTCCGCCTAGACTATTTTTTTATCACAGCGGGATATGTTAAGAATTCCAGGTTTGATATCCTTCCTAAAGTAATTTCTGACCATACCCTATAATTTTAGACATAGATATAAGTTTCAGTTCTCCTGGCAGGTCCTGGACATTTGAGCGCAAATTACTTGCGGATTCACTTTATATTGAACATATGGGGAAATGGATTGTTGAATTTTTTGGATTTAACCATGGATCCGCCTCTGCATACGTGATTTGGGATGCTTTTAAGTCAGGGGTACGGGGGGAGACGTTGAGCTATTCGATTAACAACCCGCGGCAAAAGCGTGACGTACTGGCAGCTGAGTCTAAGAAACTGCAAGAGCTCGAAACTAAACTTATGACTGCTGTTAATGCTGGCCAAAACACTGAGCAAATTCTGACTGATTTGGCCTTTCAAAAGTCGAGGCTATATGAGAATTTTGCTAGCAAGTTAGAGGCACATATTGTAGTACATTGCTCACAAGACTGTGAGGTAGGAGAAAACACGGGCTGTATATAAGCTAAAAAGATTGAACAGAAAGAGGTTACTAATCCGATAGATAGCATTCAGGATGAAGCAGGGCAAATTCATGACAAACCAGAAGAAGTCTTGGAAGTTTTTCGTCAATTTAACAGCAAATTATACACTGACGAGATAACATGCTATGCTTCAGATTCTTTTCTAGATTTTAGTGCTAGTACTGGAACGACAACAATAACATCAGATCAGCTTGAAGAACTAGATAAAGATATAACATGGGAAGAAGCAGAGGCAGCTATTCTCTCACTCGCGCTAGGTAAGGCAGCGGGTCCGGATGGCATCCTCCTAGAGTTTTTCAGAATGTTTCAGCACCTTGTGAAGGAAGATCTGATGTTAGTTCTTTTGGAAGCACGGAAGGGGAATGCTCCAGCATCTTGGAGGAACTCTACGATCATAGCTTTTAAAAAAAAAGATAAACCACCCCTGATGCCTGCCTCATATCGGCCTATATCATTAATTATTGCCGATAGTAAAATGTATTCAAAGATTTTAGCCTCACGAATATCTGGTATAATCTCATCTATTGTGTCCAATTTTCAACACGGATTTATTCCGAACGGTGATACTACTAACCATGTCTGCCGTCTAATTGCACTGGTGGATTGGGCACAGGCAACTGAGTCCACAATAGGAGTTACCCTGTTGGATGCCGAAAAGGCATTTGACAGGGTCAACTGGCCATATTTGTGGGATCTTTTATACCAGAAGGGTTTTGGTCCGAAGATGCTTTCTGCTCTGAAGGTTCTTTATCTTTCTCCTACAGCCTCTATCCGGTTAGCTGGCCAAGAATCTGCTTCTTTTTCTATTTATCGTGGGACACTGCAAGGTTGTCCGTGTTCCCCGCTTTTATTTTGCTTTATGTATAGATTTGTTTTTGAATAAGCTAAATCAGGCTGAGAATGTTAAACCTGTTCAAGTCTCTCATATGGATTACAGAGCTCTCGCTTACGAGGGTGATATTGTAGTAGTTACTACAGATATCAGCAGGGCGGTGCCGGCGATAGAGGACTTAGCAGCCCAGTTTTGATCTTTTTCGTGGTACAAGTTGAATATCTCGAAGACTAAAAAATTTTATGTTGGTTGAGACCCCCCATTGAATATTAGAACTCTTTCAGAGGTTACTTATTTAGGGATCAAAATCTCACTTCCACTTTCTAACATCCCCGATCTAAATATAAATACGGTCCTAAAAAGGCAACACCATGCTTAAGAGAATAGACCATCTTCATTTGTCTCTCTATGGGAGAGCCAATGTTTTAAAAATGACGGTATTACCCAAACTTCTTTATATGTTTCGAACTATTCCGCTTGAGTTCCCTGTCGGTTGTTTTAAGCAGTTAGAAAGGATCTCTTCAAGATTCCTGTGGGGCTACAGAAGACAAAGACGGGCATATAAAAAGATGATTTTGCCGAAAGATCGGGGTGGTTGGGGTATACCGCACTTTATGTTCTATTATCTGGCGTCCGTATTGTAATTTATTAATCCACTTGTAATAGGTGATAGGGCCCGAATCTTGCCGTGCCATTCTCCCTCGATTTATAAATTTGGGCTGGGAGAGGCGTGCAGAGGTTGTCTGGTTAAAATTATAGAACTCAGCTACTCAAAAAAAAACAAATTTAAGATCTTGAAATCAGCATATTTTGTATGGAGACTTGTTAAGCATCAGCTTGGACTCCCAAAGATCAATGCGTATACACCCTTTGCAGCACCAGACATTTTGCCTTTAATTTTTCACAACCAAATTACTAATAGATGGTGCTCCTCGGAATTCAATGCCTGGGTGACTTACTGCAAGACGGATACTTAGCCTCTTTTTCTGAGCTGCAAAAAAAATTTGGATTGCCAAAACAAAACTTTTTACAAATTCGTAGCTATCTTAACACTATTGGTCATCAGGTGGAATTCCAATTGAGGAAATTCCCCCTCGTTGAGAGTATGTCTAGAAAAACACTGATAGGTCAATTCTATTCTTATCTTATTTTATCATTTCCTGACGACCTCGAGCACTGCCAAAATAAATGGGTCCCAAAGCTGGATATTAATGCAGTCACTGTTGAGGAATCATTAAGCTTAGCAAATAGGGTTTTGATGACAGGAAAGATGCGCCCCCAACATTACATGGCCTTACATGATCTATATTATACGCCTGGAAAGAGGAAAGATTTCTAAATGGGGAACTTCTGCTGGGAATACATGTAGTAGATGTGGTCAAGTCGCTGCTGACGCTGTACATATTTTTTTTTCTTGTCCGAAATTAGCCCATTTGTTTCTCTCTATTGAAAAATTTCTAGGACTATTAATGGATGTACCATTAACTATAACCGGGGAATTGGTTTTGATTGGTGTTACTTCAGATGCAAGCTGTAATTCATTTCCTTAGTTTTGTATTTATATGTATGGCACTAGTTCACGCATGTATCACAAATGACTGGATTAGTCCTGTTCCCCCCTCTTTTTCTACATGGCGTGCTCAATTATTAGCAATGTACAATCTGGAATCAGCTATATATAGGACCAAGGGTAGAAAAAAGAGGGCCATCGGTGTTAAGATTTGGGCTCCTTTCATGGACTGGATATAAGGGAAATTGTATTTTCTTTTGGTATTTGTTTTTCTTTGCAGTTCAGTTTGTTTTATGTAATATGCTATGTTTTTTATCTGCCTTCCTTGCATAAAATGGGGTAAAAAATCCAATTAATTTTTTTTTTTTAAAAAGGCTCGACTAGATTGTGTAGTGCCTTTTAGGTAACTTATGTTTAACACAAGTACCACCCTGATTGCCCAGAACCAGAGGAAGGGTAATAAGTCCAAAAAAAGTTCCTTGGGACGTATTCACCAACACTTCTTCTTGTTTTCAAAGTGTGCAAACTCAATAAGTAGCTTGTATCATAACCAGTGGTATCGAAAAGGGGTACAGGACACAATATTGTGTATGATGATTGTTTTCACATCTTTAGTATCGCTTACGATACAAGTTAGTATTTGAGTTTTCACACTTTCAAAGAAAAAGTAGAAGTGTTGGCGAATTAGTCCCACAGGACATTTGTTTGGCTTAATACTTTAGGGAACCTAGGCAGTGTATCCCAGCATCTTTGCCTGGTTGCAATGGTAGATATGCTCACTCAGTTCGAGGAATGAGCTCTCGGAAGAAGGCATACTCGGACACCCCCAACGGATGTATGACGTTACAAGGCATACTTTTACAACGCATACCTTTACAACGCATTTTTTACACCGCAACATCCATTACAACGCACACCATTACAACTCATACCATTACAACGAATTCTTTAAAACTACCTTTACAACGCATTCCACTACAACGCATACTACATTTACAACGCATACCATTACAACGCATTACATTACATTGCATATAAGGTAAGTGTTGGATAGTGTAGGGGTAAAAATTACTATTCTAACCCCAGGGGGTGCAACAGTAGGGTAAGTGTTGGATAGTGTAGGGGTAAAAATTACTATTCTAACTCCAGGGGGTGCAACAGTAGGGTAAGTGTTGGATGGTAAGTTATGCATTGTAATGGTATGCGTTGTAATGACTGCGTTGTAATGGTATGCGTTGTAGTGGTGTGCGTTGTAAAACACGCCCACGGTGTCCTGTCGAGCTTTTTGGAAGCTAACAATCTGCTCCATACATCCCAATCCGGTTTCCGTCCTAATTTTAGCACGGAAACGGCTTTGTTGGAGGTTACTGAGATCATCAGGGAGACCTTGGATGTCGGCGGCAGGGCCATGTTGGTCATGTTAGACCTATCGGCGGCTTTCGACACCGTCCCCCATAAGGCGCTTCTAGCTAGGCTATATGACATCGGCCTTAGGGGGACGGTACTTAGGTGGTTTACTTCTTTCCTTGAAGGCCGCCGCCAGACGGTCTGGGTTTCCCAGAGTTCTGCCGAGATGCCGCCACTGGGAGTCGGGGTTCCACAGGGTTCTGTGTTGAGCCCCACGTTGTTTAACATCTTTATGTCCCCTTTGGCGGCCTTGGTGGAGGCATACGGGGCCCAGATCGTCTCTTATGCCGACGACACGCAACTCCTCTTCACATGCGGGAAAGACCAAGAGTTTGATGGAGAGAGAATTCGGGACTGTCTTGCATTGGTCTTCGACTGGTTCCAGCGGAACAGTCTGAGGGCCAATTCAAGTAAGTCTGAGGTTCTATTCTTTGGTTGCGTCGCCGATCCGGAGTGGCAGCAATGGTGGCCGTCCGACATGAGCCCTCTGGCACAGTCCTCCTTGGTGGCCAAGAATTTGGGTGTCAAACTAGACAACCAGCTGTCGCTGAGAATTCATATTCTTGGTCTGGCTGGCACCTGCTACGGAATCCTGAAAATGCTCCGTAAATTTCTGCCTCTGCTGTCTGAGGAGCACAGGAGGATTACTGTGCAGGCTCTTGTCGGCTCAAGGCTTGACTATGCTAATGCCCTCTTTCTTGGCCTCCCTGACTACCTGGTTCAGCGCCTTCACGTGGTGCAGAACTCTGCCGCCTGGGCTATTTTTGGCCTACGCAGATGAGCTCGAGCTTCCGGGCTGCTTCAGACGCTACACTGGCTGCCTATCAGGAAGCGGATCCAGTTCAAATCCCTGACTCTGATGCATAAAGCCCTATATGGATCAGGGGCTGGATATCTGCGGCGGAGACTGGCTTTCTATCGTCCAGTCCGCTCCCTGCGTTCGGAATCCCTCTTTAAAGTGGTGGTCCCGCGGGTGAGGAAGGCCCGCGTGGGAGGGCGTTCTTTCAACTGCACAGCCCCCAGCTGTGGAATTTGCTTCCTCTTCCGCTCCGCAGCACTGCCAATTTGCTCCAGTTCAGGAAGAGCCTGAAGACCTGGCTTTTTAATCTTTAGTCTGTTTTTACTGTCTATTGCTCTTATTGTTTTCCTCTGTGTTTTTTTTCCTCATTTTAGCTGTGTTGTGTTATTTTTACTCTGAGCTGCAGGTGGAAAGCGCCGGGACACTCATATCGAGTAGCCGTGCGCAATATAATAGCTATATAACATAACATAACATAACATGCGTTGTAATGACTGCGTTGTAAATGCATGCGTTGTAATGGATTTTGCGTTGTAAAAGTTTCGTTGTAATGGTAGTGAGTTGTAAAAGTTGCGTTGTAAAGGTTGTATTAATGGAGAGCGGTAATTTCTTCTGGTAGTTTCTCAATGCAAAACCCTCATGCTACCTCTATTTTACCGCTCAAAAGGTGTTGGGCCCTTCACACCATGTATTACCATCAGGAGAAATTTAAATAAAGATGAACAGTCAAAATGCAATTATTATTGTAAGCCAATAAAGAGAGTTGTTGATTATTTTAAAGGGTTTTATTTTCTAGTCAAAAAGTTAATTTTTCTCTGACCCTTTATTCATTAGTAAAATATCAATTAGGTTACAGAATTTTGGAAAACAGGAAAAATATCAATAATACAGAACACATTACAGTCTGCATATAAGCATTACATGTAGTTATGAAAATGTGGCGCAAAATTTCAGTCACTATTCTTAAAGAGTTTCTAAGAAAAATAGTCTTGCAAAGCTAATCAATAATTAAATAGTTGGCAAAAAATCTCCCATTAAGAGAAATAAATGCATAAGACAAATAAATCTTTTAGACCTAATTAATTAGTCAAAACATGAAATTAAAGTTTAGCATCGATCCAGATCCACTGCACTCTCTGTCTGTCTGTGTCTAAAGAGGAAAGCAGCCCCTCCTTCACCAGACCTCAAAGGAATGCGGCATGAAGTGCCAAGATATGACGTGGAAGCAAGAAACCTCCCCCTGAATCTCCTCGGACGCAAACCTGCCCTTCAGCAATCTCCCGAGACGTTTCTCGTACCTAACCCATAGAAGCCAGCTGAGCTGAGAAAAAAGAAGAAGTGGTGGCTCCCATCCAGAGAGGACAGTATTTATACCATAATTATTGGCAGAGTACACAAAGATGTAACATTTTTCAGGAGAACCTTACGTGATTGGTCAGTCATAAAGGCATGAGGTCACACTTCCCTGACTCATTCTAAAAACCTGACTTCACTAGTCTATACATGAATAACTACATTTATAAACATTGCAACATTTACTAGGAAAAATGTTTCAATCTAATTCATCTTTTCCTTCCTTCTCAGCGCAGTAGATGGACACTTTTAACTAACTGGTACATTGGCAGAATGACAAGAATTCAGGTTGTCCTTGACTTTTTGTCATGAGGAAAGCTGCCACAGTCTGCGCATGCTCCCTTCTCATTAAATTTCAGCCATAGTCTTGATGGATTCACAGGCAGCCATGTTTTGTGTAGGCCCCAAAAATAAAACAAACACAAAGATAATATTAATTTCATGTAAATCAGTCCATTATGTGTCCCAAGTGCATTATTAATTCACACACATTATAAAAAGAGGTGTTATTAACTGAAAATGTTTATCAAAATGTGCAACAAGTCAAAGTCTATTAAGACAGGAATAATACATTTAGTTTACATGGATGTGCTGGGAAGAGAGAAACACATTCTATTAAAAATCTTCAAAGGTAAAAAGGCCACTTTTTCTCTACATTGCAAAAAAAACACATGTTAATTTAATTCAGCAAAAGCATTTTCAGTCTGAAGTGAATAGGCCTCACTTTTCATGTTTTTCATGTGCCATGTTTTTAACCTGCACCAAAATATGCGTGGCAATTTAAATGCAGCCTGTCTGAAGCACAAAAAATAAAACAATGCATGACTGCAGATGAAATCTGCTCCATCAATCCACCCTCTTGATAATTCAAATCATAATAAAATGATTTATAATTCATCACACATATTTCATTTCATAAGTGACAATTTTTTTTTTTTTTTTTTTTTTAAATTGCAAAAGCTGAGCATATAAGAATGTTACTTCTATTTCTAAGGCAAACACAAGTTGGTCTGTAATCAGATCATATATAGCCAAGCTCAAATGTTTTAGTGCAGAGATCTGTAAGTAGCTTCTTGGAACAGTTAGTCTTCTTTAAAATAAGTAACTAAAATAATAAAAAAGGAATTCAACAGGACAGTTTCAGCATTTCTTTACTCATTGTCATCAGCTTGTCATCAGTATGGCTCATACTTTCCATGCAAATTGGACTACTTAGGTGCTGAGAAACTCTGACAGAGCACCATCAATCCTTTGCACTTTTTCAACCAAGGCCTTTCACTCTTATTTTCACTTTGATCAGATTCAGATGTTTCACCACAACATCTCTCAGATCAAAACCGTTGCACCATCCATTATGCAGATCTTGTGTAGCAGCTGCAATCTGGTGAGAAACTGCACACTGTACATCAACCAGACCTACACAGCAATGGCTAGTGTTCTCCTCAGTGTTTTCCACAAGTGCATTTGCATATGCATTTTCAAGCCACTTTGGTAATGCTGAAAAACAGTCTTTTGCAAAAGGTAACTCTGTGCTGCCATTGTTTTGCTTTATTATGCGTGACACTTCAGGCAGATAGCTACAATCCATTTCTTGTCCAATCTGTTGTTCTGCACTCATTATCTTGAGACCACATTATGATCTGATTTCAGAGAAACTGGCAATTTATACCTGGGCATCAGTCTTTGCAATAACACATTTGCCACTTTGCAGTTGTCATTTTTCTCAAAAACAGTTCTGATACAACCCTGTTGTGCTGCTTCAAAAACATTTTCTTGAGCCTCTTTAAACTTAACTGTGAAGATTCCATAGAATGTATATGCTAACAGAACACAAATTTGTGCAACTGAATTAGCATTTCTCTCTCCCATGACAACTGTGACTCTCAATTGAGCAGATATACTGCATGTTATGGTAAGGGCAATCAATTTCGAATTTTGGGCTGGGGTAATTACTAAAAGCCATGAAGCTTTGACAACATCATGTACAAGGAGCACAGCATGTGCTGCTTTTAATGTGTCACCTTTCAAACTTGGGCCATCTACAAAAAGGACACTGTTGGGCTGACTCAGATGTTCATCCTTCAAGTCTGAATTTGGCTTTATGCATATTTTCATGATATTTAGACACTCATATTCATTTTCATCATAATCCAATTCATTTGCTGACATTTCTGTGAAGTTAGGGTCAAAGGCCATTGGGCAATACATCACAGACCTTTGAAAACATTCATCTTTTTGAATAAGCAATGAGAGAGCGCAGCCCTCCCTCTCACTGCAAATTAGTGTATTTTCTTTCAAATAAACTTTCATTCCTAGTGCTGGGGCGCGCCATTTTTTCTCTTTCAACTCTAGGAATGCTTTTGTGCAATTGTTGTCCAATGGAAGCGGATCAGACACACCTGAGTGTGTCAGCCTCAGTAAAGGCTTAGCCACTAGGGAACTGTTTATTAACCACTCTCTACAGCAGCTAACCATTCCCAAAAATGTCCTGACTTCTTTCTGAATTTGAGGTGGATTCATCTTGGAAATTATTTCCACCTTCTCTGGTGACACCTTTCTACCTCCCTTTCCAATTTTGTGTCCCAGATATTCATCTTCTTTTTGACAGTACTCCTGACTATTCTCATGCAATGGCACTGTGACATGAACTTGGCAAAAATCAATAAAAGTAAGCCATTCTTCACCACATGGAATGTGAAATAATATATTGGCTGGATTCGGTACCACAGGACAACATGGAAAAAATATGCTTTTAATCTCCTGCACTATTCTGTTATTTTCATTTATTTTCTGTGAACCTATGATCAGAAAGTTACACAAACTTCCAATCAGTTCCATCAAAAATCCTTTTATTGGTAAAATTCCTGCAACTGATGGTATTCTTGAATACATGTCATCTGGTTCTAATTTTAATAAGACATGCTCTGCACATTTTATTAATCTGGCATCCTTCTCTGTGAACTCTCTTCTTTCTGTGTTTATTATTTTTTCCAAAGCAGAAGGTAATTTTTCAACTGTCTTTTCTGAAAATAATGGTACAGCTGTCTCTTGTTGGGCCATTTTAAAATGTACATCCTCAACAGGAATCTGAAAAATAACATTATCTGGTGTACAGTAATTTGTACTGCTTGATTTGCAAAATAATTGTTTTTCTGCTAGGCCTGAGTCACAGACAACAGTTTTGCAGTTTTCCTCAAATGGGCCTAATTTTGGTGCACAATTTTCTAATACTGCGTTTGTAATTTCTTTCTTTAAAACTCCTGCAACTAAATCTGGACTTTCCACTGCCTTCACAATGGAATTGGTAAATTCAGAATTGTGAGTGTTAAAACTCTCATTTGCAAAAAGAGCAACCTGTTGGACTGGGTTCTGTTTTTGTCTCTGGAAACAATTCACATTTACTCTGGGCAACTCATTTAAATTAATTGTAGCATTTTCCATATTTTGTGGGACCATCTGTGCTTGAAATATTTCTGCCATTGGTACCTGTTTCTGAACTGACATTTGCGTTTGCTTAACTGGCATATTTTGCACCTGCATTTCTCCATGTTTTTGTGCATCATGTTTAAATTTAGTTTTCTTCTTCCAATGCTCAAATCTGTTATAAAGATGGCAAAAGGACACATTTTCCAGCAGTACAACATCCATACCTGAATTTGCACAAACCAAAACACCTTTACTTCCATCCTGTGTTCTTTTAATCTGTACCCAATCAACATCCTTTGCTAGCACTCTGCCCTTTAGGAAATAAATCACTGCTATATTTTCCTCCATAACAACAGAAAATGATGGTGCATTCATGCAAACCCTTTTCATTGTCTCTTCACTTGGCCTTTCCACAACTTTAGATTCAAACCACAATTCTGTTTGCATGGCAATGTAAAAGAACATTTCCAAATGAATGCACAACTCTTTTAAAAATTCATCAAATCCATCAACTTGTGGGTACCACAGCATAAATTTGTCTCTCAATTGTGGGATTGTGTTCAGAAATGCTGCAAGTTCACTTTTATTCTGTGGCATATGCACATACATTTCTCCCACCTTTTCTCTCAATGAGTAAGCAAACGCCTCTCCCTCATTCTGTTTATTATTTTTCTCAACTAAATCTGGTGGCTTCTTTTCCTTAACCAGTTTCCTTGCTAGGTCTGGTCGTTTCTTTTTCTTCTCATGTTTTCGTGCCCATTTGTCTCCTAATTTCTCAAACCCATTGCATTTGAACAAATATTTTATTTCTGCAATGTGCAATTGCATTCCTGAAGAACACATTTTCTCATTTGCTTCATCATCCATGTGTACCCTGAAACCTTTCTGAAATGGAAAACTTCCTGAAACATCATTTTCATATTTTTGAGCCAAATCTGTCAGTCCATTATGAGTAATTAATGAACATGTAGCTGTTTCCTTACTCAGGGAAATTAATTCTTTTTCTTGACACTGGTTCACATTTTCATTATTTAAACAGCAGAGACTGTTAATTTCTTCATGTTCACATGTTCCATTTAAAACACTAAGCTGTCTCTCTTTTTCAGGGCCTGTGTCAATATGTTCTCCCATGTTCTCTATCTTTTTAATTACTGCTGCTTCCTCAGAGCAGGTTTGAAAAATCCCATTTTCAAATATATTTATTTTATCCTGGGCTGCAGATGTTGTAAATACCATTTTTCCCTCACCTTTTAGTGCTTGGGGTAATTTCTGTTCGATAATCTGTGTGTTCTGAGTTTCTGAAATAAACCCTGCCATAATCACTCCTTCTGCAGCCCTTTGCACCTTTTCAGTAGGGCCCATATTAATTGGGACAGTCATAATTTTTCTAGGCACTATCTGTGCATCTGCAGTTTGCAATTCTTGGACTGAATCAGGCACATTTGAAGCAGTAACACCTGAAGGTATCACTGTCAGTTCTGAATCAACAGGTAATGGGTCAATATACAATGTCTGCACAGTTTTCTCAGTCTGTATTTCTCTCTGTTCAACAGAAGCAGTAGCCCCTGTAGTATTTACTGGTGCACTATTTTCAGTCTTTTTCATGGGAACCACATAAAGTGGTGGACACTCAGTTAACAATTCATCCATTATTTCATCCCCTGAATTATTATTTATTTGAAGCTCTTTATCAGCATTAATTCCCTTCTCCTGTATCTGGTGCTTTACCTTTTTATCCTCACATGCTTTCTCTCTTGCTGTCTTTTCCCACATGCTTAAGGCCTCAAATTGTGCAGCTTTAGATTGTGTCTTTATTTCACATAACACTTCCCTTAATTTGTCAATGATTTGCAATTCAAAAGTACCATCTTTTGGAAACCTCAAAGCACCCTCTTTTTCAGTAATCTTGCACCATTGTTGAACCCACATACATGTGTTTTGTCCCAAACTGGTAGACATAAAATGCACAGGTGTTCCTTCAGGAGCATCACCAATAAAAAACGAATTTTTCACTTTACCTCCTAACAGCTTCTTTAAACCTTCAAACAGTTTCATTTTTGCAATAGTTCAATGCAATTTCTTTTCTCCAAAGCTGTCAGTCTCAATTTTAGTCAGTTTTACTCCTACCACTGACCCTCCACAAATCTTACTGCAATATTTCTCTTAATCAATAACTCTGTTAGTAACAACATAAATACATTCGCTACTCTGTCTGTTGTGCTAAATAAAGGATAGATTTATATTCACTGCGAGTAACACATTCCGCTTACCCTTCACAAAGTAAGACTTTCCGTTTACTCTTCAAACACTACAGGTAAATCCCTTCCGCTTACCTTTCACTCAAGCTCAGAAGAACCTGCTACTCCTTTGGACTTATCCTTCAGGATATATCTTAGGCCAAAGTTTCACCAGCGAACCCTTTTGCTGTCAATCAAGCTCAGAAGAACCTGCTACTCCTTTGGACTTATCCTTCAGGACATATCTTAGGCCAAAGTTTCACCAGCGAACCCTTTTGCTATCAATCAAGCTCAGAAGAACCTGCTACTCCTTTAGTGTGACCCTTTCTAGGTGATATCAGACCAAAGTTTCACCAGCGAACTCTTTGCTATCAATCACTCACACAGAAAATAGTCCCTAATTTAACACTGCCAGCCCTACCTAGCTTCTCAGTGTTATTCCAACAGACGAGTAACCTCAGTGCAGTGTGGCTTCCATTTACCACCCGCTATTCCTTCCCGGGATTCCACAGGTGTGCATACCTGCGTGTTCCAGACAACATAGAACAAGACACTAACTTAACATGAAGAGTTAAAACATGTAATCAATAACCAAAAAAGTATGTCCTATGAAATTACCAATATAATCAATAACACCATCAATTCAAAATGAGCAAAATATCACCAAGAGTAAAAAATCCTTACTATTTTCAACACTTCAAAAAAAACATGCTAGCATATTAACAACATTTCACAACCCTATTGATACTCACACCACTTCTTGCATCACCTGCCAGTACTGCTTTGCCAGTCTTCAGGTTCTGAGCATTGGAGTCAGGAATCCGGACTTGGACATTTATCTAACTTGGGCAATTATTTTATTTCCTTCTTAAGGTCAATGATCCATTAGTTGAATAGTTGATGGTGAAATCAATAATTACTAATCACCAAACTAATCAATAATGACCATCCTCTGCTTACCAAAAACTGATGGAGAGCGGTAATTTCTTCTGGTAGTTTCTCAATGCAAAACCCTCATGCTACCTCTATTTTACCGCTCAAAAAGTGTTGGGCCCTTCACACCATGTATTACCATCAGGAGAAATTTAAATAAAGATGAACAGTCAAAATGCAATTATTATTGTAAGCCAATAAAGAGAGTTGTTGATTATTTTAAAGGGTTTTATTTTCTAGTCAAAAAGTTAATTTTTCTCTGACCCTTTATTCATTAGTAAAATATCAATTAGGTTACAGAATTTTGGAAAACAGGAAAAATATCAATAATACAGAACACATTACAGTCTGCATATAAGCATTACATGTAGTTATGAAAATGTGGCGCAAAATTTCAGTCACTATTCTTAAAGAGTTTCTAAGAAAAATAGTCTTGCAAAGCTAATCAATAATTAAATAGTTGGCAAAAAATCTCCCATTAAGAGAAATAAATGCATAAGACAAATAAATCTTTTAGACCTAATTAATTAGTCAAAACATGAAATTAAAGTTTAGCATCGATCCAGATCCACTGCACTCTCTGTCTGTCTGTGTCTAAAGAGGAAAGCAGCCCCTCCTTCACCAGACCTCAAAGGAATGCGGCATGAAGTGCCAAGATATGACGTGGAAGCAAGAAACCTCCCCCTGAATCTCCTCGGACGCAAACCTGCCCTTCAGCAATCTCCCGAGACGTTTCTCGTACCTAACCCATAGAAGCCAGCTGAGCTGAGAAAAAAGAAGAAGTGGTGGCTCCCATCCAGAGAGGACAGTATTTATACCATAATTATTTGCAGAGTACACAAAGATGTAACATTTTTCAGGAGAACCTTACGTGATTGGTCAGTCATAAAGGCATGAGGTCACACTTCCCTGACTCATTCTAAAAACCTGACTTCACTAGTCTTAACAAAAGAAGCATACATGAATAACTACATTTATAAACATTGCAACATTTACTAGGAAAAATGTTTCAATCTAATTCATCTTTTCCTTCCTTCTCAGCGCAGTAGATGGACACTTTTAACTAACTGGTACATTGGCAGAATGACAAGAATTCAGGTTGTCCTTGACTTTTTGTCATGAGGAAAGCTGCCACAGTCTGCGCATGCTCCCTTCTCATTAAATTTCAAGCCATAGTCTTGATGGATTCACAGGCAGCCATGTTTTGTGTAGGCCCCAAAAATAAAACAAACACAAAGATAATATTAATTTCATGTAAATCAGTCCATTATGTGTCCCAAGTGCATTATTAATTCACACACATTATAAAAAGAGGTGTTATTAACTGAAAATGTTTATCAAAATGTGCAACAAGTCAAAGTCTATTAAGACAGGAATAATACATTTAGTTTACATGGATGTGCTGGGAAGAGAGAAATACATTCTATTAAAAATCTTCAAAGGTAAAAAGGCCACTTTTTCTCTACATTGCAAAAAAAACACATGTTAATTTAATTCAGCAAAAGCATTTTCAGTCTGAAGTGAATAGGCCTCACTTTTCATGTTTTTCATGTGCCATGTTTTTAACCTGCACCAAAATGTGCGTGGCAATTTAAATGCAGCCTGTCTGAAGCACAAAAAATAAAACAATGCATGACTGCAGATGAAATCTGCTCCATCAGTATACCCCCCCAACTTACATCCACAAACTGGAAGGAGTTGGATTTAGCACAGTAGGTGCGCTGATGGTGCACGAAAGATAAGTTTTCTTGAGTTTCAAGTAGCTAGGTACGGAAGTCATTAGCATAGGTTCACTTGGCAATTATACAGGATTAGTCAGGACGCTGATGAGGACAGGGACATGAACGGGTAAGAAAAGCTTAGGGTAGGTGTGCTTTCCCAGGGATATTTCATAGGTAGAAGGCAGATTATAAAGTTAATATACCAATACCCATGCCATGACTAAGTCTTCACCTATGGATTCAAACCCATTGGTGCTGCATTCGCACAATAGTGACTTAGTAAGACACGAATTGGTAAATGCTTGACCTGCTTGCCATGTTCATCCTCCGTCAAAACTTAATAGATGTTCAGTTTGTCGTATGATAACTGCATTACAGTCACAGCACAGCACATAACTGTGGATGAGACATATGCTCCTTTCTCACGGACTACCCTGTGTTTAAAAAACGATTGTTCTTCATAGTTTATGACGCTCTCCTTAGGAAACTTTGAAAAATTCCTCAGCACATTTGCCTTAGTTTTAATGGTAGATATGCTCGCTCATTTCAATAAATAGGCCTTGGGGCATACTCAGACACCCCCAACTTGCATCCACAAACTGGAAGGAGTTGGATTTAGCCTAGTGAGTACGCTAAAAGGGCATGAAAGACATGCCTTCCTGAGCCCTATGTGTCTGTCATGGGAGCCATTAATAGAGGTTCACTAGGCATTATACAGTAATGTTCTGAAAGAAGGAGATGGTTACCTTACAGATGGTAAAATGTAGTCAAACTGATACTGTCATATGATGGGCCCTTGTATGGCGGCAGTATTTTAATGTGAGTGCACTAATCTCTTGGATTGGGCCTGTGGCCAGCGGTATGAAACTCTTGTGTGTGTTGTGTGAATAGCGTGTGAATGGACCGCAAAGAGGTTGGTACCTTGAGGTGGCGTTATGGCTCACCTTCAGAAGGCTTGGTTTCATTATTTAGATACTTTGATAAGTATTTGTGCTTTGAAGCCAGCATTTCTGGAGTTGCTAAAACCAACCAGTGTAAATGGTGGATTACCTTTAACAAGTTAGTACCAGATTTATATCTGTGGCAGTAAGAAGGCCCTTAGTACGAACTCCTTGTGCTTTTCTTTGGTATTATGGGTTGCTGTGAATTTTGTGCCCTAGCTTGGCGGTCACCTAGGTAAACCTGCACATTTTTTAAAAGTAGACAATGAGGGGCATACAGGGTGCATGACTTCCGTGGCCCTGACCAGGTTTTATTTACCTAGAATACCCAAAAATGCTGAACCTTTGCTTAAAAAAAAATTACAATTCCTTGCATTTATGTGAGAGAATAGTCCTGGAATCGGCAGGCAGCAACGCATTTCCTACCAGCATTCCCCCAATTCTCTAAAGAAAAACTTCCATCGCAGGCACTTGGCCCACCCACACATGCGAGGCATAATGTTTATTGGGAAATCAAAGAGAATTCAGGGTGGTAGGACATCTGTGCCAGCCCAGTGGCCCCACAACATTCCCATACAGAAAAGTGAGGAAAATGTAACTTAGCTAAAATTGAGGTTTGCCGGGGATTCTGGGTACGAAAACGTTGGAGGATCAATGAAAGCCACACCTGCCTAGACTCCCTTGGGTGTCAAGTTTTCAGAAATGTCTGGGTTTGGTAGGTTTACCTAGATGGCCTCCAATCTCAGCACCAAAAACGCAGTTGACCCCCTTGCAAAACCAGAATGTTTTGTGATAGATCATTTTGATGTCTCCACAATACCTGGTTTTGGCCATTTCCTGTCGCTGGCACAAAGCCTATCCACACAAATGAGGTAGCATTTTTATAGGCAGACTTGGTAGAATGCTGATTGGATGGAAATTATTGGAAGCCAGGAACTGAGCATTTGTGTGTGGCTGGGGTTGTGCCTCTAAACCTACCTTTTGTCCATCAGGAATTGCTAGCGGGAGAGGCGCGAGGAGAAAGAACTCCATTAACCAGACTCCAGGCACTACCACAACTGCTGTAATGTCCTGAGGCACACAAATTACAGCTGAGGCTACCGCTGCATGTGAAGCCCGGGCCTAGGGCATACCCATCCTGCACTCGTCAGTGACAGAAAGAGGCAGGGCAGGGACACCCCCCTTGGGTTCTGATCTAAGCTAGTGTCCTGGGGACTTGGAGCATCTTGTGCGTGACGAGTCTACAGCCAAGGTCGTTTTTCTGCTTTGACTGTGACTTTGTCACTACTGCCTGACCTCATTTTGTGCTTTTTTGACAGTGTGGCCGTTGGATTTTGGCTTTGACATCTGGGCCCAGGCGGATACCAGTGTGACTATTGTTTACTGTCCCAACTACACCTACTTACCCTCAAAGTAGATTTTTCACTGTATTACAAAGGGTTTTTTCATTAACGTTATTTGTTGGGACTTTTCAGATTGTACTGGCCATGGTAAAAAGGAAGCACCCAGGGGGGGCAACCTAATCTCCATAGGATACCCTGCTGTCCTCCTCCATCTTGAACTATATTATAGGTATAATGGGGGCACTAGAAAATCAGATTATAAGTGTTGAGGTATCTTTAACAAATTGCTCTAACAACATCTCTGGTAACTTTGGGGCAATTCAAACTGCCCCTGTTGTATCTCCAATTGTTATTCCTAGTAGCCCACTTGTGAATGGCCAGTGGGAATATAAGGAGTCTGATAAGCGCAATCCAATTTGCCCCCCAACTGTCGCATTAGATACACAACCACCTAGTAAACGTTTTAAAACTCCTTCTATGACTTTAATTACTACCACTCAGATTTCTTCTCTGCCTGAGTGTGCGGGCGGGGGATGCAAACGTCCCAAATTATTACCGTCCCAAAAGGAAATTTAAACCACTAAACCTGCCAAAAGATTGGATAACCACACGCACATAGAAAACGCTTCCTTCACCGCCTTAGTAGAGACCCTTTCTGACACTCTTACGACTGCACTTAGCTCTCTCACGTAGCAACTAAAAGGGTTTGAGAGAAATGTGCTATCTAGTTTAGATTTGCTGGGAGCAATCCAGACAACATCAGCATGTCCCCCACACCTCAGGGATATCTCAGTCCCGACACAATAACTTCCCCGGTTGGAACCCGTGCCAACTCCTCAAGACATCTACCATCCTCCTCCTACAGTTTAAACAAAGGCTGGCAGCACGAACAGTGCACCCTCATCCACCTCACAAGGTTACCAGCACCCACCTTTCATTTCCTCAGCGACGACAGGAGCTATAAACTATCCTTTAGGGACTGGTTCTAATTTTTCCCACTGTCTCTGCCATCCCACACAGACTCTAGTAATCTTCCTCCTACACTACTCATCAATCCACAATTCTCCACACTGCCTAATCCTGTTACCCTGGAGACCGAATGCGTTTTCCCTACCTCCAAAATGGACCATCTGGTGATTCCGACAGCAGCAAAACCCTATGTGGTAATACTAGCCTGTGGACCCGATTCACAGAACTAACTTAAGACAAAATCCTAAACTTACTACCATTTTCATATTCACAGAAGGCACTTACTCATTTTGGTATTCACAGAAGACACTTACTCATTTCGGTATTCACAGAAGTTAGGACTCCTAACTTTAGGACTCCTAAATGCATTCTGTGAATACCATAAGTCTTAAAATTAGGATTTTTCTCAATTTAGTAGTGGTAAAGTTAGGACTCTTAACTTTAGGACTTCTAAATGCCTTCTGTGAATACCGAAAGTCTTAAAATTAGGATTTCTCTCAATTTAGTAGTAGTAAAGTTAGGACTCCTAACTTTAGGACTCCTAAACTGAGAAAAATCCTAATTTTAAGACGTTCGGTATTCACAGAAGGCATTTAGGAGTCCTAAAGTTAGGAGTCCTAACTTTACTACTACTAAATTGACAAAAATCCTAATTTTAAGACTTTCGGTATTCACAGAAGGTATTTAGGAGTCCTAAAGTTAGGAGTCCTAACTTTACTACTACTAAATTGAGAAAAATCCTAATTTTAAGACGTTCGGTATTCACAGAAAGCATTTAGGAGTCCTAAAGTTAGGAGTTTTAACTTTACTTCTATTAAATTGAGAAAAGTCCTAATTTTAAGACTTACGGTATTCACAGAATGCATTTAGAGGTCCTAAAGTTAGGAGTCCTAACTTCTGTGAATACCGAAATGAGTAAGTGTCTTCTGTGAATACCAAAATGAGTAAGTGCCTTCTGTGAATACGTAAATGGTAGTAAGTTTAGGATTTTGTCTTAAGTTAGTTCTGTGAATCGGGCCCGTAGTTCCCATAGTTTCTATTTCAACATTTGAATGATGGGAGTCCCTTCAGAACAAATGCTTAAATTAGCTGACTGCAAGGGTAGGTCTCGGTGGAGCACTTTTTGCTGACCTGAAAATGATTAGGAGAATAAATGGGTGGGCCCGAGTAGCAGAACCTTGGAGGGATACTATGTGGTGCTTTAACTTAAATCACCTAGTTTAGTGTAGCTAATACTTGAGAGATCTAGTTTACCATCCCTCACCACAAAGCAGATTGCTGTTCTACCTCTTAGGTTCTTTTACCAGCCACCAGCCCTGTTGCCAACATCAACCCTTCCACACCATCAGCTACATCTTCCCCTCCCAGAACTTCCTTCGACCAAAACTTTTAATAGGTTTGACTGCCCTTCCTCTCTCTGCGGTGTGGACTGACTGAGGGATCCCACCTACCGTATTGATGGCAATCTGCGTGGACCTGTAACACCTTTAGAGCTCGCACGGGCCCCCTGTCTAGACACTGACCATGCTTGCATGTTTTAAAAATCCCGAATCCTTGTATCGCTGTTGATCCCATATTACAGAGACCTTCCCCCACTGTCACTAAGGGGCATATTACCAACCAATAGAGATAATTTTTGTCTCTAACTTGTTTAGAGACAAAAATTATCGCCGCAAATCGGCGATTTTTATCGCAGATAAACCTTGCTATTAGCAAGGTTTATCGCAAATGCGATAAAAAACGGCCGCAATGCATGAATATCGCTGAAAAGTCAGCGATATTCATGCATTATCGAGCAAATGCTCTTAGCCATGTTATCCACCTCCCATTTGATAACATGGCTAAGAACTGCTCCTGGGTAGGTGTTAGCTTTTGGAGATATTCGCGCTTAGCGCGAATATCTCCAAAAGTTGGTAATAGGAGATAGCGATGTTAGCGACTGTTTCCAGTCGCTAACATCTTGGCACGCCCACTTTGCATGTCATTAGTGATAAATATCACTGACATGCAAAGCGGGGCCCAAGATGGTCACTATCTCCTATTAGCTGTTGCTAACTGGTGTTAGCGACAGCTTGGTAATAGGGAGATAATTTTATCTCCGCTTTCTTGGCGTTTAAATCCAAAAAAGCGGAGATAAAGCCCCTTGATAATATGCCCCTAAGTTCCCTGCGGAAGCCAATATGGTTATGTACTGGAATGTTGCTGGCCTAAGCAGTAAAGCTACTATGAGTGAGTGGTGCGATTTTATCACCAAATTTCATATTTTATGTTGACAGGAAATGCACTTAACTGGTTTCAAAACGTATCATTGACCAGCGATTCAATCGAACCGTTGATGTCCTTAAGGGGGCTTGTGTATTTACGTATCAAACTTGCTTTCTTCTCTGAACACAACTGCAAGTACTACTTGTGCTTTTTTATCAAATTGTTTATTTACAAATGCCTGTTCACTCCTGGATTGCTATCATAAACTTTTATAATAATGATTGTAGTCAGGAAATTACTAAAGTTCTTAATTGTCGAGACCACGATTTAGATTCAGCCTTCCCAGCTATTTGCAAGAACTAATAATTCTTTGAGGTGGTGAGTTTAACATTCGCACTTGCCTGCATTCATCCAATAATGTCTGTGGTATGATGTCCCCCAACAATAGCGATATTACTCACTTTTTTCCACTCAGCCTACAGGGAGTCCCTAAACGACCTGCTTTTTAAATATAACCTGCCCTTTCGCAATGAGCTTATCAGTTCCCCGGTACCAGTGATTTGTACCTACAATGGCAGAGGAGATAACAGCGTGATTGATGTTATACTTTTCTCCCAGTGCCATTACGAGTTGGTTCTAGGGTTTTCTAAATATGATATTGCAATTAGTGGCCCCTTTCCCCAAAGTGTCGCCCTGAACACTAATCTCTTGACTCGGTGGGGGGACACACACAGAGACACTATTTAGGAGAATATTCACATCTCCAGTTGTAATGGGTATGCACTAAGATGGTCCCTGGTGGATCCGTCAAATTTCTTGGCGAAATTAATTTGGAAAAAGAAAAAAGAGAGGCTTTTGAACTGTGCCCTGATGAGAACACGGAGGCTCTTGAGCTCATACTAGCATTTGATTATATAAAAAAGCGTATCAGTGAAGGGCTTTATGTTAACGGAAGCAAAACCAGGGCATCTCATCCTGGCTGGTTCAACTCGACTTGTTCAAAAACACAAAGAAATCTTAAACTTGCCCTAGCTAGAAACCCGAGACAAGTCCTGAAAGTTTGGGGATACAGATCTGCATATACAATGGCCATTAAGCAACAAAATAAAACCTTAAAGGAGGACTCTTGGAACTGCTTACTTGAAGCCAGTCTTTCTAATAACAATACTGTGTTCGTATGACCCTGTGGACTGCCCCTGAGCCAAGATAGCCATTACCAAGGCTGCTTGGCTAGCTTATTTCACAGATCTATACTCCCAAATGAATGACACTGTGAATCCCCAGCCCACTGCATCCTTCACTAGCGAGTCTGTCACCACCTCTTTCCCTAACTTAAGGGGTCTGACAAGGTTGCATACTTGCCCCCTTCCTGTTTAATCTCTATAATAACAGCGTAGGTGATACCTTGGCAAGCAAGTGCGCTGACCTTCACCAGGTTGGCCATTGTCCAATGTCGGCCCTCTTTTACCCTGACGATGCCATTTTAATGGTTCGTGCTCCCATCCAACTTTAGCGTCCAGTTGATGAATTTGTCAATTTTATGAAGAACCATGGCCTGAAAATGACCATTGGTAAAACCTTCACCATGCAAATTGGATGCATGGCCTCCCGAGGTTGTGATATTTTTATTGAGCATGTAAAAATTCCGCACACAATTACTTTCTCTTACCTGGGGATAGTATTTAGTCATTCTGGGAAGTGGCAACGGGCTAAAAATCTGGGCAACTTTAATTCGTTAAAACCATAAGGGCCCTTATGCAGTTTGCTAGTACCCACAGAATTAAACATCCAAGGAAAATGATGACCATATACAAGTCTAAACGCAGACCCACTGCTATATATGGGTCTGACCTATGGGGTCAAGGACAGATCAATAGTCTTCAACTAGAAGCAAATGCCTTCCTAAGAAACCTTCTTTCAGTTCCTAAAAGTAGTGCAACCTATGTCTGCCATACTGAATTATGAGCCTCTCACATTGCAGACCTGATTAGCCTACAGTCAATATTATTATGGCATAAAATCTGGTCATTGGAACATACTACCCTTAATCAATTGATATTAACTGATTGTCTTAGATCCCCTTCTGCTCTCAAAATTCCTTGGATCAAATTTGTGCACAACTTTTTATCAGACATTGGTCATTCTGAGTACTTTGACCATCCTGAGAGCTTGGCTCTCGTTCAATGAAATGTACTCAAAATGAAATGTTTATCATCATTCGAGGAAAGAAGACTATCATCTGAAATCATTATACCTTCTGTCTTGAGGAATCAGATGATACAGACCAGTTTTACTATCCAATTCTATATAGCCAACGTGCTCACTGCGTGCCACAGGTTTGTGCTAACCCGGTTACACTTAGATATCTTTCACCATCTAATAAGCTTCCCCACCATCAATAACGGGTTATCTGACCTGGGGAAATATACCTGTGAGGACATCTCTCTGCAGAGCACTATGCACACCGTTCTGTTTTGTAAACATTTTTCAGAGACGAGGAAGAAACATGTCAAACCCTTATTACTGCAGCTCGGCTTGGTCAATGCCGACCAGCTTTTCTGTACCTGCAAATGCTACCTCACATCTATATATGTGTTGTAATGTCTCGATTTCTGTGTGTCATCATTAATTGCAGGAAGCAGCTATAGTTCGTTCTTGAAATTGCAATTGAGTGTGCACCTGATGATTGTTATTGCATCTGCATCTATGTACTGTATTTTTTAAGCTATTATACCTGTTTTAACTTATATGCTGGTTTTTGATCCATTTTTATGGACATATTAATGTAGCTTTTATGATTCACGTGTGAATTTGAATAAAGTTATTTTGAATGTTTGGCTCTCTATATTATCCAGTACTTTCAATCACAGAAATGTGAGGAGAATTTGTTTTTAGGCACCTTTGTGGTTAGCTAGGGTCTCTGGGTAAATATACATGCTGAAAGCCACACAAGTATGTATGTATTTGCATACTTATATAGTGCTGTTCTGTCACCCAGAGGGTATCCTGGCGCTTTTGACTCAGCAAGCCGAACCACTGATACGGAGCTCAGGCTACTCTAGGAAACAAATGAGTTGTCAGCCCTTTTTTGAACGCTGGGAATTCACTCTGACTCCTTAACAAGAGCGGGAGGGAGTTCCAGAGTCTGGCGGCCGCAAAACTGAACGACCGCCCTCCCATCCTTACACTCTGAACTCTGGGGACCGTCACCAGACATGCAGAAGAGGAGCGTAGGCTCCGAGATGTAGAGTACCAGGAGAAAAGGTTCTGTAACAAAATTGGGCCCTGCCCATGTACAGCTCTTAAAACCAGACAGCATGATTTAACAAGCATTTGCAATGCAATAGGTCTCGCAGTTACACAAGTTTGAGCTATTGACATTGTAAACGACAATGTCTTTTATTTATGTTTTTGAAAAAAAAATATAAGGCATTGTTATTTACAATGCCAATAGCTTAAACTCGCGTGCAATAATTTGCTAGAGTTTAAGCTATTGGTATTGTAAATGATACTGCCTTTTATTTATGATTTAAAACAAACATTTAAATAAAACGCATTGTCATTTACAATGCCAATAGCTGAAACTCTCAGAAATGCGAGACCTATTGCATTGCAAAGGACCCACTTGTCCCCAGTTATAAGTATTTACATTTGGCAAAAATAGTAACAGCAGGTTTCAGTTAAGGCCCAGTGGTGAAATAAGCTGGTGATGCTTGCACACCTTACCCGATTCACAGGCTCCCTTCTGCGTCTAGAGGATGGCGGGCAGTCCTTGTTGCAGCACCTTGCGGGTCTCCACCTTCATTTGCCACACATTGTCATAGGTCCTTCCATTGCTGCCTCACACCTTGGAAGTTAGCTTGCATTGGCACACGCCCATGGCCATGCGCTTCCTTGCTGGGTGCTTGCACTCAAGACTGTCCCCACACAGCGGGTCCTCTTTACGGCGCAGACGAGACAGCAGTTGGGCACGTAACTGCTGGGGCAGTTGGGACTTGGGCATCTGGAGACATCACATCACAAGGAGCACATGCTGAGGCCTAAAGGGTCCACCGCACACTGCCCTGTGATCGCGGCCACAAGTAGGCACACTAACATGTTGGCATGTGCTAATTTCTGCATCGACATTTTTTAAAACTAAATAAATAAACATAACATTTACAAAAATGATGACAAATGTGCAGTTCGGCTCAACTAATAACCCTCTATTGTGCGGTTTAGTCAAAATAGTAAAAAGTGTGCAGACAAGCTTACATGCACTCTGAGGCCTGCCACTCTCCCCTGCCAAGAAATACAACTGACTAAAAAACACAAGCCGGCATTGAGGAAGAGTCGGAGCAGAAGAGCGGCGCCACAGTGAGCATGTTTTACAAAACAGGAAGGAACAAACGTGTGCCCTGCTGCAAAAGCAGCTGCCCGAATTACAGGGTATACACTTGTTAGGAGAAGAGGAAGTCTGTGGAAGATGAAACGAGGGGAGGGATTCAAGTGCAGGGCCACCGATGCATAGGAACGTAGAGCCTTTAAAGGGATAAAGATTGTGTGGGGGTCAGATCGGCGTGCAGAGCAGCCTGTGGGTGATAAGGAAGGAGCTGGTATCAGATCTACATCCACCGCTGCAGAGGAACCTGAGGCCTATAAGGGGGAGGAATTGGGGGGTATCTGGTTTATACCCAGCCCAGTGCAAAGGATCAAACTGATAAATGTGGGCGGTTTGGGTACAGATCAATCGATGCAAAGGAACGTCTAGCCTTGAAAGGGAGAAAATGGAGGGGGGCAGTGGGGGTCGGAACCAGAAACTTACGGTCATTAAACGAAGAAAGGGGCGGGTTCTGACAACGCAATGTAAAGAAACCAGTGATTCTTCACAGGAGGCTGTACCGGATTCACAGCCACCCATGCACCCATGTGATGGGAGGGGGCGAGTTTCGGGTTTAAAATCGAATGCAGAGGAGGGGTTTCGGGTCCACACACAGAAGCACCAGAACCCGCAGCTGGTGGTGCAAACTTTACTCTGCGGATGTTTGGCGGGAAGGTGTGGTTGAAGTATGTTCTATGTCTGAGGGGTTGCGTGAGATTCTGTCACACGGTATTGTTAAACCTTTTGCTGTGCTAATGAGCCAGAGCCGCGCGAGATGTGACAGAGTAGTAGGCATGTTGTTCCGTTCAATCGTCTCGGTGTGGAGAATCAGGTAGCTCAGAGGTCTCCTGGAAGAATCCTCTTCGAGTCCTTGCTGCTATAAGGCAATGGTGGCTGTTTGGTGCGGCTTGTGGACTGCATTCAGTAGATCTATCTACATGCTGACGGATTTGTCAGTGGTGTTTTTTTTTAGAGAGTCCAGGATCATGTTAGAGTCTGCAGGTTGCTGAGCTATGTTTTATCGTCTTCCTGAATGAAGGCCAGGTGGGTTGGTATTCCATACGCGAATCGGTCGGAGCTTCGAAAGTTTTCTTGCTTTGCCTCGGGAACGAACCGAGAAGGAACTATGTGTGCATTGCTAAGGAGGCTCCATTTCTGCTGGTGGAACAAATGCCGATCATTCTGCACCTACAATGAAGCGGAGTACGGTAACGTGATCCAAGGGTTTAAAATGGAGAAAAGGAGTACGATCTAGTGATTAGAAGGTCGGCTTCAGCAAAAAGTCTATCTCCGCCCCCCACCTCCAAAATAAGGTTTGTGTCTTGTCCTGTTCTTAGCAGACACGCATTTCAACAGATTGCCTCCTACATGCTGGTCCCAATGCTGTGTGGTAGGCGGACCATACACATGATGAACACTATGAACCTGCTCCGTGGCGCTTTCCACACGGCATCCAGAGGCCGTGAGCAGCTATCCGATGCCGCTGAATGAAAAACTAGGAAAGAACAATGCAGAGCGGTTTTGCACTGCAGGTCACCTCTGTAGCACGGCTTGTAACGGAGCCTGTCCCAGCCCTACCAGTCTTTCAGACGGACCGACTCCTCAGGAAGTCTCACGCCATTACACAGGAGTTGACCCCAGTTATCGGAGGGCAGTTGCACATGTTTTCCGCTCTGGTTTGGCGCTCGGCTTCCTATTTACTGCAGGCTCAGATTGGACAGGAAAGGGGAAGCGGGTGTCAGGCACGAGATAGCCGCAACGGCCTGTACGTCAGCCAGCAGCAGCAGTAATGCAAACATGGGCGAAACTCTCTGGTGCCTCGAATCCTCTCCATCACTCCTAAACCAGCAGCAAATAAACAAATGCACTGACTGGGATCGGCGTCTTTTATTTTATTATTATTATTATGTGTTTGTCTGCAAAGAGGGCGAATTCTGCGACGTTTAGGAAGCCACTGATGCAGTTGTGAGGAAATGTGACTCCATCGTACAGCACATTTCTCTAAAGATCTGCAAATCCCGTATATATCTATTGTAGGTTTCAGTGTAGGCTCCGTTGCAACTAAAAAAAATAAATCCCGCCTTCGGATAAAGTCCGCGCTATATAAAAATGCATAAATAACTAAATTAATTAGTACCGCAAATCACCGCCGTCACTGTGCCGGCCTGCGACCAGGAAGTCAGGCAGGCCGGCGCGACAACAGGAAACAGGAAGTAGGAGGGCGGGAGCCTACCCCGCCTCCAACGGAAGAGCCGCGATGGGAGCCGCGTTTCAAGCACCAGAGCTGGCAGGAGCCTACCCTGCGCCCCGGTGCCGAAGAAGGGAAGAAGAGTCCTGCTGCTGGCCCCTGCAGCTGAGAGCCGCCACACGAAGGAAGCCGGTGAGTGGGTTGCGGAGCGGGGGGCGGGGGGGAGAGCATGTGTGTGCGCGCGCAAGTGCGGGGGGGGCGGGCTGTGTATGTGTGTGTGTGTGCGTGTGTGTATGTGTCTGGAGTGCGTGTGTGTGACTGTGGGGGAGGGGGGTGTGTGTGAGCGAGTGTCTGCCGTGTGCCTGCGTGTGCATGCGCTCGCCTGTGTGTGCGCATGCAGAGGGGTGGGGGGGGACGCTGCCTATATGTGAAGCGCTCTGATACCTGATTCGGTTCGGGGCTGGGAAAAAAAAAAATGGCTGTTACTCTGCGCATCCGCGGGTGAGACGCGCGCTCCCGCGGTGAAAACCGCGAAGGAAACGCTCGTCCACATCGGTGTCCACATTCCCATTAATGGGCAACAATAGTAGTCGAGCAGACACTCCGTCTGCTCGACCTAAAAAGGATCCGCTGATGAACCGGCAGCCAGTGTAAATCCTGTAATGCCATGGTAGAAGAGGCAGCGCGCGGTCGAGAGAGTGCCAGCTTGGCTGCCATATTTTGGACCCGCTGCAGCCTGCCCACCAACGTTCTAGGCACCTCCAGGAGCAGTGCGTTGCAGTAGTCCAATCTGCTTAGGGTCAGACCCCGCACTACCTCTGGCCTAGCCTGCGCTGGGAGTAGTGGTAGGACCTTCCGCAACATCCGAAGCAACATCATACAAGTGGCTACGGTTTTGTTAACGAAAAGGTCCAGTTGAAGGTTGGGGCCAAACATGACCCCCAGCAAGTCAGCCCACCATGGGTGCCCCTAGGTGTCTAGGTTTTTAAAAATGTATAAGCTGGATAGGTTCTCCTTTTTTGCAGTCCGAGCTAGGGTCCAAAATCGAGAGCTATTCACAATGGAAAAAAGGGTCAGTTTTTGGTGGAAAAATGCAATGAGTCCATATGATGTTTTGGGCCCTTTCCTGTCGTGGGCATTATGCCTACCCACAGAAGTGAAGTATCATGTATCGGAAGACATTTGGGAATGCTGAGTGGATGGAAGTGTCTGCCTCCCTGTGGATTCCAGAATTTGTCATCACAAAAATTTGAGGAAAATGTGTTTTTCAGTCAAAATTTGAGATTTACAAGGTACTTTGGGCAAAACAAACCCTGTGGGAGCCATGCATGCCAGCCCACCCTGGGTACCGCTAGGTGTCTAGTTTAAAAAAAATTATAGGTTGACTAGGTTTCCTTAGTTGCTGGCTGAGCTATGGTCCAAAACCTAGAGCCACCCACTTTGAAAAAAAGGGCATGTTTTTAGTGGGAAAATGTGATGCGTCCATGTTGCGTTTTGGGTTGTTTCTTGCCCCGGGCACTAGGCCTGCCCACAGAAGTGAGGGAACATTCTTATTGGGGTACTTGGGGAATACCGGGTGGACAGGCATTTGTGGCACCCCCAGATTCCAGAACTTTCTATCACAAATGTGTGAGGAAAATTGTTTTTTTTAGTCAAAGTTTGAGGTTTTCAAAAGATTCTGGGTAAAAACACGTGGAGAGAGCGATACAAGTCAGCCCACTCTGGGTACACATAAGAGACTAATTTATAAAAAAGTATAGGTTGGCTAGGTTTCCCTAGGTGCCGGCTGAGCAAGGGGCCAAAATTTAGAGCTGTAAGAAAATGGCCAGTTTTTGGTGGAAAAATGTAATGCACCCAAGTTGCATTTTGGGACGTTTCCTGTCCCAGGCACTAGGTCTACCCACAGAAGTGAGGTTGAATTTCTATCAAAAGACTTGGGGAAATGACAGGTGGATGGAAGTTTGTGGCTCTCCACACATTCCAGGACTTTCCATCACAGTAATGTGAGGAAAATATGTTTCTTTAGTCAAAGTTTGAGGTTTGCAAGGGATTCTGGGTTTCAAAACATAGTGAAAGCCATGCAAGTCAGCCCACCCTGGTTACCCCTAGGAGTCTACATTAAAAAAAATGTATAGGTTGGCTAGGTTTCCTGTTGGAAGGTGAATTATTAGTAGGGTTAAATATGCACCCCCCACCAGAAATAAGGCCACCAACACAATAAAAGGGTCAGAAAAGGTCTCAATAAAATACTCCCTTGCACAACCCTTGGTAGCTGGCAATGAGCAGGCAGGCTTAACTTAGGAGACAGGTGTGTAAAGCATTTAAACACATCATTACATTAAATAAGTAGGAACACAAAATCCAACCCCAATTTATAAACATAGGAAATATTTTTATCTTTAAAATGACACCAAACCGACAAAAAACTAATTTAGGGAACCAAGAGATATGAACTTTTTGAGTAATAAACACTTTCTAGTGCTTAAAAACCAGTGGTGCCAAATTGGGACATCTGGTCACGCTTGACCGGGACAAAGTCAAAGTTTAAGGCCGACCACAACAGAGCTCAGGTCGGATACATGAAGCGAGAGGCCTCAGTCAAAATGTTACCTTCCTAC
Organism: Lissotriton helveticus; assembly: GCF_964261635.1. Classification (NCBI taxonomy): domain Eukaryota; kingdom Metazoa; phylum Chordata; class Amphibia; order Caudata; family Salamandridae; genus Lissotriton; species Lissotriton helveticus. The sequence continues at coordinate 1,579,293,410 of NC_136061.1, read as the reverse complement.
TTAGAAACTTTTCTGGAGAATTTACTCTTGAAGTCTAGTGGGCCTCTCCAGCAGGCTGTATTCACAGCGGCTTCATCCGCTTTGTTCATCAGGAGCTCCCAATCAACTACAGAAAGTCTTGAGCTCCGGAGCTTTTAGCGGGATGAACCTGAAATCCAGACCAGTTCGATGTAGTCGTCTTAACTCTTGATGTCAGGACAGTCACCTAACGGAGCTTTTTCCAAACGTTGCTTCAAACTTCCAGAACTTCTTCCTGAAGTTCCTCTTGAGGGTTCAAAGTGTCTACAACACAAACCCAGTGCTCCAGAGTCTCTGAGTTGCTCCTAGGAAGTTGGGACTACAGTTCCCACAATGCACCTGGCCAAAACCTTTAAAGACCAGCTGAATGTGGTCAACTGGGTCATTCTTGCTGGAGATGATGCAGGCTGAGCTTGTTTAACCTATTGGTTTCAAGGAGGCACCTCCTTCTCTTTTTGAAGCAAGGCAGAGTCCTTAGGGCAGTAGTTAGTGTGTGCAGCAAGTGCAGTCATTCAGAGCGCAGTACCCTTAGAGCAGGCCAGGGTTCCAGCAGGGCAGTCCTTCTTCTACTTGCATTTGCAAGCAGCAGATCTGAGTTAATATGCAGCTTTCCTATATTTTTACAGTGTTCTGGGGTGACCAGCAGGGGGGCATCACTGACCAATGGGGTACAGGGTGCATCCCAGAAGTATGGCAGCTTCCTCCAAAGTGTGACACATTCTTTTCCCACAAAGCATAGCACGTTATCATTCAAAATGGAGAATCTCTCTCCTTGGGGTTAACATCTGGCTGAGCCAACCTAAGGGTGTGGCTCGTTTCCCTTAATGTCCCCCCCTCCGAAGACCTCCTGCACATTCCACTTCGGAACTCCCATCTGGCTGGGGGGTACAGGATCAGAGAACAGGTCTGGATTGCAGCCTTACTTTTGAAGATCAGTTTGTTTGCCGAGCTCCTTCCTGGCCTGTTCTCTGCAGCTGTAGATCTCCCAAACAAGATAGCCTGTGTCTATGCAGGCCACTTACCACCTCATCAAATCAGTTTGGCTGAGCCTGGCAAGACTGGCCAAGCAGGAGAGGCTGCTAGAAGACTGGATTTTGGCACACAGAAAAGAAAGTTCTATGACTTCTTCTCCATGCTACTTATGATCAATTCAACAATGGCAAATTATTGGATTTGGCATCACTAATCCTTTAAGTCCTTGAAATATTTTTTTAGCTCACTTCTGTCAATAGTTATACTTTATTAGAGTATTCCCATAGTTGCCTATGGATCTAACATGCAATAATGGGGAAAAAAGGAAATTGGCAAATCTGCTGGGCTTCTAAACCTACATGCCCTACCATATACTAGGGACTTACAAGTAGGTTGTCAGTACCAATTGTAATTACACCTAAGTATCAAATACATTTTAATCAGAGCACTGTTCCTGGGCCTAGTTAACAGGGATCAGGGCACAGTCAGTTTCCATCAGTACCATTCAAAAAAGAGAGGTGACCAGGGCAAACTGGATGACTTTCTCACATTTCCCTAGGTGCCAACTGAGCTAGGATCAAACATATGGAGATACCCACTTGGGGAAAAAGGTTTCAGTTTTCAGTGGAAAAATGTGATGCGTACATGTTGGGCCAGATGTACGACGTGCAAAATAGCACCTTGCAAATTGCGTGTTTTTTGCAACTCGCAATTTGCGAGGTGCTATATTGCATGTACAACTGTGTGTTTAACACTGTTTGCGATTCCCAATGGGGTCGCAAATTGCGAGGCTCATGAATATTGATGAGCCTCTCGCAATTTGAGACTCCATTGGGAATGGTAGGCCCTCCCAGATACGGTGGCCTGCTGGGCTCAGCAGACCACTATGTCTGGGATTGCTTTTAAATACAGCAGTTTTTGTTGTTTTAATGCTGCCCGTTTTCCTTAAAGGAAAACGGGCTGCATTTAAAAAAAAATCGAAACATTTTCGTTTCATTTTTTAAGGGCAGGTAGTTGTCCCTGCGACCACTGCCTGCCCTTAAAAACATATTTTCCCCCGCATTTGCAAAGGGTAAGTTGTCCCATGGGGACCCCTTCCTTTTGCGAGTGCATTACCATCCTCTTGAAAAGGGTGGAAATTTGCAAATGTTTTGCGACAGCAATTGCGGTCACAAAACATTCATACATGGGCTTGGGGGTCGCTGTTAGGAAGGGAACGCCCCTTCCTGATAGCGAGTCCCAAAACCTATATAGCGAGTCGCAAAAAATTTGGACTCACTAAATAGGCTTTGCACATGGCCCATGATGTTTTTGCATGCGCAAAGGGGTTCGCAAACCTGTTTGCACATGCAAAACCGGTCGCACATCTGTGTTTTGGGTTGTTCGCGGTTTTGGGTACTAGGCCTACCCACACAAGTGAGGTAGCATTTTTATGGGGAGACTTGGGTGAATGCCAGGTAGATGGAGGCTTCTGGCTCCCCACAGATCCAGGACTGCCCTGCACAGAAATATGAGGGGAAAGTTCTTTTTTAGGAAAGGTTTGAGGCTTGCATGGGATTTTGGGTAAAAAATAGTGAGTAGAGTTATATAAGGCAGCCCACCCTGGGTACCCCTAGGTGTCTAGTTTAAAAAAATGTATAGGTTGACTAGGTTTCCTTAGGTGCCGGCTGATTTAGGGTCCAATATATAGGGCTACCCAAATTTGAAAAAAGGCTCAGTCTTCAGTGGAAAAATGAGAGGGATCAATGTAGCGTTTTGGGTTGTTTTCTGTCACAGGCACTATGCCTACCTACACAAGTGAGGTACCATTTTATTGGCAGACTTGGGGTTGTACCAGGTGTATGGAAGTTTCTGGCTACCCACAAATTCCGTAACTTTCCACCACATAAATATGAGAAAAATTATGTTTTTTAGTCAAAGTTTGAGGATTGCAAGGGACTCTGGGTAAAAACATGTGGTTGGAACCACACAAGTCAGCCCACCTTGGATACCCTAGATGCCTACTTAAAAAAAATGTCAGGTTGGCTAGGTTTCCCTAGGTGCCGGCTGAGCTAGGATCCAAAATCTAGAGCTTCCCACATCGGGAAAAAAGGGACAGTTTTTGGTAGAAAAGGATGATGCATACATGATGCTTTTTGGGTCATTTCCTGTTGTGGGCACTAGGCCTCACAACAGAAGTGATGTGGCTGCCCACATATTCCAGAACTTTCCATCACAGACATATGAGGAAAATGTGTGTTTTTAGTCAAAATTTGAGGTTTGAAAGGAGTTTTGGATAAAATAATTTGGTTAAAGCCTTTCAAGTCAGCCCACCCTGGATATCCCTAGGTGTTTAGCTTTCAGAAACGCACAGGTTGGCTAGGTTTCCCTAGGTGCTGGCTGAGCTAGGGTCAAAAAACTACATCTACCCAAATTGGAATGAAAGGGTCTATTTTTGGTGGAAAAATGCAATTAGTCCATGTTTCATTTTGGGACATTTCATGTCGCGGGCACTAGGTCTACCCACACAAGCGAGGTACCATTTTTCTCAGGAGACTTGTGGGAGCCTAGATTAATAGAGCATTTATTATTACCAATTGAATTTCTCTGCATTGTGGATTTCAAATGTAAGCCATTGTATAAAAAATTGACATTTAGAAAAACACTGTCTAAATCATACGCTAGACAGGTACCCACAAATTTGGAGATGTACAGATAACCACTGCTCTTAAACTCCACATCTTGTGTCCATTTCAGAAATACATAGGTTAACTAGATACACATTTTCACTCTTTCGCTACATGAATTGTTCTATACTCCGTACTCAATGAAAAACCTTTGTTTGGTGCAGCTCAGTTGTTTGCTCTGGAAACCTTGGGTTTTTTGAGAGCCTACAAACCCTATATTTTGTCCAACCAGATGGGTCTAAGGACGTAATAGTGTATTGCTTTTGTAAATTGGCCATTGTGACAAAAGGTTTACTATGAAAACTTTGTCACAAATACCCGTTTTTTCTTACTTATTTTTAATATTTCTTTATTTCAACAGTTATTTTCCTTAAGAAGACCTTGAGGGATCTACACATATGACACCTTGCTAAATTTTGAATTTTGTTTACTTTTCAGAAATATATAGCTTTTTTGGATCACCTATGGGCTTCACACTGGTTTCCACCACAAACTGGAAATAGGTTGAGATAAGGAAAATAAGCAACAGCATTGAAAAATGCTCAAACAGAGGTACAAAAGTAGGTTTTCGGCTTCAGCTCTGCTTGTTCCTGAAAGCTAGGAAGATGATGCCTTTAGTGCGTAAACCATTTATGGGTGCCATTTTAGGGAGAAAAACAGAAACCTTTATCTGGAGTACTTTTTACCTAGCTTTTTAAAGAAACTTAAAATGTTGCTATTTTTTTCTTTTTTTCTTGGTCCCTTTCAGGGGAATCCACAAACCCTGGGTACCTTTACAAAAAACAGGAGTTTGGAAAAAAGGACACACATTTTCCTTGCATAACTTAAGTGGAAAAACAGTTATGGAGCTCCAAGCGCAAACTACCCCAAATAGCCAAAAAAGGCACAGCACTGGGACTAAAAAGACCCAGCAGTTAAGGGGTGAATCAGGATTTTAAATTACAATTAATTTGAGTTTAATCTTGCCATTCCTACCTGATCTCAATCAAAAGTTAGCACTTTTTAAAATGTATCAAGGACCCAATGTTATCCAATGGGAGGCATGGCCTTACAGTAGTGAAAAATTAATTTAAGAGGTTTTCATTAGGTTTTCACTACTAGGACATGTCAATTTTAAGAACACATATCCTACTTTTTAAATGCAATGCACTTATTCCTATGGGCCGTTAGTGCCTACCCTAGTGGGGACTTATATGCATTGCATAGAAAGGAAGGTTTAAACTGGGCAAATAGGATTATTTTGCCAGGTCGAAATGGAATTCAAAACTATACTACTGGTTGCAGTGGCAGGACTGATACAGGTTTTAACGTGTTAGTTAAGTGGGTGGCACAATGAGTGCTGCAGGCCCACTAGTAGCATTTAATTTACAGGTGCCTTTAGTCCCATATACTAGAGTTATAAGTAAATTACATGTGCCAATCAGGTGAAGTTCAATGTTACCATGTTTTGGGTGAAAACATAATCACTTTAGCCCTGGTTAGTATTGGTAAAGTGCACAGAGTCCTAATGCTATAAAAAAATAATTCAGAAGACAGCAGGGGTGAAGGCAAAGTCTTTGGGGGAAGACCACACCAAGGATGTCAGATCTAACATCAGTCCCCTCAGCTGAAAGTATGGTGAACAGCCAACCCTCAAGGGAGTGCTCATCACTAAGGAGGAAGATCCTGGAAAGATCATCAACATTGGAGTCGTTATTCCATGGATGGTGTTCCACGATATAGTTCATTCCCTGTAGAGATGTGGACCACCTCAACAATTTGTGATTCCCACCTCTCATCTGTGTTAACCTTCTAAGAGGTCTGTGGTCTCTCTGAATCGGAAAATTAGTCCCAAACAAGTATGGGATGAAATTCTTCAATGCCCAGACCACTTCAAAGTCATCTCATTCAATTGCACTCCGCCTCTGTTCCCTGGGAACTATCCTCCTGCTAATGAAGTTGGTGTAGAGCGATACCAAAGGGGATGATGGACAGAGCGCTTGAGAAAATCAAACACTCACCCCCAGTCAACTGATCTCTCCACCACCCCAGTTCAGACATGGCCATATGCAAATCAGTTTGACCCTGTGCCTCATGGGAAAAGTCCAGCCCGAACTACTAAGCCATGTCTTCCCTGGACCGGAAACAAGCATCCTGAGAACGGTTTCTGGCTATTCAGCAGTCATCAGCCAGGCTAGCATGAATCCATAGGCAAAGTAAGCAAAGGACCCACGTCTGGGCATACCCTGCCAACTTAGGATGAACAAAGCGATACCAAAGAAGATGATGGATGGAGCGCTTGAGCAAATAAAACACTCACCCCCAGTCAACTGATCTGGGTTTAATCCATCATCATTTTTTAGCTTACTCCACCACCCCGGTTCAGACATGGCCATATGCAAATCAGTCTGACCCTGTGCCTCATGGGAACAGTCCAGCCCGAACTGCCAAGCCATGTCTTCCCTGGACCGGAAACAAGCATCCTGGGACCGGTTTCTGGCTATTCAGCCATCATCAGCCAGGCTAGCTTGAATCCAGTGGCAAAGTGAGCAAGGGACCCACGTCTGGGCATACCCTGCCAACTTAGGGCAAACAAAGCGATACCAAAGGGATGATGGACAGAGCGCTTGAGCAAATCAAACACCCACCCCTTCAACTGATCTGAGTTTAATCCATCATCATTCCTTAGTTCGCTCCACCACCCCAGTGCAGACATGGCCATATGCAAATCAGTCTGACCCTGTCCTTCATGGGAATAGTCCAGCTCGAACTGCCAAGCCATGTCTTCCCTTGACCTGAAACAAGCATCCTGAGACCTGTTTCTGGCTATTCAGCCAGGCTAGCTTGAATCTAGTGGCAAAGTGAGCAAGGGACCCATTCTGGGCATACCCTGCCAACTTAGGGCGAACAAAGCGATACCAAAGGGGATGATGGACGGAGCACTTGAGCAAATCAAACACTCACCCCCAGTCAACTGCTCTGGTTGGACTGTTCCCATTGGGCGCAGGGTCAAGACTGATTTGCATATGGTTGGGTCCAAACTGGAATGGCATGGTGAGCAAAAAAACGATGGATTAAGGCCAAGATCTCTGTACTGGGGTGAATGTATGACATTGTACTGCATTTTGTCCATCACAGTTCTATTTGCATTTGTCACACCGAGTGGGACGGGTATGCTCAGACGTGAGTCCCGTGCTCTCCATGCCACTGGAATCAAGCTATCCTGGCTGAAGAGGGGTGAAACCCCGAAACCGGTCCTATTATGCTTGTTTTCAGTCCAGGGAGAACCTGGCCTGGCAGTTCGGGCTGGACTGTTCCCATTGGGCGCAGGGTCAAGAGTGATTTGCATATGGTTGGGTCCAAACTGGAATGGTATGGTGAGCAAAAAAACAATGGATTTAGGCCCAGATCTCTGTACTGGGGTGAATGTATGACATTGTTCTGCATTCTGTCCATCAACAGTTCTTTTTGCATTTTTCACCCCAAGTGGGACTGGTATGCTCAGACGTGAGTCCCATGCTCTCCAAGCCACTGGAATTAAGCTATCCTGGCTGAAGAGGGGTGAAATCCCGAAACCGGTCCTAGGATGCTTGTTTTCATTCCAAGGAGGACCTGGCCTGGCAGTTTGGGCTAGACTGTTCCCATTGGGCGCTTGGTCAAGACTGATTTGCATATGGTTGGGTCCAAACTGGAATGGCATGGTGAGCAAAAAAACGATGGATTTAGGCCTAGCTCTCTGTACTGGGGTGAATGTATGACATTGTTCTGCATTCTGTCCATCAACAGTTCTTTTTGCATTTGTCACCCCGAGCGGGACGGGTATGTTCAGGCGTGAGTCCCGTGCTCTCCTGCCACTGGAATCAAGCTATCCTGGCTGAAGAGGGGTGAAACCCCGAAACCAGTCCAAGGATGCTTGTTTTCAATCCATGGAGGACCTGGCCTTGCAGTTCGGGCTGGACTGTTCCCATTTGGGGAAGGGTCATGACTGATTTGCATATGGTTGGGTCCAATCTGGAATGGCATGGTGAGCAAAAAACAATGGATGTAGGCCCAGATCTCTGTACTGGGGTGAATGTATGACATTGTTCTGCATTCTGTCCATCAACAGTTCTTCTTGCATTTGTCACCCGAGTGGGAGGGTATGCTCAGATGTCAGTCCCGTGCTCTCCATGCCACTGGAATCAAGCTATCCTGGCTGAAGAGGGGTGAAACCCCCGAAACCGGTCCTAGGATGCTCGATTTCAGTCCAGGGAGAACCTGGACTGGCAGTTTGGGCTGGACTGTTCCCATTGGGCGCAGGGTCAAGACTGATTTTCATATGGTTGGGTCCAAACTGAAATGGCATGGTGAGCAAAAAAACGATGGATGTAGGCCCAGATCTCTGTACTGGGGTGAATGTATGACATTGTTCTGCATTCTGTCTATCAGCAGTTCTTTTTGCAATGAAGTTGGTGTAGGCCCTCTTCAATTAGCTGTGATAACACATCCCCTACGCCATGCTAGCTCTGATGCATCTGTGTGGACAATAAATTATTTGGCATAGTCAGGGGCCTTATGTACTGGAGCTATATACATGGTCTCTGACAAAGCCTTTCTGCCAAGCCTCTGTTCAGATCACTTTCTTGGACTGTTTTTTTAAGTCAGTTCAGTCAAGGGGGCAACAGTGATGATAACAAACCTCCTGTAGAATCCAGGAGTCCTAGGAAGGGCCTCACCTCAGTCTTAGGGGTTCCCAAGTAGACTACAGTTCCCTGCCCTATCTGGCACTTCCTGGTCTTGATAGGCTTTCCTGTTGCAGGGCCTTAAACACCTCCTGAAGTTGGAACAGGTGGTTCTCCCAGATGGAACTGAAGACTGCTAAGTCACCCAGGTAGACAGCATTGAAAGCCTTCATTCCAGCCAGGACCCTGTTAACGAACCTCTGGAAGGTGGCAGGGGCCTTTTCTAAGAAAAAGGACATCATCCTAAACTGGAAGTGGTGCCAAGAGGTGGAGAACTCAGACCAATGCTTGCTCCCTTCTGTTCGGGAAATCTGCCAGTATCCAGAGATCACATCAAAGGGACTTGTGACCTTGGCAGCTCCTGACCTATCTATGAGCTCATCAGCTCAGACGATAGGATGTGCATTGGTTTTGATGACTGAGTTGAGTCCCATATAGTCAACATAGAACCAGAGATCTCGGGCAGTACCCAGTTGAGCAGCTTTAGGCACCAGCAATACTGGGTTGGACCAGGGACTATTGGAGGGCTCTATTACCCCTAGTGCTAACATCTTGGACACCACAACCTTGATGCTGGTTTCCACCTTGTCAGACAAGCTGTAAAATGTGTTTTTCAAAGTCATACTGTCCCCTGAATCAATATCAAGGTTACACAGATGTGTGAGTCCAGGGGTCAGAGATAATAGACAGGCAAACTGCCCCAACAAGTGGTGAAAGCCCGTCTGATGTCCTGGGGTAGGAGTAGGGGTGAGCTTGACACCTTCTACTGACCCATTCTGCTCCTTAGCAGATAGAAGGTCAGCGGTAAGGTCACTTTCCCCTTCCACCCCACCATCTATGACCAGGAGCATGGAAAACTCAGACCTTTAATAGTGGTGTTTCCTTGGGGTCCCATGTAGGTGCCCTCTCCCTTTCTATCCTTCACCTCATAAGACCCTGTCTATACCAATCTTGTGTGTCCCGGGGCTCCACTGGATCCATCACTCATCCTCACAGGAATCCTAAACTGAGAAAAATCCTAATTTTAAGGCTTTTGGTATTCACAGAAGGTATTTAGGAGTCTTAAAGGTAGGTCTCCTAACTTCTGTGAATACCGAAATGAATAAGTGCCTTCTGTGAATACCAAAATGAGTAAGTGCCTTCTGTGAATACCAAAATGGTAGTAAGTTTAGGATTTTGTCTTAAGTTGGGTCTGTGAATCGGGCCCTAAATTACTCTGTGCTTAACCCTCTGATAGCTTGGCACTAATGCAGTAAGGCTTAATTTAGACACACTGTATAAAGTGTTAATACAGCACACAAATGGTAAGGAAGTGAAAACACAACACAAGAGAAAATCTAAACCAGTTTAGACAAATAGAGAAAATGTCAACAATTAAAATGACATCAAATTAAATCTAATCAGTAGAGCCAGAATTATAAATGTTGTAAGTTTTTAGTGAAATCTAGCACCAAAATGATCATAGTGCCAACCAAGGGTATCTGGTTGAGCCAGACAGGGGCAAAGTCAAACGTTATGGCCAACAGTGATGGAGCTTGGGTTGGATACACAAGGTGGATTGGGTCAGGTCTCAGCTTGTTCAGAAGAAAAGTTAAGGCAAAGGTAGAGTTCAGCTGGGCAAGACAGCAGGCTGTGTCAGAGGAGGCCTCTGTGTCACTGGGGACCCACTAGAAGAGGTCTCAGTGAACCTGTCAATGATTGTGGGAAAAAGCTCTGGGTGGGAAAAGCTGGATTTACGGGCCAAGGAGGTTGTCATCGTTGATGGGGAATCTGGCGCTGTTGATCCTGGTGAAGATTTTTGCCTTCAGGCTTCAACAACTTTTTGGAAGTCAGAAAACCTCCTGCATGATGAAGCTGTTCTACCGGTTGCAATCAAAACTAGGTAGCAATTGCGTGAACTCTGTTTAATATCTTTATTGCCATGATTCAACCGTTTGAAATAATTATGTTATTAGACTAGTGCTTTTGGCATTGTGTGATTCCGAACCCCTACATCTGCCACCCCCCTCAATGTGCAGTGCATTAGAGGCCCCTGTCTTTGTAGGTGATGGGGCAGATTTGACTCCTTTCTTTTCAGAATTAAAGTGACAGCTGAGCCCCCGGAGTATAGACCAGCTGAGCCCTGTGTCAAATTTAGTTCTGAACGATCAGTGCCATGGTGGTTTCTGCCTCGTTTTGGTGCAAGTCTCAGCTAGCCAGACCTGTTAGAAATGGGATGTCTGGCTAGCTGAGACTTGCGCCAAAGCGAGTCAGAAACCACCACTCTAGTCAGAATAAGGGAGTTACACTTCTAAATAACCCCTGCTCACCCCCTTGGTAGCCTGGTACGAGCAGTCAGGCTTATCTTAGAGGCAGTGTGTAAAGCATTTGGACATAACCAACAGTAATACAGTGTATGCACTACAGAAGGACAACACACCAGTTTAGAAAAATATCCAATTTTTATATACTTAAGAGAAGACCAAATACGATAAAAATCCACAATACTATACTTCAAAATCTTCACTTATCAAAATATGCTCTCAAAAATAGTTCCTTAATGTCAATAGCTTCATCCGGGGCTATCACGGCGCCGTGTACAACAAATCCAAAAACAGTTCTGACTGACTGCGGGGTTGAAGTCACTCACGTTGCAGGTTGAGCTCCTTTCAGATGTCGGGTGCTGTGGTGTGAAGCGCAGCGGTGCTGCGTGCGGTGCCCCCAGGTTGCGGTGCGAGCAGCGGCTCAGTGGCGGCATCAGATGGCATCATCGGTGAGACCAGGGTCACCGTGCGAGGTGGAGGTGGTGCTCATCACAGTGCTAGCAGGTCAAGGTGCAAGCAACAGCGTTGTCGTTGCTGAAGCGCTGTAGTCGGCTGACGAGCAGAAGTCGATGGCGCTGGCATCGGTAGGCCAAGGCTGCAGTGTGGGATGAGGGCGGTGCCCCCGAACCACGGTGCAGGCAGCGGCGTCGATTTCGGCGGGAAGTGGCGGTGTCAGGCAGGCCACGGCATCGTCGTGAAGTGAGGCGGTGCAGAGTGCGGGCCCACAGGTCGCAGTGCAAGCAGCGGCTCGGTGGTGGCGTCCACAGGCCTCGTCAGTGAGGGGCGTTCTTCGGGTTGCAACACAAAACACACAGTCCCCAGTGCTGCGGGTCGAAGAACCTGAAGTCTCTGCTGTTCCTGAGACTTCGTGAACAGGAGGCAAGCTCTACCTCAAGCACTTAGAGAGTCTCACCTCTTCGGTTGCAGAAAGTCCAGTCCTGGCCTTCCACTGTCCAAGACAGAAGCAGCCACTGCAAGTCAGCCCAGCAAAGCACCCAGCAAAGCACTTGTTCCTTTTGCAGCTTCTCCGTGCTTCTTCGTGGCAGTCTTCTTGTTCCAGATGAGTTCTAAAGTTCAGGGGTCTGGGGCCCAGTATTTGTATCCAAAAATCCTTTGATCTTTCAGGCAGAGGGTGTCTGTGTCCAGCCAGAACCAGTTGGACCGTCACTGGCGTGAATTCCTGGCAGAAGGTGGAGACAGCTTTGTCAGAGGCAGACCAGGCCCTTAGAGGTGCAAGGAGAGTCCTTCCCTCTTCCCCCATTGTAACCCGGGTCTGTTGAGCCCTTTCCTGACCTACCTAGACTATCAGGAGCCACCCCGCTCCCCAATCATCTGTCGTCCCAAAAACCAGACAGGCAACCCACATTCTGTTGTATCTTCAGTCCCATGTTAACTTTGCCCTCTCTGTGGAATCTTGATATATTGTCACCTTACAGAATGTTGGGAGTCAAATAGCCAAAGTTGACTGGGCTGAGCAGCATGTTGGCTGCTCCTGGTGGGGTCTTGCTGTGATCTTGTACCATCCTGAATAAAACCTCTTTGAATCACCTGAACCTGTGTGGATTTGATCACTGCATGTTTTTGGCGACGATCTTCAAAAGAACCTGCATCTACCACCTTTTCAAACCTCAAGCAACTTCAAGTACAGACTCTACACTAACTCAAACTAAGCATCTACTTTCAATTGGCATTCTTGACCCCACCAGTGACCTCCCATCGGTCAACCACAGCAGTCTACCAGTTGTTCCTCTACGTGTGCTGTGCCACCTCTTTGTCTTGTGTTGTGCCTTCAAGTGAGGGTAAGCCTACTAACGTCTGGGGAAGTGTTGTGCCTTCAGTGACGGTAAGCCTGCCATTCTTCATGCCTCTCAATATCTATGTCCTGTTCTGTTCCTTCAGCGAGGGTAAGCCTGTCATACTGTGTTCTTCTGCTACATTGGGACAGTGACTTCCACAAGTGGAATTTACCAAGAGTCTATCTTTTCAACGTGTCAGAGAAAGTGTGCTTTCCCTATTTGTGAGCTCAGTGGTATCTTGTGTGTCTTTTAACAAGTGGAGGTCCTTCGCTGGAAAATAGTTGTCTACGCACTTGGTTGTGCACTGAAAAAACGGACCCATGATAGCAAGGTCAGCACTGGTTGCGTTTATTTTGAAACTGTGGTGAGCCAGTCTCTTGTGGAGTCTTGTTGGTGAGGAGTTCTCTACTGGGTTTCCACGTCACCTTTCCATTTGTGAACTTATGGAGTTGAGTTCCTGTGTCTACCGGTGAGTGGGGGCAATTTGTTTTGGTGTTTTGGAGGCCAGTAGCGGTTGCCGCTGCACTGTGGCTGTTGGGGCGCTTACATGTGAACACAGCACGAGCCCCTCACCGCGTGCACACTCTAAACACATGCATTATTACCTTACTTCCATTGCCTCACTGCTGCCTCTTGTGACGTCTGGACACTTTTCAATCTCTGTGCTGTGGAGGACGTTTCGATGCACGTTGTTGCCGCAAGCCATCCGGCGTGGCGTCTTGATGCGTGCCGCCATTTTTGGATTGGGGGTTTTGCACTACTCAGCGTGTTTTCCCTTCACGTTACAAAACCATGTCTCACTTTGCAATCACGCATCTGTCTGGCATGACGTTTTCAATAAAGTTATTTGAAGTCTGCAAGCCGACAGGAACGCCGTCGTGGGAAGATGTTCTACATGTCGTCTCTTCTCTTGCTTCCTGTGTGTTCAAGTTGAAGCTTATTTCAGGTACTTTTATTGCTATCTCCATGTTGTCGTCAGAACCACTGGAGCACAGTTGAGGTACTTTTCTTATATTTCCATGTTCTTGTCGGAAGCGCCTGAGCACAGTTGAGGACATCAACTGATGATTCCTTTTACATTCTACCCGGAATTGTGCATCTGTAAAGTTTGGGGCAACTTCAGTGTCATATTACTGCCCTGTTATCCATAACTGTTGTGTTGCCTCCATTGAATGATTTGTCTTGGCAGTGACCTTCTCTACAGTTTAATCGATGCTATAACATGTGCTATCCTTTTTCACTCTTTTGAGTTACAGTGGTAAAAAATTGTAATATGTGTTTGTCAATATAGTGTTACTAAGCTTGAAGTCGCAAGCTCAAATTCACAATCTACAGTGTTTGAGATTACAGTGTTTGATGCACTTTTCAAGTGCGAACCTCATAGGATTTTGTTTTTCGCTTGCTTGCTGCACTTATTTTCAGCTTTGTACTTATATGTCTGGTTCACTATTTACAGCATGTGTTTTTACTGTTAGGCATGTTTACATTTCGTTCTCTTACGCAAGTGTGTTTGTTTACTTCTAAAGCTCGGGTGAGTACTCAGTGACTGGTGATCTGTACTATTCAGTACATTTTGTCCTTCACAGGATTGTACGATGACTTCTGTTTGTTTTACATTATATGTTTACGGACCCTACTTTCGCACCGGCACAAGTCCATTTTTCTCTAGTGTTATCCTTTTTAGGATTTTGGAATGGGTACTGTTAGTCTCAACATTGTACGTTAGGTTTTTCTATACATTCATGGACCCTAGGTATACCCCGTCAAGGTACACACTGACAAGAGACCATTAGTTCTTTGTTCATATTTTGTTTTTGGGTACCCTACACTGGGACTGCAATAGGTTTCAGTTCCATTTGCCAGGGATGGGTTCTAGTCCCATCTCCTCATTGTACATTTGTACACTTTTCAGAAGTGCACAATATTTTAGTTGTCCCTTCTTACTGCGGATCTATGCAATGGTTTTAGTCCGTTCTGAATTCATGCAAGGGTCCTGTTACATATGTGTCTTTCTCTATAACCTAGAGACTGCTTACGGGTTCTTACCCACACATGTCTAGTTGCCGGGTTCACACCAATACACTGTCACATGTGCACAATTTTTAGCCTTTCTATGAAAGGGTGTGAGTCCATTTGCATCTGTTACACATCTCCAACCCAAGAGATTCGTTATGGGCTCCCATCCATGCATTCAGCTTTAAATATTTAGCTTACGTTTTGCGCCCTGTTTGTGTGTATTTCATGCTTTCAATGCTAGTTATGTACTGATCATATTGCATTTTCTTTTGTGAAATATGCACTGTTATCTTTGTATTACAATCTTGTCATATTGTAACGATAATGGGGTTTGGATGAGGAATCCCCTCTTACTTTTCCTCATCTTCCCCGTTTCTTTCTTCATTTGTGTTTTCCTTCTGAGGTCTTCTTCATGGTTTCTTGTGGATTCTGATCTTTCCTCTGTTTTTCTGTTGTGTTTCCTTTCTCTGCGTTCATCACAGCCCGTAGCCCTGTGTTCCGTTAGTTTTCCTTTTTCAGCCTCCTTTCATTCCTGTTCTGGCCAGTGGGTGTGTTTTGGGGCAATATTTTGTGCTTTCTTTTTCTCCTCTTCTCTGAAGTTGTTTGTTGGACTTGGCCCTTTTGACAGGTTCACCCCTAAACTTTTTGCTTTTAAATGTGTTTATGGTAATACAAAGGCTATTTTTATATATAACCTTGTGTGGAGTTCCTTTTTGTGGTGTACCTAGTGTGTTGCTGCTGTGTGTGTGTGTTGCGCAAACGCTTTACACATTGCCTCCGGGATAAGCCTGACTGCTCGTGCCAAGCTACCAAGGGGGTGAGCAGGGGTTATCTTTGGCGTGTAACTCCCTTGCCCTGACTAGAGCGGTGGTCTCTGCATGGCTTTGGCGCAAGCCTTAGTCAACCAGAAATCCCATTTCTAACATTGGTTGTCAGCGGTGAGGATAGGACTTGTGTTTGCGCAATACCACAGCGACAACTGGTTGCACTACAAACTCTGCATTTAGATAATCACGTGTTTGAGGATTTTTGCTTTTGAGTTTTATTTTATTATTTCTCCTGAGAGTGTCATTTTTAGATTGTGTACTATTGCTTCAGCTCAGACAGTTAGGGCCCTTGTGTTGCACGTGTCCCTGAGCGTCCTGCCAAGATGGAGTCTGCTTTTAACTTCTGTGGTCTGTTTAGATACAGTATGTATGAGTTGGTAGAGTTTTGTCAAGAAAGAGACATAGCAGTGAATGAGTCAGACACCCAGTCCAAGCTTAGGGACAACCTAATCCAATGGCAGAAGGATGACTAGGAACGTGAGCGCAGTGAGGAGGAGAGGGCCCGGGCCTCACGCCATGAGGGTGGTGGGTCTGAGGGGAGCCCTGAAGAGTCTGAAGAGGAGGAAGAAAATGACAGTACGTGAACGCCAGAAGATAGGGAAGACCCCATAGATAGGGAGTTCCTTGCAGGGTCCAGTGTAGGGGGCAGCGCCCCATCCCTTTCCCCAGAGGAGTGGGTAGACAGGAGGGAAGAAAGGGAGCACTAACTGGCTTTGGAGAAGCTCAGGTTAGAGCATGCCAAGTAAATAGCGCATCTGGGTGTACAGGAGAGGATGGCGGAGGTTGAGAGGGCCTTTGTCAGGGAGAAATTAGCTCTGGAGGGTAGATTATCCCCTCAGCGCAGTTATAGTTTTCTGGATTCCCCAGGGAGGGTGGAGTCCAGTGGTGGCAGCAATATAGAGTCCAGTGCAGGAAGTCCCATTCCCAGTTCCCGAGAGAGGAATGCAGGGTGAAATTCAGGGGCAGTAGGAAACTGTCTCACCAGGATTGGGGGGATTTTGCTGATGATTGTCATGAGGCACTGCTCGATTGGATAGAGATGCACCAGGAACCTGACGGACTGTACAACCTGGTTATCAGAGAGCACATGCTCACTTGTTTTTCACCGGGGTTGCGCTAACACATGTTGGAGTGTAGGCTTTCTGACCTATGCGAATTTATAGTAGAAGCAGACCGCTTGGAAAGTGCCAGAGGTTGTGAAGAGTCATTGGTGAGTGATTCCAAAAGTAGTGGTTCAGGTATCGTCCAGCCCAGAGTGGTGGAAGAGGTTCAGAGTATCCCAGCTAGGTCCCAGTGTAGCGAGAGGGGTGTAGGGGCTCATGTCTTGTCTCAGTGGAGCAGGAGTGAGTGTGGGACTGAGTGTTCCCAGGTGTCCGAAACCCAGTCTCAGAACCGGGATGGTTTCTTTAGGGAACACCAGGTTGGGGACCTAGGCTGTCCTGTTAGTCCATTTGAGGAGGATCTCCTAGTGTCTAGAGAACCTGGAGCGTCTGTAAATAGTGCTCCCGTGGTTCTAGTGTCCGGCAGTGCCACTCCAGTTGGGAGGGCACAGAAGTCCGAAGTGAGGAGTGAATGGGGGATGTGTTCCCCAGTGGAAGAACCAGTGGGTCAGGGACGAGCCAGTTGGGATACGTTCCCTTGGAGTGACCATGGTGACACCACTTCTGTTCTTGGGGATCTTCGCGCACTGTCAGGTGGAGAGGGGACGGGAGATCTGCGCCAGACAGATGGTCACACAACAAATGAGTCATGTGTTAGCCTCAGGGGGATAGTGTGCGAGTCCCCAGAAGTCCTGAAGTGCCAGGCAAGTATTCCACCAAAGGTTTTAGACCCAAGGTTGGGAGGCCAGGTTCAGGATCTGCCTGACCTGGAAGGAAGGATATCTGTAACCAGTGTCCTGACCGTTCATCTTCCAGGGGTACCACTCCAGTTGGGAGGGTACAGAACTCTGGAAGGGGATGCAGAGGGTGGGCGTCCTCGCCTCTGACCCCGGTGCAACCTGAGGGGTTAAACCTTAGGTTGGGAGAGCGGTGTTCTATGGGTGCCTCTCAAAGGAGGAGGAACCCTAGAAGGAAAGGTAGGGGGAGGAGAGCCTCACCCGTGACTTCTGGTCCACCGGAGGGTGCAGACCCTAGGCTGGAGGATCAGTGGCTGTCTAGAACTTTCCTGGGGAGAGGAAGAGTGGAGAATGGCTACTATGTGCCAGGAGTTACTACCCCCCACTCTGTGAACAGGCAAGGACCAGTGGCATCTGGGTGGCCTAGAGCCTGGTCCGGGCTGCGGACAGCTGGGGAGTACCAGTGGGGTAGCCCAGTTGTTCCAGACAGTTTTTTAGAAGGAACCCCATGGGTTCACCGTGGAGTAGAACAGGAGGGTGTACCTGCAGGTGCGGGCCCGCGTCCGTGTTCTATCGCCCAAAGCAGGGAAGCCCATCACAATGGTGATTGGTCTGCCCTGCGTTTTAGCTGGAAGGGGGTTGTGTTGGACTTGGCCCATTTGGCAGGTTCACCCCTAAACTTTTTGCTTTTGAATGTGTTTATGGTTATTCAAAGGCTATTTTTATATATAACCTTGTGTGGAGTTCCTTTTTGTGGTGTACCTAGTGTGTTGCTGCTGTGTGTGTGGGTTGCGCAACCGCTTTACACATTGCCTCCGGGATAAGCCTGACTGCTCATGCCAAGCTCCCACGGGGGTGAGCAGGGGTTATCTTTGGCGTGTAACTCCTTGCCCTGACTAGAGTGGTGGTTTCTACCTGTCTTTGGCGCAAGCCTTAGCCAACCAGAAATCCCATTTCTAACATTGTTATTTTTTTTTTCTGTTGTGTATAGAAGGGAGGATGGTTTCTATGTTTTTGTTTTCCGTTCTTCTCTGCTTCTCGATTTCGCTCTTGTTGCTCTTCTTTCGATGGTTTTACGGTTCAGTTTACTCTGTGTCTTCTCTTTCTCGGTTCTACGCTCTTGTTCTCTCATTGTTGTGTTTTCATTACGAAGAAAGGGGATATGTTGCATCTTGAGTCCCATGTTATGCTTGCCCTCTCTGTGGAATCTTGATGTGATGTCACCTTACAGAATGTTGGGAGTTAAATAGCCATAGTTGGCTGGGCTGAGCAGCATGCTGGCTGATCCTGGTGGGGTCTCGCTGTGACCTTGTACCATCTTGAATAAAACCTCTTTGAATCACCTGCACCTGCGTGGATTTGATCACTACACATTCCAGCAGAGGTACACGGGATGACCGAGTAAAATAATACCCACTTTCTAAAAGTGGCCTTTATGAACTCAGAATGACAAGGGCACCCATGCTAAAGGCTGCATCTTTAGACGCTGAGTTCAGGCATACCAAACTTCATTCACTTATACCGTTTTCGGGCTAGGTACGTGGCTTTCACAAATATGTGCTGCAGGCCTTCGAGCAGCGGTGGACTCACAAGCCCCGGCACTCGCAGTGCCCGTTACTGGGGGCTGACAGGTGAGACGACCATCCAATCATGGCACAATTTACCACAGGAGCACCAGTGCCTTACCATTGATCAGCAGTACGAAAAGCATGCAGAAACGTTATACCAGCAAAAACAGAGTCAAAACCGGGAGGGCAGAAAGCAAAAACTGAGGGGAAACAGGCCAAAAGATGCCAAGTCTAACAAGACCTAAGAAATCAGAAGTGCTGAATTAAAATACCCAGGTATGCAGTATTGAAGAGCACACACAGTGGCTTATTTACAAGCCCCTTGAGCTGCCGGTACGTCACTTTTTCTCATATTAAAAATGACCCACCGGTGGCGCGAGGGGCTTGTAAATAAGCCTCACAATACCGAGTTTTAAAGCTCACCAGCAAATGCAATCAACTATCCCTAGATTGAGCGGATACAACGCCACAAGCATGGCTGACATCCTGTCTGCTGTAGTATAGTCCATGGAGTATGGAATATGGCAGAGACAGAATTTCTGCCATGTATGTGGATCAGGGCCCTATTTAATATTTTGACGGATCGATACCCTTTCCAAAATATTACAAGTATCCAGTCCACCATAATGTAGCCAATGACACTTGTACTAAAATGGATGGGAAATCCGTCACATTTTGACAGAGCATGCCATCTGCCAAAATCCAAATAAGGCTCTGAGTATGACGTCCACCAAACTCAAAATAAGGCACGGAGCTTCTGTGACCAAACAATGAAGCTGAAGCCAAGAAAGAACTTCTGCTATCTCCTGATCATTAGCTATCACCAAGGAGGGAGAGAGTGGACTGCCACACCAGGGGCCCTACTTATCGAAATTGGGAGGGGGAGGTGGGGGGGGCAAGGCTTGGGAGGGAGGAGGAGGTTAGGTCTGATTTCCAGAGAACATCAGCATCTATCACCACCATGAAGATGCACAGTGATGGCAGGATTAATGCCAACTCTCCTTCACTATCACGATTTTAGAAGGTGCTGGGCAGGGGGGTGTGGCTTAGGAGCCTTTGGAGATGGCCGCGGTTCTTGGGAGCTCCGCCGCGACGTGAGGTTTTGGTTCGGCCCCAGGACTTATTTCTTGTGTCTGGACCTCAATTTGTTCCGTTTTGTACGTCGGAACCCAGCCTGCCTCTAATGCGGCGAAAAACGGCACTCATGGTGAGCCTTTTGACTGCGTTTTCTCCGTTTTGTTACTGCTCCTCAGCGTAATTCAGTGGCCGCCATTTTGTTTTCAACGTTCCGCTGACCTCCGTTTTGTTTCTACGACATGGATTTTTCTCTCATAAATTCCTCCCTTTGTGGAAATATTTTCTTTTTTCTCCATTGCTCATGATCTGCGACTATCCTTATCTAGCAGAAATCTCAATTTTGTTGATATTATCTTCGACTCTCTGACTTTTTGTCTCTCCTTTATCGCTGCATTTCTCGAGACTCCTCACAATCTCCTCATGGCGTCATCTCGATATAATCGTACCAACTCCTCTAAGCAAGCTGGTTTGGATGACTACAATCCTTTCAGCGTTTTACAAGAGTCTATCGATGGAGATGTCGCTGATCCTAATGCTTCTAAATCCAGTTCTCGTTCCAGCTCCAAACCAACTACTAAGGTGCCCATATCATCGGCGGCTCCTTCTGGCAAGCGAGTGAAAACAAATCCGCCATCTCCGACAAACTCGTCTTCCACAATTTCTATGGAGCTTATTCTGGAGGAGATTCGGGCTCTTAAGCCTCACATGGAAGAAACTAATACTCATTTACAAAATCTGGACTCTTCATGGTCTCTCACTGAGCAAAAGATTGGAGAGTTGGAGAGTCGTGTAGACTTAGTTCAAGGTATCACCAATCAAGTCCCCCTCATGTCTAAAGAAATCTCCTATCTTAAACAACAAGTTGAGCAATTGGAGAATCGTAATAGACGCAATAATTTACGTATTTATGGACTGTCAGAAAATCTTGAAGGATCTAACCCAATTTCCTTTTTCCAGTCCTTCCTGCCACCTCTCTTAGGTCTCCCTGACACTCCGCTATTGAACATTCAACGTGTTCACCGTCTCGGTCCACCTCCTCACTCTGCTTCTGTTTCTTCAAAACCAAGAGGTGTTATTCTTTACTTTTTGGAATATACCGATCTGCTCAAAGTCCGTCCTGCATCTAAACAGCGTGGTAAACTTACTTGGAAGGGTTCTAACCTCTTTTTTGCCCAGGACTATGCCAAGGCAACGGCGGATCGTTGGAAGAAATTCTTGGAAATGAGGCCTGCTCTACGCAGTCTTAATTACGTAATAAACAGGGGTTCTGCCCAAATTACCCTCCCCTACCTGGGCAAGGAGCATCACAAGGATGAAAAAGTGGAATAAGTGGTACTGAGGAAAAAATATAGCATGGACTACTTCAAAACAGGATACAGTTTATTATCCTGTTTTCTACAGTTATTTCTGTCGTCATTAAATGATATAATTTAAGAAGGACAATATTATGAATCACAGGACAAGGTGGCCAAAATATATACAATAGACAAAAGACAAAAAAACTATAATTGCCATATATACATTATATATACAACAGCTTACCCTAAACAAAAGAAAAAAGGAAGAACACAATCAATTTTCTGTCAATACCCACTCCTCAGTTTGAGTGGAGTATCACAACCAAGGTAGTCCTTATAGCGCGTAAGTTATTATTCCTTCTAATCACAAACAAAGTAATGATTATTCAAGGCGCCTAATATTAATCACAGAATATACAATGTGGTAGGACTCCTTAAGCAGATGTCGACGCAGTCGCGGTCGCGTTTCTGCCAGTAGTTTCTTGTGGCTTCATCAGGACAAGGGTACTCCAAATTATCGATTCTGGGTCTAAAATAGTATATTTTCCAAAGGCGTGTATTTAAACACACACCGGGGCGTATCACACACCCTCAGCTGAATCGCGGGAAAACCTCTACGCCTACATCTCTCCAGATCACCATTTAACAGGAGACGCACTCGACGATCGTCCAGCCGGTCCACCGTCCGAGAGTCAGCAGTCTTAATGTCCGCTATGGTCTTTTTCACCCTTGCCTTTTCCGTGTGACTTATAATAATAAGACGACCACGTATGAAGACCCTGCCTTACTTCATCGTTTCCTGGACAATTGCAGTAGCAGTTCCATGGAAGTTCCTCTGCCCTGATGGACTATTGCTTTTTCCTTGACGTCTTGTTCATGTATTATTCATGTTTTTTGACTCTCGTTTCTATTTTATAACGTTTACGCTATTTGATGTCTTCCCTTGTTGTCTCATATATATTCTGTTGCAGTTTCTAATTATTTTTTCCTCATTTCCCATGTAGGTAGCGGTTTTGTGTTGTCCTTCATCATTTTGTTCCCTCTTTGTTGCTTCCTGAGGGTTGTTCCTCTCCTCATGGTCCCGTCCGGGAGTTTCCTGTTCAGCGTTCCATTTCCCCACGTGGCTTCACCACCCCTGTTCTCTTCGTTTTCTTGTGGTATGTTTTTCGTTATTTTACTTTTCATCGAGTACTTTCCTCTTTTTGTCCTCCTCAGCTATGTTCTCTTCTTTTCCCTCCTCTCTTTTGTATTCTTTTCATTTCTTTTCTTTTGTCTCCATTTTCCCGCCTTTTTTCCTCGTTGCTCTTCCTTTATTCATTCCACTACTTCTTTCATCCTTTCTCCTCTTTTTGTCATCTTTCCTTTTCTTACATTTCTTTCTTCATTTACTCAGAATTGTTTGTATTGCGTTTAATATTCTTGTTCATATTCTTTTTGTTCTTATTGCATTGTTAATATGCCTTTTACTATTTTCTCATAACAAAAAACTTAAATGTCGATAAATGTAGTTTCATGGAATGTTAGAGATTTGGGGTCTCCTATTAAGAGACAACGTGTTCTTTCGCATTTAGCTCATTTACAAGCAGATATTGTTTTACTTCAAGAAATTCATATTAAGGATGTTGACATTTCTAAGTTACGTCGAAATTGGGTGGGCCATGTTTTTGCCTCCCCTGGTTCTGGTAAGCGTAATGGGGTTTCAGTTTTGTGTCACAAACGTCTTTCTATTCAACTCGTTAATCAAAACATAGATACTGAGGGACGTTGGGTAATTGTATCATTATTGGTTAATAAGATCCCCCTCACTATTTTCAATATCTATGCTCCCACTGTGCACGACAAGTTATTCTGGCCTCAAATTCTTTCCTCCTCCATGCAGCTTTCAGATGATTATTTTATCCTAGGTGGGGATTGCAATATGATTATGGATCCCTTTCTAGACAGAAAATCTACTTCCCGCTTCTCCCCTTCCCAAGCCCATTCTCAGTTTAAAGATACCATATCTCAACGCTCTCTTGTAGACTCCTGGAGACTTTGCCACCCTACCTCACAAGAATATACCTTTTTCTCTCCCGTACATTCTTCTCAATCCCGAATTGATTATCTCTTTATTTCCAAACCCCTGACGCAACACATCACTCACTCAGACATTGGCTCCATCCTCATTTCTGATCATGCTCCTGTTTCCTTAGGTCTTGATTTACTTCCCCCTATTAAAGGTACTCGTCGATGGAGATTCAATAATTTCCTTCTTCTTGATACCCAATTCACATCTGCCTTCCTTGAATTTGCTCCCCGCTTTTTTATAGAAAAGGAATCTCCTCACACCTCTCCTCAATTACTCTGGGACACTTTCAAAGCGGCTTCTAGAGATTTCATTATTTCATATGTTTCCAAAAAACGCCGTCTTGCACGGCAATCCTTAACCACTTTAACATCTCGAATCAAACAACTATAACATTCTTATTTTTCTACTAAATCTCCCTCTGTTCTTAATCAACTTATCAATGCTAAACTCTCCTTTAATAAATTATCCACTGACTCTGCTAATTTGATCTTACTTAAATCCAGTGCTACATTTTACTCCTCTCAAAATAAAGCTGGAAATGTTCTTGCTAATTATCTTAAAGTTAAAAAAGAACGGACAAAAATTGAGTCGATCGTCTCTTCTTCTAATGTTACTCTCCATAAAGACGAAGAGATTTTGGACGAATTTACTCACTTTTATCAAACTCTCTATACTCTGGAATCCCCTCCTTCCCCTTCGAACATTGATTCATACCTTTCCACCATTCCTCCCCCTCAAGTAGGGGACGTTCACTTCTCTTCTCTTGATAAAGACATTCTCCCCGCCGACATTCTAAAAGCCATCCGTGTTCTTAAGACCGGTAAGGCCCCAGGTCCTGATGGTTTCTCCATTGAATTCTATTCCCATTTCTCCTCTTTTCTTGTTCCTAAACTTCACCAATTATTTTCCTTTTTTATTGCTTCCCAAAAATCGGAAGGTTCTTTTCAAGAGGCCCTCATTTGTCTTCTCCCCAAAGATAACAAGGATCCTACCCTCTGTAAAAACTACAGACCAATATCTTTAATTAACTTAGATTATAAAAAATTTGCAAAAATTCTTGCATTACGATTGGATAAAATTCTTCCCCAACTTATCGGCAAAGAGCAATCTGGTTTCATCAAAGGTCGTCATCTTTTGGATAACACTCGCCTTTTCTTTAACGTTCTCAGCAAATCTTCTAATTTTTCTCATTCTCTGGCTGCTATCGCTTTAGATGCTGAGAAAGCTTTCGATAGGGTCAATTGGTCTTTTATGTTGTCTACTTTATCTTGGTTTGGTTTTGGCTCTAAATTCATTTCTTATATTTCTTTGTTATATTCTTTTCCCAGGTCTTTTATTTTTGCTAATGGTTTAGTCTCTTCTTCTTTCCCCCTTTTTTGAGGTGAGCGTCAAGGTTGTCCTCTTGCTCCTCTTCTGTTTATTTTAGCTTTGGAACCATTTTTATCTAGGATTAGATTAAACTCTGATATTTCTGGTTTTCCTTATGGGGATAATCAATTGAAGCTTTCTGCTTATGCGGATGATATTCTTTTATTTATTTCCCATCCTCTTACTTCTATTCCAGCTTTCTTGTCTGAGGTCTCTTCTTATGCTAGTGTTTCTGGTTATAAGCTTAATGTTGGCAAATGCGAAATCCTTCCCCTTAATAAATGTTGTTTCCATGTCAATTTCTTATCTTCTTCCTTTCATTGGAGTCCTTCTCAAATAAAATATCTGGGCCTTTGGTTCACTCCTTCCATTAAAGACACAGTTGCATTAAACATTAAAAATCTTCTTACATCCTTAACTGATTCTACCAATAGGTGGCATCCGTAGTTCTTATCTTGGTGGGGTAGATTAGATTTTATTAAAATGATGCTGTTCCCATAATTTTGTTTTATCTCTCTAATCTTCCTGTCAATATTTCAAAGTTTTGTTTTAAATCTATTTATTCTATCTTATCCAAATTCCTGTGGCAACACAAAAAGGCGAGGATGTCTTTTGCAAGATTTAAACGTCCTAAATCTTTAGGTGGTGTCAATTTTTCAGATTTTTCTTCTCATCATTCCTCTTTTTTTTCTTTCCCATTCTTCTCCTTTGTTATTAGAGCCAAACGAAGATGCTTCTTCCTTCCCATTGTGGTGTACACTTGAATCTTCCTTTTTTCAGCCTTTTTCCTTTAAAGAATGTATTTCTCTATCACACATCCCCCCTAGGTTGTCTCTTCCTATTCTTAAACTCTCCAGGAAAATTTTTCTTCCTCTTTTCCTTAACGGTCTTGATGATAGAACCCGTTTTTTGCATTCTTCGATTTGGTAGAATCCTCATATCAAGCTTAAACATAAAACTCTTTCTGGAAGGATTGGTATTCTCTTGGTCTTTTCTGGGTTCATCAAATTTTTCAAGATGGTCTTTGTCTTCCCTTTTCCTCTATCCAATATCGATTTTCTCTTCCTTCTTCTTTCCTTTCCAAATATATCTCATTATGTGCGGTCGTTCAATCTTCATATGACTCTTTTGCCTCTTCTCCTGTGCCTCCTACCTCTTCCTCGCTTACTATTCCTTTTCTTTTATCCTCTCCTGCTGCTTCTCAAATTTACAAGCATTTACAAGATAGTCCTATTACTCGTGACAAGTCTAAAGTAGAACAAGATTGGGAATCTGACCTTGATACTTCTTTCACTATTCCAGTTTGGCAAAACATTTGGAATAAACTAAGGAAATCGTCTAGTGCCGCTACTACTACCCAGACTTTATTTTTTATTTATAATCGACTTTTGGTTACTCCTTCTAAATTACATGCTATCACCCCTTCTATTCCTTCTACATGTTGGTCCTGTTCTGCTGCTTGCGCAGACCTTAAACATATGCTTTTCACATGCCCTCTCATTCACGTTTTTTGGACCAAAGTCTGGGAACAAATCAATTCCATTTTCTCTACACACTTTCCATTCTCACTCACCCATATTTTTCTCTGTAGTGTTTCTGACATTTGGTCTTCCCAAACCTCCTTTTCCAATACTTTCATTATCGACCTTCTTCTAGCAGTTGCCTTTCAACAAATTACTAAATCTTGGAAAAATGCTTCAAATATTTCCTTTCAAGCATGGTGGTATGGTGTTTGTTACAACCATAGACTAGACAGAGCATATGTATACCCTATTCAACTTGCTATCAAACGTGATTTATTATGGTTACCAGTTACTACTTTTTTGGAAATATCTGCTCAATCACGTCCTTTGCATACTCCTACCCATGAAGAAGTTCCTAAACCCCCTTGATTTGATTATGATACATTTTTCTTTATATGAACAGATTGCTTTTTCCTTTTTTGCACTAATTTTATGTACCAATTTTCCATATTTCCTGCTTTTGATATTTTCTGCTTCTGATACTCTTCACTGATGCCTTTTTCTTCATCTTCTTCTTTCTTTTTCCTTTCTTACCTCTTTTTTCCCCTTTTTCTTTCTTTTTCTCTTTCTCTTTTTTCTTCCTTTCTCTCCTTTCCTCTTCTTCTTTTCTATAGGTTATTTCTTTCTTCTCTATTGCATTGATTGCTTGTATTTTATATTGTTGTTTTTGTACCCTTATTCATGCAATCTCTCCTTAATAAAGTTTCTTTGAAACTTAAAAAAAGAAGGTGCTGGGCAATGACATCATTTCGGTGACACCCCAGTGTTCTGCTGCAGCCCCCTCTGTGGACGTGCATTTCCATGGAGTCATCCCTTCTCAACCCTGTTGAGACAGCAAACATGTATTCTAAAGTATGTGAACTCTGAACTGTTGCAGTTTACATTAATGCAAGATAGCAGTCCCACGTGATGCACGTGATGCAGGCATTCCTACACTTACCTGTCAACAGATTTGATTTACGGTTGAGCTGCAAGTCAAACATTAATTTGCTACTATGTGCTCTTAACCTAACCGGTCAGGGACTTTCGTGGTTTTTCTAGTTAGAAAGAGTCAGCTGAACCAGAAACCAGAATAACAAAATGAGCACGTTTGCCCAAGGCGACGTTTACCAGACAAGCTTTGATCCAAAAGCCTACTTGAAAAATTTCTGCAGCCTCGGATCAGGGCGGGATGGAATTCTACATTTTCGACTTCAGCAATATCACGAGACATTTGCATCAGGTGAGTGTATTTACATGATCTTCTTGTAATGTCTTCCATGACTCTATTTCCAAGCTGCGTGTTTTTGCAGATCGCCGACGATGGTTTAAAAGCATGGGGAAAACATGGTGCAGCCTTATGCATGACTATATGCATGTTATATTCAGCACAATTAGAATCTACGATGAGGCATGCATATAATCTAAACAACAGTCAGTTCACATAAATATTAAACTCCAATGATGTTATGCACACGAGTTGACATACATTAATTTTTTCTTCTAATATGAGCAATTTCTCTTTGTAAAAGTCAAAGTGAGTTGGCAAGAGAACACATGTATAATCCGATGTATGAAATGGTAAACTAATGACAGTTATTTATTAAAGAAATGGTGGAGATAGCCCATTCATTTCATTTGATTTTCTTCCATGTAAATTACTTGCAGGCAACGTGAGAACATATGTGGTCTGTGGATGACCTTAGATCTTAGAAACCAGGTGCCAGATAATTGCATCTGTGCTCACTGCATTAGTGCTCATCTGGTCTTTGTTTCCTCGAAGGGGTCATTTTGAGTGTTAAATAGGGGACGATAAGGCACATTCTATAAAGTTTCTGCCTGCGTGCGAGCATGTTTCACATCACAGAGCCAGGAGCCTGTGCAAAGATGCCACGTATCAGGCGCTGAATATGTGCATTCTTGGGTTTAACATACACTTAATAGACCCCTACCGAAGGCTTATTTGGGAGAAGAATGGATATCATTGGCCATCGAAGCCTCCCAATTTCCCCAAGCTCCCCCCCCCCGCACAATATGTGGGAAAACATGACCCCTTCCACAGGAACATGCACTCAAGGTTCTAATGTCAGTTTAAAAACGTGCATTTTTTTGTAAATTCTGAGCAAATCAACTCTCCTCTATGGACCTCAAATTATTAATATGTGCAATGTAAGAAATAGCGGTGACAGATAAACTTTCAAAGTCAAAGCTGTAAATTACGATTACAATTTCACCTCATGAGTGAGACAAGCCAATGAACCCAATGATTTTGCTCCCAAGCATCTATATAAAATGAGCATTAAATTCCAATTTTTCTTCACAATCTTTAAATAAGTGACTACCGTTTCAATCATGAAATGGTCCAGTACTTTATTCGTGCACAAAGTAGCATGAATCCCGCAGTGCTTTGAGGTTTCCCGGTCTCCTTCAAAAACTACATTGAAGGTAATGAGGCAAACTGTGCATACTTCAGTGCAAAATTCCTAAAACATGTTTTACAATAGATTTGACAGGAACTTAAAATATTCGGTGTGACAGGGCAGTTTATAGATTTTCAATTTGTGCATTTAAATCTCCCCCCATTTCCTTTACCTTTCCCAACTTGTCTCTCCGAGGATCATATTTCAATAATATAATAGGACTGTGACTTTAAATGGAAGGTGGTGTGAGCAGAGCTGGCTTTAGAGCTGCTGGCGCCTGGTTCGACAATCATTTTTGGTGCCCCCCACACACCTCATGACCGCCTTCTCTGATTCTTCCACTACCACCAGGAAAAAGTGCCCCTCATCTCTCCAATCAAAAGTTATCACTAGACACAGCACCCCCCCTGAGGTCAGCGCCCCCCTCCACAGGTCAACGCCCAGTGCGGCCTCACCGGTCACACTGCCCTAAAGCCGGGCCTGGATGTGAGTAAATGGAAAGTTACATAGATCTCAAAGTCCAACCAGAGCAATCTCAAAGGTTAGGAACACATTGCTGACTCGGGAAGCAGGAATGTTACAGCTTGCTTGCATGTTCAATAGTTACAAACAACAATAGTGACAAACAACAAATTGATGGCAAGCCCATCTGAGCACGTCCGCGACCTGACTGCGGCCAGCACCAGGAACCATAGACCCCCCACTACCCTTCACTACGA
Organism: Lissotriton helveticus; assembly: GCF_964261635.1. Classification (NCBI taxonomy): domain Eukaryota; kingdom Metazoa; phylum Chordata; class Amphibia; order Caudata; family Salamandridae; genus Lissotriton; species Lissotriton helveticus. The sequence continues at coordinate 1,579,264,255 of NC_136061.1, read as the reverse complement.
CACCACCACCCTCCTCGCACTCAGCCCTGGAAGATTTAGAGAATGCCAACAGGCCTCACCAAACACGACCCACAGCCAGTTCTTCTGCCTCCCCTGCCACCAGACACTCACCGCCACCCCGGCCTCCAACACCACTGACGCCAACACAGACGACACCCTAAAATGCATCCGTCTCAACGTACGCTCCGTACACAAATACGCCATGGAAATCTGGAACGTACTCGACCCTCTCTCACCCGACATCGCCTTCTTCACAGAGACCTGGACCAACGCATCCTCTGCCCCCGACATCAGCACCGCCATCCTAGACCGATACAAGATCCAGAGGAAAGACCGCCCCACCACCCAGAAGTGGGCCTCGCCATTCATCCACAAGAGCACCCTCCATCTCACCAAATCCAGCAGAACCTTACCCTCTGCTAAACACCTGCACTTCCAGATTCAGACCACCCCCAAAGCCACACTCCGATGAACCATCGTATACAGAGCCCCCGGCCCCCGATCACCCTTCACCACCACCATCACTGACTTCATCCCACCCCACACCATCGCCTCAACAAACTACAAACTCATTGAAGACCTGAACTTCCACCTTGACAACCCCAGTGACCCCAACTCCACTATCCTTCATCACAACCTCGCCTTCATCGGACTTAAACAACTCGTCAGCACACCGACCCACAGAGCAGACACACCCTCGACCCCATCGTCGCAGCAGGAAACAGCGTCCAATTCAGCCACACAATGCAGCCGCCATGGACCAACCACTGTGTACATTTTGCCATCATCAAACCCAAGGCACCCAAACCAGCCCCACGCACCCCACAAAGGAACTGGAGCAAAGTTACCGACGAGCAACTTAACTCCACCCTCACCCGAGACAACCATACCTGGGCACCTGACGCAAACGACACAGCCGGAGAACTCCACACCTGGATCTCCGACTGCTCAGACAAACTCGCCTCGCTGCACAACCCGAACAGACAACATCCCAGGAAAGCCGCCTGGTTCACCACTGCTCTCCAAGAAGTCAGACGTACCTGCAGACGCCTGGAGGAGAACTGGAGAAACACCAAGACAACCAAAAACCACACCACCTACAAGGATGCCATGACGGACTACCCCAACCAGATCAGAGTCACCAAGAGGAACTTCATCCACAACAAAATCCAGGCCAACTCCACCAACTCCGAGGAACTTTTCAGTGTCATTCAAGAATTCACCAACCCAAGCAGCGAAGCCACAGACATCACCCCATTCCAAGACCTCTGCGACAAGCTTGGAACCTATTTCCACCTCTAGATCAAAAACCATTACGACAACTTCATCGACCATCCACCAGGCGCCACAGATGGCCCCCCACCCCCCCAGAAAAACCATCCAGCCCACCATCTCCAACTGGACACCGATCCTGGCTGAAGACAACGCTCAACGATGAAAAGCATCCACTAGGGGGCCCCCACCGACCCCTGCCCCCCTCACATCTACCACCTTCGCACCTGAACTAAAATGCACCATCAACACCTCCTTCAAAACAGGCACCGTCCCAGACAACTGGAAGCACACAGAAGTCAGACCTCTGCTCCAGAATCCCACAGCTGACTCCACCAACCCTCAAGAGCTATCGGCCCATCTCGCTCCTCCCCTTCGCAGCCAAAGTTACAGAGAAAACAGTCAACAGGAAACTGACACGATATATTAAAGAGAACACCGTCCTCGACCCATCCCAATCCGGATTCCGAAGCAGCCACAGCACAGAGACCGCCCTACTCGCTGCCACAGACGACATTCGCACCCTCCTGGACCAAGGCCACTTCACAGCCCTCCTCCTACTCGACCTATAAGTGGCCTTCGACACCGTCTTCCACTGCACACTAGTCGCCAGACTACACAACGCAGGCATACAAGGAACAGCCCTGGACTGGATCCGATCATTCTTCACCGGAAGAAGACAAAGGATCAGACTCCCAACCTTTCTCTGACCCCACGAATATCCCCTGCGGAGTCCCACAGGGTTCATCCCTGAGCCCCACCCTCTTCATCATCTACATGGTCACCCTCGCAGCTATTGTCTGACAACACAGCCTCAACATCGTATCTTACGCCGATGACACCCAGCTCATCCTCTCCCTCACCAAAGACCCCACCACTGCCAATCTCAACTTCCAGAAAGGAATGCAAGACGTTGCAGTCTTGATGACCAACAGCTGCCTGAAGCTCAACGCCGAGAAGACGATAGTCTTCATCCTCTGTACCACCCCTTCTGTATGGGACAGCACCTGGTGGCCGAACTCCCTCGGAAGCCCACCTACCCCCTCAGACCACGCCAAGATCCTTGGCATCGCACTTGACTCATCACTCACCATGAACCGACAGGACAAGGCTGTCACCTCCAGCTGCTTCAACACCCTCTGCATCCTCCGCAAGACCTTCAAGTGGATCCCCCCTGAGTCAAGGAAGACAGTCACCCACGCACTTATCACCAGCAGACTGGACAATGGAAACGCACTCTACGCCGGCATCCACAAGTCCCTACTCCGCAAACTCCAAACAATACAGAACACCGCTGCCAGTCTCGTGCTCGGCATCCCCCAACGCAAACACATCAGTCAACACCTACGAAATCGCCACTGGCTCGCCGTGGAGAAAAGAGTCACTTTCAAAATCCTCACTCATACCTACAAATGCCTACACAACAATGGACCCAAATACCTCAATGACAGAACCAAATTCCACGTACCCAAAAGAAACCTCCGATCTTCCAACTTCACACTGGTAAAAACCCCGCGCATCCACAGAGCCAGAGCAGGAGGAAGATCCTTCTCTCACATTGCAGCCAAGACCTGGAACGAGCTTCCGGCAGACATCAGCCGCGCCACCTCCCTGAACACCTTAAGGAAGACCCTCAAGACCTGGCTCTTTGGCTAAACAGATCTGCGGACACTCCCTCAGCGCCTTGAGACCCTCATGGGTGAGTAGCACGCTTACAATTCCCTGATTGATTTATTGATTGATTGATTGATAGGTTGAATAATTAATCGATCACAGTCACTGCCAACCGCTTAGAGCAGCATTTCGGACTTTCGTCCGCTGTGCCATTCTAGGCAGAGACTAGCTATATTTCTGGGTCCTGTTGCGATAGGAACAGTCCAGCCCAAACGCAAGGTCAGGTTTCCTCCAGGTGAGAATACATGGAACCCCAGATTAGGTTTAGCATACTCAGACCCAGTGGCGCAAAAAATGATGCCCCCCCCCTGCAAAATGAGAAGTGGGGCAGCTGAGTTTCCAGTATATCAAAAATATTGCCCCTTGGGCAAAGTGTGGCCTTTGAGGGGTTTGGGGGGCCCTGAAATGTCCCCCCACACACACCGCAGTGGTTGCAGGGGCCTGTGTTTTGCTCCTGCTTAAACCTTGTCAATGAGAGAGACCCATGGCACAGTGAGTAAGGGACCTAAGTGTTGGAAAAAATATTGCACTTAGGGTTTCAACTGTAAAAAAATAAAGTGAAACAAATAACAAAGTGATGAAAGCAATGTTTGAATTCATCATAGCTACTGTGCTCCAGAAGGAAGGACCGTCTGGCTTGTGTTCCTGTTCAGAGGGGACCTGACCTGGCATATCAGGCGGGACTGTCCCTATCTGAGCTGAACCAAGGTTTACATGGATTGTCTGGTTCCAGCTAGGTGGACAAAAAACAGATGGACATGAACAGGACTGTGGTAATTATGTCTGGCTGGCATTAATTCAAGTGTTCCACACAATACTTTTTTGCTTTCCTCATTGTGAGATCCTAAGGGTCAGATGTACAACCGTGGAAATAGCGCCTCACAAATTGCGTGGTTTTTGGGACTCACAATTGGCGAGGTGCTATTTCCAATGTACAACAGTGTTTTTCACATTGTTAGCGATTCCCAATAGGGTCGCAAATAGAGAGGCTCATGAATATTAATGAGCCTCCCGCATTTTGAGACCCCATTTGGAATGGCAGGCCCTCCCAAGCATGGTGGCCTGCTGGGCTCAGCAGACCACCATGTCTGGGACTGCATTTAAATGAAGCAGATTTTTTTTTACTGCGGCCCGTTCTCCTTAGAGGAAAATGGGATGCATTTAAAAAGAAAAAAATTAAACGTTTTAGTTAACTTTTTTAAGGGCAGGTAGTGGTGCCCTTAAAAAATATTTTTCCCTGCATTGGCAAAGGAGAAGGGGTCCCCTTTTGCGACCCTATAACCACCCTCTTGAAGAGGGTGGTCATTTGCAAGTGTTTTACGCCCGCAATTGAGGACGCAAAACATTCTTACATAGGGTTGCGCTCGCTATTAGGAAGGGAACGCCCCTTCCTAATAGTGAGCGGTAAAACCCTATTTTGCGAGTTGCAAAAATTTACGACTTGCAAAATAGGGTTTATACATTCCCCATGCTGTTTTTGCAAGAACAAACGGGTTTGCAAACCCGTTTACGCATGCAAAAATGGTCGTACATCTGGCCCTAAGTGTGATGCTTATGTCCAATACTGGGTTCCCACGTCACTGGGCTGCAGGACTCATGTACACCTCAGTGCCTATCTAGGCTGAAGCCAGTTTCAAGTTGCCTGTGTTCCTGCTCAAAAAGCACTTGGCGCGGCAGGACACGGGGGACTGTTCCTGGCGCAGCAGAACCAAAGCACAGATGCACGTGGTTGGCTCCTGTCTGAGGTGGCATTGGTGGCAAAAATGATGGCCTGGGCTGTGGCCCAGAGTAATTACCGGTGGCCCTGATTAATTCAAGCACTCTACACTATATTTAATTGTTTTGCTTAGGGTGATGCTAAGCTTGCCTCATCTCTACAACGGCCCCCCACAGACGCCGGGGATGCCTGGTTTCACCTTGCAGATACCCAGAAAGGGACCATCTCACAGGGAAAACCAGGACGGGTTCCCCAGCGGTCTTCAGCGCCAGGATACTCCATGGAGTCGCAGTGCGCTTTACAAGTACACCCACATTTACATTTACATTTGATGCCTCAATTGTGGTGAGTATGCTAGGGCAAGAGTCCAGTGCTCACTGTGCCACAGAATGCACATTTTTAAAAAATGACACGGCCAAATTCATCTGGCATTACTTGTGTTGCATTTCAGAGAGGACATGGCCTGACAGTTTGGGCTGGACTGTCCCTACATATGCTTGACCAAAGCTGATTTGTGTAAGGTTAGTTCCTGATTGTGCAGAAAAAATTAACACAATGGGCTGGGATATGTGACTTGAGTAATTACCAGTGGGAGAGCTAAATTCAAGAATTCTACTTATCACTTTGTTGTTTCCCAACTTAAGGTCGAAAGGCTCAGAAAACACACTTGTGAACAAGTTAAGCCTATATTTCAGGCAGCAAAAGCATCAGACCGCAGCTATGATAATATTATCAAGGAACGGCAGTATCGAAGATGCATAGATTTCACATTCTTCATGCATTCTTAGCCAGAGCACAAGTGCGCCTCTGACGCCAAGGGAATCGTGCGCATCCCCAACTCAGTGTGAATAATGGCTCGGACACCAGCTTTAAATATAATTCTAAAATCCAGCCGTCACCTTCAAAGAAAAATTATGTTTCTGTGATTACCTGTGTTTTTGCTGACTTAGATATGACTTACTCCTGAATTTCAGAACTAAGTCACCAATAGTCGTGAAAAGGAGAGATTTTTTAATGAAGCCACTTGTCCCTAAACATTAGCATACCATTTTCTCAAAATACACATATTTCTTTCGTTATTTGTCAGTTTTATTTTTGGCTAATAAATGAATATTTTTCACACCAACTCAACTTGAAAATTATAACTTTTGCCCTGAAAAGAACATCTATTTTTTCTAAATATAGATGTGCGATCACTATAGGATAGTCATTTTAAGTAAGTATTATCATTTCCTGATGCCACCGATTGACCAAAACTGACCCCTATGAACATGCTCCATCATCGTACACCGTGGATGCCTGATAGATATTGGCTCCAGCTACCAGACGTGACGTCAGCGTACGCAACCAGATGGCGTGTTTACCAGCAGATACCTTAGTACCATCATGGCGACACTCCCCACCCCCAAGCACCCAGTATTCATGCAAATAAATACACACCACGCAAATTGTTATTGGGAAAAACTGCTGCAGGTTTATTACATACAACGTTATGTAATATGGTGGGTTATCTTACGGGCGATCCAAGGGCAGGCAGCATACTCGCCACCTGCGCGCCTGATGAGCCAAGCAGCACTGGGGCGAACCCCATTTGTGCTGCTCCTTCTGGTGATCCTCCTCCAGATACTTGAGATACACACACTATCCTAGCGACAGCAACTTGTTTGCCATTGGTGGGCACGCGATGTCAATGATGCGGACAGTACGCCGGAAATACACCCACTTTATGCTGGGCGTGGCCACGAGATGATACCCAAGAAGGACCATCTCATTCCTAGGATAACATCCACGTACCAGTATTAGCTTATGTATGCCATGGTTCCATAAAGTTACGCCAGGGTGACCGCTGAATATCAGCAATGCTCTCATTATACAAAGCATCCTCACTTTATTGTGGAAAACCTCCACTTATGCCAGGAATGCTCACCCAGTGCCAGTGATTCTAATCTTATGCTAGCAGCAGTGATGTGATTAAGAAAGGAAGATCGTTCAGGAGTCATAAGCCTGGACAGTTATGGAAGGCACAGGTGGTATAACTGTGGGTTTATTGGTAGTAGAGGCTGTACAAGCATTGCCCAGAAGGGACCAGGAAGGTGCAGGCATACTATTACTAAAGAAGATTTATAGGAATCCAGCAGAATCTGAAAATTTCAGAATATCAAGCTTGCCATATTCCTGTAATTTATTGCACTGGAGAGCAGTTTAGCTGTGGAGGACAACAACGTCATGGGAAATTTCCACAAAGGTGTTTTAAATAAAACTGCCACTGAATAACTGGGAGGGTAAGCTTTGGGCGACGGTAGATGAGAAGTAATATGGCACTTCATATGTGGCCTCTTGAACCCCTCATCTATGTTTACTCGACCACCCTCGCCTTGATGTATGTCACTACTAATACTGCCAATGAAGCCTCCCTAGTAACATTCCATTCTTAGGTCCTGAAACACTCAAGGTTTTCACTGATGTAAGAAAGTATTGGTCTTACCCACTAAATGGTGTTTCCTTGCCCAATAAAGTTCCAATGCTATTTTACGGTGGAAACGACAGTTATCTTCAAAAACTATGACCACCTTTCCTGACCTAGCTAGTCATAAGTCTGTCCTAGGCCAAGAAAAATCTTTGATATATCCCGCCATGAACTCTTACTTTTGATGAGCGGTGTCCGATAAGGCTCTGCTATTTAACTGCACTTTAAAATGTTCATTTACTGCCAATGAGCTCACTGATGCAATCGTTTAGTTTTAGTTTTTTTCTGAACTGAGTGAAGCAGAGAGGAATGAAGAGAGGGTCACCCAAGGGGCGTCGTGTATTGCACAAGCTCTTGAATCAGGAGGCTGAAGCCAGTCGAATGTGCAATAAACTCAACCACAGGGTGCCATTAATTGTTTTGGCATAGCCAGGTACCCACATTTTCATCTGGACAATTAACACAAATGAATAACAGATGTCGAATAAAATGTACTGCTTGTTATACCTACACATACACCTACAGAAATAAGTTAATATCCAGAGAAGAAGCTGGCATTCCTCCAACATAGAAATGCGGGCGATAAGGTCTGGCAATGATTAACCACCAGTTTAGAATTCCAAGAGTTCCAGGCCACAAAGACCTTGAGCCTTCGGCATACACGCCCATGCAGCAGCAAAGAGCACGTAAGGCCTTGCTCTGCTTGGCTCGGCTATCATACTGCAGTCAACTCCGATGCTGTACGATGCGTTAGATGCCGTTTGTGGGGTCACCACAGGATTCACAGTGCACAATCTCAGCACCGGGCATAAGACACTACAGCTCAGCTTTGCCTGTTTTGATTCTAAAACTCAGAAATACATCCTGCAAGATTTTGCATTGAGGAAATTGGGAAGGTGAAAAGAGCGGCAGGACAACATATACACTAATGGCAATCGTGTGTAAAACTACATTTACAGCCCACTCGTGCTAGCATAATTTACGTTGGTGAAAACGTTGTCACCTTCCCAACATGCTGGGGGCATGTGAAGTTTGTTGGAATATTCTCTTGCTAAAAGGGGTTTCCGCATGGCTTCTACTTGCCTACCCTCAGGTCTGCAATGGACAGTAGCCCGGGGTCCATCGATACCTCCCGCGAGTCGTGCAGTCTCCCCTCCGCAGGTGACATGGACCCAGGGCCGGCTTTAGGGCATTGCGAGCGGTGCTTTGGCACTGGGCGCTGACCTGGAAAGGGGGCATTAGCCTCAGGGGAGCGCTGTGTTTAGCAATAATGTACCATTTAAAAGCACCTGCTCCAGAGATCATTGTGCGTCCGGCTTGCAGGCAGCAACAAAAATGTTATGTTAGCTCTTGTGATTAACGTTCCTGCTACAGAAAGAGATTGAGTTTTGTCTAGGGGCAGTTTTGACTCTCTGTAAAGTTGTGCAGAGGGTTAGTGTGCCTGCTGCAAAGAACAGATCTGTATTTTATGTGGATAGCTGTGAGGAATAGTACAGCCAGCCTTTACAAGGCTTTAAAGCAAATGAAATGCATTTCAATGAGGGGTTATGGAGAGATGCGTAGCACTTTTGTCGGGTGGTAGTGAGGTAGACTGAGGAGGAAGCCATGAGCGGGGGTTTGTGGGGGCACCAAAATAGATTGCCACACTGGGCACCACCAGCGCTAAAGCTGGCCCTGCATGGACCGGAGAAGCGGTGAGGGGGTCCAGCACAGGGGCACTGCAGCACTAGAGTCCGAGGTCTGGGCCATATTGTGAAGGTGCCAGAAACCGGTCCTGGGAAGCTTGATTCCGGTCCAGGGAAGACATGGCTTGGCAGTTCGGGCTGGACTGTTCCCATGAGGCACAGGGTCAGACTGATTTGCATATGGTCATGTCTGAACTGGGGTGGCGGAGTGAGCTAAAGAATGGTGATGGATTAAACCCAGATCAGTTGACTGGGGGTGAGTGTTTGTATTGTCAACGCTCCGTCCATCACCACCTTTGGTTTTTCTTTGTTCGCCCTAAGTTGGCAGGGTATGCTAAGACGTGAGTCCCTTGCTCACTTTGCCACTGGAGTCAAGCAAGCCCGGCTGAAGACGGCTGTAATGCCAGAAACCGGTCCTGGGAATCTTGATTCCGGTCCAGGGAAGACATGGCTTGGCAGTTCGGGCTGGACTGTTCCCATGAGGCACAGGGTCAGACTGATTTGCATATGGTCATATCTGAACTGGGGTGGCAGAGTGAGCTAAAGAATGGTGATGGATTAAACCCAGATCAGTTGACTGGGGTGAGTGTTTGTATTGTCAACGCTCAGTACATCACCACATTTGGTTTTTCTTTGTTCGCCCTAAGTTGGCAGGGTATGCTGAGACGTGAGTCCCTTGCTCACTTTGTCACTGGAGTCAAGCAAGCCCGGCTGAAGACGGCTGTAATGCCAGAAACCGGTCCTGGGAAGCTTGATTCCGGTCCAGGGAAGACATGGCTTGGCAGTTCGGGCTGGACTGTTCCCATGAGGCACAGGGTCAGACTGATTTGCATATGGTCATGTCTGAACTGGGGTGGCGGAGTGAGCTAAAGAATGGTGATGGATTAAACCCAGATCAGTTGACTGGGGGTGAGTGTTTGTATTGTCAAGTCTCCGTCCATCACCACCTTTGGTTTTTCTTTGTTCGCCCTAAGTTGGCAGGGTATGCTCAGACGTGAGTCCCTTGCTCACTTTGCCACTGGAGTCAAGCAAGCCCGGCTGAAGACGGCTGTAATGCCAGAAACCGGTCCTGGGAAGCTTGATTCCGGTCCAGGGAAGACATGGCTTGGCAGTTCGGGCTGGACTGTTCCCATGAGGTAAGAAAAAAAGAGAGGGGCTCTTAATTACCCAAAGGGAAATGGAGCGCCAATATACTTGAAAAGTAAAACAAAAGATTTCCCAGTGGGATATACTATTTCCTGCTCATAGATCAGGGCTCAACTTCTCAAACACCATTCACACCATTCATTTTTATGGAACGGGAAAGCACTCACCAGAAGGAAAACCACCTAATATAATACAGTAAAAGATATAGTAAAAAATGTACACTTTATTCTAAAATATACAACACTAATCGATAAATCAAAAGATAAAAGAACACTTAAAAAACACAATTGAATACACAGTTAAAAAGCCACCTAATGTGGACGTGGAGAAAATTAATCTAAAGAGACACTTGAATCTGTCATTAGTCCGTCATTTCAGGCCCTCTTTTGTCAACACTACGAGGAAAAATATTCCTTTCGTTCAGTTAGAATGTTGGCAAGCCGAATATGACTTCGGAGTTGGCGTCGACGCGTTTCGGAAGCTTAAGAATTGATAAGGGCTTCCTTCCTCAGGACGATTTGTATACGTTTTCTCCACAAATTGATAGACAACCTAATGTGTAAATAACATAAAATATGGCTATTAGTACCCTCTTCTATTTTACACTTATTACTATTTTTGACATTGCTATTTTGGTTACACACAAAGTTTATGCTCATTTTATAAATCACGATAAGGGCGATAACAACAGCAACAACAGTTCATAATCCCTGTGGGTTTCTCAGTAATATTGAGGCCTTGTTTTTTACATAATTGCTATGCGAGATACTAGATACTAAGCATCTCTTACACAGAGTTGGTTATACACCCAGTTACGTTCATAGGAAAATTTTTTTAAAAGTAACATAAACACAAAATAACATGTCGGGTTGACAACCAATTTGTGTGTCTAGATCCTCTTTTTGCACACTGCTTCCATTGCGTTTTCACCCTGCGAGATTAGCATCTACCACACGGGGTCCTAATTTTTTTAAAAAACAACAACAGAATGGCTACACATCAGAGCAGGATAACTACACATAAACGTTCCCAGTTAGAACACACATCTTTACATCTAAAACCATATGTCCATCCATTTTCAAACCTAATTACAACGTAAGAGACCTTTGTTCTTTTTCGCTTTCTATAAAAACTTTTTGCCTTTTGGTTCATGTTATCCACGTTCTATTACAAGAAATACCACATTCATACTTCAATCATACTCACTGGCAGCGATAATACACTAACCGGAATGATTGTTATTTTCGTAAAGAGGTCACCCAATGTTTGATGATCCTCAATTTTGCTCCCGTCACAGTCACCTGGCTTTTCTTTCCTGCCCCACCTATGAGTTAGAGCAATATTAAATTAGGTATAAACTTACATTTATTCGCTTATCCCCTAATGTGCTAGATTAGAATTATATTCACCTTCATATTTTGAACGATGTTTTTTATCATGACACTCGTCTTTTTCAAAAAAAGGGGATATTTTTCATCAGGAGGAGGCTTTAAACAATCCTGCATTTATAACAGAAATACACCATATTATGATTCCCTATATAGTTAACGATTATTGTTCTAATCTCTACAAGATTTAAACAGGGGAATACCTTAACAGTCGCTCAATGCGATCTTTATTTGGAGTTATAGGTCTTATAGAATTTTCAGGTGCTGTTCATTGCTGCAAAAACGGAAAAAGGCGCATTGCGTCAGCTTAAATCCAGGGCGTAGTTTAACTTATCACCCAAGTGTCAAAGTTACGTGTTTCATCTTACCCGAATTATGTTGGGTTTCTATCCATAAATGGGACTGTTATCTTGCTGCTGGTTAAAATAATGCACGGGGCTGCATGCAAAAAACAAATAATGAGAGTTTTACTAAGGAGTAAATTTAGAAAGGAAAGTTTAGCATATTCGAGTCTAAACACCCATTCCGCTTCCGGTATTTGATCTTACCCGGAATACGGCACTCCCGTTCTTTAATTGGAGTTCTTGTTCAGCAACCGGGTACTTTAATACGCGTGGCTGCATGCAAAAAGATTAAAAAAGTTTCACTAAAAGTTCCGCTCGATAACGGAGGCTTCGTTTATTTTAGTCTGAACACCCATTCCCTGGCTGTCCTTACCTAGTGGATGCACACGGCTCGCGTTCCCGGTGCTCTGTCTTGTGGCGTTTTTTCAATCACCGCTGTCGTAGGAAAATGTATGCACGCCCCATTCGACGTCGCATTTTAATCTCGTATGGAGATCACGTGATTTAAAAAAAGGGTGGGTCTGTGTTAATGGGTTCGCCCGCTTTGGTCTGTTTTTTTTATTTATTTATAAAGCGAAAGCGACTGTTCCTGAATGAACTTTATTGTTCTAAGTGGACAATAACTACAGTGTTTTCCGTTCTATTTAGATGTTGTTAAGCTGTGGTGTTCTTTTATTAGCTGTTCATCGCTATGATTATAATTTGTATCAAGTTTCATGGCTGTATTCGAATCGGGAAATTATCCCCTCATAAAAGGTCCGGATTAAAATTGAGCAAAAAATAATCCAAAAATAACTAATATTATTTGATACATTTTTTCGCTAAACGCAGAATGTTTTATCTCGATATGTTATTTATGTTGCATAGTGTGTAATATCACACAAGTTATTTATCCTAAGCCAAAAAATGGGGGAAATTTTAAATGTTAAATGTTAGCAAAGGGTCCCTGAGCCCTCTGCATTATTCCGAGAATATTCTTTAGTGAAGAAAGATGTTAAGGTGTTGTGCTAGTCACTTTCTATTCACGGCATTCAATGATTTTATCTACTTCGTGTTGAATATACGTGACAGTGGTCTAAATGGTATCTCATGGAGTGCTTATGACACAATTTTCATCCAGTCTTCTTTTGTATTGAGGCCCCTATTTACAGTGTCTAGCGTGGAAATATACCACTGTTCTCTGTTTTTGCGCTTAATCTCAATGTTGCCTCCTCTTTTGGACATCGTAATTTTTTCAATTACAAACCATCTGAAGTCTGTATGTTTGTGCTGTAGTTTGTGGAAGTGATCCACCATAGGGGCATTCTCTTTGTTCGTTTTGAGTGCAGACCTATGCTCCAATAACCGCACTCTTATCTCTCTTCCAGTCTCTCCTACGTAAGCTAGATTGCAGGGACATAGAATTATGTACACTAGGTTGCTACTTCTGCAATTGTTCAAAGTTTTTGCAGTTATAGTATAGTTGTTGTAGGTCAGCGTTTTGCCAATAATGCAATTTTCGCATATTGAACACTTACTGCACTTATGATTCCCTATTGCTTTACTGCCTCCAATTGTCAGTTGGTTGTTTTGAGTCTGTTCTCTGTATGTGTGGACCAGATTCTGACGGATATTCTCATTCCGTCTGAATGCAAAAATAGGTTTGGCTATTTTGGTCTCTTTCCCATCGTTTAAGATGTGCCAACTGGAATGAATAACGTTTTTAAGTTTATTACTGATACTAGAAAACTGGCTTACAAAAACAATTTTTGAGTCACTTACAGATTGTTTCTTATTCCCTTGATCAGGATGTATCATACTGTCCCGATTATAAAATCGTGCCCTTTTACAAGAGTTTTTGATCAACTTTTTAGGGTATCCCCTGTCTGACAGTTTCTCACTTAGAGTGTTAGCATGTTTTGAAAAATCAGCCAGGGTGGAACAATTCCTTCGAAGACGAAGGAATTGTCCAAAAGGGACATTGTCCCTCTGGGAACGAGGATGGTAACTGCTATAGTGCAATAGCGTGTTTTTGTCTGTGGGTTTAGAATACAGTTCCACCTCAAGTGTGCCGTTGGTGTTTTTTATTGTGATGTCCAAAAAGTTCACTGATTCTCTATTAAACTCTGCTGAGAAGCGGAGGTTCTCATCTCCGAGATTTAACCATTCTAGGAATTCCTCCAGAGTGTCATCTTCACCTTCCCATATGAAAAAAATTTCGTCAATGAAGCGCCGCCATAACAAGATGTTTTCAAAGAATGGCGACGCTTCATTGAACACATGTTTATCCTCGAACCTGGCGACGTATAAACATGCCAGGCTCGGCGCGCAAGTAGCCCCCATACTGGTGCCCTTGCGTTGGAGAAAAAGCTCATCCTTGAATAGGAATATGTTGCTTTTTAGAACCAGAGTTATGCATTGTATGATGAATTCCAAGTTGGCACCTCTGAGATCTGAAGGTCCTAATATCTCAGATACCACCTTTATGGTGTCATTTTGAGGAATATTGGTGTACAACGCCTCTATATCGAGGGTCACCATGATCTGTTTTTTGGGGTTGTACACCAATCCTTCCACAAAGGAAATCATATGTGCTGAGTCTCGCACATATGAATCTTGTTTCAATACAAGTGGTTTGAGAAAAGTGTCAGCATATTGGCTTAATGGTTCTAATAATGAGCCGATGCAGCTAACTATGGGTCTCATGGGAGGGTTCTCCACATTCTTATGAATTTTAGGGAGCCCGTATATGGCTGGAATTTTCGCATCTTTGCTATATAAAAAATCAAATTCTTGTTTACAGATAAGATCTTTGTCAAAAGCATTTTTCACAGTTTCCCTGACTTTTTTGTTTAGGGCGTCTAAGGTAGAGAATGGGACTCTTTGGTAATGTTCTTTAACCTCTAACAGGTCTAGCATTTTCTTATCGTAGTCCTCAGTGTTGAAGACTACCACCCCACCGCCCTTGTCGGCGGGTTTGATGGTTAACTGCAGGTCATTTTTTAACTTTAACATTGCCATTCTATGCTCTTTGGACATGTTATTTTTGTCTGGATAAGTATGTTCCAGGATCTTTTTTATCTTAGATTCCACAACCTTTTCAAACACTTCCACGTTTTTATTAACTTGTGATATTGCTGGAGTGAAGGTGGACTTTTGTTTGAGACCTGATGCATTATTTGGAGGGGTGTAGTCTTTTCCTTCAAAGAATTCTTTTAATCTGATCTTACGAAAAAATGCCTTTAGATCTTTCTCTAAATTAAACTTATTGACGCTAGAGGTGGGAGCAAACGTAAAACCTTTTTCCAATACCTCCAACTCAATTTTAGTTAAAAAATGGTCGGAAAGGTTGATTATTGGAAATTTATTTGAATTGTTGGGAATTATTGGCGATATCGCTGGCTTCTGGTATTGGGATATTCCTGAGGGGCCTGGTTGTGTTGGTAGTTCGTCCTGTATCCACCTCTCGGGGCCTGATATTGTTTTCTCTGATATTGGCCCCTGTACAGGTATGTTTTCCCTCCCCTCCTTTGGTGGTTCTCTAAAAAACGGTTACCACCGTTTTGTTCACCGTTATATCCACTATTCCCTGGTGTGGATCCCTCATCTTCGCTACTCGATCCTGATGTTTCTGAGAATGTAACGCCTTTCTTTGCTCCTCTATTATATATTGGCCGGCTTTCAGCATTCCTTTCCTCTCTTGGTTGTTGGTAATAGTCTTTATTGATGTAGGGGTAAACTAACTCTATGCTATATTTATTGACATCTTTTTTGAGTTTTATGTTTTTTTTATTTAGCAAGTAATCCTTATAACCATCCATTTCTGTATTAATTTCTTCTAGCCTTTTTTTGGCGTCATCCACTGCTGACATTTCTTGAAGGGCCTGTTCTAGTTTCTCTATTTCTTTTCTTTCTAATATTACTCTATCTTGTGCAGTTTCGATAATAAGAAGGATCCAGTCCCGGCTACACCTATTTGCAATGTGTGTCCAGGTTTCTAAAAATTTTAAGTTGTCTGTAAAAAGTCCGGGTTCATTGCGGACTTGTAGTCCCATAGGTATAACCCCTGTTCTTGCGTATTGTATTAGGAACTCAGCATGGAGTTCGGTCCTCACTGCCTTTTTTTTAAGGTTCAATATATTGCCCCATTTATCGTTATTACCAGTGACAACCACAATCTTATTAGTATTGTTGGTTGAAGAGCCAACTATTTTGGTAAATTGGTCTTCTGTAAAGGCGAAGGTCTTAAAGGGGTCCATGATCAATCTAATTGGTCTGGATATAATATTAGTCGCTAAAAAGCGATCAGAGATTTCTCTCCAGCACTAGGCTGTACCAGATAGGTAAGAAAAAAAGAGAGGGGCTCTTAATTACCCAAAGGGAAATGGAGCGCCAATATACTTGAAAAGTAAAACAAAAGATTTCCCAGTGGGATATACTATTTCCTGCTCATAGATCAGGGCTCAACTTCTCAAACACCATTCACACCATTCATTTTTATGGAACGGGAAAGCACTCACCAGAAGGAAAACCACCTAATATAATACAGTAAAAGATATAGTAAAAAATGTACACTTTATTCTAAAATATACAACACTAATCGATAAATCAAAAGATAAAAGAACACTTAAAAAACACAATTGAATACACAGTTAAAAAGCCACCTAATGTGGACGTGGAGAAAATTAATCTAAAGAGACACTTGAATCTGTCATTAGTCCGTCATTTCAGGCCCTCTTTTGTCAACACTACGAGGAAAAATATTCCTTTCGTTCAGTTAGAATGTTGGCAAGCCGAATATGACTTCGGAGTTGGCGTCGACGCGTTTCGGAAGCTTAAGAATTGATAAGGGCTTCCTTCCTCAGGACGATTTGTATACGTTTTCTCCACAAATTGATAGACAACCTAATGTGTAAATAACATAAAATATGGCTATTAGTACCCTCTTCTATTTTACACTTATTACTATTTTTGACATTGCTATTTTGGTTACACACAAAGTTTATGCTCATTTTATAAATCACGATAAGGGCGATAACAACAGCAACAACAGTTCATAATCCCTGTGGGTTTCTCAGTAATATTGAGGCCTTGTTTTTTACATAATTGCTATGCGAGATACTAGATACTAAGCATCTCTTACACAGAGTTGGTTATACACCCAGTTACGTTCATAGGAATTTTTTTTTAAAAGTAACATAAACACAAAATAACATGTCGGGTTGACAACCAATTTGTGTGTCTAGATCCTCTTTTTGCACACTGCTTCCATTGCGTTTTCACCCTGCGAGATTAGCATCTACCACACGGGGTCCTAATTTTTTTAAAAAACAACAACAGAATGGCTACACATCAGAGCAGGATAACTACACATAAACGTTCCCAGTTAGAACACACATCTTTACATCTAAAACCATATGTCCATCCATTTTCAAACCTAATTACAACGTAAGAGACCTTTGTTCTTTTTCGCTTTCTATAAAAACTTTTTGCCTTTTGGTTCATGTTATCCACGTTCTATTACAAGAAATACCACATTCATACTTCAATCATACTCACTGGCAGCGATAATACACTAACCGGAATGATTGTTATTTTCGTAAAGAGGTCACCCAATGTTTGATGATCCTCAATTTTGCTCCCGTCACAGTCACCTGGCTTTTCTTTCCTGCCCCACCTATAGCTCTAACTCATAGGTGGGGCAGGAAAGAAAAGCCAGGTGACTGTGACGGGAGCAAAATTGAGGATCATCAAACATTGGGTGACCTCTTTACGAAAATAACAATCATTCCGGTTAGTGTATTATCGCTGCCAGTGAGTATGATTGAAGTATGAATGTGGTATTTCTTGTAATAGAACGTGGATAACATGAACCAAAAGGCAAAAAGTTTTTATAGAAAGCGAAAAAGAACAAAGGTCTCTTACGTTGTAATTAGGTTTGAAAATGGATGGACATATGGTTTTAGATGTAAAGATGTGTGTTCTAACTGGGAACGTTTATGTGTAGTTATCCTGCTCTGATGTGTAGCCATTCTGTTGTTGTTTTTTAAAAAAATTAGGACCCCGTGTGGTAGATGCTAATCTCGCAGGGTGAAAACGCAATGGAAGCAGTGTGCAAAAAGAGGATCTAGACACACAAATTGGTTGTCAACCCGACATGTTATTTTGTGTTTATGTTACTTTTAAAAATTTTTTCCTATGAACGTAACTGGGTGTATAACCAACTCTGTGTAAGAGATGCTTAGTATCTAGTATCTCGCATAGCAATTATGTAAAAAACAAGGCCTCAATATTACTGAGAAACCCACAGGGATTATGAACTGTTGTTGCTGTTGTTATCGCCCTTATCGTGATTTATAAAATGAGCATAAACTTTGTGTGTAACCAAAATAGCAATGTCAAAAATAGTAATAAGTGTAAAATAGAAGAGGGTACTAATAGCCATATTTTATGTTATTTACACATTAGGTTGTCTATCAATTTGTGGAGAAAACGTATACAAATCGTCCTGAGGAAGGAAGCCCTTATCAATTCTTAAGCTTCCGAAACGCGTCGACGCCAACTCCGAAGTCATATTCGGCTTGCCAACATTCTAACTGAACGAAAGGAATATTTTTCCTCGTAGTGTTGACAAAAGAGGGCCTGAAATGACGGACTAATGACAGATTCAAGTGTCTCTTTAGATTAATTTTCTCCACGTCCACATTAGGTGGCTTTTTAACTGTGTATTCAATTGTGTTTTTTAAGTGTTCTTTTATCTTTTGATTTATCGATTAGTGTTGTATATTTTAGAATAAAGTGTACATTTTTTACTATATCTTTTACTGTATTATATTAGGTGGTTTTCCTTCTGGTGAGTGCTTTCCCGTTCCATAAAAATGAATGGTGTGAATGGTGTTTGAGAAGTTGAGCCCTGATCTATGAGCAGGAAATAGTATATCCCACTGGGAAATCTTTTGTTTTACTTTTCAAGTATATTGGCGCTCCATTTCCCTTTGGGTAATTAAGAGCCCCTCTCTTTTTTTCTTACCTATCTGGTACAGCCTAGTGCTGGAGAGAAATCTCTGATCGCTTTTTAGCGACTAATATTATATCCAGACCAATTAGATTGATCATGGACCCCTTTAAGACCTTCGCCTTTACAGAAGACCAATTTACCAAAATAGTTGGCTCTTCAACCAACAATACTAATAAGATTGTGGTTGTCACTGGTAATAACGATAAATGGGGCAATATATTGAACCTTAAAAAAAAGGCAGTGAGGACCGAACTCCATGCTGAGTTCCTAATACAATACGCAAGAACAGGGGTTATACCTATGGGACTACAAGTCCGCAATGAACCCGGACTTTTTACAGACAACTTAAAATTTTTAGAAACCTGGACACACATTGCAAATAGGTGTAGCCGGGACTGGATCCTTCTTATTATCGAAACTGCACAAGATAGAGTAATATTAGAAAGAAAAGAAATAGAGAAACTAGAACAGGCCCTTCAAGAAATGTCAGCAGTGGATGACGCCAAAAAAAGGCTAGAAGAAATTAATACAGAAATGGATGGTTATAAGGATTACTTGCTCAATAAAAAAAACATAAAACTCAAAAAAGATGTCAATAAATATAGCATAGAGTTAGTTTACCCCTACATCAATAAAGACTATTACCAACAACCAAGAGAGGAAAGGAATGCTGAAAGCCGGCCAATATATAATAGAGGAGCAAAGAAAGGCGTTACATTCTCAGAAACATCAGGATCGAGTAGCGAAGATGAGGGATCCACACCAGGGAATAGTGGATATAACGGTGAACAAAACGGTGGTAACCGTTTTTTAGAGAACCACCAAAGGAGGGGAGGGAAAACATACCCGTACAGGGGCCAATATCAGAGAAAACAATATCAGGCCCCGAGAGGTGGATACAGGACGAACTACCAACACAACCAGGCCCCTCAGGAATATCCCAATACCAGAAGCCAGCGATATCGCCAATAATTCCCAACAATTCAAATAAATTTCCAATAATCAACCTTTCCGACCATTTTTTAACTAAAATTGAGTTGGAGGTATTGGAAAAAGGTTTTACGTTTGCTCCCACCTCTAGCGTCAATAAGTTTAATTTAGAGAAAGATCTAAAGGCATTTTTTCGTAAGATCAGATTAAAAGAATTCTTTGAAGGAAAAGACTACACCCCTCCAAATAATGCATCAGGTCTCAAACAAAAGTCCACCTTCACTCCAGCAATATCACAAGTTAATAAAAACGTGGAAGTGTTTGAAAAGGTTGTGGAATCTAAGATAAAAAAGATCCTGGAACATACTTATCCAGACAAAAATAACATGTCCAAAGAGCATAGAATGGCAATGTTAAAGTTAAAAAATGACCTGCAGTTAACCATCAAACCCGCCGACAAGGGCGGTGGGGTGGTAGTCTTCAACACTGAGGACTACGATAAGAAAATGCTAGACCTGTTAGAGGTTAAAGAACATTACCAAAGAGTCCCATTCTCTACCTTAGACGCCCTAAACAAAAAAGTCAGGGAAACTGTGAAAAATGCTTTTGACAAAGATCTTATCTGTAAACAAGAATTTGATTTTTTATATAGCAAAGATGCGAAAATTCCAGCCATATACGGGCTCCCTAAAATTCATAAGAATGTGGAGAACCCTCCCATGAGACCCATAGTTAGCTGCATCGGCTCATTATTAGAACCATTAAGCCAATATGCTGACACTTTTCTCAAACCACTTGTATTGAAACAAGATTCATATGTGCGAGACTCAGCACATATGATTTCCTTTGTGGAAGGATTGGTGTACAACCCCAAAAAACAGATCATGGTGACCCTCGATATAGAGGCGTTGTACACCAATATTCCTCAAAATGACACCATAAAGGTGGTATCTGAGATATTAGGACCTTCAGATCTCAGAGGTGCCAACTTGGAATTCATCATACAATGCATAACTCTGGTTCTAAAAAGCAACATATTCCTATTCAAGGATGAGCTTTTTCTCCAACGCAAGGGCACCAGTATGGGGGCTACTTGCGCGCCGAGCCTGGCATGTTTATACGTCGCCAGGTTCGAGGATAAACATGTGTTCAATGAAGCGTCGCCATTCTTTGAAAACATCTTGTTATGGCGGCGCTTCATTGACGACATTTTTTTCATATGGGAAGGTGAAGATGACACTCTGGAGGAATTCCTAGAATGGTTAAATCTCGGAGATGAGAACCTCCGCTTCTCAGCAGAGTTTAATAGAGAATCAGTGAACTTTTTGGACATCACAATAAAAAACACCAACGGCACACTTGAGGTGGAACTGTATTCTAAACCCACAGACAAAAACACGCTATTGCACTATAGCAGTTACCATCCTCGTTCCCAGAGGGACAATGTCCCTTTTGGACAATTCCTTCGTCTTCGAAGGAATTGTTCCACCCTGGCTGATTTTTCAAAACATGCTAACACTCTAAGTGAGAAACTGTCAGACAGGGGATACCCTAAAAAGTTGATCAAAAACTCTTGTAAAAGGGCACGATTTTATAATCGGGACAGTATGATACATCCTGATCAAGGGAATAAGAAACAATCTGTAAGTGACTCAAAAATTGTTTTTGTAAGCCAGTTTTCTAGTATCAGTAATAAACTTAAAAACGTTATTCATTCCAGTTGGCACATCTTAAACGATGGGAAAGAGACCAAAATAGCCAAACCTATTTTTGCATTCAGACGGAATGAGAATATCCGTCAGAATCTGGTCCACACATACAGAGAACAGACTCAAAACAACCAACTGACAATTGGAGGCAGTAAAGCAATAGGGAATCATAAGTGCAGTAAGTGTTCAATATGCGAAAATTGCATTATTGGCAAAACGCTGACCTACAACAACTATACTATAACTGCAAAAACTTTGAACAATTGCAGAAGTAGCAACCTAGTGTACATAATTCTATGTCCCTGCAATCTAGCTTACGTAGGAGAGACTGGAAGAGAGATAAGAGTGCGGTTATTGGAGCATAGGTCTGCACTCAAAACGAACAAAGAGAATGCCCCTATGGTGGATCACTTCCACAAACTACAGCACAAACATACAGACTTCAGATGGTTTGTAATTGAAAAAATTACGATGTCCAAAAGAGGAGGCAACATTGAGATTAAGCGCAAAAACAGAGAACAGTGGTATATTTCCACGCTAGACACTGTAAATAGGGGCCTCAATACAAAAGAAGACTGGATGAAAATTGTGTCATAAGCACTCCATGAGATACCATTTAGACCACTGTCACGTATATTCAACACGAAGTAGATAAAATCATTGAATGCCGTGAATAGAAAGTGACTAGCACAACACCTTAACATCTTTCTTCACTAAAGAATATTCTCGGAATAATGCAGAGGGCTCAGGGACCCTTTGCTAACATTTAACATTTAAAATTTCCCCCATTTTTTGGCTTAGGATAAATAACTTGTGTGATATTACACACTATGCAACATAAATAACATATCGAGATAAAACATTCTGCGTTTAGCGAAAAAATGTATCAAATAATATTAGTTATTTTTGGATTATTTTTTGCTCAATTTTAATCCGGACCTTTTATGAGGGGATAATTTCCCGATTCGAATACAGCCATGAAACTTGATACAAATTATAATCATAGCGATGAACAGCTAATAAAAGAACACCACAGCTTAACAACATCTAAATAGAACGGAAAACACTGTAGTTATTGTCCACTTAGAACAATAAAGTTCATTCAGGAACAGTCGCTTTCGCTTTATAAATAAATAAAAAAAACAGACCAAAGCGGGCGAACCCATTAACACAGACCCACCCTTTTTTTAAATCACGTGATCTCCATACGAGATTAAAATGCGACGTCGAATGGGGCGTGCATACATTTTCCTACGACAGCGGTGATTGAAAAAACGCCACAAGACAGAGCACCGGGAACGCGAGCCGTGTGCATCCACTAGGTAAGGACAGCCAGGGAATGGGTGTTCAGACTAAAATAAACGAAGCCTCCGTTATCGAGCGGAACTTTTAGTGAAACTTTTTTAATCTTTTTGCATGCAGCCACGCGTATTAAAGTAGCCGGTTGCTGAACAAGAACTCCAATTAAAGAACGGGAGTGCCGTATTCCGGGTAAGATCAAATACCGGAAGCGGAATGGGTGTTTAGACTCGAATATGCTAAACTTTCCTTTCTAAATTTACTCCTTAGTAAAACTCTCATTATTTGTTTTTTGCATGCAGCCCCGTGCATTATTTTAACCAGCAGCAAGATAACAGTCCCATTTATGGATAGAAACCCAACATAATTCGGGTAAGATGAAACACGTAACTTTGACACTTGGGTGATAAGTTAAACTACGCCCTGGATTTAAGCTGACGCAATGCGCCTTTTTCCGTTTTTGCAGCAATGAACAGCACCTGAAAATTCTATAAGACCTATAACTCCAAATAAAGATCGCATTGAGCGACTGTTAAGGTATTCCCCTGTTTAAATCTTGTAGAGATTAGAACAATAATCGTTAACTATATAGGGAATCATAATATGGTGTATTTCTGTTATAAATGCAGGATTGTTTAAAGCCTCCTCCTGATGAAAAATATCCCCTTTTTTTGAAAAAGACGAGTGTCATGATAAAAAACATCGTTCAAAATATGAAGGTGAATATAATTCTAATCTAGCACATTAGGGGATAAGCGAATAAATGTAAGTTTATACCTAATTTAATATTGCTCTAACTCATAGGTGGGGCAGGAAAGAAAAGCCAGGTGACTGTGACGGGAGCAAAATTGAGGATCATCAAACATTGGGTGACCTCTTTACGAAAATAACAATCATTCCGGTTAGTGTATTATCGCTGCCAGTGAGTATGATTGAAGTATGAATGTGGTATTTCTTGTAATAGAACGTGGATAACATGAACCAAAAGGCAAAAAGTTTTTATAGAAAGCGAAAAAGAACAAAGGTCTCTTACGTTGTAATTAGGTTTGAAAATGGATGGACATATGGTTTTAGATGTAAAGATGTGTGTTCTAACTGGGAACGTTTATGTGTAGTTATCCTGCTCTGATGTGTAGCCATTCTGTTGTTGTTTTTTAAAAAAATTAGGACCCCGTGTGGTAGATGCTAATCTCGCAGGGTGAAAACGCAATGGAAGCAGTGTGCAAAAAGAGGATCTAGACACACAAATTGGTTGTCAACCCGACATGTTATTTTGTGTTTATGTTACTTTTAAAAAAATTTTCCTATGAACGTAACTGGGTGTATAACCAACTCTGTGTAAGAGATGCTTAGTATCTAGTATCTCGCATAGCAATTATGTAAAAAACAAGGCCTCAATATTACTGAGAAACCCACAGGGATTATGAACTGTTGTTGCTGTTGTTATCGCCCTTATCGTGATTTATAAAATGAGCATAAACTTTGTGTGTAACCAAAATAGCAATGTCAAAAATAGTAATAAGTGTAAAATAGAAGAGGGTACTAATAGCCATATTTTATGTTATTTACACATTAGGTTGTCTATCAATTTGTGGAGAAAACGTATACAAATCGTCCTGAGGAAGGAAGCCCTTATCAATTCTTAAGCTTCCGAAACGCGTCGACGCCAACTCCGAAGTCATATTCGGCTTGCCAACATTCTAACTGAACGAAAGGAATATTTTTCCTCGTAGTGTTGACAAAAGAGGGCCTGAAATGACGGACTAATGACAGATTCAAGTGTCTCTTTAGATTAATTTTCTCCACGTCCACATTAGGTGGCTTTTTAACTGTGTATTCAATTGTGTTTTTTAAGTGTTCTTTTATCTTTTGATTTATCGATTAGTGTTGTATATTTTAGAATAAAGTGTACATTTTTTACTATATCTTTTACTGTATTATATTAGGTGGTTTTCCTTCTGGTGAGTGCTTTCCCGTTCCATAAAAATGAATGGTGTGAATGGTGTTTGAGAAGTTGAGCCCTGATCTATGAGCAGGAAATAGTATATCCCACTGGGAAATCTTTTGTTTTACTGTTCCCATGAGGCACAGGGTCAGACTGATTTGCATATGGTCATGTCTGAACTGGGGTGGCGGAGTGAGCTAAAGAAGGGTGATGGATTAAACCCAGATCAGTTGACTGGAGGTGAGTGTTTGTATTGTCAACGCTCCGTCCATCACCACCTTTGGTTTTCCATATTGTGAAGGTGTCTGTGACTGGGAGCTCTGGAAGGGGAGCCTACAAAGACCCCACAGACACTGCTCGGGCTGAGGGGGTCTGCACACGGTAAGCCAGGGCCCATTGTCAGCTGACCACTGCGTGGCTGATGAGATCAACCCCCTGAAGGTGAGGGCACCCCACCCTGTGCGAGGTGCACCGAATTGGCATCCTGTAGCAGTAATTGGGGCCTGACCCCATAGTGAGAGTGCCCAGCACCCAGGGTATATTAAGAGGGAGCCCTAACACACAGGGCCAATGCCTGAATGAAGGTGCCCGATAACGTGGGAAGCCCTCCTAAAATCCTACAAACCGCATTGGAGAAGGGTTAACCTCACCACAGGAATACATCGCCCGAGGCAGAGAACCTACCAACAGCAGGGGAGCGGGTGAGTGCCCAGAGGAACATTGGGCTGCATACTGGTCTTGATTTCTGCCGCCAGTTGGTTTCACTCGTCGGCTGGGGAGAAGAGCCTTCACCCTCCAGCATTCCCTGATTGGCCTGGAAGTCGCAACACACCGTGAGGGCACCAGAGCGCCATAAGTTAAGAGGCATCCCGTAGCATCTGGGTCGTTTTTCGCTGTGTAGGGTGGAGGTTATTACCCTGATGATGTAACATGCCACCTAGGACGAGATAGTTTCTCTCTGTGTCCTGGTTTTCCTTGAATGTTCCACTTGGATATTCATTGGTGATTTTCACTTGGCAATATTGTTGCCTGTTAAGAGGTTAAATGATGCTTAAGGGTGCCGCGACCATGGGGACAAAAATAAAGGACCTAGGTTCTTCATCTGGCAGTAGGGGCCTTATCTAAAATCGAGCTGGTTGAAAGGAAGCTTTCACTGGAAATGGACATGTCCCTTATACCCCCTCATAAATCACCCCATTGCTCTAGCATGGAGGTGCCCCCACATGACAAGGATCAACTGGGGGCCCGCGAGGATCTTGGGGGGAGGGGGGTTATTCCTGGTATGGACATTTTAATAATTTCCACCACACCAGTTATCAGCTCAATGCGAAAGCTGAAGGGTTGTCTATCTTCCAAGCCCACTAAGGCTCTGCCGTCGGCACAACCTATTTCTAGCCTATCTGGTGAGGAGGAAGTTTCCTTCATCAGGAATGTTTCAATTAGGGACATCGAGACACTATTAAATAATAAGTTGGATCTAATCTTGGTGAGAGTTTCTAATATTGAAGACAGTGTTTCTGAGTTATTTTCCCTGATGGTCAAGGGGAGGGTGGGGTGCAGGGTAGGCCAGGAGCAGGGCAATGGGGATCAATTGATTCTATCGGCCCAGTGAGAGATTCCGTGTCAACTCATGCCCTTGGTGGTGAAGGCCCTATCCAAGCTGTATCAGAGCTAGGGTATGAAGGGAAAACTCATAATACAGTTGCGCCTTCCCACCCTTTGAGTGACAAAGGGGGGAGCCTGCTCTCAGTGTTTCCTACCATGCCAGCGGGTGCTACATTTGCCCCCCCCGAAGCAACTCCTTATAATATTGTCCGGGGGAATGTATCCTGCCACTCCATTGGGGAATCATATCAGAAAGTTATGGACAAGGCAATGCATTGGCTTAGCTCACATCTCTCTTACTGGAGGGAGCTTGCAGATTCTACCATCATGGCATTTAGAGTAAGCCGGATAGGGAAGGATAGGAAGCCCTAGGCGGGAGACTGCGTGGTGGTTAATGTTAATAATCCCAGGATAGCGAGTAACCTACTTGCTGCTGCCCTATCGATTGTCGACAGGTACACCAGGGATAGTTTCCCTGCCGGTGCATTTTTTTTTTACAGACCGGGTAGTGTAGCTCGCTCACTAGATTTTTATCACTCTGTTAGGGAATCCTGTTCCCTTGCTTCCACCTCCAACAGATTTCTTCCCTTGAGCGGTTTGGAGTCATGCGATTGATTGGATGTATATGATTCTTCCGAGTCTCGCAAGGTCCACAGTGTTTCCCCGGTAATTCCATCACAGCACCCAAAGGGCCCCACGATGCTGTCCTGGAATATCGAGGGTCTTTCCTCAAAGTTTAGTGATTCCAGGTGTGGGTGATATGTTAAACCTTTTCACATAATCTGTCTCCGAGAAACTTGGGAAACTGATAACTGTTTTTTCATTGATGGATATGTGACTCACTTCGAACTTGCTGTACCGCCAATGGCAGGAAGGGCAAAAGGGTGGTTTAATCATGTTTTTCAGAATTGAATTGAGTGATTATATTATGGACTGCAATTGGCACACCTGTACAATGCATGGAGTACGGGTTTCACTGCCTGGCTGTTTTCCAATGGTTCTAATCACTTTTTCTAATAGTAAGTGGGGTAACACAGAGCACTCTGGAGTTTCTCATCAAGATTTGAGCTCTATCTCAACTAATAGGTATGGGCAAGCCTAAATCATCAAGTTGCCGATCGCGAGTGTGGAATATAAACCTCCCGGTGAGATTCTCAACGAGGGGAGGTCAGGTTTTTCATTGGGTGTGGTCGCGTATGCTCGCGACCGCTCGTGATGAGAAACTACCAGTTTGCGTTGAGAAAGCTGTCGCTCGAGTAAAAATCTCCTTGAGCGGCAGAAAACTACAGCTCGCACTATGCAAGATGCCGTTTTTGATGATTGCACAGTGGTGGATGCTTGTCCGCACTGTGCAATCATTGAAAACGGCATCTTGCACAGTGCGAACAGGGTACTACGCAGTGCGCGTAGTGCTACGCGTAGCTCGCGTAGTGTGAAGTGCACTTTGTATAGCTACACGTAGCACTACTTCGCAAACTACCCCCAGCCCAAGTTGCATCTAATATGTCCTATAGGGTGGAGATGTCGTCTTCAGACCAATGCTTGAACCTCCATCTAATTATTAATAAATACATGGTGGCATGGTCTGAATCTATGTATTTAGCATTTATGGACTTCACGTCCACATTTGACAGGGTGAATCGAGTGAAACTCTGAGATTTGCTCAGTGAGATGGGGTTGATCTTAGTATTGTGTCCCTCCCAGCTGATCTCCTTTCAAAGACCTCTGCCTTGGTGCATTTTTCCAAGGTGCAGCATGTACTCTCTCATTCTTGACAAGCTGTGGGGTTCGTCAGGGGTGCATACTTGCTCCTTTTTTGATCACCTTGTATGTGAACATGCTAGAGGCTGCACTTTTATTATTTTCGGCTGACTGCCCCAAAATTGGGGACAGATTTCTCTCTGTTTTATTATACAGGGATGACAAGGTCCTTATGGCTCGGTCCGCACACAGGTTGGATTTACTGCTGGCCAGATATGTGTCTTTCATGGGGCACCTTGACTTGTTGGTCAAATTTTCAAAATCATACGTAATAGTAGCGGACCCCAAATTGACAAGAAGAAAGACTTTTACAGTATCTAATTTTCCCCTTAGCAAAGTCAAGGCATTCCCTTATTTGGGTGTTTTATAAGATGATAATAATTGTTTGAAACCCTTAGTCGAAACAAAAGGTTTAGAGTCTGTAAAAACATTAGTGGCGGTGTTTAGTTTTGCACACAGGCTTGGCTCCATGAAAGCAAGGGATCTCCTAAAAATCTATCAGGGCAAGTGTATTGCACAACTTTGTTATGGAAGTGAGATCCGGGGGTACGTCAAGTTGGATTGGATCCAAATGATGGAGAATAATTCTTTACATAAGATGGTTCAGGTCCCCCAGTCTACCCCAGCATTTTCCCTGCATGTGCAGTTTGGGCTTAATCAAGTTTCAGACCTGATAGCTTTACGCCCTCCCCTGTGCTGGATTAAGATCTGGTGCACGGCTGAACTGAAGCTAAGCTGGTTGATCTTTGAGGACTGTTTGGCCCTTGATTGGGTAAATAGGATACTGTGGATAGCTTATGTTAAGGCAGCTTTTTCTTCCCTAGACAGGCCTGATATTCTTTTGGACCCAACCTCTCTCCTCGTTCACAAGCTGGGGAGTGTTAAAAGGCTGTTTTTGGAATGCTCTCATTTGGAGCGAGAAAGCTTAGAACTTCTGAAGCCATCAGTTTGAGGCCACATGCTCTTAAAAACTGTGCAGGAGTTGGAGCCGTATCCGGTTTGGGTTTGCTCACAGCATCACAGCCCTTCACTGGCCAGGTTTAGGTTCAATCAATTGCACCACCTCTTGGCAACCCCATGTGGGTGAGTACGAACTAGGACAGGTTACAACGCAAACATTTACAAAGCATGCCTTTCCAACACGTTTTTTACATCGCAAAATCCATTACAATGCATGATTTTACAACGCATGCCATCACAATGCATTTTTTGAAACTACATTTACCACGCATTCCATTACAAAACATACCATTACAATGCATATCATTACACAGCATAATGCTTTTAGTGCAACAATAGGTTAAGTGTTGGATAGTGTAGGGGTAAAAATTACTATTCTCTTACCTTATAATGTGTTGTAATGGCATGGGTTGTAATGGCATGCGTTGTAGTGACATGTGTTGTAATGGCATGCAATGTAAAGGCTGTTTCATTGTAAATCTAGTGCGTTGTAATGACTGCGTTGTGACAGTTGTTTCCCATGAGTGCGGCCTGCAGCAATTGCACCCTGTGGCTACGATAATGTGTCTCCATAGTGTATGCTGCATTTTGTAATTTTTTGCTCCTATTTCAGTTGTCTGAGGAAGCACTTTTTAAAACCCTTGATGAAATCCCTGAATATGAACCAAGTTAGGCCTTCCCTTATGTGTCTTCAGATGCTTCCCACTGAGAATCGAGCTGTCTAAGAGAACCAGACCTGGTTAACTGTTTTCATGTTCACAGTTTTTAGGAGTAAGCATACTGTTTGTTTTTATCATCTATGAATTTGATACTATTGTCTTTGATCTGTATTCTTTTATGGTGGTTTTATTTGCTGGATAACGATTTATATTGATATCCTTGCTGAAAGTGTTTTTCCAGGGAAATCATTTTGTACAAAAGCTATTTGCGTTGTAAACTTTATGAATATTTCTGTTCCAAATGTCACTGCCTTTCACACCAGAGTGAAGGTTTCAACATTTTGAGAAAAATGTCCTGATGATTTGAGAAGATCTTTGTATGCTACCAACCATAATCCCGGGTCCTGTTCGCATCTGAATGCTGGATCGTGTAACAAGTGTGTAATAGGCTCTAATGAAAACAAAGTAAAAGGGCTATCTAAACTCCCAATTGTAGATAACTGCCTCTCTATATAGTGCACTAAAAAGAAGTACACTGTGTAGAGAGTCCAGTGGGCCCCAATTGGCTTACATAGGCTAAAGTAGATAATACTGCAACTTGTAGTGTGGGCGAACAGTTAGCCTTATAAGAGCTAAGCATTTTTTGCACTCACAGAGGCAAGAAATAAGACACACATACTAAAAGTATAAATCCGAGAACAACTTAGAAAAATAACACATCATCTTATATATGTCTAAAACCAAGAACTTTGTTCAAAGGTAGGTACTCTATTTATTATCAATATTTACATTTAAGTTAAATGCTGTACAGTTGTGCACCTTTACGCACAAAGCAAATCCAATGGGAGGAAAAATCATAAATGCAATAAAGGTAAGTTCACTCGATTTCATGGGTTTACCTTCTGAGTTTAGAGCTGTAGTCGGCAAAGGTCCAAAGTACTACCAGCAGTTCTTCTGGAACTGCCTTGGCTTTACCGGGAGCAGGGTGCTAGTGAGGTTGCAGCTGGACACGCTACAGTGAAGGGGGGTCACCTGGAAATAGGCTTCAAAGGGAAACAAGAACGAAAGCTCCCACATGGGGGCTTGGGTGTCAAGGAGTCTTGGAGCAAAAGGACACAGTCGGTTCCTTGGTACTCCAGCCGGGTGGCTAGAGTCCAGAGTGGTTGGGATGGCTGGGCTGGTGCGCAAAGGGGCTCCTTGTAGTTAGGAACTAATAGCTGTCAGGGGCAAAATCAAGACAGCTGGGCTACTCATGAAGTGGGTCTCAGTGATGATAATGTCCCTTGATGTAAAACAATATCCTCAGCACACGAAAATAATGTCATAATAATTACCACAGTGCGAAGTGTGAACATAAAATTAAACAAAGGAAGGTATATTCTTATTCTTTTCTTTTTATTCCTTGGATCTTCAAACAGCCGCCACGTGTTTCGTAGCTTACATGGGAAATCGTCATGCGACTTTATCAAGGCTATATTTTCTGTATGATTTCTTTTTATTGTGGTGATAATTCCAACCCACAAAGAGGTTCTGTTTCTTGCGACGTCCACTATAATCGTGTTTGTATCAAATGGTCCAAGTGTGACACACAGTCTCTAATTCGTAATGAGTGGTGATAAGTTCGGAGACGTCGCTCCTCGTGTCTATCTGAGTACGGAACACGTTCGAATTTTATGCTCACACTTTGCACTGTGATAATTATTGTGACATTATTTTCTTGTGCTGAGGATTTTCATTTGCATGTTTAAGTGGCTATGACCACCAACTTTGGGGAGATCAGTGGTTTTCCTCTCGTTACAGCACCAAGATAAAGATAGACATTTTTATATTGATACTAGTGTTATTCTTCCAAGGGGCGCAGTTTCCTAAAAATAGTACCACTGTCCTTTATTGAATGTCCCTTGATGGCTTCTAGGTTGTGGTACAGTGAGAATTAGGACTGGACTCTCACTGTTGGTGTTTAGCGGAATGCGTCCGGTACCCCGTTGGTTGGTACTGCATAGTTCTGGTTGGTTCTACTGTCTTTACACTCAGTGGGGAGACAGATCTGACCTCCTGGTCATCTGTAGTATTGGTCAGGCTGGAAAGCTGCAAGGCGGTGGACCGAACTCTGCTTGTTGGTGCCTGCAGACTACCAGGGAATAGCTCCTTTACTTCAAGGTTGACTGTATGTGATTTTTAAAGTGCTGGCAGGCTACACAAGGCTTAGGTAGTTCTCCAGCTAGCAGGACAAGTCACTCTGTGACGATTGTCAAGAGAGGTGCGAGAAGGTAGGGTTTTGTGGCAAAACTTCTCAGGTCATATAGTTCTCCCAGGCAGTGACTCTTCTTCATCATTCTTCTCATGATCCGGCAAATCTGGGTTTTTGGGGTGCCACGTAAATACTACATTTCAGGGTGTTAATGGGCTGGGACATGTAGTGGCCTATGGGCTTCCTACCTTTAGGGTGTCTACATGCTCTATATAACCACTTCCTGTTGGAAGTTGGTGTAATCCTGACCCTAGAATACTAATATTCTAATCCTGCCTAAATCAAGATGTGGTAATCTGACAAGTGGGTTCCACATCAGCTGCCCCACCTTAGGGGTGATGCTGGCTGAAGGTGGGAGCACCTCCTAATTTTACTAATTTTCCTGTCCGTCTTTCTGTCAAAAAGTGGGGTCAGGAGAGTGGGTTGGCATCTCTACTATCTGGGGAGGCATGGGTCGCATAACAAAGGCAGCAAGGCCATTGAAGTGTCCTGCCCTGTAAATGCTCACCCTGAATGCAGGAGGTGTAAACATCCCCGCCCAGGGTAGGTTTCGTGACTGACCTCAGAGAGTGAAGGCTACCACTACAGGGGGTCAGAAACTTGTCTACGGTGGCTGGCTGTTTGATATCAGTCAGTGAACAGGCCAGTAGTAGGCAGGTTTTCAGGGGCACCACCAAGGTGTTTATTAAGATGAGATGTTTGGTACCAAACATCTTGGGATACAGTGAAGCCATCAAGTAGCTCTGGAACTCATCATAATCACGTATGTCCAGCCCATGTACTTTGTATGGCTTCACTTTGCACTTGTGATATCCAAGGGTGAACTTAGATAACAGAGGAACACATCCTCTTATGCAGATATGCCCTTAAATGGGTATAGTGCACCCTGCCTTAGGGCTGTAAGGCCTGATGAAGAGGTGACTTACTTATACCCCATGCAGTGCTGTTTAGGCATGGCACACAGGGATGTGTGCCATGATGGCTCTTTATTTCTCTCTACACCAAGACATGTAGGCTGCAATTGCAGTTTCCATGAGGCTGGTGATAGGTCCTTTAGGGAGGCACAATTTGTGCTGCAGCCCTTTGGAACCCTCTTTAATTTCCATGGTACAATTTAGGGCAAGAATATTGGTACTGGCGACTTGGTTAGCAGGAGACCAGTACACTTCTGTCAAAGTTGCATCAGATACTAAGCAAAAAGTGGGGATAACCATGTCAGAAAGGGACACTTTCCTACAACCATTCATTAACAGGGCTGGCTTTAGGGCAGTGCAACCAGTACTGCCGCACTTGGCCCTGACCTGGGGAAGGGGGCGCTGACCTCGGGGAGGGGGGTGGTCACTGGGTTTAGCAGTAACTTAAAATGTTAAAACACCTGCAGCAGAGTTCCTTGTGCTTTATGTTTTCTGGCAGCATTAAAAATGTCAAGATAACATTTGGGATTAATGTTCCTGCTAGAGAGAGATCAGAGATTTTCCCAGTGTCAGTCTTGACTCCCCATGAATTAGCAGGGTTAAATGCCATCTGCAAAGGAGGTGTACGTACAGATCACTCATCTGTATTCTATGTGGATGGCTGAGTATATTGCTGCTTTTGTCACAATGATGCTTTTGTTACTGCAGTTCATAATATAGAACCCTAATATAGAAGAGTGACTGTTCCGGACTGTCATCAAAGAGCTGCATGCAAACTGCATAAAATAGTTTAGGACGTTATGTTTTTTCTCCCACTCTTTTATTATCTATTCATAATGTTTCTGAAAAGGGTTTTATCTGGGTAGATATATATTCTTTAAAACATGCTTGAAAACAAATTAGATATATCTGAGAGAGGGGCTATGGAGAGATGAGGGGCAATTTTGTCCTGTGGTATTGAGGGAATCCAAGGAGGAGGTCATGAGTGGAGGGCACTGAAAATGATTGTCACACTGGGCGCCAACAGTGCTAAATCCAGCCCTGTTCAGTATTAATAGATGCATATTTGGGGCCATATTTATGAGTTTAGAGGCCGGATTGACACAAATGTGTCTGTACTGGATTTTGAAGAGAAGACTGAATAAGCATGTACACTAGTGTGCATATAACACATTTAATTGTCTGGTAGGGCCATCCGTTTTGCAAAGCCTTCCTTTCTATCCCAGAGGTGTGGCCTGGGAAATAAGCAGCCCCATCCTCTGTATCCACTTCAAACTGGTTTATGTGGCAGCTTTCCTCTCACTGTTTTTGGAACCAGCCTGCCTTCTTTTCATCTGTTTGTGAAAGGGCAGACCTCACGTAGGTAATTCACAAGTTAATGAAGTCTCAGGGCACAATCCACATGCCCTTCTTTCAAGATGAAGAAAAACACCACTTCTTCCTAACTATTGTCTCTTTTTTTTCACGGAGTTTTATACTGCGTGAACTTGACCCACATCGGGTATCAGAGCACTTTACATAGCACCAGTATCGTTACATGCTGACACATTCATTTTTGACTCTGCTCTGTGACCAGTATTCATTTCTTATTGTCAGGGAGGAACAGGCAGGCCAGCTGCCTCAAGCTAATGCTAATTATCTGAACTAGGGCTCTAGCAGGAAAAGTATAAATCTCCAAAAGTACATTTGCCTTTTATTAAAAAAAAAAATTGACTTCACCAATGGATTGCATTTTTAATAAATATAATAAGTAAACTTCAAATGACTGTTCAAGCTATTCTAACCATATCCTGTAAAAGGTTGCGGATTAAAGTTTCCAATTTAAACGCATCACATTTAACGTTGCACAAGTTCCACTTTTAGATAACAGGCACCCTGCCTTGTGGACTATAAGATATACCTTTGCATGGCTTATTAATATTTAAAATTGTAGAAAAACAGCACCTACACAACTAGAATTCCATGCAACAATGGCAATGATAGTTACAGGTAGATACTAAAAAAAGGCTAAGTGTACAACTAACCATGACTCATAAAAAGATTTTAATTTTTACAAAAAATACTTTAAAACATTTTTAAATGTACAGTGTCTATGTAGTTTATAAAACAATTTAAAAACAACAACATATTTCATTTTCAAATTATCTCTCGTGATAATGATGGTAACTTAGTACAACAAATGCATAATATTATGTCAACAATTCACTTAATAATATTTGACACTTAGGATACACTAATTGCTATTATGTACACAATGATGAAGTCAACATTGCATCAAAATGAATAACCCCCATAATTCATTATGTTGGTTATTTCATTCATTTAGTCAACAAAAACAAATGTATTTTCCCTGCTTTTGGAACTGATATTACTAGCAGGGGGCCCTGATTTATACATCTATTATTATTTAAAAGGAGGTGCATTTTGACAAGTTTACCAGGAGAGTTTATGCTTGCTGCAGGCAGGATTAACATGATATGCCTGAAGTCATGTTTTAAAGGCCCACTGTGGTGATGGCACCACTGTGGGTGCTGTCCACAGGTGGCTTTTAACGTCCCAGCCTGGCAGCATTTTTTACCCGTATAATAGGAACTTGTAGGCAAATTGAATATGTCAATCAGGAGTAAGTCAATTTATAATTTTTAAAGGGGGGTACATGGACTTTTCTCCTTTGTAGCAGGGTATAATGCACAGAGCTTTAAGTCCTGCAGAACAGACAGGGCAAACATTGGAGGGAAATAATGTCAAAGATGGTAATTTCATACAGCATGGGTCCGATGTGGTGAAACAATACCTCCAAAAGAGATAGAACCTTTGTACAATGACTTCATGGACTATTGCATTTTAAGAATACAGATATTGTTAAATCAACTATCTACTTTTCTAACTCTGGTTATCTGTTTCTTAAAAAGGATAACTCACCTCTTTTGGAGCATCTTTGAAATTAAATGTATTTGAAATTATTTGCAGTCATGCCTTAGTACGATCCTACCGTGAAGCCGGGGAATTACCACCATTAAGCAATTATGGGCACTTTCATGCCATGCATGCCAAAGTATGTACTGAATCGACACAATAATATAGGGACTATAATTGTAGCAGGTGTGTGTGACATGGATTTCTACAATAAGTCAAACTTTTTTGTTATTGTGAAATGGATGCTAAAAATATTGCACGAATTACCAGCATACTACCAGAATCTCCACTGTGACATGGATGTCCATAATATGCTAAGAATTGCTACCTTATAGCCACGGACGTCCCTAATGCCAAGGGTGGCTACCACTCTGTCATGAATGTGTACAATATGTTTAGAATGACCATTATTCTGTCAGGAGCAGCAAAATGCCAGAGATAGACACTATCATACAATGGATGTCCCACAATATGCTAGGAATTTCCACCTTTATGCCAGGGGCAGCAATTGACCAGGGGTGTGCGTCATTCCCATGAATA
Organism: Lissotriton helveticus; assembly: GCF_964261635.1. Taxonomy (NCBI): domain Eukaryota; kingdom Metazoa; phylum Chordata; class Amphibia; order Caudata; family Salamandridae; genus Lissotriton; species Lissotriton helveticus. Next base: position 1,579,228,076 of record NC_136061.1, on the reverse strand, counting down.
TTAACACGTTTCCAGAAAACATCACCAGTATGAGAGGGCAATGTTTTACCAGGAGGGAGCAAGGGGCATCATCCAAAGGAAGACCTCAAATGACCAAGATTTGCCACGATTATGCAAGCGCTAGCACTTAGCACAGTACAGCGATGAGTATTCTCGCATGAATGTCCAAATGTTGTCCTAAATTACCCCAAATGTGTAAATGTGTTTAGCACTTTCATGTAATCAACCAGTCAGATAGTAAGTGGGTACTTTATATTTCTACCATGAATGCAGCAATAATTTCAAAAAGAAAAAAATGAAGTACAGCAATCAAAATCCTTCTCCTTAGGTTAGATTTGGTGAAACTGATGTAAGGCTAAGAGTGGTGGTTTTGTCTTTAAATCCAAACGAAGGGAGTTCCAGAAAGATTGGCTGCAATGGATTATTGCTGCAAGTGGTCTAAATACCATCCTGCATTCCGTCAATGTTAAATGATGTATTGATGTATTAGCATCTACACAGGATATCTTATACATACGGGCATATTAATCTCTGCCTATTTTTGGAACGAAGGCCATTGACATTTCATGCCATTTTTTTTTACTTTTACTATCTTTTGCCCTTGTCACATAGGTTTTGAATTTTTCAAGCCTCTCTTCACTGCCTCGACTTTATCATACCCAACCAGCAATGAGGATTATTTTACCCTTTTAAAGATTTTTGGAGATTTTCGCCCATTACGCCCTCCCCGTATTCCCACCCAAACCCCTCCCAGAGAAACCCACCTCAAGTTCTATGGCATACTAAGTATGCCAATTTGGGTCGACCCCAGGAGGGAGAGAACAATTATCAACTACAAACATCATAGGCTCCCCTAGAAACCAAGGTCTGAATCAGTGACCAAACCACCATATACATCATACCTGCCCTCCAATCCGCCCTGTTGGGATGGAAATATCCTCCGCATGGTAAAGATGTGTACTCCTGCCCTGAGTGCCCAACTGTTTCATTGTCTGGATCTCTAATGGTGATTTTTCTGTCATAGGCGAACATGGATCATATGGGTGCGCCCTGGCATAGGCCTGTCTCATGGATTACAGTCGTTTTGGACTGGAAGGGGTGCCCAAAGCATTACCGTCAGAATGGTGGGATGCTACTGCCTTCACCAAGACTTAAGCAGCACCAGTGCAGTAGTGTTGACATGCCATGTGATGATTAATAGCAGTACCCAGGTCCTTTTAAACCTGAGGCATTGGAGTGAGGCCTACAGGCTCATTCACCATTTTAAAGGTTCCGCTGCTGTGTTCAACTCACGATTAGTCTACACTGGATTGCTGTAGAAGTGTGAGCGTTGGGGAAACATGTGTGAAGTGCATGTTAGGGCGCAAGGCTTACAATACACTGAGGGTACAGGGTGGAACAGTATGCACATGGTAAATCTGTGTGCATTGGCAGAGGGTGTTTAAAATGACACACTCTAGTGCAGGACTGAATGACTGTAGTTTTGGACAGTATGTGCAGACTGAGTGCCTGTGATGCAAGTGGAAATGCTGGTGGTAGATGGTACATGGGTACAACAATACTGGTCAGTGGAGCATGCTGTGAATGTAAGCTGATTGCAGAAATGCCTACACTGGTACATTGCAAGAATGACCTTGGATTTCTTTCTGGGAAGCCCAGGCCTCCATGTTGAAAACTTGAGGAGTAGAGAAATCTACCCCAAACATAATTGTATTTTACTGCATCCCTGTGAGCTGGGTGGAACAGGCACAGGGTGAGGTGAAACTAGGCTCTCCTTATGCATTTCAAATGGCTTTTTTCTTCAGTGACAGATCACAAGGAAATGGCCTAGACACATCTCAAGAAGAGGAAAATTATGCTGAAAAGGGAATCATAAAGGTTAGCGCTGAGGACCCGAGGATTAACCTTTGGTGAACAGATCACAGTGGCTGCCATTCAGATGTGAACTCTGCTCTCTCTCATAAATCTTGTGGGTTAATCAACTTCGGAGTCATGCCTGCTGTGACAGACATCTTTCTGAAAGAAGAATGAAGGAGAGAGATGTACATATCAAAGAAGCAGAACCCCAACATAAAACTTCAAGCGCCAGACCCTAAATCACATTTTGTATCTGGAAAAAAACTACAAGTGGGGGATTCTGAGTTCCCAAACTTTGTCATTTGCTGAGCAGCCAGTCTGGCTGTATGAGGAGGGAATGCTCTGCAAGACTTCTGCCTGTAACCAGGAGTAAGGGCTTAGCCTGCTAGTCTCCCTGCTGGGTGAGGGGACATATCCAAGGAAACCAAGATCACCTACCCTGGAGACTGGAGCACCAGTTCCTGCGTGCTTGCCAAGACCGGTGTGCCCATGTTGAAGAGGAATGTGTTACAGGAATTGAGATTCAGAAGGGAGCCCAGATGTGATCGGGCCGTTTCCTGTGTGCTGCGTGCTGAAGTACTGCGATCCCTGATACAATGATACAAATTCGTAGCGCGCACAGCATCGCATTTTGCGATGCAGTGCGCGCTATGAAATTTGTTTTATTAATTAAATTGTGTACTTACCTGCAATTATCCATATGCCAGTTTTTAGCTCCCTCCCCCTGCCCCTCCCCTTCCCCGCCTCCCTGCCCCACTGTAACTCCCTCCACGGGCCGCAGCTGGTGACGAGCACTGTAAGTGATGTGGGTGGCAACAAGTAATTGAAGCAGAGAGTGATTTATTGATTGTGCTGTGCATTCCTGAAGAAGAGTTTGTCAGTTTAAGAATGGTGCGACTGGCTATGGAAACTGCTGCTGGCATGAGCAGATAAAGGGTACTGATGTTGTAACATGATTGTCGTTTGATGGTGTTTAGTGTTGCAAAAAGGACGTTAGTAGGTGGTTTGAGTGGATTTGGCTCCTGCTGTAAGAGGCTTATCTTAGGAGACAAGGGTGTAAAGCATTTGAAAACACAAATGCAATAAATAAGTAAAACGCAACAAACAATAAAAATCCAATTTTTAAAATAGGAAATATTTTTATGATTAAAATTATACCAAAATGACAAAAGTGACAAATTGACAAAAGTCCAATGTAGGGAACCGGAGATGTGATTTTTTAAGCAATAATAACTTTCTAGTGCTTAAAAGCCAAAAGCGCCAACTTGGGACGTCTGGTCACACTTGACCGAGACAAAGTCAAAGTTTCAAGGCCATCCACGATGGAGGATGGGTCAGATGCAGTGAGCGGTACGGCCTGATCAAGTTTTTACCTCTGACTTAGTCACTTTTTGGGAGTTTTTTCTCTCAACATCGAGCAGAAGGAGGCAGTGATCAGGCCACTTCGTAAAAAGTCCAATCTTGATAATAAATATCTTCAAAACTGTTGTCCGATCTTGCCATTCTCACTTCATGCCAAGATTTTTGAAAGACACCTAAACAGCCACTTGATGGCATTTATGGAAGATCGGGGATGGCTGGACACATCTCAATTCGGCTTCTGGAAAAATCCTGAAACCAAAACTGCAATATTTTCAGCCATTAACCACTTTAGGCAGCTAGTAGATGAAGGGCAAGGTGAGGCTCTAATTCTGTTAGACTTGTCAATGGCCTTTGATACAATCTCGCCTTCTCTTTTGATTGAACGCTCACAAGAAATGGGGTTCACTGATAAATTAAAAGTAAATAAAGTAAACTTTAATTGTAAGAATATTTAAAACTGTTACAATATGAAATACAGTTATCAAAGTCGGGGATCAAACCCATCACTCCCAGACGTCAGACGAGCTTCCTCTTCTTTGCTACCACCATTCTTGTTCTCCTGCCTTGCCAACTTCTTCTTAGCTAGGTTCACTTTCTCATTCTCTACAGCTGTATCCGCTAGTTGAGCTTCCAGCTACTTTTCACTGAGGGCCCTCTCTTTGACCTCTGTGGGGAAGCCTGACCCCCTCCATGAGCTGAATTTCTGGGTCTGGTACTAGAAGTGATGTACACATTGTCAACTTCCTCGTGGAGGTTTTTGGAGGGGTCATCCCCTGCTTCTCCTTTATTCCCTAGAGCTGACTTTGCCCAGGCCTTAAGGGACCGAATCATCTCTGTTTTTCTAATTCTGTTAGCAGCTTGTAGCCTCTCGGCCCTGCACAGTATCCTAAACTCAGCTATTGTAAGGTTAGCTGGGTTAGCCAGATCAAGCTCCATGGTATTCCTAGTTTGGAATCACAATAAAACTTTGGCACCAATTGTACCCAAATAACAATTTAGAAAATCTAAGATTAAGGGGCACGTGCATCAAACCATTTTGCGATCACAAATAGTGCGATTCGCAAAATTCGTCCGTTTGTGATCTCAAAATGGCCCTTTGAGATGCATGTACCTTTTTACCAATTTGCAATTAAGGAAATCAAATTTGTTTGTGATTCCCTTAATTGTGAATGCATTTAGAGATTCGCAAATTGCGATCCCCTACATGTGATGCGTTGTGCAATCGCAAATTGCGTTTTCGCAATTTAGATTTGCAAATTACCATCAACTTCAAGTTGATAGTAATCAATTCCTTTGAAAAATGCAAATAAATGCATTGTGGTACACACACATGCCCTTAGGTCGTTTATGTGCACCACAAGTTTATACCTACCTTTTTTGGGGGGTGCCTCAGGGTGGCCTTTGGCCCCCGTGCACCCTTCAAATTGCATGCGCAATTTGCGAGTACCTACTGGTACTCGCAAATTGCGCATGCAACTTCCCATTCATGCCTATGGGCCCATAGGCCTGTAGGCCCATAGGAATGAATGGCAAGCCATTCCTTAACTGCGACTCGCAATTTGCGAGTCGCAATTAAGGAATGTTTAGGAATCGATATTTTAATAGCGATTCCTACATGCATAGGCTTTTGGAAGTCCTTAATTGCGATTCCTTAATAATCGCAATTAAGTACTCGAAAAAGCCTACTTTGATGCATGCGCCCCTAAGTCATTTAAAAATGTGTCATAATTTTGAAAATTAAAAAATCTATTTTTGCTCTAGGTCAATATAGAGATTTTTTTAAGAACTTCACTCAAATGCTGTATGTTGTTGTTGAACACAAATACTACCCTCACTGTTGATCACCAAATTTTGGAAGGTGGTGTATTAGCAGATGCAGATAGGTACATACAACTACATTCACAAGTAAGGTCCACTCAAGTTATCAATAAATTAATCCTTGCTCAACCCTAGGTAGCTTGGCTGCGTGCAGACAGGCTTAACTTAGACAGGTGTGTAAAGCATTAACAAACAGCAATAGATTAAATAAGGAAGGCACAATACACAATACAAATCCAACATCAATTTAGATAAATAGGAAACATTTTTATGATAAAAATGACACCAAAATGATTAAAATTCAAATTAGGGAAACAGAGATATGAATTTTGAAAGAATTTTGAGTGCCTAAAAGCTAAAAGTGCCAACATGAGACATCTGGTTGCACTTGGCTGGGAAAAAGTCAAAGTTTCAGGCTGACCACAATGATGTCCGGGTCAAATACAGTGAGAGATAGGACACGGTCAAGTTTTTACCTACTACTATTTAGTCTAGCTAGAGCATAAAAGTATAAAAACAATGAATCCATACAGATTAATACAAACCACAATAAGATGATGTAGCAAGTGCATTGTAATTAGAAGACAATAAAACGCCATTAAAAATAGATGATAATAAAAATGTGAGAGACCCATAAAGATACAAAGTTTACAAACATGTAATAGAAGTGCACTTTTCACTTTGAGAACACAATACAGGAGCTATTATTTCCATGAAGCAAACAAACTCTAACATTATCCACCTGAAATCCACTAAATATCGGGTACTAGGACTCAAATTGGCTCTTCTTGACGGAATGGCTTTGTGTAAGGATTAGTAAGTTTTACCGCAAAACGAACTGGTTCTCCAAACAAAAAAGAAAAAAAGAAAAAAAAGAAAAAAGAATGTGGGTACAATACACGAGACACATGCAAAGACATAGTACTGGGCGCTGTGACCTCGTTTTAAATACCTTCTCTGCTGATTGAGAGCAGCTTCCTCGTCCCGCTGACCACAAGCGCTGGACGCCATTCACTCTTTTTTTAACCCCTCCCATCCCACCCTGCTGACTCCTCCCACCTCCCTCGTCACCTGCCTATCTAAACGTCCCTCATGCGTCAGCGCAGCGGACGAGCGCAGCGGGCGCGCCGTAGACGCGCCGGAGTTGCGCCAGAGGTAAGCCCGTCTGCGCCCGTCCGCGGCCGGACGGGCCCAGGGGCCAGGGACGCTGCCTCTGCTATCTCTTATTCCCGCTCCACTCTAATGAGTCTACAAACCTCTGCTCGCCCTCTACCTCCTGAGACCTGGACCAGGATCTCCTTATTGGGGATCCCAGGTCACTCCTCCCCTTTGTTGGGGCCGTCGTCATCTTCCACCCTTCCTGTCCCTGCCGAGTCGCAGCTCCGGGTATTATACCTCAACACTCGCTCCATGGTCAGGCATCAAGCCGATATTTTCCATCTTCTTATGACAGAGAGGCCAGACGTCCTTTTACTATCTGAGACCTGGCTCACTGACGACTCCCTCCCCGACATCCTTGCTGCACTACCTCCTGACTACTTTCTGTTGAACACCAACCGCCCTGGAGGCCGCTCCGGTGGAGGGGTGGCAGCGGTAATACGGAAGAATCTTAAGATCATTGCCTCTGCCAATATGACCCTCCCCGATGTGGACAACCTGGTCCTCCGTCTTGGGACCGAGGTAGGCGCAGTTACCCTTATGGTACTTTACCGCCCCCCCCCCACCCCATGCCTTCCTTCCACTCCTCTTTTATTGAACAGTTAACTAACCTTGCCACCTCTTCCCCCCGTACTATCATTGTCGGGGATTTCAATTACTGGTTCCAGAATGAGGATGCCGGCCCCCATGCCACTGAACTGTTTGAGGCCCTCTCGAGCTTGGATTTTTCACAACTAGTCAGGTCTGCCACTCATAGCGGTGGCCATATCCTTGACCACATTTGGGTTCACGGGGTCAAGTCCTCCTGCCCATTCATAACACCTTTTGTGTGGTCCGATCATTTCTTAATTGACACCACCTTTTCGGCCGTTGGCCAGATCAGGACCCCACTGCAGGAGGGCGGCACCGCACGCAAGTGGAGAGCCGCCGACTCCTCCAAACTCTTATCTCATCTCTCTCTCACCCGTCCCTTGTTCCCCACAGACTCAAGCACTGACGAGCTTCAGGGACAAGTTTCTGACTGGCTCACTATAGCCAGCGATACTTTCGCACCTTTAACCAAGTTTCCCCGATCCCGACACTGTCATTCCCATAAATGGTTTACCCCTCACCTTAAGACTTTGTTGTTAGAACTCCGCCGACTCGAGCGCAGGTGGAGGAGAGACTACTGCTTACCTAGCAGAAGTGCATATGTGGCTGCGCGGAACGAGTATAAAACAGCCATTTCCGCCGCCAAAAAAGCTTATGCCTCAGACAAAATTCTATCTGCCCCCTGCAAGTCTAAGGAGATTTTTAAAATCCTCAACGAATTTACCTCCGATCCCAGGACACTTCCGACTCAGGCCCCCACACAAGAATCATGTAACGCGCTGAGCACTTTCTTTGTCCAAAAAATTGCCTCGATCAAAGATACCATTCCGACTATCCCCCCTGGCGCTGGCTTCGCTTCTCCCCCCCATAATGCTCTTTCTTTTACACTTTTCCCTCCCTTAGACCCTACCGCTCTGGCCACACTGGCCACCCGCGTTAAATCTGGATCCCCAGACGACTGTTGCCCCCCCACCATATTACGAAATATCTGCCACTCTTTACCTGATTGTATCCTTCCCCTGCTGAATTCTTCTCTGTCGTCCGGTACGGTACCCCGCTGCTTCAAGGAGGCCGTGCTGGTGCCTCTATTGAAGAAGCCTGGGGCTGATCCCGCCGTCCCGGCGAATTACCGCCCCCTCTCTCTCTTGCCTTTTTTCTCCAAAATTTTGGAAGCCCATGTCACCACCTGCCTCTCACAGTTCATTGAGAACTCCACCTTTCTTGAGACTAACCAGGCCGGCTTCAGACCCGGCCACTCTACGGAGACTGTCATCTTGGCTGTGCTGGATGCCCTGAGAGACGGTGCTGACAAGGGTACCCCCCAGGCCCTGGTTTTATTAGATATGTCGGCTGCCTTCGACACGGTGGACCACAACATCCTTCTCCACCGTGTCGAGCAAGCTGGCATCCAGGGCCTGGCGTTGGCATGGGTCAAATCCTTCCTGACCGGGAGGTTTCAGACCCTTAGCCTGGGCACTTTTAGAGCTCCTCGGGAGCACTTGCCCTGCGGGGTCCCTGAGGGCTCCTCTCTGTCCCCCCTTCTTTTCAATCTTTATCTTCGACCCCTTCTCTTTTCCTTGAGGCAGTGGGACGTCACCGTTTTCAATTACGCGGACGACCTGCAACTCATCTTCCCTCTTGATTCCCCCTCTGCTATTCCCAACTTTCAGGCAGTTATGTCCCACATCCTATCGTGGATGTGCCAAAATCAGCTTAAGCTGAATCCCGGAAAGACGGAGCTTCTCCTCCCTGGTAAGAGCTCTACCCACTGGGGTCCGCATTTTTGGCCGGCAGAACTTGGCCTTCCCCCCACCCCTGTGGCCTCGGTAAAAAGCCTAGGGGTCACTATTGACTCCGGTCTTTCCCTCGGGCCCCAGGTGGGGACAGTTGTCTCCTCCTGCATGTTCCAGCTGCGCAGGATCAGGAAGGTGGCTTATCTCCTCACTCCTGAAGCTCTCCTGCAAGTAATTATGGCCCTTGTCCTCTCCCGCTTAGATTTTTCGAATGCTATCTATCATGGTCTGCCCAAAACATCTCTCTGCAGACTACAATTCGTTCAGAATCAAGCGGCGAGATTGGCCTTTGGGATCCCGAAATGGCAATCCGCCAAACCCCTCCTTCTAAAACTGCACTGGCTCCCCGTCATTTCGAGGGCAGCCTTTAAGATCGGCTGCCTCACCTTTAAATCCTTATCTGGTTCCTGTCCTGTCTTTTTGAAATCGCTCATCAGGACTTACAGCCCCTCACGGAACCTGAGATCCTCTCACCTGCACCTCTTACTTACTCCCCCTGTCAAACTCTGCAGATCCGGAGGCCGGAGATTTGCCTTTCTGGCCCCCAAACTTTGGAATTCCTTCCCCCTCTCTCTGAAAACCTCCAATTCCCTTACCCTCTTCTGTAAATCCCTAAAAACTTGGCTCTTCCCTCAATCTGGCTAAACCCTCCCAGCCCCCCAGTAGTCTGCCAGCGCCAGGAAACCCATGGTGTCAGCGCGCTTTATAAATTCCCCTTACAATACAATACAATACAATACTTTCGCACAAGAAATAGTCCAAATAAGAGCCCTGAAGAAGTCCGTGAGGACAAAAAGCGTTGGCTACCTTTGTATAGCGATTGTCAAATGAAGAAAATTAATAAAGAACTTTCCTCTTTACACATCGAAAGGATATAGTGTACTATGAATTATTAAGCACAAGCATTGTGTGTGCGGAATGTTATGAGAATTATTTAAATCGAACTATATGCTTTGGTATTTATAGGGGGCTGAACCAATAATGATTAATTTGTTATTTGGAGCTTTGTTCCATTAGAAGTTGAGAGGAGTTGAACTTCTGGTTCTTTGCACCACACTGAGTATTTACATTATTTACACTTCAATGGTAGGTACGCCAGTCTATTACCCAACCCTTTCTGTATGTCATTATTATAGGTATTAGAAATGCATCCTTTACTGCATAATTTGTGTCACCCATTTAATGAAAGTGGCAGTTAAAAAACAAATTTCAAAGAAGGAAACTCTGAAAACAAGTAAAAGCTCCTTTGTAATATCCAATGTTCACTTCCTTTAAAAAAAGGTAGCAAGTAGCATTTTCGGAGCAATGTATAAAATTTACAGAAAAAATTAAAAGTAAATTGTGCTTGGTGCTGAGTAATGGTCGCAGGGATAGGCTATGGAAATAGAAGCACTGACAAAAGAAAGGCACAGTGCACAGTCCGAGCCTGACTAACAAAATCGGTGGTGCCGGTTGCACACCCATGTTAGGTAAGTTCCAATGTCAATGATTACACAAATCTCTATATATGGCTGGACAGTAGGCATATCAACTCTCCTCTGAATTCTCTCTTCCATTCAACTAACTAAAGAGGGGTCTTTAGAGAAGTGTGGGAGACAACTGCAGCCCTTCTAGGAGAAGAAAACAGGTGTTTATGCCCTAGACAAAGGCAAGTGCCGGGAATATATCTTGTTCAAAGAATTGTCAGGGCTCGGTCAAGTTAAAGACAGTCAGCAAGCACGGCCTTGTTGAATAAACTCTGGCTCCTAGATCACATTCTAAGTCACAGGAGAAGTTATTGCAGCCTTATAAAGTCATTTATGTACCCATTCCCAAATGAAAGTGGCATATAAAAGAGCCAGTGCTTCTGGAGACAAAAAATAACCTTTTAATAAAACCCTTTTCAAATGCTTCCAGGCTCCGCTGATCATTAAAGCCCCATAACCCGGCAGCAGCACAGCTTTTGGCTTTATAGGTCACCACAAGTTCTTTCATTGGCTTATGGCCCAATCTGTGGGCAACGTTGAAGAGAGCCTCAACAGCTTTAGGGAAAGCAGCAGCTGTCCTAATCTTTAGGGGGCCCCACGCTATGTGAGTGCCAAATGGAATACCTAAATACAAGAATGAAGGCACAGTGTTAATCTTAGAGCTGTTAACCACAAAAAAGTGCTGTCCTTTTTCTTTGCACCAAAGATCATAACTTGTGTCTTTGTCTGATTGACCCTTAAATTTAAGCTGGTCGTAAGCCAAACAAAAGCAATCCAGCAGGCACTCTAGGCTGATTGCTGTCCTGGCCATTAGGACAGTATCGTCTGCATAGATTAACATGGGAACACAGCAGTTGCCTATGAAGGAACAGTCAACCCTAAGTTGAAGCAGATTCTCCTCCAAGCTATTCATAAACAATGAGAATAAGAATGGGGCCAAAACCCAACCCTTACATGTGCCTCTTGCCAAGTAAAAGGCTGAAGTAGTCTCGCTGCCCAGGGCATATCTCACACTGGCAGTGCCATAATTGTGACGCTCTCCAAGAAAATTGACAATGTACTGGTTGACCCCTATAGCAGTCAACATGCTCCAGAGCTTGGACCTGTTAACAGAGCCTAAGCCGTACTCAGGTCCATAAAAGCCAGCTAGAGCTTATCGTTCCTAGCTACCATGTATTTACTTATAAACAGGTAGTATTGAAGGACTGCTCCACAGTGCCTAGACCAGATGGAAGTCAAACTGGACCCCTGAAAGCACATTATGTTCATCTGCCCAAGTCTAGAGGTGGTCCAGCAAAATGTGTCCCATATTTTGACAGTAGACCTTATCAAAGATATATGGCATTAGCGTTGCAGGTCACCTTTCAAGCCCTTTTTGAATATCGGAACACTAATGGCATGGAAGCAACCTTTAGGCGGGCCAGTCACTAAGTCTATATTAAGAAGATTGGTCAAGAGGGGTGGGGGTCCATAATGAGTTATTAGCCATAAACGTTTCTGAAGGTATTCCACCTGGGCCTGGGGCACTCTTGGCCGGGCAACTAGCTATTGCCAGCAGGACCTCACTCAATTCTATCTCAGGGGCAGCCAAGGATGTCGCCAGAGACTGAGAGTGTGCAGGTGAATCTAAGTACGGCCCAGCTAGGTTGTTAGTAGAACGATCTGAACTTCCGGTGTCAGGTCCATCATAAAGCATCGTAAAGTGGGAGACCCAAAGCTTAGGGGGGATCACAGTGTCAATATACTGGCTGTTGGCTTTCTCAAAATAGTTGCGACTAACTACTGCTCACAATGCCTTCATGGCCCTTAGCTTGCTTGCTTGCAATAGAGAGGAAAAGGCTTCTTCTCTAATGGCGATCTCCTTACTTTGATGGTAATCTTATATATGGATCTACAACTTTTAACCAATTCCTGATCTCTGGGTTTCATCATTTGTAGAGCAAGCAGCTGGTTATGCACCTTGGTACAGACCAGATCTAATCATTTGGTGGACGATCTGTTACCCGACTTAACCAGGACCAAAAACAGTTCATAGGTCGTACTGCAAATTCAATTGAACCTCTCCAGAAGCACAAGGCTACACCACTGTTTGCAGTCATCAACTAGACATGTTAAAAAAACAGAAGCCAAGAAACCACAAGCTGAGTTAGAAAGGGGGTTTTAGGTGCTATTGATCACCCCACGATTTCCAGAAAATGTTAAAGGGAGGGGGGATATTTCAAGACAGCCTTGAAGACAAACAGCGAGGCATGCAGTGAAAGGGCCAACATTCTATGGTCAGTAAGGCTATAATCCAGCACCCATTTCCTGAGTTTCTGTGAAACAATCTGCTAAGTGTGTACCCTTGAGGGCAGTGAACAAAGTGGGTAAGAGGGTCTGTAGAGTCCTTCATCAGGGCACAGATGCTGGCAGCAAATAACTGACAAGGTCTCATATTAAAGTGTCCCAGTAGTATCACAGCATAATCCCCTTTAAAGTTTCAAATACACTTTTCAATATCCTCTGACAGTGAGCCTAGAAAGTAGGTGTTAGTGGTGTCCAAAAAATTGTTATACAACTTTTCCAAAAACAGGCAAGTTGATTGACACTGGAGCAAGATCATCTGATTAAAAAAAAGTCACAATGTGACTACAATGCCTGGGCAGGGAATCTGAGGGAAATTAAGGTAAAAAGGCCCCTTTTGGCCCAACCCATAACTCCTGCAATGGCCAGTTTGAAGTATATAGTGTTCCCATCCATAAAGACTGGTTCTTTGAATCAGGTCTCTTGGTTGCAGGCAGATGACAACATAGTGATCAATGAAATTGATCCAGTCTTGCCACCTAACTTGCTGGCCAGACCCACAACATTCCATGAAGCTATCAGTATTGTTTGGGTTCTATCACATAAATAACCCTGAGAAGACCTGTCTCCAGTGGGCAAAAGAGGAATATTGAGATCAACAGACTTGGGGGACCCATGCTTCACCGATAGGGTGCGTGTGACTTAAGGGGTCGCCACATTGGAGAGTCAATCCAGCTGGTCCAACTTTGAAATAGGGGCGAATCTGATGGAGGTCAGGACAGGGTCTATGGGCAGCAGTGAGGTGGATAAACCTGCCTGTGGTTTGTAGAAATATACCAATGGGAGAGCCTCAATTTCAACTGTTGAAGCCCATATATAATATCTGCAGCCACCCTCTTGTCTCTAAAACTAATCACCACACAATTAGGACATCAGGTTTGAGAGTATTACCCACCCAGGGGACTCAACTAACAAGACTGATGTGGCAGTGAAGTAATACAGGACATTCTAGTCTGCATTTTCCCTTATTAACTAGTTGATTGTGGTCCTCCAGCATGCTATTGCTCGGGCGGGGGGGATGTTATTCAATATCCCCACAAAAGAGTTGCCTGAGGTGGGAGATGCAGCGTGTGGGCCCTACTCGATAGGGGGTGCTGAGTGTGGTCAGTAGTTAGCACAAACCAAAGACAAAAGAAGGTACGGTGTTTGTGCGCTGCCCGAGTTGTGAGGGCAATTATCTTGACGGAATCCGTTATTAAAGCCCCACGAAAGCACCAGATAACCGCGCTGTGAATAGCGCTGCGATCGCGCTAGTTTTAGCTTTTAATTAACATTGGAAATTCTTTCATGTTGTTATTTTAATTTTCTTACCACTTACTTGCACGATAAAATTGAAAAGCACACGCTGTATGGCGGACTATCATCTCCGATCTCAGGGCCATTGAAAGGGAAGATTGGTCAGCCATTTTAGTTGACAGTCTAGTTGCTGACGAGCTGCACTTGACCGCCTACTTAACATAGCCAATGCAAGCGGGCGCGCTGATGGCGCGCCAGAGGCACGCCAGAGGCAAGCCCGTCTGCGCCCGTCCGCGACCCGACCGCGCCTAGTGCCGGTCAGGCTACCCAAAATGCCTTAAATCGTTGTTCTATATCTCACCAACGCCGGCTTCCCTATTCTAGGGAAGAGCTATTGGCCATTGACGACCATGAATCAATGGCGTTTAATATGACAACAGTTAACGGTAAGCCTCTAAGCTGTGGTCTAATTAACTGCAGGTCATTGATTAAACACCATTCAGAGATATTCTGTATGGTAGAAGATCTAGACCTCAATATGTTGTTTCTAACAGAGACGCGGACCAATGATAATTCCACGGTCGAACTAGGTTTGGCGTGCCCAATCGGTTATAAATCACTGCATAAGCCCAGAGTGACGGGCAGAGGTGGAGGTGTGGGGATAATCTTCAAGGAGAAATGGAATTTGCTCTAGATGAAATTGGGGGAAATTGGGGGAATTGAACTCCTTGGATTTACCATACTGGGAACTAAAGGGAATCTCTTGTCAGGAGTAGTGTGTTACAGGCCCCCAGGACAATTGACACACTATCAGAATTTCGATGAGGTCCTCACGAACCTAGCCCTGACCCATGCCAGATTAGTTATACTGGGGGATTTCAATCTTTCGGAGAATGGGAGCCTGGGGAATCACCAGAGATATTTACAGCAGACTTGTGCTAATCTGAACCTTCAACAGTTGTTACATCAGGCCACCCATCAAGGGGGGCATATACTAGACCTAGTGTTTGCCAACGAGGTAGATACATCAGTTCAGGACATTCTACTACAAACATGGACTGACCATTTTTTGGTCCTTTTCAACACTAGTATATATGCCCGACAGGAAGAAAAAAGAATTATGACCACATATAGACTGGACAGGAAATGGGCCAGATTGGATAACAACATGGCGCAAGCTTTGGTTGAAGAACATGACCATTTCACCCCCACTGATCCGGTGGAGGAAAGTTGTCAAAAGTACTGTAGTACTATAGTTAAGAACCGCCTACTACCAAAATGTAAAATTAAGAATAAGGAAAAGACTTCAGCCCCCTGGTTTGACGTGGATCTAAAAGCACTTCAACTTCTCCGTAGAAAGGCAGAAAGGAATTGGAGAAGACAGTACGAAGATTCAGATAAAAAATATTTTAAGTTAGTCCAGCTTAATTACAAAACAGCCATTGCGAAAGCAAAAGCTAATTTTTATGCTACCACCATTCTGAACTCCACAAATAGCATAAAAACTCTTTTTAAGATTTTTAAGGATATCACCTTGCCCATTAGTCAATGTATTGAGACAATTGCTTCACAACAGCTTTGCGATGATATTTCATGTTACTTGCAGGAGAAGATTAATAACATTGTCGGGAATCTACCCCCTCATAATACTCAGCCTAGAGATACTGAATTGGAGGAGCCAGTAAATGTGCTAAGCGATAACTCCTTGTTAACTTCTTTTCAATTATTCACGGAGGAGTCTTTTGCTAGCACAGCTCATAGCATGTCATCAGGCTACCCGGCAGACCCTGTTCCCCAGAGAATTTGGAAACAATTTGGTAAAATTCTGTTCCCTTGGCTTTGCAAAATATGCAACCAGTCTCTGGAGGAAGGTGCAGTCCCAGCTGTATGGAAGCAAGCAACGGTCTCCCCGCTGCTAAAAAAAACATCGCTGGATTCCACACAACAAGCCAGTTTCAGGCCAATCTCTCTTCTCCCCTTTCCTATAAAAATTTGGGAAAAGACAGTTAGCAGAATCCTATCTAAACATCTTGAGGATAACCAGCTGTTGGACGAATTCCAGTTTGGGTTTCGACCAGCACACGGCACTGAAATGGCATTGACCACAGTGATGGATAATCTTCGATTGCACGCTGACAGAGGGGACACATCGATCCTCGTCCTCCTTGATATGTCGGTGGCTTTCGACACTGTGAGTCATTCAGTTCTGATGCAAAGACTGTGGAACAACGGGGTGAGAGGAAGAGCCTTTGAGTGGCTGCAATCATATCTCCTGGATCGCCAACAGACGGTGTCTTTGGGACAGTTTACATCGAAAGCTTCTCCTGTCCATTATGGAGTTCCACAGGGATCATCAGTTAGTCCCATCCTATTCAATGTTTATCTGAGACCCCTATTGTCCATCAGTAAATCTTTTGGAATCAGCGTTATAAATTACGCGGATGATACCCAATTGATTTTCTCTCTAGAGGGCAAACAGGAGACATCGCTTGAGGTTTTCCAGGAGTGTATGCAGAAAACGGCTGGCTGGCTCAAAGGTAATTCCCTCCAACTTAATGGGCGGAAAACGGAGGTGATGTACTGCTCAGCTGCAAAAATCCCAAAACACCCTCTAACTGAATTCAGACTCACTCCAGAAGAAGACTCTTTAAGTCCGACTAATACCGTACGGAACCTTTGAGTACTTATGGACGCCAATCTCCAAATGGTGTCCAAGGCTAATAAAACCATTCAAGTCTGCTTTGCTCTAATTCGCACGCTGCGAAAGATCCTTCCTCTTCTGCCTGTTGATTCTCGAGCATTGGTAGTGAGGAGCATAGTGCTAAGCAGGCTGGATTACTGTAATTCCCTATATTTGGGGCCCCCCCAGTATATCATCCAGGGCTGCAACGGGTGCAGTCGGCAGCAGCTAAGGTGGCTCTGAATAGATCATGGAGCTCCTCCACAACTAGGGCACTGACTGATCTCCATTGGTTGCCAATAAAAGAGCGGATAAGCTTCAAGTCACTATGCATCGTTTTCAGAGCCGTTCATGGAGATGGACCACTGCCCCTGCAGGATAAATTCAACTGGTATGAGCCTTCTAGACAATTACGGTCTGCCAATACAGGCTTATTACCGGTTCCCAGATTTAAACGAGCCAGAATGGGGGGTAAGGCCTTTAGTGTAGCAGCTGCACAGTTATAGAATAGGCTGCCACAGAATCTTAGGCAGGCTGACTCTCTGATGGAATTTAGGATGGGTCTGAAAACCCTATTATTTCCTAGAAGTTAGTCAATCTGTCATCATCACTTGAGCCGCAGGTACAGTTGTCCCGGGTTTGTCTGAGTGCCAGGATGCCCGTAGGGTGATAGCAGCGCTATATAAAAACCTAATACAATGCAATACAATACAATACAATACATACCATCCTGGTTGTTTGTGTCCCTTATGCTCGAGTCTGTATCATGCTCCTTGATCAAGGGAAGACATAAGAGGCTGCTGTTGGTGCAATAATAGGCCTGGGCATCCTTCTGTTCCTGAGGCAATGGCACCTAAGCCACCGCGGGGCGCAGGCAATGCCATTGGTGCTGAGGGGTGGTGGTGCCTGTAGGAACAGATGGCTGAGTACTTTCTATACAATGCACAACATCACCTAATTTAGTCAAGGCTTCCTCCACCTTTTCCAAGCGAATCATAATAGGGGTCAGTGCACTTGTGAAGGAAGACATCACACTCCTGACCGCCTCCCCAACTACATTAGTCAAGGTTGTCTTCAGTTGATTTGAAGAAAAAAAGACTGGAATCCGAGATTCAATCAAGGCTAGGGTGAGTATCACATCTGGGGACAAAGACATTGGTGTTTTGAATTGGCCCCTATAACAGCCATTTTCTTTTTGCCCCCCAGACTTCTGAACTTTCCTGTATTGGCATGATTGGAGGGTCAGGAATTCCTCCTTGGATGGTCGCCAAGTTCCGTGGCCAAAGAGTCATCCAGACTACCCATGCCCGGGAGGGAGGTGGTCAGGGCGTCGATTGCCAAAGCACATACAGGTGAGCCAGGTGAGCCAGTGTGTGAGGCAAGCGTAATAGGCATTCTATCAGGCTCAGACAGGACTCATGGTTGCTCACACACCTGCTCCACCAGAGATGTCAGGGACAGGCCGCACTCTGCAAGATCAATTTCCCTATTGAGAATCCCCACAGCCAACTGCAGGAAACTGCCGTGGTTAGTGCCTGGCATTGGTTTCGTAAAGACTACCCTCCTTTTCACCATTGTATACCAATCTGAGCTGAGGCCTAGCTACTAGTAACCACTAATAAGTCAGCAAAGATCAGCAAACATCAAAACACTGTGGTACCACTGGGAGTGCAGCCACTTACCTCCTCCCCTGAACTTATTGAACTTGGTGATGGCCATCTCTTTCACCCACAGCAGCCTAAAACAGAATTGTAGACTTGTAGAATGTAGGCTATGCCGCAGTGTGCTGCTGTAAAATATCAGTCAGAGCAACAGGCAGAACTCCCGAAATTAACACCTGCACACCAATTTAGTTCCAGGACAAACACTGGGCTGCAGATTATAGTAAGGTTTCCAAAAAGCAGCTCCAGCTCCCAAAACAGCCCACCAAACAGAGTTCGATGAACTCAATTCGTCTCTAGGCAATGCTCAAAAGAGGGAACACGCACTTTTCCCTGGTTCCACAGCATCCTAGTGTCTCAGCACCATGAGAGATTTACTCAAAGCTTTTGTGACTCCTGGAGAAGTTTTAAAAGAGCCCAAGGCTGGCAAATTTGAGCCCAATCTGCTGCTAATTGTCACATGCCTGTACTTAGTAAACCCTAACGCAAGACCCTCCACAGTCCTGCCACATACCCATGCTCACCCGGCTCCCCATGTGAGATGCTGTGACATCGACGGGTTGGCGGACTGGGGTACTGAGAGAACTTAAGATGGAAGCTAGTGAATCCTTAAAGGTACCAACATAGCTGAGGGTGGGAACAGTCCAGAAACAGGCTTCCCCAAAAATGGATACATCGTAGGAGATCCCATCCCTACAGTGAATCTACGGTGTTGGGTCTACTGTGAGCCTCCGCAGACTTCATGGATTCCCACTGGTTTTTGGTGCTCAGCTTGGCACTCCAACCATCGCAGCATGTGATGTGTGGGCATGTAGGCAAGCAGGAGAAGACTCACTATAGATTATCATAGGACTGGACCTCAGAGGGGCACTGTATGAGGTGCCTCTCAAGAGCAATTAATGCCTCATCACAGAGGCGCTCTGAATACTATGCGACTTTTTGGAGCTTTTTCTATCAACATCAATCGAGGCACCTCCTCAAGTCGGTTTAAGAGTCAATGATGGCGGCTTGCTTATGTGTGAGCCTCAGTGAAATCCTGAAGGTCTTGAAGTTCCAGAGCTTCTGCGGGATGAACCTGAATTTAAGGCCAGGTCACAGTTCAACATCAGTGGCTTGACTGTCACGACGGGTGAGTCAACTTATGGAGCTTTTTGACAAACATTCTCCAAGTGATTCCAATCTTCTGTATCTTCTTCCAAAACATCCTTTTGGGTATTGAAGGGTGCACAACATGAATCCAAGGTTCTAGAATCTCTGAGTTGCTCCTTGAGAAATTGGGACTACAAGACCCACAATGTACTTGGTCTAATGCATAAAAGTCCTCTGAATATTGTCTAGCTTGGTTATTCTTGGTGGAGATGATGCAGGTTCTGCTCTTCTAACCTGTTGCTTTCAGGGAGTCTACACCTCAAATGTTTAGAGTCAGCTAAAGACCATCCTCTTTCTAAAGCCAAAAGTGCCCCGAAGGTGCAGTCCTTCAGAATGCAGCCCTCTTGCAGACCAGAGGTTCAGCAGGGCAGTCTTATTCTAGTTTCTTCCAGGCAGGGGTACCCCTGAGCAAATGGGTTGCAGTGTGCCACCCTCAGGAATGACTAGTTCCCCTGAAGTGTGGCAAATTCGTGTCCCTGAAAGCACTGTTCCATAAATCTTTTCTGGAGCTTCAGGTCTGATTAACCCACCTACAGGTGTGGCAAACTTTCCCTAACTCTCCCACCCGGCTGGGGATGCAGGAAGTGGGGGGGGGTTCTTCCTACTCTCACTGTCTTTCTCACTTTGAAGACCAGTTTGGCCACCAAGCCCCATTCCTGCCTTTTGCTCTGCACACTGTAGATCTCTTCTCACCAGATTTCTTTTTGTTTCCTCTCCGGCCATTTCACTTCTCCTCTGAGCAGTATTGCTCTGCCTGTCAAAGCATGGCCAATCAGAAGAGGCTGCTACAGGGCTGAATTCAGGCACATCACAAAAGCAAGTGGTATATTTTCTTTTCTGACATAATTATAATATGAATACGCCATGTTACAATCCACATTCAATACATCGCATACCATTACAATGCAAGTAGTTACAACAACTTACTGTAGGGGGCGCTGGGTGTTGGAATAGTATAATTTACTATTTCAACTCCACTCTGTGCAACAGTAGGGAAGGTGTTGGATTTTAAATCCAACACCTTCTGCTCCCTACAGCAAGTCACTGTAATGACTTGCTATGTAATGGTTTGTGATTTATCAATGGGGATGTTGTAACAACCGCGTTGTAATGGCATGCGATGTATCACATGAGATGTAAACGATGTTTCCCTTACAATATATCCAATTTTGGCAAGTTGTTGGATTTATTCTAACTCTTATTTTGATGACACTTTGAGGTATAATTTTAGCTCATTCCTATCAATAGTTAGGCTTTAATCAAGTTTAATAAGGCATTTCATGCCTATGAAGCCAATGTACCACAATGGGGAAAAATGAAATTGGCAGTTTTTCCCTCATCAGGGCTTAGAAAACATCGTTTATAATGTCCCTGCTTATTTAACATAGTACCTTACCCTTGGGACACCTAGAGTAGTCTTTTGGGGTGACGTATATGTAAAAAAAAGTAGTTTAAGACTTTAGAAGTACCTTTAATTCCAAAGTCGAATTTGGACATTGTTTAATTTTAAAAGCAGCCTGCAAAGAGGGCCTGCAACACAGCAGTGCACACTTAAGTGCATTAAATCTGCTGCGCCTCTAAACCTACAGGCTCTACCTTATACTAATGACTTACAGGTAAGTTGTCAGTACCAATTGTGATTATAATAATTTACCATGTACCTTTTTCACACAGAGCACAGCCCTGGGTCTGGTTAACAGAGCCCAGGACAAAATCAGAGTTATTCAAAACCAGCATCTAGTAGTCACAATGCTTAGCAAAGGAGCGGTCAAGTGACTGATATGTGTGGTGTGTTTTGTAATTGTGGGTTTGGGATGAGATTATCATTTATGCTGTGAAAATGGGGAGGTGGTGGCCAGTTTGCATTGCACAGTACCAAAGAATGGTGTGCATGACTGTGGGTGAGATTTGAATGAATGAGTGATTGGTTAAGGAGTCAAGTTGTGTTTTAAATGCCTGAGTAATTTGGTGTCAGTAAATTGTGTCAAATGTGTTTGAGGGACTGCAGTTGGGTGTTTGTAGAAGTGAAGGATGAAAGTGATCAACATTTGTGGATGGGTGGTGTTGAATATGGTATTACTGAAAAGTAGTGGAGGGGTTAGGTGCAATACATTGGCAGGTATGAAGTTCAAAAGAGTGCCGTTAGTTGCTTTGCAACATAATGTATTGAGTTAGCAATAAGCTCCGGGGGAAATAGCGAGGTGAATATATAGTGTAAGTGATTAAGGGCCCAATTGTGAGTTTGTCAGACGGGTTGCTCCATCACAATGTGATGAATATACTGTTTCCTTTATCACAAGTGTGTTTTATCCTATGTTACTTGTAATAATGTGGATGAGATATCCATCATGTAGTGACAGAGTAAACTGTAAACCAAAAATTAAATCAGACCCAAGCTGATAGTGATATTAGTGCACTTGAGGGGTGCTGAGACTAAAAGAATGCAAAAACAACAGTTAATGGACAGAATGCAGAACAATGTCATGCATTCACCCCAGTACAGAGATCTGGGCCTCAATTCATCATTTCTTTGCTCACCATGCAGTTCCAGTTTAAACCGAGCCATATGCAAAATCAGTCTTGACCCTGTGCCCCATGGGAACAGTCCAGCCCGAACTGCCAGGCCAGGTCATCCCTGCACTGGAAACAAGCATCCTAGGACCAGTTTCGGGCTTGCAGCCCTCATCAGCCAGGATAGCTTGATTCCAGTGGCATGGAAAGCACGGGACTCACATTTGAGCATACCCGTCCCACTCGGGGTGACAAATGCAAAAACAACAGTTAATGTACAGAATGCAGAACAATGTCATACATTCACCCCAGGGACTATAAGAATGGCACAAGTGACTTAGTAGCAATGTGAGGTGTTAAGTTGAAGTTGGATTGAAGTCTGTTACTATAAATAAATTGATGCAATAAGTAATATGGTGCATGTATAGTAGTAGGAGTGATTATACTGCGAATAAGTGATTTGTATAAGGCTGATGACCAGTGAATGGTTTGAGCAACTTTTGTGGTCAGTGGTGGTGCTTTTGTTGGTTGTTTCTCTCAAGTGCCCTTTAAAAGACCAGTTGGTTGTTTCTCAAAAGCACGAGCACTGCGGCACACACAGCAGAGAATGGATACTAAAGTGCAGCAACTCCTAGAAGCTAAGTGCCTGGAGGACCCTGGCACTCAGAGGGGAAGTGAGAGCAGATCAGAAGTGGGTAACAGTGGAGATATCAGTACGGCTCATGCAGAAAACGTAGAGAATGCGGAAAACAGTACCTTATTGGATAGATGACTTAAAATGACTACAGCTACCCCCATCTCCTGCACACAATACCGTCTTTTTTCAAAATATCACATTTACCCTGCTGCCGCAAATGCAAGTGATCAGAAACAAGCTTTGCTGCTGCTTCAGACTGCTTTAGTCCCACATCAACATCAGTTGCATAAGGAGATTGGATTGACAGCTGATAAAACATTAACTCCAGCATTAGCCAGAGAGAAAGGTCCTCTTAAGATTATGCAACAAGATCCACAACTCGGCCAAACAGTGAAAAATACTTTTGAGCTCATCCTTTCTGAGATAAAAGAACTTCAGGCCATATTATCAAAAAAGGGCGATACATTATCGCCGCTTTTATCGGCAGGAAACCCTTTCATGGATGGGCTCAACTCCAGTCATGACCAAGCAAGCAGAGGTCCAAACAAAGGGAATAGTTTTAACCAATATGGGCCCGCCACAGTCTGTTAATATACACTTTATACCAAGAGAGCAAAGAGAGGTGATGCGGGTGCAGCACAGAACCAATGTAGCAGTGGAGAAATGTAATAGTAAGCTCCTAATGCGCTGCTCACTATATCTCATGTGGCCGTGTAAGTTCTGGATTAGTAATACTCATCTCGGGCAGAGCAGCTCACCACATCCCATGCAGCACCTGAATATCAGCTCTGGATCCCGCCAATATACATACTTCAGGGGCGGAAAGATTTTGCCATTACATATGCCCCTCACAGCCTCTCACGGCTGACTGCAGTCTGGGGCCGCTACAGAATCGCAGCGCTCAGGCGAAAACTCAGCAGCGGTGCCGGCTCCGACATCTCTGCATCCTCCATTGGCTCAGCACAGCGTAGCAGAAGCAGGACAGCAGCAATCCTTCGTGTTGGAGGCATGGCCAGACCAGGTGCTCTAATGGAGACGCACTGTAGGAAGCGTCCACCTTCATCTAGGCAAAACTGTGCTCTGTTGACTGTCGAAAATTGGAAAGCTATGAGCAAATTTCCAGAGTGGATGACAGAAGCCGAGAAATGGGTCTCTTTTTTAGAAGATAAAGTGGGGACCTTTCAACAGGAGATTAAGTAGACAAAGCAAAGTAAAGATGCTCTGGAGTCCAAGCTTTAAGATTTGCAGAACTATAATAGACGCTCAAATCTTCATTTAGGGGAGGGTTCCAGAATAGGTTGAAGGGCCCCCACTGCAGAATAGGGTAGAATCCCTGCTGAAAGTGGCTATCCCTGCACCGATAGGGGATTTAACAATGACAAGGGCACTTAAGATACCTTCTCAGTGTCTTACTAATGCAAAATACCCTAAAAAAATACAAAGGTTCCTCAATTTAAGATTTTCTCAGATATGACAGCACTTTCTGCAAAAAGGAGAAGAGATTTTATGCGGTTGATTGACTCTTTTAAAACAAAAGGCGGACATGCAACTATTGTGCAGCAATCCAAGCTGAAAGTTCTTAGGAATGGCAAATTACATATATTTGATGATGTAGCGAAAGCACAGAAGCGCCTGCAGCAGATGTCTTGTGCTCTGTAAAACAGCCACATGTTGACAAGTTTTGATGTCTGTAGGCCAGAGCGGCATCTATGTGGTTGGAGGGGCTTCCGGTTTTGCCGAAGAGGCCTTGTTAGAATATTATGGGAGGAGTTGCTAGGAGTGGAAATACCTAGTGTCCTTTTGCTAACCAGGGACACACAATCAATGGTGCAAAGACATGGCACCTAGGGCACTTAGTCGGATTTGGGAGAAGGTGTAGGCTGTTCTCCCAAAATGCACTTGGGGTGGGTGAGAGACAGTCAGATAAGTGGGGGGTAGGTTAGGGCACTGGGTGTGTAAATGGGGTAGAAATTGAGAATTCATCTTGTTTTGATAAAAGTAATAGGTGTGGAAGAGATAAGCAAATGTTTGATGTAGCAAAGCATCAGGAGAGGCCCTCTCATGTAAATATCATTTCATAAGGATATGTGTCTATGAATTATGTATTATGTATTATGCGCCTTAACCTTTGTAAGCACTTTAGATACTTATTGTATCTCTGTACCCACAAGGTCGATCATAGAAGTAGGTGGAAAAGGGATATTACGTAATTGCTGTGGTGATATTACCAAGTCCTGTTTTAACTATCTGTATAAGTATAGTTTTAGTTTTTCACCTTTGCTCAGAATGCATTATGTTCTTTTTCAATCAAACAGAGCTACAGCTAAAGTAGAAAGTGTCTGGAAGCCTTTAAGGCTACCATCTGTGGCTATATAATCAACAAAGATATTGTAACAAAGAGCTCTCAAAAGATAGAGATGTCACAATTAGAAATAGGGGTCCACAAGGCAAATGAACAATTTATTAAAAATAAAAGAGCAAAAAAGAAAATGGCTCTTGTGCATGCTTGTAAAAGGATGCAAGAATACTATTATAACAAAGGTTGTTTGGCCTACTCCACATACCTTCAAAAAATAGATGAAGAAAGTGAATTTTCCGGGAAATTCCTAGGTTGGCAAATAAGATTGGAAAAGCATCCAACAGGATAACATCTATGGTGGAAAAAAAATTCAAAGATCCGCATGACAGAAGAATCATTAATCCATGAGTATTTCTTTAACCATTATAGAGCCATCTATTCCATGACACAGGTGGTTAATGGTTTAAAACTGAAGGAGTTTATGTGTACGGTTACAGTCCCCAAATTACAGGTAAATCATGTAAGGGATCTGCTGGCAGATATTACACTTAAAGAAATAGTGGAAGTGGTGCAGTCGTTAGCTAACGGGAAAGCAAGTGGAGAAGATCGATTCCCAGACAAATTATATAAATACATTTCTGCTGCATTGAACCTTCAATTGGTAGTAATGGCCAACTCTATTCTGGGAGAGGAGAGGTACCATCCTCCTTTAAAATTGCGGTAGTGGTCAGTTTTTAAAGAAAAATAAAAACAAGGAGGATGTGAATTCATACAGACCAATAAATCTCCACTGAGTACAAGATTATAGCTAAATTCTTATCCTACAGAATGAGTAAGTGCGTGGACAGTCAGACACCCATATGGATTTCTTCTAGGAAGGCAGCTATCTTTTAACACCACTTTGTTAATTTGGACTTTCATTATTTCAGCGACAATAAAATACCAGCCCAGATTATGCAGCTAGATGCAGAGAAGGCTTTCGATTTGGTTTTGGCTGCATTTGGATTACCTGCTAGATTTATCAGCGTGATCTCGGGGTTTTATAGAAGGTCCTCAGCACAAATAATTATTAATTCCAGGTGGATTGGTGCGTGCAATAAATACAGAGGACCAAGACAAGTTTGTCCCTTTTCACCGACACTTTTCACTCTTTTAGTAGCGCCATTATCAATTACTATTTGTTTGAGCAGCAATTTAACCTCTCCAATTCGGGGGATGATAAATATAAAGCTGTACGCTGACGATATAGTCTTATTTCTTAAACCAGACCTAGAGATGCAAAAAAGAATAGTTTAGATTGTTCACTGATACCAATGGACAGCTATAAAATAATTATATCGAAAAAGATGGCATTCCGTGTAATACTGCAAAAGGCACTTTAATATCAGAATTTTGTTCAGTAGTTAATACCAGACCTAAGGGGTATTTGGGAATATATGTTTCCGAGAATATCAATGATCTTTACATTTTAAACTTTGTTCCTCTGCTGAATAAAATCAAGAGTTTGTTCCTAAAATTGAATAACTTACCCCTGTCAATAACTGGTCGAGCTGCACTGATTTGTATGTCAATTTTACCACTATGTAATTTCTTATTCTCTGCCATTCCAAGTGCAATAAAGATGAAGTTTTAGGAATTGCAGGGTATGTTTACAAGTTTTCTATGGTCAAATAAAGCACCTAGACTAGCTATAGACACATGGGAAACAACCTTTACAATGCAACTTTTACAACGCACTACCATTACAACAACATTTTTACAACGCAAAATCAATTACAACGCATGCCATTACAACGTAACCATTACAACGCATTACACTACAACGCATACAACTACAATGCATGTCTTTTCAACAGAGACATTACAACGCATACCATCACAACGCATAGTACCCTTACACTATCTAACACCTACCCTACTGTTGCACCCCCTGGAGTTAGAATAGTAATTTTTACCCCTACACTATCCAACACTTACCCTACTGATGCACCCCCTGGAGTTAGAATAGTAATTTTTACCCCAACACTATCCTATACTTACCATACATGCAATGGTATGCGTTGTAATGGTATGCGTTGTAAAGGTAGTATGCGTTGTAATGGAATGCGTTGTAAAGGTAGTTTTAAAAAATTCGTTGTAATGGCATGCATTGTAATGGAATGCGTTGTAATGGATGTTGCATTGTAACTAATGCTTTGTAAAGGTATGCGTTGTAAAAGTATGCGTTGTAACGTCACACATTCAGATACATTATACAGACCTTTGAATGAAGGTGGATTGGCCCTCCCTGATTTCAGGGAATATTACTTTGCAACTTTTGTGCATACTGCTTACAGGTCAGATAAAACTTGAAATACCAACAGATTTGATTAATTTTTTTTAGATTACATTTTTCAAGAATATCATATATTACTGACTTTATGTGATTAACCAAAAAAACAAAACTAAAGTCAGGTATAAGGTTTTACAATGAATTATAAAATATAGGCAGCAATTTTTCAGCTATTATGATATCCCGATACTCAATGCAACAACCCATTTATCAGATATATATATCTATATATCGGGGCAGTTCCCCTAGTGGATAAGAAATGTGTTTTAAGTTGGTTAAGCAATGGGTATGAAAGGATATGGGATTTTCTGGATGGGAGTTGGAAAAATTGGAACAAAATTGAACCCAGCATTCAGCATCATTACAATGGTCCTTTATTAGAGTAAGGCATTTCCTACTGGATCTAAATCCCATACAAATGGCGGCATAGGCAAAACTTATCGAAGATCTGATAGAATCCAAAACCGTAGGTCAATTAGCTGCTGGGTTTCACTTTTACATAACTATGGAGCATCTAAGCTCCATGAGAAAATGCTAACTAAATGGCAGGATAAAGAAAATCTTCAGATACCAGTGTCAGCCTGGGATAAGATAAATGAGTTTAACTATTAAAGGGTGCAAATATGCGTTGAATGCAATTTTACACCAAATGGCTGCTATATAGAACTCCCGCCTTTCTCCACAAAATAAACAAACAGATTCCGGCAAACTGTTTTAGATGCAAGGGTGAGGAAGCTGGCAATAGGACGCATATGGTGGGGACCTGCTCAAAGCTAAGTAAGTTCTGGGATGAGATCAGTAAATTTTGCTGTCTCGTATTGCGGCTGCAACAACCATTCAACACTCTGACATCCATTTTCGGCTATCCACTCAAGGTAAAAGCTAATTTACTATTCTGAAAAACAACTCTACATTGTGACTTTAATAGCTAGATCCTTTATCCTTCAAAAATGCTGAGGAAATCCTCACATTCCAACATTTTAGATCCAAAATAAATAGGATTTAGGAGTTGGAAAAAAGGTACGCATTAAGATTTGGATCACAAATCAAATCTCTTAAGCTATGGCAAATATTTAACTAAGGAGGGGATATATTGAGCAACATTCTGTTAAAATTAAATTAGTTAGACGTTTTAAAGATAACTATGTGATTGTTTAAAATGATCTTACTTTGGCATGTTCTGTTGTAATGTTTCAAACTTTAACATGTGCTGTGAATAGTGAGATTGCGTTAAATTCCACTGACCTTGCTGGTGATTTGTCAATAAAATGTGTATATTGATGAATTCTCCTAATAAATAAAAATAAATTAATAAAAAACACCAGACCACTAAATAGATCCCTTTCAGGGTATTTGACATGGCAATTCTGTACATTTGTCAGTTTTATGAAAAATAAAGGCAAATGTTCATGTCTGGCAGGGACTAGCACCCAATTAAGATATTGTTAAAATCATAAATTTTCATTTAAGCAGAAATAATTGTCTATCTTTGCTTTATCGACTATTTGTGTATTTTTCAACAGTTGTAAAATACTTTATGTAATTTCATTGTGTATTTGGTATGATAAAGTTAATCAATTGACATGGAAAATAAGCTAGTAGTTTAATGTGCAAAGATACATATAAAACATAATGAAGAAAAAAGAATGAGGTGTATGGTGAAACAATGTTGGTGTAAATGAGTGTCTATTTAAGCATATGAGTGACTTAATCATG
Source organism: Lissotriton helveticus (assembly GCF_964261635.1). NCBI lineage: Eukaryota > Metazoa > Chordata > Amphibia > Caudata > Salamandridae > Lissotriton > Lissotriton helveticus. The sequence continues at coordinate 1,579,199,467 of NC_136061.1, read as the reverse complement.
TTCAGGTGGGTGGGTTGAAAAGTAGTGCACCTTGATGATTGCATGGATGTTATGAAGATCAGTCAAAAAAATATATTGAGAGTACAGGATTGGAATTGCAAATGAGGAATGGTATGAAAACTAATGGTAAGTGAATGGTGTACACTGTTCTTGTTCGGTATGCTGATATGAGTGCGTACTAGTGGTGTGTTGCAAGTAGCTGGGTAAATCACAGTATGTAAGTGGTGAAGGTTTGCTGTACAAGGGTTGATGATAAAAGCTGAGTCAGACTCAACAGTAAGTAACTAGGGTTATGTGGTAATATGAGAGAGGAAATGTATCTGATAAAAAGTTGCCAAGTGCTGGCATACATTCATTGGGTGGATAACACTGGTTCTTCATTATATTTGGTGTAGGTTACCATGTCAAAAGGACATCCACATTAAAACCTGATACCACATTTTTCTCCAAATAGTGTTTTGCCTGTCCAATATTAGCAAACAGATGAGCAAAGGGGACAGAAAGAGTTGCTGTGGATCAGTATTCTCTGGAATGACTGTACCACCAAAATATCATGGTACAAGAAATTCAAGGACACAATCAGTATCAAGGGACATAATATTGAAAGTGCATATAGGGAAGTATATGTTTACTATTCACAACTCCACATGTATGCACCTTGAAGGTATATGTGCGACATAGGTATACACTTTGGAGTTACGTATTCACTGTTGATTTTTTTTAAATATTCTGTCCTCTATATAGGGTTCCATCAATAATCTGTGGTCACTATACAGTTGTAGACCTCTCCAGATGCAGTAAAAGTATGGGTGGACACCACTGTGGGCGTGTTAACTGCTGTACATTTAGAGTTGGGTGGAAACAGCAAAATACCACTTTTTGAATCAAAGTAGAGTACTTTACCGCATTGGGATGCAGTCTATTAGAATGATTGAACTAACAGGGTACCCATTTCCAAGGTCATTCTAATGAAACAAGAGGGAGACTGATATGGAATGCATCACTTCTATCAGATGATTGAGGTGCATGGCTAGGATCAGAGATTTGAAGTTTCCCAGCTTCCAGGTCTAACTGAGCTCATCCAGCCCAGCTTCTTTTCTTTCCATTTCTTACAGTCCAGATATTAAAAAATATAAACTCAAGTGATAATATAAAATAATTTGTAGAAAAAACATAAACTAGATGAGCTCATTCAGTGTCTTCAGTTCGAGATGTGTGGATTGGACTGACTTCAAACAACATTTTACAGTTTTCCTACTTTCTTTACAAGGCCTTTTCCTCACCAAAGAGTAAAACAGAATTCAGGTACATTTCTGCAGGTAACAAAATAACCATTAAACAAAGTTTCTTGAATGCAAAGGCCTCCTAATACCTCTGTTATTATATTTGGCAAAAGATTCCCATGCCACTATCAATGAATAAGAATGGGGGTAATTACGATGGCGGAAGGCCCGCAGTGCAGTGACGGGCCTTCCACCATCGGAAAGAAATTTCCCCCCGCCACATTACGGTGCAGTGGGGTGGTCAGCATCAGTAAAATGGTGGCAGTGCCTAGCAGGCACCGTCCGCCAGATTAGGATGCTGGCCGCTGCCAGCCTTTCTATGGCGGGTAAACAGCCGTTAAAAGGCTGGTGGGGATTGATTTTGGGGGCCTGTTGCGGGCCCCCCTTGTGTTGGGGGAGGTGGCTGGGCACTGGGGGTGTACCATGGTACACCCTTGCATTCCCCTGCACTGAGTGGCAGGCACCGAGCGGTGCCTGCCATGTAGTGCAGGGAAAGGCACTACAAGCATTTTTACTATTGCAGCGGGTGCTGCAGCCAGCAGCACCCTCCACAATGGTAAAAATGCAAGATGAGACTGCCATGGTAGCAGTCGCATCATAATTTGACATTTGGGACTGCCACCATACAGGCAGCTGGTCCCACTCACCACCTCGATGGTGGGTGAACTCACGCCTGCCATTGTAATACCCCCCAAGCTGCTACTCTGTGAGGGTGCTCCCCGAGGACCAGTCTATGGTGGGTGATGAAACAAGAGGAGATAAAGAAGGGAGAAGAACCAAGTGGATAAAAATATGTAAAGGGATAAAAACATAACGGAGAAAAAAAGGCTTAAGGAAATAAATATTGGGACATATTTTCTGAAAAGAGAAAACGCTGAGTTATCTCCCAATGAGATATAGAGTATTTTGCAGGAATCCCTTGTACGACCTCCTCAACCATCTGCCCTTGCAAGGTTTGTCCATTCAATAACATTATATTGGGTCATAGTGACACCTATGAATTGCAGCACTAAGAGGCAGTAGAAATGCAGCAAGAAGCATGTAAAAAGAAGACATGCTATTATTTAGAAAAAGACAGGATAAGATAGAAAATAGGTAGAGGAAGGCATGAGGTAACAGGGAGAAAGACTGAGGGGAGGAGGGTGGTAAGTGAAATGCTTTGTGTCGGCGGCTCTTAACACAGTGGCCAAGGGCCACGACATTTAAAAATTAAACAGATATCTAAAGGAAAATGCCTTTTTTTGTATAATCACTCCTATTTTTCTGGACAGACGCTGCTCCTTTTTTAACTCTGTGTAATGTGGCACTGCTAACCAAAACCCAGTGCATGTGTTGTGACACCTAAAGCTTGTTAAAATTGGCTACCCTTCTGAGTGACTTTTTTAACTTACCTATGAGTCCCTAGTATATAGTACAAAAGTGCACCCAGGACTTGTCAATGAAATGTCACTAGTGCAGTGCTGCTCATTTTCTGTCACCATTGCATTGGCAATGCAAAGCTTGTCTCCAGGCCAGCCCCTGCAACCTGGGTTTACAGTTTTAAAACTGTCAACTTAACTTGTGAAAGTAAAGTTTTGCCATGCCAAAACCTTCATTTTTTTATACTTATATATTAAGACTTAGATCGTCATTAAATAGCTATAGGGTGGGCTGAATGGTATTTAAAAAGTAGGACATGCTTTACATGCCCTGGCAGGGAATCACCCCAAACCCCCCTCATGTTTTTTCTCACTGTAGCAAGGCTTTGGGTCTCCCTTAGGAAAGCACTGGCTACACTATAGCCAAGCTTCAGCTTTGAAGTAGCTGAAAAATTATTCGAGGACTCATTTACATAGTACTATCAAATCCAACTTAATAGCCATGCTTAATTTTTGGCTCACACAATGCATACTTGCTCTGTGTCTCTTTCGACTATGAAGTTTGTATATTTAGAGCGAATTAAGCTTGATCCTGCAATCCATCAGTGCTATGCAATGAATCGGCCATGTACTTTAATATGACAATATTAGTAGATAGGGAATTATTTTAAAGATAAATCCAGTTACCTTTTTTTATGGATCACTGACATAATAGCGAGTACAAACATATCCCCATACACAAATATGGACACATAAATATCGATTTAAAAAATAACGACATCTTATCTTTAAAATGTATATTTAAAAATTATAGAAAAAATGATATTGATGTAAAAAATATTGATGTACAAAATATATTTTTTATATATAAAAAATTATGTTAAATTAATGAAATAATAAAAATGAACTTTAAAAAAAGTATTTAAATGTAATCTACATTTTAACATAGATTCATAGATTTACTTACAAAAATTAATTAACTAACAATTATAATTTATTTTAAAATGTTATAAATATATATACATTTACAAATAAATAAATAAATAAATATATATTTCTATATATATATTTCTATATATATCAAAAGTTCAAACCACAAAGGAAAAAGGCGGCACACCAGATGGATCCGTGTGAGATTTATTGCTCACCAACAACGCGTTTCAGCCGTGAAGGGCTTTGTCAAGTTACCTGGAAGTGGGTGCATCGGCATTTTGAAAACAAGGAAGTTATGTCATAATGGACATAGTAGACACACTATTGTATTATCTAACAGACAAATGTTTGTAATGATAAATGCAAACAAAATTCATATGGGTGGATTATTGACATCAAAAATAAATAATAACAATCCATAATTAAGTATATAGTACATTTGGCCATCAATTCCACTGTTTTGATGCTAATCATAAACCACAAAGAAATATACGATGTGTACGTACATAAATTGAATTACACGTGACATGTCTTTACAATTGTGTCTCTAATCGCTTCTAAGGCCTCCACCATAAAATTGAAATACAAATATAATGCGGGGGTGTCCACTGAAGCTATTTGAGATGTTATCAATGGCATGACAAAATGGAGATGTGGATGATCTCGCAGGGCGGTGCACTATGCTGATCAGTATATGAAACAGTCATAACTCAAATGAGGGCGCTGTTCCTGCATACTCTCCTGTGCTAAAGTCAATGTCTGTGTGAGGGACAACCAGCCATGGCTCCAACCCCACCAGATATGCGAGGGGAGCAGGGGCATCAGAACTGTCAGTTGGGGAAAGCACAGATAAGTATATGAAGGCATAAGTGTGCCTGATACACAATGACGGGACCCAAAATGTAAATATAATGCCGCCCCCTTAGGTAGAAAAGGAAATTAAAAAATGCTCCCCTTAATTACAGGGTGGCACGTGTTAAGAAGTGAAAAGATGCTAATTCATAAAAGCAGTGACAGTAGACCCGGTGGAAATTGCATAAATACATGTCCATTCACATCATGGCATAACTGCGGGCTGGGTGATGGGACTATTGGTCTGTAATGTCCTGCCAAGTGGCAGAACAGAAACAGAAAGTCAACACACAAATCTATGTAGGACTGGTACGAACGGGGAGAATTATTAGGGAAAGGCAAGTGCCTGCCTAATACGTGCCGGAGGAACGGTGTATTGGCTAGACAATTTATTAAACATAAATTACTTCCCACCCTATTCCCCAACAAATTCACCACCCGCTCTTAGCAAAATGACAGATAACATAATTACCAATTAATTACTAATAATTAACAAACAAATAATGAATAATTAATGAATAGTTAATTCCCACAATAAACATTATAAAATATAAATTAAACAAATATTAACAATTTAAATATAGTAATAATTGTATTATAATTAAATCACTTCCCACCCTATTCCCCTATAAACCCATAATCTGCTCCTGAAAAAATTTATACAATTAGCATAATTGCCAATTCATTCATTAATAAAAATTTACAACCAATTCATAATTAATTAATAATAAAAATTAAATTAAATAAATATTAATAAATTAAAAATATTAATAAGTTAATTATATTTAAGTTACATCCAACCCTATTCCCCTATAAACCCAGTCCTAAAAAAAACCCACAATTAACATAATTACCAATTAATTATTTAATACAAATTAACAACCAATAAATAATTAATTATCATTATATTAACTCCCACAATTAACACTACATAATCTAAATTAAATAAATACTAATAAAAAAAATAAAAAGTAAATTTATTATAATTAAATTACTTCCCACCCTAATCCCATATAAACCCATAACCCGCTACAGAACTACAAAACGCTAAATTTAATTTAGACAAAAATATTAACTACAAAAACAAAAGCAATACTTATAGAAAAATAATATATCACACACTTTAAAAATACATACCAAAATACGTAACTCTAATTTAAAAATCGATATTTTCAAAAACTGTATTCTTGCAAACGATATTACTAACTTCAATATTGTCAAAAACAATATTTTTTATCTTAAAGTTGATATTTTTGGCAACAATATTCTTGCTGTCGATATTTCTGTATCACGATATTTCCAACTCAATATTAGTGTAGGTTGATATTTAAAACTCAATATTCTGTCTGTGCAGCTTTTTTTACATTGCAAATTCAATTGTTTTTCCTGCAAAATTTTAATCTTTACTTTACTTTTAATACTTTATTCGGTTTTTGTGATAAAAAACCCCATAAAAGTTCGTAAAATATACAATTCACAATTCACAATCCAGATTATATTAAAAACACTTCAAGAGACCAAAATACAGTATGGTAGGGTCCCAGTCATAAAAATAATTTGTCACTCCAAGGTTGAGACAGGATCATAGGGGTTCATGGTTAGTCATTGTTACATGTGCAGAGGTTTTCCCAAAAAGTCATGGTGTATTTTAGAAGGCCTGCCACATAGGTATGACTTCGGAAGAGGAGGAAAACACGGGATGTTTGGATAGAAGTCATATAAATCCTAAATGGATATTGAGCCGTCTCTTATTTCAGGCGGTCAAGTTTTCAAGTACGGGACAATATTTCTGTCTCTAAATCGCACAAGTACTAAGTCCCCAGGAACATCTTTGGGAAGGGAGCCCAACCAATCCACCCTTCTGACACTCCTTATTGCTCCGTATAGATAACAAGGCAGTGGCCTATTTTTTGACAGCCAGAATTTGGTTTTATTGACTAAATCGTGTTGTCTCTCAGTTTTTCCAGGTGGGAGAGCCGGTACACCCGCAAGAATGCACACGTATGGGGCCGCTTCCGGCGGTAAATGAATAGAATTAGCTTTGTTGTAACCTACTCTAGGTGCGGTCAGTCGGGGAAGGGGAACTTTAGCGGGGTATTTAGCTATTTTTTGCCCTGATACACTAGGGCCAGCAGGTTGTGTTTGACACCTTTTATCCTGCACCAAAGGTTTAGAGCCTAGGTGAGTAGGAGATGGCTTAGGGCGGTTGGGTTTGTCACTACATTTGTCAACCAGCGAGTTTAACTTGAAGGCTTTCTCTATACCAGAGAGCCTATCCCCTAACATGTTAATTTTTTCTAACAACGGAACTAACATGGAGCTAACCAGTTGTTCGATAAAGGGTAGTATGTGCAAGTGGGGAGGAGGTGTTATGGCCTCTGGATTCTCAGCAGTCGGTGGGATCATAGAGGAATTAACAGTAGATGGACTTAGACACAAATTTTGGGTTTTGGGGTTGTTTCCTCCTTGATTGGCACCGTTATATTTCCTTTGCACAAATGAAACCTGAGGGGGTTCAAAACATTGATTTTTCGGACTACAGGTTTTGTCAGACAGTGTGGAGGGATCTAGGCGTATAGCCTTGTCTGATAGTATACTAACGCTTTTGGGCGGAGGGGGAGTTACCGATGTGGCATAATTAGTTTTACATAGGAGATTTAACTTGTCTAACAAAGAGAACATTTGCCCATTACCTGCTACGCTAGTTAAATGGTCCCCCTTGGAGGTCATGGTGATATGGGGCGGCGATATATGAAAAAGCCCACAAGTATGGAGACAAATCGAATAGAGGGGGTCTTAACCTTTGTGATAATAGACCTGCAGTGTGGCAGCCAAGGGAGGTGGCCCGTCCCGTCCTTATCCGGCCTTTGAGGGCCGTAGAGGGCCCGCCCTTAGCCCGGGCTTGGTCCGGCTAGTCCCTCGCGCGTCCCGCGACGCGGAGGGAGCGTCTCAACTTTTGTAGCGGCTCCGGGCGCGATCCGTTCAGGAACCGGAAGTCCCCGCAAAGCTCTCTCGGAGCTGTAGTCTCTGGCCGCAAGATGGTGGGGGAAAACGGCGTGGAGACTACAGCGTCTGGGACCCAGGAGCTACCCCCGCAGGACAGCGTCTCTCAGGGCAGCAACAGGTTGGGATTCCGCTCCAACAATGCCCCCCCGCTCCACCGAGGGAGCGTCTCAACTTTTGTAGCGCCTCCGGGCGCGATCCGTTCAGGAACCGGAAGTCCCCGCAAAGCTCTCTGGGAGCTGTAGTCGCTGGCTGCAAGATGGTGGGGGAAAACGGCGTGGAGACTACAGCGTCTGGGACCCAGGAGCTACCCCCGCAGGACAGCGTCTCTCAGGGCAGCAACAGGTAGGGATTCCGCTCCAACAATGCCATTTTAATCAGTTAGATAGATAGCAAATAAGTTGCCATATTTCAATAGATTTGTAGCACAACCAAAATGTACAATTTTCCACCTGCTCAGAAGAAAAGCCTGTCAAATTTAGGGGCCTATTAGGATGGCGTACGGACCTGTGTCCGTTCGCCACCCCCGAGGTGGAGGGACCGTCCGCAGCGGCGGTCCCTCCATACCAATTAGGATGTGACCGCCAGGGTGGCGGTCACATCCCGTATCTTTAACCTTGCGGCGGGTGATGCTTGAAGCAGCACCTGCCGCAAGGTTAAAAATGCATGTTTTGCATTTACATGCTCAAAGCGGCAAGCACCGCGCGGTGCCTGCCGCTTTGTGCATGTAAATGCAGGGGGGTACCATAGGTACACCCCATGTGCACCCCCCACCCCCGACACCCTGGGGGCCCGCAACGGGCCCCAAGCACAAAAGACCACATGCTTTTCCACAGCGAAAAAGTCGCCGTGGAAAAGCATGTTACAGCCTGCATCCTAATATGGCTGGACAGCGCCACCATATTTGCCTGCATACACCGCGGATCAGCGGTGGACGGACTTGCCGTCCGCCGCTGATCCCACCGCCATCCTAATGTGGCGGTGGGTGTTTCCGATGTCCACGGTGGTGAATCCTCATCCTCCAGGCTGGCGGTGTCACCGCCATCCTAATCGGCCCCTAAATGTTTGTTTTTACTTACAGCAGAAAAACATGTTTTACTTTGGTGTCCCTGCATCATCATATAACATCTATACCATAGTTAAATTTGTATTTCTTATTGAAAGAAATCCCTTTCACATTTCTATACACCCAACTTTGGTGCAAGATATGGTTGGGAGAAGGAGATCAACCTACACTCAACAATTGAACATAATTTACAAATCTGATTTGTGTTGCTTTTATATGCCTATGCTATGCTGCGGAGGAGTAACTCAGAGGTGTACAAGTCAGAATGAAACGCCTCTCTGCTGATCATCTTATGCATCGAAAGAATGACAAAATAAAAGGCTTGCTGACAGATTCCTAGTTTACCACCTTCTAGTCTCTTTAAATTCGTATCAAAATTACATATGCAAACGATCACAGAAGAAATAGAAAAGGTTTAGCAAGCTAGGATTTTAAAATTCATAAGGGTCACATATGATCATAATTGTAAAATGAATGGGCTTGGCACTAAATGACCGACTCATAATACTATGGTTTCTTGTTCTTTCTCCCAAATGTCGAAGCTGAAGCTGCATCTATTTTTTGCATCTGTACTTGCCGCATATGTCCTTATTAACTGCTTTTCTCAAAATCAAGTAGGAACTTGTCTTGCTTGAAATAATGTCCTTTGTTGATTCAACTCTTTAGCTATGACATCTTTCTGATTTTGAGTTGCTGATCTGTTTTTTTGTTTTTCTCACTAGGCAATGTGTCTGGGCATACTCTGATCGATATTGGTTCTGGGCCCTCTATCCATCAATTGATCTCTGCCTGTGAAGCCTTTGAAGAAATTATTGCTTCAGATTTCACTGACGCAAACCGCCACGAACTTGAAAAGTGGCTGAAGAAGGAACCTGGAGCATTTGACTGGAGCCCAATAGTGAAGGCTGTGTGTGAACTTGAGGGAGATAGGTACAGTATTGGGCACGTTTACTCCTTATTAATGAAAACCATGATTCTGAAATAAACTATTATATTAACTGTCGTCATCATTAGTTCACATTGCTTTTCCGTCTTGTCAAAACTTCCACTCGCTGAACACGTTCTTCCTAATAGATGTAGGCTTGCTTAATGCTCACCAAGCTCCTGGCAATAGTAAGCACAGAATAACGCATTGATACTGCCATAATAGATAGTTCGAATCACCGTAAAATGCATGCGAAAGAAATACAGCTGATCTTTCAAACAAGCTGAATACAAGTATTACCGAGGTTTAAATAGATAATTCTAATAATTAGAATGTAAGTGTAGAGAGAGCAGGCATACTTCCTTAAACATATTCTTTTCTGGGCTTTTTCAGGCATAAGTTTAAAATATTTCAAAGAGACTGTTAAGATGTATTATCTCTAGTGAGCAAAGCCACAGAAAATCATTAAGGGTAATTAAATGTATATTGTATGGTTACTGTTTCGTTTCAGACAGACTTCTAGCCAGAGCAGTGGACAATCAAGATGGCTTCTCTAGGAAAGTAGGATCCCCCACTTTTTTGCTGATGTATCGCTGTTTTTGACTAGTCTGACTAGGATCCTGCTATCCAGGGCCCCAGTCTATCTGCTTTCACCCTTAAATTTCTATATATGTACTTTGTTTACACTCCCGATTGCATACTAATGTACCCTTATCAGTCCCTAGTATGTGATATACCATTTACCCAGGGATAGGTACCCCAGAGGCCTCCAATGGGCTGCAGCATGTATTATGCCACCCATGAGAGGCCATTAAAAATGACACAACAGGCCTGCCACTTCACTATATCTATCTAAATCACTACACTTAAAAACCTATCAGTCACCCCTATGGCAGGCCTTATCAATCCTGAAGGCAGTGTGCTGGGTTTTTCATGAGAGAGTGCCCCTGCATGAGCAGAGCCCCTCTGCAGCCTTCGGAGACCATTCTCCAGAGTTGTCTGTGATGCAGCCAAACATATATATTTAAGTGCATTATAACCTCGCAGTAAATGCTAACTTTAAAACGGCTGCTTAGAAACATGTTGTGTTTGGTGTCAAACACCTTGGGATCATACCTCCACACCAGTAACTGGTATGGAAGGTATGATTCCACCCTTCTAGAAACACTACTGCAGACCACCGGTATAACTGGGACCAGCTTTCTCGACTTAGGCAGCACAAAATGGATGCTGCCAGCCACAGACACGATTCTGCTCTCCTGCTGCTGAGCCAAGCTCGAGCAGAGGAAGGCATGACCATAGGCATCCTGTCACAGGGACAGGCTTTAGTGTATTGGTGCTGGGTGGGTGCACTCTCAGAGTGCCATAAGTCTGCACAGGGGGCACATTTGGTGTCCCTGTGCATAGTCCAGCTCAAACCAGTTCTCGGAGCCTTTGGCTCCTGCTCTGCATCAAAACTGGCCATCCCTCTGCCTGCCCCTCCCCTAGGAGGGTCCAAAGAATCCGTCCAACCCCTTTCCATGGGTATAAATTGGGTTACCTGACTACAGGACTTTCAATTATACCTGGACAAGATGTGTGGCTCAATGATTAGAGTGGCAGACCCTGATGCAGAGGCCTGGCCCGGGACCAGGGTTCAATTCCCGCCTCGGCGGGTGTTGGGCTAAATTTCCTCGGACCTGATAATTCTCGCCTCGGTGCCTAATCTAATCCTGGGTCCCACTCTGCAACTCTGGGCAATATCTTGCTTAATCTCCACAACGGCCCCAACAGCGCTGGGATGCCTGGCTTCACCTTGGGGGTGCCCAGGAGTGGGCATTTCACAGGGAAAAGTCAGGAAGGGTTCCACAGCGGTATGCGTACAGCGCCAAGACACCTCAGGGTATAAGTTGCGCTATACAAGTACAAATTCATTTCATTTCATTTCATTCAAGATTCTGCTAAGAAGAAACCAAGTACTTTGAATGCCTGCACTATGATTGCACGACTGAAGAATCTCCCTTGGAGTAAAGGAGTTACTCCCCTGCAGCAGCAGGCACCTAAACGCATCTGACTGGTTTGCTTCTCCAGAGCTCCTGTGGACTCCGAAGATTTCAGCAACACAGGAGGTATGTTCTCGAAGATCCCTAAGGTAGATCTGACCTCACAGCGATTCTGAGACCAGCATTCCTCGTGGGGGCCATGCAACCAGAACCCCTGTGCACCACGTCCATTTGCAAGTGTATATGCTTTTTGGCATTCCCTGAGCCTTTACATTGGACTCTGTATAGTCCTGACCCCAAGCAGTATTTGCACTGAAAATATCCGTCCTCCACTCACTGAGTGGTCTGTGGGCTGGTGCTTTGCAAACTTGCTTGAGGTCTCCTCTCGATCCCTGGTCCGTTCACCTGTGGGTCCTGGCGAGAGTCACCCTGTTAATTCTTGGGCTTACCTGGTTGTTCCAGATGTGCCCTGACTCTCCATTGCTTGGAGAGTCCCCTGGACCTTGCTGGTTCACACTGTAACCTGTTTCCTCTGACCGTTTGGGTTGCATTTGCCAAGGCTTGTTGGTGCTCCAGCCGGACATCGACCCCTCAGCACTCGACATTCTTCGTGGGACAGCTCACCTCCAGACCCTGGTCATTCTCAACATCTCCATTTCCCCGTGGCTACAGAGTCAAGCATCCCTTCTTCGCAACGGAAGCACTCGACATCGGTGGGCATTTTACTACCGAGCCCCTGGTCACTTGCCGTGACCCAGACTCTGTCCCCTCTGCTTTCTGGTTCCTCTCAACTCAAATGCAGGCTTGAATTCCACCGGACACTCGTTGCCTTCCTGGCAGCAGTACTACTTTGCAGCTCTCCACTGAAAACGACAAAGGTTTCCGACACCACTTGATCCCTATGCAACCGGCTCCTCTGGGAATGGTAACACAGGTACTTCAGTACTCCCTGGTGGGTTGGCTCTAGAACCTCCTATGTTCCAAAGGGTTTTCTTGAAGTCCTCGTAGAAGTGTCCTTAAACTCTAACTTTCCAGCTGCTACTTTCCCATAGAGTTGTACGGCGCTTGCGGTCGTGTTTCCTCACTGCACCCGTCCTCCGTGGGCTCCCTGTGTCACTCCTCTGGGTGTTTCCTTGTGGTCCCAATGATTCTATGTGCTCTAAGCACTGTGTCTATAAAAGTTGTGATTGTTATACAATTCTTTTAGTATGTGGTGCTGGAGCCCGCTGTGTACTTTGCTACTTACGAATGTTCAACCGTTACAGTATTGTGTGTTTTATGTTCTAATCTCATGTAGAGATTAGTAGAGATATTTCTATTAATAAATACATATTTTTATATAACTAATGTGTGGTTCTCCTTTCATTTAGTCATTCAGGAGGTTATATTCTGGTAAAATAAGCTGCTCTACATTCCTTCAAGATTAAGCCTGAAGGTTGCTCTCCGTAGCTACCACTAGGATAGCTTTCTATAAGGTTATCATCGACCTCACACATCATAAGGGTCATGTGGCCTGGTTTAAGGTGCCTACTTTAAGTAGTGGACAGCATATACCAACCAACCTTCTCACAGCTTCCATGTTTGCAAACCAATACAGTTATCCTCATCCCAGACGATAAACAAAGTGATCTAGGACAATATACTTAGTGAGATATATATATATGTGAAGAACCTGTCTTAGATATCCAGTACTAATGACCCCTGTACAGCTACCATGAATCCTTCTGCAACTATTGCTTCTAGTGATGATACAAGTAGAGGTATTTCAGTTATTACTACTTCTACCGCTATTAGTTTTACTTACGCTACTATTGCTGATCTAATTTTTTGCTTCAACCCTTAAAAATACTAATACCTCTGCTAGCTATGCCTAGCGTGTGATCCAGTGCGATACCAAAATTTATCAGGGATCAATAATCAATAACATCAAAACACAATGGCTCATAAACATTCACCCTAAATCCCTGATGCGCTAGGTCAATTTATACGTTGAAACCATTCTTTCCTTTTATATATTCAAATGAGACATCTTTTAATAAATAAACTTTAATATCAACTTTCCTTCAATTTGGTTGATGGACCAATTAGTTGAATAGTTGATGGCAATGATGACTACTAACTTACCAACCATTTAGTCAATACGAATTATCACTGACTCTCAATAAAGTTAATAATGACATTTTTGATCTCATTGTAAGAAGTGGGGGTCTCGAGTTGGCAGAGGTAGGTACCACTGTCCAAATAGGGACCCTTGCTTCTAGTCAGGGTAAGAAGGATGCACTTTTTAGATATCCCTGCTCACCCCCTTGGTAGCTTGGCACGAGCAGTCAGGCTTATCAAAGGCAATGTGCAAAGTATTTGTACCAACACTCACAGTAACACAGTGAAAACACCACAAACTGACTCTACAACAGTTGTAGAAAAATAGAAGTATTTAATCTAAACTAAACAAGACCAAAACATCAAAAATCCAAACCAGACAGTCAATTCACAAACAGGCCAAGGCACACAGAAAGGTCAGACAAGAGAACAGCAACTTTCTAAAAGTGCTGTTGTCAAACACAGGATGTAAAAAACACCTTTCCTAAAAGATGTGTTATTAAATTCTGAGTTCAGGGATATCAGATTTTTATGTCCCACCTTGTTCCCATGGGAAGATATGCTGGTAGCCACTGTAGCCAGCATACCCCATGATAGCCTGTGGGCAAGGTAGCCTTACAATAGCGAAAAACAAAAATGGCTGTTATTCACGACCAGAGCATGTCACCTGCACTAGTGCATGATCTACCTTTCACATACACTGGACCCTGCCCAAGGGGGTACATTGTGCCCTTCATAGGGGTGACTGATGTACACAGAAAGTGAAAGGTTAGGCCTGGTCAGTGGGGACACTGACCAGGAGGACATGGCAGTTCACAGACTGCACACAGTCACTGTAGTGGTAGGCCTGAGACACCATTTAAGGGCTACTCATGTGGGTGTCACAATCAGTGCTGCAGACCCACTAGTAGCATTTGTATCACTAGCCCAGGCACACTCAGTGCACTTTACTAGGGACTTCTTGGTGATACAAATATGCCAATCATGGATAACCAATCACAATAGCAATTTATACAGGGAGCACTTGCACTTTGACACTGATCAGCAGCGGCAAAGTGCCCAAAGCATCTAAACCAGCAAAAACAAAACTCAGCACAGCGTCAAAAATACAGGAGGCAGAGGCAAAAAGACAGGGGAAACCACGCCAAAGATGCCAGGTCTAACAGGTGTCCCCTCCAGCTGAAAGTGGGGAGCACTGCCCACCCTCTTAGGAGTTCTCTTCACTAGGGCGTAAGAATCTGGACAGACCATCAGCGTTGGCGTGTTCTGTACCAGGGCAGTGTTCCACCATAAAGTACATTCCCTGTAGGGAGATGGACCACCTCAACAGTTTTGGAATCTCACCCCTCATCTGCATCAACCATCTGAGGGGCCTGTGGTCTGTCTGAACCCGGAAGTGAGTTCCAAACAAGTATGGCCTCAGCTTCTTCAGAGCCCAGACCACAGCAAACGCTTCTCTTTCAATTGCACTCCACCTCTGTTCCCTGGGAAGTAGCCTCCTACTAATGAAAGCCACAGGTTGGTCCCAGCCCTCTTCGTTGATCTGTGAGAGTACTGCTCCCACACCATGCTCTGAAGCGTCTGTCTGCACTATAAACTCACTGGAGAAATCAGGTGCCATGAGCACTGGTGCTGTACACATGGCAGTTTTTAGGGCATCAAAATCAGTTTGACAGGCTTTGGTCCAATTCACTCTCTTGGGCTGCTTCTTCGAAGTGAGCTCTGTCAAGGGGGCACTGATGGTGCCATACCCCTTGACAAATCATCTGTAATACCTGGTGAGACCTAAAAAGGCTCTCACCGCTGTCGGGGTCTTGAGGGGTTCCCAAGCCAGAATGGTATCAATCTTCGCCTGCAGGGGCACCACCTGGCCGCTCCCCACCTGCTGTCCCAAATACACCACAGATCTCTGCCCTATCTGGCACTTGCTGGCCTTGATAGTGAGGTCTGCCTTTTGCAGAGCCTTCAACACTTCACAAAGGTATGGCAAGTATTCCTCCAATGTGGAGCTGAACACAGCAATGTCATTCAGGTATGCGGCTGTGATTTCCTCCAGCCCGGTTACTACCTTGCTAACCAGTCTCTGGAATGTGGCAGGGGCATTCTTCAACCCAAAGGGTATGACTCGAAACTGGAAGTGACCCTCTGGCGTTGAGAATGCAGACCTCTCTTTGGCCCCCTCAGTTAAGGCAATCTGCCAGTACCCAGAAGTTAAATCAAACGTACTGAGGTACTGGGCAGCTCCCAACCGATCCACAAGCTCATCAGCTCTGGGGATAGGGTGTGCGTCAGTCTTCGTGACCGCATTGAGCCCACGGTAGTCCACACAAAACCGGAGTTCTGGAGTGGCACCAGGCGCAGCAGCTTCTGGCACTAAGACCACTGGGCTAGCCCAGGGGCCGCTGGAGGGCTCAATCACCCCCAGCGCCAACATCTTGGAAACCTCTTCCTTGATGCTGGCCCTGACCTTGTCAGCTACCCTATACAATTTCAAACTATCTCCAGTGTCCACATCATGGACACACCAATTGGTGACACCTGGGGTCAGGGAGAACAGGTAGGCAAACTGAAGCAAAACATTGGGCGACAGTCCCTCTGCGTTCTGGGGTCAGGTTGGGCGAGAGGACCACACCATCCACTGACCAGTCCTGCTCCTTGGATGCCAGGAGGTCAGGAAGAGGGTCACTTTCCTCTTCCATTCTAGCATCTGTAGCCAGGAGCATTGTCACTTCAGACCTCTCAAAGTGGGTTTTGAGGCGGTTCACATGCAAAACTCACAGAGGCTGCCTGGGAGTCTTCAAGTTAACCATGTAGGTTACTTCGCTCTTGCACTCCACCACCTCATATGGCCCACTCCACCTGTCTTGGAGCGCACAAGGCTCCACTGGTGCCATCACCCACACTTTCTGCCCAGGTTTAAATTCGACCAGAGTGGTATTCTGGTCATACCATCTTTTTTCATTTCTTCCTGGCTAGCTTCAAGGTTCTCTTGTGCGAGCTTCCTGAAGTGTTGTATCTGGTTGCAGAAGGCCAGCATGTTGCTGAACACATCCTGGGGTGTCTTCCCACGGGATTTCTCCCACCCCTCCTTCACCAGTGTGAGAGGTCCTCTAACAGGGTGGCCATACAGGAGTTCAAAGGGACTGAACCCTAAGGACTTCTGAGGACCCTCCCTGTAGGCAAGCAACAGGCATGGTAAAAAGACGTCCCACTTCCGTCTCATGGGATCTGCTAGGCCCATAATAATACCTTTCAGGGCGCGGTTGAACCTTTCAACCAACCCATTTCCTTGAGGGTGGTAAGGAGTGGTAAACTTAAAAGTTACACCACACTCCTTCCACAGAGACTTCATGTACCTAGAGATGAAGTTGGTACCCCGGTCGGAGACCACCTCTCTGGGGAACCCCACACGGGAAAAGATCCCCATCAATGCACGGCCCACCACAGGGGCTGTGATTGTCCTGAGAGGGACAGCTTCCAGGTACCAGGTGGCATGGTCCGCCAAGACCAGGATGAACCTGTTGCCTAAGGCTGTTTTGGGGTCCAGGGACCCCACGATGTCGATGCTCACCCGCCCGAAAGGGGAGCTCACCACAGGAAAGGGTTGGAGGGGTGCCTTGCACTTCCCTCTGCTCTTGCCACTGGCCTGACATGTTTGGCAAGATCTACAAAAGGTACAGACACGCTTCTTCATCTGGGGCCAGTAGAAGTGGGTGACAAGCCTTTGGAAGGTCTTGTCTTGCCCCAGATATCCTGTGAGAGGTACGTCATAAGCCAGACCCATTATGAAGTTCCTGAAGCGCTCGGGTACCACCAGCACACAGGCTGCACTGGGCTCAGCGAACTTAGGCTCACTATAAAGCAATTAATCTTTCCAGTAAATGAGATGATCCTTGGATGCTCCACCTGCTGCCTGGTCTGCAGCCTGCTGCAGCACACCAATGAGGGAAGGGCACTCTTTCTGCGCCTTGCAGAAAACCTCCCTGGAGGGCCCACCTTCTTGCTGCCAATGGGTCAGCTCAGGTAGCTCCCCCAATTCGGCCACCTGTTCCCAGGTAGGCCCCAGGGCATCCCCCTCAGGTTCTGCTCCTTCCTGGGCCGTGGGAACAGCTGGGGCGGGTTTCCCTGGCCCCCTGATTCTTTCTCTCCTGGCAGGTCTCTGGGCCACTGTTTCAGGATCCAGTTCTGCTGAATCACCCTTACTGGCTGTCATAGCCAGCGTGGTCACGCAGATCCACGCAGGCAAATCCAATATCTCCAGATGAGCTTGGTGCTCCATATCCTTCCATGGAGAACTCTCCAGGTCGTTACCTAGCAGACAGTCTAAAGGCAAGGCTTCACTGACAACAGCTTCAAAGAGACCAGAGCCCCCCCTCCACTCAAAGGGAACACGCGCCACTTCGCAGAGGCGCACTGAGCTGTCAGCTGCAACTACTGGGCAGAATACATTGGGAATGACCTGCTCTTCAGACACCAACTGACTCCTCGCGGATGTCACGCTGGCTCCTGTGTGTCTCAGAGCCTCTATCTCCCTCCCATTGATGATTTATTTTATTTATTTTATTTATACCATTTATTAAGCGCGCTGTTACCCAGCGGTGTCCTGGCGTTGAAATGATATCTCCCCAAGGTGACATTCCGTTTCTAAATGCCAAAAAGCCAGGTTTTAATATTTTTCCTGAAGGCCATTAGGTCCGTACTTTGCTTCAGGACCAAGGGCAGGGCATTCCAGGCAGTGGCTGCTCCAGAGATGAAGCTTCTGCCTCCCCATTGTGCTTTCCTGATCCGAGTTGTCTTGACGAGCCCTTTGTTGGCCAACCTCAACTGTCTGCCTGGCGTGTACAGTTGGAAGTGCTGATCACCTTCTGCCTGTATTTCTTAGTGTTAGGGGGCAGGAAGGTTTCTTGGGCCATCTCTTGGTCTCCTAAAGAGACAAGGGTCATAACTGCTAGTCCCTCCTCCCCACTAGAAATCGAATCCCCTCCCAAAGCTACACTTGCTAACCCTGGGATGGAGCACCAATGGGCGCTGGGGGTTTCTTGGGACATTTAGGAGCAAAGTGGCCCACCTCATTGCAGTGATAGCAGGTAGGGGGACCCCTGTTGTCCCTGTTGTCCCACCTGCCCCTAGGGGGCCATGGCTGTCTAGGTCTGGGGGGTTGGGATTCCTTTCCCTGGGAACTATGTTGGGGCCCTTGAGAGAACTCCTTTTGGGTACCCTTGTCCCCCCCACTATTTTGCTGGGGACCCTGCCCACCTTTGGCTGTGGTACCCACAATTCCTCTGTAGACCCTGGTACTGGTTCAGTGGTCCGCCTCCTTAGCAAGCTCAATGGGGTTGGTCAGCTTGCTGTCTAAAAGATGCTGGCGCAGCTCTGGAACACAAAGACTACTCAAGTGCTCCCAACTAATTAAATGCAATAACCTCTTGTAATCAGTTACTTTGCTGTCCTTCATCCAACCTTACACTGCATGTGAGTACAAATTGACACACTCCATCCAAGTCTCAGACTCTTTCTTCTTAGAGTTCCTAAACTGCAGTCTTTACTGCTCTGGAGTAAGTCCATACCTGAGACGTAGGGTCTCCTTCATATTGGGGTAGATCATGGTACCTGCTAACTCTAAGGGCTCTAGAGCACTCCTCCCAGAAGCCTCAAATTGTTTCCACAGGCCCGCCCCCAATGCTGTTCAGACACACCATTCATTCTTAAAGCAATCTCATGAGAAGTAAACCAGGCATAGATATCCTCAACCCTATAGTAATTCTGTACTAGATCCTTGGGAATATATACTTTACGCCCCTACACTGGCTGTGCGCTGCCACCATTTGAACTGGAATCCACCTGCTTGGCCTTGATATCCAGTTCCCTCTTGCTCAACTCATGAGCTAAAAGCAATTTCTTCTCCTCCAAGGCAGCGGCATTTTTGCTCTCCTCCGCCGCCTTTTCTCTCTCTTTCTCCATTTCCAATTGCTTCATTTTTAACCTCATGACTTCCAAGTCATAGTCTCTTACTCTCTGATTCTCTTATAACTCTTCTGGGGTAAGACCTCGGCTGGAGTGTTTGCTGCCAGCCCTTGAGTTTGGTTTGCCCACTGGCAATTCGTGGTGTTGAAACTCCTCCCTTCTACTTGCATCATTTCCTTCTTGGGCCTCCCACCAGGCCTTCAAGATTCTCTGCAGCTCATCCTTTCTGAAGCTGCTTTTAATGGGACACTCAAACTTGTGACAGAATTGCTGAAGCTCTGTAACTTTGTAGGAATACAAATCCTCAATGACAAACTCCAATTGGTGGTCTGCACTCACTAGTGATGTACACCAGTCACTGTGGGTCTAGTACAAATACAAGTTCAAATCCCACCGCTGACCAACAATGTTAGAACTGGGGGTCTCTTGTTGGCGGAGGTAGGTACCACTGTCCAAATAGGGACCCTTGCTTCTAGTCAGGGTAAGAAGGATGTACTTTTTAGATAACCCCTGCTCACCCCCTTGGTAGCTTGGCACGAGCAGTCAGGCTTATCAAAGGCAATGTGTAAAGTATTTGTACCAACACTCACAGTAACACAGTGAAAACACCACAAATTGACTCTACAACAGCTTTAGAAAAATAGAAGTATTTAATCTAAACTAAACAAGACCAAAATGACAAAAATCCAACATACACAGTATAAGAATATGGTTTCAAAAGAGTTCTTAAGGTTGCATTAAAATAACCCACAGTTGTGTCCTGTTTTAGCCAACAGTTCCTTTAGATGCGACAAAAGTTCCAAGTGAAAGCTGTAGCGTTGACAAGCAAGCGATACGTCACTCCTGAGACCCTGGGGAGGCGATGAGACAACCCCGCTGGGCGCAGCGGGCGTGTTGCGGTGACTCCGGTCTGTATGGGGAGGGATGCGATACCTTGCGTGGATTCCGGTGCCCAGGTTTCGATGGAAGTGGCATGCAAAAGGTACGATGCGACGATCTTTGGGGCGGCGACGATCTTCGGTGCGGCGATGATGCATGGCTCAGCGTCGATCTTTTCCTCTCGCAGCTCCTCGATGCGATGGCTCTGTGACGACTCTCGCAGCGATGTGATGCGGTCCGCAAGCAAGCGGTGCGACGATCTTACCCAGTGATGACAGTCTCTGCGACGATACTCGCAGCGAAGGTGATCTTCCCGCACCGGACTGGTGCATCACGCAAACGAAGAATGCGATGAGTCTGGCAGCGGCAACAGGCGCTGCGACGATCTCAGCCCTCGTAGCGGCGTGAATTTTCTCACACTGACAGGGATGTGCTCCGCAAGCGAGCGATGCATTAAAACTTGCAGAAAGTCTTGACAATCTTGGTTTCCGGCTTCCCAACACAGGTACAGCTTCCAGAGGCACCACAACTGGCCCAACCACTCTAGGAAGGACAGAACTCTCTCAGCAGAGTTCAGGGAAGCTGGGGGTGAAGTCCTTTTGTTCCTGGGACTTCTTAACAGGGAGCCAGCTCTTCTCAGGCCCTTGGAGGTTCCTTCAAGGAAGGGTACACAGCACAAAGCAAAGCCTTCCCCTCTCCTTGGCAGCAAAGCAACTACAGGTCAGTCCAGCAAAGCAACAGCAGGACAGTCTTCCTACTTCTGTCTTCCAGCTTTCTCCTTGGCAGGGGTTCCTTCTTGATTCCAGGATGATCTAATTTTCTGTAGTCAGGTGTCCTGTACTTATACCCCTAAAAGTCTTTGTTCCCTTAGTGCAGGAGGGCTCGGAGCCCGGTCTGAACCAGTTCTGGGTGTTCCTTGAGCACTTTGTTTTCCTGGCTTCTCCTTTCCTTTCAGAGAGAGGGGCAGGGTCGTCAACCGCCCAGCAAGAGGTAGAGCCAGCATTGTGGAATGCAGGCACAGCCCTATTCAGGCCCAGGTACTATCCCCTCCCACCACTCAAGATGCAGATGCAGTCATTCAGCCTAGGGCTGCCCCAGCCAGCCTCCTGGGGGCTCCCCAGCCCCTGTCACTCTCAAACCAGACAGTCAATTCACAAACATGCCAAGGCACACAGAAAGGTCAGACAAGAGAACAACAACTTTCTAAAAGTGCTGTTCTCAAACACAGGATTTAAAAAACACCTTTCCTAAAAGATGTGTTATTAAATTCTGAGTTCAGGGATACCAGACTTTTATGTCCTACCTTGCTCCTATGGGAAGATATGCTGGTATAATCAATCAATAACAACAAGAGAGGAAGGGCATGAGTGGACACTCCTGTACCCCAAGTAATTATATATTAACAACAAAGGAGTGACTGGGATATAAAGCAAAAATAAGTGTGATGTTTACCCGCTTAGTGTCGCAGATGTGATCAATGCTCACACATACATGCTGGCACCTAGCAGGAGAATACAAGCTGTCTCCCTGTGTACGCCCGATGGCTCCTACTTAGAGGAAGAAACCAAAAGGGCCTAGAAGTCACCATGTGCTCAGAACAAGGGATAACCTTATTTATTAAGAAGGTCCCTCACTCACCACTAGTTGGTGACCTGCTTCATCATTGGGTCCCCGCTGGGGTGACCGAATGTCCCCCCAGTGTGCTACAACGCCTGGTTACAGCGGAGCAGGATGTGGTGAGTGCAACATTGCCGAAATTAGGAGGTGACTAATAGTGAAGGTGTGAGTGTATTAAAAAATGCAAGTTTGTGCCTTTACAAAAGTCTTTAATATAGACCAACCTGCATTGAATAAAACAAGGTGGGCGGACTCCAACAGGTTCTGAATTAAGGAACCGGGATCCTAGTCAATATCAAACAAAGGTCAACATGTTTCTGCTGTCAGTTGCTTTTTGCTCAGCATTCGTCAGGACCTTAACCAAAGTCCTCCGGTGGTGTGCGCACGCTAAGGCGCACCCTCCCAGGAGACTCGAAGTGTGAAAAAATATATTTACAGTGATAGAGATCAAGAGATTTTCTTGATTAAGTCACTGCAAATTCGGTAGTGAGATGTACAAAAACCTCATTCGAGGCGGAATCATGCCCCGTCGGAAAAGACAGCGCGGGACATCTTCACGCGGTGGGAGTTATCACCTCCGCGGCTCCCCGTAAAACACCTACTCACTCGGCTGCTGCCTTCCGGGTGAGTTGCACTCACCACATCCTGCTCCGCTGTAACCAGGCGTTGTAGCACGCTGGGGGACATTCGGTCACCCCAGCGGGGACCCAATGATGAAGCATGTCACCAAATAGTGGTGAGTGAGGGTCCTTCTTAATAAATAAGGTTATCCCTTGTTCTGAGCACATGGTGACTTCTAGGCCCTTTTGGGTTCTTCCTCTAAGTAGGAGCCATCGGGCGTACACAGGGAGACAGCTTGTATTCTCCTGCTAGGTGCCAGCATGTATGTGTGAGTATTGATCACATCTGCGACACTAAGCGGGTAAACATCACACTTATTTTTGCTTTATAACCCAGTCACTCCTTTGTTGTTAATATATAAGATATGCTGGTAGCCACTTTAGCCAGCATCCCCCATGATAGCCTGTGGGAAAGGTAGCCTTACAATAGTGAAAAACGAAAATGGCTGTTATTCTCTACCAGAGCATGTCACCTGCACTAGTACATGCTCCACCTTTCACATACACTGCACCCTGCCCAAGGGGGTAACTTGGGCCTTCCATAGGGGTGACTAATGTACACAGAAAGGGAAGGGTTAGGCCTGGTCAGTGGGGACACTGACTAGGAGGACATGGCAGTTCACAGACTGCTCACAGGCACTACAGTGGCAGGCCTGAGACACCATTTTAGGGCTGCTCATGTGGGTGGCACGATCAGTGCTGCAGGCCCACTAGTAGCATTTGTATCACCAGCCCTGGCACACTCAGTGCACTTTACTAGGGGCTTCCTGGTGAAACAAATATACTAATAATGGATAACCAATCACAATAACAATTTACACAGGAAGCACGTGCACTTTGACACTGATGTGCAGCAGCAAAGTGCCCATCGCATCTAAACCCGCAAAAACGAAATCCAGCACAGCATCAAACATACAGGAGGCAGAGGCAAAAAGACAGGGGAAACCTCGCCAAAGATGCCAGATCTAACACTAAGTATTAAGGGTTTATGCTTAGTTGCATTTGGTCACAGATTACAAACACTGAACCTCACGAAAGAAATAATTATATATATATATATTTTCAAACTCATCCAATTTAAGCAATGACTTAATGCAATGGAAGGAGTGGATAGAGTAAGAGACAAAAGTTTCAGCAAAATATTTATGCCAAACATAATATACCTAATGGAGGGGGATAGATGAAGAGACAATAGTTTCATCTAAATAATACATATCAATAAATCATTGACGGAGTGGATAGGTTGAGAGACAAAAGTTTCAGAGACAAAATACATTAATCTTTAGATTCTGAGAACGATTTAGGCTAAATACAAGCCTATTGGTCTGTAGGAAAACCACCCCCACTGCCAAGGAAATGGTAAAGGTTCCCCAAAATTAATTCAGGGAACAAGAAGTATTAGGACAGGAACAGGACAGGTCAGAAACAGCTAGGCCTTTCTGCAAACCGGGGGACATTGATGAATCTTCCCTCTTCTTTCCTGTCAGCCTAAGCTCTTAACCACTCCCCTAAAAGCACCCCAGTTATACTCAAAAATTGACATGTCCATCCCTCAATTGTTGCAAATAATCATCAAACACGCACAGGGATTGGTGGGCTTGGGAGGTGGTGTTTTCACACCACGGTGACTTCACCTTACATTCAACTAATTCATTGTTCAAATCGGTTCCCAGAGTTTGGGTATTAGTTCGTTCTCATGTTCCCCACAGAAAATACAAAATGTTAACAATTCTCTTTTACAAAATAACATCATCTGCAGTGTGCATCTCCGGTCCCACGCCTGGGTACAGCATTGTGCAGTCATCTGACACTCTGGCCTTCACCCTTTTTCATGTCATCTGTGATGCACAGCGCATTTATTCTTGCCTCAAGACAGAGGCCTTACACCTTGCAGCTTTCCCTCTCACATTAGCCAATTTCATAAAGATGGCTGTTTCATCCAGTACACTAAAGTAGATGAAAATAAACATTTATTAATTATATGATAATGAAACCATTGTTTGTCACCCACCGTGCACTATTCCCCATTAAAGTTACCTATCAGAAGCTTAGTTGAAAAGCGGCATTCATTATTACTTTAAAGCAGGATGCAACATGCAAAAACACTGATGCATTTGCAGCCTATTCATGCAACTTTTTTATTTCTTTTAAAGCACAAACATTATTACAATATTAATTATTTACATGTTAGTTCAGGCATGAGCAAAGCAGCTCCCTTATGTTTATGTTGGGTGTACATTAGTTTTACTACAATTTACTTACTGTTAGTTCATATTATGGGGTTATCCATTCGAGCAGGATTAATTTTTGCGAAACCCTGCTCCATCAATTGCAATGTTGTTCAAAATGATTCCACCAGCGCTGAGGTTTGAAAGGATTTCAAGATAATCATTGAGACTGGAAATATGGGTTGAATTGTAAGTAAATGTATCTCATTTAGGTATCTATAACTTCTACCACTGTCTCGCCACTTACAGACAACACATTAGACCAACACTTTTGCGCTTCTTCTAACTACACCAGGATCATGGAGGAGCTATCACTGAAGTTTCCAAAACCTAAGAGTTACTGACACTGTAATCCATGTCACACTCAGCTCAAGATTAGACATAGGGCTAGATGTAGGTCGGTCGGTAACGGCCAAAAATCGGTATTTTCGGCCGTTACCGACCGGTAAATCTGATTTGGTATGTAGGGCCCAGTATTTTACAGAATCGGTAAATTTACCGATCGGTAAATTTACCGATTCTGTAAAATACCGAATCGGTATTCATACCTAATCGGTATTTTTGACATGTAGGTGGGACTCTTCTGAGTCCCACAACCCTTAACGATTCGGTATTTTACCATCAAATATATTTGATGGTAAAATACCGATTCAGGTGTGCATGCACATGTGTGCATGCACACCTGTGCCATATGACAGGCAGACCTGCCCTTAGGGCAGGTATGCCTGCCACATGGCCCCCGAATCTTTTATGGGGGTGCTAGAGGGTGTCAAAGTGACACCCCCTGCACCCTTGGCAAAATCTGTATTTACCGATTCGGTAAATACCGACCGGTAATGCCCCATTCATTCCTATGGGCTTCAAAGCCCATAGGAATGAATGGGGCATTACTGGTCGGTATTTACCGAATCGGTAAATACAGATATTTACCGATTCGGAAAAAGGAACATCTGGATGTTCCTACATCTCCACCCCTTAGATTTACCGATTTTTAATTACCGAATCGGTATGATTCGGTATTTAAAAATCGGTAAATCTATTTTACCTACATCGGGCCCATAGTGACCACATTGTACTACAATTCCCAGGCCCAGATCCAGTAATGGATGTTGAAGTTTGCAGAAGGCATCCTTTTCTCTTACGAAAGAAGATATTAGGTCATTCTTTGCAAACTGTAAGCACATTTTGGCAATTCCTTGACAGAAAACTTTACATCCATTGCGGACAAATGTTGGCAAGGCCTCACGGACCCCAAACTAAAAATGCAAAGCCTGTACTGCACAATGCAATCAGCAGACATATATCTGCATGCAACTGCAGACATTCAACAAGCGGTCACACCACCCGAAGCCCATCTTCAGACACAAATTAAGATTCTCCTCGAACAAACTGAGACCTAACAAATAAATGGAGGAGAGATAATTTCAGAATGTTACCTGGATGTGAAGATACTAACTGGTAGCATATGGTAGAATGCCTTCAGATGCCTTCCGTCATTTCCTAATGGAGAATGCCAGCTTTCCAGTTCATACAGAAATGGACAGCACACTGTGCAAGGGAAGACCTTAGGATACAGTTGTTACAGCATCAGATTTTTTCCAGCCTTTGGGGTGCAGGTTATTAGTATCAGAGTTGAATGTTGCAGCTATAAACAAACAGTTGTGTATGTTGCAGTATGGCATCCTTTAGTAAGGATTCACAGCACTTTGGCAGGCATTGACCTGTTTTTTAATTTTCATTTTTTGGTCTTCAGTTAGCAGTAAGATTCTGATGATTTTTCGAAGAGTGAAGGACTTTTGGAATATACAGTTATTAGTGTTTACATTATTTCATTTAATTATCTCCCAACATCATGGAGTTTTGCTTTCGTTAATGAGTTCTGAGGAAAGAATCCTTTTTAAGTTTGCTGACGTTGATACGCTTACAATGTGATCTTTGCGATGTTGGACATTACAATACAAATCTTTATAATGCAGGAAAGTACAATGAGGGCCTTTTAAAGCATTTTGCAAGACAGGACTTTACAATGACAATTTTTATATCACTAAAAAAGAGTTTCAAGGTAAGGAATCGGGTATTAATTGGTCAGGGGCAGGTAGAAGTAAAGCAGCAATGGTTGTCAGGGCTCAGGGGTAGGTAGAGGGAAAGGGAATAGGGAGGTACGGGTTTTTTAAGGTTCAGGGCTAGGGAGAGGTAAAGGGAGGTAAGAGATTTTTAGAGTTCATGGATGGGTAGGTAGAGGTAAACGGAGAAAAATATTATTTTAGGTTTCAAATTTTGGTGGAGAGAAAGGGAGGTAAGGCCAGTTAGAATTCTTTCTTCTGCTTTTGATAAGTGTGGGAAGCTGGCTCCATATATGATATTACCACTAGCTGGTAATACCGTGCTCAGAGTCCAGGGGTTCCCCAAAAGTGTACAGGGGTCAATGTAAAATCCAAAGTGCTCTATTAGTGGTAGTGTGGGCGAGCAGCCTTAGGCCTAACACAGAGGAGTGTAATATATTTTTTTGCACAACAGTGATCAATATTAGACACACAACACAAGAAGGAGATCCAGACCAATTTTAGAAAAATATACTTTGTTGCCATTTTATTTAAGAACAAGGTCTTCATAATCATGTATGTACGTTTTTAACTAAAAATACTTTTCACTTTCATAAATCGAGAGAAAGTTTTCAGCAGAGTTAAATGTTATCCTATTGGGAAAACAATATTGAGATAAAACAGGTAGATATTAAACTTAAAATCCCAGTCTTCAGGGATGGCTGGGTGCAGCAGTCAAATTCACAGTTCGACCCAGTGCTTTCCAATGGAGATGGGGTGCCAGGAGCCACACTGCTTGCAGGTAAGTAGATCTGTTGCAGGGGCCAAGCTTTAGGGGTTAGGTCAAGAACAGGGAGGGGAACACAGCAGCACCAAACATACACCACCAGCGGCACAAGGTGCGAACGGGTGCAGGGTGCAAATTTGGCGTCAGGCCCCCAATGCTATTCAATCGGGATCCTTCTTTCAGCAAACAGGCTGCATGTGTGGTACCAGCCACGGTCGGTAGTGGGAGTAGCTGGTGGGCGGTGATGTGGGGAGGGGGAGGGGCAGGGTGGGGGGTAGTCAACTATGGATTACGGAGGTTTACAGGTAAGTAAACATATAAATAAATAAAACTAATTTTGTTGCGCGCACTGCATCACATTTGGGGATGCAGTGTGCGCAACGAAATTCGTTTTATTTATTTATATATATATATACGTACCTGTAAACTTCCATAATCCATAGTTTACTACCCCCCACCCTGCCCCTCCCCCTCCCCACATCACTGCCCGGCAGCTACTCCCACTACCAACCGCGGCTGCGTGGTACTGGAGGTTGCAGGAGGGAGACCAATGACAGCTGAGGTAAGTAAAGATGGAGGGGTCATAGGGGCATCATTGGTTTGCCTCAACAAGGCCCAGGGGCTTCAGATGCAGGGATGCTATTCGACATTGGAGTCTTCTTAACGGAGGCGGTCGCGGTGGGGAAGCCTCTGGATTCACACTGCAGGTGCCATCGTTGAGGGCAGGAGAGGTCAGCAAATGCTGGAAACATGGTCAAGATCACTGGGGAGACTTCACTGCACAGGTGAGCCATTCAGACTTGGGCAGTTGCCATTGGGTGCAGAGTGGGCAGAAGACGTGGATCCACCTGTATCCGGAGTCTTCGGAGTAGGTTTCTTCAGGACAGGTCCACTGTCCATGAGAGATGGGTATCTTTTTTGAGGCAGCAGTCCTCCCAGGGGTTTCAGAGGTCACTGGCTGTAAGACAGGACACAGGTTTACAGAAGCTGGATACCATGCCGGTAGGGCTGGGGCCAAGGCAGTCGTCGTCTTCAGTATTTTCTGAATGGTCATCTTCTCTCTTCTTAGGTCATCTCAGATCTGAGTTCTAGATCTGGGGAATCCACTGAAATACTAAATTTAGGTGCCCTTTTAGGAGAGTAGAAAGTAGGGCTGATGGCCACCTATGCTGGGGTGACTACACCCTATAATATGCCACCCTCCTGTGGGAGAGGGCATAGGCCCAGCCTTGATTGGAGGGGTCTTCCCATCTTCAAGATGGTGAGGACAGAAATTTGCAGTTAACCTTAGGGGTGGGGTTGGCAATGGTGCGCACACCTCCTATTCTTTCGAATTTTTCCTGCTGGTTTTCACTCCCTTAGTGGGGGGGGGCCAGGGGCTGCTATCTGCTGCTAGCAGCAGAGGCTGGGGATCACATCACAAAGGTGGCGGGCCTTTGCAGTTCCCTTCTTCGAGCACTGACCCAGCCTAGGGGAGGAAGCATGGCTCCTCCTCCAAGGATGTGCATTAGTTCTGGTCCAAGAGAGCAGGGGCTCTCTACCCAGGGGTCACTTCTGAGGTGCCTTTTGAGTACATAGTACAATACATCCTGCACTGACATCAGTGGGGATTTATTGTAAGGAGTAGTTTGGTACCAAACACTCCTGTGTTCAGTGAAGCCAATTTCTTATGTTCCCAGCCCATGTACTCTCTATGGCTTCCCTGGCGCTTACAATATTAGGAAAAGGGACCCCAATATTATAAAGGCAAACCTGCTCATGCTCTTGCAGGTATGCCCTCACCTGTGGTATAGTGCACTCTGCCTTAGGGCCAGAAGGGTGACTTACCTATGCCTACAGGCAGTGCTGTTTGGCATGAACACATTCAGGGTTCCATGTCGACTTTGTTGTTTTCTCCCTCACAGGGGCATGCAAGCTGCAAGACAGTGGCATGGACACAGTAAGGGGGGTCACAGGGGACCCTATTCAGCTCCGAGGTCAAAGGAACCCGGGGTATCGTTTTCTAGGGACTTACAGGGGGCAAAAGTACCAACTGGGAGTCTGTTTTGGGGTAAGAAGCACTGGTGCAGGGGACCTGATTGGCAGGAACCCTGTGCACTACATTTGAAACCACATCCTAACAGGCAAAAAGTAGAGGGCTAACCATGCAAAATAGACAGTTTCTCACAAGAGGCTTAAAAGAAACTAACACAGACAGGAAAGAAACACGAATTACACTTGAAAAAGAAAAATAGGAAAACAAATATCCCTACATCAAACATATGACAAAATACAAAAATCAATACTATTCATGAATATTGTTATAAACTAC
The DNA here is from genome assembly GCF_964261635.1 of Lissotriton helveticus. Taxonomy (NCBI): domain Eukaryota; kingdom Metazoa; phylum Chordata; class Amphibia; order Caudata; family Salamandridae; genus Lissotriton; species Lissotriton helveticus. Next base: position 1,579,169,517 of record NC_136061.1, on the reverse strand, counting down.
TAAGTTCTATGATGGTTTGAGCAGGAGCGGATTAGTAAGGCGGGCACTTGTGTAATGGCAGAGGGGCTGGCCAGGGGCATAAAACAGGCTCCTCCGGTGCAGGGGAGCCCCACGCTCCAGGGGACCCCTTTAGCACAGTACTCTGGCCCAAGAGCTCCTGATTGAGTTCAGAGGGGGGCCCTCCACGTATCTTGCAGGGGGGCCCCTCAAGTTTTGTTACGCCACTGTGGCCAGTATCTGAGTTACACCTGTGGGCCTCTTTTTTGGGCAACCTGGGTGCTGATTTGGGCGGTGTTTGTGCTGTTCGGATGCCACCAGCAGCCCAGTGGGTGTCTGAGTGTCCTTCTGGATGCAGGTGGGCCTCTGTTATGTCCCTTTTACCAATGGGGCGGAGGTGTCACTCCCTTTTTCGCGCAAGGCTGGCCCATTAATATATGCAGCTTGAGACGGGGCAGGGGGCCTGAGCAGAAGTGGTCTTACTTGTATTCATGTGAGGTTAACCAGTGTGAACTCATCCATGAATTTTTAATTTATCTAAGTGAAGTTAAGTCAGAGACCTCGCCCCTTCTTCTTTTCATAAAACTATGCTGAAGCAGTTTTTTGTGGAAAGGCAATCCACTGGGTGGGCCACTGTTTTTTTAGCGTGCCCGGGCTTATTTTTTATCCCAATCCAACCCTGGGTTTGACTAGTCAGTCAAAAAATTAATAGACGAAACAGTGACATTCTCCGATCCTTCCATGATTATCTTGCAAGCATCTCCTAGTTCAAATTACCTGCTGTATGAAACTGACTACGGTTCAGCAAATTAAGTCTGTGGGCAATAGCAATAAAGACAGAGCAGGTCTACATGGATTAAACTTAAGCATTTACAATCAATAAAATAAACACTGGTTTCTAGGAACCATTTAAAATGGGCAATAAAATAGTACGTTTACCGTGTTTTTAAGAAAAAGATGACGAATAAAGAAAATTTGGAAGAAGAAACTACTCTCACATTTGTTTATTGATATGCCTGTAATTTACTACTCTAAATTGTTCAACTAATTACATGGATGTGATTATTCTTGAATGTGAGTGCTTAACCAATTCTGTTGATGTTGATTTCCAAACAAAGATGAAAGAGTTCAGAATTACCTAAGTGCTCGCAAATTCATCGAGTCAAGTAATACTCATGTCTTAGATGACGAAAGCAAATCAAGTAATAAGCAAGTGGGGTTTACTAACCCATTTAAGCAGCACTCCTTTAATATCAACTGCATCAAGCTCCATATACATATATCTATAATCTATTTGATTAGCTCTACATCCAAGATAAAATGACATTAAGGATCCGATTACATGTAGCTGCGGTGGTGGTGCAGACAACACCGGCTGTCCTACCACCCTATTACAACTTGTGCGGTCGGACCACTAGGGATCAAAGGGAGGCACTGTGTTCTTGAGGCCACAATATGCTAGGCCGGACAGCCACAATCCTTCCAAGCATATTATGAGCTTCCTATCTGCCATGACTTTCACAGCAGTTCATACTCCATGAAAAATGTGGAGGAGAGGAAACAAAGGAATCCCTGTTGCCACACGTGGTGCCCCCTGTATGCATGCACCCCAGTACCTGCATGACATGGACTGCACCAGTCCATGCCATGCAGGTATTGCCTTTGACATTCCCCTTGTGGTGCATATTACCACCAAAGAACAACCTGCCAGTAACTGTAAAAATCGTAATCAGGTGGGCGGTGCACACATGGGTTTGATGGTGTGGGAGCGGGGGAGTGGCATTGTGGTCCCACCCCCACACCTCCAAACTCATAATCGGGCCCAAAGAGAGGAGTGGGATACTTGCCCAGTTTTCTACGCTAGTGAAAGAAGATAGAAAGGGGAACAAATCCCCTGCAATTTTTATGAAATCAGTTGTGCTGGCTGCTCCCCTGCTAGTGAAGGTTGGTACAAAAAAGAGAAGATATAGCTTGCATCACAGGCAAAATAAAGAATATATTTTTGCCAAGACATAATTTAAAGATTCGTTGTAAAAAACGGATTGAAAATGAAATGTAAATGTAAATAAAATAAAGGTAAAATTGGGCATCCCTAATCTTTTTTAGGTTGTTGCTGAAAGATTTGGATGAAATGTTACAGATAAAGGTGTTAACATTACCCACCCTTAAAATAGACAATTTTAACACTTGAAGTCTGTATATCAAATGCTGTCACACAATTTCACTATTGTAATGATTTAGCCTATTATATTAATTAATCCTCAAGATGTGACGAGAACCATCACACTCAAGGTATACCAATTGAAGGGGGCATGGCTTGGCTGTGCATCGGAATGGCCGCACATTTGGCTCCGCCGGCCGAGTGATACAAATCCGGCATATATCCAACAAAAACACACAATACCGTTTTCTGACCACAGAGGACAGTAAGAGTAACTCGCCAGCGTCTTGGAGAGCCCGGGCTCAAGGACAAAGTGTTGCTCTTGACAGGAGGAGTTCCTGAGCCGAGATGAGGCCTGGCCATGACGCGATAGCCTGAAGCCGGGCCTAGATTTTGCCATTGCCATGCCACTGAGTGGGGAGATCGCCGTAGGACTGGACCGAGCTGGGGCCTTGGCAGCGGTGAGTGGCAGAGAAGTCTGGACGGGTAACTCCGTAACTAGAGTGCCACCCTATGCTGTGGGAATGAATGCTCGGAACCCCAGCAGACCATATTTCACTACAGAACACTCCCGGTGCCTGTGGGAGCACAGAAAACGCTGTGCAGCGGGATCCGGGTTGGGGCTGGTGAAATATACGTGCTCCTGGGAGGTGTCCGGGGGCGAACCTAAATCACACCCTAAGGGCTGCCGCGGCTGTTAGCAACTACTGGTCCTCCAGCGAACTGCCTGGTGATGTTTGGGAGCGGGGGAACCCAAAGCCGCCATTTTGTGTAACCCATGGCGCTCTTCGTGCAAGGAGACGGATAGCACGACGGACGATCCTGCCAGCATTGACGCAATTGCAACGTAGGAAGGATAATAAGTCGAGGAGCGTAATTGGCAGGAGCTAGCAGAGGAACATCAATGACACATCGCCACAGCGTGAGAATATATAGCGGAGCGGCACAGTGGGGACTTGTTTTGCATCTGAACAAATGTGGCGGGTGCATGGAAGGACATTCGCTTGGCAGCTGAGCCCTCTGTGCGTTCGGATCTGCGCGGAGATCCTGAGGCCCAATACAGTGGTGAGAAGGGTGATTTCAGGCACAATAAAGAGGGGACAAAAGGTCAGCTCGCTCTAAACTGCCATCCTTGCATGTAGCATTCATCATAGAGCAGCCAATACCACTGAGCAGCAACTGTAGATAGGACAAAGTGGCAAATGCTGGGAAGAAACAGAGGTACTCACTGCAGGGCATGCTGTTGGCATCTGGAAGCGCCCGCTTACAAGTTGTATAGGAAAATATATAACAAATTAAATAATAGCACAACCGGAACCCACGAAGTAGGAAGCGTTGGGTGTCGGGGGAAGCTGAGGCAGAAGGCACCGCGAAGTAGACAGTGCCCGCATAGTTTGGAAGGTTGTAAATAAGAGGTCCTGAGAGATTAGACAAGTTACAGTGATTATCGCCCCCTTCTTACAAATACCAAGAAATAGAGCACTGGAAGAGTGCGCAAACATTCTGCGCAGGCTAATATCTTGATGTTCAGGCATTAACGGGGATATCAGGATGAAAATTGACCTGTGTACGTGATCCGGTGGGAACAGGGGAGCACTTATTCTGGGTCAACATCACCGGATCCTGACGCACGAGTGACAGTTGTGGGCCACCCTGGCAAGCCAGATACAAGACAACCACGACTGAACTTTGACAAAAAAGCTGCAAAAGGAGCAGAAGGTGACACGTGCCCTCAAGAGCAGACAGAAGACCATACAGCAGGTCAGCCACCAGCAGAAGATATCAGGGAAATGTTTAATGATCTTAAATCTAGTCTTCAGGGCCTGGATACCAAGATGGATTCACTGGCGGAAAGGATGGACAGAATAACGCAGCGAGTAGAAAAACAGGAAAGCCGACTCGGAGTGTTGGAAACTAGAGTGACAGAAATGGAAGAAGGACAGACGGAAATGGACAAGAAGCTGCGGGACATGGATGGCGTGCTATATGCCATAAAACAGAAGAATGAGGACTTGGAAGCTAGGTCTCGAAGGAACAACATACAAATTACAGGAATTGTGGAAACAAAAGATATCCAGATTATGGAGAAGTATGTGGAGGCGATGATTTCAGACCTCTTCGAAACAGACTTGTCAGTCATGTTCCTAATAGAGCGAGCGCAGTGCACTCTGGGCCCCCGTCCGAGACCCGGCGCACCTGCTCGGCCAATATTGGCTAGGGTACTGAACTACAGGGACCGCGACGCTATACTGCGATTGGCTAGAGAGAAAGGTGAGATACAGTTCAAAGGGAATAACATTGCACTCTACCCAGACTTTAAACTCCTGGTACAGGCGGCTCGGAAAGAATTCATTCCAGCTAAGAAAATGTTTCAGCAAATAGGAACCAAATATGCTCTGATATATCCAGCTAAACTAAGAGTCCAGGGGCCCGGAAAACCCACTTTTTTCACAGATACTAAAGCTGCACTTACTTACGCGAAACAGTTGGCAAAGGAGCACAAGCAGCAGGCGACGACCTGAGACTCATAGACTGATAACACTTTGAGTGATAATGATTGATGGATCTGACCCAGGGGGCCGAGTATGCAATAAGTATCACCTGCGGTACTGTGTGATGCAATGCGTTGTTGCAATTGGCACTGGGTCATCATGATAGTCTGATTACAACTATGAGAGATTAGAGAACGAGTTGTCGTATAAGCTTACTGTTGGACTGCGGATTCGTATGAAACACTGTTCCCGTTGTAAGTGGTCGTGGGTAATACACTTGGCCACCCTGGCGGAAGTGCAGGGGAGGGTTGCCGGTAAACTCACGCACCCCATTGGGATGAATCCCTTGAGTTCACTACTGTGGACCAAATGTTTGCAGTTCCAGGGGGAGGGTGATTCACAACCTGAATGGGGGTTGGTGTGGGAGGGGGGTAGTTGAGTTATGTTCTGTTTAATTAACCTGCCTAGTCAAACGCTACACTTTTTAGGCTATCTGTATTTGGGATATTTGCGCTGCTTTCGCTGGATTAGTCAATTACCTAGATCAGAATTGTAGAATGATGCTTTTTACACTACTCACATTTGATCGCATGTTGAACACATATGAGAAAGTAGCCAACCCCGTACATACACATCACTGACACTCCACATGACGACACTCAATTGCCTTTCTTGGAATGTTAGAGGCCTGAATGATCGTAGAACGGCCCGGCTGATCCACTCTTATCTTTTGAGACATGCAGTGCACATTTGTCTACTTCAAGAGGCCCACCTACCGTCAGCGGCTGCCAATACGCTTAAACATAACAGATGGGGGAAGGTGGTGGAAGCGGGATATTCAAACTATTCCATAGGGGTGGCAATTCTTATTCGTAGAGGACTACAATGGAAAACGCATCACAAAAGAATAGATGCTGAAGGGAGATATATAATCTTACAGGGAACAATGTTCAATACCCGCGTGGTGATTATAAACACCTACGGTCCGACCACTGTTAGTCCCACCTTTTTCCAACATGTCAGACAAAAGATCTAGACTTTGGGAGATGTAGCGATTTTGTGGGGGGGAGATTTTAATGTAGTAATGTCACCTGAGCTGGATAGATAGGGAGCGGCTCGAGACCATTATCCAAAAGCAGCTGAAATGCTGACGGGTATTGTAGAGGACCTCGGCTTAATGGACTCCTCTAGGGAGCGTCACCCCACGGTCAGAGAAGGTACATGCACGACACATCATCATAACGCATGGCCCAGACTGGACTATTGGCTGGTCACTAAAGATCTTCATTCCAGGGTGGCAGGGGCTACACACCACTCACGTACTTTCTCTAATCACGCTCCCGTTCAGATACAACTGCTAATCCCACCGTCATATAGACAACCATTCTCTTCGCGCTTTCCAACAGGTGTATTATTGGATCAAGTATTAGGGAAGAATTAAGGGATAAATTTGTTGAATACTTTACGTTAAACGAGGGGACAGTAGACTCTCCAGGGGTTTTATGGGAAGCCTTCAAAGTACTAACCAGGGGTAATTGCATAGCACTAAAAACGGGCATGCTTAGAGATATACACACTACTCTAGTCAGATTGGAATGCAAAATAGGAGAGCTAGAGCGTTTGATCCAGTCATCTCCATCACATGCCGATAAGGCCCAGTTCAGATCTAAATTAACAGAGTTTCAGGCAGAGGCGGAGAGGGAAACAGCTTATATGTACAAACTCACACAAGCTAGGAGATATGGAGAAGGGAATAGAGGAGGCAAAACATTGGCTGGACTCCTCCGACCCCCAAGAGGGTCTAATTATATTACCGAAATACGTACGAATAATAGTGAAATGGCTAGGACGCCCGAGACATACTGAAAATAGTGACTACTTTTTACCAACAGCTACACACCTCCCACACAAACCCAACGCAATCAAACATTACAGATTACTTAGGTACAGTGGCCTTAGCCTGGTTTAACAGGGGTGCTCGGGAATTCATGGACCTGCAGATTACAGTAGGAGATGTCAGACAGGTGATAAGCGGCATGCCGGTGGATACATCCTCAGGTGCAGATGGTCTTACTACGGCCTTCTATAAAGAATACGTTGACATTCTAGCTCCTCGTCTACTACAGGTATACATGGAGGCGATGGACACTGGTATATTGCCCCCTACTCTTAGAGAGGCCACAATAATCACTTTATTAGAACCTGACAAAGACCCTACTAAACCTGACTCAAGATTTATGCTAAATTACTTGCCAACAGGCTACAGCCAATGTTACCACTGATTGCATTACCCGACCAGTCTGGGTTAATCCCAGGCCGTTCAATGGCTCATAACCTATGGTCCATATTTGGTTTACTACATTATTTGGCTCCACATGTCTAGGCAGTACCTTTTCTCCCTTTTGCCCCGAATGGGCCTGAGTCCTATGTTCATTAAACAAATTCAGCTCATATATAATAACCCAATGGCAAGATTGAAGGTGAATGGGCATGTGTTGGTACCGTTCGAAATCACGAGGGGGACAAGACAAGGCTGCCCATTGTAACCGCTACTATTCGCTATTGCTACCGAACCACTGGCGTCCAGGCTCCGGCAACACCACACACAGAGGAGCATAGGTTTTACATCTAGGGGTCTATTGATATCCATGTGTGCGGACGACATGAAGATTTATTTGGTGAATCCCAAAGATAACTTCAATGTCATTATGAGAGAACTGGTTCAATATGGCGGATTAACAGGGATACAAATAAATTGGGCAAAATCCACAATGCTGCAACTTACTGATAGAACAGACCAATGTGATACTTAGTTTCCTATACAATGGGCAGAAGGTGAGGTACGCTACTTGGGGATCTGGATTAGCAGGTCCATTCAGGAAATATGGCTGGCAAACTATGGTAAAGCGATTGAATGGATTGAAAGTAGGGACCAGCGCTGGAAACAACTTCTGTTATCCCTGACGGACATATAGCTATTGCAAAAATGGTGATTCTACCCAAACTTTTATATTTATTTGTAAATTTACCCATGCCACTGAACATTCATTTTTTTAAGCGTCTCCGCTAAATCATCATTGGTCTGGTGTGGACAGGCAAACAAGCAAGGGTTTCATGGAACTTGTTAACATTACCTTTTGCGCAGGGAGGACTGGGAGCCCCAGACTTTGAACTTTATGCATATAGCAAACAGGCACAATATTTACACTATTGGCATCACCCAACACCTTACCAACTGCACGTAGCGATAGAAATAGACAGAGACGTACCACTTCCGTTAAACGCAACGGTTTATAAGCCATACAAAAGATTTCTTATGGAGATAGATACGGTGGAAACAACGAGATGGGCGTGGAAAAACATTGCTAAGAGAGCGGGTCAGGACGAGCTATACGCTCCATTTATGCCACTGGGGGGAAATCCACTCTTGGCTCCACTGATGGATGTTGCCACCACACTGAGAGCAAAAGCCCGAGATCTTACAAAGGGTAGAGATCTGTATCCAGATGATACATTCCTTACCTTACAACAGATGTGTAACCAGCAAACACCCTCTGCATCAGACATGTTTTTGTATTACCAGATCAGAGCGGCAAGCAGGGCAAGATATAAAAGCTTCCCTCAAGTGCCTCCAACCGTGTTGGCTCTAAAAAACGTATTATCGAACTCATCTCCCCGAAAGCTTATTACCCGTATTTATAACACGACAAAAGAAGCATCCTCCATTATTATAAATGAGTCAACAGCGAATTGGGAAAGGAAGTCAGACATGACAATAACTGACAAACAGTAGCAAATCTGCTGCTCACCATTGGAGCATCTCTCACCGGACTACCGACTGAGGCTCATACACTTCAATTTTTTACACAGAGTGTATCGAATGATGCCTCAATTACATCGTATGGGCCTGTATCCTCATACGAGATGTTGGCGATGTGGATCACTAGATGCAACATTTATACATTTAGCCTGGCATTGCGGACCAATAGCGCAATTCTAGGGGGAAGGTTGGCAGACACATTGGCAGCATTACTGAACAACAAGTACAGTTTACACCACTGGTGGCCCTATAAGGATTTGCTCTAGAGGTCCCTAAGAATTCCTGAAAACTCAGAGCCATGCTGTTATTATTAGCGAAGCGCCAAGTAGCGATAGATTGGAAGAAGAACCATCCTTCGGCGATAGCGGGATTGCTTACTACAGCTACATACTGCAAGGTCCAGTTAACGAATTACTGGGAATTAATGCCAAGTAGGTCTATGCCTCAAGATATCTGGGGACCTCTTGTAAATTGGTTGGATTCAGGGGGAGCAGACCTCCGAAATGATGGCTCAGGATAAACGTTGTATGTCCGATGTAAGTAGACGGATTGATTTAGCCGGATGGTTGGGTTGATACAATGTGGATTGTCGAGTCAGGTGATATTGACATGGCACTGATTTTTTAATATAGAGGCGGAAGATTATACCGAAAATTTACAAATTGGTTCTGACTGTCTGTAATATTGACTGGCATTTGAGGATGGCAGGGTGGGGGGAGGGGGAGGAGAGTTTGTAGGGTTTTGGGACACTTCTATAAAACGTAACGGACTGTTGTGCATCTTCAAAATTGAATTTGTTTTTGGAAGTCAACTATATCAGGTATGGAAATCGCTGCAGGGCCTCCGGGATGTCAGCTGTGTTACACTAGGCTGAAGATATATTATGTATGCTGCCGGCCCCAGGGTTGTAGGCTGAGAGCTGTGTGAATTGAATAATGCAATAAATTTAAATAATACAAAAAAAAAGTATACCAATTGAAAACATGAGGAATAGTGTAAACAGAGAGAATCAAATCTCTTTATAACTAAATACCCAGTCTGGGTTATCCAGTGTGGAGCTCCTCAGAATAAATTTAAAAGAAACATTATGAATAATATGATTTGCAGGAACATTATTAGGCTCGATACAGGCTCTGTATAAGGCCACCTGTGTGTCAACTTGCTTTTTAATTTGTTTTTCTTTTAATTGTTTTCCTTATTTTTAGGCATTCTTCCCCTGTTTTAGAGGCAGCTTTTTATTGGTCTGGGACATTATTGGGGCACTGTTAGATTTCTCATCCTCCAGGAGAGGGTGGGTCCTTGATTGCATTGACTTTGTCTGGCTCTGCTCCCTGATCCACTACTCGTTTCTGTAGAGGCAACAGAGTGTTTCTTCTAGGCAACGCAGGACAATCTAGAGGTTCCTTGAGGGTTAGAGTTCACTCTATTTTTTTTGTCCTGCTCATTTCTAGGCCTAGGAAATTAAGACCCCAGAGCGGACACACAGCGAATGCAGGCAGCCAGTGCAAAGGCAAACCCATCTGTGCCCATCTGTGTCCAGTTTTTGCCCAGCGCCAAATATTAATTTGGCTTTAGCTTGGCTCTCGCTCTGTGTTACACTCTCTCAAAGGATGACCTCTTAGCACTCCACCCTCACATAAATGGCTGTGAGATTAACTCTCCGGATGATGCAGTGATACCTCAGTGTTGCACTGCCTGCTTATCTGCTTTGCAGATACTTTCATGGATGTATGTACCTTCCATGTTCTAATTTATCCCTTCACTGAACGATACAGTTTATGCCTTCTGCTCACATCTAGTACCAGGCAATCTCACCGCTCTGCTCTTAAAGCTGGGTTGGCGAATGTTCAGTCATTACTCAAACACCTACTTTATAGTGCTCTGTTGATTATGGATACCTATTTAGACACCCTCCGGGTCCTGTCACAGATTTTCTAAAATTGCGGGTGAGGAACTTAGTATGATGGTCTTCAAGTACTCTAATCTGACTGTGTTGGGTGACTTTATCCTGCATGTGGATGGCTCTCTGACAAGGCTGGGAGGACCTTGGTGGAGGCTTTTCATGCTTTTGCCCTTTTTTCAGTTTGTCAAGCATGTAACCCTCCAAAGTGGCCATATACTGGATCTTATCTTTTCTAATCTTTTACTTTGTTTGGAGGCTCCCCTTTCTTTAATTTGTTCAGATCACTTCTTTATCCTCTTTTGTTGCGAAAGAAAAATTGGCAAATCGCAGCTTGACTCGCAAGACTCAACAGATGTGAAGCTTTGGTCTACAATTAATGCAGACGATATGCATGAATATTTATGGAAGTCCAACCGGCTCTGTCTAATAATATGAATGACGAGGCCACATTATTTCACAATTGGCTGCAGGATGTTGTTATCCTTTCTGTTATGTATCATTGAGAGTTTGCCCCTGCTAGCAAGATTCATCACAAACTTACTATGGCGTAATATCATAATTCCATAATTCTTTTGAAACATTCCATCTATATGGCCCATATATCTTCCGGAAAACAAAACATTCAGGGAGGTCTCAGGGAAAGTTTTAAAGACCTGCAAGGTGTGTTTCCCCTAAGAAACGTTTACATATCACTCAACACCTCGGGTCTAGACAAGAAGGTGAAAGATGGGAAGGCAGGGATAGACAATGTCAAAAGATTAAGACACCAGCCAACTCTGACAGAGAGGAGAGACTCCTTCGCCAGAGCCCATCATTCACAAATTGTGAGGTTTCATCATTTGGGTCTGGCCTCCTCTCGCTAGGGAACTTGGTCTCGGTAATTGACTGAGGTACCCTTAGCTGATTGAAGAACTAGAGGATGGCTGATTACTCCACAGAGTACAACAAAGAACCCAAAGGCATATCTTTATGCTAAGTGAAGAGGGTTTCTAACCAAAAAAGAAGAAAGAGTGCAGCGCTAAATGATACGAAAAAGGTGTGTTAAAAATGACTAAGGAACTCCAAACCAATTTTATTACCAGAGTACCCTTTTCATATTTAAAAAGTAGTGTGCTAACATTTGAGATTATCAACTGTTAAGCAGTGAAATTAGATCTTTTGGCCTTCCCATTTTTCACCATATATCTTCCACCAAGAACTATCTTTTTAAACTTGTTAAATCATTTCTGAAGTTCTGTAATCCACCACCTATTAAGGCCTCTGAAGAGTGATGTGAGCAATTATCCTCAATTTTCAAGGATAAATATTGCGTATACATGGTGAGCCTGCTGCCACATTAGTATGCCTATAGTTGCTGCTTACTCTGAACTAAAACCAACTGTGTCCTACTCCTTGAACAGCTTTTGTCTGATCTCTCTGATGGTAATGCAATAGGCCTTTTCCATCCATTTTCTCCAATCAGAGTTTACACAGGAAGAGAGATTTTTGTTTCACTAATAACTTTGGTGTTGTTTGACAAATCTTCATGAACTTTTCCAAAACAAACACTCATCCACTTCAGCTCTGTTCTGGAAAGCTTTGGGGTGATCTGCCAAGGAGACCAAGAAAAAGGGGTCCAAAATGTTCATTTTCCATGTTAATTCCCACAGAAAATGTTGGGAAGTGATACAGAAGAAACAGCTAAACAGAATTACACCATATTTGACAGAAAGTTAGAACTTTATTCAGGAATGTGCTTTTTTTTATTTGGTGTAAATTTATTCAGCCATTTTTGAGAAATACAAGTTTAGAGAGGTGCTAGGGGTAGCCATGTTGAGGTTAGCAAAACAGCTACTCTTGTGCTCAGATGAGCTCTGATTGATCACTTTAAAGTGCACTAGTAAGCCCTAATTGGCAGGCCACACTATGCTACAGCAGCCATTACAAGACTCAGGGATGTGTACTTGCATCCTGAAAATAAAATTAAAACATATACAAGAACATAGGGTGAGCACACCTTGATCCAACACCTCCTCCATTAGTGGCTGGCAACAACATGTACAACATATTGTGGCAGCCATCACAGGAGTTTAGGTTATGGTTCCCATTGAAATCCATTGTACTTAATGGAGGGTTTTGAGAGTCACAAAAAAAGTTGATAACAGATTTTAGTCTATTTATGAATCTTTTGTGGCATTATTTAGTCATTTTAAAATGTTTCTTGTGTTCTAAGGTGATTTTACCCAGTGGAAAATGCCATTGTCTGCTGGGATTTGATGAACCAGGTTACAGAGAAAATTGTTAATGTCTGTGATGTGGCTGGTCCTGTAGTATAGTCGGCTGGTTCTATGGCTATAGAAGTGGTAAGGCTAGCCTTTACAAAATGGAGTGAACAATTACTTATAACCTTACTTGTCCACTCAACATGGATAAGGCATAGAGATGCTACATCTGAAGAAGTTGAAATAGTTGTTTAAGCCAGAGAAAAGTATGTGGAAACGTTTTTTTACTAATAATTACTGAAAACGTTTAAAATGAATTCTCAAAGATTGTTCAAAAACAAATGTAAATCATTTTATGTGTACACACCTGTAGATGTTTACCTTCTTCTGGCTTTTGTGATAACTGCTGTAGATAAGAGAGAATTCTTATTGAAATTGACGTTGCTCATCCCTGCTTCTAAACATAGGTGTCGGAAACCTACTTGTCAAACTGAGCAGATCAGCCCTGGTTGAATGTGGGAAAGAGCATGCTGTACAGGTAGCCTGGCTTGGAGTTGGGTCCCAGGCAGCTGAATAAAATTGAATCTAGACCCACTTTTAGTGTGTGCTCTTACATTTTAAGAAAGAAATTAGAGAGAAATCCACATGGAACCTATTTGAAACACTCCACACCAAGAATGAAGGAAGCGAGTTACTAAAACATATTCACAGGCAATGGTTAAAATAAGCAAGGATTACTTTTGGCACCCATTGTGAACACATTTGACGTTTCCACAACACACTAGTTCTGTTTGAGATATGTTAATGTTTTTGATTACTTCACGTCCTGTACATGTTCTGCCTTCTTCCTGGACCCTAGATGTGTGTTTTGCAGACGATTGTGTTTTTGGTGAAGGAGTCAGCACCTGGGGGCCCACCTGAAGACCATAGTACTGAATCCGGTTCACTACAGAGGAGCTCGAAAAATACAACTAGAACGCTAAATGTTGTATTTATGATAAAAGGTGTGGCACAGCTAAAGCCATTTGTGTACTCAATGCTGTAAAGCATTTACTTTACAGTTGAACATAATCAAAGGGTTCTTTATGTCATAGAAAGTATAGTTAGTGTTCTTGAAAACTAAATTGAGGACAAGCAGATGGCAGGAGCAGGGGCAGTGGCAGCAGAACAGACCACTGAGGGAAGGATGCAGGGGCAAACAAATGGACAATGGAGGGCAGGGGGAGGGGCATGGACCTCAAGCTGACCACAGAGGGCAGGTCAGCATGGGCTGTGCAGCACTGAGGATCACAGAGGGCAGGAGGGAGAGGGCAGGGCAATGTAAATGTAGAGCAGAGGGCAGTAGCAGCAAGCTGGCCAGGGCAGACAGACCGACATGGGAAGGACATGAAGGTGGTTATGAACGAAAGGTGCAAGGAGCAGGGACACACAGATTGTGAACAGAGAGCAGGTAAGAGGGGAAAAGCACAGCATGCTGACCATGGAGATCATGTTGGCATGAGCAAGGCCAGCATTAAATAACATTAGAGGCAGGAGAGAAAGGACAAGGATGTTCACATGGAGAACATGAGGCAGGAGAGAGGAGAGAGGGCAGAAGGTGACCAAGGAGTGCTGGGTGGCAGGGGCCGAGCAATGTACCATGGTGAGCAGGGAAAGAGGGCAGGGGCAGGCACATGGAGAAAAAGTTTAAGTGGTACAAAAAAGAAATAAAGGATTGCCAGTTCGGCTAATTTTGCAGTGCATTTGGTCTGGGACCCACATTCGTCCCATTCTTCAAACCCAATTACTTTTCAGTGTTCCATGGGTAAAACACTGCAACCAAGCTGCACGCATATCGGAGTACGTGTATATTAATCAAAGTAAGAACATTGAGAACATGGAGTGCATCCCAACCCCCCCAGTTCGTTTTTGCCAAAGTTTGCCCAACCATGGGATTGCACCCGCTTGATAAACAGACTGGAACTAAAATGAAATCCTCCACACGAGATTTTGAATAACATCGTTCGTGGTTGCAAGTCGGTGTTTATTTGAGATGGAATTTGACTTTTCAGTATGGGACAGTGAAAATGTTCACATCAACAGTATATTGCAGAGATATATTATGTTTGCCAAACAACGTTGTTGTTAATATATAGAATTATGGGAGATGTAGTATAGAATGCTGGTAGGACTCAGTAATTTACCTGAACTAAGGGAAATTGTCAAACAGCTGTTGGTTCGGGAGGAGGCTTAAAAACGCGAGGGATGATGGGAGCAGTAACGTTTGCTGACAAGGTAGAGGAGTACGGGCGTTTTTAACTACAATGGCAGGTATGCACGCCTCCACGATAGATAACGTTAGATTAAATTGAAAAATGGCATGTTTGTGAATATGTGAAGCGCGAGGGAAGTTAAACAGCTTAATGAACAATAGAAAGGGAATCCGCGGCTTCACCGCCACGATCAAGTAACGGTTATTGAACACATAGAGGGAGGTGCAGAGAGGACCAGCATGGTAAACACTAATTGATAGTATGTTCTGGTAAACAGCAGGATCGTGGAGGACCTGGTTAAAGAGAAGAAAGTGGGTTGTTGAAGTAATTGCAATATAGGCACATTAGACTGTAAAACTGAATGCAGACAATAAGTGATATATTGTGCGGTAAAATGATTGAATGTTACATTTTTTTAATTCACAGTGACCCCCGACGAAGGGCATTCCTTGCCCGAAATGCATTGGGTGATTTGTAATAAACACTGCCTTTTACGAACTTCGCATCAGTCTTGTTCTTTCAAGAGGCCCCGAGTGGCACAGTTTGAACATTAGAAACATGGAAAAAAAAGGCGGCACGCAAAGTCAAGTGGGGAGTATTAATTCGAGAAAACATAAAGAAAAAAGACGAGAATAAACATGAATAAACAAGTTTAAGTGGTACAAAAAAGAAATAAAGGATTGCCAGTTCGGCTAATTTTGCAGTGCATTTGGTCTGGGACGCACATTCATCCCATTCTTCAAACCCAATTACATGGAGAAAAAGTACATTGAGTTTGGGGCCGGGGAAGGGGCAGCAAGCTAACCACGGAGGGAATACTGGCATATTGAGGCACAGGAAGCTAACCATGGTGGCAGGTGTAAACAGACGGACAACAGAGGGTAGGTAGAAGAAGGGTGGGGGCATGGGCAGCAAGCTGACAACAGAGGGCAGAAGAGAGGTCACATGGGCATCAAGCTGGCTCTTCAAAGCAGGTTAGCATGGGCAGGGGCAGCATAACAGCCCACGGATGGATGACTGGAGAGGGCAAAGGCACTCACATGGGGACCAGAGAGGAGGAGGAGGGGCAGCAGCTGACCATGGATGAGAGGCCTGGCTGGACTGTTCCCATGAGGCACAGGGTCAGACTGATTTGCATATGGCCATGTCTGAACTGGGGTGGCAGAGTGGGCTAAAGAACGGTGATGGATTAAACCCAGATCTGTTGAGTGGGTGTGAGTGTTTGATTGGTTCAGATGCTCCGTCCATCACCACACCCTTTTGTACCGCTTTGTTCGCCATAAGTTGGCAGGGTATGCTCAGACGTTGAGTCCCTTGCTCACATTGCCACTGGATTCAAGCAAGCCTGGCTGAAGACGGCTGAAATGCCAGAAACCGGTCCTAGGAAGCTTGATTCCGGTCCAGGGAAGGCATGGCTTGGCAGTTCCGGCTGGACTGTTCCCATGAGGCACAGGGTCAGACTGATTTGCATATGGCCATGTCTGAACTGGGGTGGCAGAGTGGGCTAAAGAACGGTGATGGATTAAACCCAGATATGTTGACTGGGTGTGAGTGTTTGATTGGTTCAGATGCTCTGTCCATCACCACACCCTTTTGTACCGCTTTGTTCGCCATACGTTGGCAGGGTATGCTCAGACGTTGAGTCCCTTGCTCACTTTGCCACTGGATTCAAGCAAGCCTGGCAGAAGACAGCTGAAATGCCAGAAACTGGTACTAGGAAGCTTGATTCCGGTCCAGGGAAGGCATGGTTTGGCAGTTCGGGCTGGACTGTTCCCATGAGGCACAGGGTCAGACTGATTTGCATATGTCCATGTCTGAACTGGGGTTGCAGAGTAGGCTAAAGAACGGTGATGGATTAAACCCAGATTTGTTGACTGGGTGTGAGTGTTTGATTGGTTCAGATGCTGCATCCATCACCACCCACTTTTGTACCACTTTGTTCGCCATAAGTTGGCAGGGTATGCTCAGACATTGAGTCCCTTGCTCACTTTGCCACTGGATTCAAGCAAGCCTGGCTGAAGACGGCTGAAATGCCAGAAACCGGTCCTAGGAAGCTTGATTCTGGTCCAGGGAAGGCATGGCTTGGCAGTTCGGGCTGGACTGTTCCCATAAGGCACAGGGCAGACTGATTTGCATATGGCCATGTCTGAACTGGGGTGGCAGAGTGGGCTAAAGAACGGTGATGGATTAAACCCAGATCTGTTGACTGGGTGTGAGTGTTTGATCGGTTCAGATGCTCGGTCCATCACCAGCCCCTTTTGTACCGCTTTGTTCGCCATAAGTTGGCAGGGTATGCTCAGACATTGAGTCCCTTGCTCACTTTGCCACTGGATTCAAGCAAGCCTGGCTGAAGACGGCTGAAATGCCAGAAACCGGTCCTAGGAAGCTTGATTCTGGTCCAGGGAAGGCATGGCTTGGCAGTTCGGGCTGGACTGTTCCCATAAGGCACAGGGCAGACTGATTTGCATATGGCTATGTCTGAACTGGGGTTGCAGAGTGGGCTAAAGAACGGTGATGGATTAAACCCAGATCTGTTGACTGGGTGTGAGTGTTTGATTGGTTCAGATGCTCCGTCCATCACCACCCTCTTTTGTACCGCATGGATGCGAGACCAGCATGAACAGGGTAGCAAGCTGACCACTGAGAGCTGATGGAAGGAGGCTGGGGTACATTGATGGTGAATGGAGGACTGGGGATGAAGGCAATGGCATCAAGTTGAACAAGTGTGCAGACTGGTGTAGGCAGGAGAAGCACAATGGACCATGGAGGGCATAAGGGGGGGATGCATGCACACGTGCACAGAGCAGATGTTTGGGGGCAAGAGTTGGGGTTGGAGGCAGGAGCAGCAAATTGATCTCAGAGGTCAAGCTGGCAAGAACAGGGCAACACAGTGGTACAAAGAGGTCAGGAGAGAGGCGGCATGGCATGCATATGGAGAACAGAGGATGGAGAAGATGGGGCAGGGTCATCAAGTTGACTTTGCAGGGCAGGCTGTCCTCAACAGGTTCAGCAAGCTGACCACAGAGGACAGGCGGTGGAGGCAGGGGAACGCAGTTGAAGAACACAGGTCAGGTGGGAGGGCACAGTGGTATCAAGCTGTCTATTCAGGGCAGGCCAGCACAGGCAGGGGCATCAACTTGAGCATGGTGGGCACAAGGTAGACAACAAGGGCACACAGAGAGAGAATGGATGACAACCATGAAGGGGCAATGGCAGCAAACTGACAATGGAAGGCAACTGCCGTGGGTTGTCCACCCATAGTGTGTAGGCCACTGCCAATCCCCCAGCCATGCACAATTGAGGTGTTGGCTGAATATGATCAAAAACACTAGCACTTGACTGAGTTAATGATAAGTTATAGCTAGATATGGTAACATGATCTTCTCTATCTTTAAACAAGCAAAAATGCATGTCATGAGTGATGTAAAGTGTTTTATGGTCGTAAGCATTGCATGGTGGGAGTGCAAGTTATAGTTAGGAGATCGTGAAACATTTTCTGCATGCAATTTTCAACCGGAAAAGTGAACAGTGATACAGCAAGAACTGCTAAACAGAAGTAAAACTAATTTGGGCAGAAAGGTAGATCTTTACCAAGAAAATGTGCTTTTTTGATTTGCACTAAATATGTTCAGTAGTTTTTGAGAAATTAAGGTTCAACATGTATGTCTTTCTATGTAGCCCTGTGGGACCGGCAGATCCAAAGATAAGATCTTATTGGCTGGCTCACATCAACATAGATATTTTGTAGCTTTTTTAGGACTCAGTCAATGAGCCAACACAGTACTGATAATAAAAAACAAAAAATGGGCAGGTTAGGGATACCCTGACACCCTAGGCCTTTTGGGAGATTTCCAGAGGACCCCTCCAGGGGATTAACATTTTAAAAAAATGTTTTTGAAATTATAATCCCTCTGGAGCATGCTAGGAAATGGGGAGTTTAATAAATATATATAAATTTTTGTTGAGGGGGCAGGTGTAGGGCCCCATCTGCTATCTTCAAAAAGCTATAAAGCCTCCCTCTCTCTGGGGTGGCACAAATATTAAGAGGTTTTGGTATACAACCTACTGACCACGGAGAGCATAGGTTGGAAGGTGGAATGTGTGGGTCCCCTCCCAGAGCTCTGACCTGCCTCAGCATACCCGATCATTCTGGGGGCCACCAAAACCCATAGAAAGGGTCTCGGGACCCAAAAACACTCAAATGTGTGGGGATATTGTCCTGCTCCCCAACACTGGGGGTATGGGAGCACACCGGATGCGCTTCATGCCCGTTTAAAGCAGTCATGGAAGCAGTAGGGTGCCAGCTCATGTGCCAGCACTGAGTGTGCTAACCAGACGGCAAGCTATCTGGGCAGTGCAGGAGTGGGTTCCCGGTGCTGTCCAACATATACAAGGCCTCTCTGTGCCCCAGATGAGACCAAGGAGCCCACAATAATTAAACATGAAAAGAAACTGAATTAACAAACAGAAACAGGAGAAGCCAGATGCTCTAATATTCACTGCTCCAGCGAGGGAGGACCCAATAATACCTGAAAGGGCTTCTTGATCCATTTCTCACTCCAAATGGTGAGGGACACCACTAAGGTACTGCCGTAGTGTTGTGGGGAGTAGACATCATTGATGACATGGTATAATTGATAACAATACTGTGCACAACAAGGTCACAAGTTATAGTTACTTCATTTAACTGTAACTGTTGAATTTCAGTGTTTTTTCAGTGGTGGCCACTACAACATGAAGGCGGGGGGATGGATGGGCAGGGGGTTGGGGGTACAGGGAATGAAAAAATAATAAATTTAAAAAACTTACCTTTTACCTGCAGCCTCCGACAGCCTCTGCAGCCTCAGAGCTCTCCCAGCAGTCTCTGGGAAGGCAGAGGCTGCTCAGCCAATCCTGGCGCTGCTCTACTGCTAGGAGAGCGGCACCAGGATTGGTATTAACGTCTAGCTCTGCCGCTCAGACACTGCCTGTGAGCCTGCGGCATTTCTCTCACCCAGCTGTAAACACAGCCGGATTGGAGAAGTAGATGTGTGCATGTATGTTTGGCCGTTCTAGGAAGATCGGCCAAACATACATACTTGCACATTTCTAAGTATCACCACCTGCCTATGATGGCCAGGCCTGTCCCTGCACACATGTCAGAATCATTCAAAGAAAATTAAATGATATTTTTCATTATCATTTCATTTTTACGTGACTGACTCTGACCAATGGGGTGATGCCCCTCCACTTTTACGGAGGGGCTGCCCTGTTGTTTCTTTTTGTGTAAAATGTTACGACGTAAAATGCTATATTTTAACTGACATTTTCCCCTAACAATAACATGACTTTAACCTTTTTTTCAGTGAATGTATATGTTAACAATATGCATTGTAATAAATTGTATTCACCACAGAACAATTCAAATGGTAATATTCCTCAGTACAGTTGTATTAAGGGATCAAACCCAAAAAACTCCATTGTGCAGACAAGTGCCCTCATAAGATGCTACCATAAAGACATTAGCACAGATTGTGGTGCCTTCAGTAAGATCCTAAATAAATAGTAAGAGGTGCAATAATTTTCCGGGTACTTAACTGCGCTGGATGTTGCTGACTTCGAATGATTGAGAACAGTTCAGGTGGTAAAATAACTATTCCAGCAAGAAAGTAACTACTGTGTAAACTACGTTACCCAGAAAAGGAAATGTGAAAAATATAAAAGAATATTGAAGTAGCACTAAGACAAGGCTACCCAAAACATTTCACAGGTGCCTGACTTTAGTAAATACACATTGCATTGTGGTAGTCATTTAGGGCGATATGTATCAAGCCTTTTGTGATTCGCAAACGGCCTTTTTGCATGTTTTGGGATGTATGAAACATTCCCAAAATAAGGAATTGCAAACTTGTGCGATTCCTTATTTTGCCATAGCATTTAGGGAATCGCAATTTTGCGATTCCTTAAATGCTATGTATGTAGCATTTTTGGCTAGCGGATTTAGGTTAAGAATTCGCAAATTACCACCAACTTGTAGTTGATTGTAACTTGCGAATTCTTCCAAAAATGCACAATTTGGCATTTTTAAAGGTGGCATGTGATGCACACACATGCCCATATGGCATGTATGTGCGCCATACGCACACACATGTACATTTCAGGGGTGCAGCAGGGTGTCTTTGAGACACCCCTGCACCCTTGAAATAATTCTCAAATTGCGATTAGCAAATTGCGAAATCGCAATTTGAGAATTATTTTGCAATCATTCCTATTGGCCTCCTGGTCCATAGGAATGCATTGGAAAATATTCCTTAATTGCGAATTCGCAAAATGCGAATTCGCAAATAAGGAAGAGTAAGGAATCACTAAAAAAATGTGATTTTTTTCATACATACCATTTTGCAATTCCTAAATAGCGATTCCTTAAAAATCGCTATTTGAGAATCGCAAAATACTTTCTTGATACATATCGCCCTTAATGTGAATTTCCTTTTTCACACTTGATTTAGCATTAAAAATTCATTTACCATAATGTTATGAAATAACATTTACGGGGACTAGGAAAAACATTTTCATCATAGATAAAAGTCTAATGACTTTAATAAATGTAGAATTCCAATTCTGCAATCTATTGGGAAGTAGAGATGTTTCTGAAGCAGATATTTGAGATTTATGCATCTCCAGATTTCCGATAAATCTAAATAAATCTAAAATCTTTAATATATTAATAGATCATGAGCAGGTACATCTTTTCAAGACAACTACTCCACTCCGATGGTCAGAAAATTCTTAAGTATGTTGTAGACTACTTCACTAACACAAACAAAGGGGCAATTATTGCGAAGAGTTATGAAGAAAATGATAGTTGACTTTGTGGAGATGAAGACTGCCTTTTATTTTGTGGATTGGAAAGATAAACACAATAATTTTGAGGCTGCACCTTATGTTTCTCATTCTAAGAGATAGTTTATTGACATTCAGAAACATTTTTTTGTCTTTTGGCAATGAACACTGTAAGTATTTCTTGAAGCCTTAATTCCATCCAGGCATAAGAGTAGCAAGGATTCCATGGACCCTTTGCAACCAAGGTAAATTGGCACCTGGCTGCTTTTTGGATAGTACAATTATGCAAGAAAATGGTTCAGTAGGCCCCTGTGAACTTTGGGCCCTGGTGCCAATGTACTTACTTCACTATTGATAGATATGTCCCAGCTCCAATTAATGAATGGGCTGACAGCCCCTGATATTTTGGAATTGAACAGACCATACATCGGACAATCCTGAAGAAATGGTCATGGATACTAAATGAATACAGATTGGTCATGGCAATGATAGGAGGAGCTTTGTATTACCTGGTCTAACTCTTGAGACATTCAAGACCAAGGAAAATCTATGTGCATCACGATTCGAAGACCATTCTTTTAAATTTGAGATTGCATTACCATAAAAATGGTCCTCGTTCTTTACCAGTCCCTTCTGATCCAATACATTTCAATCAGCATTTTACACCATGAAAATAATGCTGAATCCTTTAAGCACTGAGAGCATTTGACTGCAAGGAGATTAAGTTAAAACGTTTGAGAAGCTAAATGAGATCTTTAGCGTCGCAAAATGGGAACGTTTGCACTACTTGCAGATTTACCATTGAGTATTACCTTCTTACCAATAAACCAGCAGGAATCTGACCCCCATCACTATATGAGGCGTTCATTCTGGATAACATGAAAACAAGGGATCTCATTTAATGGATTAACTGCATCCTTGTTGAGTTGTTCAGAAGAACAGATAGAAGTATCAAAATATATAAGCAAGACTCTTGTGAAGCATGTTGATGATGGAGTGGGCTTGGAGCAGCATGATTTTGGCTCCACCATTTGACATTACGAATAAGCCATATATACGTTCATGTAGTACTCTTTATTTATGTGCTTTAACATCATTAATGTAAAGTGGTACACTTGTTTGAAACACTGAAGGTGCTTTTGTTCCATCCAAATGTTTTTTCTTATAATAATACCAAATTGCAGTTTCCATATATATCTAGTTGTATATAGCTTCAGTAAGTTTGTTAATATCAAATACATAGTTATGTATTTGTTTGAATAGTTTTTAATTCATTTTATGACTGTATGTGTACCTATAGTCATGCATTTAAAATGCGTATTGAAGTGATTTGCTACATTAAGTTGACCAAAAGCCTTAAGCGTTTGGATTCTAAATGTTTAACTTTCAACATGAAAGTTGCATAGGTTGCAATGTTTTTCTCTTCTTTGCAGGTGCATTCATATGTTCTCATAGTTAGTGAAAGGGACATTGGGTATGAGAGATAGTGAGGCTTGGGAGAACAACTTTTGGCAAGGACAAGAGGCTCTAACTAACAAAGGGAGGGCCCAAATTATGGAGATTAGAGAAATCAAGGACGTTTTGATGTTCAGACCAAGAGAATGGAGTATCGGATGAAATAGCCAAGTTCTACTGTAAGAAGGGGGAAAAGTACTGGGACACATGCTGCAGCGTTATTGGGCCCATAAAATGTTGTAGCCTTTTTGTTAATTAGCTTATTTGCCCGTCAAAGTCTCATACCGCTCTCTCATGGCCCTACAAAGGATTTTATTTTGTGTCGAGAGGGGTTGGACAGAAAGGATCACAAAAATAATTCAATAGGAACCAGGAATTGAAACACAAAACTACAATCTGGAAATTAAACTCATGTAGATTTCTCTCAAAACAATATTATAAAGATAAAACATTATCACGGCAAACCCAAATCTCCTGAAGAAACATATGCAAGCCAGAATCATACACACTAGGAGCTCAGTTAAAGCTATGAAAAATAACAGCATTAGATTTTGATGTTTTGAGACCTCTCTAAGATGATCCCCTCAAGTCATTCGTTTCTAATTAGGAATGCACACTCAATTAAGGAGAAACAATCATGATACCTGAGTCGTAATGGTAATTTAGTTTAGTTTATCAGAATTTAAGGCAACAAGTGCATCAATAATTAATGTTGAAAACAGTTGCGTCTGGATCTAATAAGGCATTTGAAATAAAATACCAAAGCTCAGGAGTTCAGGAAGGGACAGGAAACATGCCAGGTCAAGAAGCCTCCAGTGAAGGAAAAGACCGCTCAGAACACACAGCGTATGCATCAGTTCGTAATGGAAGCCAGGTGAGTTTGCATTTGGCAAATCAAAATTGCCCAGGAAAGTATGCAAAGAGGTTTGTAAGTAAGGACACAGCGAGCAGCTCACCCGTCACCATCCAACTCCAACAGCCGCTCTGCTCAGCAACGCAACCCCTGTCTGTTAAATCAAGCTATATTATATTCTTAAAGTTCTAGGGGTGACACCTCTTGGAATCACCTCATCTAGTCAGACCACTCAGTTCATTGGTCAGTTCGTATAGGATGGGTGTCAGGCGACATTACGAAGACACAAATTGTAGAGAAAAAAAGTGGGACAATTATGCAGTCCTTAAGAAATCCAGTGTGTGAAACGTTAGAGCAATGCTCCTTTCCCAAGAGCAAACAGGCAAATTCAAGAGAACAATTACCCAGGGAGCTGGTCAGAATTGTATCAATAAAATGCAGCAAAGTATCTGGTACAGTACATTAGAACTCAGGAAAGAAAACACGGTTTCACACTATCTGTTATACTGAGGAATTATTTCACGGGCAGTAGATGCAGCAAGGCAAAAGACTTCACATATGGCTTCAGGCCTATATTAAATTGAGCTAAAATAACGTAAAACATATCTGATTAATAATGATACATTCATAAGAAATATCGAACATTATAACTCTAGTATAACGCTGATTCACTTGAAATCATTTGGGGCCAGATGTACGACCCGTCAATTAGCGAGTCGCAAATTGCATTGCATTTGCGGCTCGCAATTTGCGACCCACTAATTGGGAGGCACAACAGTGTCTGAGACACTTTTTGCAATTCCCAGAGGTGTCGCAAATTGCATGCATCATGCATATTAATGAGACAGTCGCAATTGGAGACCCCATTAGGAATGGTTAACGCTCCAAGGGATGGTGGCCAGCTGGGGTCAGCAGACCTCCATATCTGGAACAGCTTTTAAATAAAGCAGTTTTTTTAAATGCAGCCTAATTTCCTTAAAGGAAAACGGGATGCATTTAAAAAATAAAAATGAAACTGCTTGCCCTTAAAAAATATTTGTGCATGCATTCACAAATGGGAAGGGGTCCCCTAGGGACCCCTTACCCATTTGTGAGTGCTTTACCACCTTTTTGAGACTGTTGGTAAACTGCGAGTGTTTTGCAACTGCAATTGTGGTCATAAAACATTCTTACATCGCGTGAGTCGCTATTAGGAAGGGACGTCCTTGAAATGCCTCTTCCTAATAGCGAATCTCTAATCCTATTTTGCGAGTCACAAATTGATTTGGGACTTGCAAAATGGTAGTAGTACGTAGGCCATAGGTTTTGTGCGGGTGCAAACATGTCTAAAACCCATTCATGCACACAAAAAAACTTTGTACATCTGGCCATTAGTGTGGTTCACATATAATACATGTCAGTATGACAGGCTTATACTTTGTCAAAGGTACTGATGTATAAATGTATTAAAAAATCAATTTACAAGATATTGTTATAAAGGCACAATATTGGTACATTTATATTGGTACATGTATGCAATTGCAGTTGCAAAACATTCTTACATCGCTTAAGGAGTCACTATTAGGAAGGCACGTCCTTGGCATGCCCCTTCCTAATAGTGAGTCGCTAATCCTATTTTGCGAGTCACAAATATTAATTTGCTACTCGCAAAATGGGATTGGTACATAGGCCACAGGATTTTTGCGGGCTTAAAAGGGTCTAAAACCCATTTGGGCATGCAAAAAACCTTTGTACATCACCCCCTTAGTGTGGTTCGCAAATAATACATGTCAGTGTGACAGGATCATACTTTTTCAAAAGTACTAACGTGTAAATGTATTTAAAAATGTATTGACAAGATGTTGTTATAAAGGCACAATATTGGTACATGTATAAAATAACATTTATGAACATTTCATGAAGACATTATTAATTAGAAATGTGAATCCCCGTAGAGGCAAGATGGCCGCCGACAGACCGTAGGAGGCAGCAGCACCCGATCACTCTCCCGTGGTGAAAAGTTGGGAGACTTGGCTTTGATAAGAAGGACACCGACACCGAGATATGCTATAAAATTGCAGCATGCAGCGGAGTTAAGAAATCCAATTAAATTAATTAAGCTGTAGTCCAAGCTTTAGCCCTAAAAATAACGAGCAAAAAAAACGAACTATAGCGTGATGTTTAAGGACTTATTCAACTGGTTTGAATTCATCGAGTGGCCCACTATACAATCCACCATTAACTACAAGAGAGAGCCATATACCTTCTGGCAGACGGTTGGAGCAGCGGTTGAGGAAGTGCTACAGCGACTTCAAAATAGCTGGCGCATTGGGAGGCAACTCATGGCTCCAAAGGTATTGAAGACAGGCAAGGATATGGTTGGAAGCGAGGAGGATGATCTGCGAGCAAGCGATGCTGAGATACCACCAAACGTAAGGGTGAAGGCACGGCATAGAGCCCATTTGCGGAGGGAGGCTGCTAAGGCTCGAGAAGAAGAGAAATTAGCTGCCACGGAAAGGAGGAAACAAGTTAAAGAAGCTGAAAAGAGGAAAAAGAAAGAACCGACCAGAAAAGGACTTACGAAATGTGTTGATGCTGGTTCTGAATCCTCGAGAGAAACTACCCTGCGGCAGCCGACTCTGTTCGAGTCATTCCCGGCGCTGAGAGCTGAGAGCGCTGGGGAAGCTCTTGTGAGCGTGAACGCTGCAGGATTGAATGGCTGTAACAGGTCAGCGGGTGTTACAGAGCAGCGGCCTGGATTGCAAGATGTAACTGAGGCTGAATGCTCAGAGGCTGCGAGGAGCTTGGAGGATGACGTCAACGAGCCAAGGAGCGAGTAGCGACCCGGGGCAGCAGCTGTGATATGTCAGATGGATGAAGGAAGCAACGCGGTGAGAATCAGCGGCGAGCCGACGGCAGGCAAGGAGTCAGCCCTTGATCCAGTGAACGGAGTCGGGAGAGAAGAGCAAAGCAGAAATGAGTCCACGGAATCCACGGAGGCAATAATGGGCCCAAAGCAGACGGCCACGTTAATGAAGACAAGTACAATGCCTGGCGATATAAGTGGTACAATGGGCGAAACAGAGCCGCGTGAAAACACAATTGCAGGAGAAGTCCCTCCAGTGGCTATGGTATCGATATCAACAGTAACAACGCCTGATACACAACCCCAAGCGTTAATGAAGATAAACATAGTGTCTGGCGATATAGGTGATACAATGGGCGAAACAGAGCCGCGTGAAAATACAAGTGCCCAAGCGGGTAAGGAGCAATGGGGTGGGAGTCGAGGGGCCGAGAGCATTTTCACACCTGAATACACATATCTCCCGGTAACAAGACAATAGACATGCCTACCATAAACGGCCCAGTAAATAATTTTGTAGATATCTTGGTGGATAATACGAGCAAAGCTAAAAATGATATGGTCCCAGAGGGGGTCCTAGATGACTCTCAAGCAAGAATTGTGGGCATGGATAAGGGGAATATGAACAGTAGGATTGATCATATGCTTGCAACTACTGGCTCACCCAGTGATGACTGTTTCTTCACTGGGAATGACGATGACAGGGATGATAATGAGGAAGAGGCCGAGGAATCAGAATCAAGTCATAACTTATCTGCGGATTTAGGCGACACATCAACAACCACGGAAAGTGGCTCTGAGGTATCACAGACAGATACCTCAGAGCTAGACACCCAGTCAGAGTTAGAACATAACACCGTCTTAAAGCGAAACTTAGTGAGTAAGTCAAGTAGAATCAAGGGAAGGACCTACAGAAGAGCAAAGAAGCGTGGGAGTGTTATACAAGCAGGAGTGGCTAATAAACTGGATTGGGATTATGCAGCCACCTCGCAGTTGTACCAGGAGGGCGCAGTTGGTGGCGCTGACAAATCGCAAGCTCAGGCCCAGATGCAGGAGAAAGACTACGCAGCGAGCTTCGATCTCTTGTTTTCAACCCTTAAGCAGATACAGGGGGAGGCTCGACGGGAGAGCCAAAGAGCCAAGCAAGCAAATAAAAAAATACAAGGGTCTCTACGTAAGGTTGACAAAATGTATGCGGAAATGGCTGGTAGACTGGTGGAGGTGGAGGAGAGGACAGGCAAAGTAGAGGATGATGTCGTAAAACTACAGGAGTACAGAGACGAGCAAGAGAAAATATCATCAGATGTGTTGTGGAAGCTCGAAGATTTCGAGAATAGACAGAGACGCAACAATATCAGACTGCTTGGGATTGAGGAAGGGAAGGACGGGGCGGATGCACGTGCTTTTACTGTGGAATTGTTGAAAGGAGCTTTCCCAGAAATGGATAAATGGGATTGGGATAAGGAAGTGCAGCGCGCACACAGGTTTCCTCTGACGCAAAAAAAGAATAGTGCAAGCACCAAATCAAGGGCCATCCTAGTATATGTGGGCAATTTTTTATTGAGAGAGGAGGTGATTAGTAAGGCAAAGCCAACAGCTAAGCGCTCTTATAAGGACACAACATTCTTTGCCCGTCCAGATTTCTGCCACACTACTGTGGAGAGAAGGTGGCGAATGAGGCAACTAATAACACCTTTTCAGAATGTGGGATGTGAGGTATACCTGATGTTTCCATGTCGACTCAAGGTTGGCTTTAATGGCCAATTTAGGGTCTTCTTCTCGGAAATAGTGGCACAGGAATATCTGACTTACTTAAAAGAGGGGAAGGCACAAAGAGATGGGAAAGCACAAAATGAGAGGGCTGCAGCTATCAGACAAACTGCTCATGTGACGCAAAAAAAGAAAAAATGAAATGGAGAACTTAGAATAAGCGAATGAGGGAGGGAGTAGCATAGATAAATAATCCCGACAAAATAGGTTTAATTAAAGGATATTGAGATTATGGGAGAGTGGCAGGGGAGAGGCTTCCTGGGGGAGATTGGCTGTCAGACACAGGTCATTATTGACCTGTTTGCCAGTAGGGGTGGGTGGGAGGGCAGGGGTCAGGGGGGGGGGGGGAGGGGGGGGCGGGTGCACAGGGCACGGTACGGTACCAAACGATAGAATCATTTACAGAAGCAGAGGCAGAGGCGGAGGAAAAGGGAGACAAGACAAAAGACTTGGGGATGAAAGAAAGGAAAAATTTATTTGGGGAGGGGGACAGATGTGAGGAAACGGGAAATACGGTAAAAAGAAACAAACTGTATAATATGAATTTATATGGTAACAAAAAAATGAATTACTTATGGGAACTAGATATGTAACATGGAATGTGTGCGGGCTAAATGATGCTCAGAAAAGGTTAAAAACTTCAGTGTTACTAAGACAAATGAATGTGGACTTTATTTTTTTACAAGAGACACATGTCATGACTTCACAAGAATTTTATTTAAAACAATTGGGCTTTCAGGTATTAGTAAGTTCACAGCAAGGTGTCAAAAAGAGGGGAGTAGCTATACTATCCAGAAATAAAAATCTTCTCCTAAGAAAAAAAGCACTAGATCAATGGGGGAGATGGGCAATGGTTGAATGTATGATAGATGGGGAATGGACCACGCTGGTAACTGTATATGGATCAACTGAGGATGACCCGGAGATTCTTCCATTTTTAGATGTGGAGCTAGATACTTGTGCACCCAGAACTATTATGGCAGGGGACTTGAATATCAATGGCGCTGATGGTCTGGGCTTAGGCTCATTCGGTAAGTACTCTGGTAGAAAGAGGCGCGTATGCCGTGCTTTGCAGGGATTAGTGGCAAATAATACCCTATTTGATGTCTGGGGGAAAAAAAGGGTAGGAAATAAGGGTTATACATACTATTCGGCCCCACATAAAATCTGTGTAAGATTGGATTATTTTTTAATATCAAATGCACTTATACCGGAATCAACAATAGAAAGACTCCCACGGATCCTAAGTGATCACAATCCCCTAATCCTTACACTACCAAAACCGGCAAATATTCGAGCGCAAAAACAGTGGACTTTTGAAAGAGGATTATTGCAGGAAGAAAAATACGTGGATTACATGAAAGTATGGATCAAAGAATTTTTTGAGATTAATAGAGATAGTTCTACTGTAGGGGTAGTATGGGATGCTTTTAAAGCAGGGGTCCGGGGAGAAACCCTGAGCTTTAACTCTTATAAGAGAAAACAGGAGCAGATGAGAAATATGGAACTCGCAAAGGCAGTGCTCAAGGCTGAAGAGAAATTAGAGGAATGTATAGTAAGCGGTACCCCAGTAGATAATGTAATCTTGGAACTTTTAAAAGCGAAAGGAGATGCAGAGGGAGAAATCGCTAGAAAGGCTGCAAAATTATATACTGCAAAAAGAGAAAAATGTCACGAATTCAGCGAAACAGTGGGTAGAACCTTAGCTGTTCGAACAAGGCAGCAAGAAGCGTTAGGAACCGTAAGGGAGATCAGGGATACCTCTGGTAGGATCCATACAGAGCCAGGGGAGATAAGGGAAGTGTTCAGAAACTTTTATGAGAAGTTATATGAGGAGCCAATAAGGGGAGATGCTACTAAAATCAGAGATTATCTACAGGAAATCCCGGTGACTAGATTTTCGGATGAAGAGGCAGATACTTTAGAGGAAGTTTTTCAGGGGGAAGAAATTAAAAACGCTATTTCGAATCTCCCCTCTGGAAAAGCTGCAGGCCCAGACCAGATTCCAATAGAGTTTTATAAAGTATTTTGGGACATTTTAGAAGTTGACATGGTCAGGACGCTGCAACAGGCACAAATAGGAGATTCAATACCTAGGTCATGGGGGGGGGCTGAAATAGTGATAATCTTAAAAAAAGGGAAGCCTCCGGAAGAACCGGGGTCATATAGGCCCATTACTTTGATGAATACGGATACTAAAATTTTCTCTAAAGTATTAGCAACAAGATATGCCAAAATAATAGACAGAGTAGTGAGTAATAACCAACATGGTTTTATACCTGGAAGGAGCACCACGCACCATACACGTACGGTAATAACCTTATTTGATGCCACAGCAGTCTCAGGGGACCCAATGGCGATTATGTTACTAGATGCGGAAAAAGCATTTGACCGGGTCTCCTGGGACTATCTGTGGCATACTCTTGAAAGATCAGGAGTCAAAAAAAGTATATTAAAGCAATCCAGGCGCTATATGTAGACCCTGTGGCCTCTGTGCGAGTGAATGCGGGGATTACAACACAATTCCAGATAAGGAGAGGTACGAGACAAGGCTGCCCCTGCTCCCCATTGCTATTTGCAATGTATATGGACCCACTAATTGGGAGAATAGAGATTTGTGATATAATTAAACCATTGCCTACTCGAACTGGCCATTGCAAAATACTAGCGTATGCTGACGATGTCGCAGTAATCACACCAACACCAATGGAGGCTATTGCCCAAGTGGAAATAGAGGCTTTGAAGTTTGGAGAAATCTCGGGCTACAAACTCAACACTAACAAGACCCAGATAATTAAAAACCATAACACCACGTGTACAGATACCCGAGTTGTCCAGGCAGGTACATATTTGGGAGTGTCTATTTCAGCTCACTTAGACCACCTAGTGGAAAAGAACTTAACACCCTTAATCAACAAAGTACGAAGAGACCTAGACAGACTAGATAATTTACATTTATCAATTGTGGGACGAACAAACGTAGTAAAGATGTTGGTTCTACCTAAGTTTCTTTATTTTTTTAGAGCAATACCTTTACTATTCGAGGCTAAATCGTTTAAGAAGATAGAAGACATGATTAACAGATTTATATGGGCAAAGGGGAAAACCAGGAGAGCACTTAGATTTATGACACTTCCACGGGAGAGGGGGGGGTGGGCACTGCCAGACTTAAAGCTTTACTATTGGGCAGCAGCTCTGCAAAATATGGTTGGCTTAGCGGGGGGAGGAGAATCTGAAGGCTGGAATGAGTTGGGATCACTAGCAATCTATGGTTTACTATTGGGTCCAGAAGCAGAAAATGTTCTTTCAAAATATACTGAAACCAGCTACTACAAAAGGACACGGTTTAAAACGCTCCTAGCGGCTTACACTGTTTGGAAAGCCTTTACTAAAAGATTCGGGCTGGGGCGGTATAACTTATACACTAGATTGAGAGGAAATCCAAACCTACCTGTGGAAGTAGTCTCTGATACTATATTTACAGAATGGGAAAGAAAAGGAATTAGAAGGGTAGGTGACCTTATGGGACAGCAAGGGGTTTACCAGTTTTCCGAACTACAAGCTAAGTACGCAATAGATAAAAGACAATTTTTTAAGTACTTACAAATAAGGAGTTCCTTGCACAACAAAAAAGGTGGTGCGTCAGGATTTAGTAAAAATGCAATCATGGAAGTGATTGAAGCTGGCGAGGAATGCACTATAAAGAGATTCTATGCTGAGTTATTAAATTCAAAAGAGGATGATATTGAAAAATGGGCAAATAAATGGAAAGGTAGTTTGGAAGTCAGGGAGGAAAGCTGTTATATGTCTCTGGAAATGGGGTATACACTGTTATGCTCAGCACCTCTCCAGGCGCAACACTATAAAACACTATACCATCTATACCATACGCCTGCAAAGATAGCCCAATGGGGTGGGACAGCAGGAACTAATTGTTTTAGATGTGGAAACTCAGAGGCGGACTTAATACACGTATTTGCAACATGTCCTCACCTGCAGCCACTTATAAAAAACATACAGGGGTCCTTGAATCAAGTATTAGGAACAAATATTCCCCTTACCCCCCCAATAATTCTTTTGGGGATAAAGGAGGAGGAGGGTCAACATCAGGACAGATGGGAATCCTGTTTATTCTTAGCTATGTCAGTTATGAAACTCTGTATTGCATCTGCGTGGCTGGATCCTTTACCACCGTCATTTCACCAATGGCTGGCTAAATTACTATCAATATATAACCTGGAACCTGAGATCTATGGAAGGAAAGGGAAAAAGGGAAGGAAAACTGGCAAACAGATCTGGGATCCCATTACTCGCTGGAAAGAAGAGAGTATGGATTGAAATGCTTGAATAATATATTTTGTTAAGTTGTTTGATACTGTCTAAGTTACATTCATGTATGTTGATGCTGGCCCAACCGGGGGGGAAAGGATTGTAATCTTGTTTGGACTTCAAATATCTGTGCTCTTATTTATCTCCTTTGTTCGTGATTTTTTTCTCTTCTTTCTTTGTTTTTTCTTATACTTACTCTTTTTTTCTTTACCCCTCATCTTTCTCAATATATGATATGTTTTGTTTCATGCAAATACTGCCGTGCCCTGTATGTATGTAAAAAAAGGGGGGAAAAACTCCTCAATAAAAATATAAAAAAAAAAAAAAATGTGAATCCCCAACTTTTCTTTTGTCATTTTGGTGCACACAGTACCTTTTCCTGCATGCTTTTAAGATGCAGTAACTAACATTTTCTTATTTTTGTCATCTTTTTTATAACATGTAGTTGCTGCATGTTTAATAATTTTTGTCTCAAAAAGTGTCATAATAGATTCCCTCAGGTCTCTAAACTTTAAATGAAATTTCCTTTCCAACAAATTACCCATCACACTCTTATCTTTATCTCATCTTATGTCACTTTATAGTTTTGTTATCCTCATTAGTTTTAATCTACACTGCTTTAGAGCTTCCATTTCATCATAACAGCATTTTCTTTCTTCCACTTCAATCTCATCTCTGTTTCTTTTCACTCCTCTTGTTTCTTTCTTTGTCTTTATGCATCTGTAGATTTTGATAACACTAAATAGTATTAGTATGCAAGCAGCAATTGTTAGTAAAGGCCTTAAAATGTCTCCTACTAATCCACTTTCCAAGTTATTAATCCATCTTCCCATTGCCAAAAATCCCTTGCCGATTGATTCCCATGCTCAATCAGCTTTAAATCCCCTCAAATCTTTTTCCAGATGGGTAATGTTAGTAATGTATCTTTTTTAATACTTACTTTTATCAGGGATATGGGTACAGCATTGTTGAACCTTCAGGATTCGACAGACTCCTTCTTCCATCATGAGAAGGACGTCTAACTCAAGTCTATTTTGAAGCACCACAGATCTCATAGCAACTATGGCTAAAAACCTGCCATGCAGTATCAGTTAATAGTCTGTCAACTACAGTAGAGAGTTTCCGAATGTTTTGAGAATTTAGTATCACCCCAGCTTTTGGAATTATGGCACTGAAGATATCAACTATTATTTCAGCAGCACTAGCACCCCTATTTAATCTGGTACGTTTTACTTTATTGGTTTCATCCGATTGATCCACCTGATAAATGTTTGGAAAAATTATTCCCATGTAACAAGATCCATACTATCTTTTATACAGCCTGTAATAGCCATTTTTCCCACAAATGTAGTAAATACATGAGGAACACTGGATCTACATCTCCCAAATATAATCTTCAACTACCCAAAAGTTGAAAAGTGTGATCGCATTAACTGGAACCGACAAAATTACTATTATAATAGTTTTTCACCATAATATGCATACCTTCCCTTTAAGTTGCCAGTCTAAAAAATAGCAGCTGTGTTCCTATCTGTTTAAGTTCAGATTTTTTTAGCGCCCATGGTGGAATTTTCGGGTGAATCGCAACTTTACCCATGATATCCATACGTCTGTCTTCGATTGAATCTGTAAAATCCTTTTCTACTTTATGTAAGAACCTTGTTAGATTGTGTCATACGCAATGCCTAAGCTTTGTGTAGGGTTTAATACTTCTCCCATCATCTCAGCTGTTTGCGTATCAGGCAAAGGATTTACATGTTTTCTGAAAAGAATAGGTCATAATTAGAATAATAATATTGCCATTGTCTTTTGCAATAAAACAAGCTAGTTAGGACACTGCAAGAAATCCCATATGTATTAGGTAAATGGTGGTAGGTAATTCCCTCTGATAGAGAAGTGAGCAACTGTAAGCATACAGAACAATTCCTGGCATCCATGGTCTCTACATATTCATATAAGAGCTTAGTAAAAACATTCAATGAAGAATCACTAGTAGACTGATGTTAAGTCTTTTCAGCTAACATGTTTAGTCCATTGTCATTGTTTTCTATTGCAGATTTAGGAACTGAAGTAGTTTTAGTATTTTCTAAATACACAGGATGAGGCAAATTTAGAATTATGAGAAATACGAAAAGAATTATAGAAAATGCAGCAAGTATACATGTACATAAATCTTTGCGTTTTATCAACACAAGATTTTGATTTGTGTAATCTATAGAACCAGACCTCACATCTTTGTAAAACTTTTGAATAGTTGTCAGTAGAATTGCAGCGCAAATGAAAATTTGGAGCTTGTTTCAGTTGCATTAATTTCTTTTTATCACAGCGCATATCTACTTATGACTTTGCTATTTCAGTTCATGTACTGCATAGAGGCTTAAACTCAGTCTCCTTTTGTATTAATTTCAATTCTTTCTTTTTCTTTGCAATTTGCAATTTAAGCACAATAGTCTCTAAGCAGTTCGTTGGAGCTTAGATTGTTGTGCAAAAAGGTGTGATATGTTTTTTCCCAATCATCGGACACGAAGTAAGTCCAATCTGGTGCTGTGTATTTGCAAATTTAATTATTTTCTCTGTTGGACCTTCTTGCTGATGGCCCCTAATCATCATTGTTGCTTTGCTCTGTAATGGCTTATGGTACTCAACATTCAGTTAGCATGTGTCTCAATCTGTCTGTTCTTTTGGGCCCACTGTCTCCATTTACCACTCGCGTTTCTGCTGCACTGTTGCCTTCATTCAGGTCAATATCAAGCCTAGTCAGCTATTCTATGTGTGACCCTTTTGTACCCCCAACAGCTGACTCTCTCAGACCCTCCTCAGGACCTGTGCTAAGAGTCACCATAGTTGGAGCCCCCTTTACCGTTTGGCTGATCACTGTAACCATTGGCAAATCTGAAACAGTCACTGTATCTTCATGGGGACATGGCACTCGGTGAGTGTGGGCAGCATGCACCCAATTTAGAAGACCACCACATTTGACAGCAGTTGTGGTTACTAGAATCACTTGGAATGGCCCACTCCCAAAATGACCTGCTCATATTTACTGAGCCGGCTTGTAGTGAGATGTTGCATTCACGTACAAGTAAGCAAGATCTCAAAGGAATGAGGCAAATGCACTCACAACGGATGCCATATCACAATGCTCTCACTCTGTTCCAAAATCACACATGTTACAGCAACAGCTTTAAGACATCCCGGCAAGGCAGCAGCTACAGGATCAAGTGTAGCTGAGAAGTATTTTACAGGTCTACGCGCAGTACCATGCATTTGAGCTTGCAGTGACAAAGTGCAACCTTTACGCTCATTGCAAAACAGAGTAAAGTTTTTTTGTAGTTGGGCATTCCCAAAGCTGGAGCTCAACAAACACTCCCTCCCCTGTCCGTAAAAGAGCGCATGCATTCATCATTCCATGGCACAGGACTGACACATATTTTTGAGTAAGCTTTAAAGAGGCTTTGCTGTCAAAGAGACATTGGGAATCAATGTTAAAGAATAGCCAACCATTCCTAAAGCAATGCAGATTTCCTTTTGTGTGTTAGGTGGATTCTTTTTCAGAATGGAAGTTATCCTGCCCTGCAACACCTTTCTGGCTCCTTTCTCAATGTGATGTGCTAAATATTGAACATCTCTCATGTAGAATTGCAATTAGTATGGTGATACTTTATGTCCATTTTCTGTCAAATTATTTTGTAACGCAATGGTATTTCATACGCATGCCTCCTATATACTCGACGCTACCAGCAGGCTGTCAATGTACTGGACAAGGACAGAGTCATTTGGCATCACTAATGAATCCAGATTCTTTTCAAAATCTGGTTAAAAATTGAAGGGCTTTTGGTATACCCTTGAGGGACTTGGCACCAGCAAACATAGTTTACAACACAGGTGTTACAACGCGTGTCATTACAATGCATTTTTTACCTCAAAAAATCCATTACAACGCATGTCATTACATTGCATAATCCAGTACAATGCATTCCCTAAAGTAATGCCCCAGCGGAGTTAGAAAACCAAATCCTGATTGGCGAACCAGAAAGCAAATGAAAAAGTAGCTGTACTCCTGCAATGGAATAGAAACAAAGGCTGGACATAAATTGATGACAGAAAACCATTCAGCTTTGCATGGGATCTGGAAAAGGATCAATGCTGAATTTAGTTCTACAGGGCAACATAGAACCACAATATGATTTACGCAGCATAGGTCTTGAACAATATGATACTTCCCATTGGGTTTCTGCAAACCCATAATAGGAGAGTTGCATGAACATCCCACACTAGCTTTTAGAATTCCCTGCTCAATCAGTGATTCGATAAATGGTGTAATTCCTGCCATGGTTCCTGGACTCAGATTATAATGAGGCTTTCGTGGAAATTCAGCATTGGGCTACACAGTAATTCATACTGGAGCCACACATTTAAATAAGCCAATATCTGTTCCCATAAAATCCCAAACTTCTGGTGACACAGTATCTCTCAATTCTAGTGGTACATTTCCACTTGTTAGTGGAGGAAATATTCCTTCTGCTTCAGAATTCTATTTATTCGTTTCATAAACAATATCTTCATCATAAGTATGAAACTCAGTGCCCTTTGGTGTGCAATATATTGAGCTTGCACAGCAAGTCTCATCCTAGCAGATTCACCGGCCTTGAATCACACACAAATTTATGCAAATCCTTAAAGGATCCAATTAGGACTGGTATAGGCTTTGTTACTGGGTTTGACATTAATCGATTTGAAACTCTGACACCTTGGATTCTTTCTCCTGAGAGGTGTAGGTTTGGAGATTCCACTGTTCTCACAGTGGAATAGGTAGCACCAGTGTCAACAAGGAATGAGATTTGGAGTTACGTTTACCTTGCCATCCACTTAGGGACCACTCTGGTCTACCTCTAACGATGCGCCAAGTACGCATTCCTCCTTCCCCCTCAGGCACATATCTGAATCTGAGTAATCCATCTGAATCATTTTGATTTGAATCTGCTTGAGCATTTGGGTGAAATCTTTTGTTTGAATTATATTTCTGAACCTGACCATTAATTTGCAGCATAGTGGCTTGGGCCATCTTTGGATTTTGATTTTTATGCCCTTGAGTTTTCTGACTCTGTACCACATTACCTGCCTGTGACTGTGCATTCCCAACCTGTTGAGCCAGTCCATTCATCTGATTAAGAGGATTAAATCAACACTTGTGCTTCCAATACCCAAATCTGCTATAAATGTGACACAGATAAGTCTTTTACATAATCTCGATTGAAATGCCTCTACCTCTACCTTGTTGTGGCATACCCTGCTTTGGTCCTCCACCTATTGCTCACATTCCGGTATTCGACTGACAATCTTGCTGTATTATATTTGCAAAATCGCCACCTGTGCCACTGTAAACTTTCTTAGCAGTTTTCATTCGAGTTATCATCTGCTTCTCTTTCAGCTTTTTATGCTTAGACTCTAGTTTGTCTCCAAAATATTTGGTATAGTGGAGAATTTAATCTATAGGCTTGCTTTGCCACCATACCAAATATCTGTCATGTCTTAAGCTGTACACAAACCAGTAGACGAGATTTCCAATATACATTTCTGATACATTCTCCATTCCAATGTCTTATTTAAATGCCTGCATAACTGTTCGTCATAGGCATTTACAATCTCCTTCAATTCCTGTGTTGCCCTGTCAATTTTTACCGAGTCAATATATCTAGGAGAGATTTTCTCTTTCTAAAAGGTAATAAGTTGATTGTACTTTTTCATTACCCCAGGTGATGGTGCACCAGTACGTGGATGTGTTAGAAATGGGGATCTCTGGTTGGCTAAGGCTTGCACCAAAGCCAGGCAGAGACTAGGCAGGGAAAGGGAGTTGCACACCAAAGATAACCCCTGCTCACCCCCTTGGTAGCTTGGCACGAGCAGTCATGCTTATCCCGGTGGAAATTTGTAAAGCATTTGCACAACACACACAGCAACAATATACTAGGCACACCACAAAAGGAACTTACATATAAAAATAGCCTTTGTATGATTATAAAACACGTTCGATGGTAATCACATAATATACACTGTGCCAACTGGCACTGGGCAATATTTACAGGGGATCATATACACATGACAGGGCCACGTGGGTCACAGTCAGAATTATCACTTGGTAAAAATAGTATAAGTCAAAACATATCATAAATGTAGACCACAACGAGTAATCACTGGCAGATACTATACTCAGCATCATACTGTAACATAAGTCATATTACGCACAGTACCACATCAGACGAGAAATATATTCTGCGCAAACCTCATAATCCTAAACATGGTAGACCATAATCTCCTAAACATAACTCGCATTAGGAAATAAACTTAAAAACATAAACCGCAGTAGGGAATAAATCAAACCTAAACCACAGTAGAAGATAAAAATAAAACATAACACAGTATGTAAAACCTCATAATCATAAACACATCTAGAAGCATAAATCAGGGTGCACAAAACATACTATATAAATTACATTTCCTAGCACCTATAAATCACTTCAGGACCTGGCGCCCTATAAACCTAATAGTCCCCCGGGCCAACTGGCCATCTCTAAGGGGCTCAAATACCCTCTGTTCAAAAGTCAGGGTGCGCTGCCAATGCAGCAGGAGTTAGGGGGGTGCAATTGCGCAAACCTAAACGTTGCAGCCGGCACTAAGTGCTGCGCAGCTGGGAATAGATAGGGGCGAAGGAGTGCATCTCACTCCTGAATTCAAACATGTCCCCTAAAAGAAAGACCTAAACGGTGCAGCTGCCCATTACTCGCTGGGCAGCTGGAAATATAGAAATGAGGCATGGGCTCTCAATGGCCCTTGAAACAAATGATGCCCCCTTCGTTGGAGCCACATGGGATCTGGAATAAATATAAAGCGTTGGAGCCACGAACGGGCTATAAATATAAACATGTCCCCATGGAGGGCACTGGCTCCTGAAATAATCATGTCCCAATAAAGAAAAAGAACGTGCCCCCAACATTGGAGCCTCACGGTGCTCTGGAAATAATAATGCCCCCTAAGCTTGCCAGCTGCCCTCTGCAAGTGGGGCAGCTGAAGTCATTGCAAAGGAGGGAAGCACGGACCCTTTTGGGCCCTTAAACAACTATGGGCACGGATGGAGCTCCTCCTCCAGGCTAATCTCTCCAGGCTAATCTCACCACACGCACTCAGAGTGCGCACGCACTTTACACTGGGCCACAGTGCTAAAGTGCACAGAGGCCCAAAACCACTACCACCATGTCAGAGCTTAAGGCAAAAAGTTTAGGGTTGAACCTGCCAAAAAGGGCCACGTCCAACAGGATTTATAGCTGGTTCCATTTCAGGCCAATCTATAGCAATTTTACATTCTGCCCTCAAATCACCTGGAACTAAAATGATTTTCCTCAATCTCCGGGAAATCATTTGTAAAGGACAGTATAACTAGTATTGTCCATGGAACATGTACATACGTCCACTAAGTACTTCTCTCATAAGGAGCATTTTTACTCTTTCCCCTCCATCATCTTCAAAAACTGAGATCCTTGGCATTTGGGTTCTTGTTGCTGCCTCCTTTTTGGCCCATCTGCCTTCTGACTTTTCTAACTCTTCCCATTTCCTAAGTGTCGTCAACAAATCTTTGATTTGCAATTTCCTTCCCGGAGGTCTCATATTCTCAATGTTTCTGTCATTAAAATATAGTATATATGTTTTCTGTAGTGCCTTTGGTCTTTGTATGTTATGTTATGTTATGTTATTTAGGCTTATAGAGCGCACGGTTACCCCAGGGTGTCCTGGCGCTAAGCACTGGTAACCTGAAAAGCATAAGGCCTAGTGGTGAGAAAAAAACCATGTCTTCAAACCCTTCCGGAAAGAAATAAGACCCGGAGCCTTTCTAAGTTAGAAGGGAAGTTCATTCCATGCCTTAGAGGCACAGTGAACAAAACTTCTGCCTCCCCAATTAGTTTTCTTAAAAGGGGTGGTTCGCACTAGTTGGCCCAGGTTGATCTTAGAGTTCTCTTTGGAATATACCATGAAAGTATGGAGTTAAGGAACTCAGGACCTGTCCCATTCACCGCTTTAAAAACAATACAAAGTGCTTTGAAGCGTGATCTAAGCAGTATTGGAAGCCAATGCAATTTCTTGAGCTCTCCCTTGACTGAAACCGACCTAGGTGTTCTGGTCAGCAATTTAGCTGGCACGTTCTGGACCACTTGCAGCCTGTTCAGATGTTGTTTTTGAACATTAAGATATAAACTGTTGCAATAGTCCAGACGCGACAATATGAGTGCTGTAACCACAGTCCTCAGACTACTCTCAGACAGGAAGAACCTTATTTTCTTGATTATTCTGAGTACCATGAAGCATGCTGAAGTCACCATGCTCATTTGGTCCCCCATGGTGAGTTTATTATCCACCACAATACCAAGATTCTTTGCTTTTCTTGAAAGTACTGGACACAGGCCCAGCTCCTTCGGCCACCACTCTGGTGTCCACACCCGTGGATTATTGCCAAATTATAAAACCTCGGTCTTAGCCGAGTTTAGTTTCAGACAGTTAGCAGACATCCAGTTTGAGACGGATTCCATACAGTCATGGAAGCAATTACCTGCCTCCTTTTCCGCTCCCTCGTCAGCGACAACACAATTTGTGTGTTGTCAGCGTAGGAGGTGAGCTGAAAGTCAAAGGACCTAATGATGCCGGCCAGGGGTTGCCACACAGATATTAAATAGCGTAGGGCTAAGAGACGCGCCCTGTGGCACCCCACAGGGAAGTGAAAAAGCTTCTGATATGTTACTGTCTAGGTCTACACTTTGGGACCTGTCCGACAGGAACGATTGTAAAAGTTTCCAGGCCGAACTACTTACACCTATTTCAGATAGCCGGTTAAGCAGAACCGAGTGGTGAACCGTATCAAAGGCCACGGATAAGTCCAATAGGATTAGTATTGCATTACCTCCCCTATCCACGGCTTCTCTGATTTCCTCCGTAGATTTTAATAGAGCCAACTCAGTGCTGTGCAAGGCTCGGAACCTATATTGCGATGGATCCAATGAGTTATTAACACAAAGAAAATCACTGAGTTGGCTATTCATTTCTTTTTCAAGTAATTTTGCTGGCAGAGAAAGCCTAGAGATCGGTCGATAGTTGTTAGGGTCCTTGGGATCCAAGGACTGTTTCTTTAATAATGGAAGAACGGAAGCTTTTTTCCATATTTTCGGAAAAATTCCAGATGCTAAAAC
Source organism: Lissotriton helveticus (assembly GCF_964261635.1). Taxonomy (NCBI): domain Eukaryota; kingdom Metazoa; phylum Chordata; class Amphibia; order Caudata; family Salamandridae; genus Lissotriton; species Lissotriton helveticus. The sequence goes on along the minus strand of NC_136061.1, from coordinate 1,579,127,387 downwards.
AGCGTTAAGTAGGGGAGTACGTGCATTGCTAATTGTATCAGGAATTTGCTTGATAATCCAGGCTGGACAAGGGTCACTAGGAGTACCCGTTTTCATACAGTTCAGCAGTTTAATTGTATCTGACTTCTCCAGGGGGGTAAAATGTTCCAATGGCACCAACTGGGGACATGGTCTTACCACTTCCTTTATGTTGGAATCGGACTGATTACTTTTAATCAGACCAATCAGAGATGAAAATATGGTTTCAATTTTCATTTTAAAGAATTCTGCAATTTTGTTACAGAATTCTGGATCCCCCTGTTCCTTGGGGGTGTTAGGACTGGACAGTTTAGTAACAGTTTTAGAAAGTTCTTTAGAATTAGATTCAGCCTTCATTATCTGTAGTGAGAAGTACTCTTTCTTTGCTTCAAAAAGAGACTGCTTATAGCTAGAGATACAGGTTTCATACTTTTCTTTGTCGAGTTCTGCATAATGTTTGCACCATTTCCTTCCAGCGGATTTACATACCAATTTCTTAGCCTTAAGCTTTTCTGAATACCAGGGAGCAGTGGGAGAAACCTGTTAGGTGTCCATTTTTTTTATGGAACTAACTGATCACAGGCATTAGAAAGCCATTGATTATGAAGAGTCGTTGCCTCCTCCACATCCAGTGGCAACTGATGCATTGTATTTTTTAGGGCGTTTTCCAAGCTTTTAACGTTCAGTTTGCCCCACGCTCTGGTTATGAACTCCTGGGTTTGTCTTAGACCAGATGAATGAACCTGAAAGCTATTTACTTCAAACTTAATCGCACAATGATCAGACCACGAGATCGGGAGGACTGTGACACCATCTAAGTCGTTGTTGTTAGAATATATTCCGTCTAAGGTATGACCTTTATCGTGTGTAGGAGGCATCACAAGTTGTTTGAGGCCTCCTATACCCATGATCTGTCCACCCTATACTGCTGTGCCACGCTTGACAATTTCTCATGTGTGTTTCAAGCACATCGGGTAATGCCTTTACATATGAACGATAGCTTGTCATGCTGATATAAAGCTATTATAGCGGACTTATAGTTCTTATTGTCATTTATTCTAGTTCTACGTTGAGTTTTGCTGCATCAAGAGTCTTATCCTTATTGGTTTTTGAAGCAGTGGTTCCTTGTGTTCCTGCACTACTATCATATAGTGAAGGAGCTATGTCTATTATCCAATCATCAAGTTCTCGAGGTGTAGGTCCTAACTGTCTTTCAGGCGTGTTCTCAAGTACATTTTCACTCCTTCCTTCTACACCTGTAACAGGAATTGATGGCAAAAGTGGTACATCAGAATATGGTTATCCCAACTGAAATTTCTTCCCCCTATATTTTGGGTTCCCTGTTGTGGCGTTTCCATGCCATCTCCAGGTACTTGTGAAGTCAAGGCTTGTCCAGACCTCCCACTGGAAGTGGTTTGTTGAGATGAGTTTGCATTTGAGCGTGCATTTGTTCCACTATTAACGTAAGCTGGAATTGGAATTATTAGCTCTTGATTTGTATGTCATGCACTCAGATTTGTAGAGTTAGGAACTGAAACACTCATCTCAGTAGGGATAGTTAAAGTATGTGTTTTTTGTCCTCTATTCCCAGATTGGTATATTAGAGCTACAGGACCTATGGTTACTGGAACGGTTGAGCGTCTGGTGCACTTTGCACATTCTGATTATTTGTTTCAGATCTCCCTGCAACATCTTTTGCAGGTAAAAAATTATTATGTAAATCTGAACTTGATGGAATGACAGGCGAGTTCAGAATTTGCCCTCCATAAGAATTTGAAATACTTTGGGAATGTTCTTCATTATACGGTGGTGGACGATTTAATAATAATTCATTTAAGAAGTCAACATCAAGCTTATTCTAGCTATCGTCAGTCTGTGTCAGTGTCTGGGAATCCTCAAGGTGTTTTTTCTTTTCCTTACACTGCTTTCCTACTTTCTTCTCTGCTACTAGTACAGGATACATGGGAGTTCCGTCAGCTATATGTATTCTCCAAGCTCTATGTTGTACATCCCATCTAGCCTCCACATATTGATGCCAAGTGTTTTTGTACCTTCCCTGAGACTTTTGGTTCTCTTTCTGGTGAGCTATATGTTCCCACTCACTAAGGGCTTCAGATTGCATAGGTCTTGGAGGTGGATTGATCTCTTATAAGGTTCTTCGCAAACTCACAAGAATTTGAATGTTAAATGTTCTATACTGTGGAAAAGCTAAAGGTCTGTCAGCCACATCTCAGGCCATGTACGTATGTGATATCCTCTCTCCTGTGTCATGTAAAAAGCTGGGCTGCCCTCAGGTTGTATCGGTACCCCTTCGTTCGCGGGCACCAGCACATCTCCCCACATCAAACTCTAAGTTTTTCAAAAGCTTAATTTTTTCCCAATTTTAATATTGTTTTTTACAAATAATTCACTTTGTATATGTTGATATTCACTTCCTTATTTAGTTTCAATCAACCAATAGCAGCTCAACACTCATTTACATTGTCAACCTATCCCTGCGCTGCATTACACCAACTGAGCAATACCAAGGTGGCATCCTGTGATGTTGCCTCACTCATTACTGCAGCCACCCCTCCTCCACAATTCTCCGTACATGTACTCTTTAAGCAATTTTCACAAAATGCAAGTGTTTCAAACACTCCTGTCTGCTCCACTAGAGGAAATAATGGATTCAACTCACTCAGAAGATTCAATAAACACGACAAGGCAATTTAGTTCTAAAACAAACTCTAAGTGAAGTTTTGACCGGCGCGACCTCACTCTAACTGTTACAACTGTTCCCTGCGCACTGAGAACACTTGCACTGATCATGATGCCTTAACCTCACAAATAGAAAGATTCCTTCACTTAGTGGTACTGCCGACCATGTCTCACACACAGACCCTTCAAAGCCACAGAAGACAGACTTACTCAGTATATACCACACTGAGACCACCTGTAGGTGTATATCCTGGGATCTTTAGCCACTTCGGACTCGATAACAACTTCATCTTTACTGCACAAAGCGCATCACTCAAACATAGCTTTACACACTTCCCATTCCCTCACACAACCATTTTATCACAATCTAAGCTTAAGCAATAGCAACGCGCAACCCTATAATACTCACATAACTGTTTTTCAGACTTCTTTGTTTCCCTCCAATACTAGTCCTTGGTCACCTTCAACTGAACATAAAGTTTTGGATTCAGTCAAATTTTAATCAGGATCTTAAATACGGATCTCAGCAGGGATTCCCTTTATATTCTATCTTAGTAGGGTCCCCGCTATATTCTAACTTTTTCAGGTAGGAAACCATCCAACACGCTACCATAATTGCCATAACGTTACTAGGCCCATATATTTTGTACCCTTTTTGTTAATTATCTTATTTACCAGTCAGAGTCTCACACTTCTCTCTATCTCAAGGCTCTCTGATGGATCTTGGTTTGTTTTGTGCAGAGAGGGGTTGGATATAAAGGGTCCCAACAGTCATCCAATGAGGGCCAGGAATTTTATAACTGAACTACAATCTAAAAAATCAAACTAATTTAATTGCTCTCACAACAATACTATAAAGATAAAAGATTATCACAGCAAGCCCAAATCTCCTAAAGAAACGGAGGAGAGCCAGAATCATACACAGTGGGAGCTCATGTAAAGCTATGTAGAATACCAGCTGAGAATTTCATGTTCTGATTTCTATCTAATATGATCCCCTCTAGTCATTAGTTCCTAATTAGGAATGCACATTCAATTAAAGAAAAATAATCATGATACCTGAGTCATTATGGTAATTTAGTTTATTTTATTAGAACTTCGGGCAACAAGTGCATCAGTAACTCAGGTAAAAGTTAAGTCAGATTCTAGTAAGGCATTTGAAATAAAATACTAAAGCTCAAGAGTTCAGGAAGGGACAGGAAGCATGCCAGTTCAAGTAGTCTCCCAATGAAGGAAAAGACCACTTAGCACACACATCATATGTTTCCATTCGTAACGGAAGCCAGGTGTGTCCGCATTTTGCAAATCAAGATTAGACAGGAAAGTTCAGCTAATAAGTAAGTAAGGAGATGGCGAGCAGCTCATTTGTCACCATCTAACTCCAACAGCCGCTCAGCTCAGCAAACCAACCACTGTCTGTTAAATTGAGCAATATTAATATTCTAGAAATTCTGGGAATGACACCTCCAGGAATTACCTGATATGGTCAAACCACTCAGTCTATTGGTCAGTTCGTATCGGATGGGTGTCAGGTAACATAAAGAAGACAAATTGTAGAGGCAAAGGTTGGACAGTTACGTAGTTCTTAAGAAATCCAGAGGCATATGTACAATGAGTTAAGGCGGCGTAAGTGGCTCTTTTCTGCCGCAAATGCAGTGATATTTCTATCGCACTATTAACAAGCTGTCGCTAACAGCCGTTAGCGGCAGCTTTCTGGTGAAACTAGCTAATGACATGCAAGGTAGGCTTCCCTGTGCAAAAACGCACCCTAATGCCTGCCATCAGGCAGGCCGAAGGTGCTGACGCAGTGCCGTTCTTGAGGGGCACCCGGGTGTCGGCGCAGTTGGAGATCCATCGGTGGCGGTTGTGCACTGCAGTGTCATCATTTGCAAGCGTTGGCGGAGGGGTGGTGCAGAGGGAGTTGATGAGACGTTCTTCGGTGGCCTTGATCCAGCTGCGAGGGGGGGGCGATGATAGCTGTGGTGTCCGGTGGGCAAGGTGAAGACGTGATGTATACAATGATGGACGTCCAGGAGAGTCCGGTGTTGTGGCTGCAATTGAAGTTCCCGCTGGGGGAGGTGACGTGCTCGACTTCTTGCGGTGACTTGCTACTTGCGTCTGATGTTGAGGACCTTCCCCATGAGTGGGTGGTGTTCTGGCCACAGGGGTTGTCCAGGTGGAACTTGAGTTCACCGAGTAGGATGTCGTCGGTGTATGGGAGAGCCTGGGGTGCAATGTGGAATACAATGGTATTGGAGAGCGGGGGACCTGGCCCGGCGGGCCTGCACATGTGGGTGTCGCAGAGGATGTGCTTGGGATTGGTCTGAATCTGGGAGTTGAGGTGGACCATGGTCGCCATTGGGTCATTAGAGTGCGTGGTCAGTCAGGGAGTACTTTTGTAGGTGATGGCAATGCCTCCGCCTGGACGGTAGGGGTGGTCCTTGCGGGTGATACTGCAGCTGTCAGTGATGGCAATGGCAATGTCTGGTCTGGAGCAGAGGTTGGTCCTGGCAGGCGAGTTGGCATCCATAGTTGACGGCGATGAGGATGCTGGCGTCGTAGTGGTGGAGTGTCCAAGAGGAAGAGTCCTTGGTGCTGAGTGTCCAGGGGCAGATGGGTGCAGACAGGCTTGCCTATGGCTTGCCTTTGGCATGGGAGATGTCCATTACAACGCAGGCAATACATTGTTAACGCAACACCGACAACGCAGGTGCCTTTACATCGCATTTGATTACAATGCATTGTGAGGTCAGTAGTGGGGTAATTTTAAGTTTCTCAGGTGGGTTTGGGTTTCAGATGTGAGATTTGAAATTTGGGGTGTATTCTGGGGTAATATTTGAAAATCGGGGTGCGTTTTGGGGTCAATTATGAAAATGCAGTTGTGCATTTGGGTCAAATGTGATTTTTAGGGTGTGTTTTGAGGGCTCAGAAAGGAATTTTAGGGTTTACGATTTGGTTTGGAGTGCAAAGGTTAGTTTTCAGGTTGCACTCACTGAAGTGGCAATAGTAATTTTTACATCTCCGCTATGCAACACCTTCCCTACTGTTGCAATATGCCTAGTATTAGTATGCATTGAAATGGAATGCGATGTAATGGCATGCGTCGTAACTACGTATGTACCTTTGGCACATGAGTGGTATGCCCGCTACGCATGGGTGCACAGCAGCGGCCATTGGGAAGTGCTGGGGGGCCGGATAGCTGGGAGGTGGTAAATGCAGCAAAAAACACTGGATCTAGCGTGGACGTGGGGGGGTGTGTGTGAGCGTGTGTTGTAAATATTTTAATGAGGGAAGTCTTACCTCGAATTCTGGTCCCGTGTCTTTGTTGCTCCTGCTCGCCTGCGTCTGCTACCAGGAACAGGAAGTAGGCAGCCAGGCTCCCTCCCCTGAGCCAAACATGACGCTGTGATGCGGCGGTGGGATTGGTGATTGACAACAGGACACAGCATTCAGCTCCACCGCATCCTACGTCCAGCGAGGCATCCAGGCTCCAGGTGCAGGTTAAGTGAGGCATCCAGGCTCCATACTCAGGTCCAGCGAGGCATCCAGGCTCCAGATGCTGATCCAGTGAGGCATCCAGGCTCCAGGCACAGGTCCAGCGACACATCCAGGCTCCAGGTGCAGGTCCAGTGACACGTCCAGGCTCCAGACTCAGGTCCAACGAGGCATCCAGGCTCCAGATGAAGGTCCAGTGAGGCATCCAGGCTCCTGGCGCAGGTCCAGCAAAGCCTCCAGGCTCCAGGTGTAGGTCCAACAACACACCCAGGATCCAGACACAGGTCCAGCAATGCATCCTGGCTCCAGATGCAGGTTCAGGGATGCATCGAGGCTCCAGGCGCAGGTCCAGCAATGCATCCAGGCTCCAGATGCAAGTCCAGCGACGCATCCAGGCTCTCATCCTGGATGTTGGGTGGCTCGAGGTGAATCTGACAGTGGGCCTCCAGTATGTAAATAATGAATTAGTTTCAACGTTGGGCTACCCAGGCCTTGTTTTTATTATTTTTATCTTTAATAATTTTAACCTTTGGATGTAACCAATTGAATAATGCATTTGATGTACTTTTCATGCACTTTATGTTTCATTCAATCTCGTAATCTGCAAAGTATGAGAAAAAGCGTACATTGTACTTTTATGGTCATAGGTCCAAATAAAGTTGCTTGATTGATTGACATTTAATCCCAATTATAGACTTTAAGCCCTCACTGTGTAGCCACATAGGTCACACTGTAATCTGAGGATTTGGATGATGCTAAATCTTCATTATTTACCAGGCATCTAAAAAAGGTCTAGCACAGGGAATTTTAAATATTTGGCTCAGTGCTCTGGCAGTCTCAAGAACCTACCACACAGGGGTTCCCCTAACAATGCATGCATGCTGGTTACTTTGCATAGAACAGGTGCATTCACATAAAAAACTAGGTGCTGGAGTTTTGAAGTGGACCAATGACTATCTTGGGGTGTTTGTGTAAATGTATTTGTAACATTCTCAAAACAATAAAGGGTGACTGTTAGAATTGGGGGTCTCTGGTTGGCACAGGTATGCACTTGTGACAAACAGGGACCCTCTCCTCTAGTCAGGGTAAGGGACTCACTCCTCAGAATAACCCCTGCTCACCCTGTAGGTTGCGTGGTGCGAGCAGACAAGGCTAATCCTCAGGGCACTAAGTCAGTTAAGCATTTATGACCACATACAGTAAAATCACAGACCCACCACAAATGGACACCAGGCGTAAGATTTGTATCAAAAATACGTAGACTTAATGTAAAAATATGATACGTGCAAGATTTATCATAAGACCCATATAACTTCAGGAAAGGAGGCCACAGTACTTTTGTTTGGAACAGAGTTCTTTAAAGTTCTTGATTTCTGCTTATTCTACAAGGTCCATTAATTAAAACACGGTCCCACCCTTACTCAAGCGGATCCTGATCTCGTGGCACAGTTCATAGACAGTCGTGCACTGCTAAGCGCTCTGGCGTACTCCATGCGGGGAGACCAAGAAAGCCCTATTGATGCTCACGCGCCTCGCGGTACGGGGCGTGCGGCGCGGCAATGTTTTACTAAAGGGTATGAGTCGCAGGGCGGCCATGCGACTCGTTTGTGGTTTAAAATAATGCAGGGAAAACAAACGTTGCGGACCCAGAGCTCGAATGGCACTGTACCTGGTGTCTTAGGTTCTAGACGCGGCATTCAAATCCACACAGCGTAATTCCCGAGGGACGAGTCGTACTCTTCCAATAAGCGTCGGTGGTTGCCGCGTACCTTCGGGTCTGTTGGGGCTTGATGCTTCCGGGCAGGCAGGCGCGGCACAGGGCCTCCAGTACGGACTGTACTGGGGGGCTCTTCAGGGTGCGGCGCAGCCAATTCAGATGCTGGAGGGCAAAGCTGGGCGGCCTGGTACGTTTCAGTGTACAGGCCGTCCGGGGCGAGAGATCGCGCTCCGATCTAACTCCGGCGGGAGGGGTGAGGGGGTACACAACGCGCTCAAGTAGCGGGCGAGGTGACAGGGGAGCGGGTGGCCCGGCACAGTGTGGAGAGAGCGGCTCGAACTCGAGCGGCTCTCAGTGGGCAGGGGCGGCCAGGCTCCTGGGTGTCACGGCCCTAGGAGGGGGCGAGGGCCCCAGATGTCACAGCTCCGTCCGGAGGGAAGCACACGGCTTTAGCAGCAGACGGGTGAAGGTAGAATGTGCCCAATGGTCCCGGGGTTCAGGTCAGGGGGCTAGCACAAATATAACAAAGTCCTTTCTGGTCTTTTCCTCTCCTTCCTCAGCAAGGCACCACTGCAGGCCAGTCCTTCAGGTCAGGGACAGTCTTTTCTCCTTCGGCTTCTCTGGATCCTTCTAGTCGGGCAGAGGTTCTTCGTGGTCAAAACAGGATCTGATTTGTTAGGAGCAGAACTCCTTTTTTATACACAGTTTCTTTTGTCTTTTCAGGCCAGGGGGGCCTTTGAATAGTCCAGTTCAGCTGTGGAGCACTTTGTTTTGCAGGCTCTGGCTTCTTCTTTCAGAGAGCAGGGCAGGGACATCAGACGCTCTCCAGGGGGCGGAGCCAGCATTGTGGTGGCAGAGCACAGCCCTATTCAGAGTCAAGGGACACTCCTCCCACCTATCCTGGGGGTAATCCCTCTATTCACCACCTGGCAGCCCAGACTGTCCCCTGGAATTCCCAAGCCCTGTCACTCACAGAACCCAGACAGCAGATACACATCCTAGCAGAGGCGTGCTGAAATGGTCAGGCATGCAAATGCTAACTTTCTAAAAGTAGCATTTGCAAACACAGGATATTAAAATAAACTTTACTAAAAAGAAGTATTTTATTATTCTGAGTTCAGGGATACTAAACTTTACTTTCTACCATGTTCCCTGAGCCTGCTGGGATTATAGAGTGTAATAATTCCAGCAGCCCATTGTGGCCTATGAGAACAGGTAGCCTTACAATAGTGAAAAACGTAAATGTAAACGTAAACGTAATTCACTATTAGGACATGCCACACACATCAGGGCTTGTCCTACCTTTCGCTTGCAATGCACCCTACCCTGGGGCCTACCTTATGGGTGACTCACATGAAGTAAAGGGAAGGTTTAGGGGCTGGCAAGTAGGTGCACTTGCCCAGCCAGCATGACAGTACCAGACTGCACGTAGGTTCTGCAATGGCAGACCTAGACACATTTTAAAAGGCTGCTTCTGTGGGCGGCGCAACCAGCGCTGCAGGTCCACCAGCAGCATTTGTATTTACCAGCCCTGGCACTCCTGGTGCACTTTACTGGGGACTGACAGTAAACCAAATAAGCCAATCATGGAAATCAATTATAGGTACACTTTTCATAGGGAGCACTTGCACTGTGGCACTGATTGGCAGTGGCACAGTGCCCTCAGCAGCTAACACCAGCAAAACATTTGAGGCACATCAGCAAAAAGTGGAAGGGAGACTCACGCCAAGGTGCCAGGTCTAACAGTGACATTCTTCAGATCAACGGGGAGGTGGAGAGGCACATTGTAGGTGAACCTACGGGAGTTTCCTTTATTACAGTGTGACTGCAGGGATCTCCTAAGAACCCCCCCCCCCCCTCCCATGGGGCAAGTCAACCTTATTGCAGGGTCCTTGGACCCACCTAGTGGAGAGTGATAGGATTACTCCCACGGAGTGGCACTGCCAAAACAGTTGGTAAGATTGGAGCCCCCCCTTTTCTATGCTTGGTCCTGACGAATGCCATGTACCCATATGGACAGAAGGCAGAAACATGTTGACCTTTTTCTACAAACTTCACAGCGGTGATGGGAAGATAATAACCTTATTCACCGCACTTCTGATTTTAATTCCACACAGTCTCCCTTTTGAATAAAGGATTTATGGGGGCACTGGGATGGCTTTTTAATTCACTTTCTTTTCCTGGGCCCCCACTCACTTAGAAGTGCATCCCTGTCTCCAGGTGCATGCCCGCCCTCCATCAAACGCGGTTTTTGGAGGGCGAGGACTGGCAGATGATGAAGCATGACTCCGGGTGGAGTGTGATGCCAGTCCATCACTTTTCGTGAGATGCCCAACTATCCTCGGGCACCTCACTTTTTATGATTTGGTCTTAATCTGGAAAGGTCTCTACTGTGTTTACTACATTCTTCAGTACATCTGAAACCCTAGGAGGACTCATTGGGCTCGAGGTACTTGACACAGAATATTCTAGCTGACCAGACAATATATTGATGTGTTCCATTAAGGATGCGCCCAATGAATGCCGTCTCTAATGTACATGTTAACAATGCAGAAGTTGCCATGCAACAGGAACTCGAGATATATTTTACAACCACTGGCAACCTTTAGTGACCTATATTTCCAGGTACGACAAAACAACAATGTGCCCACCTTGCCTTAGGTCCCTGGAATTGTTCCTCTAATTTTGTAGCAGTAAGCAGGCACTACATGATTCCATAAACCAGGAATAAATGACTAGATTTAGACTATTTGGTTAACGTTTTTCCTGTGACTCCCATCAAAATGATAGAATGTTGAGATCTTAAAATAGTTGTGCTTTCTAAGTTCTAATAGTTTCTAGTATGGTTCTTTTCACTGAAGACTGGCTTTCTGTACATTAAAATCCTAATAAATAAGTAAATGAATACAAAAAAGGTCAATAGATTTATCCAATTTAGAATAGCTGGGCTTATTCGTGTTCTACTAAGCTAGCTCATTGGAAGATAATGGCAACCACCCCAAACAAATAACATATATTTTTTGTGATATATACTTCATTAAATAACTCTTTGCCTGTGTTTCTTTTTGTTAGGGAAAAGTGGCTGCAGAAAGAAGAGAAGTTACGAAAAAGAGTCACCCGTGTTCTAAAATGCGACGTTACACAGAAGTATCCATTGGACCCCATTGTGCTGCCTCCAGCCGACTGCCTCATCACATCCTTGTGTTTGGAAACTGCATGCAAAGACTACGAGGCCTACTGCACTGCAATGAAAAACATCACCTCGCTTTTAAGAACTGGGGGACATTTAGTGATTGTAGGGGTTCTAGGTGATACGTTCTACACAGTTGGGGGTCAAACCTTCTTCTGTTTGGAACTGGATGAGGATTCAGTGAAAAAAGCAGTGATTGGAGCAGGGTGCACCATCACAAAATTGAAGATATTTACGACACCTGAAAACGATCACCAATCTCACCTTACTGATTCCTATGCAAATTTCTTTCTGGTGGCATGCAAGGACGGAGCCATGTAATTTGAATAAAACAGAAAAGTAATACAAAGGTATAATACAACAGCACTTAATTTGGCAAGTGTTTGCTGGTGATCAGCACCAGCCCTTAGGGCTCGATTTAGGGTTTGGCGGACAGGGTACTCTGTCAGAAATGCAAATGATTACCCTGTGCGCCAAACCATGGGTTCACCTGTCTCAATTGGAGCCAGGCAGACCTTAAGGGGCATATTTACGAGTAGAGTTGGGTCCCTCTTGCTCCAGGCAAGGTGGTGCAAGCGCGTCGCAATTCCTAAATGAGATTTACGAAGCCACACATGGCCACTTTGCGAGGTCCTGAGAGGCTCCATAAATCTGGAGCAAAGCGACACAGCGCAATTCGTTGCAATGCCTTACTCTGCACAAGGGGGGCATTGCATGTGTGTTGCGTGGGTGTTTCCATGCAACTCCCATGGTTTGTAACGCTTCCGCGGATTTATCAGAACTGGTAAACCTGGGAATGTACCAAAAAGATAGGCCTTCCCTGGTGGGACATAACGAATAGAAATATCTTTATTTCTCCCCATTACTTCCTCTTTTTATGTGTTCTACATTCTGCAGCACACATAGAAAGAGGACTATGCCTCTCCTGATTGTTTTTGTGCAGGAATATGCCCCTTCCCGCACAAAATTCAATCCTGCATGCAGCACCACGGTGCAAGGGTGCCAGCATTGGTGCTATGCTGCCAAACGTAAGCAAGCACAGAGGAAAATTCAGGAATGCACTGTATTGTCTTAGAGAACTTTCCGCCATTTCCCTGTCACACTGTGTAAGGCAGCAAGGTGACTTGCCGTGCTGCACTGTGTGGCAAGTTCATAAATCTACCCCCCCCCCCAAGTAGTTCTTAGTTGACAAAACCCCTGGTGCCTCCCAGCAATGGAAACGTTCCTCCGACAGTCCAATGAAGTAGGAAGGAATGGTCTGTATTCATCTTTTTATCTTTGTCTGTCAGGACCAGGAAAAACCTGGAAGCGTGGGGCAGAAATATATATATGACTCGCACATTGTTTGGAGAAAGATCCCAGGATGTAGGGGGTCATTGTTCTTTTATTTTCCTGAAACAAACTCCCATTTTGGAGTTTGTTTCAGATAGGCAACCACTTTTAAAAGGGTTGGTGAAAAGCCATCAACTGATCTTTTTGTACATCGAAAGGAACCATCATGGCCTTATTTGCCTTCAGAGTACAGAGTAGGAAGCGACAACATTTGACAAACAGTAGTCCATCAGAATGACATGATGAGGTTTTTATTTCTTAACACTGGCATTTATTTCCAACAGTCCGCCACATGATGGCACTGTCTGTCCATATTAGAGAAGAGCACATCAGCAACAGTGGAAAGCAATTCATTACACAGTAAACACATATTTATACCACCTCACCCAGGCCATTCTCACAGCTTTGGCTGACATGGAATCATCCCAGTTGCCACATTTGTTGGAGTGCGATGGAAGTAGGTATCATTTCCACTGGCACTTGGCAGCACTGACTGAAACAGTGGTGCAGACTGCAGTGACCTCCATATAATACCTTGGGCCCCAGCGAGTAAAAGCGCTACACTGCATACCTGGTATACCACCTTTATAAAAAAGAGACGCACCTTTCAAAAATGTGACCCCACTTTCCATACAGCACTTTTGTGTCATTTGTCTTTTTTTGCTACAAAATCAGAATCATACTTTTCCTGCTATGATTGTAGAGATGTCTTTATCGCTTTTGGTGTCCCGAAAAGCTCCAAAAATACATTCTTAAATGTAATCAAGGAGCATATTACCAAGGGCCTTATCGCCGCTTTAGCGGGAATTTTTCCCACTAAAGCGACGATAATTTTATCGCCCTATTACCTAGCTGTCGCTAACACCAGTTAGCGACAGCTAGTAGGAGATAGCGACCATCTTGGGCCCCGCTTTGCATGTCAGCGATAATTATCGCTAATAACATGCAAAGTGGGCGTGCCAAGATGTTAGCGACTGGAAACAGTCGCTAACATCACTATCCCCTATTACCAACTTTTGGAAATAATCCCGCTAAGCGCGATTATCTCCAAAAGCTAACGCCTGCCCAGAGCAGTTCTTAGCCATGTTATCCAATGGTAGGTGGATAACATGGCTAAGAGCATTTGCTCAGTAATGCATGAATATCGCTGACTTTTCAGCGATATTCATGCATTTCGACCGATTTTTATCGCTTAGGAGATAAACCTTGATAATATCAAGGCTCCTAAGCGATAAAAATATGCGAAGCTCGGCGATATTATTTTGGCCGCTAACCAAGCTTAGCGATAATTATCGCTATAGCTTGGTAATATGCCCCCAAGTTTCTAATTGTCCATACGAACGTACACTACCCTAACCTCCAGCTGACAACCCTTAGGAGTATGTGCCTCCGAAATATACATTAGTCCGTTAAAGGCTTTTACCTTCATATTTTTCACCAGGTAAAACATTTTACCCGGAATTGGAAAAAATGGCTTTTTGTGCACCATCTAGGAAATAACGGGAGTGAATAGGGAATAAGTTTACCCATGTAATTTCCACACTCAAACCATCCTTTTTAGAGAGTAGTACTCTGTATTTTCTAGGGTCAAAAATCCCCTAACTCGAAACTTGTTACTGTTGAAAAATCTGACATGTACATTTTTCGGAAACCAGTACGTTTCACACAATCAGTCAGTCTGACATGTGGAACTACCGTTGAATTGAGGGGTATCGACATGTTGTGAAAATAGTTTAGGGCATATTATCAAGACAGGAGATAAAATGATCGCCTCTTTATCTGCAGAAAACTGCCGATAAAGCGGCGATAATGGGCTTGATAATATGCTCTATGGAATTCCAATCGAAGCCCATGTTAGATGTGAAGATTTCTAACATGGGCTTCGATTGGAATTCCATAAAGCATATTATCAAGCCCATTATCGCCTCTTTATCGGCAGTTTTCTGCCGATAAAGCGGCGATAATTTTATCTCCTGTCTTGATAATATGCCCCTTTGTTTTTAAATTAATACATCCCGATTTCCTGCTGTCAATTCAATATATTCTGCTGTCACCGCCGATTCTGTCATCAATGATTGGCCATTTGGGGCTCGAATGTTGAATCTGAATCATCTGTCATCCGCCTTGCTGCTGCAGTCTTTAATGCTTCGGTGCTTTGAACAACAGTGCACCACGTTTGGTGACGTGAAAAAAAAGGCTCACTATTCGAAGAAGATACAATTACCTACTGACAAAAGCTTAATAGAATGCCCCTTTAATGTACTCATTGTTATGGATTTCCAAAATAGTGTACCCAAAGGCAGAGCAAATTCGGTGAGTTTTCTACCTGAATTTTCTTCACTGTGTTCTCTTCTTTTATCAAGGATTGTTACTTGTTAAAGGTGAGATTTCTTGCTTTCAAAATTCAGTCTATAATAAAATAAGTTGAAAAAATCTCCTTCTTGTTTAATCATATATAATCTGACTTTGGGAGACAATTAATACATATTTATAGAATGATATTAATAAAACAATCAAGTGTTTACTATTGTGGATACCATTAAAAGCAAAACATCAAAAATGAAAGAAATATGCTGTGCAAAAGAAAAACTTTTAGCTATTCTTCCTAGAAGGACTTGAAACAGCAGATAATCAATTCACTGCAATGATGTCGACGAAAGGCACACTCTGTACATTTTCTATAATGCAGCAAGGGGAGGAGAGAACAAGGGTGCTATGTGAAACACTATAAACGGCATCTGACAAACAGGTTCCTATCAATTCTCGTTGGAAGATTATGAAAAGACCATGTAGACCATACAGTGGGTAAAGTAGACAGCTGACTGCACGAAACATGCAGTTCTCGATAGTCCATACCAACTTACAACGAGGCTATGCTTGCTTGAGCAGTCATGCTGAAAGTGCAATGTACAACATTGTAATACAAAATAGCAGTAAGTTTAAAATGATTCTTAATGGGCAATCATGCAAAGGCTTTAGTAGTTATTTAAGCAGGTGTAAAACAATGTCCTCCATTTTCACTATTTAACTATTATATGAAAACTCACATAAAATCAGTGATGTTCAATCTAATCAGCATGAAATTCAACATGTTTACAATTGTAAATCTTCATAATTCTAATCTTCAGTTTTATAATTCTCCATATTTATAATATTTGGTATATAAGTAGGAGCAAATCATTTATTTCTGCTGATGTGGTGACTACATTGGAACATTGGAGCTCCGGGCTCCTACCGGCCATTAGAAGCCTGGAGCATTCTATTGTTTTCAATTAAGCTCCCAACATACCAATGTTCTCATTGCTCATGAATGCTGTGTGATGTGTAAGTTATGAATGTGCAACATTCTGACCTCACGAAGATAAACTCCCCTTTTGTCAGCAAGGACAAAATCTACGGCACTATTACAGTTTATTGGAATTACAACTGTTTAGTCACTAGAAGTAGCGGCTGCTACCGGGCATCAGTGGTGAAGCGGGTGGGGTTAAAAAAAGAAAGAGAAACAAAAATAAAGTTACCTAACTGGCAGCAGTCTCTCCTCCGTCTTTCTTGCTGATGCAGTAACAGGAAGCACCCAGGTTTCCAGACTTCTCTAGCCAATCATGACGCTGCTATTGGTCTGAGCACCATGGCTCGGCGCTCAGACAGAGAATGGGAGGCTGGGCATGTTCCTCACCAGGCTATGTATTACAGCCTGGTGGGGAACATGCACAGTGTGTAGGAATGTTTGGCCGGCCCAAGACGGCTGGCCATGCAGTCATGCGCACTTGGGGAGTGCCACCACTCTTTCCCTGATCTTTGGGCAGCCCAGCCCCACCACGCACCTTAGGAAAATATAATGATAATATCCTGGTGTTATTATCATTTTATTTTTCTTGTGGGAAGATGCTCATCTGCCTTAGCGGAGGAGCCTCTACTGGTCACTTGACTAAATGCAAAAGCGGAGGAATTCGTAACCCTTTCTGAAAATCAGGTTTTAGTCCCAATTTATGGATAGCCAAACCTGTAGAAGAGAATAGGACAGAAACTGTTAGTCTCAGAACCAGCTCTCTGTCACGTGAAATGCTGTTTAGAATGTTTAGGGGCATGACAGATAGTGGGGGGCAAGTAAAAGTGATGGCAAGTTGCAGAGCAAATAGTTAGTAGCCAAGGATAGGCTTTCTTTCCACACATGCTGTAAGGATCTTATTTATCCACAGTAGTATATCGGTAGTGGAGGTCCCACCTGGTAAAACATGTGGGGTTTGTGCATTCGGTGGAAGGCAACATCATTCTAAATGTATATTGCATTAATAATTGACTGTTGTTGCAAACTCTATATTAGGCAGATAGCCCCCGCCTTGTGATAGACTGTCACAAGCATCAGTGCTGACAATTAAGTGCTGGTGCAGAGCACCGGAAACCACCAGCCCAATTAAGCACTGCTCCTCCCCCCAAAAACGCATTTATTTCAGTGTCACACACACTTTACCCTACATACAGCTAGATTCATCAAGCCGAAAACGGCTCGCAAAGGGCCAGATTCTGCGAATCTGGCCCTTTGAGAGCGCAATTTTTGCATTTGGGATTCATCATCCCAAATGCAAAAATCGCTATTTGCGAAATCGCATATTTGCGAGGAATAGTATTTAAGGAATCTCTATTTGAGATTCCTTAAATGCAATTCATTAACCAATTTTAAATTGCGAATTCACAATATTTGGCCGCTATTTACCACGAAGTCTGACTTCGTGGTAAATAGCGAAAAAATAGAAAAAAGCACTTTAGTGCATTTTTCTCAGTTGCATGTTACACACACACATGTCCTTTGGACATTTGTGTGTGCGCAACACCTGTGTAAATTTGCATTTCAGGGGTGCTACAGGCACCCTTGAAGTCGCATCCTTATTTGCGATTAGCAAATTGCTAATCGCAAATAAGGAATAACTCCCTATTCATTTCTATGGGCCTGTAGGCCCTTAGGAATGAATGGGAAGTTATTCCTTATTTGCGATTAGCAATTTGCTAATCGCAAATAAGGAAGATGTAGGAATCGCAATATTTTTTGCAATTCCTACATGAATCCCGTTTTGCAAGTCCTTAATAGCGATTCCTTATGAATCGCTATTACAGACTCGCAAAACGGGACTTTGATGAATCTAGGTGATAGACTGTTATTCTGGGTCTCGCAAAATGCAGTACTGATAGATAAGGCAAAATGGATAGGCAATGGGATAGTATCTCTCTAGGTAGACCTTTTAACAGGAACGTCAGTGATCACAGGAGGTGGGGTAAAAATATGTCTGTAAGTAATATCTGTGATTATAAAAGTCAGCACACAGAATCTCTACAGAGGAGCACATAGAATAGAGGAAACCCTATTACTTCATCAATAGGCTTACAGGAGCAGATAAAGCATGAGAAAAGAATCGCAGCCTGAAGGTACAAGAATGTTCAAATAGGTGTTTCTTAATACACCAAATTGCAGTCCCAAGTCATGGCTTAGTAAACCATACAATTGTGACTGCCCAAATGGAGACTGCTGACCCGTATCTGATCCAAAGACAACAAGCATTGGCATAGCCAATAGGTCCCACCTTTGGGAACTTATAAGTGTTTAGCCAGAGATATTGACTTTACCTATGTCTTTAAGCTGTGCTGTACGGAAGTCTCCAGCATGCTGAAAAGTTATAATAAAGAAGTGTCGGAAGCATTTTTGTTACCTTAGATATGACCAAAAAAGCATTATGTACAACCAAACAACCATATTAAAAATTATGTCTTGTGTTTTTTTTGTCCTTTCAATGCTTGCAACTTGTATTTGCCTGTCCCAATGGTTGCTTGTTGTGTTTTTTTTGTTATGGGGAGCATAAATAACAGGAGGGTGAAGGTCAGTCAGTCAGTGAGAGTGAGTGAAAGTCAGTCAGTGAGAGAGAGTCAGTCAGTGAGAGAGTGAGATTGTCAGTCAGTCAGTGAGAGTGAGAGTCAGCCATTCGGTGAGAGAGTGAGAGTCAGTGAGAGAGTCAGTGAGAGTGAGAGAGTTAGTCAGTCAGTGAGATTGAGAGTCAGTCAATCAGTGAGAGTGAGTTAGTCAGTCAGTCAGTGAGAGTGAGAGTCAGTCAGTGATAGTGAGAGTCAGTGAGAGTGAATGAGAGAGAGTAAGTCAGTTAGTCAGTGAATGAAATAGAGTGAGTCAGTGAGATAGTCAGTCAGTGAGAGTGAGTCAATCTTAGCGAGACACAGTCAGTCAGTGAGAGAGAGAGTCAGTAGGAGAGAGTCAGTCAGTGAGAGAGCGTCAATCAGTGATAGAGAGTAAATCAGTCAGTGAGAGTGAGTCAGTCAGTGAGAGTGAGTCAGTCAGTGAGAGTGGGAGCGTGTGAGAGTCTGTCCGTGAGAGTTTGTCAGTGAGTGAGTCAGTCAGTCATTGAGTCAGTCAGTCAGTGAGAGAGAGTGGGAGAGACAGTCAGTCAGTGAGAGAGTCAGTCAGTGAGAGAGTCTGTCAGTGAGTGAGTCTGTCAGTGAAAGTGTGTCAGTAAGAGTCTGTCAGTGAGAGAGAGTCAGTGAGAGAGAGTCAGTGAGAGAGTCAGTGGGAGAGAGTCAGTGAGAGAGTCAGTGAGAGAGTCAGTGAGAATTTGTCAGAGAGTCAGTGAGAGAGAGTCAATAAGAGTCCGTCAGTGAGAGAGAGTCAGTGAGAGTCTGTCAGTGAGAGAGAGTGTGTCAGTCAGTCAGTGAGATAGTGAGTCAGTAAGAGTGAGTCAGTGAAAGTCTGGCATTGAGAATGAGTCAGTTAGTCAGAGAGAGTGGGAGAGTCCGTCAGTGAGAGTGAGTCTGTCAGTGAGAGTCTGCCAGTGAGTCTGTCAGTGAGAGTCTGTGATAGTATGTCAGTGAGAGAGTCAGTGAGAGTCTGTCAGTGAGAGAGACTCAGTGACAGAGAGTCAGTGGAAGAGCAAGAGTCAGTGAGAGTCTGTCAGCGAGAGAGTCAGTGAGAGTCTGTCAGCCAGAGAGTCAGTGAGAGTCTGTCAGTGAGAGAGAGAGAGTCAGTCAGTGAGAGAGAGTGGGGAATCTGTCAGTGAGAGAGTCTGTCAGTGAGAGAGTGAGTCTGTCAGTGAGAGTGAGTCAGTCAGTCTATGAGAAAGTCAGTCAGTGAGAGTGTGAGTGTCAGTGAGAGTCTGTCAGTGAGAGTGAGTCAGTCCATCAAAGAGACTGAGTCAATCAGTCAGTCAGAGAGAGTGAGTCCAGTCAGTCAGTGAGTGAGAGTGGGAGAGAGAGTCAGTGAGTGAAAGGGAGAGTCACTCAGTGAGTGAGAGTGAGTCAGTGAGAGCCTGTCAGTGAGAGAGAGTGAGTGAGTCAGTGAGAGTCTGTCAGTGAGAGATTACAAACCGGCTATAATCACTCAATATGCACTGGCCTCACAGGACCCAAGATTATGTTATTATGTGTTCTCCTTAAAGTTTAATCTGGATTCAGACTATGTATGCTCATGATGTCCTCATAAGCACAAGGTGATGTGTTTTACATGTCTCTTCTACAGATATAATGGAAGGTTTACACAGCATCTAATATCACTGTAGCCATTGGACACTGGTCTCATAGAGTCTAAGGTGCATACACATCCCATGGCGATGCCAGTTAGTTTAATCAGAAGGTTACAGACCATTTAAGATCGCACTCTCCTCTGAAGTCCAAAGTCATATGGTATTGCAAGGCTCTTCCAGAGATTCAATAAAAAGTTTACAGAACCACTCACCTCACCCCAGTCATTCTATGCTGGCCTCATGTGTCCAAGGGGGTTGATTTTACAGTTTAGTCAGAAGACATGATCACACTCTCCTCCAAAGCACAAGGTAATGTTTAATTAAATGTCCTTCTACAGACATAATGAAACGTTTACAGAGCTCCAAGTATCTTTTTAAAGTGTAATCTATTATCACACTGTCCTCACAAGCCCAGCGTGGTGTGTTATAACATACGCCATTCGTAGATACAATAAATGGTTACACGACTCATAACATCACCCCAAACATTGTACACTGGCTTCACAGAGCCTAAAATGATGTTATTAGATGTCCTTTTTAAAGTTTAATTAGATGATAGGCCATCTATAATCACACTGTCCTCAAAAGCACAGTGTAATCTGTTATTAAATATACCTTCTAAAGATACATTAAATGGTTACAGGGCTCCTAGCATCACCACAACCATTGAACACTGGCCTCACAGAACCTACGATGATGTCATCATGTGCACTATACGATATACTCCGGTTACAGACCTCCTATGATCACCCTGTCTTAGCGTGCACTGGGTGATGTGTTGTTGTCCCGGGTATAGCAGGGAGGCGAGGTAGGTGCGGCCTTTCTGCCACTCTTTCCTCGCTGGGTTTTGTGGCACGTTCATTCATTCACACTTTTTCTTCTGTGCATTGTCTGGCGTGCCTCATTTCATGTAAGGTCAGCGGGTGAATATCGCACAAGTACCCCTTCGGCACTTTGGTTGCAGGTCAGCTTGCTTAGCCTGGCTATGGGCACCGTTTGAGCGATGAGAACTAGGGCGCTGTTTCCACAGTGCGTGCAGGGTCCTGGGATTACAAATACTTGAGGTGGAACAGTCAAACGCAAAGGAGCAACTGATGAAAACACTGTCCCAAAGCGACAACTGTCCCAACGTGACACCCTGCGTTTATTAGCTGCCTGCGACTTTACGTTTTTGAAACTTTTATGGCTGCAATTCATAAACCCAGAATACTTCACCACAAGCAACTCTCGGGGTCTGAGATAACACGGTGTGATGCTCAATCCACAGCGGCAAGCAGGTGGCCACACGTGTTAACCGCACTTACCCTCTTTAAAGGCTTCAGGGGGTGAGGCGCTGTCCGCACACTGAACCAGCAGGAAGAGTTGGAGCACCAGAAGAACGGCTCTCTGATCGAAAGAGCACGGGAATCAAAACAAATACACCACGGATGTAGTTTACGTGGACGGGCATCAATAAAAATAGATAAAAGTAACTATCCTGCAAGAAATATTCAACGGTAGGACTTAACTCCGATATCATATTTATTGTAACACTCCCAAACAATGTATTCTCATTTAGTCACAAACGCTGGCTTTGAAACCTCGCACTCCTACTTACTGTCTGCAGGACGTGCACCATGCCGGAGTTGGGCAAAAGTTAAATGAACAAAACAAGCCTTGCGCTAAAAGTGGGAGGGGTGGGGGGAGTTTGGGCCAGAGCACACACAGCGGTTCACTTGCTGGAGCGAGCCAGGGGCACCATGTGTTTGTAAGTTCATTACAAAAATATGGTGCCAAGCTCGCTCCTGCAAGTGCAAACCAGACTTGCACACGTTGCCATTGAAGGCAATAGAACGTATACACGTTTCTGGGGCCAAAACTGCATCGACGGCTAAAGGTCTTTTTCCAAGCAGCGCATGTGTGCTGCTAGGCAAGACCTAAAAAGGATAGGCCAAACCACAGGAATCCGGTATCGAGTAACCATCTAATCACATTGTACAAAAGGGGTTAAGAATGAGATGAGGTGGATATTGTTGCACAGCTGCAAGAAAACAAGATGGAGTAAATACAATTTGAGACAAGGAGGGGCCAGTTGGACAATCCAGCTAAAGAAGGAGGTGCAGAGGCAGAAGCAGCTCCATCATGGGACACCGAAATGGAGGTCAAGCACACGTCCGGAGAAGATAGCTGCCAAGCAGTTATCTGGTGAGGGTTTAGCAAACTTTGTCTTGAGGAGGTAAGCCCACATCAGCAATCTCAGACACTTCACTGCTGTGTTGGTGATGTGTAGTACTTATTACAGCCTTATGCACATGGCCTGAAGGTTGTATTTCTTCTGATGCACCTTGATGAAAATCTAGGGCTGGAGAACAATTTCAGACATCGCATAGGATGTCAGTAAAAGCAGCTAAAACCTGATAATAGAAAACACCGAGTATGTTTTTTCATAGTGCTGAAGAACTGCATCATTATTTAATAGCTAGCATATCTCCGCATCAGGAAAAGGTAGATTTGAAGACAGCATCTTATGGAATCCCATGATTATTTGATAGCCTTTCATGTTGGACCGGGTCATTTGTGCATGGTTATCTCCAAACTTGTTGCCTTTCTTCAAGTGTTTTTCTGACCTTTTTGTAGGCTTTAGAACTATGAGCACTTTACCACTCCTTATCAGTGCTACAATGCAGGTGCCCTCTCCTTCATAAAAGGTATGATTGGTTTACTCCTGTTTGGCATATTTGATTTACTTTTTAATCCCTTATGTTAGAAATGGGTGTCTCTAGTAAGCAGAGGATTGTACTCTGTCCAAGTAGGGATACTTATTCTAGTCAGGGTAAGGAGTTACACACCCAAGACAAATCCTGCTCACCCCTTTAGTTGCTTGGCATGAGCAGTGAGGCTTATCTCAGAGGTATTGTGTAAAGCATGTGCACATACACACAGAGTAACACAGTAAAACACAAAAAAGGACACCACACCTGTTTAGAAACATAACCAATATTCATCTGAATAAAACAAGACCAAAATTACAAAAATCCAACATACACAAGTAAAGACATCCTTTTTACAAAGTTCAAAATAGTTAATTAACTAGGAAACTAGGCATGCGTCACTTTTATCACAAAGTACCTGGGATGCATCAAAATCAAAGATGAAACCAGGCGCATGTCAGCCAAGGCACCAGAAAAGCAAAGCAATGCATCGGTTCCTTAATCCAGGGGCAGGTAATGCATTGTTTCCTTTCTGCCAGGAGAGGTGATGCGTCGGTTTCTTACTGCAGCGCAGGGGAATTGGTGCGTTGGTTCCTTACTGTTAGGAGAGGAGGAGGAGAGGCATTGGTTCTTTATTGTCAGGGTAAGTGAGCATCAATGCCCAGACACTCGTCTTTAGTTCCTTACTGCCAAGCAATTTCAATGAAGAACTTGGTGCACAAGTGAGATGCCTCAAAAATCCAGACACACCAGAAAGATGCTTCAGAGGTGAAACAGATGGTGCATATATTTTCCAGCTTTGAAACTGGTGATGAGTCGATTGCTTCAGCTGCAGAGCAGGGTCTGTGTCGGAGTCAGAGTATGTTTCTCGGATGTCAGAGATTCAGTGCTCAGGATCCTTCAGCCTCATGGCAGGTGCTGCCTTGATTCTTCAGCAGCACCACGGCAATACATGGATTTTTAAAACTGAAGGCGGTGCTGCATCAGAAAATACAGGTGTTGGAGGTTGAAACATGGATTTCCTTGGTTCTTTTGCAGCAAAGCCAATTTCAAGGGCCCAAAACTGGAATTGGCACCGGTTGGCAGGTCAGAACTCCCAACAGAGTGTTTCAGGGCTGCAGATGAAGTATTTGATGGCCCTGAGGCTTCTTAAAAGGAGGCAAGCACACACAAGCCCACCTTGGCAAGCAGGGTGTATAAAGCCAAGTCAGTACTTTCCCTCCCAGGACAGAAGCAGCACGCAGCAGGCCAACACAACAAAGCAACAAGCAGCATGGTAGTTCCCCTCCTACAGCATCCAGCTTTTCTTCCTGTCAGAATCTCCCCTTAGTCCAGAAGTGTTCTGACTGGAGTTATAGTGTAGTGTAGTTCCTATATTCCCAATAGGCTCTGCGCATTGGAATAATATAAACAGCAGTGTAGACGTAGGACTGAGGTCGACTAGGTCTCTACTGACTATATTAGACTTAAGGTTTGCCAGCTAGCTCAGAGGTCACTAGAAACTTTCTCGAATAAACGAGGAGGAGTTTAACCTCCCTGGATAGACAAGAAGGGATTAGCTTCTGACAACCATAAAACATGACAACTTTGCTCCCTCAGAATAAGAGTGTATCTCTAGAGTCGTGTGAAAACAATAGACAGCTATTTCACTCAGTCAAGTGTGCATACTTAGTTTCACCAGAGTGCGGAGAAAAGAGAGACGGGCGTTTTCAATAAAAGGTGTAATTTATTGAGCAGTCTTCATTCTCATGCAAGAAAAATGAATTGCCACAATTGCAATACTCATAGTAAAGTAAAGTGCGTACAGTAAAAGGAGTATTATAAAATAATACTGTAAAAGCATTGATATGGTTTCTTAGCCATATGATACTTTAAAATAGATAACATATATACATACATATTTACATTGACTAACGTACTCAACTGGTGCTTCTAAATACGCCTACCCCGGTGTACCTGACCTAAGCCTAATACGTGGGAAGGAGTAAGTAAGTAGCAGTTTAAGTTAAGTTGGTTTTGTCAAGAATCTGACTCAAGAATTCTCTTTAAGGGTTTAGTCAGCTCCGTACCTGGGTAATAGAAAGTAGGAGGTCTTGTATCTCTCTTTCAGGACTCGATATCCCAGTAACCCGCGAGGGTATCTGGAAACACCGGAGCTGGATTTCTCGGCAGGAGAAAAGACAGCGTCTCTCTCAGTGCGTCAAAGAGGAGGGGCGGCGTCCGTGGGCTCTCGCATCAGCTGGGCACGCGGGCAAGTAGATAGCCGCTCTGCTCCAAAACCACCACTGTGTGTTTGCTTAAGGCAACGTTGGTATATTTATACCTGAAAGGTGCCGGGTTTGACGTAAGGTTGGACATAATACGTCAATACAGATGTCACTAAGAACTGCCCGTTCTTACAGTGCTCACAGGAGTTCTAGGAAGAAATCAAAACAAAAGCAATGGGGATTTCCCAGGTTGCTGGAGGTTTGGTTTGTTTAGAGAACTCGTTGTGCTTTCTAGGATTCCGGGGAAGTAGCCTTGCTTAATGTGACTGCATGGGCTACGACTAAATATGGATATGATTCTTATGCCTTTATAGGGATATTATTTATTATAACCGTACAAGGGCATAAAATAGAAATATCGAATTAGGTTCCTAGATAAAAACACAATACCCACTCCACGATCTAATGTCCATCATTACTAAAACTAAGCAATAGAAAACATTTAATGGTGCATGTGTAATCCAACCCACCCCAAAATACATATTTGCATTTGAAATGGTATATGCGAAATACACGAATATGATTATTGGTACTGTACGCTATTCAAGCAGTGTTATCATTCAGTAAAAAGGATGCATATATATATCAGCATGAATGATTTGCGAAATTTACACATGAAATGGCTCTTAATACAGAAAAGAAGGTCGAGACCATTCTATCACATAATAATACAGATGCTGTAAATGTGCTAGAGGCTGAGGTAATATATTGTCTCTAGAGTTCCTAATAATAGAAGCTCTGTTCTCTAAGAATAGTTCTACTTCAAGCAGAGTACTCTGTGCCAGAAAAAGGTAAATAGTTTGGAAGGGGAAAAAAAAGAATTTCGCTTTCAGGGGAAAAACAGTTCCAAATATTCTCAGTAGCTTTTGTTTATCAAAGCTGAAGTCCGAATTCAGAGTTCAGGGAACGCTGTGTGCTCGTTGCTTAAAAAGTTGTTCTTTCTGTTCAGGGGAAAACATCATTTCAGACAGATTCTCAAAAAATTGGTCTACGGCTTCAGGTGAAAGTTCGATCAAGTTTGAAAATGCCGCAACAGTGCAGTCGTGAGAATGATTGCTATCATCGATGTCAGGATCAGCAATGCTCACAGAAGGTCGTACCTGGGTGATGCTGCTCTCATCTTGTACTTCATTGCCACATAATCGTAGTGATGAAGTCTCAACGAATGCCGTCATCAGAATCGGTAGCCGCTGGGGACAACACGATGCATAAGCCGTTACAGGACTTAGCAAAGTATTTGTATCCAATGGTACTGCTGATGGTAGTGTAAGACAGACATCCAACACGCATTCTTCTCCGCATAGCATACATCGAAGCACAGGTAAGATGCAATTCTGCCAGATGGGTCTGAATGAAAGAAACCAGGTCATATTCAGATCTCCTAGCCGGGCTAATCCAAGGACTTTAGTTATGCGGTCCCGATAGCGTATAGCTAGGATCGTTTCTTCCATCGTTGCTGGAGTCTTGTCTTTGACTTGGCTTGCCATATCGGAGCAGAAGGATCAAAAATAAAATTCCTGCTACAAGTCCCAAAAGAAGTGGTAGGCCGCCAAAGACAGAATGGACAAAATTAGGAAAAATGCCCAGAACTGTTTTGAAGGGTGTTAACAGTCCCGAAAAAATTGTCTTAAAGACAGGTGGGATACCACTGGTATCTGACATATTTAGGATTTGGCTTAGCATTTCTGTGAAATGCACGGGGCAATTTGTTGATAAAAGGCTATGTATCTCTGCCGTTGTCCTTGCAATTTGCAGATCATACATTTCTTTTGATGACGTTATGGGCACAGTTGTCTGTAAAAGAACAGACTTCTGTCTGCTTAAAGTATCAATTAGAATAGAAGAGATATTCAAAGAAGGCCAAATTGTTGCCTCCGTATCTGGAGTGCTGTTTGGATACAATACTTGCATACAGCAAGTGACCATGGAACTAACGCTTACGAGATAGGCTTTCCCTGGCACCAAGCCACAACAGTTGTGATCCGCTATTATAATATAGCTCCCGTTAGAAAGCCATCTAAAAAATGGCTCTATCTGTGTTGCAGGTGTGCCGTGCTGGTGACATGAAAGGTTATTTGAAGTCCCTTCACAGGCCCCATGCAAGTTAATACCTTGACACAGAAGTATACCGCTTAGTGATCGTTTACAATTGTTTCCACTAAGAAATACATTCTGTTTCTTTTCACTGTAACATGTGTGTGTATAAGGTAGTTTCCATGTTGACCTGATGTACCCTTTACCCAACCTTTCATACTGGCCCGCTGGTATATACTCTTGGCAGTATTTAAATTGGAAAGTTGTTATCGCAATTTTAATTATTCCGTGTATTATCCATTCAATGACAGGTCTTTCTGACATTGTCAATAGTAATCTCTCAAGTTTTTTAATGCTCAGAATCGTATAGTCTGCTCCTTTTTGTGCCAAACTGATTTGTTTATCAGTAAGGTTAAAGATAGAGAATAATGACGTTGTGTTGATTAAACGCCACGGTACGTAGCCTGAACGCAGATTTTGCAACGTCCAGCCGAGCTGTACAATAGAACGTAATTGGGACTGACCATGTTGTAACATTAGTAAGTCCTGCTCTATTATATCAATAGCAGATGATACAATACTGTCCAGTGAATATATTCTGGAGGACAGAGTCATTAACCCATTGTCCACAACAGAAAGTGATTTTTCCAAATTAATACGATCAATTTCTCGTATTTTCTCTGCTGTTTCAATTTGCATTACTTTCCAAGCTTCGTTGTACGCAGCGTATATACCGGCCGCTATGAAACGTTTTTGACGCTGTTTGCGTGGTCCCATTATGAAATTACGCAAGTCAGCACCGTCTTTAAGTAAAGTCAGGTGTTGCCTAATTTCAGCCAGTGTGGATTTCTGTAGCCATTCGAGGCAGAGTTTCCCTACACTGTATGTTGTAATTATCCCTGGTTGTTGTCTCTGGGAGTATCTTGGGTCTGGCCTGGTCATTTGAACCCCTGTATTTTGTTCAGGAATCTATCTTGACAGTTATTTGTGTCTGTGGGCCAGATCAACCATTTTTTCCAATCAGGATGTGTTCTGTTTTGGTTTATAATATGGGATACGTCCATCTCCATGTCTGTAGTGCTATTACTATCAGGTATGGGTTTTGGAATAGACGGTTTGGTTAAGTCTTTTATCTTAGCTAGGCCAAGACAGGATGTCTGTTGAATGGTGTCATTCAAGAATATTATTTGTTCTGGGGTCATGCAGGCTCTAAATAATGCTTCTAGACCTTGGACCTGCCAATCTTTGGTACCCCAGATGGATTTTGTCTCAATGTTGTTTTTCCAGAAATCAAAACCAAATGTAATCATTTTTTCATAAAATGTTTCTGAATAGATCAATTTAGTGTTTGTCAGCATTGTTTTCATGCCTGTCTTATTTAACATTTTGAAATAAAACGTTTCTGCATCACTTGTGTTAAACCCTGAGAAGTATGGGAATCTCTCACAGAATGTTTTCGAACTGCTTTTAGGTGGAGTTGCACAATGTTCCCATTGATTATAACTAAAAACATTTCTAGATTGAGCAGATTTATGCAAATAGTGATGTGCAAAGTGGTTGTAGCAATACATTTCCTCATAATTTGATGAACCCTGTAAATAATCATGTTCTGTAAATTTTGCTGACATTACTAAATCTGACATCATATCATTAATACTTTCAAAGTCCCAATCATCAGAGAATGTACTCGGTTTTACAAAGTTACTTAATGAAACCTTGAACTGATTTGGATATTTCAAGAGCTCAACCAGGCCATAGATTTCATAATCTGTTTTGCCCCATGCTACCCCACCGGGTATTGGATTGGCTGTGACATTCACTGATGATAGTTCTCTTTTCTCGATGTGAGATGACTTGTGTGGCTTTAGGACCAAGTTGATGTTCTGACTTGCTGTGTCCATTGTACTGTATTTTCCCTCAATGAATTTTCCCAAACAAAGAACCATGGTGAGCCAAAGCAGGAGGAAAAGTACATCTAACACAATCCAAAATTCAATCCATGGAGAAATCAGGTAGGTTTCTTTGAGTTGATGAAAGAGTTCTGTTGCTTTGTCTTTTAAAGTTTTTGTTACTGGCCTTTCTTCCTGTTCGCTTGGATCTTCAGAAAAGTTATCGAAATTGATGAAGTAGCCAGATGCAGTTCTGTCAATTGTTGGAATTGCTTCCGGATTTTCAGTTGCTTTTGCATTTTTTGTTTCATTAGCATATGCTGAGGCTACATCGTTGTAGACTGATGTTTCTTGACGAACTGTTGCAATTTGGGTTTCAAGAGGCACAAGTTCCATGGCATTGTTGCATAGTCCTTTTTTATTCACTGCAGGTTTATCGAATGTGATTAGTCTCTCCATTTGAACCTCTTGTATTGTAGCAAATTTTGGTACTCTGCAATTTCTTGGGAGTCCACTTGGCCTACTACTTATTATTGGCCACATGATTGTGGTTTTACCAGGTCGATGGATACAACTCGGTTCTCCTTTTTACCAGCAAGGGGCGGTAGTACAACTGATCTTGTTCCGCTGACAGCTAAGACAGGTACTGCTTTTCTGTAAGAAGGCCCAAATTCCTTCTTCACCGCGATCTTCTCTCTGACCAGATCCCCAATCTTTGGAATCCAGACAGGCCTTGCTGGGACAGGTGGTTTATCTTCAGTGGCTGTTGGCTGTTGTTTTAACTTTACGTTGCTCAGGCCTTTTCTTGTTTCATTTAAGTCCTGTAAAATAGCCAAACGATCTTTGATATCAAAGCATTTTTCTTCTACCACTGAAGTATGACTATCTAAGTCCTGAATATGCATTCTAGTACCGAACAATAGCTCGTACGGACTAAAACCTTTTAGAGAATTTCTTGGCAGATTATTAAGACTACGTTGGACACTTGTTAAATATTGTAAATTTGTGATGTTGCAGGCTCATCCCTGGCCACCAGTATTCTGATTGTAATTCTTTCAGAGATTCCTTGATCTTTAGGTGCCTTAGACCCAATCCCATGTGTGCGTCTGCTATCAAAAAGATTCTCCTGTTCGTGTTTGGAATTACTCTATCCCCCACTCCAGGGATTCGAGCAAAAGGAACGGAGTTTGCATCAATTATGTATGTATAATTGAGTGGATAGTTCACGGGTAGTGCTGCACAGTCGCCTTTTGAAGACGTTTTTACCGCCAGCATGGTTTCCCTGTCTATGTATTTTTCTGAACGCTTTTTTGTGGCTACGGAAGTCGGCTGAGCTGCTTCCGCTGTGGCTCTGTGAGCCAATGAATTCCCTGCAACGTGAACGCCATCACGTTGATGACTCAGTGTATGTACCACGTGAGTCTTTTGTAGTTCTTTCTGTAAAAGAACTACCTGTTCCCAAAGCCTTTAATGCTTTATTGTGGCACCTGTGTCATCTTTGTAATCATTTTGAATCCAGGTCTGCATGTCATTATTGTAAGATTTGACGCAGTAATGCGAATCGCACATGATTAGTGTGGGGAATTCGCGATCAGCATTTTCAAGCGCCATCTTTAAAGATCTTATTTCAGCTCGCTGAGCTGAACACTTCCTTAGTGATTTAGTTTTGGTGATTATTGGTCTGAATTTACCAGAGCGCCAGCGACCTTTAACAATCGTGCACGCTGCGTTGTAGGATTTTTTTCTCTACATTGTAATGCTGTGCAAATCTGTCCATGTAGATTACACATGTGTACTGTTGGAGAGGCAGAATTTCGATTGGCAGATGATATTCTTTTTCATATGTTAGATCTTTTAGTTTTTTCATGTTCGGGTCAAAATAGTATTTTACCTTTTCGATAGCAAGAGAATTTTCCCATTGTATCCACTTTGGATCTAATGCCACGGTAGTCAAATTGCGTGGGCTTGTTAATGCCTCAAATGCTGATTCTGCTGTTAAAACAGTTATCTGTCTGCCTTGGGCTTGGTCTCTTTCTTTTGCTACAGCTGTTTCAACCGCATTTACAATGTTTTCCGCAAGACTGAATGTTTTTTCAGCTTGTGTGTACAAATGTGATTTGTAAGCTATTGGTACCGTTTCTCCCTCATTAGAGGTCAGGTACGTGAATCCGCATCTTCCTGGGATGACTCGGATTACAAGGTTGCGTGTGTTTTCGCGTGTTTGTAATTTAGTTTTAGCTAACATGTCTGTTTGCAATGATCTTAAAATTTCTGTTTGTTTCTGAGTCTAATTGATTGATTTGAAATCAGGTTTTATTAATTCATAGAGAGGTTTAACCCTCTCTGCATAATTTAGAATATTTGTTCTTCCGAAATTCAGGAAACCTAGTATTGATTGTAAGTTCTTCAGCGTTTTCGGTGCTTGGAGTACAGCGCATTTCTCGAAGAAATTGTCTGCTAGGCTTTTGCCTTCACTTGATAATTCATATCCTAAAAACAGGACTGTTAGATGGACAATTCGTGACTTTTTAAAGTTGAATTTGTAACCCTCAGCTGCAAACCCAAGTATTATGGTGTTTACTCTTTTCAAGTGAGTATCCAAGTCATCATCTGTTAGATAGATGTCATCGACATAAGATAATGCCTCATCATCATACATTTGTAGTAACTCTGTTACCCTTGCTGAGAATAATCCTGGGCTATTCTTGAATCCCTGTGGGAGTCGACAGAAATTTCTGCTACCCCATTTTTGAGAAAGCGGTGAAATACCTGCTTTCAGGTGCAATGTTTTGACAAAAGAATCCATTAGAGATGTCTAATGTTGTTTTGTATTTTTTGCGCACGATGTTATTCATTAGTGCTGCGCTGTGTGAATTTTGTACTGCAAATGTTTTGCAACATGAGTTAAGGTGTCTGTAGTCCAAAACTAGACGATATGAATCGTCTGGTTTGGAGACAGGAAACAAAGGATTGTTCATTTGTGAGGTGCATGTTTCAATCACCCCCTGGTATTCAAGTTGATCTAAGATCTCCCTGACTTGCTTTTTAGCTTCTTGCTTAATTGGGTACTGCCTTTGTGCAGTTGGATGACATTTTAACTGGATTTTGTGAGGAGGAGAGTCCTCATCCCATCCTACATGATTTTTGTATAATGCAGGAGCGTGGGCTACTGCCCATTTTCTTGCATATGTATATTTTTTATGAATTGAAATATGATCTGAGAAGGCAGGCATAATCATTTCTTCGCCATGAGGGCACTCCCTGACAAACTCTGGTGGCCAGTTTTTCTCAGCTAATAGGATGTCATAGCCTTTCGAAAGATTATCCCTAAAGAGACCTCTTACTTTCCTGGTCTTATCTCCCTCTATACGTAATGGTATTTCGTATATTTTATGAGGTTTGCTAATTCTGGTATCTGCAGTCTCCACCTGAATGTATTCATTCGTGTCCACTATCTCCAGAAGATTCATCAGGATCTTGCGAGCTATAGTCACTTCTGCTGCGCTGTCTAGCACTGTCTGGGCCCACTCTCCGTTTTTCAGCTGTGTCCTCAGTGTCCTCGGCATGTTTGACTATTTTAATGCTGGCTACCTTCTTTCTTAAAAATTTTAATTTTTTACTTTGATGAGCAGGTTCTTTGTCTTTGGACTTGACGTGCTCTTCCCTGTGTTCTGACCGTCCTCTTCTTTCCGATTTCTGTGAGGAAGTCTGAAAAGATCGAGAGGGACGTGTATCAATATCTTGATATCTATCAGGTTTTTTCAGATTATCCCTATTTCTAAGGTTGTATCTTTTCTCAAAGGGCTCCCTCTGGGGAGAATTGTGTCCTTGGTCAGGAGACCTTTCTCTCCGCCGAGGAGACCTTCCTCTGGATTGGAATCTTTTTTCTTTGGGAGTGATTGTTTATTTCCATCCCAACTCTTTTTTGGAGTGTTTAGATTATTTTTAATAAATATCTTTTCAGGATTTTCAGTTAGTTGGGGTTTTACTGATTTCTCACCCAAACTATCTCTTCCTACTTCTTCATAGGATTTTTCTATGATTCTGGCAAGTTCAAATGGTTGCTCTGCTACATCTGTTTCTTTCAATTTCTGGCGGATCGCCACAGATGCTGCTTCTCCTTTTATGTTGGCTAATAATATAGCCGAGACCTGCTTGAAGTCGTTCAGTAATTTCATACCCAGAGTTAAAGCAGGTTCTGGACCGTATTCATTTTGAATCTGTCTTAGTACATCTGGTATTACCGCCATGGACGGAACACCATGTGTTTTTGTATAGATGGAAGCAAAGACTGTTCCCCAAGTGTCACAGTCCTCCACATGTGGTGCGATTCCCATTGGAAGTCAGATAGTCAGAATTCTGTGTTTCTCAGTAGGGGTAGTATCAGGAAATACTGCCTCTATTTGAGTTATTTTTTGTGCTAACCGGAATGGAATTTGTTCCCGCTTTATGGGTACTTTACCAAGACATGATTGTATGTTCTGTGGTGTAATTTTGTTTGTGTTCCCATGATGAGGGGTCAGCTGTGGAATGTTAATAGCTGGTTGGACTGTTGAACTCCGCATTACATATTGGACTAATTGTCTATGTATTTTAATTAGTATTTTTAGCTGAGCTAAAAGTTCCCGGTCTGACATTTTTTCAATGTCTGGATGTGGTGTGTAGCTGGCTAGAACCGGCCACGTAGCTCCTGGTCTGCCTAGTGGACCGAGCCTGGTGATGTGATTATTATGTTTTAGGGCGCCTTTAAACGAGAGCAGGTGCTCTTGGTAATTTAATGGGATTTCCACCTCCTCGAAAGGAGTGTATTCATCCAGAGGTTCCTCTATTTTGTAATAGTGGAAGTTGTGTGTCACAGCATTTGCTGCTGGAAAGTGTATCCATGAATAGAATACCTCTGTCTGCCGATATTCATGGGCCTCTACCACGAATATGACTGTACCACCTCGTGATGTCAGTCCATTTTCTATAAGTTTAATAGTTATAGTTCTTCTTATGTTGACCGGAATGAGTATAGCCTTCGGGTCATTCTGTTGGAGACTTGTGTCTTCTAACAGCAGGTGAGACTCTGTAGCATCTCTTTCTTTGTCTCCGTCAGGCATTTTAATGACAGAAAGTTTTTTGTTGCAGATCAAGTTTCAAGGAAACAAAGATTAGGTGCACAATATTTTGGAACACTGTATCCTTCAACGTTGACTAAACCAAAAACTATACATAGGAATCTCTTCCTACTAAGTTCCGGCGGATTTTAACCTTTTACCCACTCCAAACGTCTTTTGGAGTATTTACGGGAAAAGGGGTCTGTGTGAAAAAGCACGACTGAGTTACTCTAACGTCTAGCGTTAGATTTATCGCCTTACCAAACGTTGGGTGCCATGTAGTGTAGTTCCTATATTCCCAATAAGCTCTGCGCATTGGAATAATATAAACAGCAGTGTAGACGTAGGACTGAAGTCGACTAGGTCTCTACTGACTATATTAGACTTAAGGTTTGCCAGGTAGCTCAGAGGTCACTAGAAACATTCTCAAATAAACGAGGAGGAGTTTAACCTCCCTGGATAGACAAGAAGGGATTAGCTTCTGACAACCATAAAACATGACAACTTTGCACCCTCAGAATAAGAGTGTATCTCTAGAGTCGTGTGAAAACAATAGACAGCTATTTCACTCAGTCAAGTGTGCATACTTAGTTTCACCACAGTGCAGAGAAAAGAGAGACGGGCGTTTTCAATAAAAGGTGTAATTTATTGAGCAGTCTTCTTTCTCCTGCAAGAGAAATGAATTGCCACAATTGCAATACTCATAGTAAAGTAAAGTGCGTACAATAAAAGGAGTATTATAAAATAATACTGTAAAAGCATTGATATGGTTTCTTAGCCATATGATACTTTAAAATAGATACAATATATACATACATATATACATTGACTAACGTACTCAACTGGTGCTTCTAAATACGCCTACCCCGGTGTACCTGACCTAAGCCTAATACGTGGGAAGGAGTAAGTAAGTAGCAGTTTAAGTTAAGTTGGTTTTGCCAAGAATCTGACTCAAGAATTCTCTTTAAGGGTTTAGTCAGCTCCGTACCTGGGTAATAGAAAGCAGGAGGTCTTGTATTTCTCTTTCAGAACTCGATATCCCAGTAACCCGCAAGGGTATCTGGAAACACCGGAGCTGGATTTCTCGGCAGGAGAAAAGACAGCATCTCTCTCAGTGCGTCAAAGAGGAGGGGCGGCGACAGTGGGCTCTCGCATCAGCTGGGCTCTCGGGCAAGTAGATAGCCGCTCTGCTCCAAAACCACCACCGTGTGTTTGCTTAAGGCAACGTTGGTATATTTATACCTGAAAGGTGCCGGGTTTGACGTAAGGTTGGACATAAGACGTCAATAAAGATGTCACTAAGAACTGGCCGTTCTTACAGTGCTCACAGGAGTTCTAGGACGAAATCAAAACAAAAGCAATGGGGATTTCCCAGGTTGCTGGAGGTTTGGTTTGTTTAGAGAACTCGTTGTGCTTTCTAGCAGTCCGGGGAAGTAGCCTTGCTTAATGTGACTGCATGGGCTACGACTAAATATGGATATGATTCTTATGCCTTTATAGGGATATTATTTATTATAACCCTACAAGGGCATAAAATAGAAATATCGAATTAGGTTCCTAGATAAAAACACAATAATAGTGTCGCTGCTCCAGTCCTCATACCAGTTTCTGCCTTTGAAGTAGGCAAACTTGGGAGGAAAGCCATTGTAGTGTGCAAGACCCTACCTTTCCATGTCCTGGCCCAGACCCTCTACCGGGAGGGTGGAGTTAGCTTTGTGTGAAGACAGGCACAGCCCTATTTAGGTGTCAGTGACAACTCCTCCCACCACTCTAGCTCAGGAAAACCAATCAGCCTGGTAATGGGCAATGAGGATATGCAGTACGCACCTCAGCCCCCTTTGTGTGACTGTCTAAAATAAATGCACCAGTAGCCCAACAGTCACCCTCCATCAGACGTAGCTTCTGCAGGCAGGCAGAGGGACAGAATCATAAAGCAAGAAAATGTCCACTTTCTAAAATTGGCATTTTCAAAAACGCAATTTGAACATTAAGTTAACTAAAATATGTATTTTTAAATTGTGAGTTCAGGGACTACAAATATCTATCTCTTCCCAATTAGAAGTTACACTTGTAAGATGTTACTAGGCAGCTTCAATGATAAACTATGAGAGAGATAGTCCTTGCAATAGTGAAAAACAAAAGTAGCAGTATTTTACTATCAGGACATGTAAATCACACTAGTACATCTCCTACCTTTTAAATAAATTGAATCCCGCCATGTGGCTACCTTGGGCCTACCATAGGGGTTCCTTACATGTCATAAAAGGGAAGATTTGGACCTGGCAAGTCAGTGGGTGTTAAAACTACACACACACATACTGCAGTGGCAAGTCTAAGACATGATATCAGGGCTACTCGTGTGGCTGGCACAATCAGTGTTGCAGACCCACTAGTAGCATTTGATTAACAGGACCTAGGCACACATAGCGCTCTTTACTAGGGACTTACCAATAAATCAATAATGCCCATCATGGATAAAACAACTCCAAATCCATTTATCCATAAGGTATACAATTGACCAACTCTCTCACTGCAACAGATGGAGATTACAGATCTGATTCTACATTACAAACACAAGCATTTCTGCAGTATAAACGAAGATATCCTCTGCCCACTGAAGTAATGCCTCTAGATCGATGTGATTACATCATCTACACTAATGGGTCTACTCATCCTGCCATAAGATTAAAACACCAATATGCTGTAGCAGGCACAAGCATAAATGAGCGCATGCATGATGGCAGGTTCTGTTATGTAAAGACTTACATGCAGTCCTTTGTGGGCTGCACATTGCATCTGGCAGACTGGTACCACAAAATAGGGATTATGTATTCCTCACACTTATAGTGTGTGATTCATGTTAATGTGTCCAGTCATATAATGAATGCCTTCTCTACTGGGACCAGAATGGATTTCGAGATTTAAAGGGCTGCACAATCAAGTACAATATGCTTTGGGAACAGGTGGCAAAGCTGTAAGAATGCTTGCCAGGGGCTCATGTTATTCACACATTGAGTCCTTAATGTGTTGGTGTTCATTTTGCAGGGAATTCCATGGCTGATGAAGCTACTAAGGCAATAGTTCGCACTGCTGCTGTTGCTGCAATCACTCTAGCATGAGATTAGACAGAGACATCATGGTGGCTGTCAATGCTGCTCACAATGACACACACCTGCCGAAAGGCATTCCACTGAAGTGCTTGTACAAGTTAGATGAAAAAACATACCATATGCTCAGATTCCAGGAGTAGGGGATAGAGTGATACCAAACACTGATCGCAGATTGAGGTTGATACTTGCTGCACATGAGGGTTTGGGTTCAGCACATACAGGGATTACTGCTACAGTTTTGTTACAGATGCAACGCAATTGGTGGCCAGGTCTTACTAAATAGACTAAGGACTTTGTCATCAAAAGTGACATCTACCAACAGATTAAGGGCTCTACCATAGCACCTCCACCTCAGATGCCTCTTTTGATTTCAAACACGTCTTTGGCTTGGGTTTATTTGAATCACTGTGGCCTTACAATCAGACGGGCACTACAAACATATCTTGGTGGCAGTAGATTTATGCTCCAGATTCCTATGGGTATGGTCACAGCGGTTGGCTGATGTCTGAACTGCTATCAAACATTCACTAGTCCTTATCCGGACATAGGCAATTAGCACACTACATCTGACGAGTATCCCACGGTTAGTTGTCAGGCTTACAAAGAAGCCATAGGAAGCTTTGGTGTGACCTTGCAGTACTCCTCCTCCTATCACCCTGAGGGAAATTTGGTAGCTGAAAGGAAAAACCATGACTTAAAGCATTCCTTAACAACAAGGGTACTACGTTCAGGTCACAGTTGAGCCCATCACCTATATGAGGTAATAACATGCCAAGAAAATCCCTGGGTGGTCATAGACCACATGAAATCCTGTTTGGAGTGAGAATATGGGTCCCAGACCTTAAAAATGTCAGCACAGTGGTGGCAGACACACTGTTTGACTTCAATTAATGTTTGGCTGTTTTACAGGAACTAAAGAATACCGGGACACACTAGGTGGGCATTGGCGAGGCAAGATGGCGTCCGCTAGTGGACGTGTGTGTGAGTAGCTCCCCTGCTCAGAAAACTCAGCTCACCTTTTTCTGGACGACTTCGCTTCCCGGCTGCTTGTTTTCTTGCTAGAGAAAGTGTGGTGGCGGATGGAGGCTACACGGGTGGAAACCTGGGTTTGGAATCATCTTGTTGTTGATATTGGCGACCAGCTGTACAGACGTTCCCGAACACCCGGGTGACCGTTGGAACGCCGGAGCTGAAAGGGCGTGCCGCGACCGGCAATGCATAGACTCTTTCTGGAAGTATCTGGGGCCGCGGTGATTATTGTGCACTGTTGGGAGTCGGCGGTGTCGAGAAGGTTGCTGCTGAGATTGATAGAGACAAAGGTGAGCTGCAACATTGTGGCAGCATTTCGGTAATATCAACTACGATAGCAGTTTACTGATTGAGGAGAACGCATAGGCGTCTCAGTACCATATTTCTTCGTATATTGGCTTCGACAAAAGTTAAAAGTACCGGCACGTGACGATATTGTATGTAGGAGCAACCTTGAAAACTTTATTGAGGGTTAAGACTCTGGAGAGTCTGGATTTGGACTACTTCATGATGCTATTTGTTAATGTGCTAGTGGGCTTTATCTTGAGGAAAATTTGCTATACATTGCGCAAGGGAAGGAAAAAAAAAAGCCACTGACTTTTGAATTATTTTTTTGGGGGGGGATTGGGTTCTTGTGAAATAATACATCTTGTCGGGACCCGCTATGCCACCTAAGACAGCCCGTGGGGGAAAAACTAGACCTGTGGGGGAAGGAGTTGTTGGCACGCGTGCAGCGCTTGGTGCAAAACAGAAAGAAATGCAGGGTGCTCAAGACCCTGGATGTGTTGGTCCTAGCAAAGACACTGCATTAGGTCATCCAAAGATACCTCAAATGTTTCAGTCGGCTACTAGGCTGCGGAAAAGCAACATCACTGCTTCCAAATCTACAGTGGTTGGCGGAACTGGCGACGGCGGTGGTGGGGACCAGGTTGCTTCACTGCAGGCATCTTCAGATTTATTTGTACCAGTAACTGCTTCACCTCATACTTCAACTACAGGTCAAGAGGTTGAAACAGGGTTTAATGCTGTAGTGGCAACGGAGGAGGGGGATGGTGTGATGAGCGAAGAAGAAGAAATCCAAGAGCCGCCAAGTAGTAAAGATGGCAAATTTCATTCGCTATCAGAACAATCCGATGGATCAGATATGGAAGAAGTCTCACTTCCAGAAGACGGCGAAGGGGATAATACCCCAACTATGCTGGAGGGTAATCTTCGCAATAATACTCTCTCTGTGAGTACTTCTTTTCAAGCTTCTACTATCCGGAAGGATAGGGGAGGCAGTTCAGATTCAAATACAACCATTATGGAGACGACTGATTTGGATATTTCTGTCGGTACGCAGTTTTTGGAGAGGCTAGATCTCTCAGGCCAAGCCTGCGGGGGTGCCGATGCAGCTGAACAGAGCCAAATGCCTAATTCAGTATCGCTGGAGGAAATCTTTCGATCCATTAATGACCATCGCCTGGAGGCTCGAGCGGAACATTTAAAAACACATACCGCATGTAGAAAGTTACAAAATACTGTTCGACGCTTGGCCAAAACATGTAATGACTTTACGGATAGAATGACAGAAGCAGAAGCACGGCTATCATCTTTGGAAGATCAGATGGCGACCCAATTTGTTGATGTTGCTGAATTTAAGACGCATAAAGAGGATGTACAGGACAAAATTGCTGAATTGGAAAATCGCCTTCGTCGTAATAATCTACGTGTGCTCGGTGTTCCAGAAGGTCTGGAGGGACAGGATGTGTGTAAATTTGTCGCAGAACTATTTGATGAAGCGCTTCCAGAAGTTAACGACTGGAATTGGAGCCGTGAGATACAACGTGCCCATAGGTTTCCTTTTCGGCCGCGTCCGCCAAGAGCGGGTCAAGCAAACCCACAGCAGCCACGGGCTATTTTGATTTCTTTGAATAATTTCTTGGCCAGACAGGTACTATACGATTTGGCTCGGCCTGACAGGAAGAGAACTGGGAAAGGTATACAGTTTTTTGTTCGGCCAGATTTCTGTCACTCCACAGTTGAAAAGCGTTGGAAACTACGGCAGCTGATCTTACCTTTACAAGCAAAAGGTCTACAAGTCTTCTTATTGCAACCTGCAACTTTAAAAATTGTTAACAAGGGCCAGAGTCGTTTTTTTACTTCAGAGGCTGCTGTGGAAGAGTATATGCAAACTTTTCCTTGATGGACCGCTATATTATTTGAAACTGTTCTAGATTCTATGTTTTTCTCCTTTTATTTTTGTTTTTTCCTTCTCCTTTCATGCTGTCTCTTTTCTTATAAGAGGTCTCTGACTTATTCTGGCAGTATTATGATAAGAGACAAAGGTTGATATAGTTTGACTTGGTGAGCGGAGTAGCATGGGATCCACTCACCGAGCATCACAAGGGCCATCAGCCCTATTGCCTTAGTTAAGGGGGGGGGCACTTTTGGAGTGAGGGGGGTTCGGGGAGGTGGTGTGTGGGTTGGGTAGGGGGCACCGGGCGTTTGCTGGGTATGGGCGGTGTAAGGGATAGCAGGAGATAAAATGGTAAAATCTCAGTTCATAGCACTTGCTTTAATATTTGTTTTCACTGTGTTGGAGCGCAGATAAAATTTAGTTTATTTATTAACGACCAGCAATTTATCTGTTTTGATGGCGGCTAGGAAGCTACGAATTTGCTCCTTTAATGTTTGCGGTCTTAACAATGCTATGAAAAGAAAACGGGTTACTAATGAACTACGTTTAATCAATCCAGATAATCTTTGTCTGCAGGAAATGCATATTCCTTGGTCAATTATAAGGTTTTATTAGAATTGGGTTATTCTGTACTAGAAGTGTCTAAACAATCTACTATTAACCGGGGGGTAGCCATAATGGGCAGCCGTGTTGCAGCTCACACAGGTAGGAGACTGGTTGATAATTTTGGACGATGGGCGATATGTGAGTGTATTATTGGGGTTACCAAAGCTACAATATGCACTGTGTATGGATCTAATTTTGACAAGGCAGAAAGTTTTGAGTTCTTGAATGTGGAGTTGGCACTGTGGCCTATGCCATTGATATTACTTGGTGATTTTAATATACATGGAGATGCACATACATGGGACCTTTATTTTCAGGGCTATCAAGGTCGTACGCTGAAGGTACATCGGGCATTATATCAGTTATTAGCTCAACACGGACTAGTTGATGGGTGGGCCAAGATAAATCCTGGTAATCCTGGCTATACTTTCTTCTCTTCTCCCCACTCTAAATTTGTGAGGTTAAATTACATTTTTTTTACCTCAGTCTTTAATTGCCGGTGCAAAGATGCAAGTTATGCCTCGCATTACATCAGATCACAGCACTGTAGTTTTAGACGTGATTTGCCTGCAACCGGCACGTTTAATTAGCGCTTTTACTTTCAATAAAAAACTTTTTAGTGATGAGGAGTTTATAACTCATATTCAGCTCTGGGCTACGCAGTTTTTAGAATACAATAGAGGCACTGCTAGTCAACCGATGGTGTGGGACTCCTTTAAAGCGGGTGTTAGGGGGGATACATGCAGCTACGGCTGGGCTAAGCAAAAAGAACAGAAAGCAATGATAGCCGGGTTGATTGAGGAACTCAGAGTGGCAGAATGCGAACTTATGTTGGTTATTCAGTCTATTGATGACTCTCAAGCGGCACAAACTCTGATTGCTAGCTGCAAAGCCAAGATAGATTAATGGGGTGTGGAGTCATGATTTTGCTGTTCAGTATAAGGCTAATAAAACTGAAAGATATGAATATGGAGAGGCAACGGGAAGATGCCTAGCGCAAAGAATACGGGGTAGGCAGGCGTCTCAATGGATTGATATCCTGGAGAATGATAGGGCGTGCCGATTGAAACTATAGATGGTATTATGGAGATTTTTTGTGGGTACTATCAAGAATTATACACCCAAGAGGCAATTGCTCAAGATCAAATAGAAACTTATCTTCAGGATTTTGACTTCTCTAAACTTGGGCTTTCGGAGAGGGAAATGCTTGAGGCTCCAATTACTATGCAAGAACTACAGCTTGCAGTAGAAGAACTAGCGCTAGGGAAGGCATCTGGCCCTAATCAATTACCTTTGGAGGTTTATCGACTCTTATTTACTGTTATTAAGGCGGATATGCTGGCTACTCTTATCATGACCCAATCTGGCAACCCGCCAGAGTCTTGGGACGATGCTAACATAGTTGTTTTAAAAAAAAAAAGACAAGCCCCCTTGGTTTCCGGGGTCATACCGGCCCATATCTTTAATAAATGCCGATGCAAAAGTCTACTCTAAAATACTGGCTACACGGCTGGTGCGAGTTACCCCAATGCTTGTATCACCTCATCCGGTCCAGGAAAGACATGGCTTGGCAGTTCGGGCTGGACTGTTCCCATGAGGTACAGGGTCAAGGCTGATTTGCATATGGCCATGTCTGACCTGGGGTGGTGTGGAGTGCAAAAAAACGATGGATTTAGGCCCAGATCTCTGTACTGTGGTGAATGTATGACAATGTTCTGCACTCTGTCTATCACCTGTTGTTTTTGCCTTTGTCGCCCGAGTGGGAAGGGTATGCTCAGACGTGAGTCCCATGCTCTCCACACCACTGGAGTCAAGCTATCCAGGCTGATGACGGCTGATAGCCAGAAACCGGTCCTTGGATGCTTGATTCCGGTCCAGGAAAGACATGGCTTGGCAGTTCCGGCTGGACTGTTCCCATGAGGCACAGGGTCAAGGCTGATTTGCATATGGCCATGTCTGACCTGGGGTGGTGTGGAGTGCAAAAAAACGATGGATTTAGGCACAGATCTCTGTACTGGGGGGAATGTATGACAATGTTCTGCATTCTGTCCATCACCTGTTGTTTTTGCCTTTGTCGCCCCGAGTGGGATGGGTATGCTCAGACATGAGTCCCATGCTCTCCACAACACTGGAGTCAAGCTATCCAGGCTGATGACGGCTGATAGCCAGAAACCGGTCCTTGGATGCTTGATTCCGGTCCAGGAAAGACATGGCTTGGCAGTTCGGGCTGAACTGTTCCCATGAGGCACAGGGTCAAGGCTGATTTGCATATGGCCATGTCTGAACTGGGGTTGTGTGGAGTGCAAAAAAACGATGGATTTAGGCCCAGATCTCTGTACTGGGGTGAATGTATGACAATGTTCTGCATTCTGTCCATCACCTGTTGTTTTTGCCTTTGTCGCCTCGAGTGGGATGGGTATGCTCAGACGTGAGTCCCATGCTCTCCACACCACTGGAGTCAAGCTATCCAGGCTGATGACGGCTGATAGCCAGAAACCGGTCCTTGGATGCTTGATTCCGGTCCAGGAAAGACATGGCTTGGCAGTTCGGGCTGGACTGTTCCCATGAGTCACAGGGTCAAGGCTGATTTCCATATGGCCATGTCTGACCTGGGGTGGTGTGGAGTGCAAAAAAACGATTGATTTAGGCCCAGATCTCTGTACTGGGGTGAATATATGACAATGTTCTGCATTCTGTCCATCACCTGTTGTTTTTGCTTTTGTCGCCCCGAGTGGGATGGGTATGCTCAGACGTGAGTCCCATGCTCTCCACACCACTAAAGTCAAGCTATCCAGGCTGATGACGGCTGATAGCCAGAAACCGGTCCTTGGATGCTTGATTCCGGTCCAGGAAAGACATGGCTTGGCAGTTCGGGCTGAACTGTTCCCATGAGGCACAGGGTCAAGGCTGATTTGCATATGGCCATGTCTGAACTGGGGTGGTGTGGAGTGCAAAAAAACGATGGATTTAGGCCCAGATCTCTGTACTGGGGTGAATGTATGACAATGTTCTGCATTCTGTCCATCACCTGTTGTTTTTGCCTTTGTCGCCTCGAGTGGGATGGGTATGCTCAGACGTGAGTCCCATGCTCTCCACACCACTGGAGTCAAGCTATCCAGGCTGATGACGGCTGATAGCCAGAAACCGGTCCTTGGATGCTTGATTCCGGTCCAGGAAAGACATGGCTTGGCAGTTCGGGCTGGACTGTTCCCATGAGTCACAGGGTCAAGGCTGATTTCCATATGGCCATGTCTGACCTGGGGTGGTGTGGAGTGCAAAAAAACGATTGATTTAGGCCCAGATCTCTGTACTGGGGTGAATATATGACAATGTTCTGCATTCTGTCCATCACCTGTTGTTTTTGCTTTTGTCGCCCCGAGTGGGATGGGTATGCTCAGACGTGAGTCCCATGCTCTCCACACCACTAAAGTCAAGCTATCCAGGCTGATGACGGCTGATAGCCAGAAACCGGTCCTTGGATGCTTGATTCCGGTCCAGGAAAGACATGGCTTGGCAGTTCGGGTGGACTGTTCCCATGAGGCACAGGGTCAAGGCTGATTTGCATATGGCCATGTCTGACCTGGGGTGGTGTGGAGTGCAAAAAAAACGATGGATTTAGGCCCAGATCTCTGTACTGGGGTGAATGTATGACAATGTTCTGCATTCTGTCCATCACCTGTTGTTTTTGCCTTTGTCGCCCCGAGTGGGATGGGTATGCTCAGAAGTGAGTCCCATGCTCTCCACACCACTGGGATCCAGCGATCCAGGCTGATGACGGCTGATAGCCAGAAACCGGTCCTTGGATGCTTGATTCCGGTCCAGGAAAGACATGGCTTGGCAGTTGCGGGCTGAACTGTTCCCATGAGGCACAGGGTCAAGGCTGATTTGCATATGGCCATGTCTGACCTGGGGTGGTGTGGAGTGCAAAAAAACGATTGATTTAGGCCCAGATCTCTGTACTGGGGTGAATATATGACTATGTTCTGCATTCTGTCCATCACCTGTTGTTTTTGCTTTTGTCGCCCCGAGTGGGATGGGTATGCTCAGACGTGAGTCCCATGCTCTCCACACCACTAAAGTCAAGCTATCCAGGCTGATG
Source organism: Lissotriton helveticus (assembly GCF_964261635.1). Taxonomy (NCBI): domain Eukaryota; kingdom Metazoa; phylum Chordata; class Amphibia; order Caudata; family Salamandridae; genus Lissotriton; species Lissotriton helveticus. The sequence goes on along the minus strand of NC_136061.1, from coordinate 1,579,082,419 downwards.
ACGGCTGATAGCCAGAAACCGGTCCTTGGATGCTTGATTCCGGTCCAGGAAAGACATGGCTTGGCAGTTCGGGTGGACTGTTCCCATGAGGCACAGGGTCAAGGCTGATTTGCATATGGCCATGTCTGACCTGGGGTGGTGTGGAGTGCAAAAAAAATGATGGATTTAGGCCCAGATCTCTGTACTGGGGTGAATGTATGACAATGTTCTGCATTCTGTCCATCACCTGTTGTTTTTGCCTTTGTCGCCCCGAGTGGGATGGGTATGCTCAGAAGTGAGTCCCATGCTCTCCACACCACTGGGATCCAGCTATCCAGGCTGATGACGGCTGATAGCCAGAAACCGGTCCTTGGATGCTTGATTCCGGTCCAGGAAAGACATGGCTTGGCAGTTGCGGGCTGAACTGTTCCCATGAGGCACAGGGTCAAGGCTGATTTGCATATGGCCATGTCTGACCTGGGGTGGTGTGGAGTGCAAAAAAACGATGGATTTAGGCCCAGATCTCTGTACTTGGGTGAATGTATGACAATGTTCTGCATTCTGTCCATCACCTGTTGTTTTTGCCTTTGTCGCCCCGAGTGGGATGGGTATGCTCAGATGTGAGTCCCATGCTCTCCACACCACTGGAGTCAAGCTATCCAGGCTGATGACGGGTGATAGCCAGAAACCAGTCCTTGGATGCTTGATTCCGGTCCAGGAAAGACATGGCTTGGCAGTTCGGGCTGGACTGTTCCCATGAGGCACAGGGTCAAGGCTGATTTGCATATGGCCATGTCTGACCTGGGGTGGTGTGGAGTGCAAAAAAACGATGGATTTAGGCCCAGATCTCTGTACGGGGTGATTGTATGACAATGTTCTGCATTCTGTCCATCACCTGTTGTTTTTGCCTTAGTCGCCCCGATTGGGATGGGTATTCTCAGACGTGAGTCCCATGCTCTCCACACCACTGGAGTCAAGCTATCCAGGCTGATGATGGCTGATAGCCAGAAACCGGTTCTTGGATGCTTGATTCCGGTCCAGGAAAGACATGGCTTGGCAGTTCGGGCTGGAGTGTTCCCATGGGGCACAGGGTCAAGGCTGATTTGCATATGGCCATGTCTGACCTGGGGTGGTGTGGAGTGCAAAAAAACGATGGATTTAGGCCCAGATCTCTGTACTGGGGTGAATGTATGACAATGTTCTGCATTCTGTCCATCACCTGTTGTTTTTGCCTTTATCGCCCCGAGTGGGATGGGTATGCTCATACGTGAGTCCCATGCTCTCCACACCATTGGAGTCAAGCTATCCAGGCTGATGACGGCTGATAGCCAGAAACCGGTCCTTGGATGCTTGATTCCGGTCCAGGAAAGACATGGCTTGGCAGTTCGGGCTGGACTGTTCCCATGAGGCACAGGGTCAAGGCTGATTTGCATATGGCCATGTCTGACCTGGGGTGGTGTGGAGTGAAAAAAAACGATGGATTTAGGCACAGATCTCTGTACTGGGGTGAATGTATGACAATGTTCTGCATTCTGTCCATCACCTGTTGTTTTTGCCTTTGTCGCCCCGAGTGGGATGGGTATGCTCAGACATGAGTCCCATGCTCTCCACAACACTGGAGTCAAGCTATCCAGGCTGATGACGGCTGATAGCCAGAAACCGGTCCTTGGATGCTTGATTCCGGTCCAGGAAAGACATGGCTTGGCAGTTCGGGCTGAACTGTTCTCATGAGGCACAGGGTCAAGGCTGATTTGCATATGGCCATGTCTGACCTGGGGTGGTGTGGAGTGCAAAAAAACGATGGATTTAAGCCCAGATCTCTGAACTGGGGTGAATGTATGACAATGTTCTGCATTCTGTCCATCACCTGTTGTTTTTGCCTTTGTCGCCTCGAGTGGGATGGGTATGCTCAGACGTGAGTCCCATGCTCTCCACACCACTGGAGTCAAGCTATCCAGGCTGATGACGGCTGATAGCCAGAAACCGGTCCTTGGATGCTTGATTCCGATCCAGGAAAGACATGGCTAGGCAGTTCGGGCTGGACTGTTCCCATGAGTCACAGGGACAAGGCTGATTTGCATATGGCCATGTCTGACCTGGGGTGGTGTGGAGTGCAAAAAAACCGATGGATTTAGGCCCAGATCTCTGTACTGGGGTGAATGTATGACAATGTTCTGCATTCTGTCCATCACCTGTTGTTTTTGCCTTTGTCGCCCCGAGTGGGATGGGTATGCTCAGACGTGAGTCCCATGCTCTCCACACCACTGGAATCCAGCTATCCAGGCTGATGACGGCTGATAGCCAGAAACCGGTCCTTGGATGCTTGAATCCGGTCCAGGAAAGACATGGCTTGGCAGTTGCGGGCTGAACTGTTCCCATGAGGCACAGGGTCAAGGCTGATTTGCATATGGCCATGTCTGACCTGGGGTGGTGTGGAGTGCAAAAAAACGATGGATTTAGGCCCAGATCTCTGTACTGGGGTGAATGTATGACAATGTTCTGCATTCTGTCCATCACCTGTTGTTTTTGCCTTTGTCGCCCCGAGTGGGATGGGTATGCTCAGATGTGAGTCCCATGCTCTCCACACCACTGGAGTCAAGCTATCCAGGCTGATGACGGGTGATAGCCAGAAACCAGTCCTTGGATGATTGATTCCGGTCCAGGAAAGACATGGCTTGGCAGTTCGGGCTGGACTGTTCCCATGAGGCACAGGGTCAAGGCTGATTTGCATATGGCCATGTCTGACCTGGGGTGGTGTGGAGTGCAAAAAAACGATGGATTTAGGCCCAGATCTCTGTACTGGGGTGAATGTATGACAATGTTCTGCATTCTGTCCATCACCTGTTGTTTTTGCCTTTGTCGCCCCGAGTCGGATGGGTATGCTCAGACGTGAGTCCCATGCTCTCCACACCACTGGAGTCAAGCTATCCAGGCTGATTACGGCTGATAGCCAGAAACGGGTCCTTGGATGCTTGATTCCGTTCCAGGAAAGACATGGCTTGGCAGTTCGGGCTGGACTGTTCCCATGAGTCACAGGGTCAAGGCTGATTTGCATATGGCCATGTCTGACCTGGGGTGGTGTGGAGTGCAAAAAAACGATGGATTTAGGCCCAGATCTCTGTACTGTGGTGAATGTATGACAATGTTCTGCATTCTGTTCATCACCTGTTGTTTTTGCCTTTGTCGCCCCGAGTGGGATGGGTATGCTCAGACGTGAGTCCCATGCTCTCCACACTACTGGAGTCAAGCTATCCAGGCTGATGACGGCTGACAGCCAGAAACCGGTCCCTGGATGCTTGATTTCGGTCCAGGAAAGACATGGCTTGGCAGTTCGGGCTGGACTGTTCCCATGAGGCACAGGGTCAAGGCTGATTTGCATATGGCCATGTCTGACCTGGGGTGGTGTGGAGTGCAAAAAAACGATGGATTTAGGCCCAGATCTCTGTACTGGGGTGAATGTATGACAATTTTCTGCATTCTGTCCATCACCTGTTGTTTTTGCCTTTGTCGGCCCGAGTGGGATAGGTATGCTCAGACGTGAGTCCCATGCTCTCCACACCACTGGAGTCAAGCTATCCAGGCTGATGACGGCTGATAGCCAGAAACCGGTCCTTGGATGCTTGATTCCAGTCCAGGAAAGACATGGCTTGGCAGTTCGGGCTGGACTGTTCCCATGAGGCACAGGGTCAAGGCTGATTTGCATATGGCCATGTCTGACCTGGGGTGGTGTGGAGTGCAAAAAACTATGGATTTGGGCCCAGATCTCTGTACTGGGGTGAATGTATGACAATGTTCTGCATTCTGTCCGTCACCTGTTATTTTTGCCTTTGTCGCCCCGAGTGGGATGGATATGCTCAGACGTGAGTCCCATGCTCCCCACACCACTGGAGTCAAGCTATCCAGGCTGATGACGGCTGATAGCCAGAAACCGGTCCTTGGATGCTTGATTCCGGTCCAGGAAAGACATGGCTTGGCAGTTCGGGCTGGACTGTTCCCATGAGGCACAGGGTCAAGACTGGTTTGCATATGGCCATGTCTGATCTGGGGTGGTGTGGAGTGCAAAAAAACAATGGATTTAGGCCCAGATCTCTGTACTGGGGTGAATGTATGACAATGTTCTGCATTCTGTCCATCACCTGTTGTTTTTGCCTTTGTCGCCCCGAGTGGGATGGGTATGCTCAGACGTGAGTCCCATGCTCTCCACACCACTGGAGTTCAGCTATCCAGGCTGATGACGGCTGATAGCCAGAAACCGGTCCTTGGATGCTTGATTCCGGTCCAGGAAAGACATGGCTTGGCAGTTCGGGCTGGACTGTTCCCATGAGGCACAGGGTCAAGGCTGATTTGCATATGGCCATGTCTGACCTGGGGTGGTGTGGAGTGCAAAAAAACGATGGATTTAGGCCCAGATCTCTGTACTGGGGTGAATGTATGACAATGTTCTGCATTCTGCCATCACCTGCTGTTTTTGCCTTTGTATCACCTCATCAGCATGGGTTTCTTCCTGGTAGAAGCACGGTAAATCATCTCCATCGGGTAACAGCGGTAATAGATTACGCAACTGCACTTCAAAAGAATATGGGTATTATTTTTTTGGATGCGGAAAAAGCATTCGACCGTGTCACATGGATGTTTTTATGGGCTATAATGCGCAAAATGGGGTTTGGTCCTTTGTTTTTGCAGGCTGTACAAACTATCTATAGGAGCCCTCAGGCTAAAATATGTACGATGGGACAAGAGTCATCACTTGTTCATATTACCCGAGGAACACGGCAGGGCTGTCCCTGCTCACCTTTGCTCTTTGCTATTTATATAGAGCCTCTGTTACAATTACTAGAGTCCACCAATCTAATAAAATCTATGTTGGTAGGTGAATATGAAGTGCATGTTCTCACGTATGCTGACGACATTGCGGTTGTGACCTTGGATCCAGAGTCAGCATTGAGGGAGGTTGAATGTCTGACGCAAGCATTTGGACAGTTTGCTGGATATAAATTGAATATTTCTAAAACCCAAGTTATCTGTACAACGGGGATGTGTGCGAGTGAGCCACGAGTAACGAAAGAGGCTAAATACTTGGGGATTAAAATTAGGATGTCTATACAGGAGATAATTGATGTAAAGGATAGAATGTTTACATTTGTCAATGGTTGGTCGTCGCAACGTGCTAAAGATGTGTATTCTTCCCAAAGTGCTATATTATTTTTGGACGGTTCCTTTGGAGATGTCCAGGGCACAATTAATGCAGTGGCAAGGTATTACGGACAGGTTTATTTGGGGCTGGAGGAAGCCCTGTCGTGCTTTGAAATATATGACATTACCTCTGGTGGTACGTGGTGGATGGGGGTCCCAAATTGTATCTTATATTATTTAGTATGCCTTATACAGAATGTGAGGTATATGGTGATAGGGGGGACTGAACGGCAGTTCGAGTCACCTAATATCTATCAGATGACATTGGGAAATCCGGCGTGCGAAGCCCTGTTGAAGTTTTATGAGCCAAGCTATTTCAAGAGTAGCAGATTTAAAATTATGACCTCAGCTTACAAGGGGTGGAAGTGGCTTCGGAAAATTCTGGCTATTCAACGGATTAACTTTTATACACCTTTGGATTCCAGGGGCATATTACCGTCTATATTTTGGGATACAAAGATGCGAATCTGGAGAGATAAAGGGGTATGTCGTCTAGGGGATTTATTTAAGGATGGTGCACTGGTTCAATTTACGGATTTAATGGAGTCATATGCAATCATGAAGAATGATTTTTTTAAATATCTGCAATTACGGGATTTTTTATATAAACAACGCCAACCACAGGGTATTGTTAATATCAAATTTATTGAAGCTCTCCTAAAAGGCGAGAAGGTTGGGGTCTTGTATGAAATTTTACTTTTAAAACAACCGGACGATATTGATATACAAGATGTTAAATGGCAAAATCGTCTGGGCTGTTCGGGCTCACTTTTCCAAGATTCGATTGATATGGCGGCAGTAATAGTTTTGTCTGCAAATTTACGTACCCAACATTATAAAACTGTTTTTAATTTATACCACACGCCAGCTAAAATGATGAAGTGGGGCGATAAGTATGATGGAAAATGTTTTAGATGTCAAATGGACGAAGCAGATATTGCTCATGTATTTTTTGATTGCAATGCACTCTCTCAGTTTTTTTTAAATATTGAGGAATTTCTGTTTGCAACAACGAAGGTGCAATGTCATATTAGTCGTGAATTGCTGCTTTTTGGGGTGGGAATCGACATGGGAAGTGCACAGAATTTTTATCCCCACCGATATTTTATTTTTATGGCAATAGCGGTAGCAAGGTTATGCATCGCTACAATGTGGCTGAAACCTGAAGCCCCTGTCTTTGAAATGTGGAGAGCTAAGTTTTACAATGTGTTCCATTTTTAATTTAATCTATACCCCATTAAATCTATTAGAAAAAAAAACTAGGGTTGAAGATATGGCAACCAATGCTCCAACATTTGGAACTTTCACTGTGAGAATGTTGTTTTTGACATGTACATTTACTTTAGAATTGTTTTAATCGTCATTTTCTTTTTTTCTTTTTGCTTTTTTGTATGTTATGAACTGAACAATAAAAAAATAAAAAAGAATACCGGGACACACAAAGCAATATCTAAGTAAAATGCAAAACAACTGGACAAGTGAAGGTTGTATGAGCAAGACCTGACTGGGTCCCAAAGATTGCGGATCTGGTCAGGGAGAAAAATGTGGATAAAAAAGAATTTGGGCTGTCTTGCAGAGCACCTCTACCTTTCCTGACTGTTGAAAGTACCGGAACTGTACTTCTGACGCCACTTGTCAATCAACAAGACGAAACATGTGCCTCAATTGATCTGTTCAAACCACACAATGTGGCCAAGTCTCAACAGTAGGCCTAGTGGGCTCTTGGGTAGCTACAGCACTCCTCTTGGTATGGTTCAGGAAGTTCAGATGGAAGCTTTCATAACTAAAGAAGATTCCCCTCTTCAACGAGAATCAGTAAACAACAATGAAGTATTTCTCTTCACTGTTGAAAACACTGTGGAGTCAACTAGTACAGAAACACAAATTTCAATTCAAATATTTGACAAATTCTACGTGAATATGCCACAGAGTGAGTAAACTCCCAATTCTTCAAAACTGCTGAGATGCCAAAAATAGACCAAATGGTGTCACGCTACTTCATAAACTATGACGACTTCCCATCTGATTGGACAGAACCTGAGATGCCATCGCCACCGCTTCTTCCTTTTACACTACAAGTGCGTGCTCTCCATCTTTGGCAGTAAAAGACATACTTTGTTACTACTTGGTTACACCTCTGAATTACAATCCAATTACTATTTCTGGTCCTCCGGATTGGTTTGGTGATGTCCTTTTCCTATTTCTGAATGGTCATTATCTCCCAGAATGCTCTGCAGAACAACCTGTGAACTTGGCATTTAAACCACATGCGTCATTGCACCGTGACCAAAAGGACCTGTCCCTGGTGAACATAACAGTAGTTCCAGTTCTGGAAGGAATAGTGTGGGACAGGGTATTGTATGATGTGTATGTTCCTATTGAACTTTTACAAATACCATATTTGTTTAAAATTTCCTTAAATTATATCATCACATTTAGTACTTTCTCTGATGATTGGGATATTGACACAGTACATAACATGCTATAACATCTAGAGCAGTCAACCATGTTTTCGTCTGATAAATTGTATGAGGGTACATCTAATTAATGTGGATGTATGACATTACAACGCATGCTTTTACATCGCATGCCTTTACAACGCGGTTTTTACAACGCAAACCTTTACAACGCATAGCGCTTTGAGTGCTGGATAGTGAATAGTTTAATTTACTATTCCAACTCCAGTCCCCGTGGACACTAGGGAAGGTGTTGGATAGTAAATTATACTTATTCCCTATCCTAGAGCGCCCCCCAGCGCAATGCGTTGTAATGGTTTGCGTTGTAAAAGTTGCGTCGTAAAGGCACTGCGTGGTAAAAGTTGCGTTGTAAAGCATGTTTCCCAATTAATGTGACATGTTCTGTTACCAACATTATGGTCACCATTTTTTACACAAAGCAAGTATTGCATGTGCTATTTATAATTTCACCCATTGTCAACACTGCCTAACACTATCAAAAGGTAGTTAAAAAATATTTGCATAGAACGTTGTCTATTTTTCTGTTTTTGAAACATCAGTCCCAGTCTCTTAATATTTTAGGTTTGCACCTACATCTGCAAAGAAAAATATGCTAACAAACACTAAGCTGATAAACTCTGCTTCCTTTCTTTCCCAGCTGTATGAACTGGATTTTGACTTTTGGAAAGACACAGTAGATACAAAATCATCTGTTTTGGGGACAAAGGATTGGCAGGTTCAAGGAACTGATGCCATGTTTATAGCATGCCTAATACCACATCAAATAATTTCTACCAGATCAAATAATTTTCCTGAATTAAACAGTGCAACAAACTTCCTGTCTTTGAATAGATGAAGGATTTGAACACACGTCGTTTTCAACATTCTCATGTTTTGAAAATTGACAGCATTTCACACAATATAGTGAGAATACGAATCTATGACATAATATCGACAGACAGAATATAGACATACAAAAATATCGACACAAAAATATCGAAATCAAAAATATCGGAGTTCTATCTACATAAAGGTAAGTACAAAAATATCGAAAAAAAATATAGTAGTACAAAAATATCGAAGTTAAAAATATCGTTTTTTTAAAATGTATTAATAATAATGTAAAAATAATTTTAAAATACATATAACTTAGCAAATTAAAAATATAAACATTAAAACATATTAAAAAATTAATAATTAATACATACACATGTAAAATAAATTAAAACACTGCATATAAATTAATATATACACTTACTCTACATATTGCAACAGTAGGAAAAGCGTTGGATAGCGTAGGGGTAAAAATTACTATTCCCACTCCAGAGAGTGCAACAGTAGGGAAACCGTTGGATAGCGTAGGGGTAAAAATTACTATTCCCACTCCAGAGGGTGCAAGAGTAGGGAAAGCGTTGGATAGCGTAGGGGTAAAAATTACTATTCCTACTCCAGAGAGTGCAACAGTAGGGAAAGCGTTGGATAGCGTAGGGGTAAAAATGGCTATTCCCACTCCAGAGGGTGCAACAGTAGGGAAAGCGTTGGATAGCGTAGGGGTAAAAATTACTATTCCCACTCCAGAGAGTGCAACAGTAGGGAAAGCGTTGGATAGCGTAGGGGTAAAAATTACTATTCCCACTCCAGAGAGTGCAACAGTAGGGAAAGCGTTGGATAGCGTAGGGGTATAAATTACTATTCCCACTCCAAAGGGTGCAACAGTAGGGAAAGCATTGGATAGCGTAGGGGTAAAAATTACTATTTCCACTCCAAAGGGTGCAACAGTAGGGAAAGCGTTGGATAGCGTAGGGGTAAAAATTACTATTCCCACTCCAGAGAGTGCAACAGTAGGGAAAGCGTTGGATAGCGTTGGGGTAAAAATTACTATTTCCACTCCAAAGGGTGCAACAGTAGAGAAAGCGTTGGATAGCGTAGGGGTAAAAATTACTATTCCCACTCCAAAGGGTGCAACAGTAGAGAAAGCGTTGGATAGCGTAGGGGTAAAAATTACTATTCCCACTCCAGAGGGTGCAACAGAAGGGAAAGCGCTGGATAGCGTAAGGATAAAAATTACTATTCCCACTCCAGAGAGTGCAACAGTAGGAAAAGCGTTGGATAGCGTAGGGGTTTAAATTACTATTCCCACTCCAGAGGGTGCAACAGTAGGGAAAGCGTTGGATAGCGTAGGGGTTTAAATTACTATTCCCACTCCAGAGGGTGCAACAGTAGGGAAAGCGTTGGATAGCGTAGGAGTTTAAACTACTATTCCCACTCCAGAGGGTGCAACAGTAGGGAAAGCGTTGGATAGCATGGGGGTAAAAATTACTTCCCACACTACTCCCCCTTTAACACACAACACACTACACATGCAAAAAAACACAATTAATATACATTTCAATTAATCAATTAATAACAATTAATATTACTAAATTGATGTAATTATAAATGAACTAATTAACACATATTAATTACTAATTAATTAACAATAAATCCCAATAAATAAAAACAATCTCTTTAATTAATTACATTTAATTATATCACACCCTATCCCCTAAAAACACACAACCCACTACACATAATTAATCAAATCATTTCATCACCTAATAATTATTAATTACCAATTAAGTATTAATTAACAATAACAAAATATTAAATATATGAGCACATTAACTCTAATTAATTTAATTAAATAATTAATAATATTTAATTACCAATTAATTATTAATTAACAATAACAAAAAAGTAAATATATTAGCACATTAACTCTAATTAATTTTATTTACTATTTAATAGTATTTAATTACCAATTAATTAATTAACAATTACAAAAAATTATATATATTAAAACATTAGCTCTAATTAATGTAATTAACTAATTAATATTAATTAATTACCAATTAATTATTAATTAAACATATTTACAACTATATATTAATTAATTAACTAATTAATATTAATTAATTACCAATTAAAATATTTACAAAAATATATTAATTAATTAATTATTATTAAATTACTTCCCACCCTATTCCCCTATAAACCCACAACCCGCTCTGAAACTAAAACGCAAAATGTAAACAAAATTACTAATTTTCAAACATACATTACAAAACATATTTAACAAACATATAAACAACATAATAAAATACATAACACTAAACAAAATTTCAATATTTGTACATTTCGATATTAGTAACATACATACCTTAAAAAACGATATTCTGTCTGTCGATATTTTGGACATCGATATTCTATACTATCGAAATTAAAACATCGATATTATTGATATTTTAATTTCGATATTTTGTCTCACTACCTGAGAATACACTAGATGCCATGATACCCAATGGTTCTTACAATTCATCAAACCCTAATTGCAAGGATGGTTGGTTAGGCCTTAGGACACTAATGGGTGACAGTTAAGATTCCTGGGCAATGACAAAGGGTTAAAAATAAATAGGCTGGACCAGTGATATGCATAATCTGAACATTGGAGGGTGGTGTCATCATATATCATTGGGAAGTAGTGCCTTGATTTGCTAAAAACCTCAACACTTTCTCAGGTGAAACAATACTTGTCTCTTCTTTCTGATGACATGGATCTCAGGGATCTCTTGTTAGGTCCCTGGAATCCCCATCAAAAGCACTTCTAGTGTGCAATATACAATGAGCTGTGGAAGGTTTCTCAACAGGAAGCTGCTGAGAGACTGCGCAAGATTGAATGGGTTAATATATAAAAGGCTTTGGGCCGCTCGTAGCTTTACTTTTCCTCCGTGACATTGGTGCTACAACTGCTTCCCTGCTTATTTGCCGACCCAAGGGACCAAGACTACATTGGAACTGCGTGTGAGGCTGCTCTACAACAGGGGCTGGGACTGCGAGACCCAGGCTGCAGCGCAGGACCACCAGAGCGCACCTGGAGTCTCTTCCCGCCCCTGCTTCGCACTGATTGGCTGCTTGTTTGTGAGTGGCCTGTGATTGGCTGCCAGCCTCCCTAACTGCTCGCGGCCCCCGCTTCGCGGGAGCCGCTCGTAGCTTTACTTTTCCTCCGTGACATTGGTGCTACAACTGCTTCCCTGCTTATTTGCCGACCCAAGGGACCAAGACTACATTGGAACTGCGTGTGAGGCTGCTCTTCAACAGGGGCTGGGACTGCGAGACCCAGGCTGCAGCGCAGGACCACCAGAGCGCACCTGGAGTCTCTTCCCGCCCCTGCTTCGCACTGATTGGCTGCTTGTTTGTGAGTGGCCTGTGATTGGCTGCCAGCCTCCCTAACTGCTCGCGGCCCCCGCTTCACGGGTGCCGCTCGTAGCTTTACTTTTCCTCCGTGACATTGGTGCTACAACTGCTTCCCTGCTTATTTGCCGACCCAAGGGACCAAGACTACATTGGAACTGCGTGTGAGGCTGCTCTACAACAGGGGTTGGGACTGCGAGACCCAGGCTGCAGCGCAGGACCACCAGAGCGCACCTGGAGTCTCTTCCCGCCCCTGCTTCGCACTGATTGGCTGCTTGTTTGTGAGTGGCCTGTGATTGGCTGCCAGCCTCCCTAACTGCTCGCGGCCCCCGCTTCGCGGGTGCCGCTCGTAGCTTTACTTTTCCTCCGTGACATTGGTGCTACAACTGCTTCCCTGCTTATTTGCCGACCCAAGGGACCAAGACTACATTGGAACTGCGTGTGAGGCTGCTCTACAACAGGGGCTGGGACTGCGAGACCCAGGCTGCAGCGCAGGACCACCAGAGCGCACCTGGAGTCTCTTCCCGCCCCTGCTTCGCACTGATTGGCTGCTTGTTTGTGAGTGGCCTGTGATTGGCTGCCAGCCTCCCTAACTGCTCGCGGCCCCCGCTTCGCGGGGGCCGCTCGTAGCTTTACTTTTCCTCCGTGACATTGGTGCTACAACTGCTTCCCTGCTTATTTGCCGACCCAAGGGACCAAGACTACATTGGAACTGCGTGTGAGGCTGCTCTACAACAGGGGCTGGGACTGCGAGACCCAGGCTGCAGCGCAGGACCACCAGAGCGCACCTGGAGTCTCTTCCCGCCCCTTGCTCCTCCTATAAATACATTCAGTTGACGCATAGCGGGACGCGTGCGGGACGCCGGGCTAAGCCCGGGCAAAGGGCGGGCCCTCTGTGGCCCTCAGTGGCCGAGGTAGGCTGGGCTGGGCCCGGTTATTTTCTTCGACAGTGTTCCTAAAGTTTCTCTCCTTTTGCCTGTGGGAAATACGCCTGACTGTTTGAGGAAGAAACCATCTCTGTAGCTTCCTCGGACTCTATTGTCGGACAGTCATTGTTGCATCTCCAGGACTATATTTCTTTTTAATTTAGGAGTATCGTATTACTTTTGCTTTCACTCATCCGGAGGAAAATCACTTTTATTATATAATTTAGTGTATAAAACTTTTTCTAGAATATGTCTAAGAAACTGCGCTCGGGAAGGGAAGTGGGAGGTATACCTGGTGCAAATAAAGATATTATTCGCACAAGAAATAAATCTGTAAATAACCCCCCGTTGAAGGGTCAATGCCAACTCTTCGAGCTTTGGGATTTGCCCTCCCCCAAGAACGCTAATTTACCTTCTAAAAAAGTCCCCTGTGCTACGGACCAGGGGGTCCATACTCAAGCTATTACATACCCGCTGTCCCCTCTTGTGCAGCCTGTATTACAACAGTCTGTGCCAGTGGTGTCCCCTCCCCGTGTCCTCTCGGAAGGGAGTACTGAGAGAGAACCTGAGAGGGAACTTACGAATCTACCATCTGAGTCTCAAACCCCGCTGAAGGATAGGTTGGGTGGTGATTTGTCATCACTATCCATTGACCTTGAACTGTGCGGCCGTTATGTAAATACAGCGAAAGTGGAGTCTCTGGCCCCTATCAAACCTTCGGGGGGTGCTACCCCATCTGGACTAATGCTGTATAGTAGTACCCCCTCGTTGAATGGTCAGGACATGTCCGATTTGTTAGACGTTTCTGGGCCCCCGGGTCTTAACTTATCTGGTATCTGCCGTCCAGTCGAAGCATGTGAAAAAACAATTTCTGAATCAATGATTGCTCTGGAACAATTACTAGCCTCTATTTTATCTCTCTTGGGGAAATTTGTTGGCAATTCGGATTGTATCTTGGATTCCGTTACCCAAATATTGAAGTCCTTGGTACAAAAGTCACCTGATATGAGGAGTGTCACCCCCCCCATGACCGAACATAGCCCGCCAATGAGGGAAATAAAAGAAAGCTGGGACATCGGTTTTGATTTCACACACTGTAGCTATCCCCTTAACTGCAGTGCCCAATTGTATTAATCACTCAGTTCTTGAGATTGTGGAGGAAGATAAATCCATATCTGACCCCAAAGTGGCTCAAGACCTATTTCCCATCTTCATGTCTGAAAATAAAAAAGAACCTATTGATGATAATGATGAGGTAAAGGTAAAAAACGGTAAACTCAGAAACAATAAGGGGAATAAAAGGAAACCAACTAGAAAATACAGGAAGAAAAGGCAGCGTCGGATAATTTTTCAAAATTCTCTGACTACAATGGAGAATGAAGTGATCTTTTTGGATCCTTCTTCCATATCCGTAAAGGCGAATATTGATATTGAAGTGAACTCTCCCATTTCTACTCTTTTAAAGGTAGAAAGTGAACTGTGTCCGCCAATTTCCCTGGAAGATATTCCACAAATGGGGGGTCCCCTTCCAAGTCTCTCTCTACCGACAGCGACTGGAGTCCCAATTCAATTTCCATCTGGGTCTCTTAACCCTTTGGCCTCTCCTTTCTTTGTAGCTTCAGAGATTGGAGACCGCCATCTCCCGGACCGCCCTTTAACAACTCTAAAAACCCCAGTGGATACTTTTGTGTTAGACTTCTTACCTCTATTTGATGTTGACTTGCCCTTAAACAGAGCTTGGCTCCTTAAGCGTTTCAGTGAGATAGAAAGTCTACATCATATTCAAACTAGGGACATTGAGTTAGTCTCCCTGTTTGGTGAAGTCAAGGTAACAAGTATAAGGGTTACATTTTATTCACCTATTATTGTAAATTTGATATTGCAACAAGCTGAGAATTTTCAACGTACTGGTATTGATATTCTCCCGATTCTCAACCTTGGTAACATAAACCTGTCTTCTGGGGAGGTATTTAGAAGGGAGGAGCAAAATGGGGTAGCTTCTCCTCTTAGAGATCTGAAGATCTGGGTATCTAAGGGAAAACGCTCGGTTTCCCAAGTGAAGCCACTTCCGCTGACTCAGAATTCCTCTTTTACAGAGGATAATAATAGGTGGAACTGGCTGCATAGTGCCTTATCCACAAAAACAAAAGATAATCCCAGATTGTTCCGGCATCTTTAAAACCTCACTAAATATTATTTCCTGGAACGCGGCAGGGATACACAGTAGCCCAGAGAAATTTGATTTCTTATTTTCTCTAGGAGCTAACGTGATCTGTTTACAGGAAACGTGGTGTATCAATACGCTGAAGGTTTCTAAGGATTATTATGCCTTGGAAGTGCCTGCTGTCCCTTCCAAGAAAGGCCACGCCAGGGGGGGAATCGCTTGTTTACTATCAAATAAATTGCAATGGAGATTCTCCCATTATATTGATTCTAGCAAACTCTTCCATGCTATAACCATTGATAACCTGTTTAATAACGGCATAAAGTCCCCTATCGTAATTTTGAATGTTTATATTCCTCCGGAAGAGTGTTTTAATGTGATACTGAAGCAGTTATTTCGATATATTGATCTAATTAAAAATGTCCCTTCCCCTCCGGAAATTATGCTTGTGGGAGACTTGAATTGCAAAATCTCCAATGTTAGTTTGGAACTTTTTAGGAATAAACCTAAGGAAGAGGCATATTCTGTTCCTCAAACAGTCTTCCCTGATAAATTAGTGACAAATAAAAGAGGGAAGATTTTGCTAAACGAACTAGCGGCCGTCGACGGACTTATATTAAATGGGAGATTCCCGTCTGACGTGCCTGCAAAATTTACTCACAAGTCTCCCTTTGGGTCTTCTATCTTAGATTATGCAATCGCAGACTATGGTTTGTTTCCTTCTATTCAGGACCTTAAGATCATACCTACTCCTCTGAGTGACCATAGCATATTGTTTGTAACTATTTATTTAAATCCTTTGACAATCGCACCTTGGTCTCTACACGGCAGTGACGCTGCCTTCCATGCTTCTTCTGGAAGGTGCTTTTGGAATCCTTCGGCCATTAATGGGGTGCAGGACTTCTTATCCGACACCCTATTAGTTTTAAATGAAATAGCTTATTTTGAAGAATTTGTGCGCAATATCACTTCTTATGCTAAAAAAACTTCCAGACCCAGAAATGGGGTAGTGGTCCCTAGCATACTGCGTAGCCTGAACAAGGAAATAAACAAACTAGTCCGTGAACAATATCTAGACAGAGTCATGGAACGTGGAAAAGAAATCTCCAGGCTAAAAAGAAAGAGAAGTAGACTCCAGCTAAAAATAAAAAAGGAACGGGAGGATAATGTATGGATTAATTTGAGGGAATCTGTCGTTCATGGCAGGATCAGAGAATTTTGGGCAATAATCGGTAAGGGGTGCGGTTCTAGAATAAGCCCATCTCCTATCCCTATAGCGGAAGAGGTATGGACTACCTATATTCGGGATCTTTATGCAGGGAACGGGACGTTAAATGACGATATTGCCACCGGTGCTATTTTAGGTAATGATATTGCCATCGGTGCCACTTCTGTGGGTCTTATTAATTATCCCGCAGAAAAAGAAATTGAGATGGCTATAAAAAACATGCGTGTCTCAGGGGCAATGGGCCCTGATGAACTCCCCATGACGGTCCTGAAATCGGATCCTGCAAGGTGGAGTAAAATCCTGTATCCTTTGTATAAAGCCTGTTTTCTGTCTAAAATGGTACCTGCCTCTTGGAGGGTAAGTATCTTGGTCCCTATTTTTAAGAAGGGAACTAGGGATAGTCCCGGTAATTATCGTCTGATTGCACTCCTCGACTCCATCGGAAAGGTTTTTGAGAAATGTCTTCTAAAATCCCTCTCCGTTTGGGTAGAGGAGAATAACATCTTGCCATCAGAACAGACTGGCTTCCGTAGGGACCACGGTACGTTAGATAACCTCACCGCGCTCCATGTGGTCACAGATAAGTATGTCCAGGTGAGAGGAGGGGTAGTGTATGCCGCTTTTATTGATTTCTCCACAGCGTTCGACAAAGTTGATCGTGGAACGCTGTGGAGAAAATTGGCAGCGCTTGGTCTCCCATCTTATCTGTTGGAGCTGGTGCGGGCTCTACATACAGAGACCTGGTGTAGGGTCCTGTTGGGGGGCGAAAGGGGGCTATCTGATACAATCTCAACTTTGAATGGCCTTAAACAAGGCTGCTTATTGGCTCCCCTTTTGTTCTCCCTATATACGGTTGACCTGCCCGCCGCCTTGGCTGCCAGAGAGGGTATCGCCCCGGTGGTAGGGGGGACCCCTATTTCATGCCTGATGTATGCCGATGATGTCCTTATCCTTGACTTAACCCCTAAAGGACTAGCAAATCGGCTACATGCTCTTCACACTTTCGCTGTGGTTCATTGCATGAAGATCAATATTACCAAAAGTAAAGTTATGTGTATAGCTGGCAAGAAGAGGTGCCGATCTGTAGATTATGGCTGGTTTATCGGGGATCAAAAACTAGAGGTGGTAAAGTCCTATACTTTTCTAGGGAAAATCATTACGGCTAACCTGAGTGGGAAGCTCCATATAGAGCATTGCTCACGCAAAGCTATTGCCCATGGCAAGGGTTTAAAATCCCTATACCATGCAACGGGGAAACTGCACTTTCCGAGTGTATTGGAAGTGTATAGAGCTAAAATCCCTGCAACAATACTGTATGGTATCGAACTCATAGAGGTGAAAAACTGGGACTTTTGCCATAAGATTGAGGGGAAACTTTTAAGATCGCTCTCTTCCTTAAATACTGCGTGCTCTCTGGCCGCCTGTAGGCTCGACTTTGGTCTTAGGAGTAGTTGGGTACAGGGATTATGTGCCCTTGTAAGGTGGGTGGCCTGCCTTGCGCGAGCAGAAGCAGGGACAATGAGAGCTCTCCTCAGAAGTGAATTGTTGGGTAATTTTAATGAGTTTTCTCAACTTGTTTGTAATTTTAGAAAAGCTGTAACCCTTTTAAAATTAGATGAAACTGCTCTTTTTCTGTACTCCCCTTTACAGCTAAAAATGGTTTTAAAAGCAGCTTCATGGGACCTTTGTTTTCAATCAGATAAAAAATACATTCGTGAAAAAAGGAATGTAGATCTTCTCCTTGAATCTTACCTGATGAAACTACCACAACCCTATGTGTCATGGACCCTACCGCATGGTATTCGTAGATTTTGGTTTCTACTACGCTACGATTTAATACCTTTAAATCGATTGTTATCTAAATGGTATGGCTCCTCCCCTTCGTGCAATTTATGTAAAGCAAATATCCAGGACTGTATGCATGTGTTATTGATTTGCCCGGCGCTTCGTAAATTGCGCTCTAGATGGTTAAAAGCTATCTGTCTTCGCCTTGGCATTGTCACTTTGAATGGCTTTCTTTCTGCACTTTACTGCCCTCCCAATGAAATGTTCTGCTTCCATATTTTTAACTTTTTTAAAGGTGTCCTAGCTATTTATTAATATGTCCCTGGAGATGTTTTGACGTTCCGACTTCTTGTAGTTTTGTTTTATATGTCAGTATTGTATCTAACCTAGGTTTTTTAAATGGCATACTTGCTTTGTGTTGAATTTTGTACATCTTTATGTGGCCCTCTTTGAGAGCCAAAACATAATAAATAAAATAATAATAAAAAAAATAATATAAAAGGCTTTGGCTGTGGTTGACAATTACCAAATTATCCTCCAGGATATATTCACTGGGCAACATAGTGTCATTTGACATTGATATAATACAGCAGGATATGTTCATTTTACAGCATGGACAATCACAAGTATGGTCCATTGTAATATTAAGCTGGATGCTTCAAACATTACATTCTGGCCACGTACCGTGTTGGTATATCATAAACATCAATCTGTTTTCTGCATATGACCTAACTGAAAGACAGATATTGATGGCACAAAGAAATGCAAAGTATACCATGTTGCACATTGAAAAATTAGATCCCTTACCTCTAACCGTGACTGACACACCATCCACAGACTGGAAAATTCAAGGTTACATTACACTACTAGTCATGACTTTCCAATTCCATTATTGTCTACAATGCCACAAAGCAGGCAGATATAAAGTGCTAGGGGAAGGTTATGTTCATGAATAATGGGAATTACCATTCAGGTTTATATGCAGGAATTAGGACGCAGAAGTCTTTCTTAGCAGTTCAGACTGTGAGAATGCTTTGAGCGGGTAGTATGCAAGCACATTTTACTTCATCGGGCTTGTCAAGCTACAGTTGTAATCTTGTCTTGTTATCTGAAGGGTTTTCCGGGTGCTGTGATCCGACCAGTTTTCAGGCTGCTCTCTAATGGGAGTTACTTGATGCTCAACGCTCAAGGCTGCTGCGGGGTGGACCAGGCATTGCTTGTCTGGTGATGGCTAATTCCATGGTTACTTGTTGCACACAAGTACTATCTGCACCTTCCCACACAGTTATGCAGACATTGCTATGGTCTTCAAAAAATTTAAATGTCAAACGCTTTGATTCTCTGAGTAAACTGAAAGCCACGCTTTTTCAAAAAGATGTGGCCTTAACATCTGCCAGAGAGACGTTTGATCTCCAGGCTCCACGTCTGAGATACAGACCTACTTCATACTAACTTCCCAATGCATTTTGGAGAGGTGGTCCACTGTATATTTAATATGTCTGATACAAAGGGTAGAGGACACTTTTTTAAATGTATTGTCTCTGGACTAGTTAGCACCCTTCAGACGATTTTTTGAACCATACCTTCTTTCATATACCCCGTGTTGGCAGCGTTTGTGAGGCCTACTACTTGTTCTTATTTGAATTTCTTGCTCTGCAATGGATGTTCCATTTTAAACCGGAATGGAGACAGTGCTGGCTGAGCTTTAGTACCATGAGCGCATGATGCACTACATCAGCACACCTCGGCTTCCAGAACTGAATGAGCACTGGTCCTTATCTTTCAAACATGTGTGGCTTCACTGCGTACAACCTGCATTCTACGACATGCATTAAAGCCATGAATGCATATAGGATTTCTCTCTTGGATCACAATTGGTTGTACCATTGGAAATTGAGGTACAGATGGACCACTTAATGGTTCAGGGTTATTGTTGTACCTAGCATATTCCATTGCTGAATAATGTATTCTTTGAGCCACCCTGGGATGCTTTGGCTCCTAGTGAAGTGTATACCGGCTTTGTGAAACACTTACAGGATGTAGTCCATCCCCCAGCGGCTGCTGTGGGAACTTGATGGAATCACCTTTGGTCTGCAAACCTGCTTCGTGGAGCGTCTCTAGGAATGTTGTCTGCGGTTGCCAGCAACAGCAATGTTGCGATTACCACTCGGAACAAATAAACAATTGGCTTTTCCGTTTTTTGGGTATTATTTGGCCTGTTTTTAAACTAAATGAATCTAAACAATATTTTTCAGCTTTATCTAGGCACCCTGCCTCTCTGAGTGGTTGAGATTTTGAAACAGTATAATTTCTTTTTAATGGCTTTAATGAATATTTTAAAGGGAAAGTTGCTTTCAGATGATTTTAAAAGTGGTTTGAAACTTTTAGTTTGAATTCACATATGGGTTGCTGCTCTTTAGATAGCACTAATGAGGAGTGGTTGTTATGTGCCTGAGTTAGGCCCATGTAACAAGGGCACCTATGTTCTTACATTTTGCTCTTTTCTGCACTATACCAGCATTGCTATTACCTTTTGTACATATTCGCTTGGTAGACAATGTTGGATTAGTGTCTCTAAAACTATGTCTGTTTACACATTATGCTTCGCACATCATTATCATGATGCCTCAGACACAGAGTACAAAGCCTTTATGCACAATGTACAAATGTAATTCTATCTTCATCTATGGTGCGACAGGGCTATCTATATATCCATCACATTGCTAATCTATACATATCATAACACCACCGAGAAAATGGGGTCCAAGGGATATTTTAAGACCTGCCCAAGCTTGTATCCCCAAACGTCAAATCACAATACTTATAGAAAACTGGGGATCTAATGTAAAAGGCAAAATAATAGACTGCAGACCAGGCACAACTGTTGCCAAATCAGTCAAGGATACAAAATTCCCATAAAACCTGTGAACAACGAACATAACAGTGAACTACAATCAGAACCACAAATGATTGTTGGTGAGACTCAAAAGAGATATCTATGTGATTAATGGATTCCCATCAAATGTCATGCGATGATCAATAATCTCATTTGGTCATCCAAAAGCCCTGGGGCAGTCTGTCTCTTGATCATTGAGACCATTTCCACACCCAGTATGTAAGATATTCAATGGGTCAAGCCCACAATCACTGTGCTGACCAAGAGGGAGATAGAGTCATACGGGAATCAGTGCAGTGCATAAATGGAAAAAAGTGGTGAGATAAAATAGAGTGAAGAGACAAAAAAGGGAAACGTTTTATTTAGAGTACTGTCTCTTCCCCTATTTAAAACTGAAAACAGTGCAAAAGGGCAGTATCAAACAAATAATTAACTGCCACGAGGGGCCGACATGTTTCATCCGGTAGGGAAGGGGTCCCACGGCTTTCTTCAGGGCCTCTGTTCTGCTAATTTGCTACCGTTAATGTGAACACAAAAAGAAAAAAATTATGATAAATAAAAAGGATATGGATAGACATATTAGTCTGTATTCGTATTCCTCCGTACCAACTGGTGTGTCTCACATCTACAAAAACAAACATAATGAAGTATGAATTATACATTCACATATATATGTTCAACAATTATTTTCATGCTAACAACTTGAAAAATACTCTCACCCAGAATGACCGGGGACTAGACCTCACCTCTCCTGGACCCAGCTCAGGGAAATGGAGGCCCGCTCCGTGAAAGCAAGGTGTGGGGTGCATTGAGTGAAGAACTGGCTGAATATACACCTTTCTATCTTCCAAACATAAAAGCACCCTTACAGAACCCTCTCTCACTGGCACACATCTGGTCTAGTGGGGACTAGGCTCAATAAAATCAACAACCATTACAAAAAACTCAACTAAATGCTACTGTAAAATCTCTAAAACGAGATCAGATAATTAGCTACCTGAAAAAGTAGCTCCCAAGGTACAAGAATGGGATGCCAGTAATTAACCAGGTAAAGCCATAAGCCAAAAGGCCAGTATTTCGGTAGATTTAAAGTCTAAAGCTTGCCTATGCATGAAGCGCTGGTCAAACATAACTTAAAGTAACTGACCTGTCCGTCGTTGCCTCAAGGAAGGACCTGAGTCAGGGGGGAGGCATCAGCTGATCAGGTCCCGTTATTTTTAACCTGGAAAAACAAGGGGAGGGGTGAGGTGTGTGTTATGGGGGCGGAGTATTGTTCGTCTGAAAAACCACCTCAATATTGCACATTATTGTCCTGTAGTTACCCCAGATGTAAAGCCCTCAATTTCGCAACAGCAAGCATGTTTATTTCGCTGTGGTCTCGATGTAACAACGATGTTTGTTTACCCGATCTAAACACCGTTTCTGAAGTCTCGCGGGATTACATTAAACTACAGAATGACGTCATGCGGACACACTCCGTTGTTCGCCCAAACCCGTGATGGCGCTGGAGCATGGCAACGGTCTCGAACAGCGACTAGGAAGTCTCACAGGATTAGAAAAGGCTACAGAAATGTCAACCAAAAGTTATCCCGGCCTTAAAGAGAAAGGAATCTCCGTCACGGAGAGCTATGATGCCTTGTGGTTAAAGCCAGAAATCCCCCGGAGCCAGTACTATGCCCCTACAAATGACTGCGAGGAGGAAAAATGCCAGTTTTAAAACAGAGTCCAGTACATCATGGAGAGATGCCTTGAGAGAGACATCATCATACTGATGGGGTACCTCAATGTCAAGATTGGAAGTGACAACACTGGGTATGAAGAAGTCATGGTCAAACAGAGAGAACGGTGAAAGGCTCTGAGATCTCTGTGCCCTAAATAGTCTGGTGATGGGTATGCTCAGACGTGAGTCCCATGCTCTCCACACCACTGGAGTCAAGCTATCCAGGCTGATGACGGCTGATAGCCAGAAACCGGTCCTTGGATGCTTGATTCCGGTCCAGGAAAGACATGGCTTGGCAGTTCGGGCTGGACTGTTCCCATGAGGCACAGGGTCAAGGCTGATTTGCATATGGCCATGTCTGACCTGGGGTGGTGTGGAGTGCAAAAAAACGATGGATTTAGGCCCGGATCTCTGTACTGGGGTGAATGTATGACATTGTTCTGAATTCTGTCCATCAATTGTTGTTTTTGCATTTGTCACCCCGAGTGGGATGGGTATGCTCAGACGTGAGTCCCATGCTCTCCACACGACTGGAGTCAAGCTGATGATGGCTGATAGCCAGAAACTGGTCCTTGGATTCTTGATTCCGGTCCAGGAAAGACATGGCTTGGCAGTTCGGGCTGGACTGTTCCCATGAGGCACAGGGTCAAGGCTGATTTGCATATGGCCATGTCTGACCTGGGGTGGTGTGGAGTGCAAAAAAACGATGGATTTAGGCACAGATCTCTGTACTGGGGGGAATGTATGACAATGTTCTGCATTCTGTCCATCACCTGTTGTTTTTGCCTTTGTCGCCCCGAGTGGGATGGGTATGCTCAGACATGAGTCCCATGCTCTCCACACCACTGGAGTCAAGCTATCCAGGCTGATGACGGCTGATAGCCAGAAACCGGTCCTTGGATGCTTGATTCCAGTCCAGGAAAGACATGGCTTGGCAGTTCGGGCTGGACTGTTCCCATGAGGCACAGGGTCAAGGCTGATTTGCATATGGCCATGTCTGACCTGGGGTGGTGTGGAGTGCAAAAAAACGATGGATTTAGGCCCAGATCTCTGTACTGGGGTGAATGTATGACATTGTTCTGAATTCTGTCCATCAATTGTTGTTTTTGCATTTGTCACCCCGAGTGGGATGGGTATGCTCAGACGTGAGTCCCATGCTCTCCACACGACTGGAGTCAAGCTGATGACGGCTGATAGCCAGAAACTGGTCCTTGGATTCTTG
Organism: Lissotriton helveticus; assembly: GCF_964261635.1. Taxonomy (NCBI): domain Eukaryota; kingdom Metazoa; phylum Chordata; class Amphibia; order Caudata; family Salamandridae; genus Lissotriton; species Lissotriton helveticus. The sequence continues at coordinate 1,579,058,620 of NC_136061.1, read as the reverse complement.
ATTCCGGTACAGGAAAGACATGGCTTGGCAGTTCGGGCTGGACTGTTCCCATGAGGCACAGGGTCAAGGCTGATTTGCATATGGCCATGTCTGACCTGGGGTGGTGTGGAGTGCAAAACAATGATGGATTTAGGCCCAGATCTCTGTACTGGGGTGAATGTATGACATTGTTCTGCATTCTGTCCATCAATTGTTGTTTTTGCATTTGTCACCCCGAGTGGGATGGGTATGCTCAGACGTGAGTCCTGTGCTCTCCACACCACTGGAGTCAAGCTATCCAGGCTGATGATGGCTGATAGCCAGAAACCCGTCCTTGGATGCTTGATTCCGGTCCAGGAAAGACATGGCTTGGCAGTTCGGGCTGGACTGTTCCCATGAGGCACAGGGTCAAGGCTGATTTGCATATGGCCATGTCTGACCTGGGGTGGTGTGGAGTGCAAAAAAACGATGGATTTATGCCCAGATCTCTGTACTGGGGTGAATGTATGACATTGTTCTGCATTCTGTCCATCAATTGTTGTTTTTGCACTCCATTTCGCAACATCAAGCATGTTTATTTCGCTGTGGTCTCGATGTAATAACGGTGTTTGTTTACCCGATCTAAACACCATTTCTGAAGCCTCGCGGGATTACATTAAACTACAGAATGACTTCATGCGGACGCACTCCGTAGTTCGCCCAAACCCGCGATGGCGCTGGAGCATGGCAACGGTCTCGAACAGCGACTAGGAAGTCTCACGGGATTAGAAAAGGCTACAGAAATGTCAACCAAAAGATATTCCGGCCTTATGGAGAAAGGAATCTCCTTCACGGAGAGCTATGATGCCTTGTGGTTAAAGCCAGAGATCCCTGGAAGCCAGTACTATGCCCGTACAAATGACTGCGAGGAGGAAAAATGCCAGTTTTAAAACAGAGTCCAGTACATCATGGAGAAATGCCTTGAGAGAGACATCATCATACTGATGGGGTACCTCAATGTCAAGATTGGAAGTAAAAACACTGGGTATGAAGAAGTCATGGTCAAACAGAGAGAATGGTGAAAGGCTCTGAGATCTCTGTGCCCTAAATAGTCAGGTGAGGTATAGAGACAGAATATTGAGTTGCAAATGTCGACATGCACTAATATTAACCCTTGGCGTAGTATGCGTAGTGGGGCTACGCGAAGCTACGCAAAGTGGGCGAGAAACTACGCCCACCTACGCACTTCGCGTAGCCCCACTACGCGCCTCCCTCCCGCCCTCCCCTACATACCTAAGTTTTGTAAAGGCTGAAATAAAAGTAAATAAAATGCACTTACCTTGTCAGCTGCGTCCCGGGGCTCCCTCTGCTCGTTCGTACCGCCGTTGCCGCCATCTTGGATAGCAATGCGCATGCGCGGCCGCCCGCGCATGCGCATTTCTCGCAAGAAATGCGGATGCGCGCGCGGCCGCATGCAACTTCGCTACGCCCATGGAGTGGGCGTAGTGTTGCCTGCTACGCCTACTTTGCAAAGGGCGAAGTAGGCAACAATACGCCTACTTCGTAGGCGTAGCAAAGTCCTCCGCCCAGGGTTAACTAATATCGAGTTGGTAATATCGAGACACGGAAATATCGACAGCAAGAATAACGTGGTCAAGAATATCGAGCTTAAGGTAAGAATTATCATATTTTTAAATATCGAAGTCAATAATATTGTTTCCAAAAAATAGTTGTTAATATATCTTTTTTTTAGTTAGTATTATGTATTTTAGTATGTATTTTAAATGTATGTATTCTATTTTTTGTCTAAGTATTGCTTTTGTTTTTTAATATATCTGTTACATTTGTAGTGGTTATTAATTTTATTTTAATTAAATTTTTCGTTTTAGTTCTGTAGCGGGTTGTGAGTTAATAGGGGAATAGGGTGTGAAGTAATTTAATTATAATAAATTGAATATACATTTGTATTTATTGGTATTTATTTAATTTAGATTTAATAGTGTTAATGGTGGGAATTAATGTATAATTAATTATTTAATAATTGGCTATTAATTTGCATTAATTAATTAATTGGTACATTTGTTAATTGTATCTTTTTTTAGGAGTTGGTTGTAGATTTATAGGGGAACAGGGTGGGAAGTAATTTAATTATAATAAAATTATTATTTTTTATGTTTTATTATTTATTAATTTAATATTGTAAACTGTTAATTGTGGGAAATAATTTATTAACTATTTATTAATGGGTTATTACTTATTGTTAATTAATTGGCAAGTATGTTAATTGTGTCAGTTGTTTAGTAGCGGGTTGTGGGCTGATAGGGGAGTAAGGTGGAAAGTAATTTAATATTAATAAATGTATCAATATTTATTATATAATATTTATTTAATTGTATTTGATAGTGTTAATCGTGGGAATTGATTCATTAATAATTATTTAAAATGTGCTTGTTATTTGTTAATAATTAATTACTTATTTGTTCATTAATTATGTTCATTGTGTCATGCTTTATTAAATTGGTGGTGGGGTTTTATGGGGAATAGGGTAGAAGGATTTTTTTTATAATGAATTACTTTTTTTGTTAATTAATGCTAATTATTTGATTACAATTTAAATATGGCAATTGTGTAATTAATTTAATGTGGACGTTGTGGGGTTTTGTAGTGGTAAATGGTGGAAAGTAATTTTTTTAAATTACTGATTAATGGTTAATTGATATTAATTTGTTAATGTAAAATAAGTTATGGAAATTGTGTAAATATTTTAGGTGTGTGCTGTGGTGCAGATTAGGTTACGACCGCCACACTGGTGGTCCATCCAGCATATTATGCATTGTGGTAGGCGGTGATGTCAGTAGCAACCGCCGCAATGCACAATATGTATGATGTGCATTTGCACGCACAACGTGGCAGGCACCGCGCTGTGCCTGCCAGCTTGTTAATGCAAATGAAGGGAGTACCATATGTACCCCCATGTGACCCCCCACTCCCCAACACCCTAGGGGCCCACAAGGGGCCCCCAATTGCAAAGACCGCATGACTTTCCATGGTAGCATCGCCACCATGGAAAGACCTTTTTCCGCTGCCATCATAATATGAATGGTGGTGTCTGCAAGACACCGCCACCATATTGTGTCCTTTTTCCACGGGTCAACAAGTCGACCGCCAGAAAAGCGGCAGACGGACTTTCTGCCCGCCGCGGTACCCCCGCCATCATAATATGGCGGGGGGTAAATGGCATGTGGGCGATGCATTATGGCAGGTGGATCGCCACAGCCAATTGGGCGGTGGCGATCCGCTTGCCATTGTAATGACCCCTCTTGGTCTGTACATTAATTTTTATCTGATTTAATGTGTTTTTTAATTAATAATATTTTTTAATTGATAATTAATTGTGTTAATTATGGAGGTACACTTTTAAAAAAAATTGAATGTGTGTTGCAAATTGTGTGGTGTTATAAGATAGGAGAAAAAACAATGTATTTGATAATTCATGTTTTTAATTGTAAATAATTTCAATAACAAAATATTTGTTGTAAATAATTTTCAAATTTAAAAAAATTCATCTTTGTATGTAATTTTTAGATTTTAAAATTGTATATATTTTTCTATCTTTTGTATTTTTTTACATATTTATATGTTGTGTGTTTTTTGTTTTTCTTATCTTTTGTTTTGTAGTTTTGTTTGTTTTTAAATTTTAATTATCTTCAGTGGTAATAGTGATATTTACCCCTCCGCTATCCAACACTTCCCCTACTGTTGCACTCGTTGGAGTGGGAATAGTAATTTTTAATCCTCCTCTATCCAACCCTTTCCCTACTGTTGCTCCTGCAGGAGTGGAAATAGTAATTTTTTGCCCTTGGCTATCCAACTCTTTCCCTACTGTTGCACTCACTGAAGTGGGAATAATAAATTATTTCCCACTGCTATCAAACACTTTCCCTACTGCTGCATTCACAGGGGTGGGAAAAGTAATTATACCCCTATGCTATCCAACACTTTCACTACTGTTGCATTGGCTGGAGTGGGAATAGTAATGTTTACTCCTCCCCTATGCCACACTTTCCCTATTGTTGCACTTGCTGGAGTGGGAGTAGTAATTTTTTCCCCTTTGCTATCTAACACTTTCCCTACCCTTGTACCCTTGAATATTAAATTATCCCCTCTGCTATCCAACACTTTCCCTGCTATTGCATTCACTGGAATGGGAAAACTAATTTTTACCTCTCTGCTATCCAACACTTCCCTACTGTTGCACTCGCTGAAGTTGGAATAGTACATTGTAACACTTCTCTATCCAACACTTTCCCTACTGTTTCACTCGCTGGAGTGGGAATAGTAATTTTTACCCATCCACCATCCAACACTTTACCTACTGTTGCATTTGCTGGAAAGGGAATAGTACATTTTACCTACCCGCTATCCAACACTTTCCCTACGGTTGCATTGGCTGGAGTGGGAATGGTAATTTTTACCTCTCTGCTATCTAACACTTACCCTACTGTTGAACTTGCCGGAGTGGGAATAGTAATTTTTACCTCTCCGCTCTCCAATACTTTCTCTACTGTTGAACTCAATGAAGTGCCAAAAGTAGTTTTAAAAAATATTAACTTTATTTTAATCTTTTAATTTAGAATATACATTTTTAAATGCTTATTAGTTAACAGGTGTATGTATATATATATTTATTTATAATTTTGTATACATGTATAACATTATAAAATTAATAAAAATTATTAAATAATTGTTTTTAAGTAAATATATATTACATTTTATATAAGTATGTTTATTTTTTTCAATTAAATTTATTTTTTATAATTATTACAATTTACAAATAAATTAAAAAAAGTAAAGTTAAATTTATAATTTCATTTATTTTACATACTTTTTTATATATAAAAACACAGAATTTGGTACATTGGTATTTTTTACAACAATATTTTTGTTCTCAAGATGTTTTTAAATATAGGAGGTCGATATTTTTGACAATTATATATATGTCCCGATATTTGTGTAACTCAATATTGTGGTCTTAGATATTATGTCAGTGATCCATCCAGTAATAGTCAGTCGTGTATTCCTACACAAAAAAATTGTTAGGCAACGTGGGTGTCACTAGACCATTCACCGAAGAATCAGGTTGACCATGTATGCATATCCAAGAGGTTCCGGAGGTCCCTGCCGGATATGAGAATGATGAGAGGAGTAAACGTGGCATCAGACCATCATCTTTTCATGGCCAGAATAGGACTAAAGCTGTTGAAAGCATGGATGGAGCTGCCAAACCAATGCCAGTGATAGAACACCACCCTCCTCAAATGCACAGAAAAGGAGTGAATATTCAGTTACCCTCCATAACAAGTTCAAATTCTTCAAGGACTAGAGAATGACAGAGACCCAGCAGAAAGTCAGTGGTAGAAGATCAAATAAACAGTGACATCATTCAACCAGCCGGTATTGGATCACAAGAAACAATAGCATAAAGAATGGATCTCCACCAAGACACTCAACAAAATACAAGAAGGGAAGGAAAATAAAACTGCAGTGAAAACTATCTGAACAAGAGCAAAAAAAGTGAAAGCTCAAGGCAAATACACCAAAACCAACAAGAAATCCAAGAGAACCTTAAGAGCAGGCAAGTGAATATTCTTTGCTGGTCTTGCCATGGTAGGTCAATGAGCAGCAAGTCAAGGAAACTTCAAAGAACTCTATGACATAACATGGAAACTCTCCAGAAGTTACGGAAAGCCAGAAAGACCTGTTAAAGACAAAGGTGGGAAAACAATCATGAGTAACGAAGGCCAGCAACCAGTGGCATTTCGTGCAGTTAAGCACGGTGGGGCAGCGGGGCCAGGGCAGGCATGGTGGGTGGTGGAAGTAGCCAGATCAGTGAATGGGGGAAATTAAATAAATAAATAATTCCTATTCCTTTGTCTATTGGCATCCCACTCCCTGTCCTTCCCAGTCTCACGGCACTTACCTGCCTGAGTGTAGCTCTTTGAAGAACTGCTTAACCAGCCTGTGCTGCAGTTTACACTAAACATACAGCCAGCTAAAGAGGCCTTGTCAAGTGACATCAGCAGACCAACCAAGGATGAAATATAGCAAGCCAGATAACATATAAGATTTAGGAAGGCGGAAGGACCTGACAACATACCTGCAGAGGCACTGAAGGTAGACATTGAACCATCAGTAGACATGCTCTATCCCATGTTTAGAAGGATCTGGGAAGAAAAAGAGGTGCCATCGGATTGTGAGGAGCAATATCTCATCAAAATCCCCAAGAAAGGTTACCTGAGTAACTGCACAAACTACAGAAGGATAACTACTCTATCAACCCCAGGCAAAAGTGTTCAACAGAGTCATACTGAACAGAATGAAGGAACAAATCAACGCTTAGCTGTGAGACAAGAAAGCTAGTTTCTGCAAAGATAGATCCTGCACAGATCAGATTGTTGCACTGTGCATCATCATTGAGCAGTCGATGTAATGGAACTACCCCATCCATGTCAATTTCACCAACTATGAGCATTCATTCAACACTTTGGAAAGAGAGACCATTCGGAAACTCTTCAGCCACTACTGTGTGCCAGATAAAATTATAAGACTTATCAGCAACTTTTACTAGGGAATGACGTGCAAGATATTCCAATAAGGGCTACTCACTGAACCATTCCAAAGTGGAGGCTGTAGTCCGCCAGGGCTGAGTGCTCTCTCCTTTTCCATTCCGGCTGTCCGTAGACTAGATCAAGAAGACATCCACAGCAAGGAGAAGAAATAGAATCTTTATGGACACCTTGGACGCAGCTTGATGACCTGGCCCTAATCTAATTTTCTCCTCTACAGGTGCAAGAGAAGACTGACAATTCGGAAGCCACATAAGAACAACCTGGCCTTAAAATCCACAGGGGAAAAACCAAGTGCTGAAAGCTAACATGACCAGCACAACTGCAGTCACTCTTGAAGGTAATTTACTGAAAGTGGCTGAAGCTTTTAGACAACTGGAGAAATCCAGGGTGGGGTGACATATGTGGCGCCCACCATGTCTTTTTACCCATAATCCCTCGCAAACCTCAATCTAAACGTGTGTTACTCTCACTGGGATAGTTTTACCTAGAAGCTCCTACAAACCTCAAACTTTGGTAAAAGACACAGTTCTGGAATCTGCAGAGAGCCATGCTTTTCCTACCACCCTGAATGTCCACATGTCTCCCAATGAGAATGGTACCCCACGTGTGTGGTCCAAGAGACCACAATACCAAATACCTCAAAGCACACATTGAAAGATAAGCAATAGGGGTAGCTTCGGGATTATGGGCCATGCCCAGCCACAACCAATGGAAACCTACCAGCCACAGACATTTTTGAAAACTATACAACCAAAGAATTCCAGAGTGGTCAGCTTTGCATGAATCCCAATAGGTTTTCTACCTACCAACAGCTGCCATTTTTTAAAACTAGACAAGGAGGGAATGCCAGAGCTTTATGCATTGCATGTATCTCACAAAGTTTTCTTACCCACAATGCCCGCAAACCTCAAATCTTGCCTGCAATCATGCATTTGCCCCACATTTCTGTAATGAAAACTTCTGGAATCTGGGGGAATCCACAAAATTGGTTCCATGCAATGTTACCCCACTTATGCCAATAGAAATGCTCTACCACATGTGTGCCTGGGTCTAGGGTCCACAACAGGAACGGATTAAAACAAGATCAATGGGAGCCTTTGCAAGATGACTCCCATTGACCTGGGCTTGATCTGTTCTGAACAATCAGTGCTCAGGGTCCTGAGATAAGCACCCACGCACTGCCTGTACTTCGTCCAAGCCTTGGTCATTTTGGATTTGGATTTTTGGGGGAAATAATCAGTCATCCTCTCTGCAATCTCAGCTGCAACATCCACCCTTGGAAATTGGAACCTTCATTTTTTTTTTAAACTGAAGTGAGTTCAGTGCAGTCCTTTACAAAATGTGTGTATTTGCAGCCATCACGAGTTTTCATCTTTAAAAAAAAAATCATTTAGTTTGTTTGTTGGTAATGACCTCGAGTTTACTTTTGGGAGTGTGCAGTTAAGCCCACACTAGATTGAGGTGTAATGAATTTTTTTGGGTAGTGGATGCCTGTGGCTAGTAATATTTCTTAATTTCCATGTCTTTCCATACTTTTTTCCAGATGTGTCTTCATATTGTTCTGTGCTTTAATTTTCGGTGCTCAATTTTCTGAAAACTTTGATATATTTTTCACATTCTAATTGCTTCTTTGATATATATATAATTATATTCACTGAAAAAACAATAGGTTTCAGGGACGCTATAGTTAGTTGGACATTTCACTCGCACAAAACCATAGAGTACCCTTTCACCGAAATCCAGATGCCAAATATCCACTAACTATCTTGGTTAACTTTTTGGGATTTTCAGATTAAAGAGCAAGTACTCTCTAGAACTATTCAACACTATCTTTTACTGTCTTTGAAAATGAGAATCTGAACATTTTCTCAGATCTATCGGTGGCCTCAGCACAGAGCAAGAAGGCCTTTCAAGAGTTGGCACATGAGTTTAGGCTCAAACAGTGTATTCTACCAAGCTAAAAGTTTTATTGAAAGGCCAATTTAGGCTGTTTACATCCTTGGCAGAAGTGCAAGCTTTCCTAAAATAATTAAAAGTATAAAATATGGCTAAGCATGAAGGCAATGAGCAATAGGGGTAGGGCCCGGCCCCCGGAGGCACTGGGTTAGGTGGGCATTGGATGCTATTCCATAGCATCATTAGAGATGGTTTTTCCACGAGGCGGGATGGAAGGGAGGTTATTGCAGCATGGGTTGGGAGGAGGGGTGGGGTTGCAGAGAAAAACGAGTAGTTGAAAAGCAGTCCACGTTGTTTCATTTATGTGTGTGTGCTGTTTCTGTTCCTGTTTTTTCTAGCTGCTCAGTCCTTAGGTTCAGTGGTGCTTGACATTTTTCTAGAGGCAAAGCAAAGATAGGAATCTATTGCTATAAGAAATGTGTAGTTTTAAAATAATCTCGTGCAATTTTAATGAGTTGCTGAATCATAAAAAAGCTGGCCCTATCCTAAATTGGTTTACATCCTTTTCTCCTCAGATTTTATTTGTTCAGGGAAAATAATTTTAAAACAAATACTCCTAGAATATCCTTACCAAAAAAATGTACTCAAGTTTATTTCGGCTGTTCGTGGGGTGTGTATAATATTTTCTAACATCCAGATGTGTAAGGTTTAACAAATCATCCGAGATTTTCAAGGTTAATGGATATGGTTAAAGGTTAAGGTCGATGGGTCAGTGATGAATCTTTTAAACAAATTTGGTTTCTATATACGATGAAGTTTAGGTCCTACAGCAAATTTACGAAATATTAGTTTAATTGTAACGGTCTATAATATTGGGTGGAGATTTTAACTATATTCAAAATATTAGGCTCCATACTTCGAATAAATTTAAGAAGCAACTAAACCCTAAAACAGCTAAGCTGGTTAGTAGGTTGAAACAGGATTTGGCCCTTTTAGATATATGGGGCCTCATTTATGAAAAGTGACGCATCGCTGCGTGAAAACAGCGATGCGTCACTTTTCACTGCGCTCTCCCTGCGACATGATTGATGCGTCATATTTATAATATGACGCATCATGTCGCAAGGAGTTACAGATACGTCAGTATTTCTAACATATCTGTAGGCGCAAAAGTGACGCATTGCTGGAGTGTGTCACAAAAGTGACGCAACTCCAGCAATGCTTCCTTTCACATGGGGAAAGCCCCATGTGAAAGGGCTTGCGTCAGTCTTACGCCTGCTGTGAGGCAGGCGCAAGATTTTGACGCAACAGCATCCTAAAAGTGACGCAGTGAAATCTCATAGATTTCACTGCGTCACTATTACGAGGCTTTTTGCGGGTTAACGCCCCCTCTGCATACATTATACCTGACGCAGGTATAATGTAGCGCAGGGGTTTACAAAGTGACGCATCTGCTTAGATGCGTCACTTTGTAAATAGTGCGCATCAGGAGGCATGTTTTACACCGCCGATGCGTCACAAAAAGTGACGCATCGGAAGCGCAAAACTCACTTATGAGGCCTATGGTGTCAAGGCCATCCAGGCCCTCTACAATACACCTATTATTCCTATAGTATTTTTTTGTTGTTGCGATAAATGGTTGGTAAGAGTGGAGTCATAGATACTCAAATTAGATGGACTTGCGGTGAAAAATAATCAGCGCAGGCACTTCAATAAATCTTTAATTGAATATTTGGACTGGGTCAAAGAAATGCAGCTGTTTCTAAAAAAAATGGGAAATGAAGGAGAGGTCAGCTTTGATAATCTCTCTTTGGGAGTCTTTCAAATCAGCATTAAGCGGCCAGGTTGTTAGCTATAAGGTTCTGGTTAATAAAGAACAAGTTCATAAAATTCAGACATTACTGGCAGATGTAGAGAATTCTAGGTATAAGGTAAATATGGCTATCTCGGAAAGTCGGAAACTGGCTTTTCAGCAGGATTTGGCCAAAGCCAAATATTGACTGAAAGAATATTATAATTTGAGGGAAATTACGGGCAGTAAGGCTTACAAACAAAGTCTATGAGGAAAGTCAACATACAGGGAGATATTTGGATCAGGCTACTAAGATGCAAAGTAGTAGAAATGCAATTGTTCAGATCAGGGATCCTGACACAGGGAGAGTTGAATTTTCAAAGCAATTTAAAAGTATCTATGAGGAAGCACAGGATATCTATCTTTAAATGTTTTTACTATATGTCAAATCTCTACGAATACCTTGCCTTTCAAATATTAAGAGGGATTTCCTTATGGAGCCTATTACACAAGAAGAAGTTAGTAATACACTAAAAAGTATAGTCAATGCGAAAGCCACAGGATATGATGGATTACCTGTAGAAGTCGATAAGACCTTCGAGTCACTGGTTCTATCCTTTTTGATGAAAAATGTTAATCAAATAGATGATGGTGAGGTTGTATCCTGCAACCTTTGCCTATGTTGGAGAGACGGTCACAGAGACCCACTCCCGCTGCTCTTGCCAGCTGATCACCTGGTCAGCACCATTGAGTGCTGCTGTGGGAGCCAACACTTCATTTCTGGTCTGCCAGCTTCCCCAGACAGATGCGTGGGCTGCTGGTGGCCTTCCTGGCCGCACAGGTTAGTGCGATGGCACTCCTCCTTCCTTACTTTAGCCATTAGGGCCCAGGGATGGGATCCTGGGCCCCCTCTTAGCTTTGCAGTGGGTGTGACAGCACTCCCTGACTTCTCCTCATGGTTGGTGACCAAGGATGGGGTCAAGGGTCCCCAGGCATCTTTGCAGGGGGTACAACTGCTCTCCAGGACAGGTTGTCTACTTAGGGGCTGACCCCAGGCCCTGGCCCACTCCGGGGACTGCAATGAAATGGTTGCAAAGCCCCATGCACTTGGTCAACAGAAAAATCAGGGGGTCAGAGGTCACAGAAGTTCAAACATCCATGACTTAGGCCCTGTCTGGCTGATTTTCATCACCGGGGTCTCGTTTTGCTCCTGGTGGCAAGCACTTGCCACCTGGAACCCTTTCTTTAGGTCTTCTGACCTCCAAGTTTACAAACTTGGTAGGGAGCAAGCCTCACTGGCTCCCCGTCCAGCTTTTCAATTTGTGGTCTCTCTGGGCAGTGATGTCTCCTGGCACAGAAGCCCAGTCTTTCCTCCAACAGGTCCTCAGGGAGTGTTGCGAGACCAGCTTTCCTGGCCCTGGGAAGTGACCCACTGGTCCTGGGGTCAATCAAAGTCAGAGTCCTGGTGCCAGAAGGCAGTCAGTGGGATCCTCTCTCCAACTGTCCATGGCGTAACCTCCCAGTCCTATGTTACACAGAAAAGCCTATAAAAAAATCTCTCTCCCCAGTGCAAGTCCTTTTAAGTGAGATGGGGAGTGTCAAACAGGGATGCGTATCTGACCCATTCTGATGTGCCACATCATCTCTCCACCCCTGTTCCAATCTCCCTGCACAGTCTTCTGGGTTAGCTGAAAATGGTGTCACCTAGCAGTGACTTGTGCTATGGGGGTGTCAGCTCCACCCCTCGCTGAGACCACTGCCAGGGCCTGCCTCAGCAGATCTTCAAAGGAGACCCCTCTGGTTTGGCTCGAGGGGTCGGGATTTTCTCCTTTGTTGGTGAGCTTGGGCCGGCCATCTTTCTGGCACAGGATGACATCTGGTTGATTGATGTAGAGCAGTCCACCAAACCTCTTCCTTCTGAGGATCTTACCTAATCAAGACTAATTGCTCCATTTGTGGGGGGAAGGCCTTTGTTACTTCTGTTGGATGGAAAAGTAACTAAACCAGTCCAGCAGGGCAAAAACAACCGTGGGCTCTGATTGTGAGCTGAGCCAAAGAAACTTGGCATTCCTGGATGACCCAAAGCTGTACAGTTATTAATTTGTACTTAACAGAATTGTTCTTTTCACACGTGTTACAGTGTATATTGGTACAACGCTGGAGTCTCTCCCTTAACGAGTCCTGGAGCTGCACTCTAAAGCAGCCTTTTCCATAGGGGTATAATTGCGTGACACTATAGTGAAACAATAAAGCAAACTGACTATCCACCCACATTATGAGGCATATTCCAGGTCAATACCCTACCCAGCATAGTCTCTGCTATGGAAGTCTACCTACGTATGGTTTTTTGGGCTTTGCACAAGAGGAGTCTCCCACACACAGCTCTCACGTGTGTGCACGGTATACAACCTTTACCACGCAACTTTTACCACGACCTACCTTTACCACGCAACTTTTACAACGCAGGACCCTTTACCACGCATACCATTACAACGCTGGTATTTACAACGCAGGTACTTTTACAACGCATACCATTACAACGTAAGTATTGGTAAGTATATAATTTTATTTAAAATATTTTAGGTTTGGGTTTTGGGTAAATGGGTATTTTTAGGGTTCAGGGTCAGTTTTCAGTTTTTGGGTAAAGGGGTATTTTTAGGGTTCAGGGTCAGTTTTCAGTTTTTGGGTACAGGGGTATTTTTAGGGTTCAGGGTCAGTGTTCAGTTTTTGGGGTACAGGGGTATTTTTAGGGTTCAGGGTCAGTTTTCAGTTTTTGGGGTACAGGGGTATTTTTAGGGTTCAGGGTCAGTTTTCAGTTTTTGGGGTACAGGGGTATTTTTAGGGTTCAGGGTCAGTTTTCAGTTTTTGGGGTACAGGGGTATTTTTAGGGTTCAGGGTCAGTTTTCAGTTTTTGGGGTGCAGGGGTATTTTTAGGGTTCAGGGTCAGTTTTCAGTTTTTGGGGTACAGGGGTATTTTTAGGGTTCAGGGCTGGGTTTGGGTTTTGGGGTTCAGGGGTATTTTTAGGTTTTAGGGCTGGGTTTGGGTTTTGATTACAGGGGTATTTTTAACATATATATTTAAAAATTAATAATTAAATATTAATATAAATAATTAAAATATTAAATATTAAAATAATAATTTATTAATTTAAAAAAAATTATTAATAATTATTTTACCATATTATTTACTTACCTATACTTACGTTGTAATGGTATGCGTTGTAATAGTACCTGCGTTGTAAATACCAGCGTTGTAATGGTATGCGTGGTAAAGGGTCCTGCGTTGTAAAAAATGCGTGGTAATGGTCTGCGTGGTAAAAGTCCGCGTTGTAACGTCATATATCCGTGTGCACACGTTTGTGCACACTTGTTCACGTGTAAGCAGCCAAGTGTTCCTTACGTTGGCTACGTTGCTGCAGCATTATCTTAAAAGGGGGATACTGGTGGTAAACACAATCAGTCCAATTTACCATGAGGTTACTGTGCATGAGTCACAGGTTATGAGGCTGTCCCACAGTAAGAGGTTAAAAACCAGTTGATCAAAAAGCAAAAAATCTAGGCTGGTCAGATGGTTAGAACCACCTACTCACAATCAAAATTAACTATAACGTAAGAAACTAAACTCTTAAGCCTACCACCTGTTCTTTGTGGACCAACCTATGTGCCCAGAACAGACGATCAGTTCCCATGACTTACTTGGAAAAATATTCCAAAGTATCCACCTTTGCACCTTGTGAGCAGATGATGGTCGCATGTGCATGGACCACAATGGGGTGATAATTGATTTTATCGTTGGACTTGTCAAACAATATTATTAAAGAACACCCTGGAGGGATGAGAGTGGGCTTCTTTTTCTGTGCTGTGAATGCACCTACCCCCTTTTCCATGAGCAGACTTATCTTGCTCTGGGAGAAGAGGTTTCTTTGCTTTTGCTGATATTGAGCTCATGTCTGTGGCCTCATTGACACTCCTACTTTGCCTTTACCTCCTTTCTTATCCTAATTTTGACCTGAACCTATGCCTATGCTGAGAGAACTTTCCTGAGCTGTCCCCTTTCCCTGACTGGTGGCAGGAACCCCCTTGCCTAGCAAACTTTCCATGGACTCTTTGGCTGAACAATAGATTCCCAAATGTCCCCGTAAGATTTTCTTTCGACTATACTCTGCTAAATGTGTAGTTTTATATTATATTTTGTAATTGCTTATTAAGACTAATGACACGTTGCCTAAAATGCTGAGTATTGCTTTGAGTTCTAAATCTGCTTAATACAAATAACTAATTCAACCTAAACTGTCTGAATCTTCTTGAAATTGTATTCTTAAATGTTCTTTCCACAGAGTCTATGAATACAATATTTGGGATTCTAATGCATAGCAGAGATAGTCAAAGATTATTTTCAAAACATCAGATTCTTCTGTTATCGTTCTATATGGCATTGGCAGAATTGTTGGTTTTTATGATCTTGGCTTCATTGAACTTCTTTAGGAAGTTTAGACTTACAGTTGCTATCCTATACATTTATAGCATGGTTTTGAAAGTAGTATATTTGAAATTAATTTCCAATTTGCGAGTTGGTTACCAATTATTGGTCCTCATTGGCTAGCCAACGATGGACATCCTGATTCCTTGCCCCTCAATGCCATGAGCAAGGCTCACTGAAGGACCAAAAGCCTTTGAGGGTGTGATTAAATATCAAGATTAGATAAGTATAAGTTGCTATTGTTTGTTGCATTCGGACTGTTATGACTCATTTGTTCTTTTGGAATTTATTTTATTCGCTACTTGGTTGCACTGCTTACTTGACTGTTTTTTACTTCTCTTCTGTATTGTTTTTCTCCATTGTACTGACACCTTGTATCTGATTAATACATTTTCTTTATGAACTTAGAAGATAAGTATAAGTTGGGGAGAGGAGTTAGCCTAACGGCTAAGGCGCTCGACCTCGGACATGGGGATCTGGGTTCGAGTCTCGGTAATGACGCCAAAACCTCCTGTGATTCTGGGCAAATCACTTAATCTCACCGTGCCTAAAAATGAAAGTGTGTGTCCTCATGTAAAAAAACTTAACTTGTGCCATGTAAAGCACTCTGATACCTGATTCGGTTCGGGTCTAGTTCGCGCTATATAAAACTCTACCAAAAAAAAAAAAAAATTGGGCACCAGTGAAACTCTGCCACTGTCCTGTTTGACTCTTTGCAATAAAGTCAGGAACGGGCAAATTTTCAAACAAAATACTCATTATACCAAAATGATATAAAGGTATGCATAATACATTAAGCTCCATATAGTCTCCAATAAGGATGTGTGCTGTAAATTTAACAAGTAAGAAAGGCAATGAAGGTTCATTCAGTCTGAAAGCCAGAATGTTTGGAAGTTAGGCCTCTATTGCCTCCAAGAGAAATAATGGGCAAAGGGTTTACTTTTTAACCTAAGGAGAGGATGGGCTTACCTCTTAGAAAATAAAGAACCATGTTCCTTTTTGGTCAGTCTCTGTTAATGCTTGGCCACCTCACATTATTCCTCCTTCCTCTGTTCATAGTGAACGAGCTTGGAAGCTCAGTGGTTAATTGCCAGTAAGCCCCTTGAGCTGCACATCTATTTCTTCTCCTCATCACCGAAGCGAAGCGCTTAGGCAAATGTGACACGTCACTCATGGGGCCCGTTCCATTTCTGGTAAGACACCAAGAGGTATAGATGGATATAGTACATGCAAGTAGCAAGAACCAATAACCTCCAGCCTTGTATTGGGGCCATGCAGAGCATGTTTTTCTAACTCCTCTTTGTGTGAGTAAACGTGTTCACTTCCTGTACTCAATAGTAGCTGAACTGCTAGTCAGCACAAAGAGAGCACAAATGCTCATCTCCCTCATACAAGGAGCCAGGAAAGAACAGTCTTCTAATTCATGCCAGGTGAGACTCAGAAAAGATGCCACCCTGCCCATTCAATGAACCACACCAAGCAGTGCCCACGGCTAGAGATGAACCAAGACAATACTTCCCTTCCATAAAGCTAGGGAGGGGAACAAACATCCTAAAGACCCTAAATAGTGAGTTGAAAACTGGTCTCAGTACAGAGAGTGCTTGTCTTCCCAGGTTCTTCACATGCTGAAAAACACTAGGCTGATGTTCCTGTTTCACTTTGAGGCTGTGTTTAGCTGTTGTCTGGTGGAGCCCATAACGGGTAAAGAAGGCCACCACTGGCTCGCCAGGGCCCACTAGCCCTAAGAAATCAAGGTACTCATTATGATTGCCTTCTCTGGGGTGCCTAGGCTGTCCCAACAGAATGGGGATCCCAAGGATTCCCCTGCAGAATGTGCATTCACGTTTTATATTGGAGGGTGTTTGCACACCATAGAAAATGCAACTCGAAAACCAACCATAGCTCCAGGGGTTTGGTAACATTCCAGGGGGACAAGAAATACAAGTGGAGGAAGACAGGATCCTCCCCCAGATCACTGCTGGTAGGCCCACAGCCTCCCAGTTCGATCTCTCTTCCCCATCAGTGCATAACAAAAATCTAGCAGCAATAATGCTCCATGATATTATACTGCTGGCGTTTTGCTCTTGTGCTGTTGAGTGCTTGTTGTCATACAGTTAACTCAGGGGCATATTACCAAGGGCCTTATCGCCGCTTTAGCTAAAGTGGTGATTTTTCTATTGCGCTATCAGCAAGCTGTCGCTAACAGGCGTTAGCGACAGCTTTCTGGCAATAGCGGCCGGTTTGGATGCCGCTTTGGATGTCAGCGATATTCATCGCTAATGACATGCAAAGGAGACATTTCCGACCAACAGGCCTAGTAAACAGCCGCTAACAGGCCTATCACCTATTAGCAAGGAGGCCCTGAGTTTTTTTTACACCTGCTATTTTCCTGACTTCACCATACCTAACATGGGGAGGTGGATTATGCTGATACGACCACAGGATCGTATCAGCAAGGTTTTCCTCCTTCCCCATGCAACATCGCTGGTTTTGTCACGATGTTGGCCCTTCCCTCCCGCTATTGCTGGAATATATATCACCATAGCGCTAATTGTTGCTAATACAGCGTTAGCGTGGTGATATATTCCAGCGATAGCTGGAGATGGAAATGTTTGCGCTAAGCGCGCTCTGCAATATGTTTCGCAGTTTCTTGCTAATATGGCCCTCAGTTCTACAGAAGTACCTATAAATACAAACATAAAGATTTTTCAAATATGGAAATTATGCTTGTTCTCAAAATTGAGAACAGGTTACTCGCCGCACGTCACACACAACTTTTCCATACACACTGTTCCCTCTACAAAAGCCCAAAAGAGTGCCGAATGCCTTAATAGACTCACCGAGTATATTTAGAAACCCTGATGCGTTCATTGCCTGTATATGTAATTCGCACATTTTATTTGCTGGTTCAGTGTTGTATGTATTTTAAACATAATAACGGTCCCCCTTCAGGTGTAATAGGGGGTCTTGAATTCAGTAACATGAGCTGCTAATTTACCAGTTTTTGACAATCATATTTTAAAATGTTGCTTTCATACAGAAATTAAATCGGTGCCAGTGATCTTCATACTGTTTACTGAACATGTAATGTCTAGCCACGTGCCGTAGTGTTTTAAGAGCACATTTTTGAGCATGCTAGTCTGATGACAAGGCTGATGTATCCTGTTTTACTTTCTGAATAATAAATATGTCTTCAGTCACAAGCCAGTAGTGCCCTTTCATCACGCCAAAATCACTCTGTTGACTCATATTATTTGTTCTTCAAACAAATACTTTCTACTGCAGATATTATTTTAAACTAGTATTTTTTTGTGTCCGAACCGGGGTTTTAGGGGTTGTTTGAATTGTTTTCTAAAATAAATACGATTTTCGACAATGATACAATGGAAAGTTAATCTTTTTCTACCTTTTCACATTTCAATTTTGTTCTTCCTTGTTTTGTTTTGAATTTGTATTCAACATGAACGGCTGTGTGCGGGATTCCAAGGGGGCGATAGCACAGCACCCCACGAGGCTACGCTGTGTTGCGTGACAGGGAGGGAGCAGGAGAGCACCATATCTTCAGAGATGTGGCTCTCTCCTCCCCTTTCCCTTGCGCCTGCGCTGATTACAGCTGCCGTGCGCAATGCACACACCTTAGCACCACCAAGGGTGGTGCATGGGTGTTCCCATGTAGCCCCCCCAAGTTTTCTCATGCTAAACCCAATTTACTAAAAACAGTAGATTGGGGTTAGCGTGAGAAAACGGTGCCCTTTTCAACCAGGCGCAAGGAAGGAGAAATGCTTTCATTTCACTGTGCTGCACACATACAAAGTGGGAAAAGCTTTCCCTTGTGTCTAGCATAGTTTTTTTTACAGGAAAAACCCTATGCTAGACTCGTGCACACACCTTAGCGCTGCTGCGCTAAGTTGTGTGCATTGATGAAGCAGGAGCAGTGCATCACATACTTTGGTGATGCAGTGTCCGAACATCATGCTGTGGCGGTTCTGACGTGCTGTGATGGAAAGTGGGGCATGTGATGAAAGCTATTGTCAAATCGCTGATCAAGAACCACATTCCAGTGCTGGCAGCAGCAATTTGGCGAAGTTTGCAGCGATGCAGTGATAAAAACAGATGCTGGGAGTTGATATATGGATTTTCTCCTTCAGATACCAGGTTCAACTTCAAAGGGTGCAGGAACTGGATTTGGCACCACTTGGATTGTCAAGACTACGGTAGTTGAAGTCCTTTATGACCCTCAGACTTCTGAACAGGTGGCAAGCACACACAAGCCATTGAAGAACCTTGGGAAGCAGGATACAGTCCTTTCACTCCCCGGACAGAAGCAGCACGCAGCAGGCCAGCACAACAAAGAACTAGGCAGAGTGGCATTCTCTGCCACCGCATCCATCTCTTCTTCCTAGCAGAATGTCCTCAGGCCAGAAGTGGACTGAGGCCCAAAACATATACCCCTTTCATCCTTTGAAGGAGGCAAACTTCAAAGGAAAGTCTTTGTAGGGCACAAGACCCCGCCTTTCTCTAACATGGCCCGGGCACACCACAGGGGAGTGGAGGCAGATTCTTGTGAGGACAGATACAGTCCTATTCAGGTATAAGTGACAACTTCTCCAAACCCTCTAGCTCAGGAAGACCTATCAACAATGTGATGGCCCAACAAGATATGCAAGGCACACCTCAGCTTCCTTTGTGTGACTGTCTAGAGCAGAGGTCTTCAATCTGTGTGGCGCGACCCCCAGGGGGGGTCGTGGAGTCCTGGGAAGGGGGTCGCAGATTCTGCAGAGTGCAGTTCCTGGCATTGGGCTGATCGAGGGTGTACACGGCGGAAGCCTAATTCACACCGAGGTGTGAAAAACATCAACGCCTCATTAACAAGTAAACGGTCTTTTAAAGACCTGTCAAGTACTCAGGTGTGGCTGTGTGTGTGTCCCTGAAGCTGTTTCAGCCGGGCTCGCATACACAAGCTGGGGGCGGGGGGGGCTGGAGGAGCAGACTGTAGTGTAGCCCTTTGAGTTCAATGGATGTTGCGCGCCTGGAGCTTTGGGTCCCTTGACACGTCCCCCGCCCCCAGCAGGGAGGAGGGAGGCACAGAGATGCCCCCCAATGAGCGGGAAAGAAGGAGCAAGAAGACGCAGAGAGCTGCTGACCCCCCCGCCCCCATGAGAGAGGCACAGAAAAGGTGGGTGGATGAATGATGGGTGGGTGGATGGATGGATGTAAGGCTGAAGGATGGATGGATGTGTGAAAAGGTGGGTGGATGAATGATGAGTGGATGGATGAAAGGGTGGATGGATGAAAGGGTGGATGGACGGATGAAAGGGTGGATGGATGAAAGGGTGGATGGATGAAGGATGTATGGATGGATAAAAGGTTGCATGGATGAATGATGGATGGATGTGTAAAAAGATGGGTGGATGAATGATGGGTGAATGGATGGATGAAAGGGTGGATGGATGAATGATGGATGTATGGATGGAAGGATGAAAGGGTTGATGGATGAAGGATAGATTGGTGAAGGGTAGATGTATGGATTGAAGGATAAAAGGGTGGACGGATGAAGGATGGATTGATGAAAGGGTGGATGGATAAAAGGTTGTATGGATGAATGATGCATGGATGGATGTGTGAAAAGGTGGGGGAATGAATGATGGGTGGATGGATGAAAGGGTGAATGGATGTATGGATGAATGGATGGATGAAAGTGTGGATGGATGAAGGATGGATGTACGGATGGGAGGATGAAAGGGTGGATGGATGAAGGATGGATGTATGGGTGGGAGGATGAAAGGGTGGATGGATGAAGGATGGATGTATGGATGGGAGGATGACCGGGTGGATGGATGTATGAATGGATAAAAGGTTGCATGGATGAATGATGGATGGATGTGTGAAAAGGCGGGTGGATGAATGATGGGTGGATGGATGGAAGGGTGGATGGGTAAAGGATAGATGTATGGATGGAAGGATGAAAGGGTGGATGGATGTGTGGATGGAAGAAAGAAAGAGTGGATGGATGGATGTGTGAAAGTGTGGGTGGATGAATGATGGATGGATGTGATGAGGTCTAACAGGCGCATTTATGGTTGTCAAAAGTTGATGAGGAGGAGTACCAGTTTCTAGATACTTTTGTCGGAAGGGGGTCCTTACGCCTAAAAAGGTTTTACAAGGGGGTCTCGGCATCAAAAAGTTTGAAGACCTCTGCTCTAGGGTTAGGGTCACTAGTCTGACAAGTTATGAGCTCAATTGCACATCTAGAATAATGGGACTGACTGAAACGTTCAGGGACTATTTGTGCCTACCTGAGCCTTATATACTGGTTCATTATTTTACAGTTTCTATTAATCACTAAAGGGATTTTTCACACAGCTTGAGTCCAGCATAAATATAGACATTCAGGGTATGATCACTTAAGGGGCTCTGCTGAAGTGAGATATCTGAGATGGATGTGTGGATGGAAGAAAGAAAGAGTGGATGGATGGATGTGTGAAAGTGTGGGTGGATGAATGATGGATGGATGTGATGAGGTCTAACAGGCGCATTTATGGTTGTCAAAAGTTGATGAGGAGGAGTACCAGTTTCTAGATACTTTTGTCGGAAGGGGGTCCTTACGCCTAAAAAGGTTTTACAAGGGGGTCTCGGCATCAAAAAGTTTGAAGACCTCTGCTCTAGGGTTAGGGTCACTAGTCTGACAAGTTATGAGCTCAATTGCACATCTAGAATAATGGGACTGACTGAAACGTTCAGGGACTATTTATGCCTACCTGAGCCTTATATACTGGTTCATTATTTTACAGTTTCTATTAATCACTAAAGGGATTTTTCACACAGCTTGAGTCCAGCATAAATATAGACATTCAGGGTATGATCACTTAAGGGGCTCTGCTGAAGTGAGATATCTGAGATGTTAAGAAAAATGGGTACTGAGACGAAAATGAAATTATTAATTGTATCGCCCCCCCCCCCATCTTCCCTGTGAAAGTAGGTTGTAAAACCTGACTGTGAAGATTACATACATCGTCCTGAGCGGTTTAGGCATTTTAGAAGTTCAGCAACACAGTTTTCACAGACCCTGCAAGGGAACAAAATAAGCCCTGATGTTTGGAAGCCCCCTTGGTGAGGACCTCAAACCTTCCTTCGACTGTCAGGGAAACAAAGATGATCAATTCTCCTTTAGATTGACAGGCCCGAGACTTAGTGGCAGGAACAAAAAATACTTATACCCTTCCAAGAAAAAGCAGTTAGGGGTAGCCTTGGTTTCCTGTAGGCAAATGATCTCAAATCTTCTGATAAAATTATCTAGTTCTCATCCTTAATTTGACTGAGGGTCCTGCAATATTCAGCTTATTAGGTTAAGTATCTTAACGTTTGATTCAGCTAAATCTGTGACAGGTGATACAAGAGGACACTGGTTGCTCCTGGTCAGGTTAAAATGCTCTATCAGTCAATCCCAAGAATCAAGAGAACTCAAGGTGGCCTATCTATTGGAATTGAACATCTGGCAGAGCACTGAAATCTCTATACGCTGAACCTTGGCCTGGTGCTTTGGTAGTTTGCCAGGGAACAAGGCCCAGTGCCTCAGGCCTATAAAAGAAACTCAGGTGAAGAGCTAGTATTTCAATAGAAATGCTATTTTTGTATGCCCCCTCAATTGATGCTTGGATTCTTTCCGTAAATTAAGACCTGTTAAAGTTTATGATCCCACAGTTCTCTTCAAATTGTTTCATGTTGTTGCCAATGCCGTTCACTCTTCTCCCTGAGTTGATCCATGCACTTACATGTGCACTCAAGGAAGATATGCTGCCCCAGTCATTGAATTGCCTTGTTCTTCAATTTTGCATACTTTTCATTGGTTTGAGCGGGGCACATTTTCAAGCACCACAAAGTAGGGGGTAGCTCCTGGGGGTAGGTTTATGGCCAGATCGTTGTTATAAGAAGGGAGATACTCATGTCTTAAGTTACCAGGGCCCTCTACCACCAGACCCCGAGTTGAGCACTGCAGGTTATTACTACCACCTATAAGTCAACCAGACCAAACCAAAGCAGAAGCAGCATCAGCCCCCAATGGCTGATGGGTGAATACATTTTCCTACAAGGTAGGAGCTGTTAATGGAGGGTTTTGCGGCATGCGAGGAACAATGTTAGGGCAATTTCGCCTCCCTTCCTGAACCCAACTCCTGACACGAGAAGGCACAGCAGAGGAGAGCAGGGGGCCTTGTTGTTTCAGGTAATAACTGGCAACTGGCAGTTAGTTAACTCAGATTCCATTGCCGCCAGTTGTTTTTAATTTTCTATCAATGGTCCCAGTAAGTTTGTTATAGAGAGCATTTAATAAGACTTTTATTGTGTATTTATGTTTAATGCACATCTCCCTCATCTTAGTGGTTTTTACTCCAGGATGTTTTGATTTGCTGCCGGGATCCACCCTCTTCCTTGCCCTATCACATCATTACCAGCTATAGAGACCACTTGAGCAACGGGTTCTGAAGGGAATTGTAACACCGCAGGTCCACCTTGGTACACTACTAGTAAGCATTGGAGAGCATTGCAGTAAGTTACTCGATTTCTGAACTGAGAGTTAACAGGATTACCAGTCTAGCACCCAACTCAGGGAGCATTGGAAGTTGCTCTGTATCTGACACCAGAGGTGGTGGGAAAAGACAGGAGAAGGAGAGCTGGCGTTTGGCCAGTTGCATTTCTTTATTAAGCACTTGGACAGCACGTTATAAAGAAACATCGAAGTAAGTATTGGTGTGAGGCTTTGAGGTATCAACAGGTGACTTACCTTTTCTCACGTTCAGCAGTAATAACAACACTGATGCTGGGAGAACAATAAGAATAGGAGATAAAATAAACAAACAAACTGAATAAAGGAAGTCAGAGGGGTGGTCCAGCACAGCCTCCTCCAGGCGATGATAGACCAAGATGGGCACGGTGTTCACCCAGTGTTCATCTAAGTGAGCGCTCTGGTGCATCTCACGCTGCTACTTTGGTTGCTGCTTAAAAGCGCTTCTGAAATTCGGGTCCCACCTCCTGGGCGAGCAGGATCCTGGACATTGGAGTCCCCAGTAGTGGCAAGCAGGTGAAGGTACCCCATGCTACAGACATGGTTGATGCTTAAAAGCACTTCTGAGATTCTGGCTCCTCCTCCTGGTCGAGCAGGCTCCTGAAATTTGGAGTCCATTGTAGAGACAAATAGATGAAAATCACAAGTTCAGGTTGACTGTGATGGAGCGTGGGCTGGATACAGGAAACAGAAGTTCCTGCTGAAAAAGCAACTTTTCAAGTTGTGATGCAAAGTGTTCCGTTTGGGGTTGAGAAGGCTATGAGGAGCAGGGCGAGTGTTGTGGATAGTCATTGCTGTAGCTGAAGTGCAGTTATAGCAATGCGGACAGACAGTCACAGTTGTAGAGCCAAGATCATGTTGGGCGTTACGAACAGTTTCTGCTTGAGTCTAGCTTTGGCAGTTGCCACTGACTGTCGATGCTCTAGCATGGAGTGCAGACTTTTTGTTGCTGGTTGTCGCTAGTGGTCACTGTAGTGAGAAGAGTTGGGTTCATCACAGTTGCATGTTGGTGGTCAGCACATTCAGCAAGATCTTTGTGTGAACAGGCCAGTTTGCAGTTGTGAAGAGCTTCAGCATTTCTTCTTTTCTTCAAGGAAGAGTTCAACGTATCCCTTGTCAAGGGTCCAGGACCTGGAAGGCACCTTGTGGGTATCAGGACCTCACTCCAGCAGAGGCCAACAGGCAGGTCCTCTTCCGGTCCAGACAGGTCCAGTTGCAGGTCCAGGCAGGTCGCGTTGCAGCAGTTTAGCTGCACATTTGCAGAGAGGCCCCTGAAGCTTGGTGCCTGCCTGTAGTACAAGAGGTCAGCCAGCTGACTACCATAGTCACTTTAGCCTGGGATGTAGGTTGCAGGTCCAGTTTTCCTACTCAGTATGCAGGGCTGGCTTCAACCAGCAAGGCATCCATCTTCTGTAGCATCCACACGTCCATGAAATTACTGAAGAGTGGGCCTGAGGGTCCCATTTTTTATCCCTGGTGCCCACTTTAAATTGAGGGACGTTTCTGCAGTTTTACTCCTACAGAGGTGTCTAGAAGTTCCTGCCTTCCTGTCTGTCTGGGGGCACAGCAGACTAGTGCAAAGTAATTTCCTTTATGAATGTGCAGGGCCAGTGCCTGTGAAGTGAAAGTGTGGTGGGTGACAGATTCAACCCCAGTGAGTCAGTATGGCTCATCCTGCCAACACTCAGGTCCTTTATTGTGATACTTTTGTGGGTAGAATGCACAAAGGCCAATTGGCAACTACACCTAGTCATTTGACGCAGGTTAAAGGTTGCAGGAACTAAAGGGTTTGGACAAAAAATGCCAACTTTATACAAGTGTAATTTTCAGTTGTGTGATTTAAAAACTGACTTTACCATTAAAGTGAATTTTAAATTACAATTCCTCAGACACTAAACATGATATTCCATCTGCCCCAACACAAAAGTGATCACTTTTTAAATGTAATAAAGTAACCCAGCATAATCCTATGGGAGAAGAAGGCCTCACAGTGGGTAAAAATGAATTTGGGAGATTTTCACTACCAGGACATATCCAACTTTTTAACTACAATGCACCCTGCCTATGGGCTATTAAGGGCCTACTTTAGGGGTGATATACATGATAAAAAGAACGTTTTAAGACTGGTAAAAGGTTTATTTTGACATGAAAAATTGGCAGTTTGAAACTACACACGTATGGCTGCGGTGGCAGGCCTAAGGCGTTTAAAGGGCTCCTTAACTGGGTGCTGTAGGCCCACGGTTGTATGATGGATCCATGTATGTCTTTACAGCACAGTGGTTACTACTACTAGGAAGAGGTGTGGCGCCGCGGCCAGGGCGACTGACACTGGAATCTGGGGACCACGGTTCGATCCCCGGCTCCGGCGGCAGGTTAGCCCAGCACCATGTGACTCTGGGCAATAGCTCTCTTAATCTTCCCGACGGCCCCCAGCGCCTAGAGACCCTTACGGGTGATTGTGCGCTTTACAAATGTGGACTTTACTTTACTCGGAGCTGTTGCAACTCACTACCTTTCCCATGCAGGATGTTGCAACGAATATGCCTTTACCACACATGCCTTGAATGAATGACAAGGCATCTGCATGGCAAAGGTTGTGTGTGGTAACAGTACCCACATTGTAAATGCTACACCCGCCACGGCCTTTCTTATGCCCCGAACCCTACAAACACCCCAAGCCCAGCAATAAACCCTTAGACTGTCTCTCACTGGGGCCCCTCCCCTGCCTCTAAATCTAAAGCCTCTTCCCTACCCCAGAGCCATATACACCACTCCTTTCCTCTCCCCCAGCCCTGAAAACCATCCTGCCCCCAGCCCTGAAAATACCTCAACTCATCCCTGAGCCTGAAAACTTGCACCTGCCCTAAGTTCTAAAACCCCGGCCCCAGCACTGAAAACTACTCCTATCCCAGCCCTAAACCAGCCTCCATATTTCTACTGCAGATCCCAATCCCAACTTTGAGCCCTAAAACACCCTTGTGTGGCACTCGTCCTGCAACACCGTCCCCAGTCGTGAGTCCTAAAACACGGTTCCAGCCTTGCCCAGAAAACTCAAACCTGCCCTGAACCCTTAAACCCAGCCCCAGCCCTGAAAATGACTCATCAAGCCACATCCCGATCTCTTTAATGTCCAGACACCTTTTCATCCTAAACACCTCCATCCCTCACCCATTCACTTCAAAATCGCTTATGTGCTGAGTATAGCACTGACAACCTTTGCCACGCATATGCTTTTTCTGTGTTTACAATGAAAATCATTGTAAAGGCATGCCTAGTAAAGCATACTCTTTGTAAAATCGCACATGATAATGGCTATGCATGGAAAAGGAATTCCTGTTCTAAGGGAGGCATTGTAAATGTAATGCGTGGTAACAGCTGTGTTGTAATGGCTGTTTCTCCAGGCCCACTACTACCATTTAATTTACAAGCCCTGGGTACATGTAGCACCACTTTACTAAGAACTTGCAATTCATTTAAATGTGCAATTTGGGTGTAATGGAGGGAGCACAAGCATTTTAATACTGGTTAGCAGTGGTAAAGCAGAGGTAAAGAGCACAGAGTCCTAAAATCGGAAAAAAAGTGAGTTCATCTAAATAGGAGGGGTGAAGACAAAACATTTGGGGTCGACCCTGCAGAGAAGGCCCAGTCCAATATAAACATTAAAGTGAAACACACATTTTGTGACATTTTTGTTTCTGTCCTCACATACCACCAGACACAAGGGCCACACCTCCAGGCGCCCATTGACTGTCTCCTGTTTCAATTGCCGAGAGTTCAAGGAGGATGGGCACAAAGGGGTTCCAAGTAGACAAATGAGCCTTGTCTCACCCAATCTAGTGTTGGTCTATTGAGCTTAATCACATGAATTAGGGTTACTCTCTCTCCATCTGATATATGATGATCAATGATCACCAGACTTCCCGCTTTTTTTATAGTCCCTATCCAATCTACAGACTTTGTTCACCGAGATTAACCAGCTTTTGAGGGCTGGCAGAGTGGCCTCTTTCCCTGCCAGCAGGATCGGATAAAAATTAATGACTTATGTCAAGGTAATGCATCCTGTACAGGCTGGACATTTATTCAAAATATTTTCAAAAGGGAAAAAACCATGATTTGCCTTCGAGTCATTCCTGAAAGCATACTCTGCAGCCCCTATCCAAAAACCGGTCAACCCAGGGTACAAAGCGAACATGTGGATATCGTCTGCCTTTTCCTCACCACAACAGTTTCAACAGGTTGGAGCACCAACAACAAATTTTGCATGCCTCTTAGGAGGTGAATATATTCTCTGTCGGTTAAAAAGGTGATTCTTCCTAAGTGGAGGTGGTTTCACCTTGGAGTAGAGGAGGCATAAAGAGGAGTGACAAATGTCCATTTATTCTTCCGCTGGCTGATATCCACACCAAAAATGGATAGGAACCTTGCACATCACATCATCAGCATTCATCAACTCCCAAAAACAGATGGAATCTGTTTTTGAATGGCCTAAGATCTTGTCACATTTCCTCCAACCCCCAACTACCACAACTCCCTCTATTTGCCCATCATTGACCTGAGCTCCCTGAGTCCAATTGTATACACGTATACCATGTGTTAGAAGTAAAGGGTGGGGAGTAATTTATTTGTAATTAATTATTAATTTGTTGTTCATTATTGTTAAATAATTAATTGTAATTAATTATGGTAATTGTGCATTTTTTTAGGTGCAGTTTATGGGGTTTATAGGGGTAAAGGGTCGGAAGTAATTTTGTTATTAATTAATAATGAGTTATTAATTTATATTAATTAATTGATTGGAAATTAATTATAAAAATTGTGTCATTCATTTTAGGTGCAGGTTGTGGGTTTTATGGAGGTAAAGGGTGGAAAGTAATTTATGTTTAATTAATTATTAATTCATTGATCATTAATATTGATTATTTAATTGATATATAATTAGGGTATTTGCTTATATTTTTTGTGTGTGGGTTTTACTTTTATAATGGTATATTGTAGGGAGTATATTCATTTTACTTACTCTATCATTAGTTGTTAAATACTATTAGTTTTTTAATTTCAAATTAGTTTTAACTGTGTAATTATTTTTTTACAGTTCAATTTTAGATGTGGGGTGTGGGGATTATAGGGTAAAGTGTGGGAAGTTAATTAATTTGATGAGTTTAATTTTTTTTAATTAATAATATTTCTTTAATTGGTAAGTAATTATGTTAATTAAGGAAATACATTTCTTTAAAATTGCATATGTGTGCTGTGAATTTTGTGGTGTTATAGGGTAGGAAATAAAAAAAGCATATTTCTGTAATAATTCATGTTTTTGTTTCTAAAGAATTTACAATTAAAAACATGTATTTGTTTAGAAATTATTTTTCTATTGTATTCAATATAATATTTGTAGGTATTTGTCATATGTATTTAACATTATAATATATTTTTTTGAATTTTAATATTAAGTATATTTGCTGTTTAATTTTTTTAATATTTATATATATTTTTAATTTATTTTGTTTTGTTAAATATATTTGTTGTTGTTAATATTTTGTTTGTTTTTAATTTTGAACTGACTGGGGTGAGTATATTAACTGTTACCCCTCCCCAATCCAACACTTTCCCTACTGTTGCACTCACTGGAGTGGGAATAGTGATTTTTACCCCTCTGCTATCCAACACTTTCCCTACTGTTGCTCTCAATGGAATGGGAATAGTAAAATGTATCCCACCACTATCTAACACTTTCCCTACTGTTGCGCTCACTGGTGTGGTAATAGTAATTTTTCCCCTCTGTTATCCAACCCTTTAGCTACTATTACAAATATTGGAGTGGGAATTGTCATTTTTGCTCTTCCACTATCCAACACGTTCCCCTAGTGTTGCACTCATTGGAGTGAGAATAGTAATTTTTACTCCTCCGCTATCCAACACTTTGCTTACTGTTGCATTAACTGGAGTGTGGACAGTATTTTTTACCCTTTCGCTATCCAACTTTCTCCTTACTGTTACACTCACTGGAATGGTAATACTAATTTGTACCCCTCCCCTATCCAATACTTTCCCTACTGTTGCACTGATTGGTATGGGAATAGTAATTTCACCCCTCCACTATCAAACACTTTCCCTGCTGTTGCACTGACTGGAGTGGGAAATGTAAGCTTGAAGAATTTTAAATAGTTTATTTTTTTTATTTATAATAGAATAATAGATTGTTTTTTGCATTTGCTTTTATGTTATTGGTACATACATTTTATTATTTAACATATTTAATATTATATATATATATATATATATATATATATATATATATATATATATATACATATATATATATATATATCAATATTTTGTACAACTATATATTTTTTTGATATTTTGGTACTTCCCTGTTTAAGTATAGGGAGTCCATTTTTTGCATTCTATTTTTTTTCATCTATATTTTTTACTTGTATATGTTTAACATCCATATTCTGTCAGTGTACCTTACTTATACCCAGTTGTGCCTTTGAAGTGGGGGTGGCTTTAGAGAAGAGTATTTGAAGTGCACAGAGGTCCTTTCTTCCAGCCTTGGCTCCAGATTATCATTAGGGGGTAATCAGCACTTTGGGCCCCATTAGGATGGCGGGCGGATCGCCCCCGCCATGCCGGCAGTAGCCACCGCCGGCCTGGTGGAGGCGATCCACCTGCCATCCGTGCCGAACGGAAAGATCGTCCGCCGCTTTCCCGCCCCAGTCGCCTTGCGACCGGGCGGGTTCTATATGGTGGCGGTGTCTATCAGACACCGCCAGCCATATTAGAATGGGCATTTTCCAATGCCTTTCTGTGGCGGCATTGCCACCACGGAAATGCATGTGGAGTCTGCATTGGGGGCCCGTTGGGGGCCCCCAGGGACTCAGGGGGGGAGGGGGGTGCACATGGGGGGGACCTATGGTACCCCCCAGCAGTTCCATGCACAACATGGCAGGTACCGCGCGGTGTCTGCCATGTTGTGCATGGAAGTGCACAGCATGCCTTCCTGCATTGTGGCGGGCAGTGCTGAGTGCACCACCCGCCACGTCAGGAATGCTGGATGCGCCCGCCACTGTGGTGGGGGCATCCTAATTGCAGGCACGGGACCCCTGCCCTTATGATAGGCGGTCACTATATACGATGGGATGGCGGGCGGACAAAGTCCGCCCGTCATCCCAATGGGCCCCTTTGTGTGGGGACAGGACATTCCTATTCAGGTGTAACTGTCAGCCCCACCCTCCCTTCCAGCCTGGAAGAGGCACTACAATACAGATGACCACTCTGACACACCTAACCTTCCAGTGTTTGTGGCTGTCTTGAGAGAATACACAAATTGAAGCTATCACCCACCCCAGGTGAGTATTGGAGAAAGGCTGCAGGCAAACAGCACAGTGAAAGCAAAGGACACACTATTGTTAGATGAAATGCATAACAAGTCAAACATTCACTCCAGTAAAGATTCTAGGTTAAATCCATCATTATTTTGCTCACCATGCCAATCCAGTTTAAACCCATCCACATGCAAATCAGTCTTGACCCTTCTCCTCATGGGAATAGTTCAGCCCGAACTGCCAAGCCAGTACCTCTACGTACCAGAAACAAGCATCCTAGGACAGTTTTGGGGTATCACCTCTCATCAGCCAAGCCAGCTTGAATACAGTGGCACAGTGAGCCTTGGACCCACATATGGCCAGACCTGGAGCATTTAGGGCAAGAAAGCAAAAAACACAATATTTGTGAATGGAATGTGGAACAAATCAAACATTAACTCCCAGTCAAGAGATCTGAGTTAAATCCATTTTGCTTTTGCTCACCATGCCACCCTTGTTTAGACCCATCCATTGGCAAATCAGTCTTGACTCTGTTCCTTAAGGCAACAGTCCAGCCTGGGCTTCCAACCTCTGTCCTCCCTGGACTGTTTCGATGGGGAGAAGGTTCAATTTTGATATGTATATGGCTGGGTTCAATCTGGAAAGGCATGGTGGCCATAAAAACAATGCATTTAGGCACAGATCTCTGTGCTGGGGTGAATGTTTGAAATTTTCAGCATTCTGTCCATCAATTGTTCTTTTTGCATTTGTCACCCCGAGTGGGGCGGTTTTGACCAGAAGTGGGTCCCGTGCTTACCATGTGTTGGCAATCAAGAAGCAGGGATATTGTAGTGTAGTTCCTATATTCCCAATAGGCTCTGCGCATTGGAATAATATATACTGCAGCTTAGAGGTAGAACTAAGGTCAACTAGGTCTCTACCGAATATATTAGGCTTAATTATGTGTGTGCCAGCTAGCTCAGTGGTCACTAGAAACTTTATCGAAAGTACAAGAAGGGATTAGTTTCTGACAACCATATAACATGACAACTTTGTTTCCAAAGAATAAGAAATCAATCTTCAGAGTCGTGGAAACAATAGATAGCTATTTTACTCAGTCAATCGTGTATACTTAGTTTCACCAGAGTTGCTGAGAAATTAGAGAGACGGGCGTTTTCAATAAAAGGTATTTATTGAACAGTCTTCTATCGCAAGCATGAGAAATGTACTGCTACAATAGAAATGCTGGTTATAAAGTACAAGGCATATAATACACACAGTATTATAAAGTAGTACTGTAAAAGCATGATATGGTTTCTAAGCCATAAGTTGCTTTAAATAGATAAATGCATAAAATACATACAATGATAAAAAAGATGGCTAAAAGTACTCAACTGGTGCTTCTAAAATACGCTTACCCCGATGTACCTGACCTAAGCCTAGCACAAGGGAAGAAATAAGTTTTAGGAGTAGTTTTTAAGTTTAGTACTCTTTGCCTAGAATCTGCCAAGAGTCTAATCAAGAATTCTCTAAGGGTCTAATCAGCTCCATACCTTGGTTTAGAATGAAGGAGGTCTTGTATCTCTCTCTCAGGACTCGATTTCCCAGATACCCGCAAGGGTAAGCTGGAAACACTGGAGCTGGATTTCTCGGCAAGAGACGAAACAGCGTCTCTCAGTGCGTCTGCTGGAGGGTATGCTTCCTTCGGCACTTGCTGCTGCAGGGCGTCGGGCAAGTAGTTAGTCGATCTGCTCCAAGAACCACCGTGTGTTAGTTTGGGCAAATGTAGGCATATTTATGCCATGAAGGTGCCGAGTTTGACGCATGATTGGACTTAATAACGTCACTCAAAGGTTCAATTCCCAGAAAACTCCAGGATTTCTTGGATAACTTAATATTCAAGCAGGGGGGAGATCCTAGCTGCTGAAGGCAGTTTTTTCCAAGAAATCGTTGGGAATTCTCGGAACTTAGTGGAAGGAGCCTTGCCGTATGTGGGCTGTAAGGCTCAGGCCAAATATGGTAATGATTTCTATGCCTATATAAGGATAGGTTAAAGTATACCTATATAAGGGCATGAATCGGGAAAAGTTACACTAGGGTCCTAGATTCGTTTACAACACCCACTCCATGATCTTAAGTTCATTAAGACTAGACCTATAAGCACTGATCAAATCTAAAGTAAGTGTTCACAATCCCACCCAAAATACAAATTTGCATTTGAAAAGGCTTGTTTACTTGAAAAAACAAAAGTGAAAGTACACTGTATGAGCTAATAGGAAAGTATACCTTCAAATATTTACAAAGCAAAACGAAAATATACATTCATGAAATGTCTCTGAAGTCTGTACAGAAAAGATAAATTAAATCGAGACCATTCCATAGCATAATTTTTGAAACCACTGTGTTATGACGGCTAGGCCAAAATATTGTCAGTAGGAAGTTCTATAAAGAAATATTGTTCTAAATGAATAGTTCTAAAAAAAATATTTCTAATTTTGGAAAAAGTTTAAAAGTTGAATTTGAAGAAAAGTTTGTAAGCCGGAGTGTTTGTTTTGAAAAATGAAGGACGAATTGCAGAGTTCAGGGAACGACGTGTCAATATTATCAAAAGTTATTTTCAGAGTCAGGAGAAAACATCAGATCATCGAGGCTGGCAAAGAAGCCGTCTACCGTAGTAGGCGAAAGTGGAACTACTTGATCAAGCAGATCAAATGCGCATAGGTGTGGATCATTGCCGTTAGCATAGGAAGCATTAGCAACGTCAGCAGTCGATGTTACCTGTATGCCTGTAGTTTCTCGTACCTCACCCGCAGTTAAACTTGCCGGTGAGACCTCAATGAATGCCGTCATCAGAATTGGCAGCCGTTGGGGACAACACGATGCATGAGCCGTTACAGGACCTAGCAAAGCATTAACATCCGATGGCAGTACTGATGGAAGTGTAAGACAGATGTCTAACACGCATTCTTCTCCGCAAAGTAGGCATCGCAGAACAGGTAAGATGCAATCTAGCCAGATTGGTCTGAACGAAAGAAACCATGTGGTGTTCAGGTCTCTCAAACGAGCAAAGCCGAGAATCTGTGTTATCCGCTCACGATACCTCATTGCACGGAGGGCTTCTTCCATGGATATCTGGGTATCGTTGTTTGCCGGACTTGCCATATCGAAGCAGGAGAAATAAAAATAGTATCCCAGCTACGAGTCCCAAGATGAGAGGTAGTCCGCCGAACACAGAGTGTACGAAATTTGGAAGAATGCGAGGACTGCTTCAAAAGGTGCTAACAGTCCTTAAAAAATTGTCTTAAATACATGTGCGATTCCGCTGGTATCAGACATGTTTAAGATTTGGCTCAACATTTCTACAAAATGCGTAGGACAATTTGTTGATCGTAGGGCATGTATCTCTGCCGAAGTCCTTGCGACTTGCGAATCATACATTTCTCTAGACGAGGTCAGCGGCACAGTTTTTTGCAAAAGAATGGCTTTCATTCTGCATCAATCCGAATAGAAGAGATATTCAGTGAAGGCCATAACGCCGTCCCTCTGTCTGACTTGCTCCTTGGATACCATACTTGCATACAACAAGTTACCCTGGAGGACACACTAACGAGATAATGTTTTCGTGGCAACATGCCACAGCAGCTGTGATCATTCAGTAAAACGTAGCTGCCATTGGATAGCTGTCTGAAAATTGGTTCTATTACTGTGGAGGGAGTTCCATGCAGGAGGCATGAGAGGTTATTTGCAGAACCATCACAGGCTCCATGTAAATTAATACCTTGGCACACAAGTGTACCACTTAGTGAATTTTTACAATTATTACCACTAAGGAATATCTCTCTTCCCCTATTCCAACATTTGTGTGTGTAAGGTAAAGTCCAGGTTGACTTAATGTATTCTTTACCCAAACTTTCATACAGGCCCGCTGGTATATGCTGTAAACAATACTGAAATTGGAAAATCGTCACTGGTATTGTTATGGTGCGATGAATTATCCATTCAGTGACAGGTTTCTCAGAAACTGTCAATGGCAACCTTTCCAGTTTTTCAATGTTCCGCACCGTATAGTCTGCTCCTTTTTGTGCCAAAGAGATTTGTTTATCTGTAAGGTTAAATACAGAAAACAATGACGTTGTGTTGATTAGACGCCAAGGCACGTAGCCTGAACGCAGATTTTGCAACGTCCAGCCTAACTGCATGATAGAACGTAATTGGGACTGCCATGTTGTAGCATTGCAAATTCCTGCTCTATTATGTCAATGGAAGAAGATACAATGTTGTCAAAAGAATAAATTCTGGAGGACAGAGTCGTTACCCATTGTCCACTACAGAGAGACTTTTCTCTAAATTATTACAATCAATTTCTCGTATCTTTTCTTCAGTTTCCATTTGCGTTACTTTCCAAGCTTCGTTGTACCCAGTGTATATACCTGCGTATATGAAACGTTTTTGATGTGGTTTGCGAGGTCCCAGCAAGAAATCTCGCAAATCATTGCCTTCTTTAAGTAAAGATAAGTGTTGTTTAATCTCCGAGAGTGTAGATGTCTGTAGCATTTCAAGGCATAGCTTCCCTACACTATAAGTGGTTACTATCCCTGGATGTTGTCTGTGGAAGTATCTTGGATCTGGCCCGTTCATTTTGAAACCTTGTGTTTTGTTCAGGAATCTATCTCGACAGTTATTAGTGTCTGTGGGCCAGATTAACCATTTTTTTCCAGTCAGGATCAGTTCTGTTTAGTTTTAAAATGTGGGATACATTAAGTCCTTATCAGTATTGTTATTACTGTCAGGTATGGGATTAGGTATAGACGGTTTGTTTAAATCTTTTATCTTAGCAATGCCAAGACAAGATGTTTGTTGAACAGTGTCATTAAAGAACATTATTTTTTCTGGTATTATGCAGGCTCTGCATAATGCTTCTAAACCTTGCACCTGCCAATCTTTTGTAACCCAGACGGTCTTTGTCTCAATGTTGTCGATCCAAAAGTCAAAACCTAATGTAGACATTTGAGCATAAAAGTTTGCAGAATAAATTTGTTTAGTGTTGGTCAACATTGTTTTCATTCCTGTCTTATTTTCATTTCTAAAATAAAAAGTTTCTGGATTGGTAACATTATACCCTGAGAAGTATTGAAATTTCACATAAAATGTTTTCGAGCTCCCTTTTGCTGGCGTTGGACAATGTTCCCATTGATTGTAAGTAAAAACATTTCTAGGGTTAGCAGATTTATGCAGATAATGATGACCATAGTGATTAAAACAATACATTTGTTCATAATCTGATGAACCTGTTAAGTATTCATGTTCTGTGAATTTTGCTGACATTTCTAAATCAGACATCATGTTATTAACAGCTTCAAAGTCCCAATCATCACTGAATGTGCTGGGTGATGTAAAGTCACTTAAAGAAACCTTAAACTGGTGTGGAATCTTCAGCAGTTCCACCGGGCCATAAATGTCATAGTCAGTAGTGTCCCATGCTATACCACCAGGTATAGGTACGGCTGTGATTTTCACTGATGACAGGTCTCTTTTTTCACGATGAGATGATTTGTGAGGTGTCAGGACCAAGTTGATTTATTGAATGCTGTGTCCATAGAACTATATTTTCATCTATCATCCTTCCCAGCTTAACACAAGTATGAGCCAGAGCAGGAGAAAAAATGCACCTAACCCAATCCAAAATTCAACCCATGGTGAAACCAGATATGTTTTTCCAAGTTGATGAAATAGTTCTGTTAACTTTTCTTTGTATGTTTTTATTTTTCCTGGAGTTTCTTCAATTTTACTGGGATCTTCTGACAAGGTATCATAGTTTATGAAATAGCCAGAAGCAGTTCTGTCAATTGTAGGTATAGCTTCAGGATTATTCGAAGTCACTGGAGCCTTTTCTCTTTTTATCATATCTATGTAGTCAGATGTCACATCATTGTAGATAGGTGTGTCTTGACGAACTGTTATTTGGGTATCCAGAGGCATAAGTTCCATCGCTTTGTTGCATAGTCCTTTTTTTCTAACTGCAGGTTTATCAAATGTGATAAGTCTTTCAGTTTGAACCTCTTGGATTGTAGCAAGATTTGGATGTCTGCTACTTCTCGGGAGTCCACTGGGTCTACTACTTATTATTGGCCACATGATTGTGGTTTGACCAAGTCGATTGACACAACTCTGTTCTCCCTTTTACCAGCAAGGGGCGGTAGTACCACTGATCTTGTTCCGTGGATTGCCAAGACAGGTACGGCTTTTCTATAAGAAGGCCCAAATTCCTTCGTTACCGCAATCTTTTCACTGACTAGATCCCCAATCTTTGGAACCCAGACAGGTCGTTTTTCTTCAGCGGTTGTTTATTTCTGTATTGTATTACTCAGACTTCTTCTTGTTTCATTTAAGTCCTGTAAAACAGCCAAACGATCTTTGATATCAAAGGGTTTTTGTTCTACCACTGAAGTCTGACTATCGAGGTCCCCGATAATCATTCTAGTACCAAATATTAGTTCATACGGAGTGACTCCACCCAGAGAATTTCTTGGCAGATTATTAAGACTACGTTGTACACTTATTAGATGTTTGACCCACCCATCACCAGAACCTAATACCTTGGCTGTTATGGATTGCTTTATGTCACAGTTTATTTCTTTCCACTGCCGCATTACCCTTGGGATCGAAGGGACTAGAATACCGTAATGCAACACCCAAGCTGACCATGGCCTCCTTGTAAGCCCTAGAGCTAAATGCAGGACCCTGGTCAGAATTTAAAGTGCCAGTTGCGCATGTGCCGATAAAGACTCGCAAATTCTTTATAACAGTTCTGGCGTCAGCCGAGCGCTGGGGCCACATCCAAATGAATCTTGTCCTAGTAGTTGTGGAATCGCATTCGTCTATTGTGACTTTTGCGTGTAGATAGTCTAATGCTGTCTAACAACGGTATCTGAACTGGATGGGTTACTCTGTAGTCTGGTGATTGGTGGTCATAAAGGCTATGATAACTGTAACAAGTATCACAGTTTATTCCAAATTCGTAAGCTTGGACGCTCATTCCTGGCCACCAGTACATCTCTTCTAATTCTTTTAAAGATTCCAAGATCCCATGGTGTTTCAGACCCTCTCCCATATGTGCTTCTTGAACCAAGTAAGCTCTCCGCTTCCTGTTTGGAATCACTCTTTCCCCCACTCCAGGGATTCGAGCAAAAGGAACGGAGTTTGCATCAATTATGTATGTATACGTGAGTGGATAGTTCATAGGTAATCTGCATGATTACCTTCCATTGAGGCTTTTACTGCTAATAGCGTTTCACCATCTATTGCTCTTGTCAAGCGTTTTATTGTAGCTATGGAAGCCGTTTGTACAGCTGCCTTTGCTGCTTCATCAGCCAATTAATTCCCTGCAACGTGAACGTCATCACGTTGATGACTCAGTGTATGAATCACATGAGTCTTTTATAGTTCTTTCTGTAAAAGAACTACTTGTTCCCAAAGCCTTTTATGCTTTATTGTGCCACCTTTTGCGTCTTTGAAATCGTTCTGAACCCAGTTCTACAGATACTCATTGTAAGATTGTACGCAGTAATAGTTCACCCTGTGCAAGAGCTCTCTCTTTTGCTACGGCAGTTTGAACCGCTGTCAGAATTTTTTCTGTTGATTAGAATTTCATTTCAGCTTGTGTGTACAAGTGTGATTTGTATGCAATTGGTACCTTTTCTCCTTCATTAAAAGTCAGGTATGTGAATCCGCATTTCCCTGGGATGACACGGATCACTAGATTGTGAACGTTTTCGCGTGTCTGTAACTGTTTTTTTGCTAACATGTCTGTTTGGACTGAACACAGAATTTCTGTATGTGTTTGAGTCCAATTAGTTGGTTTGAAATCTGGTTTGATTAGTTCATAGAGAGGTTTAACCCTCTCTGCGTTATTCAAAACGTAAGTTCTTCCAAAATTCAGGAAACCTAGATTCAAATGTTAGTTCTTCAGCGCACATTTCTCTAGAAAGTTTGCTGCCAGGCTTTTGCCTTCACTTGATAACTCATACCCTAAGAATAGGTCGTTGAGGTGGGCAATTCGTGATTTCCTAAAATTGAATTTATACCCTTCAGAAGCAAACCCAAGTATTATGGTATTTACTCTTTTTAAGTGCCTGCCCAAATCGTCATCTGTAAGATAGATGTCATCGACATAGCATAATGCCTCATCATCGTACATTTGTAGTATTTCTGCTACTCTGGCTGAAAATAACCCCGGACTATTCTTAAATCCCTTGGGGAGACCCCAAAATTGCCGCTGTGACCCCAATATTGAGAAAGCGGTCAAATACCTGCTTTCTGGTGCAATGTTTTGACAGAAAAACCCATTTGAAATGTCTAATGTGGTTTTATTTTTTTTCGCACGATATTATTCATCAGTGCAGCACTATGTGAATTTTGTACTGCAAATGTTTTACAACAGGAGTTTAGGTGTCTGTAATCCAAAACTAGACAATATGAATTGTCTGGTTTGGAGACAGGAAACAAAGGATTGTTCATAGATGAGGTGCATGTTTCAATCTCCCCTTGATATTCAAGTTGATTTAAAATCTCCCTGACTTGTTCTTTAGCTTCCTGTTTAACAGGGTACTGTCTCTGAGCAGTAGGATGGTTTTTTAACTGTAGTTTGTGGTGAGGAGAGTCCTCATCCCATCCTACGTGAGCTTGAGCTACAGCCCATTTCCTTGCATATGTATATTTTTTATGAATTGAATTGTGATTTGAGAAGACTGGCATAATCATTTCTTCGCTGTGCGGGCACTCCCTAACAACAACAGGTGGCCAGATCATTTTTCTAGGCATTTAACTCTTTTGAAATATTTTCTAAAAAAACAATAAAATTATTATGTACTTTGAAAAATTTGACGTGATTGATTTTCCCTGTACTTGATCTGCTCCGGTGACAGTGTGTTTATGTAAGGACCCCGTTCTGGGGCCTAGTTTAAGTATTTGGGGCAGGTAGCTTTCTTGTTTTTGGTTCATTTTCTTTGTCCCCCTGTAAACCTGCCTCCATTTTGCCAGGGGTCCCCCTTCTTAGTAGTTGATGCCAGATTAGTGCCATCAGATGGAGAGCCACCCACTAGCACTCGGCTCCCTCAGTCCATATCCAGGCAGGCCAATAAAACATTATTTTATGTACGCAATATCAGAATTCTTCAGACTCCCTGAGTATCCTCTAGGTGGAGCGCCTCCTGCTTGTAGTCGGTCCACCTCTTCAGTTTTGACCACCAGTGATACATATCCTGTCCCCTGGCAGACATCTAACTCATAGTCAGTTATTTATGGGTGAGAGTCAGAAGTCTATCAGTGACCTTTCCTAGCCGCCGATCAATCATGGAGTCCTAGTAAACATTACAATAGTCTCAAGGGGAATTCCATATCCATGGCCCCTGAAATACCTGGAGGACCCTCACTAGTAGGGTAACATAATCGGACAGGACCAGACCATATTAAACAGAGTCCTTGGCGGCACACCAGGAACACTCATGATTCACAGCTGGGAACATAGTATGTATGCATTCGGGAGTAGGATAGGCATGGTCTAAATAAACAAATTGGATGAGTTTAAAAGGGGCATTACAAAACACCTTCGGACTAGATATTAATATCTTCTTCAAGGAGGAATTAGAGAGAAGCATCCTTAGGTCCGCTCCTACCGTGACCAGAGGGTTGAGAGATCCAGATGTGTCCCCTCCAGCAGGTCCTCATACAGTAGCATAACCGTGTTGGTTTCAATGTAGAATGAAATGGCCCACTGGGATATCATAAGGATAACTGAGGTCTAAAAAAAGGCACAGTTCATCCCTGCAAAAAGATCTCCGAGGACATCGATTCCCACTGCCGGCCATTCATGTAGAACTACCCACCCCCTGGACAGTTCCAACATCGAATCACCAAAGCAGGGAGTTCACAACCACGTGTGTACGGGGTCAGTGATCGGGTGGGTTGTAAATCACAAGCCAACACATAACATGCTGTCCTAACCAAGACATTCAAGGTCTGCATCCTAGAAGCAGGGGTAGGCTTCAACAAGAAACCCAGAAGATAATCCTTGGAGGGGGAGCCACACTCAGCAACTTAAAAACCATCCCACATAAAGGCCTGTCAATGGGCCACCCACTTGAGGTTCGTCACTATGTAATATACGTCCAGGTCAGGTGCAGCTAAGACATTGCCAGACACTTCAATAGAGCCAATCAAACATAATTAGGAGGCCCAGTAAAGTGAGAGAAGCAAGCTGTCTAGCTCTGTAAAGAATTGTAGAGGCAAATCTAACGGGAGTGCAGAAGATAGATAACGAAGACACAGTAGAATAATCATTTTGGATGCAGCCATGCAACCGTTTACAAACAGAGGCAAGGGGAACTAGAAGGCAACAGAGTGCTGCAACCCAACTAACACACAGCCGCAATTCCTGGCATACAGAAAATCCATGGAGAGGTAAACCACACTCCTAGATATTGTATGGTATTCCACTCCCAACACAGCGTTGTAGTCATGGGGATAAGACCACATGTCGGAGCATTCCCCCTCAAAGGATAAACACAGGACTCAGTCTAATGTATCTTGAGTCCCAAATAGTTTTCAAATGTCGACACGGCTAATACTGCTCCCAAGATGTCAGTGTCTCGCCTCAAAAGGTAAAGCAACATATTGTCCAGAGGTAATGTGTAATCACCGATAATGTCTTCCCAGGCAGACGGAGCAAGCAATGGGCTCCATGGCCAACGCAGCCAAAACAGGTGGCAGGGGTCATCCCTGCAGAGTACCCCTTTCCACCCAGAAGGCTTTCTAGATCAAGGCTCCATTGCAATTACTAGCCAGAGGGTCTGTGTAAAGAAGCTGAGTCCACCAAACTAAGAGGCGACCCAGGCCCATGGTAAGCACAGTAGCATTAAAAAACTTCCAGTGAAGCAAGTCAAATGGCTTTCTAATATTCACTTACATAACCAATGCCTACGGGGGGAGAAATTCCTGCCAGTCCAAAGCCAGAAAAAATTGATGAATGTTAACATTGTGCTTCGCGTAGGAACGAAGCCCATTTGGTCTGACCGGGCGAGGGACCATATATGAGAAAGTAGGCAATTGGCTAGTATTTTACTCAAGATCCTATAGTCTACAATGAGCATAGACAGGGAAAGGTAAGAGTCAAGATAAAGAGGGTCCTTATCTTTTTCAGGCAGTGACACAACAACAGGCTCTCTCAGTGATCGCGGAAGTTGACCATGCTGCCATGAGTCATTAAAAAGTGCCACCAGACTAGGAACAAGTTCTGATGTGTAAAACATCATAGAATTCTATTGGAAAGCCATCGAGGCTCAGAACCCTACCCTTAGTCATATTCTGAAATGCTCCCTGCACCTCTTGCTCAGTAATATCCGCACCCACTTGAACCCCAACCATTGGATCCGGCAGCAGCCATGCCAACATCCTGAATGATTTATCCTGCTCCACATGAGCCCTAACCATATACAACTTTTAATCAAAGTTGCAGAGATGATCCACTAGTGCAAACAGCCCCTCTCACTCCTCTAGCAGTCATCTCCTACCACCTGGGGTGCCCTCCAGCTCACCTGAAAATATGCCAGGGTGAAGCTTGCAGAATTTCACTCCATGGAATTTCACAGTTACCGAAAAACTTTGTGGAATTTTGAGTAGTTCCACGAGTGGGAAGTTTATTGCTCTGCCACCCAAATACTTTTGACTTTACAGTGTTGTGACTTTTTACAGGATTGCCAGTTGTCTAGTGATAGAATGAATTGCACTGTGAATGTACAGAACCACCAATACTGCTGAGACACTAAACATGTATTTATTTTTAAAGACTGTGAAGTTTGAACTTAATGCTGGGAGCTTTCTGTATCTGCTGCACGTTATATCTGCTGTCTGAACTGCTTGTTTTCATGGAAAGTAAACCAAAGATTTTCTCTATTGCTTGTGGACAGGTGGCCTTGTAGCTTTTGGTGCTAATGGTGTTGCCAACGCATGTTTTTATCAGAGCTAAGCACAATGTTACCGTGCCTGGTTGCCAGTGCCAAGCACCGAGAGCGCAACTTGTCAGTGCTTCAAAGCTGAATAAGCATCGCTGACTTGACTGTAAGGATTGGCTGAAAGATTTCTACTGCTGCTTGGCAGTCTCCACTGCTTGTGGAGAGGTCAAGTAACATAAGTTATACCCCAGTGGAAACTTGCATAATGAGAGATCCTTTACAAATGCTAAGTTTGCACCAAAAACACAGGAGTTATAGCTGCATGAGAACTTTGAGCACATGACTGTTGATGATTGGTTTATAGACTTTTTTTATCAGTCTATTGTAAAAATATATTTGTTTACCAACTTCTTCACGTTAAGTTAAACACATTTTGTTAAAGAAGGTATTTATTAGTTTACCTTACATAGTAATAATACATGTGGCACCATGAGTCAACTTCAGTAAATTAAAAGGCAGGCTTTGGATTGCAAACATACATTATTTGCTAGCCCTAAAAATTGTTTTAAATTAAAGTTAAACCACCAAAGATAAAGGTTTTAGCATGTATAAGAGATCAAACTGCTCACCAGATGGACAAGAAATGCCAGCTAGGTGGCAGCTCCCATTTTCAGAGATCCAAATCGAAGTGTCACCCGTGTTAATCCAGATAGTTCCAAGAATCCAGAATGCAGCAAAGACCACTTTCCCTACACAATTAGTCAATTTTAAAGCCACATGCAGAAGCTCATTTGGGACAGAAACAGGTTACTTGCCAAATTGTGAAGCAGTAAGCATTAATCATGAATGAGAGGTCTGGGCAGGGCTGCAGGTGTGCAGTATGGCATCTGATTGCACACACACACACACACATACCGTGGGATGGTGCACAGGAGTTTCTCATCAGGATAGGCCAATGAGCTTTAAGACACATGCCACTCACACCGGCTAGAGAGTCCTGCTCTTCCTTTGCACCCACCCACAGAAGAAGATGGTTCAGCTGTCAGTGAGAGGGCTCAAGTGAATCAGAGTCCGAAGCATGGCTCACCACAGACCACCCTCAGGAGCCATTCAGTCGCACAAACCTTCAGTCCAAGAAGGCAGCACAAACAAATGTTTTTTGTTTTCCCACCATTGCCTCCTCCTTGTTAGTCTGCTTCCCCAATACCATTCTTCCTACCTCTAGCCCAAGTTACACAGCTTAAGCTAAAACCTGAAGGCAGTTCTCTAGATTGATGAAGTTCAGTAGTCGAATTAGACCTTCATATGAGCGATGAGGTGGCAATGTCATCAAGTAAATGACTAATAAAAGCTTGGGGAAAACATATAGAGTGTGGCTTGACAACTCCGAGAAATGTTTTAGGCAGAGGTTGATTGGGGTAAGAGTGTGCTGGTAAACTGTGCTCCACCAGCAGTTTGCAGGTTTTCTTTTTCAAACTCCATGCTCTAAGCAGAGTACGGAGTGACAAAACGCCGCAAACTCTGCAGCTGGAGCAGAGTTTATCCCCCACCCCTACCCGAAAGACCATCCAACACCACTCCCTGCTGCTGAACATCCAAGAGAAGTTGGGCATTAACTTCAACCCTACAAGAGGTCGAGTACTCCTGAAATACCACCTTCATAACCTAATATTCCATGCCAATGGACTAGGCCATTTTGGTGTTATCATTGTAGTATTGAGAGATCTGCTCACCCTACAAGACCTGGAAGCATGGATCATCTGGAAGAGTTGTAGTCACATAGGCATGCTATATCTGGGGGAAGATCATTGGAATTTGCCAAGCACAGCGGCATGATGTGAGTATGTTCATGCTAAGTATTTCAACCCAACCACTCAACAATAGAACAATCTACATGTATACAGCCAGTCAAG
This sequence comes from Lissotriton helveticus, assembly GCF_964261635.1. NCBI lineage: Eukaryota > Metazoa > Chordata > Amphibia > Caudata > Salamandridae > Lissotriton > Lissotriton helveticus. The sequence goes on along the minus strand of NC_136061.1, from coordinate 1,579,014,137 downwards.
ATGGACCTCAAGTTCATGTAATTCAGAGTGGTTGTCGACTACAGGAGATTTTGGGAGGTGAACCCACAAATAATCCATTAAGTCTCATTAACCAGACCATGAGCTGGCTGCTGCTGCCCTCCTACATGCAGGGGTACCACATATGGGCGGATGTGACCTATTGAAGAGTAAATCCTTAACGCAATTAAAATCACCCCCACCACTCTCCAATAAGGGACCATGAGAGAGAGCAGGGGCACTAAGAAAGTAAGATACGAGGATTGATTCAAGTTTGGTGCATACATATTTTGGAATGCTACATCCCTGCCATTCAGACTCCCCAGCATTAGGATTTCATGGTTCTCAAGGTCCTCAATCACCCCATGTAAGTGAAAGCGGACTCCTGTCTGAATCCAGAAAAAGGCACCCTGTGAGAAGGCGAACTATGAGTATGCATAGAGCTGGCCATACCAATTCTCCAAAAGATGCTTCCCTCAGATTTTGTAAGCTGGGTCTCCTGAAGGAATGCTATATGGACCTATGATACTTTAAATTATCAGTACATTATAATGTTTAGAGGGAGAAGAGAGGACCCACACATTCCAAATTTTGGCCGTGTGTGGGAGTAAACAAAGAGAAAGGACCAACCAGTGATCAACCAAAGGCAGGTGAACAAAACACAACAAAACACAAAACCAATTGTCACGCACCAACCCCCCCCCAAAGACTGAGACATGCAAACATCCTGTCTAAACAACACCATAAACAAGTCCCCGAGAGGACCCAACTAAAGGTGAAAAGACTGAATAGGTCAATAACAGGAATTTGCGTGTGGAGGAATAGCAGTTAGTGAGAGGTGGAAACCTAACTCTTAAGAAAGACAAAAGTATGAACGGATGCTACACACAGCACCCCCCCCCCCGGACTTCCCCAAACCCCTCCAGCAGGATCAAAGAAAGCAAACAGAGAGGAAAAGCCCACTAACCAACTTGCCCCGTATATATTGCATGTAAACAAGTCATGACAATCAGGACAAGCCTATAGGACACCATGACACCAAGTTGTTCACTGATCCCAGGCTGGCCCTGAGCAGAATACCCTTGAGATTAGGAGTTGTAGAGTCCTCATAGTCTGAAGCAGGGGATCAGCACTTAGGAGATAAGGCCGTAGAGAGCCCCCACTGGAACCAATAGTGGCAGCTACCTCAACCGCCCTCAACTGTTTCAGAGCCACCTGTATCTTTGATGGTCATGCTGTCCATCGTTTCCGGGAATGTTGGCGCTTGGGGCGCGAGGCACAAAAGGCTCTGGACACACTGTGCCCTTATCAAGGAGTTCAATCCAATCCCATGCCACAGATGGATCTGTTAAGAAGTGCACTTTATTCTCAGACTGGACCCACAGGCAAGCAAGGAAGAGTAAATAGTAGAAGAACCCTAGCTACACAGTTTCTTCTTCACTAAAAGAAGCCCTTCATGTTTGAACCTGAAATGTGAAGTCAGGATACAGAGGCACGTTAAATTATCCACCACAAATGAGCAGTGGGCTTGGGCCGGCTAAAGAAGATGATCCTTTTTTTTTTTTATCCTCATTTGCGTACATGGCTCCAATCTATCAAAACAAAAGCTGCCACAGAGCAGAAAATCAGGCAGTGCCTTTGTACTGTCACAGCGTCAGCTGGCAGGGATAGCGCAGGAGGTATGGTGACCAAATCCCAACAGTAACTGCTGGCAAGCCATGAGACTCTGACGTAAGGGCTGTTTGTTGATCAATAGTGCCCGAGGTACCAGGGCCCCAAAAGCACCACTACGTACTGTAGCAGGACCAGAAGGTGAGCCATGTCTGCATTAATCATTGGACCTGGGGGAAAAAAAAAAAAAAACCCAGGTTCAACGTGACCACACCAGCTGATTCCAAAAGGCTCTCTTTCCCTGATTCCCTCCCCTTGCCAGATCGAGTTTTGAAATCTGGAGAATTGAAGAATGCCATTCGTAAAAGGTGGGCGGCAAGGCGTCCTTCCAATGTCTGCAAATGTCCCTGCGAGCCGCCAAAATGGAATAGAACACCAGGTTAGAGGCAGCGCTGCGGGACTTCCCACTGAGACCAAAGATGACTAAGCCCAAATTTATGGAGATCTGAAGATCCAGTACAGAGGACAGTTTGTTACCTATGGAATCCCAGAAAGGAGTAATTTGCGGACATTCAAAGAACATATGAATGTCCGACGCCGCCTCCAGACCACATCTTGGGCAAGAGACCGGACCTGTCAGGGAAAATTTTGACAGCCTCTGCGGGGAATAATAAGCCCTGTGCAATGTAAATAAGTGGTTCCTTCGGAGCCAGGCTGGCTTAACCAAATCCCACAGCACCCTGCATGAAGTAATCCAGAGTTCTTCCACGTCTTTTCCTGGCATCGACTCAGCCCACAATTGCGTTGGAAGACACAATTTGCCATCTGCTTCCTCTAGAATCATGTTATACAAGAGTGAGATCTCCTTCTTTATAGGGGGTTTGTCCACCAGGCATGCCTCTAATTCACTCCCTCCCCCTATGGTAAAACTGCTGTTCCACGAAGACTGTGAGCGGGATGTCTGAAACCAATTTAAGATTTGTAAATATTTGAATCTTGAGAATCTCGGCCCGACTTTGTTGACCAAGTAATTCCATGAAAGTAGAGAATCATCAGAAAACAAGTCACCCCAGGATACAATTCCAGCCTCTTTAAGTGGTAAAGCTAATGCATCTTCGGCCCAGGCTGGAGGGGCAGGTAAATCCCATATTGGAGCTCTGCTTGAGTGATAACCTAGTTTGATCCAGTGCCTCACTCTATACCACATATTTGCCATCCCCTGTAGTACCTTCAGTTTATTTTTTTTAAATATTTGGGGTCTCCGAATTTAAACAAGAAACTGCCCTGGCCAGCTCCCTCACAGCTCAGCAAGGTGTAAAACATAAGAACCACGCCTGTCTCAGTTGGTGTTTTCAAAAGCATTCGTGCATGCGATAACTGAAATGCCCATGCGTAAGCCTGAAGGTCTGGGCCCGCCAACCCGCCCTTCTCCCTGCGACGCCTTATCTTTTTCCAAGCGATTCTTGGATTCTTGTTGTTCCAAATGAAAGAAGAGATCTCGCTCTGCAGCTTTGAAATTAATTTAGGGTCATAAACAGCGGAATTGAATTAAATAAAAAAGAAACCTTTGGCAGTATAGACATTTTTACGAGATTTACCTTCCCCAAAATGGTAAGAGGGAGATGTGCCCAAGCTCTCATCAGTTTTCGACACTGCGCTGCTACTTTTGCAAAGTTTAAGGAGGCAATCAAATGTATATTTTTGTCTATATTAATCCCCAGGTATCGCAAGTTAGCTCTTGATGTTTCACTGTGGGTATTTAAGTTGACATTCCATGACATTGACTCGGTTTTGGTGGTATTCCTCTCATAACCTGAAACCTTACCGAATTCCAGGGCTAAATCTATAACCGCTGGAAACGCAGTATTAATGTCTGGTGAAAAAATTATAATGTCGTCTGTGTAGAGCGTCACTTTTCTGACCCAATCGCAATAAACAAAAGGTTTAATTAGTATGTTTTCTCTTAGTTTCTGCGCAAATGGCTCTATATATAAGTCGAATAGCAGGGGAGACAGGGGACAACCCTGTCTCGTACCCCTCGTTACCCTAAATGGCTCAGATAAGCCCCCTTTGATCAAAATTGAGACCGAAGGGCTTCTGTAGAGCAGTTCTATTGCTCTGCGGAACTTGTCCCCCACATTGAATTTCAACAAGGCCTCCGATGATCCTTGTCTCTAAAGTAGAAGATGCAGGCTAACACAGGGCATGGCAGGACACCAGTACCAGGATTCCAAACTAGTACCCTGCGTGCATGGTGCAGGGCATTGAAGTTGGAGAGAACCTCCTGGAACCAGGACTGAAGAAAGGCCAACAGTGAGTCTCCCTCTACGTGCATGAGCAGTGCCACAATGCAGCCGAAGTTACTCCTAGCCTGCCACATTCAAACGGATGGCCAGGTGTTAAGTTTGTACCTCAAGGGCCTGAATGGAGTGATCCACTGATTGAACTGGCGGTGCGAGGGGCTGAACTGTGGTTTCTAGGGCAGTGACACTCTCTGAGACCCTCCAAGAATCCTTTTGTAGAAGGCCAGGCTCAAATGTGAAGGAATCAGTTTTGCCCTCTATACTTCCCCCAAAACATCCACAGCTGCCAGGAGTTTGTCAAACCTGTTCTCTAAGTATGAGGTGTCGCCACCCCCCAGCACTTTTCTTGATCCCATGCAGGGAGGCTGCCAGCGCTGCATCATCGGAGGCACGCTGTGCGCTGTGTGTGTCCCATATTGACACCTGAAATGAGTGACGGCCTCCAATTGACACATGATGTAGATGTACAGGACACATAACGAGGTGGGGGCTCTAATTTATCTTCAGTCCCAAATAGTTTCCAAATATCAACATGGCTGATACCGCTCCCAAGATGTCAGTGTCCCGCCTAAAAAGATAAAGCAACATATTGTCCAGAGGTAATGTGTAATCCCCGATAATGTGTTCCCAGGCAGACTGAGCAAGCAATGGGCTCCATGGCCAATGCAGACAAAAGAGGTGACAGGGGTCATCCCTGCAGAGTACCCCTTTTCACCCATAAGGCATTCTAGATCAAGGCTCCATTACAATTACTAGCCAGGGTGTCTCTGTAAAGAAGCTGAGTCCACCAAACTAAGAGGAGACCCAGGTCCATGGTAAGCACAGTAGCATAAAAAAACTTCCAGTGAAGCGAGTCAAATGGCTTTCTAATATCCACTTAGATAACCAATGTCTAAGGCAGGGAGAAATTCCAGCCAGTCCAAAGCCAGAAAAAATTGATGAATTTTAACATTGTGCTTCGCGTAGGAAGGAAGCCCATTTGGTCTGACCGGGCGAGGGATCATATCTGAGAAAGTAGACAGTTGGCTAGTATTTTACTCAAGATCCTATAGTCTACAATGAGCATAGACAGGGAACGGTAAGAGTCAAGATAAAGTGGGTCCTTATCTTTTTCAGGCAGTGACACAACAACAGGCTCTATCAGTGATGGCGGAAGTTGACCATGCTGCCAGGAGTCATTAAAAAGTGCCACCAGACTAGGAACAAGTTCCGATGTGTAAAACATCATAGAATTCTATTAGAAACCCATTGAGGCTCAGAACCCTACCCTTAGCCATATCCATAAATGCTCCCTGCACCTCTTGTTCAGTAATATCCGCACCCACTTGAACCCCAACCGTCGGATCCGGCAACAGCCATGCCAACGTACTGATTGATTTATCCAGCTCCACATGAGCCCTAACCATGTACACCTTTTAATCAAAGTTGCAGAGATGATCCACTAGTGCAAACAGCCTCTCTCACTCCTCTAGCAGTCATCTCCTGCCATCTGGGGTACCCTCCAGCTCACCTGAAAATATGCCAGGGTGGAGCTTGCAGAATTTCACTCCATGAAATTTCACAGAGTTACCGAAAATCTTTGTGGAATTTTGAGTAGTTCCACGAGTGGGAAGATTATTGCTCTGCCACCCAAATACTTTTGACTTTACAGTGTTGTGACTTTTTACAGGATTATCATTTGTCTAGTGATAGAATGAATTGCACTGTGAATGTACAGAACCACCAATGCTGCTGAGACACTAACTATTTATTTATTTTTAAAGACTGTGAAGTTTGGGAGCTTTCTGTATCTGCTGCACAATATATCTACTCTCTGAACTACTTGTTTTCATGGAAAGTAAACCAAAGATTTTCTATATTGCTTGTGGACAAGGTGGCCTTGTAGCTTTTGGTGCTAATGGTGTTGTCAACGCATGTTTTTGTCGGAGCAAAGCACAATGTTACCGTGCCTGGTTGCCAGTGCCAAGCACCAAGATGGCAACTTGTTAGTGCTTCAGAGCTGCATAACTATCGCTGACTTGAGGGTAAGGATGGGCTGTAAGCTCTCTGCTGCTGCTTGGCAGTCTCCACTGCTTGTGGAGAGGTCAAGTAACACAAGTTATCCCCCAGTGGAAACTTGCATAACGAGAGATCCTTTACAAATGCTAAGTTTGCACCAAAAACACAGGAGTTATAGCTGTATGGGAACTCTGAGCACATGACTGTTGACATTGGTTTATAGTCATTTGTTTATCAGCCTATTGTAAAAATATATTTGTTTGCCAACTTCTTCCCTTTAAGTTAAACGTATTTTGTTCAAGAAGGTATTTATTAGTTTACCTTACATTGCAATAATACATGTGGCACGGCACCATGAGTCAACTTCAGTAAATTAAAAGGCAGGCTTTGGATAGCAAACATACATTATTTGCTAGCCCTGAGTAGATGTATTTACTTCCACATTACCAGTCCATGTGTGCATAGCTTGCTCTGCACTCTGAACATTCTCAAAATACTCTTACAGTCTACAATTGTTTTAATTTAGAGTTAAACCAACAAAGATAAAGGTGTTAGCATCTAAAAGAGATCAAACTGCTTACCAGATGGACAAGAAATGCCTGCTTTGTGGCAGCTCCCATTTTCAGAGATCCAACTCGAAGGGCCACCAGTGTTAATCCAGATAGTTTCAAGAACCCAGAATGCAGCAAAGACCACTTTCCCTACACAATTAGTCAACTTTAAAGCCACATGAAGAAGTTCATTTGGGACAGAAACAGGGTTACTTGCCAAACATGTGAAGCAGTAAGCATCAATCATCGATTAGACGTCTGAGCAGGGATGCAGGTGTGCAGGATGGCATCTACCTGCACACACACACACACACACACACATACCGTGGTATGGTGCACAGGAGTTTCTCATCAGGACAGGCCAATGAGCTTCAAGGCACATGCCACTCACAAAGGTCCTCTGCACCTACCCACAGGAGAGGATGGTTCAGCTATCAGTGAGAGGGCTCAAGTGAATCAGAGTCCCAAGCATGGGTCGCCTCAGGAGCCATTCAGCCACACAAACCTTCAGTCCAAGAAGGCAGCACAAACAAAAGTTTTTTGTTTTCCCACCAATGCCTCCTCCTTGTTAGTCTGCTTCCCCAATACCATTCTTCCTACCTCTAGCCCAAGTTACACAGCTTAAGCTAAAACCTGAAGGCAGTTCTCTAGATTGATGAAGTTCAGTAGTCGAATTAGACCTTCATATGAGCGATGAGGTGGCAATGTCATCAAGTAAATGACTAATAAAAGCTTGGGGAAAACATATAGAGTGTGGCTTGACAACTCCGAGAAATGTTTTAGTCCAAGAAGGCAGCACAAACAAAAGTTTTTTGTTTTCCCACCAATGCCTCCTCCTTATTAGTCTGCTTCCCCAATACCCTTCTGCCTACATCTTACCCCTGTTACACAGCTTAAGCTCAAAACTGCTGGCAATTCTCTAGATTAATGAAGTGCAGTAGTCCAATTAGACATTTGTATGAGCGAAGAGGTGGCAATGTAATCAAGTAAATGACTAATAAAAGCTTGGGGCAAACAAATAGAGTGTGGCTTGACAACTATGAGAAATGTTTTAGGCAGAGGTTGATTGGGGTGAGAGTGTGCTGGTAAACTCTGCTCCACCAGCAGTTTGCAGGCTTTCTTTTCCAAACTCAATGCTCCAAGCAGAGCACAGAGTGACAAAACGCTGCAAACTCTGCAGCTGGAGCAGAGTTTATCACCCACCCCTACCCGAAAGACCATCCAACACCACCCCCTGCTGCTGAACATCCAAGAGGAGTTGGGCATTAACTTCCACCCTACAAGAGGTCGAGTACTCCTGAATCCCCACCTTCATAACCTAATATTCCATGCCAATGGACCAGGCCATTTTTGTGTTATCATTCCAGTATTGAGAGATCTGCTCACCCTACAAGCCCTGGAAGCCTGGATCATCTGGAAGAGTTGTAGTCACATAGCCATGTTAGATATGGGGGAAGATCATTGGAATTTGCCAAGCACAGCGGCATGATGTGAGTATGAACATGCTAAGTATTTCAACCCAAACACTCAACAATAGAACAATCTACCTGTATACAGCCTGTCAAGATGGACCTCAAGTTCATATAATTCAGAGTGGTTGTACTCTACAGGAGATTTCGGGAGGTGAACCCATAAATAATCTATTAAGTCCCATTAACCAGACCATGAGCTGGCTGCTGCTGCCAGCCTACATGCAGGGGTACCACATATGGGCGGATGTGACCTATTGAAGAGTAAATCCTTAACGCAATTAAAATCTCCCCCACCACTCTCCCTTGAAGGAATGCTATATGGACCTATGAGACTTTAAATTATCAGTACATTATAATGTTTAGAGGGAGGAGAGAGGCCCCACACATTCTATAAAAGCTATTTTTTCCTTGGCTGTGTGTGGGAGTAAACAAAGAGAAAGGACCAACCAGTAATCAACCAAAGGCAGGCAAACAAAAACATAATAAAAAAACACAAAACCAAGTGTCACGCACCAACTCCCCAGACAAAGACTGAGACCTGCAAACATCCTGTCTAAACAACACCATAAACAAGTCCCCGAGACGACCCAACTAAAGGTGAAAAAGACTGAGTAGGTCCATAACAGGAATTTGTGTGTGAAGGAGTAGCGGCTAGTGAGAGGTGGAAACCTAACTCTTAAGAAAGACAAAAGTATGAACGGATGCTACACACAGCCCCCCTCCCGTACTTCCCCAAACCCCTCCAGCAAGATCAAACAAAGCTAACAGAGAGGAAAAGACCACTAACCAACCTGCCCCATATATATATTGCATGTTAACAAGTCATGACAATCAGTACAAGCCTAAAGGACGCCATGACACCAAGTTGTTCACTGATCCCAGACAGGCCCTGAGCAGAATTCCCTTGAGATCAGGAGTTGTAGAGTCCTCGTAGTCTGAAGCAGGGGATCAGCACTTAGGAAATAAGGACCGTAGAGATCCCCCACTGAACCAATAGTGACAGCTACCTCAACCGCCCTCAACTGTTTCAGAGCCACCTGTATCTTCGAGGGTCTTGCTGTCCATCGTTTCCGGGAATGTTGGCGCTTGGGGCACGAGGCACAGAAGGCTCTGGACAAACGGTACCCTTATCAATGAGTTCAATCCAATCCCACACCACAGATGGATCTGTTAAGAAGTGCACTTTATTCTCAGACTGGACCCACAGGCAAGCAGGGAAGAGTAAATAGTAGAAGAGCCCTAGTTACGCAATTTATTCTTCACTAAAGGAAGCCCTTCATGTTTGAACCTGAAACGTAAAGTCAGGATACAGAGGTACCTTAGAATTGTCCACCACAAATGAGCAGCGGGCGTGGGCCGGCTAAAGAAGATGATCCTTGTCTCTAAAGTAGAAGATGCAGGCTAACAGAGGGCATGGCAGGACACCAGTACCAGGTTCCTGAACTAGTACCCTGCGTGCATGGTGCAGGGCATTGAAGTTGGAGAGAACCTCCTGGAACCAGGACTGAAGAAAGGCCAACAGTGAGTCTCCCTCTGCGTGCATGAGCAGTCCCACAATGCGGCCAAAGGTATGCCTAGCCTGCCACATTCAAACAGGTGGCCAGGTGTTAAGTTTGTACCTCAAGGGTCTGAATGGAGTGATCCGCTGATTATATAAACAAGGAAAATCCAACTTTAGGAGGGGAAGAGGAAGAGTGATCAAAGGGATATTGAAACACTCAGTGTTTGATAAAATACCCCTCACACACCAAAAGGCCCCTTGGTGTCATGCTTCATCATTGGGGTCTTCGCACCCCTCTATCGGGATGCGGCGTGCTGCGACCTACGGATACGCGGGAGCACTTTCAAATTGGCTATGTGTGGTGTACAGTGTGTGGGGTATGTAATTAAAGTGAGTAGGGAACGTGGTGAAGGTTTAAAAAGTACCTGGCACTTGAGTGAAAAAAAGTTTTATTCCGAACTCTGGCTGGTACTGTTAAAAATGAGTGCAGGGCGAGATCAGGCTGTTATGTTAATGAACAGGATCTCTGGTGTGCTATGTTGTCTAAATGATCCTGTTCATTAACATAACAGCCTGATCTCGCCCTGCACTCATTTTTAACAGTACCAGCCAGAGTTCGGAATAAAACTTTTTTTCACTCAAGTGCCAGGTACTTTTTAAACCTTCACCACGTTCCCTACTCACTTTAATTACATACCCCACACACTGTACACCACACATAGCCAATTTGAAAGTGCTCCCGCGTATCCGTAGGTCGCAGCACACCGCATCCCGATAGAGGGGTGCGAAGACCCCAATGATGAAGCATGACACCAAGGGGCCTTTTGGTGTGTGAGGGGTATTTTATCAAACACTGAGTGTTTCAATATCCCTTTGATCACTCTTCCTCTTCCCCTCCTAAAGTTGGATTTTCCTTGTTTATATAAGTATCAGAGTGGAGCGCAAATCCGACGAATAGCTCTACCTCCCTTTTTTGGTTTAATCTGTGATCCGCTGATTGACTTGCTGGTGCGAGGGGCTGAACTGTGGTTTCTAGGGCAGTGACACTCTCTGAGAACCTCCAAGAATCCTTGTGTATAAGGCCCAGATAAAATGTGAAGCAATCAGTTTTGCCCTCCAAACTTTCCCCCAAAACATCAATAGCAGCCAGGATTTTGTCAAACCTATCCTCTAAGTATGAGGTGTCGCCACCCCCAGCGCTTTTCTTGATCCCATCAGGGAGGCTGCCAGAGCTGCACCATCTTAGGCACGCTGTGTATGTCCCATATTGACACCTGAAATGAGTGAAGGCCCCCAATTGACACATGATGTAGAAGTGCAGGACACATAACGAGGTGGGGGGGTCAAACAACTCTCAGGCCCCTCAAGTACATCAGGGAGAACAGGGAACCAGTTCAGCAGAAACATACACACTAGGGCCACGGGCAAATTAGGGGGCAGGCCTGATGAGATAAAGGAGGAGGCAGGCAGGAAAATGGTGAGGCATACCGGTCCATAGGGGCAAGGGATGGGGACCACTCAGCATTCGGGCCACTTGGCAAAACAAGCAGAATGGGGCCCCAGGCCTGTTGGAACTCACTGCTGCCATGCCCAGGGGCATCGCAGTGAACAGCCTCGAGAAACTGGGTGTGGCCACAAGTCCAGGCACTGGCTGCTGGAAGTTGCAAGATGGAGGCCACAGGGACTCCCAGGTTTGCTGACCGCCCCCCCACCGAAGTCCACCAACCAGGGAGGGCACACCCTGCCTGAAGGATACTACCAAAGGAAGTAGGGTAGGGGCCAGTTACAAAGTACAAGTACTCCAGGGCTCTATGAGCGATATCTCCAAAAACGTGTGGTCACTTGTAGCATGACAGTGCTCACAGGACTGGCTAATATTAATCATAAATACAGCTAAATGTCTTTCTAAAATAATGCTAATCAAAATTAAGGCCAGTGAAGTTGCACTCAATACCCAAATAAAGATCACCCTCTTCAATAAGAGACGTGATTAAATAAATAAGGAGTTTGGTGAACATAAGCACTTCCTCATGCAGATCAAGATCACCAAATTACAAAAAGACATGAAGAGATTCTCAGATGAAAATGTATGGCCCTATATCAAGGAGGATTACAAAAACCAAAATGACTCTGCTACTGTGGCCAGGGCAGTATGGCTCACAACCATTCCAAGGTTTGCCAAAATTCCAGAATATGCGATTCTACCAATAAAACAGCATTTTTCAGGGAGAGGTGGCAGGAGGGGAAGACGAGGGAGAGGTGGCAGAAGAAGTATCCAGTGGGACAACAGGGGCATAGAAGGAATGAAAACCAGGAACCGAACACGGGACCAACAGCCACGCCTGAGCCGCCTCTAGACATAGTAGTTAACTTCACCAAGTAAATCTTAACACCAACAGAATTGGCGAGCATCAAGGGCCTCAGCTTTGTCCGAACCACTACTATGGAGAAATTTAAGGCCCAATGTGAGCTGAATGAGTTCTTCAGAAAGATACGAGTAAAAACATATTTCTATGTAAAGCCCACCATGAAGACAGATAATGGATATAACAACATGAGAAAAAAAATCCAAATTCAATCCTCTGATGTCAACTATTCCCCGAGAGTAGTAATACATTTATTGTTTTTGATTAATTAAAACCATTACAAAAAATACACTCTGATAAAACATTTTTGGTTAATTAGTCTTTTCAATCAGTGTTCTTTTAAAAATCTTGTATATTAAAAAATACAGGAATGTTTAAAAAGGACAGAGTACCCAGTGTGTCTGTTTTTCTCTAAGCCTCTGGAGTTATGCACAGATTACAGTTCGGAAGGATTTAAGTTTTTTGTTGTTTATGTACTCACACAGGATACAACCAGGCCTTGTTTAGGTGCTGCTAATATCTAGAACTTGACTGGCTTCCCATTTAAATGCGGTCGCTTGGGTTAAAGCAGGCTAGTACTACTTGTCTCTGGGTACGTATGCCTCATTCGTTAAAGTAGCTTTTTAGGAGGTCTCCCCTTTCCTCTTTTCGCTTAATGCAGGAGCATATTAAATGTTCAATATCTTCATTACCGACTCTGCATAGCCTGGATAATTTCCTGCAATTCTCTCAGCCATGGTGGAAGATGAGATGTGGCTGGAAGGAATACTAACCCATATTTTAAAAAGGATTCTTTTGACTTCCTGGAATATCCCAGTTCGAAGTATGCCTGTGGCCCAAATAGTTTGTAGCTGATCAGAGTCATCCGTGCGTGACTCCTACCTGAAAAGGTGGAGATGTCTTCAGTGAGGGGTAGTTTCCTAATAACCTTATTTACAATATCCTTAAAGTGCAAGTGTGTTGTTGGAATTTCCCATAAGTCAGCTAATCCGGTAGTGGCCAGTGATTCCTCCAAGTAGGCTTTGGCGGGTGAGATGGATGTATTACATAGTTCCTGCCAGAGCTGGTGGTTCAGTGTATTCCTGGACGAATTCTTAATTTTAAGTCAGTACTTGTTGTGCGAGCCTCGCCTTGCAAGGAGTTGCTTTGTTAGTCCAAATTCCAGTTGGATCTGTGCTGGAGAGGTATATGACGGGAGGTTTAGCATAACTCTGTATGCCTGTGCCAGGGTGGAATCCAGCAGTATGGTGTCCCTGCCTCTCAGCACTTCGCTGCCATAGGTGATTGACTGTGGCCGTTTTGCTTGTGCAACACGAAGCAATGGTGAAAAAGTTGGTCCAGTCAGTTTTGTTGAGTTGCCTTAGAGTTGTCGCAATCATCATCCCTTTCCTCTTTATGGCCTCAAGTTGTTTCACAAATTGACCACCCTTATCAATTGTGACACCTCAGTATATGTACTTGGTGGAATTTACAATTTTAGTTTTTCACAGGGACTAAGAATGAGACCGTTTTTCCCATTGATTTTCAGGGTTTTAGTTTTGTTGATGTTAATTTCCAGGCAATTTGCAGCTGCGTATTCATGAGATGTGTTAAGTAGCCGTTGCAGACCTACTTGAATGTGGCTTCCTAAAACAACGTTGTCCAGTATATGACATGCTGGAAATGGCTTCTCTCACTAGTCGAGGGACATGCATGTTGGTGGCCCTTAGGACTAATGTCATATCTGCTGTGTGAAGGTCAAAAATAGTTGGTGCGGGCACACAACCCTGTTTAAGACCTTTGCTTGTTGGTATGCGCCTCGAGAGGCGGGAGCCATTGCCTAGATTAACCTGTATCCATGTGTTGGAGTGCAATTGTATCAGAAGATTCAAAAGAGATGGAGTAATCCCCCAGACAGACAATTTCCTCCACAGGTTATCTCGGTTGACGTTGTCGAATGCCACCTTAAAATCCACAAAGCAGAAATGTAGAGTTTGTTTGGTTAATCTTGCCTTGTCAATAAGTAATGATATTGCTAATAGGTTCCTTCTTCAGCCACCTCTCCCTCGCCTTCCCCTCCTGCCACCTCTCCCTGAAACATGCTGTTTTATTGGTAGAATGCCATATTCTGGAATTTTGGCAAACCTTAGAATGGTTGTAAGCCATACTGCCCTGGCCACAGAAGCAGAGTAATATTGTTTTTTGTAATCTGCCTTGATATAGAGCTATACATTTTCATCGGAGAATCTCTTCATGTCTTTTTGTTGTTGTACTGGTCTCTCTGAAAAACATTGTCTGACAAGGGGGAATTATGTTATGCTCTGATGCCCATTCATGCAGCTCTGCTAGTAGAATACCCGCAAAATATTTTGCCTCGACATCTAGCAGAGCAATCAAGCGGTAGTTTTTGGGTTGAGTTTTGTCTCCAGCTTTATAAATTGGTGAAATAATGGAGCCCTTCTATGATGCGGGCAGACACCCAAACTGTCTAACACGTTGAAGAGAGGACTGAGAGTTTCTGACCAGTATTCTGGATCCTGTTTAAAATTAGCTGGTGGAATCCCGTTTGGCCCGGGTGCTCCTTCTTTCCTCCCTTTAGAGATTTGTTCCCAAATCGTGGTGGCATCAAATTTGTTTGCCTCAACCACATCAGTCATCACAGTTTGGGTTGACAAGGCTGGCTGGTTGTTCTTGAGAGTAAGTAATCTGCATACCTGTTGGTTAAAATGAGATTCTAAAAAAAGTTGTCCTTGTGTTTTCTGTAATGTGCGATATTAGACCACCATGTGCTGGTTGTAAAATTTTGTTTATTGTTGACCAGAAACGGGCACTATTATTTTCTTTAGAATCATAATAGAGTTTGACGCATAATTCCTTTTCATTTTGTCTGTTCATTTCCCACTTAAGTTTCCTACATTTGGCCTTGCTATTGCGGAGCGGTTGGAGTAGGTCCTTATCCCCCGGGCGTAGCCTAAATAATCTCAGTAATTTGTACACAGATTTTTTTAGGCATTTCAAGACGGACCTCTGTGTACTTGTTGCCTTCCTTGCAGCCATAGGGTCGTTGAATGGGAAATATTGGACTATGGATGAGTGAGTGTTCGCAAACAAGGACGTGAATGTTTCTCATATACAGGTGGGATTTCCAGTTGGATAGTCAAGCTCATTTAGCTGTTGTTTTGCTGCCAAAAGGACCTCCCTAGAATTTGCTATGAATGACTTGATTCTTTTTTAATTTATTGTACGGCATGCATGCATACCGGCTGGGTTTGAAATTGATTTGTCTGGGAGTGCTTGGATTAGGACTTCCTGGGGCCTATAATCACTGTCCCCTTTATCTCCTAGGCAGTAGCCTATTATATGTGAAAAAAATGGAAGAGACACTAGGGTGTAGTCAATTGTAGAGGTCACGTGTCCCGTGTGAAATGAGACAGCCGGCGGTGAGTCATCGGCAAATCTTCTATTAAGCACCTTTAGGCCAATATGCTCGAGTTCTTCTAGCAGCTCTAAACCGCCCTTTGAGGTTTGTCTGTGATCGCTGTGAGTTTGAGTCACAATGTTCCAATGAAAAGACTGGACCTGAGTATCTTCATTTTGGGGGTTGCCTGGGAGGTGTTGGTTGAAGTCGTCGGACAAAATAAGGTTTAGTATGGTGTGTGAACTGATTTGTTGAAGCAGATGTTTGATTCGATTTTTTGATTCCTGTTTTTTCTGTTTCGGATTTAAATATATGTTGAACAGCAGCACCTCCTACTTTTTTCCTCTGAGGTTGAGTTGAGCCTTTGTAGAGTTTACAGCTGAGAGGAGAGAGGGCAGTTCCTGCGCACTTTGAATTTTTGTTATTTTATTGTATGTATCTAGGCCACCAGATAGACGGCCATATTTATATTTCCTTAGGGCGGGAGTGCGGAAGCAAATATATTCCTCTATTTGCAATTGCTCCTCTAGCCAAGTTTCCTGCAGGAAAAGCATGCCACAGGATTTTAAGTAAACAAAGAACTCGTTATCTGCAGCCTTGTTAATCAGCCAATTAATGTTCCATGAACATAGTGTAGTGGTGAGCCTCAGCAAGGCCTACCAGTGCTAGGGGTTCTCCCTTCTCTGCACAGAGTCCTCAGACCAATAGGAAGAAGTTGGCACAGAAACTGGAATAGAAAAGACAAAGTTTATTAAACCTCATGAGGTCGAACTACATTCACACAACACCCTTCGGTAGTGTATGAGGTAGCACACTGACTGGAAGGAGCTTAGTCCTTTTATACCCACACAGGGGCTCAAATGAAGGCGGTACAGGTACAGAATGCTGGTTTCAAATACATATAAGGTCAGAAAGTGTACAGGCAGCAAGTGGACGGGGCTAACAGGTAGCTATTTCTGGTGGACAAATCCTGACAGTTACAAGTTGAGGACAGCTGTGTGCTCAACTGAGCATGTGCACAGCTGAAGAGGCTAAATATATCTAGTCTCTAGGCAGATTTCAAGAGCAGTTGACAGAGAGGTAGGACAGAGCACATGGCGAGCACATGACAAACAAAATGGCTGCCAGAAATACAAAATGGATTCCACAAAATGGACAAGATAGTCTCTAAATACAGGATGTCTTCTGCTAATGCTTAACCTAATCGCTGCTAAATTACAACAGAAGACCCTTTCAGCATTAGCTGAAGACATCTGTTTATCTGGGGTAATCTAGATGTCCATCCTGAACATTGATGTTCATCATCACAGCTATTTCCTTTTCTAACATTTGTTGTGTTTTTATCTCTGCAATATTTCTTTTGGCAGGTGTACAAGCAGTGATGCACATGGAGCAAAGCATAGGACCATATTGTATACAAGTACAGCATGTCAATAGTATCACCACTAGTACACATAGAATAGTCAGTAGCTTCCAGCCCCAAGTTGCAAAGAGTATCCATATCCAGTTTGAAAATGTCCATGTACCAGTCATTGTGTGAATTTCTGCAGCAATCTTATGCAGTTTAGAGATTGCGTCATATACTGAAGGTGAGTGATCAGGTATAAAGAAACAGCAACTGCTACCAATGATGTGACATGCACCACCTCAATCAGCCAAAATCATGTCGAGCACCATCCTGTTTTGGAGTGCTACAATTCTGATTGGTGACAGCTTCTACAACACGAGTCAATCGTCTGATCTCTCTGCTATTTAATGCAGCACCTACAAAGAAGAACAAACCCAAATTGAAATCGACATATTGTTGCAAAGTGGTATCTGTCTGGTTGACCTCCTCTGTACTTATTGTTCATTTGTATCTATTCTTAGAAATATCATTGTACAACTTTAGGTCAAGATGATATGATGCAGGTGCTAAAAACACAGGGGGTAACAAAAATGATATGTAACATACCCCGGACCACCCAACAGGTAATTGATAGTATCCTTTATTACCACACACAAAGTAGGTGTTGTGTGACAATGAAAACTACTGTTATTAGCACCTTTAATGTTTAACGTAGTTATACATTCACTTCTTCCTACTGGAATCCTTCCAGCACTGCCAATACATAAATCTGCTTTAGCTCTTGTTACAGAAATCACAAAGGGTCCAATGTTCTTCATATTCCTCACATTTGTGAAGACATATGGTGTCGAAATATTGTCCAGTTGGTACTCTTCCCATTCCCATTTAGTCCCTTTAGCTTGAGGATAACCATCTTCATCTTGGTAGCATTCTTTATTCAACCGAAAAATAATTCCACCTCATGAGGGCTTTCCGAAAGCAAACAAAAGGGCATACCAAGCTTGACATGAGCCATTATGGGAAAACGGTAGAGGAATAAAAGGCGTTCCTCCTTTCTTTTGGTGTGCAGGTATCATCCCACACACCCAACAATTGGTAGTATTCGTAGCATTGTGCGTATTATGCAACATCTGGATGAATGTGTTATTCAGGTAGGATTGTCGATGTTTCTGCTCATGATAGGGAAGTGTATAGTAGTTGTGCTCCAGTGGAGCTGGAGTAGTGGCAACAAAAAGCTGTCGAGCAGGAGCTGCTTTCTCAACAAATCAAGTGGTTATTGCTAAAATCACCAGGGCAACAACAAACCCTACAGCACAAATGATTCTTTTGTTATTCATTTCAATGGCAGCAATGATCGATCTTTCTAAGAATCTGTTGAAAATAATCGTTGGAGCTCTTCTCCCTTGGTAGCAGTTGATTTCTTCACCACGGGCCAAGACGGGTGTCACTATACCAATGCAGGGTGGATCCACCCCCCTGCCACATTGACTCTCCGTTTCACAAACCCAGGGCGGTAGCTCAACCAGTCTCGTTCAACACTGCAGATTATTTCCTCGGTCTCAAGTGGTATCGCGATGCTCCAGGAATCGTGTGGTCCGGGAAGACTTCTGCAGATTCGTCAGGTGAGATAGCTTGACCTTTCTCCGTCTCCAGAATCTCTCGATGGTCGGTCAGCGCAGCAGGTTCCACCAAGGCAGGCGACACACGCTTGCAATGCGTACTGTGGACCCAGTTCTTTTTGTTCGTCACTCGAACTGCTGTCCTTGTCGCAAGGAGCACCTGCTCCGGACCTCGCCACCTAGGTTCCAAGCTGTTCGATCTGTCGAAGACCTTCACCATCACATAGTCGATGGGACGGAGCTCGTGGACCTCACCTGTAGATCTGTCAGGAAGACCATCTCGAACCTGTTGATGAATAGAAAGCCAAATTGTCGGTTAACTGTGACAAATAATCATTCAACAGAACACAAGGTACATCACGTATGGGGCGTGGCTTAGAAACTCCCCAAATATTCATCGGTCTCCCAAAGACCACTTCGTACGGGGGTGAGACCTGATCGTGAGTGTGGCACCGATCTTATGAATAACAATGCCAATGGTAGTGCATCTGGCCACTTCAGGGATGTGGAAGCCAGTATTTCTGCCAGCTTCAATTTTAAAGTAGCATTGTATCTTTCCACTAATCCTGCTGATTGCGGGTGAAAGACTGTGTGGAATTTCTGTTTGATCCCTAACCCTTTCAGGACATACTCAACAACTTGCCCAATAAAATGAGGTCTGTTGTCACTCCGCAAAAGCTTACAAACACCATACCTAGCAAAAAACTCCTTTAGAAGCACCTTTGCTGTGGTGAGAGCAGTGTTATCCTTTGTAGGGTATGCCTCTATCCATTTACTGAAGGCACTTACCACCACTAGGATGTATTTTAGATGATTGCAGCGTTCAAGTTAGATGTAATCCATCTGCAAGACTTCAAAAGGTGCGGTTGGTGTAGCAAACCCTTTAGTAGGAGTTCGTGTCCCTTTTCCAGGATTATACTGCAAACAGATCAAGCAGGACTGTACTATTCTTTTAGCTGTGCTGGCAATTTCAGGATGCTCCCAAACTTGCGTAAGCAATTTAGTCATTGCTAGAGCTCCAACATGTGCCAGCCCATGTGCCATTTGAACCATAGGTTGTAAATAGGCAGCAGGCAATTTCCATGTATTCATTTCTTTGTTACGCCTACAACCCTCATCGTCTAACATTCCTTCTTTAGACCATTTTTCAAGCTCTTCCATAGAGGCAGATCTCTGTATATCCAATACTTCCTCTCTAGCATCATGCCAATGCTCAGCTTGAGACTTCACAACGTACATGGAAGTAGTGTTTCGCTGCATCGCAGTTTCACGAGCTACGCAATCTGCAAAAGCTTTGCCTTGTCCTATTTTCTCAATGATTTTCTTGTGTGCGCTACACTTCATAATAGCAACTTTCTTCAGGTATATAAGTGCAGTCAAGAGGTTATGTACTAATTCTCCGTGCATTATCTGCATCCCGATGGGATATCAAAAACCTCTTCCCTTCCAGAGTAGGCCAAAAGCATGAACCACTCCAAAAGCATAGCGGCTATCCGTGTAAATGTTCACACACAAGGCAGTGTTAAGCTCACATGCTTGTGTCAAAGCTATTAGTTCAGCTGCTTGAGCCGACTTCTGTGGTATGCGAGCTGTTTCCACTACTGTCTCAAGTGTCGTGATTGCATATGCGGCTGAGGTCGTGCCATCTAGTAACTTCAAACAGGACCCATCAACCCGCAGTTCCCCATCTACATCTGGAAGGGGCGTATCTTGCAAATCGATGCAACCCTTTGTCTGTTCCTCAGTAAGGAATATACAATCGTGAGGTACCTTTGACTGGGACTAAGTCGCAGGATATGGCAACAAAGTGGCTGGGTTCAGTGCCGCGCACCTCTTCAAGGTAATATGGTGTGCTAACAGTGTCAATTCGTATCCTGTCAAGCGAGCACTAGTTAAGTGCTGTGTCTTAGTCTGATTCAAAAGGGCATCTACTGCATGGGGTACTAGCACAAACAGTTTGTGTGACAAAACTATCCCTTCGCTCTGACGTATGGACACTGCTGTCGCTGCAACTGAACGGAAACATCCAGGCAACACACGAGCAACATGATTGAGAACTGCAGAAAAATATGCAGAGCAAAGAGCTTGTCTTAACTGGCAAAAAGCCTTTTGACATTCATCTGTCCATGGAAGGGGGATCGGAGTGTTCTTAGTGGAAAGGGGATCGGAGTGTTCTTAGTCAAAAGTGCTAGCAGGGGTTTACCAATGTGTGAAAAACCCAATATCCATTGCATACAAAACGAAGTCAGTCAGTCAGTCAGTCAATCACTTTTATTCGATTCATAAAAAATCACAAAAAGACACAAAATACAGATCATCAAAAGGACAATAGAATGCAATGTTAAAATACATACTATTATAGTACAACAAGGAATGCGGATAAAAGTTTCATCTTTACAAAATGAAGTCAAACCAATGAATGCACAGACATCTTTCTGGGTGGAAGGTACTGGGGTGTCTAAAATTGCTTGAATGCGATCTGGTGTTAGTGCACGTCCCTCCTTAGACAGAAGATGACCTAAATATGTCACCTTCGGTCTACAATGTTGCAATTTCTTTCGTGACACTTTATGATGTGTGTAGCAAGAAAAGAAAGCAAAGACAAAGTACACTCTTCACATAGTTCAGGCGTATCAGCTGCCAACAAGATGACATCGACATATTGTATCAGAGCCACCCCTTCAGGCAAAGTAAAGGAATCAAGCTGTCTCTTCAATGCTTGACTGTAAATACTAGGACTCTCAGTATAGCCTTGAGGAACTCTACAAAATCTATATGATCGATTATTCAAAGTGAAACCGAACAAATATCGACTTTCAGGATGGATAGGGATCGAAAAGAAAGCTTTCTTCAAGTCTATAACAGAGAATGTAGTTGCTGTTGGAGGAACCAAAGTAAGTAGTGTCGTTATGTCAGAAACCACAGGGTAGTGCGGTACTACAATCTTGTTTACTTCTCTCAAGTCAATGATAAATCTATAGATCTTAGTGTCAGTATCTTTTTTCAAAATGGGAAGAATCGGACTATTGCAAACATTGTAAGAAATGTCTTCTAAGACCCCTACTTTGATCAAGTCATGTACAATGCGTGTGAGTGCTTCTTCCCCTTCTCAAGAAATCTTATATTGAGGCCGTCTTGGCAATGAAGCACCCTCCTTGACACTAATATGCACTTGCGGAATAACCATTTGCCCTACATCGGTGTCTGAAATAGCCCACAAAGTACTAGGGAGTGAAGCTAATGCAATGTCCTCTTTAACAATACAATATCTCTCAATCATGGGTGTTAGATCTGGGGGTCTCTAGTTGGCAGAGGTAAGTACCTTAGACCAAGTAGGGACCCTTGCTTTTAGTCAGGGTGAAGGAATACACACAGTAGTTAACCTCCGCTCTCCCTCTAGGTAGCTTGGCGCGAGCAGGCAGGCTTATCCCCAAGGCAATGTGTATAATGAATGCACTTAACACAACAGTAATCCCCAATCCACCACAAACTGAGACCACACCGGTAAGTATATTTTATAAAAATATATATCTTTATCTAGTTTCAGCAGGTAAATAAAGCAGTTGCACGATAATCACTTTTTCAATAATATGTTGCACTTAATCTTAATGGTGGTACTTGTAAATAGGAAGTTCTTCATCAAAAGCAGTCTCAAGTCTCTTGTGAATCAGCACTAAAAATGAGTAATACTGGCTTTCTTCTGAATGGGCTCTCAAAACGAGCAGTTGAAACAATGCCAAGGATTTGTTATTAGTTAAGATCAGCCAGCAAAGCAATGAGCCCCTAGCGCTGCAAGCGCGCCTCACCAGATCCACGGGGGACTCCTTTCTCTTGCGCGGCACTGCCTCACACTTCCGGTGGCCTCAGACTCTCTCAGCGCGCCCCACTGTGACTCTCGCGCCTTTGCGCCAACAAGGTAGGCTTTCCCTCGGTCCCGGCCGGTCCCGGCAGCCCTCCGCCCGCTCTCAGGTCTTCAGGGAGCGGCGGGGTGCTGACGCGGCGCTTCAGCGCGGGGACTCAGGCCAGGGACAGAGATCGCTCACCAGGAATCCCTCGGCGAGGTCGGGTCAGTCCTTCTTTAGCTTCGGCGGGGATCGCACGGCACCTCCAGAGGTCCCGAGGACGGGAACCAATCCCGTCGCTGCGTTCGGGGCGAGCCTCTCTCCACACCCGGGAGTCAGCCAATGGCAGTGCGGCACCCGGGACAGACCAGCGATGATGCTCCGTTCCTCAGCCAATCACGGCACGGCAATCCTGATGACGCTGCGGCGCACAGGCCTATCCCGTCGCGGCGTTAGTGAGGGGGCTCGGCTCCTTCAGCCAATGGGAGCGCGGCGGCTCCGATCTTCGCCGCTGCAGCTTCCGTTCACGAACGGCAACTTCTGGGGATATTCCTGGCCCCTGGCAGCGGCGGTGAACAGGCGGCAGATGGTTTTTGAGGGCGCAGGTCACGAATAGACCGCCCTCTCGGCCTCACAACCACTTTGGAGCAGATTTCACGAGGGGAGGCACCACAGACCTCCGACCCTCGATGGGAATGTTCCGATGAGCACACCGATCCCTTACTCACGCTCCACAGTCGAGTACCACGCGCTCCAGGCCACAATAGCACGATCTTGCAGCAATTCTTGGCAAAGCTTTAGGAACCTTTAACCCTGGGTTCCCAACAGGAGGCCAGCTCTTCTCAGGCCCTTGGAGATTCAGTGAAGACACAGCACACAGCAAAGTCTTGGTAGATCAAGCAGGTAGGGTCACAGCACACAGCAAAGTCCCTTTCTCCTCCTCAGCTTTCAGTTGAAATAGAAGAACAGGTCAGCCCTTAGAGCACACAGCAAGGCAATGTTCCTTCAATTCTCCAGCAGTCCTTCTTCCAGCAGAGGTTCCTCTTGATTGTAGAATCTGATTTTCTGTAGTCAGGGCACCTTCTCTTATACCCCAAAAAGTCTTTGAAGTCCTTTGAAGTCTTTGTGCAAGTGGGCCCTGAGCCCGGTCTAACCAGTTCTGGGTGTTGCTGAGGCACTGGGGGTTTCCTGGCTTCCTTCTTCCTCTCAGTATCAGGGACAGAGGTGACAGTCGCCCAGCAGGGGGGTGGAGCCAGCTTTGTGGTCAGGCAGGCACTGCCCTGTCGCTATCAGGTGTGATCTCCTCCCACTTCCCTGGCAGCAGATGCTGCCTTTCATCCACGGGCTGACTCAGACAATCCCCTGGGGGCTCTGCAGCCCCTGTCACACTCAGGCCAGACAGTCAATCCACAAACAGGCCCAGGCACACAGAAAGGTTAGACAAGAGAACAGCCACTTTCTAAAAGTACTATTCTCAAACACAGGATTTAAAAACAACCTTCACTAAAAGATGTGTTATTAAATTCTGAGTTCAGGGATATCATTCACTTATGTCCCATCTTGTTCCTATGGGAAGATAGGCTGCTATCCATTGGGACCAGCCTCCCCCATGTTACTCTATGGAGCAAGATAGCCTTACAGTAGTGAGCACACAAAATGGCTGCCGCTCACTACCAGAGCATGTGACCTGCACTAGTACATGCTCTACCTTATCCATACACTGCACCCTGCCCACGGGGGTACCTTGAGCCTTCCATAGGGGTGACTGATGTGCACAGACAGGGAAGGATTAGGCCCAGCCAGTGGGGACACTGGCCAGGCGGACATGGCAGTCACTGACTGCACACAGGCCCTGCGCTGGCAGGCCTGAGTCACCATTTTAGGGCTACTCATGTGGGTGGCGCAATCTGCGCTGCAGGCCCACTAGTAGCATCTGTCATCACCAGCCCTGGCACACACAGTGCACTTTACTAGGGACTTCATGGTGATACAAATATGCCAATCAGGTATATCCAATTAATATGACAATTTACAGAGGGAGCTCTTACACTCTGGCACTGATTAGCAGTGGCAGAGTGTCCAAAGCATCTAAACCAGCAAAAACGAAATCCAGCACAGCATCAAAAATACATGAGTCAGAGGCAAAAAGATGGGGGAAAAACCACGCCAAGGGTGTCAGGTCTAACACATGTCCCCTCCAGCTGAAAGTGGGGAGAACTACCCAACCTCTTGGGAGTCCTCATCACTAAGGCGGAAGAATCTGGACAGACCATCAGCATTGGCGTGTTCTGTACCAGGGCGGTGCTCCACCGTAAAGTCCATCCCCTGTAGGGAAATGGACCACCTCAACAGTTTTAGATTCTCACCCCTCATCTGCATTAACCATCTGAGGGGCCTGTGGTCGGTCTGAACACGGAAGTGAGTCCCAAACAGGTAGGGCCTCAGCTTCTTCAGAGCCCAGACCACAGCGAAAGCTTCTCTTTCAATGGCACTCCATTTCTGTTCCCTGGGGATTAGCCTCCTGCTAATGAAAGCCACTGGTTGGTCTCCGCCCTCATCGTTGATTTGTGAGAGTACTGCTCCCACGCCTTGCTCTGAAGCGTCAGTTTGCACAATGAACTCACTGGAAAAGTCAGGGGCCTTAAGCACCGGTGCTGTGCACATGGCAGCTTTGAGGGTGTCAAAAGCAGTTTGACAGGCCTCAGTCCAATTCACTTTCCCTGGCTGATTTCTATATGTCAGCTCTGTCAAAGGGGCCACAATGGTGCCATAACCTTTGACAGACTGTCTGTAATACCCGGTGAGACCTAAAAAGGCTCTCACCTCAGTCTGAGTCTTGGGGGGCTCCCAAGCCAGAATGGTATCAATCTTTGCCTGTAGGGGCGCCACCTGGCCGCTCTGTGGTAAATAAATAATTAATTACCGGTACTATTTTTCTATACATTAACTAAAACAGATAGCTCAATAAATAAGAGGCAGGATCCGTGATATCTGAGTCAGAAATGGCTTTAATCGGATGGCTCGAGCCTAAAGACCATGGTATGGCATGCAATGGAATGGAATGGCAGCTGCAGCAACGGGAACGGGACAGCTAGTATCTCATTAACATCATACAATATATATAGTAAAACAGTACAATTACATGGCATACAGTAGGCGTAACAAGTGACAAACGAAAGATAAGAACACATGGGCGTACAAAGAAGGCGTGCACAGGGCGTGCAGGAAGACATGTGATGTAGACGTCACAGAAGTGTCATAAATGGGTGGATACATGGAGGGGGCTACCTGGGCAGCTGGAACCTTTAACCTACTGGTGCGCGCAAACGGGCCATGACGTGTAACTAGGGAGAGCTGGGGGCTCTGACTTCTGCACTAGAAGAGGAGACTAAAGTCTAGGATGTCAGGACGACATGTACCTATAGCATATCTGGTATCTGGTGTTTGGAGAACATGTTGATAGAATCTAAAAGTCATCAGAGTAAAGGCTACTTGACACTAAGGCTGGTGCATGCATATATTCTTCATGTATTGCGTGTGCTATGAATCTTCTATGAATATTAATTCAGTAATTCTCTTGCATGGAGACAGGAAGACTAGACTATAGCTGAAGATGTTTATGCAGTTCGTTAGCTTAGGAATGTGAAGCCGGGGAGCTAAACTGATAACTAGAGGCATAACATATTCTTGGCAGACAGGCAGGCAGGCCAGGCCGGGCACCGCGCTGCTTGGCAGAAAAGTAAGTGAAGGGTCAGGGATGCGGGAGGGGCTGCATCGCTCCTCGGAGTGGTTTCAGGAGACTGGAGCTTGAATCTGGTGTCCGGGCCCTTATGAGGCCTAGAAAACGGGGACAACTCGATGAATTAACGTGCACAATGTAAAACGTTGGCAACATAGGCCTAGTACTCGTTGCTTTCACAAGGACTGGATAACGGGCATACTAACGTTGGACACAACTGTAATTGCGTCTTTATTCGATCAGGGGGGAACATATGCATATTAATCATGCACATATAACATATAATGGGGAACACGTAGGGACACATGACAAGGCAAAATATAATTTTCCTCATTCCCTCCTTGTGCCCTACGTTTCCTTCAGGAAACATCAATATTCATGATACCATCTATCTGTTCATAGAGCATCATTTGCTCGTCTCGAATCTTCTTGGAACGGGACTTAGGACTAGGAATACAAGAGGTAGCGCACAAGCCGCAAATCGCAGGGCCACATTGTAAACATAGGCAACAACTGAATATGATCATTACTACTACTCCTAGGAATGACAATACTTTCCATCCCCAGGCAGATATTATACTCCAGAGCCAGCTGGACCATGTCCAGGTGCCTGGATTCTGGTGTAACTGATGGGCAATTTTATGAAGTCTGGTTATAGCTGAATACACAGACGGTGCGTTATTAGGAATGAAAATGCAACAACTAGATCCGATGACTCTACAAGCTCCGCCCCTATCGGCCAGTATGACGTCAAGGACAAGGCGATTTTGAAGGACAACAAATCTCATAGCAGATTGTTCTTCAGTTAAGTTACCTAGAGCAGAAGTAGTCTCATTCACTACTGCTTCAAGGGTTCTGGTTAGCCTACGTATTAACTTACTATTCTGGATAGGTCCTATGAAGAAAAAGAAACCTTTATTGAAGTCTGTATACTGTTCTAAGGCAGTTTCAGTTTGATCGACAATTGGGGACTCGATCTCCCTTCTATGTCTGACATGTACTAGATGTGTATTTCTGTGATAATCGGATGGGGCCAGGAAAACTGGTGGCAGTAGGAAGGCAATATAACATGTTCCATCCCAATCTAGGGGCAGACGTAAATATGCGGTCTGACCACATACAAAATATGAATGACGTGAGGCTTTGAAAGTAGACTTCCCACTGTCACTATACTCGACCACAGTAGTACAATCACTGTGTCCTAGATGTACAGAACCATTCTTTCTGACACATAACTCGCCCTTCACTGGTAGAACTGTAATAGCAGGCAAGTCTGGAGTAGTCTCGGACTGAACATTCAAAACCATGAAATTCGAGGAATAATTACCTAAATCATATACTTCATTTTCTAGATCTAACCCTGTTCTATGGGAAAGACCTTCCTTGTCTGGGAAACATGTTCTGTTCAAAAGGGACTTATCGTCTGAGGATGATGTTATCGTAAACCATGCTCCACACGAACCATTGTGTGAAAACGGATAGGGAAAAAGTGGCAGAACTCCCTTCGGTGTCTGGAAAGGGGGGAGTCGACCACACACCCAACAATTAGTGGCATTGCTGGTCTGGTGTGAATAGTGTAGCATACGGATAAAAGTATTGTTGCGCATGGCAAGTCGATAGGATAACTCGTGAGGGGGTAGTTCACTAAATGTGTGCTCTACTGTATCATTAGAAGACAAATGTACATGTGAATCAATAGGAGGAAAATATACATGTAAAACATAACTTATGCATGTAACCGTAAGACTCAGAAATAACATAAACAATAAAGTGATTACGCATCGGCTGCGCAAATTTTTACAATAACGTATTTTCTTGGAGTTTCGACTAACTCTCTCACTATTGGGGTCTATCTCATACATGTCAGGAACCTGTCTAACCGCTTCACCCGAGAGGGACTTAAACAATTAAACTGTCTGACTTGCTAGACCGTAGTTTAAGTTTATACTCCTGCTGCGGAGTTTTCTCTAACAGGGGGAGTTTAGAGTCAGTATCTGGGCAGTCCTTGAAAAAAGTCTTTGGACGGAGTCCATGAAAACGTTTAACGTGACTGGAGTGGAGCCATCCTTTGCGGCCCTCCACTTTGACGGCGGTCCTTGTGGTCATCAGAACGAGCTTCGGCTCCTTCCAGCGGGGTTCCAGCGGGCTTGAACGATCAAAATTGCGAATCAAAACAAGATCCCCAGGAACGACCTCGTGCGGTTTCACCTGGGTGTTGTCTGGAAAGGCAGCCGCGACCTGTGAACGACAAGAAAGTAGTGCAGACATCAAGGAAGCTAGGTAATCTGTCAGCATATTACTGTCAACATCTGTAATTTTACGTGGCATTGGTGTACCCCACATGTTCGGGGGACGACCGAAAACAACCTCGAAAGGTGACAGACCTGAACGGGAGTGAGCAACCATTCTCATGTAAAAAAGGGCGACTGGCAGAGCTACCATCCAATCTACGCCTTTTTCGGCACAAACCTTGGCAATACGGATTTTCAGAGTTTGATTATGTCTCTCGACGAGGCCAGCTGCCTCGGGGTGTCGTACGCAATGGAACTTCCACTGGTACCCTAACAGAAGAGATACTTGTTTCATGAGTTCAGATGAGAATGGCTGGCCGTTGTCTGAATACACTACCCTAGGTAAACCATAGCGAGGAAAATACTCACGAACCAACTGCCTGGCAGTGGTCGCGGCAGTGTAATCTGGGACTGGATATGCTTCCGTCCATCTGGACAAAGCGCATACAACTACGAGGACATACTTGAAACCTCGGCATCGATCCATCTGAATATAATCCATCTGGAGGACTTCAAAAGGGTGGTCAGGAGGATGGAATCCACCTTGTTCCACCGGAATACCTTTTCCTGGATTGAACTGACAACATATCATGCAGGTACGCACTTTCTGTTTGGCTGCTGTTCGTAAATGCTTGTTAAACTAAATATTCTGGATGCTGTCTAACATAGCTTTCTCTCCTAAATTTGCTGGACTATGTGCTGTATTAATAATGACTTGAACCATAGAGTCGGGGAGAAACCATGTGGCTTTTCCCTTCGTCAACCATCCCTGATCTGTCTGGACCCCTCCTTGTTCAGACCATTTCTTGATTTCATCTGGGGTAGCATGTGTCTGTATGTCTAGTACATCTCGTGTGGGGTCCTTAACTGTCATACAAGTAGTCTGATCTGGGATATCTGTCTTTGTCGTGTTAACTGGAATGTCTGGAGTCTGAGCTGTAAGTTTGGCTGTTCGATCTGCTAGATCGTATCCTTGGGAAATGGTGTCAGTGGCTTTCGTATGTGCTTTGCACTTCATAATGGCAATGGCTTTCGGCAAATGTATTGCTTCTAACAGAGCTTGAATGAGGGGGCCATGCTGAATCTTGGCTCCATGAGAGGTCATAAAACCTCTTTCTTGCCAGAGTACTCCGAAGTCGTGAACGACTCCGAATGCATAACGTGAATCTGTGTATATGTTTACTTTCAGGTTCTTGGCTTGTATGCAGGCTTGGGTCAGAGCGATGAGCTCTGCTGCTTGAGCAGACAAGGTGTCAATACGATGTGTTTCTATAACTTCAGTTTCAGTAGTCACTGCATACGCGGCTACTAGTTCTCCTGTACTTGTTCTCATACATGAACCATCCACATAAAGTGTCAGGTCGGGATCAGGTAATGCAATGTCTGTCAAGTCTTGTCTTGGCTTTGTCATGGTGTTGATAACTTCCACACAATCATGTGTGGTAGGATTTGGAACAGTCGAGGGTAACAGTGTAGCAGGATTTAAAACGTTGCAGCGTCTGATTTCTATGTGTGGCTGAAACAGTGTCAGTTCATATCCTGTTAATCGTGCAATTGTCAGGTGCTGAGTCTGTGTTCGGTTTAAAAGAACTTTCACGGAGTGTGGAACTTGTACTGTCAGGGAGTGTCCTAACACTATGGAATCACTTTGTCTGATAGCTAGAGCTGTGGCTGCAACTGACTTGAGGCACGCAGGCAGAGCCTGGGCTACTGGATCTAATGTGCTAGAAAAATAAGCACAAGGCTTGTGTTGTCCTGCTTGATCTTGCGTGAGAACAGATAATGCTGTACCATCACGTTCAGTAACAAAGAGTGTAAAAGGCTTACTGTAGTTCGGTGTCGCTAACACAGGTGCATTACATAATGCTTTCTTTAATTCATTAAAAACAAGTGTATGTTCCTGGGTCCAAGGGAGGACAGTCGATGTCGCTGCCTCCTGTGTCGTTAACTGTATCAGTGGTTTGGCTAGATATGCATACTGAGGAATCCATTGTCTGCAGTAAGAAGTGAGGCCGATAAAAGCTCGTACCTCCTTCTGTGTCTTGGGCTGTGGAAGATGTGCTATTAACTGGATACGGTCAGGTGTCAACTGTCTACCCCTCTTGGACAGTAAGTGTCCAAGGTATACCACTTGCTGGACACAAAATTGCAGTTTCGAAGGGGACACCTTGTGTCCCATTTCGGCCAGAAAATACAGGACTGTAAGTGACGCACGTTCGCAGTCACGTTCTGTACGGGCTGTGATCAATAGATCATCGACGTACTGGAGCAGGGCAGTGTCAGTTGGCATGTGAATACTGTCTAGTTGTCTCTTAAGTGCTTGACTGTAAATACTAGGACTTTCTGTGAAACCTTGAGGAGCTCGTGTAAATTTATAGCTTCTTCCATTTAAACAGAATCCGAAAAGAAACTGGCTGTCTGGATGAATAGTAACACTAAAGAATGCGTTCTTGAGATCAATAACAGTAAAGAACTCTGCTTCAGAATCAATGGCAGTCAATAGGGAAGAGATATCTGGGACCACTGGGTACTGGGGAATGATACATTTATTAAGTTCTCGAAGGTCAATCACTAATCGATAAACTGGAGGTGCATTTGGATCAGTACGTTTAAGAATCGGAATGATAGGAGAATTACATACATTGGAGTCAGTTTCTACAACCACTCCTTGAGCAATGAGCTCGTCAATAATTTTGGATAAGGCTACTACAGCCTCGGGTGGCAATTTGTACTGTCTGATTCGTGGTAATACAACACCTTGTTTCAGAGTGACACGATAGGGTGTAATCTGCATACAACCTACATCAGTTGGACCTTGCGCCCATAAATGCTGTGGTACATTCAGTAATCTTGGATCAAAATCTCGTAACACATAATGACCTTTAAAATCACGTAAAAACAATCTCACTCCTTCCGGAGAACAGCATATTACCGCTCCTAATTCTTTCAATGTTTTAATACCAAGTAAATTTTCAGGACATGATTTCGTAAGTAACAAGTCTGTCGTTCGGGATAATGGACCAACTTCTAGGGAAACTGGTTTCGATATTTCATTAACAATAGGCTTTCCTGAAAATCCCAGGGAAACGTTTCTTGTGCCTGAGAGTGGAGCCCCTGGAACCTCGTCATGACTGATGGTAGTCCTACTTGCCCCTGTATCGATCAGAAACTTTCTGTCTTTCCCTAATACTTGACTGTGTACATAGGGACCCTCTTGATCTACAGGAATCTCGATGAGAGGCAAGCCAACCTCCCTCTCTAGGCTGTTTCATGAATACTGCTGATATTCTGGATAATCTGACTGTGCGTACTGGTACATCTGTTGTGTAACGTGTTGTGTGGCAGCTATAGGCTGCGGTACTGTAACTGTCTGTTGTGCGTTCTGCGGTACATGTTCTTGTCCAGGAGGACGTGGCCTCTCTTTCGTCTTACCTGTAGCTATGTTGTGTTTCAGAACTGCACATTCGTTTATATAATGACCTGGCTGTTTACAGTAATTGCATGTCCCTTTAACGGGAGCTGCAGTGTGACTAGTTTGATTCGTACCCCTCTTCTGACTGTCTTGTGGAACAGACTGTGCAACTAGTACTTTCATTTTCGTGTCTTTCATACGTCTCCTTTCGTGTTCCTGCTCTTCCCTGATTCTGTTCTGGTGATACTGTAACATCTGGAGCATCTGTGACGGGGTATTAGCTTGCCAAGTACTTTCGACTTTCAATACTCGATTTTTAACTTGTGGTAAAGAATTCTCAACTAGTTTGGTAACAAAAAGATGTGGATACGACTCACTACTTGTTTTCAGACCACTATTAATAATAAAACATTTCTCAAATCTGGAATAAAAATCACTAGTGTCTTCGTCTTGTTTCTGTTTACAGGCTGAGATAGCATCCCAATCTTCCTTTTTCGTGGCTAGTAATCTTGGCAAGACTTGTATTAACAGTTCGGGCAACTCTTTAGCTTTATCCCCAAGACCAGTACCTAGGACTCGTATATTATCTTCGGTCTCTAACGCGGTCCAATCAATCTTTTTCTCTCCCACCTCCCATTCTTTCTCTTTGAGTTTTTCATATATGCCCGCCGGCAACAGGACCTTTAACATTTTGATGATATCAGGATACGTGTATTCTCCCATACGGAGCATGTCTTTTAATTCTCGGTGGAACCCTGCTGGATCTTTATTGTGACATGGTATTAACTTTTTCCTTTCTAGTAGTTCTATTTTCGTGATAGGGGTGTAAACAAATACTCGTTCGAGATTACCCCCCGCTCCCTTAACTGGATGCACTTCTCGTAACGGATTCTGTCTGTCTATGTAGAACGGAGGTGAAACAGGAACAAAATGCGGAGTCAGGAACGTTCTGTATTTGTGGCGTTGTTCTAATATGACATTAATTAAATCGGTACCTAGACCTTTCCATCTGTTTAGGAGTAACTCGTTTAATACATTATATAAAGGACCTGGATCAGAATGCTGACTCTCATACAGAGTAATGAGGTGCTGGATCATGTATATACCCACCAGTCGCTGCTCGGCTGGGGGCAGTTTCAGAAACATTTGGGCCACTATTTCGTCTGAAAACGTGATAGAATCACTAGTCCATCGGACTGCTGATCGGGCTAGTTCTTGTTCATGCATGGTACTAAGCTCACTATAACCTATTCGTAGTTTCAGAACTTTATCTGTAGCCTGGAATAATTGTTCAAGAGAACACTGTTCTGGTACAGGAGGAGGAAAAGCTTTCTTGTAGTCTGGACGTGGGTGTCTATCTGACGGTCTCGCTCTACCTACATACGCTATTCTGCTGGGATTCTCGGTGTCTACATCTTCGTCCGAGGAATCATTCTCTTTGTCTGCTACTATTCTTGCTTTCTCTTTCTCGTGTATACTTATAATTTCTTTCCGGATCTTTCTGTACATGGTTTCTATACTATTTTGTGTCTTGTGTTTTCCGTCTGCTATATTGTCACTCCATTTCGTCAGGACTTTCATCTCTTCTGGACTTTTATCAGGACGATCCTGTTCTCTTATTAAACAATTTATTAGAAATTGCAAAATCATGCCTTGAGTCTCGACTTTCCTGTGTGCCATAGCTTCGTGAATACTTTCTGGATTCTCCCCTGTTCGGATAAAATGATATATTCTGTCTAAATGTTCTTTCATATCTGATATGGTGATCAAGAAGTTTGCAACTCGTCGTAAACGTACGGAGTATATTATCATGTGATCTTCGCCTGGCACTGGGTCATATCTACAATCAGTAAGGAAATTCTTGAGGGCTTCATACGTAGCCACTTTTGGCGTACGCTGTAATGCTGCATCTCTCAGAGTCAGGCGCTTTGTTTGAGGCGGGGTGGTAGGAGCACCTCCCCCTGCTCCTCCTGAACTGGAATCGTCAATTAATACTGGGTGTGTGGGTGCTGGTAACGTGACTGGCACAGTAGGAGTACGTAATGTGGGTTGATCCTGGGGAACTGGCGCATGGACAGGACCAACGACTGGAGGCACAGTAATTACGTTAACAGGGTGCTGGACTTGAACTTGGACTGGCGGTGTAGGATCTGTATTAGCATATTCGGGAACAGTGTCGTCTAAATAGGAAGAAAGAAAAATCTCGGCTGCAGTCGGTTTATGACGCAGCTTAGTCGGGACCAATGGTGGGGGTAAATTACAGAGTGGTTCCGGGGTCGCTTCAGGCAAACCCTCGGCGAGAAGGGGATACATACCTTTAATAAGAGCATTTCTCTGTCTGTCTGACTGTTCTGCTCTAACTCCTTTACCTTCTTCTAGTAATTCCCTTTCTTGGGCTTTTTCTGAGGATTCTCTACTTAATTCTGCTTTTCTGAATTCTTTCTCGGTTCTTTTATGAGATTCTTTACGCCATAATTCTATGGCATCTTTCTGGGATTGTCTGGCTTTCTTTTTCCATAATGCTTCTTCTACTTTCATGATGCACTCGGCATCCCATGTTCCTGATACAGGCCATCTATATTTCTCTTCGAGATGTTTCGTGTAATCAACCCATAAATCTAGATACAGTATGGCATCTAAGCCATGCTTATGATACATGAAATGTCCAGGACTGTCCCTAGGGGGGACAGGAACTGATTCTTCGAGTAACCCTTTTCTGGTTTTTATCTGACGTAATTTCGAAAACAGCGGCATATTTAAACCGTACTTAAACTTGAACACAATACACAATAAACACAGTAATGAAATAGCAAAACAATCATTCATACCACGACATCAAGAACACATTAATAACAGTTCGAACAGATATACTACCTGAAACATTGAAAAATATAATACTTGAACTTCTCGAGAACAGACTTACTAGAATTACTGGATGCACTGCTAAAACAGTACAGAACATACCGGTCTCCTAAAGAGACACGTCATACCGTATCCACCTAGGTGAACACGTCGGACCGGATCTGTGTACCCAAACCCGTCGGACCGGGCACAAATTAATGAACCCGTCTAGATACCCCCAGCAACGGTACTCACCGGGAAGCAAACTGAAGGCCTCGGACTGGACTGGACTGCTACGACGTCTGGTAACTACGCACTACGCATGCTCTTCGGGCTTCGGGCTTCGGTTACGGGTGGGCCTCCGGATACCTCGGACCTTGCTCTCTCGGCTTGGGCTCTGGTCGGAACGACCCGCCTTCCTCACCGCCTCGTCTGGATGCCGGACCGCAGTCTCCGTCTCCTCCGTGGGCCTGAGGGAGACTTGAGCAGAAATATCTGCAGGTGCGCAGTAGAGGTCCGTCACGGCTGTAGAAGGGTCAGGGGGCCTGCGTTACATCGCCGGCGCGTGGGGAAGGGGCTCGTCCCTATTCGGGCGCCATTTATGTGGTAAATAAATAATTAATTACCGGTACTATTTTTGTATACATTAACTAAAACAGATAGCTCAATAAATAAGAGGCAGGATCCGTGATATCTGAGTCAGAAATGGCTTTAATCGGATGGCTCGAGCCTAAAGACCATGGTATGGCATGCAATGGAATGGAATGGCAGCTGCAGCAACGGGAACGGGACAGCTAGTATCTCATTAACATCGTACAATATATGTAGTAAAACATTACAATTACATGGCATACAGTAGGCGTAACAAGTGACAAACGAAAGATAAGAACACATGGGCGTACAAAGAAGGCGTGCACAGGGCGTGCACGAAGACATGTGATGTAGACGTCACAGAAGTGTCATAAATGGGTGGATACATGGAGGGGGCTACCTGGGCAGCTGGAACCTTTAACCTACTGGTGCGCGCAAACGGGCCATGACGTGTAACTAGGGAGAGCTGGGGGCTCTGACTTCTGCACTAGAAGAGGAGACTAAAGTCTAGGATGTCAGGACGACATGTACCTATAGCATATCTGGTATCTGGTGTTTGGAGAACATGTTGATAGAATCTAAAAGTCATCAGGGTAAAGGCTACTTGACACTAAGGCTGGTGCATGCATATATTCTTCATGTATTGCGTGTGCTATGAATCTTCTATGAATATTAATTCAGTAATTCTCTTGCATGGAGACAGGAAGACTAGACTATAGCTGAAGATGTTTATGCGGTTCGTTAGCTTAGGAATGTGAAGCCGGGGAGCTAAACTGATAACTAGAGGCATAACATATTCTTGGCAGACAGGCAGGCAGGCCAGGCCGGGCACCGTGCTGCTTGGCAGAAAAGTAAGTGAAGGGTCAGGGATGCGGGAGGGGCTGCATCGCTCCTCGGAGTGGTTTCAGGAGACTGGAGCTTGAATCTGGTGTCCGGGCCCTTATGAGGCCTAGAAAACGGGGACAACTCGATGAATTAACGTGCACAATGTAAAACGTTGGCAACATAGGCCTAGTACTCGTTGCTTTCACAAGGACTGGATAACGGGCATACTAACGTTGGACACAACTGTAATTGCGTCTTTATTCGATCAGGGGGGAACATATGCATATTAATCATGCACATATAACATATAATGGGGAACACGTAGGGACACATGACAAGGCAAAATATAATTTTCCTCAGCTCCCCACCTGGTGTCCCAAGTACACCACTGATCCCTGCCCTATCTGGCATTTACTGGCCTTAGACCACTGGGCTAGCCCAGGGGCTGCTAGAGGGCTCAATAACCCCTAGTGCCAACATCTTGGAAACTTCTTCCTTGATGCTAGCTCTGACCTTGTCAGCCACCCTGTAAAACTTCTGTTTCACAGGCAGACTATCTCCAGTGTCCACATCGTGGACGCACCACTTGGTGACACCTGGCATCATGGAGAACAGGGGGGCGAACTGACCCAAGACTTGGCGACAATCCTTTTGCTGCTCTGGGGTCAAGGTGGGCGAGAGGACCACACCATCCACTGACCCATCTTGCTCCTTGACTGCCAGGAGGTCAGGGAGAGGATCACTATCCTCCTCCCCTCCAGCATCTGTAGCCATGAGCATAGTCACTTCTGACCTCTCAAAGTGGGGTTTGAGGTGGTTCACATGTAGCACTCTCAGGGGCTGCCTGGGAGTCTTCAGGTTAACCAAGTAGGTAACCTCGCTCTTGCGCTCCACCACCTCATATGGCCCAGACCACTTGTCACGGAGCGCACAAGGCTCCACTGGCGCCATCACCCACACTTTCTGACCAGGGTGGAACTTAGCCAGAGAAGTGTTCTGGTCATACCATCTCTTCATTTCCTCCTGGCTAGCCTCCAGGTTCTCTTGAGCGAGCTTCCTGAAGCGCTTTGTCTGGTTGCGAATGGCCAGCACATAGCTGAACACATCCTGAGGGGTTTTTCCACGGGATTTCTCCTACCCCTCCTTCACCAGAGTGAGAAGCCCTCTGACAGGGTGGCCATACAGCAACTCAAAGGGGCTGAACCCTAAGGATTTCTGAGGCACCTCCATGTAGGCAAACAACAGGCATGGTGACAAGACGTCCCATTTCCGCCTCATGGGCTCTTCCAGGCCCATAATCATGCAATGTGCGGTTGAATCTTTCAACCAACCAATTTCCTTGAGGGTGGTAAGGAGTGGTGAATTTGTATGTCACCCCACACTCCTCCCACAGGGACTTCATGTACCTAGAAATTAAGTTTGTCCCCCTGTCAGAGACCACCTCTCTGGGGAACCCCACACGGGAAAAGATTCCCATCAAGGCACGGCCCACCACTGGGGCTGTGACTGTCCTGAGCGGGATGGCTTCCGGGTACCGAGTGGCATGGTCCACCAAGACCAGGATAAACCTGTTGCCTAAGGCTGTCTTGGGGTCCAGGGGCCCCACGATGTCGATGCCCACCCACTCAAAAGGGGTGCTCACCACAGGAAAGGGTTGGAGGGGTGCCACGCACTTCCCTCCGCTCTTGCCACTTGCCTGATAAGTTTGGCAAGATTTACAAAAGGCAGAGACGTGCTTCTTCATCTGGGGCCAGTAGAAATGGGTGACAAGCCTGTGATAGGTCTTGTCTTGCCCCAGATGTCCTGCGAGAGGCACATCATGAGCCAGACCCAGTAGGAAGTTCCTGAAGCACTTGGGTACTACCAGCACATGGGCTGCCCCGGGCTCAGCGAACTTAGGCTCACTATAAAGTAAGTCATCCTCCCAGTAAATCAAATGCTCCTTGGACCCCAGGCCTGCTGCGTGGTCTGCAGCCTGCTGCCGCACACCAATGAGAGAAGGGCACTCCTTCTGAGCCTGGCAGAATTCCTCCCTGGAGGGACCACCCTCTTGCTGCCACTGGGACAGCTCAGGCAATTCCCCCAGTTCGGCCACCTGCTCCCCTGTAGGTTCCAGGGCATCCCCCTCAGGGTCTGCTTCCTCCTGGACCGTGGGAACGGTGGGGGCTGGTTTCCCGTGCCCTCTACCCTTCCTCTCTTGGCAGGTCCCTGGGCCATTGTTCCAGGCTCCAGTTCTGCTAATCCGCCCTCTCTGGCTGCCATTGCACGGGTGGCCACACAGATCCACGCAGGCAAACCCACCATTTCCAAGTGAGTCCTGTGCTCCACCTCTTTCCATGGAGAGCTCTCCAGGTCATTACCTAATAGACAATCTACAGGCAAGGCATCACTTACAACAACCTCCAAAATACCGGAGACTCCTCCACATTCAAATGAAACATTTGCCAACTTGCAGAGGCACACTGGACTGTCAGATGCCACCACAGGTCGGAGTACCTTGGGAATGATTTGCTCTTCAGACACCCACTGACACCTGACAGATGTCACGCTGGCCCCTGTGTCTCTCAGAGCCTCTATCTCTCTTCCATTGATGGTCACCTTCTGCCCGTATTTCTTAGTGTTTTGGGGCAGCAAGGTTTCCTGGGCCATCTCTTGGTCTCCTAAAGAGACAAGGGTCATCACTGCTAACCCCTCCCCCTCACTGGAAATCAAATCCCCTCCCAAAGCTACACTGGCTAACCCCGGGGTTGGAGCACCAGTGGGTGCTGGAGGTTTCTTTGGACATTTGGGGGCAATGTGCCCCACCTCCCCACATGAAAAGCAAGTAGGCGGGGGCCTGTTGTCCTGTTTGCCCTTATGGGGCCGGGACTTTTTAGACTTGGGGGGTTGAGACGCTTTCTCCTG
The DNA here is from genome assembly GCF_964261635.1 of Lissotriton helveticus. Lineage (NCBI taxonomy): Eukaryota > Metazoa > Chordata > Amphibia > Caudata > Salamandridae > Lissotriton > Lissotriton helveticus. The sequence continues at coordinate 1,578,975,529 of NC_136061.1, read as the reverse complement.
GGAACTATTTTGGGGCCCTTTAGAAGACTCCTTTTGATTACCCGTGTCCCCCCCCACTCTTCTGCTGGGGACCCTGTCCACCTTTGGCTGGGGTACTTACCCCCCCCCTTGTGGACCCTGGTGCTAGTCCAGCGGTCCGCCTCTTTAGCAAGCTCACTGGGATCAGTTAACTTGCTATCTAAAAGATGCTGGCGCAGCTCTGGAACACATAAACTACTTAAGTGCTCCCAACTAATCAAGTGACACAACCCCACATAATCAGTAACTTTGCTGCCCTTCATCCAACCTTTCAGTGCACGCGTGTACATACTCACACACTCCACCCAAGTACTTGAATCAAGCTTCTTGAAGTTCCTAAACTTCTGGCGGTACTGTTCTGAAGTGAGCCCATACCTGAGGCACAAAGCCTCCTTCATAGCGGGGTAGGATAAAGTACCTGCTGCTTCTAAGGGTACCAAGACATCCCTCCCAGAGGCCTCAAAATGCTTCCACAATCCTGCCCCCCAATTCTTCTCAGGCACTTTATTCATCTTCAGGGCAATTTCATACGATCTAAACCACGCATAAATATCCTCACCCCTCTGATAATTCTGTACCAGATCCTTTGGTATGTATACCTTACACGCCTGTACTGGTTGTGCGCTGCCACCATTAGAACTGGACTCCACCTGTTTGGATTTAATGTCCAGCTCCCTCATGCTAACCTCATGAGCCAATTGGAGTTTCTTCTCCTCCAAAGCGAGAGCATTTCTTCTCTCCTCCGCCTCGTTCTCAGTTTCAAGGCGCAGTATCCTCTCATCTACTTGGGCTTTGAGTTTAAAAAGCTCAATCTCATGGACCCTAGCTCTCTGATTATCCTCCAGCTCCTCTGGAGAAATGATCCTACTGGAGTGGTTGCTGCCAGCCCTAGATGCTGGCCTCCTCACTGGCAAATCACTGGATACAAAAGCATTCTCCTGTGTGCCTCCCTCTCCAATAACAACTTCTGGATCACCATGTTTGGCCTCCCACCAGGCACTCAGGGCTTTCCGTAGCTCTTCCTTGTTTGCGCTGCCCTTCGCTGGGCATGCAAGCTGTTTGCAGAATTGCTTCAGTTGCTCCTTATTGTAGTTGAACAACTCCTGAACTTCAAATTCAAGTTCCAATTCTACTCTCACGCTTGCTGCTTTCTGAGACATGATGCTTCCTAACCTTTTCAACTAAAAGGTTTCACCAAAAAGAAAAAATCTTGCGCAACCTGTGCTGCTAAACTAGACTAGTGATGTACAAGAAATCACTGTAGGTCAAGTGCAATCATTAGTTCAAAATCTGCACCGCTGTCCAACAATGCTAGATCTGGGGGTCTCTAGTTGGCAGAGGTAAGTACCTTAGACCAAGTAGGGACCCTTGCTTCTAGTCAGGGTGAAGGAATACACACAGTAGATAACCTCCGCTCTCCCTCTAGGTAGCTTGGCGCGAGCAGGCAGGCTTATCCCCAAGGCAATGTGTATAATGAATGCACTTAACACAACAGTAATCCCCAATCCACCACAAACTGAGACCACACCGGTAAGTATATTTTATAAAAATATATATCTTTATCAAGTTTCAGCAGGTAAATAAAGCAGTTGCACGATAATCACTTTTTCAATAATATGTTGCACTTAATCTTAATGGTGGTACTTGTAAATAGGAAGTTCTTCATCAAAAGCAGTCTCAAGTCTCTTGTGAATCAGCACTAAAAACGAGTAATACTGACTTTCTTCTGAATGGGCTCTCAAAACGAGCAGTTGAAACAATGCCAAGGATTTGTTATTAGTTAGGATCAGCCCGCAAAGCAATGAGCCTCTAGCTCTGCAAGCGCGCCTCAAAAGATCCACGGGGGACTCCTTTTTCTTGCGCGGCACTGCCTCACACTTCCGGTGGCCTCAGGCGCTCTCAGCGCGCCCCACCATGACTCACGTGCCTTTGCACCAACAAGGTAGGCTTTCCCTCGGTCCCGGCCGGTCCCTGCAGCCCTCCGCCCGCTCTCAGGTCTTCAGGGAGCGGCGGGGTGCTGACGCCGCGCTTCAGCGCGGGGACTCAGGCCAGGGACAGAGATCGCTCACCAGGAATCCCTCGGCGAGGTCGGGTCAGTCCTTCTCCGGCTTCGGCGGGGATAGCACGGCACCTCCAGAGGTCCCGAGGACGGGAACCAATCCCGTCGCGGCGTTCGGGGCGAGCCTCTCTCCACACCCGGGAGTCAGCCAATGGCAGTGCGGCTCCCGGAACAGACCAGCGATGATGCTCCGCTCCTCAGCCAATCACGGCACGGCAATCCTGATGACGCTGCGGCGCACGGGCCTATCCCGTCGCGGCGTTAGTGAGGGGGCTCGGCTCCTTCAGCCAATGGGAGCGCGGCGGCTCCGATCTTCGCCGCTGCAGCTCCCGTTCACGAACGGCAACTTCTGGGGATATTCCTGGCCCCTGGCAGCGGCGGTGAACAGGCGGCAGATGGTTTTTGAGGGCGCAGGTCACGAATAGACCGCCCTCTCGGCCTCACAACCACTTTGGAGCAGATTTCACGAGGGGAGGCACCACAGACCTCCGACCCTCGCTGGGAATGTGCCGATGAGCACACTGATCCCTTACTCACGCTCCACAGTCGAGTACCACGCGCTCCAGGCCACAATAGCACGATCTTGCAGCAATTCTTGGCAAAGCTTTAGGAACCTTTAACCCTGGGTTCCCAACAGGAGGCCAGCTCTTCTTAGGCCCTTGGAGATTCAGTGAAGACACAGCACACAGCAAAGTCTTGGTAGATCAAGCAGGTAGGGTCACAGCACACAGCAAAGTCCCTTTCTCCTCCTCAGCTTTCAGTTGAAACAGCAGAACAGGTCAGCCCTTAGAGCACACAGCAAGGCAATCTTCCTTCAGTTCTCCAGCAGTCCTTCTTCCAGCAGAGGTTCCTCTTGATTGTAGAATCTGATTTTCTGTAGTCAGGGGTCCTTCTCTTATACCCCAAAAAGTCTTTGAAGTCCTTTGAAGTCCTTTGAAGTCTTTGTGCAAGTGGGCCCTGAGCCCGGTCTAACCAGTTCTGAGTGTTGCTGAGGCACTGGGGGTTTCCTGGCTTCCTTCTTCCTCTCAGTATCAGGGACAGAGGTGACAGTCACCCAGCAGGGGGGTGGAGCCAGCTTTGTGGTCAGGCAGGCACAGCCCTGTCACTATCAGGTGTGATCTCCTCCCACTTCTCTGGCAGCAGATGCTGCCTTTCATCCACAGGCTGACTCAGACAATCCCCTGGGGGCTCTGCAGCCCCTGTCACACTCAGGCCAGACAGTCAATCCACAAACAGGCCCAGGCACACAGAAAGGTTAGACAAGAGAACAGCTACTTTCTAAAAGTACTATTCTCAAACACAGGATTTAAAAACAACCTTCACTAAAAGATGTGTTATTAAATTCTGAGTTCAGGGATATCATTCACTTATGTCCCATCTTGTTCCTATGGGAAGATAGGCTGGTATCCATTGGGACCAGCCTCCCCCATGTTACTCTATGGAGCAAGATAGCCTTACAGTAGTGAGCACACAAAATGGCTACCGCTCACTACCAGAGCATGTGACCTGCACTAGTACATGCTCTACCTTATCCATACACTGCACCCTGCCCAGGGGGGTACCTTAAGCCTTCCATAGGGGTGACTGATGTGCACAGACAGGGAAGGGTTAGGTCCAGCCAGTGGGGACACTGGCCAGGCGGACATGGCAGTCACTGACTGCACACAGGCCCTGCGCTGGCAGGCCTGAGTCACCATTTTAGGGCTACTCATGTGGGTGGCGCAATCTGCGCTGCAGGCCCACTAGTAGCATCTCTCATCACCAGCCCTGGCACACACAGTGCACTTTACTAGGGACTTCATGGTGATACAAATATGCCAATCAGGTATATCCAATCAATATGACAATTTACAGAGGGAGCACTTACACTCTGGCACTGATCAGCAGTTAAGTAAAAAAGTTTTTTTCCGTTGGGAATACAGGTAAATTAAAAATTCTGGTATACTCCCGTGCACTCAACTATTTTATACACTCAACACACTTATATCCAAGGTATTGAGTTTTTTGGCAGACACTTAACAAGGAAAAAACCACATGGTATAAAATGATGTACATTTATTTATAGTTAAATTTAAAAACATGTTTACACATACATGAGAATCAATAAAAACACAAAAAGACACTTGATTTAAAAAATGGAGAAAGAAAAATGAGACAGTACACTTTGTCTTATGGTATGGTCAATTCAAATAATGCATTGGCAACAATGGGGAGGCTTTCCCTTCCTATACCCAATACTTTGTTGGCAACTCAGAATTTTAACCACTCTGCAATGCGTCGACGCGTTTCGGAAGCTTTAGATGATTATGGCTTCCTTCTTCAGTACAATAACAATATATCTCCACAGCCAAGTATTCACCTAGTATATAAATAAAACATTCTTTACTACTTGCGTTTTTGATCCTGTATACAAATGCATTACACATTTTCTACCATAAAAGTCAAATTCAAATACATCAAGGCCTATTCGTTGAGGGACATAATGTACCACATACTTTATAGTGATCTACATTTTCACTTTTTTCAATAGGAATTCATCAACACTCCTACTTGTGTTAACACTGTTTTTTCAAAACATGGTAAGTGTTCTGCCAACACACTTCTAATCTTCACAACCATTCATCTTGCATTCATACATCTGCGTCACTCACCGGTGCGATAGCATCTTGGTGAATGGGTTTCAGAGTAAACCTGTTGACCTTAAGGTGAGACGATCTCCCCCACAACTGTAACGCATAAGTAGATACAGTTCTTTAACCCGTCATAATTTTAATTAAATATAGCTAGATTATTTATACTAGCGGGTTTTCAATTACCTGCACAATTATGAACTTCCGCTATATCGTTCTACCGGAAACGTTCATCAGTACCTGGTGATTCATGGAGACATTTTATTAATTCTCTCCGCATTTGTTCAGAACAAAGTTTGGATTTCAATTGTAAATAGGGGATTACCTTCAGGGCTATTATCTATATTTCGCTCCCGATTGGTTATGTAGACTAAACAGATATGATGTCTGCAAGACATAAATATAATACGGTTGATGGGTATTATTAACATTCTTAAACCTATTTGAATTGGTCAAAGCTTCTTCTCACTCTTATGTTATTAAGTGCCGCTCACCTCTTTAAAGTTTCGCTTATCTTTATCTTCTCACAGTCTGATGGTTTTATATGTTTTTCACTTCTCGTTTCTGAAAGGCATAATTTGGCTACTAAATATTTTTTCCTTTTCAAACGACTATTATATATTTTTATCATTGCTGTATTTTATGGCTGCTCACCTCATTAAAAATCAGCTTTTCAGTCCGATATCTATCTTCATCAACCAGGGTACTTCACATTTGTGGCTGCATTTTAAGATACAGAAAAAGTATGTAAGCAGTGGCAGAGTGTCCAAAGCATCTAAACCAGCAAAAACGAAATCCAGCACAGCATCAAAAATACATGAGTCAGAGGCAAAAAGATGGGGGAAAAACCACGCCAAGGGTGTCAGGTCTAACAATGGGGTAGTTGTCATTCAAAATAACATGTACTCCTTCTGGAGAACATTGTATTTTAGCCCTAAAATATTTAAGCATATCAAGACCCACAATATTGTCTGGTGTGTTTGGAGAAAGCAAAAACGGAGATGGAGCAGTAAACTTATCAACATGTTGTGCAAGTGGCTGTGACAATGGGCTAAGGGAAGGTGTTCCATCAAAACCTATCAATGTAATGGTTAAGCCAGACAGGGGAGCCCTTGGAAAAAATTGTTTAGACAAGGCGCTACGAGTAGATCCTGTATCAACCAAAAACTGATCAGTAGAACCCAAAACATGTGCTGTAGCATAGGGACCCCTCTGATATACTGGAACTTCAACTGATTCCTTTCCCCATCCTAGGCAATCCTATGCATAAGCAGAATCTTGCAAATCAGACGGCACATAGTCGGACATTTGATATTGGTTCCGTCTATCAAAAGTGTTAGACCCATCTTGTCCACGTGTATTAGCATCAAACCTAGCATGATCATTTGTGCTTCCTCTAGGCCCTGAATATCCTGAACGATTTCTCATTTGTCCCCGACCACGTGAACCCTGCTAAGCACGCAGGACTGGACAGTAAGCATGAGCGTAAAATCCGTTACACTCGCGGATTTTGCGAATTTTCGGTAAATTCGCGATCCGCGAACTCCCGCGAATTTACCGTGAATTCTCAAATCCGCGAGCGGCGGATTCCGGGGGCAAAAGTTCAAGCCTTGCTGGCCTGTTGTAACTATTTTACGATGGCACCGGCAAGCTGCCAGCGCCATCCTAAAATAGTTACTAAGTTAGCTTCAACAGGAAGCTCTAATAGATAAAATAAAGCAGGGGCTCGAGCACCTGCTTTATTTTATCTATTAGAGCTTCCTGTTGAAGCTAATTTAGTAACTATTTTAGGATGGCGCTGGCAGCTTGCCGGCGCCATCGTAAAATAGTTACAACAGGCCAGGCAGGTGTGCCTTCTTCCCAAATATACCATCGAAAATCAGCTGTGATGCTGGACAGAGGCCTTTGCATCCTTGACTTTCACGAGCGCAATCCTCGTGCTGTTCCTGTGGCCAGGAGCTTCTGTATCTTCATCTGCTGCTCTGATCGGTCTCTGACCTTTTATACACACAAGAGGCATGTGCACTCACATGGATGCACCGTCCGTTTGGCCCCGCCCACACACTCGCGGTGTGCACCGTCTTCCCGCCATTTACCGACTATGATAGCTCACTCAAGGGACCCCTGCGCCCTTTGGCGCGATTGCATAGTACCACACACCTGGTCGCTGTAGACAACTCTCTGGCACTTTAGGCAGCTGTAGTGTAGTAAAAGCACTATACATTTACCCAACGAGGTAGCACTTACTGATTATCCAGTATAAAGTACTCCAGTTGAGTAGAGGTATGGCACAAAACGGTGGCGTCTTCTTGAATAAATATGAAGGGCAGGGTTCATTCTGGCACGATGGTCCTGGCACAAAAATTAAACCTCAACCGGAAGCACTTACAGATATCAATTAAGCATGTGCCCTAGTTGAAGCTTAAATTCAGTGACTCATTCATCGGCCCAAAAAACAATCGTGAGCGTTGTCAAGGCTGGGCAGATGTGCCTTCTTCCCAAATATACCATCAAAAATCAGCTGTGATGCTGGACAGAGGCCTTTGCATCCTTGACTTTCGCGAGCGCAATCCTGGTGCTGTTCCTGTGGCCAGGAGCTTCTGTATCTTCATCTGCTGCTCTGATCGGTCTCTGACCTTTTATACACACAAGAGGCATGTGCACTCGCATGGAAGCCCCGCCCCAAATCCGCAGATCCGCAAATCCGCAAAATCCGTGGATTTTGCGGATCCACGATCCGTGAATACGCAAATCCGCGAATCGTGGATCCGCAAAATCCGCCCATGTTTACTGGACAGTCAGAAAGCCAATGTATAAATTTCTTGCAGTACGCACACTGATCAACAGACGGATTCAAACGAGTATAGGGAGGAAAAGACGAAACATAAGATCCACCTCCACCCCGCCATTACCTCTAGAAGGCGTGCCATAATCTTGAGCTAACATAACCTTTGTTTTCAACTCTTTACACTTTTTATCCTCATTATTTTTAGCTTCTAATTCTTGTCGCTCATAATACTGAGCCATAGTTAGAAGAGAAACTGGAGAATAGGTAGTCCATGAACTCTCACTGGCCTTTAGGTGATTAGCTATTCCTGGCAAAAGGTTTGCGACATATTTATCGACAAACAGATGCCTACCCGTGTCATCTGTCAATGACTGGCCACTAAAATCGTGGAATGCCTCCTCAAAGCATGTAAAGAAATCTGAAACCGATTCATCTGCCTTTTGCTTACACGACGCTAATACAGTCCAATCTATCTTTTTAGGGGGGATAATCGTCTTTAACTTAACCAACGTAGGTGCAGGGAGATCTAATATCAATTTACACGGTTTCTGTGCAGGCACCCGCTCTACATCCATTTGTTCTAACTCTTTCCATAATGCTCCAAATGCCGCTTGATCATCAGCTTTACGCACAGTTCTCCACATATCAGGCGGTAATATCAATCCAAAAACAAATCAATATCAGGCAAATTCATAGTACAAGAGCTAATAGCACTCTCAACTTCCTCATAAAAAGCTGCTGGATTTTTTGCGTGGATCTGGCAATGCATTTTTAAGGGCCATAACATCTGCTCTATTCCAAGGAGTGTAAACCCAATTATACATAAAATAACCTTTTGCGTCAGTAGAAGTCTTATCATCATCTGTACCCGTTCCTTTAGGAGGAACATATAAAGGCGCGGCTTCCCGCATGGATTTCACATTAATTACAACTTTCTTATCTGTTTCAAGAGTAGAAGTTCGAGCCATGCTGATCTGGGATGTTTGTGCAGCTGCGTCTGCTGCCTTTTTCTCCTCTCGCAAACGGGCTCCTTCAACACGCACTTTAACCAAGCGCCTGATTGTATCAGCCACCTGAGAAAAGACAAAAAGACCATCACGCATTTGTTTACAATCCTGTGCTACATCATCGGGCTCCAATTCATCAGAATATTTCCAACGATCTCTGCGGCAAATACCTCAGTAAAATATACCTGCTCCCTTTCCTGCCAACCTTTTATACTATCTAAAAGTTCAGAAGCAGTGGCAGTACTACGAACGGCTTTACGAGCAGCAGATCTAATCTGAGACGCACGTTCAGCAGATAACATTGAGCGAGTTTCTCTAGCTTTGTCCTGGTCTGTAGAAGAGTCCTCATCTGACTCATAAGGAGCAGAAGGAAGAGTATACGGAGGTGGACAACGATCTAATAATAGAGAGTCATCTTGGGGTTTATTAAAAATAGGATAAAGAGGTCTACGAACAGCGTATTGGCCATTTACCTGTAACTGACGCTCCCTATCTTCCCTTTCTTTAATTTCTTTAATTTCCCTATTTTACATTTCCAATGCTTTCTCATGGATACTCTTTCGCTGTTCTTTTTCAATCAAGGCTTGCTCACGCTTCATTCGTTCACGCACTTCTTTCTCCCACATTTGTACACAGTCAAACATATCTTGCCTAGCCTTTCCCTTAAACATCCATTGTTCCACATACTGAATCTTTCGCAAATCAAATGACCCATGCATAGGCCAACGCAACTCAGGATCCTTATGGGTGTATTTGTTCCATAACGTGCTGTACATTATGGATGAAATACCATACTTAATATACATGTCCCTATTAGGCATCCCCTCTGGGGGGGGGTCAGTTGTGCTTCGTAGAGTTTCAAACTGGTACCACTACAAAAGCAACACATCCTACAAAGTGTGCTGGAAACAGGCATGCCAAAAATAGTGCAAAATATTCAGTATTATAATCAAAAGTAGCGCTTAAGGTACTCTTTGTACGTTGCGCCGTTCAAAAAAATTGTAAGTAGAGAAAAATCTCCTCATTACCTGCCTGTTTTGGACCATGCGCGAAAATTGGCTTCCTTTCCTCAGTTGATTGTGGTGGTCGGCTGGTTGTGCTATCATCCTTTTTCTGTCCGACTTTAATTTTCCTATTGCCTTGAATGTCCGTTTGGCTGCTGGGCCGTGACAAGGGTACCCCAGGGGATAATAATCATGCTTGTGCCGCATCCTTATTTTCCTTATTTTCTTTAAAGTAAGTCTCCTTTAGCTGGTTCGGTTTTCTGTCAGTTACGGGGGCGTGTGCTGAAGTAACATTCGCTAGCTCAAAGTGCTGTGGTGTTTATGTTGCAAAGAGAGGTTAAACGTTTGTAAGGCTTGAGGAAGATGTTTTATTATGACCTTTTCTCCTAAATTGACACAGTTGCTTTGCATTCTGGGTTAGGGTTTGCTCCTTGGATGATGAAATGATCCGAGGGGCCAAGCTGCCCTTTTGGCGGCTTGTAGAATTTGTGCCATTGAATCTGTTTGATGACTCATTGAGCCTTACTTTATGTGGGTTTACCTTTAATATCTCTTAGTTTGGGCCCTTTGGCAGGCCCTCTATAAAACTGGATACAATTGAAGGAAGTTATGATAGTTTGTCCATGATAGGACCACAACTACAGTTCAGTTTTGCTTGGTGCAGGGCTCTGCCAACGAGAAGGTTTAGTTTACCCAGTTTTCCGTGTATCCACCCCCCACAAAAAGAGCCAGAGTGTTTAGGAGAGTCAACTACAGGTCCATTTTGTCTGACTGATAGTGTAACACTCAACAGTTTGTTGCATTGTTTTTAGTAAGATTTTTGTCTTTCCGCAGATCCCTTAAAACTTGGCTTTTTGCCCAATAGTTCCATCCTCCCTCTGTTGTTCTCTGTCGGCGCCGGGAAACCCCTTGGGGTAGCTGCACACTGTTATATACATTTAAATTAATCAATAAATAAATAAATAAGATGTCCTATGTGTTCAGTGCCGGCTTCCCGGTTTGACTTGGTGAGCCTAAAGTAGAAGTGGGGATGGGAGGGCTCCTTCCAGATCACTGCCTCGTTTGCCTCCTTGAATGGTGCCAGTCCTCAAGTAAGAGGAGGCTGTTTTTCTGGGGAATCCAGGGCATAGGAGGCAACTAGATCCGCCCACTCCTGTGATACCAGGTAGGAGAGGGCGTGGGAGGCAATTAGATCCTGCCCACCTCCACTGGAGTCCAGTGAGATTTCAACGGTTTCAACAGAATCTTTGGGGGTTACAGCACTCCCCCTTATTTCCACTTCTGGACACAAATGTGCAGTTGCAGGCGCGATGGCCTCGGACTGTATTGACAAGTTGTAATTACATTTTTGAAAGTCTTTTTGAGGCTGGATCTTATACTGGTGTATGGGAGAGTGAATCAAGTTAAATCTGCTTCACTCAGTGTGCCCTGAATTTATGCCCTTATCATCATTTGTCATTGTCGCTTGCGAACATTGTACTTTGATTTGCTTTGTCAGTCAAAAAATACTTTATTCGGTTCATTTTCAAAAACCACAAAAGTATACAAAAAACATGCAAAGAGGTCCAAAATAAGAAAATAAATAAAAATACAAGTACATTGTGTCCACTTTGGAAAAAGGTTAAAAACAGCAATCCATAGTTAAAAAAGAGGGATAAAGACATTATGCACTTATGTTTAAAAGTAATGAAATATATTGTAATTCATCTAAGTCCAATTAATCTTTTTACTAAGTCTCATTGCTATGGTTAAAAATTTGGCAACATTGCAGATTTCCCAAATATTTGATAATTGAAGGTACAATAAAGCAGGCTTCACTTGACTAAAACCTTTCCCCTTTAATAAGGATATGATAAACTTTTTCCTTATGTGAGTGAAGTAACCACAGATAAACAGAAAATGAACAGTATCTATAAGGGAACAACCATCGCATTTGCACAGATCCAAATCAAGGGATTTAGTCCAACAGGGGCGACCAGAAATCAAAAGGTGGATTTTGTTTAACCGAAACTTAGTTAAAAGATATCTATGGTTTGAGATGTTGACAACCTTTAGATACAGTTCCAGTTCACGCCCAGAGGATACAATTAATTGGTGCATTCTCACAGTAGGCTTTACCAATTCCAGGCCCTCTCTGTCCAACCCTCTAATTAACATAAAGGTGTTTTTCACCCAGTTTAGGTCGCCCTTGACCAAGTGAGATGGTTTTTTAAACAGTTCTGGCCATCCCAGCCATATGGATAGTTGTTGGACATATTTCAACCACGGGATATGTTCCCAATGATCAAGTGCGAGGCAATCATTTAAAACTTCGTGGTTCACCTTCAGTTCCGGGTTCAGCCAAACTGAGATCCACTTCAGTAGAGGGGCCAAAGCAATTCGATCCTCCAAGTAATCAATGCCACATTCCTGATGTACAATAAAACCGGCCGTAGATCTTGGTAAAGAAAGAATTGTTTTAAGAAAATTATCCTCCGCTACCTGAAGCATCTTAACAGGTCTGAAGCCCCACAAGTCTGCACCATACATAGCAATAGCAATGCATTTTGCAGTATAAACCTTCAATACCGCCTCCAAGGGTTTCACCCCCAATTTGCGGGAAAAACCCAGAACTGCCGTGATAGAACAAGCAAAGGCATTCTTTTTCTCCGACAGTTGGGGGTGCCAGGTTGAACAGTCATCAAAAACAACCCCCAAATAGGGAAATCTCGACACTCTTGTCAATTTATGCCCGTTGCAATGAAACGCCTTAACATTTTTCTGGGCCATACCTTTCTGCCCCACAACCATTACATGGGATTTACCATAATTGACACTTAGATTAAGAGATGACATAGAAATATAAAACGAATTTAGTAGGCACTGGAGACCCACTGCAGTACGAGCTAAAAGGGCGGCATCATCCGCATATAATAATGCCGGTAATAAAAACTTCCCCCCCCTAGGTATATCTTTACATGATTGTTCTAGAACTGTTCCTAGTTCATTAATGTATAGTGTAAAAAGCAACGGAGCTAAAATGCATCCTTGCCTTACACCATTGGAGATACTAATCTTCCCCGTACTGTTACCTTTTCGATCATACCTCACAGAGGTTGTAAGGTCCCTATGGAGGTCTGCCAGGAAATATACAATATCGGGGTCAATACCAATCCTTAAGAGCAAACCCCATAGCTTGGACCTATTTACTCGATCAAACGCCGAGGATAGGTCCATAAATGCAATGTATAGTTTTCCTTGCTTCGCTATTGTGTACTTCCCTATGATCAGTTGCAGGCTGAGGCTTTGGTATATTGTGCTTCGCCCTTTTCTAAAGCCATACTGTAGGGCGGAGGGAGTATCAGTTTCTTCAAGCCAATCATTTAGTTTACATAAAACCACTCTCCCTAGGACCTTTACCGCCGAATCAATAAGAGAAATTGGGCGGTAATTACCCCGGTCACCTCTATCACCTTTTTTGTAGATAGGGACAATCACCGACTGGGACCATGTCTCCGGAATGCCTACACTGGAAATTCTGTTAAAACATTCGTTAAGATTTTGGACCAAAATGTTATGTTAGCTTTAAAAAGGTCGGAGGGAACACCATCCGGCCCTGGAGCCTTATTACTAGTCATTTTGCCAATTGCATTGGCCACCTCCCCTTCATTTACTGCTAAGATGTAGGGGAGCCTGGTGAAGGTGGTCGACGCCTCAGCCCCAGAGTTCTCATCCTCATAAACTGACCTAAAGTGCAGCAGCCATTTGTCTTCCTGTATTCCACAGTCCAATTCGTTGTTACAAGAGTCAGCAAAATAAGATTGGTTTACCACTGCCCAGAACTTGGCGCTGTTTTTCAACACGTCAATTGACGTTAAATCTGCCCAGGCGTCCTCTCTAATCTCACGTCTCCTCCTTTCAACGGCTACCATATAATCTTTCCTGAGGGTGGCTACAAGCAGTCTGTCCACTGGTTTACTTTTAAGGGCAGATTTTAATTTTTTATTTGCCATTGAACAATTTTCATCAAACCAACCTGCCCTCCCATTGCTTTTACCTTTGCCGTGTCGTGTCAAGTTGGAGGCAATTTCGTGACAGACTTTTTGATACGCCTCCACTACTTCTTTATCCCCAGCATCTACATTCATGCAGAGGTCCAGTTCCTCCCGGCTACCATTGCAGAGATTTGAGAAAAACTCCTTTGGGATTATCTTTTACCACTTAATTCTGCGGGCTTAGTCAGTTGACTTAATGTCACATTTGTTCACCATATTCGGCCTACTCTTAGTTATTATAATAACATCTCTTATCCTTAACAGGACTGGATTATGGTCACTGAAATGAGACCTCACTACGGAATAGCTCATGATATGACTGCCACAGATACTGCTCAAAAAGATAAAATCTATTGTTGACCACCTACCTTGTCCTTTAAATGTGGGAATATCTTCACCTCCCCTGCTTGGTAACATCAGCCCATATTCGGCCAACATGGTTTCCAGTAAAACACCCTGGTCTGTATGCTCAAAGTGAATGTCCACTTGATCAGGGGGACCCAAAAAAGTGTTTGGAGGGCATTTGTCTGGGCACTCATGGATATTAAAGTCCCCCAACAATAAGATAGTGTATTCAACCTCGAGTGACTCTTTAAATCTCAGGACATAAGAGTTTAACATCATTAAGTTACTCGTGGATTGAGCCCTGTTAAAAGAATTATAAAAGTTTACCACAAGAACATTGTGGTAACCCTTACGTATTATTTGTACTGCCAGACAGTAGGGACAGCCAGTAGCTAATTCTTTGTACATACCAGGGATTTTGGCAGAGATCAGTGTCACCAAACCACCCCGCGCCCGTCCCCGAATAGAGGGGACAGCAGGGAGATAGAAAGTGGTGAAACCATCTACAGTCAACACGTTTTTTGTGTCCCAGGTTTCCTGCATGCCAATAATGTCCATAGAGCTCAGGAAATCCCTCCAAATGGGATCATCTACTTTATTCCCTAGACCGGCAATATTCCACGTGGCCACAATTAACTCCCCTTTTCCTCTTACTTTTTTATTGTCAGTTACGGGTTCTTGTTTACCACCGCCATTACATGGGTCGGTAACTGAGGCTGGTAGGCCCATGTCTATATTCGACTCCTGAAAAGTCTCGCTAATTTTTACCTGCTGTGGTGGGGATTGGGAGATGTTTTCCAACTCATTTACCAAAATGCCCTGTGTTTGTCAATCTACCCAGCCTAAATTAGACAAGCATTCATAACGGTTAGCCATAGAAATATTAAAGTATGGTTCTTGGCAGTTGACAGACTGGGGGTAACTGTTTAAATGGCCATTAAAATACCCTGCCCCGAATCCCCCATGTGTGGAACTACCACCTCTTCCATGAACCATGTTCCAGCCTTCGTCACCTCCACCACCCCAACTATGGGCATTTGCATTCCATGGGGGTTAGGCCTCCTCCTTCCCTTTTGGTCATTTGGAGCTCTCAACCAACTCCATCTTTTGTCCGTCTGGGGTACACCAGGGCAATGTTGGGGACTGGACCTAGCTGGCGTGGTGATGCATACTGAGGTGTCAGGTGTTCGTGTCTGGGCAATGTGGCCTAATGAAGATCTTTTGGACAATGCCAAGTCTTGTGACACCCTTCTGCCCATTAAGACTATCCCCTCATCAATTAGTGAGTTTGTACGAACTATAAAATCATCAAGGGTGCCAGTCAGCTTTTTAACCCCTGCAGTCATGCTTCTGGTTTCCCGGCACTCCATATCAGCTCCAAATAATACTTAAACAACAGTATTATCAAATCCCACCAACAAAAACAAATACTAAGCCAATATACACACTCCCTATATGTCTAAGTGGGAAGTAGTTTGAATTATAGCGTCCGTGCTTACAGTTCAGATGTCCGTGTGTGGGTGAGTTGATACAATTGATGCAGGGTGAGTGGCCCAGGCCAGGCTCCTCAGGCCTCTGAGGGCCACAGAGGGCCCGCCCTTTGCCCGGGCTTAGCCCGGCGCTCCCGCGCGCTCTCGCACAGCGAGTGACTGGCTCAGTTATATTAGAGTTCAAAGGTGATCAGGCGACCAGGGGGGCGGGGCTAACAGGGGGCGCGACCCAGCTGGAAGAGGTCAGGGAGGGACTCCTGGGAGAGCGAGTCCCTGCAGCGCTGCACACCTGTGATGTCACGAAGCCTCTCCGCCCCAGCACACTCCTTGACATGGGGTAGGTTCTCCCGGCGGCATCTCAACCCGCGCAGCGGCACCCGCAAAGCGGGTGCGGCCAGTCGTGACAGCGGGACTCGGGACTCGAGTGGATGTCAGGCAAGGTCTCACGTTGGTCTCCTTGAGTGATTAGCAAAGCTTATTGTGGTCAGTTGATGCAGTTGTTGTGGTTTTGGTGGTACAGATGATAGTGCAAGTGGGAGAAGATTGGCTGGTGGAATACTCCTCTACTCTCAAAGCGGCTTCCCAGCTTCTGGTTCAGTGGAACTGCTTTTTTTATGTTCCGAAATTTTGTCTGGTATATAAATGGAGACCTCAGGATGGACTTCTGGAGTTTCCTCTGTGGATTGTAATGTGACTCATGTAGTGGATAGTTGTTGAGGGAGTAGAGGAACATGAAGGCCCTGAATTGTGCCACTGGAGGAGAATATAGACAATGCAGGGTCCTTTAAAAATTGAAACATAGAGGAAATGTTTGGTGGATAGAGGTTTGGTGGGTGACCTCATGATCGCTGTGGAGCTATGCCAAAGGGGGCCTCTTTTTCCTTGGAGGGCGAGACCAGATTTGTGGTACTTGGTGTTGTCTCCTTGTTTGTGTGGATTTACGCACAGGGACCACAGGCTGGCCTCTTTTCCTACCGGAATTCATGATAGAGAATGCACCAAGACTTCCGGTGCTCCTCTGCTTTCTCCTCTACATTTGTGCACCTCGCGTTGTATTTGTGTTGCGTTGTATTTTGCGAGGACTTCCTGACTGGTACTTTAATTGCCTGGTTTTCACAGAGCATGCAGGCTTGCAGGACAGTGGGCAAAGGACAGGGAGCGATGGTCAGAGGGCTTCGCTCTCACACACTCCGTACTCCAACCCCACCTTAGCCGTGCCAGTTATGGCGGTCTTCTATCTTCTAGTCGCTTACTCGCTGACTTGCTGAAATGCTGGCTCCAAACCAGCTCCAAACCAGTAACGCGTGCTCGTCAGCGCTGGGGGGGACTTGTTCTTTCATCAGTGACATACAGGTATCCACTGGTATACAGGTGTCCTTCAGGTATCCTTCAGGTCAAATTGATCAGGTTTGATCAGGTTTGTGCTCTGCCTCTGCTCTGTCTGAGCTGTACTGGCCCCTGTGCAAGCTCCAATGAGGAACATGATATGCAGGAGGGGGGCTTCCCACGGGAGACTTGTTCTCAGGAGCGAGGGGATGGTGCCTCTGCTCTGCTCGAAGTGAGGGGCGGGAGCAGGAGAGCGGCTCTAATCACAGGCTTGGCTCGATGTGAAGACGCAAGAAAGGGAAGGTGAACGTGAAAGAGACGGGGGAGCAGGGAGCGGGAGCAGGAGAGTGAGCAACCACACCGACCCGGTTCGACTAGGCTCAAACGCAGCTCAACTCCAGCTCCTCCAGTGACCGGCTCCAACTGCAACTTCACACCATCTCCCTTCACTCCGGCTACGCTGAGACTACAGACCGTGGGCAAACTCCTCCTCCTCCCCCTCCTCCTCCTCACAGGTGAGCGTGATGGCAACAGCTCACTCTCGTAGAAGGAAAGCAAGAGTGACACGTCTCTCCAGAAGCTTTATAAAAGAAGGAGAAGAAGCTAATGCAAGGAAGAAAACCTTCCACAACTTGAGCAAAGAAGAGCAAGATACACTAAAAACCTTTAGCAAGAGAACAAACATGGTCATACAATTGTTAGATAAGGGCGGAACCATGATCATCCTGTCCGAATAATTTACAGAGAAGCATGTTTGGCACTTCTGTCAGATGCAAGACATTGCAGACCGCTACAAATAAATCCCACCACACAACTTCAACATATCATAAAGACTCTGGTAGATGAGGAACCTGAAAAGACTCGATTTCCATAAAAGAGCATTCGTTTTGATCACTCCGGAACACAACTCCTCAGTTATACACAATATTAAAAATACACAAGGAAGGCATCCCTCTCCAGCAAGACCTATTGTGTCAGTGATTCTTGAACCACTTTCACAGCATGTGGACTGGTTCCTCCGCCTTTTTGTCACTAACATCAGATCATACATTAAAGATATGAAACATCTGCAAAATCTCCTGAACTAAGTTAAATATGACTCTTTCAAAGAAACCATGATCTGACTGAATGTAGAGGCTCTAACACCATCATATCTCAGGAGGAAAACCTACAAGTAATCACCAATGATGGAGCATGGTTTTTGTGAAATAAAACCTGCTCAACTTGAACCCTTAGTAACATTTATTAACAGTGCGCAGTGCAAACTAATGTGGAAAAGAGCCTAACAAGAGGGAAAATGCTGCTGCACAAGTGTGTGCTCAAGCACTTGAATAGGCTGCAAATGCTTTTGACCAATGAAAGTAAAAGGACTAATGCTGCTTTTATGCACTTTATTAACATATGCTAGGAAAATAATGTTTTTTTGGGTTGTGCATTGATAGATGCAGCACAGGGTGGGTGCGTAATGGAAAGCATTAAAAGTGATTAATAATGCCTGTGTTTGCTTTCCATAGAAGCATGGTTTTCTATTCAGCAGGAAACTTTTGGGTTAATGGAAAAAAAGAAATAAATATGAAAAATAATTCTGAACGAGAAGGGGAAGGTGGAAGACAAGTGTCCTTCACAATTCCTTTGTGCCTGCCAAGAGTTTGCATGAAGAAACAATTATTCTTAGAGTGGAGGAACATTTCCTCTGAAAGTGCCACAAGCGGACAAATGTGACACAGAATTTGCTACATGACCGGGATGGGCGAAGTGAATACTATGACAGTGGCTTGGATTTGTATTTCTTGGACTAGGAGTAGATACATTGAATAAATAAACAATAACATGACATGGACATGACAAGAGTGTTGTGACAATATACCTTTTCCTTAACCAATCATGTGCAGATAAATCTTCTGTTCTGGCACAAATGTGGGTTGGACATCTGGGTTTTAGGTTATAAATGATGATCCTGCTGGGAGGGGTTTAGGTTAGTCAGTGGTTGCTTTCTTACCTGTGGGAGGAGAGGCCTCATTGTTGCCTCCTATTTTTGACCTGGCTGTTCCTGTTTTCTGATTCCTGATTTAGTCTTTGCCTCTTCAACTCTTCTTGAGGGGCCCTACTGCTCTCATGGCAAGAGAGTAGTTTTCCTTTCCAATTGGGTTAGTATAGACAGAAATTCAGAATTTGCATAATCATTTGCAAATGTATTTGTCTCTGAACCTTTTGTCTCTTTGCCTTTCCACTCCTTTATGCACTATCAATGAGATATGAGTTTGTCATTATCTTTGCTGATATTGCTACCTTATGGTCTATGATTCGTACTGTATGTTTGTATTGATGAAAGTTTTTTTCACATTATTTAGATAAAACATTATAAATATATAAATGAGTCTGTCTTTATTAGAGGCGTTTATTCTAGTTTTATGAGTTTGTTAGAACCAATAATTTGTTTGCCAAACCCTGTCAACTACATAAAGATTGCATCACCATAATTGGTACACTAGAAATGAAGATACAAATTGGACTTTAGTAAGTTTGGTATTTGTTTAGTAATTCACTAACCCAGCATGAAGGGACTTGCTGGGTAATGAAATTGGGCATTGTCTATCCAAACGTATTAGTCCCAGATCACTAGATCAGTTTTGGCAGCATCCTGATGGTGTATATTGATAATTTTGGCAAATTAATGGTTGAATTATTGATTTTGGTAACTAACATGGAGATTAGCATCTTTGTTTAATGTAGTTTGCAAATACGGGTGCGGGGTTGCTTAAAATCCCAGGATGATGTTATTTTAGCCTCAGGGGCAGAGGAAGAGTGTCAAAAAGTATCACACTGGAGAAGTACTGTTGTTTTAATATCAAACAGTGAACAGTTGTTGATATTATTCTAAGGGACCTATTCAAACGAAAAGTGAGTAAGCTGCATTTAATAGTGGAAGTCCTCATCTGAAACTTTAGAAAGTACACTTTAAGGAGTGCCAAGACCTCATTTCACTTGTTTGAGAAGGTGAGTGATGCTGGTCGTTATTTTATTAGATGAAAAAGGATTTCTTTGAGTGGATGGACTATCTCTTTATTTAGTGGAACAGACGAAGTAGCAACATTTTGTGTAGTTTCTAATAAGATTTCATTTAGAAAGACTTTGTAGTACATTACCATATTATTTTCTAAAGAGAGGGTCAGTTGTAGGAGTTATACTGACGTCACAAAAAGCTGCGCTGGCATTAGTCAGATAATAAGCGTGTATTGTGCTGTAATTTGGTTGGTTGGTGTGAGTCGCGCTGGTATTGGACGAGTGTGAGTGAATAGAGGGAGCAGAATTACAGAAGGATTTCCTTGATTTCTAAGATATTTAGCGAAAAGAGAGAGTTAAAAATGAAGTTGATTTAAGTTGATACAAGATTTCTTTAAAAAAAAACATGCCAATATTTACTAGAGAGGGACCTCCTTCAAGATCGTCTGCTTCTTTTATGATGTTATAGCATGGATAACATTCATGTACATTGTTAGAGAACTGGGTGAGTTATACGGAGGATGATGGAGTTTTAGCTTTCCCAGAGCATGGTACTTTTAATGTAAGAATTTTGAAGAATTTGAGGAAGAAAATAAATTTTTTAAAACCGAATCATAGACCCATGCAATACGAGGTGCTTGAAGAATGGGAACATGAGGCGTGCAAAAGGGAGAGAGAAGGGAATAGGATGAAAACCAGGAATACAATGAGATGGTATTCAGAGACTAAGTGGGATGCTCAGATGAAAAGGTGGAGGAGAGAGGTATTCACAAATGGATTATATCCAGTAATGGTTGTTAAGAATCAGGATGTTAGAAAGTGCAAAGAGAAAAAGATCAATGTAGAGACTTCAGAACTATATATGGATCCAAATGAAATTGATGATGACTTATTAGATTAAATGTTATTGAAGAGACCTCCAACATGTCAGGAGAGTCCGGATGGGACTTCTCCATGTACACCATTAATTGAAATAGAAGTTCTATAGCTTACACAGGTATCACAAGCTTCACAAGTTCCATTAGCTTTACAGTCCTTATCAGCTACTCGAGTTTTACAGGAGAGAGAGATCAAGATGTTAAATAGCACGAGGGAAGAATGGTCTCCAAAAATTAATCAGATGAGTTTAAATGCAAACCATTGTCAGTATCGGTGACGATTGGTCCTATAGTTCCATTGTATAGGGAGGGTCAAAATATTTCAAGAGTGCATGCATTGACAGTTCCAATGAATGGTTTTAGGAGTGTTAGTGGACCAGGATCAAATGAGATGGGTACTTCATTGATTAACATTCCAGTGAATGGAAATGTGACTGTAATGCCAAAAAGGAGTGTACAGATAGATCCTAGAACATTAATGCTGAATATGAGAGAAACAACTTCAGTATCAGGGGGTTTAGTGGGACATTCGCCAGAGGAGTTTGATGATTGGATAAGAGGAATGGCACCTAGGAAGTCCAAACCGAGTATAGATATAGGTAAGCTACAAGTAGATCTGGAGGAAATGGTTATTGGTACAATAAGTACAGAGAGATTGAGTAAATATCAGATGATGAGTTGTTATTCTTGTTTAAAAATATTACATTGAAAGCAAAAAATGTGCATGAGAAGTTGGCAGAAGCTGCACAGGAATATAGGGTGGATATTGAAAAATCAAAAGCTTTACAAAAGACATCTAGGTTGGATTTTAGTGATAAGGACTTGGAGAGTTTGAATGCATCTCGTAAACAATTGCAAATAAAGGAGTTGATTAATACTCTGAAAAGGTAGGGTCAATTGGAACGATGGAAAGGTATATAGTTGAAAAAGACAAGAAGAAACGCTTACAAGTAAAGGTGCTTCTCCTTTGCTAACGTTAAGTGAGACAGAACCTGCTGAGATTATATATTCAATGAGAGACGTACAAGGTGGTGGATATGTTCACATTCCTTGGTTAAGACAGGACATATTGTCTTTTACGAATGGATTTCCCAGGTTGAGAGAAAAACCTGTTGTGTGGTACAAATAGGTAAAGAGATTTGTAAAGGTCTCAAAGGTCTTGTTAAAAGATTTGGATGGTCTATTTGATATTGTAGTTTCGGCTGATTTATGGACTGAGTGTAAGATTGCAGTCAATTGGCTGGAGGGTGAATATCGTAGAGGTGTTAAAACTGGAGCGCCTTCAGAAGAGGAGATGAAGAAATATAATCAAGTGATTACTTATCTGAAGAGTAACATTTCCCCAAAGGAAACAGATTGGGTTAAACTTGACAGGATGACCCAGGATTCAAAAGAATCAGTGCATGCTTACTACAAGAGACTTTTACAGGTGTTCAAACGGTATAGTGGTTTTGAAAGCATAACTGACAAAGATATGGTAAATTTTGTGTATAAGTTTGTGTTTGGATTGAAACCTGAGATTACTAATATAATTTAGCAGCATTTTATTTGTTGGTAAAACAAGACAGTGGATGAAATTCTGAGGTACACAAAGTATTGCAGTGATGATATTGAATCTAGGCATAAGAAATTGAAAGAGAAAATGATGTGGACACAGGTGAAAGCGGCACAGCAGAAAAATGGGAATTTGTTGATTTTTCTCAAACAGGTTTCCAAATGAAAGGTCTAATCTGAATTTTCAAAATGATCAGGTACCTGGTATGAATGTTGTACTGAATGGTGGTGTTCAAGTGCAATTACCGGGAAAGGGTAGAGGTAAAAACAGTAAGAAAGAGATGAAAAAGAAATCTCCTCATCATGCGTGCAGAAGGTTAGGACATTGGAAGAACAAATGTAAGTTATTGTTAGAGAATAATGGAATGATTCAAAATTTTAATCCACAGATGAGGAATGAGATGGTTGTAAATCAACAACAGCTGCAACAGGTAGTTACACCGCAGGGACAGCAGGTACAACAGGTACAAGTGCCTTAAGCGCCTATGACAAATAATGTGACTGCTCAGGTACAGAGTGTCAGAACTGGTAAAATGCTATTGGGTTCCTCAGGAGAAGTACCCTCAAAAAGCCCACCTTCCAGCAGCCTTGACTCAAACTTAACTGCACTGAATATCAACGTGGCTAGATGGGGGAAGGGAATTAGGGAGGGTAATGCGGGAAGGGAGATCTGGAACAAGATTTTGTCTTTGATTAGCTTTCCTTTTGTGCTTAGTAAACACTTGGACTATATTTACCATGGGTTAAACAATGACAACATACCTGTAAAAGAAAAGCAGATTATGCATAGAACAGTGGTTGTGTTCATCTTCTCAGGCTTCACTGGCAATTTCTGTTCCTATAGTTCTCAAGGATACATTGTTATGGCTAAATACCCATGTTTCAAAACAAAGCACACATTCATATAAAGAGCCACTTGGCTTTAGACACAATGTTTCCGTAATGATGTGCTGCTTTAACCACCGTAAAATATCACAGTGGTACTTCCAACAACCTTTTTGCAATATACAACACATTACGTATGCTAATGAGGCTGATTAATGTTCAAATGCCCAAGGGAGCGCTTCACCGCTATATATCAGAGTGCAAAGATGCAAATGTTCAAAGAGTGCTTCAGCACAATGTGACACAATGCTAAAGTCATCAGGTATGCAAATCACCCAAGAGCTCTTCAGTGAGATGTGCCTAAAATGCCAAAATCAACAAACATGTAAAAGACCAAAGAGCGCTTCAGCGCAATGTGCAACAGTAACAAAATCACCAAATAAGTAAATGACCAAAGAGCACTTCAGCGTGATGTACAAAGTACCAAAATCACCAAACACGTAAACAACCAAAGAGCGCTTCAGTGCAATGTACAACAGTGCCAAAATCACCAAACATGTAAATGACCAAAGAGCGCTTCAGCACGATGTACAGAGTCAAAATAGCTAAACATGTAAATGACCAAAGAGCGCTTCAGCACGATGTACAAAGTGCCAAAATTACCAAGCATGTAAATGCTCAAAGAGCGCTTCAGCGCGATATCCAACTTTCTTTCAAATGCAAAATAAAAACAGCAAATAACAAAAACAGCACATAGTTCCTTTCACAATGCTGTTGGTTAAGAAAGGAACAATCCTACCTGATTCTATCTGAGAGAGGATCTACAACCAGGGAAAAGAAAACAGAAGTCTCCTTACTGCAACCGAAATCTTCCTTCAGCAATCGGAGAACGGGAACAGCTCCTGCTCAAGCTCAGGGTTCTCAATAACCAGCAATGAGAACAGGGTGTGGTCCCTATTTAAAGGGCTCAGGAAGAACCTTCCAGATTCCAGCTCACAGGTAAACTGCTGTAGCTGAGAAGGGACAATAGGCCTTGATAACATCATAGTCTGCAATAAGCATCGGCACAGACAAATGGCAAAGTCATAACAAGCATTGGTAAGAAGAATAGAAAACAGTAAACAGGTGCCAGACAATGTGCACCAGGAAACTGATGTAGCAGAATCATGACACAGAGATACAGTGTGGATGCTGGATTTCACGCAGGTGAACAAGTTGGTAAGAATCAAAATGTGCAGATCTGTTTCGCAATATTGGTTGCAGTGTTCTGAGAGTGACTCAGATTAATCTCAATGGCAGTGCCTGAGGTTGGAGGAAAAGTGCGTACTTGGCGCATCTCTAGAGGTAGATCAATCAGGTCCTTTTGTAGATAGGAAAGTGGAAGATAATGATATTACATTGCTTGTGGACACAGGAGCTACCCGTTCTACTGCAAGAGCAGCAGAAATTCTAAACCTACCCCTCTTGAGAGAAACTAGCCAAGTTGAAGGAGTCTCAAATAAGCATATTAAGACTCCGGTGACTAAACCAATGGAGGTTCATATTGGAAAGTTTAGAGATTTGCATCGGTTTATGGTGTACGATACACGTCCGGTGAACGTTTTAGGTAGGGACCTACTGTGTAAAAAGAATTGCACCATCTATTTTTCTCCAGATGGCATTGCTTTTCAAACGTCAGATGAGGATGTTGCTTTCAAAGTGATGTTTGCAAAACAAGGGACAAAAGTGAATGATTTATGTCCTTTTTTACAGTAAAGGAATTGCCTGTTGATTTGAGAGATATTGTGACGATTGATGTAAGAGATTTTATGGGAAAAGACATCGGACTAATGAAGGAAATTGATCAAATTCAAATTTTGGTCAAACAAGGTGCATATTTACCAAAAACACCACAATATAAAATGAGTCAGGAGACCATTGCAGTTGTTACTCCTGTAATTGAGCAAATGATTGAACAGAGTATTCTGAGAGAGATATTATGGAGTCCTTAAAATTCACCTAATATGGGAATTACGAAACCAGGTGGCAAGTATAGAATTGTGCAAGATTTTAGAAAAATCAGAAAACTTGTAGTACCTGGTTGTCCGACAGTGCCAAACCCAGCAGTAATTCTTTACCAAATTCCCTATGATGCAGAATGATTCACAGTGATTGATTTGTGCAAAGCATTTTTCTCTATACCCTTGCATCAGGATAGCCAATATCTTTTTGCTTTCCATTCGGAGACTGTGTTTTGGCATGGTGCCGAGTTTATCAAGGGTACACAGAGAGACCTTCGATTTTCAATCAGATTCTCAAAAAGTGCCTAGAGTCATTAGTTATGCCAGAAGACACAGTATTGGTGCAATACATCAATGACCTATTAGTGGCATCAAAGATATGAGAGGCATGTGTGACAGATACAATTGCTCTACTGAACCATTTGGCAGTAGGTGGGCATAAAGTGTCACCAGCGAAATTACAGTTTTGCCAGAAAGAAGTTCAATATTTGGGACATAAAATTGAAAAAGGGGTTAGGAAAGTATCACAAGATTGAATTGCTGTGTCTTGCAAATAGGTCCTCCCAGAACACAGAAATAACTTTGAATGTTGCTGGGCATGGTTGGATACTGCAGACAGTGGATCCGTTGTTTTTCACTGATAGCCAAGCCATTACAGAGAATGACTCACAAATATGTAGTCGATCCAATCGAATTGGATGAAGAAAGCATGAAGGCTTTTTTTGAGTTGCGAGAGATTCTTTGTCGAGCACCTGCATTGGGAATGCCAGATAACTGAAAAGATTTTTCATTATTCTATTGTGAGAAAGATTAATGTGCACTTTCAGTTTTGACACAGACACATGAAATTACGAGTCGTCGAGTGGCATAATTCTCTGGTACCTTGGACTCAGTGGCTGCAGCCTTGCAAGGTTGTTTGAAAGCAGTGGCTGCGACATGTGTGAGCCTGGAGCAGAGTGAAGCAATTGTAATGGGACATCCATTTAGAGTGTATGTGCCACATTCTATTGAGATTTTGCTGACAAGAACGAGAACTCAGCATATGACAAGTAGTCGTTTGACAGGTATGAAAGAGGGATCTTGGTGCTGAAAATGTGACGTTATTGCTGAGTTCAAGTTGCGAAGAAGTCAAAGATAAAGCAGATCATGATTGGATGTGACAGAATTGTGTACAAAGTCAAGGCCTGACATAAAAGATATACCATTGTCAGAATCAGATTGCTTGATGTTTGTAGATGGTACCTTGCGAACGTCATATGCAGTATGTACAGTGGCCGTGGTTCTTGAAGCATCTTGTCTAAGAGGGATAAATTCACCACAAATTTCTGAATTGGTCGCTTTGACCATGGCTTGCATAATTAGCAAATATTTGAGAGTAACTATATTTATGGTCAAAATGGTATTGGGGTGGTGAAAGATTTTGGTCAATTGTGGATGCAACATGGATTTCTGACTTCCTTAGGATCCCCGATCAGAAATAGCAAAGATGTAAAAGATTTGCTGAATACATTACAATTGCCCAAAGAGAATGCAATGGTCAAATGTCCGGCACATAAATCAGGAAATGTTTACGTGACCAGTGGGAACAGATATGCAGACCAAGTGGCTTGTTTCGGTGCACACAATTTACTTTCAATTAATAAAGGAACAGAAAAAAAGAATACAAATTGTCACTTGATGTTTTCTTCTGTTCAAACATAGGAGGAAGTTAGGCAGTTGCACGAAGAAGCCAGTGAAGAACAAAATCCGATTTGGATTAAATCATGATGAAGTATGGGTGTATGTGAATGATAGGCCAGTAATGCCAGACTGTTTACTTTCTCGAATGGCAAGGATGTACTATGGAGTAACACATGTGGGAAGAGATGCTATAATTAGACTCTTCAAACAGGTTTGGCATAATCCTAAATTCAGGGTTATTGCAGAGAGTCTTTGCCAGAGATGTGTAGTGTCCCAACAGCAAAATCCAGATAGAAAGACTGGTGTTAGTTGGGGTGATTGGAAAAGCAGCAGAACAATTTACCCAGCTACAAGCTGAGTTCATTGAGTTCCCTCCTTGTAATGGATTGAAGTAAACAAGTGGAAGCATATCCAACAAGAAGAAATAAAAGTTTAACAGTTGCTAAATTGCTTTTGAGAGAGATAATTCCTAGTTTCGGATTTCCAGTCTCTTTAGAAACTGATAGGGGTACACATTTTTTTGTTTTTGTTTAAACAAATTTATTAAGGAAAAGAAAAAAAAACATAAGGCAATGAAAAACAACTAGTTGGGTCTACAGTATACTTTTACACACTGCAATGCAAATGGCTCCGAGAAGTCCAATACACTCCCTTCCGGTTAATCATAGCAAGAATGTACAGTACATCTGCCATGTGTCCATTACATAGATGATCAAATGTGCAAACCTGATACGCATGCCATTTGGCACTTAGTAATCGAACAATCACCTTATTCAGTCCCGGGTGTGGGCACATGATCGAGATCAGGGAGATACAGTAATGCTTTTCATTCACGCTGTAATACAAGTGTAGGAGATAAACAGATATTGCCTCTATATCTATTCCACTTCCCCTATTTGTGGTTGCATTTCCTAGGGCACCCCCAATGCTTGAAAACGTTTTCTCTGTTTGTGTTAAATCCGTGGCATCCCATACATTTAGGAGACACAACTGGGGGAGGCATCAGAGTCTTGACACCCATTCTCTCCATCTGCTCTGTAACCCTGTTCCAGTAGAGTCTTCTACCCAATTTAGCCAAAAACATTGCATCTAAATATACACGGTGAAGGATCTTCAGTTGGACCAGGCGCAACCTCATGGGGATAGCCACTTCTCGAGGAGAAGCCAAAGCATCATGTCAATCCTCCTCGTCTAATTCCCCCAGGTCTGCCTCCCAGTGTTGCCTCAGGTGCAGCATGGGTCTGGGCGATTATTTAACAGCTTTTTATATGTGATGGATTTGGCTTTTTTAGGCATAGGGTCTAGTATTTACCTGTCCTCCAGCGGAGAGGATTCAGGCAGAGAGACATACTTGGGTAAGGCAGCTGTGACTGCGTGGCTAACCTGTAAATACCTGAATATCTCAGTTTGCGCTAATTGATATTTGGTCTGTAGGTCTGCAAAAGTGGTCAGTTTTCCCTTCACCCACATGTCCCCCACTGTTGAGATGCCTATCAATCAATCAATCAAAGCCATTTATAGAGCGCACTACTCACCAGTAGGGTCTCAAGGCGCTAGGGGGGGGGGTGCCGTTACTGCTCGAACAGCCAGGTCTTGAGCTTCTTCCTGAAGGAGAGGTGGTCTTGGGTCAGGCGCAGGTCGGTCGGTCGGGAGTTCCAGGTCTTGGCGGCCAGGTAGGAGAAGGACCTTCCTCCTGTTGTCGCTCTTCGGATGCGGGGGGCGGCGGCGAGGGCGTGGCTGGTTGATCGGAGGTGGCGCTTGGGAGCGTAGAAGTTGATTCGGTTGTTGAGGTAGCTCGGGCCTTGATCGTGTAGGGCTTTGTGTGCATGGGTGAGGAGACGGAAGGTGATTCTTTTGTTGACGGGGAGCCAGTGCAGGTCTCTCAGGTGTCCGGAGATGTGGCTGTTTCGTGGGATGTCGAGGATGAGTCTGGCTGAGGCGTTCTGGATCCGCTGGAGTCTCTTCTGGAGCTTGGCGGTGGTTCCGGCGTAGAGGGCGTTGCCGTAGTCCAGTCGGCTGGTGATGAGGGCCTGGGTGACAGTCTTCCTGGTCTCGGTGGGGATCCACCAGAAGATCTTCCGTAGCATGCGCAGGATGTTGAAGCATGACAAGGAGACGGCGTTGACTTGTCTGGTCATGGAGAGGGAGGAGTCCAGGATGAAGCCCAGGTTGCGTGCGTGGTCCGTTGGTTTGGGTGTGGTGCCCAGGGCGGGGGGCCACCAGGAGTCGTCCCAGGCGGAGGGCGAGGAGCCCAGGATGAGGACCTCCGTCTTGTCTGAGTTCAGTTTCAGGCGGCTGGTCGTCATCCACTCGGCTACATCTTTCATCCCTTCGTGCAGGTTGGCTCTGGCGGCGGCGGGGTCGTTGGTCAGGGAGAGGATCAGCTGGGTGTCGTCGGCGTAGGAGATTATGTTGAGGTTGTGTTGGCGTGCGATGGCCGCGAGGGGGCTCATGTAGACGTTGAAGAGGGTGGGACTCAGCGAGGATCCTTGAGGGACGCCGCAGATAACTTCGGTGGCCTCTGACTTGTACGGTGGTAGGCGGACTCTCTGTGTTCTTCCGTCGAGGAAGGAGGTGATCCATTCCAGTGCCTTCTCCTGGATTCCGACGTTGCCGAGGCGCTGCACTAGGGTGCGGTGGCAGACAGTGTCGAATGCCGCGGAGAGGTCCAGGAGGATGAGGGCCGCTGTTTCTCCGTTGTCCATCAGGGCTCGGATGTCATCGGTGGCAGCGATGAGGGCGGTCTCGGTGCTGTGGTTGGCTCGGAAGCCAGACTGTGAGGGGTCGAGGGATCCATTCGTCTCGAGGAAGGCGGCCAGCTGTTTGTTGACGGTCTTTTCGATGACTTTGGCTGGGAACGGGAGGAGCGAGATGGGACGGTAATTCTTGAGTTCGGTGGGGTCCGCTGTAGGTTTCTTGAGTAGAGCGCTGAGTTCGGCGTGCTTCCAGCTCTCAGGGAAGGTGGCGGTGTCGAAGGAGGTGTTGATAATGTCCCGCAGGTGGGGTGCGATGACAGCGTCGGCCTTGTTGAAGACGTGGTGAGGGCAGGGGTCGGTCGGAGATCCGGAGTGGACGGAGTTCATCGTGCGGACGGTGTCTTCGGTGCTGATCGGAGTCCAGGCGCGGAGGGTGGTGGTGGGTGGCGTTGCTGCGGTCGTGGCGTGCGTCGG
Organism: Lissotriton helveticus; assembly: GCF_964261635.1. NCBI lineage: Eukaryota > Metazoa > Chordata > Amphibia > Caudata > Salamandridae > Lissotriton > Lissotriton helveticus. Next base: position 1,578,945,718 of record NC_136061.1, on the reverse strand, counting down.
TTGGATGCTGAAGCTGTTGTGTATGTCCGCGATCTTGTTGTGGAAGTAGGAGGCGAGGGAGTTGCAGAGGTCTTGCGATGGGGTGATGTCGTTGTTTCTGGCGTTGGGGTTGGAGAGCTCTTTCACGATGTTGAAGAGTTCCTTGCAGTTGTGTGCGTTGTTGTCCAGCCGGTCCTTGTATGCATTTTTCTTGGTGGCGCGGATCAGTTGGTGGTGTTTCCGGGTGGCGAGCTTGAGGGTGGTCATGTTGTCCATTGTTGGTTCCCTTCTCCATACTTTCTCGAGGGCTCGGCAGTTCTTCTTGGAGCTCTTGAGTTCGTCGGTGAACCATGGGGCTTTTCTGCTGCCGGGTCTGCTGGGCGGGGTCCTCAGAGGGGCGAGTTCATCCGCGCAGTTGCTGATCCACTTCGTGAGGTTGTCGGCGGCCTGGCTGGGGTTCGCTGAGCCGGCAGGAGGGTGCTGGCTCAGGGAAGCGGTGAGCTGGTCGGCTGTGATCTTGTTCCAGCTTCTTCGTGCAACCTGTTGCTGGTGGTGGTGGATCGTCGTTCTTTTGAAGGTGAAGTGGACACAGCTGTGGTCCGTCCAGTGGAGTCCTGTGGCGTGGCTGAAGGCGATGTCTTTGCTGGATGTGAAGACGGCGTCGAGTGTGTGTCCGGCGAGGTGGTTGGGGGTGGACACCAGCTGCTTGAGTCCGAGGTTGGCGAGGTTGGCGAGCAGGGTGATGGTGTTTCGGTCGCTGTTGTTCTCCAGGTGGAAGTTGAGGTCCCCCAGGAGGATGTAGTCGGCGGAGGGGAGGGCATGCGGGCTGATGAAGTCGGCGATGTCCTCGCTGAATTGTGTGCGTGGTCCCGGGGGTCGGTAGATCAGGGTGCCTCTGAGGGTGGTCTTCGGGTCGGTGTGGATCTGGAAGTGCAGGTGTTCGGCGGTGGTTAGGGTGTCGTCGGTGTTGGTCGTGATGCGGATGGTGTCCCTGTGGATGATGGCGATGCCTCCTCCCATCTGGTTGGCGGTGCGGTCCCTCCGGGTGATCTTGTAGCCCTCTGGGATGGCGATGGCGATGTCGGCGCTGAGGAGGCGTTCATCCAGGTCTCCGTGAGGAAGGCGATGTCAGGGGCTGTGGTGTCGAGGAGGTTCCAGAGTTCGATGGCGTGTCTGTGGACGGAGCGGGTGTTGAGCAGGATGCACTTGAGGTGGTTGCTGCTGGTGTTCGGCTTGGCGAGTGCTGGTGCAGGGTAAGTCCGGATGCAGGTGAACTTGCAGGCGTGGCAGCTGAAGGGTCCGTGGGTGTGCTTCGGGGTGGCTCGGTGACATCCCGGGATGCCGCCGGTGTTGAGTGCGATGAGTTCGGCGGCGTTGTAGGTCAGTCGGGTCGTCTTCTGTCGGTGGGGGCCAGGGGTCCTGGCCCTGGGCACGGTCCGGTCGCGGACGGGCGCAGACGGGCTTACCTTTGGCGCGCCTTCGGCGCACAATCGGCGCGCCCGCTGCGCGTGACCGCTGCGCGTTCGCACGGTCGCCATATATGGCCAAGTGCGAGGGGGGGCGGAGCAGCTGGGAGGCGGGAGCGGGGAGGGTACAGAAGGAAAAAGGGGCGGGGTTAGCGGTGGTGGCGGGAAGCGGGGAGGGAAAAGACGATGGGCAACTACAAGGCAGGGAACAGAAAGCAAATGTACAATACTATAAAAACAATTACAACAATAAAACAAAACAGGGGCACAGGGCAAGAAGCGGCGCCCAGAAGCCTGCAGGACAGGCGAGCACGGACCACGCTGCTCGCAGGCAGGGGGCGTGGTCCGCGGCGGCAGCCGGGCAGCGAGGCAGTCAGGCGGGGAGACACACGCAGCAGCTGGTGGCCGTGCGGCGCGGGGGTGTCCTAGACTAGGTCACACTCACCTGCGTCGCACGGTCGCCATATATGGCCAAGTGCGAGGGGGGGCGGAGCAGCTGGGAGGCGGGAGCGGGGAGGGTACAGAAGGAAAAAGGGGCGGGGTTAGCGGTGGTGGCAGGAAGCGGGGAGGGAAAAGACGATGGGCAACTACAAGGCAGGAAACAGAAAGCAAATGTACAATACTATAAAAACAATTACAACAATAAAACAAAACAGGGGCACAGGGCAAGAAGCGGCGCCCAGAAGCCTGCAGGACAGGCGAGCACGGACCACGCTGCTCGCAGCCTACCATGCCCCACCTGTCAAACCGAGGGCATTTGCTAAGCTGACCCAGTATGTCTGTTCCAAGAGCGGTGTGGCTTTTGTATGCTTATTATGCCAGCCACATTT